>NC_089984.1:2463661-4863661 GCF_036417845.1 Apteryx mantelli
TAGGTCTAGGAATGATCCTTGACTCATGAACCCTTGCCTATGAAAAGCCTTCTTCAGTGTGAGAGCCTTCTTTGTACAATCCTCTTTTCACTGAAAGGAGACAAAAAGGACCAAAGTTCACAGAAAGGTCTCCCCTCCCTGTTTTTTAGCAGGTGAACTCTTCTGTCCTGGGATACAGGAAGTAAAAGAGAATTTTGCCTCCAATCTCAGGTCTTTTTCTATGCCCAAGCAAAGTCTAATTCTCAGCAGTATGTTCTCTTACATTAACAAGAATCTGAAGAGGAGGTTGGCTTCAAGTAATAGTTTTAGGAATGGGATGTAGCTCTTTAAGGAGGGGGGTGACAAGGCCAGTAATAAATTTCTGGACTGAAGCAGGTCTTAATTACACCTGCCAGTGCAGTACTCTGATTATCTGGCAATGCTATCCCCACTTTCTCACCTGGCAAGTCTGGCCACTCACATCTAGAGAAGCAAAGGGACCCAGACTCATAGCATGACATAGGAGGGAGGAGACCCCTGGTCATCATCTAGTCCAACCCCACGCTCCAGCTTATAGCCGGATCTGTAAGGTCCCTGTCAAGATTTGAAGATCTCCAAGAATGGAGATGTCACAACCTCTCTGGGCCCCTTTTCTAGTGTCCGACAACCCTCATGGTGCCAATAAATAAATAAATAAAAGTCCTCACATCTAATTGGAATTCCCTTCTTGCAAAGCTATGGCCATGGCCTTCTGTCCTGTATTAGTGTACTTCACACACAGCAGTAAGGTCCACCCTTCACTTTTTTTTCTTAAGACCAAACAGCTCCAATTCACTCAGCCTCTCCACAAGTGCCACATGCTCCAGGACCCTTAAAAGTTTGGAGGCCTCTGCTTGACCTTTTCCAGTATGGCAATGTCTTTCTTGTCCTGTGGATCCCAGATTGGATGCACTACTCCAGATGAGGTCTCACAAGCACTGAATAGAGGGGAAAAATCACCTCCCTCAATCTGCTGGCTACACCAAACAGCCCAATAAGTGGCTGTCTTTTTTTGCTGCAAGGGCACACTGTTGACTCCTCTTCAACTTCTTGTTGAGCAGGATCCCACCATATCCTTTCCTGCAGAGCTTCTCTCTAGCGAGGCAGCCCCCAGTCTGTCCCATTGCATTTTTTATTTATTTTTTATTTATTTATTTTTCCCATCTACGGGAAGGGACTTTGAAGTTTGAACTAGCCTTGGCTGAACTTTCTGTCTGCCCAATTCTCCATCTTGTTATGGTCTCTCTGAATGGCAATCCTACCTCCAGTGCATTGACTGATTCCTGTTCTGACATGATCCATGTTGCTGCTTCAGGGAAATGGCTGCTGAAGAGGCCCTGGCCTTAGGTTTAGCTAACTAAACAGGATGAGCTACTGGACGTGACATGAGAAATTGCCAGTCATGACAAATAAGAGTGTGAGAAACTGAAAAACTTTACAAACCATGCCATGAGGGGTGGCTGAATTTTACATTATTAGTGTATTTACATTATTAGTGGTAGTCATGTGAGAAACAGCTGAACCCCTTGCAGATAACTGGGAGCACTGGGGACCCTGTTGGGAGTAGAGCCTTACAAGGCCAACAGTATGTAGGTCCCAACAGTATTTAGTATTTACTCAAAGCAGAGTAAACTGTGAGGTCAAATCAGGTTGCTCAGTCAGATCTTGAAAACCTTCAAAGATGTAGGCTTCCCTGGATAAACTGTTCCAATGCTTGACAGTCCTCATTTGGGGAAAAGTTTTTCCTTATATGCAGTCTGAACTTCTCATGTTTTAACCTATCACCATTGCTTCTTTTCCTCCCACCATGCACCTCTGTGAAGAGCCTGGCTTCATCCTGTCAATAACCTCCTTGCAGATAGTGGAAAGCTACTACTGCCCCCCTCCCTGCCGAAACCTCCTCTTCTGTAGGCTGAATGAGCCCAGTTCCCTTAGACTCTCCTCACAGAGCAAGTACTCCAGCTGCCTGAAAATCTTGGTAGTCCTCTCATTAACTAACTTCAGTTTATCAATGTCTTTCTTGTATTGGGGTGCCCAAACCTAGACACTATTCTAGATGCAGTTTGAATACAGAGTAAAAAAGAATAATGACTTCCCTTGAGCTCCTTTCTCTGCTCCTGTTAAATACAGATCAACATGCTTTTGGCCTTCTTTGCTGCAAAGGCATGCTGCTGGATCATGTTCAGCTTGCTGTCTTACCAAGACCTCAAGGTACTTTTCAGCAGAGCTTCTCCTTCCTTGAGGTCTACCAAGACCTTCAAATCCTTCAGCAGAACCTTCCTCTCCTTCTTGAAGATGAGTGTGACGTTTCTCTTTCTCCAGTGATCAGGAAACTCCCACAGTCACCATGACATTTCCACGATGATAGCGAGTGCCCTCACAGTGACATTGCCCAGCTCCCTCAGCACCCTCACATGAATCACATGTGGTCCAATTGGCTAGTATACGACCAAATGGTTTAAGTGCTTCCTAACTGGGTCTTTCTCTACAGTGGATAATATTACATTCCCACAAGCTCTGCTAGTAGGCCCAGGAAGCTGAGAGGCCTGAGGGCAAACCTTACCAGTGAAAACCAAGGCTAAGGAAGGCACTGAGTACCTTGGCCTTTTCCATGTCTTTTGTCACTAGGTTCCCCGGTTCATTCAGCAGTGGGACACATTTTCCTTAGTCTTCCTTATTCTGCCATTGTACTTACAGAAGTCTTTACTGTCCCTGTTTACATCCTTTGCTAGTACCAATGCCAGTGGAGCTTTGGCTTTCCTAACTGCATCCCTGCAGTGGCAGGCAATGGGTCCAGTTCCTCCTCAGGAGCAGGACTTGATGTTTCCCTTTTTTTAAACTTCATGAGATTCCTGTCAGTTCATTTCTCCAGCCTGCTGATGTCCCTCTAAATGGCAGCACAGCTACGGTGTGTCAACATTCCTTCCATTTTTGTATAATCTGCAAACATACTGAGGGCGCGCTTTGCCCCATCATCCAGGTCATTCATGAAGATGTCAGATAGTACTGACACCAGTATTGACCCCTCTGATATACCACTAGTGATTGGCCTCCAGTCGGCCTTCTTGCTGTTGATCACAATGCTTTAAGCCTGGCAGTGCTTTCAGTTTTCAGTTCACCTCACTGTCCACTTATCTAGCCCATACTCCATCAGTTTGTCAATGGGGATATTATGGGAGACAGAGTTGAAAGCCTTGTTAAAGACAGGATAAATAACATCCAGGGCTCATCCACTGGCCCAGTAATTTCATCATGGAAGTCTATCAAGTTCATCAAGCATGATTTTCCCTTCATAAATCCATGCTGACTACTCCCAGCCATTTTCTTGTCATTCATATGTTTTGAAATGGTTTCCAGGATTTGTTCCATCATGTTCCCAGGGATCAATGTGAAGTTTTTTCTTCCTTATTTGTAAATAACAGGTGCAGAGAAGTGTCCCTCCTTGTCAGAATGTCAGTCAAGAAATTTTCTTCAACATTCCAGCTATCTCCTAGCATATTTGTGTCTGTAAGGAGGATACAGGAGCAGTGCTCTTCCATGAGGAAAAGAGCTGGGAGCCAAAGGTAACCTAAGCACAGGCAGGGTTACTCCTTACCAAACAGACTGCAGTCCCATAGGATCAGAACAGGCTGAGCAGAGCAGGGGTGGCTCCATTCAGTTCCCTTTCCACACAAAATGCCCTTCTAGCAGCCAATGTAGAAGTTAGCTGGTCATACTCACCACAACCCTGAGAGCTTCACTCCTTCTTAGCAGTTCTACAGGAGAAAGTGCTTGGGGTACCCTCTTTTATGGACTATTAATGCTATTCCAAAGACAAAGGCTGGATGCAAATTATGAACAAAATCACAAGGTTGCCACTGTCAGCATCTATTCGTGAAGTAACATCTCCCCAGAATCATTTTCATGCCCTCCAAAGCTCTCCCTGTGGGACATCCTGAGGAATGCTCAGAGGGACCTCAAAGTTTCTTACCGAAATTCTTTCAGTTGGCACGCAGGGTGTTTCAGCCCCTCACACAACATGTGCACTCCAGCATCTCCCAGGGCATTAGCACCCAGCCCCAGCTCCAACAGGGTCTGGCTGGTGCGGAGGACAGCAGCCAGATCCCCACAGCAGGCATCTGTGAGACTGCAACCCCACAACCTGCAGGGGAGACACACAGACAGAGGCCAGGGACTCAGGGCACAGCTGCTTTGATAGCCCCACACACTAGCCCCTCTCCTGGCCAATCAACAGTGAGAATGGTCATAAACCCTGCACAGGAGTGGCTAAAGAGGTGCTTCCACTCAGCCAGTCCCCTCTGAGAATTGCCCAAATGGGGCTTTGGACACACACCTCTGCCCTGGCCAATCAGCAGTCAGGGGTGATGCCCCCAGTTCCACCCCACCTCTCTCTGCAGGCCAATCCCAGCCCCACCCAGGCACAAATAGCTCCTCAACAGTCACCAGATAGTTCAGTGTGGAAGGGACCTCAGGAGGTCTCTGTCCCAATCTCTTGCTCAAAGCAGGTTCAGCTATGGAGTCAGACCAGGTTCCTCAGCCTATTTTCATAATGTCTGTGATCCAGCCTTCAACAATCTTGGTGACGTATGCTGAACATTTACCAGGGAAAGGCATCTGAGAGAACTGGAGGAGGAAATCTGCACAAAGCAGGGCAACAAGCTCAGTCCAAGGCAGGCTGGTCTCTCAATGCAGGGGCTCTAAGTAACAACAACATTCTTCCATCCTTCTTACCCCTTCAGGGTTTATTTCTCTGGCCATGTAGACAGCCCATGGTTGCATAACTGCAGCTGCAGATGGCAATGACCATTTGTCATCCTGGGCACTATAAGCCCTTTGGTCTTCTATGGAGACCTTGCAGGAACTGCTTGGTGATAGACATCACAAGTCCTCTTTGAGCTGAACATTCACAAATCACCCACACACACTTCTACTAGCCATGACCTGGAAATCCTCCTTTCAGCAGGCTCTCTTCTACTGTGAGGTTTTTCTTTAAGCTATGCTCTTTCCAGTAAAAGATGGCATGTTTTGCTGTACTTTGCAAGGACCTAAGCCAAAGTTTAAAAGGCAGACTTATTCCTCCTGGATGATGTGGAGAGAGAGTTCAGAAAAGGAAGAGAGATCATATGAGAGGGAAGAAAAGCCTCCTTCTGGCCAAAAAATAAACTTTGTAATCCACAACTTCCTCTTTTTAAAAGGAAAAAAAAAAAAGGTTAGTGATGAGGAATCTGAGGCTTGAAATTTCAGAGAGAAAAGTCCAGTGGAGAGCACAACCCCAGCTGAGAGCAATATAAAAGAACTTCCTCTGGGTCAAGCAAAATGAGGACACTCAGAAGTCATGGATGAAGGGCATGACAGAGGGAATCTCTTGAGGAGTGTAGTGATAGAACACTTGTGGAAGATCTGGCAAGGAGTCAGGTGACTGGCAGAGTACGTGATAGCAGCCCCAGCATGTGCTCTCTACACACTGACTGAAACCGTCAAGGCCAGACACGCATATTCCATTTTGTCAAAAACGTCTAGCTGCTTTGCAGCCAGTAGTTACTTAGGGTTTGCACAGCTGAGATAAGGAAACAGTTCTAGTAGATAAAAGGGAGCCTTAGGATACAACAGAGTGAGTCTCGCTTGGGCGTCCAGGCTGTGCACCCAGCAGCCTCCCATCAGCAACCCCTCCGGTTCCTTGTGCAGTTTGGAGTGTAAGTTCTTCACTAGATCTACTTTGTTTAACCCCTCTCATGCCTTGACTATCTCTCTATACTGGTATCTGACCCTCCCTTTCCTGCATTGTGGTCACAAGGAGGGAGAACAAAAAGGGATGCAGACAAACAGAGAGATCTGGGGGAAAAAAAGAAGAAAAAGAGAAAGTTAGGTTCTTGCTTAAAGTAGATGGGTTTTACAAGGAAGAGGCAGGTGAAACACTCTGAGTACAGATGAAACATTGAAGGAGGAAGAAAGGCAGAGACACAGTGAAATTCTTCGAAAAGAGAACACAGCCATGAAATAGAGACTCAATGTATGCTGCCAAGAGTAGAGGTTCCAATAACATGAAGACACCATCGCAGATATGGTTGACTGTGAGAAGAAAGGGCAGTGAAAGGGAGAGTAAGATAGCAAGCTCAATTGGACTAATCGCAAGAGGCAGAGCAGGCACCTTTACAGAGCCATGGATATTCTGGCAAACAGGTCTGCTGGGACACTCCTGCCTTCTGTTAGCCATCTCCTATTCTTGGAATGTTTCCCAAAGACAAAGTCCTCTAATAAAGACATTTTCAAGGAACTCTTCCTTTGACAGTCTAATATCTAGTATTGGCCCTGTGTATTCTTGTCAGCATTTCTAAGTCTCAAAAAAAAGAATGCCTTAAAAAACTCTTTTCCCCTCTTTATGTCTTTCTGCTGTCCAACTGCTCTCTTGTTGCTCTAGTGGTCTAACAAGCCTGGCCATTTTAATTGCCCAGCCTTCCTGCATTGCTTTCAGTGTCAATTTCCTGTTGGAATGGTTCCATAGATCCTTTCATAAATACAGCTTTGGCCATTTTAGTGGATTTCCATGTACAACTACCAAGAGTGGTTCAGTGCTGGGATTTTTCATTCCCTCAGTGTTCACTAGAATGATTAATTTCTCTAAGGGCAGAATCCTGTTTGCAATGGAGAGACCTACACTGAGTGATATACAACTGCCTGCTGTGAAGCTGGATGTCTATGCTCCCATAAAAGTCAAGGAAGACATAAGGCTGGATTCTGCTGCTTAAACAGGAGCGTCCAGTAACATTGGAAGTGCTCTAGGTTAACTCACAAATTCACCTGGGCTGATAAAGATGACACTACTTACTCAGAACCTCTGCTCTTCTGGAATCGAAGCTGGAGGCCAGGAAGGCTGTGTGGGTAGAAGATCTGACTGGACAGGGAGCTGTGTGACCTAGTCAACATGTCAACACATAATCGTGGCCACAGTGGACTAAGGTGAACTAATGACCTTGCAGATTCCAAGAGACAGGGGACTGAACCTCCATGTCAGTCCTATTTTAACTTTCCCAAAGAATGTCCCTGCACTTAAGTTATTCATCCAGGTATCATCTATATTGCAAGAAGAGGGAAAGGAACCTTCAGAGAACTCTTGTTCCTGGCAAGGGAGCAGAGTCTTTTATGCCAGAGTCAATCACCTCTGGTGAGTTGGGGGGCTTCTTTCATTATGTCACATGCTCTGCCATCTTCCAGCATTACTTCCTCTAGGCTATCAGAGACTCAGAGCCAAAGAGACCAAGGTCATGGAGATAAGGTGCTGGGGGAGGCAGGGAGAGGGAGGCTTGCCATTTCCCATTCTATACAGAGGCAAGGCAGGCTGAGAGCACAGGATAAACAGTAAGGGTAAGCAGGGTAAGCAGTGACCCAGCAAGGGAGACACGTATCTCTCTCAGTCTTTCCTTGACCTTGCAGGTGAAAGCTACTTAGCCCCAAGCACATACTTTCTCAAGCTTTCCCCATGGGACATCCTGGGGAATGCTCAGAGGGGGCCCAAAGTTCCTTACCCCAGTCGTTGTAGCCGGCACGCAGGGTGTTTCAGCCCCTCACACAACATGTGCACTCCAGCGTCTCCCAGGGCATTAGCACTCAACCCCAGCTCCAACAGGGTCTGGCTGGTGTGGAGGACAGCAGCCAGATCCCCACAGCAGGCATCCGTGAGACTGCAACCCCACAACCTGCAGGGGAGACACACAGACAGAGGCCAGGGGCTCAGGGCACAGCTGCTTTGATAGCCCCACACACCAGCCCCTCTCCTGGCCAATCAACAGTGAGAATGGTCATAAACCCTGCACAGGAGTGGCTAAAGAGGTGCTTCCACTCAGCCAGTCCCCTCTGAGAATTGCCCAAATGGGGCTTTGGACACACACCTCTGCCCTGGCCAATCAGCAGTCAGGGGTGATGCCCCCAGTCCTGCCCCACCTCTCTCTGCAGGCCAATCCCAGCCCCACCTGGGCACCAAACAGCCCCTCTGGTCCCAGGCAGTCAGTGCTTGGCCAATCAGGAGAGTGGTGATGAAGTAGAGCTGGGGAGCTGTGCTCAATCCCAGTAGGCCCTGACTGCAGGTGGCTGTGGGGATCCCCTGCCTACGCAACTGGGCCTGGCTGGGCTCCTGCAGGCTGCTGGGAAACCCACTTCCCCCACCCCCACCCAGTCCCATACGTAACTGCTGAGCCCTGCAGGACCCACAGCCATCTGTATCCTGGCTCTGCCTCTCCCACAGGGCCCAGCTCTACCCTTAAGACTGGTCAGGGGCACCTGCGAGGTCCTGCACAGATAGCCTCATCTGTGTCTCCCTCTGAAAGCAGGGAGTTGAGAGAAGGCACAGTGGGCAGGAAGACATGGAACAAGGATTTCTTCAGAAGAATAGAGTGAGGAGAGGTGGTGAAGGCAGGGAAATAAGCTCTCCAAGCCCAGGGAAGAGCACCACACCAGTGGCTCCTGCCACCGTAGGCTACTGCAAACTTTCACCCATCAGAAGACCTGTGATATAATGCTGCTATCCAATAAGATTGTCCCTGCTGCTGCATCTTGGCAATGGCCATACACCTCATGGCACCCTAGACTTTTGGTTCACTTTGGCTTTTGTCCAAAACCTTACAGATACTACTTGGGCCTATTTAACATGCGTTCTTTTTGAATGGAAGAAACAAATTATAAAAGCTTTACTATAGAAACCCTTTACTCTGCCAGGCTTCTCACATTATGATGGCTTCCTTGTATTGATTCCCCATCTACCATAAGAAGACACAATCTAACAAGACTTGCACTGAGTGGAGTTCCACATCTTTTAAAGATATGATTTGCTGTCCTGAGAATCAGAAGGGATTAATCCCAGGGAGAAAGAATAGTGGGGTTTCTGTGTATAAAATCCTCCATAATGGCTACAGGGTAAAGGAGGCAGAAAGGCATAATGAGCAAAGAGAGAACACAAAGTGAGGAAGGACAGCAGTCTCATGCAGTGAAGACCTTATTTTCTGACATAATATTGCAATAGTGGATATGCTCAGTAAGCAATCTGCTCAGGAGCTTTAAAAGGGATGAGTCAAAACTCCTACGTGCCAAGCCCATGGCAAGAGAGAACACTTTTACCAGCAGCTCCCAGGTGGATCCTACAGGGGAGGTGGAAGAACAGAAACCTCATTATGGTCTAGGAAAACTTCTTGAAAAACTGGTGGGAGCATGGGGGGAGAAAGGAGGATTGAGGTGGAAATGACAGATTGGAAAAGATACCCCTGGAGACACTGGGGATGAAAGATATGCATTATTGGAAAAGTAAACAGGAATACAAAAGGAGATAGGGGAGAGGAGGGTTGGATGGAGAAGGAAAATAAAGAGAGAGAAGAAAAGAAGAGAAGAGAAGAGAAGAGAAGAGAAGAGAAGAGAAGAGAAGAGAAGAGAAGAGAAGAGAGAGAAAAGGGGAGGGGTGGAGTCACGGTGAATCTATCAGAAATGGCAGAGACATAGGGAAAGCACATGGCAAAGACAGAATGGAAGAGAGCCCTGCCATGTGAAATGCTGTACCTAGGCACACATCTGCAGTGACACAAGCACACTCTGTTGGGGGTCGTGCTCAGAGGCCTCTGGGATGGGAGTAGCAGGGCAAGAGGGAGAATGGAACAGACTAAAAGGGTGAGGAGATCTTGTAGACACTGTGGGAGTATCCTGAAGAGCATAGCAGGAGGACAGTGAGTACTGGAGCCTGTCCTTTTCAGAAGTGGGGAGGGAATAATCTGCTTTGTGGTGTAGAAAGTGAAGAGGAAAACAGTCTTCAAATTGATTGCATGATCTTCAAATCTGAATTACCAAATAATCTCAGTCCCCATTGTCCCTACATACATTCTCTCTCTCTATTATTCCCACTCCACCCCTGCTTCTGGAGTCGTACTAAGTTTTGGCAGACATTTTTATGAACCTGTGCTTGGAGATTATCATCTTCACGGGAAAGCTACGTATTCTTGGTCCATAGCCATAAGGTACACCAGGAACAAATTTACTCCCAGAATTCTACATAAATGTCTGATATGAGATGTTGTTTTGCAAATGCCAGAATGTGGGAAAATGACCATGAAATATCAAATGAATTTGTAAATCTCCCTTGCCCTTCAGTTTTCTTATTTTTTTAACTTTCTTGCAAATCCTGAAGACCATTTCCTCCAGCTGTACCAACTTGCACAGCTCCCCAGATGACACTGGCCAATTGCAGTGGGGTTTCTCCAGGTCTTTCACAACTGAGACAATGAACTGTTATCTCATCAGGAAGGACCATCTCACTCATTACATGCTTGGCCTGCCTATGGCCGTGAGCCCACCTCACCTTTGATGTGGTACCAGGGCCTTACATCACATCACCTCCAACCTTAGCTTAGGAGCCCAAAATAGCTTACAAACTGAAGGTCTGCTTTCCCTGTCTCTCTCTCCATGGCTGATTGGGAAGACCAGGTTACTTACTTTACTACGGTCTCTAATGGACTAGACAGGACCACCACCAAAAAAGAAGTGAGAATCCCTTTCCTTAAAGGCCCTGAAGCTGAGCAACTGCAATGCAAACAATCTGTGGGAGCTGTTCACTTGTGACTAGGATGACCCAAAGAGCATGTTTGGTCAGGGACACTGCAAAGTTAAAGAAGAGACCCTCAGGCAGGGTAGTAAGGGGTTTGCATCACTCTGATAAAAATGGAGGGCGGGCATCATCGCTGAGGGACAGGCAGAAAAGTCTGGGATTGTCCAGCAGTGGCACTCCCTGCAGGCACGTTAACCTTCAACATCACATACCCCCAAGGCACCACAGCATCTGGAGGGAAAGCTCACTACATCACTGCCCTATATGCCAGCAGCCCCTGGGAACAGACTACATAAACATTTCAGTGATGCCTGCACCATGCAAAGCGGAACTTTGGAGTGACTGCCAACATAATCTTTTACGTGGTAGCTCATGTGTCACACAGCATTTCATTCTTTTCTCTGAATGTGTGCCACTGATCTCCTGTGCCTTAGCTGCTGCTGGAATGATGGGGAGAAGGACTGGCTTCAGAGAAGAAGACAAAAGAGAAGGAGGGCTGTTGTGGCTCATGGGCCAGGGAGGCCTGACATCTTGGCTGAATTCAGCTCCTTCCCTTAACAAAGAGTCCCCTCGAGAATGTCATCACAGGGGCGATTCTAACAATGAAGCATGATACATCAGGTCATGAGAGTTTACATCACACATGTGGTCACTCTATCCTGGTGAAGGGACTACCTGGAAATGCCAAAGTGTGTGACTAGAGAAGGATGAGTTATAACCTTGCCTTAGTAGCTAGCATTCATGGAGGCAAGCCAGAAAAAGAGATTTACAGTAAGAGAGACAGAATCTATTCCTTTCTTTGTCTATGTGTCTATACTAGTGTTGCAGTTCACATCAAGAGTATGCTTTGAAGCAGCTCTCCCAGTCCACAATATGAACCAATTTTTTTCTAAAACATGAACTGAAATATGGGCTCAGACTGCACTTACTGGAGTCTGTTTGGATTAAAGTAACCTAGTAGATGCACTCCAGAACACACCAAATGCACTCTAGATGCCTATGCACTTTATGTCCCTGGGATAAAACCAAGCCAACTGAAAACATCCTGTTGCTTGTGAAGCATGAATGGCAGGTACTCAGTGCCACATTTAACCTTTTAGTCCACACTAATTACTTATGTGAACAGAACCTTTCAGTCCCCTAGTCTTAAGATCTGACTTCCAGTCTTTTCTATCCCTGGTCTTCCCTGTTGATTAGGGCCCTCTGAAGGCAAGAGAAAAACTATAGGAAATCCTGGACACAGGGATTTCCTGAGGGCTTCAGCCCTGTGGATCTGGCTGCTAGTGCTTCTATTGATGTAAACAGATGCATAGAGATGGATTTTGCCTCCTAAAAGGTGTTTTTCAGTGCCATATGGGATGCCACAACGTAACTTAGACACAGTTATGGTGCTGAAAGGGGTTACATGGGACTTACACAAGCACCCTAACCCTCTGGAGGGTTCTCTAGAGGCAAATCAGGCTGTGTGGGTAAAGGAACTGCCTGGAAAGGGAGCTGAGCGATCCACCACAGGTGCCAACACATTACCAGGGCCATAGTGTGCTAATGCAGACTTTGTGTACATTTAGAATTAGGGGACTGAATCTCCAGCTCAGCACCAGGGAAGCTATCACAAAAAATATCCCTGGGTTTAAGCTGGTTGTCCAGGGAACCTCTATACAGCAGAAAGGGACATGCACATTCAGAGGATGAGTAACCCCACAGGCAAGAAGAGTCTGACTCCGGAGTGATGAATCCCCTCCAGGAAGAGGTTTGATTTACAAGGACAGGCTGTATGACTGCCTTCTTTCAGTGCTTGCTATTTTGGGCCTGTGCACACCTGAATTAGCAGAGCCCAAGACAGCAGGGGAAGGTGCATGGAGGAGCATCCCCTTTATAGATGATTCATGTTCTTCTGGCAGAGCGGGCTGGGAGCATGGGATCCAGAGACACATCAGTCTCAACCTCTCCCCATCCCTGCAGCCCTCCCCAGCCACAACTCCACCAAGTTCCCAGCCAGGGCAACACCCCAGCAGCCCAGTGTCCCTCACCCCAGTTTCTGCAGCCGGCAGATGGGATGTTTCAGCCCCTTGCACAGCAGCCGCACTCCATGGTCTCCCAGGGCATTTCCACACAGTCTCAGCTCCGTCAGTGTCTGAATGGTGCTGAGCACACTGGCCAGATCCTCGCAGCAGGCAGCTGTGAGGCAGCACCATTCCAACCTGTCAGGGAGACATGCAGAGGAGAACAGTGAGGCTGGTTATAGCAGCGATGACAGACAGACCTACCCGCTAACCAGAACCTGGGCAGCCCTAGGGATATGGCAGAAGCCCCACCTCACCCTGCCTGTATGCACACAGCCCTTGGCCAATGACGGGCCAACACTGAAGGCTGTGCCTGCTCCCTGTCCAGTGCTGTGGCCTCCTGTAAGCCAACTCCCTCCCAGAAGGACCCAAATTGGGCTTTGACCCTGCACCTCTGTTCTGGCCAGTCAGGAGCCAGGGGAAGGGAAGGAATGCCCCATTCCCACCCCAGCCCTCTCCATGGACCTATCCCAGCCCCATCTGGGCACCAAACAGCCCCTCCAGTCCCAGACAGTCAGTACTTGGCCAATCAGGAGAGTGGTGATGAAGTAGAGCTGGGGAGCTGTGTTCAATCCCAGTAGGCCCTGACTGCAGGTGGCTGTGGGGATCTCCTGCCCCCAGGCAGCTGGCCCAGCTCCCTGCAGGCTGCTGGCCTTTCCACTCCCCACTCCCAAGCCCATACACACCTACTGAGCCCTGCAGGACCCACAGCCATCTGTATCCTGGCTCTGTCTCTCCCCACAGGGCCCAGCTCTGCCCTCAGGCCTGGTCAGGGGCACCTGCGAGGTCTTGCACAAACAGCCTCACCCCTTTCTCCCTCTAAGCATGAAAGTGGGGCTGGAGGCACCTTGGGTAGTGAGTCCAAGGGCAAAGAGACCTCTGAGGTATAAAAGTTTCTTGGGAAGGGGTGACTATTTTCCCCTGCATTTGGGGTCCTTGTGGAGTTTCCTTTAGGCTATCTACTTATGTTTTTATGCTCCCTGAAGATGCAGTGTTCCTGGCTTAGCTAAGGCCATATCTGGGGCAACAATAGCCATTTGTTCCTCAGGGACTCTCTCAAGGTGTATCTCACTCCCACTGCCACTTTTCACTCCTTGCTCTTCTCTTGAGAACCTTCTGCAACCTTCCAGTATGAGCTCTTCCTGCCCCAGAAGAGAAGCATTTTTCCATATTACAGACGTATGATCCTCCAGAAATGCTATCTACAGGCTCTTGTGTATCCCAGCAGCAATCCGCTCCCTGGACACCCTTTCTGGACTCTAGAGAATCTCTCTACTTTGAGGAGAAATGGAAGTTCTCCTGGAGGGAGTCTCAAAGTACTCTGATGGGACAAAGAGGTGGGGGACACAAACAAAGGAGACTCAAAGCAGATGTGCTCATATGACAGCAGCTGGGAGGGTTCCATGAAAAAATCCCTTGTGGGAATGCTTGGGAGAGGACACCTCATGGAGAACACAGCTCCCACACGTTTAAAGGAGAGTGATGATGCATGGGTTAAAAGGAGATGGTCCCTTCCACAAGAAGGAAGAAGAAACTGCAGTGTTAGGAGCGAGTTCTCCTTTCCAGTGAGGGAGGAGAACCCTAGTTTTGTTGGACTTTCCCAACACACTTGTGCTGTGAAATACTTTGGGGAGAGCCCCTCTCAAGTCTTTAGTGAGGAAGGAATCCACTCCTATTCTCTAGCAACACCATCACACAATCAGACTATGTTTCTTTCAAGACAGTGTTTATATTCCAAAGAGCCTCAGGGAACATCAAAGAAAGAGTAAACACCTCCACCACAGTCCTAACATATTTCCTACTGAAAAGGTTGGCAGACTCTCACAACCTCCTGCATATGCAGTCTGCTGTATGGGTGAATTAGTGCTTGTGCGGGTTCAGGGTGTAAAGATGCAGGTGTCAGAAATCATGTGTTGGCTTCCCTAATGCTTCAGCTTGGCTGTCTGACATCTCCAAGGGACTTTCCTCCCTGCACTCGGGATCATGTTGGGAGTAGACTGAAGTGCCTGCAAACTGAAACCAACTGCTTGGCTGAGTCAACCTCAATCTGGGGTAAGGCTGTTCCAGGTGTTCCCTCTCCATCAAAATTCACTTTGATTTCAGACTGTCAGCAATGGTTGCCGTTTCTGGAAGGAAGAAGTTTCTTGTATGTTACTGCCAGACTTTTCTTATATCATATTAAAACAGCAGAAATTGAAAAGTAGTTCCTCCATCACTTCACTGCCAACAAAATGCTCCAGGCTTCTTATTTCTGCCTGCACATGGCCCCAGTTCTCTCTCCCCCAACAACTGACAGACAGCACCCTCCGCTGAGGTCTTGTTCCTGTGAGCTCAAGTTGCCTCTGTCTGAAAAGGGCCTGCAAGTGGTGGACAGGAGAGAATGAAAGGAAAGAAAATAACAGGAAGGAAAATTGGGAGATGACAAGAAGAAAAGTATGTGCCAATGCAGAAATGCTGCATGCTTCTTGGGTTTGCTTTCCCCTCACAAGCTTTTTTAAGATCTAAAATTAAATCTATGCTGTCCAGACAAACAGGTGGCTACATAAGAGAGAGGCTTTTCAGGGCTGTCATAATTTTGCATCCAGCTGTCAGTTAGAGTGATACCAAACACAGCCCAGTGCTGTTTCCCACGAAAAGAGGAAAACATTTGCCAGGCCTACATTTTCCATTCTCTGTCTGCTTTTCCTTACCATCTCAAGGAAGATGTCAGTGTAGGGCCAGCTAAAGACAAAAAGAAGGAAACATCTCAGTCTCTTTGTTGTCCTAAATCCTACCTGGGAGCAAGGGAGAAAGGTCATACAACTATAATCTATCTGTCTACATATAACTCAGGTGTGATTGAGTTTACACACAGAAAGACATCTTAGAATGATCTTAGAATCATCTCCTAAATCTTTTTTATGCTCAGATAATCTACTTTGTCACCTCAGTCTCCCCTGGTTTGTCATTGGTATCAGTGACTTGGATGAAAACCACCTTGTTGAAGATCTTTCAGCATATTCCAAATCTCTTGGCAGACATTTGTTACTGTTGTAGGAGCATCAACAGAGTTGGTCTGTTAGAGAGTGTGTGAAGAAGCAACAAGAAAAAGATTAGGGTTTTCTTGGCTTCCTCTTTTTTCTGAAAGAAAATAACTTTTTACCTTAATGTCTTTAATCCACAGCTTGGATTCTTCAGAGATTGACAAAGCAAGTAAATAGGTGATTGCTTCACCTCTTCCTGTTTTTTTTCCCTAGAAACAAAGCATAGGTGATTTTAATATTGTTCTTTGGCTACAGTTTGCATTTATACTTCACAAAAATTAAAGTAACACCTTCACAGGTGTGATGAAGCATGTCAGAATACTCTAAATTCCAGTTCAAAGCAAATCACCTTAATAAATAAATACAATATCTCACCAACTGGATTCGAGTCATAGCTGCTTGGAACACCCAGCTTCCATGTGTACTGTGCGTACTAAGGGGAGCTACATACATTTTGTTTATTTGTGATACTTTTGTCAGGATAACAACATTTCTCAGAGTTCTGCTACCTCTGTACCAGAGCACCCAGTTGGGTGCCTATTGGGTATCACACAGCTCTGTTTCAGAAAGACAAATTTGCCCAAACTGAACTCCATGCCACTGCAGCTGTTTTGCTCCTGATACCTGACCAAGCTGGGGCCACTCCCTACCTCACAACATCATCTGTGATAGAGACCTACATTGAAGAGAGAAACAGGAAAATCAGATTGATATCACCTATCACATGCAGCAGTTGATCTCTGAACACTCAGAGGGTTTCCCCTTAACTACGGGGAAAATGAGGTTTGCACCCACAAACCAAAAATCAACAGTATGTTATGTTCTGCTGCTGTGCACAAAGGGCAATGGCCTGTATTTGTACTGCATGCCAGGGGAAACTCTTCCCTTGAAGTTCACTTTGTCTAGGTACCACCTCCAGGATACTCAAGGTCCACAAAGTCCACACTTTGGACCAGTTTGAATGAGAGCATAACTGGGTTTGGGAAAAAGGGAACCTCAGTAAAGAAGGAACTTTTTTTTGCCCATCTTAGTTGACGTGGAGAGCATGGCCTTACACTGGGATCAAGATGAAGCATAGGAAGGAGGTTTTGTACTCAGGGACTTTGAAAGGTCACTGGACAGCTGAATTAGCTGCTCCCTCCCTGCTTTTGAAACCTGCTGATGCAATGAGAACTTCTTTCCTCCAAGCCTTTAATTTCAACAACACCAGCAATTAATGGGAGGCCAAATGGGGAAAAAAAAAAATCCTTGTGTGAGATTGCACTTGTGTGGGATTATATTTGAGACCAACACATCCTAATGTTTGTGTGGACAAGTGAGCCAGACAGATCAGTAGAGTTTCACCACAGTCAATAGTCTTCTAGTTAAGTCTAATTCAGTCAGTGGTGACTACAGAATGATTTAACTTGACCAGTCAGTGGGTATCTATTTGAATGTTAAATGACTTGCACTCTGGGTTTCTTTAATTACAATTGGAGCTAAGACACTTAGCTGATATGCAGATTCTTCTATTTACACGCTTAGTTTTTAACTGACTCCCATTACTAGTAACTAGTAGTGCAACATCGCATTAGACTCAGCCCCAAATAGCTTCCATCGCTGCACCTTTACTTTATGGAAAGTTTAGCCTTAATTATTTGATGAGTAATTCAATCACTTCTTTTCTACTTAAACTCTAACAGTTGTTAAGAGAAGACTTAACAATGCTTTCAGTTGTTAAGAGGGTATAACTTACAGATGTGACAGCTTTGCTAGCTGTTGGTCTAAATGTTCTTCATGGTCTTCTGAGATAAATGAGCAATAGCCAAGGTCAAGTGACTCCAGTTTAGGCCCATTTTTTACACAGAATGAAAGAGCCATTTGATCAAGTTGGGTAAGACTGATGTCTCGTAAATATATTCCAGTGAAATAATCCAATGCAGTTTTCACAAAACTTCTATCTTGAATTTCATACAAACAGTGACAAGCCTCCAAATCATGAATAAAAGCTCTCTTCTCTGCATGAACAGCTAAAGCTGTTTTGGGATTAGTTTGAAGCCATATTAGCAATTCTTGCTTAATGTCAGTTAAAATTTTGCATCCTGTTTCTTTCTCCATAGTCTTTCTTTGTTGCTCATTTAAGAGACCAAAGAGAAACCGCACAGTTAGCATGAAATCATGTCTAGAGTTTCCATAGTTTTCTAACATTTTTTTCACATCCTTCTTAGGATCTACTGGCCATTCTCTTGTTTTGACATCATCTTCTAGTATGTAGAACAGAGATGCAAAAAACTCTTGGACACTCAGATGAATGAAGCTGTAGGCATTTCCACAAACAATGCCCTTCTGAAAAGTGCTCTCATTCAGGAAGAGTGGGAGAGCTTCTCTCTGATTTAAAAAGAATTCATTGATTGTCTCTTCCTCAAAGAGGACTCTCTGCTTCCAGATCCCATCAACAGCCAGGCAACAAAGTCTCTTCAGGATAATGTGCAAGTTCTGTTTCAACTTGCTGCTCAGAGATTTTAGTAAGCTGGAAATATAAAGGACATATATTCCTGTAGTTGTCTTGGCAGTTTGTGCAAGATCTTCACCGCTTTCAAGTTGTTGTTTCATAACAGTACAGACAATCCAACACATGATGGGGACAAGGCACATGGTGAAGAGCATTTCATTTCCTTTGACAAACCGAAAGGCCTTTCTTCCCGCTTCCTTATTTTCAAAAAACTTAATGAAATATTCCTCCCTCTCAGCTTCTGAAAATCCCAGTATTTCAGCAGAACGTTCACACTCCAAGCACTGCTCCAGCTTCTGCAGGGCAGCTGGTCTTGTTGTGATCAGCAGGGAACATTCAGGAAGAAGACTTTTCCTAAATAAACTGCTCAGGATGATTTCCACTGGCTTCATCTCCCAGGGATCACAGCAAAGGTCATTTTGTGGTCGATCCAGGGAAAACCTCAGTTCATCGAAGCCATCAATGATAAAGAGGAGATTTTCTGGCTTGCTCAAGATCTCTACAAGTGGTGGATTATTAGTGGGACAGCATTTGGAGATCATGTCAGCCACACTCCCCTGAGTTGTAAGATGATTACCTTCCCGACAATGTATGTAGAAAACATAATCAAACTGTCTGTAAAGCCCCCCTGATGCCCAGTCCAGCATGATCTTTCTTACTGTCATTGTCTTCCCAATTCCTGCAGCTCCCAAGAGTGCAACAGTCTTTGGTGTCTGTCTATCCCTGTCAGGTTTAAAAAGATCACCTACAGCAATAGAAGAATTCACTTGTTCCCGCATGACTTCTGCATGTCTCCTCCCCACAGCCATGATTTCATGTTCTTTCTTTTTCTCATGGCGATGTCCACTGACAAGAACCAGCCTTGTGTATCTGGAATTCAAAGTCACTGTCTCACCAACACGAGCATTCATGTCTTTTATCCAATGGTAATTCTTTTGTACATGTTCTCTGTACTTCATCTTGTATTCTAAATCAAAAACATGCAACAAAAGAACTTCAAATTAAATCCAATGTTCATTCTCCTTCTAAAATTAAAACCTTTCAACTGCAAAATTATTGTGCCCTGAGTTCATCTCATCTCTTTCATTTTAAAGTATCATTCAATAGGCCTTGTCTTCCCAGTTCTACTAACTGAAATGCCCATCACCCATCACTGAAATTCTATCACACTTCAGGTGAACTCGATGCTAGTGCTAAGCATCTATATGATACCCACACATACCAATTCCCACCAGTGACCTCTGTAGCAGTCCCACCAGGGACCTCTGTAGCAGTACATGTTTTTTTTCAGGAGCATCTCCCAGCTACTTTCTCACTTCCGTTCTGAACCTGCTGGGGCTGCAGAACTGTGGCTAGGATCGCACTCTTTCTGGTGGTAGGTGGAGTATGCAGGGGTAAAACCCAAACACAGCTACTCCAGTGACACGTACCTTGTGCTAATGAAGCAGGTGGTAGACTGCGTCTCAGGGCTGAAAACAAAATTACATGTGACTGTTAGCAGAGCAGAATGACAGAGCCTGTCAGTGATATATGGCACATGGGGAGCAGGCAAATCCTCCTGAACTCTCTCCCTTCAGAAACTCCCCTGAAATCCCTAGGCCAAGGCAGGGCATGAAGCGCAGGCAGAGAGAATGTCTCTACAGACTCTGGTCCCTTTCCACTATTGTCCAGGAGTGGGTGGTTCTTCAGGATGTGCAGGGATTGTCTCTCAAATGGGCAGGAAGACCAATGGCAAGAGGAGACTCCATGCAATTCCATGCATGGCAAGGGAGCACACTGGGCTCCTCTGCATTTTCAGACTTCCACTAGAAATTGAGATATGCTCTCTCTCGCAGCTTTCATGAAGGTTCTCTTGCGCCTTTTCCAGGGATAATCAGAAAGAAGGAAAAGAAAGTGTCGGTAACCACAGTTTCCTTACCTTTTCCTTTCTCCTCTTTCAGTTTAGCTGCAGTGTCTCTTTGGTTGATCCTTTCAAGCACACAGATAGCTACATCCACAGCAAGGTCTGCTCCATAGTGGTCACACATGTGGTCTGCAAGTTTAACTGGATCATTGGCCTTCTGGAGCAAACCCTTGGAGAGATTGGCCATCCCATCATAATCAATATGTGATAACTTATACTTAAACTTCTCAAACATATCCAGCACAAGATCCTCCAGTGCTTCCAGAAGGAAATCCCTGGTATTCTTCTCTCCTGCCATCATAGTATGTCAAAGAAACCCTGGAAAACAGCAGCAATTTAAAAATAAATTCTCTCCTAAGAGAGCCACCAGGCACTCTCTGGGATGAGACTCACTAACTGTTACAGGGCAGTGGCTGCAGCCTCTGTGCACCTAGAGTCAGTCTGCACACTGCCAGAGGCAGTGTTAGCTCTCCTGTGTTATACCTCCAGAAACCTTTGGGTCTGCACCTTCTTGGCCCCAGGTGCAGTGGGATGAAATGCTCCTAGATCAGGGTGGCAGACAGGGCTTTCTCCAAGTCACATGCTGGTATGTGGATAAGGTGAATTCCCTAGTCATTCCTTTCTGAACAGCTGTTGTCAAAACCCTTGGAGGAGTTTCCACAGCAGCTGGGTAAGAGCTCACTGAGCAGTGGGATGCAGCCTGTGCATTGGCCACAAACATGCCTTTCATAGGGGACATTCTTTCACCTTTTTCTTTTGTGTGGTTTCATCTCAATGGCAAACAGTGAAGGCTCCAGGACTCACTAGGGAAAGATGAACGCGAGGATTTAGTCCCATGTCTGGACAGCAAACATGTCAGCCAAATACTGGGAGTGATGCTCTGTATTATACTTGAGCAAACTGGGTCATCCCCACCATCATTTCTGCATACACTGCTCTTCCCCCTCCACTTACTCTGATTTTGGAGTTACTTTCTGTTGGCTGGGGCGCAGGCTGTGTGATAAGTATGGCTGAACCCAGACCTGCACAGTCCAACTCTAGTAAGCAAATGTCATCGAACTCCATCCTTGGATCTGTGGAGAGCTGCAAAAACTTTTATTATGTTATATTACCCTCTGATAGTATTATTGAGGGATTAATTTTTGCTCTGTTTTAGAGCGCTACTGCTTTTGCCAGTCATGACTATATTGTGCCATTACTTTATGCTCTTTCTGAAAACTTGTAGCTATACAATACACAAATATTGGTCTACCTTGCTTCAAAACACTAAAAATGCAAATATGTTCACCCACATTCAGCTCAGCTTTTATGAGATAAAATGGATCATCAGGGAAAGTACGTGAAGGGGCATTCTTTAGAATGTAGAAATATGGTTTGAGCTGGTGATAAGCTTGTCTGGAGTTCAGTAATTACTATTCAGCAAATACAGAGGGAGGAAAAAGAGGAACTATTTATTCTGGGAATGTCTCAGTTCCTTACCCTCAGTTCCTTATGTGCTCAGTTCTGCTGCAAATATCCCATGCAGCAAAAGTCTACAGAAAGTTGTGGCTGCAGAAGAAGAAGAAGGCCATACTTTTACTGCTGGTGGCTAAATGTATTAAAAAAAAATTAAAAACCCACAAGCTCAAAACTGGGGGAATGGGCCTAAAGGAATTATTAAGATGACTGACCATTCTGCACAATACCCATTAGAGAATACAGCACTGCAGAGGTGATTGTATTTGTTCCTCTTTACTTCAATCAGAATAGATAGGCCTACTAAGATTTCCATGTAAAATACAATTAAGCATTACTAAAACAATTTATTTGAAGTTTCTACTAAAAGATTTTTTCTTACATGTTTTTTTCCTTTCTTAGATTAATTTAACCACTCCTTTGACTGTTGAGCAGAACGCAATCCCCCACCCCCACCATGTAGTTTCCCAGCACCTCTATCTTTGCTTCAAATAAAAGAAAACAACATTCTGGTTCATCATGACATCACAAGGCTGACATTCTCAATTCTCTATAAGCCACATCAGATATTGAACCCTTTGCCCTCTTGCTCAGTGCTCTACTGCTATCTCAGAAAGCCTGTAGCTGATGTTTGAAGAGCAAAAGTGAATGAAACAACTATTAGCATTGCTAGGAGCAGAAGGAGGGATAGTAAGTCCTTCAAAAGAGGAATTTTTGCTGACAGCGTTCTCTCCAGCACAGCCACAACCTCCTGAGAGATGAGGAAGTTCTCTGTCCTTCCTGTTCCCAGCTGCACCACACTAAGCAGAGCATTTCCGTTGTTATAAACAGAGCCAGGAAATAAAGGAAGCAATCTACAACTCTGACCCAGAGCACAGCAACTGGGTGCTGCTCCTCCTCAGCTGATCCAACAGCAAGAAGCCTCCAAAAGGGCAGTGCCTCTCTTTGTGCCCCTCCAAGCTGTTTGCCCACTCCCAAAGCTTCTGGTGTCACTAACACTTCTTTCCTTCCTCCAAGGAAAACAAAATCCTTTTATCCTCCCCATATTGTTAATGTCTGTTCTTTGAACAGAAGAAAAAGTTCAAGCTGTGCCCAGGAAAAGAGCAGACACATGGTTTGCTCCAACAGGCCTCCAATGACAGGCTTGGCCATCATATAGCTTAAAACAGACAAGCAAACACACAGGTAAAGAATCTGGTACTAATGCAGAGTGACCGATTCTGCAGAGAGAGGCAAGTTTGGAAGTGCAATCTAACATCTTGGCCTAGCCACACAGCATCAAATCACACACCCCTACTCCCCTATGGTGGCCAAATACAAGCACCACAGTCAGGCTGGGCAGCTTTGCAGGGGCCTGAGCACTCACTTGTCACCCTAGGACCAGTGTTCCTTGAGCAGCCCTGCTCCAGGGCAATCTCAGCTCTCCTAGAAAATGTGTTCACAACAAAAGCACCTCCTGAACCCTTCTGGCCAGGCAGAAAAGCAAGAAATCCACAGGCAGGACCACAGAAAAGACCAAGTGCCCATGGTCACACAGCTGGGTGAATTGCTTATGACCCCCTTCTACAGGGATCACCATGTTGGGGCCTCCTCTTAAGGCTAAGGAGAGCTACATTCATGTCTCAGAGGGGCTGTTTCAGAGGCACTGGCTGATCTGCCCATGAAGCAGGAGATGCTGCTGGACTAGGGCTGGGCTCTGGGGCCAGACTGACCTGTGTCCCATCTCCCATCTCCAGTACCTGCCCTCCAACCCTGCCTGGCCCTGGGCAGCCAGGAAAGGGCTATGCCCCTCTGCCCAGCTCAGACCCTTCAGGCACAACCATGGAGTGGGGCAGGATACAATCCCAGGCCCCTCCCAACCATCAGAGGTGTCCCTGCCCAGAGCACCATGGGGCAGGGGGCAATGCCCTGCAGTGCCCAACCGTGAGATGCTCACCAAGTAGTGCTATAGAGGATGTCCAACAGGAGATGGAGGTCCAAGAGTCTGTTCAAAAGGAGTGACTGGGCCAGGGAGCTGCAGAAACTTCTGATCCTTTCTCAGGCAGCACTTCACTTTTTACAGGCAACTCCACATCTGCCCTCCTTCCTTCCTTCCTCACTGGGTGCTGAGCTCCACCTCCCCCTCGCCTGTCTGACCCAGAGACTCAGAGGTGCTGTGCAGGGGTCCAGCTGCACCCGTAGTCAGCATTCCTCGCTGCTTGCAGGTCTTCGAGGAGACTTGGCAGGAAAGAGGCCCTGAGCTGGGTAAGACAAACACATTGTCTGTGAGAGACAGATCTGAAAGGATTCACTCTTCCCTGGACCCAGGGAATTGTCTTTGGAGGTGGAAGTGAATCTGCCAAAGCACAAATGATGACTTCCCAGATGATATACACAGGTAACCCCAAGAGAAACATGCTCTGTACTGAATATGATATGCTGCTTTGAAAGCAGGTCTCATGCCCACAGATGCTGTACTTGCCCTCCATGTCCCTATCACCTGTGCACCCACAACTTTATCCTCTCTCCTACCCTGGTGGAAATGACAAATCTCTCCCTTGCCCAAGGCCCAGAACACCCCTTCTTGTGTCCACTTTTCCCTTTTACTGTCGAGGGCTCATGTTCTCCCCCTGGGGCAGTGGGGATCCCAACAGTTCCTGCTACTTGTCCAGGGCTGCTGTTAGCTGAACCTCAGCCTGTTCTTTCCTGCCAGCCTTGGGTGGAAATGCACAGCCAAACTGAGAAACAAGCTAGGCTCCACTGTGCAACACAGCAGCTCCTGGGTTTCAACAGTCGAATATCAAGCAAACAGTCCTAACTCTTCCTGAGGGAGAATTTTTCACCAACCCAAGCACAAAACCCTTTCCTCCCAGCACAATTGGTCCTGTCCTCATCAAAGTACTACTGAAGCCCTCTCATCCTAAACCTCTGCGAAGTGCCTTCTAACCACTCTTTTCTCACAAGTCTAAGTGGTCACTGTGCAGGCACAGGGCAGTCTCAGAGTACCACTCCCATCCCAGAAGCTGCTCTACTGTTCCTCCCTTCTCTTGAGAAATGCGTGGTCTGGGGAGGCAGGGAGAAAAACAAACAAGTTAGCAGCTGTCCCTGAGCTCTGATGTTTGGCACGTATACTACTCACCTCAGTTCCCAGAGCTCTTGCAAAGAGAACCTGAAATCCACACCTAGTCTCATGCACTAATACAAGGCTCTTAAACATTCAGTGTTCCTGACATACCCTGAAGTGTCTCCCATAGCCTATAACAGCAGAGGTGCCATTCACGTATTCTTTGCTGGTGACTGCCAGCCTTCACCTTCTCCTCTTAAGTCCACTGCTCCTTCCTCTTCCATCCACACTTCTCATGTGCTCTACTTCCTGTTCTTAAGCCCATTTGTTATACTCCCTCTTTCTTTAACCATCTTGCATTTCCTGTCCCCATTTTGGCAACTCTTTACTCAGTCAATAGCTTCCTCATTCCTCTCCGGAAAATCCAGGAAGCCACAAGATGTGTCCACAAGAAATTACACTGCTTGGTCATCTGTGTTGTGAGAGGGCTGAAAGTTTCTCAGGAAGAAGGAAGGAGAAGCCAGTTGCAGGATCCAGGAGGTTGTTAACAACATATTTGTGGCTGGAAACAGGAGGACCAGAAAGCAATATTGTGTAAGGTTAAAACCATGACAAAGATGTGGTTGAAGACTTGAATCAGTAAGTGCAATAGAGAGGCAGCACGGCAGGTGTGTCCCTACTACTGGGAGAAATATGCATGTTCTGCTTTCGGGAGAGCACCATCAAGGTTGCCACTCATTTGTACTTGCACACCCTGGATCATCATATGGGAGAAACCCGCAGGGCATGTACCTGAGGCTGCAGGTGAATTATGGCATTGGGCTCAGGGATTCCTGCCTTTCACACCCATTCCTCTTGTGCTTTGGCCTTTGGGAAATCCTTCTGTGTGGCCATTCTGCACATCAGAAACCACCTGCTCAGTCTCTGCCTGGGTAATGTCTCCCTTCATCCCAGCCCCCAGGCAATCCATGCCTGTGTTCTGCCATGAAGTTATAGACCAACAAGGCTTCTCTAATAAGAACCTACTCCAAAACCTCTTCAGTCCCCTAAGGCCAGTGTTTCTGGGCTGATATCATGGTAACAGTGCTGTTCACAGTAATGCTGTGGACTCTGTCTCTGCTACACAAGAAACAAGGCAAAGAATGAGAGACTTAGAGGATCTCACTGGTTGAAGGGAACCCTGAGGGTCCCTAGTATGATCTCCAGATCAAAGTAGGAATATTGCCACCACTAGATCAGGGCAGCAATGGCTGTACTTAGCCCAATCCTGAAGACCTGCAAGAGGGAGATTCCCCCACCTCTCTGGTGACCTGTTCCAGGGTGCACCACCCTCCTGGGGTAGAAATTTTTCCTTCTGTCCAGTCTGAACCTACCAAGTGGCAATATTTCACTGTTGCCCCTTCTTTTCTGTCTTCTACTAGTGAGGAGCATTTGTTTCTATCATCTTGACCTGTCACTATGCACCCCTGTGAAGAGAGTAGCTCCATCTTCTAACTACCTTTTAGGTAGTGATTAAGTCCCCTCCAGCCTTGTCTTTCCTATGCTGAACAAAGTCAATTCCTTCAACGTCAAGGGTGAGAGGACCCTGTGAGGAAGAGGCTGTCAAGAATGAGGGAGTTGCCTCTGAGGGCACAGACAGTAGTGGAGTCAGTAGAGAAAAAGAGAAAACCCTGCAAGCATCCCATCAGCACCCATGGACTGCTGTGTACCCAACTGGTTTTGTTAACGTTCCCCAAGCTGATCCTCCTCTACTGAGGGGAGAGCTTTCCTTTCCTGGAGGAAATCTGCTCCTGGGGGTGAATCTAATCCAATCCTCTCCTGAGGCAACATTTCCTCTTAGAAACTGGTGAGGCACTTCTCCCGGTTTGCAATAGTGCAAGTGACTGCTCTGTCGCAATGGCTGCAGCCCTGAAGGACACCAAAGACGAGAAGACCCTTGTGCTCGGAGCTGTGCAAAAGAGTAACTCTCTCAGGCTCCGCCTAGGCGAGTTCGCCAGTTGAAGTCTAGGCAGTGAGCGGCAGGCTGTGTAGGAGAGACAGTGTGCAATCTAGGAAGAAAGGCAGATGTGTGTCTGAGCTGCTTCTGCTGGTTTCTTCCTTGAGGTCCTTGTGATGCTCAGAGCACAAGAACAAACACAGGCGGGTTTTCCATAGAAATCTGGGATTGCCTTTGTTACCTTTTGAGACAGTGGCTCTGGCTGGGAGAAGTTCCTCCGGTTGCCGACTCACTCACTGGGATTGTGATACTCTGATTGCAGCCTTTCCTTTGCTGAGGCACTTTTTCACTTCCTCCTACCAAGAAGAGACTCCTAAAAGGCCGCATTCCAATAAATCCCGATTCTTCCACAGGAGGATTTCAACATACTTCTACAAGCACTCCTACTTAGAGTGCCATCAGATTGTCAGCAAGTATCCATGCAAACCTAAAGGTGATTGAGCCGGCTGTACTAAAAGGGACCAGGAGTCTGGGAGCAGAGCAAGCCTCTCAGATGAATGCCCATAAAGGCTGCGTGCTGCTACACCCCCCCCTTCAATGGGCTGTTTGTATTTTGCCTTCCGGGTAGCATCCTGCCAGCTCCCTAGCGATGTGAATTCAAAACATTCTGAGCAATCCTCTCCAAAACAGAGAGGTGCTGTTCCAGAGGGAGCTGTGTCCTGCCAAAGCCTGCCTTGCCCCTGCCTGGACCAGCCCATCTACCCACCCTCCCCTCTCCAGAGCAGGAGGCTCTGGGCCCGGGGTCCCTGCCCCAGGGCAGAGAGCCAAAGCTCCCCAGGACTGGGCATGAAGCTTGCACTTTGGCGAGCTGCTCCGTACAGGGTCCGAGCAGGAGCAGAGAGTTTATACAGAGGTGCCTGAGCCTCTGCCATGCTGCTGCCCTGGGTGGAGATGCTCAGGCCTCTGGAAAGGCCTGCGATATACCTCTCCTGAGTGAGCTGTGTATGGAGGAGGGACTGCTCCTGCTGCCTGCCCCACTGAAAAGGCGCTACAGTAGGGACAGACGGTGCTGTGGGGCTGCAGCACCACCACTCCAGCCACCAGGAGGTGCTCAGGAGGCACCTGCTCTGCCAGGACCTTGCATGGGAGCAAAGGAAAGTGGCAAGAGAGCCTTCCAAGTGCTGGCATCGGGGCTAATGGTTTGTTAACAGCCCACCACTCCTGCAAGGTATTAATTACTGATCTAGGGTTTCCTTTTCTCTCTCTCTCTCTCTCTCTGTAGACCTTCTTAGAAAGCCCCTGGCCTGCTGGGCTCCGGAGCTGGGCTTCTTTTTTTTCCCAGGAAGCCTGGATAGCTCAGTTGGGAGAGCATCAGACTTTTAATCTGAGGGTCCAGGGTTCAAGCCCCTGTTCAGGCGACAGCCTTCCTCTTTACTCACTGCTTTCCCCTTTGCACAACAGGTGGCACTGCCACAACTGCGGAAGGGCAGTGCGATCCTCAGAGCCATAAATAAACTCTTTGCATCCAACTCCTGTCTCCCACAAAAGAGGCAATCTCTCTCTATCCTTCCTCAAGGATGAAACCAGCACAAATAGCTCAGACACACATCTGCCTTTCTTCCTAGATTGCACACTGTCTCTCCTACGCAGCCTGCCGCTCACTACCTAGACTCCAGCTGGCGAACTCTCCTAGGCGGAGCCTGAGAGAGTTACTCTTTTGCACAGCTCCGAGCACAAGGGTCTTCTCGTCTTTGGTGTCCAGCCGTTGCGACAGAGCAGTCACTTGCACTATTGCAAACCGGGAGAAGTGCCTCACCAGTTTCTAAGAGGAAAAGTTCCCTCAGGAAAGGATTGGATTAGATTTACCACAGGAAGGCCTTGAGAAGATGAGAAAGGAGCAGCAAAAATAGATCTTGCAGGACAAGAGCCTAAGAAAATCAGGAAGTCACAAACTGCTGACGTGTGGCTTCCCTCCCCATGTGCAGGGAAGGTGAGCGCCCTCCCTGGGGGGTTGCATCCCAGGCCCGCCATTCACTACAGGGCATACAGATGGTGTTGGTGGGGATGCCCATGAAGCAAGAGCCAGAGCCAGAGCCAGGCAGCATGCTGCCCTGGTACACAGCCCCCCAAACTGGCCTCCTGCTCTACCACCTCTGTTCATGTAGCTCCGTGGACACCACACCATGGAAGGGGCACAGCCTTTCCCTCCAGGCTGAGACAAAGGTGGGGACTGGGGGTGTTCCCATTTCCCTGGAGGCTGGCAGCCCAAGAAGGGCAGTGAAGGTTTGCTGCTTGATGGGGGCTCGAATCCGGGATGTTGTGGAGGGACTGCCAAAGCTTGTCTGCTCCTCTGACTATCACCCCCTGCTGCTCTTCCACGTGGGCGCCAATGATACTGCCAAGGGCAACTTGGTTGGATGTTGGACGTTGTCTACTTTGACTTCACTAAGGCTTTTGACGCTGTCTCCCATAACATCCTCATAGGCAGGTTGAAGAAGTATGGGCTGGACGAGCAGACAGTGAGGTGGATTGAGAACTGGCTGAATGGCAGAGCTCAGAAGGCTGTGATCAGCGGCGCAGAGCCTGGTTGGAGGCCTGTAGCTAGCGGTGTCCCCCAGGGGTCAACCCTGGGTCCAATCCTGTTCAACTTATCCATCAGTGACCTGGATGAAGGGACAGAGTGCACCCTCAGCAGGTGTGCTGATGATAGAAAACTGGGAGAAGTGGCTGACACACCAGAGGGCTGTGCTGCCATTCAGAGGGCCCTCGACAGGCTGGAGAGCTGGGCCAAGAGGAACCTCATGAAGTTCAAAAAGGGAAGTGCAGAGTCCCGCACCTCGGGGTCAGTTGCAACCCCATGCACCAGTACAGGCTGGGGGCTCACCTGCTGGAAAGCAGCCCTGCCGAGAAGGACCTGGGAGTGCTGGTGGACAACAAGCTGACCATGAGCCAGCAATGTGCCCCTGTGGCCAAGAAGGCCAATGGTATCCAGGGCGGCATGAGGAAGAGCATTGCCAGCAGGTCGAGGGAGGTGATCCTTCCCCTCTGCTCAGCCCTGGTGAGGCCACACCCGGAGTACTGTGTCCAGCTCTGGGCTCACCAGTACAAGAGAGAGGTGGAGCGAGTGGAGCGAGTGGAGCGAAGGGCTACTAAGATGATTAAGGGACTAGAGCATCTCTCATACAAGGAAAGGCTGTGAGAGCTGGGACTGCCCAGCCTGGAGAAGAGAAGACTGAGGGGGCATCTTACCAGCGCATATCAATATCTGAAGGGAGGGTGTAAAGAGGGTGGGGCCAGCCACTTTTCAGCGCTGCCCAGTGAGAGGACAAGAGGCAACGGGCACAAACTGAAACACAGGAAGTTCCGTCTGAACCTAGGGACAAACTTCTTTACTGTGAGGGTAGCAGAGCACTGGAACAGGTTGCCCAGAGAGGTTGTGGAGTCTCCAGCCTTGGAGATATTCAAAAGCTGTCCACATAGGGTCCTGTGCAACGTGCTCGAGGTGGCTCTGCTTGAGCAGGGGGGTTGGACTAGATGATCTCCAGACGTCCCTTCCAACCTCAACCATTCTGTGATTCTGTGAACTTTAGCTGGGCACATATTCTTGCAATGGCATCTTTCCTGGGACTGACCTTCACTTCATTTCCTGTTTTGCTTCAACAGACTTGCTTTTTCTATGCAGGGCTAGTTACCATAGAGCGAAAATTACTCAAATCAGCACCAAGAAATACAGACACAGTCTTCCCTCCCGTGACTGCCCCTATCTGCCATCCTCCTTACCAACTACTGCCTGGACACAGATCTACGATTACGGACTATACCCAGGATTCGTAAGCCAGCCGATCAGCTGTCAGACCACCCAGAGGTCACTTGCAATCGCCTGTGTTAAACACCGGCATTTTGTGTTGATCAAATTTTAAGAATCCACTTTGTTTTGCTAAGCAGCCGGCTGCGGAAATGAAGACCAAGTTTTGCCAGACAGTTGCACTTTCAAACCGTCCCAAGTGGTCAGGAAAATCAGTTCAGTTCCTGAAGTGCTTTCGCTGTAGATCCCAAACAGCAGCACCTCTGAAGTGCAAGTGCACCTGCTCTGCTGGCTTGTGGGTTAACGTGTTGCTCATGGAACAGCTAGAGATGTGACTAGTAAAGATACCACCAGGTGACGGTCAGTTACAAGCTGCAACATGCCCTTCTTGCACAGAAATCCTCCCTAAGCAAGTCACTCCAATGTTTACCCACTAATTTGCTCAGAAGCGTCATACTTGCATGCACCTGACCATTATATGGCACTAGAGAATTGTACTACATTTCTGCTCCTTAGTTCTGCTGATCTTGTTTGGCTTCCCCAAAACTTCAGAAGGAATAAGGACTCAGTTCCTTAACATGCTCATCATGCGCCCAGTCACAGACTCACAAACAGCAAACACCAAGTCCAGCACATTGTTCTAGGGATATGAGGGAAAGAAATATTGTTACTCGTATGTCAGGAAGCAATCAGTTCTCCTCATGTGCTTCTGATGTTCATGGAATACCCAGCTAAAGGCCCATCACTACTTACATAATGTAAAAAATGCACAAGCATTAGCATCAGATACACCTGAAAGGTTCTAACAGACTTGTGCGGCTTCTGGTCAGCCTAGCTGAGACAGGCCACCATTTCCCTGTCCTGGGGACATGGCCAGCCTTCCACCCTCCTAAACAAGGGGGAGCATGTGCCAGCACCTCAGCTGCCCAAGATCACCGCTCAGCAGAAAACTGAGCTTAAACTGCTAACAAAGAGAACTTCTGCTAATCCTAAAGGACGTGAGTTGGGAGGAGATGTGGGCAGATTTCCTGCGGGGCATATCTGACCTTGGGAGAGGGCTGGCACATACCGAGAGCAGTGGTTTCCAGCCCGGTGGCACATGAAGCAAATGAAAAGATGCAACACCTAGAGACTACCCAGATGCCTGCCAACAGCCGGACTCAAACACCTCTGTCCCTGACCTGGCCCAGCTGCCAACTCCCAACGCTAGAGTTCCCCAGCAACCCCAGAGAACTGCAGAGGGTCTGCAAATGTGCTATGGGATTGGTCTCGTGGCAATCGAGGTTTAGGCAGGCAAGGATCAGGCCGCACGGCCATACACCCCAGGCATCCCAACACAGCCAGCCCCAGCAGTTCCGAGAACAACAAGATGCGTGCAGCACCGGCAAAGACCCTGGATGCAGACGGATCTGGAAGCAGGACCAACCCACTGCCAAAATCCAGTCTTTGCATAAGAAGGAATTGCTCCTCCGCTGGGCAAGCCTAAAGGAGACTGGGGGGAAAAAAGGGGGGGGGGGAGGGGAGAGAGACTTTATTTGATAACACACCTGCCTCATCACCATCTTACCCTGCTACTTCCACTCCTCTCAGAGTCACCACCCCATCTCAGCCCCTTAAGGTAGCTGTTTCTGACCCACAGGTTCTCTCACATGCTATCACTGAGTCCCCTCCCGTGTGCAGTACACCAGGCAGCCCAGACACCCTGTCCTTGTTCTCAGATGCACTCCCCAGTTTTGACCTGGCTGTCAGCTGAGGCAGACCAGAGAGGGGTGAGAAGGGCCTCTCTGAACACAGTCACGCAGAGGGACACAGAAGCAGCAAAAACCCCTCACAGAAATGAAGATCAAAAGAAAGGCAGTTTTGGCAGGTGCTTAGAGGAGACTGGGGACCCTCTGTGCTTGTGCCTGGGGCTCCTGCAGGCTCTCTGCACACTCTCAAAGGTTCCTAAATGCGGTGACCTCATCAGGCGGGAGGTTACAAGGTGTCTCTGGGGCTGCTGTGGGGTGTGCAGGGCTGTCCCAGGGTCTCGGCCCTGGACAGCCACCTTTCCCTCTCATTTCACCGGGGCTTTTCCCTAGCGCTGCCAGTGATCATGTTACCAAAGGCCTCAGACAAGAAGGAGTCTCAAAAGGGGGGGGGGGGGGGATGGGGGAACTGTTACCAGGGGCCTCAGACAAGGATGCACCCAAGGACTGTGACTGGTACATCCTGAAGGAGTGCAGATAAACCAGCAGAAAGCAGCATAAGGAACGAGACAGCTTTCTCAAACAAAGAGATGAGCCAAGCCGAGACCATATAGGGAAAAGGAGCTCAGAGTTCATGGAAAGACACTAAGAGGCACCTCTTCAGCAACCACCAGGGACCCGCAGAGACCCCCATAGAAGTCCCCCGGAGACTCAGACCGCATGCGTAATGACTATGTAAATACGATAATTAGTTCCAGGAAATAGAATGAATATGTATAATCATTCCGGGAAATTTAATGCATATGTATGTAAGAGAACAATACAAGCTTTGGCTAATGCACCATACGGCATGCACGTTGGGCGGAGCGATCCCCCGTGCATCCGGCGCCGTAATAAAGAGAATGCCTGCTTCTTAATACTGCATTGGTGTTGAGGAGCTTTACTCCCGATCTCGGTGACAATCATACCGGGACATCTCCGCACCAGCCCGTCCCGGCACTGCCGCTCCTCACAGCCACTGCCGCCCTGGCCCCACTGCCAGTCCCCACAGCTACCGAGAGTCCCCACAGCCCCTCGCACCCCCCGCCCCCCGCCAAGGGGGACGGGCCTAGGGACAGCCCTGCCTGGTCCCCCAAGAGACGGGAAAGCCCGCCGTCCCCGGCACGCTGCGGGCTCTCCCGCGTGCGAGCAGCCCCTGTCCGCCGCGGGACACACACGCACGCTGGGCCGCCGCAGCGGGGCTGAGGGGCACCCGTGCCCGGAACTACAACTCCCGGCGTGCCGCGGGGCACAACATGGCCGCCCGGAAGCCAAAACGAGGCGCCTGCGCCTCCCGGCATGCCCCGCGGCCAACATGGCCGTCCGGCAGCCAGACCGAGCGGACTACATCTCCCGGCATGCCGCGGAGCACAGCGCTCTCTAACGTCCCCCCTGCCGTGATGCCGCTTTGTCCTTCGCGGAGGCCCCGGCCCCGGCCCTGCCCAGGGCTCCCCGTCCGGCAAGAGACCGCCTAAAGAGCTCTGGGGTGCAACCAAAGAAAAAAACCCAAACCATCAGGGCAAGCCAGGGCAAGCAGAGGGCCATGTGGCACACATGGCAACACACGCCAAGGACATGAGGACAACCCCAAACCCAAAAGACAGGCTCCTCAGTGGCACACATCAGGACAACCGGAGGGCGCTGGGGGGCACTAGGAGCACTGGGAGCGAAACCAAGGGTTGTGGGACGCACCTAAAAGCAAACTGGGGCACCCCAGAAGCCAAATGGAGGGCTCTGGGGTGCCCCAAAAGGAAAACGTGAACTCTGGAGCACCACAGAATGTGAATTGAGGGCTCCTGAGGGCAAACAGAGGGCTCTGGAGCTCACTGAAAGAGGGCTTGATACGTCCTGATAGGACCAGAAGGCTGGGGGTCACAGCAAAGGGGGCTGAAAGATGTGCCACAAGGCACATCTGTCTACATGGAGACTCCATCTTCCCGCGCCGCATGCACAAACCCCACCCTACAGGCCTGGGCGCTCTGAGGGCATCCTGAAGTACCTGAGAACAGCCCCAGAGTGCTGAGGGCAAAACCAGGGGTGGCCTGGGGACTTCACGCAGCCCTGGCAAGGCCACAGTTGCCGCCAGGATGATGGGAAAAGTTTTTGATAGCACCTAGTGCCCATGGCAACACAAGGGAAAGCCCCTCCAGCCATGTGAACAGTACTGGAGATGTTGGGGAATCCCCTTGGACCCCAAAGCAGTCCCAGAGATCCTGGGACAGGCCCCGGCACCCCTGATATCCTCTGTGTAACCTCCCTTGGATACTGCATGCAGGCACCCTTTTCTCTGTGTAAAGACTGCAGGAACCATGGATATGAGTGCAGAGAATACAGTGGTTGTTTATTAGTTAATGCTTATAAATGACTGCTGGGAACAGGTGTGCCACGGTGCTCAGAGCCAGTACGGTCTCTTTCGCCTTTTACTGGACTGCAGTTTGTCAATACAATGGGGAAGTGTTGACTCCTGCTGCTGCCATTGATGTGGCAAGTCACTGAGTAGCTGTCAACCTCCTGCCAATGTTTTTCCCCTCAGGGATAGGATTCGTCTCTGGTATCTGAGAGGAAAACCCCTGATCGCCCCTGTTTGGAGTTCTGCCCTCGCCCCTAGACTAGAGCCCTGCAAGACACTTTCACAGCTCTCAGGTCATCCGCCAACTCAGCAGCCAGACTCAGTGCAATGTGGCTGCGCAGTAGCACGCTGAGACCTCAGATCAGAGCGCCTAGCTGAACATGGAGTGGCACAGGCAAAGGTTACAGACCCCAGAGAAGGATTCAGCTGTGCCACGTTAGTGTTCTGGGTTTTATCATCTATGGATTTAGACCGTGCCATTTAACAATAAGCTGTTAACCCTGAACCCTAAGTGATAAATTGCAAATGCTGGAAGCCAGTGGTTGCTGGAGGTTTAAAATTTACGGATGTTGTTAGATGTTACACCCTGAGCACTCATCAGTATGTGAGTAAACTGTAAACTCTGAATGATAAGTACTGAGCCCCACAAAAGAAATTATTAAACCATAACCCCTCAGTGATAAGCTCTAAACAATCAATTATAAGTGAAATCCTCAGTTTTAAACAGTAAACACCAAAGCACAGATGATCAGAGAAGCAGTGAAGAGAAACCATAGAATTTTTGCCTGCAGCTTGGAAACTTTCCCCTTCATTTGAAAGGGAAGCAGAACAGGAAGGCAGACACCAGAAATACAGGTGGCTGTCCAGGGACACTGAAGTGTCCAGAGAGACCCCGGGACTCTCTCCCAGCTACCCCGCCTGTACCTTGTCCCTTCCCAGCCACGCGCAGGCCACAGCCCACAGAGGGAGGGTTGGGGGGTCCTGGTACGGGGGGGACCTGGGGAGACAAGAGAGGTCCCTCTGCTTCCTGTGCAGGCTAAGCAGTACTCAAAAGGAAACGTGGTTTCCCCTCCCCACCCAGGCCAGCAGTGACGTATGGATACATCTCCCCACTGCACAAAGTACCCACTGCAAAGGAGTTGCTCAGAAAAGACTGTGAATCTGCCTGGGGTTGGAGGGAAGTCTGAGCCTTCAGCACGGGAAGAACAGGGCATTCCTCCGCTGACTCGAAGTGAGAAAATTTTGATCTCCCTTCAGCCGCACGATTTTCCTCCCCCCCCACCCTCAACTCTGCACTATGCAAACTCCTCTGGAGAAGCCTGCGATGCTCTTCTGTCTACTGGTCTTCACCTTTGCTGCAGCCCCCAAAGGTGAGATTCCCCCCATTTCCTGGGAAGAGGACATGGGCATGAGCAGCCTTAGCCCTTCTGCATGGGTTTTGTGTGCTCCCCTCCCAAGGGTACATCCTCTGCCCGGGACGTGTATCCTTCCAGATTTACTCCTGGACCTCTCTGTTTTCCTACAGGAAGTGTGGAGGTTGGAGGACAGAGATGTGACACTGTCCTACTGTGTCTCTGCACCTCACTACCATGCACTGAAGAGCTGTTCACTAGCCACGGGGCTGGGAGGGATGGGTGACCAAGCTGGCTCTGCCTCAACAGCAGCCAGGCTGAGTTCTGTCATCCCATGGTCTCTCAACCCCCAAATACCCAGAGCACCACTCAGCCCTGCCCTGTCCTGCTGTGGATGGGAATGAGGGGAGCCAGGCTGGCTCTGGGGTCAGCTCTAGCTGAGGAGAAGAAAGGGCAGAGGCAAAGGTGCTGTTTTATCTCCTCTTGGCAGCAACCCCAGGAGGTAAGGCAGGTTCCAAAAGGGATCCCAGGAACACAGGGCCATTTCTGTGTTCAGTTATTTCCATGCCCCACGTGCTGCCCACCCCATGCATTCCTGCTCTGCCCCATCCCGCTTATCCACATACTGGGGTCCACAGCCCATGGGGAGAGAAAGGGTGTGGGGCAGAGCGGGAGCGGGGACAGCTTTGGAGCTTTATCTTCCCACCACAGAGAGGAGAGAATGGAGTTGTGCCTCCCCAGCACTCCCCTTCCCCGCACCAAATGCTGTGCCCCAGCTGAACTGACAGTCTGTCAGTGATAGGGAGCAACCCCGACTGAGGAGCAAAACAGATAAAAGACAGTGGTGGGGGGGCCAGTGGGCTCCCTACATCCATCCTCACGCTGCTGTGACTGTGGCCATGTGTCTTTGCAGAGATGAGCACTAGGTGCAGCTAGTGGAGGCTGGAGGGGGGCTGAGAATGCCCAGGGGCTCAGTGCGTCTCTCCCGCCAGGCCTCTGAATTCGAATACAAAACTTTCCAATTTCAGTTTTACTGGCAGGTTCCTGGTGTGGGAAGAATTGAGTGGATCTCCTATATAAATCGCAGTTCTTCCATATCACAATATGGGGCTGATGTGGATGGGCAAACCATCACTGCAGAGAACAGCTCCCAGAGCACATCTCTGGCCCTGTACACACTGTGTCCCCAGGACTCTTCTGCACAGCCTGCAGGAGCCAGGCAGAGCCCAGGCAAAATCCTCTCAGGGTCTCTGCCCACCCCAGGAACCAACATGTCCGGTGAGCTCCTGCCTCCCCTCCTCTCCCAGCTCGTCCAGTTTCCATCCCAGGGCTCCAATTCCCTCTTGCAAGGGCCAGGCAGGACCACCATGGGAAAGAGGGTTCGAAGAGAGCTGGACACTCCTGCAGGTGCAGGAGGAGGAAAAGGAGGGGTACAGCTTGTGGGGAGGGAGTGGGGCAGGGGAGGCCTCTCTTCTGGGAGTGCTCTGGCCAAGCCAGGGCTGGCAAAGCCTGGAGAGGCCCAGGAGGGCCCCAGCTCTCTCTTGTGTTCCTTTGGGGTTTCGGGGTGTACTTGAACTGAGGTCCCACAAAGAGTGTGGATGAGCACCAGAGATGGGCCCAGTGTGCTCAGCCCAGCCCTTCCTGTGCAGGGGTTGGGACTGGTTTGTCCCCTGGGCTAGTGTTCCTAGTGCTGCTGGTGGGGTACAATGGTGCCAGAGAGGCCAGAGACTCCCTCCATCCACCTCAGGCCTTTCATCTCCAAAGGGGCAATGGCACAAAGGGAGAGGACAGACAGCAAGAGGCATTGCCAGCTAAGGGTCATAGATCCTGCCCTGCAAAGTGGGCAGAGCCCAGCCCAGCTGGGCTCTGCTCCTCTCTGCCTCCCTTGAAGTTCCTCTCCTTGCTGCCCCAAACAAGGAGGAAATGCTCCCTTAGAGTATGGGGCCTTGGCTCCTGGCCTTGTCATTTGCAGTGCTGCTGGGAGGTAAGAGCTGTGAGGGGAGGGGACAGAGAGCTTGACTGAGTAGGCTTTGGCTGCCCCTGCACACCTGTCCTGCTACTGCCCAACTCTAAATGCCACCACATAAGATGAATCCTTGCATGGAAAGCGTCTTCCCTTTTAGGGTGGGGTAGGTGGGGGGTGCAATGCAGAAGAGGGAGGTTTCCTGAGATTTTTTTCTGAGAGCGGACTAAACTGGGGACATTTCCAGACAAAGCCAAGAACTGCCCCAAGGAGCTGTGCTGAGTCCCACTCTAAGCAGCCTTGGGATATTCCAGGAATGCCCATGTCCCAGTGAGGCAGAGAAGAGTCCAATGCCCCTTTTTCCTCTGAGGCTCATGTGCAACTGGCAAACCACTTGCCTATGTGTCCGTGACCAGTCTGCTCCCTTTGCTCTCTGTGCACACGGGTATGGGTCCAGGGGCAGCTGTTGGGGGCAACAGGAGGACTGATAGGAGCTGCGGACTCCATATGCCTCTCCTGCCAAGCTTCTGGATTCAGCTTTAAAAATAGAATATGAGTTGCTCAGACTCTAGTGAGTCTCCTGCCTCAGCAGCCTTTTGGGTGGTGCAAAGAAATATGGGGCTGTGGAGCCTCAGCAGGCCAATACTTCCAGTGGCAACCCTGGAAGCTAAAGGTCTCTGGCCCTGTGCGGCCCAGCCAGTCCTGGAGCAGTCCTGGTGCAGGACTGAATGCTGCACCCATGAGCTTTCCCATATCCGCTCAAAACTCACGTGTCTTTCCAGGTGCCCTTTCTGACATAAAGATGGTGGCATCTGGTCCCAAGGAGAGGAAGGTCTCTGGATTACTCCCACTCACCTGCACTGTAACAGGAGCACCTCTGGATAGCCCTCTCTATGACTGGAATTGTGTCCGTCAGGCTCCGAGAGGAGAGCTACAATTTCTAGGCTGGGTCTATCCTTTTGGGAATAACACAGGCTATGCCCCGACCTTCCAAGGCCGACTCACTATCTCTGCAGACAAAGCCAAGAACAAGGTCTCCCTGCAGCTGCGTGCCCTGACAGCCACAGATACAGCCACCTATTTCTGTGCCAGACAGCACACCATGACACCAATGGAGGGAGGGACTGCACAAATAGTGGGAGGGCTGCTATGGTGACAGGGCCCTTTCTCAGCGTGACAGTCACCTGTACTCGCTCTGGGAAATAGCAGTGAGCTTTGGGATTAAAAGATGTTGGAGCTCCCAATCTATCCATGGGCTGCTGAATTTGCAGTAAAGTTTGACAATTTTAATAGCAGTTAGAAATAAAATGGTAGGCATGAATAATCATGGACAGCTCAATCCCCAGATCCCTCACAGAGCACAGACTCTTCACCTCCATTCACAGCTTTCCCCACAATCTGTCCTCACTGCCTCTCCCCGCAGCTAACCTGGTGCTCCTTCAATCTCAGGAGGTTGGGGGAGACAGGGACCCTTCATCCCCCCACCTCAGGCCACCTCTCTGGGCCTGGAGGCTGTGGAGCTGGTGTAGGAGCCACAAGAGGGCATATGGCTCCTTCTCTGTGTAGCCCCAACTGCCCAAACTGCCCCAACCTGCCTGTCCATCCTCCCCCTCTAAAAGGGGTTGCATCTTTGATGGGGAGGTGGAAAATCATCATGGCTCAGGGCACAGCAGGGGTGGATAGTTGCTCTGTCATATGCTGGATCTGCAGGCTGGGCGTGAGCAGTGTCAGTGTGCAGCAGCATGGGGAGAGCCACCCACAAGACCGTTGCAACACTGTCCAGTCCTCCTGGGTGGACCCTCTCCCAGTCTGCTGCAGCTGGCTTCTGTCTGTTCTGAGACACCAGCACTCCTAGCCATACAGAGAGATTTCTTAGCTGTGATGTTGGCACTGTCTCCGGGTAAGTCCTGGATGGTGTTTGTTCCTGCACTGATGCCTGCAGGGAGGGGAATGCAAGAGTGTGAGAGTTATTACAGAATCACAGAATGGTTGAGGTTGGAAGGGACCTCTGGAGATCATCTAGTCCAACCCCCCTGCTCAAGCAGGGTCACCTAGAGCACGTTGCACAGGATCGCGTCCAGGCAGGTTTTGAATATCTCCAGAGAAGGAGACTCCACAACCTCTCTGGGCAACCTGTTCCAGAGCTCTGTCAGCCTCACAGTGAAGAAGTTCTCCTCATATTCAGATGGAACTTCCTGTGATTCAGTTTGTGCCCGTTGCCTCGCGTCCTGTCGCTGGGCACCGCCGAGAAGAGTCTAGCTCCATCCTCTTGACACGCTCCCTTAAGATACTTGTACACATTAATAAGATCTCCTCTCAGCCTTCTCTTCTCCAGGCTGAACAGGCCCAGCTCTCTCAGCCTTTCCTCATAGGAGAGATGCTCCAGTCCCCTAATCACCTTCGTAGCCCTTCGCTGGACTTGCTCCAGTAGTGCCATGTCTCGCTTGTACTGGGGAGCCCAGAACTGGACACAGTACTCCAGATGCGGCCTCACCAGGCCTGAGTAGAGGGGGAGGATCACCTCCCTCGACCTGCTGGCAACACTCTTTCTAAAGCACCCCAGGATACCATTGGCCTTCTTGGCCACAAGGGCACATTGCTGGCTCCTGCTTAACTTGTTGTCCACCAGCACTCCCAGGTCCTTCTCGGCAGAGCTGCTTTCCAGCAGGTGAGCCCCCAACCTGTACTGCTGCATGGGGTTATTCCTCCCTAGGTGCAGGACCCTGCACTTGCCTTTGTTGAACTTCATGAGGTTCCTCTCCGCCCACCTCTCCAGCCTGTCCAGGTCTCTCTGAACGGCATCACAGCCCTCTGGGGTATCAGCCACTCCTCCCAGTTTGGTATCGTCAGCAAACTTGCTGAGGGTGCACTCTGTCCCTTCATCCAGGTCACTGATGAAGAAGTTGAACAATGCTGGACCCCTGGGGGACACCGCTAGCTACAGGCCTCCAACTAGACTCTGCGCCACTGATCACAACCCTCTGAGCTCTGCCATTCAGCCAGTTCTCAATGCACCTCACTGCCCGCTCATCTAACCCACACTTCCTGAGCTTGCCTATGAGGGTGTTATGGGAGAGAGTGTCGAAAGCCTTGCTGAAGTCAAGGGAGACATCACCCACTGCTCTCTCCTCATCTACCCAGCCAGTCATTCCATCATAGAAGGCTATCCGATTGGTTAAGCATGATTTCCCCTTGGTGAAGCCATGCTGACTACTCCCGATGACCTTCTTTTCCTCCACGTGCTTGGAGATGGCCTCCAGGATGAGCTGCTCCATCACCTTCCCAGGGATGGAGGTGAGGCTGACTGGCCTGTAGTTCCCTGGGTCCTCCTTCTTGCCCTTTTTGAAGACTGGGGTGACATTGGCTCTCTTCCAGTCTTCAGGCACCTCTCCTGTTCTCCATGACCTTTCAAAGATGATGGAGAGGGGCCTAGCAATAACATCCGCCAGCTCCCTCAGCACTCGTGGGTGTATCCCATCAAGGCCCATGGATTTGTGGGTGTCAGGTTTGCTTAAATCATCTCTAGCCCGATCCTCCTCGACCAAGGGAAAGTCTTCCTCTCTCCAGACGTTCTCTCTTGCCTCCAGGGTCTGGGATTCCTGAGGGCTGGCCTGAGCAGTAAAGACTGAAGCAAAGGCGGCATTCAGTAACTCTGCCTTCTCTGCATCCTTCGTCACCAGGGCACCCACCCCATTCAGCAACGGGCCCGCATTTTCCCTTGTCTTCCTTTTGCTACTGATGTATTTGAAGAAGCCCTTCTTGTTGTCCTTGACATCTTTCGCCAGATTTAACTCCAAATGGGCCTTAACCAGAAGAAGGAAGTATACAGAAAGTGGAAAGGGGGACAGGCAGACACGTTGTCAGAGTATGCAGGGATGCGACGAGGAAGGCTGAGTTTTGCCAGGAGCTCCTTGCTCATCCATGCAAGTCATCTGCCTCCTTTGCTTGACTTCCTACTCATAGGGATGCTCCGATCTTGAGCTTGGAGGAAGTGATGCTTGAATATTAACCAGCTCTCTTGAACCCCCTTCCTTCTAGGGCCCTAACCCATGGGATTCCTCCGAGTAGGTCCCTGAAGAGGCCAAAGTTTGCTCTCCTGAAGTCAAGGGTTGCGATCCTACTTGTTGCCCTGCCTCCCCCTCGCAGGATCCTGAACTCCACCATCTCATGGTCACTGCAGCCAAGGCTGCCGCCAGCCTTCACATCTTCCACCAGTCCTTCTTTGTTTGTTAGTACGAGGTCCAGCAGCACACCTCTCCTTGTTGGCTCCTCCACCACCTGTGTCAAGAACTTATCCTCAGTGCTCTGCAGGAACCTCCAGGACTGTTTGTGCCTAGCTGTCTTGTCTTTCCAGCAGATATCAGGGTGGTTGAAGTCCCCCATGAGAACCAGGGCCTGGGATCGTGAGGCTACTTCCAGCTGTCTGTAGAAGGCTTCATTGACTTCCTCTTCCTGATCAGGTGGCCTGTAGTAAACACCCACAACAGTGTCACCCATGCTAGCCTGCCCTTTAATCCTTACCCGTAAGCTCACCATCCCCTTAACATACATGCAACAGGCCCCTTTTATCTGCTTTTCTGTCTGTTTTCCCACATGTGTACCTCCCCAATTCATCTTGATCCCTCCCTTTTTCTCTTCCCTTAACACCCTGTGATGTCTTGTACATTGCCTCGATTGTCTTAGAACATCCCATAATAAGTTCTATTAAATCTCCAAACCCTCTTCCCAGGGTCCCATAACAGATAACCTAACAGTGGCCATTCAGAGAGGTTTATTAGCTGTGTTGTTGGCACTGACTCAAGCCGCTGTTTGCACCTGCTTTGGTGCTTGGCTGGGAGGGGAATGCAAAAGTGTGCGAGTGACTTCTGGCATTTGGGAATACGTGTGTGGTGTGAATATTTGCAGACCTTTCCTTTTCACAGTGAGCCTGGAGCTGGGGGAGGTGTGTGACAGTGTCTTTGGCTTCCGCACCCACCTGAACTCCTGCCTGTGGGAAGGGGTTGGACCCTTTACCCCCAACCCTCTTGTCTGCCCATGTCTTTCCAGGTAGCCTTTCCCAGGTGGAGGTGATGGCATCTGCTCCCATAGAGAAGGCCATCAAATCTCTCAGTCAATCGTACCAGTTCTTGTTTGTTCATTTACAGTGATATCCATATTTGGCATATCAGACTCCTAAGGCACACTCAGAACTCGAGGGTGGATTTGTCCAAGTAATAATTTTAAAAACTTTGCCTGTTACGAAGGTGACACAAGAACACGATCTGCCTGCAGACACGTGGTCTGACATCTACAGACGCTGTCACTTACTTCTTTGCCACTTTGACATAGGGAGGATTGTAGCAAATTGGTAATGTTATACATTGTACTGGTCTGTTTGGGTTGGAAAAGTTGAGCAAAAAGGGGCATTTTAATAAGAAGCTGTATTCTTGTTTGGGCAGGATGGCTGGAAGGGATTGAGCTACTGATATGTGTTGGATTTATGGGCCTCTGAAAGAGAAGAATACAGCAAGATGTTGAAGAAAAAATTGCACAGCAACAAACAAGCTGCTTGAGTGCCTCACCTAGCAGTGTGGGCAGGCCCAGCTGTGCTCTGAAAACATGGTTGTGACAGAACCCAGCAGCTTTCCATGATCTAGTATGAATCCATACATTTATATCCTGCATTGCACTGAGACACTGCTCATTTCACATCCTTCCCAAATGAAACTGCTGTCCCTGTAGACAAATATAGAACCCAGTTTTGTTTGTCCCTGAGATCTGCTGATGTCACCTCTTAAACCATGCTTCAGACAAATTCATTGCAATTTCAGTAAGTCCTGAGGTGGGAAAAAAAAGAGATTGCAAGACTGAGTTCCGTCTTTTCATCTCTTTCTTGAAGCAATCACAAATCAGAGGCTGGGAAGCTCTTGCAGTAAAAGACGGAAGAGAGAGACAGTTTGAAGGGGCAGGATTCATGACAGATCAGAGCTGTTCTTGGACGCTCAGAGGCCACATAGTGAAATGCACATTGCATAAATCTCATATCCATCATGATCCAACTTCTCCTTATTGCTCTGCCTCTCCTCCCATACAAGTTAGTATCTGAGGATTCTTGCCTCTTTGTAAGTTGTGTTCATGTGTTTCTCTTACTTTCCAGAGTGTAAATGTGTTTTTCTGAGAGCTGTGTGTTCACGAAGAAACAGAAATTACTAGCTATTTACTTTCTGTGTTTGTCCTGGGTGTCTGTAAGTGCTTGAGTGTTAGAAACATTTGTTCTCTGAAAAGTCTGGGAGCTTTTCTGGTATGATCACAAACTTCTGTTTTCTTGATTCTCCCCTCCTCCTGATTCCCAGATGCCTATTCCCAATCAAGCTTGTAGCTTTTTTGTCCATGGACAAAACAGGGGAAGGTTTCAGAGTCTCCCTCCCGAAGAGTGCTGTTGTTACTCCCCAAGTCCGACTCTCCCTCTGTAGATTGGAAACCAGAGGCATAACTGATCGAGATGGTTATGATGTTTACTGATTAAGCAACACACCCCTAAGAAACTAATCATACCTCAGTAGGCTAATAAACACACCACTATTATTAGTAGTAGTATTCACAGTTATATCAGTGCAAGTAATATTGAGTTACAATTCTATTGCTTAATGTTAGTATTAGTAGTGATACAGAATTGCATTAGTATAAAGAAATCTTATAAATCACACACATAAGAACTATAAAGTTGCAATTCTATTGTCTTTCCTCTTCCACTTAGTATTAAAGTGCGTGTCTATCTCTCTTACTCCACCCTGCCACACTAAGTCTTTTGGACATAGACCTGCTGGAGAGTCCAGCAGGTTGTCCGAGGGGGTTTCCTCCAGTGTGCTGGGGGGCTTGGGTCTGCAGTTCAGTTTTACCATTGCCTGTAGGCATTCACACTCCTACTCTTGCAAGGTCCCCCCCCCTTCTTTGTTCTTGAACCAATGTTATTCCTTATTCCCTACCTTTTCTTCACCCGAACCTTCCTTTTTGCCACCCTTGCACCTCCTTTCCTCTGCCCAGACTCTTCCCAAATAAACAGCCTGCTCCTAATTAATTATTTCTCTTTAGTCCCAATTCTGTTACATTTGTACCCAAATTTGGTATTTCCAACACTGATACCTAGGCAATTTTGTCCCAATATGGCATTACCGATACAGTTGCCTAGATTGAGGCAGCCTTGTGTCCCAGGACTGCCTTTTGACCCTATGGTTCATGCTGGTTGCATTTCATTTATGTTATTCACTTTTTGGATAGAATTATCTTACTTTAGTCTTGACTCTCCTACCTAGTTCTAATAAGCATAAGCAGTTTCTCCTCTTGAGTGCAGACAGCTTGCATACCAGAACAACAATAAAACCCACGTTGTGCCCACACCGTATCTTTGTCCTTGAATCGTTTTCATCACTCTCCTGGTTCCCATCAAAGGTCTTAACTAGTTTTGAGGCCTAGAGTCCCAGCACAACCTCTTTCTCGTAGCCGTCTACAGAGAGTCCATCTCAGCTGGTGGTTTTGGGGGGCACTGGTACAAGCAGAATCCATGAAAAAATCTGGGGTGGGACTTTTCAGGTGTGTGAAAGGACTACAATCATCTTTCCAAAACTGGATTGGAATCTCCAGAGGCATCTCCAAGAAGCAGGTCTCACTGGAGATGTGCCCCCTCACACCTGTAATCACCTCCACCTACTTCTATGCCAGCAACACCAAGACAGAGGTGCAGAGAAGGTTAACACCAGAAAGGGGGAAGGTTTCCACATAACTTTCTGCCCATTCTGGCAGAAAGCCCAGGCCTGCATTTGTTTTGCTGTCAGAGTTGCAGACATTAGGGAGAGGAAGAAGGAAATATATGCAGTAGATGTACCCTGGTGCCAGGACAGGAATACCTACCCAAAACAAGCATTTTGGCTAAGGGCATAGGGGACCAGTGGTCCCTTCTCTGCTTCCCTTTTTTGTCCCAGTTTTGGAGAGCAGAAATAACAGCATCAGTCCTGAAAAGAGAGCAGAGGTTTTGGGGGCAGCTTTGGGATCTGGAAATGTTTTGGGATGACTCCTATGTTTCTACATCTCTCCCTGCAGCAGAAGGATTGAGTCTAGAGTCACTGAATCACAAAGAAGTCCAGATGGGGAGGGACTCCTGGAGACTGTCTGGTCCAACCTTCTGCTGAAAGCAGGGCCTTAGATTAGGTTATCCAGGGCCCTGTCAAACAGAGTCTTGAATATTTCCAGCAAGGAAATATTCCACTTCTCTGGGCAATGAATTCCAATGTTCATTTATTCTCATGGTAAAGATTTTTTCTTTTTTGATATCCAAATGGAATTTGCCCTGAAGCAACTTGTGCCAGGTGCTTCTTCACCTGTCACTATGCACCCCTGTGAAGAGAGTAGCTCCATCTTCTCTATAACTACCTTTTAGGTAGTGATTAAGTCCCCTCCAGCCTTGTCTTTCCTACACTGAACAAAGTCAATTCCTTCAACGTCAAGTTCTCTAACACTCTAAGCATCTTGGTGGCAATTCACTGGACTTTCTCCAGTTTTTCAGTGTCTCTCTTGAATGGGGGGAGCAAAACCAGACACAGTATTGCAGGCATGACTGAACAAGTGCCAGGTAAAGTAGAATAATCACGTCCTGTTATCTGCTGGCTATGTTGTCACTGATGCAGCCCAGGACACAATTTGCTCTCATTGCTGCAAAGGCACACTGGTGACTCATGTTCAGCTCGCTGTCCATCAAGACCCCCGGGTCCTTTACGGCAGAGCTACTCCCCAGCCAATCAGACCCCAGCCTGTATTACTGCTCAGGATTATCCTGTCCCAGGCACGGGTCTTCTTTCCCTACCTCACATGCTCACCTTTTGTTACCAGGTGTCCTTTTCCAGCCTCAGCCAGTGGCCTTTTTGAGTGGAGGAAGGCCTGCAAATCTTCTCCCCTTGTCTGTATTGCTAATATGGAGCCTATCTCCAGCAGCAGCCATGAATCGCACCAGGGCTCTCAGGCTTCAGAGGAGCAAACAGGAGAGGCAGAAGATCTACTGGTATAATGGGGATACAATTTACTCCTCGGAAACCTTGGAGAATGTGCAGGCACCTCTCTTGGCCTGCTGAGCAGACATCACTTGAATAATCAGACTGATGTCAGAGGCCCACAGTCTGATCTTTGATATGTTTCTACATAGTTGTTAGGGATGTAACTTATGTTAGATAAAGCACAATTAGGCAGGTGTTATGAAAAACCACGTAGCTGACAGAAGTAACAGAACTAAACTTACACAAGAATGTTTGCCTGGTGACTTGCTGCACCGATCAATGAGTAACAGCTCAGAGTGATACACTGACCTGTAAAGGTCAAACAATCTGGAAGAGGCTCTCCACCTTATAAAACTCATCCAGCTCAGTCTGAAGGTGGGGCAGAAAGACTCTACCTTCGGGGACGCCTGACCATGGAGGTCTTCCAGGGACACCCGGGACCAAGCTTTCATAGTCAGAATCACCATGCTAAACATCCTGCTCCTCCAGACCACTGACAACCATCACTCCTGTATGCAAGGAAAGAGGAAGCAGAGGCAATGGCTTTTCTGTAACTTTGTAGTATTCTTTGCATTATTAATCATTCTTTCACAGAGGCAATAAATATTCAAACTTCTTCACAAGGATCCAATTACTGTGTAGTAGTTAATGTGTGCATTTAACCTGTACTAGCCTAAACTACAACAGCACCCGCCTCTCTATTTGCAGAAAAGCAACCAATCACATACCATAATTGTCCTATAAGGGCTTCTTTTTCACACATTCTGCACCACCTTTAATCCACTTGCAAATGCATCTGCAAGTTCCAGTATTAAAACTTACAGCAAACATGGGAAATTAAGATCTGCTCATATTTACAGTGAAAACGTCATTTCTACAGGCTGCCATGAGATCAGTAAACTATGAGTTTGTGTTAGGTTATGTGACAAAAAGTGTGTCTCCTCACACACAAAGGAGCACAGAGGAACAATGGCAGGTGGAGGAATCTGAATATTACTCTGACACAGGTTCTCCCAGGCCTATCACAGGAGAGGGATCCACCCATAAAGGGCTCTTCTCCACAAACACAAAGGACCACAGAGGCACAATGGCAGGTGAGGGAGCTCCAGTAACCCAGTCAAAGAAGGGAGCCTCAGCCCCCCCCACCCAAGGGCTATCACAGGACAGCCATCTGCCCCATGGACTGGGGGGTACTCATCACGCTAGGTCCACAGGAGCAGCTCTTCAGAATGCCTTCAGGACTCATGGAGGTTACTGCCTGGGGGTATGGGACACATTACAGGATGCAGGGGAAGAGCAACTTGGGATTGCACAAGATTTATTATGGGAAATTTAGGGGAGGAACCAAAAGTTGGGAAAGGGAGGAATGAGGGTGACTGGGGAAGAAGAAACCTGGGGAAACAGAGGGGAAAAGGAATAAAAGGGGCCGGTTGCATGTAAACAGATTGCTCATCAGTACACTTGTCTGGCCATGCCCTGCACCTGATCAGCACAGTCTGTCCTGTCCTCCCATTAAACTCCACTTCTAACTATTTTCCTGAGTGAGGCACTCCCTATTCCGTGTGCATGTGTGTGTATGGAGGTCTAACTGCCAGCAACCGGAGTGGGACCATGGGTCACAGGGACCTATGTGTCTGTGGTGCGAGCTCCTGGAGAGACCAGAGTGAGTGAAATCAAGTGCTAGCAAATGGAGTGGGACCACAAGTCACAGGAGTCCATGTGTCTGGGGTGCCAGCAACTGGAGCGAGCGAGGGTACACATGTCAGTGTGCGATTGCTAGCAAATATCAAGCCAGACTAACCAGCAAGTAGGTTAGGTGATTTGGGAACCAGGTATGTGTGCGTGTCTCTGGGAGTGAGGCCTCTGGGAGCTGGCTATCAGAGGGACCAGTAGGTCCAGGCCAACTGCCAGAGAGACCATGGGGTCTGGGGATTGACTGAGAGACCTGTCTGCATATGTGTGTGTGTATGTCCATGTGGGAGGCAACTGGACATAGCAATGATTCAGGGCCATCTACTGGATGGACTGTGTGTCTAAGGCCAGCTACCAGGAGCCCACAGTGTTTGTACTCGCAGCTGGAGTTGGGCTGTGGGCCTGAGGGGCTCATATGTCCACATGCCAGCAACTAGGGAGACTGGGGATCCAAGGGCCAGCTACTGGATGGACTATGTGTTTAAGACCAGCTACTGGAGGGATATACACTCTCTATATGTATATACTTCCCACTAACAGACCTTTATCTTGATCAGCCAGAGAGGGGGACCGGAGGAGGCTGTTGGTGCTGTTTGTGTTTGTGTGCTAAGCGTTTCTGTCTGTGTTGTTCTGTGTGACCAGCTGTGTGTATATGTTTACTGCATACATGAGTTTATCTGTGTATCTGCTGGGAATACATGCTCAGCCTCACTACCGGTTGGATGTGGGGGCATGGAGCTGTGGCAACTGTGTGCTGTCATAAAAGATGATCAAAGAAGGACAAAAAGGTGCCTTTCACCAGAATTAGATCTGTTCATATTTTGAATCAGCACCTTCCCTGCAGGACTAGAAAAGTTAGCTTTGAACATTTTTCTGAGCTTTTGGGGCATGTTCTGGCCATACTTTGGATGGGATCTGAATGAAAATCTGTCAGTATTTTCCCCTTGCTCCATCTCTGATATGCAAGAATGTGCATGGGGATTTTTTTATAGGCTGGAATTTGAGGGGAGGATGAGCATTTTTTTCCCTTCACTTTCAGAATTCAGTGGGAGCAGGAGTTTACGAGCATGTATGTTTGTAACACCAATATTCTACATGTCCCAACTAAAAGAGTCCAGGAAGGGAGTAAGACAGATAAAACGATTCCTTGGTACCTTATCAGCTATTCACTTTAGGCTCTCTCATTTCCAGATATCCTTTCTCATGTGCAGAGAAAGGTCTCTGGGATAGAAAAGATCTCGAAGTCAGCCACCCACATCTCTGGCACACCCATCACTGACAGCAGCTGAGCTTGGCGTTGGCTGCAACACACCCCTGGGAAAGACCTGGAACCTACCTTTGCTATATGCTTTCATGAGAGTCCAACACAGCGCTCTCCGTGGAACTGCTCTCTCCAACAGCTGCAGACACAGCTACGTATTTCTGTAGCAACAGGAAGTTAGAAAACAGCACAGTGACTGCTGGGAAGAGCAGGGCAAAAAAGTGTGAGGGGGATTGAAATGTTATCAGAGTTTTTGACAGCTGAGTGCAAAACCAGTTCCTTCCCAGGCTTCTCAGGCAAGTTTGCCTTTCCTTGAAATGGGTGCAGGGATACTTCATGTTCTTCAGGGAGTCCCACAAGGTGCATAGGCAGCCACGGTAAGTCAGCCTCCACTTCCTTTCTCCACATACACCATTTCAGAAGGTCCATCATATCAGAAGCTGAACTAGAGAACAGTTTTTGCTTCTCAAAGTGACTAAAAGTCTCTTGTCTATGTTGTTAGCTCTGGCTCCATGCGACTCTATGCACGTCTGTGTATTCTGGGGGGTCAGCATGCCTTTCTGTGTTTGGAAGCATTCTGCATGTAGATTTTGGGGTGAGTGCCTCTGCATACACCACTAAATTTCAGAATATATCCCTGCTTGTGTGCATGTTCACAAACCCCTGAGATTCCTTCCCAATCACACAGGTACTCAGGAGGAAACCTGAGCCCTAAGCATTTTACTTTGGGGTCAGGTTAGTTTGCTACATAAATGTGAAAGAAGTGAAAAGTAAGAGTGAAGACTGCCTGGGGACGAAGAATTATGCCAGGAGTCAGGTTTTTTTTTTTCCTGGAAAGAGGCAGATGACCCTTTCCTGTGAGGGCTGGTGGTAGTCAAGCAACCATGAACAAACAAGCCATCTACTATGTCTCCTCCAAGTCCACCCTTATCTTCCTAGAGGGAAAGTCCTCTCCCCTTCCTTCCTTCCCCTCCCCTCCCCTCCCCTCTTCTTTCATCCCCTCCCCTCTTCTTTCATCCCCTCCTTTCCCTCTTTCACCCTGAGAAAAACAACTCAAGGAGAGGTCTCCAGTACCGATCAGTGGAAGGCACATAATCTAACCATTATCCCTAGCAGCTTACTAGCAATTCTTATGTGCCTCCTGCCATTTTTTAGGAGTGCAGCAGGATATATACAGAAAAAGCACAGACAGAAGGACTCAGAGTAAAAGAGGAAAGAGGAAACAGGCTTGTGGTTTATGGGAGGACTCTGAACACCAGAGTGTTCCTGAAGCCAGCTGAAGACCTGGTGTAGGAGAAGGGAAACTGATGGAGTCTCAGACATGCAGTGACAGATGTTGTGAGCTCTCGCTGCTCTGGGAGGAATCCAGAATGAAGGGAAGGGACAGGAGGGAAACCCATGGGAACATCACTCTTTCTCTCATTGGGAAAGTAATGGTCACTTCAAGAACCTGGAGGCTGGTATTACATCAACTGCCTTAAATACTTTCCTGGGGAGGGGTGAGGCAAGAAAGAGAAGGATTTCTTAAAGGGAACAGCAGATGAAAGTGCACACTGGCACTGTGCTTGGTAACCATGGTAATATTAATAATCAGATCAAGTAACACAGTACAGAATCACATACAGTTGTGAACAAGATGAAATATTGCTTTTTTCTCCAGTAAGTCAGGACCAGGTTTGGGGATTCACAAAGTGCCCTGCAGTTTTATGTCAGCTTACCTGAAGTTATCAGATAAATTTGTAAAGATCGAATGAAAAGCCAGCTAGTCAACCTTAGCAAGCGATATTCCCCAGACACTCAAGCAAAATAAAAAAGAAATTACAAATAAGATAATATACAGTGCAGCTAGCCAGGTGGTTAAATAATAAGGCATACTCGATTAGAGAAAGTAAAACAAAGAACAGAAACAAACAAACAAACAAGACAAACATGAAAAGGGCTTAATTAGAACAGAAAAGTAGAGGAAAAACCTGGTAAGACTGGCAGTAACCTATACAAAATAGGAAATATCAAAAATCAAGTACTGTAACCAAAACAACTAGGGCAGCCTTGACTGCAATGACCATGAGATGGTGGAGTTCAGAATCCTGAGAGGAGGGAGCAAGGCAAATAACAAGATCACAACGCCGGATTGCAGGAGAAGCATCTGCTTGAAAGAATCCCACGTGCCACATGCAAAACAGTCTCTACACACGAAATTTCACTTCTTCTAATTTATTGCCAGTTAACATAATTTTAATTACTGATTCAGGTATTGAGACATGAGGACATAGACAATTAAGCAAACACTTAGGGAAACACCTTTCTTCCCTCTTCCCCAGGCTCAACTTCAGTCTTGTCTCAGCTCTCCTAGTTTTCGCCGCACATAACACTCAGTCCCTCCCAATTTCTTTAGTGAGGCAAAGGCTGGGGTTGTGTGCATAATGGTTTCTTTCTGCTGCTCCTTGTTTCTCACTCTTCCTCCATTGCTCTTTGCATTTTACTGCTCGTCTGCTCTGGCGTGGGTCCCCCCCGGGCCGTAGTCTCTTTGGGGCTGCCCCTGCTCTGCCATGGGTTCCTCCACAAGCTGCAGTCCCCTCAGAGATGTCCCTGCTCCAGCGCAGGTTCCTCCATGGGCTACAGTCCTTCAGGGGGTGTGCCTGCTTTGGCATGACATATCCAAAGGCTGCAGTCCCCTCAGAGGCATACCTCCTCTAGCATGGAGTGCCTCCTTCCAACAGTGCATCTCCAGTCTTCTCCCTAACAATGTCCCCTTCCACGTGTCTTCTTTTTGTGTCTCCTCCTGTGTCTCCTCTCACTTCTATTCCTGTGTCTCGTGCCCCTAGCAGCTACTGCCCTTTCTTAAATATATGTGAGCAAAGGTGCCATATGCCCCTTTGGCTGGTTGAAATTCTGGAAGCGGTATGTTGTTTTCATCTGTTTCAGAGATGGCTGGAACTGGCTGTGTCTGGCACAGGGCAGTTCGTGACCTCCCACACAGGGCATCCCTGAAGTCCCCTGCTACCAAAACCTTGAAGTTTATGCCCACTACACCATGGGAGATGGTTCTGGAGAGGAGAGAGTTCCAGGAGAGCTGGTGGATTTTCAAGGATCACCTTCTCCAAGCTCAAAAAGAGTTCATCCCCACATACAGGAAGCCAAACAAAGGTGTCAGGAGGCCTGCATGGATGGACATGGAGCTCCTGACTAAACTGAGAGATAAAAAGGAAGTGTACAAGTGAAAGCAGGGTCAGGTGACCCGAGAAGAGTATAGAGACACTGTCCAAGCACACAGGGATGAGGTTAGGAAAGCTGAAGGCCACCTGTGAGGCTTGTGAAGGACAACAAGAAAGACTTCTACAGGTACATCAGCAGCAAAAAGAAGCCTAGAGAAAATGTGGGCCTGCTGCTGAATGGGAATGAGGACCTGGTGACAAAGGACACAGAAAAGACTGAAGTACACAATACCTTCTTTACTGCAGTCTTTACTAGTAAGATTTGCCTTTAGGAGTCGCAGGCTCCTGAGACCAGTGGGGAAGTCTGGAGCAAGGAAGTTCAAGGTCCTTCTTGGTGGAGAAGTGCTGAGGGAGTTGCCCAATGTCACTGCGAGGCCACTCTCAATTACCTTTGAAAGGTCATGGTGATCGGGGAGGTTCCTGAGGACTCGAAGAAAGCAAATGTTACTGCTGTCTTCAAGAAGGGAAAGAAACAGGATCTGGGGAACTACAGCCTCACCTCGATCTCTAGGAAGCTGATGGAGCAAATAATCCTGGAAACCATTTCCAAATACTTGAAAGACAAGAAGGGGATCAGGAGCAGTCAGTATGGGTTTAGAAGGGGGAAACTGTGCTTAACCAGCCTGATAGCCCTCTACAGTGAAACAACTGGCTCGGTGGATGAAAAGAGAGCAGTGGATGTTGTTCTAACTTGACTTCAGCAAGGCTAAACTGGAGGCCAATTTCCCTGGACTTGCTCCAGTATGTCCCTGTCTCTCTTGTCCTGGGGAGCCCAGCACTGAATACAGCACTCCAGATGTGGTCTCAGCAGTGCTGATCAAAGCGGAAGGATTACCTCCCTTGACCTGCTGGCAAAGTTCTTCCTGATGCAGTCCAGAATGCTGTTGACCTTCTTTGCCGCAAAGGCACATTGCTGGTTCGTGTTATACTTGTTGTCCACCAGGACTCCAGGCCCTTCTCTGCAAAGCTGCATTCCAGTCAGTCAGCTCCCAGCCCATCCTGGTGCATGGTGTTATTCCTCCTCACGTGCAGGACTTTGCTTTTCATTTTGCTGAACTTCATGAGGTTCCTGTTGGCCCATTTCTCCAACCTGTCGAGGTCCCTGTGAGTAGCAGTGCAACCATCTTGTGTGTCAGTCACTCCTCCCAGTTTTGTGTTGTCTGCAAATTTGCTGAGGATTCACTCTGTCCTATCATCCAGGTCATAATTAAATTGTTTCATATTCTATTTGTACTCTATTGGCCCCAGTAGCAAACCCTGGAATGCAACGAAGATGATTAAGGCATTCAAGCACCTGTCATAGGAAGAGCGGCTGAGAGAACAGGGAGTGTTTAACCTGGAGAAGAGAAGGCTCAGGGGCAATCTTATCAATGTGTGTATGAATACCTGATGGAGGGGAGTAAAGAAGATGGAGCTAGATTCTTCTCAGTGGTATCCAGTGACAGGACAAGAAGCAATGGGCACAATTTGAAATACAAGAAATTCAAATTAAACACAGGAAAAAACTTTTTTACAGTCAGAGTGGTCAAACGCTGGGATAGGTTGCCTAGAGAGGCTGTGGAGACTTCATCCTTGGGCATGTTCAAAACCTGACTGGACGAGGTCCTGAGCAACCTGCTCTAGTTGACCCTGCTTTGAGCAGAGGGATTGGACTAGATGATCTCCAGAGGTCCCTTCCAACCTATACTATTCTGTGATTTGGTGATTCTGTGACCCTCCTCCCCTGCCCCCCCCCCCCAAAAAAAATACCCATTAACACATCCACACAAACAAGAGGCAATTACACCAAGCAAAAGTAACCTCTGAAGAATTAATGTATCACAGACTCATTTTGATATGGTATGAAAATATTTGAAATATAAATAATCTGAGGTCCAGAAAAGTCCTGATGAATGTAAGACAAAATTAAACTGACAGTGCATTTGGGACAGCTGGTCCCCAGACATTGTTAAAAAAATCCCAGCTCAGTTCTCTACAAGTTTATTAAGAATAAATCTGGAATCCAGTCCTTGAAGGGAAAAGGGCTCTGACAATGCAAATTGATCCGCATTCATTGTCACAAGGTATGGACAAGCTTTAACAAGATAGGAGCATTACTACATCATCTACCAGAAAAGCCATGCTATTTTCAATTTCTGGCAACTGCTCTGTGGTTTGATTATTCAGCAGTAAAAGAGCAGAGAGGAAGAGGAAGACAAAATCCAGCAGCTTTCAAAAGACATGAAAGAGGGGTGTCACCTGGCAGTGAAATGCAGACACAAACGTTTTTGTATGACTGTTCATCACTGTGTGGACTAGGTATCACAGTGGTTGAAAGGGACTGAACCACCCTACACAAACTGACTCCCTGAAGAGTCTAAAGGTGCAGCATGGTCCACTTCCCCACAACCTCTTCTTCCCACAGACAACCGCAATCTCAGGAACAAATTTGGTACTGATCATGATTCAAGCAATAGGACGATTTATCTATGCCAGGCCAGTTTTCCTTGCACACAAATGTGAATGTTGGGTTGTCTTGCCAACCATTTGATTTGGAACATCTAATTGTCAGCTCAAGTTCAGCAGGTGGGGTTTTGCTGTAGTTTCCATCTGAGCTACTCATTGTGTCCCCTTCGAATCCATTAGAGAGAAACAGGTGCTTCTGGGGAGAAATTTGTCTCTTCCCAAGGTGTTTTAGACAGATGAAGTAGCTCATTCAATTACATGTGGGACGTTGCTGTCTCTCCACAACATTCAGTTGACTATTTCAAATGTAACTCCTGGAAGTTAAGCAAGAAGAGTACCACACCACGTGGTTGAAAGGCAGCTCCAATTTTCCCCTACCAGCTACACGGGTGGGCCGTCACCTACACTCTGCCACTGAGTACCATTCTTGAAATGAACTCCTCTCCTTTCTCAGCTTGCAACAAACCATCCCTCTCTGTTCACTACCTCCATCCACTTTTATGATTCTCCTCCCCTCCTCCCTTTTCCATAGCTGTTTCTTCTCCAGCTCAAAGACTTCGGAGACCGAGCATTAATGTCCCCTTCAGCCACATGGTTAGTAGCCTTCTCCATGGCCCAGTACTTCTGATCACAGACGCCTTTGTCTTTGGCCTCAAAAGCTGCAGTTTTTTCCCATTCATTTCCTCCTCAAAGGCCATTTCAAGGAGCATTTTCTGAGCTTCTGACATGGAGAGCACCAATTCCCCTCACCATCATAGGAAACCTAACTGAATGCATTCATTTTAAAGGTCCTTCATGGACTACAGATTGCTATGGGAGACGGAGGCTGCAGAGTCGCCACTACAAGACTGTGAGAAAGCCTTAGAGCTTTAGGCCCTGAAAAGGGCCAGGAAACCAATGTCTCCAGGGAAGGGGAAAGGGCTGGTCTGCCGCTTGGGCCATTTCCAGCTGTGGGATTCTCAGGCTTCTTTATGCCATGGTCAGCAGCTGGATGTCTTCCCGTCTCCCCTTGCCCCCACTTGTTTTGTTTTGTTTTGTTTTGTTTTGTTTTGTTGGGTTTTTTTAACCATCAGTGCCAGCCTTCAGTATCACTTTGTTAGATGATCAAACTAACAGTTTTGTACCCTTCCCCAGGCTGTTCCTTGCACTTGGGCATATCAGTCCTATACTACCTCATAACTGCATTATTGTCTTCCCGCAAGTGTCAAGTTCCTCTTTTACCAGGATGTTAATAAACTTCCCTTCCTTTGCACCCTCCTCCAGCTTGAGAGCAGTTACAGAGCCACAATGAGTCTATTTCCTCGGTACACCACCTGTCTGTACCCAGGTCTTTTTTTTTTCTTCCGTCCCTATAAGGCTGTTAACATGGAGTTAGCATAGAGATACTACCTCAGAGCCATTGCATATCCATTTTCAAGGACTGTTCTGTTTAAAGCCTCTCTGTGAGGGGAAGTGCTCATACACTTACCTCAGTGCAAATGCTTGGTTAACGTTTCAATTAAATTAAATTAAAATGGTTACTGTTAAATTAAAGTGGTTAATGTTTCAATTAAAGGTAATTTGCCTGTATCACGTGGCTGTGTTTACACCCTTGCATTGCAAGGCTGTCTTTTACATCATCTTCAGCAACAGTCAGATAACCTGTAGCCACCACACCTCTGCTTCCTGGATAATCACTGAAGTGGCAGTTGCTTTATTGCTCAGCATACACAAGAGGAATGCATTCACGCAAAGTTTATCTTCCCCCACATATTACATTCCACACAACTCCTTAGGTGCAGGTGGCACTAAGGTGCAGAAAAGGGAAAGCAGTATGTCACCTTGCAGCCCACACTGACAGTCCACAAAAGGTCTTTCCAGGAACTGCTAGGGGGAATCTTGTCTGCAATGGATCTTGGCTTGAGATTCAGGGGATATGAGGCTTACTTACATTTTAAGTGCAAAACCGCAATATGGTAGGTCAGCAGCAGATCTTGTGGAGTAACTTGCTAAGCAGATAAACACCAGTAACATGGATAGCTGGAATGCCAACACCAAGCAGCAGCAAGTTCTGCAGCAATAAGTGCAAGAGCTGTGCTTCTGAACCAGCAGCAGTTTTACAAGGCTGACTGGGTTCCTCCCAAGCTTATGGACACTAGATGAGGGTCAAATCCCATCTGCTTTATCAACAAAGTTGTGTTGGTACAGTCACCAGGACTGCATGCAAGAGAGTTAATCATGCAGTATTGACTGCACAATCAGGGATTGTTGAGTTCTCTAGCAGATCATCCAGGCCAGGCAGGACATCCTAGAGGGCACCAGGCCCAGCCTGGGAAGCAAATCAGCCAGGCTGTGCCTGGATCTCAGAGTCACATTCATATTTGAAACCATTCATCAAAAGGTTGGACAGGTGTTTTGCAGGATGGGGGGGGATCCTTTGCTGTTGATTTTGTCATTATCTTAGAATAAAGCTCCTGACCCACAGGGCACAGGGTTATTCCTGCTCTGTGAGGTGGCATTGGACAGTTCTTAAATCATCAGCTCAAATTTTGTGATAAATAAGGGGGTTATGCACACAGCCTTTTCAGAATTTTCATCCTGAAAAAGTTTCAGAGAGGGTGTCTCCAGTTCTGCCTCATGTGATTTTTATATGACCCACATTCAACTCCAGTCTCACCAACGTGCATGCTGTAGAAGCAGAGTCATGTTGCCAGAAGGGCCTAACCACTGTACAGTCCTCCTCTTTCCCTTTCTGACTGAGTATTTAATCACTCTCTGTAAAGTGGAACAGCTCCAGGAAAGGCTTGGTGAAGGGTGCGTCTGCATCGGTTCACATGCCGCAGTATGCTGCAAGTGCTAACTATGTTGGATCTGTAGGGACGAGCCTGCTTCAGCTCGGGAGCCACAGCACTCTGCGTGTTGCTGGCCTCTACCTCCAAGGCAAGCATGCACACATAATGTCTTTAGCCCCCATGGCTGGGTCCCTCTGCCCTGACTTTGGAGTGGCTGGTTTGGATCTTCCCTCAGGCACAAGGGGGACTTAAAAGCTGTATCTCCAGCAACCCAGGGAAGTAGTGACTGTCAGCTGTGCAAGGACAGGTATGTACAGCTCAAATGGGCACCTCTGGTTTACATCAAGGAAAAACTGATTTCCACCCCAGATCTCCCTACTATCTCTCTCTCTCTCTCTCTCTCTGGAGGGGTGAGCTTTAGGCACTTAAATTGGTCCTAAATGTTTTTGCATAGTAGCTAGTTGCTCAAATTTACTTAATTTTGTAGGTAAATCTACAGAATGAGAACCACTCGTGATTGTTCAGCTCCAAGGACTGAAGGTCTCAGCAAAACTCCAGATGTCCTTGCCCTCTGGACACAATTCTTAAATGAGGCAAGGGAAGTAACAGGGACAACAGGCCCTGTGCCTTGCAGGAACACCCGGAAGAAGCGGTGGGTGATTGTTGTGGAGGACTCCCTGCTGCAGGGGACGGAGGCACCTATCTGCCGACCTGACCTCTTGTCTAGAGAGGTTTGTTGCCTGCCAGGGGCTCGTATATGAGATATCATAGAAAGAGTGCCAAGGCTTGTCCACTCGTCAGACTATTACCCTCTGCTGCTCTTCCATGTGGGCACTAATGACACCAAGGGCAAATTGGAGACCATCAAACAGGATTTCAGAGCTCTGGGGATGGTGGTCAAGGGTCTGGGAGCCCAGGTCATCTTCTCCTCAATCCTGCCAGTGAGGGGGATGGATGAGAGGAGGAGGAGGAGACAGACTTTCCAAGTTAATAACTGGCTGCGCTGCTGGTGTCGGCAACAGGGTTTTGGTTTCTACGACCATGGGACCCTGTTTGAAGATCGACAACTGATGGCGAGAGATGGGATCCACCTCACTAAGTGGGGCATGCGTGTCTTTGCCAACAGGTTGGCCAACCTGGTAAGGAGGGCTTTAAACTAGGAAAGATGGGGGAAGGGGAGAGTTATAGTGACAGGGTAGCTGGCAAAACACAGCTCAAGTCGGGATGCCTCCAGCGGGTGCATGCAGCCAGGGAAGTGCGCATGGGACATGGCTATGGAGGATCCTCTTGTATCCCTCCTGGGAAACCTGCATGCTCGATCACCACTCTGAAATGCCTGTACACCAATGCACGCAGCATGAGGAATAAACAGGAAGAACTAGAGATGTGTGTGCGGTCACAGGGCTGTGATCTCATTGCAATTACAGAGACACGGTGGGATAGCTCGCATGACTGGAGTGCTGTCATGGATGGCTACATGCTTTTTAGGAAAGACAGGCCAGGAGAGCGAGGTGGTGGAGTTGCTCTTTATGTGAGAGAGCAACTAGAATGCATTGAGCTCTGCCTAGGTGTGGATGAAGAGCGAGTTGAGAGCTTATGGGTAAGGATTAAAGGGCAGGCTAGCATGGGTGACACTGTTGTGGGTGTTTACTACAGGCCACCTGATCAGGAAGAGGAAGTCAATGAAGCCTTCTACAGACAGCTGGAAGTAGCCTCACGATCCCAGGCCCTGGTTCTCATGGGGGACTTCAACCACCCTGATATCTGCTGGAGAGACAAGACAGCTAGGCACAAACAGTCCTGGAGGTTCCTGTAGAGCATTGGTGACAACTTCTTGACACAGGTGGTGGAGGAGCCAACAAGGAGAGGTGTGCTGCTGGACCTCGTACTAACAAACAAAGAAGGACTGGTGGAAGATGTGAAGGCTGGCGGCAGCCTTGGCTGCAGTGACCATGAGATGGTGGAGTTCAGGATCCTGCGAGGGGGAGGCAGGGCAACAAGTAGGATCGCAACCCTTGACTTCAGGAGAGCAAACTTTGGCCTCTTCAGGGACCTACTCGGAGGAATCCCATGGGTTAGGGCCCTAGAAGGAAGGGGGTTCAAGAGAGCTGGTTAATATTCAAGCATCACTTCCTCCAAGCTCAAGATCGGAGCATCCCTATGAGTAGGAAGTCAAGCAAAGGAGGCAGATGACTTGCATGGATGAGCAAGGAGCTCCTGGCAAAACTCAGCCTTCCTCGTCGCATCCCTGCATACTCTGACAACGTGTCTGCCTGTCCCCCTTTCCACTTTCTGTATACTTCCTTCTTCTGGTTAAGGCCCATTTGGAGTTAAATCTGGCGAAAGATGTCAAGGACAACAAGAAGGGCTTCTTCAAATACATCAGTAGCAAAAGGAAGACAAGGGAAAATGCGGGCCCGTTGCTGAATGGGGTGGGTGCCCTGGTGACGAAGGATGCAGAGAAGGCAGAGTTACTGAATGCCGCCTTTGCTTCAGTCTTTACTGCTCAGGCCAGCCCTCAGGAGCCCCAGATCCTGGAGGCAAGAGAGAACGTCTGGAGAGAGGAAGACTTTCCCTTGGTCGAGGAGGATCGGGCTAGAGATGATTTAAGCAAACTTGACACCCACAAATCCATGGGCCCTGATGGGATGCACCCATGAGTGCTGAGGGAGCTGGCGGACGTTATTGCTAAGCCACTCTCCATCATCTTTGAAAGGTCATGGAGAACAGGAGAGGTGCCTGAGTACTGGAAGAGAGCCAATGTCACCCCAGTCTTCAAAAAGGGCAAGAAGGAGGACCCAGGGAACTACAGGCCAGTCAGCCTCACCTCCATCCCTGGGAAGGTGATGGAGCAGCTCATCCTGGAAGCCATCTCCAAGCATGTGGAGGACAAGAAGGTGATCAGGAGTAGTCAGCATGGCTTCACCAAGGGGAAATCATGCCTAACCAATCGGATAGCCTTCTATGATGGAATGACTGGCTGGGTAGATGAGGGGAGAGCAGTGGATGTTGTCTCCCTTGACTTCAGCAAGGCTTTTGACACTGTCTCCCATAGCATCCTCATAGACAAGCTCAGGAAGTGTGGGTTAGATGAGCGGGCAGTGAGGTGCATTGAGAACTGGCTGAATGGCAGAGCTCAGAGAGTTGTGATCAGTGGCACAGAGTCTAGTTGGAGGCCTGTAGCTAGCGGTGTCCCCCAGGGGTCAGTACTGGGTCCAGTCTTGTTCAACTTCTTCATCAATGACCTGGATGAAGGGACAGAGTGCACCCTCAGCAAGTTTGCTGATGATACAAAACTGGGAGGAGTGGCTGATACCCCAGAGGGCTGTGATGCCATTCAAAGAGACTTGGACAGGCTGGAGAGGTGGGCGGAGAGGAACCTCATGAAGTTCAACAAAGGGAAGTGCAGGGTCCTGCACCTGGGGAGGAATAACCCCATGCACCAGTACTGGTTGGGGGTTGACCTGCTGGAAAGCAGCTCTGCCGAGAAGGACCTGGGAGTGCTGGTGGACAACAAGTTAAGCAGGAGCCAGCAATGTGCCCTTGTGGCTAAGAAGGCCAATGGTATCCTGGGGTGCATCAGGAAGAGTATTGCCAGCAGGTCAAGGGAGGTTATTCTCCCCCTCTACTCAGCCCTGGTGAGGCCCCATCTGGAGTACTGCGTCCAGTTCTGGGCTCCCCAGTACAAGAGGGATGTGGCACTACTGGAGCAAGTCCAGCGAAGGGCCACAAAGATGATTAGGGGACTGGAGCATCTCTCCTATGAGGAAAGGCTGAGAGAGCTTGGCCTGTTTAGCTTGGAGAAGAGAAGGCTGAGAGGAGATCTTATCAACGTGTACAAGTATCTGAAGGGAGGGTGTTGAGAGGATGGGACCAGACTCTTTTCAGTGGTGCCGAGCGACAGGACGCGAGGAAATGGGCACAAACTGAATCACAGGAAGTTCCATCTGAACATGAGGAAAAACTTCTTCACTGTGAGGCTGACAGAGCACTGGAACAGGTTGCCCAGGGAGGTGGTGGAGTCTCCTTCTCTGGAGATATTCAAAACGCGCCTGGATGCAATCCTGTGCAATGTGCTCTAGGTGACCCTGCTTGAGCAGGGGGGTTGGACTAGATGATCTCCAGAGGCCCCTTCCAACCTCAGCGATTCTGTGATTCTGTGTTGTCCTTTCCTGGGCCTGTGATAGCATTGCCTATCTGTTTATTTTATGGAAGCTTTCCCCCTCTTTCTCTATCCACGCAGTTGTCTCTATGTCTGTCTGGTTAATTTGGAATTAAAAGTTGTAGAAATCTGAAGCTGTAGCAATGTATGGGAATGTGACAAAAACCTGAAACCTCCACCTATCTGGGGAGGTTCTCACACTCAGGTCCTCACACTGCCCATCAAAGTTGTCCTGTGTCCTTTTTACAAATTCAGCAATCCTGTTAATATTGTTTCTTACCACCAGTAGATTGTTCCACACCACTCAAAAGTTGGGAATCTCATGGGAAGTGTGTCTTTTTTTGCCAGAGCTCCCATTATTCAATCGGTGCAAGACTTTCTAGTTGCAGCTCTCTCCTGACAGCTCTTGTTTTCTTGAGGGAGATAGATAGATAGAAAGACGGATAGGTGCAAAAGGGTGTTAAAACAACCTGATTGCTAAAATGATGTTCTTGGTAATTTCTTGGGCAATTTCTTGATGTTCTTGGGCAAAAAAATGAAACCAACTGCAAGAGCAACTCAGGAAACAGACATGTCAGGGGCATATCAGGCAGCAGTGGAATCATACCCCGTTATACACTCTGGGCACACTGGGACACCCTGTGTCCAGGAAACCATCTCTCCCCCCCCACCACCCCGAAAGCTGATTTGATGAAATGAATCTTGTTAGACTTTGGATAGCCTAGAAAATGATTTTGGGTGCTTGGCCTTGCAAGAGAGATTTAGCAGTCAAATTATAAGGGTCACAGGAGCCCAAAGCAGAGAATGCCTGGATTTTTGCTGGGTGCTTTGGATCCACTGAAAATACAAATCATATTAAAGCAAAATAAGGAATGCCTTTGCTTACTCTTAGATAATGGAGGTTTGAGTCACTGACACTTCTTCTGTTAGCATAGACATTCCCACACTGGTCTGATTCCCAGTGGTGCACAGGGAGGTATGAAACACTTTACCACTGGGGCATCATGCAAGCCACAGCTCTTAATTATGTAGCTGAGGCACTGGTATCCTGCACCCATACCAACTGGCCTCAGAAAAATAAGGACTGAGATTTTTATCAGGTTTATCTAGTGTGGTATCAGGCAATGCTGTGCCTCTGGTTACCACACTCCTGTAGATCCTTCTCTTTGCTTTTTATTCTGCTGATGCTCTCAAATGAGTCAAGGGCTACTCAGGAAACACTCATCCCTTGAGTGGTCCTGAGACCCACAAGTCAAACTCCCACTCTGCATCTTACTAATGAAACTGGGAAATATTATGGGGTGGAGTACAATGCAAAAAAAGTTCATTGTGTCTATCAATATGTCAAGATAAATCTACCAGTGAGCAAAACGCTCCAGTTTTCTTCATGGTGGTGTAGTTGATTTGAAAAGAAGAGAAGAGAAGAGAAGAGAAGAGAAGAGAAGAGAAGAGAAGAGAAGAGAAGAGAAGAGAGAAGAGAAAAAAGAAAAGAAAAGAAAAGAAAAGAAAAGAAAAGAAAAGAAAAGAAAAGAAGAAAAGAAGAAAAGAAAAGAGATTTTTTTCTCTCTTAGCATCATCCATATAAATGTCACATCTTCTGGATAGGAGTGAGGGTTTGAAGAACTAAACTTACCAAGGCTAATTGAACAGATTTTGCCATGCACACTCTTGGGGCTCTTTTGGAGCCAGCAGTGCCTCAGTCAGTATTTGAAAAAACCTTGTGTGCTCCCCTTCAGGAAGTGGTTAGCATGTTTTTTAAAAGCAAGGGGGATTTTGTCTTGCATAGTGTGATTTAGTCCTACATTTTAACCACAGTATCCTGCTTCAAGCAGGCGGCATCTTGCAGCTTGTGAGAGAAAAGTCAGCTGGGGAATGTGTGTGTTGGGGTCTTTTCGACTGCCAACCAAACTGCTACATTATCAGTCTATCAAACCATACCACAGTATTTCCTGTTGGCCTTTTCCCAGTATCAGTGAATAGAAAATAAACACCCCATTCTCTCATCTTCTGAGGGGTGTGCTTTCATTCCTCATGCTCTTATCGACCCATCTCTTAACTGATTTCTCTTTGGATGCATCTCTGTTTTTGCTATGATCCACAATTTTGAGCTTGAGTCACCTGCAAAGGGCACGAATAATTAAAATTCATTCAAACCCCATGGGGCAAGAATTCTTAGCCTTCCTGAAGCCTCTTAAATGTGCCAAAGAGGTCGTTTCTTTCCCTGTGGAAAGTCCAACGGGGAAAAAAAAAACAAAAAAAACCAAAGAACAAAAACGCGCACACACACACACACACACACACACACACACACACACAGGGAAATCTAGGCTGTAATAGGTGGATTTCTAGATCTCGATGGTCGCTGGATAAGACAGCTGGATTTCAACAGTTCCCACTGAAATTTCAGAAGAAAGGGCCCAGAACAAACCACAAAAGCCTGATAATAAAACTTTATTTTGGTACTTACTACAGACATCTGAAGCACGGGTACCATATACTTAACAGAAGAGATACACGTTTTAAAGAAGAGATGCAAATGAAAACAGTACTACATCCCTGGCTGAAGTGAATCACTTCAGGTCCAGTGAAGATCTAATCACCTACTCTAGAAAATTGCCACTAATAAGAGCTTCTAAAAAATTAAAACTATACAGCGTTCCTGCTGTGCCTGGGATCCCTAAGCAGTAAAGCATTACTTCTGTAGACAGTAATGCAATATGACCAGATGTGCTATTTTTAAAGCACAGCAAGTCTAAAGTTCAGTTTTAATTTTTCAAAACTAAGCATCTTGGATGTTTTGATGCAAGGGATAGAGGAGTAGGAGATCTAAGTATTCCTGCTTAGCTGAGGGATGAGGAAAAACTCTTTTGGTTCATTGGGAATAAGAAATATCAAAAATTGCTCTTACAGTTAATGAAACTAGCTGAACGGGACAAGGGTTCAACAGTATTATATGTCTGAGAATACTTCCAAATGGTGTTAACTGAAGTGCACCTTGATGAAGTGGAGGGAATGATAGATCTACAGGGACTGGGGGCTTCTGTGATGCTTTAGATGTTTATTGCCAGCAAAGTTGACCCATGATGTTGAAATTATGCTGATATGTGTTCTCTCCTGCTCTTCTTTAGTCCACTGCTGTCTCACTTCCCCAGTACCTGAAAGAGTAGTATTTATTTTAAATTCTTGTTGACAGTTGTGCCTAGTTTCTGTTAACTGAGAATGTATGGGATAATTGTTTGTATTATCTTGGGTACATTATCTTAAAAATTCTCCTTCCTCCTTTTGTTTTCCTCTTTTCACATTTTTGAGTTTGGGATCCTCCCTTTAGATTCCTTCCTGATCCTGACTTTTCTCCAGACTTTGTGCTCTGCCACTTGAAACAGCCAGCAGAAGATTTCTGATACAACCTGAGGTGCTCTGGAGTAGACAGGTGCAAAGGCAATTTGGGGTTGTGCTGCCAGTGAACTGGTCGCTGGAAACATTGACTTATTCAGTGGAAACATGAACAGCTGAACCGACATCGCTCTTTCTGGGGTTACAGAGGGATACAAAGTCAAAGAGTCACTCCCTGCACTTGCCTCTTATGTTCCCAGGGACTGAACAGTGTGTTCGCTGCCTCAGAAGAGCAACAGCCTGATACTCATGAGTGTATTGAAGGCGATGCTTTTTGCCAGCAGGACTCTCAAACCCAATACAGCCATGAACAGCAAGTTTGCTTTCTCCATTTTGATACCTGTTTTAAACAGAAGGAAAAGAGGGAAGAGATTGTGGTCTTGCTATTAGCAGAAAAAGAAAAATCTGCAGATTATAGACAGATGAGGGAAGCAGGAACAAAGGAAAAGATAACAGAGGAATGTGGCCAGTGCAGGGAAGAGAGGAGATGTCTGACTGGCTAGGATTTTAATTCCTGTTGCTTATCTCATGGAAAACTGTCATCTATTTAACCAGTTAACCTGAAACAGCAGGTAAGTATTTGCAATTCTGACACTTCTGTACCAAAGAAAACATGTTTTTCTTGCACTGGTATTGAATCCCCAATGAAGTAACTTAATGCCACAGTTCCTTTCAGCAACTAACCTTTTGAAGAGGTGTCTGTAATGTTGCAAGCATTCACTGTTACCAGTTCTTCAGCTTTCTTTTCTGTTGTATGATTAAAAAAGACACTATAAAATATATCTAAGCTATATAAAACAAGAATTACATAAAGTATATGTAAGACCCCCTTCCCCAGCAATGGATAAGCAGTATTGGAGAATCAGATGGGAGATCATTAATCCTGAGTTTAATTTGAAGGGAAAAGCTAGCTTCCTGCATGTGATTGCAGTGAAAAGCAAGCAAGCAAACAAACAAACAAACCTGGGACTATTGAGTTCTCTTTTCTCAGCCTTTTAAAATGATCTTTACCACAGAAAAATTTCTCCATTAAAAATGACCAAAAATTAACCAAAAAAAATTTTGGGAAAAAAATTATGTTTACTTTTTAATTTTTGTTTCTGTGAAAGCTATTTCAGGCTTTCTTCCTGCAGGCATGTATACTTCTGTGCCTGGCAATGTTTTGCCTTAGATAAGGCTGGACTTACAAATACTGGGGGTGGGTGGGAGGGGGAGGGGGAGGTTGAAGAAAACTCCATCTATGTTAGGTGCTTTTTAATATCTCTTGGCACCATCTAATTAAGGACCTACATACCTTCCTGACCGTTCTTACTTGTTACTGCTACATGCTCAAAGGGGACACTTCCTAGCATGAGCAAGAAAACACGTTGGAAGATCTGTCTCCCAGAAACAGATTGTGTTTGGACTACAACACTGTACCTGGAAGGGTTGTGCTGGCTGCAGTCTTGTTCCCCTTGTGCACAGCCTTGCAGGTCACCTCCATCTCTGGTTCCACCACAACTACCTTCAGGGTACTGTACATCCCCTCTGATGTGACAAGAGGTGCCTTCAGGTCATATACAGTGTCACCCTTGGGTACATCAAGGCTGATGTTCTTAGAGTAGAAAGTCCTTGCCAAACAAGCCACATTCACTTTGCTACTGTACTGTCTGCGTTTCCTTGATTTAAGTGCAATGACTTCCAGGGCAGACTCTTCTTGATTCTCTGAAAAAGAAGCATCATCTGGGGATGACTTTATTTGCTGCTCTCTTTTCGGAGAGCCAAATCACCTACAGGTCAGAGATAGTCCAGTCAGGACTGTTCTCTGACAGCTGAATGTCTTTCTGTCACTATTTCTTCCTGTTTCCCAAAGAGCAGATCAAGGACAGTCTGCCTAAACAGAGGAGTTTAGTGCCATTCCATGTACCCCATGCATCCTGTCTTACCTCTCGCTATCCCTTCAGAAAGGAACAGGTTTCCTATAGATCCTCTGGGCATCTCAGACTGTACTAGGCACATACACTTTCAGTGAAACCTATCCCTGTCATTAATGTGGAAAACTAGGAGAAAAACCATCAAAAGAAATCTCTGGAATGTTTGTCCCATTTTCCATTTTTTTTCTAATATGTTCGTGTTCCTCCCCCATGCTGGAGGTTTGGCTGCTGGAACTCAGGGCTGAGCGCTGGCTGGCAAGGCCCCTGCCTTGCTGGCTGTGGGATCCCCCCTGGCTCCTGGCCAGGATACATTTCTATTGCATGCAGAAGGCAGTTAATATAATTATACAAGCGCTTATGCTTCTTTTCCCCCTTAATCTTACAAAGGCACAGAATTGGCTATATATTCCGTTCTCGTACAGATCTTGGTTTTCTGAATGAAAAGTTTATGTGGAACGAACCAAATATAATCCCTTAGCTATTCCTCAATTGAATCCTTAGGAGTAGATGCAGTGTAGTGACTATTAATGGATGTTTTCTATGTCTTTTGTGTTTGGGAAATCTCAAGAGGTTCAAGAAATAAGGTTTGTCTGTTCTTAGCTGCTTTAAATGCCACTGAACATATTCCACAGAAATATAAAAATAGCACCAAAAGAGATAGGCTATCAGAAGTCCAGAAATCTGGAAAATCTGTTCTTGTCTTTGGAAGAACCAACAGTTTCTAAAACCTACTTTTCTGCAAAAGATTTTTCTTTTCCATGGTTCTTGTAGAACAGGAATCATGACACAGCAATGGCTAATATAACAAGTCTCAAATTCAGAATAACCTTATTTCAAAAAGCATACAAGACAGTTTTTTGTGAGGAACCAGAACCTTGTGTGAGGTTTTCTGTGTTCTTCTGAAAAGGCAACGCCATTACTCAGTCTTAGACCCGCTCACCTGTCTTTTGTTGGCTGATTTTTCTTGAAGGCCCTGGTGGTTATGGCGGAAGACTTCACCTCTTTGGCTGATAACTGCCAAGTTTATACTGGCCTAGACTGAGGTTGGGCTGATGGAAGCTTGCAGTATCTTCTGGTCTTACATTTGCAGATGACGATATATTAGCAGAGAAGAATGAGCCTTTTTCAAAATGGTAACTTTGGTTTCCCTGTTCTCACAGGATAGGGGTGGGATTCATTTGCCCCAAAACAGACATGTAGTGGCATATAAGATACCCTGCAGATTTGGAGACAGCTATATGGGGCTGGCAGATGTGAGCCAGCATCTAAGAGAGCCCCATGCCTGTCTGGAGTCTCCTTCTCTGGAGATATTCAAAACCCGCCTGGACGCGATCCTGTGCAACGTGCTCTAGGTGACCATGCTTGAGCAGGGGGGTTGGACTAGATGCTCTCCAGAGGTCCCTTCCAACCTCAACCATTCTGTGTTTCTGTGATTCTGTAAATAGGGATGTAAAAAGCCACTGGACAATTGTTTCAGCATCTGGAAGCCAAGGGGAGCACTGAAAGCAGTGTTTGTGTGCGTGCGTGTTGGAGAGGAGGGGCTAGTAGGCAGCTGGATGTTTTAGGACAGTAGAAATCAACCCAGCAAACTCACCCGCTGCCCTAACTTTCATGCTCCCACACAAAAGCTTAGGAATACAGCTTAGGTCCGTACTTATAAAGAGCACCTTCAGAAGAGTGTCATTTCTAAATATAAAGGGTCTTTCTCAGATTTTGCTCACATTTCAAGCAGTTGCTAAGAAAATCTGTATGTCCTGCCTTTCTATAGGAACTATTTTCTCCTGAAACCCTTTACATCTACATTTTTTCTTTCCACACACCTTAGTGCTACAGAGTCAAAATTTCAAATGAAGGAAAGCAAACTGCTTTAACTGCATCCTAAAGCTGGGCTAAGATGCCATCTTGACTGGGCATAAACAATAGAGTGTTAAATTCTGTAGTGCATACTTCCAGGGGGTTTGAAGATCTGTGGAGTAATGATGATGCACACAGCTAGGAAACTAGCCCTGTTCTTCCTGAGAAGCTTTGTTAAGTAGATATGAGCTGAGGACTCAAAATGAACACCTGGCTGGAGCCTGCATGCTCCAGAGATACCAAGAAGCCAGAAAAATCTTGTTATGCTGCCAAATCACACAATCCCTTTGCCCCACCTCCATTCCCAACTTTTAATATATTTTTAATAGTAAAAGAAGTGAAACTTACTTGGCTCAACTGAGATGGTGACTCCACTTCCAAATACCAGCTTGTCTGTTTCCACACTGTTTGCACATAGTCAAATAAAGTCCACTTTCCTTATCACACTCTAAAAGTGTATAAAATCAGGGAATGAAATGCCAGTTATTTGTCCCAAGGATCTATGCATGGAATGCCATGAAAGTTGTGAAAATTCACTTTTTCTTCCAAAACAGGGAGGGAAGAAAACAATAATATTGTAGTGGAGTGATTTCAGATACCTTGATCAAGGCCAAACTTTTAAACAACCCTTTTTTCTTCGCTTTAGGAAACTCAGTAAGCAATATCCTTCCAGGAGAAATGGAAATGGGAAGAGAAGGCTGTAGTTCTCTCCTCCAGCACTGCAGAGCTCTGCTTCCTTAAAATGCATTGTTCCTTTTGCAGTCTCAGGTTTTTGTATGAGGTCTTATAGTGTTTATGTCATTGTGCCACTCCAAGTTCTCAACACCGTGATATACCTACTTACCAAAAGTGCCTCTTCCTTCCCTTTTACCACCCACTATTTCAGATGAGACAGGCAGTAACATGCGCAATATAACGCATGAAGAAATTGGGTAGACTTTCAAACAGGGATCAAACAAGGCTGGGCAAGAGGGTGGGGATTTTATCCCCTGGGAACCTGCAGGATTGTGATGTGGCTTTGGCAAGGCTCATGGATTTTAGCCCAATGGAAAGCCAAAAGTTGTTCAGTGTTTGCATGTTATTCTACAGCAATTAGCAAAACTCTTCTGGGCTGCAGAAGCAGTCTAGCTTTTCACTTTGAATTATTTTTTTGTTGCCCAGCAAGACGAGGACTGGGCTAAACCTGGGCTTTTAAAATTGTTATCTTTCTTCAAGGGCCAAGGCTGAGGGCAATTTGGTGCCTCAGGGAGTCCTAATCCTGCTTTTGGTAACTTGAGAAGGGGAAAGGATTGCTCTTCATTAGGTAGAGATATATTGTAGAGATAGAGATAATGTTTGTGTTTATCCCCCATCCTGGAGGTCTGGCTGCTGGAACTCGGGGCTGAGCACTGGCTGGCAAGGCCAGGCCAGCACATCAGCCTACGGGTTGAGGTCCAGATCAGCAGGGCCCATGGCCAGGCTGGGGCAGGGCTATGGTGGAGCTGGAGAATGGCACTGCTATGACGTCACAGGGATAGGGATAGACAGCCCGAGGCTGAGCTGAATCACACAATCACAGAATGGTTGAGGTTGGAAGGGACCTCTGGAGAGCATCTAGTCCACCCCCCCTGCTCAAGCAGGGTCACCTAGAGCACGTTGCACAGGATCGTGTCCAGGCAGGTTTTGAATATCTCCAGAGAAGGAGACTCCACAACCTCTCTGGGCAACCTGTTCCAGAGCTCTGTCAGCCTCACAGTGAAGAAGTTCTCCTCATATTCAGATGGAACTTCCTGTGATTCAGTTTGTGCCCGTTGCCTTGCGTCCTGTCGCTGGGCACCGCCGAGAAGAGTCTAGCTCCATCCTCTTGACACGCTCCCTTAAGATACTTGTACACATTAATAAGAGCCCCTCTCAGCCTTCTCTTCTCCAGGCTGAACAGGCCCAGCTCTCTCAGCCTTTCCTCATAGGAGAGATGCTCCAGTCCCCTAATCACCTTCGTAGCCCTTCGCTGGACTTGCTCCAGTAGTGCCATGTCTCGCTTGTACTGGGGAGCCCAGAACTGGACACAGTACTCCAGATGCGGCCTCACCAGGCCTGAGTAGAGGGGGAGGATCACCTCCCTCGACCTGCTGGCAACACTCTTTCTAAAGCACCCCAGGATACCATTGGCCTTCTTGGCCACAAGGGCACATTGCTGGCTCCTGCTTAACTTGTTGTCCACCAGCACTCCCAGCTCCTTCTCGGCAGAGCTGCTTTCCAGCAGGTGAGCCCCCAACCTGTACTGCTGCATGGGGTTATTCCTCCCTAGGTGCAGGACCCTGCACTTGCCTTTGTTGAACTTCATGAGGTTCCTCTCCGCCCACCTCTCCAGCCTGTCCAGATCTCTCTGAACGGCATCACAGCCCTCTGGGGTATCAGCCACTCCTCCCAGTTTGGTATCGTCAGCAAACTTGCTGAGGGTGCACTCTGTCCCTTCATCCAGGTCACTGATGAAGAAGTTGAACAATGCTGGACCCCTGGGGGACACCGCTAGCTACAGGCCTCCAACTAGACTCTGCGCCACTGATCACAACCCTCTGAGCTCTGCCATTCAGCCAGTTCTCAATGCACCTCACTGCCCGCTCATCTAACCCACACTTCCTGAGCTTGCCTATGAGGGTGTTATGGGAGAGAGTGTCGAAAGCCTTGCTGAAGTCAAGGGAGACATCACCCACTGCTCTCTCCTCATCTACCCAGCCAGTCATTCCATCATAGAAGGCTATCCGATTGGTTAAGCATGATTTCCCCTTGGTGAAGCCATGCTGACTACTCCCGATGACCTTCTTTTCCTCCACGTGCTTGGAGATGGCCTCCAGGATGAGCTGCTCCATCACCTTCCCAGGGATGGAGGTGAGGCTGACTGGCCTGTAGTTCCCTGGGTCCTCCTTCTTGCCCTTTTTGAAGACTGGGGTGACATTGGCTCTCTTCCAGTCTTCAGGCACCTCTCCTGTTCTCCATGACCTTTCAAAGATGATGGAGAGGGGCTAGCAATAACATCCGCCAGCTCCCTCAGCACTCGTGGGTGTATCCCATCAAGGCCCATGGATTTGTGGGTGTCAGGTTTGCTTAAATCATCTCTAGCCCGATCCTCCTCGACCAAGGGAAAGTCTTCCTCTCTCCAGACGTTCTCTCTTGCCTCCAGGGTCTGGGATTCCTGAGGGCTGGCCTGAGCAGTAAAGACTGAAGCAAAGGCGGCATTCAGTAACTCTGCCTTCTCTGCATCCTTCGTCACCAGGGCACCCACCCCATTCAGCAACGGGCCCGCATTTTCCCTTGTCTTCCTTTTGCTACTGATGTATTTGAAGAAGCCCTTCTTGTTGTCCTTGACATCTTTCGCCAGATTTAACTCCAAATGGGCCTTAACCAGAAGAAGGAAGTATACAGAAAGTGGAAAGGGGGACAGGCAGACACGTTGTCAGAGTATGCAGGGATGCGACGAGGAAGGCTGAGTTTTGCCAGGAGCTCCTTGCTCATCCATGCAAGTCATCTGCCTCCTTTGCTTGACTTCCTACTCATAGGGATGCTCCGATCTTGAGCTTGGAGGAAGTGATGCTTGAATATTAACCAGCTCTCTTGAACCCCCTTCCTTCTAGGGCCCTAACCCATGGGATTCCTCCGAGTAGGTCCCTGAAGAGGCCAAAGTTTGCTCTCCTGAAGTCAAGGGTTGCGATCCTACTTGTTGCCCTGCCTCCCCCTCGCAGGATCCTGAACTCCACCATCTCATGGTCACTGCAGCCAAGGCTGCCGCCAGCCTTCACATCTTCCACCAGTCCTTCTTTGTTTGTTAGTACGAGGTCCAGCAGCACACCTCTCCTTGTTGGCTCCTCCACCACCTGTGTCAAGAAGTTGTCACCAATGCTCTACAGGAACCTCCAGGACTGTTTGTGCCTAGCTGTCTTGTCTCTCCAGCAGATATCAGGGTGGTTGAAGTCCCCCATGAGAACCAGGGCCTGGGATCGTGAGGCTACTTCCAGCTGTCTGTAGAAGGCTTCATTGACTTCCTCTTCCTGATCAGGTGGCCTGTAGTAAACACCCACAACAGTGTCACCCATGCTAGCCTGCCCTTTAATACTTACCCATAAGCTCTCAACTCGCTCTTCATCCACACCTAGGCAGAGCTCAATGCATTCTAGTTGCTCTCTCACATAAAGAGCAACTCCACCACCTCGCTCTCCTGGCCTGTCTTTCCTAAAAAGCATGTAGCCATCCATGACAGCACTCCAGTCATGCGAGCTATCCCACCGTGTCTCTGTAATTGCAATGAGATCACAGCCCTGTGACCGCACACACATCTCTAGTTCTTCCTGTTTATTCCTCATGCTGCGTGCATTGGTGTACAGGCATTTCAGAGTGGTGATCGAGCATGCAGGTTTCCCAGGAGGGATACAAGAGGATCCTCCATAGCCATGTCCCATGCGCACTTCCCTGGCTGCATGCACCCGCTGGAGGCATCCCGACTTGAGCTGTGTTTTGCCAGCTACCCTGTCACTATAACTCTCCCCTTCCCCCATCTTTCCTAGTTTAAAGCCCTCCTTACCAGGTTGGCCAACCTGTTGGCAAAGACACGCATGCCCCACTTAGTGAGGTGGATCCCATCTCTCGCCATCAGTTGTCGATCTTCAAACAGGGTCCCATGGTCGTAGAAACCAAAACCCTGTTGCCGACACCAGCAGCGCAGCCAGTTATTAACTTGGAAAGTCTGTCTCCTCCTCCTCCTCTCATCCATCCCCCTCACTGGCAGGATTGAGGAGAAGATGACCTGGGCTCCCAGACCCTTGACCACCATCCCCAGAGCTCTGAAATCCTGTTTGATGGTCTCCAATTTGCCCTTGGTGTCATTAGTGCCCACATGGAAGAGCAGCAGAGGGTAATAGTCTGACGAGTGGACAAGCCTTGGCACTCTTTCTATGATATCTCATATACGAGCCCCTGGCAGGCAACAAACCTCTCTAGACAAGAGGTCAGGTCGGCAGATAGGTGCCTCCGTCCCCTGCAGCAGGGAGTCCTCCACAACAATCACCCACCGCTTCTTCCGGGTGTTCCTGCAAGGCACAGGGCCTGTTGTCCCTGTTACTTCCCTTGCCTCATTTAAGAATTGTGTCCAGAGGGCAAGGACATCTGGAGTTTTGCTGAGACCTTCAGTCCTTGGAGCTGAACAATCACGAGTGGTTCTCATTCTGTAGATTTACCTACAAAATTAAGTAAATTTGAGCAACTAGCTACTATGCAAAAACATTTAGGACCAATTTAAGTGCCTAAAGCTCACCCCTCCAGAGAGAGAGAGAGAGAGAGAGATAGTAGGGAGATCTGGGGTGGAAATCAGTTTTTCCTTGATGTAAACCAGAGGTGCCCATTTGAGCTGTACATACCTGTCCTTGCACAGCTGACAGTCACTACTTCCCTGGGTTGCTGGAGATACAGCTTTTAAGTCCCCCTTGTGCCTGAGGGAAGATCCAAACCAGCCACTCCAAAGTCAGGGCAGAGGGACCCAGCCATGGGGGCTAAAGACATTATGTGTGCATGCTTGCCTTGGAGGTAGAGGCCAGCAACACGCAGAGTGCTGTGGCTCCCGAGCTGAAGCAGGCTCGTCCCTACAGATCCAACATAGTTAGCACTTGCAGCATACTGCGGCATGTGAACCGATGCAGACGCACCCTTCACCAAGCCTTTCCTGGAGCTGTTCCACTTTACAGAGAGTGATTAAATACTCAGTCAGAAAGGGAAAGAGGAGGACTGTACAGTGGTTAGGCCCTTCTGGCAACATGACTCTGCTTCTACAGCATGCACGTTGGTGAGACTGGAGTTGAATGTGGGTCATATAAAAATCACATGAGGCAGAACTGGAGACACCCTCTCTGAAACTTTTTCAGGATGAAAATTCTGAAAAGGCTGTGTGCATAACCCCCTTATTTATCACAAAATTTGAGCTGATGATTTAAGAACTGTCCAATGCCACCTCACAGAGCAGGAATAACCCTGTGCCCTGTGGGTCAGGAGCTTTATTCTAAGATAATGACAAAATCAACAGCAAAGGATCCCCCCCCATCCTGCAAAACACCTGTCCAACCTTTTGATGAATGGTTTCAAATATGAATGTGACTCTGAGATCCAGGCACAGCCTGGCTGATTTGCTTCCCAGGCTGGGCCTGGTGCCCTCTAGGATGTCCTGCCTGGCCTGGATGATCTGCTAGAGAACTCAACAATCCCTGATTGTGCAGTCAATACTGCATGATTAACTCTCTTGCATGCAGTCCTGGTGACTGTACCAACACAACTTTGTTGATAAAGCAGATGGGATTTGACCCTCATCTAGTGTCCATAAGCTTGGGAGGAACCCAGTCAGCCTTGTAAAACTGCTGCTGGTTCAGAAGCACAGCTCTTGCACTTATTGCTGCAGAACTTGCTGCTGCTTGGTGTTGGCATTCCAGCTATCCATGTTACTGGTGTTTATCTGCTTAGCAAGTTACTCCACAAGATCTGCTGCTGACCTACCATATTGCGGTTTTGCACTTAAAATGTAAGTAAGCCTCATATCCCCTGAATCTCAAGCCAAGATCCATTGCAGACAAGATTCCCCCTAGCAGTTCCTGGAAAGACCTTTTGTGGACTGTCAGTGTGGGCTGCAAGGTGACATACTGCTTTCCCTTTTCTGCACCTTAGTGCCACCTGCACCTAAGGAGTTGTGTGGAATGTAATATGTGGGGGAAGATAAACTTTGCGTGAATGCATTCCTCTTGTGTATGCTGAGCAATAAAGCAACTGCCACTTCAGTGATTATCCAGGAAGCAGAGGTGTGGTGGCTACAGGTTATCTGACTGTTGCTGAAGATGATGTAAAAGACAGCCTTGCAATGCAAGGGTGTAAACACAGCCACGTGATACAGGCAAATTACCTTTAATTGAAACATTAACCACTTTAATTTAACAGTAACCATTTTAATTTAATTTAATTGAAACGTTAACCAAGCATTTGCACTGAGGTAAGTGTATGAGCACTTCCCCTCACAGAGAGGCTTTAAACAGAACAGTCCTTGAAAATGGATATGCAATGGCTCTGAGGTAGTATCTCTATGCTAACTCCATGTTAACAGCCTTATAGGGACGGAAGAAAAAAAAAAGACCTGGGTACAGACAGGTGGTGTACCGAGGAAATAGACTCATTGTGGCTCTGTAACTGCTCTCAAGCTGGAGGAGGGTGCAAAGGAAGGGAAGTTTATTAACATCCTGGTAAAAGAGGAACTTGACACTTGCGGGAAGACAATAATGCAGTTATGAGGTAGTATAGGACTGATATGCCCAAGTGCAAGGAACAGCCTGGGGAAGGGTACAAAACTGTTAGTTTGATCATCTAACAAAGTGATACTGAAGGCTGGCACTGATGGTTAAAAAAAACCAACAAAACAAAACAAAACAAAACAAAACAAAACAAAACAAGTGGGGGCAAGGGGAGACGGGAAGACATCCAGCTGCTGACCATGGCATAAAGAAGCCTGAGAATCCCACAGCTGGAAATGGCCCAAGCGGCAGACCAGCCCTTTCCCCTTCCCTGGAGACATTGGTTTCCTGGCCCTTTTCAGGGCCTAAAGCTCTAAGGCTTTCTTACAGTCTTGTAGTGGCGACTCTGCAGCCTCCGTCTCCCATAGCAATCTGTAGTCCATGAAGGACCTTTAAAATGAATGCATTCAGTTAGGTTTCCTATGATGGTGAGGGGAATTGGTGCTCTCCATGTCAGAAGCTCAGAAAATGCTCCTTGAAATGGCCTTTGAGGAGGAAATGAATGGGAAAAAACTGCAGCTTTTGAGGCCAAAGACAAAGGCGTCTGTGATCAGAAGTACTGGGCCATGGAGAAGGCTACTAACCATGTGGCTGAAGGGGACATTAATGCTCGGTCTCCGAAGTCTTTGAGCTGGAGAAGAAACAGCTATGGAAAAGGGAGGAGGGGAGGAGAATCATAAAAGTGGATGGAGGTAGTGAACAGAGAGGGATGGTTTGTTGCAAGCTGAGAAAGGAGAGGAGTTCATTTCAAGAATGGTACTCAGTGGCAGAGTGTAGGTGACGGCCCACCCGTGTAGCTGGTAGGGGAAAATTGGAGCTGCCTTTCAACCACGTGGTGTGGTACTCTTCTTGCTTAACTTCCAGGAGTTACATTTGAAATAGTCAACTGAATGTTGTGGAGAGACAGCAACGTCCCACATGTAATTGAATGAGCTACTTCATCTGTCTAAAACACCTTGGGAAGAGACAAATTTCTCCCCAGAAGCACCTGTTTCTCTCTAATGGATTCGAAGGGGACACAATGAGTAGCTCAGATGGAAACTACAGCAAAACCCCACCTGCTGAACTTGAGCTGACAATTAGATGTTCCAAATCAAATGGTTGGCAAGACAACCCAACATTCACATTTGTGTGCAAGGAAAACTGGCCTGGCATAGATAAATCGTCCTATTGCTTGAATCATGATCAGTACCAAATTTGTTCCTGAGATTGCGGTTGTCTGTGGGAAGAAGAGGTTGTGGGGAAGTGGACCATGCTGCACCTTTAGACTCTTCAGGGAGTCAGTTTGTGTAGGGTGGTTCAGTCCCTTTCAACCACTGTGATACCTAGTCCACACAGTGATGAACAGTCATACAAAAACGTTTGTGTCTGCATTTCACTGCCAGGTGACACCCCTCTTTCATGTCTTTTGAAAGCTGCTGGATTTTGTCTTCCTCTTCCTCTCTGCTCTTTTACTGCTGAATAATCAAACCACAGAGCAGTTGCCAGAAATTGAAAATAGCATGGCTTTTCTGGTAGATGATGTAGTAATGCTCCTATCTTGTTAAAGCTTGTCCATACCTTGTGACAATGAATGCGGATCAATTTGCATTGTCAGAGCCCTTTTCCCTTCAAGGACTGGATTCCAGATTTATTCTTAATAAACTTGTAGAGAACTGAGCTGGGATTTTTTTAACAATGTCTGGGGACCAGCTGTCCCAAATGCACTGTCAGTTTAATTTTGTCTTACATTCATCAGGACTTTTCTGGACCTCAGATTATTTATATTTCAAATATTTTCATACCATATCAAAATGAGTCTGTGATACATTAATTCTTCAGAGGTTACTTTTGCTTGGTGTAATTGCCTCTTGTTTGTGTGGATGTGTTAATGGGTATTTTTTTGGGGGGGGGGGGGCAGGGGAGGAGGGTCACAGAATCACCAAATCACAGAATAGTATAGGTTGGAAGGGACCTCTGGAGATCATCTAGTCCAATCCCTCTGCTCAAAGCAGGGTCAACTAGAGCAGGTTGCTCAGGACCTCGTCCAGTCAGGTTTTGAACATGCCCAAGGATGAAGTCTCCACAGCCTCTCTAGGCAACCTATCCCAGCGTTTGACCACTCTGACTGTAAAAAAGTTTTTTCCTGTGTTTAATTTGAATTTCTTGTATTTCAAATTGTGCCCATTGCTTCTTGTCCTGTCACTGGATACCACTGAGAAGAATCTAGCTCCATCTTCTTTACTCCCCTCCATCAGGTATTCATACACACATTGATAAGATTGCCCCTGAGCCTTCTCTTCTCCAGGTTAAACACTCCCTGTTCTCTCAGCCGCTCTTCCTATGACAGGTGCTTGAATGCCTTAATCATCTTCGTTGCATTCCAGGGTTTGCTACTGGGGCCAATAGAGTACAAATAGAATATGAAACAATTTAATTATGACCTGGATGATAGGACAGAGTGAATCCTCAGCAAATTTGCAGACAACACAAAACTGGGAGGAGTGACTGACACACAAGATGGTTGCACTGCTACTCACAGGGACCTCGACAGGTTGGAGAAATGGGCCAACAGGAACCTCATGAAGTTCAGCAAAATGAAAAGCAAAGTCCTGCACGTGAGGAGGAATAACACCATGCACCAGGATGGGCTGGGAGCTGACTGACTGGAATGCAGCTTTGCAGAGAAGGGCCTGGAGTCCTGGTGGACAACAAGTATAACACGAACCAGCAATGTGCCTTTGCGGCAAAGAAGGTCAACAGCATTCTGGACTGCATCAGGAAGAACTTTGCCAGCAGGTCAAGGGAGGTAATCCTTCCGCTTTGATCAGCACTGCTGAGACCACATCTGGAGTGCTGTATTCAGTGCTGGGCTCCCCAGGACAAGAGAGACAGGGACATACTGGAGCAAGTCCAGGGAAATTGGCCTCCAGTTTAGCCTTGCTGAAGTCAAGTTAGAACAACATCCACTGCTCTCTTTTCATCCACCGAGCCAGTTGTTTCACTGTAGAGGGCTATCAGGCTGGTTAAGCACAGTTTCCCCCTTCTAAACCCATACTGACTGCTCCTGATCCCCTTCTTGTCTTTCAAGTATTTGGAAATGGTTTCCAGGATTATTTGCTCCATCAGCTTCCTAGAGATCGAGGTGAGGCTGTAGTTCCCCAGATCCTGTTTCTTTCCCTTCTTGAAGACAGCAGTAACATTTGCTTTCTTCGAGTCCTCAGGAACCTCCCCGATCACCATGACCTTTCAAAGGTAATTGAGAGTGGCCTCGCAGTGACATTGGGCAACTCCCTCAGCACTTCTCCACCAAGAAGGACCTTGAACTTCCTTGCTCCAGACTTCCCCACTGGTCTCAGGAGCCTGCGACTCCTAAAGGCAAATCTTACTAGTAAAGACTGCAGTAAAGAAGGTATTGTGTACTTCAGTCTTTTCTGTGTCCTTTGTCACCAGGTCCTCATTCCCATTCAGCAGCAGGCCCACATTTTCTCTAGGCTTCTTTTTGCTGCTGATGTACCTGTAGAAGTCTTTCTTGTTGTCCTTCACAAGCCTCACAGGTGGCCTTCAGCTTTCCTAACCTCATCCCTGTGTGCTTGGACAGTGTCTCTATACTCTTCTCGGGTCACCTGACCCTGCTTTCACTTGTACACTTCCTTTTTATCTCTCAGTTTAGTCAGGAGCTCCATGTCCATCCATGCAGGCCTCCTGACACCTTTGTTTGGCTTCCTGTATGTGGGGATGAACTCTTTTTGAGCTTGGAGAAGGTGATCCTTGAAAATCCACCAGCTCTCCTGGAACTCTCTCCTCTCCAGAACCATCTCCCATGGTGTAGTGGGCATAAACTTCAAGGTTTTGGTAGCAGGGGACTTCAGGGATGCCCTGTGTGGGAGGTCACGAACTGCCCTGTGCCAGACACAGCCAGTTCCAGCCATCTCTGAAACAGATGAAAACAACATACCGCTTCCAGAATTTCAACCAGCCAAAGGGGCATATGGCACCTTTGCTCACATATATTTAAGAAAGGGCAGTAGCTGCTAGGGGCACGAGACACAGGAATAGAAGTGAGAGGAGACACAGGAGGAGACACAAAAAGAAGACACGTGGAAGGGGACATTGTTAGGGAGAAGACTGGAGATGCACTGTTGGAAGGAGGCACTCCATGCTAGAGGAGGTATGCCTCTGAGGGGACTGCAGCCTTTGGATATGTCATGCCAAAGCAGGCACACCCCCTGAAGGACTGTAGCCCATGGAGGAACCTGCGCTGGAGCAGGGACATCTCTGAGGGGACTGCAGCTTGTGGAGGAACCCATGGCAGAGCAGGGGCAGCCCCAAAGAGACTACGGCCCGGGGGGGACCCACGCCAGAGCAGACGAGCAGTAAAATGCAAAGAGCAATGGAGGAAGAGTGAGAAACAAGGAGCAGCAGAAAGAAACCATTATGCACACAACCCCAGCCTTTGCCTCACTAAAGAAATTGGGAGGGACTGAGTGTTATGTGCGGCGAAAACTAGGAGAGCTGAGACAAGACTGAAGTTGAGCCTGGGGAAGAGGGAAGAAAGGTGTTTCCCTAAGTGTTTGCTTAATTGTCTATGTCCTCATGTCTCAATACCTGAATCAGTAATTAAAATTATGTTAACTGGCAATAAATTAGAAGAAGTGAAATTTCGTGTGTAGAGACTGTTTTGCATGTGGCACGTGGGATTCTTTCAAGCAGATGCTTCTCCTGCAATCCGGCGTTGTGATCTTGTTATTTGCCTTGCTCCCTCCTCTCAGGATTCTGAACTCCACCATCTCATGGTCATTGCAGTCAAGGCTGCCCTAGTTGTTTTGGTTACAGTACTTGATTTTTGATATTTCCTATTTTGTATAGGTTACTGCCAGTCTTACCAGGTTTTTCCTCTACTTTTCTGTTCTAATTAAGCCCTTTTCATGTTTGTCTTGTTTGTTTGTTTGTTTCTGTTCTTTGTTTTACTTTCTCTAATCGAGTATGCCTTATTATTTAACCACCTGGCTAGCTGCACTGTATATTATCTTATTTGTAATTTCTTTTTTATTTTGCTTGAGTGTCTGGGGAATATCGCTTGCTAAGGTTGACTAGCTGGCTTTTCATTCGATCTTTACAAATTTATCTGATAACTTCAGGTAAGCTGACATAAAACTGCAGGGCACTTTGTGAATCCCCAAACCTGGTCCTGACTTACTGGAGAAAAAAGCAATATTTCATCTTGTTCACAACTGTATGTGATTCTGTACTGTGTTACTTGATCTGATTATTAATATTACCATGGTTACCAAGCACAGTGCCAGTGTGCACTTTCATCTGCTGTTCCCTTTAAGGAATCCTTCTCTTTCTTGCCTCACCCCTCCCCAGGAAAGTATTTAAGGCAGTTGATGTAATACCAGCCTCCAGGTTCTTGAAGTGACCATTACTTTCCCAATGAGAGAAAGAGTGATGTTCCCATGGGTTTCCCTCCTGTCCCTTCCCTTCATTCTGGATTCCTCCCAGAGCAGCGAGAGCTCACAACATCTGTCACTGCATGTCTGAGACTCCATCAGTTTCCCTTCTCCTACACCAGGTCTTCAGCTGGCTTCAGGAACACTCTGGTGTTCAGAGTCCTCCCATAAACCACAAGCCTGTTTCCTCTTTCCTCTTTTACTCTGAGTCCTTCTGTCTGTGCTTTTTCTGTATATATCCTGCTGCACTCCTAAAAAATGGCAGGAGGCACATAAGAATTGCTAGTAAGCTGCTAGGGATAATGGTTAGATTATGTGCCTTCCACTGATCGGTACTGGAGACCTCTCCTTGAGTTGTTTTTCTCAGGGTGAAAGAGGGAAAGGAGGGGATGAAAGAAGAGGGGAGGGGATGAAAGAAGAGGGGAGGGGAGGGGAGGGGAAGGAAGGAAGGGGAGAGGACTTTCCCTCTAGGAAGATAAGGGTGGACTTGGAGGAGACATAGTAGATGGCTTGTTTGTTCATGGTTGCTTGACTACCACCAGCCCTCACAGGAAAGGGTCATCTGCCTCTTTCCAGGAAAAAAAAAAACCTGACTCCTGGCATAATTCTTCGTCCCCAGGCAGTCTTCACTCTTACTTTTCACTTCTTTCACATTTATGTAGCAAACTAACCTGACCCCAAAGTAAAATGCTTAGGGCTCAGGTTTCCTCCTGAGTACCTGTGTGATTGGGAAGGAATCTCAGGGGTTTGTGAACATGCACACAAGCAGGGATATATTCTGAAATTTAGTGGTGTATGCAGAGGCACTCACCCCAAAATCTACATGCAGAATGCTTCCAAACACAGAAAGGCATGCTGACCCCCCAGAATACACAGACGTGCATAGAGTCGCATGGAGCCAGAGCTAACAACATAGACAAGAGACTTTTAGTCACTTTGAGAAGCAAAAACTGTTCTCTAGTTCAGCTTCTGATATGATGGACCTTCTGAAATGGTGTATGTGGAGAAAGGAAGTGGAGGCTGACTTACCGTGGCTGCCTATGCACCTTGTGGGACTCCCTGAAGAACATGAAGTATCCCTGCACCCATTTCAAGGAAAGGCAAACTTGCCTGAGAAGCCTGGGAAGGAACTGGTTTTGCACTCAGCTGTCAAAAACTCTGATAACATTTCAATCCCCCTCACACTTTTTTGCCCTGCTCTTCCCAGCAGTCACTGTGCTGTTTTCTAACTTCCTGTTGCTACAGAAATACGTAGCTGTGTCTGCAGCTGTTGGAGAGAGCAGTTCCACGGAGAGCGCTGTGTTGGACTCTCATGAAAGCATATAGCAAAGGTAGGTTCCAGGTCTTTCCCAGGGGTGTGTTGCAGCCAACGCCAAGCTCAGCTGCTGTCAGTGATGGGTGTGCCAGAGATGTGGGTGGCTGACTTCGAGATCTTTTCTATCCCAGAGACCTTTCTCTGCACATGAGAAAGGATATCTGGAAATGAGAGAGCCTAAAGTGAATAGCTGATAAGGTACCAAGGAATCGTTTTATCTGTCTTACTCCCTTCCTGGACTCTTTTAGTTGGGACATGTAGAATATTGGTGTTACAAACATACATGCTCGTAAACTCCTGCTCCCACTGAATTCTGAAAGTGAAGGGAAAAAAATGCTCATCCTCCCCTCAAATTCCAGCCTATAAAAAAATCCCCATGCACATTCTTGCATATCAGAGATGGAGCAAGGGGAAAATACTGACAGATTTTCATTCAGATCCCATCCAAAGTATGGCCAGAACATGCCCCAAAAGCTCAGAAAAATGTTCAAAGCTAACTTTTCTAGTCCTGCAGGGAAGGTGCTGATTCAAAATATGAACAGATCTAATTCTGGTGAAAGGCACCTTTTTGTCCTTCTTTGATCATCTTTTATGACAGCACACAGTTGCCACAGCTCCATGCCCCCACATCCAACCGGTAGTGAGGCTGAGCATGTATTCCCAGCAGATACACAGATAAACTCATGTATGCAGTAAACATATACACACAGCTGGTCACACAGAACAACACAGACAGAAACGCTTAGCACACAAACACAAACAGCACCAACAGCCTCCTCCGGTCCCCCTCTCTGGCTGATCAAGATAAAGGTCTGTTAGTGGGAAGTATATACATATAGAGAGTGTATATCCCTCCAGTAGCTGGTCTTAAACACATAGTCCATCCAGTAGCTGGCCCTTGGATCCCCAGTCTCCCTAGTTGCTGGCATGTGGACATATGAGCCCCTCAGGCCCACAGCCCAACTCCAGCTGCGAGTACAAACACTGTGGGCTCCTGGTAGCTGGCCTTAGACACACAGTCCATCCAGTAGATGGCCCTGAATCATTGCTATGTCCAGTTGCCTCCCACATGGACATACACACACACATATGCAGACAGGTCTCTCAGTCAATCCCCAGACCCCATGGTCTCTCTGGCAGTTGGCCTGGACCTACTGGTCCCTCTGATAGCCAGCTCCCAGAGGCCTCACTCCCAGAGACACGCACACATACCTGGTTCCCAAATCACCTAACCTACTTGCTGGTTAGTCTGGCTTGATATTTGCTAGCAATCGCACACTGACATGTGTACCCTCGCTCGCTCCAGTTGCTGGCACCCCAGACACATGGACTCCTGTGACTTGTGGTCCCACTCCATTTGCTAGCACTTGATTTCACTCACTCTGGTCTCTCCAGGAGCTCGCACCACAGACACATAGGTCCCTGTGACCCATGGTCCCACTCCGGTTGCTGGCAGTTAGACCTCCATACACACACATGCACACGGAATAGGGAGTGCCTCACTCAGGAAAATAGTTAGAAGTGGAGTTTAATGGGAGGACAGGACAGACTGTGCTGATCAGGTGCAGGGCATGGCCAGACAAGTGTACTGATGAGCAATCTGTTTACATGCAACCGGCCCCTTTTATTCCTTTTCCCCTCTGTTTCCCCAGGTTTCTTCTTCCCCAGTCACCCTCATTCCTCCCTTTCCCAACTTTTGGTTCCTCCCCTAAATTTCCCATAATAAATCTTGTGCAATCCCAAGTTGCTCTTCCCCTGCATCCTGTAATGTGTCCCATACCCCCAGGCAGTAACCTCCATGAGTCCTGAAGGCATTCTGAAGAGCTGCTCCTGTGGACCTAGCGTGATGAGTACCCCCCAGTCCATGGGGCAGATGGCTGTCCTGTGACAGCCCTTGGGTGGGGGGGGCTGAGGCTCCCTTCTTTGACTGGGTTACTGGAGCTCCCTCACCTGCCATTGTGCCTCTGTGGTCCTTTGTGTTTGTGGAGAAGAGCCCTTTATGGGTGGATCCCTCTCCTGTGATAGGCCTGGGAGAACCTGTGTCAGAGTAATATTCAGATTCCTCCACCTGCCATTGTTCCTCTGTGCTCCTTTGTGTGTGAGGAGACACACTTTTTGTCACATAACCTAACACAAACTCATAGTTTACTGATCTCATGGCAGCCTGTAGAAATGACGTTTTCACTGTAAATATGAGCAGATCTTAATTTCCCATGTTTGCTGTAAGTTTTAATACTGGAACTTGCAGATGCATTTGCAAGTGGATTAAAGGTGGTGCAGAATGTGTGAAAAAGAAGCCCTTATAGGACAATTATGGTATGTGATTGGTTGCTTTTCTGCAAATAGAGAGGCGGGTGCTGTTGTAGTTTAGGCTAGTACAGGTTAAATGCACACATTAACTACTACACAGTAATTGGATCCTTGTGAAGAAGTTTGAATATTTATTGCCTCTGTGAAAGAATGATTAATAATGCAAAGAATACTACAAAGTTACAGAAAAGCCATTGCCTCTGCTTCCTCTTTCCTTGCATACAGGAGTGATGGTTGTCAGTGGTCTGGAGGAGCAGGATGTTTAGCATGGTGATTCTGACTATGAAAGCTTGGTCCCGGGTGTCCCTGGAAGACCTCCATGGTCAGGCGTCCCCGAAGGTAGAGTCTTTCTGCCCCACCTTCAGACTGAGCTGGATGAGTTTTATAAGGTGGAGAGCCTCTTCCAGATTGTTTGACCTTTACAGGTCAGTGTATCACTCTGAGCTGTTACTCATTGATCGGTGCAGCAAGTCACCAGGCAAACATTCTTGTGTAAGTTTAGTTCTGTTACTTCTGTCAGCTACGTGGTTTTTCATAACACCTGCCTAATTGTGCTTTATCTAACATAAGTTACATCCCTAACAACTATGTAGAAACATATCAAAGATCAGACTGTGGGCCTCTGACATCAGTCTGATTATTCAAGTGATGTCTGCTCAGCAGGCCAAGAGAGGTGCCTGCACATTCTCCAAGGTTTCCGAGGAGTAAATTGTATCCCCATTATACCAGTAGATCTTCTGCCTCTCCTGTTTGCTCCTCTGAAGCCTGAGAGCCCTGGTGCGATTCATGGCTGCTGCTGGAGATAGGCTCCATATTAGCAATACAGACAAGGGGAGAAGATTTGCAGGCCTTCCTCCACTCAAAAAGGCCACTGGCTGAGGCTGGAAAAGGACACCTGGTAACAAAAGGTGAGCATGTGAGGTAGGGAAAGAAGACCCGTGCCTGGGACAGGATAATCCTGAGCAGTAATACAGGCTGGGGTCTGATTGGCTGGGGAGTAGCTCTGCCGTAAAGGACCCGGGGGTCTTGATGGACAGCGAGCTGAACATGAGTCACCAGTGTGCCTTTGCAGCAATGAGAGCAAATTGTGTCCTGGGCTGCATCAGTGACAACATAGCCAGCAGATAACAGGACGTGATTATTCTACTTTACCTGGCACTTGTTCAGTCATGCCTGCAATACTGTGTCTGGTTTTGCTCCCCCCATTCAAGAGAGACACTGAAAAACTGGAGAAAGTCCAGTGAATTGCCACCAAGATGCTTAGAGTGTTAGAGAACTTGACGTTGAAGGAATTGACTTTGTTCAGTGTAGGAAAGACAAGGCTGGAGGGGACTTAATCACTACCTAAAAGGTAGTTATAGAGAAGATGGAGCTACTCTCTTCACAGGGGTGCATAGTGACAGGTGAAGAAGCACCTGGCACAAGTTGCTTCAGGGCAAATTCCATTTGGATATCAAAAAAGAAAAAATCTTTACCATGAGAATAAATGAACATTGGAATTCATTGCCCAGAGAAGTGGAATATTTCCTTGCTGGAAATATTCAAGACTCTGTTTGACAGGGCCCTGGATAACCTAATCTAAGGCCCTGCTTTCAGCAGAAGGTTGGACCAGACAGTCTCCAGGAGTCCCTCCCCATCTGGACTTCTTTGTGATTCAGTGACTCTAGACTCAATCCTTCTGCTGCAGGGAGAGATGTAGAAACATAGGAGTCATCCCAAAACATTTCCAGATCCCAAAGCTGCCCCCAAAACCTCTGCTCTCTTTTCAGGACTGATGCTGTTATTTCTGCTCTCCAAAACTGGGACAAAAAAGGGAAGCAGAGAAGGGACCACTGGTCCCCTATGCCCTTAGCCAAAATGCTTGTTTTGGGTAGGTATTCCTGTCCTGGCACCAGGGTACATCTACTGCATATATTTCCTTCTTCCTCTCCCTAATGTCTGCAACTCTGACAGCAAAACAAATGCAGGCCTGGGCTTTCTGCCAGAATGGGCAGAAAGTTATGTGGAAACCTTCCCCCTTTCTGGTGTTAACCTTCTCTGCACCTCTGTCTTGGTGTTGCTGGCATAGAAGTAGGTGGAGGTGATTACAGGTGTGAGGGGGCACATCTCCAGTGAGACCTGCTTCTTGGAGATGCCTCTGGAGATTCCAATCCAGTTTTGGAAAGATGATTGTAGTCCTTTCACACACCTGAAAAGTCCCACCCCAGATTTTTTCATGGATTCTGCTTGTACCAGTGCCCCCCAAAACCACCAGCTGAGATGGACTCTCTGTAGACGGCTACGAGAAAGAGGTTGTGCTGGGACTCTAGGCCTCAAAACTAGTTAAGACCTTTGATGGGAACCAGGAGAGTGATGAAAACGATTCAAGGACAAAGATACGGTGTGGGCACAACGTGGGTTTTATTGTTGTTCTGGTATGCAAGCTGTCTGCACTCAAGAGGAGAAACTGCTTATGCTTATTAGAACTAGGTAGGAGAGTCAAGACTAAAGTAAGATAATTCTATCCAAAAAGTGAATAACATAAATGAAATGCAACCAGCATGAACCATAGGGTCAAAAGGCAGTCCTGGGACACAAGGCTGCCTCAATCTAGGCAACTGTATCGGTAATGCCATATTGGGACAAAATTGCCTAGGTATCAGTGTTGGAAATACCAAATTTGGGTACAAATGTAACAGAATTGGGACTAAAGAGAAATAATTAATTAGGAGCAGGCTGTTTATTTGGGAAGAGTCTGGGCAGAGGAAAGGAGGTGCAAGGGTGGCAAAAAGGAAGGTTCGGGTGAAGAAAAGGTAGGGAATAAGGAATAACATTGGTTCAAGAACAAAGAAGGGGGGGGGACCTTGCAAGAGTAGGAGTGTGAATGCCTACAGGCAATGGTAAAACTGAACTGCAGACCCAAGCCCCCCAGCACACTGGAGGAAACCCCCTCGGACAACCTGCTGGACTCTCCAGCAGGTCTATGTCCAAAAGACTTAGTGTGGCAGGGTGGAGTAAGAGAGATAGACACGCACTTTAATACTAAGTGGAAGAGGAAAGACAATAGAATTGCAACTTTATAGTTCTTATGTGTGTGATTTATAAGATTTCTTTATACTAATGCAATTCTGTATCACTACTAATACTAACATTAAGCAATAGAATTGTAACTCAATATTACTTGCACTGATATAACTGTGAATACTACTACTAATAATAGTGGTGTGTTTATTAGCCTACTGAGGTATGATTAGTTTCTTAGGGGTGTGTTGCTTAATCAGTAAACATCATAACCATCTCGATCAGTTATGCCTCTGGTTTCCAATCTACAGAGGGAGAGTCGGACTTGGGGAGTAACAACAGCACTCTTCGGGAGGGAGACTCTGAAACCTTCCCCTGTTTTGTCCATGGACAAAAAAGCTACAAGCTTGATTGGGAATAGGCATCTGGGAATCAGGAGGAGGGGAGAATCAAGAAAACAGAAGTTTGTGATCATACCAGAAAAGCTCCCAGACTTTTCAGAGAACAAATGTTTCTAACACTCAAGCACTTACAGACACCCAGGACAAACACAGAAAGTAAATAGCTAGTAATTTCTGTTTCTTCGTGAACACACAGCTCTCAGAAAAACACATTTACACTCTGGAAAGTAAGAGAAACACATGAACACAACTTACAAAGAGGCAAGAATCCTCAGATACTAACTTGTATGGGAGGAGAGGCAGAGCAATAAGGAGAAGTTGGATCATGATGGATATGAGATTTATGCAATGTGCATTTCACTATGTGGCCTCTGAGCGTCCAAGAACAGCTCTGATCTGTCATGAATCCTGCCCCTTCAAACTGTCTCTCTCTTCCGTCTTTTACTGCAAGAGCTTCCCAGCCTCTGATTTGTGATTGCTTCAAGAAAGAGATGAAAAGACGGAACTCAGTCTTGCAATCTCTTTTTTTTCCCACCTCAGGACTTACTGAAATTGCAATGAATTTGTCTGAAGCATGGTTTAAGAGGTGACATCAGCAGATCTCAGGGACAAACAAAACTGGGTTCTATATTTGTCTACAGGGACAGCAGTTTCATTTGGGAAGGATGTGAAATGAGCAGTGTCTCAGTGCAATGCAGGATATAAATGTATGGATTCATACTAGATCATGGAAAGCTGCTGGGTTCTGTCACAACCATGTTTTCAGAGCACAGCTGGGCCTGCCCACACTGCTAGGTGAGGCACTCAAGCAGCTTGTTTGTTGCTGTGCAATTTTTTCTTCAACATCTTGCTGTATTCTTCTCTTTCAGAGGCCCATAAATCCAACACATATCAGTAGCTCAATCCCTTCCAGCCATCCTGCCCAAACAAGAATACAGCTTCTTATTAAAATGCCCCTTTTTGCTCAACTTTTCCAACCCAAACAGACCAGTACAATGTATAACATTACCAATTTGCTACAATCCTCCCTATGTCAAAGTGGCAAAGAAGTAAGTGACAGCGTCTGTAGATGTCAGACCACGTGTCTGCAGGCAGATCGTGTTCTTGTGTCACCTTCGTAACAGGCAAAGTTTTTAAAATTATTACTTGGACAAATCCACCCTCGAGTTCTGAGTGTGCCTTGGGAGTCTGATATGCCAAATATGGATATCACTGTAAATGAACAAACAAGAACTGGTACGATTGACTGAGAGATTTGATGGCCTTCTCTATGGGAGCAGATGCCATCATCTCCACCTGGGAAAGGCTACCTGGAAAGACATGGGCAGACAAGAGGGTTGGGGGTAAAGGGTCCAACCCCTTCCCACAGGCAGGAGTTCAGGTGGGTGCGGAAACCAAAGACACTGTCACACACCTCCCCCAGCTCCAGGCTCACTGTGAAAAGGAAAGGTCTGCAAATATTCACACCACACACGTATTCCCAAATGCCAGAAGTCACTCGCACACTTTTGCATTCCCCTCCCAGCCAAGCACCAAAGCAGGTGCAAACAGCGGCTTGAGTCAGTGCCAACAACACAGCTAATAAACCTCTCTGAATGGCCACTGTTAGGTTATCTGTTATGGGACCCTGGGAAGAGGGTTTGGAGATTTAATAGAACTTATTATGGGATGTTCTAAGACAATCGAGGCAATGTACAAGACATCACAGGGTGTTAAGGGAAGAGAAAAAGGGAGGGATCAAGATGAATTGGGGAGGTACACATGTGGGAAAACAGACAGAAAAGCAGATAAAAGGGGCCTGTTGCATGTATGTTAAGGGGATGGTGAGCTTACGGGTAAGGATTAAAGGGCAGGCTAGCATGGGTGACACTGTTGTGGGTGTTTACTACAGGCCACCTGATCAGGAAGAGGAAGTCAATGAAGCCTTCTACAGACAGCTGGAAGTAGCCTCACGATCCCAGGCCCTGGTTCTCATGGGGGACTTCAACCACCCTGATATCTGCTGGAAAGACAAGACAGCTAGGCACAAACAGTCCTGGAGGTTCCTGCAGAGCACTGAGGATAAGTTCTTGACACAGGTGGTGGAGGAGCCAACAAGGAGAGGTGTGCTGCTGGACCTTGTACTAACAAACAAAGAAGGACTGGTGGAAGATGTGAAGGCTGGCGGCAGCCTTGGCTGCAGTGACCATGAGATGGTGGAGTTCAGGATCCTGCGAGGGGGAGGCAGGGCAACAAGTAGGATCGCAACCCTTGACTTCAGGAGAGCAAACTTTGGCCTCTTCAGGGACCTACTCGGAGGAATCCCATGGGTTAGGGCCCTAGAAGGAAGGGGGTTCAAGAGAGCTGGTTAATATTCAAGCATCACTTCCTCCAAGCTCAAGATCGGAGCATCCCTATGAGTAGGAAGTCAAGCAAAGGAGGCAGATGACTTGCATGGATGAGCAAGGAGCTCCTGGCAAAACTCAGCCTTCCTCGTCGCATCCCTGCATACTCTGACAACGTGTCTGCCTGTCCCCCTTTCCACTTTCTGTATACTTCCTTCTTCTGGTTAAGGCCCATTTGGAGTTAAATCTGGCGAAAGATGTCAAGGACAACAAGAAGGGCTTCTTCAAATACATCAGTAGCAAAAGGAAGACAAGGGAAAATGCGGGCCCGTTGCTGAATGGGGTGGGTGCCCTGGTGACGAAGGATGCAGAGAAGGCAGAGTTACTGAATGCCGCCTTTGCTTCAGTCTTTACTGCTCAGGCCAGCCCTCAGGAATCCCAGACCCTGGAGGCAAGAGAGAACGTCTGGAGAGAGGAAGACTTTCCCTTGGTCGAGGAGGATCGGGCTAGAGATGATTTAAGCAAACCTGACACCCACAAATCCATGGGCCCTGATGGGATGCACCCACGAGTGCTGAGGGAGCTGGCGGATGTTATTGCTAGGCCCCTCTCCATCATCTTTGAAAGGTCATGGAGAACAGGAGAGGTGCCTGAAGACTGGAAGAGAGCCAATGTCACCCCAGTCTTCAAAAAGGGCAAGAAGGAGGACCCAGGGAACTACAGGCCAGTCAGCCTCACCTCCATCCCTGGGAAGGTGATGGAGCAGCTCATCCTGGAGGCCATCTCCAAGCACGTGGAGGAAAAGAAGGTCATCGGGAGTAGTCAGCATGGCTTCACCAAGGGGAAATCATGCTTAACCAATCGGATAGCCTTCTATGATGGAATGACTGGCTGGGTAGATGAGGAGAGAGCAGTGGGTGATGTCTCCCTTGACTTCAGCAAGGCTTTCGACACTCTCTCCCATAACATCCTCATAGGCAAGCTCAGGAAGTGTGGGTTAGATGAGCGGGCAGTGAGGTGCATTGAGAACTGGCTGAATGGCAGAGCTCAGAGGGTTGTGATCAGTGGCGCAGAGTCTAGTTGGAGGCCTGTAGCTAGCGGTGTCCCCCAGGGGTCCAGCATTGTTCAACTTCTTCATCAGTGACCTGGATGAAGGGACAGAGTGCACCCTCAGCAAGTTTGCTGACGATACCAAACTGGGAGGAGTGGCTGATACCCCAGAGGGCTGTGATGCCGTTCAGAGAGACCTGGACAGGCTGGAGAGGTGGGCGGAGAGGAACCTCATGAAGTTCAACAAAGGCAAGTGCAGGGTCCTGCACCTAGGGAGGAATAACCCCATGCAGCAGTACAGGTTGGGGGCTCACCTGCTGGAAAGCAGCTCTGCCGAGAAGGACCTGGGAGTGCTGGTGGACAACAAGTTAAGCAGGAGCCAGCAATGTGCCCTTGTGGCCAAGAAGGCCAATGGTATCCTGGGGTGCTTTAGAAAGAGTGTTGCCAGCAGGTCGAGGGAGGTGATCCTCCCCCTCTACTCAGGCCTGGTGAGGCCGCATCTGGAGTACTGTGTCCAGTTCTGGGCTCCCCAGTACAAGCGAGACATGGCACTACTGGAGCAAGTCCAGCGAAGGGCTACGAAGGTGATTAGGGGACTGGAGCATCTCTCCTATGAGGAAAGGCTGAGAGAGCTGGGCCTGTTCAGCCTGGAGAAGAGAAGGCTGAGAGGGGCTCTTATTAATGTGTACAAGTATCTTAAGGGAGCGTGTCAAGAGGATGGAGCTAGACTCTTCTCGGCGGTGCCCAGCGACAGGACGCGAGGCAACGGGCACAAACTGAATCACAGGAAGTTCCATCTGAATATGAGGAGAACTTCTTCACTGTGAGGCTGACAGAGCTCTGGAACAGGTTGCCCAGAGAGGTTGTGGAGTCTCCTTCTCTGGAGATATTCAAAACCTGCCTGGACGCGATCCTGTGCAACGTGCTCTAGGTGACCCTGCTTGAGCAGGGGGGTTGGACTAGATGATCTCCAGAGGTCCCTTCCAACCTCAACCATTCTGTGATTCTGTAATAACTCTCACACTCTTGCATTCCCCTCCCTGCAGGCATCAGTGCAGGAACAAACACCATCCAGGACTTACCCGGAGACAGTGCCAACATCACAGCTAAGAAATCTCTCTGTATGGCTAGGAGTGCTGGTGTCTCAGAACAGACAGAAGCCAGCTGCAGCAGACTGGGAGAGGGTCCACCCAGGAGGACTGGACAGTGTTGCAACGGTCTTGTGGGTGGCTCTCCCCATGCTGCTGCACACTGACACTGCTCATGCCCAGCCTGCAGATCCAGCATATGACAGAGCAACTATCCACCCCTGCTGTGCCCTGAGCCATGATGATTTTCCACCTCCCCATCAAAGATGCAACCCCTTTTAGAGGGGGAGGATGGACAGGCAGGTTGGGGCAGTTTGGGCAGTTGGGGCTACACAGAGAAGGAGCCATATGCCCTCTTGTGGCTCCTACACCAGCTCCACAGCCTCCAGGCCCAGAGAGGTGGCCTGAGGTGGGGGGATGAAGGGTCCCTGTCTCCCCCAACCTCCTGAGATTGAAGGAGCACCAGGTTAGCTGCGGGGAGAGGCAGTGAGGACAGATTGTGGGGAAAGCTGTGAATGGAGGTGAAGAGTCTGTGCTCTGTGAGGGATCTGGGGATTGAGCTGTCCATGATTATTCATGCCTACCATTTTATTTCTAACTGCTATTAAAATTGTCAAACTTTACTGCAAATTCAGCAGCCCATGGATAGATTGGGAGCTCCAACATCTTTTAATCCCAAAGCTCACTGCTATTTCCCAGAGCGAGTACAGGTGACTGTCACGCTGAGAAAGGGCCCTGTCACCATAGCAGCCCTCCCACTATTTGTGCAGTCCCTCCCTCCATTGGTGTCATGGTGTGCTGTCTGGCACAGAAATAGGTGGCTGTATCTGTGGCTGTCAGGGCACGCAGCTGCAGGGAGACCTTGTTCTTGGCTTTGTCTGCAGAGATAGTGAGTCGGCCTTGGAAGGTCGGGGCATAGCCTGTGTTATTCCCAAAAGGATAGACCCAGCCTAGAAATTGTAGCTCTCCTCTCGGAGCCTGACGGACACAATTCCAGTCATAGAGAGGGCTATCCAGAGGTGCTCCTGTTACAGTGCAGGTGAGTGGGAGTAATCCAGAGACCTTCCTCTCCTTGGGACCAGATGCCACCATCTTTATGTCAGAAAGGGCACCTGGAAAGACACGTGAGTTTTGAGCGGATATGGGAAAGCTCATGGGTGCAGCATTCAGTCCTGCACCAGGACTGCTCCAGGACTGGCTGGGCCGCACAGGGCCAGAGACCTTTAGCTTCCAGGGTTGCCACTGGAAGTATTGGCCTGCTGAGGCTCCACAGCCCCATATTTCTTTGCACCACCCAAAAGGCTGCTGAGGCAGGAGACTCACTAGAGTCTGAGCAACTCATATTCTATTTTTAAAGCTGAATCCAGAAGCTTGGCAGGAGAGGCATATGGAGTCCGCAGCTCCTATCAGTCCTCCTGTTGCCCCCAACAGCTGCCCCTGGACCCATACCCGTGTGCACAGAGAGCAAAGGGAGCAGACTGGTCACGGACACATAGGCAAGTGGTTTGCCAGTTGCACATGAGCCTCAGAGGAAAAAGGGGCATTGGACTCTTCTCTGCCTCACTGGGACATGGGCATTCCTGGAATATCCCAAGGCTGCTTAGAGTGGGACTCAGCACAGCTCCTTGGGGCAGTTCTTGGCTTTGTCTGGAAATGTCCCCAGTTTAGTCCGCTCTCAGAAAAAAATCTCAGGAAACCTCCCTCTTCTGCATTGCACCCCCCACCTACCCCACCCTAAAAGGGAAGACGCTTTCCATGCAAGGATTCATCTTATGTGGTGGCATTTAGAGTTGGGCAGTAGCAGGACAGGTGTGCAGGGGCAGCCAAAGCCTACTCAGTCAAGCTCTCTGTCCCCTCCCCTCACAGCTCTTACCTCCCAGCAGCACTGCAAATGACAAGGCCAGGAGCCAAGGCCCCATACTCTAAGGGAGCATTTCCTCCTTGTTTGGGGCAGCAAGGAGAGGAACTTCAAGGGAGGCAGAGAGGAGCAGAGCCCAGCTGGGCTGGGCTCTGCCCACTTTGCAGGGCAGGATCTATGACCCTTAGCTGGCAATGCCTCTTGCTGTCTGTCCTCTCCCTTTGTGCCATTGCCCCTTTGGAGATGAAAGGCCTGAGGTGGATGGAGGGAGTCTCTGGCCTCTCTGGCACCATTGTACCCCACCAGCAGCACTAGGAACACTAGCCCAGGGGACAAACCAGTCCCAACCCCTGCACAGGAAGGGCTGGGCTGAGCACACTGGGCCCATCTCTGGTGCTCATCCACACTCTTTGTGGGACCTCAGTTCAAGTACACCCCGAAACCCCAAAGGAACACAAGAGAGAGCTGGGGCCCTCCTGGGCCTCTCCAGGCTTTGCCAGCCCTGGCTTGGCCAGAGCACTCCCAGAAGAGAGGCCTCCCCTGCCCCACTCCCTCCCCACAAGCTGTACCCCTCCTTTTCCTCCTCCTGCACCTGCAGGAGTGTCCAGCTCTCTTCGAACCCTCTTTCCCATGGTGGTCCTGCCTGGCCCTTGCAAGAGGGAATTGGAGCCCTGGGATGGAAACTGGACGAGCTGGGAGAGGAGGGGAGGCAGGAGCTCACCGGACATGTTGGTTCCTGGGGTGGGCAGAGACCCTGAGAGGATTTTGCCTGGGCTCTGCCTGGCTCCTGCAGGCTGTGCAGAAGAGTCCTGGGGACACAGTGTGTACAGGGCCAGAGATGTGCTCTGGGAGCTGTTCTCTGCAGTGATGGTTTGCCCATCCACATCAGCCCCATATTGTGATATGGAAGAACTGCGATTTATATAGGAGATCCACTCAATTCTTCCCACACCAGGAACCTGCCAGTAAAACTGAAATTGGAAAGTTTTGTATTCGAATTCAGAGGCCTGGCGGGAGAGACGCACTGAGCCCCTGGGCATTCTCAGCCCCCCTCCAGCCTCCACTAGCTGCACCTAGTGCTCATCTCTGCAAAGACACATGGCCACAGTCACAGCAGCGTGAGGATGGATGTAGGGAGCCCACTGGCCCCCCCACCACTGTCTTTTATCTGTTTTGCTCCTCAGTCGGGGTTGCTCCCTATCACTGACAGACTGTCAGTTCAGCTGGGGCACAGCATTTGGTGCGGGGAAGGGGAGTGCTGGGGAGGCACAACTCCATTCTCTCCTCTCTGTGGTGGGAAGATAAAGCTCCAAAGCTGTCCCCGCTCCCGCTCTGCCCCACACCCTTTCTCTCCCCATGGGCTGTGGACCCCAGTATGTGGATAAGCGGGATGGGGCAGAGCAGGAATGCATGGGGTGGGCAGCACGTGGGGCATGGAAATAACTGAACACAGAAATGGCCCTGTGTTCCTGGGATCCCTTTTGGAACCTGCCTTACCTCCTGGGGTTGCTGCCAAGAGGAGATAAAACAGCACCTTTGCCTCTGCCCTTTCTTCTCCTCAGCTAGAGCTGACCCCAGAGCCAGCCTGGCTCCCCTCATTCCCATCCACAGCAGGACAGGGCAGGGCTGAGTGGTGCTCTGGGTATTTGGGGGTTGAGAGACCATGGGATGACAGAACTCAGCCTGGCTGCTGTTGAGGCAGAGCCAGCTTGGTCACCCATCCCTCCCAGCCCCGTGGCTAGTGAACAGCTCTTCAGTGCATGGTAGTGAGGTGCAGAGACACAGTAGGACAGTGTCACATCTCTGTCCTCCAACCTCCACACTTCCTGTAGGAAAACAGAGAGGTCCAGGAGTAAATCTGGAAGGATACACGTCCCGGGCAGAGGATGTACCCTTGGGAGGGGAGCACACAAAACCCATGCAGAAGGGCTAAGGCTGCTCATGCCCATGTCCTCTTCCCAGGAAATGGGGGGAATCTCACCTTTGGGGGCTGCAGCAAAGGTGAAGACCAGTAGACAGAAGAGCATCGCAGGCTTCTCCAGAGGAGTTTGCATAGTGCAGAGTTGAGGGTGGGGGGGGAGGAAAATCGTGCGGCTGAAGGGAGATCAAAATTTTCTCACTTCGAGTCAGCGGAGGAATGCCCTGTTCTTCCCGTGCTGAAGGCTCAGACTTCCCTCCAACCCCAGGCAGATTCACAGTCTTTTCTGAGCAACTCCTTTGCAGTGGGTACTTTGTGCAGTGGGGAGATGTATCCATACGTCACTGCTGGCCTGGGTGGGGAGGGGAAACCACGTTTCCTTTTGAGTACTGCTTAGCCTGCACAGGAAGCAGAGGGACCTCTCTTGTCTCCCCAGGTCCCCCCCGTACCAGGACCCCCCAACCCTCCCTCTGTGGGCTGTGGCCTGCGCGTGGCTGGGAAGGGACAAGGTACAGGCGGGGTAGCTGGGAGAGAGTCCCGGGGTCTCTCTGGACACTTCAGTGTCCCTGGACAGCCACCTGTATTTCTGGTGTCTGCCTTCCTGTTCTGCTTCCCTTTCAAATGAAGGGGAAAGTTTCCAAGCTGCAGGCAAAAATTCTATGGTTTCTCTTCACTGCTTCTCTGATCATCTGTGCTTTGGTGTTTACTGTTTAAAACTGAGGATTTCACTTATAATTGATTGTTTAGAGCTTATCACTGAGGGGTTATGGTTTAATAATTTCTTTTGTGGGGCTCAGTACTTATCATTCAGAGTTTACAGTTTACTCACATACTGATGAGTGCTCAGGGTGTAACATCTAACAACATCCGTAAATTTTAAACCTCCAGCAACCACTGGCTTCCAGCATTTGCAATTTATCACTTAGGGTTCAGGGTTAACAGCTTATTGTTAAATGGCACGGTCTAAATCCATAGATGATAAAACCCAGAACACTAACGTGGCACAGCTGAATCCTTCTCTGGGGTCTGTAACCTTTGCCTGTGCCACTCCATGTTCAGCTAGGCGCTCTGATCTGAGGTCTCAGCGTGCTACTGCGCAGCCACATTGCACTGAGTCTGGCTGCTGAGTTGGCGGATGACCTGAGAGCTGTGAAAGTGTCTTGCAGGGCTCTAGTCTAGGGGCGAGGGCAGAACTCCAAACAGGGGCGATCAGGGGTTTTCCTCTCAGATACCAGAGACGAATCCTATCCCTGAGGGGAAAAACATTGGCAGGAGGTTGACAGCTACTCAGTGACTTGCCACATCAATGGCAGCAGCAGGAGTCAACACTTCCCCATTGTATTGACAAACTGCAGTCCAGTAAAAGGCGAAAGAGACCGTACTGGCTCTGAGCACCGTGGCACACCTGTTCCCAGCAGTCATTTATAAGCATTAACTAATAAACAACCACTGTATTCTCTGCACTCATATCCATGGTTCCTGCAGTCTTTACACAGAGAAAAGGGTGCCTGCATGCAGTATCCAAGGGAGGTTACACAGAGGATATCAGGGGTGCCGGGGCCTGTCCCAGGATCTCTGTGACTGCTTTGGGGTCCAAGGGGATTCCCCAACATCTCCAGTACTGTTCACATGGCTGGAGGGGCTTTCCCTTGTGTTGCCATGGGCACTAGGTGCTATCAAAAACTTTTCCCATCATCCTGGCGGCAACTGTGGCCTTGCCAGGGCTGCGTGAAGTCCCCAGGCCACCCCTGGTTTTGCCCTCAGCACTCTGGGGCTGTTCTCAGGTACTTCAGGATGCCCTCAGAGCGCCCAGGCCTGTAGGGTGGGGTTTGTGCATGCGGCGCGGGAAGATGGAGTCTCCATGTAGACAGATGTGCCTTGTGGCACATCTTTCAGCCCCCTTTGCTGTGACCCCCAGCCTTCTGGTCCTATCAGGACGTATCAAGCCCTCTTTCAGTGAGCTCCAGAGCCCTCTGTTTGCCCTCAGGAGCCCTCAATTCACATTCTGTGGTGCTCCAGAGTTCACGTTTTCCTTTTGGGGCACCCCAGAGCCCTCCATTTGGCTTCTGGGGTGCCCCAGTTTGCTTTTAGGTGCGTCCCACAACCCTTGGTTTCGCTCCCAGTGCTCCTAGTGCCCCCCAGCGCCCTCCGGTTGTCCTGATGTGTGCCACTGAGGAGCCTGTCTTTTGGGTTTGGGGTTGTCCTCATGTCCTTGGCGTGTGTTGCCATGTGTGCCACATGGCCCTCTGCTTGCCCTGGCTTGCCCTGATGGTTTGGGTTTTTTTCTTTGGTTGCACCCCAGAGCTCTTTAGGCGGTCTCTTGCCGGACGGGGAGCCCTGGGCAGGGCCGGGGCCGGGGCCTCCGCGAAGGACAAAGCGGCATCACGGCAGGGGGGACGTTAGAGAGCGCTGTGCTCCGCGGCATGCCGGGAGATGTAGTCCGCTCGGTCTGGCTGCCGGACGGCCATGTTGGCCGCGGGGCATGCCGGGAGGCGCAGGCGCCTCGTTTTGGCTTCCGGGCGGCCATGTTGTGCCCCGCGGCACGCCGGGAGTTGTAGTTCCGGGCACGGGTGCCCCTCAGCCCCGCTGCGGCGGCCCAGCGTGCGTGTGTGTCCCGCGGCGGACAGGGGCTGCTCGCACGCGGGAGAGCCCGCAGCGTGCCGGGGACGGCGGGCTTTCCCGTCTCTTGGGGGACCAGGCAGGGCTGTCCCTAGGCCCGTCCCCCTTGGCGGGGGGCGGGGGGTGCGAGGGGCTGTGGGGACTCTCGGTAGCTGTGGGGACTGGCAGTGGGGCCAGGGCGGCAGTGGCTGTGAGGAGCGGCAGTGCCGGGACGGGCTGGTGCGGAGATGTCCCGGTATGATTGTCACCGAGATCGGGAGTAAAGCTCCTCAACACCAATGCAGTATTAAGAAGCAGGCATTCTCTTTATTACGGCGCCGGATGCACGGGGGATCGCTCCGCCCAACGTGCATGCCGTATGGTGCATTAGCCAAAGCTTATATTGTTCTCTTACATACATATGCATTAAATTTCCCGGAATGATTATACATATTCATTCTATTTCCTGGAACTAATTATCGTATTTACATAGTCATTACGCATGCGGTCTGAGTCTCCGGGGGACTTCTATGGGGGTCTCTGCGGGTCCCTGGTGGTTGCTGAAGAGGTGCCTCTTAGTGTCTTTCCATGAACTCTGAGCTCCTTTTCCCTATATGGTCTCGGCTTGGCTCATCTCTTTGTTTGAGAAAGCTGTCTCGTTCCTTATGCTGCTTTCTGCTGGTTTATCTGCACTCCTTCAGGATGTACCAGTCACAGTCCTTGGGTGCATCCTTGTCTGAGGCCCCTGGTAACAGTTCCCCCATCCCCCCCCCCCCCCCTTTTGAGACTCCTTCTTGTCTGAGGCCTTTGGTAACATGATCACTGGCAGCGCTAGGGAAAAGCCCCGGTGAAATGAGAGGGAAAGGTGGCTGTCCAGGGCCGAGACCCTGGGACAGCCCTGCACACCCCACAGCAGCCCCAGAGACACCTTGTAACCTCCCGCCTGATGAGGTCACCGCATTTAGGAACCTTTGAGAGTGTGCAGAGAGCCTGCAGGAGCCCCAGGCACAAGCACAGAGGGTCCCCAGTCTCCTCTAAGCACCTGCCAAAACTGCCTTTCTTTTGATCTTCATTTCTGTGAGGGGTTTTTGCTGCTTCTGTGTCCCTCTGCGTGACTGTGTTCAGAGAGGCCCTTCTCACCCCTCTCTGGTCTGCCTCAGCTGACAGCCAGGTCAAAACTGGGGAGTGCATCTGAGAACAAGGACAGGGTGTCTGGGCTGCCTGGTGTACTGCACACGGGAGGGGACTCAGTGATAGCATGTGAGAGAACCTGTGGGTCAGAAACAGCTACCTTAAGGGGCTGAGATGGGGTGGTGACTCTGAGAGGAGTGGAAGTAGCAGGGTAAGATGGTGATGAGGCAGGTGTGTTATCAAATAAAGTCTCTCTCCCCTCCCCCCCCCCCCTTTTTTCCCCCCAGTCTCCTTTAGGCTTGCCCAGCGGAGGAGCAATTCCTTCTTATGCAAAGACTGGATTTTGGCAGTGGGTTGGTCCTGCTTCCAGATCCGTCTGCATCCAGGGTCTTTGCCGGTGCTGCACGCATCTTGTTGTTCTCGGAACTGCTGGGGCTGGCTGTGTTGGGATGCCTGGGGTGTATGGCCGTGCGGCCTGATCCTTGCCTGCCTAAACCTCGATTGCCACGAGACCAATCCCATAGCACATTTGCAGACCCTCTGCAGTTCTCTGGGGTTGCTGGGGAACTCTAGCGTTGGGAGTTGGCAGCTGGGCCAGGTCAGGGACAGAGGTGTTTGAGTCCGGCTGTTGGCAGGCATCTGGGTAGTCTCTAGGTGTTGCATCTTTTCATTTGCTTCATGTGCCACCGGGCTGGAAACCACTGCTCTCGGTATGTGCCAGCCCTCTCCCAAGGTCAGATATGCCCCGCAGGAAATCTGCCCACATCTCCTCCCAACTCACGTCCTTTAGGATTAGCAGAAGTTCTCTTTGTTAGCAGTTTAAGCTCAGTTTTCTGCTGAGCGGTGATCTTGGGCAGCTGAGGTGCTGGCACATGCTCCCCCTTGTTTAGGAGGGTGGAAGGCTGGCCATGTCCCCAGGACAGGGAAATGGTGGCCTGTCTCAGCTAGGCTGACCAGAAGCCGCACAAGTCTGTTAGAACCTTTCAGGTGTATCTGATGCTAATGCTTGTGCATTTTTTACATTATGTAAGTAGTGATGGGCCTTTAGCTGGGTATTCCATGAACATCAGAAGCACATGAGGAGAACTGATTGCTTCCTGACATACGAGTAACAATATTTCTTTCCCTCATATCCCTAGAACAATGTGCTGGACTTGGTGTTTGCTGTTTGTGAGTCTGTGACTGGGCGCATGATGAGCATGTTAAGGAACTGAGTCCTTATTCCTTCTGAAGTTTTGGGGAAGCCAAACAAGATCAGCAGAACTAAGGAGCAGAAATGTAGTACAATTCTCTAGTGCCATATAATGGTCAGGTGCATGCAAGTATGACGCTTCTGAGCAAATTAGTGGGTAAACATTGGAGTGACTTGCTTAGGGAGGATTTCTGTGCAAGAAGGGCATGTTGCAGCTTGTAACTGACCGTCACCTGGTGGTATCTTTACTAGTCACATCTCTAGCTGTTCCATGAGCAACACGTTAACCCACAAGCCAGCAGAGCAGGTGCACTTGCACTTCAGAGGTGCTGCTGTTTGGGATCTACAGCGAAAGCACTTCAGGAACTGAACTGATTTTCCTGACCACTTGGGACGGTTTGAAAGTGCAACTGTCTGGCAAAACTTGGTCTTCATTTCCGCAGCCGGCTGCTTAGCAAAACAAAGTGGATTCTTAAAATTTGATCAACACAAAATGCCGGTGTTTAACACAGGCGATTGCAAGTGACCTCTGGGTGGTCTGACAGCTGATCGGCTGGCTTACGAATCCTGGGTGTAGTCCGTAATCGTAGATCTGTGTCCAGGCAGTAGTTGGTAAGGAGGATGGCAGATAGGGGCAGTCACGGGAGGGAAGACTGTGTCTGTATTTCTTGGTGCTGATTTGAGTAATTTTCGCTCTATGGTAACTAGCCCTGCATAGAAAAAGCAAGTCTGTTGAAGCAAAACAGGAAATGAAGTGAAGGTCAGTCCCAGGAAAGATGCCATTGCAAGAATATGTGCCCAGCTAAAGTTCACAGAATCACAGAATGGTTGAGGTTGGAAGGGACGTCTGGAGATCATCTAGTCCAACCCCCCTGCTCAAGCAGAGCCACCTCGAGCACGTTGCACAGGACCCTATGTGGACAGCTTTTGAATATCTCCAAGGCTGGAGACTCCACAACCTCTCTGGGCAACCTGTTCCAGTGCTCTGCTACCCTCACAGTAAAGAAGTTTGTCCCTAGGTTCAGACGGAACTTCCTGTGTTTCAGTTTGTGCCCGTTGCCTCTTGTCCTCTCACTGGGCAGCGCTGAAAAGTGGCTGGCCCCACCCTCTTTACACCCTCCCTTCAGATATTGATATGCGCTGGTAAGATGCCCCCTCAGTCTTCTCTTCTCCAGGCTGGGCAGTCCCAGCTCTCACAGCCTTTCCTTGTATGAGAGATGCTCTAGTCCCTTAATCATCTTAGTAGCCCTTCGCTCCACTCGCTCCACTCGCTCCACCTCTCTCTTGTACTGGGGAGCCCAGAGCTGGACACAGTACTCCGGGTGTGGCCTCACCAGGGCTGAGCAGAGGGGAAGGATCACCTCCCTCGACCTGCTGGCAATGCTCTTCCTCATGCCGCCCTGGATACCATTGGCCTTCTTGGCCACAGGGGCACATTGCTGGCTCATGGTCAGCTTGTTGTCCACCAGCACTCCCAGGTCCTTCTCGGCAGGGCTGCTTTCCAGCAGGTGAGCCCCCAGCCTGTACTGGTGCATGGGGTTGCAACTGACCCCGAGGTGCGGGACTCTGCACTTCCCTTTTTGAACTTCATGAGGTTCCTCTTGGCCCAGCTCTCCAGCCTGTCGAGGGCCCTCTGAATGGCAGCACAGCCCTCTGGTGTGTCAGCCACTTCTCCCAGTTTTCTATCATCAGCACACCTGCTGAGGGTGCACTCTGTCCCTTCATCCAGGTCACTGATGGATAAGTTGAACAGGATTGGACCCAGGGTTGACCCCTGGGGGACACCGCTAGCTACAGGCCTCCAACCAGGCTCTGCGCCGCTGATCACAGCCTTCTGAGCTCTGCCATTCAGCCAGTTCTCAATCCACCTCACTGTCTGCTCGTCCAGCCCATACTTCTTCAACCTGCCTATGAGGATGTTATGGGAGACAGCGTCAAAAGCCTTAGTGAAGTCAAAGTAGACAACGTCCAACATCCAACCAAGTTGCCCTTGGCAGTATCATTGGCGCCCACGTGGAAGAGCAGCAGGGGGTGATAGTCAGAGGAGCAGACAAGCTTTGGCAGTCCCTCCACAACATCCCGGATTCGAGCCCCCATCAAGCAGCAAACCTTCACTGCCCTTCTTGGGCTGCCAGCCTCCAGGGAAATGGGAACACCCCCAGTCCCCACCTTTGTCTCAGCCTGGAGGGAAAGGCTGTGCCCCTTCCATGGTGTGGTGTCCACGGAGCTACATGAACAGAGGTGGTAGAGCAGGAGGCCAGTTTGGGGGGCTGTGTACCAGGGCAGCATGCTGCCTGGCTCTGGCTCTGGCTCTTGCTTCATGGGCATCCCCACCAACACCATCTGTATGCCCTGTAGTGAATGGCGGGCCTGGGATGCAACCCCCCAGGGAGGGCGCTCACCTTCCCTGCACATGGGGAGGGAAGCCACACGTCAGCAGTTTGTGACTTCCCGATTTTGTTAGGCTCTTGTCCTGCAAGATCTATTTTTGCTGCTCCTTTCTCATCTTCTCAAGGCCTTCCTGTGGTAAATCTAATCCAATCCTTTCCTGAGGGAACTTTTCCTCTTAGAAACTGGTGAGGCACTTCTCCCGGTTTGCAATAGTGCAAGTGACTGCTCTGTCGCAATGGCTGCAGCCCTGAAGGACACCAAAGACGAGAAGACCCTTGTGCTCAGAGCTGTGCAAAAGAGTAACTCTCTCAGGCTCCGCCTAGGAGAGTTCGCCAGCTGGAGTCTAGGTAGTGAGCGGCAGGCTGCATAGGAGAGACAGTGTGCAATCTAGGAAGAAAGGCAGATGTGTGTCTGAGCTATTTGTGTTGGTTTCATCCTTGAGGAAGGATAGAGAGAGATTGCCTCTTTTGTGGGAGACAGGAGTTGGATGCAAAGAGTTTATTTATGGCTCTAAGGATCGCACTGCCCTTCCGCAGTTGTGGCAGTGCCACCTGTTGTGCAAAGGGGAAAGCAGTGAGTAAAGAGGAAGGCTGTCGCCTGAACAGGGGCTTGAACCCTGGACCCTCAGATTAAAAGTCTGATGCTCTCCCAACTGAGCTATCCAGGCTTCCTGGGAAAAAAAAGAAGCCCAGCTCCGGAGCCCAGCAGGCCAGGGGCTTTCTAAGAAGGTCTACAGAGAGAGAGAGAGAGAGAGAAAAGGAAACCCTAGATCAGTAATTAATACCTTGCAGGAGTGGTGGGCTGTTAACAAACCATTAGCCCCGATGCCAGCACTTGGAAGGCTCTCTTGCCACTTTCCTTTGCTCCCATGCAAGGTCCTGGCAGAGCAGGTGCCTCCTGAGCACCTCCTGGTGGCTGGAGTGGTGGTGCTGCAGCCCCACAGCACCGTCTGTCCCTACTGTAGCGCCTTTTCAGTGGGGCAGGCAGCAGGAGCAGTCCCTCCTCCATACACAGCTCACTCAGGAGAGGTATATCGCAGGCCTTTCCAGAGGCCTGAGCATCTCCACCCAGGGCAGCAGCATGGCAGAGGCTCAGGCACCTCTGTATAAACTCTCTGCTCCTGCTCGGACCCTGTACGGAGCAGCTCGCCAAAGTGCAAGCTTCATGCCCAGTCCTGGGGAGCTTTGGCTCTCTGCCCTGGGGCAGGGACCCCGGGCCCAGAGCCTCCTGCTCTGGAGAGGGGAGGGTGGGTAGATGGGCTGGTCCAGGCAGGGGCAAGGCAGGCTTTGGCAGGACACAGCTCCCTCTGGAACAGCACCTCTCTGTTTTGGAGAGGATTGCTCAGAATGTTTTGAATTCACATCGCTAGGGAGCTGGCAGGATGCTACCCGGAAGGCAAAATACAAACAGCCCATTGAAGGGGGGGGTGTAGCAGCACGCAGCCTTTATGGGCATTCATCTGAGAGGCTTGCTCTGCTCCCAGACTCCTGGTCCCTTTTAGTACAGCCGGCTCAATCACCTTTAGGTTTGCATGGATACTTGCTGACAATCTGATGGCACTCTAAGTAGGAGTGCTTGTAGAAGTATGTTGAAATCCTCCTGTGGAAGAATCGGGATTTATTGGAATGCAGCCTTTTAGGAGTCTCTTCTTGGTAGGAGGAAGTGAAAAAGTGCCTCAGCAAAGGAAAGGCTGCAATCAGAGTATCACAATCCCAGTGAGTGAGTCGGCAACCGGAGGAACTTCTCCCAGCCAGAGCCACTGTCTCAAAAGGTAACAAAGGCAATCCCAGATTTCTATGGAAAACCCGCCTGTGTTTGTTCTTGTGCTCTGAGCATCACAAGGACCTCAAGGAAGAAACCAGCAGAAGCAGCTCAGACACACATCTGCCTTTCTTCCTAGATTGCACACTGTCTCTCCTACACAGCCTGCCGCTCACTGCCTAGACTTCAACTGGCGAACTCGCCTAGGCAGAGCCTGAGAGAGTTACTCTTTTGCACAGCTCCGAGCACAAGGGTCTTCTCGTCTTTGGTGTCCTTCAGGGCTGCAGCCATTGCGACAGAGCAGTCACTTGCACTATTGCAAACCGGGAGAAGTGCCTCACCAGTTTCTAAGAGGAAATGTTGCCTCAGGAGAGGATTGAATTAGATTCACCCCCAGGAGCAGATTTCCTCCAGGAAAGGAAAGCTCTCCCCTCAGTAGAGGAGGATCAGCTTGGGGAACGTTAAAAAAACCAGTTGGGCACACAGCAGTCCATGGGTGCTGATGGGATGCTTGCAGGGTTTTCTCTTTTTCTCTACTGGCTCCACTACTGTTTAATTTCTTCATTAATGACCTGGATGATGGGACCAAGTGCACCTTCAGCAAGCCTGCAGACAATACAAAATGGTCGTGATAGGCTAGAGAAATGGGCCAACAGGAACCTCCTGCAGTTCAGCAGAGGGAAACGCCAAGTCCTACCCCTGGCAAGGAATAACGCCATGTTGCGGGAGCTGGGAGCGTAGAGTCTGGAGAAGAGAAGGCTCAGGAGGGCCCTTGTCTTACCTGGTGAAGGGTATCCTGCACACCTGCTCTGAATTCTAGGACCTACTGCCCTCTCTGTGCTTGAACAAGCTGGAATATGGGACCTCCCCTTTATGCGGCCAGGGGAACTGAAGGACAGTGGACAGGAGGGGGTGCCTGCGGGCGAACCCACAATCTTCCCTCCTCTTGTCATCCAAGGGAAGCCCAAGGCTCTCCTGGCCTCAGCTCCCACCGTATGCTTCTCCTCCCCTCTGTCTCAGCCCACGCAGCCTCCTGAGAGACAGCAAGGCCACAGGCACGTGGACGAGCACCTCGCCAAAGCCTGGCCTTAGCTAGAAAGCTCTCAGGAAGGTCCTGATGACGGTGAAAGAGAGCAGAAGCCCGCAGCTCCCACTCCAAAACCAGACGCCACGGAAAGGCTAAGCAGGAAGCAGGCCATTAGCAGAACACAGGTCAATCAGCACAGCCCCTCGCAGAGCATCCTTTATTTAGCTGCTGACTTTATGGCCCTGCAGCACACCCCTTGGATGAGCCTGCGGGAGGTTCTGGGGCTCTCCGAGTCTCCCCTGGCCGGCACAGCGTGGTTCCCTGTCGCTGGGAAGACAGCATCCCTCTCAGGGCAGGCAGTGCAGTGGGGCCGTAGTATGCAGGCAGCTCCTCCACAGCCAGCCCTGGGGCATTCCCATCGACCCCCTTGCCAGCAGTCTTCAGGGCCGTCTGTAGGGATGTAGGGGCCGGTGCTGGAACCTGGAGCGGCCTGCCCTCCTGTCTCGCCCAGACAGCACCGAGCTGCTGCTCCCAGCATCCGAGCAGCCCTGGGAGGATGCTAATGCTGCCTGGCTGGTGCTGGGGCAGCCTGGTGCCAGCTGGACGCTGTAAGGGGAGGCAGAAAGGTCAGCAGATCCACCCCACACCCGCTGGACTGGTGAGGTCAGAGCAGTGCCCCGCAACTCTCACGGGGGTGGAGAGGCTCCGCCACCCCCACCCTGACCACCCCCTGCCAGGGCCTGCCTGACACCTGCCTCTAGCCCTGGCACCCAGGTCCTCGGCCTCTTACCAGTGCTCTGGCCAGCACAGCCGTCACACTCCCACAGGCCCGTGGCATCCCCCACGGAGGAGCATCGGCGGTGGCTCACACTGGCAGCGCATGAGGAGCACAGCAGCAGTTGCCATGGGCTGCGGAAGCAAACAGGCTGGTGACCACGGAGGCCCCAGCAGGGAGTGATGCCAGGAAGTCTCCCAAGGACAAAGTGGCCAGAGAGGGGCAGTGCCCAGCAGAGCTGCCTGGCCTGGCCCCACCTGGCTGCCAAGAGTCCTTGCTCCCCAAGTGCTGGCTGAGACAAACGAACCTGGGCAGAACCCAGGACCCTGGGGGGCCCCCCACCTTGTTGCAAGCCCTTCAAACATCTGGCCAAGCCACTGCTAAGGCATCTGCCTCCTCTGAGGAGCCCGGGAAACTGCTCCTGCAGAGACTTACCCCTCCTCTTCTGACTGCTCCCTGCCTCCCTGGTAAAGGCACCGGCTGGCATCACAGTGGCTATACGTTCCATATAAGTCTTCAAAGTTCTCCTCTTCCTCCTCCTCCTCCCAAGCCGGTCTTCTGAGGGAGAAGGAAGGAAAGGACATGAGCCTCCCTCACCCCCAGCATCAGTCAGATCCTGACTGCAGGCCCCTGGTCTTCTGCACCCCTTTGTTTTCACCACCTCAGTGAAGCAGGGGACTAGGCTAGCAGGACACTTGGGGGCCAGGCCTCTTTGGGAGTCCCACCCAGGCCTCGCTGGGCCCCCTTCAGGCCTGACGTTCCCCCTCTGCAAAATGGGAATGCCGCCACTGACCTCTGCTCTCAACTGCCTGAGCTGCTTGCGGGGGAAACCAAGAGGGAAGAGCCCTAACAGGAGTTCAGTGGGAGCTCTCCTTGCCCCAGAAGAGCTTTGAGGGAGAGAAGCTGACCCCAGGTGAAAAAAAAAGCAGAAAGCAGCTGGACAGTCTCCGGGAACAGCAAATCCCTCCACAGCTCATAACCACCAATACCCTAATTCTTCCTCAGCCAGTCCCTTTCCTGCGGCAGGAACAGAGCACGGAACATCCCTGTAGGCAGAGCTGTATCATCCTCTCCTCCAGGCACATCTCTCTTGCTGGAGATACAGCCTGTGTGGAGGGACTGTGGGCTGGGCGGGAATTCTCCTCTCTTCTACGCATCGCGAGAGGGAAGAAGAGAACCAACCTGTCAGGTATGCGGATACCCAGGCGCCACATCTCGGGCAGAAACTTCTCACGGTCCTTGCACAAGGGACACGCAAAGTGCTTCAAAGCAGAATGGAGAGCATGTCCCTGCAGGAGAGAGACTACCAGTGTGAGCGGGACACTGCTGCCTGCTGGGCGCCTCTGGTCCTTAGGAGGCGGGAGAGGGAAGGGTCTCCTACCTGGATGCAGCTGCGGTGGAACCAGGCGTGCTTGCAGAAGGGACACACCATGGTGCTGTAGGAGGTCCTGTCCTCCACGGGCTCCATGCAGATGATGCACGTGGTGTCCCCATCTTGGTGCGTCTCCACTCTCTGCTCTGGGCGATGCTCCCAGCACAACGACCTGAGCGAAGACAAAGAGGTGAGCCTGCAGGATCTGCAGGAGTCCTTCCTTGTCTCTGGATGAGGCTTCCCATGGCTGTAGAGGCCATCAGCTCTGCAGCGCTCTGTGCACACGTCCCTTTTCCCATGCCTTTCCTCCCAACATGTTCCCCCCGCAAAAGGGCTCGGCATGTGCTGGCTGAGGCTGGGGCTCCACACTTGCTTGAAGGGCCCTGGGACACTCCTGCCAAGCTGGGGGCTTTGCCTGCAGGGTGGAGGCCTTGACAAAAACACACGTTTGCCAGCCTTCAGCCCTTAGGAATCCATCCTGACCCCCCGGGGGCTGAGACCAATGGACTGCCGGGGCATTGCTGATGGCACACCCTCCTGCTCGGCTCCAGCACCACAGGGAAGGGGGAAAAATGGTACATGAGCCCTCCATGCCCTGGATCAGGCCCTGCGGGACACTTGCAGGGGTCACTGCAGGGCAGAGCAGGCAGGTTCCCCAAACACTTGGCCAGTGACGGCAGCAGGGAGCAGGAGGGGATTTTAGGCGCGGGAGGCTCCAGCCCAAGCAATGGCAGCCCTTACCTGAACTCCCCAAAGAACTGCGAGACGCAGCCCTGTTCGGACCCGCAGGGGAAGTGGAACTTGCGGGTGCACCGCTTCTGCTGGCATGCAACGGTGGCCCCCATCTTTCCACAGACACAGCAGGTCTGCAAAGAGCACAGCAGCCCCCCGCTCACCATCAAGGACACTGGTCAGGGACCTCGAGCTCTGCCCTGCCCTTCAGGGAAGGACACAGGGATCTCTGGGCCTGGCTCGGCTCACGCAGGAGCCTTCTGTTAAAGAGCCCTCACCTTTCCAGCTTGTCCCCAAAACACTCTGCCCATTGGCATCAGGTAAAGAAACCAATCAGGTGACCCTGAGCGGCTGATGGGGAGCCGGGAGTGGCAGCAGGGAATGCCTGCAGCCGGGCTCTCCCTCCTCTCTCAGCATCCCTAGGGAGCTAGCTCCCTTCTTGCCGAGACAGACACGCAGGAGCACTTGGGACTCTCATGCAAGCTGGGCTCTTGACCTCCTGGGAGTGGCTAGGGAAGGCCATGAGGGAGACCAGTCACAGCAACACAGCCCTCCTCCCCTGCTACATCCTTACCTTCTGAGCTGCCCGATTCACTGCCTGCCTGATATCCCCAGGGAGGAACTGGCAGAATCCATCCTCATCGGTGCCTCTCTGGTAAAGCCCTTCAGCAAGATACTGGAAGGCAGCAAAGTGCAGGAGCTCATCAGATCAGTGAGACAGGCACCATTCTTGACGGATTGTCCTGAGCCTTGAGAGACAGCAGGGGCAGGCAGTGCCTAGCTCCTCCTGGGAGTGGGCGAGCTGCAGTAGTCCTCGTCCTTAGACCTCATCCTGAACAAGAAGGCATGGGGAGGGCTGAGCCTCGGGTGTGCTGTGGTATTGCAAGCCACCGACCCAGAGAACTGTGGAGAACAGCTGGTGGACACCACTGCAGAGCTGTTGCTCAGGAAAGCTACTCAAGGACTCCCCGGGGCTGGGCGCATTCTCTTTTGAGCACCAGCTTGGGAGGGCTGGATCTCCCCCACACAGGGAATAGGGTCGCTCAGCAGCACCCGGGTAGGGAGGCTGTGCTGGGAGTGCAGGAGGAGGAGTTGACACCTACAGGGCACCTGGGGCTGCAATTTCACACATGCACACGCGCCCCTTGGGGTGCCAGGGCAAAGCTGTGGGCAGCCCCAGGGGAACTCACCAGGCAAAACTCATGTGCGCGGAGGCCGTCCTCCTGGCACGTCTGCCCGTAGACATCCGGGTCAGAGTGAGCACGGTGACACAGCACACACTCTGGAGGCAGGGAGGGAAGGAGCGAGGGAGAGCACACATCACCCCCACTGAGCACCTCTCGAGGGGCTGGGGAAAGTCAACCTGAGGGATTCCCCCGAGAGAACATCCTCTCTCTGCTGTGCCATGGGGTGCAGCAGGCCTGGAGCTGTTGGAAGGGCCCTTTGGGGCCTCGGAGAGGAAGGGGGGCATTGCCGGCATGTGCATCACAACAGGCGCCCAGGGGAGTGATGGGCAGGAGGTGGCAGACAGCCTGGGGAAGGGTGTCGCTGGGTCCCAGGAGTCAGAGCGCCTCCCCACAGGGCGTGGGGCTTTGCCTTCACAGCCGGTCCCCATCCACCGCCATGCACATCCCGCTCCCACGGAAATCCCAGCAATGTGCCGATTCCAGCGCCCACCTCTCCCCGGCTGTGGCTCCCGCTCTCTCCCTGCCCGCGCCTTCCCCTTTCCTCCCTGGACTCCTGGAGCACAGCGACCTCTGGGCAGCACCTGCCCTCCCCACACAGCCCTCCCTCCCAACACGTCCCTCCCCACACAACAAGCGTCCCTTGCTGAGGACAAGACGGGAACCTGCAACGAGGCTCTTGGGGACCTCCTGCAGCCCATGGCCACCTCTCCCAGCTCCGCACAAAAGTCACCCCCACAATGCCTTTGCGCAGCCGCTGGCTTCTGGGAGCTGCTGGGATACTTTGCTCTCACCATCCTCCCTCGACTGGCGGGCCTTCCGCTTCATGGCGGCCACAGTGCAGATCGGTCCCGAGAGCTCTGAAAAGTCCTTGCCACAGCTGGGCTGGGCTTTCCCCTCCAGAGGCTCCTGTGCCGACCCTGAGGGACAAGCAGGACAAGGGTGTGACTCCAGCACAGCACCAGGACCTCAGAGGCATGGGCACCCGCTCCCTCCCTCAGCAGCGCCCAACAAGCCCCTCTGCTGCCCTAACGCGGGGCTCTCAAAGCCTCAAGCAAAGGCTGGTGCTCCCCAAGTCCCTGTCACACTACATTCAAGGGGCACCGATGATGGGCACCGGAGGCTGACAGCCCTGGAGCTCTGCGGGTCACCCAAGAAGTGGGACTGTCACCCTGGCTGCCCTTTCCCTCCTGCGCAGGACCCCCTGATCCATACCCCTCCCCAAGCCATCCCTCTGACAAACACCTGCCCCCACTCACCTCACCAGGTTGCTCAGAGGTGCTGCCTCCCAACCTAGTGCCAGCCAGAGACCAGCAGGTCTTTATCTACTGGCCCTGGTGACCCGTGTCATCGCACTGTCCACTGTGACACCATCCCCATTGTCTGTCACTAGGATCCATGTGAAGAATAATTCTGGGGGCCAGAATCTGGGGACAAGAGCCCTCGGCTACCCTGGCAAACAGGGATTTTCCTCCTGCGCCTTCTTCTGACCCCTCGCAACAAGCAGAACCTACCATTCAGGCCCCTCGGCGAGATGGCCGACAAAGAGACCCTCCCATTGCTCCCTGGCTCTGGGGAGAAATCCTCCACCCTTGGGGGCTGCGTTTCCCTCACACACCCTCGTCTCTGCCTGCCGGTCCTGCTCCCAAGCTCCCTTGGCCTCCTCCCAGCTGGCAGGGACAGGCACGTCTCCATTGCAGGGACAGCTGGGGCTGGGCAGCACCAGGGGATTCTCTCCTAGGGCCTAAAGCAGCAACATCCACCCCAGAGCCACCCGGCCACTTCCCTCTCCACTGAAACCTGCTCTCCCACGCGTGCCCTGACCCCGAGAGTGAGGCAGAAAAGCAGGGAGGCTCTGCCGTCCCTCCTGCCCTCACTCCAACAAACAAACACGGGCCTCTTGGATCGCTCCTGGCTCTCTCCCAGTGCCTGCACCCTCGCGGTCCCCTCTCCTTCTTCCCACTGTGGGGTTCCTTGCAGTTGTCCAGAAACATACTCCAACAGCTCTCTGCAGAGTAGTCGTGCAAAGCAAAAATTCTTAAAGCTATGGGGGCTAAGAGCCTAACTACAGAAAAGCACTTTGGCTCAGGGCAGGAATGATTCTTGTGGCTTACTTAGCTTACTTGTCATTCTAAAAGAGAAAACTCAATGTGTTAGTCACGCTGCTGCACAAGCAGCAGTCTTCCCGACCCACTGACCTCCTGAGACCCCTGACGGTCCTCCTTTCGGTGATGCTGCACAGTCATCAAAGTTGAAACTAAAACCAGCCTGAAGAATCATACAAGATTCAAGGGTTCTATACTCTGATGTAGAACAGACATCGTTTCCTTCCAAGGCTGAGCAGTTGGTTTCCTGTACACGGCTACATCTAAAATGAAGGGAAAAGCTGACCACTTTTCTTGAGTAATGAGGACACTGACAGCAGCAGCGGGAGTGCCACACCAGCATGCCTCCCCTCAGCTCTGGAGGTGCCATCCCTAGGGTCGGCCAGTCTGGAGCTCCATGCAGTCTTTACTCCTCGGTGAGCGGGGCCAGGGACAAGCCAAAGAGTGGCAGCCATCTGTCTCCCAGAGCCTGCTCAGAGGAGAGGCCCAGGCATTTCTGACCGGGGGCATCTGGTAAAAGACTCCCGAGCCCAGGACACAGCTTTGGCAGAGTGAAGGTACCTCAGTCCAGTCTCTTTCCTTGCCCGCTCCCCTGACAGAGGAGCTCCCAAAGTCACCTGGGGCTGCGTTGCTGGACGAGGTTGTCCCCTGGCAGTGGCAGTGCTTGCACAGTGCTTCGGGACCCCTGGCTGGGTTGGCCTGGGCACCCAGGAGCTGCCTGGCTGTGCCAGCCCCTGGTTGGTAAGCCCTGCTGCTCTCCTGTGATGGGATGCAGTGCCCTGCAGCTCTGCTCTGTGAGTGCCCAGCGCTGCCCGGAGCTGAGTTTCCACCTCCCGCTCTTGGGATCCATGTCCTCCCCTTCACACCCCAAAGACCCAGCACTCCAGCAAACCAAACACACGCACACGAACACAGCCAGGGCTGTGCATCAGGCAGCGAGGCTTGGGCTCAATCCCTCCTCTCTCCAAGAGGGCTAAGCCAGCTCTTCCCTCCTCCCCACAGAGTCCCCATCACCAGGGCATGTGCTGGCCACTGCAGGACCCCTGCACTCCCCTGCCAGTGACCAACAGGGACTGGGAGATCCCTGAGTCCCAACAACCAGGGCTGCAGCTGAATAGTTACAGCACGGCCTTCGGAGACAGCTGTCCTGGCAGCAGGGACTGACAGGCAACCCTGACTCGGAGCTGTCCTCTTCCTGCCCCTCCAAAGCTCACATGTTGCTAAAGGAAGGTTTTCTGCCCCACCAAGGAAAGAGTCGCATCAGTTTGGGGCCTTGGTTTAATTCAAGAGAACAAAACTCAGAGTGTGCTGGCACAGCTGGCAGTCACTGTCACCACTCCCTCTGGCACTGTTCATACTGGTCCTGGTGTCAAGGCTTCCCCCGAGTGCTAAGGAGTGAATAGGAAGGGTTCAGTGCGAGGGACAGGGAGAAGGCACAGAAATAGCACATGGTGACCTGGACCTGCATCTGCTGGAGTTTCAGTGCCCTCTGTGAGGCGATAGCGACCCTCGTGCGCAAAGGCTAGTACTGAGTCAGGCAGGCATGAGATGCTGGACTGGCCAGGTACCGACCCTCAGGGCAAAGTGCCTCAGTCTTGAGGCTCTGGGAGCGAAGGACAGACTCTCTGGTTTGGAAAGGGAGAGCCAAACATCAAACATCTTCTGCTACGCTGGACTTCTATGTCCCTCTTTCCATCCTTTTCTCAGTGCCCAACAAACACTCTCTGAATATAAGGGGTGTCTGATCCATGGCCCTGGGGCTTGTTCGTGGTGAAGTGTAGCTACAGCAGCAATGACAACTTCTCTTTCCCACTCTGTCTGAGACCCTGCCCCAGCCCTGCGTGCATGGTGCCAGTTGTGCCCACAGCCTCTTCAATTCAGGATGAGGTGCCAGCATTTGCTTGGGGTGTCAGAGAGGCCCCTGGCATCAGGGTCGAACCCAGGTCAATCTCATGTTGCAAGAAGCCAGAGGCTGCTGTATCCAGCCCCAAGGCTCTGGGATCTGGATCCTTGACACCTCTGTGGGGCACCGCCACTTGACTGTCCCCGGCCTTTCCGGTAGCTGGCGCGCACACACTCAGCCTTTGGTCTTTAGCCTCTGCCTTTTTCTCTGTTACAGAGCTGAAGAGTGAAGTTTTCTTTTTCTCCTCTGCTCATTTCTTCTGGCAGAGGAGGGGTTTCCTGCTTGCTGACTGTTCTTCCCGGCAGCTTCTCATTGGTCAGGCATCGTCAGCTGGGAACCGGAAGAAGTCAGGGTCAATATCTGGGAGCATTCCAGGACTTGGCTCAAGCTGAAGCACAAATAAAACAAAACATTTTGCCTTGCCTCGCTCCAACACACTGGAAATTCCGCGCTAGAGAAGCCAGGGACCACAGGACCTGTGCAGCCCCACAGACCATTTTGCTGCTCCGGCCTCAGACACCCCAGTGACAACAGCTCCCCCGGGGCAGGAACGCTGCAGCCAGAGCTGGAGAACCAGGAGAACTGCCTCAACTTGCTGCAGGAGTACATCTGTGTCAGAGCAAGGCTTTGCAGCAGTTTCCCTCCAGCACTTCCCTCTCAGTCTGAGATCACTCCAGGCCTCAGAAACAAGGGGAAGGAACAGCCCTTCGCAGAGCAGGACCTCTGCTGTGCAATCTTGCCAGGGATTCAGCAGGTCAGACCGAACGACCCAAAGCACCCCTTCTGGCCCCGGCCTTCAACCCTCAGCATCAGTGCTCACTGCCACTCTTGCTGCTCCTCCAACAACTGCTACCCTAGGAACGTGTACTTAATCACACGGGGTCTTTTCTTGACCCAGGGACTCAGTTCCTCATGTTTCTTGGCCTGTTCCACACACTGCTAGAAAGCAACGCCACAGCTTTGACAAAGACGTTACCAGCATGGGAAGTACGTTTTCCCTTCCTAAAAAAGTTCTTACTTCATCCACTCTGATCCATTTAACGTTCTTCTTTCTTTCCATTTCAAGGGCCACCACATCAATGACAGAATCTCCCAGGCATCTTGCCTGATTTCCCAACTGTTAAGCAAGGGAAAAAAAGAGAATGCATTTAGTTGGAGAGGCCACCAGAAGGAGGATCACTGAGCAGCCTGGAAAGCATCTGCTGACTCTACAGCCATGCTCACGACATTCAGCCCTAAAGTCTTTTTCCAACCAATTGAACATGCAAGGCTGCTTCTCTCCAGCCATGGAAGTCAAGAGAAACCTTTTTCTTCTTTCTTTCTTTTCTTTTCTTTTCTTTTCTTTTCTTTTCTTTTCTTTTCTTTTCTTTTTTCTTTTCAACACAGTGTTCTTGGGAGGAAGTCCTCTTAAATATTAGACTTACCAAAACAGACCTTCTTGTTAAGAATAATACTACTGACCATGCTAGTAGAGGTAGAGTAACAAAAAAACAGAGGTAGAGTAACAAAAAGGACCCCCCGGAGCTCTGCCCCTGCATGCAGCCTCAGGACAGCTGGCTCAAGCCATTTGACTAGGAGAGCTTGTGTTCAGTCTCCGCGGCACGCGCTGAAGGCAGAGGTTGCCTAAGTTCAAGGAAGGGATGGTGAATTTATGCCCTCCCCACAGCAGATAACCATTTTTGTCCTGCAGGTTTTATTGGCAGCTTCTCCCTCGTAGCAATGAGCAGGCAAGCAAGGAGGACAACAGTCACACGGCCCGCTATTTTCTGGCAGCAGTGCTCCTATGACTTGGATACTTGAGCCACCTTTAACACTCAGCTCCTCCACAGGAGGAGGAGAAGACTATTTTCTCCAAATGTTGTTTACAGTCCTTCCAGTACCTGTGCCCTTTGGAGCTCTTCCCTCTCTCTTCTAGCTTTCACAGCTGCCATCTCTGATCGCTCTTTCTTACACATCTCTTCACTCCAGGAGGCCCAGCGGTTGCGTTGGTCCCTTTGCAGGGTCAGGTCGTGTATTTCCTGGAGGGCCACAGGAATGCAAGAGCATGCAGAATTCAGTCAGTGGTTTTTCTTTTGGGAGGGGGCACTATTCTTACCCTATTTTCTGCCCCTTGTCTTGAGGCTTTCTGCTAGCAGTGGTTTGCTGTAAGGCTCATCAAGGCACACCTGAAAAGCCCTTCTCTTCTGACCAATGATCCAAACAACCCGTGAACTGAAAAGGACCTCTCCCTTTTCTGTGCTATAAAAGCCTAACAGTTACCTTTCCACTAGAAATAATGCCTGACAAAGTGTTCTTCTGTGTTTCCTGAGGCTACAGAAGTGAACGGTATGCTCGGAAAATACCAACTCCCCTGCCCCTTTTAAAGATCCAAAAGCCATACTCCAATGTTACAATGAACACACATTACGGGGTCTTTTCAGGACCATTGTTCGCGTAACTGGGCTTCTCTACAATTAAATGTGGCACAATAATTACACACATCCATACCATGTACCTGTTTGGCTCTCTGCTACCCTTCACAAAGGGGAAGTTTGGTTTTGCATTTGGCTTGAGGTGTTGCTTCCTGCTTGCCTTTCTCTTTCTTCAAGGAGCACCCTGGGATTGCTGGCAGCTGGCTAAAATGCACAGCAGGAAGAGTTGGTATGAGCTCAGCAGTAGCTTGCTCTCCACATTGGGCTCACAAGCGCTGCACCTGCTTCTGCAGCAGAAGGCAACTGCACAGCAGAGTTAGGTGTAATGTCTTACTTGTGCTCAAAAGAAAACAAAAAAAGAGGGATAGCCCTGCACTGCAACACTCAGGTGTGGCGTGACGTTGGCAAAGGAAAGGCCAGGATCTACGCTTTCCCTTGACGTGACAGGACACACCGTTCCCCTCTCCTGGCAGTTGCATTAAAGACTATTTGGTGGCCTCCAATACTGTATGTTTAGGTTTGGAAAGAGGACTACTACTTGTGGACAGTCTCAAAGGAGGAGGAAGTGATCCAGTGAGAAAAGCGAGCCTGCCACACGTCTACCTACAGCACTTCTCTTGGGCCAGCCACAAAGAACAGCATTCGGTAGAAAGGGACGGACTCCTAGTGAACTAGACAACGCCCCAAAGCTCAGTAAAGCAGCATCCTTTAAACTAAAGCAAAGAGCTGCTTCATGTTTAATCCCACCTGTGTCAGTTCTCCCTGAGCGCCAGGAGTAACTCAGAGCAGGACACAGCTCAGACACTTGCACTGCTCAAGAGCTATTTGAGAGCTTCTGGATCCCTCCATGCTCTTATGAAAATGTCTATGGACCCTGAATTAGTTTCATCAAACAGAAAGATCCTTTCATATACCTCTGAGGGGAACAAGAAAAAGATCCTGAGCTTGTGGATTCACAACTTGCCTTTAGCTGCCAAAAAGAGCTGAGTCCTGGAAGCGGAGCCAGGAGAGAAGTGCAGGCAACACAAGATCCTCACAAACACCCACTACGCACTTACCAGGCAGCAAGAAAACACGCGTTGTCGTGACCTGTGGTCATTGCCCTTCAAAGCTGACGCAGACAGTTGCATTCAAAGGACACCTCTCACTCGCACCAGAACAACAGCACAGCCTCACCCGCATCCCTTTTGATAAGAGACTCACCCCACAGCGGGCTTTTTTCTCTGCTCCATTTCTTCCTTCACTTGCTCTCCAGGGAACGTGACCACAGGAATCTTCCCTTGGCCACCGAGGCACTTTTCAGGACAACTCCCTGGAAGTATGAAATGAGAGAACCCTTCCGCCCAGCATCCTTGTGACCACTCAGAGAAGAATGAAGTGCAGACCTGTACACAAATGCTACGGAAATGTCTGAGACAACAGTTCTGATTCCCTTGCAGTCGCATTTTTCATGAGGTCTTCAGCCCTTTCTGACAACACTGGATCTTGTCCTGCAACGTGTTGCCCCGGGCTGTTGTTTTTTATACCGCTTTGCCTGGTCCATACTCTGAAAAAGACAGCTTGCTGGGAGGAGATGGTGACCTAAGGAAGTCTCTTTGGGGGCAATAATTTCACACGAGAGGGGCAGAGTGTCTGATCTCTGTAACTGGTCTCATAGGCATGACTTTGTCGCATTCAGCCTGAAGACACTCGTTTTGAAATTCCCAGCTTTGAAAGGGAAATGAAGCTTTGGCACAGGTTAGCAGCCCTTTGACAATCATCTCTAGATCATTTTTCTCCTCAAACACAGTAGTTCTGTGAGGAACTATGGCATTCTTTCTGCCATTACTTACAATTCAAGGTAAAATTTGTTATTCACAGTGCCAATGGAAGAGCAGCTTGCAATGTATGCTCGGGAATGGAGTGCAGGGAGAAACTGTCAGCTGCAACCTGTGGGGTGAGCACCCCTATCAACTGCAACTGGTGGTGCAAGGCTGTTCTGGGGTCCCGGTCCAGAACGAGTCACCGGAGATTTGCTAAGCTAGGTAAAATACAGTCACAGGAAGACCATTAGACCATCCCATAGCTCCCATTGTAACCTTGGCTCTACTTCCCTAGAGGTGCTGTGATTTTTCACTCGACTCCTGCTCAGGCTTTGGGCCTAACACACAGCTCATGCTAATGCCTGGGCTCTGCCGGGAGCAACGCCGTTAGGCTAAAGCGAGAGCAACAGCTATGCCAGGTACTCAAGGACAGAAAAGAATGAGGCCTGCCATCTTTTCGGTTTTATAAGTAACTGCTTGTTAACACCTGAGAAGACCCAAACTCTCCAGAATTAAGCAAGTTCTTGCCCAGTAACTGAAACAACCAACAGCAATGGTATAGACCCAACTTATGAGCTGGAAGCTACAAATACATCAGCTCACCCAAACAACCTTTCAAGCGGCTCCACCAGCAGCCAGACTGCTGAGGCTCTCATGCTTCCCAGCGCAAGTCAGGGGGACACCCTCATCGTAACGGAGGAGGAAGGATGAGCACTCTCACTGTCGGTTAGGTAACTATTTTGCTCATAGGCACTCAACTTAGCAAACTAGCAAATTAAGTAACTAGAGCACTAACAATTTAGGCTAGCCTACAGAGAAAGGATTAACCCCTTGTTTGCTTTCTTTTTTTAACCTAATGAGCTTGTGAAAATGAAGTTCGCTTCACACAGTACGCTGTCCTGTAAATCTGAGAGATCACAGTGAACCATGACATTTTTGTTGGTGTCAGAAGCAGGATCTCTCTCAGACATGTTCTGTTGGCCGGTAGCAAGTGCTCTGCTGTGCCCATCGGGGCAATTGTTTACGTGTGAGTGTAGAGGGAGTGCGTGTGTGTCTGCGTGTGTACGTGCACACGTGCGTGTGTGTCATGGCCACAAATGAAAAACTAAATAGCGAATGGCAACAACCGGGAGATTACTTTGAGAAAGAGGGATGGCGAAACCCTACGTGGGATTTGTCCTGGGTCGAGAGCCACTGCACAAATGCTGAAGAAATCTGGCATGAGTTTGACCAATGGTGAGCTTCTTGTAAGCTAAAGAAGGGAAAAGGAAAAGATGCTGTGTGCTGGCTACTAGGCACTTGTCTTAGAGCAGCCACGGATCAGACTGAAGAATTGAAGGGGGAGACCATGCGCTTGCAAAAAGAGAATGAGGAGGAGAAAAATGGAAAGAAGACTTAGGAGGTAAAGTGTAGATAATTAGAAGTGCAAATCAGTTGCTTGAGTCAAAACTCCAGCCCCAGATCATTGTGGAAGCTGAGGGGTGCAGGAGAAGGTTGCTGGAAGCCTCTACAGTGGACCCAGTTAAAGACTGCTGTGCCATGTATGACGATGATTGGGATGGGGATATTGGGGTCCATTGCACTCTGACCCTCTTCCCTCAGGGCCAGTTGATGAAGGGGATGAGTCCTCCTCTCCTGCCCTCTTGGCACCAGTCATCAAGACTGAACAACGGGGCACGCTTGTGGGGGCACAAAACCCACCCGCCCCTGTAACAACCACAAGAGGGCTTACTGCCTTAGAATTAAGAGGTCTGGAGGGGACATACCAAGCTCAACCAGGGAAACACCTGTGGAATGACTAGCATGGATTTGGACAGCCAGAGCCAACCAGCTCCATCTTACCCCACATGAAGCTCAACCATGAGCATTAGGTCCAGGAATATTGTTAGATACCGTAGGACCCAATATTACAAGTCCCTTAGGGACCTGCACTTTATGCTGGGGGCGCACTTTGCATCCTACTGATTGTGCGGGGAAAAGCGCATGGCCATAGAACTCAGCAGCCAGTTCACAAACTGCCTTGCACAAACAAAATTGCCTTCTTAGCTCAACTGGAAGGACCAGCATCCGTTGCCCCAGGTGCCAGACAACCCCCTCCCGCAGAACAGAATCCCTGGACGGTTATTTGTGAGCCAGGACATCTCCATCCCCCAGTAAAGGGAGCAGAGGGAGTGTTGAAATCATTAGCCTTAGCGGTTATGGCAGGTTTAAATGGTAACACCTTCCAAGAGGTCCTCCAACGGATGCTAGAGGAGTTCCTACTATACATCACAGAAGAGAAAAACCAGTGGAGAACATTGGCTAAAGTAAATGCAATGGACAAGAGACAGCCTGTCTCTAAGCAAAAGGGGAAAGCAAAACAGGGAAACTGGGGAGCACCCACAGTCACTACTGAATGTAAGAAATTATGGCAATTGTGTTAAGATAAAGGGCTCTCTCCAAGGCAGTTAAATGGGCTGCCAACTCCTGTTTTACAGCAATGGGACAGGTTTCCCTCCTTACTTCCCTGTGACAATCCTCTGGCACCTGGATCAGGGGATGGGGGAGATGCCCAACCATTTAAGAATGTAATGACGTAAATGAGGGAGCCACAGGATACCAGGAACATGAGCCTGGGGAGATATCCAAATCTACCAGCGCTGAACCTAGATCGTGAATATGTGGGAACCTAGGGTCAGGGCTTGAGTCAGGGCAAGTACTAGCGGCCACTGCTCCCACTTCTAAGGATTCAAGCCGCAACATGACGGTCGCAGTTAATGATTGCTACTTTACTTCATTCCTTATCGACACAGGAGCCCAAATCTCAATGGTGAATAAGGACACTTACAAAGGGCAGCCTCCACTTAGCGAAGAGTTAGTTTCTATTGTAGGCGTCAATGGACAAGTCACTACCCACCCCCTGGTCAGGGCTAAATTAATCCTGTCTCATGGATGGACAGGCTGCTCAACCTTGCTCTCAGGTCCATGCAATATCTTTGGCATGGATGTACTGAAGGGCCAGTCACGGGCGGACTCGCGGGGAAAATGGGAAATAGGGACACCACTCCCTTTGCCTCACGATCTACGCCACATCGACGCACCCTTAACTGTTAGCTCGTTACAGATGGCTACTCCCCTACCATGCAGCAAGCTAGTTAATATTCCATGGTACAAGTTGCCTTCTGATGCCTTCCATCCTATTACTGAAGTGATAAAACACCTGGAAGAACAGGGAATCATTACCAAGCCTCATTCCCCTCATAATGCTCCTGTATGGCACTAATCGGGGAAGAAACTTATGGGAGGCCGTGCAAGCCTTAAACTCCCATCAGACTCCTCCTGGCAGTCCGCTGTACCAAGGTTTTGAACAGTCTGAACAGACTGGTGTTCCTAATCCTTGTGCTGGGAAATCTAGGATGCTATCACAGAAAAGTTGACGCACTCTGCAACAATCCTGCAAAACCACCAATGTTGGTAACCTCCTCTGAGGCATGGCGTGTGAGGCCTGACATATCTTCAACCCACCAGTGGGATAGTCAAAACCAAGGTATCCACCTGACCCCCCCACACCAACCTTACCTTCTGCTCAAGTGTTAGTAGTCCTGATCCAGGAACCTGGACCCAGGTTGGGGAAACTAATACGTTATAGAAGGAGACCATAGCCCCCAGTATGACCACAATACTAGTGAAGGGTCTATAAAGTTTGTCCTCTTACACAACTGTACACATGTAAAAATATCAGATAATGCCAACAAGGGGTGGCGACGCCCGCAGGCAATGGAGCCCCTGGGACTCATTATGGGAGTCTGTGTGCCAATTAACCGCCGAGCTCATGGCTCATGTGCCACATGGGGCAGTATGCAATGTGAAATTTCCCTGATTCCCACTACCACTACTGCAATACCAGTAGTAGTTGCCCAAGGAGTTCCCAGAAGATTTGCAGTTTTTTACCTCTGAAGTACATGAATTTTTCATTAAGATTCGATGGGACAATGTTAATATCAGTAAGGTATGTTCACATGGCTCACAGTGGACACTACCCATATATGATCAACAGCTTAAGTCCCACTGGAAAACCCACACAGTTAGGGATCTTTCTACCGGATGGGGAGCTGCTGGACTGGGTGCAGGAGTGTTGAATTCCATGGACTTAGAGATCGTCAATAATTAAGTGTCTAGGTGAGGACAATGAAGCAAACAAGCTATAATTGGTCAGATCGTGGGTGTGGTAAAGGGAAGGGACACAACTACTAAAACCCTGACTATTGGTCTAAGTCCTTGGAAAAAACTCCAACAGATTTTGAAGGAGGAGATGTCTGCTGGCATTCACAATTTTGTTTCTAACACCAGCAGTGCTGTTGCTTGTGTTTCCATGCAAACGTTTGTTGTAAATGCATATGAACAATAAGTCAATAGGATCCACACTGGAAATCCTGCCATGTTGGGGCCCTATTAGCAGATTGGTGTCAGGACTGTAAACCCCAGTTTACCAAAACTGTATCTTCAGGGGCAGGAAGCAAGAGAAGTCTGTGGAGTGGATCTATTTATTACCGCACCATAAGTAAGGAAACGAGAGAAGAACCAATTTACCAGTACACCCCCCTGCCCATCATTATAACGAATAGAATATGGGCTCCAGCTCAAGGAAGCAAATGAATAGGGAATCTACTTGATGCTCGTGGATGTGAACAGTGGGGAAATCATGAAAAGTACTGCCCTGAGTGTTTGGCAGGTTTCTGGTAGGTTGGTTGAAGCTAGTCTATAGAGAAAGGATTAACCCCTTGTTTGCTTTTTTTACCGAATGAGCTTGTAAAAATGAAGTTTGTTTCACACCATACGCTGTCCTGTAAATCAGAGCAATCACAATGAACCATGACAGGTAGAGAGAAAAGGAAAACCTATGCAGCCCTGTCAGGAGCCCCAAAACAAGAGAGAAGCCAAAGGAGCCATAGTAAGAGTTCTGCAGAGGGGAAAATTAACTCACGATTCATCAGAGCACAGGGACAGGGCTTTGAGCCCGGGCCACTCATGATGTACAGAGAAGCAAGATGGGCTCTTTGGAAAGCTCCTGAGAAGACCTAGAGACTCCAGATCTTTTTCTTCTCCTTACTCTTCAGCCTCAAAGAAAGATCTGACAAAGCACAAGCAGAGCAAGCGGCCCACCTGGGTAAGATCAAGGGGTTGCCAGCAATGAAAGCAACCCCCCAAAATGTCCCTGTTTTCAGCTTGGTCTTCCCAGTCTAGCTGTGGGCCCTAGAGAAACCCCAGAAAGTGTCCAACACTTTCTCACATGGGGCTAGGCTCGATAATTTGCCTCTCTTGACAGAGGAGCTGCAGTGCCCTTCCGGGGTGGGTTTTTTGCTTTCAGAGGCAGGGAAGAATAATCGCACCCCCTCGCCCAGGGGAAATCCTTAAATCATCAGGGGAAAGTCAAAAGATTCATGCCTAACACATGCATTGCCAGCAGTCTCTCCAGAGCCCAGCCAGAGCTGCACGACACCTCAGGCTTCTCCAGCCAGGACTCCTTTCCACTCCACACTGGGGAAACTTGGCAATGGATCTCCCCCTAGGGAGAGGATGGGGCTGTGCCCACAGGAGTCTCGAGGCATCCCCCAGTGCCTCCCCTGCAGGGGTCAGTTTCCCCCACATCAGGTGCTTGCACAGAGACTCTGCACGCCCACCTGAGCAGCTCCAACTCCTCCACCCAGCCACAAGCTCAGGGTGGGTCATCCCCATTGCGAGGCTAGCAGCAACCCGTAGGGCCAGGTACTTCTGCCTGGTGCTGCCCCAGGAAGGCAGGGCCAGAGCCAGGAACAGGACCCTGGAGCCCTGGATGACAGATTGGCACCTCAGCCCTAAGGGACAGTCACAACTCCCCATGCAATGCCCAGTCTGTTCACATCGCCATCACAGCAGGTTTCCACCACTTTGCACAGCTAGCTTTTGAGTTCCTTCTCCATGTGACAACCCTCAAGAAAGAGCTCCTGAAGGCCTCACACTTTGTGCTGAGTGTGGGGAACGTGGGTATGTGCTGTGTCCTGTGGCAAAGGCCCCAGAAGTCCATCTCTCTTTCCCCCTCCCTGTGGCTCAGCACATGAAGGAGGAAGGAAACCAGGAAAATGTTTCTCTCCAATCTTCTCCCCCTGTTCTTCACTTCACCACACAGCCTCTACCACGATCCCACAACCTCCCGTCGCCTTCTCCTTTGCACGGCAAAGCAGCTCCTCCAAAGCGGAGCAGTGGTGAGAGCAACCTGGGCTCACGCCAGCCTCACAGGGATGTGTGGGGAGAGGTCGGGCGCAGCGGGGGAGAGGGCAGCTCTTGCTGCCGGGCCACATGTCCCACTGACCCCCAGACCGTGTAAGAGAGGAGCTGCAGGGACCCCCACAGCCCCAACCCTGCCAGGTGTTGCCTAACAATGGGCAGGGCGGCTGCACTGGGCAGTTTAGGGAGCTGACTCCACCCCACTGCCCACTCCCCAAGGGGGCCATGGGTCAGGGAGATGCACAAGGAGGTTTTCCTGGGCTGAAGGTCACTCCCTGCACTCTGGTGCATGGATCCCTGTCCTGTCCCCAGAGAGGGGGCCACTGGACTACAATTGCTGTGGGGCGAGGCAGGGACACCACTGCATTGCACATCTCTTAGGATTACAGGAGAAGACCATAGGATAACTCAGGTTGGAAGGGACCTCAGGCGGTCTCTAGTCGCACCTCCTGCTCCCAGCAGGGTGAGACTTTGCTATGGGGTCAGACTTGGCTGCTCAGGGCTTTATTCAGTCTGGTACTGGAAACCTCCAAGGATGGAGACTGCGCCACCTCTCTGGGCAACCTGTTCCACCGCTTGACTGTCCCATGGTGAAAAAGTTTTTCCGCATATCCAGTCAGAACCTCTCCTCTTTCAACTTTTGCCCACTGCCTCTCATCCTCCCAGCATGCACCACTAGGAGCCTAGCTCTCTCTTCTCAACAACCTCCTTGGGAGTGCTGGAGGGCTGCTGTGAAGGCCTTCCCGCAAAGCCTTCTCCTCTTCTCCAGGCTGAACAAGCCCGGCTCCTTCAGTCTCTCCCTGACCATCTTGGGGGCTCACTGCTGAACTCACTACAGATTACTGATGTCCTTCTTGTATTGTGGGGCCCCAAACCAGACACTGTGCTAAGGCGGGCTGCGTGAAGGGGCATAATCACTTCTCCCCATTTACTGGCCCTGCTCCTGGTCGTACAGCGCAGAACGCTGTGGGCCTCCTCTGCTGCCAGGGCTCCCTGCAGGCTCCGGTTCAGCTTGCTGCCCACCAAGCCCCCAGAGCCTTTCCAGCAGAGCTGCTCCCCAGCCAGACAGGCCCCAGGCTGCACCGCTGCAAGGGGATCTTCCTTCCCACAGGCAGGACTCCGAATGTAAACGAGCTGACCAATAAAGGTGATCCTCAGAGCTGATACTGCGTAGCCTGTTCTGCTGGTCCCTGCTTTCTGACCTCGACAGGGAAGCTTTCCAGCATCCACACTCATTTACAGGTCAGGCTTCCTTTCCAGGCCCTCTCCTCCCTCCGCAGCTACATGCCAACTCAAGAAAAGGAGAGAGCCATCATTCTCTGTGGGCAATTTTATGAAAATACCAAGAAGAGGGATTGGACAAGAACGGCTCCGCTTTGGAACTCTCTGGAGGGCAACACGAGCAAAGAGGAGGCATAAAACTGCTTCACTGAGATGAGGTGTTACGAATGAGAATGGTCTGATAGTAGGAAAGCCTGCCTATAGCAGCCTGGTTTCATCTCACAGGCTCTGCGTTGCAGCTGACGGCAAAGATTTTTCCTTCCTCAAGGAAGAAGTTTGTTGAGCAGACCCAAAGGAACAGCTGGTCATTAAAGCCTGCTCCAGGAACAGTTATTGCTTTTGTTTCAGTGACCTTGTGAAAAAATAAAGGGAAAACTCAAACCCCAAAAGAAAGATTAAACTGGAAGTAATTCAGAAGTAAGGAAAAAGACACCCTGCTTCTGTGAATTCTCCATTCTGGCTGAATGTATCCTACCTGTTTGTTTGGAAGTCCTAGATCCATAGTGCTGAAGGAAAGATAGTATAATGCTCCATGTTCCCAGGCTAAGCCCAAATTCAGAAATTAAAACAGAAGTAACGATGAAATGATTTGTGAAATGAAATGATGATATGTTTACCGTCAGAGTGGATGGATGGTGCTGACCAAGAGCAAGCTTCCTCTAACAGAGGAGTGAGAAGAGGGAAAGCTTCTCTGAAGAAGAAAGAGACTGGGAGCCTTTCCAAAGATAGTTAGTAAACCACTCGCTTAGATTTCAAATGCCGGCAGTGATGGGAGATAGGATTTCTGGAGTGTTTTTGGTTGTATAATTGTGTATTAGAGGGAATAAGCTCATTGGAGTACTGAGGACCTGGTCCGTTGAAATCCTGTTCTTACCAACTCACATGCTTTTCCTGAAGGCTTGCAGATGACTTTTGTGCATACAGTTTACAGGCTTTGTTTTACAGCATTTATGTGAAAGTTTCTCTGAAGTTGTCTCATCTTATGCCGAGTACCAGTTTTCACTGTGGTGTGTAGGGCACGCTTATCAGTCTAACTTTTGCTTTACTAGCTTTGGTAGGAAAATCTGCACCCAGGGCCTGTTCTTACTTTCATTTCCCCTTTCAGGCAGCACTGCTGTTGACAGGCGCTGATTTCTTCAACCAGCTTGTACCCATGCAGGTGTTTGAGTGGCTGCATCTCAGAACAGCTTGGGGAACTGATGTGGGGAAAAAGTGACATTTTCTTTGAAAGCAGGCTAGTTTTAGCCAGGTCACCGATGTGCTTTGCCACCGATATGTTTGTGCTGGTGCAAGCAGGGGAGAGGATGAGATTTCTTCCTTTGCTACCAGTGCTCACTGAAAGGCACCAAGTATCCGTGTTGCGAGTTTGCGTGAACAACAAAGTGCTTTTCCTCCCCCAGAGCTGCCAGAGTAGCATAACTTTCTTCTCTTTAGAGGCTTATCATTGGGGAAAAAGACCTGATTCAGTAAAGAATTGCACCCTGATGGGGTGATCAGTACTAATGCCAAGCTAGGGGCAAGTGTAGCACTCCCCAAAGTAGGTGTTCCTTTCCCGAGAAATTATTATTCCAGTCACGGCTAGTAGTAGTTTTTGGATATGCCTACTTTTATTGTTTCACCTGCAGAGTCCAGCTCCTGCTGCTCCCCAGGGCCCAGCATTATTAGTCCGTAATATTCTGTACCTGACTGGCAGAACTGCTGATATTTTCATGCTTTTCCCTCTTGTAAGTGAAAGAAGCGCTCCTACACAACATGCTCCTTATTGCTGCTTCACGTCCGTTACATTCATTAGGGGCCTTTTGAAACCTTGTAAAACATGCCAGGACAAAATTGTTGCAATACGTATGTGCCTTTAAGAAGTTCCTCTAAGCTTTGAAGAGTAGGTTAAAATTTGGGATCAGTGGTGGCAAGTTCACCTCTCAAAAAGAAAACCCAACCCCCTCAGCATTGCTGTTGTCTATGCCATCTGTTCCCTATTAGCCCTCAGAATCAAGTCCCTCCCTTTGCCTTTCCACCCACCCAAATTCTGTTTGTGTTAAGATTGTTGTTTTATTTTCAAGCGGTAGGAATACAATTAAGGCGCCCTGAATAAATATGAAAGCAGGTGGCAACTTAATAGAAAAGGAAGTCTGGCAAATCATGTGCACAGAGTAACAAACTGAACTTTTAAGTGGAGATGTGTTGCCGAGCAGGAATAAAATTCACGTGTGATAACTGGACATTTCTGGAGTGAGACGATCTGTCCCTCTGCAGGTCAACTGGCAAAACTGTTTCATCCTGTCTCTGTGATGGATCTTGTTTTAGAGACTTCCTACAACTGTAAAGAAAATGAGAATAAAAGGACAGTCTCTATTTCCTGCCTGTCTTTCCATCATGACCCTTCAAAGATTTCTGCCCCTTGGAGCCTTCCTTACCCTAATGTATGTGGACTTCCACATTTCTGCTGTCCTCTGCTGCCTTTTCAAGTGAAGAAAGTAATCGCTGGTTCAGAAAGGATAATTTTTCCTCTAATCTGCTGTCAGCTGCATTCACAATTGAAAGAGAACTTGAATGTAGACAGTTAACTACTGTGCTAGAGGTGGTGGTCTCTCTCTTTCTGTGGGAAGACTTGCTCTTACAGCATTTCATTGTGAAGATCTTACTTTGTGAAGGTTTACTACTTGAGCTAAAGTAGTAAGCTGAGACAAGAGCAATAATGACAGAACAGAGAAATGTCTCCTGGTACCCGTGCTTCATACTGATTGGCTTTTTTCCTTCTCATTATTCAAAGAAAGAGGTCAGCTTTTCCCTTGATTTTAGATTTAGATTCCTTGATTTGCCGTATACAGCAAACCGACCTCTCAGTCTTGGAAGCAAACGATGTCTGGAAGTCCAAGTGTGGGCCTTTCCAACTCCAAGTCCATTCCAAGTCCTGGAATGCTCCCAGATATTGACCCTGACTTCTTCCGGTTCCCAGCTGACGATGCCTGACCAATGAGAAGCTGCCGGGAAGAACAGTCAGCAAGCAGGAAACCCCTCCTCTGCCAGAAGAAATGAGCAGAGGAGAAAAAGAAAACTTCACTCTTCAGCTCTGTAACAGAGAAAAAGGCAGAGGCTAAAGACCAAAGGCTGAGTGTGTGCGCGCCAGCTACCGGAAAGGCCGGGGACAGTCAAGTGGCGGTGCCCCACAGAGGTGTCAAGGATCCAGATCCCAGAGCCTTGGGGCTGGATACAGCAGCCTCTGGCTTCTTGCAACATGAGATTGACCTGGGTTCGACCCTGATGCCAGGGGCCTCTCTGACACCCCAAGCAAATGCTGGCACCTCATCCTGAATTGAAGAGGCTGTGGGCACAACTGGCACCATGCACGCAGGGCTGGGGCAGGGTCTCAGACAGAGTGGGAAAGAGAAGTTGTCATTGCTGCTGTAGCTACACTTCACCACGAACAAGCCCCAGGGCCATGGATCAGACACCCCTTATATTCAGAGAGTGTTTGTTGGGCACTGAGAAAAGGATGGAAAGAGGGACATAGAAGTCCAGCGTAGCAGAAGATGTTTGATGTTTGGCTCTCCCTTTCCAAACCAGAGAGTCTGTCCTTCGCTCCCAGAGCCTCAAGACTGAGGCACTTTGCCCTGAGGGTCGGTACCTGGCCAGTCCAGCATCTCATGCCTGCCTGACTCAGTACTAGCCTTTGCGCACGAGGGTCGCTATCGCCTCACAGAGGGCACTGAAACTCCAGCAGATGCAGGTCCAGGTCACCATGTGCTATTTCTGTGCCTTCTCCCTGTCCCTCGCACTGAACCCTTCCTATTCACTCCTTAGCACTCGGGGGAAGCCTTGACACCAGGACCAGTATGAACAGTGCCAGAGGGAGTGGTGACAGTGACTGCCAGCTGTGCCAGCACACTCTGAGTTTTGTTCTCTTGAATTAAACCAAGGCCCCAAACTGATGCGACTCTTTCCTTGGTGGGGCAGAAAACCTTCCTTTAGCAACATGTGAGCTTTGGAGGGGCAGGAAGAGGACAGCTCCGAGTCAGGGTTGCCTGTCAGTCCCTGCTGCCAGGACAGCTGTCTCCGAAGGCCGTGCTGTAACTATTCAGCTGCAGCCCTGGTTGTTGGGACTCAGGGATCTCCCAGTCCCTGTTGGTCACTGGCAGGGGAGTGCAGGGGTCCTGCAGTGGCCAGCACATGCCCTGGTGATGGGGACTCTGTGGGGAGGAGGGAAGAGCTGGCTTAGCCCTCTTGGAGAGAGGAGGGATTGAGCCCAAGCCTCGCTGCCTGATGCACAGCCCTGGCTGTGTTCGTGTGCGTGTGTTTGGTTTGCTGGAGTGCTGGGTCTTTGGGGTGTGAAGGGGAGGACATGGATCCCAAGAGCGGGAGGTGGAAACTCAGCTCCGGGCAGCGCTGGGCACTCACAGAGCAGAGCTGCAGGGCACTGCATCCCATCACAGGAGAGCAGCAGGGCTTACCAACCAGGGGCTGGCACAGCCAGGCAGCTCCTGGGTGCCCAGGCCAACCCAGCCAGGGGTCCCGAAGCACTGTGCAAGCACTGCCACTGCCAGGGGACAACCTCGTCCAGCAACGCAGCCCCAGGTGACTTTGGGAGCTCCTCTGTCAGGGGAGCGGGCAAGGAAAGAGACTGGACTGAGGTACCTTCACTCTGCCAAAGCTGTGTCCTGGGCTCGGGAGTCTTTTACCAGATGCCCCCGGTCAGAAATGCCTGGGCCTCTCCTCTGAGCAGGCTCTGGGAGACAGATGGCTGCCACTCTTTGGCTTGTCCCTGGCCCCGCTCACCGAGGAGTAAAGACTGCATGGAGCTCCAGACTGGCCGACCCTAGGGATGGCACCTCCAGAGCTGAGGGGAGGCATGCTGGTGTGGCACTCCCGCTGCTGCTGTCAGTGTCCTCATTACTCAAGAAAAGTGGTCAGCTTTTCCCTTCATTTTAGATGTAGCCGTGTACAGGAAACCAACTGCTCAGCCTTGGAAGGAAACGATGTCTGTTCTACATCAGAGTATAGAACCCTTGAATCTTGTATGATTCTTCAGGCTGGTTTTAGTTTCAACTTTGATGACTGTGCAGCATCACCGAAAGGAGGACCGTCAGGGGTCTCAGGAGGTCAGTGGGTCGGGAAGACTGCTGCTTGTGCAGCAGCGTGACTAACACATTGAGTTTTCTCTTTTAGAATGACAAGTAAGCTAAGTAAGCCACAAGAATCATTCCTGCCCTGAGCCAAAGTGCTTTTCTGTAGTTAGGCTCTTAGCCCCCATAGCTTTAAGAATTTTTGCTTTGCACGACTACTCTGCAGAGAGCTGTTGGAGTATGTTTCTGGACAACTGCAAGGAACCCCACAGTGGGAAGAAGGAGAGGGGACCGCGAGGGTGCAGGCACTGGGAGAGAGCCAGGAGCGATCCAAGAGGCCCGTGTTTGTTTGTTGGAGTGAGGGCAGGAGGGACGGCAGAGCCTCCCTGCTTTTCTGCCTCACTCTCGGGGTCAGGGCACGCGTGGGAGAGCAGGTTTCAGTGGAGAGGGAAGTGGCCGGGTGGCTCTGGGGTGGATGTTGCTGCTTTAGGCCCTAGGAGAGAATCCCCTGGTGCTGCCCAGCCCCAGCTGTCCCTGCAATGGAGACGTGCCTGTCCCTGCCAGCTGGGAGGAGGCCAAGGGAGCTTGGGAGCAGGACCGGCAGGCAGAGACGAGGGTGTGTGAGGGAAACGCAGCCCCCAAGGGTGGAGGATTTCTCCCCAGAGCCAGGGAGCAATGGGAGGGTCTCTTTGTCGGCCATCTCGCCGAGGGGCCTGAATGGTAGGTTCTGCTTGTTGCGAGGGGTCAGAAGAAGGCGCAGGAGGAAAATCCCTGTTTGCCAGGGTAGCCGAGGGCTCTTGTCCCCAGATTCTGGCCCCCAGAATTATTCTTCACATGGATCCTAGTGACAGACAATGGGGATGGTGTCACAGTGGACAGTGCGATGACACGGGTCACCAGGGCCAGTAGATAAAGACCTGCTGGTCTCTGGCTGGCACTAGGTTGGGAGGCAGCACCTCTGAGCAACCTGGTGAGGTGAGTGGGGGCAGGTGTTTGTCAGAGGGATGGCTTGGGGAGGGGTATGGATCAGGGGGTCCTGCGCAGGAGGGAAAGGGCAGCCAGGGTGACAGTCCCACTTCTTGGGTGACCCGCAGAGCTCCAGGGCTGTCAGCCTCCGGTGCCCATCATCGGTGCCCCTTGAATGTAGTGTGACAGGGACTTGGGGAGCACCAGCCTTTGCTTGAGGCTTTGAGAGCCCCGCGTTAGGGCAGCAGAGGGGCTTGTTGGGCGCTGCTGAGGGAGGGAGCGGGTGCCCATGCCTCTGAGGTCCTGGTGCTGTGCTGGAGTCACACCCTTGTCCTGCTTGTCCCTCAGGGTCGGCACAGGAGCCTCTGGAGGGGAAAGCCCAGCCCAGCTGTGGCAAGGACTTTTCAGAGCTCTCGGGACCGATCTGCACTGTGGCCGCCATGAAGCGGAAGGCCCGCCAGTCGAGGGAGGATGGTGAGAGCAAAGTATCCCAGCAGCTCCCAGAAGCCAGCGGCTGCGCAAAGGCATTGTGGGGGTGACTTTTGTGCGGAGCTGGGAGAGGTGGCCATGGGCTGCAGGAGGTCCCCAAGAGCCTCGTTGCAGGTTCCCGTCTTGTCCTCAGCAAGGGACGCTTGTTGTGTGGGGAGGGACGTGTTGGGAGGGAGGGCTGTGTGGGGAGGGCAGGTGCTGCCCAGAGGTCGCTGTGCTCCAGGAGTCCAGGGAGGAAAGGGGAAGGCGCGGGCAGGGAGAGAGCGGGAGCCACAGCCGGGGAGAGGTGGGCGCTGGAATCGGCACATTGCTGGGATTTCCGTGGGAGCGGGATGTGCATGGCGGTGGATGGGGACCGGCTGTGAAGGCAAAGCCCCACGCCCTGTGGGGAGGCGCTCTGACTCCTGGGACCCAGCGACACCCTTCCCCAGGCTGTCTGCCACCTCCTGCCCATCACTCCCCTGGGCGCCTGTTGTGATGCACATGCCGGCAATGCCCCCCTTCCTCTCCGAGGCCCCAAAGGGCCCTTCCAACAGCTCCAGGCCTGCTGCACCCCATGGCACAGCAGAGAGAGGATGTTCTCTCGGGGGAATCCCTCAGGTTGACTTTCCCCAGCCCCTCGAGAGGTGCTCAGTGGGGGTGATGTGTGCTCTCCCTCGCTCCTTCCCTCCCTGCCTCCAGAGTGTGTGCTGTGTCACCGTGCTCACTCTGACCCGGATGTCTACGGGCAGACGTGCCAGGAGGACGGCCTCCGCGCACATGAGTTTTGCCTGGTGAGTTCCCCTGGGGCTGCCCACAGCTTTGCCCTGGCACCCCAAGGGGCGCGTGTGCATGTGTGAAATTGCAGCCCCAGGTGCCCTGTAGGTGTCAACTCCTCCTCCTGCACTCCCAGCACAGCCTCCCTACCCGGGTGCTGCTGAGCGACCCTATTCCCTGTGTGGGGGAGATCCAGCCCTCCCAAGCTGGTGCTCAAAAGAGAATGCGCCCAGCCCCGGGGAGTCCTTGAGTAGCTTTCCTGAGCAACAGCTCTGCAGTGGTGTCCACCAGCTGTTCTCCACAGTTCTCTGGGTCGGTGGCTTGCAATACCACAGCACACCCGAGGCTCAGCCCTCCCCATGCCTTCTTGTTCAGGATGAGGTCTAAGGACGAGGACTACTGCAGCTCGCCCACTCCCAGGAGGAGCTAGGCACTGCCTGCCCCTGCTGTCTCTCAAGGCTCAGGACAATCCGTCAAGAATGGTGCCTGTCTCACTGATCTGATGAGCTCCTGCACTTTGCTGCCTTCCAGTATCTTGCTGAAGGGCTTTACCAGAGAGGCACCGATGAGGATGGATTCTGCCAGTTCCTCCCTGGGGATATCAGGCAGGCAGTGAATCGGGCAGCTCAGAAGGTAAGGATGTAGCAGGGGAGGAGGGCTGTGTTGCTGTGACTGGTCTCCCTCATGGCCTTCCCTAGCCACTCCCAGGAGGTCAAGAGCCCAGCTTGCATGAGAGTCCCAAGTGCTCCTGCGTGTCTGTCTCGGCAAGAAGGGAGCTAGCTCCCTAGGGATGCTGAGAGAGGAGGGAGAGCCCGGCTGCAGGCATTCCCTGCTGCCACTCCCGGCTCCCCATCAGCCGCTCAGGGTCACCTGATTGGTTTCTTTACCTGATGCCAATGGGCAGAGTGTTTTGGGGACAAGCTGGAAAGGTGAGGGCTCTTTAACAGAAGGCTCCTGCGTGAGCCGAGCCAGGCCCAGAGATCCCTGTGTCCTTCCCTGAAGGGCAGGGCAGAGCTCGAGGTCCCTGACCAGTGTCCTTGATGGTGAGCGGGGGGCTGCTGTGCTCTTTGCAGACCTGCTGTGTCTGTGGAAAGATGGGGGCCACCGTTGCATGCCAGCAGAAGCGGTGCACCCGCAAGTTCCACTTCCCCTGCGGGTCCGAACAGGGCTGCGTCTCGCAGTTCTTTGGGGAGTTCAGGTAAGGGCTGCCATTGCTTGGGCTGGAGCCTCCCGCGCCTAAAATCCCCTCCTGCTCCCTGCTGCCGTCACTGGCCAAGCGTTTGGGGAACCTGCCTGCTCTGCCCTGCAGTGACCCCTGCAAGTGTCCCGCAGGGCCTGATCCAGGGCATGGAGGGCTCATGTACCATTTTTCCCCCTTCCCTGTGGTGCTGGAGCCGAGCAGGAGGGTGTGCCATCAGCAATGCCCCGGCAGTCCATTGGTCTCAGCCCCCGGGGGGTCAGGATGGATTCCTAAGGGCTGAAGGCTGGCAAACGTGTGTTTTTGTCAAGGCCTCCACCCTGCAGGCAAAGCCCCCAGCTTGGCAGGAGTGTCCCAGGGCCCTTCAAGCAAGTGTGGAGCCCCAGCCTCAGCCAGCACATGCCGAGCCCTTTTGCGGGGGGAACATGTTGGGAGGAAAGGCATGGGAAAAGGGACGTGTGCACAGAGCGCTGCAGAGCTGATGGCCTCTACAGCCATGGGAAGCCTCATCCAGAGACAAGGAAGGACTCCTGCAGATCCTGCAGGCTCACCTCTTTGTCTTCGCTCAGGTCGTTGTGCTGGGAGCATCGCCCAGAGCAGAGAGTGGAGACGCACCAAGATGGGGACACCACGTGCATCATCTGCATGGAGCCCGTGGAGGACAGGACCTCCTACAGCACCATGGTGTGTCCCTTCTGCAAGCACGCCTGGTTCCACCGCAGCTGCATCCAGGTAGGAGACCCTTCCCTCTCCCGCCTCCTAAGGACCAGAGGTGCCCAGCAGGCAGCAGTGTCCCGCTCACACTGGTAGTCTCTCTCCTGCAGGGACATGCTCTCCATTCTGCTTTGAAGCACTTTGCGTGTCCCTTGTGCAAGGACCGTGAGAAGTTTCTGCCCGAGATGTGGCGCCTGGGTATCCGCATACCTGACAGGTTGGTTCTCTTCTTCCCTCTCGCGATGCGTAGAAGAGAGGAGAATTCCCGCCCAGCCCACAGTCCCTCCACACAGGCTGTATCTCCAGCAAGAGAGATGTGCCTGGAGGAGAGGATGATACAGCTCTGCCTACAGGGATGTTCCGTGCTCTGTTCCTGCCGCAGGAAAGGGACTGGCTGAGGAAGAATTAGGGTATTGGTGGTTATGAGCTGTGGAGGGATTTGCTGTTCCCGGAGACTGTCCAGCTGCTTTCTGCTTTTTTTTTCACCTGGGGTCAGCTTCTCTCCCTCAAAGCTCTTCTGGGGCAAGGAGAGCTCCCACTGAACTCCTGTTAGGGCTCTTCCCTCTTGGTTTCCCCCGCAAGCAGCTCAGGCAGTTGAGAGCAGAGGTCAGTGGCGGCATTCCCATTTTGCAGAGGGGGAACGTCAGGCCTGAAGGGGGCCCAGCGAGGCCTGGGTGGGACTCCCAAAGAGGCCTGGCCCCCAAGTGTCCTGCTAGCCTAGTCCCCTGCTTCACTGAGGTGGTGAAAACAAAGGGGTGCAGAAGACCAGGGGCCTGCAGTCAGGATCTGACTGATGCTGGGGGTGAGGGAGGCTCATGTCCTTTCCTTCCTTCTCCCTCAGAAGACCGGCTTGGGAGGAGGAGGAGGAAGAGGAGAACTTTGAAGACTTATATGGAACGTATAGCCACTGTGATGCCAGCCGGTGCCTTTACCAGGGAGGCAGGGAGCAGTCAGAAGAGGAGGGGTAAGTCTCTGCAGGAGCAGTTTCCCGGGCTCCTCAGAGGAGGCAGATGCCTTAGCAGTGGCTTGGCCAGATGTTTGAAGGGCTTGCAACAAGGTGGGGGGCCCCCCAGGGTCCTGGGTTCTGCCCAGGTTCGTTTGTCTCAGCCAGCACTTGGGGAGCAAGGACTCTTGGCAGCCAGGTGGGGCCAGGCCAGGCAGCTCTGCTGGGCACTGCCCCTCTCTGGCCACTTTGTCCTTGGGAGACTTCCTGGCATCACTCCCTGCTGGGGCCTCCGTGGTCACCAGCCTGTTTGCTTCCGCAGCCCATGGCAACTGCTGCTGTGCTCCTCATGCGCTGCCAGTGTGAGCCACCGCCGATGCTCCTCCGTGGGGGATGCCACGGGCCTGTGGGAGTGTGACGGCTGTGCTGGCCAGAGCACTGGTAAGAGGCCGAGGACCTGGGTGCCAGGGCTAGAGGCAGGTGTCAGGCAGGCCCTGGCAGGGGGTGGTCAGGGTGGGGGTGGCGGAGCCTCTCCACCCCCGTGAGAGTTGCGGGGCACTGCTCTGACCTCACCAGTCCAGCGGGTGTGGGGTGGATCTGCTGACCTTTCTGCCTCCCCTTACAGCGTCCAGCTGGCACCAGGCTGCCCCAGCACCAGCCAGGCAGCATTAGCATCCTCCCAGGGCTGCTCGGATGCTGGGAGCAGCAGCTCGGTGCTGTCTGGGCGAGACAGGAGGGCAGGCCGCTCCAGGTTCCAGCACCGGCCCCTACATCCCTACAGACGGCCCTGAAGACTGCTGGCAAGGGGGTCGATGGGAATGCCCCAGGGCTGGCTGTGGAGGAGCTGCCTGCATACTACGGCCCCACTGCACTGCCTGCCCTGAGAGGGATGCTGTCTTCCCAGCGACAGGGAACCACGCTGTGCCGGCCAGGGGAGACTCGGAGAGCCCCAGAACCTCCCGCAGGCTCATCCAAGGGGTGTGCTGCAGGGCCATAAAGTCAGCAGCTAAATAAAGGATGCTCTGCGAGGGGCTGTGCTGATTGACCTGTGTTCTGCTAATGGCCTGCTTCCTGCTTAGCCTTTCCGTGGCGTCTGGTTTTGGAGTGGGAGCTGCGGGCTTCTGCTCTCTTTCACCGTCATCAGGACCTTCCTGAGAGCTTTCTAGCTAAGGCCAGGCTTTGGCGAGGTGCTCGTCCACGTGCCTGTGGCCTTGCTGTCTCTCAGGAGGCTGCGTGGGCTGAGACAGAGGGGAGGAGAAGCATACGGTGGGAGCTGAGGCCAGGAGAGCCTTGGGCTTCCCTTGGATGACAAGAGGAGGGAAGATTGTGGGTTCGCCCGCAGGCACCCCCTCCTGTCCACTGTCCTTCAGTTCCCCTGGCCGCATAAAGGGGAGGTCCCATATTCCAGCTTGTTCAAGCACAGAGAGGGCAGTAGGTCCTAGAATTCAGAGCAGGTGTGCAGGATACCCTTCACCAGGTAAGACAAGGGCCCTCCTGAGCCTTCTCTTCTCCAGACTCTACGCTCCCAGCTCCCGCAACATGGCGTTATTCCTTGCCAGGGGTAGGACTTGGCGTTTCCCTCTGCTGAACTGCAGGAGGTTCCTGTTGGCCCATTTCTCTAGCCTATCACGACCATTTTGTATTGTCTGCAGGCTTGCTGAAGGTGCACTTGGTCCCATCATCCAGGTCATTAATGAAGAAATTAAACAGTAGTGGAGCCAGTAGAGAAAAAGAGAAAACCCTGCAAGCATCCCATCAGCACCCATGGACTGCTGTGTGCCCAACTGGTTTTTTTAACGTTCCCCAAGCTGATCCTCCTCTACTGAGGGGAGAGCTTTCCTTTCCTGGAGGAAATCTGCTCCTGGGGGTGAATCTAATTCAATCCTCTCCTGAGGCAACATTTCCTCTTAGAAACTGGTGAGGCACTTCTCCCGGTTTGCAATAGTGCAAGTGACTGCTCTGTCGCAATGGCTGCAGCCCTGAAGGACACCAAAGACGAGAAGACCCTTGTGCTCGGAGCTGTGCAAAAGAGTAACTCTCTCAGGCTCTGCCTAGGCGAGTTCGCCAGTTGAAGTCTAGGCAGTGAGCGGCAGGCTGTGTAGGAGAGACAGTGTGCAATCTAGGAAGAAAGGCAGATGTGTGTCTGAGCTGCTTCTGCTGGTTTCTTCCTTGAGGTCCTTGTGATGCTCAGAGCACAAGAACAAACACAGGCGGGTTTTCCATAGAAATCTGGGATTGCCTTTGTTACCTTTTGAGACAGTGGCTCTGGCTGGGAGAAGTTCCTCCGGTTGCCGACTCACTCACTGGGATTGTGATACTCTGATTGCAGCCTTTCCTTTGCTGAGGCACTTTTTCACTTCCTCCTACCAAGAAGAGACTCCTAAAAGGCTGCATTCCAATAAATCCCGATTCTTCCACAGGAGGATTTCAACATACTTCTACAAGCACTCCTACTTAGAGTGCCATCAGATTGTCAGCAAGTATCCATGCAAACCTAAAGGTGATTGAGCCGGCTGTACTAAAAGGGACCAGGAGTCTGGGAGCAGAGCAAGCCTCTCAGATGAATGCCCATAAAGGCTGCGTGCTGCTACACCCCCCCCTTCAATGGGCTGTTTGTATTTTGCCTTCCGGGTAGCATCCTGCCAGCTCCCTAGCGATGTGAATTCAAAACATTCTGAGCAATCCTCTCCAAAACAGAGAGGTGCTGTTCCAGAGGGAGCTGTGTCCTGCCAAAGCCTGCCTTGCCCCTGCCTGGACCAGCCCATCTACCCACCCTCCCCTCTCCAGAGCAGGAGGCTCTGGGCCCGGGGTCCCTGCCCCAGGGCAGAGAGCCAAAGCTCCCCAGGACTGGGCATGAAGCTTGCACTTTGGCGAGCTGCTCCGTACAGGGTCCGAGCAGGAGCAGAGAGTTTATACAGAGGTGCCTGAGCCTCTGCCATGCTGCTGCCCTGGGTGGAGATGCTCAGGCCTCTGGAAAGGCCTGCGATATACCTCTCCTGAGTGAGCTGTGTATGGAGGAGGGACTGCTCCTGCTGCCTGCCCCACTGAAAAGGCGCTACAGTAGGGACAGACGGTGCTGTGGGGCTGCAGCACCACCACTCCAGCCACCAGGAGGTGCTCAGGAGGCACCTGCTCTGCCAGGACCTTGCATGGGAGCAAAGGAAAGTGGCAAGAGAGCCTTCCAAGTGCTGGCATCGGGGCTAATGGTTTGTTAACAGCCCACCACTCCTGCAAGGTATTAATTACTGATCTAGGGTTTCCTTTTCTCTCTCTCTCTCTCTCTCTGTAGACCTTCTTAGAAAGCCCCTGGCCTGCTGGGCTCCGGAGCTGGGCTTCTTTTTTTTCCCAGGAAGCCTGGATAGCTCAGTTGGGAGAGCATCAGACTTTTAATCTGAGGGTCCAGGGTTCAAGCCCCTGTTCAGGCGACAGCCTTCCTCTTTACTCACTGCTTTCCCCTTTGCACAACAGGTGGCACTGCCACAACTGCGGAAGGGCAGTGCGATCCTTAGAGCCATAAATAAACTCTTTGCATCCAACTCCTGTCTCCCACAAAAGAGGCAATCTCTCTCTATCCTTCCTCAAGGATGAAACCAACACAAATAGCTCAGACACACATCTGCCTTTCTTCCTAGATTGCACACTGTCTCTCCTATGCAGCCTGCCGCTCACTACCTAGACTCCAGCTGGCGAACTCTCCTAGGCGGAGCCTGAGAGAGTTACTCTTTTGCACAGCTCTGAGCACAAGGGTCTTCTCGTCTTTGGTGTCCTTCAGGGCTGCAGCCATTGCGACAGAGCAGTCACTTGCACTATTGCAAACCGGGAGAAGTGCCTCACCAGTTTCTAAGAGGAAAAGTTCCCTCAGGAAAGGATTGGATTAGATTTACCACAGGAAGGCCTTGAGAAGATGAGAAAGGAGCAGCAAAAATAGATCTTGCAGGACAAGAGCCTAACAAAATCGGGAAGTCACAAACTGCTGACGTGTGGCTTCCCTCCCCATGTGCAGGGAAGGTGAGCACCCTCCCTGGGGGGTTGCATCCCAGGCCCGCCATTCACTACAGGGCATACAGATGGTGTTGGTGGGGATGCCCATGAAGCAAGAGCCAGAGCCAGAGCCAGGCAGCATGCTGCCCTGGTACACAGCCCCCCAAACTGGCCTCCTGCTCTACCACCTCTGTTCATGTAGCTCCGTGGACACCACACCATGGAAGGGGCACAGCCTTTCCCTCCAGGCTGAGACAAAGGTGGGGACTGGGGGTGTTCCCATTTCCCTGGAGGCTGGCAGCCCAAGAAGGGCAGTGAAGGTTTGCTGCTTGATGGGGGCTCGAATCCGGGATGTTGTGGAGGGACTGCCAAAGCTTGTCTGCTCCTCTGACTATCACCCCCTGCTGCTCTTCCACGTGGGCGCCAATGATACTGCCAAGGGCAACTTGGTTGGATGTTGGACGTTGTCTACTTTGACTTCACTAAGGCTTTTGACGCTGTCTCCCATAACATCCTCATAGGCAGGTTGAAGAAGTATGGGCTGGACGAGCAGACAGTGAGGTGGATTGAGAACTGGCTGAATGGCAGAGCTCAGAAGGCTGTGATCAGCGGCGCAGAGCCTGGTTGGAGGCCTGTAGCTAGCGGTGTCCCCCAGGGGTCAACCCTGGGTCCAATCCTGTTCAACTTATCCATCAGTGACCTGGATGAAGGGACAGAGTGCACCCTCAGCAGGTGTGCTGATGATAGAAAACTGGGAGAAGTGGCTGACACACCAGAGGGCTGTGCTGCCATTCAGAGGGCCCTCGACAGGCTGGAGAGCTGGGCCAAGAGGAACCTCATGAAGTTCAAAAAGGGAAGTGCAGAGTCCCGCACCTCGGGGTCAGTTGCAACCCCATGCACCAGTACAGGCTGGGGGCTCACCTGCTGGAAAGCAGCCCTGCCGAGAAGGACCTGGGAGTGCTGGTGGACAACAAGCTGACCATGAGCCAGCAATGTGCCCCTGTGGCCAAGAAGGCCAATGGTATCCAGGGCGGCATGAGGAAGAGCATTGCCAGCAGGTCGAGGGAGGTGATCCTTCCCCTCTGCTCAGCCCTGGTGAGGCCACACCCGGAGTACTGTGTCCAGCTCTGGGCTCCCCAGTACAAGAGAGAGGTGGAGCGAGTGGAGCGAGTGGAGCGAAGGGCTACTAAGATGATTAAGGGACTAGAGCATCTCTCATACAAGGAAAGGCTGTGAGAGCTGGGACTGCCCAGCCTGGAGAAGAGAAGACTGAGGGGGCATCTTACCAGCGCATATCAATATCTGAAGGGAGGGTGTAAAGAGGGTGGGGCCAGCCACTTTTCAGCGCTGCCCAGTGAGAGGACAAGAGGCAACGGGCACAAACTGAAACACAGGAAGTTCCGTCTGAACCTAGGGACAAACTTCTTTACTGTGAGGGTAGCAGAGCACTGGAACAGGTTGCCCAGAGAGGTTGTGGAGTCTCCAGCCTTGGAGATATTCAAAAGCTGTCCACATAGGGTCCTGTGCAACGTGCTCGAGGTGGCTCTGCTTGAGCAGGGGGGTTGGACTAGATGATCTCCAGACGTCCCTTCCAACCTCAACCATTCTGTGATTCTGTGAACTTTAGCTGGGCACATATTCTTGCAATGGCATCTTTCCTGGGACTGACCTTCACTTCATTTCCTGTTTTGCTTCAACAGACTTGCTTTTTCTATGCAGGGCTAGTTACCATAGAGCGAAAATTACTCAAATCAGCACCAAGAAATACAGACACAGTCTTCCCTCCCGTGACTGCCCCTATCTGCCATCCTCCTTACCAACTACTGCCTGGACACAGATCTACGATTACGGACTACACCCAGGATTCATAAGCCAGCCGATCAGCTGTCAGACCACCCAGAGGTCACTTGCAATCGCCTGTGTTAAACACCGGCATTTTGTGTTGATCAAATTTTAAGAATCCACTTTGTTTTGCTAAGCAGCCGGCTGCGGAAATGAAGACCAAGTTTTGCCAGACAGTTGCACTTTCAAACCGTCCCAAGTGGTCAGGAAAATCAGTTCAGTTCCTGAAGTGCTTTCGCTGTAGATCCCAAACAGCAGCACCTCTGAAGTGCAAGTGCACCTGCTCTGCTGGCTTGTGGGTTAACGTGTTGCTCATGGAACAGCTAGAGATGTGACTAGTAAAGATACCACCAGGTGACGGTCAGTTACAAGCTGCAACATGCCCTTCTTGCACAGAAATCCTCCCTAAGCAAGTCACTCCAATGTTTACCCACTAATTTGCTCAGAAGCGTCATACTTGCATGCACCTGACCATTATATGGCACTAGAGAATTGTACTACATTTCTGCTCCTTAGTTCTGCTGATCTTGTTTGGCTTCCCCAAAACTTCAGAAGGAATAAGGACTCAGTTCCTTAACATGCTCATCATGCGCCCAGTCACAGACTCACAAACAGCAAACACCAAGTCCAGCACATTGTTCTAGGGATATGAGGGAAAGAAATATTGTTACTCGTATGTCAGGAAGCAATCAGTTCTCCTCATGTGCTTCTGATGTTCATGGAATACCCAGCTAAAGGCCCATCACTACTTACATAATGTAAAAATGCACAAGCATTAGCATCAGATACACCTGAAAGGTTCTAACAGACTTGTGCGGCTTCTGGTCAGCCTAGCTGAGACAGGCCACCATTTCCCTGTCCTGGGGACATGGCCAGCCTTCCACCCTCCTAAACAAGGGGGAGCATGTGCCAGCACCTCAGCTGCCCAAGATCACCGCTCAGCAGAAAACTGAGCTTAAACTGCTAACAAAGAGAACTTCTGCTAATCCTAAAGGACGTGAGTTGGGAGGAGATGTGGGCAGATTTCCTGCGGGGCATATCTGACCTTGGGAGAGGGCTGGCACATACCGAGAGCAGTGGTTTCCAGCCCGGTGGCACATGAAGCAAATGAAAAGATGCAACACCTAGAGACTACCCAGATGCCTGCCAACAGCCGGACTCAAACACCTCTGTCCCTGACCTGGCCCAGCTGCCAACTCCCAACGCTAGAGTTCCCCAGCAACCCCAGAGAACTGCAGAGGGTCTGCAAATGTGCTATGGGATTGGTCTCGTGGCAATCGAGGTTTAGGCAGGCAAGGATCAGGCCGCACGGCCATACACCCCAGGCATCCCAACACAGCCAGCCCCAGCAGTTCCGAGAACAACAAGATGCGTGCAGCACCGGCAAAGACCCTGGATGCAGACGGATCTGGAAGCAGGACCAACCCACTGCCAAAATCCAGTCTTTGCATAAGAAGGAATTGCTCCTCCGCTGGGCAAGCCTAAAGGAGACTGGGGGGAAAAAAGGGGGGGGGGGAGGGGAGAGAGACTTTATTTGATAACACACCTGCCTCATCACCATCTTACCCTGCTACTTCCACTCCTCTCAGAGTCACCACCCCATCTCAGCCCCTTAAGGTAGCTGTTTCTGACCCACAGGTTCTCTCACATGCTATCACTGAGTCCCCTCCCGTGTGCAGTACACCAGGCAGCCCAGACACCCTGTCCTTGTTCTCAGATGCACTCCCCAGTTTTGACCTGGCTGTCAGCTGAGGCAGACCAGAGAGGGGTGAGAAGGGCCTCTCTGAACACAGTCACGCAGAGGGACACAGAAGCAGCAAAAACCCCTCACAGAAATGAAGATCAAAAGAAAGGCAGTTTTGGCAGGTGCTTAGAGGAGACTGGGGACCCTCTGTGCTTGTGCCTGGGGCTCCTGCAGGCTCTCTGCACACTCTCAAAGGTTCCTAAATGCGGTGACCTCATCAGGCGGGAGGTTACAAGGTGTCTCTGGGGCTGCTGTGGGGTGTGCAGGGCTGTCCCAGGGTCTCGGCCCTGGACAGCCACCTTTCCCTCTCATTTCACCGGGGCTTTTCCCTAGCGCTGCCAGTGATCATGTTACCAAAGGCCTCAGACAAGAAGGAGTCTCAAAAGGGGGGGGGGGGGGGGGGATGGGGGAACTGTTACCAGGGGCCTCAGACAAGGATGCACCCAAGGACTGTGACTGGTACATCCTGAAGGAGTGCAGATAAACCAGCAGAAAGCAGCATAAGGAACGAGACAGCTTTCTCAAACAAAGAGATGAGCCAAGCCGAGACCATATAGGGAAAAGGAGCTCAGAGTTCATGGAAAGACACTAAGAGGCACCTCTTCAGCAACCACCAGGGACCCGCAGAGACCCCCATAGAAGTCCCCCGGAGACTCAGACCGCATGCGTAATGACTATGTAAATACGATAATTAGTTCCAGGAAATAGAATGAATATGTATAATCATTCCGGGAAATTTAATGCATATGTATGTAAGAGAACAATATAAGCTTTGGCTAATGCACCATACGGCATGCACGTTGGGCGGAGCGATCCCCCGTGCATCCGGCGCCGTAATAAAGAGAATGCCTGCTTCTTAATACTGCATTGGTGTTGAGGAGCTTTACTCCCGATCTCGGTGACAATCATACCGGGACATCTCCGCACCAGCCCGTCCCGGCACTGCCGCTCCTCACAGCCACTGCCGCCCTGGCCCCACTGCCAGTCCCCACAGCTACCGAGAGTCCCCACAGCCCCTCGCACCCCCCGCCCCCCGCCAAGGGGGACGGGCCTAGGGACAGCCCTGCCTGGTCCCCCAAGAGACGGGAAAGCCCGCCGTCCCCGGCACGCTGCGGGCTCTCCCGCGTGCGAGCAGCCCCTGTCCGCCGCGGGACACACACGCACGCTGGGCCGCCGCAGCGGGGCTGAGGGGCACCCGTGCCCGGAACTACAACTCCCGGCGTGCCGCGGGGCACAACATGGCCGCCCGGAAGCCAAAACGAGGCGCCTGCGCCTCCCGGCATGCCCCGCGGCCAACATGGCCGTCCGGCAGCCAGACCGAGCGGACTACATCTCCCGGCATGCCGCGGAGCACAGCGCTCTCTAACGTCCCCCCTGCCGTGATGCCGCTTTGTCCTTCGCGGAGGCCCCGGCCCCGGCCCTGCCCAGGGCTCCCCGTCCGGCAAGAGACCGCCTAAAGAGCTCTGGGGTGCAACCAAAGAAAAAAACCCAAACCATCAGGGCAAGCCAGGGCAAGCAGAGGGCCATGTGGCACACATGGCAACACACGCCAAGGACATGAGGACAACCCCAAACCCAAAAGACAGGCTCCTCAGTGGCACACATCAGGACAACCGGAGGGCGCTGGGGGGCACTAGGAGCACTGGGAGCGAAACCAAGGGTTGTGGGACGCACCTAAAAGCAAACTGGGGCACCCCAGAAGCCAAATGGAGGGCTCTGGGGTGCCCCAAAAGGAAAACGTGAACTCTGGAGCACCACAGAATGTGAATTGAGGGCTCCTGAGGGCAAACAGAGGGCTCTGGAGCTCACTGAAAGAGGGCTTGATACGTCCTGATAGGACCAGAAGGCTGGGGGTCACAGCAAAGGGGGCTGAAAGATGTGCCACAAGGCACATCTGTCTACATGGAGACTCCATCTTCCCGCGCCGCATGCACAAACCCCACCCTACAGGCCTGGGCGCTCTGAGGGCATCCTGAAGTACCTGAGAACAGCCCCAGAGTGCTGAGGGCAAAACCAGGGGTGGCCTGGGGACTTCACGCAGCCCTGGCAAGGCCACAGTTGCCGCCAGGATGATGGGAAAAGTTTTTGATAGCACCTAGTGCCCATGGCAACACAAGGGAAAGCCCCTCCAGCCATGTGAACAGTACTGGAGATGTTGGGGAATCCCCTTGGACCCCAAAGCAGTCCCAGAGATCCTGGGACAGGCCCCGGCACCCCTGATATCCTCTGTGTAACCTCCCTTGGATACTGCATGCAGGCACCCTTTTCTCTGTGTAAAGACTGCAGGAACCATGGATATGAGTGCAGAGAATACAGTGGTTGTTTATTAGTTAATGCTTATAAATGACTGCTGGGAACAGGTGTGCCACGGTGCTCAGAGCCAGTACGGTCTCTTTCGCCTTTTACTGGACTGCAGTTTGTCAATACAATGGGGAAGTGTTGACTCCTGCTGCTGCCATTGATGTGGCAAGTCACTGAGTAGCTGTCAACCTCCTGCCAATGTTTTTCCCCTCAGGGATAGGATTCGTCTCTGGTATCTGAGAGGAAAACCCCTGATCGCCCCTGTTTGGAGTTCTGCCCTCGCCCCTAGACTAGAGCCCTGCAAGACACTTTCACAGCTCTCAGGTCATCCGCCAACTCAGCAGCCAGACTCAGTGCAATGTGGCTGCGCAGTAGCACGCTGAGACCTCAGATCAGAGCGCCTAGCTGAACATGGAGTGGCACAGGCAAAGGTTACAGACCCCAGAGAAGGATTCAGCTGTGCCACGTTAGTGTTCTGGGTTTTATCATCTATGGATTTAGACCGTGCCATTTAACAATAAGCTGTTAACCCTGAACCCTAAGTGATAAATTGCAAATGCTGGAAGCCAGTGGTTGCTGGAGGTTTAAAATTTACGGATGTTGTTAGATGTTACACCCTGAGCACTCATCAGTATGTGAGTAAACTGTAAACTCTGAATGATAAGTACTGAGCCCCACAAAAGAAATTATTAAACCATAACCCCTCAGTGATAAGCTCTAAACAATCAATTATAAGTGAAATCCTCAGTTTTAAACAGTAAACACCAAAGCACAGATGATCAGAGAAGCAGTGAAGAGAAACCATAGAATTTTTGCCTGCAGCTTGGAAACTTTCCCCTTCATTTGAAAGGGAAGCAGAACAGGAAGGCAGACACCAGAAATACAGGTGGCTGTCCAGGGACACTGAAGTGTCCAGAGAGACCCCGGGACTCTCTCCCAGCTACCCCGCCTGTACCTTGTCCCTTCCCAGCCACGCGCAGGCCACAGCCCACAGAGGGAGGGTTGGGGGGTCCTGGTACGGGGGGGACCTGGGGAGACAAGAGAGGTCCCTCTGCTTCCTGTGCAGGCTAAGCAGTACTCAAAAGGAAACGTGGTTTCCCCTCCCCACCCAGGCCAGCAGTGACGTATGGATACATCTCCCCACTGCACAAAGTACCCACTGCAAAGGAGTTGCTCAGAAAAGACTGTGAATCTGCCTGGGGTTGGAGGGAAGTCTGAGCCTTCAGCACGGGAAGAACAGGGCATTCCTCCGCTGACTCGAAGTGAGAAAATTTTGATCTCCCTTCAGCCGCACGATTTTCCTCCCCCCCCACCCTCAACTCTGCACTATGCAAACTCCTCTGGAGAAGCCTGCGATGCTCTTCTGTCTACTGGTCTTCACCTTTGCTGCAGCCCCCAAAGGTGAGATTCCCCCCATTTCCTGGGAAGAGGACATGGGCATGAGCAGCCTTAGCCCTTCTGCATGGGTTTTGTGTGCTCCCCTCCCAAGGGTACATCCTCTGCCCGGGACGTGTATCCTTCCAGATTTACTCCTGGACCTCTCTGTTTTCCTACAGGAAGTGTGGAGGTTGGAGGACAGAGATGTGACACTGTCCTACTGTGTCTCTGCACCTCACTACCATGCACTGAAGAGCTGTTCACTAGCCACGGGGCTGGGAGGGATGGGTGACCAAGCTGGCTCTGCCTCAACAGCAGCCAGGCTGAGTTCTGTCATCCCATGGTCTCTCAACCCCCAAATACCCAGAGCACCACTCAGCCCTGCCCTGTCCTGCTGTGGATGGGAATGAGGGGAGCCAGGCTGGCTCTGGGGTCAGCTCTAGCTGAGGAGAAGAAAGGGCAGAGGCAAAGGTGCTGTTTTATCTCCTCTTGGCAGCAACCCCAGGAGGTAAGGCAGGTTCCAAAAGGGATCCCAGGAACACAGGGCCATTTCTGTGTTCAGTTATTTCCATGCCCCACGTGCTGCCCACCCCATGCATTCCTGCTCTGCCCCATCCCGCTTATCCACATACTGGGGTCCACAGCCCATGGGGAGAGAAAGGGTGTGGGGCAGAGCGGGAGCGGGGACAGCTTTGGAGCTTTATCTTCCCACCACAGAGAGGAGAGAATGGAGTTGTGCCTCCCCAGCACTCCCCTTCCCCGCACCAAATGCTGTGCCCCAGCTGAACTGACAGTCTGTCAGTGATAGGGAGCAACCCCGACTGAGGAGCAAAACAGATAAAAGACAGTGGTGGGGGGGCCAGTGGGCTCCCTACATCCATCCTCACGCTGCTGTGACTGTGGCCATGTGTCTTTGCAGAGATGAGCACTAGGTGCAGCTAGTGGAGGCTGGAGGGGGGCTGAGAATGCCCAGGGGCTCAGTGCGTCTCTCCCGCCAGGCCTCTGAATTCGAATACAAAACTTTCCAATTTCAGTTTTACTGGCAGGTTCCTGGTGTGGGAAGAATTGAGTGGATCTCCTATATAAATCGCAGTTCTTCCATATCACAATATGGGGCTGATGTGGATGGGCAAACCATCACTGCAGAGAACAGCTCCCAGAGCACATCTCTGGCCCTGTACACACTGTGTCCCCAGGACTCTTCTGCACAGCCTGCAGGAGCCAGGCAGAGCCCAGGCAAAATCCTCTCAGGGTCTCTGCCCACCCCAGGAACCAACATGTCCGGTGAGCTCCTGCCTCCCCTCCTCTCCCAGCTCGTCCAGTTTCCATCCCAGGGCTCCAATTCCCTCTTGCAAGGGCCAGGCAGGACCACCATGGGAAAGAGGGTTCGAAGAGAGCTGGACACTCCTGCAGGTGCAGGAGGAGGAAAAGGAGGGGTACAGCTTGTGGGGAGGGAGTGGGGCAGGGGAGGCCTCTCTTCTGGGAGTGCTCTGGCCAAGCCAGGGCTGGCAAAGCCTGGAGAGGCCCAGGAGGGCCCCAGCTCTCTCTTGTGTTCCTTTGGGGTTTCGGGGTGTACTTGAACTGAGGTCCCACAAAGAGTGTGGATGAGCACCAGAGATGGGCCCAGTGTGCTCAGCCCAGCCCTTCCTGTGCAGGGGTTGGGACTGGTTTGTCCCCTGGGCTAGTGTTCCTAGTGCTGCTGGTGGGGTACAATGGTGCCAGAGAGGCCAGAGACTCCCTCCATCCACCTCAGGCCTTTCATCTCCAAAGGGGCAATGGCACAAAGGGAGAGGACAGACAGCAAGAGGCATTGCCAGCTAAGGGTCATAGATCCTGCCCTGCAAAGTGGGCAGAGCCCAGCCCAGCTGGGCTCTGCTCCTCTCTGCCTCCCTTGAAGTTCCTCTCCTTGCTGCCCCAAACAAGGAGGAAATGCTCCCTTAGAGTATGGGGCCTTGGCTCCTGGCCTTGTCATTTGCAGTGCTGCTGGGAGGTAAGAGCTGTGAGGGGAGGGGACAGAGAGCTTGACTGAGTAGGCTTTGGCTGCCCCTGCACACCTGTCCTGCTACTGCCCAACTCTAAATGCCACCACATAAGATGAATCCTTGCATGGAAAGCGTCTTCCCTTTTAGGGTGGGGTAGGTGGGGGGTGCAATGCAGAAGAGGGAGGTTTCCTGAGATTTTTTTCTGAGAGCGGACTAAACTGGGGACATTTCCAGACAAAGCCAAGAACTGCCCCAAGGAGCTGTGCTGAGTCCCACTCTAAGCAGCCTTGGGATATTCCAGGAATGCCCATGTCCCAGTGAGGCAGAGAAGAGTCCAATGCCCCTTTTTCCTCTGAGGCTCATGTGCAACTGGCAAACCACTTGCCTATGTGTCCGTGACCAGTCTGCTCCCTTTGCTCTCTGTGCACACGGGTATGGGTCCAGGGGCAGCTGTTGGGGGCAACAGGAGGACTGATAGGAGCTGCGGACTCCATATGCCTCTCCTGCCAAGCTTCTGGATTCAGCTTTAAAAATAGAATATGAGTTGCTCAGACTCTAGTGAGTCTCCTGCCTCAGCAGCCTTTTGGGTGGTGCAAAGAAATATGGGGCTGTGGAGCCTCAGCAGGCCAATACTTCCAGTGGCAACCCTGGAAGCTAAAGGTCTCTGGCCCTGTGCGGCCCAGCCAGTCCTGGAGCAGTCCTGGTGCAGGACTGAATGCTGCACCCATGAGCTTTCCCATATCCGCTCAAAACTCACGTGTCTTTCCAGGTGCCCTTTCTGACATAAAGATGGTGGCATCTGGTCCCAAGGAGAGGAAGGTCTCTGGATTACTCCCACTCACCTGCACTGTAACAGGAGCACCTCTGGATAGCCCTCTCTATGACTGGAATTGTGTCCGTCAGGCTCCGAGAGGAGAGCTACAATTTCTAGGCTGGGTCTATCCTTTTGGGAATAACACAGGCTATGCCCCGACCTTCCAAGGCCGACTCACTATCTCTGCAGACAAAGCCAAGAACAAGGTCTCCCTGCAGCTGCGTGCCCTGACAGCCACAGATACAGCCACCTATTTCTGTGCCAGACAGCACACCATGACACCAATGGAGGGAGGGACTGCACAAATAGTGGGAGGGCTGCTATGGTGACAGGGCCCTTTCTCAGCGTGACAGTCACCTGTACTCGCTCTGGGAAATAGCAGTGAGCTTTGGGATTAAAAGATGTTGGAGCTCCCAATCTATCCATGGGCTGCTGAATTTGCAGTAAAGTTTGACAATTTTAATAGCAGTTAGAAATAAAATGGTAGGCATGAATAATCATGGACAGCTCAATCCCCAGATCCCTCACAGAGCACAGACTCTTCACCTCCATTCACAGCTTTCCCCACAATCTGTCCTCACTGCCTCTCCCCGCAGCTAACCTGGTGCTCCTTCAATCTCAGGAGGTTGGGGGAGACAGGGACCCTTCATCCCCCCACCTCAGGCCACCTCTCTGGGCCTGGAGGCTGTGGAGCTGGTGTAGGAGCCACAAGAGGGCATATGGCTCCTTCTCTGTGTAGCCCCAACTGCCCAAACTGCCCCAACCTGCCTGTCCATCCTCCCCCTCTAAAAGGGGTTGCATCTTTGATGGGGAGGTGGAAAATCATCATGGCTCAGGGCACAGCAGGGGTGGATAGTTGCTCTGTCATATGCTGGATCTGCAGGCTGGGCATGAGCAGTGTCAGTGTGCAGCAGCATGGGGAGAGCCACCCACAAGACCGTTGCAACACTGTCCAGTCCTCCTGGGTGGACCCTCTCCCAGTCTGCTGCAGCTGGCTTCTGTCTGTTCTGAGACACCAGCACTCCTAGCCATACAGAGAGATTTCTTAGCTGTGATGTTGGCACTGTCTCCGGGTAAGTCCTGGATGGTGTTTGTTCCTGCACTGATGCCTGCAGGGAGGGGAATGCAAGAGTGTGAGAGTTATTACAGAATCACAGAATGGTTGAGGTTGGAAGGGACCTCTGGAGATCATCTAGTCCAACCCCCCTGCTCAAGCAGGGTCACCTAGAGCACGTTGCACAGGATCGCGTCCAGGCAGGTTTTGAATATCTCCAGAGAAGGAGACTCCACAACCTCTCTGGGCAACCTGTTCCAGAGCTCTGTCAGCCTCACAGTGAAGAAGTTCTCCTCATATTCAGATGGAACTTCCTGTGATTCAGTTTGTGCCCGTTGCCTCGCGTCCTGTCGCTGGGCACCGCCGAGAAGAGTCTAGCTCCATCCTCTTGACACGCTCCCTTAAGATACTTGTACACATTAATAAGAGCCCCTCTCAGCCTTCTCTTCTCCAGGCTAAACAGGCCCAGCTCTCTCAGCCTTTCCTCATAGGAGAGATGTTCCAGTCCCCTAATCACCTTCGTAGCCCTTCGCTGGACTTGCTCCAGTAGTGCCATGTCTCGCTTGTACTGGGGAGCCCAGAACTGGACACAGTACTCCAGATGCGGCCTCACCAGGCCTGAGTAGAGGGGGAGGATCACCTCCCTCGACCTGCTGGCAACACTCTTTCTAAAGCACCCCAGGATACCATTGGCCTTCTTGGCCACAAGGGCACATTGCTGGCTCCTGCTTAACTTGTTGTCCACCAGCACTCCCAGGTCCTTCTCGGCAGAGCTGCTTTCCAGCAGGTGAGCCCCCAACCTGTACTGCTGCATGGGGTTATTCCTCCCTAGGTGCAGGACCCTGCACTTGCCTTTGTTGAACTTCATGAGGTTCCTCTCCGCCCACCTCTCCAGCCTGTCCAGGTCTCTCTGAACGGCATCACAGCCCTCTGGGGTATCAGCCACTCCTCCCAGTTTGGTATCGTCAGCAAACTTGCTGAGGGTGCACTCTGTCCCTTCATCCAGGTCACTGATGAAGAAGTTGAACAATGCTGGACCCCTGGGGGACACCGCTAGCTACAGGCCTCCAACTAGACTCTGCGCCACTGATCACAACCCTCTGAGCTCTGCCATTCAGCCAGTTCTCAATGCACCTCACTGCCCGCTCATCTAACCCACACTTCCTGAGCTTGCCTATGAGGGTGTTATGGGAGAGAGCGTCGAAAGCCTTGCTGAAGTCTAGGTAGACAACATCCACTGCTCTCTCCTCATCTACCCAGCCAGTCATTCCATCATAGAAGGCTATCAGATTGGTTAAGCATGATTTCCCCTTGGTGAAGCCATGCTGACTACTCCTGATCACCTTCTTTTCCTCCACGTGCTTGGAGATGGCCTCCAGGATGAGCTGCTCCATCACCTTTCCAGGGATGCAGGTGAGGCTGACTGGCCTGTAGTTCCCTGGGTCCTCCTTCTTGCCCTTTTTGAAGACTGGGGTGACATTGGCTTTCTTCCAGTCCTCAGGCACCTCTCCTGTCCTCCATGACCTTTCAAAGATGATGGAGAGTGGCTTAGCAATGACATCCACCAGCTCCCTCAGCACTCATGGGTGTATCCCATCAGGGCCCATGGATTTGTGGGTGTCGAGTTTGCTTAAATGATCTCTAACCCACTCCTCCTCGACCAAGGGAAAGTCTTCCTTCCTCCAGACTTTCTCTCTTGCCTCCAGGGTCTGGGGTTCCTGAGGGCTGGCCTGAGCAGTAAAGACTGAAGCAGAGAAGGCATTCAGTAACTCTGCCTTCTCTGCATCCTTCGTCACCAGGGCACCCACCCCATTCAGCAAAGGGCCCACATTTTCCCTTGTCTTCCTCTTGCTACTGATGTATTTGAAGAAGCCCTTCTTGCTGTCCTTGACATCTCTAGCCAGATTTAACTCCAAACGGGCCTTAGCCTTCCTCGTCGCATCCCTGCATACTCTGACAACGTTCCTATATTCCTCCCAAGTGGCCTGTCCCCCTTTCCACTTTCTGTATACTTCCTTCTTCTGGTTGAGTTTTGCCAGGAGCTCCTTGCTCATCCATGCAAGTCATCTGCCTCCTTTGCTTGACTTCCTACTCATAGGGATGCACCGCTCTTGAGCCTGGAGGAAGTGATACTTGAATATTAACCAGCTCTCTTGAACCCCCTTCCTTCTAGGGCCCTAACCCATGGGATTCCTCCAAGTAGGTCCCTGAAGAGGCCAAAGTTTGCTCTCCTGAAGTCCAGGGTTGCGATCCTACTTGTTGCCCTGCCTCCCCCTCGCAGGATCCTGAACTCCACCATCTCATGGTCACTGCAGCCAAGGCTGCCGCCAGCCTTCACATCTTCCACCAGTCCTTCTTTGTTTGTTAGTACGAGGTCCAGCAGCACACCTCTCCTTGTTGGCTCCTCCACCACCTGTGTCAAGAAGTTGTCACCAATGCTCTACAGGAACCTCCAGGACTGTTTGTGCCTAGCTGTCTTGTCTCTCCAGCAGATATCAGGGTGGTTGAAGTCCCCCATGAGAACCAGGGCCTGTGATCGTGAGGCTACTTCCAGCTGCCTGTAGAAGGCTTCACTGACTTCCTCTTCCTGATCAGGTGGCCTGTAGTAAACACCCACAACAGTGTCACCCATGCTAGCCTGCCCTTTAATCCTTACCCATAAGCTCTCAACTCACTCTTCATCCACCCCTAGGCACAGCTCAATTCATTCCAGTTGCTCTCTCACATAAAGAGCAACTCCACCACCTCGCTTTCCTGGCCTGTCTTTCCTAAAAAGCATATAGCCATCCATGACAGCACTCCAGTCATGCGAGCTATCCCACCATGTCTCTGTAATGGCAATGAGATCACAGCCCTGTGACCACACACAGATCTCTAGTTCTTCCTGTTTATTCCCCATGCTGCGTGCATTGGTGTACAGGCATTTCAGGGAGGTGATCAAGCATGCAGGTTTCCCAGGAGGGGTAAAAGAGGGTCCTCCATAGCCACATCCCATGCGCACTTCCCTGGCTGCATTCACCTGCTGGAGGCATCCTAACTTGAGCAGTCTTTTGCCAGCTACCCTGTCACTATAACTCTCCCCTTCCCCCATCTTTCCTAGTTTAAAGCCCTCCTTACCAGGTTGGCCAACCTGTTGGCAAAGACACGCGTGCCCCGCCTCGTGAGGTGGATCCCATCTCTCGCCATCAGTTGTCGATCTTCAAACAGGGTCCCATGGTCGTAGAAACCAAAACCCTGTTGCCAACACCAGGGGCACAGCCAGTTGTTAACCTGGAAAGTCCGTCTCCTCCCCCTCTCATCCATTCCCTTCACTGGCAGGATTGAGGAGAAGATGACCTGGGCTCCCAGACCCTTGACCACCATCCCCAGAGCTCTGAAATCCTGCTTGATGGTCTCCAGTTTGCCCTTGGTGTCATTGGCGCCCACATGGAAGAGCAGCAGTGGGTAATAGTCCGAAGCACGGACGAGCCTAGGCAGTCTTTGCATGACATCTCTCACACGAGCCCCCGGCAGGCCACAAACCTCTCTAGCCATGAGGTCTGGTCGGCAGATAGATGCCTCCGTCCCCTGCAGCAGGGAGTCCCCCACAACAATCACCCGCCACTTCTTCCGGGTGTTCCGGCAGGGCACAGGGTCTGTTGTCCCAGGTACTTCCCTTGCAGCCATGCCCATCTCCTCCTCATCCTGGAGGGCACTAAACCTGTTCTTCAGCTGCAAGTCTTCGGGAGGAGTAGGAGCCTTTCTCCTCCCACAAGCAGTGACCAGTTTCCAGCCTTCTTCTACGATGTTATGATGTACCGTTTCACATGGCACAGAGCCCTCTGGCAACTCCACTGCTGTGGGGGGTTGGGACTCCCGAAGCTGCACAGTCTCCAAAAATACCCTGTCTATCTCTTGCTCCGCTTCTCGGATGCTGCGCAGCCTACTGACTTCCTCCTATAACTCCCTTACCTGATGACACAGCTCGTCAACAGCAGCACACCTCCTGCAGGAGAGCTGACTGCCAGCCCAGGTCTCCCGGAGAGGCCCCAAGCACTCCCTGCAGCCTGAGACCTGTAGAGCCGCATCTACTGTCAGAGGGTCGGTCTGGGTCCAAGCCTCTGACACAGCAACTCCAACAGCCACTGGGGAACGCGCTGTGCGGCATGTCACAACCATACCTGAGGAAACCTACACCACAGGGAACAGAAACGAAGGTTCCTTCGCGCGCACTTCTGCGCGAACTGCTGCGCAAACTGCTGCGTCTGTTCGCTGCCTCTGTTAGCTGCGCTCAGTACTCCCTCACTCTGCCTCCTGTGGAAAGCAGTTGACATAAGAAAATGCACATACTTCGGTTCAGTGGTGGGACGGTCCAGACTCTGGGGGAGTTTCTGAACTCTTCGTATAATCACACAGGAAGTCCACAAATCCCCATGTCAGAGTCCAGTACTCTCTGACCGTGTTCTTTTAGATATCCCACACATGGAGAGTGTAATGTTTAATATAAAAGTTTACTTTGAAGGTATTTTGATGTTACATGAAAGTTTTGATTTAGCAAAGTGATACAGCAATATACTAAAATCACAATACAGGTGTATATACTTAGTAAAATATAGTAATTGCAATATACAGTTCAATCACAATACCAATGTGATTCCCATGACCGGTCTCTGTAATATGTTCACTGTCATGATGCTGGGCATCCCCAGTCTCCAGGAAGGGATATGTGAGTTGAAGCCAGTTCAAGCCCCTTGCTCTCTTTGAAATTCCTTTGGTAGTTGTTCAGGTTTTATACTCTATGCTGGGCTGAGCCACATATACACTTTCCCCCATGCTGGTCTGGCTATCTCAAGGAGAAACATTTACACTGGTTGATCCACTCAACAGATACAGCTGTTTATCTAAAACAAAGATCAACCTCTGGTCCCCTTTGTGTTGAGATAAAGTCAGTTCTCTGTGCAACAGCTGTGGTTAATGTGTAACATCCTACATTATTCCTGAGCTTCATGGGCACCTCACCCTTGCCCATCTCCTCTGAGCCTTCCTCCATTGTAGGGGTTTATTGGTCAGTCACACCTCAAGGTCACAGAGGCTCTGCCGGGGATGATGCCAGGTAGAATGTAGGATGTTTGCTGAGACCTTGTGCCCAGATTGCTTACAATTTTGGTCATGTTTACTTCAAGGTATATGGTGATGTGTTTGGATATGATTCTCTCCTGAGGAGGTCTCACAGGTACTGTGTGGTGGTAGACATCAGCCCAAGAGCACTGACCATGCTTTGCTGTCATGTAAGGCTTCTGAAGCACAGCCCAGAAGGATGGTAGCTGAGTGGAATCCTCTTGAGTGTCCTGAACTGGCTTTTCTAAATTACATTTGGTAATAATATATGTCATGATGAACATGCTGACTTGCCTTCACTTCCCGTTTCCAACCTTCCCCACTCCAAACATGCCTCTCCCTATCCCGCTCCTCCCATGTCCCTTCCTGCTCCATACATCAAGTTCTGACCTGGCTGGCTCAGATCCCTACCTGTTCCTAACAAGCCATATGGCTCTGGTCCTATTCTTTTCCTAACACTGAAGTGCCTGTGAAACTACTACAATATCACATGAGTACTTGCAGAATATCCTCTGGCTATATTAACAGAAATGTCTTAACAGAAATCTTGATCCATCTCTTATCCCTCTCATTCCTGCAGACTGACTCAGAGTACCACAAGAGTGCTGCAAACATCTGTGGGACAAATACATCTATTTTGTGAGGGCAAACAGAATTACTATTTCAGTGGCCTCATTCAGGTGCTGTATAGATTGGACAGTTAAAATTTGAGCATGACTAAATAAAATGTTTTTACAGATGGTGATGACAGGATTTAGAGAACTGGGAAATGGGGACTAGCACAGAGGGCTTGGTCAGAGTGAGATGCTCAGGCAGAGAAGGAGGTTCTGAGTGTTAGTGAGAGATGTCTGAGATGGCAGTGGATCTTTCTACATCTGAGTGTATCTGCCTACCAGATGTAGATCCAAAATGTCTGACAGGAGAGTCTAGGGCAAGAAGTATCAATGACAAACACCTAGATACCTGAAGCATCAGTAGCTGTCTAAGTTAAGGCAGATAAATCCCTGCTAGGCTGACAGAGTCTCTATTGAGAACCAGCAGAAATTAGCCAACAAATACTCCAGGTCATTAGCGATTACTTCATTCCATATCATTCAGCAGAAAAGGGAGTGCCACTGCACCATGTCTGATGGGCACTGATGCACAATTAATCCTTCCAGCCCGTGATCCCTATATAGTCACTGGCCCAGCTGGCAATCCACCAAACTGTGAGGACTGGCTGATTAACGGTAATCTTTGAAGACAGGAACAAACAATAACTACATAGATCTGACAAACAGGCAGAACTTGATGCTTCATGCCTAAAGCTGATAGGATGACTAAATAAAAGAACCGGTGGCATGAACCTGATTAATTAAAAAATAATTATCAAACGGAGACTAACAATAAGTAAAAAGTGGCAAGTGCTTAACGGTTTACTGACAAATGGCATTAGAGAAAGAAAACCTACTGAGATGAAGAACTCATAACTTCTGGAATGCAGTTAATAAACAGGCTGCTGGCAAGACAGAAGGTTATTAACTAGCAATTTAATTATGTACCAGGCAATAACAGATGGCAATTAGTGACTCCTAGTTAACAAACATGAAAATGATCTGATGCCAATGCTGATTACAGAATGGTGACCTTCTCCTGGAACAAGGCAGGTAGAACAGAGAAGGATGTATTTTCCATCCTCAGAGTTTTGGGTTTGCGCCCAGGTCTGTGTGCTCCCATCAGAAAACCTCAGAATGGAGTAACAACATTAAAAAGCATGCTCTTTGAGCTCCGTTTGGCTTTATCCTTGACTTGACCCATTTCTTAGCACTTTCCCAGATGCAGATGCAGCACACCCTGGAAGTGCATATTTACATAGTAAGCAAACTCTTGGGGCATGAGGTGTACCCTGGGCTTGGGAAGCTGGTTATCATAGTAATGATGGGGAAGGGGATGGCCATCAGGATGCAAAGAGAATGGCCAGAAGCCATAGAGTGTAATATGTTGGCACAACTCCAGGGCAGCATTCACTAGCATGAAACCTGAGGAGAGGCGAGGGGTATGAAAACCACGTTCATGCCAGTACCTGCTCAGAGCACTCAGATACTGAGGGTGGAAAAAGAAGACAGGTGAGCGGGAGCCAGAGTCCTGCAAGGCATAGAGCGCTCGGTAAGAAGCTTCATTCTGGCCAGGATAGGAGAAAGCTGGAATAAGAAACCACGTCTCTCCATAAAAAGCTGCTGCCTTCACAAATGGCAGGCGCCGACCAGTCAGACCATGAAACCTGTGGAGCAAGAAACATGGGACCATCACCTTTTGCCAGCCGCATCCCCTTCCCTCCCGCCCTTCTCAAGCCACTCTGCCCTGGAACAGCCCAACATCGGTCCTAGTTTTCACCTCTGTTTTCCCCTTCTCTGCACCTCAGTACTGATCTGAGTTTGAGCTCCTTGCACAGAGTTACCACAGACCAGAGGAGGTGCCTGAAAATACTCAGAAGTTTTGCTAGTCTGTTAAAAGGCTGGGAAAATGTTTTCAAAATTAAAGCCTTAGTGGCACTACAGCTCTCAATTCATTGACACTGATGTCTCATAACGGTGGAGCAGAGGACCAGGAGAGCGCCTGAGAGAGAATTCATGCCATCTGACTTTAGGCATCTACTAGATAGACATCTACATCTGGGCTAATTGTCTAAATGTCTCCTGTAATCAGTGAAGAGAAACATGCACTGCCGGAGCAGAATTCATTTGCCTTGTTTTAGATGTCTCCTTTAGGACATGGAGAACCTATTTTCTCCACTGAACATAAAGAGTATTTATGCAGCTAGGACCAAGGTGAGAAAAATAGTTCCCATCAGTGCTCATCCTGGCAGTGCAGAATACTTCTGAGCCTCTCTGCCTGTCCTGATGTCACTCGTATGAGCATCAGTTCTGTGGAAGAAGTGGAAATGGTATTAATCTCTAGTGGTGAGATAAAACAGACAACCAGCAGTAGTCTTGTCTTGAACAAACTCTGCCCCAAACAACTCCAAAACTTGCATTATTCCCCTCTACATATCTGCGCAGAGGGGAGCATCTCATGGCAGTAGATGTCAGTAACTTTTTGGACAGGTCTCATACAGTAGCAAAGGCCTGTATGTTTTATGGGGACCCAGAGCACGGACAAAACACAATGTCTCTCCAAGAACACAGTATGAGCAGTTCAAGGAGGAGAAAGTTAGGATGGCCTTCCTCCATCTTTGTTTCTACACCAATTACCGTTCCTGAAGGATACTGGGGTTCACGGTGACTATGCTTGACTTTCTGCCCACATCCTCAGGAAAGTCCGTGGAAGGCAGGTTAAACCTGTTTGGGAATCATGAGCAAAGGAAGTCCATGAGGAGAGATAATAATGCTCCATAACATCCCTAGAGCTTACCTGTCCCCAAGTGACACTACCCAGTCCAGATATACCCCACCATTCACCCTGTTCCTCAACTTCAGTCCCTTTCAGAATCTTTCTATGTCTCTGTTTTCTTTGCCTTCATCCTATTCCCATGAAAGGCCCCTCTTCCTCCTGTTGCCCTACCTCTTTCCTGGGCAGGCTGGCAGCAATTACCTGATTACAAACTGGTGCCCGTCAATTTCAGAGCCACAGCTACTGTTAAGGAGGATTCCTCCATTTCCCACCACTGCACAGGTTTTGTAGAAAGGGTCCTGAAAGGGGGATTCCTATAAAGAACGGCATGTAGAAAGTGACTCACCCTTAGAGAATTACAATAAAGACCCACCCCAGATCCTGTACCTGGACAAATTCCAGATTGTTCAAAAGAAAAGCAGACAGACCGAGAGTCTGTATCCCTGTAGCAGGGCACTCCTACCTCCGGCAGGATCTCCAGCAAGCCACTGCTGACTTTCAAGCTCTTTGAGTGGTCCCCATCATAGACAATCTTGGTCCCCAATGGTGTGTTGACTCGCGTCAAAACCAGCCATGCTGAGGCATTGCAACAGTGCCCCAGCTCTGCCCTGCAAGAGGGAGAGAGTGGAAGACAGTGAGCAGAAGTCTGGAGATGGGATGAAGGAGACAAATAGAATTAGGGAAAAAGAACAAAGTGACGGATGAGAGTGAGGAGAGAGGGCTAGTAAAGGAAACAAAAGTAAGGTAAAGGGATTAGGTGAGCAAGACATCATAGTGGAAAAGTGAGGGAAGTTTGGGGAAGCACCGGGAACACAAAGAAAGCAGTGTGTCAAGTTAGAACAACCCTCGACATGCACCTCTCAATCCATCCATCTCTCCACCCATCCTTCATTTTCTTCCTACACATGCACACACCTTTCCAGACACTTTCTGTTTGTTCTCCTCTCTTCAGCCTGGCCACTACTCCAAAGCCATTCCTGCTTGCTTCAACCTCAACTTCATTCCCTCCACTCATGCGCATTTTAACCCCTCCCTGATACGCTCACAAATATGCAAGATTAAAGGGCAGCATAAGGGATGATGGTGGGAGCAGGTGCTGTGCCAGGATGGTGAGTGTGGAGGTGCCGGCATGGCCCATCCTTACCAAATGACAAGGAGAACAACACCTGTTTAGATAAGAGTGTGAGTGTAAATGGTGTGTGTGTGTGTGTGTGTGTGCGCGCGTGCATGTGTGTGTGTGCGTGTCTGAGCATAAGTCCAATACACAAAACCCGGAAGGTGTTTGCCCAAAACTGATCTAGAACACCCACATGTCCTGTGAGGGGGAATGTGTCCATGTAAATCTGTGTGCGTGTGTGTGTGTGTGTGTGTGTGTGTGTGGTTGTGTGCAATTAACACTTCTTTGGATTAGTTAGAGTGTTTAAAAATTTGCAGGTGTATATTAACATTTTGCAAGCATCTAGTGTTGTGGTTTATCTGTCATATTACTGATATTGATCCTGAATGTATACTTTACCAATCATAGGTTAATTGCATGTCATTGATAAATTAATAAATTGCTTCAATCCTGATTTGATTTAAACTAGGTGAACTGAGTAGTTTTTCCTTAAGTCTGGTGGGCACTACCTGTACTGGGCCAAGGCACTAGCATTGAAATTCCAGCGGCAGCTCTGCATTAACTTCAGGTGTCTCAGGCTCCAGACTTCATTCACCCTAGGGCAGAAAGAGCTCATGAGCAACTAGAACCCTTTCATGATGACTCACTGCAAATAAGCTACTCTCTATTGCATTCCCTTCCCACCCCCCTGAACCTTCATTCAGGCTCCTGAGGGGGCCACTTTAGCTTGTTGCCTCTGCCACTGCCCAACATGCTTGTCACCATGACTCTCACCTCTTCAGAAAAGATTCTGTTAGGTTGCTCAACAGTACTTGACATGCTTCTGCTTCTGGGACCTTGATGTCAGGTCTGTGACAGAAAACAAGGGGTTAAACTCAGCCAGAATACCATGGCCCCCTGCAGCTCTCCTCTACCTCTCTACCCCAACAATCCCATCCTCTCAGTCTCTCCTCTTGGCCATCCTGCATCCCCTGCCTGCAGCCACTCACAACCTGAGAAACCCACTTGAAACTAGCACCATTACATCCTTTCCTTACACCATCTCCTGGCCTTCCATATCAATTCCTCTCCTAGAGACCTCCTGGAGCTATCCTCAGTGTTTCCACTTCCTTCCCAGTCCTGAGGGTACACAGTTCCTCCACCCTGTCCTTCACTTGCCTGCCATCACTCCACACCAGAAAGAACACGGAGAAAAGTGAGACTGCAGCCACAGCCAGCAACCTGACCCACAGCTTGTGCATCTTCAGCAGCCCTGGATTCACATACTCCTCCATGCTGATGCTGTTTGGCATTTTGGAGAACCCTTGAGAGAGAAGAGTGAATGAGGAAAGTCTACACCCAAGCTGATCAATGTAATCTCCTAAACCGGGGCATTTCTGGCACTGCTCTGCTGCTTCTATGCCTGTCCTCACTGAAAGTTTGGCTTAGCTTTCTGCAAAGCAATATCCAAGACAAGAGACAGTAGGAAACTTGTTTCCCCGGACTAGCTGAAATATGGCTTGGGGTTATCAGTGGATCCCACCAGACCCTTTTGGAAGGCATCATGGGCCAATACTAATCTATAGCAAACCCTCTCCTCTAAAGCTGGCAGCTGTTCCAGAGCAATGGCCCCATTGGTATCCTTGCACTACCTTGGCTCCACTCCCTTGACACCTTCTCCATCTCATCTCTCTAGCAGTCATCCAAAGTGCCTCCACACAAGTGCCACATCATTTGTGTGGGAAAGAAAGGGCAGGCATATTTTTTTCTCATGACCAGCCCCAGTGATTCTTAGCTCATAAATGCAAAACTGCAGCATCTTCTGCTCAGTTGGACAATAAGTCTTTGTCCCGGGGCACTCTAGTTTCTGTCTCCTTCCAGGCAGGCACACAAGGTCACATTAATTCTACACTGAAGTAGTCCAGCTGGTATTTTGGAATAGGCATGTTTCTTCAGGGTCACTCCTTTATTTCATGGTAGTGGGCAGGTCAAGCAATTTCGCAGATTTGGCAAAGCACGCTGCTGCTTTGCCCACATCATTCTTCACCGTCCTGGCCTTGGTTGAGGATTAACCATTATGGGTCTTTGCAAACAGCGGAGTGATCTCAAGGCGTGGCAGGCTGAAGTGGAGTTTTTGTGATTTCGCTTTTGTTTTGCCTTAAAGTTTTGCCTTTAGGCTTTCCATTTTTTATATATCTGTTTACAGGACCCTGCCTTAGACTAATCCAAATCTTTCCAAAGGAAATCTTAAGGTTTGGGCAAAGATGGAAATTTTTAGCTATAATGGGACAGTGGTGTGATCAGCAGCAGCATGTTCACAAGAAAAACAAAAGATTCCCTTTGCTGGTATCACTTGATTACGGATTTTATAACCCAGAGCTTGAACCTGACTAATCTAGCCCCCAGGCAAAAGCAGGTGATCAGAATGGGCTTTTTCATTGCTGTCAATCAACACATGCACTTCCTCCTTCCTGTATTTTTTCAAGCTAACTTTGTTTTTCTTATAAAATAATGTTGGATAAAGGCAGCTCTTTCCCAAGGGAAATAGTCTTCTCTTAATGGGCACTGATTTGGGTGAGTTTTTTCAGCTCTCAGAGACGATAGTACGTGAAACCATACCAAGTGGTGCTCTAAGGTTTAATACTTATTCTGTAACGACAGTTCAGAAAATGAGAATCAATAGTTCTGTTTCCCTCTCAAAAACCACAAAAAGGGTAAAATAACTATTTCGATAAAATAAAAAAAGTTATGAAATCGAAGCCCAAGAAAGTTAAAACTCACATACCTGTTAGACCAAAAATGCTGTGGGACACATTTGTTTGATCTTGAAGCTGGCTTCTAACAGGCTCATACCTGAGTCGGTACAGCTTTTGCCCAGCTCGTACATATAAAGCAATCTGGAGCTGCCCTCTCAGGGGGAGGAGATGTGATGATTTCCTTCTGTTGGGATGACTCATGTATTTCTTCAGAACAAAAGCAAAGTCCATGAACTGTGTAAAGCCCTTGTGGTAGTCAGTGCTCATTGCAATTATGTCCACTTCATTGGTGTTTCCTGCCCTTGTTTGATGTGTTTTGCATCCTGTGTTAAGTTTTAACAAGTTGTTTACTTCTATGTGATAGGTTTATTTGAGTAACGTGTCTGTGGAAGCCATGCAAGGACTCTTCCATAAAATAAGTCAACAGAGGACATTACCTCCAGCCTGCTCCAATGCTGTTCTTGGTCACAACAGTTAGTGCATGGCTGAAGGGTTCCACTGAAACTCTGAAGTGTATGTGTGGCGGGGAGAGGGTGCTGGGGCCAGTAAAACCCTTTTGAGTCTCCTAGAAGCAGAAAAGTGAACCCCACATCTAGCTCATGAAACTGTATTTGCACTGAGATGAGCAAAAGACCCGAAAGATGTACTCTCAAAAGAGAAGTGACCATAAAGCCACCACTTTATTACATGAAAACTGGGTGACCAACTCCGCAGACTAATTGATCCGCATGAGCTGTTTTTTGGGGAGATAAAAGGAAATGCAACAAACAAGTATAAATATGCTTTGCTTTACTCATGATCATTTTCTTTCAAATCCACATAATAGTTCTAATCTAACTCTTTGTCTTAAAGTCGCTATATATGCTGCTGTATTTTGATTCACTAAAATATCTGTCTTGTGCTATAAGTAAGGCGAATTATGGGGAATGGCTGACCTGAGGTACACGGATTCCATCAGCACTGAAGAGTCTGCAGAGATAGTCTGGAGACGTCTGCATCCCATGGCTTTGTTTAGGAAGCCTACAGGTGGAAAGGATCTAGTGTCAAAACAGACCTTGTTTTCCATGTGCTTGCTGCTCTTATTATTTATTATAGACCCTACCTTATCATCAGGTATGGAGGTCACACTTAAAGGGTTATACTTCTTAGGATCCCCTTTCTATAGGTGGACATTACATTTCCAAACTGCCTGTCCTTGAGCAAAGCAGCTGTTTGCAATAACAGAATCACAGAATCACAGAATCGCTGAGGTTGGAAGGGACCTCTGGAGATCATCTAGTCCAACCCCCCTGTGCTCAAGCAGGGTCATCTAGAGCACGTTGCACAGGATTGCATCCAGGCGCGTTTTGAATATCTCCAGAGAAGGAGACTCCACAACCTCTCTGGGCAACCTGTTCCAGTGCTCTGTCACCCTCACAGTGAAAAAGTTTTTCCTCATGTTCAGATGGAAGCGTCTGTGTTTCAGTTTGTGCCCGTTGCCTCGTGTCCTGTTGCTGGGCACCACTGAAAAGAGTCCGGCCCCATCCTCTCGACACCCTCCCTTCAGATACTTGTACACATTAATAAGATCCCCTCTCAGCCTTCTCTTCTCCAGGCTAAACAGGCCCAGCTCTCTCAGCCTTTCCTCATAAGAGAGATGCTCCAGTCCCCTAATCATCTTTGTAGCCCTTCGCTGGACTTGCTCCAGTAGCACCATATCCCTCTTGTACTGGGGAGCCCAGAACTGGACGCAGTACTCTAGATGTGGCCTCACCAGGCCTGAGTAGAGGGGGAGGATCACCTCCCTCGACCTGCTGGCAATACTCTTCCTGATGCACCCCAGGATACCATTGGCCTTCTTGGCCACAAGGGCACATTGCTGGCTCCTGCTTAACTTGGTGTCCACCAGCACTCCCAGGTCCTTCTCAGCAGAGCTGCTTTCCAGCAGGTGAGCCCCCAACCTGTACTGCTGCATGGGGTTATTCCTCCCTAGGTGCAGGACCCTGCACTTGCCTTTGTTGAACTTCATGAGGTTCCTCTCCGCCCACCTCTCCAGCCTGTCCAGGTCTCTCTGAACGGCATCACAGCCCTCTGGGGTATCAGCCACTCCTCCCAGTTTGGTATCGTCAGCAAACTTGCTGAGGGTGCACTCTGTCCCTTCATCCAGGTCACTGATGAAGAAGTTGAACAAGACTGGACCCCTGGGGGACACCGCTAGCTACAGGCCTCCAACTAGACTCTGCGCCACTGATCACAACCCTCTGAGCTCTGCCATTCAGCCAGTTCTCAATCCACCTCACTGCCCGCTCATCTAACCCACACTTCCTGAGCTTGCCTATGAGGGTGTTATGGGAGACAGTGTCGAAAGCCTTGCTGAAGTCAAGGGAGACAACATCCACTGCTCTCTCCTCATCTACCCAGCCAGTCATTCCATCATAGAAGGCTATCAGATTGGTTAAGCATGATTTCCCCTTGGTGAAGCCATGCTGACTACTCCTGATCACCTTCTTTTCCTCCACGTGCTTGGAGATGGCCTCCAGGATGAGCTGCTCCATCACCTTTCCAGGGATGCAGGTGAGGCTGACTGGCCTGTAGTTCCCTGGGTCCTCCTTCTTGCCCTTTTTGAAGACTGGGGTGACATTGGCTTTCTTCCAGTCCTCAGGCACCTCTCCTGTCCTCCATGACCTTTCAAAGATGATGGAGAGTGGCTTAGCAATGACATCCACCAGCTCCCTCAGCACTCATGGGTGTATCCCATCAGGGCCCATGGATTTGTGGGTGTCGAGTTTGCTTAAATGATCTCTAACCCACTCCTCCTCGACCAAGGGAAAGTCTTCCTTCCTCCAGACTTTCTCTCTTGCCTCCAGGGTCTGGGGTTCCTGAGGGCTGGCCTGAGCAGTAAAGACTGAAGCAGAGAAGGCATTCAGTAACTCTGCCTTCTCTGCATCCTTCGTCACCAGGGCACCCACCCCATTCAGCAAAGGGCCCACATTTTCCCTTGTCTTCCTCTTGCTACTGATGTATTTGAAGAAGCCCTTCTTGCTGTCCTTGACATCTCTAGCCAGATTTAACTCCAAACGGGCCTTAGCCTTCCTCGTCGCATCCCTGCATACTCTGACAACGTTCCTATATTCCTCCCAAGTGGCCTGTCCCCCTTTCCACTTTCTGTATACTTCCTTCTTCTGGTTGAGTTTTGCCAGGAGCTCCTTGCTCATCCATGCAAGTCATCTGCCTCCTTTGCTTGACTTCCTACTCATAGGGATGCACCGCTCTTGAGCCTGGAGGAAGTGATACTTGAATATTAACCAGCTCTCTTGAACCCCCTTCCTTCTAGGGCCCTAACCCATGGGATTCCTCCAAGTAGGTCCCTGAAGAGGCCAAAGTTTGCTCTCCTGAAGTCCAGGGTTGCGATCCTACTTGTTGCCCTGCCTCCCCCTCGCAGGATCCTGAACTCCACCATCTCATGGTCACTGCAGCCAAGGCTGCCGCCAGCCTTCACATCTTCCACCAGTCCTTCTTTGTTTGTTAGTACGAGGTCCAGCAGCACACCTCTCCTTGTTGGCTCCTCCACCACCTGTGTCAAGAAGTTGTCACCAATGCTCTACAGGAACCTCCAGGACTGTTTGTGCCTAGCTGTCTTGTCTCTCCAGCAGATATCAGGGTGGTTGAAGTCCCCCATGAGAACCAGGGCCTGTGATCGTGAGGCTACTTCCAGCTGCCTGTAGAAGGCTTCACTGACTTCCTCTTCCTGATCAGGTGGCCTGTAGTAAACACCCACAACAGTGTCACCCATGCTAGCCTGCCCTTTAATCCTTACCCATAAGCTCTCAACTCACTCTTCATCCACCCCTAGGCACAGCTCAATTCATTCCAGTTGCTCTCTCACATAAAGAGCAACTCCACCACCTCGCTTTCCTGGCCTGTCTTTCCTAAAAAGCATATAGCCATCCATGACAGCACTCCAGTCATGCGAGCTATCCCACCATGTCTCTGTAATGGCAATGAGATCACAGCCCTGTGACCACACACAGATCTCTAGTTCTTCCTGTTTATTCCCCATGCTGCGTGCATTGGTGTACAGGCATTTCAGGGAGGTGATCAAGCATGCAGGTTTCCCAGGAGGGGTAAAAGAGGGTCCTCCATAGCCACATCCCATGCGCACTTCCCTGGCTGCATTCACCTGCTGGAGGCATCCTAACTTGAGCAGTCTTTTGCCAGCTACCCTGTCACTATAACTCTCCCCTTCCCCCATCTTTCCTAGTTTAAAGCCCTCCTTACCAGGTTGGCCAACCTGTTGGCAAAGACACGCGTGCCCCGCCTCGTGAGGTGGATCCCATCTCTCGCCATCAGTTGTCGATCTTCAAACAGGGTCCCATGGTCGTAGAAACCAAAACCCTGTTGCCAACACCAGGGGCACAGCCAGTTGTTAACCTGGAAAGTCCGTCTCCTCCCCCTCTCATCCATTCCCTTCACTGGCAGGATTGAGGAGAAGATGACCTGGGCTCCCAGACCCTTGACCACCATCCCCAGAGCTCTGAAATCCTGCTTGATGGTCTCCAGTTTGCCCTTGGTGTCATTGGCGCCCACATGGAAGAGCAGCAGTGGGTAATAGTCCGAAGCACGGACGAGCCTAGGCAGTCTTTGCATGACATCTCTCACACGAGCCCCCGGCAGGCCACAAACCTCTCTAGCCATGAGGTCTGGTCGGCAGATAGATGCCTCCGTCCCCTGCAGCAGGGAGTCCCCCACAACAATCACCCGCCACTTCTTCCGGGTGTTCCGGCAGGGCACAGGGTCTGTTGTCCCAGGTACTTCCCTTGCAGCCATGCCCATCTCCTCCTCATCCTGGAGGGCACTAAACCTGTTCTTCAGCTGCAAGTCTTCGGGAGGAGTAGGAGCCTTTCTCCTCCCACAAGCAGTGACCAGTTTCCAGCCTTCTTCTACGATGTTATGATGTACCGTTTCACATGGCACAGAGCCCTCTGGCAACTCCACTGCTGTGGGGGGTTGGGACTCCCGAAGCTGCACAGTCTCCAAAAATACCCTGTCTATCTCTTGCTCCGCTTCTCGGATGCTGCGCAGCCTACTGACTTCCTCCTATAACTCCCTTACCTGATGACACAGCTCGTCAACAGCAGCACACCTCCTGCAGGAGAGCTGACTGCCAGCCCAGGTCTCCCGGAGAGGCCCCAAGCACTCCCTGCAGCCTGAGACCTGTAGAGCCGCATCTACTGTCAGAGGGTCGGTCTGGGTCCAAGCCTCTGACACAGCAACTCCAACAGCTACTGGGGAACGTGCTGTACGGCGTGTCACAACCATACCTGAGGAAACCTACACCACAGGGAACAGAAACGAAGGTTCCTTCGCGCGCCCTTCTGCGCAAACTGCTGCGCAAACTGCTGCATCTGTTCGCTGCCTCTGTTAGCTGCACTCACACGGCTTACACATTTTGGCCAGCAGAGAATTCACTGAGCTTCTCTGCTTGGACTTTTCCTGAAGTGCTGCTTTACACCTTTGTCACCCAGTGGTCCCACTGATTCCCTGCCTACCTTCCTGCTTTTGATGTATTTGAGGAACTTTTCATTACTGGCTTGAGCATCCTTTCTAAGATGCTCTGCAAATTCCTTTTCAGGCCTCCTAATTTGTTGTTAGCACGCAACCTTGTGTATTTTGGGGCTTCCCTGATATCAGTACTGTGCCAGCATTTCAGTATTAAACACCAGCCTTTCCTACGATGCCTTCTTACATCTCCCATTAAGCCACACAAGGATTTTTTGGACCATCTTGTTCTCTTTTAGAATCAAAGCACACAGTTTACCTTGACTTCTATGTGTCAGAATTATTTTGCTTCCTCTCTCCCATTATGATTTTAAGCCAAATTGTGATTGCTATGACAGAGCGGCTCTTCCACAAATACCTCTTGGATTAGGTCCTTTGCGCATGCAAGACCAGAGCCAGGAAGCTGTCCATTTTCATGGAGCTGTTCTAGGAACACTCTCTTCCATCATCCAAAAATGTTACCTCTACCTGTCACTCCACTGAGGCATTGACCCAGGCTATATGTGCATAGCTGAAATCTCCCACCGCTGCTATGTACCCTAACTTTTCACCTTCCCTAATACCACTTAACATTTCTTGATCAGTCTCTCTGTCTTAATGAAATGCTAGCTCTGCATTAGAGCCTGGGATTTGCATCCATAGTGATTCCATGATGCTTCTCTTCTGTCTTCTTCACCAGGAGTGGGACACAGTTCTGGAACATGTCCCAAAGAGGTGGGGGATCACCATCCTTGGGGGCTTCAGGGCTCAACTACACAAAGTCATATCTGCCTTGATCTAGTGCTGATGGTAATAGCCCTGCTCTAAGTGGGAGATTAGATGAGAGACCACAAGCAGTCAGTCCCTTCCCACCACATTCCTGGGAGACAGTTTTCCCTTAGTATTTATTAGTCTTTATGTTGCCCTTCACATCAGGATATGGCAAGACCATCTCCCACTGATTATCTTCCTTCCACCAGAGGTCTGAAAGCCCCACTATATCAGGACTGTCATCTCATACCAGGCATTTCAGTTCTCTCATCTTACTCTCAGGCTTCTTGCACTAGTGTAAGAGCACTTGCAAAGTCTGTCCTCGCGCTGGAGCATGCACCAGTCACTTGACACTGGAGATGGTCTGATTTGCTCTCCCTACTCATTGTAATTGTGCTGTTTATTTTTTCCAGGCCTTTCCAGATGCACACTGAACTTTGGTCCCCTCAGCCCAGGATGCTGCATCAGCCCTCCGCACCTGCCAGCTTTCCCCCAGCTTCTAGCTGAGATACATCTCCATAGCTTTCTCTGCTGCCAGTGTAATCACCCAGCCCAGGGTCCTCCTGCCCCAAAGGCTCCCCGGCTCTCCCCATAGCTCAGCCCCTCCTCTCAGCCCTAGTCTTCAGCCAGGCACTGAGACCCCAATGGCCACTGCCCCGTGGGCCTCGTGCCAGGGATGGACAGTGCTTCAGGGACTACCTCAGCCATAGGGCTCCTGCCTGGCAGCCTGCACTGAGCCCCCAGGACATCCATGATGCCTCTGCACTGGCAGTACCCATGGGGTCCATGGCCCCCAGGTCACCCTGCACCCTCTAACCAACCTGACACCACACCGTGGAGGTACAGCTGTGCCAGCAGGCATTACCACCCACTCCCTGGGTTCCTCACAGTTTGACTCTCCTGGGGCCAACAACCAACTTTCCCACATCATCCTTGCCCTTTCCCAACCCCAAAGGTCCCTCCAGTGCAGAAGAGCACTGCCACAGGCTGGGGGTGATGTGAGTCCCCTTCTTGCCAGCACAGTAGCCTTCTGGTCCCAGGTTCTACCTCTTCAGCAAAGCAGGGGCTGTGCAGGGCTGGGACTGCCCCAAGGTAGCCCCCAAGGCCTCAGCAAGAGACTTCACCATCCCCCTGCGCTGAGCGAACCTCACACACCACAGAAAGGGAATCCAGCCCTGTCACACACTGTGCAATGAGCCACCAACATTTCAGAGGACAGGTCCACCCGTGCTGTGAGCTTCAGCTGTGGCAGGTTGCAGACACGGGTGTTGGTTCAAGATATCCTACACTGAGGTGACTTCATTTACTCCTCCTTCACCCTTATTAATATTAGAAAGAGATGAGAAAACATCATACCGCAGGGAGGGAGGACTGCAGAGTTGAACACCATGATGGCTCCCTGCGCAGAACTGTCACAGGGGCAATCTGGGGGGGCCCACTGGAATGAGCCAAGAGCCCTGCATGGAGTACTGGTCACAGGAGAACATACCCGTGCAGGGCCTGTGTGCCTGTCCCCAACACCTGTGTAGGGCCTGTATACAGGCACAAAAACCCTGCATGTGTGTCAGTGATGTGCACATGGACCCTGCACACAGATGTATCAGTCACAGGCATAGTCCCTTCATTGATGTCAGTGACAGGCACATGGGCATGGGCATCAGTGACAGGCACATGGACCCTGCTCACAGGGGTGTCAGCTACAGACACACAGCCACTATATGTGTGTAGCTGACAGGCACACACAACCAGCTCACAGTAGTGCCAGTGACAGGCAGCAAGAGACCCTGCACGAGTAACAGTGACAGGCACATTGACCCTGCTCACAGGGGTGCTAGCAACAGACACATGGACCCTACATCGGTAACGGTGACTGGAGCTCTAGCCCTGCTCAAAGGGTTGTCAAGTAGCCAGCCCACAGGTCCTACTGGGTTGTCAGTAACCAGCACACTTACCCTGGTCACAGCACTATTGGCAAAATGCACACAGGCCCTACACAGGTGTTGAGGACAGGCACACAGGCCCTACATGGGTTTTGAGGGCAGGCACGCCAGCCCTGGTCACAGGGTTTCCAGTGCCAACCACAAGGGTCCTGCTTGGGTGTTGGTGCAAAGTACACAGGTCCTGCTCGCATTGTTGTCAATGAGAAGCACACAGAGCGTACATGGGTAATGCTGACAGACACACAAACCCTGCTAACAGGGTGTCAGTGACAGGCACACGGACCCTACATGAGTGTCAGTGACAGGCACAGAGGGCCTACATTGTTGTCAGGGTGGAAGGGCCCTTTATGGGTGTCACTGACATGCACAGAGGCCCTCACAGAATCACAGAATCACGGAATGGTTGAAGTTGGAAGGGACCTCCGGAGATTATCTAGTCCAAGCAGGATCACCTAGAGCACGTTGCACAGGATTGTGTCCAGATGGCTTCTGAATATCTCCAAGGATGGAGCCTCTACAACATCTCTGGGCAATTTTTTCCAGTGCTCAGTCACCATCACAGGAAAGAAGTTTTTCCTCATGTTCAGATGGAACTTCCTGTTTGTGCCCATTGCCTCTCATCCTATCACTGGGCACCACTGAAAAGAGTCTGGTCCCATCCTCTTGACACGCTCCCTTAAGATACTTGTACACATTAATAAGAGCCCCTCTCAGCCTTCTCTTCTCCAGGCTAAACAGGCCCAGCTCTCTCAGCCTTTCCTCATAGGAGAGATGCTCCAGTCCCCTAATCACCTTCGTAGCCCTTCGCTGGACTTGCTCCAGTAGTGCCATGTCTCGCTTGTACTGGGGAGCCCAGAACTGGACACAGTACTCCAGATGCAGCCTCAGCAGGGCTGAGGAGAGGGGGAGGATCACCTCCCTCGACCTGCTGGCAACACTCTTTCTAAAGCACCCCAGGATACCATTGGCCTTCTTGGCCACAAGGGCACATTGCTGGCTCCTGCTTAACTTGTTGTCCACCAGCACTCCCAGGTCCTTCTTGGCAGGGCTGCTTTCCAGCAGGTGAGCCCCCAGCCTGTACTGCTGCATGGGGTTATTCCCTCTGAGGTGAAGGACTCTGCACTTCCCTTTTTGAACTTCATGAGGCCCATCCTCTTCCTTTTGGCCCAGCTCTCCAGCCTGTCGAGGGTCCTCTGAATGGCAGCATGGTATGGCCCTCTGGTGTGTCAGTCATTCCTCCCAGTTTTGTATCATCAGCAAACTTGCTGAGGGTGCACTCTGTCCCTTCATCCAGGTCACTGATGGATAAGTTGAACAATGCTGGACCCAGTACTGACCCCTGGGGGACACCGCTATCTACAGACCTCCAGCTAAACTTTGCGCCACTCATCAGAGCCCTCTTAGCTCTTCCATTCAGCCAGTTTTCAATCCAGCTCACTGTCTGCTCATCTAGCCTGTACTTTATCAGCTTGCCTATGAATATGCTATGGTAGACAGTCTCAAAAGCCTTGCTGAAGTCAAGGTAGACAACATCCCCTGCTCTCCCCTCATCTACCCAGGAAGTCATTCCATAATAGAAGGTTATCAGGTTAGCTAAGCATATTTTCCCTTTTGTGAACCACAGAATGGCTGAGATTGGAAGGGACCTCTGGAGATCATCTAGTCCAACCCCTCTGCTCAAGCAGGGTCACCTAGAGCACGTTGCACAGGATCGTGTCCAGGCGGGTTTTGAATATCTCCAGAGAAGGAGACTCCACAACCTCTCTGGGCAACCTGTTCCAGTGCTCTGTCAGCCTCACAGTGAAGAAGTTTTCCTCATATTCAGATGGAACTTCCTGTGATTCAGTTTGTGCCCGTTGCCTCGTGTCCTGTCGCTGGGCACCACTGAGAAGAGTCTGGCTCCAACCTCTTGACATGCTCCCTTAAGATACTTGTACACATTAATAAGAGCCCCTCTCAGCCTTCTCTTCTCCAGGCTAAACAGGCCCAGCTCTCTCAGCCTTTCCTCATAGGAGAGATGCTCCAGTCCCCTAATCACCTTCGTAGCCCTTCGCTGGACTTGCTCCAGTAGTGCCATGTCTCGCTTGTCCTGGGGAGCCCAGAACTGGACACAGTACTCCAGATGCGGCCTCACCAGGCCTGAGTAGAGGGGGAGGATCACCTCCCTCGACCTGCTGGCAACACTCTTTCTAAAGCACCCCAGGATACCATTGGCCTTCTTGGCCACAAGGGCACATTGCTGGCTCCTGCTTAACTTGGTGTCCACCAGCACTCCCAGGTCCTTCTCAGCAGAGTTGCTTTCCAGCAGGTGAGCCCCCAACCTGTACTGCTGCATGGGGTTATTCCTCCCTAGGTGCAGGACCCTGCACTTGCCTTTGTTGAACTTCATGAGGTTCCTCTCCGCCCACCTCTCCAGCCTGTCCAGGTCTCTCTGAACGGCATCACAGCCCTCTGGGGTATCAGCCACTCCTCCCAGTTTTGTATCATCAGCAAACTTGCTGAGGGTGCACTCTGTCCCTTCATCCAGGTCACTGATGAAGAAGTTGAACAAGACTGGACCCCTGGGGGACACCGCTAGCTACAGGCCTCCAACTAGACTCTGCGCCACTGATCACAACCCTCTGAGCTCTGCCATTCAGCCAGTTCTCAATCCATGCTGACTACTCCTTATCACCATCACTCCTCATCCATATACTTTATATGCTTGGAAATGGTGTCCAGGATGAGCTGTTTCATCACCTTTCCAGGGATTGAGGTGAGGCTGACTGGCCTGTAGTTCCCTGAGTCCTCCTTCTTGCACTTTTGGAGGCCGGTATGACATTTGCTTTCTTCCAGTCCTCAGGCACCTCTCCTGACTGCTCACAACAGTGTCAGTGAAAGGCACACGGACCATACATGTGCGTCAGTGACAGGCACAGGGTCCTGCCCACAGGGGTGTACAGGCACGCAGACCCTTCATGCGTGGCAGTGACAGGCACACATATCCTGCTCGCAGACGTGTCAGCAACAGGCATGCAGGTGCCTTCATGGGTGCCAGTGACAGTCCCTGAGACCCTGCTCACAGGGGTATTGGTGACAGGCACACAGGCCACACAGGGTTTTCTGTAAAAGGAATGCAGACCCTTCTCGCAAGACTGTTAGTTAGAGGCCCATGGGTCCTGCAGGGGTGGCGGTGACAGACACATGGACCTTTTATTTGTGTCTGTGACAGCCACATGGGTTCTAAACAGGTGTCAGTGACAGGTTGTTGGTACATGGGTGTTAGTAACCTGCACATGTGTCCCAAAGGGGTGTCAGTGAAAAGCAAATGGACCCTGCTTGCAGGGGTGTTATTAACAGGCCTACAGGCTGTACAGAGATGTCAGTGACAAGCATACGGACCCTACTCACAGTTATGATGGTGACAGGCACAAAGACCCTACATGAGTGTTGTGGACAGGCGCACAGACCCTGCTCACAGAGGTGTCAAAGACAAGCACACAAGTTCTGCTCACAGTGGTGTCAGTTTGCAGGCACACAGCCACTACATGTGTGTAGCTGACAGGCACACACAACCTGCTCACAGCAGTCCTGGTGACAGGCAACAATGGACCCTGCATGGTTAATGGTGACAGGCACATTGAGCTTCCTCACAGGGCTGTTGCCAACAGACACACGGACCCTAGATGGGTGTTGGTGACAGGCACAAAGGCCCCCAGTGGGTGTCAGTGACAAAGGACCTGCTACAGATGTCAGTGACAGGCACACTGGCCCTGCTCACAGGGGTGTTATTAACAGGTCCACGGGCCATACAGGCATGTCAGTAAAAAGCATATGGACCCTGATAGGCAAAAAGACACTACATGAGAGTTGTGGGCAGGCACAGAGGCCCTGCTCACAGGGGTGTGAGGGACAGGCACATGGACCTTGCATGGGTGTCAGAGACAGGCACATGGACCTTGCACAGGTGCCATGGACAGGCACATGGAGGCTTGCCTGGGTGTCAGGGACAGGCACAGGGACTTTGCACAGCTGTCATGAACAGTCTCATGCACTTGCATGGGTGCCATGGACAAGCACATGGAGCTTGCCTGGGTGTCAGGGACAGGCACAGGGACTTTGCACAGCTGTCATGAACAGTCTCATGCACTTGCATGGGTGCCATGGACAGGCACATGGAGCTTGCCTGGGTGTCAGGGTCAGGCACAGGGACTTTGCACAGCTGTCATGAACGGTCTCATGCACTTGCATGGGTGTCAGGGACAGGCACACAGACCTTGCACAGGTTTCACGGACAGGCACATGGACCTTGCACGGGTGTCAGGGACAGGCACACAGACTCTGCTGACCCTAGTGTAAGGGACAGGCATCCTGACCTTGCATGGGTGTCAGGGACAGGCACAGGAACCTTGCACGGGTGTCAGGGACAGGCACACAGACCCTGCATGGGTGTCAGGAACAGGGACCCTGCACGGGTGTCAGGGACAGCCACAGGAACCTTGCACAGGTGTCAGGGACAGGCACACAGACCTTGCATGGGTGTCAGGGACAGGGACCCTGCATGGGTGTCAGGGACAGGCACAGGAACCTTGCACGGGTGTCAGGGACAGGCACACAGACTCTGCTGACCCTAGTGTAAGGGACAGGCATCCTGACCTTGCATGGGTGTCAGGGACAGGCACAGGAACCTTGCACGGGTGTCAGGGACAGGCACACAGACCTTGCATGGGTGTCAGGGACAGGCACAGGAACCTTGCACGGGTGTCAGGGACAGGCACACAGACCTTGCATGGGTGTCAGGAACAGGGACCCTGCACGGGTGTCAGGGACAGGCACACAGACCTTGCATGGGTGTCAGGAACAGGGACCCTGCACAGGTGTCAGGGACAGGCACAGGAACCTTGCACAGGTGTCAGGGACAGGCACACAGACCTTGCATGGGTGTCAGGAACAGGGACCCTGCATGGGTGTCAGGGACAGGCACAGGAACCTTGCACGGGTGTCAGGGACAGGCACACAGACTCTGCTGACCCTAGTGTAAGGGACAGGCATCCTGACCTTGCATGGGTGTCAGGGACAGGCACAGGAACCTTGCACGGGTGTCGGGGACAGGCACACAGACCTTGCATGGGTGTCAGGGACAGGCACAGGAACCTTGCAGGGGTGTCAGGGACAGGCACACAGACCTTGCATGGGTGTCAGGAACAGGGACCCTGCACGGGTGTCAGGGACAGGCACAGGAACCTTGCAGGGGTGTCGGGGACAGGCACACAGACTCTGCTGACCCTAGTGTAAGGGACAGGCATCCTGACCTTGCATGGGTGTCAGGGACAGGCACACAGACCTTGCATGGGTGTCAGGAACAGGGACCCTGCACGGGTGTCAGGGACAGGCACAGGAACCTTGCATGGGTGTTGGGGACAGGCACACAGACTCTGCTGACCCTAGTGTAAGGGACAGGCATCCTGACCTTGCATGGGTGTCAGGGACAGGCACAGGAACCTTGCACGGGTGTCAGGGACAGGCACACAGACTCTGCTGACCCTAGTGTAAGGGACAGGCATCCTGACCTTGCATGGGTGTCAGGGACAGGCACAGGAACCTTGCACGGGTGTCAGGGACAGGCACACAGACCTTGCATGGGTGTCAGGGACAGGCGCACAGACCTTGCACGGGTTTCACGGACAGGCACATGGACCTTGCATGGGTGTCAGGGACAGGCACACAGACCTTGCATGGGTGTCAGGGACAGGCGCACAGACCTTGCACGGGTTTCACGGACAGGCACATGGACCTTGCACGGGTGTCAGGGACAGGCACACAGACTCTGCTGACCCTAGTGTAAGGGACAGGCATCCTGACCTTGCATGGGTGTCAGGGACAGGCACAGGAACCTTGCACGGGTGTCAGGGACAGGCACACAGACCTTGCATGGGTGTCAGGGACAGGGACCCTGCATGGGTGTCAGGGACAGGCACAGGAACCTTGCACGGGTGTCGGGGACAGGCACGCAGCTCCCACACGGCTGTTAGCGGTGATAGGCCCCCCACGGGTGTCAGCGACAGGCATCCGGGCCTCGCTTGCAGCGTCGCGGCAGGCACACGGGCCGCGCCGCTCGCGCTGTCGGGGACCGGCTCCCGGCTCCCGGCTCCCGGCTCCCGGCTCCCGGCGCCACCGCAGCGCCGGCGCTGGCCGAGGCGCCCGGAAGCAGCGGCGGCGGCGCTCCGCCCCTCCGGTTTGAAATCTCCGCCATGGCCGCGCAGCCGCTGCGCGTGTGAGCGGGTGGCGCGGCCGCTTTCCGGGCAGGGGCGCAGCGGGCGGCGGGCCGGGCGCGGCGCGGCGGGGCGGGGGGGGGGTGGCGGCGGCGGGGCGGGTCGCGCCGCGCCGCCGCTGACTTGCTGTGTCCCGCAGGCTGGCGTGCGGCGACGTGGAGGGGCGGCTGGAGGCGCTCTTCGGGCGGGTCCGGGCCGTCCAGGCCAAGAGCGGCCGCTTCGACGTAAGGCTGCGGGCGGCGGCGGGGGGCGGTGGCGGCGGGCGGGCGGGAGCCCTGCTCCCCTCGGCCGGGGCGGCGGGTCCGGCCTGCGGCTGGGGGCCGTTCCGGGCCCAGCCGACCCTCCCCTTCCCCCCCCCCCCCCCCAGCCTTCCCCCGTGCTCGCTTAAACCGGCTTCTTGTTCGGTTTTGTGCGATCGCCGTGCAAAAGCGTTTCGGGAATCTGAGGAAAGGAGCTCTCCTGGTCTGAGGTAGCAATGTTGCAAAATCCCCTGGTTTTTGAGAGACTTTGAGCTGGTGCTCCTCTCTTATAGCAGCGTGTATAAAGCAGCGCGGTCTCTTATAGCAGTGCGGATAAGAATTAAGTGAGTTTGTTACAGCGAATGCTATTTCTTGCTTGTCTGTTATACATCTAATAGTAGATGTAAATAGACATAAAGGAGTTTCTTCCATATCATTTGAGATATTGAAGTGATGCACATCACAGTGTTCTGGCAATGAAATGTGTTGCTGAAAAACGTTAACTATTTCACATGTCTTGGGTTAAATGTCAGCTCTCACTTTTATGTGATATTTCTAGATGCTCTTGTGTGTTGGAAATTTTTTTGGCTCTACTTCAGATGCAGAATGGGAAGAGTATCGAACAGGCTTCAAGAAAGGTAGGGGAGAAGCTTTCACTCTGGATGACTTGTGCACGAAGGTGCTGGTGAATATGCTGTTTGATCTGCTTATCTGTTTCACTGCAGTATGCTTCTGAGTTCATTAGTGGCAGTTAATGTTGCAATGTTAAAGCAGTAAAACTCAACTAATGTGGGAAAACTCAATGCAAAACTGTATTGGAGGGGAAGGTGAGATTATTGTAAAGAAAATCAGTTTCACTCACGCGCTCATACTCACAAGCCTGAGGATGCATATGTTGGAGTTGTCTGTCCCACGCTTGGGCGTCAAGGTGTGCGTCCAGATGGTCTGGCCAATGTTGTTTGCAGTAATATGAGAGATAAAGGATGCTGCTGGTTGATCTCGCTGTCTTCTGTCTCCTTACCTGATGCCCCAAGGCACACGCATGCACAGTAGAGTGGACTATGGACAACAGGGACAAATATTTAGTCCCTCTGAGAGAATGGTCAGTGGAGCATTAGGTGTGTTTTCTGCCCTGCTGGTGTGTGCAAGGTGTTAAGGAATAACTTTGTTTTGTCCTCAGTGCTGGCTTTTCTCCTCCTTACTGCAGACATGTTTAGCGGTTTGAGAGGAGGGTTTTGTTGTGGCTAGAAAATTGGTGTCCCTAGCAGAGATCCTGCTTCCATGTAGTTGTGACTATGTTAAATCATTCAGTGTAAGATGCTGTGGTTCAGTAATTTCAGCTGGTCTGTGCTGATGCAAGTAGTCCTGCCTTCCTCTGTGCTGCTTCTCCAGCAGCTGTATGGTCATGCCTCTGTGCTACCCCTCACCTTGTGTGACTGTAGGTTAAGCTTGTTTGGGACCTTACTGGAGTTAACACTGACTGGGCAATAACCAGGGCTTAGTTTTAACTGAGATTAAGTTTCTCTTCTGGTTCATAGTGTGGCTCTACACGGTTGGGATAAAAGTGTGGGGCAGAAGGAAGGTGGGACTGCTGCTTTGAGTGGCAGAGCTAGCTGAAAATGTTCTTTGGATTATGGTCTGGGAAATTGCTGAATAACACATGCAGCCATCCTGCAGAATTTATGTAGTGTCCTGCCTGTTTCTCCTAGGTCCCCTCAGCCCTTGCACTGAAGACCTTTTCCCACCCATGGATATGAGAAGTTCTGCCTGGTCTTCTCAGCCTCTGTTTGCATGCCCCTTGTAAGGGAGATGCTGTCTCATGAGCATTTGTAATGTTTTTACTCTTTCTTCAGTACTATTTTGGATCTCCCCTCTGGTATGAGGCAAGTCAGAAAAGTAGCTGGGATTCTTGCTTTCCTGCTAATCTCAGCTTCTCCATCATTCCCCAGAGTTATTCTTAGCTCCCTCATACTCTCTGCTTGTTAGTACATCTGTGATAGTTCCCTGGACAGAGATCATCCTGTTAGTTGCTTGTAGCTCAGGATTTATCAGTGAGTGAGGCTTGTCATCTTGTGTTCTTCTTGCTATAAGAGGATAAGGAGAATTGTTATCGATTTTAAACTTGGCCTCCTATAGCTCCTGAGGAAGCTGTCCTAGGTGTGTAGGGAGAACAGTAGGTGTTAGCAGCTAGGTCCTTCCTGGACTGATGCATTTCTGCTCATCCTCACTTGGCTTCTATCTACCCTTTGATCTGTTCAAAAATCTGTAGTTGATAATCTTGCCTATAGGTATATAGATATAAACAAAACTCTTGTAACTTCATTTTGGTTTTAAGTGACTTTTTTTTTAAGGTTTTGTTTTCAGTTTTAAAGCAGTTTCAGTCTCCAGTATCTTCTGACTGTGGGAGCTCAGTGGAGCTATGTGGGTCATTTTGGACGAGATCTCCTTATATAGACAAAGGAGCACAGCTGTAGTTAAACCAGAGGTTATTCTCCACTGGTGATACATGCATCTTGTTGAAACAGGAGAACTGTGGGCCTTATTTTGAAGGAAGATTTCTGGTTCTGCGCTTATCACACCTAGGCTTGCTGCAAAGAAATAGCAATTAGAACAAGGATGGGACCTGCTGGATTTCTAGAAAATGCTAACTGAACTTATCTTAATGCCCCTGAACTAAACCAAACTGATCACGCATGTTTTTTTTCTTTTCCTCAGCTCCAATTCCAACCTATGTGTTGGGTGCTAATGATCAGGACACTGTGAGCTATTTTCCAGATGTCAGTGGCTGCGAGTTAGCTGAGAACATCACTTACCTAGGTAATGTTACAGGTGGTCTGTGATGGGTGAAGTCTACCTGAATGATGGTGCTTTCATGAAAGTTTTAAGATCTTCCTGTTTCAAACCCTTTCTTTTTCCAAAAATGTTAAGCTGGTATTTCTTATACTTGGGTTCAGACCTGAGTCGAATTTAATGTTGAAGGACTGAGATAATCTGCTCTGTTAAATATGAAAGAAACACTCCGTTGTTGTTGTTGTTGTTCTTTTTTCAAACACTCTCTCTGAACTTTCCTAACCTGAAGAGGTTAAAGTCTGTTCTTTGAGAATAACTTATTCCTATGGCATGTCCATCTTTGTACAGTGAAGGTTTCCTAAATGAACTAAGCTTTTGTATTGTGAGGCTGCATTAGGTAAGAAGTGTTCTCTTCAAAGGTAATGAAGGTGCAGCAAAACTAATAGGAAGAGCTGATTTCTTTCTAGAATGCTGCCTAGCAAAAAATGGCAAAAAATAAAAGCTGAAGCATCGCAGAAGGGCAGTTGCAATTGGCTCTCTTTATTTAATCTTCATGTTGAGCTTATGATACTGATTGATTTTTTGAGAAACAAGATAGCAGTGAGGAAAGAAACCTGGGGGTTGTCTAAACTGCTTCTTGACCCTTAGGAAGAGTTCAAGCCATTATGCTAAAAACATGTGTCCTTTTTTTTTTTTTTTAATGTAGAAAATGACAGCTGTCTGGAAAGAAAATTTTAGTAGAAGTAAGGAAAAACTGCTAAATTTGATCTTCTGTTTTTGATGCAAATACAGGAATTACTTACAATGTTTAAATCTCAAGCTCATGTCTGTGTATTAATGCAGGGCGTAGAGGTATCTTCAGTGGTACTTCTGGACTGCAGATCGCATACCTGAGTGGTACAGAATCCCAGGATGAGCCAACTCCTGCCTACAGTTTTAGCTCAAAGGACGTGACAGAACTAAAAACCTCTTTGCTATCAACTCCAAAATTCAAAGGTGTGGATATATTGCTGACGTCCCCCTGGCCCAGAGACGTGGGGAATTTTGGCAACAGTCCTGTAAGTGTTCTGTTTTCAGTTGGAGTGGGTTTCCAAGTGTATCTAACAAATGTTTGCCTTTCTGCTTACTTTCATTATTTGCAGAGGGGCCCCTGTTTGTTTCAGTTTACAAAAGCAAGGGCTTTGGAGGATAATCAACTGAAACAGCTTTGTTTCTACAGTGGTCCCTAGCATTTGTCTAGTAAAATCAAGCTTCAATAAGTAAAGCTCATGGTATAGTGCTGTGCTCAGACCATGGAGCTGTATCTCCTGGAGATACTGCTCATCTGGACTCGTTATTTTCACAGCTAGGTTTTTCTGAGTCTTAAGAAATTTGAGCCCCTTAAGGTCCTGATGTTTTAGTTTTAACGCTCAAGTGGGTTTGTGTAGTTTGCCTTAGTTTTGCACAGGCAAAGAGTGTTGCAGGATAATGATTGCAGTCCCAAGCTTTTTGTGGGCTCTTCTCAGTAGTTGTCTATAGACTTCACGTTGCCAGGTGTTTATGCTGCTTCATGAGAAGGATGTCTTTTTCCTTTTCTGGAATGTCTTTCTTCCCCTCTTGGGAATCTGAGTAACCTTGATCTGATGGTCAGTAATCAAGGATCCTTCCTCAACCTGCATGGGATCAGCCATATCACACTCTCCTGTTTTCGGGTTGCTCTGTGAGGAGGGATGAGACCTTCCTTTGTTCTTAGTCCTGGCTTGGAATCCCAAATACAGTCTAGGAAAACTTCTTTGGTTATTAGCTTCAGACGTTTGTTGCTGCAGGTAACCGTGTCTCATAAGCACAATCAGTTAACAAATGGGATTTACCTTAAACCTAGATAGGTTTCTTTTTCCTCTTCCACAGTTTTTATTTTTTATTTTTTTAAAGGACTTTTCCTGAAACATTACCATTGTGATAATCATTAAAAGGCTGAATTTTTATTCCTTAAAAAAAATAATATTTGCATATAAAAAAAATTTTTTATGTAATAGCCTCTTCATTTCCCTGTTTGGATAGTTCTGAGCTTTCATTCCAGTCTAAATTTGTCTCTTGAACATAATAACAGCATTTTAAAGCAGGTCCTTTTTTTTTCTTCTTCTCAGTGATGTTAAAATACAGACCTACTGCTCTGCTTTTACAGTCTACTTGCTCAGTTTCACTCCAGAGCAATCCAGTCCTAGAAGTTAGCTTAAATCTACGTGATGGAAAAGATTGTTGTGGTTTTGGGGTCTATTTTCCTTGGATTTTTTAAATCAGTAGAGGAAATTTCTGTCAAGCTTTCTCTTCCCTTAGATTCTAATGCTTCTCTTGCCAGTTTTCTTTACCAACTCAGGCTGCTGCTTAAAACTTGCATCAGTCCCAGCTGCCAGTTTGTGCTTTACCTTACATATATAAATCAAAAGGGAAAACTGCATTCAATTTCTAAAGAGCAATTTTCCCTTTGACACTGCAGGAGTCCACAGTTGTAGAAACATAAGTTGGAAAGGGCCTCTGGAGTCTTCTAGTCCAACCTTCTACTTGAGTTCATGCTGTTGTAACTGTGGGTTGCAAGTATTTCCCCAGCATCTCTTTTTCCCTCCCCTCCAACATTACTGATCTTCATGAACTTCATTTTTACATAAGTGTATGTGAGTGAGACCTTGCAGGTAATCTTATAGTAGATTTCTTTCCTTAACATTAAAATTGGATTCCATTCATTGTGCCGTCCCCAAGTGCTTGAGAAAGTTGTGAGCAAAAAATGGACATCTGATGTTCTTTTTCAGCGACAGAGTTAAGGATGGAGCGGGGAGATTTGTGAAACTTCAGAGTGTTTTATTGTCATAACTGAAAAGTCAGAGCGAATAGTTTCCATCTGATGATAAATTTTGCTGACTTAGATTGGTTGCTGTGGAATGATACCACTGGTCTCCAGTGTTGAACATTGTGGTCTAAGCATCTTCAATATCACTCGATGTTAAGTCATATTTTTTTCCTCCTTCAAATCTTAAGTGTGTCTGTGTTTATTTCCTTAGGTATCAGTCAGCTGTACTAAATGGTCTGGTTCTTGGTCTGTCTGGATTTTGAGGGCACTGTTTAGTTTGTGCCTAATTTTGAGTTAACAGTGTTGCTAAGCAAAAGTGGATTTCTGGTCATAACTTCAGATGATCAGAAACCTTTCCAGAGATGAATGCCACGTACTGTGAAAAATTATATTTTTTTGCTTCCTCTCAGTATCTTCAGATATTAAAAAAGGATACAATCCTCAGCCTAAAAGTGCAAAAAAAAACCCCCCAAAACCACTAGACTAGGTGTAACAAGATAGCTGGAGAGAAACAAGATGTAAGGATGTTCTGGCTTAAAGAGAAAAGTCGTATCTTGAAATTCATGTGGCGATTCTTTATAGGCGTATCATTGCACACTCGGTTGGCCTCAGCATGAATTTTCTGGGGATGTATTAACTTGGATTAACAGACAAATATATATTAATTAAAATATGTGTCTTGTTGGAAGTGTGTACTTCATGACCTGATGATTTCAATAATAAGTCTTTGAGATTCCTTTGGGTACTAAGGTGCTGAAATCATGTCACTCAAAATAGAACTTTTGAAGGATGAACATTTAGGGGTTTTTTGTTCCTTGTAACTTTAAGTTTCTCTTTCAGCAGAAGTTGTGTGAGGAGCTAAATTTCATGGATAAGAATTAATTCCTTGGGAGAAGTGTGTGAGTTTATTTTTCCTGAGATCCTTCTTAGCTCTGAATGTTTTCAGTGGGACTGGAACCAGCCAGTCCTTGGTGAGAAATGCTGTTGTGTTTACCTCTACCATGCCTGCTGCAAGGGCAGCAAAAGAGCACAAAGGAAACCGGCTTTCTTGAGGGTAGACTGGTGCCAGTCCAACTGTCAGCAGTGAAGGACTGTTAATAGGTATGTGCCAGGTCCATATTTTGTTCCCCATGTTTTGTTCTGGTCAGAAATAAAAGATCGAGCCCCTGCAGTTGCTGTTTTTACCTCCCCACCTCTCCCCAGGAATGTGTTTATGACCCTTATGGTCATAAACTCTAATTTTCCGGCACACAGTTCTGTATAATCTTTTTTTTCACTGCAATCCCACAGGGTTTTTAAATAAAGCCTTATTTGTATTTTGTAGGGAGAAATAGATACCAAGAAGTGTGGCTCTGCATTGGTATCTAATCTAGCTGCAAGTCTCAAGCCAAGGTATCACTTTGCTGCACTGGAGAAGGCCTATTATGAAAGACTTCCTTACAGGTATGTAAGACCATGTGAAACCTCATTTGTTTTGTAAGAAAGGTTCAGTTGTTAGAGAGCATAGGAGAACAACTCTAAATTTAATGAAGTCATCCAGGCCTCTTAAATACCTCATTTCTTCCAGCAAAGAGTCAAGATTATGCCGCAAAGGCATCTCGTGACCACGGTTCCTGCTGCCTCAAAAAACTGGCCACTGCTGACAGCAGTTGTCAGAGTATATTGCTGTGAATCTGATGACAAATTGGTGCAATTCTAAATGTAGTTGCCCTTAGTCCCATTTAAACTGTTCAACCTAATTCAGGGGTATATCTCTGAAAATGTATGGTGGCAAAAACCCATATTGTTAAGCGTTTGATATCCTTAATCATAACTTTGTTTATAAAATGAGAGTGGTTACATAATGTTGGTGTCAGTTTTATTTTTAGGGCGTTTTCTAAGTTGTTAGTGTTGGATAAGATTATGATTATGGTTTGTTTTCAGAATAGTGAATTATCCTCTGATCTCTGTATTTGGGCTGCAATGAGACCTTATTTTGGTCTGAGCAGCTCTTTATTGTTAGAACTTGTGAGTCTATCTGAACTCAGCTCTGCCTAATGCAGAACCTTTTTGTTCTTGGTCAAAGACAGTACATGATTGATGTGGTGTCTGAGTAGTTTCAGAAGGATGTATGTTTTCCTGCTGTCCTTTAAGTATATGCCAATACTTGAAAAAAATGTTCTGCTTCCCCACAGAAACCACATAGTGCTACAGGAGACCCCACAGCATGTAAGCAGGTTTATTGCTCTTGCTGATGTTGGCAATACAAGCAAAAAAAAGGTATTAACACTCTTGAATCTTTTTTTCTCTCAAGTACAAACAGTATGTCAGTAAGTGCAGCTTTGATTTGTCAGAGGACAGCATGGATCACTTAAAAGCTCAGTTGGAGCAGAATCTCACTTAAGTAATAGATTGCTCTGCCCATTATGTCTGAAGGATGAGGGTTGCAAGATGTATTCTGAGGCACCTATGTTTCTCTCTACCTGGTCAAATGGCATTTAGCTCTGAAGACAGCTACAGAGAAAAATGGTTAGAAAGCTACCATTACTTCTTCATCTTCCTCTCAGCTGCTTTATCTGTTTTCCCTTCCTGTGGCCTGCTTCAGGAAGGAAGTGAAGTTCCGCAGGAACCCTCACAGATCACTGAAAAAAGGTTATTAGCATTTTTGGTTGAGGATTAGGAAGGAATATACACAACTGAACTTGGGTAAACCAAAGCTAGAGTTTTGCAGTATGTGATGAGCTGAATTATTAACTTATCCCTGTCCTACTCTGAGCCTTGTTTAGAGCTCGCACTGCTCTGAGTCAGTTTGATTCATTGAAACACCAGAAAACAAGCCCAGTGAAAACAAAGAAAAGATGTTTGCTGTAGTGCATGTACTTTGGGTAAAAATGAAGACTTCTTTAGTGTCTTACTTCAAATAATTAACCTTTGATGGGGATTTTAACCCGTTTCTCTCCTCTCCTTAGCAAAGCTGCAGAATATTGGTATAGAAAAACATATTGATACTGACTGGGAAGGCATAGGAACTGGGCCTCATAACCAAAAAGATCCAGGAGTCCTAGAGAGAAAGAAGGCCTGAAAACAGGCAAAGATTAACTATCAAAATAAGTGGACATATCTATTTATCTTTATTTGGTCTTACAGTGAGGGAGGAGCTTCTTTTTCAAATAGAATACATTACTACTTCTCAAAAAACTTTCTTTACGCTAAAAGGAATGAGCCACTTGAAAGTACAGCATAAACTTCTGGTTGCATTGGTGGCAGACTGGTACAGGGGATGTTCTTGTGTGTCCCACCCTGGCTTAAACTGGTTTGTTGAATTATTGCAGAACTAAGTTGTGTATTACCATTTCAGAGATGACCTCTTCACAGCTGTAGTCCTGCTGAAAAGCTTTTTGCATTTGAGCTCTCTCTCTTCTTCTAGTATCTCTATGCGTTCAGCATTGTTCCAATGAGCTTGATGGACCCTGCAGAGCTAGTGAAACAGCCACAGGATGTCACAGAAAATCCATACCGAAAATTACGGAAAGAGGCGCATAAGGCCAAGACACTCGTGTGTGCAGAGGTACTACCATGTTCTGCTTGTGGGTGCAATTTGCTTTCCCTTTCTCTGTTCAGGGAGCTTGGAATGGTGTTTGGCATTAACCTTTAAATATTTCTATCCATTATGCTTTCAGGGTTATGTGAAAGCAACTTAGGTTAGTTGAATTGTATAAACGTGATACATGGGATTTTATGATAGAATTTGCCCCCTTCTTCCTGCAGGTTTGCATGGACTGTACGTGATGCTGTAGTCAGATCTGCTTGCTTGCTAGGATTATTCTGTGTGGGCACCTTAGCGTGCAAGGTCTTGTTCTGTCTAAGGCTGTAGACTAAAAGTTACTTGCAGCTGGCCCCAGACTCAGCTTGAATTTAGGCTTTGCTGAAACTGTGTATAACTAGGAAGTACAAGCAGTGATCTCCAGCCTTTCTCACCATAGTCTGTGCACAGAGTTAGGGGCTGGGTCCTTCCAGCAGGCAGTGTGGGAGGACGTGAAGGTGACTTACAGACACCTCTCAATTCTTTCAGCTGTGACCCCTCCGCCCCCAAGCAGAGATTTACTGTTGTGTTCAACCCCTAGCAACAAGGCTCTTAAGCAGACCAGTCAGTTGATAACTTTATGAAAGTGGAAATTCTTGTACCTTTGCACTTAAATACATAGTTTAAGACAGGCACAAAAACTGGTGAAGTTTTCTGGAAAAGGTGCTTCAGCTTATGTGCCAGTTCTTACAATGCAGGGAAGATGTTTCCTGTGGGTTGGATTTTTAGACTGCGCAGTTGTGCTCCTACCTGGGAGCCAGGGTAAGTTTGGATGAGCAGCCCTGCTCTTTGCCGCGCATGCTTCCTTCTGCAGGGTTAACGCCTTCTAGTAATGTTTTGCCTTACTTTACAGCTTAGCCAAATGGCTTCAGCCTCCATGTGTGTCTATTAACATCTCTAACAAATAAAGCCGTCATTTTGGTGCCGACTCTGAATTGGAAAAGATATTTGAATAATCCATAAAATCAAACAGTTCTGAAAGGTCAGCAGGAGAAAGTAGCAGTTCTGGACAGTTCTCTCATAATTTTTTCCTAGGCTGAGGCTGCGTATCTAGACAGACAAGAGCTGTTACATTATTGGCAGAGATCAAATCATTTCCTTCAAGGAGGCTGATGCTTTTGCTAGATGTTTATACATCCCTTCGGGAAGGAAGCAAAGTTGTGTACATACTGTGTCTCTGCAAGATGTAGTTATAATGAGCTTTTGTTTATCATTTTCTGAACAGGAAGAACCAGCTTGTCAGTTTTTCTTTGATTTGAACAAGAATCAAGGAATGAAACGTCCCTCAGATGGGAAAGAGAGAGGGAACTCCCAACCTAAGCAAGCTAAAAAACCCCGTAAGTATGTGTATGCTTTTATCTGAGAGCATCCCTTGTAGCTCTCAGACTATTTCACTCTTTATTTTTCTCATGCTGCTGAGCTGTATTGCGTTATCTTGCAACCGTGCCCCATTATTGCATTAGACGCTACGGGAACACAGTGGGGAAGGAACAGTCCTGTGTTTTTTCAAAGACCTGGCAGTAAACAGATGAGAGAAAAGTCAAAGGTGTAATTTTAAAAGCTAGTTGACCTGTGATGATGGGGATGGGATGATACTGTTCACTCTGTAAAGCAGTTGGCCTCTATACTTTGCAACAGGCATCTCCACGTGCCAGTATCTTTCCACGCAAGGGTATTGCAAGAGACTGAATCAGTGTTTACGAGTTCTTGTAATACCACTTCAGTTTTATTCTGTGCTGAGTGTTCAGGAAATACTAATGAACTTGAAAGGGAGGAACACCTGTTACCTGTACTTCTGTGCTGTAGATCTATTTTGAGTTTTGTCTGACTAGGAGAAATTGAAATTAATCCTCTCAAGATCATGAATTTCCAGTGACAATGCAAGCCTGTATCTTTAGCAAATGTAGGGTTTCAGTAATGAAGAAATTTGGCCTTTAATGCAGATGTCTGTGTCAGCTTCCACCTTGTTTCTGTGAAAGCTATTTCCACTGCCAGTGGAAAAGAAGACATTCTTCAAGAATGCCTCTGCTAGATGAGTCTGGTTGCCTTTGTTACATGGGTCTTCCCCCCCCCCCATTATTGTTGCCATTATTGTTGCCATTATTGTTGCCATTATTGTTGCCATTATTGTTGCCATTATTGTTGCCATTATTGTTGCCATTATTGTTGCCATACACTTAGTGTAGTCCTCACAAATAGTGGTTTTACAGGTTAAACTATCTTTTGCTAAAACTAGTGCATCCTCGTTGCTGTACAGATGCCTGCACAGGTGTGACTGGCTGGATTGACAGTCAGTTTTAATGAAAGAATGTGGGTGTGTGGGTCTTCCGCCACACCTACGTTTTTATTGTAGAACATAGTGTACCATTGTGTAAGTTCATGTAGCTTCCAAAGTCTTTTGGAGTTTGTTGTGACGAGAAGGGAATCTTGTTACATAGTTTTGTTCAGAAATCAACCCCCAGAACGAGACATCTCGTTTCCTAAGTTTATTGGGAGAGCCCCATCAATTTTACTGTATTAGCAAATCTGCTTGTCTCTTTCTGTATGAAGCCTCCAGAGGACCTGAATATAGTGTTTAACCCTAGTCAGATGCTTATCAATACAATTGGTTTATATTAAAGGTCAGCTCAAGTATCACAATCTGGGTGCGACTCTGGATGTTTGAGTATGATGAACAGGCAAGAACTAGCATGCATGTGTGACAGCATCTGTCCTTGTCTGTGCCTATGCAGTAACTTTACCTCTTTTCTGTATAAATTGCCTGGTGCTTTCTTATTAGTGAATTGTAATCACTATATTCCTGGAATTAGCATGCTGCTCTAAATTAGAGCACTTGAGAACGGAGGTCAGCAAATGTGCAACTTGGCCTCCTCATCCCCTGTTAGCGGAGATTCCCAGAGGCACCAGGTCTCTGACCAGATCTTGCCTTGCAGAGCTGCGTCCTTCTGACACCTTCCACTTCAGTATCAGTTAGGAAGGGTGCCTGGAAAACACAGGTCTCCCAGATCTTGATGTGTTTCTTGTTCTCCCCCATAAGCTTAATACTAACACTTGTTTCTCTGTATTCTCCCAATAAAGCACAGCCAACAGGGCCCTGCTGGTTCTGCCTGGCCAGCCCGGAGGTTGAGAAGCATTTGGTTGTTAGTATTGGCACGCATGTAAGTACCCTTAGCACATTCCTTCCTGTGTGAAGGCAGGATCATGCTAAGATGTAGCAATTTTAAACATGAATCTGTAATTTTAAATCTTTACTTAAAGAAAGAAAAGAAAAAAAAAAAAAAAAAAAAAAAGGAAGCCTGGCTTGGAACTGCTGTCAAAATTTGCTGAAGTGCACAGATGCAGACTGCGAAAGCCTTTTTCTGAAACTATCTGCTGATAACATTATGCACAACAAAAGAGATGAGATGCGCTAACAAAAACCATCTAAACAGACTGACTACAGATAGTCTAGACAGACTATAGTCTACACGGACTATCCAAATGGACATAGTCTATGGGGTTTTTTATTTTATTTTAAACAACAACAGGAAAACCCACCTCTAAGTAAACAAACCAATCCAGCAGCGAAATTCACTGTTTTTTTTTGTTTGTTTGTTTGTTTTTTGCCCATATTATTTTGTCTATTTTAGACTGAAATCAGATGCCAAATAAGCAAGAAGTGTACCATGGATTTTGCTGGGATAACCACACTAAGAAGTGTTTCTGATTTCTCTAGACTGTTATAGTACCATAAACCCACCCCCTACTTTTATATGCGCAAACATACTCCCATATGCTCTTTACCGGTTCTTGTGTAACAGCAAAATATTTCCTGGAGTGGATGGAGCTGTAGCAGTAAAATTGTGTAGTGAAACTATCCTCTTCCTCTTCTCCCTAACTTGGACCCTTGGTTTTGTTTTCAATTTCTTTCATTTCCCCCTAAAAGACATAGGTATATAGACAGAGATTTGTAAAAATGAAACATGGCCCTATTTTGTTCAGGCAACAGACCTGAACTATGCTGACAGAAGACTTTTTGTTTTTTTTTTTTTTTTTTTTTTTTTTTTTTTTTTTGCTGTGCCAGCCTTAAAGATTTTCGTGTGTTACTACCTGACACGACTTTTCCCGTGTGAACTCAGTGTCAGTTAGCATCAGCTTCGGCAGTAGGATGCGCTGGCTGGAGTTATGCCCAACATCCCTGGGGTGATTTGTTCCAGTTTTGTCATATACAGATTAAACAGAAGATTCATAATTTTTATTGGAGAAGTTGAATTAATCATTGGTCTCTCTATTTTCCCTAAATTATTGCTCCTGTGTAGCACAGTCCACAGCTACAGGGACAGATTTGTCCACATGTTTAGTTTAAATGCAGGTGTAAGTTTTTAAGTGGATTTTTTTTTGGGGGGGGGGGGGGGGTTATAATAGAATTTCTAGCCACAGTGGTTCATTCAGTTGCTGCATTGCAGACAATTTTCTGGCATTAGAATTTTTTTTTTTAAGTAGTAGTTCCTGCCTTTTTCTCATTCATCTAGTAATTAATAAATTTCTAATGAACTTACTCTCTAGTAAGTGACATCGAAAAGGAAGCTTTACTGATTTGGGATAGCTAGGCTGTGGGATACTCTCGGAATGTGGTCAGCACAAGTGAGCTTCGCAACATGGTAAGTGTTTGCAGTGAGTGAGTAACTGATATATATTTGTTTCGTTCTAGTGCTATCTTGCCCTGGCCAAGGGCGGCTTACTACCTGATCATGTCCTGATTTTGCCTATAGGGCACTATCAATCAGTAGTTGACTTATCTTCAGAGGTGGTGGAAGAAGTGACCAAGTACAAATCCGCCCTAAAGGAATTTTTCAGAAGCAAGGGAAAGAGATATGTCTTATTTGAAAGAAACTATAGGAGTCAGCATCTGCAGTTACAGGTATGATTTTTAGTGCAATACTGGAAGAATGCAACCTGAGTTTATATGCAAATGTGTTGAAAGTGAACGCTCACCTTCAGCCTTCCCTTCACAGAGTATGGATAGAAGTCATCTTACCAAGGTTAGACGCAGAACAAAAACAAAGCCTTTGTGCTGGTTGTGCCGCAGTCCTTTAGTTTTTCCTGTTACAGCAGGCACAGGGTTGATTTGTGTTGAGTGAGTGGGCAAAAAACTGTTTTTCCTGTCATGGAACTAATTAAAAAGCTCACAACGTCTACAGATGAGTTGCAAGACTTTGCTCTTACTCTGATCAGCTCACACTGGCATATGAACTGTGGTACTTGTAGTTTAACTGAAATAGGCTGAAAATCTAAAAATATACCTGCAGAGCTCTGGTATTGGTAGACAACAACCAACCTTTTGATTTGATTGTTTCTTGTATGCCGATCATTTGGTGGTTTATTGTGGTGGTTTCTGTATCTGGCAGATCTGTAACTGTATCAGAGCGGCCTTAAACTACCACAAAGATCAGAAAGGAGGACGAGTGTTCTGAGAACTCTTTCAGGCTTTTAAGTTTTCAGTTTTTTGTTCAACTCCTACAGAAAATCTCTCATAAGTTTAAGCCTGTATAGATAGGTGCTCACCTGTCTTGCATGATGATGATGAGCAGTACTGAGGAGCATACCAGCTCCAGTGATGGATTTATTGCTTTCTGTGAGTAAATGGTTTGTCTTGTCTTTTCCTCTCGTTATGAAAATGTTGTCCATGCTCTCCAGGTGATTCCTGTCCCGTTGGACCTCTGTACTTCTGAAGACATTAAAGAGTCCTTTATTGTACAGGCACAGGAACAACAGATTGAATTGTTAGAGATCCCAGAGCACTCAGATATCAAGCAAGTATGAGACAAGATTTCACCTGTTATTTACCTCACCTCAATCCTTTCTAGGCTGGTATTTCATTCTGGGGTCATTTTGCATGGTAAGACTAAGCTGTTGGAGGTCGACCGCCATAGACTTGAGTTGCAGATATGCCAGACGTTTTCTGCTCCAGATGAAGTCACCGTGAATGACAGATGCTTTGCTTCCTTGAAAAATAAGCCCTTTGTCTGCCTGCAGCAGTTATTGATAATCTTGGAGAGCCTAAGGTGTATATTTTCTTTTCATTTGAATGAAGCCTGTGCTGCTAGGTGCTTTCAGCACTGCTGTTCTGATGCAATTTGCTAAGATGTCCTGTAGTTTCCTCAGAGCAGCTGTGTGTTTGCTGGAGGAGAAACTCCAAATATAGCTTATACAAAAGGTAAGGCAGAAATCTTACTTCAGGGACAGGGATGTAAGAAATGACCCTTTGCCCTGCTATCCCAGCTGTGTGCACAGCTAGTTGCATTCACTGCTGGTAGTGCTAAACCAACCCTCTCTCAGTGTCAGTGCAAAGCAGGTAGCTTTAAGTTCCCTTGGATAAGGATTTGGAAGAAGTATTCCTTTGTACCAGAGAAATTAGTCTGTAGTGATATAGGCTTCTCTGTAACCAGTAATCACAGGGAGACCGTATCTGCAGCAAGAGCTGGAAACAGCGCATGTTTATGCTAGTTACTTTCTAAGCTATTTATGAGTATTTATATCTGCATCAAAAACTGGGTTTTTTTGTTTTTTGTTAGCTGAGAAGTGTAAATTTACTCTCTCCACACAATATTTTTTTTTCTTCATCTACAATATGCCATATTAGCTTGGGATGACTTAGCTAGGCAACTATGATCACTCTTACCCAAGGTCTGATATTTAATGTCTCTGTAGTGGTGTCATCTGCAGAATTACCCCACAAAAATGTAACATTGTGCTGTACAGTGCTCTGTATGCAAGCCCACAAACCAATCCCAGCTGAAAGCAATCCATCATTTCAGGTTGTCTCTTAATAGCTGCATTTTGAGATCTATGATTGATCCAGTTTGTTTCTGTTTGTGTGTTCTAATCTGGTTTTCAGTTTGCTTCTCAAAGGAAACTAGAGTGCAGCTAGAGTCCCTCTTGTTAGGAAGCATTAGCTCCTTGACAGAGTGGGGCAGATTTCCAGGACACAGCTACTCGAATAAAAGAGTTAGGAGAGGGCCTTTTTGGTGTTTTATTGATGAAAAGGCTTTGGCGTGGACTCAGCCAGCGTTAGACAACCCACAGGATGAAGTCCTGTTTTTTGTGCATAGGTACATCTAAACCTCAGGGTCTGCATAGTCTCAGATCAGCCTTGGGAGAAGAATCTAAAGGAAGCCTGGATTTCCTTAATTCTAATGTTCAAATGAATCAAGGTTACCTTCAGGGAAAATCCAAGTATAGAGTCATCTACACCAGTTACCATGTCCAAAAAATGTACTTTCTTGCTTGAGTTCAAAGCCCATCTCTCATGAAACCGTATCATTTTTAAATAACAGAACTAGAGTAGTTAAGATTCTGCTCCTCTGTGGGGTTAGAGACCATTTAAAACAGCAGGGTGAATTTAACATTACTGGAAGACTTTGACTTGAAAATATTCAGTGTTGCCCTGCCACTGTTAAATGCTGCCCTTGCTCCCCTGAGGCAATAAGAGGCCTGAAAACCTGCAGTTCCCTGCGGCTTGGAGGGAACCAGGGCCCCTTTTTCTGGGCTCCGTGTTTCAGCGAGGTCTCCCTTTCTTTCCCTAGGTAGCCCAGCCCGGGACGCCCTATTTCTACGTGGAACTGGACACGGGCGAGAAGCTTTTCCATCGCATCCGGAAAAGCTTTCCGCTACAGTTTGGCAGGTTTGGGGTTGTTTGTTTGTTTGTTTGTTTGTTTGTTTTTGGTGCCCCTTTTCCCTCCTCCCTAATGCTCTGGTGAAGCAAAGCATTGTAGGGGCTGTGGCAGCTCATGCACCCCAAGGCCTGCTGGGGGGAGGTGATTGGGGAGGGGGGGGCTGTGATGTCATGTCAGGCAAGGTGAGGGGCATGTTTGAGGTCGTGCCAGAGGAGGGAGGGGTGTGTGTAAGGTCATGTTGGGTGGGGGGGGCTGTGATGTCATGCCGGGTGAGGGGAGGAGGGGGCTGTGACATCACACCGGGGGAGGGGAGGCAGGTGATGTCATGTCGGGCCAGGGGGGTGGTGTGACATTGCCCTGGGGTGGGTGGGGGGGGTCGGCTGTGACCTCACGCTGGGTGAGGGGGAGGCACATGATGTCACGCCGGGCTGGGGGGGCGGCGTGACGTCACGCCGGGCGGCTGACGCGGGCTGTGCTTGCAGGGAGGTGCTGGCGAGCGCGGCGCTGCTGGGGCTGCCCCACCGCGCCGACTGGCGGCAGTGCACGGCGGCGCGGCCCGAGGAGGCGGCCGCCGCCCAGGCCTTCCGCCGCGACTTCCAGCCCTTCGACTTCGCCCTGCAGGCCTGACGGCGGCGGTGACGGCGGCGGCGAACGCGCGGCGATTGGCGGCGGCGGCGTGACGCGCGCGCGCTCCTCTGTGACGCGGCAATAAAGGCGGTGTGGCGCGGGGCGCTGAGTGGCTGCGGCGCGGGGCCGGGGGGCGGCGGAGGCGGCATGGAGCGGGCCCCCGGCGGCGCGGCGCTGCGGGGGCAGCCGGCGGGCGGCTGCGGCCCCTGGGAGATGCGGGACCGCCTGGGCACCGGCGGCTTCGGCAACGTCTGCCTCTACCAGCACCAGGTGCGCGCCGGGCCGCGGGGCGGGGCGGGGCGGGCGGCGCGCCGGGCCCTCTGACGGCGCTGTGTCCCGCAGGACTCGGGCGCCAAGGTGGCCATCAAGTCGTGCCGGCTGGAGCTCAGCGTCAAGAACAAGGACCGCTGGTGCCACGAGATCGACATCATGAAGAAGTGAGTGCGGCCCGGCGCCGGGCCCGGGCCCTGCTGCTGCTGCTGGAGCAGGGTGCCGCCCGCGCCCCGGCCGCCTCTCCCGGGGGCTGCCGGCGCTGCCGCTCCCGGTACCGACGGGCTTCCTGCCCCTAACGTGCGGCCGTGCAGGCAGGGGCGGCTGGAGTCCGCGCGTGCCTCCGCAGGCAGTGTGCGGGACAGGGCTCCAGTGACAGCCAGACCCCTGGTCTCACGTGTGGCTGGTGTGTGGGACGGGGGTGTAGTGACAACCCGACCGCTGGGGTCGCATACGGCCAGTGTGTGGGATGGGGGTCTGGGTGTCACTAGACCCCCAGGGTCACATGTGGCCAGTATATGGAACAGACGTTTAGTGACAAGCACACTCCTGGGGTCATATATGGCTGGTGTATGGGACAGAGGTGTAATGACAGCCAGACATTCGGCCACTGTGCCAGATGGGGATCTAGTGACAGCCAGACCCCCTGGCCTCATGTGTGGCTGCTGTGTGGGATGGGGTCTAGTGCCAGCCGACCCCCACACTTGCATTCGGCCAATGTGTTTGAGGGTCTAGTGGCAGCCACGCCACTGGGGCCACATGCAGCAGGTGTGTGGGGTGGGGATCTAGTGACAACCAGACCCCTGGGCTCATGTGTGTGGTTAGTGTTTGGCATGGGGGTCTAGTGACAGGCAGCCCTCCTGGGCTCACATGTGGTTGGTGTGTAGGATGGGGGTCTAGTGACCCCCCCTGCCCCCAGCTTTATATGGCCAGCGTGCAGGACAGGGGTTTAAGTGACAGTCAGAGTCTGTGCACTCGTGTGGCCGGTGCGCAGGACTAGGGTCTAGTGCCAACCAGAGCTGCAGCCTTCCCTGCTCTGCACTAGCATTTGGCTGGTGTGTGGGTTGGGGGTCTGTGATGTGTGGAGCTGGAGTCTAGTGACAGCCAGGTCCCCTGGGCTCACATGTGGCCAGTGTTTAAGACCAGGGTCTAGTGACATTCAAACTCCTCTGCACTTGTGTACCAGCTGGTGTGTCAGGCTGTGATCTGGGGATTTCTGAACCCTTCTGCTGTCATGTACCAACTAGCATGTTGAATTGGGATCTAGTGATAACCACCCCCACCCCCCCCCGCACTCATGTGCTGGGCCATCGATTTGCTCAGGATCTAGTGACATCCAAACTCCTCTATGCTCTTATGCCAGTGCCTCAGTCTTCATCTAGAGACATCCAAACCCCTGTGTGCTCCCATACCAACCAATTCATTGGACTGTGATCTGGCAATTGGGGATCTAGGAATAGCTGTTTTCTGTGACGCTCCCTTTCTTACTGAGTAACGTCTCCCAGCTCTTTTTAACGAGAGGCTACTCACCCTGGGCAACCCACCATCCCTCTCCAGCACGTCCCTCTGAGATACCTGTGAATCAGAGCAGGCGAAATTCATCCTCATGGACAGAGTTACTCAGTTATTTCTCTGGGTGTCAGGCATCTCATGGAGTTGTTCTCTCATCCTGAGAACTGCTTCTTGAGGGAGATCCTGTAGCATGAAATGAACAGTCCTGCTGGCAGGAGCAAGGACACCCTTACAGAGTTTTGTTTTGAGTTGTCCTCAAACAACTCAAAACTCTTTGCTGTGCCCACACTGCATGGAGCTTTACTGAGCTCATGCTGTCCCTTGTCACACTGATCTGCTTATATACACACTACGTGCACATTATGTTATAGTTAGCAGAGGAAACCGCTTGCAGACATCATGTTAGAGCTAAATTTGTAATTCAGTATTGGATAATCACTTTTCCTATGAACATTTTCACTGCAAAGCCATATTCATGTTCTGAATATAGGCACTGAATCATGCTTCTACTACTTTTCTGTGATAACTCTCAGAGACTTTGGACTGTGTACATGGGAGTAATTTATCTTCACTTCCTTCTAGATATGTGTTTTATTCCTGAGAATAGCATATTTTGAGGCAGTCAGGAAACAGCTGTTTGAATGTAGCTGCACAAATGATTTTTTCCCAATGTACATGTATTTTACGTGTCTAGTTCTACTTCCATAGTATAGTTGCACAAGAGTTAACATATTCTTACAAAACTTCTGGACCAAAGGGAAACTGTCCTCAAATGCAGAAATAAAAACACGTATGAAATGGCTGTGCCAAGAATGTGCAGAAATCAAGAATTTGAGCCTGGATCTCCATCATCCAAGTCCTGTATCTTGACTTGGAGACCACGTTTCTGCTCATCACTGGTTTGTGTATTCACAACGTATGGATTTTATGCATTTCGATACTGGTAGGTACCTGTTAAAGAGTGTACTTCTCAGCAGCAATACATTTGGGGAACAGAGATCTTACTGAAACATAAAGCGTGGTTGGTTGGTAGTCTATCTTCTTGCTCTTCCAAAAGAGGGGTCAGACTTTTCATCAAGCTTTTCATGTGCCTAGGTTGAACCATCCCAATGTAGTAAGAGCCTGTGAAGTTCCTGAGGAGATGAACTTTCTTGTTAACGATGTTCCTCTTCTAGCAATGGAATATTGTTCAGGGGGCGATCTCCGGAAGGTAAGCTCTGCTTTGCCTTGACACATGTAGGAAAATGAGTCGAGTTAATGCTCTTTTCCTAACTGCAGTTGTCTGTGAAACCATATATATTATGTGGCCCTTTTTGGGGAGGGTACAGGTGCAGAGATGTAAAAATGCAGTAAAAAAAAACACAGCTCAAGTGTGAAGTGAGGCTTGTGCTATGAAACCAGGTGATAGAAGGAGTAATCCAAGGGCAGATACTATTTTATCCTGAAGCAGTGTCTCCTTTCATAGGATTGCATGAGCATTAGTGCAATTTCCTGTAACCTAGATATTAGCACCCACCATGACTGGATTTGCTGCTGTTTGTCTGTATCTATTTGGAGTCTGACCTGTTTTTAATCCATGTGTGTCCAGTGTTTTGTTGTTTTCGGCTACAAGGAAGGATTTTGATTCTCTTGTGCTAGGCTTGGGCCACCAAAACTTCCAAGATTTTTCTGTTTCCTTCTAAACTGGGAACTGCCTTTCTGCAAAGCAGCAGCAGCAGCACCCAAGAGTAAATGAACATTTCGGTAGTTCACAAGGCAGTGGCTTTATGGCCAGATAGATTCTGTACTCCCTTTCCATTGTAGCTGGGTTCAGTAAGCAGTTGTTTGTTTGAGGATGAAGAAGCAGATTTCCACTGATTAAAGGTTGCTTAGAAATCACTTCATCTAAGTGATCAGGAAGCTCTTTTCTGTTAAACATGTTTTTTTGGGTTTTTTTTTACCAGCGTTAAATAGCAAACAGCTTAGAGAAACAAGTCATGGACTGGAAGGACTTGTAGAAAGCCAGAAGGAGTTTAACGAAAGCAGATGCTGAATGCAATAACTACATGTTTGTGACTTATTTAGCTTTGTTTTATTTTCTAGCATTGCTTAAAACAGTTGGGGCAGTCTTTAAGACTGAAAGGATGGCAGCGAAAGGAAGCGGGTTTATACTGAAATACCATTTGGATGTTGCAAACACAGAGAGCAGGCCATATTCTCAATGATTCTTGGGTGTTGTATTTATGCAGTACAAGTTTTGAGAAAACTTACAGGTAAACTGGGAAACTATGGCCAAGAAATTTGGGGTTGCATTAGCTCTGCTTTCAGTACAGTACTTGATAATTTAATTTCTAGTGAAACCTTGAAAGTTACATAGGTTCTGGGACAGTTTAGGAAGTAACATGCTTTATTTCACTTGATCACATGTAGTGCTTTGTTTCTTATAAAAAAAAGATTTCTTATTTTTGGTCCTACTCTGTCTTTTTTAAACCTTTCTCCTACACTTACTTGGTATCATTTGTGTTTTGCACTGCTGTTAATTTCTCATTGTACATCTGTGATCTTTCATAAAGCCTGGAAAAGCATGTGCTTCTGTCTACATTTTTATGCTTACGCTCCTTCAGGGAAATGCTGTAGGATCTGAGCTTGAATTCTGACTTGGTCCTTCTCCTTCATTATTGTTCAGCACATCTACTCAGAACAGAGGGCTCAGGGAGTGAGATGTTGGAGTTTGGTTTCTTTCCCATGGAATTCTGACTGCTGAGATGAGTGCCTGAGGTGCGGGAGACAGGTGGAGACATGAAGGTACACCATGGGAGTAGTGGCTGCAGGGTAGAGGTGTACTTCAGTCATCTATGAAAGCATTCCACATAGCCATGAAGGAAAAAATCCAATCGCTCACTGATAGACTTGAGGGAGTATGCAGGGGATTGCTGAGGCTAGTTATTGGCAGGTTGTTTAAGGCAGCCTGGAGGCAGTCTGAGGTGATAGTGCTGAGAGAGGTACTAGAGGACATCTCCTTTGCCGTTTTTAAGGTGCCTGACTGTGGAGTAGGTGGCCGGTGCTGTTTCTCATCACCTCCAGGGTTCAGGCAGCATTATGGGAGTAGAGACTGACTACAGATGACTACAGGAGGTGTCCACGGTGTTCGGCAGCCTCTCAAGAAGGGAGCTGATACCTGGGTGACTTTTCCTTAGTCTAGGGTATTGCTTGGATGCAGCACAGTGAGAAAAACAGACTCTGTTAGAGCCCATAACCAGCTTGTTCAGTTTAAAGAAGCAGTCACACAGGGCCAGGAAGATAGTCTGGGAGTTGTAAATGACTTTACAATGGCTTTCTCTTCTGTGGTGTGCCCTATGCTAAATTTTGCCTGTTACTTTCCCTTCCTTTCATCTGTTCTTGAATGCCTAGGGCTTAGGTCTATATCCATTCCTTTTGCTTTTTGTCACTAAGTCTCGTTTTCCCCAATGGAGAGCAGGTGTTCTTCCAAGCAGCAGAGCTGCTTCAGATATTCAGGGTGTTCCTAAATCCCATCAGGCCAAAATTCAGAAGATGGGGAACAAGCAGATTCCGGGAAGCTGGCCCCCAGTTGCCTGAAGCCATATGCCCTACATGGGTCTCTTGTCAGTTCACTTTCCGATGGTTTTCATGCTTCTGTGGTCTTATTCTAAGAGACCAAATCTTCTTTTCAACCCTTGTACCTGTGCAATGAATTTTGTTTTTGTCCGGGTTGTTTTCTTTTTTCTCATGCTTTTAATTTGCAAAGTCACCTACCTTATTCAACTATGGTTATATTTGAGCTGTGCTGTTTTTTCTGTGGGGTGTTGGCAAGAATGGAAGATGGTGTTCTTGACTATTAATTGTTGCATTGCAGGTGTAATATTGTTTTCTTTTCTGTAGTTGCTGAACAAACCCGAAAACTGCTGTGGGCTTAAGGAAAGTCAGATTCTTTCTCTACTTAGTGACATTGGTATGTAGTCTGTTGCCTTTCCTGTTGTTATGTTTATTATGTGTAATTGCATTTTTCTGTTTCAACTGGACTAGCAAAAACAGGCTGCTAAAACAAATCAAGTTTCTGTTCCAGAGGAAGGACTTTGTGTCCCTGCTGATCATAAAGACAAGAAACTTTCACTACTGACCTGTCTGTGGAATGTGATTTGAAAAGCTATGTATTGAGCGGTTGTTGGTAACTCTATGACATTAAGGTCACAGTTTGCTAGTTCAAAACCTGCTTCTGTTAATGGCTCTGGAGATGCCAAACTGCATGTCAGCTGAAGGAATGTAACTTTTGCAAGCCTAAAAACAAGAACCAACATGAGAAATGCCAAAGTTGCTGTGTGTCTTCTTTATGTAGGGTTTGCTAGCGGGAGGGAAGTTTTGTTTGTTCCGGATGACAGGGCTGAGGAGATGATAAACTGGATTGCGGTTGAGAGCAGGACGGGTAAGAGTGTAGCAGAAGGAGAAGGGAACAGTACAGGCCAACCATGCTGTGGCCAGTCCAGAAATCTTCTGGCTAATGATCTGCTTTCAGCTAAGGGTCAATTAGTTGGGTTATCTCAAATAAGCATGCCTAAACATTGAGAATCTTCTCCTTTTGGAAGACCAATTACATGGGGCTATATTAGGAACAGTGTGGCTAGCACAGTGAAGAAGTTTATTGTCTCCTTTACTCAGTGCTGGGGAGGCCACATCTGGGTATAGTACCCACATTTGACTAAAGAAGGATGTGGAGATCCTGGTGAGGCCCCACAGAGGCTGCCAAGCTGTTCGGGGCCTGGAACACATGACTCACAAGGGGATGGGATGGAGCTGGACTTCTTGGGTCTGGTCAAGGGGAGGCTGAGCTAGGATCTGAGAGCAGACTGTGACGGTGGGAAGGGTGAGTAAAAGCTGATGATCAGGGCCAAACTTTACTTGGTATTGGTGGGCAACATAACAAGGGACAATGGTCACAAGTTGCACCCTGTGATGTTTGGATTGGACATGGGGAAGGATGGTGCAGCCCTGAGACAGGTCAACAAAGAGATGGAGGATTTCCATCCTTGGTGGAGGGTTTCAGGACTGAAAGCCATAGTCACCCTGACCTGGTGTTGTTGACCTGTCCTTCTGTGAGCAGGAGGTTGGAGGAGAGACCTCTGGATGTCCCTTCCCGCCAACACTGCTGTGGTGCTGTGAATCAACTGTGTATGGTCCTAGGAAAGGTTTCAAGGCAGTGCTTAGGGAGGCAGAGTGATGAAAAGATGACAGTTATCCAGTGATTGACTTGATCTGCATTGTAGAAAGTGTCCAATATCATGTGGATTTCAGGTTCTGCTAACTGGAAAGAGAGTAGGCAGCAAGTCAGTACAGGGTGGGAGTAGCCCAAGGAGACAGCACTGCTGTTAGAGAACAATTTTCTTTGATAAATTCTGGGCACCTGCTCAAAATATCTTTCCTAAGGCAGTGGTAATCTATCAAGGTCAGTCTGTGATGCAAACTTGATGGTTTCTAGACGTGCTTCATCAAATCTTTATCACATTTTGCGGACTGTTGAGCTTTAGCTTGCTTGATGCCAAATTCTTGGCTGCTGAGAGCACTGTAAGGAGATGAATATCTCCAGTGTGGCAGTCACATCGCATCTGGATAGCCTCTGTCAGTGTGTGCCACTGCTTAACAAGTAGCGACTTGCTGCCTTACTTTGAAGAAGAGGTATGAGAGAGTCTCCTCAGACTGGCCTTCCTGTCTATCAGGAAAAGTGCCCAGCTTCTTGGACACCCTGGGGCGGACACATCATCTGATTCGGGCTGAAGCCTGCAGATGAGTTCCCTTGGTTTCTGTAGCAAGTGGGCTTTCCAGGAGAGCTGCTCAGGAGAGCTCCTCATCTTTTTAATTCTGTTGCAGTTAACCAGTCTCTACTTGTAGGAAAGGACCCCTATTTTTAGGATGAAGAAGTGTTTGGGTGAAGAAGCTGGCCTGAGCTTTTAGGCAGGACTCTTAAGGGGTGCTTTTCTGTGTCTCAAAAGATGGAGGAGAAGAGAGAGGATTGTCTTCTCCCTAATGATTTTTTTCTGAAGCAGAAGGAGGGTACTTTGTCTGGAGAGCAAAGGATGTAATGGTTTAGTGCAGGGTCTCTTCTGGGTAGTGACAGGCCCTTAAAAGGGCAGGGAGACATGAATTCCCAGAGAAAAATGAACCTGATGTTTGTTTTCTGTAAGGCCATTTGCCAGCCTTGTGTTACTGCCATGACCTCCCCAGGGTGCTTGTTTGACATGGTGGTCAGTGACAGGTCATCTGGAGTTTCATTCCTGCCAAAATCCTACATATGAGCTAGCATATCCTGATACGTGTTTGTAACTTCTTCAAGGCTTCATCAGCCTCCAACTCTTGGCAATTTAAAGCTGGCCCTGATCAGCCATTTTTAAGTGGCACACGTGATGCCGCTTGAAAAGTCGCTAGCAATAATCCAGCTCAAAAATGTTCAATGTGCACATCAGGTTTGAGAACTCAAAGACCTTTCCATGTTCACAGACTATTTAATAGCAGCTTCTCTCCTTTCAGTGCTCAGAGGACTTGCAGTTAAGTTACCCAAATCAGGTGCAACTTCTTCATTCCTTTATCACTGTTCCCCTTCCACATGCAGACAGAGTGTTTGAATTGCAGAAAAAGCACATTAGTTGAATATTTCTCTTAAAATAATCCCATAATGAATTTACAGTCATGGTTAGTTAGCATTAGGCTTCTAGATTAACATGTTGTGCAGACTGAATATTTTTTTTGTGTAGGAAAATTTAAGATACCCCATGATGTAGGTAGGAAAAGTAATGGGATTTACAATATCTGGCTTGGCCCTTACATGGAGCCTTTTCTTTTCTTTCCACTTGCACATCTCCAAGACTAAAAAATCATGACTTCATGAAGAAAGTCTCCATTTTAAGGAAGTCTTTTTTGCTGTTTTGTTGGTGGCCTTGTCCTGTGACAGACACTAACTTGATAATCTTTTATGTGGCAGTCAGCACCATTATTTGGATGGGCTAGCCGTGTTCCCCACCACCACCACCACCATCACCACCACCTTCAGGCAGAATTTCTCTCCAGTTCTTTTTTTGATAGTAGCTCCACAGTCGCATCAAGGCAATTTAAGCATGGGCTGCTGCCACAAGGCACAGTGCTTCCCCTTCCATTTTCTTGGGTGCATGCTCCCATTCGCTCCCTTATTCCAGCACTCCCATAACCATGTCAGGAGCTGGATCTGGAAACCAGCCTGGATAAAACTTGATCTTCTTTCCTGAGTAGTTTTCAGCTGGATCACTTCCAGGACAATGCAGTCTTGTAAGTGTGTTGCCATGCAAAGTGCAGCTGGGAAAGGGGGGTTGGGAACCAGTGTTCCTTCTGGGGATAGCTCCCACCCAGCCTGCTTAAAGCAATCATGGTATTGCGCCTTTAACATTCAGAGTAACAGAAGTGATGCTACTCTGAGCACACCAGTCCCTTGCCATGAGAGGGAAATCCTTGAGCCCAGGTTCAGTGCTGCTAATACTGATCTGGGTGTTGCCAATGGCACTTTGGGCAGTTGCTGCATTTAGCATTAACCAGATGCTGCCCAAGAAGGAGGCTTGTAATATGGGGCAGCCTTATTTAATCGGTTTTGAGCTCCAACCATACTGCTGTCTCATCACAGCTGGATGTTCCCTTCCCTGGTAACATGGTTCCTCCTGCATTGCTTTGACAACTGTGAAAGTTTACTAGAAGCTTTGTAAGCCACTATTTGGCAGTAGTTTTAGATCAAAATAAAACCTGATGTGTTTTCATTTCCTTAATTAATTTCAGTGATTTCTTTCAAATACATCTTGCATAGTGCGCTCACAAATATAAATAGATCTTCCTGTTACTTTGTGTTAATTTACTGAGCTCTAAGAACACAGGACACGCAGAGCTGTATCAGGCTGTCTACACATTTTGGAGGTCTGTTCTGCTTGTCTGCATGTTGTGGTTCATTTTGTAACTGTAAAGTTTGAGAAGAATTCAGCTCCCTTTTCTCTTGCCTTTAAGGCAAGGCGTTTGGCCTGCGGTTATGCCGCAAGGTTTGAATTCCTTAGCAACCCCAGCTTCTGCGGAGCAGAGGAACAGAGCTAGTTTAGTCCCGTAGCTATATGCTTATGACAGTTCTACTCTTTTAAGTCATTAATATATTTAATGCTATTTTTTAGGGAAGATTTATTGCTGAATTCAACCCTGAAATCAGGGATATTAGACTTTTATTGGATTTGTTTTAACCAGTGCTCTTTTTTTTCTTAAATCAAATACTTGCCTTTCAGGGTCTGGTATCCAGTATTTGCATGAAAACAGAATTATACACAGAGACTTAAAGCCTGAAAATATTGTTCTTCAGGATGAAGGTGGGAAGGTAAGTCAAATGGCCTCTGTCACTGGTGTTCCAGCTGTCATTTCTGGAAGTTGCCAGTAGTTTTCTCTTGCCTGAGAGAAGTAGAAGAGAGTGAGTGAGTGGTTTATGGCATTGAATTAGGCTGAGATTACAACCATGAATTTATTAAAAGTTCACATCTTCTTGAAACAACAAATCCTATTTTGCTTATTCTTAAAATCTTATCATTAAAAACAACCAACTTTTGTTTCCATTCAGGAGCCCTGCCTGCAACAGAATAGGAATGATATGAAATTGTAGCGTAGGGTATCTCTGTGTTTGTGACTTTATGAGGGTTGAATGTAAAACTGAGCTTGTCTGTGTAGTGATGGATTTCTAAAAAATGGAAAGGTCATTATTGTTTTTCTGTTTAAACAAATAACTTTAAATTCCAAGATAAAAAGCTTGATGCTGCATTCAACCAAGCAGAATCCATTCACTTTTGGGCCATAATGGACTGTAACTGGCAAGTTACTTTAAATAAAGTTGAGTCTAAGTAGAGACAGGTGAACAAGGCCGGCTTACATAGCAGAACAGCAAACATCAACACCATGGCACATTTCAAAGCTTCGCCACGGATTTTTTCCATTCTGGTTTTCCTCTTTTTGAGTGTATGTTCTGGATGTCACTGCACAGCCTTTTTTTGTTGTTTGTTCTGAATTTGCTCTTCTGATGAACTGCTTACAGATTGTCCACAAAATAATAGACCTGGGATATGCCAAAGATCTGGATCAAGGAAGTTTATGCACGTCATTTGTTGGAACATTACAATATTTGGTAAGTTGGTTTTTTTTTTTTTTTTTTTGCATGTGTACAATTGATTTGGTATTATCACATTTTATAGAATCACAGAAGTGTGTGTCAGAAGGAACCTTCAGAGGTCCTTTGTCCAGCCTCCTGCTCACAGCAGGAGTCACCAGCACTAGGTCAGGGTAGCCCTGGCTTGGCCCAGTTGAGCCCTGAAACCCCTGGGATGGAGATCTCCCACCTCTCTGGTGACCTGTCCCAGGGCTGCTCCCCATCCAGGGGAAGAAGTATTTCCTCATTCCAACCTGAACCCCCTGGGCTGTGATCTGTGGCTGTTGCCCCTTGTTATATTGCTTGTCGCTTCCAAGGAGGGTTTGTCCCTGTCTGTCCCCTTTGTCCCTGTCCGTCCTGCAGCCAGGAGCTGCTTGCACACCCCCCTGGCCTCCCCGTGAGCAGACTCACAAGCCCAGCTCCCTCCCATCTCCTTGTGGGTCAGGTGCTCCAGGCTCTGACCAATTTGGTACCCTGCATGGGGTCTTGTGAGGGTGTCCACATCCCTCCAGAGCTAGGGGTCCACACACAGACACAGCGTTGTCTCTCCAAAAGTGAGAGAGTTTAGATTATCTGAAATACCACGTTCAAAATGTCTTTTTATGGTACTTTTTAGGCTCCAGAACTCTTTGAGAATAAATCCTACTCTGTTACTGTTGATTACTGGAGCTTTGGAACAATGGTGTTTGAATGCATTGCAGGATTTAGACCCTTCTTGCATAATCTACAGCCTTTTACCTGGTAAGATGTTTATTCCGCGAGAGATGATGCCAAGCAGTAGAACTGACAGTTACTGTGTGTCGTGAGGTGACAGTGTGAACCAGAATGATTAAATGTATTATGAAGTGTTGGGGCTGTTGGTCTGTAAGTTCTGCAGAGGCCCTTGACACCTCGATGGTATCATTAATGCTTTGATTGGCTACTTAAACATTTTGTATTATGCACTTATTACACTGTGTGATAGTACCTGGTCATAGTGATCCCTTCAGGAGGGAAATCTGAGCCAAAAAATGGAATTATAAACCAATCTGTTAAATGATAATGTGTTGAAGCAGCAGTGTCAGAAAAATGTCATGTATGGGAAGGAGACAAACCGTCTTTTGTTCACCTAGGCGATGAGGTTATTCATTATTAGCAATAAGTAACGCACAGAAAGGCAGACCCTGTCTTGTGTAGTAAGAACACAGGATGCAAAAAACATTGGAGGCATGGGGTTGTATGATTTTAGATGCTAACTGATTTATTAAATCCACTGGTAAAGAGCCTTTTAGAGGGGTGTTTTTGAAGGGTCTGGAAGAAGAGGTGCTGAGCAGAGTGGAAGAATAGCCCATACCTAGGGATAGGCAGGGTGGTGTTAGAAAGTTTGCTATTTAAATTCCTCCTGGTGCCATTGCTTGTTTCAAAGGCTAGTTTTGAAGGAAATGTGTTTGTAAAGAATTTTTATGAAGTGATAACTGAAAGACTTTTACCTGCATGTGGAGGTTTCTCACTGCGCTTTGAGGGCCAGAACAAAGGGCAGAAATATTTATTTCTGTATTTCCACTTTATTTCTTACCTTGCAATATTAGGAGTGTATAAGCTTTGTTTTCATAAGGATGATTCTGCAGCAGAACAAATGTAAAAATGGCTTCTCTGTGAGCTTTGAAATAATAACTGTAGGTAGCTAGGTAGCTAAAGTAAATTATTAAGTTTTTATGAGAGTATTAGTTTAAAAAATTAATATGTTTTAACAAAAAATAATTTTAACCAGTATGTAGCAATACTTTCCCCTTTTAGCGGCTAACTCTTGAGATTTTATTATTTTAATAATTCAACATTTATCTCATTTTTTCCAGCATATGGAGAACTTGATTTCCTAATGTAAATAGTAGAAAACTAATGAATAAATGAGATAGAAACAACTCTTCCAAGCATCTGTATCCATTAAAAAGGAAGAAAACAGTGTGGGCCACATGCATGTAGCTTCAGTTCATTTTGGGGTGACTGGGGAAGAGATCAGGCTGGCAACCCACAGGCCTATGAAATGTTCAGCTGGTTTACAAGTGACTGATGATTGCAGCACAGATTGTGCTTATCTGGGACTTGTACTGGAAAATCGTGTTTCTCTGGCAGCAGCTGAACTCTAGGCAAGGTCCCAACCAGTGCTGAAGTGAGCTAGGGTGAGGAAACTGAGGCAGAGTTTGATGGGGATGCTTTTCCTAGTATTGAATCCAATAAAATGCTGTATTTTTAACACCTCTGTATTTTATGTTTCTCTTAGGTCAAGGTAAGTGCGGTAGTTTTACCAGATGACTGGTGCAAATCCAAATCTTACCTGTCTCGTGAATGTGTGGTACTGCAAGGTGTCCAGTGTGGTCGGTGAATTGTTGCATTTTGATCCTTTTGTTTGCCACTGCCTGGATCTGCTTTCAGGCAGAGGCGAAAGCATTTCCAGAGCATTTCCCCTCTCCCACTTGGAGATAGTTGTTCCAAGTGGACTGTTCAAAAATGGCTTTTTTATTGTGAAAAACAGAGTTTGTTTTCTGAAACTGCTGGAATGTGGCACTTTTTGCTAATGCCAACTTCAATTGGCCCTTTACAGAAGTAGAATTTTCAAGATATCCATGGATAATTATATTTTTTAGGCATGAAAAAATTAAGAAGAAGGATCCGAAGCACATCTTTGCTTCCGAAGAGATGAATGGGGAGGTTCGATTTAGTACCCATTTGCCGCAGCCTCACAGCCTCTGTGGGTAAGTGTGTCCTTGTGGTTGCGTGTGTTAATTTCTGACCTGTCTTCTAAACTGAGGGGTTCTTCTTCTCTCTTATAAAGACTGTCTCAAGCTCCAGGCAAGCTATTGTTCATTATTAAGGAATACGCTGTAGCCAGATGTCTCTCTGATATTATGGGCTCTCCAGCTACAGCAGTAGTGTCCATGGGGTGACAGCAGTTCACCTTATAGTTTGTGAGATGATAGCTGTTGCACCTTGCAGTGTGAATTCGATCACTGCTTTCCACCCATTATAACAAGGACACTGAGTAATATCTACCTGATACTTGATGACATAGAATCTCATAAGCCAAGTTTTAGATGCTTCTAATGTAACTTTGGTAGCAGATGCTTGAATTAGGTGCTCCATGAAAGCTATATTTTTTATTATTTGGCTTGACAAACTGCAGCGAGTCCAGCAGAGGCCACAGAGGTGGTTGGAGCCTGGTGCCATAGAGCATATGAGGACAGGCCCAGGGAGCCGGGCTTATTCAGTTTGGAAAAGAGAAGGCAAAGGGGGATGTAACTGTGTCCTCCTCTATCTAGCGGGGTGTTACAGAGACAACGAAGTCAGACTCTTCTCAGAGGGGCATAGTGAAGGGACAAGAGGCCACAGCACACATTGCAACAAGGAAAATCCCAGTTTTCACATAGGAAAAAAATTTCCCCCTGCTAGTGGTATGTCTCTGGGACGGGACACCAGGCAGTGGGGGATCTCCATCCTTGGGGATTTCCCAGACTTGCCTGAACACAGCCCTGAGTAACCTGCTTTAGCTGCGATGTTGGCCCTGCTGTGAACCAGGATTGGACTAGAGGACCCCTGCAGGGGTACCTCTAACCTGGATTACTTGGTCTGCACCAAATGAGGAGTCAGATGTTGATTATTTGCCACCTTTAGCACTTGCGTCTTTAGATGTGGCCAACAAATGTGGCACAATCCATTGGCACTGGCAGATTTCTAGGAAAAATACTGAAGTTGAGAATGAAGTAAATGGCTATCTAGTGGTCTGAGCTTTCTGAACAGTATTTCAAGAGACTCTGAACAATAAACCAGATGCTTCTTGTGTGGATAAACATGGAGAAGAGCCTCCCGAGTAGTCTGAAGCCCAGAGATGGTTATTCTGCAGACACTGCTTTGAAAACTATTTGCTTTTCAGTGCATCACAGTTGTTTTTGAAAAAACAATTTCCCCTCTTAATCTAATTTGAAATTAGTCAAGCTACTGTTCTATTAAGATATTTTTGACTCAGTGAATAGCAGTTATGAAGAGGGAGAAGTATGGTGAAAGGTAAATATATTGGATGGTCACGTGCTCCTGCTGAGGTCAACGAAGATTTTGTTGTTGGAGTGAGGATGTTCACTGCGTATGTGCTTTCCTCCCCTTCCATGCTTTTCCTGCTGCCAGGATATGCAACTTCAGCAAAATCACCGCTTTTCCCACATGCTCAGCCTATTTTGCATACGTATGATCTCTAACCCACGAAGTATCATAATTTCATTGCTTTTGTGAGAACCTAGTTTCTTAAGTGGACTTACCGTTGTAGAATATCTGTCTTCTCTTTCTTATGGCTCCTCTGGTTTAGTTTAATTGTAGAATCGATGGAAAACTGGTTGCAACTGATGCTTAATTGGGATCCACAACAGAGGGGTGGAGGTATAGAGCCTGAAACCAGTCGTCCAAAGTGTTTCCTGATAATGGATCATATCCTGAATTTGAAGGTAAGTGTAGGGTTGTTGCTTGGTTTAAAGGCTGACGGAAAGCATCTCTGAGGAAAGGAAGTGTGTTCAGTGGAGCAAAGCTATAATCCTGCCATCATCCAACTCCAGTATCATGAGGACTGTTTCTCTTGATACTGGTGAGTGGGTGAGTATACATACTGCATACCTAGTATGTATCTGAAGGCAAAATATCACCAGCTATATTAATCTCTATAGCTTTACTCTTGAAGCAGAAGAATGACCATGTGTTAGTGTGTCACATCTCAGTAAGGACTCACCAAGTTCAAATAATGGTGTAATATTTACTAACAGTTTATTTGACCTCCATTACTGGTGGTGTGACCTCGAGGTTCATATATCAGGGCACCATGTAGCTCTACCAGAGCAGAGATTTCATTCACTTGGCCCTTTCCCTTTGAGTAAATACTGGAGCTTTGCTGGAATGGGGCCAGCTCAGGGAAGCATGTGTAGAAGCCACAGGATAATTTGGTCTGATCTGGAAAGATTCCAGAGGAATTACAGTACAGAAAATGTTACGCCAATAATTTGGACTGGTCAACATCTGTATATTGTGTGGTGGGTCCTACGATCTCTGCACAGACACATTAGAACTAGAGAAAGCCATGAGAGCAGTGAGAAGGCAAGTAGTGGTATGTAATGGCTTTTTTATAGGGGGATTAAAGGACTTTCCTTCTTGGGAGTAATACTGGCCAGTGTTAGAGACTACAAGGGATGAGATGGCCTTTGTGCTGGCTTGTCACCATTCTTTTGTGTAATTTAGCAGCAATATAGCTCATGAAAGCGATTTGTGGGTTTGGTTTTAGTTTCTTCGAGAGTAAGTTAAAAGTTACAGACCCAGGCCTGGAGTTGTATTATGTGGAACTTTATTCCTACACTTGATTACTGATGTCATTAAAGCTCAAGTGATGGTATCAGTCTAATTTACTAATTTCACTACATACTCCCTCCGAAAGAATATGTCATTGAGGCTTTGGTGTCCTTTCTCTTTGGTAGCCAGTGACTTGTAATCAATTTGTCCTGTTCTTTTTACAGATAGTACACATCCTAAATATGACCTCTGCAAAGATTGTTTCATTTCTCTTGAATCCTGAGGAAAGCCTTCATTCACTTCAGATTCGCATCGAGTTTGAAACTGGAATAAGTACTGGAAATCAGGAACTGCTGTTGGAGACGGGAATTTGCCTGGACCCTCGGAAACCTGCTTCCCAATGCGTTATTGATGGCGTAGTAAGAATGATTCTGGTTTTCTCTGTTAGCGCAATGTCCTTTACTTTCTGAGGGAATTTAAAATCTTAGGGAAGATAAATTTTCTTGATCTCCTCCCAGTGGAGACAGTTTGTTCTGTAAGTAGAGTAAGTCACAAGATCTAGCATTATTTCCTTTATAGGGTAATGTAAATAAGTTCCTATGGTCAGACTCTGTCTCAATATTCAAATAAAGTAACTTGCTAGCAGAGGGTCCTACATTTGTGGGATCTATCCAAATTAGTTTTTGTATGGTATCATATAAGGAGACTGTCTGCCAATAATAGTTAGTTCATATGACTAGGATCCTCTGGGTTAGCAGGAGCTGTGTTTGGGATTTGTTCTGTTTATATTTTCTTGTCTTTCCTCACCAGAGAGGCTGGGATAGCTACATGGTGTATTTGTTTGATAAAAGCAAAACCGTCTATGAAGGACCCTTTGCTTCTCGGAGCCTGTCTGACTGTGTAAATTACATTGGTAAGTGTGCTGTTGGACTCCTTGGACTTGAAAGCGCTGCCTCTCACTTAATATGAAATTAGATTAGCCTTACAAATCTCTGTGTGTATCTTGAACAGCAATCTTTAATTCAGGGATGACCATTTAATAACCTGGAGCAGCCTAACAAAGTTAGTTAGTAGAACAACTTAACATTTCTTTAATGTTTTTGCCCTTATATTAAATTCTCTGCATTGAGGGGCATCTGCCCCTCTGTTGTCTTTTTGGTCTGAGTTTGTTCACTACATACCAGAAATAGGAGTCTGCCTTGGCAGTCCTGATTTCATTTGCACAGCCTTTGTTCCGGTAAAGGGTCTTTTCCCTTTACATCCACAGAGTGTTGCAGTGACATGCCAGGAGTTGTTTGCAGAACTTGAGTGATACCCCGCAAAGGCATTTTACGGTGGTACCCAAGATCAAGGACCTTCTTATCGCTTTAGCATCTGTAACAGCTGTGCACATATCCCTTCTCCCCCTCCTTTTTTCCCCATGCACAGATATAAATAGTAGAGTGTCCCTGAGCTGTTCTTCACAGTTCTAATAGTTCTGTCCCCTGAGATGGGGTGCTTTGGAGGTTCATGAGCAGTTGCCCTCCTACAGCTCTCCTAGACACGTTATGCTTTTGAACCCCATATTAACATCCTGAGGATGCAGGTTACCTTTTTGTCCTGTACTGTCTGCAGTAGTTGCATTTCAGCTGTGATCCATCTGTCAGGTCTTGCCTAAGTAGAGAACGTGTTCTTCATTTTGTGCTACTGATCATTTAAGCCCTGTATGAGGAAATCCACCTTGCTCCAATCACAGAAACAAGCCCATTGTGGTTGGCTGTATTGCACCAGTTACAAAACTGCTGATGTTTTCCTGTGCAGGTTATGGATTAGGGTGGTTTTTCAGGGACATCTGGCAAAGGTTCAAGACCTGCACTCTCTCACTGTCTCCCCTGAGGGTTTTCAGCTCCAGTGATAATGGGGCCATAACCTCCTAGCCCTGATCCTACCTCTGGCCTCACCAAGCAAAGACAAGTGTCTGAGAAAGTCCAGCTCCTTCTTTCCTCTTTGATTTGTTAAGATTAAAGCCTGGCCACTGCTGAACAGATAATCATGAGACCTGCTCCAGCCAGTCTCCCTTAGTGCTGGCACTGCTGCTTGGTCCTGGCAGCATCAATATACCTGGTGCCAAGGAACTCTTAGACTCTACATGAAAGCTTCTTCTCTGTGTATGGCTTCCTTGACATGTCTCTTGAAATGACAGCAGGCTCCTGCAGGACCTTAGATACTTCTACGAAAGTTTGAAAAAAAAAAAAAAAGAAGAAGATACAGTGTCAGGGGACATCTACTAGGACACTGCATGTATGGGAAATGTCTCATGAAATATACCAGTTGCTGCAAAATAGCTATATTTTCTTTGACTTGGTTCTGCAGAAGTTGTGCTGGATTTACCTGACTCCTTATGCTGTCTCTCAGCTTTGTTTTAGCTGGTTCTTTCTGTATTCTGGGCTATTGTCTTCTGGTGAATCCCACTGTATTGCACCGTTGTGCTGAATCTTTTGGAGCTAAGGGTTTTTACAACATGCACATTGATGTTCCAGTATACTGAGAGTTCCCCATCTCTATGGGGGAACACACGCAAGTCCTTCATCGTCCCCTCTTAAACATCTACATCAGAAATCTGGGGGAAAATGTTCACAATCCTTATTGTATTATTATGATACTTCCAGATGGAACACAGGTCAGGACAGTGACTGGCCAGTACTGGTTGATTAAATAGCACAATTAAATTTGCTTTGCTAGCTACACCTAAACACAGTGCGTTTTAGCATAGCCCCATGCAAGTTTCTTATTCTAGGACCCAAAGAACCAGCAGCCATCCTTTGAAACAAAGCCTTGACTATTGCCAGCAACTAAATGGGAGCACCTAGCTTGATTCAGTGGTCAAAAGGGCTACTGGGATGCCTGGCTAGTGGCCTGTTGAGCTGAATAGCATTTGTAGCGCCATTGCTGCATCCAGATCCAGAAAAAAACTGTTATTTGATTTGGGCTTTTTTTCCTCAAATGAGTCTCTTGGGTGTAACCCCCATTACTGTCAGTCCTTTTTCTCTAGTCATACTGTTTGGTAGCTGGAAGAGTTTTTCCAAGTGGAAATGACATAGCAGTGAATCACATACACAATCTAGTAATAATCTGAAGCAAATACTCAAACAATCTAAGTCCACAGAAGGGCGTGGATTTTGCAACACCAACCATGATAGCCCTTGATTCCTGTAAAGCACTCTATATACACCATGTGTTCAGCAGATAGTAATGCTCTCTGCCGTCACTGCCCTTCTTTCGGAAGTTCATTAGTTGTATGTCCTGCCCAGGATGTGGGAAATGTGGGTTCAGTTTCCTCCCGTTTATTGAGCAAGTGTTTTAGATACAGACTTATTGGATGTTTGCCATGTTTCATGCAATACCCCATGTCTGTTAGTGCCAATGAGCCAAACAGCTCAGGGAAATCACTGCTGTTTGGATCTTAATGATGCTAAGCTGCGAGTTCAAACATGAGCTGTTGCCTGGCCAGCAGCAGGATGCTGAATACCTGGGGAGCTATAACACGAAAGACTTATAAACATGTAGAGTTTTGGCAGCATCGAACAAAAGCTGAGCAAATCTTATGTGGCTTCATCTCCTAGTCTAGGCACTGAAAGCAGGAATTGGGAGAGTTATAATTCCCAGCATGCTCTTCTAGAGTTGCCCCTTCGTTTATGTACAATTGTATTTTTCTTGCATTCAGTACAGGATAGTAAAATCCAACTGCCAGTTTCTCAGCTGCGCAAGGTATGGGCAGAAGCAGTTCACTACGTGATTGGGCTAAAAGAAGATTATAGCAGGCTTTTCCAAGGCCAGAGAGCTGCCATGTAAGTTGTTACTCCTAATTCGCAAGACTGAGTATTATGTAAATAAAGAGACTGTTTGAATGGAAGTATATATTTCAGGGGAGTTTTGTTTACCCAAAGCTTACAGTCCACTGCTCTGCTCTTCCCTACTTTTACATTATAAAGCATATTTGGGCTGGGAGCTTATTCCACTCTATGAATTTTACTGCATAGTGCCTGACGTTCATAATAACTGAAGAAACATGATCCTTGAATTTAGTCATTCCACGAGTGGCAGAATGAATGGAACTGTTTATTGTGTTTGTAGGATTTAGTCCTGTGATTGAACCACAGAATGGACAATAGCAAGAATCTCAAATAATAAAAATGGTGACAGCGTTCCGCAGGGGCCATATGCACTTCCAGAGTCTGTATATGCTAAGAGATAGTCCTCACTGCAAAGACTGACTGTTTAACTAAGCTTGACAAAATAACCTGGGAAATGAGGAAGGGCTTTCTCTTCTGCTTGCTGCAGATCTGCATCATAAAGGTTGACTTCCAGAAAGTCGCACGTAGACTCTGTAGCCCCACTGAGACTCCCTGTTGCAAAGATTTTACAAAATTCATTGCTAGCTACGCATTTCCTTCAGGTGATGTGACAGCTTCTTTGGGCACTGACCACGTAAGTCCACATCAGTTTTTCAACTAACATGTACTGTTCTTGTTTCATTTGTTAGGCTGAGTCTCCTTCGGTATAATGCCAACCTGATCAAAATGAAAAACAACATGGTATCAGCATCTCAGCAGCTGAAAGCAAAGCTGGAATTCTTTCATCAGAGCATTCACCTTGACCTGGAGAGATACAGTGACCAGATGGCTTATGGCATATGTATGTATTTGTGTAATACTTGCCTGGGTGTCTTGTCCGATCCCACTCTATAAAGGACAGTGGGTAAGAGCTAGCTTAAAAGAAAATGAATGCTGGAGCTGCCATCACATTCTCCAGCATGTTTATGAGTATGTTTTAATTGAGGGCAGATGCAGGAGAGGCATTTGGCAAGAACAAAGGCAGGAAGATAACAAACAAAAAATTCCTGGAGACCTTCAAGGACAGTGAAACTGGGCAGCTATTCCCCACTGAGAATACCTAGCTAAGGAAATTAGAGTATTAAGAGTAAAGATGGAGTCAGTGTTGGCTATTTATTAGTTCAAAGTCTGATCCATTTGGAGTTGTCCAGGGCATTAAGTGGATGGCAGAGGTGCTGCACTTGATGTGCAGTGGAAAGTGTGCTAAAAAACAATGTCAGAACAAACTGATATGGTGATTGTGGGAAAAAACATTTTGAACAGTGCTATGGGAGTGGTTTTGCTGTGCTTCATAATGGGAGGTAGCAGTTGTCTGGATGAAAGATGAGGTGAAAAAAACCCAGCTAGAGTTTCCATGTCACAGAAGTGTCTGGATTTTGCAAGTGTTATGCAGGGAAGAGTAGCAAGATTTATACAGGGTTTGGATATATGGCTAAAAAACAAAACTTGAGTCAAAGATTTTGACTGGGCGGAAGGATGATGATGGAAAATGGAAGGACTCAGTGAACTGGTTTGGGATGGTCTGTGTTTAATCAAAAATGGCAGTTGAGCTTCATGGTGGAGTTTAAAGACTCAAAGTCATTTTAGGTCAGTGATTGCAAACAGTGAAATCCTATAACTACCAAACAGCTTGTATGTGAGTTAAGGTCAAGCATGGCGATGCTGTTATGCTGTGAGTTTGCTGTCTCTCTTGGATCTCTGGATCATGATTCCTGCTTGGAGATTCTACCTCATGCTGTTTCTGTTCAAGTTTAACTGATGCGTGCAAAGTTCAGGTCATGCACACCATAGAGTGAGTGCTAGGGGTATACCAATTGTGTTTTTCTCAAGCATGTGTGGTATGGTTGGCACTGGAATCTTTAGAGCAAGATGGACACTGTTTTTTGAAAGATGAATTCCAGGTTACCCTAAGAATTAGGAATAATGCAGGGCTACGACACAACAATTCAGACTGGATGGCCAGAAACTCACCCACAGTCTTTAGACATAAAGTCCAAGAAAACTCAGTTATGGCTAAATGTCTCCAAAAATGAGGAGCCTAAGTTCACAGTTTTGTCTTCTTTGACACTCTTGGCAAAAACAAATCAAATTAAGGGAATCCATTTGCATTCCCAAACTTAAAATCAGAATATTCTTAATGTGCATAAATATTGACTTTGGAGTCCATTTGCCAAGTCTTCACCTGTGCTTATATGAGGTTAGCTCAGTTTTGTCTGTTTTTATTTTTGTGTCTGTATCTTGTTGTAATTTAGCAAATCTTTTCTTCTCTTAAGCTTCAGAAAAGATGCTGAAAGCCTGGAAAGAAATGGAAGAGAAGGCCTCTCAGTGTGCACAGGTAGGGGATACTAAAGAGGCTTGGTTATCTCTCTGTGAAAGAGGATGTAATGGAACTTGAACTGTCATATGTGCCATTGCTTTGTTGCTTCAGTGTGTTTTATATACTGTATGCTGTAGGAATGAGAAAATCATTTCTACAAGTAGGTGCATTAAAAAAGAACAGTCCTGAGTTGCCGGGTTATTTGAATGTAGTGACTTGAACAAAGCAAAGCCAATATCACCAGACTTTCAGTCATCTATGTGGGTGAATTGGTAAGAAAAACAGAACTATAGAGATGGGTTAATTTGTTGCCCAAAAGAAATGGTGTTGCTATAGTCAAGAATCTTCTTTGTTGGATTTGTCATGCACAAAAATTTGCGTTGATAAAACTGAAAATAATACAGATCACTTACTATCCAGTGATTTCAAAATCACAGCACTTAATTTTGGAGTACAGAAATAAATATCTGGTATTTTGCAAGTAAATAGATCAATTAATTTTTGGTAGTAGAAATAAAAGTGTCATCCTTAAGAAATTTAGAGCTGAGCTAGAGCCAGTTCGTGCTCTGAGTTGTCCTAATAGATAACAGATTGTGGATTATGAACAGTTGAGTTGATATAATGGTTTTCTATTTCTCAAAGAGTTGGTCCTGCAAGAAAGGCTAGTTGAAGTAAACTTACTTCTTAGAGTTCTTGCCTCTGTTTCCTGAGAATGAGCATTTTAATTTTACTTTCACGGAAAGCAGTGAGGAGCTGGAGGCCATTCTGACAGAGAGTAATTCTGCCTACATTTCTGTTAAGGCCTTACAGGGAAGTAATAAGCTTTTAGCTGTGAAAACCAGGGACAGAGGTAGGATTGCAAAAAGTTTATTGCTAAAAGCTGTCTCCTCCTCTCTTCCCCTGAATGTACTGAAAAGGACTTGAGAGAGGGGAGATATTTAGAAGGGAAGCAGGTAAAATTCAACATTTATAATGCATTTCTTTGAGTAGAGCTCTTTAAAACATCTCAGAAAGCAGTCTCTATTGTGCTTCGTGATACTGGATAGCTGCAGGAGTGCTGAGACCACTGTATGTTCTGCTGATTAGAATTGTTGTGTGGGTTGCTGTGCTGCTGTACGCCTTACATTTCTGCAGGCTCCTTTGCAGGGAGTTCTTGTTTTGGCTGACATAGTAATACAGGGCACAGTGATTCATACATAAAAATTCTAGATGCCATTAGAACCACAAATAAATTACCCTGTCTTTTTTTTTTTTTTTTTTCCCCTGTGACAGATAGGACTGGGTAGTTCAGGTTCTGGGAACCATTACATATCTTCATCTAAGTCAAGAGGTACTTGGAGCCTTAACTCTGCTTCTTCTGCTTGCTCATGTGATAGAGATGAGGGGAATTGGGATTCCTATCTGATTTCATCTCAGTTTAGCTCTTTAACTGTTGGGACCTTGTTAGCCCTTTTAAGAAGCAGAATTCTAGTAGAATTCTAGCTTCTAGCAGAATAATGCAAAGCTGTTGATGACTTTTTCCAGAAAATCAGGAACGTCGACCACTGTTTACTTTGCAGAACATCAGAATTACATTCTGTCTTCAAGCTGTGCAGTCCACACATAGTCACACCATGTCCCATTTATCAGGAATGGAAAATGTTTTACTCTGTAATACACAGTGATATCTCAGGCTATGTAGTCGGTGGCTTCACTTCTGTGGACTCCACAGACACAGTATGGCTGTGTGGTGAGCCAGAGTGTCCCAGATAGGGACATTTCTTTTGATAATGGGGCTTACTTTGTTTTTCTCAAAATCTGCTTCTCCTTTGATCATGTGGCTTCTCACTTCCACCTCTTGATTTGTTCTTTACCTGCAAGACCTATAGACATCCCTTTCTGGTCATGGGGGTCACATCCCATTTGTATGGCCTCATACTGAGTACTTCTGCAGCTTCAGCAAGGGATATGTTCCAGAAAATGTTCCATCTGCAAGTCCTACAAGCCCCAGATCAGAAAGGAGAAATCGAAATGTCTCAAAATACTTTCTCAGGAAGGCAGTTTCTGCACCACCCAGTTTTATTGTGCCAGATCAGTGCCCATAGCCCATGGCTCCAAGACCCGTTGTAGTAACCAGTGCCTTCTCAGCTGTGCCAGAGATCCCCAGTACGTGTCTGGCACCAAATAGCTACTCCTTATGCTCAAAGTTTGTTGGTGGTTGCCTCACCTAACTTAACTGTGGCATACAATTGATATCACCTGTGTTGCTTAGAGGAAGGTGTGTAATACCAGAGAAATGTCACACCAAAATGCATATGGGTGGATAAAATTCCTACTGTAAGGGTAGGAAAAAATATCCTTAATGTCAAAGCATATGTGGAGCCAGAGGATGTGTGTGCAGTATGCATCTCAAAGAGCTGTGATTTATGAAGAAGCTGATTTTTCTCATCCAGTGTGGTTGTCAGAGATGTGGATCTAGATGATACCATCCCCTGAGAAGATAATGACTGTAACCTCAACTGTCATAGCAACAGCTATGCAGTGGAGTCTTTGTCTCCTAAAGTCTGCATAGACTCAGCCGGTTATCCAAACAAGTATTATGGGGATCTTTATCTATTTTATTGCTCTCCTCATACAGTTTGATTTGTAGCTACATTTCCTCATTAGGCTGAAGATATTGGATATCTAGATGAGCAGATCATGGCTCTACACACAGAGATTGTAGAGCTTCAGAAGAGTCCATATGCAAGGCGCCAAGGAGAGGTCATGGAGAACTTGTAAGTCCTTCGCTCTTATATTGAAATCATTGCACATTAATGGATTTTGTGTATTTCGGAGTCTGAGGTGGTTTTTTTTTTTCCTGTTGTAAAGATTGTTCCATCAGTGCTTTCAAAATGCACCCGTCTTTTTGCAGACTGCACATACAAAGTAGTTCTGCAGTCAGCTTAAGCTCATTTTGCTGACAAAAGGGGAGGTCCCACCTTTTGTGACTGTGTATCCCTCCTTCCTTTTGACAGTTCTAGCAATCACATGGCAGCATAATAAGGCAGATTAGGTCACTGATCTATCCGAAAGCTGTGCAAAAACCATCAGTGTTCAGTCATAGAAATAAACTCATCTAACTTATCCTGCAGCCACATAATGACTAGGCCTGGGGAAGCATGGAAAACATACCTAGGGAAGACAGGACACTTTCTTGTCACTTGACTGTGAAACTTCATCTTGCAAGATGATGGATGGGCCTAAGATACTCATATCTGGGTCTCAACTGAAAAATGCAGAGGATTTTTTGGTGTTGGAGAAGAGTGAATTTTACTGTGTTGTGTGAGCAAATTATGACATAATTTAAAATTTTGATTAAGTATTTTAGAGGTGATTTCAGAGCAAGAGCAATTGAAAACTCGTAGAAAAGCTTCAATATTAATCAAAAAGCATTAAAATATGAAAAACTAAGTGGTTATTACTGAGCTTAAGAAGTGCTAGGAAGCCTAAGAAGGTGCAAATTGTAGCAGTTTGGGCAGTTGTTGAGAGCACAAGCGATAATTACAAGAGAGGGGTCTAATAGCTGCCAAGGTTAAATAGCCACCAAATCTGTTGTCAGTGAGAGTTCTTCTGAATGATCCTGAGTGTTTTGGGAGGGAAATGTGCCTGTTTCTGGGATGTTCTCCCCCCTCTCTCTTTGCAGGGTTAGATCAGCTAAGCTGCTAAGTCCATGTGCTGCAGGAGCAGCAGAACTGGTGCACAGGAGAGGAAGTGGTGGAGGGGAGAAACCACCTCTTGCAGCAGTAGCCCTCCCTCAGATCAGTTTAAACTAATCATGAACAAGTCTCCCGAAACATTGTTTTTAGCACTTTGGCCACCGAAAACACAAGGCTGCATCAGCTATTTGCAAGGTGCTTAAAGCATGCCCTGAACTGTTGATTTTTGCCAGTCTAAAACTATGAATACAAAGTTCTGCACTGCCCATTCTTAATGAGGATTGACGTGGAGAACGGACTGGGTCTCCTGCACTTTGTTTTTTTCAGGCTCTAGCAGAGCATACTGCAGAGACTAGCTTGAAATTTGATACACCCAATGAGGGTACACACATGGATCTTGTGTGGTATGTCAAACTTACCTGAGGGTGTTGGATGATAATGTTCTCTTTTTCCCTGTGCAGCAGGAGAAAAGAGGACTTCTACCCCTCTCCTTGGTTGACGCAGGAGTGTCAAGACAGATAGCTATCCAGTATGCTAGAAATGCTGACATTCATAAACAGAATAAGTTTTCATGATCTCTTAAAACAGTGTTGGTGTGATCTAGGGGCAGTTAAGGAGAAGAGGTCTGGTGAGGGCTGGAAGCAACGTTAGGACTAGCTAAACTGGTACTTATCTATGCCAGACTTTTTAAATGAAGAAAGTGAAGATTTGTCCAAGTATAGAAGCTTCGGTGTCTGGCTGCTTTTGAAATACTTAAGAGAAACAACATTTATACATGGGAAGAAGGAAAATATTGTCCTCTTTTTTGTGATGTGGCTGTCTCTTTCGATTTGCAGAACATCACTATAGAAGTGACCAGGCAAAATAAGCTGAACAGGAACAAGAATTTATCAGGCAATTATGCAGAAGTACCTATAATCACACACACAAAAAAAATGAAGTTTCCTAATTAAGTATAACACAGTAACAAAACCCAGCTGAGCCATGTGGAAATTTTAAAATTGAAAATATCGTCCAGATGGAAGGATATCAAGAGAAGAAAATGCATAATCAAAGGAAAAGAGAGACAGCTTTTAGGGAAGAGTTGACTTCTATCAGAAAAACCGTCCCTGTGTTCCTAGTTTCATAGTTGTATATTAGCTATAGAAAAACATGGCAGCTCCATCATATGAGATTCAGCAAGGCACAACTTAATTGTAATTTTTTTTTAATTGAACCATCTGTTTGTTGATACATGTATGAATCACTTTCTTCTTTTTAAAGGGAACAGAGAGCCATAGACCTGTACAAGCAATTAAAAACAAGACCTCCAGGTATGGAATTAGATTGTTCAATGACTGTTACGAGCTCAAATGCTACTATTAATTTTTGCTTTTAGCAGTAAAGCACAATGTTAAAAATACCATTTAGGACAAAACAAACGATTGTATTAAAGTTAACCAGACTCAAGGGTATACCTTAAGCTGATTTTTTTCTTGTTGCTGAACCTGGAGCTCTCCTGAATTCCTGTAGTCCTGCCCCTCAGACTTGGGTTTGTCTTAACCATTTTCAGACTTGAAGCATCTGCCCTGAAAAAATATGTCTGCCTCCTGTCATTCTTTGCCTTTTTTCTGCCTCTGCTACCATTCCTTTACTCTTCCCAGATTCAGGAAGAACTGCCATTCCTGTGTTATCCCTCTGACCCAAGTGCAGCATCTTTTTTTCTTGTTATTACTTTCATTTATTTTTATTTGTCATTAATTAATTGATGTATTTATTAAATACACTAATTTATTAATAAACATTAATAAGTATTAAAATAATTAATCAAATAATTACTAGCCATCAATTAATTTTTTTTATTATTTTCTATTAATTACATTGGAGGAAGCTCCATGTTTGGGGATTATGATGTTCTGAACATAGTAACTGGTGAGCAAAAGGAGTTAGCTACCTGTGTGTTTGGCAACTACCTGCAGCCCTTACTGAAGCCAGTATCTGGGCAGCAAGAGTGGTTGGAATTGCATACATGTGGAATTGTATACTGGGGAGAGGAGAGACATTAAGGAAAAGTTGTGTTCCCATTTGTTTGGCTGCACTTGTTAAGTGAAATCTCTCCTTGACCCTGGGCATTTGGATCCAGAGTGTTTCCTTATTGAAGAACATTTTACTAATGTCATGACTGATGTTCTTTCCAGATCATGCCTACAGTGACAGCACGGATATGGTGAAGATTATTGTGCAGACAGTACAGAGCCAAGATCGAGTTCTCAAGGAGCTCTTTGGTCATCTCAGGTACTTTATGCAGAAAACCAGACAAATGCAACTTTCAGCATTTGTTGCTTTGTAACAGGAAAAGAGGGGGAAAATCCTGAAGATTAGAGCCTAAAACCTTCATTCACAGACATACACTTCTCATAGCAATATTAATGCTTTACGTCTGTGTTGAATTTTCACTTATTCTTTTAAAAAGCATAGCCAGTGCTTTAACAGAGGAGAGCAGGAGAATGCACTGGCTTATATTCTTAGCATCCAAGAGTTTGTTCTGAAATGAGACAAATTCTGCAAGTGTTTATCTTGAGATTTAAATCTAAAAAACAGCTAACAGGATCTCACAGTAATTTGTTCATTACTTCCAAAAGCAGATCTGAAAAAATATCATTATGCAGATCTCAGTAGTTAGCAAAGTTTAGTTTTATTTTTACGTGTGGCTCAGTAGATCCTATAAAGAAAGTTTTTTAGCTAAGGTATGGTCAGGCAACAGAAACCAACACAAACCAAAGAGAATTAATAAATAACCATGGTTGAATTGCTGTGCTGTCCATTCTCATCAGGATCAATTTTTTTTATCTCAAATAAGAAGAGCTTGTATTCTGGCTATTAAAAGTACTGTTGTTTGGCTGCTTTTTTGAGTCTTAACTGGACTTGGAAAAGTCCAGGGATCCTTCCAGGCTTGTGGCTTTTGTACGTGCAGCTAAGACCAAGCGGTGTTCTTTTCACAGAATTTTTCTTGAATCCCAAGATGAAACCCCTTGGTTTTGCCAAAGCATATTGCCACACAAGCTGGGAAGTAACTGTGTGTTTTGTTTTCATTATAGCAAGCTGTTGGGCTGTAAGCAGAAGATTATTGACTTGCTTCCAAAGATTGAAGTGGCTCTAAATAACATCAAGGAAGCTGACAACTCAGTGATGCAGATGCAGGGCAAAAGACAAAGGGAGATATGGCACTTGCTGAAAATTGCTTGTGTAAGTAGCTTTTGGATTAGTCGTTTGTTCTCCCTTTCAGTGCAGGAACCAGGGGATATCAAATGAAACTGTGAAGAGACGAGCTAAAAACAACCAAAAAAGAGATACTTCCACATAACAGTTGGTTTTGCTCTAGAGAAGGGAAGTTTGAGATGCTAAAAGTTTACAGAGGTTTAGAAAGTGTCTAGACAAATTCAGGGAAAAGAAATCCGGTAAAAGAGTCCTTTGTCCCAATAAGTCCCCAAATAGCAAATCGCTGGAGGCTGGAATAGGGTAGCACCATAACATGCTTGTCTTGTTCTCATGTTCCCTGAGCATCTACTGTTGGCTGCTGTTGGAGAGCATACACTGGGTAGTTGAACTTAGTCTTACCTAGTAAAGCTATTGTTACAGTTTTATTGCTGCAAAAGCTAAATAGGTGTTTTCTTGAATAGTTGAAACTGTTTTAAGACCGCACTGCTTTTTTTGCATCAATTCTAGCGACTGTATAGCTGAAGGGATCTCCTTATTTCTGCACGCCTACCTGAAAGGCCAGCACTGAAGAGTTGCTGCCATGCGTGACTCTCAGTTTAGGAAGCAGTACCTCTAATTCTTCAGCATAAAATACATACTGTGTGCAGTACAAGTGACTTACCTGCCATGCGGAGACATTTGGTGCTGGCTGTTCGCAGTACTATGGAGGGCTGCATCAGATGCCTTCTTAAACATAGGCTTTGCCTAGATACTGTATATATGTTACAAGCAGTACTTATGGGGCATGAATCACAAGTCTTCTAGCATGCATACAAAATAATTAAGCCTGACTAAATTCTTTCTTTGTCCGTCACAGCAAATGAATTTCTTTTTTTCTAGACTCAAAGCTCTTCTCGATCGCTGGTAAGTTCCAGTCTGGAAGGGACAGCCTCAACTCCAGCAGCCACATGGCTCCCCCAGAGCTCCTCAAGCCATGTACCTCACCCGCTTTCATCTATGGCAGCTCCTGGAGATGGGTAAGAGCTATGGGGAAAGGATTGCCACTGCAGAGAAGAAATCAGTGTAACCACTTTATATGCATACACTCAGAAATCCTGTCCTCTGCCACTGAAGTCTCCAGTACTAAGGGGGCCTATATGCGTTCACCACATCCCATATGGTGGCCTTTGGATATGCTAGGCAGGGAGTGTTTTGGCATACTAGACTGCCTGAAGGCAATGTGGTTTAATTTGTGACTGGTATGTTTTTAGTAGCTTCTCTCCGGCCATACCACAGCAGAGTGCACGTCAGGACCACAGCAAAATACAGTAGTAAGATGCTGAGCCAAAATGCAGTTTTCCTGTGTGCCTGAGTTCTGTTGCAAGGCCCAGATAAATCAGGCCATATTTAATGCTTCCTACAGCTTCAGTGATTTTGAATAGTCTTCATTCAAATGGAGGTCTGAAGTTGGGGTCAGTACTAAAACAATCCATCCAGTTCAGTGTCTGTTTTTTCATGTTTCCAGAAAAGGTTCCAGTACCTCATATGTTACTAATACTCTAAAAAAACAGGAATTAGTTTGAAATCTATTCACAAAGCTTCACTCTGGTCCTGAGCAAGTTTCACTTACCATTGTCAGCTAAAGCTTGCAATGTCCATCAGCTAGCACTGTGCAATCAATTTCTTGCATGTCATGTTATTTTATCTTGGGGTTGGCTTTGGTTTAATAACCAAATAGCCAGTCCTCTCTGAGGTGCCAAGAGAGATGTCAGGAGCAGACCTTTTTCTCTTCTCACTTCGCTAGCAATTTTACTTCCAGTCAGCATAACAGAAGGGAAGGCATCCTCAGTAGATCTGCAGTAGTTCTGCATCAGTGTTGATTTTGTGGGAGCTGGGGCAGGGTGTATAAACAGGGGCATTTTATTTTATCAAACCAATTGGCCATCTCTTGCTTTTCGGATGATGGTCATGGAGATATCTAGGTTCTGAAGACTCACATTTCCTAAGCAGGCTCTCGCTGGAAATCAGTTAATTTTTCTGAAGCCTTGTGGATCCCTTCCCATTTCCTCTTCTCTGTCTGCTCGCGCAGGGCAAATTTCGCCCTCCGAGTAATGAGGAGTAATCACCCTTTAAACAGGTGCCTTTGTGAGCCAAGTGCCTTTGTGTTGCCTCAGAGCTCCGCTTTGAACCATGACTCCACTGTAGGAGGCACTGTACAAGGAGTTCAGACATGTAAACCTCACAGGGAGCAGGCAGTCATTTCAGACCCCCTTATACTGAACTCACTTCCCAGTTTCTGTTAAGGCTGAATTTCAGTGTGTTTTGTGCAGTTCCTGTGTAAGGAAAGAGCAAAATCCACACTGCCAAGGCGGAGATCTGTGTGAGGCCATTCCACGGCATGTTACTAGTTTGTGTCCTACAAGGCAACTCCTACAATTGCAGAAAACTCCTATGACTTAATTATTTTTTCTCCTGTGCAAAGCCTACTGATGTTGGTGTTGGTTTGTGTTTTAAATCTGTTGTCTTATGCCTTCCCTGCAGGGAAACTTTTGCCCATGTGATAGAAGAGAATCTAAATTATCTCGACCTCTTTAGCAGTATTTTGCAGGAGGCAAGACAGGAGCAGAGCAACAGCATGATGGTAAGTCTGTTGATGTATTTTTGAGGACCTGATTTTTAAGAGTCACAATGGGGGTCTTCTGGGGGTGTGGAGAACTCCTGAAAAAGGGTTATTTGTGGTGATATAAGTTACTGTGACTGGCGTGTGATGTCTGTCATCCCCCCAGGACTCCACTAACACACTGGTCCTTATGGAAAGTAGCCCTTGGAAAAATGTCAGCTAAGGGGTCTTCATGATGGAATGGGCTGGTGTTCTTTGGGACCCTCTGGCTGGTAGAGCTTGCTCTGAAAGCTGGTCATATTTTCAACTAGAAGGTTCTGGCTTGGATCTCAGCACTGAAGTGGGTAGAGTCATCCATTTCCAGAGTCCTTTCCTGATTATTAAACGAAGCTCCCCCTTATGGCAGAAGCGAGGTTTTAGAGAGTTCTAAAAGGGCTTTTTGCACAAATTGATATTCAAAATAGGAAGAAATGACAAAAGCAGATCATGATCATCCAGAAGTTTTGGAGCAATATGAAAATGCTATTCCTGAACTACTAACTGAGGCTGGTAAGCTACTGCTTAAGACTTCCTGTAAAGAGGTCAAACATCTGAGAAGTGAGATTCATCTGATATAGTGTAACTTGGATTTCCAAAAAGCTTTTTATGGCATCTCCTTAGGGATAACTTCTGTTCTCACAGGATAAAAGATAAGACCTCTCTACCAATTTGTAACTGCTTAAACAATGAGGAAGAGAAGTTTGGAGAAGGGGAGGCAGTTGATGAAACAAAGCTCTTATGATTTGTAAATACTTTAACATTTAAACATTTTAATTCATAAACATTTTAATGTTCTAATGTTTATGAATCTTAGTAAACAGTGAAGTGAGAGTTTACTAGAGTTACTAAGTTATTCCGGATAGTGAAATGAAAACTCATTAGCAACAATTGCAGGCAACTGTCATACCAAGGGATTGAGCAATATGAATGGGCAAATGAAATTAACCACTGATAAAAGCAAAGTAATTATGTAAGGGGGAAAACAGCCTTAATTATGCATACCCTGGTCTTCAGCTGTTGGTTGAGGAATGCTTTGTTTGTCTTTGTTCAGTTCTGACAGGATTGGTATCAGCTGCGTAATATAATCTCTCCTGTCTTGTCTCCTTACTGTTGCTGTTTCCCATGTAACTGGCTTCTTACCTGTTAATCATCCATGTATCTATGTCATCTCCTGTATCTCATTCCAAGGTGCAGCAGCTGTCTCTCTGGTCTGTTTTAACCCAGAAAGATTATTCTTTGTTGTGGAATCATGCTCTGCAGATCAGCACCTGTTATGTTCTGTTTGGTTTCTTTCCCATTTTTCTTGCTGCTAGACACAGAAGTTAGGCAACAGTAAAACAGCAGAAAATGGGATTTGTCCTCTTCAATCCACCTGGAAAAAACAGAGGAAAAAGAATGAGTAGCTATAAGAGCCTTTTCTCTGTTGTGTGAAGGCATAAATTGCAATCTTTATTTTTCTTTTTCATTTGCGTTCTTGCACTACCTACGTGTCTCATGTTGCGCTAGGACCACCATTGCTAGGTATTGTACAGATCCAGAATACAGTTGCCAAAGTGAGTGTAGTGACATGCCTGAGTACTGTAATAAGTATGAAGAATTTTTTGTATCGGAGCTAAACCGAGTCATGAAATCATGAGAATTACTGTTCAGCTATTACATCAAAGCTATTCTTTGACAAGAGAGAGAGATGTTGGCACTGAGAGTCCTTTGGTCACCACCTTGGAAATGTGCATTGAATAGCCAGTTTCCTGGACTTCAGTTCGTCTCTCTTCTTCTTCTTTCAGAGTCTTGACTGGAGTTGGCTGAAATAGCCAAAGGAGAGAAGCCAACCTGCTGCTATCTGCAAAGTGCCTGCACACTCAGAGGTAGCCTGGCAGCCTTTGATGTGATGAGATGAAAAGGACCGGTAGTTTGCTTGGGATGATCCATCACCTAGTGTTTGCAAACATTAGTGGAGTTGATTACAAAGGTTGTGGTCAGTAGCAGATATATAATTTGCAGTAACAAACAGTGTTTTACAATCTGTTGCCTGGTTGGGCTTTCAACTAAATAAGTAACTTGCTTGTTGGAGACATTGCGCAATTGCAGCTCCTGCTGCATTCACCTGTGCTCGCTACCTGTGGAAACAGCCAGCGATCTCTCAGGGTGCATCTCATCTCTGTGAAGGCCAATGCCTGACAGCTTTGCCGGGAGACTTGGCACTTGGGGCGATGTCTCTGGAGACCCTCACTTGGAAGGAAACCCTGTGCCTCCATGGCGGGAGTGATGGCGAGGAGGAGACGGCAGGGTTGCGTGACACAAGGGGGCCAGACTCTCGGCACTCCGGAGTGGAGCACGTTCCCTGGGCTAGGTCTCGCATCTACCTCTACACTGAGCGATGGGAGGCTGTCCGCTTGCGACAACAAGGCAGCAGAAGCTGCGTCCGTGCCTTAGGTGGTGGCCGAGGCCTGGTTGCCCGGTGCCTGGCCTTGTGCTGTGCTCCTCCAAGCCACGGCGGTGGGCAACACTACAGCTCTGCCTTGGACCCCGCGGAGGGGTTTCTCACCCACCTTCCACCCTGCTCCACAGTTCAGTCATGAGCGTTATGTAATATATATATATATACACACATATTTTAAATCGAATTAATTTTAATAAATATTGTGAAGAAGCTCCTGGTGCTCCTCCCTTCATTGCTGGCGGTGGGGGGGAGGGAGGGGAATCGGGCCTGCCCCCTTTGCCATGCACACGCACACAGTTGCCGAGCAACGGCGCGGCGCGATGACGCCATCAGGCGGCGCCGCGCGCTCCCGCCGCGCGTGGCGGGGGGGCGGGGCGAGGCGTGCGCGTGCGCGACGAGGAGGGCGCGGGGCCTCGGCCGCACGTGGGCGCGCGGCGGGCGGCGGCGGCAGGTACTGGGGGGGGGCGGGCGGGAAGGGAGAGGGCTCTGCCTCTGGGGTCGCCCCGGGGCGGGGGGGGGGCGGCGGCTCCGCTGGCCTCCGCGGCCGGGCCCGGCCCTGCCCTGCCCGGGAGCGGTGGCGGGTGGCCGCCGCCGCACGGCGCTGTTTAACCCCGGCCGCGCCCCTGCCCCGGGCCGCTCTGGCCCCGGCTGTAGCCCGGGCCCGCTGCCGTCGGCCGTTGGCGGGTCGCGGCGCGGGCGGCCCCCGCGTCTGACGGGCTTTGCGGCTCCTGCGGAGGGGCCTGCGGGCGAGGAGGGCGAGCTGCCCCGGCGCCAGCCGCTCGCTGAGCTGGAGGATCCCTGTCGCGGGGGCACGCGAGTATAAAAGCCCCGATCCCTGAATTTCCTGCTGGAGAAACGGTAACAGCGTCTCCCCCCTGCAAGCTCCCCGCCACGGAGTAGTAAACTCGCCCTGAATACCTCAGTGTCGCAAAGGGACGCCGGGCACCGGGCGGGCTGGAAGTTCCCCCTCGTCTCTTGTCTCCCCGCGGCGTTGCGTAGTGGCTGGGCAGAGATGAGGGAAAGGCAGGGACTCTGCCACCCCAGTCCTGCTCGGCGTGTGGACGTGGGTCGCCAGGAGCTTTGGGGTCGTCCCCGTGGCACCCGAGGTCTGGAGCCGTGTGGGTCTTGCAGACTGGTTCCCACCTTGTGGTTCCTCCAAATGTGAGGGCACCACCCATGCGCTTGTAGTGTCACAGGTGGTGTTGTGCATCGAAGTGCCTTATTGGCCTCTGCCATGACCTGTGACAAGCCGTTCTGTGGGGCAGAGGCATCTTGTAGGTCATACCCTGCCATCTGTAGTCTCTCTTAGGGTGTATTACAGATCCTGCCAGATAAGTGTTGATGGGTTGCTCTAAGTATGTGACGTTAGACCTGAGTTGAAGTTTCTGTAGCATGTTGATGAGCCAAATGATGCCAGCTCCCTTTTTCCAGCTCCAGAGATTTCATCAAATGAATCTTAAAATAATCTTTTCATGTCATTGTTCTATATAAGCAGTGCTATAATTAGCATGAGGTTGTAACGCAGCTTTGAACGGGAAAGGAGGTGGCCTCTGTGATGCAGAACGGATTTTGCAAGGTCTTTTGGCGATATGTCCTGTGTTCTGATCCAAAAGATGAGAAGGTTTTTTGTGGGAGAAGGGGGGAGAGACACTGTCAGAGAAAAGGGGGACATCGTTGTGCACACCACGGTTAAAACAGTGCCTCATCAACCAGGCAGTCCGCTGATCCATGCAATAACTATGTTTGTCCCACAGATGATGTGAGAATGACCATGGCCCAGGCTGGGGCGGTAGTTGCAGCTGCCACGGGAGTCCTTGTCTTCTTCCTGTACTCCTCCATTCACAAGGTTGAGGAGGGGCACCTGGCTGTGTATTACAGGTACTGTTTCCTGCTAGCACTTTGAAGGCTTTCACAGTTTTCCTTAGGTTTTCGTCTCCACAGGGATTCTTCCAAGGCCCTAGATCACCTGTGGAGAGGATTTCTCTCTTCTGTTTGCATTGTCAAGGTTTTGCCCTGAGGTAGGCAGGGATGCTGTTTCTGATCTCTTAAACCAAAAATATTAAGGGCCTAGAAAGCCTAGGTTTGTACAGAACCATTATGAGTTTTGGTCTCTCTGAATCCTGAGCTACCTTGCCCACCTTTGAGTGAGCTGATGTTTCTGAGTCACAGTTTGGATTTAAAAACTAAGAGCCTGTGTCCTTATCTGTGCAGGCTTTTGGTCCATCCAGTTCTTACATGCCTGCTGATCTTTCCCTTTTCTGTTTGGTGCTGTTACCTCTGCGCCAAGACCATTGGTCATCCAGAGTACCCAGTTCTTTGTTGCTTTTGAACTGGGCCTTCTCACTGACTCTTGGCTGACAGTTTCACTTGGGGCTTGTAGCTGCCTTCAGCAGTATCCATAGAGCAGTTTTGCCTTCTGTCAGTGTACACAGTGAGTGCCCACAGTTGCCAAATGCCACCTCTTGACCAGATTTTAATTCAAATTTGAACAAAAGAAAGAGAAACTCAGCCCCAGCCTTTCTGCAGTTTTTTTGTCATTGGCCTTATCTTTTCTATCCTTCACGTCCAACATCATGGGCCACTTTCTTTTGCACTGCTTTTTACTTTCATTATCAGTGTGTTGAACAGCATGGATCTGTGCATGACGCTGCAGAAATCCTAACCGCACAGCAAGGACTGATCACTGAGAGCTCTCCTCTGTTTCCTGTCTTTTAACCAACTGTTGGTCCATATAAGGACCCTCCAGAGGCCACTGATTTTTTTTGTGCTTTGGCTAAGGGACCTTAGTGAATGCCTTGTGGAAATCCAAATTGACTGTATCGCACCAACTGCTGGATTTTTCCATGGTTACCAGTGAACTATTTAGAGAAGAAAATCTGTGTTCTTGAAGCTCTCTCCAATGTTGTAATGATGGAAGAATTTAGCAATATCGGCCTTCTCTAAAAAATAATAACTCTCACAGGAGGGAAGCAAGCGATTGTTGGGTTGCAACGGTAAAGCATCTTACACTCAGTCAGCTCTTTTGTAAGGGAATTGTGCAGTCAGGGGAATTTAGTTTGCATATACTAGCTTGTTCTTTGATACAGTAATGTCTTAGGTTACAAGCCTGCAGTGATTTGGTTCGAATGAGTAATGTAATCTGTGGTACCACAGCTGTGACTGTTGGTGATCTGAATGTACTTGCCACCTCTCCCTCTCCCTCAAAGCCAGCACTTACCATTTTCCAGTTGCTTGAGCCTTCTCCCCTTTTTTTCCTCTGTCTCTGTATAGGGGTGGTGCGCTTTTAACCAGTCCGAGTGGACCAGGCTACCACATCATGCTTCCGTTTATTACCACATTCAAATCTGTGCAGGTTAGTATCCCCTCATCTTGGAAGAGGGTTAGTGGGAGCAAATGTCAATGGGGATATTGCCGAAGGGGAGCAACCTGGGCAACTGGTATTTGCAGAGAGGTTCAGTAATTCAGTAGTCAGAGCTGCAACTCCTAGGAAGCCCTGGGTTCCTTCTGCCTTAGGTGCCAGACCCAGCTGTATGCTGGAACTTGTCCTCTTAGTGGTGTACAGTTCTGGGCAAGCTACCAAGGCTGTGAATTATGCTGTGTCTCTCTCTGTGCTGTCTGCTCTCAGATAATGCTATCAGCAGGGCGAGCCAATGTCCAGACAAGCTCGTGGCTTCCTTAAAACACACAGTGTGTGCACTCCCCGTGCAATGCAAATGAAATGGCTTTGCATTGGGCTTCCAGTGTGCAGTTAAAGCTGCAGAGTGCATTCCTACTGTTAGATACCTACTGTGGGATGCTTTGGCTCCTCAGCATAAAATATCATCATGTGTTGGATCTTCAGATATTTCACTCCCTGGCTTGCCAGGAGGGGTAATCTCTGCATGCCCAAAGGGTGCATGTGTGTTGCTTGGAGCAGGAGGTGTCTTGATCTGGGAGGACAGTCTGTGTTTGTGGTCTTAACTGTTTCCTCAGAGAGCTGCAGGCCGTTGTGTTGCAGGAAGGAGGGGGCAGGGAAGTAAATACAGCTCCCTTTATATCTCCCAAAATGAAGTTGAAAAGAAGTCTTCCTTTTTGGGTGTACCTACAAGAGCCAAGAGGAAGGCACAGAGCACTTTTTTGGTTCGATGTTCCTTCTTAATGGTTGTGAGACTCTGTACAGCATGACTTTTCTGAGCACAGATTGTCTTTTTATTTCAGACCACATTGCAGACTGATGAAGTGAAAAATGTGCCTTGTGGGACGAGGTATGTTGTTTCTTTGTATTTCCTCTGGTGATGAGCAGATGCGCTCTCTTGTGTAGTTTGCGGGTAATTCTCTACAGTGCTCTGAGGCAGAGGCTGGAGAGTAAAAGCACATACCCTAAAATTAGTTGCAGACGCACACATGCATCATGTTTGGAAATAGAGAAGGAGGTATGGAAAAGAGTGTTCTTGCTTTCAGTAGAAAGGGGGGTACTTGCATCTATGGTGGCAGGAGCCTCTTTTGATTTTTCTTGATATCTTCATCTTTCTTCAGTTACTCTCTAATATCCCATTTCTTGCTCTTTGGTCTACTCTCTACTTTGCAGTATTTCTGGTCTGAATCTTGTGACTAATACAAGTGTTGACCCCAGCAGTGGGCAAAAGTAAATAGTGAACAGGAATCCTTCCTTCTGATTGGGAGATGACTCTTTTTGAAAACAACTCAAGAAGGCGAGTCTTCTGGAGATATCTGGACACTTTTGGAAATGACATTTCACCTAATGTAAAGAAAGGGTGAGACAGGGTAAAGAAAAATCCAGTGCATGGGTGGCACTTGCCTGCTTCATAATTAGGTTACTCCTTTTGTCAGCAAAGATCTGGATAGTTTTAACAAGCTGAGCAATAACAGAAGGAGAGAGCAAGTTGGGTTCGGTTGCAGATCCTGTTGTGTTGGTTCATCCACAAGTTAAAGTAGTCACTGCATTTGTTTCTTCAGGATAAAAACAAAACTGGTAATACTTTTGTGGCTTTAAGGTGCTCCCAGTATTTCTATAAAGAAAAACACAACCAATGTGTTTTTCTGCTATTTTATCAGTATGACGTGGGTAGTGACACAAAACAATCATGCTAAAATTAAAAGTTGAACATTAGTGGCAACTTTAATTAAGCAGAGTTAAAATTAATCTGTTTTGGGCCTTGTTAAAATAAGGTCTTAAAGTTGTTTGTACAACAAGTCATCAGATATTACTTGGGCTTAAATATTAACATAAAAGAGTTGCTGTGAGCCCTGGTTGGTTTTGATTTTAGATCTCAAACCATTTTCAGGTGTGTTTGTAAATAGTGCAAGAGTCTAGTGCCACAGCCAGGGTTTGTGATCAAGTGAAAAGTCTTTAGACGCACATTACAAGTAATTGCAGGAAGAGAAATGAGAGTTGAGATGTTCTATATTCATACCTTTTAATTTACACTTAAAAAAAAGTCATCGGAGCAGAGTTTTAGGTCACTGAGGTAGCTTGGAGAATGGGGGCGCATGATCAGTGGGTACTCAGGAAGAGGAAAGGTGAGATCTTTCAAACAAAGATCTTAAGATAAAGTCTCTTTTAGCAGAGTAATGTGTTAGCAGCAACTTCTAGCCTGTAAGTGGCAGAAACAGGAATAGGACTTCACCTGCTGGAGTCTGTAAAACTGCATCATGCCTCTGGGCTGGGGACGGTGTCCAGCTGTCACATAGGCTTTCTCAAGAAACCAAGGAAACTTTCCTGTGAATCGTAACCATATTAGACATACTAAGCACGGTCAAAATTAAACTGTGCTGCTCTGAGGAACTAGATACTCTCTTTAATTTTGTATATCTAGTTCATTAAACTTCTGTTAGGTTTTGGAGTCACTGAGTTCAGTTGCGCTATACAAGCGGTTATGAAGTTACAGATAATAAACATGTTTAAATGCATCAGACAGCTGTTGAAACAGATCTTAGTTAATAATTGAACCCATTCAGACCAAAAGTCCCAACAGTCTTTTCTTTTTTTAAGGTGTTGTTACAAGAACTAGTTTCTGTATTATCTTTAGTACTTTTTAATTTGCTGCATTTAGAATCAAAATCTTAAGTTACTCTGTGTCAAAGCTAGTTTATAGACTCGAACCCAAATTTCTGCAGTAAAACCTTTGTAATCTTTGTTTATAAATAACAAATGGGTAAAATTTAAAGCTTCACTATCTTGGTTCAAAGTTCTCTACAAAAATAGATCCTAAACACTTAAGTTCTGTAATCAAATATTAGAACATCAGACTTTAAAGGATGGGTTTCTCTTCCACCTTGTTTGTATTCTCTCATTTCCATTTGGAAGCTTCTAGGTGGCTGTGTGGGTGTCCCAATCCCAGTTTCTGCCTTACCTTGTCCATGTATACTTGACAATGTTAAATTAATACATTAAATGTAGATTTTTAAATACTTTTGACTGTTTTTCATGAAACTGCTGACACACTAAAGAATAAAACCATTTAATTACCGCAGGGAGAATATTTATCTGCTTCAAGCAGAGAAGAAGAATCATTTGTGTGAATTATCTCTAGTGTCTGAGACTTCTGACTATCCCTGACAAGGAAATACATGCTTAGTCTCTTGAAAAGTTCAGAAGTTTCCTCATGACTGGGCTGCTGATCTCCAAAAAATGATGAGAAACTAGGAAAGTTCAAGGAACTAGTTTTAGAAGAGCAAAGTAGTCCAAAGAATTGACCTGAAAAATAATTCACTGAATATATTAATCATGGAATACAACAGATGAATTGGGAAATATTGTAGTATAAATATTGTATGACAGAACTAGGGAAGTAGCATTTTTCATATAAACTTAACTGGAAGGAATCTTTGCTAAATTTTGTACAGGTTTTAAGATGCCAAGAAATAGTAAACAGCCGTGCTGATAAACATTAATATTGCCCAAGCATTAGATATTTATTTGCAAAGGGGTGAGTCGTCTTGTGCTCATGCTGAAGATCTTTTGCAGGAACACAAACAGGGCACTAAAGAAATGCTGCTCTGGGACAGATCCCTGTTTGTTAGATAATCACATCGAAAAATGAATATGGCGAGTAGATGTATTAAAGTAATCACTTAATCTCTAGACAGACAGGAACTAACCTTTAAGCCCAGTTTTTACACGCTCTCTTTACCCAGCCTGGACTGATCTTGTCTATAGTCAGCTCTAGCAATGAGTGTGAAAGATTTTTTTTTTTTCCAGTCTTTTTTTTATGGCAATTTCCTTCAGTTCTTCATCCCTTGCCCTCTTCTGGCCTGGTGTACACTAAAATCCTGAACTGTATGAGGCTTTCTAAGGTCTACTAAAATGCCTGCTGGTATATGTTAATTCCCTGTAGCATTCTCTGTAGGCTTTCACCTTGTCCTTTAAAGTTACACGCAGTATTTTACTGATGTTTTAGTAGTATCTAGCATAGATACTGCTAGGTCTTGATCTGTGAACCTGTGTCTTGGTCTGTGACTGGGGCTGGAAAGTACTGATAAAGGTTTACATTAGAGACATTGCTACTGTGGGTCTCTTTCTAGCTGCCCTCATTGAACATTTCCTGGTTCTGTGTCTTAAGTAATACAGTGAGTTCTACCATATGCCTAAACTTCTCCCAGATGCACGTGGTCTACATGTTGAGCCTCTTCTCAGACTTGATATGGATTTCTGCTTGTACCTTTCCCCTTGACTAAAGAGCCTGCTAGACTCAGTCCTGTTCTGTCTGACCAACCTCATGAGCAGCTCTGATGTGAGGACCTCAGGGCCTTTGGGTAGCTGTTAAACAGGAGTCTTGCCAAATTTCAGTTTTAGCAAGGCTGTGGAAATTGCAGCAGAGGGTTGTAGTGTTGGAAATCTTGAAATCTGCTTGTGGGAGCTGTACTTTACATCCTGCCTTGCATCTGACAAGAAGCTTGCTTTTGCAAATGAAGACGTTTGAGAGTAATAGTGGCTTGCTGAAATCAAGAGGGTGTTATGTGAGACAACACCCAAGTGGTAGGTGCCAATGTGCAGGTAAAGCAGCTGTTGATAAGAGGATTTATTCAGTTGCTGATCAACAAGATGTGTGAATGGGTTCCCACCTCAAAACACTGCATGATGCTGTGCTGGAACAACTGTCCCAAGACTGCCCAGGACAGTATCTTCTGCACCTCAGGAGATTACTAATATCTTCTGGACCAAACTGTTTGAGAGAGCTTTCGCGAGATGCTCATTTTAAGATCAGAGTGTTACAATCCAGTTTTGTTCCTGGATTTATAGGAAGAAGGTTCAAAGGGCCATCCCCACTATGAAGTGTTAAATGAGGATGGCTTCAACAGCTGACTGGATGTAAAACTTAATGTAACTGCTTTGTAGGCTCACTTGAACATTAAGTCCTTAGTGGGGACAGCATAGTCAGGTTCTGACTGAGTGGCACCCACTTCCTAGAGGTCATTGCCTGTACCAGCAGGACTGACTATTTATGCCCCTCTATTGACCCATATTGGCAGTTGAGAGCCTTGGAAGAGCTATTATTATGGGTAGTGTTGAGTGGTTTATAAGGGGGCAACAGGCAGTCCTGATTTGAGGTGCCATCCTTTCTTGCATGTCAGATGATGAGAAGCTATGACATACGGAGCCCTGCATAGGAGGTGCATTGTGTCTCAGATGTTCTCTTTTTGCTTCTAATACTCCCACACAATTGAAATGCAAAAAGGAGCCTAATATTAAGGCTTGCTGCATTGGCCCTGCAGGAAAATCTGGTGGGGATGGCCCTTCTGAGACCACATTCTCTACTTTGGTTTCTCACTAGGGTATGTAGAAGGTACCTCAAGAAGATAAATTGGATTTCCCTGTCCCAGTGGAAGTGTCATAAGATGGCTGGAGCGAATCAATAGGTTGAAAGCAGGTTCAGAAGATCCTGAGGAATGTGTTTGGAAGTTACTTGCAAGAATAAACGGTCATTTTTTTCAGTGGGACGGGACAGTTATAGAGTACAGCACAAATGAGACAGAGAAAAACCCATGTGTTGTTCCTTTATAACTGCTCGTACAGTCTCACGTAGATACCTGTGCAGGACTTGCAAGCCCATTTTATTCTTTAAAAGCCAGTAAGAATGGACAGGACCTAGAGAGAAATCTTGAGCAAAAAAGAGATTAACACTCAAGGGTGTTATCTCACCAGGAAATAAATCTCTCTTTAGCCACAAATATCTTTTTTGCTGGCTTTTACCTTGCAACAGACCAAATTCAGTCCATCACAAACTAATTTGGCTCGTAGCTTACCATGAAGCATGCTGGTTTGTATAGCGTACACAGGCTATGCCTGAGAGACGTTTTTTTTAAAAGAGCACAGAAAGGGCTTTCTTGTTCAGTCTGCCTACTGTGACAATGTTGAGCTTAAACTCTTAAGCTGATTTTTCTGCAAACTTAACTTTTAACTGCCAAAGATTAAGATCTGTGAAGTAAGAAACCAAGTTTGTAGTGGGGAGTACCTTTGAGTTGAAGCACCACAGAGCCTTGGTTTGGAAATGTATGAGGTCTGCTTCTGGAGATCAACTATCTCTGCATGTTTTTTTGCTGAAGTTCCTCATTTGTGCCTTGCCTTTGACCTGAGGGCAAGATTGAAAGAATATCGTGCATTAAAATGTATTCTCAAGAGAGTTATGAACAGCTGCAAGTTTGTTTTCTTTTTGCCGTAGTGTCTGTGCTTTTTCCCTGTGTAACAAACAAGACTTCAATTTGATGGCATTTTGGAGTATAAATTAAATGTAGGGCTGAACGCCAGGAAGAGGATCAGGTAGCAATAGAAAATGGGAGTGTGCTGGATGCGCCTAGATGTTTCAGATTTGGAGGGTGAGTTTGCAGACTTCGTTAGAGATCTGTGTACTGAATGATGATGTATTACTTTCTGGTGTCACTGATTTAGAGAAAACGGTGAATGAGATTCCCCAAAGGGTGATTCAAAGCACCTAAGCTTTCCCTTCTACTCTGAGTTGTCTCTGGAGAGGCCTGTTGCTCTTTTGAGTCCTGAGCAGTAGCCCCAGTACTCTGTTAACATTTGCAGTGTTCTTGAGGGCTTTATACCCTACCTTTCCTACCTTGCAAGGTAGCAAAATCCCCAGGAATGGTCATAAACTGCTGGAAGTTATGTCAGTAACAGCAGAGACTGGGATCAGGCCCCATCTCTGGTTGCTACTTCCTTTGCCGGTCGGGCAGTCCCTGATCCCTTGGGGCAGACTGCAGGCCTCTTACAGAGCTGCTCAGGGAATGAAGGAACATGGAGGCCTTTTCCTGTGATCTGTCTAGATCTTTTTGACAGTACACGTGTCTGGACACAAGTGCATGGTTGTGTTACTGCTGCAGAGCAGTTTGTAACATGATGGTAACATTTATGCAGGGAATGTGAATTAAAATATTTTGTCTTTTCTTTCTCCTTTTTGTCTGTGGCCTTGTCGGGTTCCCGTTGGAGTTAGCAAACGCATGAACTTAAGCTAATGACTTGTCTATTTAAAATGTATTTGTTGCACCCCCAATGCCTAGAAGAGCTGCACTACGTTTAAAGTTTGTGTAGACAGAGGCTGCTCTGCTGCTTGCGGGAGGTGTTGTCTGCTGTCCTGTTGTCTTCCCTTTGTTGCTTTGGGCTCTGTCTTTCTGATCATTGCAGCTACATTTCTGTTTAAAGATGGTTTCCTTCTGTTGGCTAAGTAGGAGGTAACAGAGAGTGAAATGAAAGTGCTTTCCAAGCTTGCTGGAGCATGCTTTTGATTTATGCAGAAAGAGGGACCAGTCCATACAAAGCTGGGGTTTGCTGCCATCTAATTGCAAAATGTTCAAGAGATCAGAATTGTTCTGGGTAGAAATTAACTGCAGATTTCCAACAGAATTCAGTAGAAGAGGAAAAAAGACAACTTTGCTTTAGATATGGGATGCTGTTAAAAATTGCAGGAATAATTCATGAATTGTCTCTCTTTCATTTATAGTGGTGGTGTTATGATCTACATTGACCGAATAGAAGTTGTGAATAAATTGGCACCGTATGCAGGTATTTCCCGTCCTGTTTCAACAAGCAGCACTGTGACTGTCTTCACTCCTCCTTAGTAGCCCAATGTTGGTTTGCAAGGCTGCTTCTGTTTTCTGTCTTGTTATCTTTATGATTCCCAGTACCACAGCGCTTAGTTCTATACCTGTGTCTGCAAGCTTTTCAAAGAGCTTTGCAGCCACAGCATTTGCAAAGATGAAAATAAATTGTAGGACTAGTTCTCCCCTCAAGTGTTTTACACCCATCCATTCAGAAACGCTAGGCTGTTTGTAACAAGCACTCAAGCAATCCTGTTTCTTGCAACTGAGGGGGAGGAGACCTGCAAAACTAAATATACATGCAAAAGACCCAGGTGCTGGGTGCTTTTCCCAATTGCTGGGAAAATTACAAAGGTAAAGCCCAAATAGGAGCTCTGTTACCTTCTTGTGTCACTGGTTGCTGAAGTGAAGACTTACGTACCCTTTTTCAGCAGCATAACGTAATGCAAAACCCTAGTGTTGCTAAAGCAGTGAAGGCTGAATTCTTGTTATAATGATGTTATAATGATTGTTTTCCCTTTATAGTAGTATCTGTTCCTATGCATGCAGGTCCTGGACAGGCTTTACTATTTCATTTGTTTATGTGGATCATAAAACAGGACCATGCAGTATATTTTACTCTAGTTACCCTGCTCTTTGAAGTCGTATAATCCCATGAGTGTTGGTGAAAGGAGCCTCTGCAGGTCGCTACTCCAACCTCCCAGTCACAGCAGGGCTGTCACTAACATCAGGTCAGTGCAGCTGTGGCTTTGTCCAGGCAATTTCTGAAAGTTCCTACAAATGAAGATCCCCTGCCTCTCCCATGACTTGTCCCAGAGCTGCACTACTTTCCTAATGATCTGAGCTGTCATTTTGAGGTGGTGGGGTTACAGGAGACTTAAAGACAATTCAAGACAATAGAAAGTCACTGTATGCAACGATGACCTGTGATAATCCTTTTATTTCTTCAGTGTATGATATCGTGAGAAACTACACTGCAGACTATGATAAGACCTTGATCTTCAATAAAATTCATCATGAGCTGAATCAGTTCTGCAGTGCCCATACTCTCCAGGAAGTATACATTGAGCTGTTTGGTAAGCATATGGCAGCTGGATGTGCCCATGAAAAAGGCTGTGTAATCCCCCTGTTCTGCTGTGGAATACATTACAGCAACCTCCTGTAAGCAAACAGGCTCTGTGCTGAATTTGTGGTTAAAAACCATCTCCTTAAAAATCCGCATGCCTCTTTCTGTGTAACTGTACTGTGTCTTTAATGATTCCGATTTCTGTATCTTTCTGCATCTGCCTGTGGGGATTTAAATTCAGTCCTTTTCCACCTAGGACTGAATTCTGTGGGGATTTAAATTCAGTCCTTTTCCACCTAGGACTGAATTCTGGATATACAAAATAGTCATTGTGCTCTTGTGCATGCAGTCACGCTCATTGCATTCTTTGATGCTTTTATTTTCCCCACATCTTTTTTTAGGCCTCTGTGCTATTGCTGATTGAACTTTTTTACTTTAAAAGCTTCCTCATGAATGTTAGCAAGAAGGAGCTGGAATGGATGGCTCAGTTCATTGCACTGCTCTGTTTTTTTCACAAGGGGGTAGCAGTGATTCAGGAATAAGCAAATTTAATGTTCTGCTTCTTGGATCCAGTGCACTGATGCAGGTACATACATGTGCCTTCACAGACATAACAGCATCAATTTCCTTCTTGAGTGGCAGAGCAGGGGGAAGTGGGTTTATGGGATGGGAAGATAAGAGCTTGTCAGACTTTTAATATTAAGAGACAGTAAAACTTTGAATGCTGTACTCGGATATACTTGCCAAGTATCTCTAGTCAGAGAGGAGTTTCCTAATAGTACATGCAGCTTAATCCCTTGATGACTGGCCGTTTCTGTGGAAAAAACTTCTTAGAGCTTGAAAGTGACAAAATACATTTTTCCATTAGCAAGGATTGGATCCTGCAGGTCCCTAGAAATCCAAGGCAGGGCTACCTTGCTGGCAGTGGAATTGGTGTGGCTTAGGCTAGGGAGTAGTACCACAGGCTCCGGGTGTGCTTTTCTCCTGAGACACTGAGAGTGATTTTGCCTTTAGCTCTGGCCATGAACCCATCAGTAGCTGAAGCTTTCTAGAGACACCAGCGTGTGGCTCTTGTGGCTCTCTTCTTGGGAACATTTTCCATGGGAAATGTTTTCCAGAGGATGTACGAATGGAGATGATGTACTGAATGAGCTCAAAGAGCATCTTTATTTTACACCATACATAGAGATGCCTCCCCTTCAAGGCCAGCTGACTCTCACTGCTGCATAAACCTCAGGAGAAATGATGTGCACAGATTCATGTGGCCTCTCTCTTTTTCTCCAAATGCAGATCAGATAGATGAGAATCTGAAGCTGGCCCTGCAGAAAGATCTCAATGTCATGGCACCAGGTCTCACTATACAGGTAGGTTCATTCCCTAACAAAGGTTATTCTCTTTTTCACCTCAAACTCACTCACCTTTCACTGGACAGTGAGGTTTCTTGCTTCTGTTTTTCACATGACATGAAATAGTTGAGCTTTGAGGTGGGGTTTGTCAGTTGAAGACTGTCCATGTGACAGTGACCACTTCTAAATGCTGTTTTTATGTTAGGGGAAGACCTGCAGGATAGAGAAAAGGACCTTGTAGGCCACAGACCTGCAGGTACTGGATTTAATTCGCAAACAGCAAGAAAAAGTGTTTTTCTTTAAACCATCTTTGGCATCCCTGCAGAGCTGGGCATTCCAGCATGCCAGCACAGTTGCTACAGGTAATCTGAAAAAGAAAATTTCTGTACTTGTGCCAGAGATAGGGAAGGATGTTATATTCCAAGTGATTTTCTGTTTGCATTTCATGTTGAAAAATCATGTTTAGTCTTAGTTGGGCTATGGGATGTGTTGGCTTTTTGAAGGCATGTAAGTTTAGGGCTACCAATTGGGAAAAGTATAACTTAGGCTCACAAGGGCTAAAATGGGAAAAATCTTCAGGAATCTCTGAAGATTTCCACTGTTGAGAAGAGTCAGACTGAATCTATTTTGCTCATTCTTGGTGCCCCATTTTGCTAGGCTAGCTGTCCCTGAGAAGGGTACGAAAGCCTCCCTTTAGCCAGCATGTGAAGTGCTATAATAATTACTATTTTGTTTTGTGGCTCATCTGCCTTCCCCTGCTGTGTTTCGATGACAATGAACTGCAGTCACTGTCTTATCACAAGAGCAAAATGTCTCTACTCTTCCAAAGATCCCAGCTATTTGCACTATACATTTCATATAGTTCTAGCACAGAAGATCATTTTCAACTAAAAATATCATCATAATGTGATGTCTTTCCATATGCTCTGATCAGAAAGAGTGTAAGCAAAGCTCACAGGTCTTTGCTGGGAAATGTTAACTACAGAGCTAAATCCGATCTTCAGCATAACCTGTCCCATCTCAGTCTGGCATGCCCAATCTTAGCTGTTGGTCAGAAGTTGGAGGACATCCTGCCCATTTCAGCCCAGGCTGAGTTCACAGGATGAGCAGTTTGAAAACGTCCTGTAACTTCTGAGGAAAGTGGTTCATCGGAAGTACTTTAGAAACAGTGTGATTATTCCTTGATGTTTCTGTCATCCTATTTCAAAACAGAGCTGTGTCTTTGTCTCCAGTGACATTGTGCCTCAAAGTGCAATTCTTCCATGTTGCTGTGCCCCTTGTCATGAACCATTCTGCTCCCTTGGTGAAGGGCTGACCTTTCTTTAAACTCCCCGTATGCAGCTGTGTATAACTTAGATGGAGTTAGGAAGATCAAAGCTCACCTGGACTTAGACTTAGTGATGGATGTGCAAGGCATCATGTGCAAGGTCTATTAAGAAGATCAGCAGCAAAAGGAGGGCTAAGGAAACTGTGGACACCCTGCTCCATAGGACAGGCAACCTAGTGACCAGGGACATGGAATAGGCAGAGGTACTCAGTGCTTTCTTTGCCTTCAGCCTTTTTCTGGCAAGGTCTCCTCTCAGGCCTCCCAGGTCCTTAACCTAGTGGTAGAGTCCACAGAAGTGAAGCTTTACCCACAATAGAGGAAGATTGAGTTAGGGATCGCTTAGGCAAGCTGGATATACAGTAGTCTGTGGGACCAGACAGGATGAATCCAAGGGTGTTGAGTTGTTGGCCTGTGTCACTGTGAGGCTTCTTTCTATCATCTTTGAAAGATCACAGTGATTGAGGGAAATTCCTGATGTCTGGAAATAGGCAAATGTCACACCCGTATTTAAGGATGAGGAACTGGGGCACTGCAGCCTCATCAGCCTATCCTCATTACCTGTGAAGATTGCAGAAAAAAATTCTCCTGGAGAACAGGACCATCTTAGTGGCCTTTCCTTACACTCTGTCCAGTTTGCTAATCTCTCTCTTGGATACTGTGCCCAGTTTGGGGCCCCCAGTACAAATGCAGCCTCACCAGTGCTGAGTAGAGGGGCATAAACGCTGCCCTCAATCTGCTGCTGTAGCCCAGTGTAGCCCAGAGCGGAGCTGGACTTCATTGCCGCAGGTGAAAACTGCTGTCTTAACCTTAACTTGTCCATCGATTTCCCCCATGCTCTTTTTTGCAGAGGTGTTGTTCAACCAGTCAGTCCCAGCTTGTCCCAATGCCTTAACGTTTGAGTATTACCAGTATTGATGTTACACAGTAATATTTGCATCTAGTAGATAAACATTTAAGTAGTGAGTCTTTGGCTTGGAAAATAATAAGCTAGTGAAGATTTTCAGAGCTCTGGATGCTTTCCTGATTACAGAGTTGCTTGTACTTGAAATAAACACTTCTAGAAACAGATCTTTGTTTTGGGGCAGTAGGCATTGTAGAGGCAGAAAGAATATCCTCCTGTTCGCCCTGCCATGGCTGGGAGAGCAAGGGGGTTCCTGCAAGGAGAGCTTTCTGCACACAGTACCTTTCCAGGGTGAGGCTTTGCTTCTGACAGGAGTTTAGAAAAATCCTTTCACTGAAAGATACTCTGACCTGATGTCTCATAAATCTGCCTTTTTTATTTGCTCAGAGAAGCAGTATTTGTTCACAGGTGTCTCCCATTTTGATGTCTGACTGGATCCTTTTTTCCAGGCTGGGTGAATTTGCAGGGGTCAGGATGCCTGTCACACAGAAACAATTCCCTTTTCTCACCATGTACAAAGACTTGCTAGGGAAGTGTCCATGTCCCTCTGTGTGTGGAAGCGATATAGTTATTGCAGAGTTGCTGAGTCCAGAGAGAAGCAGCAGGTTCAGTGCTGGATCTGCGATGAAGATTGAGCAGGAGAGTTGTGAAGCGATCTTGCAGCCGTGGACTGTTTTAATCCACAGCTCCCAGAGCTCAGCAGTGAACCAAGTGACACACACGGGCTGGGCAGCAGCAGCTCCTGCTCCTGCCTTCAGAGGTCTTGGCCTTGTATTTCAGAGAAGGTCCTCTGCAAAGAAGTTTAGCAGCCATCTCTGCTTCCAGCCATGTATCAGAATTGTAGTGTCAACACTGCCAGGGAAATCGCTCTTGTTGATCAGCAGTTGTGTATGACAGCTGTTCCCAGCTATTACTCTTGCCCTGCTGCTCTCCCCTCTCCACCAGTATATCTCATTACATGGTATCTTTTGCATACTTTTCTCCTGAAAAACCTGTTCCTGAACGTGTAACCCTAACTCTTGTTTGCAAGTCTCACTCTTGCAATTTAATTTCATTGGATCTCTGAGCCCCTTTCTTGAGCACTACCTTGGGAACTGCTTTCTTGTGATCTTTGGAGAGTGTTTCCATCTAGGGTGGAGAACTAAGTTTCTTCTAAGAAAGGTGGTGGACCCCTAAAGGAGTCTTTTCCACAGACATTACTTAATCACTTAGGTGTTATAAAAGGTGCAGAGACAGGGAATTCAAATGTAAGGCTCCTGTTTAAGAGATGCAGTTCTCAGTTGTGCTGTACAAGAGAATTGGGAATCATTATGCATGGTCTTGGATCAACGTGGAAATGTCCATTGTCTTTAATAGTGGCTGGAGCACTACAGCTGTTTTTGCAAAGATGTTTCTTAGCTATGCAGATCTCATCAAAATGTTTCATCTAAAATGCTCTCTCTTTTTTTTTGTAGGCTGTGCGTGTTACAAAACCTAAAATCCCAGAAGCCATCCGAAGAAATTTTGAGCTAATGTGAGTAGCTGTACATAAAATTGTATTAGTTTTGAGGGTCGAGCACAGGCATAGTGCTTTTATAAAACTCTTAGCTTGTGTTCAGAAGATGGAAGGGACACTCCAGTTGTGCATGTGCTGAGTTAGGTGCACTTGTGCAGTCTGTTTCTCCGTTTTCATAGCTCTTGTCACCTGGAAGCATTTCAGCCCTTTGGAAAGATGGTTGTTAGCATGTACAGAGTCCATGGCAAGGCTAACAAGTTCCTACTCCTTTAAGTGCGGAGGATGCTGATGTGCTATGGAGAATCTATAGATTCAGTAACTGAACTTGGGGCTCTGGGGTCCTGATGTCTTGCCCACAAGCTCCCTTCCAGCAAACTCACAGAATCACAGAAAAATTTTAGTTTGATAGGGACCCCTGGACATCTCTTGACCAAGCTCCTGCCCAAAGCAGGGCCAGCTTCAGAGCTACAGCAGGTTGCTTAGGGCCATGTCCAGGGGAGTCTGGACAATCCCCAAAGGTGGAGATCCCCCACTGCTCGGGATCCTGTCCCAATGTGGCACCCCTTGCATGGGGAAGGACTGTTTCCTAAGGTCCAGTCAGGATTTCCCATGTTGCAACTCATGTGATGGCCTCCCGTGCTTTAGCTGTGCCCCTCTGAGCAGAGTCTGGCCCTGTTATCTCTATAGCTTCTTTGGATCTGTACCCCCTGCAGTTGGATTCCCCCTTCACCTTCCTGTTTCCCGGTTGAATAAGCCCAGCTCCTGCAGCCTCTCCTCGTACACCCTAGTCTCCAGCCCCACCATCTCTGTGGTCTCCCCTGGATTCGTTCCAGTTTGTTGATGTCTCCCTTGTCCTGAAGGCCTCAAACTGAACCCAGTATCCAGATGTGGCCTCACCAATGCCAAATAGAGCAGAATAATCCCATTCTTTGACCTGCTGGCTATGTATGGGCTTATACAGCTGAGGACATGGCTAGCCTTCACTGCTGCAAGGGTGCACTGCTGTCTTCTGGTCAACTTGTTCCACAGGCCTCTCATGCCCTTGCTTGCAGAGCTGCTTCCCAGCTCCATTCCACTGTGATACTATTTCTCGTCCTGCAGGGAGGCTGAGAAGACCAAGCTACTCATAGCAGCCCAGAAGCAGAAGGTAGTAGAGAAGGAGGCAGAGACAGACCGGAAAAAAGCGCTCATAGGTATGTCATCAATCGGGAGTACCAACACACTCTGGCCTGAATGAATTTCCATTCTTATATCCCCCATTAAGCTAGTATGGGACATTGTCGTGCATTGCTGACAGCTCCCTGAAAGAAGCACAGCCAGGCTGCACCAGCAGTCAGCAGGAAACATCTAGAAAATGAGTGTTGGTGCTGCTGTGCATCTGCCTTCCCTCAACCCAGTCCCAGCTCCCTCCCCATAGCAGCAGAGCAGCAAGCACTTCTCCATCCTGCAGCAGCAGCACTCAGCTTCCTACTGAGACCTGCTGCTTCTAACCCTCTGGTACAGCAAGCACTGAGGCCCGCATTTCCCCATGAAACCATTACAATCCGCATTGCTCGCTGGGCATCACAAGTTGTGCTCAACCCAGCATTTCAGCATGATGTGCTTAGCCCATGTGGTTTTATCTACAAGGCCTTCTTTGTGAATAATTTCTCCTCCCAAAGCACCATAGGGAAGTGTAGGAATGGGAGTGCTTGCTAGAGTGGTTCCAGCATCTGTTTGAAGCCCTGATTGTAAATCCTAAGTACTGAAAGTTGTCTGCTTTTAGCCCTGTGTAAGACCACATAAGCTTGGGCTCCTGCTGCAGATCGAGAGCTAACAGCTCTGCTGGCAAAACTGGTTGGGCTCTATAAAGTAAATGTGGTTGGGCAAGGGGAATCACAGTTGTAAAAGGGATTTGAGCCACTTCAACTCAAGAAACTTCAGCACTGTGTTTTCCTCCTAGAGCTGTATTGTTTGGAGTACAAACTGCCACTGAGCTATACAGGACTGTAGGAGGGAGGGAGCAGAGGGTGTGTCGCCTGTGTGGCAGTGTCTCTGCGACCAAGGTCTGGGGTCAGGATGCTGATGCTCAAAGCTTCGAAGTGAATGTCTGAGCCAAGCCCATTGTGATTGCAGAGGCAGAGAAAGCTGCTCAGGTGGCCAGGATTCACTATCAGCAGAAGATTATGGAGAAGGAAACAGAGAAGCGAATTTCTGAGATTGAAGGTAACAATAATGTTAGCGTGCTGCTGGGGTCACCTTCTGGCTAAGGGGCTCCCCAGTGACTATGGGCAGAGAAACCTCAGAACTGGGGTCATAGACATTACCATCCTATAAATAAAGGGTGCAGATGCGCAAGAATATGCGCTTGGGTGATTCCTCCCCTTTGCAGGTACCTCTCCAAGAAGCCAGCAACGCTGGTATGTGGCCAGCCAGGCTGCTTCATGGACACAGCTGAGTCAGCTTGTCCCCATGGGGCAGGGGCCTGAGTGCTCCATGTGATGTGGCTGTTCACTGCTAACACTCCTTCTCCTGTCCATCATCTGTTTCTGTTGCTCTATTAGATGCTGCATTCCTAGCAAGAGAGAAAGCAAAAGCTGATGCTGAGTACTATACTGCTCAGAAGCTGGCTGATTCCAACAAGGTGAGCACTTGAAATCCAGTCAGAAGAGGGCTTGCTTACCCTTTCCCTCTGCACAGGAGAGTAAGTTCAGATGGGCAACACTGAGAAAACATTTGATTTAACAGTCCACATCCCAGTTTCCTGGGGGAAGGGCTACCTGAGATGGAATCTAATGATGCATGCCCCAGAAGGTTGTCTCTTACAGGATCTGGTTTCTCTTTTTGTAGCTGAAACTCACTCCAGAATATCTGGAACTAATGAAATATCATGCGATAGCTGCAAACAGCAAGCTGTATTTTGGTGACAGCATCCCCACCGTGTTTTTGGATTCCTGTGCCTTCCAGCAAGCTGGTCTGAGGACTGCCCAAGAAACCAGCCTGTCCTCACAGGAGACCTCAGAGACCTCTGGAGAAAGCCACCTCAAAACAAAGGAAACCACTGGCTGACAGAGGTAGAAAGATACCTGGTATATCTCAGCAGCTATCCCAGCTGTGAATGGGGATTGCCCTATGCTGGTGGGGCGGATGCAGCACGTGCGTGGACATCTTGCATATAGGTGGCAGTTGGGTTGATTTTCTTCTAGCAACACATTGCAAGTGCTCTGCCTCTTCCGTTTCTTCCCCTATTAAATTGGTGCTTCCAAATGAGGGATAATCCTGTACTAACATACCTATACTGGAATATTAAAAAGACAGAAACCAGGAAAGCCTTCTGCAGTAGGTGCAGTTCTTTAGCAAGCATTATCTTTGAGGCAAGAGATGTGGCTTTGAGTGCTATGTGGCTGTGCACTGGTCATTCCCCAGCCCTCCTCACTGAGGCCGAGCAAAGACATTTCCTTCCTCCTGCCAATGAAGCTTCGCTTTGTGGACCCTGAGGCAGGTTCTGTCGGCACTACCTAACTCCTCGAGGACTCAAGTGTTGGCCAGTGGAGGCTGTGCTCCTGCTTGGGGAGAGGCCCAGAAAGGAGTGATTTGGTTTGGAGTAGATTATTTGAATAGAATCTGCATAGCCATAACCTTTTTCTTTCCTGTAGGCAGCGGCACTAGATAACATGGACTCAGCATGAGCAATCTTTAACAGGCTTTAGTAACTTCCCTTCTCCAAGCAAGAGCCTTATTTTGGCTGGCCTTGAGTGATTGTAGTACGCTTCAGCTGGGCAACTGAGTCTCACCTTGCACCCTAAAACAGGATTCAAAATGCATGCAACACCTCAGAGCAGCTGATTGGGAGCAAAGGGCCCAGAATTTTGAAATCTCTGATCAGACCTCAGCCCCTCTCTAGGTCTTTTCACCATGGAAAGGGTGCTAAATTTCCGCCACTCTGCCTTGCAGGCAAAGGGAAGGAAAGGAGAAGAGCGAGGAGAGATGCAAGATATCCTTGGGGCAGAGGGAAGGAGTCTCAGTATTATCCCGCTATTCAGATGGCCACCTTCTGTTTTGGACCACCGCCAGGCAGAGAATAGGTGCCTGATCCCAACCTGCAGCCTGCCCAGGCTAGCGCTGCCCTGCGCTCTCCACCTCGCTTGTGCAGTTGACCCTGCTCTGCAGCAGAACAGATGTTTGACACCTGATCTCAAAGTAGGTGAGGCATCGCCACTCCCCTTGGGATTAAATACAGCAGTACAAAGTCCATGGATCCCAGAAGAAGGGGACCTTGCCTTGTGAAATCCCTTGTGCATCCTCAAGCAGTTCCAGTGGAGAGTCTGTCACCAGTCCTACAGTTGCTGGCCAGGCTTTGCTCTGTCACGGGGCTTTTGACTCACAAGCTGCGCTGGCAGCATGACCTTTATTCCTGGCACGCATCCTATCATATCTGTTCCCTGCTCCCCATGCACCACTGTGGGGTGAGAGAAGAAAAAAGGTGAATTCCTGGAGGGGGATGTGAGGGTGGGCGAAATCTGTTGGTAATCTGCTTTCCTCTCTCCTCTCTGCTCCCCTGTGCCTGTCAGGACTCGTGCTTGTTTCTAGGACCTGTTTCTCGTTGCGTTCTCTGACAATCCCGAAGATGGTGACTGAAAGGGCATATGCCAGGGGCCTGATCCAGAATGCCGTGCCCCCAACTAGCAGCACTACAGCTCCGCTTGCCTCTTCAACCCAGTGTATGTTCAGAGACCACCTCTCCTCCATGATCTTGGACGCCTGTATGTTCATCCTGGTTTTCTCTCCCCTCTGGTGCAGTCAGGTGAAGTGCTCAGCCCCGCAGCAATTCACCAGAAAGGCCACTTGACTCACCCGATGACCGGTATTGAGCTGTTCTATCCCTTGTCTCGCAGCAGGTGGAGGAACATGCTTGGAGCTGTTCCCATGGTGCAACATTCAGCCCAAAATGAACACCCTGAACTTCACATCTGTTAATAATTTGTGCGCTTTGAGCCTTCCAGTGCTAGTTTTGTACCCCATGTGGCTTGTTTGACTTGAAGGATGACAGTGTCTCTCCTAAAGGGAAGTTCAGTAACACAGTCAAAAAGGTGCCTTACTCTGTCTCAGCTCCTGCCCTAGCTGTCTCTTCTCCATCTCTGGGGCAGAGTGGGGATGTTTTGACCCTTCCTCTCTTGCTTTCGCTGCCAGCCAGCTTGGGTAACAATGCCCATGGGACTTGCAGAGGGCCTGTAGTGGTTTCACATGGTCTATTCTCCATCTGTCTGCAAACTCCCAAGGCCCAACTGATGCTGGGCTCCATGAGACGAGCTTCTCTTTCCCTGACATGTGGCAGCTATTCCTCACTTGGTTGTTAGCCTGCACTGTAGCTAGTTGCTGTTCCCTGCCGCAGGCACCCTACAGCTGCTGCAGTCCAGCACTTGAGCTCTTGCAAAGAGCTTGAAGTGCAGCTTGGAGACAGGTTACTGTAGCAAGAGTGCAGGGTGCCTCTTGGAGTGTCGTGCAGGCAGCTCCCCATGAGCATCTTTCTCTTTTCTCGCAGATCCTGTTAGTCAGCATGCTGTCTCCTCAAGGTGCTCAACCCATAGCCTGTGGTTGCTTGTGGCTCCCTGATTTCTCTCTTTGCAGTTGGTTATTTGAACTCAGCCATGGCAAGAGCTCAGGAACAGCAACTGACCTGCCACAGCAAGCGGCCAGCTAAAGAGGCCAGTTGTCTCTCCTGGTCTCAAGCTTGTGGTCAGGGGGTGTGCATGCTCCCTCCTGCTGTGAGGAGGGAGGATGAGAGGAAAAAGTACTGCTGTTACCAGCTTCAGTGAAAGGCAGGAGGAAAGGTATCTCCAGCATGTGGTGCACACATCCAGCACACAGAGGGATCGCGGAGCAGCCCTGCGCCTTGTAGATTCAAACCAAGGGGAGTGCAGAGCCCCTCAGCTGGGCTCTTGCAGGAGGAACTCATGTTTTCACTTGCGAAAAGGATGCTCTCCTGGGTTTGAGCAGTAGTCAAAGGATCCTGATGTCCTGGGGTTGTCAAGTGCCCTGAGGCCTCCCCACAGAGACAGGGAAGCAGGTGTAAGGTGTCTGTATGTTGCATTTGAAAGATCAGATCAGCCAGCAGTAAGGGCAGAGCTGAAACCCATGGCTGATGGCAAGAGAGGGGGAGCTGCTTGGATGCCTGTGCTGTTAAACCCATCAGTGTGGTTTTCAGGGAAGGATACCAGGCTAGGCAGCATGTTTCATAGCTGTGGTACTTGAAGTGTCTCCTGGAAGTGTTGTTTGATTAGCAAGATTCCCTTTCCTCCGTGGGAAAGGCTTTGAGGAGTTGGTGGAGTTGTGTGTCTTTGACCCTCCAGCACCTCGATGTTGCTGGCTTGCAGCAATAGCTTCAAAGCAGAAACACAGTTACAGCCATTTGGGTTGAATTTTGAGACCAACCACAGGCTTTTTGAAAACAGAAACACCCCTGGAGAGGGGATAGACCTGTTTCCATGTGATACATGCTGTATTGTGATCTTGGGGCCTGGCAAGCAGCCCTGGTCCTCAGCTCAAGGTGAGAGGTGTCTTGCACAGGCTGGTGAAGGCAATGCTTGTGTGGCACAGGCCTCAGCAGAGCCACAGCGTTGTGGAAGGGCAGCCTCCATCTTGCAGAAGAGGGACCTGGACTAGGTGCTAGCAAGTGCCAGCATCAGTCCATGGGGATTAGGCTGTGTGCAGGGGGACAGGGTAGGTGATGCCAGCCTAGAGGTGCCAAGAAACCAGGGCATAAGGGAAACCCCTAGAAGCAGTAAGAGGACAGCTTACAGCTTGCCTGCAGCAATCAAAGCAAGATCCCCATGCAGGGAGAAGGGAAGCCTGCCAGGCCAGCATAGGAAGGGCTGATTCCCTTTGGATCTGAGCCTCAGCTGCAGACAGCTGTGCAGGGATGTCTCCTGCCCCTGCAGCCATCCATGTGGATGTATTTGCTATTAGTGGCTGTCACTCTTTAGCTAAATGTCATTCTCCCCTGGCTGCATATGTACCTTCCACCTCCATTTCCTGCCTGAGTGGTCTTAGGGATGTCCCTGGGATGCTCCTGTGGCTTGAAGTCCTGCAGTGAGGTTTGCAAGATGCCCAGTGCCTTGTGCAGAAAGCTCCTCCATCCTACTTTGCTCCTCCAGCCATCGCCCTGAGGACAGCACTTCAGAAGCCCGAGTACATGTGAAAGATTCAGACAGCTGGATGACCATGTGTTTCTTAACACCTTCAACTGGGGGTTTCTTCTTTCCAAGCTTGGAGTCAGGAGCTGTAGCTCAGGCTGGGAATGTGGATGCAACTGAAATCTGGCTTTGAACTGTTTTCTCTCTGTTCAAAAGGCCTGCGCTCTCTTTTTTTAAAGGGGTTTGCCACTGGATCAGCACCTTCTTTAAGGAAACACGATACATATGTTCAAGTTTACATGCACAGTGTTACATTCTTTTGATAAAATAGAATAAAATTATTTTGATACCATTTCCTCAGTGGCTTTGTGTATTCTAGGGCCAGTGTCTCCCTGGGGGGGAGAGGGGTATAGCTGTGCCTCTTAACATGCAGTAACACTGCATCTAGCTCTGTGCCTTCAGTGGCAACAGCTGACAACCTTGCAGCCACATAAATGTCCTGGACCTTCCCAGGCTCAGGGAAAACTGCAGCATGGTAAACTGGGTGGCATTTACAGCTCATCCTTGTTTGGTTTGTGCCCAGTCCCCCAAAGCTCTTGCTGGAAGCTGAGCTGTGCTGGCCCTTTGGTCCCCAGCCTGAGCTGCTCAATCTTCACATGCAGCCAGCCCAGCAGTGCTTGACTTGCAGTGATGCAGCATGGGAGTGTTTTGTAAGCAGGCACAACTGCTGTGTGCAGGCAGGACAGAACTGAGTTGCCCAACTGTGACTGAAGGCTCTTGGTGTGGTCTGGTGTCCTAATCTTGCGGGGAGGGAGAGAATGTGAGCTTGGTTTGCCAAGGGGAGTTAGATGCAGGGAGCAGAGCTGCGTGCTGTGCCTTAACCACCTTTACGGTGCCTATAGCAGGGACTGGTTGTCACAGTAGAAAAGACCCTCACTTGGATGCCTGCCTTCCCTTGGACTGGGTGCCTTTGCTGTGGGGCTCCAAGAGTGCCCTGACTCAGGTCAAAAGCCTTTGAGGGGGTCTGGTAGGGCCCTCTGCCATTGCGAATTGATGGGGTGAACAGTGCTGGCAGCTGGCAGCAACCGGAGATTCTGGGTGTGCGTATGAAGGCAGGGCTGCCTGCTGGCCTGACAGGGTGCTGAGCAGGGCCATGGGCAGGTGGAGGGAAGAGCAGCCTCGCAGCACCCCTGCATGCCCTTGGGACAAGGTGTGCGGGGACTGTGGGCTCCAGCCCAAGTGCCTGTGGGCCATTGAGAGGCATGAGCACTGTCACTTGTCTGGAGCAGGCTAAAAGGGAGCCAGGCTTAAGTGTAAACTTGTGTATCAGTAACTCTGTGTGGGAGCTGGTCAAGGGTGACTGGTTCTCAACAGAAATGCAAAAGGATCCACTCACAGGTCATCCCTCTTCTATGCCTCAAGTTGCTGAGGCACTTAATGTCTTAGTCCCAGCACTGACATTAGTTGGGCTCCTTTCTGCTCTAACTGGGGCTTTGGAGTCAGGTTTTTCTTCTCTTTGCTGGGAATTGCAGTGGCCATTCTCAGACAAAAGAGAGGGTCCAGAGCCTGTTTTAGTAGCAAGGAACTTCAGGTTTTCACTGTGTTTTCTCCCTGCAAACCAGCAGGGAAGAGGAGGAGACAAACATGGGGACTGCCCAAGGACTACAAATCGTTGCCCGTGCTACTCCCGCCGCTAAGAAAAACACCCCAGGACACAGTTACTTTCAGTCTTTATTTGTATAAAAGCCTTCAACCTGAATGATATCAAAAGGGGGAGGACCAGTTTCACAACAAATGGCTCAAAATGGTCATAGGAAGGGTCATAAATTAATGGCTGTGGTGAAAACACTCCCAGGAAATCCCCTTTTGGGAGAAGAGTTAGTCAAATGGTAATTTCAGAGCTGAAAAAAACCCACTGGGGGCTGACCACAGTGAATCCAAACCTGGCTTGGACCTGCCAAGGCCCTGGCAAGACACCATTGTGCAGCTGGCCCCAGTTGCAGTGCTGCACTAATGCAGGAGGTGGCCCACAAGCACTGTCCTCAGAGCAGGCGCTGTCCCTGCTGTGGAGGGCTCTGAGCCTGGCCAGGCTTTGCATGGCAAAGCTGGGAGCTCCTCGCTGTGGCCCCAGCAGGGAAGGGCCACGAGGAGCAGGAGCTCTTGAGAGCCCCAGACCAGGGCCCAAAGAGCCATTTGGGCCAGGCATGAGCCACTACACTGGGTGCAGAGCCAGCGTGAGAGAAGCAGCAGCACCCAGGGTACAGGCAACCCCATAACAATCCCGTAACAACTAAGAATCAGAGCCAGATCAGGAGGATCTTCATGGAGAAGGGCAGTAAGAAAAAAGAAAAAAACAGGTCTTGTTTGGGATTTTCCTGGAGGGGAGAGTGGTCTTGGCACTGTCCATGTTCCTGGTCTCTCCCTATGATTGTGAGCCTCCAGCTCATGACTCTTTCTGGTCAAACCGTAAAGCTAAAAGTCTGTTAAGGCACAACTCAAACATCTGTAAACACTGACAGCCTCAAGGGAGGGTCCAGCAAGCAATTCAAGTACCATCGAAGCAAGATGCAGATGCTCTCGCTGTCCCACCCAAAGCGCTGGAGCCAGCAACTCCTCCATTGCTGTGGCGGATGCAACCTGGGTCACCTCCGGGCCGTGGGTGGCTTCAGGGCCACCTTTGGGGTGACACCTCTCTGAAACACAAATGGAGGGGTCAGCAGGGGAATGAGGGAGCCCTGGACTTCGCAGGATCCCCTCATTTTCACAGCCAGTGAGGTGGGGACAGGAGTGACTCAAGGTGATGGCTGAGTCATCTATGCCCAGTGTGCTCAGGGGCCACAGGAGGGGCCATGGTGCAACTCACCTGGGGCATGGCAGGGTCTGGACGTGGCTGGGACAACAGGGCTACAGGCTTGGCAGGAGGGACAGGAGGAGCTGGCGGCAATGGTGCTTCTCCTGTGGTGCAGCGGGGCCAGGCGAGCTGGCAAATGAACAAATGGCAGGGCAAGACACGGTGACACAGGCTCCTTCCCAAGGTGGATCCCCTTCTTGTCCCTCTCCCCAGCCCTGCAACACTGCCCTGGCCATGATCTGTCCTTGGCCTGACTCCCTGAGGCAGTAACCCAACAGCCCAGCTGCCCCCGGAGCTGCCCTGCTTCCCAGGCACCATCCCCAATCCCCTCCCTGGCACCAAACCCAGCACGATGGGAGCTGCGCCCTACCTCCTTGCTCTTCAGTGCCGGGAGAGGCTTGCTGGGTGGATTTGGCTTCACCTAGTAGAAGGAAAGAAACAATGCGATTCCCTTGTTTGAGTGACGCAGATCAGGGACAGGAAACCAAGCCAGGCTTTGAGGTAGAGGGACCATCCCAGGGAGGAGCGCAAGATGACACTGCCCACACGGCTCCTCAAGGCAGCCCCATCAGCAAGAACGCGCTGCACAGGGGACAGAAATGTCCCGAGCTGGAATTCGGGTTCCACCTCCAAAGCAGATATGGCCCCCAGGGACCCAAGTAGGTGCAGGGGATTAGGTAGATGGTTGGTTTCTTGCTGGACAGAGCTGTGATGACCCTGCCACAGCCTTGGCTTTGGCCAGTGGAGGGGGGTGGGGGTGGGGGTTTCATGTCCTTGCACTTCCCAAAATCTCACATTTGCACTTACCTCTCTAGGAGCCAGCAGAGGCTTTGCAGAGGCCGGGGGCAGAGGTGGTAAACAGAGCATTGCGACACCCTAGAGCAAAGGAGAATCAAAGAGCTGCTGCCTTGACTGAAGGACAGAGTGAGGCCAGTAGCCACAGAAGTGCTTGGAGAGCCTTTGTCAATGGTCACCACAGTCCTGGCACTGACAACTCCCAGGAACAAGCTTGGCAGACTGATTTCAGTGGTGGTTTTAGCCAGGGGCCTGTGCTGCTATGTCACATGCCAAGCCAATGCCATTCAGCACCTTCATCAGCAATCTGGGAAATCACACAGATGTACCCCACCAAGTCTGGGGGGTGTTACAAAACAAGGAAAGGTGCTGACAGCAAATGGCAGAGCCATGGGCTGGAGAGCTCAGTATGTCAGGCAGCAGAAAACCTCCGATGTCCAGCAAAAAGTGGCCAGTACTGCCCTGGGGCAGCCCAACCCCTGGCTCAGGGCAGGAAGGGCCAGGCAACAGTGGGTACATGGCAAACCATGTCCCAAGCTGTACAAGAGGGACATGGAGACCCTGGCAAGGGCCCATGGAGGCTGCCAAACTGGTCAGGGCCTGACCCATGAGGAGATGGGAGAGAGGTGGACTTTTTGGGTCTGGCCATGGGGAGGCCAGGGGGTCTGTGAGCAGAACCTTGTCTGCATGAAGGACAGACTGCCTCCCACCTGAAGAAACAAGTCTTAGAGGCAGAGATGAGCCAAGCACCAGCCTTCACCAGAGCTTGGCTGGTTCAAGCCTGGCTAAGAGTGACTTTTGGATGCACCGGGTACCATGCAGGGATGGATGGATGGTTACCTGCGAAGGCTGGCCTGGAGAGGCTGGAGACATCATCTGAGTGGCTGGCACAGGAGGCTACAGAGTCAGCAAAAACAAGGATGAGACATTGCATTCCCTAAGGCACCATGAAGGTGCCCTCATCACTTGCCACAGGCTGCTTGCAGCACGGCCAGCCAGGTCCGCTCTACTCTCCTACCTCTGGAGCTGGGCGGCTGGGCCTCACAGAGCGGGCACCCTGCAGGTCCAAGGTAGTGGTGAGCAGGCTGGGGCTGCCGATGTCATGCCGTGACAGCTCGCTCTGCATGAGCCGCTTCCTGCCACCCTCCTGGAACAGTGGGTTGGTGAGGCCACGGGCAGGACTGGTGGAGATTCGCCTGCAATGCAAAGGACCAACAGAGGATCAGCAGCTTTGCTCAGCCTCAGACACGACCTGCAAAGCCCCCATGGTGAAAGCCACCTATCTGCCTCAGCAAGGCACCCGGAGACTTACCCTTTCTGGAAGTATCTCTTCCCACCGCCTCTGATGAGCACAAAGCCTCCGCCAAGCAGAATGCCAGAGAGTGCCAACACAGCCAGCATGGCTGCCACAACTAGGCTGCTGCCCCCTGCAGAGACACAGCAGACGTGAGAATGGGCACCTCCATGCCGAGCATGCACAGCACTGGGACAGAGAAATGCCTGTGGGCACCTATGGCAACGGGCTGACCTCCACCCCCAAGCTCTCGTCCGCCTCCCAGCCCTGGCATGTGCATTCCCTGCCAGCTACGCACATGGGGTGCCGTACCTGTGGTGATCTCTGAAATCTTCTGCTCACAGTATGGCGCTGCCCACCCTGGTTCACAGTGACACTCCCGCTTGTGATTGCAAACCTGAAATCAGAGAGGGCAAAGTCAGAGCACATGTGCAAACCACTCCTGTGTGCTGTAGGAGCTGGGGCCACCACCCAAGCTTTATGCCGCCTTTTGAAGACAATGACCACTGCGAGCTGTGGCTGCAGGGAGCAGGGAGGCATGACCCATGAAATGACACAGCCCAGACCTACACACACTCCCACCACCAAGCACAAGGGACCTGCATCAGCCCCAAATTCAGCAGGGTGTCTCCTGCCCTCGCACTACATTCAGCTGGGGAAGGGTGGCTGGACACCCACAAGCAGGAGCAATACAGGAGTATTTTAAAGGGCTGAGCATACCCCATGGTTGTTGCATTTTGCAGAGCAGTTCTTGTTGCCGTAGACCAGGACATTCTGGCAGCGCCCGGCATAGCAGACCTGGAAGAAGGCAGGAGGCTCTAAGAGCAGAGCAAACCACCTCCAGGGGACAGAGCCCCCACCATCGGGTGCCACATCCAGCCAGGGGGTTTCCCAGCCACCCCAGCAGGGCAGTCTGCACGCTCACCATTTCCTCCCCGCACTTGGTGCCTGTGGGAACCAGCCTGAGATTGGCCACCATCCCGCTGGCATCATTATCTGTGATGGCTGCTTTGCATTTGAAGCGGCCAAACGAGAGGGAGTATGAGCCGCCGCCGATGACAGGGCTGGTGTTCTCACTCAGACACAGCAGGGTACCGCACTTTACATCCCTGCAAGAAGAGGCAGAGGCAGCTGTGAATGCAGGGAGCACCAACCGCCAGCCCAGGCTCTCATCCAGAGCACAAGAGAGGGGCCAAGGGCTCGGGACTTTGTTCCAGTCCCCCAAGGCTATCACCAGACACAAACCACTCAATTGCTTACTTAGGGCTGCAGGGCCTCTTCCCTGACTCGGTGAGGCAGTGGAGGTACAGGTTTTGCTCACTGTTGTGCTTAAAGCAGATGTCAGGAGCCACCTGGGCAGCTGCGGGACACACAAAGCAAAAGGATCATGCAGAGCCAGAGCCTGTGTCAAGCCAGCAACAGCTGGCGCAAACCACATGGCTCAGCATCAACATGAGAGCAGCAGACACCGTCCACCCCTGATCTCAAGATCTGCCTGACCCCACAGCTGCTCTCCCAGGTGCTGCTGGGCCACCTTCCCAAAGTGGGCAGAGAGCAGCCCTAACATCTCTGTTAGTGATGCATGAGCCAGCCAGCCATGGGATTGGCCTGCAGTCAAGAAACCAGCTCTGGGCACGACTGCCCTTTCTCCCCATGCATGGGGCGATGAGGGCAGGCAGCAGCAGGGTGCGTTACCTGCTCCCCAGAGCGCGCGGCACTGCTCGCTATGTGAGGGGCATGCCCCATTGTAGCAGTAACCATTCCCATTCTGGCACGGGATGCCGTTCTCCTGGAAGACGTCCTCCGGGCACTCAGGGCTGAGGCCAGTGCAGTGCTCAGGCAGGTCACAGTCATTCTTGCTGGCCCGGCACAGTGCGCCGGCAGCCTTCACCTGCACAAAAACCAGGATGTCAGCACCACCTCGACTCCCTCTGCACAACATTTCAGCCTGATTCAGCCTGCACCTGGGTCTGCCTGAAGTGCAAACCATCCCCCTGCACCCCCAGAGAGGGTGACTCAGGCATGGCAGCTTGTGGCAAAACCAGGTGAAAGCCCTAGCACAAAGACATTTGCTATTGACTGAGCTACTGCACAGATGCCACCAGGCCTCAGACAAGCTGTCCTCTTTGTTAGGTACGTCACTGCTCAAAACACCCTGTGTTTTACTTATAGCCTGGACTTGCCCTGGCTCTTCTTACAGCCTTGTCTGCTCAGATCAAAGCATTTCCCACATCTGTGCTTAGAAACCAATGCAGATATCACTTAACTTTCTCTCGGACAAATGAAACAGAACAATCACGTAGCTTTCCCTGACCATAAGTGATCTGTCCATATATTTTCTAAACCCTTCCCCATTTTCCAACTTATTTCACCTTGCTCCAGACCAAACAGAGCTGAGGTATCTGGACTCAAGGATGCCAGAAACAGAAGCTGCCTCATCTGCCGCACAGCAATTCTCACCCAGGATGGTGACTGCCAGTGTAGCAAAAGCATCAGATGGGAAACCTGACTTTCCCTCCAAACTGCTTGGTGCTTTTGGCCTTGAACAGGCTGCTGGGGGCAGGGAGGAGAATCTCCATTCTTGGATGTTTTCAAGCATCAGCTGGAGAAAGCCACAGCCCCACTGATCTGGTGTTGACAATGGTTGGTCCCTTCTCACCAGCACTTCTGTGATGTTCTAACTAACTACCATGTTTTCCCTCTTGCATCTCTGTCTGATCAGATCACAAAATAGCATCTCTGCAGTGGATCATGAAGGGGTTAGGAGTACAGGGAAAGAGATGATTTTGCAGGTGACACATCAGCTAGAGAGCAGCATGGTCTCCTGTGGCTCTCCAGGGCTCACAAGGTCCTTCAGGCTCTCCATCAGGCTTTGCATACATGTTGCCTCTATCAGGGAGCCCCCCAAGGCAGGATCATGCACCTGTCATCTCCCTTTTCCTTGCCAGCTCATCCCTTTTCCCACAATGGAAGCTGGAGGTACCTTGCAGTCCTGGCAGCATGCTCCACGGGCACACTCAGCTCCCTCTCTCAGCTGGCAAGTGGTGGCATTGCAGCAGCGATCGGAGCACTCCTGCAAGGCAGGAAGGGACAGGGACCAGCAACCGTTAGCGCTGTCTGAGCACATTGCAACTCTCCCACCCTCCCATGGGCTGCTCACATAGGCAGCAAACAGCTTAAATTTTGCACTACTGGGCAATGAGACTGGGGCTGCTCACAGTCAGGCATCCACTCTGGGTTCAATGGCCCTTCAGTCTCAGATACGAACAAGTCCTTGGAGGACTCAGCCATGACTACAGAAGCAAGATCTAATGGTTGTTCAGTTTTGGTAAGGGAACCACCCAAGAGCCTGTTTCCAAGTAAGTCTCATTAAAACAGACCTGTTCTTGAGATGAGACCAAAAAGGACCTGGTTTTGAGACAACAGAGCCAGGCAGTCTATAAAGCTGCTGCAGGAAGAGGAACTGCATGTGGTTTGAGTTCATGGGCCCAAGGACCAGGCCTTCTGTAGCCAGAAGACCAACAAGTATTGGTCTTGCTTTAGCTGCAAGCTCCCAAGAGTGAACCCCATTGCCATGAATCCATGCTGCAGGGAGAACAGGAAGAGTCTCCTGAAAGAGGGAGTGATTGAAACCATCTTGTAGATCTCCCAAAAGATCCTTTCCTTCTTCCTTTTTCAAGGGGACCCAGCCGCAACATCACCAGATACAGATGGCAGTGTAGAAGCCATGGGCATGAAGTGGCTCCTGACTGAACCATGGGGCAAAGACACAGCATCTTCCCAGTTCAAAATGCAGCAGTGATACATCACTGACTCTCTAAGGGACCTTGCACCATGTCAGAGATGGGAATATTATGTGTTTATGTTTATGTCACCTTTTGATTTGGGAAATGAAGACATGCAAATCGTAGCTCTTCCTCTGAGACACATTTGGGCGATGGAGGAAAAAGTGCTCTCCATTTTGCTTCTTTCTAAGGTACACTTTCAAAAGCAAACATGGCCATGCCAGACTCCAGGTGTAAACTATTCCTGCAGCCTCTTTAACCCCTTTACCAACAATAAACCAAAGGATTACAAAAGATTTTCAGAAGATGTAGGTTTTGGGGGGTAAACAGGCCCCACGTAGGCCCCTGGTCTTTGGAAACACCTTTTGGAAATCTCCACGAAGGAAAAAAAACATGAGGTATTCTGTGCCTAGCTGCATCGGGAGAGAAACAGCTTCCCTCATTCAGACCCCCAGAGCAGAGCTGTTACTGAGGGATTTATCCCAGGGAAATCACATGGCAGTTTGTCTCGAATCTTCCTATCACAATGCAATGATAAGCCTGAGATTTGGTGCTTCTAGTGGTGAGGAAAAGCTGAGCATGGCTTTTGAAAGAATGCCATGCCATGATGACCCCTTCCTGGGATCATCTTTTGTCAGAGGATATGCTGGGGATGTCTTCCCAGGGATATCCTTCCTAGGAACTCCCCCACTAACATCACAGACAGCTACACGCAGCCAGCACATGTCAAAGTTACCAAATATCTTCCACAAGGTGTCTTTCGGCAGGAACATAAGGAAGCACTACTCATCAGGACTTGCAGTGCCCAATGTCCAGGGAACACTTGCGTAAGCCTCACTGAGTCCTAATGATAAAGTTTAGGGTTCAGGTCCCCGCTGCCCTCCTTTGTTTCCGACCTCTCAGTAAGGATGACTGTACCTCTGGTGTGCCGCAGTCACACTGCTCTCCTCGCTCTACGAACTGGTTCCCACACACAGGCCCCCCATACAGCTCATCAGCCTTGGGGACATTCAGCAAGCAGCTGGTCCTGGGGTCTCCAAGGAACTGCCACATGTCGTGTTCACTGCAGCTGCTGAAGAGCTTGGGGTAAACCAAGCTTAGGGGGAAGAAAAACAAGTGGTCACAACCAGAGATAACAGCCGTAGAGCCTTTACAGCCACCATCCCAGAGAGCAACCCTCTCCAGATTCAAGTGTAGCTTCAAAGGTTCATTATTGAAGTGGTGAACGTTGACCTAGCCCCAACCGTCTCAAGAGCTTCACCCCAGGTCTCACTGGGACAGTACAGGGAGATATCTAGAGACATTCACTACCCAGGGATAGTTCCATTTCTCCTTCACTCACCCAACACTCGCTGCCATAACACATCCTCCATCAGTTTTGGGGACAGGACAGTGGCAGTTAGCAAAGTCTTCATCATGAGACATTCCCAGGTTGTGTCCCATCTCGTGAGCCATGGTGGATGCAGCACCAATAGGATTCTCACTGTGGTCCTGCGGAACAAGAAGTGGAATGAGGTTCAAACGCCTCCTTTCCACAGCATCTCTGCGAGGCCCATTGTTGGTTTTCAACAGTTCAGTGCCAGGATTTGCTTCTGTCTGCAATTCATTCCCTAACACTACCATGCCAGCATAAATGAAGATGAAAGCTGGGCCTGGTCCCACAGTCTCTGAAGACCTCCAGGCTGGCCTCTCAGGGGTGTAAGCCAACATATACGTATATATATAATGGCTACCCTGAAATGAAGCTTTTGTGGTCATTCTGGACAGCCATGGGTCCCACAGCCAACGGCTCATGTCCTAGCAAAGGATGCCATCCCTGGGGAGGGATGGAGAGGCTGAGGAGCACAGTCAGGATGACTGAAGAGCGATTGCAAATCATGTCCCAACCATCTGAAAGGCAGTGGAAAGAGTCCCGTGTCTATGGAGTAGCTCTGGGAGGCTCCCCTTATTGCTCAGGTATAGCAGAGGCCTGCACAGTGCAGGTGCCCAGTTCTGTCTCCACAGCCACCCTTTCCCCAAGGCCATGACACATCTTTCAGAGTCAGTCTCTCAAGGATCAGAGATGCCAGGGGCAAGATTTACATCTTTTTAGCCAGCCCTACGACTGTGGATGAAGAAAGCTGGAGACAAGTGGAGGTGAGACTTGCTCTGGAAAAAAAAAGGGGGGGGGGGAAAAAAAGTAGGGAGTGTAGTTTGGTTGGGCAGAGTCCAGCACCTCAGCCCATACATTTGCCCCTGCCTGATCATGGGACCACTGCTGCCGTCATGGAGCATGTCCAAGCAGTGGGACCTACCTGATTGACACCACCTGAGTCCCTGGTGCACATCGCAAGCTTCTTTGCAAGGCCTACGGTTGTTCCATGGAAGTCTATGCCCCTGTGGGAAGCAGACATGCCCATGAACACATGGCCCACATGCTAACAGGGGCGGAAGGAAGAAAAGGTGCTCAGGTGCCCAGGGACCATCAGGGTGGACCAAGTCCTGTCTGATCCCCTTACGTGATCAGCTGGGCATTGTCATGCTTCTTCTTCTTCAGCAGTTCTGTCTCACGCCAATGGAGGAAGTTATCCAGAGTCACTTCTGGGTTGGGACTCACAGTGATTTTGTTCTTGTTGTTCCACACCTCCAAGCCGATCAAGGCCACACGCAGGTGAAGAGGCTGATAAAGCTGAGATGGGAGATGCCCCAGAGAGAGCACTTGGATTTAAGCTGCACAGCAGAGGAAAGGTCCCATCTGCCCCAGGGAGCTGTGATTCAAGCCCAAGATCACCTAGTCGTGCAATATCAGACTGACACCCCAGAGCTACCACAGACCCTGCCACAAAAAAACAGGAGCATTGGTGACCAAGTAGACAGGGTTTACCCAGGACTGCCCTCTCCAGCTGGCAATGGCCACCTGAGGCAGTTGGTGCTGTTCTTCCTGGGCTGCCACAGTGACTGCAGGGGCTGTTCCCACACTGCCTATGTGACAGCGAGGCTAAAGCAATGAGAGCAGAAAGCTCATTCACCCACTTCCAGAGACTTCACCTGTGCTGGCACCCACGCCAGCTCACAGGTTGATGGGGGGCCTGCTGCCCAGAAGTTACAAGAATAATTTTGTCCCTGTTCCCTTATGAAGATGACTAACAGCTCAGAGGCAGTCTTTGCTTGCCCTTGAGAACCCATCGGAGAGCTGAGTCCCTTTTAATATCTGCTTTGCACACCTCGTTGGCCAGTGGATTTGGTCATTATCTGGTAGCCCACCCAATGGGCTTGAAATTTGCTCCAGCTCTGTCCTTTAACCTGCTCTGTTCTCTCCTCTTCTCTCCACTGCCATACTCATAGACTACATTTTTCACTTCCACAGTGGGAAGCCTTCCCCTGGAGGATATGGGAACCATGCTGACAATGTGGGGTCTGTGCGCATACAAGGAGGGCAGATCAGGGTCCCTGAACTCACCTTGTCAACGTGGTTCACGATTTCCTTCATGCGATTCTGCACCATGCGCAAGTCCTTGTACTTCCTGAACTACAGGAAAGAAATGGAGAGATTTCCAGGTTGCCTTCCACCTTCCTGCCACAGTGGAAGAGAATGAAAACACAAGAACCAGTTCACCCTCCCTTACCTCCTCGTTGTCCACAACCAAGACCAGCTCCACATACCGAGGCCCTTTGTGTAATGGAGCTGATTTCTGAAAAGAAAGAGAAAAATGAATGCAAGGAGGAGCTCTGCAGCTGACCATCCCATGGGATTTGTTAGATCCTGGGGCATCTTCTTGTCTTATTCAGGGTTAGTAGCTCTCCTAGCTCTGTTTCCCAATGTTATTTTGCTGGGTCTCTCAGACACCTTCCAACATACAAAGGAGACCTCCAGCCTGCTACTGCTGCAGGCACTAGAGAGGTTCTGCAGGTGTCAGCAGTATATGGGGAGCATCTGCATGGGATGCACAGGGCAGCAGAAGGTTCATGGGGTAGAAAGCTGTTCCCGTTGATGGTACAGGATCTGAGGACTTGTTCACACCAGAAGCAAGGCTAGTGAGCCTGGTAGGACCCTGTGTTTGGGCACCCAATTGACAACATTTCGGTGGGAAGAGGGGAGCATCATCAAGAGATGCAGTATGGTCCAATTCCTCTCCCAGCCTTTCACAGGCAGGTGCTGGGATCTTGATTCTTGCAAACTCAACTACAGCAAAGAGGAGCAATGTAGTTCCTAACCCAGTGATGGAGCTTCATGGCTGCAGCAATTTTTGGTTCGTGGTCATATTCCAGGGTGGCACCAGACTCTTGGCATGTGCCGCGCTTCATCCGCAGGTGAGCTGCTCTGTACACTGCATGCCATCCGGCCTCGTCCTCACCCAGGGGCTCCAGCACATAGGCAGTCTCATTTACCCGGAAAAATCCACTGCCAAAAAATGAGGGCAGACATCAGGTCAGGTAGGTGTTACATACACATCCTCGAAGAGAGAAACACCTCACATGATGCTGCTCTGAGCACAGACCGACAGGACATGTCTGGAGGCTGCACGTACCCCTGGGAGTACCTCTGATATACAAAATGTTGCTGCCAAATCCCAGCTAGGAAACCACCCATCGCTTTCGCTACCCACTCACAGTTCCTGTAGGCAGGATGGCAGTTTGGATGAGGTACAGGCCACACATGGGCCATGACAGTCAGGTCCTTCTGGCTATGTGCATTAAACCTAGTTACACTCAGTAGAAAACCCTAGGAAGCCCTTGGGGTGGTCCTTTAAGCCCCATGCAGCTGTACAGAGGTACCATGTGCAGGAGCTCAAGGTAAAGCCAGGGACTGGATACCTCAGGCTTGTTTCCCTGCAACCTTGCTGGGCACCCAAGGGCACAGCAAGGAGATGCTGCAGAATGGAGCCATCCTTGGACTTGCCAGGAGATGAGGAGCAATAGGAAACATGTTCAAAGAATTCACTTTTGGAGACTGTGGAAGTACAGGCTGGACAAATGGACAATTAGGGGGTGGGAAACCAGCTGAGCTGCCAGGCTGTCATGGGAGTGATCCATGGCTCAGCATCTGTGGATGGTAGCAAGGGCCAGTACTTTGGGCAGCAGAAACCTGCTGAGGTTCAGCAAGGAGAAGTGCCTGATCCTGCTAGGTCAGGTTTAACATGGTATTTGCCATGGCTGCTGATCAGCTCTGACCTTCAAGATGCTTTCTATAAGGTATTGCAAACTTGAAGGTCTTAAATCTGTAATATCAGCCATCACAAGTCTAATATATTGTAGTTTCACTCTGTAAAGTCAAGACATGTTAGCTACTTTATAGTGAAAATACACAGGCATGACTTACTGTGTCTTTCTGAATCTGCATTATATCTGCATGTCTACCCATCCCATGTCCTCTGTGCATATCACCTGGCCTCACTGTACATGTCTCCTGTCCTGCCCTTACACATCTTATCCTCCTACAACACATGCATATCACATGTGCCATGTGTGTACATGTTGTGCTGAGCCAGGGTCCCTGCAGAGACTACAACCCACACTTTCAAAATGAGAAAATAGCTGCCACAAAGCTCCAGCCTGACAACTGGTGTTTGCAGGACATCATTGCTACTAAGCACCTCCCCTACTTCAGGCACTACCTGCCCTTCTGCCATCTCTCCTGCAAGAGAGACTTGCCTCTTTTCTGGTTATTAGACATGATCTTGCAGTTTTTAGCTGTCAGCTAATCTTAAAAGAAAGAAAATAGCAGAGTACAAACCTTCCATGACAAACTGAGTAACCTTGCATGGACTTGGTGGCTGGGGTTACTCTGCAAGGATGCTCTCTGCCGCTAAACAAAGGGAGACCCAAGGTGGCTTTCAAGGAATGAGCAGCAGTGCTGCCTGCAGTATATGTCCATAACCCCCCAGAGTCCAGGGCAGGCAGTGAAAGAAGCAGGGCTGACAAGCAAGAGACAAGCTCCTGCCATAGTCTGGGGAGCCATCCCACAGCAGGCTGCCTGGGGACATGGCCAAGGAGATGTCTGTGCCAAATGAGTTTTCCTTAGGCCTACAGGAAATGAGAAGGCCAAGAACTGGCCAGACCCTTTGGCTCATCTTCCATAGTTCCTCACCAACTCTTCCAGAGACAAGATTGCTCCCACAGTGCAGCTCAACTCCTCCTCTTCCTATGCCCAGAGCACAGCACAAGTGGCTGACCCACTTCTGTATGTGCATGAACACTCGTTTTGCATGCCCTACATCCATGCAGACTGCGAGCTCCTCAATGTGAGGACTCTCTTCTTTTCCCTTTGGGGCCTCTACACTCAGCTCTCCTCTCCACAGCTCTTCTCCAGCCTCAGATCTCCATCAGCTGAAGTTGTTGCCAATGAATGGACCAGCGATTTCCCCTAGGTGACCACATTTTCAGCCTGCATGGCCCCCATGCACCCCACCCAGAGCTCCCTAGATGGGGGTTGATGGTGAGACACAGCTGGCCTTACGCACCTTCTGCCTTCCTTTTCCTTTATATAGGTGCTGGGCCATCAACTCTAGGAGCTAAGCTTGGGAGGTCACCACCTGACTGCCTGCAAGTAGGTTTGTGATTGTGAGCACACACTTTGTGCTGCAGATTGCAGCACCCTGGGCAAGTCTGCTCTGATCTGCCCCAGGGAGAAAGAATAGCTCCAGTCCCATCCTCGGCCCTGGCAGCTCTCTCACCAGGTGAGATAGGACAAGCTATCTCACCACCCAGGGAAGATACACCTCGCCATGACCTCCTGTTGTGCTCCAGTTTCCAGTTTCATCTACCCCAGTGTCATGACTCAGCTCCCCAAAACCGACAGGCTTAGCTTTAAAATGCAGTGTGTGTTTTCCTTCTGGGCTCTAAGCCACTGAGGTCATATATTCAGCATTCCCATCACCCAGAGGAAATGGATCTTTTTTTCCCCCCCCTCTGGTGAAAGCTGAATTCTCTTCTCCATCAGGACAGACCAGAGAAGTGGGGCTTTGTCACAGCGACTCACCATTACACACCGTTGACTCATTCAAGAGCAGAGCTTTGTCACACCAACTCACCCTTACACAGTGTTGACTCGTTCAAGAGCAGCACTGCAACGCGCAGAAAAAACAAACCATTGCAATGCCCTTCTGAGTACTGGTTTAGTACTGTCCGCCTGGACAAGCTGCCAGAGCTGATTCACTTTGCCTGCTTGCCCTTGCCCCATCCAGTGCCCTGGGTAAATCAAAAGTCCTACCTGAGTCCTTTGCAGGTGCTGATGCTTGCTGCTGAAATGGCATACCCCTGAACGTGGCCTTGATAAAAGCAATGATCCTGCAACAGAGAAAATGGACGTGTAAAGGCAATTTACACCATGCTGGAAACAGAGAGAAGAGCCAAAGAGAGAGATCCTGAAGGATGCAGGGCAGTGACCATCCCATCAGTAAAAATCCCCCCTCTTGGCAAACTCCTGTGCAACTGAAGTAGAAAGAGGGAGATTGCTGCTGGGTCTGGGAACACTGTTGCCAAAGCAAAAGGCAAGGAGACCATTTCTGCCACAGACTCAGTGGACCCTACAGGAGCTCCTCAGGTCCCCAGGGCCATCACGATTCAGCGTGAAGGCCTGTGAAAGCTAAAACACACACTTGAAGCCCATGAGACCCAACCAGAGTAACATCTCCTATCAATAAAAGCCTTCCCCCCAGGGGCTGTGACACTGCTTTCCGAGCCAAACCTACATCATTGCTGATTTTTCTGCTACCATTTCTTTGGCAAAAAGTGGTCTGCTCTAGTCACAGTCAAACCCTGTGAGAAATAGGTGTCACTAGCTGTGTCAGTGTGTGAGCTGGGGCTGGTAAAACTGTTGGCCATCTTCTTGGCACAGGGTGGAGGACAAAATGCCTATCAAGCTCAGCAGTCTGGCTCATGAGGTTCTTCCCTGCCATCAGTGCCTGTGGATCTAGGGAAGAGCTGAGGCGGAAGCACATGCTGACAAGGAGAGAGGGCAGAACCATGCCACATTATGTGCCAGCAACACCTCGCACTTTGCAACCTTGTCCTGCAGGTCCCACACTATCAGCAGGGCCTCCCTCACCCTAAAACCCACTCTTCCAGGAGCCTGCTGCAATACAAGACCCATACCTGAACATCTGGCTTCTCTATGATCTCCGTGCCATTGGCCGAGTAATGCGTCTCGGTGTAATGCTGTCCAAGCAACTCCCTGCAAGAATGAGAAAGGGGTGTTAGCAGTGACAACTTTTTTGGATAGAGGATGGGAAGGACGTACATATCACAGGTGGGCTCAGCAGCATTACGGACCTCGCAGGCCAAATCCTGCCTGCCTCACCTTTGGCACGGTGAGCCCTGGGCTTGGAAGCTGAGGTGCTCCTGGACATTGTATTTGGATACAACGGGCCCAGGACTTCACAGGGTATGTTTTTCAAGAAAGGAAAAATGAGGTATTTTTCTAGCAAGGATCTGGGCCAAAGGGATCTCTGCGGTTTAGATGCAGCAACCCCGAAATCCAGAGGGTCAGTGCCAGCCAACAGAGCCTATCCACCCTCATTCAAGGATTCCCTCTCCAGGCCCTGATGCTGTGACACCAGATCTCAGAGAAGTTACATTTGAAAACTAGTGTAAAGTGAGTCTCCCAGTCACCCCAGCCCTCCCTGCCCACTGGTACTCACTTATTCTTCTCCAGATGCAGAACATAGTCCTTGCCTTCGGCACGGATGCTGTAGAGGACATGGTCTGGATAGATGGTCTGCATGAAACAAAACAACAGCACAAACTCACCATTACCAGGAGCACAAGTTGCAAAAGGCCTTTTTGCCCAGATACAGCCCAAAAAGCACATGGGGTCTGCACACACCTGATCAGGAAGATCACTGTGGGATGGGGAGCCCCTCTTGTCACTGCCCAGAGGCAACGTACACACTCACCCCAAAGGCATCCAGCAAAGACACAGGAAATCAGAAGGAAAGGAAGAAAGTACATCTGCAATAATGCAAACCCCCAACGCATCCTGAGACAAAGAACGAGTCACGCCAGCAATGAAACAGAGAGTCAGCAAAGGCTTATTTCCCATGCCTGACACATGGCCACAGACAGGCACACAAGAAGCTGAAATTTCATACTCATCAGTCACAAGAGCTCCTTTTTTGGGACTGTGTTCAGCACTTACTCACAGGCAAAACCACAAAGCTCTCCGGTGCACAAATGCTTTTCTCGGCAGAGACTTCCTTATCTCTGACTGATCTAACATCATGATCTCTCTATTGAGAGTGGACTTAATATTATTTTGTATCGGATACCTCACAGCATCACCAGAGTGTTGGTGGAAGGGACCTCAAGGAGTCTCTAGTCCAATCTCCTGCCACCAGCACTGGGTCAGGGTGGCCAGGGCTAGGCCCAGCCGAGCCCTGAAATCCCCAGGACAGAGACCTCCCAACCTCCCTGGTGACCTGTCCTAGAGTTGCTCCCTCTCCGGAGAAAGAAGTGTTTCCTCAAGTCCTGTCTGTGCTCTCTTGTGATCCCCATCCCTGGATGTTGGGCTAGAGATCTCCAGCCATACCATCTCAGCGGGGCCACTGGGAAAGACTATGATCCCTTGTGTGATGCTCCATGTCAGGCTGTGTCCTTGGCACCATGCGGGACCTCCTCACCTACCACCTGGGACACTGCACCTGAGGGCATTTCCTCAGCTCTTACAGGATCCTAAGGTGAGGGACCAGGCAAAAGGCAAAACAACAGCTCCCACAGGGCTGGCATTCCTCCTGGGTGAGGTGTTCAGCCTCTCCCCAAGGAGGATGATGGTATCTATTAGCATATGAAGGCTCAGCACTGCCCGGAGGTAATCTACAACCAGACGGGAGCTGGGGTTAAGTGGAAAGTCCTGCTGTCTCAGCACTGCAGTCAGAGCCAGCTAGGTCAGAGAAAAGGATTTTCCTGTGAGTCAGTTGCCCTAAATTCCACCCGTTTGTGTTTCCAATTTGAAGCGATGCTTGGAGCGATAGGCTCCTGGCCACAAAACATCCTCTCTGCATGCTGAGTGAGCCACAACAGGTTTTCTTGGAGGTAAGGCACTCCAGGCTGCAGACAAGCACGTCCGTTGCACAGCCGGCTGCACAAGCGTGTTGTGCTGCTGCGAGGAGCTGTTGTGGGTCCCTGACACATTTTTCTCTTATGAACAGTGTCTCACGTGTGACGTGGCCTTCCCTTCTAGTGTCCGCCAACAAAATGATTCTTTGTTATTGTTGGCAGTGCCAGAGCCAGAAAAGGCCCTAAGAAATTGCTGAAAAGCACTTGGAAGGGGGTTGCGGGTCAGAGGGGAGAAGAGCAACTGTCTCTTGGAAAGAACCGCAGTGCAAGTTTTAAAAAAAAATAAAAAACACCCTGATAAAGCTTCCTTGAAGCACCTCCTTCCTGATTAGTGAGGGCTTTGTAAGCATTCCAGATGGGAAGGCTTTGAAAGCGCAGGCGACTCAGTTCTGCCTCTGCCAAAGCCTCAATAACCCCATGACAGTGCTGAGCAAGCAAAGACAGAGCTGTGGCCACAGCAAACAGGGAGACAAGGGTTTTATTCTAGCTAGTCTGATTAAGAGGAGACCCAAAGAATTTGCAGAGGACTGGGACATGATTTCTCTGTCCCAGCCCAGCAAAGGGTATTTCTTCCCCTGGTGGGAAGAGACCACAGGTCTCCCTAGGACAGTAGAGATGGGGGCTCACCACACCAGGTTGGTTCTGCCTCATGCTGGTTATCAGCAGAGCTGCGTCACTAAAGAAGAGAGAAGGAAAGTGGGTCGTTGGACCACTGCCATCTCCTGCTCCAGCTCCAGCCACACATGTCCACCTCAGTGAGGAGGAACCAACTCAGCTCCTCTGACCCCGATACACTCACCAGGCCAAAGAGTCTCCTTGCCCCATCCCCTTTCCCCGGGAAGGCTGCACGCAAGCATGACCCTGTCCGACACCCAGGCTCCAACTGGGGAACAAAAGGGACCCCACAGCTCCCTGCTGCCCTGTGCTGCTGCTCCACTTGTTCTGCTAAGTCCCAGTGATTCCTGCAAAGCACTGAGCTGGGGCTGGCAAGAGCTTTGCTGCCTCCATCCAGGCAAAGGATTTTTTCTTTTTGCCTCAGCTGGCTTTGGGACATGATGAGGAAAATCAGCAGTGATGTGTGAGCGCAGGTGCACTCAGGGAGAAGTCAGCAGCTTGTGACACTGGGGTCCTATGGCTGGAAAAAAACTTGTCATTTAAAAACATCTCTTTGAAAAGCTAGAGCATGAGGAAAAGCTAGGTGCTTCTTCCATAGACTGAAGTGTTTAACTACAAAATCTGAGAAGCCACCTTTACTCAGCTTCCTTGAGTAACACTTTTTAACAAACTGTTTCAACCTAGTATTTTTTGAAGGTCCTTCTCTTGCTCTGTTTTCAGGTCCCTTTACATGGAGAGCCTAGGTTTCCCGCACACCCTTATCACACCCTGCCATGCCCCTGCTAAGCAAGGCTGATGACTCAAGGTGGGAGGGCACAACCATGCCCTTGCTGAAGGCTGGTATCTCAGGCGATACTTTGCTGCAAGAACCAGGTTTCACTCAAATATCTCATTTCTAACCCTGCATGAATGTGTCACTGTTGCAGGACTGAACATTTTCATTTAAGCAAAGTCTGAAGAGTGGCAGCCTACTTAAAACCTCACCCGCTGCCCAGACCCCACATTTCCTGACTGCTCTGACCTCTTCTGCACCAGAAACAAGCTCTCGGTCCATGCCTTTCCCACCAGGTGACCAGAGGCACCTAACACCAAGCCATAGGAGGAGCTGGAACAGCAAATGCCCTTCCAGTCAGCCATCTCCATTTCAGAGAGGGGCTTGTTGATGGACAAACCCTGTTGAGAACCATGTCCCCAGCCAACATTACTAAGAAAGCAAACTCCACTTTGGAGGAAGAAGGAGGAAATGGTTTGAATGGCAGGAGACTTTCTACCCTTAACACATCAGGTTTGGGAGGCCCAAGGCATTCCCAGGTTGGATCCAGGTGAGACCAGGCAGACACCACAGACAGCAACCCCAGGGACATGCAGCTCAAGACAGCACGTCCCCTCCCACGCTGCCACGTGCCCATCTATATGCCACAGAGCACCGTGCCCGTGGAAAGCAGAGGGACGTGCAGTTCGATGAGCTCTCTTTTCCGTGGGATCAGTGCAGAGAGAGAGACATTCAACACGCTTGGCACCAGATGGTGTCTCTAAATAGCCGGGAGAATGTTTATCTCGTGGACAAGTTTAGGTTTCTAGAGCAGAGAAAACAGATGCTTTCAGGGAGTGTTTTTGAATCTATTGAATCCCAAACGAACGTGCTGTACTAAGAGTTTACTAGGAAATAAATGTCCTCAACCTCCCAATCTCACCAGGTGCTAAAGTTAATGCTTTTAAGTCTTAAAAAATGAATCCATGTGTTTAGCTGAATTTCACTTCTTTTAAGGCAATGAGGAAAGCATCCTTGAGGTCAAGACCACAATCCCAGGAAGGCCAACTCCAAGTGCTCAAAACTCCTGAGTCAAACCCCATCCCCTCCCCCAAATTACAACATTTCCAAAAAAAAAAAAAAAAGGCACTGTGGTTCTTTCATGTGGGTTTCTGGAACTTTCTGATTCATGTTTCCCTGCCCCAAAGGATGAAAAACAAACTTAAGAAAACACAAAATGAGAAATGCCTATATCTCAATGAGACTCCACAAACCAATACTTAAGAAAAGAGCAGACATCACAAGATCAGCGCAAGACTGCAGGAGGCAGCAACACTGCCAAATGTCTCCAAAGAAAGCATGAAATAGGCTGCTCCCCACTCTGAGATTTCATCCGGCTATCAGCAGTTCCTATTTTGACCCAAAACAATCCAGGAAATCTGATCTGACGCTTTGAGATCTCTATCGTTTGGGATGGGGGCAATGCAGAAAATTTGCACCATGTCATTCATCCAGGCTAAAGGAGGTCCAGCTCTGAGCCTCGCTCTCTGCCGCTTGTATGCCAAGGACACCTCGTCAGCAGCTGCAGAGAAGGAGGTTTCCAGCAGTGGGCCAAGGTGCTTCGCTCAGGTCATTGCTGATTTAAGCATCAGCTGGACGCTCTGCAAGGCAGCAAGGGCAGCTGTGTGGAGACGGTCTGCTTGGATGTGTGTGGTTCAGGCTGCAGGTCCCAGTGGTTAAGCCACAGTTTCCCCCATCCCTCACACCAGCGCTGCCTCTACCATGAACCAGTCCACAGAGCTGAACCAGCAGAAAATTCTTTCCTTTCTGATTGGGCTTAGTTTCCTGCCTGTTTAGCTCCCTGGCATAGCTTTTCAGGATGGGACCGGGGCAAAAAGCCAGCTGGGTTGGCTCAAACCATCAGCCTTAACAGAGGCTTAAAATAATGGGGTGCTGGCTCCCCTCTCCAGTCAGGCAGGCAGCTGAGTACCTGGCATTTGAGAGGCAACACTACTCACGGATTGTGCAGAGAGGTCCCTCTTCCCCCGAGCTGCTGGCACCCTGCGAGGCATCACCGTCTCATACTTCTCCACATGGGCCAGCTTCTCCTCTAGGCTGGCAGAGACACCTGGAAAATTCAAAGGGCGATAGTTTCAGTCATGCTCAGAGCTGGGATGCATAGAAATAACTGTGACAACTGGGGACAAAGGCATCTCCAAGGTGGCCAAAATGAATGCACAGCAGAGAGCAGAAAAAGCAGGTCAGGTTCTGTGGGTATGCTTCAGCAAACAGCCTGAAATAACCGCTGGGAACACAACCCACTGACCGGCTCCAGGGAAACCTTGTGCCTGATATATGTGGGGCCACAGCAAGTCCAGCAAAAGGAAATGCACATTGAACAGAGGAGAAAACCTTAGGAAGAAGCGAAGGGTTGTGCGATGATCTGCAGTGTGCCTTCTAGCAGAACACGCTGTGCTGGTCCCAGCAAAGGCACCACTGCAGATGCCCCCTGCCAGTCCTCAGCACTGCTGCCTGGCACCAGCACCCACGGGGTGCTCAGCAGCACCCACTCCTAGGACCCTACCCCAAATCTCTGGCTATCATCCAGTCCTGGGTAGTTACAGGACAACCTCAGATTTATTTTTTCATGTCTAGCTTCTGGGGCTGCAGAAAAAAGCAGGAAAGCAGACTCCTTAAAGGCTGAAAAATGTACAAAGACTCTGATGCATTAATAAACATGGAGGTTTTAAGCTCCCAGTCTCGACGTCATGGTGTGTGATTTGGGGTCTGGCAACTCTCTGGGCTGTGTTTTGCAGAACGACTTGTGTTCCAGCTGGATCAGCCCCCTCCTCCCCCCACATTGTTCATGCAGCAGAAAAAACAGAAATCCTCAACAGTACATCTCCTTAGTAGCTTTTGTTGGTCTAAATCAGGGTTGCTAGGGTCTAATCTCTTGTCTGGTCTCCCCCCAAGCTTGTACCAACACTGGTGTTAACGAGATTGCATGAGCCAGTGCAGGGAGCTGATCCAGCTGAAAAACAGCTCCTTTTTTCCCAGGGGGGTTTGTCTGCAGCTGGATCGGCTTTCTGGCTCTGCTCATACTGTGGATGCAAGGGAAGGCAGGGGAATGTGCGGTCCAGAGGTGGATAAGGCAAGACCAGGCTGTCCCAGCTTCAATCTTCTCTAGCAGCTCTGGGACTGCAGTCTCAGCCAAGGGCAAGGGCTGTGGATCCATATTACACCTCTGCTAGGTACAGTTCATCACTCCCAGGCTTTGTGAACAACCAGTTTTCTAATCCACTCTTTCAGTCTCAGAAATCAGAAACTTCTCCCTCCTCAAGGTGACAAACCATTCAGACCCACAGCAAGCCTTCCCAGGACCCCCAAACTGGGACCTCACATAGCAGCCATCTCCAGGCACCCATCTGTGGCCAACAGCACCCACATCAGCTGGTGAGAGGCAACTGGCAAAGCCCCCCTGGCAACGGTGAGGTAGCATGCAGGGATCACGCCGGAGCAGACCGCTCCATCTGTGGGTGCCTGGCGGCCCTCGCCCACGGTGCCTGAGCGGGAGCCAAAAGCCTTGTCACCACCCCCTCGGCGGGCTGAGTCACGGTCCCCCTGCCAGCATGGCACAGACTGGGGATGACAAATTTCCCTCTCTCGCTGAAGGCTGATCTAGGTGCAATTACATAATCCCGCAAGCCCCATCTGCTCGCTGTGCTCCAGAGCTGAACCATGACTGCACTGCCTGGCTGCCCCAGCACGGCTACAAGGATCACCCCAAAAACTGGTTGGGCAGATGAATATGGTCTTGCTCTGAAGAGCACCCATGAAAACGGCTCTTACTCCTTACTGCTGCTGCTTGGGCTATGGGGTTGAAGTCTAGCATTGCCCGGCTGTGATCAGACCTGTGCAGGTCTGATTCTTGCTGGACAACTGGAGCCAAGACAGGCTGGAAACAGGGCACGGCAGATCAGAGGGTAGAGATCACTGAAAGCACCGTGCCCGACCCTCCACAATGGGGAGCACTCGTCCCTCTGCAGTGGGGACCACTGCAAGCAGAGTCAGCTGATGGAGCTTTCTCCAGCTGTAGGAGACAAACCTGGTGCTTGGACAGCTGGGGGAAGCATCTCAAAGCCCATTTTCGCCCTCAGCTGATGTCAGGAAGAGGATGACAATGATGAGAGTGTAATTACCCTATGAGCCTGACACCAAGTTCAATCTCACAGACAAAGCAGCTGAAACCTTTCCGAGCAGCAACTGCCCCGAACAGCCCACACCTCCTCCAGTCAGCAATCCCGCTCCTGCCTCTCCACGCTCCAGAACATCACTGATACTAAGCCCTGTGCATCTAACCTGTGCAAACAAGTGCCTGCATGCACCCCCCCCCCCTTCCAAATAATTCTTACGGAAAAAATTGCACCACAGTCCCTTGAATCCCCGGACATTATGCTCGTCGGGAAAGCATCCTCGGCAGGCGGTGGCGTACAGCCTTATTCTCCTTTTGAAAGTAGGGTTTTGATGCACAAAACCAGGCTGTGATGCCCTGGAGGTAGTACCACGAGGTTTAGCTCGAGCTCCACCTGGCCGGCCCTTGGAAAGTCCCGGTAGAGCCCCGGTGGCAGCCGTCGGAGGGCGGGCTGAGCAGGGCAGGCAGCCCCAGCAGCTCGGGTGTCACCGGACAGCTTCTTTGCCTCGAGCCCAAAAGTTCGCACCCGAATAAAAAAAATATCATTTTTAAGCCCGAGGCGTTTCTGGGAGAAAATAAATCGTTTCTCAGAGCCCGGCTCGCGGTGCTTTCGCGGCTGTTCGTAAGCAGTGCGGGGGGGGGGGGGGGAAGCTGACGCGCCCGGCGCGGCTGCCCGCAGGTCTCCGGCGGAGCCGCCCGGCTGCGCCGAGCCCGGGGAGCGGGAGGGACCGCGGCGGCCCCGCCGGTGCCTTTGCGCGGCAGCGCCGAGCCCCGCGCCGCGGGAGCCACTCGAGGGTCCCGGCCCGACCCCCGGCCCCGGCGCCCGCACTCACCGTGACGGAGCAGCAGCAGCAGCAGCAGCAGCGGGAGGGCGAGGGCCGGGGCCATGTCTCGGCGGCGCGGCCGGCGGTGCCCACTGCGCCCGGCCGTGCCCCGCCGTGCCCGGCCGCCGGCAGCCCCCGCCCGCCGTGACTCACCGCCCGCCGCGAGACGGGACGGGACGGGACGGGACGGGGCGGGCCGCGGCGGGGCGGGCCGCCCCCCGGGGCTGGGGGGCTGGTGGGGGCTGGGGCCGCCCCTCCCCGGCGGCGGGGGCGCTGTGCGGCCGCCAGCGCAGCGGGGGGGGGCACTAGGGCACTGGTGGGGGGCGTCCGTGGGGTCTATGTCCGTGGGGCACTGGGGGTGACGGCCAGCACGGGGGGGTGTGTGACCGTGGGGCACTGAGGAGGTGTTTGTGGAGCATTGCAATTGCCCGTGGTGCACTGGGGGAGCCCGAGGTGATGGAGGGGCTGCGGGGGGTCTGGGGTTGTGCGTGGAGGTGTCCACTGGTCACTGCGGGGGTCCTTCCTGGCCCTGAGGTGACAGAGAAGCCAAGGGCACAACATGGAGCTGAGCTGTAAGGGGACCTGGGGGGACCAGGGGGCATTGGGGAGTATCAGTGAGGCATCAGGGATCCTCCCTGGCCCCAAGACAATGGAGGGGCTGGGGGCACCATGTGGGGCAGAGCTGGGGGGACCACTGGGGGGACCCTCCCTGCCCACGAGGTGATGGAGGGGCTGGGTCCAAATGGTGGGTGCCGGCTGGGGCTGCAGCAGGGCAGGGCGCTGGAGGATGGGAGAAAGGCAGCAAGGGGGGCTGGCGGCTATCTTCTGGGGCTCCAGGGGAGAAAGACAGAGCCCAAGGGACACCCACGGGGTTGTGCTGCACAGCCAGTGCTCAGGACACAGAGGGGGCAAGTTCAATAACCACAACAGAGACCCCAGGTCCCCGAGGGGAGAGTCGTGACAAAGACAGTCACACTTGGAAGTTTGTCCAGCCTCCAGCCTTATGACCCTCCAAGGAGGGAGATTCCTTATCCCCTTTTTGAGCCCTTTGCACCCAGCCTTGTAAACATCGCAGTGCTTTTCCTCTTCTGTAAATTCAGCCCCCAGGCACTTGGAAGTCACCATCCTTTTATAACTGTGGTTTAGGTGGTAGGTGACCATAGCATTCCTCTGCACATCGTCTTCTTTCTATGCCAACACTATTTCTTCAAAAATTTTGGAGGTCATGTTTCCTAAGCCTCTTCCTGTGCTTCTGGTGAGTTCATATGGTTTTCACCCAGTTGTGCTCCCCACCTCTGATTTCACTGAGATCTCCTCTTTACCACATGGTTAATTCCTGTTTTTCCCTTACCCACAGGCTAGCTAGCAGAGGGAGTAACGCAGAGACTTGGGGACAGTGTGCAGAAAGATGCCTCTTAAACACTGACTTATGATACTTTCACTGTGTTTTGGGCCAAGACCCATCAGGAAATGAAGCTGTTGTAAGGCTCCGTGCTGCCCGGAAAACACCATTCGAATCCGAGCCCCTGCCACCACTGCTCAGAGCGTCTGCCGGCTGTTTGGCTGCTATCTTGCCACTGGATCGGGGTTGTGTGCTATAGCTTCCTACCCCGAAGCCATAGGTGAGGGTTTATCTCACTGGAGATCAAGCAGCTGCAGAAGAGACCACGAGGGATTGAAGGCAGCATTTGCATTTAACAAAAAAGAGGGTTGGGCACTTAGTTCAGAAGTTGCAATAATTATGCATGGCTGCATTTCACCAGGATGCGAGCTCCCTGAAGCAGCAAACCAAGTGCCTATTTTAAAAGCAAGTACAGGACAAAAAATTTCAAAGCTTTGCAAAATCTCAAAATCATATTGAAACCATCACTGCTGAACACCTCCTGGCACAAAAGGATATGATTTACAGACCAGAGCAATGATGTCATCACCAAAGAGACCAGCAAGCCCGGAAGATCTTTCTACCAGCTGATGTGTCAGCTCCATGTGTACACCAGTCTGGCAAGCAGGGCTTTCCTAGACTTGTGCCCCCATTGGGGTGCCCTAGCTGGTGCCTTCTGTTCCCTGGGAACAGTCTTGAACCCTACAGTGCTCTTGATATTCTGTATTCTTGAGTTTGGGTCAGTGGGACTCAGCAGAAAGTCAAAGCAGAGCTTATGGCTCCACCATCATCCTATAATGCCCCATGAGTGTTTGCAGAGCCCTTAGGTAGCTTCAGGGACTATTTGGCTCTTTGTTTTCATCGCTTGGGATTTATTATGTGGCCTCCTAGTTTATACTGATTGCACAGTTGACTCCCTTTCAGAAGTGGGCCTGAAGCTACAAGTTTTGGAAAAGCCTGGGGTGGCCAGGGTGGCGTACTCCAGGAATGCCCTGCTGCTTGCTAGCAATGGGGCAGCAGAGCTGATGGAACGTAAGAAATGGCGGGCTGTGAGTATTAACACAAATGTAAGTGGTAAGAGGAAAGGCAATCTGTCAGTTAGAAGTCAAGGGAGGGGATTGCTTAGACCATAAGACATGGGCTCCACTTATTAGAGGACAAAGTGGCAGAAGAAATGCTTCTAGAAGAAATGCTAGAAGCTGCATGTCATCTAGTCTTGAGCTGCAGGCTGGGTTTGTTTGCTGCCACTTCCTGGAAAGTTGTGTTAGGCTAACAGAGATGCAGCAAGCCATTACAGGCATGGGAAGAGAAGACAGCTGTACTATAGCAGCTGCGGTCAGGACAGGGTGCTGTATGATACCCCCCCCCCCCCCCTTAGTGCTTTGTGGTCAGAGCCTACAGGATGAAAGGCTGAGTCCTGAGACTGTGACAGTTCCATTTTGACCACTGATCAGGAGGACTCCCGTGTTCCTGTACCAAGACATGGAAAAAAGGGATTTTTCCAGTAGACTACAAATTTGTTCCACATTTCTGTCTGCAGCTTTTCTTTAGTTCTGCCTTTAAATACGGACCTTTATTTAAAAAAAAAAGAAAAGAAAGGAGAACTCCATACTTCTGGAAAGAAAATTGAAATTCAATCTTTTAGTATCACAGCTCGTTGAAGAATATAAATAAGAGACAGGGAGAGAACTTAGGCGGATGCAAAGGGTGACTTTTCTTCTGTTTCCTGCTGCTTCTTCCAGACGGTCCCTCCTGAATTAGCCCAGTGTTAACTCAGCAAAATCCCAGCTTGCAGAGCAGCAACAGCATTGCAGGGGGGGGCTGACAGCTAGCAGAACAACAGTAAGCGGAAAATCCCAAGGCAGCCATGCTCAGCTCCAGGAGGAGGGAGAGATCCGGCATCCTGTTACAATCCCAGCAGCATACACACCTTTTCTGCTGTTGGTTGCCTTTTTCAGAGGGGAGAGAGAGAGGAAGGAGCGGTCAGAGAGCAGAGCTAGAACTGCTGTTGCACCAAATTCCCATTTTGCCATGGGAGGCTGCATGCACAAGGCAGAGGAGAAGGTAAAGCATGGCTTAGCAGCTCCACTGAATGCCAGTGTCCTATCACCATCCTGTCCTAGTGAGGGCCAGCTCTGGACATGTCTGGTCTCTGACGCTGAGGCCCTCACCCATACTAATAGGCTCTAACTTGCAAACTAGTAGACTGTGCCCCAAGGTGCCACCTGGGAAAGGCCAACTAGCTTTTGAGGGTGTTGGGTGGTTGGTGGCCAGGGACTGATTGAAAATCCATGCATCAGAGATGAGGGGATGCTGGACACCGGCCCTGCTTAATTTACTAGTATAGACATAACCAACACAACCTGTCCAAGACAAACACACTTCTCTTGCAATTCCCAGTTGGGATGTGCACCCATGCTGGGGTCATGCTACAGCCGCTTGCCAGAGATGGTCAAGACAGTGGGGAGAGCCCCAAGGATGAACATCCACACCTAGAAAGCTCAGGACAATCAGTCTTGTCAGCAGAAAGTGGCTGCCCTCAAGATAATTTAGCCCCCATGCCATCAACTGAAGCACTGACATCGAAACAGAGCCCTTCTCCGTGCTCGTCTTTGCAGGCGTGTGCAAAGCACAGTGCTGTGTGCTGCTCCAGCCCAGTCCTCATGCGGACACCCTGCCAACTTGGGGAACCATAGCCAAGAACAAGCAACCGTTGTGGCCAGCTGCACACTCTCCAGGACTTGACAGGCAGGCGCAGATCACAAGGGGACCTCCCATCCCCTGCCAGACCCCCTGAGTCACCACCTGGCAGAGGAAGCACCCCCACTTCCTGCTTGGAGCTGGAGCTCTCTGCCACACATGGCTTCAGATCTCCACACGGGCTGAGGAGCTTGCACGGATGTGTGGGCGCTGCTCACTCCTGCTTGACACCGGATGTAAGGCAGTGATTTCATCAGGACCGCCGCCTTGTAGAAAGCGAGCAGCTGTGCTGGGACTCTGGTGAGGCACCCAAGAGGAACTGCATGGTGCTGAAGGATGGGCTTGAGGCTGGACCGGTCCCTGCTCTGCATGTTGCAGGCTTTCAGCTCTCAACCAGACTGCTGTGGTCGAAGGCTGGAGACTGAAGCTGGAGAGCTGTTTCTAGTCAGGGCTGACTGCAGTGAACCCAGTCGTTCACTTTTCCTCTGGCCCACAGGGCATCAGCAAGTAAAAGTGATGTCCCGTGACACTGTAGAGAGCACAGAGAGTAGAAATACTGAGTGATGTAGCAAGGGCCAGGCTGCCAGAAGGAATGGGCTTATGTTTCCTAAAGGGCTGCATCCCAAAGGACAATGGTAGCAGATGAGGAAGGGCCAGGGCTACATGGAGGTATCAGGACCAGGTAGTAGGACCAGCACAGCCAACACAGAGCTGGTCCCACTGTGACATGGCTGGGGAGCGGGACACCAAACTAGCAAAGCAATAGCATATATAAGGCACAGCGTTGGTCGCTGGCCTCTGCCATTCAGCACTGGAGTTTGGAAGTGTCTCTTGCCACATGTGTGCATCCCATCTGCTGCCCCAGCACCTCTTGGGGCCATGGGCCACAGGAAGTGAGCCAGCTCCGGATATGGTGACGCACAACCACCGAGTTTTGATCACCCCAGGGAAGGAACTGGATTCTTTGCCTGGGTCCCTAACGCGTGTCTCTGTATTGCCCTTGCTCTTTCTGTCTGCTGCCCTTCCTGTTCCATAGATACGGTGTCAAAAGGTGTCACACTAAAAATACCGTTGGTTAGAGGCTAGCATGCACACCTTGGTACGTGGCCAGCTCTCTCCTCAGCCTGCTCTGTGCTTGAACTGAAGGCAGGATGGAGAGAAATTAAGCCCAGACCCGCTTTAGACAATTTGCATTTGGACACAGAGCAGTTCTGAAGTTTCTTTCAATATCTCTGCTACTTTTCAGAAGCCATGGGCCACAGGAACGGTGAATCCCAAAGCTAAATAACTGTACTGCTTCCAGCCAGACATATATTTATATCTGTATGTATATGTATTGCTCCATCGGATACACGAGCAACCAGGAATGCCACTTTCATAGGGTGGCATCTAAGTGTGAAGACACAATGAAAGACTGGAGAGGGTCATCCACCAGGGATCAAAGAGCCAATGTAGACCTAGTAATGTACAGGATTTCACACAGGGAAGAAACAATTAAGCAAGGCCCTGCATAAGCCTGGGGCTCTGGTGTAGGAAATAATGTTGCAACAAAGCCATGGACGCAGAAAATTTCAATAGGATGGGAGTGTGATTTTAGTTTTAGAACAAAACTGATTTAATTCATTCATGTTCACCCTCTCATACCCAAAGGGTCATAGTCCCCAAGAAGCCTGTGTCCAAGAAGTCTTGGCACTTTTCAGGCACCAAGATGTATGTATCCAATTTGTCTGACCAGAATTCCTTGCCGTGACCTGGAGGGAAAGGGGTGCTGCCTAGCAACTTGTCCTCATCCTCTCCTGGTTTCTCCTTAGGTTGGTGACCACATGCTGGTTTTGGATAAGCCCCTTTTTCCCTCAGCAGGGATTGATTGCTCCATCCTGTCCCACCTCTGCAAGTCAGCAGGATTACTCACAGTCCTCTGTCTCTTGGCCCGGGTGTCCTGGGAAGCTGCAGGGATCTCGGTGAACTGCTGATTTTGGTGCTATCAACACCTGCCAGTGGTAGAGCCCTTTTCCTGCTCTTTGTTTCTTCTGGTGCTTCCAGCCCTAATACTCCCATTCGTGCCTGTTCATAACAATCTCAACATTTCTATTACAGGTCTCCTCAGCTGGGCGACAACCCTTGCAAGGTGTGCAGAGCTGAGCTGGCTTTGAAGGAACTACTGACCACCCATGCTCTACAATGCACAGTGGAAAACCTGGCTCTTAGACTGGACAAATGACAAGCGGCAGGCAGAAGAGCCGATAAAGGTAGGTGGGATGTCGCTTCCTTCACTGGGGAGAAATAAGCTCTTCTGGACAATGAGGTACCAGCTGCCACACCATGAGATATGTGGCTGCTGCATACAAATATGTTGTTTTTTTCCTGCTTCTCTCCTGGCACAAGACGGCTGTGTGTTCCTTCTCTGCAGTATCACCGCACCAGCCTTGCTCTACCCGCCTCACTCATGGTAAAGCTGGGAGTGGAGGTGACACACTCCTGTCTACAGTTCCAAGCTTTCAGGAAAATGTTAGAGCTGGACTCAAGTCTGCTCTTGGAGAGAAGAGCAGCTATATCTAAGTGGAGACCAGTCAAAGTATGGCAACCACCAAAAGCTCTCTCTCACAACCAGCTGAGCATCCCGTTTGTGGGTCACTGTCTTTGGGTGTTTGAGGTTATTAGCTAGTGGCCTGGTGCTGGGGACCTTGCCATTGCGTGTATGTGGGGGGGGGGGGGAGCTTCCCATCACCCACCCCTGGCAAATGGCTGGGATGACAACACCTTTTAAGATAAGAATGTAAATGGTCTGTGCGTGAAATCAATCAGATGCACAAAACCCTGGAGGGCATTCATGAGGAAGACGTCCATCAGCTAGATTAAACAGTTACCCAGGGAGCTTCAAAGAGACTTCCGAAGCAAAGCAGTCAGCCTGAAAAGAACAAAACTGTGTAACAAGGTGGGGAGACACTTTGGAGTAGAAAGTGCAGCAGTGAAAACCTGGTCTGACGCTGCCAAAAGTTGCCCATCGGCATCCATACCTCTGCCTCAGCCAGGCAGAGCAGCCTCCCTGCCAAATGCCGAGAGGATTCTGCATCCAACTAGTTGGCCAACAGTACAGGGTGCAACAAGCAGGGACCCACAGCTGGGGTGTTTATGTGACCTCAACCGGGGCTTTCTACCAGTGTGTGGAGCAGCAGGCTGTAGGGAGCACCATGGTTCCCATAGAGCACCCACATCCCCTGCAGGAGGGATGTGCAAGGAGGGGAACGAGCACGCCCAGGAGAAGGGGTGTACAGGTAACCTACCTGTCCTGTGAGAGGGGTTGTCTGTGCATGCAACAGTGTGTGTGTGTGGTCAGAACTTCTCAGGGTTAATTACAGATAGGTGCCTAGAAATTTTTTGTTAATTTTAGAAATTAACACAAGTGTCTGGTATTGTGGTTTATCTGTTGTATTACTTCTATTGATCCTGAATGTATAGTTCACTGATCGCTGGTTAATTACATGCTATTAATCAAAAATGATGTGTTCAGTCATCAACTTCAATCCTGATTTAATCAATCCTGATTTAATTTAAACTGCATGAACTGAGCAGTTTTTCCCTGCAACAGCCACCATGCTGCTTGTTGGTGTGAAAATGTGTGTCTGATCAATGGTGACATAGAGCGAGAGACAGATGGAGCTGCTAGGGGAATATTTTGAGCTTGAGATGTTAGACAATGAGACCCAGACAGGTTTTTCCTAGAGACTAAAGCCCCTCTGCCTATTCAAATTGAGCTCACCACCACCCGGGAGGGACACACAAGTCACTGTGAAGTGTGTAGATCCACAGAAACCTAGGGGAAATGGCAGACAGACTTCTCCAAGGCTCCTGGTCACCTTGGTGAGGGAAAACAGGGAACTTCCCCTTCCCCATGAACTACACAAGCACTGCAGCCCCTCTTCTGTGGGCTTGCACCACCACTAGCAATCCTAGGGGCAGTTTTACATAGCTCTGTGCTGGCCACAAGCCTTAGTATTGTAAGACCCCCTGGTAGTGATGTGAAAATGCCCGTTCCGAGGAGCGGTCCTATCCCTGAAGAGCCATATGATGCTGGCTGCAGTCTCTATCCTCAACCTCAAATTTCAGATGAAGGAATTCTGTCCCCCAGGTCCAGGACTGGCTGTCCCCCTCCTCTCCTTGGGTATCTCTCCCTCTGCCAAGCTGGGAGACCAGTTTTAGGCCACCAGAGCAAAAGGGAGTCTGTCTCTTACCTCTTACCCCACTACAGAAGAGGGTCCCTGCAAAGGAGGAGGTGAGGGAGAGGAAGGGCAGGTTGTTAATGGGAATATTCAGCCCTGTATCGAACAGCCCTTGCATGTATTCACACACTTGTCACTGAGGCCCCTGGGTCTCTGGCATTTGTCTTGATTGTCACTTGTTATTGTGAGACACTTTTTTTCTCTTCTACCCTTTACCACACTAGCTCTCAAACTGACCCATGAAATTTTTATGGCTGCATGACCCTGCAGATACTCTGGAATAATGTGCTGAGGACTCAGACAATGTGATTTTAATATCACATATTTTCTCATCAGCTCTGAACACCACCTCAACAGTTAGAGCAGCTGATCAGCTTCATTGCAGCAAACCCCAAATCAGGCTTTTCTCACTTGCCAGCTGAGCCAGATCTGTGTGAGTTGACCAAAATATAGTCACCTAAGACTAATTTGCACTGTAGGTTCCATTAACAGACAAAATAATCCTGATTTTTTTAAATTTTACAACACACAAATACATCATTTTACAATGTAGTAAAAAAAGGACTTAACAAAAGTCTCTCAGAAGAGAAACTCCATTACATACATTTCAGAAGATTAAATATTCCCCTGTCCCTCTGGGTGACCCTGATGGTTTGCTCACAACTCGCATGGTAAATGTAAAAGGCGGAATACTCCTAGCTAGAAATAAGCGGACATCCTGTTCTCTGCCGGTGCAGAAGAGATGGCAGCTAAAACAGGCAACAGCAGGGCTTCACTGGACAGGTACAACCACATGGGGAAGCAAGGGAGCTGCTTTCTGGCTTCGCTCTGCAGACATGTGCTCCAAACGCTCCGTGTAGAATCCATTGAAGTCCAACCTGAGAGACAAAAAAGGGAAGTTTCAGCAGTCTGCTTGCTCAACGCTCCCAAACAGAGCGGCACACAACAAGCTGAAAATGCTCCCAAAGGCCTCTGAGAGGTCAGTGCTGCAAGTACTGCAACACATGCTCATTGGAGTGCTTTACGGCTCACAGGCAGCAAGGGGATCCAAATACACACAAACTCTTTTATGGGGACAGATGAATTTCAGGATAAAGTTTGACAAAATGAAGGGTTTGAACCAAAGCAAAGCATTTCATGTCAGAGCACTGGGCTAACGTGGCTCCACTGCACCAGGCACCTGAGCTCGTGTCTCCACACGGGACTGCCCCAGGCTGGGTAGACAGACCAGCTTGTTCAGAATGAGGTTGGGACATTTATACTGTGCAGCGTATGTTGTCAGTGACATCTCTTCTACGCTTGTGCCTTGAGTGTCCTCCTGCCATTGGCAGGAAGGGTGGGGCTCCCTCAGTACCACTCTGTGTCTCTGCCAGCACCCAACTTTGACAACAGGCAAAATTTCATCAGTTATAGTTGTATAAAATACATCCGAATAGATCAATTACTAATAGTTTCTTCTCTGAAGCCACAGCTCGACAATACAACCCTGAAGATGTGTAACTCAGGGACAAGGCACGGTGGCCCATGGGTAAGGGCTGCAAAGTCGCTGCACCTTCCTGGGCCACATCTACCAAACTGCAGCCTTCCCATGTAGGTGGACACACTGCTGGCAGCTCCTGAACAGGAAGGCAATGCATGGCTGCCCAAACCTCTGCGAGATCTGAAAACCTCCCTAGCAGTATTGGGTAGGGGGATGTGAAGCTATAACTGCTCAGTGCTATCCACAGTAGATATTTTTTCAGTCACTGTGCTCTGGGAGAACGAGACTCTTAAGCGAGCAGGAATATGTCAACCAACACACAGCACGGTATCATGCATGCTGAAACACGCTTCTAACGGAAGCCTCTTGATACAGACCAAGAGGACAGCTACAGCAACACAAGGCTTGAATTAATGCCTGTCATCCTGCAGATACTGAATTTCATCCAACTGTTTTTAATCCCTTGTCTCCAATTGTGCTCATCCACACATCCTACATAACATTTGTGGCAGGGGCACTTGGTGCCCTGGCTCCCTCCCAACAGCAAGATCTCAGTGCACACAGCTTTTCTGACAGATTCAGAGGGGGAAGGAGAATGCAAGAACACACATACGGATCAGGCACCTGGAAGGACTGTATGATTAAGTGGTACTTTTTTCTGAGTGACCAAGCAGTAACCCTACATGTTCATGTCATCCAAGAAAAGGTATGCTTTCATTTGTCTCCACTTTTCCCCTGACTGCAAAAGCAGTAGCTATGTCTTGAAAAGACATGTGGGGCAGTTTCCCTCCTAAATTATCTCTTTAAACATCGAACTTCTGTATTAATATCAGTATGAAATCCACCCTATCAGTGTAACTATTGCAAAATGCTGCAGTTTCCATTACCACCATCTCCTTGCTAATAGGAGTACACTTCAAACAGATGCACAATTCAAGAAAATGAGTAACTGGTTGAAAGGTGCTCAGCCAAAATCACAAGTACTGCTGATACATTTAAATGCATCTGTAAAGTGGACAAGATCGGCAATATCACAGTCTTATCTCCTCAATAATCAAAAAAATCTTTCAGGCTCCACAAAAACACCCAGTTCCACTACTGCTGTGGCCTTCCTTAGACAGATTTCTGGACTATGAAGCCACCTAATACATGCGCAGTTCTTACAGACAGGTACCCCGGGAACATTCAGCAATATTAGATATAAGTCCGTGAATCACACAAAAGTTACTCTCTTCATTTCTCAAGTAAGTTGTTGTAATACTAAATGAATGGGCACAATATTTGAGCTTCATGTTGCTTAACAACCTTACACAAACGGCAACAAATTGTTCCTTGACATTTTTTGTGACTGCAGAAAACAGAGCCTCAACAGATGGAATTTATCTGTTGCTCTCTCCTGGCTGAAAAGCTGTCTTTTCTGGCTGGAACTTTTATTCATTAGTTTTTGCTTCACATCATACATGCTAGTGGTCTTCCTCTTAAGCTTAGTCATTGCTATTGCCTCAGACTGGTAAAGGAAGGATATCTGATAAACGTTATCAGCAGTTATGTGCAACATTTCAGAGTATTTGGAATCAAGTCTTCCATCTGACAGTTACTAATGTTGAAAGAGACATCTGACATTACTATGCTGTAATTCTTCTCCTTTTCACTAGTGGAATGTGAAAGAGCGACTGTAGATTTTCTGCAATTGCAGACTCTTTGCCATTACTGCTGTTGATGAAGACAGGACACCTGAGCAGCACTTCCACATACTGAAGATCTGCGAATTGTGTGCCCCACACTGCTTTGAAGGAAATCCTCTAGATGCCCCTTTTCTATTTTTTAGTGCTACAAATACGATGGTTGTACCTCAGTCACTCAGTAAAAATTTACCAGTACTGTAAACTGAATAAATATTAACCAGGATCACATAAATAAAAGCCCAGTACCAGAATTATGAACAAAAGGTGTATTTTATCTGTTTTACACTGTGACCATCATCTTTGAAATGTAATCATGTAAAGAGGTTATCTTATGTAAGAAAAAAACAGTATATCTTACAAACACTTCTGTCTCTCTCTCAGATGTGTTATTTCAGATGGGAAGTTTCCATCCTGGTTCTTGGGTTCCTGTTGCCATAGAGTCCAGGACTCAATCCAATAATCTCTACAGACTGAGTGAGAGCTAAATGCCAGGTCTGGGCACTCACCATGAGACTTTCACTTTTTAAAACATTATTGAGCAGCCTGTAGAAATGGAAACACATGTTCCCTTTATGGCCTGTTATCATAGAGTATTTCAGTTAAAGAAATTGGGATATCTGTTTTGTTATGAAAGGTTCAGCCATGTCCAGCATGTTGGTGAAGACTCACATGGTCCTAGAAGGTCCAAACTGGAGGACTTGAGAGTGATGATAGTCCTGACAGTACAAAGACTCAGACCTCTGCAGCCCTTCAACAGAACTAGGACATGGAAATACCTGGGGACAAAGGATGGACACCCTGTTCCAAACAGCTGACTGCAGCTTAAGTCACATCCTCAGCGTAAACTGCCAGCGAAAGCATTTTGTTTTCTTACGTACTGCGTCAATCACCATACTTCTCTTTTCTTCTGAAGTGGGAAGTATTCAGCGTAAGAACTAGCTCTCCATATTTGGAAGAACTGGCTCCACAGCTGCCACAGCTCAGGAGTCACCTCCTGCTAGAGCTAACACTCCTGTGGGTAGCTCCAGCCCATGGCACCAGAGACCCACAATCTAACAGGATGCACAGCCAGTCGCCATGGTGCAGCATTAGCCTGTCCCACCATCCTGGTGGAAGGATAAACAGTTGACAGAGAGTGGAGAAGGCAATGATAAAGGGGTAAACCTACAATGCTAAGCGTAGGAACAGTGTTGGAAAGTAGGCAACAGCTGAGTTATTGCCAGAAAGGGTCTTACATTGATGTAACCCCTGGCATTGCATGTGATAAAGTATGATGTAAGGTTGTGGGACTTCTACTGTCATGGAAAGAGTGGTCAAGGACTTGACATTGTTCTGAATTCCTCAGTGAGCTGAGAACCAACTCAAGACTCAGACAGAGCTAGATGATCCCACCAATGAGAAGATCTCCACATGTTCTTTATGAGACCTAAGGACCATGGGGCCGTGATGTTCTTCTACTAAGAGTGCAGACCACTTGGTCTTCAACACTGCACTGGCCATGCCCAGAGCTGCCTGCAGCAATGTCCAAGAGGCTGGATCATGGAGGTACTTGCCATTAAGGTCATCCCAGATGTCTCCTGGAGGAAGCATCACAAAAAAGGCCAGTCTGTTCAGAAGCTTGTACTGGTAATGATAAAAATGCAAGCGCTCAATAAGGAGGGAGACAGAGCTGGAACACTGAGGAGTATATGCTCTTGCCTGGACAACTCAGCTGTTTGTAGTCTTGATCCCCAAATCTAGCCTGACTCTGGATGCTGCTGTGACACCTGGGAATGATGGCAGTGAGGGGAACACAAGAGCTTAATACCTTTAGCCAGTCCATTTTTCTACAAATGGATTTTCCCTGAAATCTACAACAGTTCCACTGATAATCTGTAATGTCCAGGCAGATGGAAGTTGATATAAGATAACCAGAAGGCCTTGATAAGTTGCATCATCATTTTCTAAAAGGATCCACAGACTTAGTTGTTCTGGTTTGTCCCAAAAGGAATAGCAATCACTTGAACAGTTGGGGCCTCCACTCACAGCCACAGAAAAGTCTCTGTAGAGTTTTCAAGATGAAAAGGAGACTTCAGCCTCTGGTCACGTCAACACCCTGAGTGAATCAGGGTTATTGGGAGTAGGGAGGAGGGGTCTTTACCCATCTTCCCATTTCAGGGACTGAGTATCAACCAACTTGGGCAACAGGCACAAACTGAAACATAGACAGTTCCATCTGAACATGAGGAAAAACCTTTTCACTGTGAGGGTGACAGAGCACTGGAACAGGTTGCCCAGAGAGGTTGTGGAGTCTCCTTCTCTGGAGATATTCAAAACCCACCTGGATGCAATCCTGTACAATGTGCTCTAGGTGACCCTGCTTGAGCAGCAGGGTTGGACTAGATGATCTCCTGAGGTCCCTTCCAACCTCAACCATTCTGCGATTCTGTGATTCTGGAGGCAGGAAGATAAACTCTAACCCTGACAGGGGAAGGAAGCAGCAGACTTCAGAGCAACAAGCAGTCCTGTGGCATCACATCCCCTTTCAGATGTCTGCAAGTACCACTGTCCTCCTTTTCATGACAAATACTGTCTTCCAAGGAAGAAGAAAGACATGTAATTCTTTATAGTGCTGTGGGAGTTGGTAGGCTAGACTCCACTCCTGGAAGCACCAATGGTAACAGGAAAGAAAGATTTCAGTGTTTATCCTTGGTCTCAGCTCTGTGACTCCTCAGGTAGACTGGTGCCAACAGAGGAGGTCAGTGGCTGTTTAAATGTATGGTAGTTGCTGGTCAGGAAGTTCTCAGGAGAAGTAAAGGACAACTGAAAGCCCAGTTTCCTGCTGGAACTCTTCACAGAACAGCATTTCAAAGATTGGTGCCAGGAATCCTGGAAAGCACTGTCAGATACTGTTAGAAAAAGAAACTGAAAGCTTTAAGAGCCATGGTATTAGGCAGGGATGGGGTTTGGAAAGCTAAAACCCATCTGGAGTTGAAACTGGCAAGGGACGTTAAGGGCAACATAAAGGGCTTCTGCAAGTACATAAGCAAAAGGAAGGCTAGCCCACTGCAGGGGGCCTGGTAACAAAGGATACAGAAAAAGCAGAGGTACCAAATGCTTTCTTAGTCTTGGTCTTTATTGGTAAGACCAGCCTTCAGGAATCCCAGGCCCATGAGACAAGAGGGGAAGTCTGGAGCAAGGACGACTTATCCTTGTGGAAGAAGATCAGCTAAGGGAACCCTTAAACAAACTGGACATACACAAGTGCATGTGACCTGACAGGATGCACCCACGAGTGCTGAGGGAGCAGGCCGATGTCATTGTGAGGCCATCCTTGATTATCTTTGAAAGGTCATTGTGAAGTTCCTGAGGACTGGAAGAAAGTTAATGTCACCTCTATCTTCAAGAAGGGCAAGGAGGAGGATCCAGGGAACTACGCACCAGTCAGCCTCACCTTGATCCTTGGGAAAGTGATGGAGCAACTAATCCTCGATACCATTTCCAGACAAGTGAAGGACAGGAAGGTGACTGGGAGTAGTCAGCATGGATTTACAAAAGGGAAATTATGCTTAACCAACCTGACAGCCTTCTATAGTGAGATGACTGGCTTGGTGGATAAGGGGAGAGCAGTGGATGCTGTTTATTACAACTTTAGTAAGGCTTGTGACACTGTCTACTGTAACATCCTCACAGACATGCCGATGAAGTACAAGCTAGAGAAATGGACAGCAAGGTGGACTGAAAACTGGCTGAACTGCCAGTTCACAACCAGAGGGTTGTGATCAGCAGCGCAAAGTACAGCTGGAGGCCAATGACTACTTGTGTCCCCCAGGAGCTGATACCCCAGGGGTCAATACTGTTTAACATCTTCATTAATGACCTGGATGATGGGACCAAATATATCCTCAGCAAGTTCACAGATGATACAAAACTGGGAGGAGGGGCTGATACACCAGATGGTTGCGCTGCTATTCAGAGGCACCTAGACAGGGTGGAGAAATAGGCAGACAGGAACCTCAAGAAGTTCATCAAACAGAAGGGCAAAGTCCTGCACCTGGGAGGAATAACCCCTTGCACCAGTACAGGCTGGGGGCCAACCAGGGAGAGAGCAGCTTTGCAGAGAAGGACCTGGGGGTCCTGGTGGACAACAAGTTGAACATGGGCCAGCAATGTGCCCTCATGGCAAAGAAGGGCAATGATGTTCTGGGTTGCACTAGGAAGAGCTTGACAGCAGGCTGAGGGAACTGATGCTTTCCCTCTGCTCAGCACTGGTGAGGCCACACCTGGAGTGCTCTGCCCAATTCTGGGCTCCCCAGGACAAGACAGACATGGATTTACTGGAATGAGTTCAGCAAAGGGACACAAAAACGATTAAGGTACTGGGACATCTCTCATATGAGAAAAGGCTGAGAGCGCTGAGTTGTTTAGCCTGGAGAAGAGAACACTCGGGAGGAATCTTATCAATGCTTATAAATATCTGATAGGAGAGTGTAAAGAAGATGGTGCCAGACTCTTCTCAGTGGTACCCACTGACAGGACAAGAGGCAATAAGCACAAATCAAAACACTTAAGAAAACGCTTCTTCACTGTGAAGGTGGTCAAACACTGCAACAGGTTGCCCAGAGAGGTTTTGGAGTCTCCATGCTCGGAGACATTCAAAACCCAACTGGACGTGGCCAGGACAACCTGTTCTAGCTGACTCTGCCTGAGCAGGGGCTTTGGACCAGAGGTCCCAGAGTTCCCTTCCAACCTCAACTATTCTGTGATTCTGTGATTCCTGAAGATTAAGCTGAAGATTGAATGACCAGCAAAAAACACAGTTCACAAAGACCAAATAAAGCAGAGAACAATAAGGCTATACTTAAAGAAAACAGAAGACAGGACAAAGTACAGTTAGGAGAATGGTCAAAGTACTGTTTATCCCCATGTATCCTTAAGCAGTTAAGAAGAAGTAAATAAGGACCTGGTATGTTCTGCACTAAATATAAAAGAGATTGGGACAGGAATCCCTACAACAACAAAGCAAAAAGAAAATATATCTGATTACCAAGTTATCAGGCACATTTACGAACAAGACTACATACCACCAATGGCAGACTCTAGCATATCTACCACTGAAAGCATTACAACTTTAGATGGAAAATATTCTTAAAACTGGTGAGTATCTCCTTGGTAAACAAAGGGCCTTTCCTCAGAAAAAGATGAAAGGAAACAATCAACACCTAAAAAGGACCTTAATTTCTAGCAAGTCCTGTAAGAATTATTTACGATTGCTTACACATGAAAATAAGGCTACACACTGACTTACAGACAGCACCAAGAAACTAATGGATGGTTAAGACGGCTCTGTTCTGTGTGCCTGCCTGACACCTATGACAAAAAAGATAAGTCTTGAGTGTCCTGGGCTCACACGCACAGTTACAGTGCTAGTGTGTCTATTATGCATACAAACATAGAACAAGCACTTAAAAAGAATTGGTCTTTAAATATTTTAGATACTATAAACTCCTAGCCTATAAATTATGCCTATACCACGCCTCCTCACTGGAAAAAATAAGTAACCACAGAAAGAAATTGTGTTTTTCATACATGCCTAACAGTCTGCAAGTACCATCTTTGACGAGTTATAGCCTTTGCCAGGTGTGGAATGGCTAGTGTCCAACAACTCTAACACATGACTTCCACCAATGTGACTCTTGAGATGTCAATTCCTGACCCTCGTTTGCCCTCTTCTTCTGCAGTCATGTGCATGCCTCAGCTGAGCATTTCCAATCTGCAGGCTGCTAAGTTTTACTGGTGTTTAACTATTGAAAAACATATCCTAGCCACAAACACCAAAAGCCACTACCAACAGCAAACTCCATAGTTGCAGTTATTTCAGTTTTTCTCATAAAGTGCTGGTAGCAGAATCACAGAGCAAGAAGCACTGTGTTTGCATAGCACACATGCTCAATTGAAGATAATGGTCCTAAAGCATTATCTGTGGTTCATCAAAGCTAGAAATACCAAGGTTGGTCCCTTCATGCTACACCACAGTATAACACATCTTAAAAAGCCCAACAACACTAATATGTAGCACCTCTATAGCAGCTTTTCATATATAAATATGAATCATTTCAAAGAAGCCCTTGTGCTCCCCATTTTATTGAAAAAGAAACACAGAGGTTATAGAGCAGCAGCAAATCCTGGATCTCTTGATTCTTACAGTATACCTGATAGAAAATACTGTGTACTGGACTTCTAGGTACTAGTTGAGTAATTTTGATTCCTAAAAAGCTGGTAAGTATTAAACATATTTACGGATGCTTATTTAAATAAATGCATGATGTGAATTTAAAACAAAATAGCCATTTCTGACAAATTCCTTGCACAGTTCTCTCATCCTGGATTACTTGTGCTGTATTCTGAATAAGCTTATTCAGGAAAAGTTTGTCTACACAGTGAGATAATCCCCATGAAAACTATCTCTTGAATTAGATTTACAACACTAATAGACAAATTTCACTTAATTCAAATAAATGTATATATATTTTTAAAGCCATGGGCTGAAATGCAAAGCAATGCTTCTTGTTTCAGTGTGCTCATTGATGGGGCAGACATGCACAGTTATAAACAGCAATCATTTCTCCTGGGCTGAGTAACACGGGAGAGGAAATTACTGAGAGAAAACTACTGGCTCACCTGTAGATGATGTTGAGCATGCTATGCTCACAGTCATTGGTGCTGTAAACACTCAGTTTGTCCAACAGGTCCAGGAGATGCGTTGAGAAATTGCTATCAAACTTGTTGATAGTTGCCTCAAAGCCAGATGTCAGGTGCAGGTTGTCGGCATGCTCTGCTAAAAGCTGTTAGGAGAAAGTAAGAGTGGCCCCATGTGTTTGCTGATTCACACTTGCCAAAGAGATGCAATCACTCCTTCCCTTTTTCCAGACCCGCACAAAAATACTGCCATAAAACTTGACAATTGTTTAGCCACCGAAATACATTTTTTGAAACAACTGCAAGGTCCTGGGCAGTTAAAAGCCTTGCCCTGCCTATCTGGGAGAACCCCCAAAAGTACATCCCAGTAGAGCGGAGTTATCTTTATATATATGCTGTTGTTGCTTGTTTTCAAGCAGCAGGAAAAGTCTGCAAGCAGAAAGGGAGTGTCCCCTAAACCAGGCTATAACCTCTGGAGTACTCTGATTGCCTTGCAGTTGGATGGCCCCAGGGGCTGTCTGCCAAAGTGGAGAGTGAGGTTCCAGCAGATAGGAGGCAGCCTACTAACAGCAAAGCACACAGAACAATTTGCTTATTAAGTGCACATCTAGAGAGGGGAAAATATGAACAAGACAGCCCAGCCATGAAAGGGATGGTCTGGAAGGAGTCATACTCTGCCGCTAATTGGCTCACTTGTCACAGAACATTAGGGAAATAGCAGAATTGAGTCACAGAAAGCCTAGATGTAGATACCCATTGCATAGCTGAAAATACAGCTAAAAACTTAAAAATGATAGCAGTGACTGCTTTGGAAGAGAGAGTCTTGAAAGCAGACTTTTTGAGAGCAGCTTCAGTGCTCTACGCTACCCTCAAAAATTGTCCACGACTCTGCAAAGACACTGCTTTCAGGGCCAGAGGTGCCCTGGATCCCTAGAAGGTAAGAGAGCCATTCCAACCAGACTGAAACCCCAGGCAGCATTCAGAAAGGAAAGGGCCCAGCTGTCCACCCAGTGCTGCACCTTGTTAGTCAGCTTCTTCTTTGCAGTCTCTTCAGCACGCTCCTCCTCTGTTGGTGGACCCAGCATCGTGCCGTGCTCTAAGGTGAGCCGGTCCATCTCATTATCCAGCTTCATGCTCTGGGTGAACCTCTAGGAAGGGCAGCGGGTTGGAAAAGCAATTAGAGCCTATTTTTGTCATTATGACAAAGCACAAGACTGACTTGATTCTGCTGGCTCTGCAATGAGCTAATCCCCATGAAAGCTAATTCTGAGATTAGATTTAAAATGTTAACAGACAAAGCTCACTTAACTCAAAGGAATGTTTGGCTATGGGCTCCCTGAGACACTGATTAGAGCCTGACAAAGGAGATCAGTCTCCATGGGTCCTGCCAGTCCTCACCTGGCCCTCACAAGATCATGCCAAAAACTAAAGAGCCCTACAACTTACACCTCAAATTCCACTGCAGGACTGGCTAAAGTTCATCTGAACCTGATCCCAACATCGACAAACCAGCACCTAGAAGAGGGAAAAGCCCCAAAAAACACTTCTGAGAAAGGGTGTGGATATGAGTGGTCAAGCTCATAATTCCTTTTGGCTGGAAGAACAGAGGCTCTTCCAAGTGTATTGAAGACAAGAGGTGTCAACCTGAAAGAAGGGACAGTCACAGCTGGCCGGCAACCAAAGCAGCTGGCATTGGTGTAGAAAATATGGGGATGCTGTACATACCTGCATGCAGTTTGTGAACATGACACACACAGACATGAGCTTGGAAAAGATCTTCAGCAGCTCTGGGTTGGTTAGCATGCAGTCCTTCAGGCAGTTATCCAGGAAGCTTGTGTGGTGGCTCAAGACATCATCAATATTAGAAGCCTGTTACAGGATAGCACAATAATGAAAAATTGACACACAAGGGCTGCTGTGCTGCACTGGACCAAAGCTCTAACCCAGTATTCGGCCCCTGACAATGACCTGTAGGAGATGCACTAGGGCATGTAGAGGTACTTCTTAAACATCTTCCAGCTTCCAGGAACCTTCTGAGCTGGAGCCTGTATTTGCATTACTGTATTCAACAGCCTTTCACAGGCTTTTCATCTTTGATTTGTCACATCACCTTTTCAACCAAATTACTTCAAACATCCAAACCTTCCATTGGCAGTGAGGCTCAGAATGGAGTTACCTGTTTTATGATCATTTGGTTTTAAATCTGCTTGTCATGCCCACTCCCTGAAGCTCACCTACTATCATCTTTTCGATCTCAGTAAAGTCAGGTACAATGAATGGAAAAGAGAAAATGAAATCAGAGAACCTGAAAGGTCAGTAAGTTTACAGGGCTTAAAACATGCAGGTGAACAAAATGAGGAATTGGGAAATGTTACTTTTGAAGGGTTCTGTAAAATTTTAGTCCATCTCTGTTACTTCAATGGACTGTTTCAGTCCTAAGTTCTAAACAAGGTTAGATAAAAAAATCCTCCCACTCTATAATTTTGTGGGATGTGCACAGGCTGAGAATACAAGTCAAGCTTAGGAAAGAGCCATAGGACTAAAATTCCCAAGGTACCTGCTCAGCTTCATCAGGAATAGTGATCAAGCAAACAAACAAACATAATTTTCAAACAACTAGTACAGAACAGGGATAAATGCGGCTCTCTGATGCGATGAAGGTACTAGTTGTGTTGATGAAGACAAAGATGTTGTGAAGATGAAGATACTAGTTGCATTTTTAGGAAGAGGGCAGCAGAGCTTCGTGTGGAAGTTCACAAGAAAAAACTCTGACAAAGAAAAAAGTGGCATAAGGCATTGCATCAGACTGGTAAGGACCATCCTTTTCTGTCCTAAAATGCAAATGAATGGAAGAACTACCCCAGTCTGTTGCTTAAGGAGGTTAAAGAGCCAGTTCTGCATGCTCTATTTGTAAAGAAATGATGCTTTTATTTTAATCAAGGAAGATTTTAGCTAGAAGCTGTGGATATCTCATCCCTGGTGAGCAGTTTTGAAGGACTGTGCAAAAAAGCAATTGCTGAAACAGACACCTGACTTAGCTGGCAGTGTTGAGATGTTCACCTCGCAGGTCCCTATATCGCAACATTGCTTATGGTTAGACTTCTCCTGCCAAAGCCCTGGTAGAGGGCATGCTCCAGGCCCTCCTTCCCAGAGATTTAAAAGCCCTGAAGGATTCTGAGGATGATGGGAAGCAAACACACATTTGGAGCATGCCTCAAAGAACTTTGCCTACTCGCAAAAACTTCCTCTGCTTCAAGTGACAACTTGTATGCATATTCATACCATGGGCAGCTTTGAATCAGTACTACTATACTACTATTTAGAGCACCCCTTCATGTACACAGCAACGACACAAATGCTCTACTAAAGATTGCAGCAACCCTCAAGGCTTCAGAAATGAAGAAGTGTCTGGTGAAGGCAGTGCCTCCAACAAAACGTTTAAGAGTCATCTGCAATAACTGAAACTGGGAGTTTTTTCCTATGTTAAATTCAGTAACTTGAAACTTTTGTTTCACCACACACTCACCAATTTCAGGTTCTTCTCAAGAATGTGCCATGTTGGCTCCATCACTTCAAACATCATGTAATACTGAATATTCTGTACAAAATTCAACATCCGCTGCCGCAGTGTGAAAGCCCCAGCAAACCTAGGGGAGATATTACACCCACACAAATCAGGGATAGCAAATGCCACTGAGAACTATAACCAAGTTTGCACGGCAAAGCAAAGCACAGCTAAATATTTCTGTCTTAGCAATTGCACTGCTGCAGTGTGAGAGGGACTGTAAAGTTAATGCAAACCGTCACTGATTATTTTCAATATATTTAAATGGCTTTCCCTCAATTACTCGGTTAACTTTTTTGAATCTGTTGTACAGTGGACAATTATTTTGAATATTTGCTCATATTCAACTACAAATGGACAGTATTAAAGCCATTTTACTAGCATAACTATCTAGTGAGACATATATTTGTTAACAGGACAAAATATAACATGAACAATGGTTCATGTCTCTTTCTGGATTATAAGCATTTACTTGTTAAACGAACACTAAAAAATGTTCTGTTTATTGCATCAATACATTCCAGGGATACAAATAATTTAATCAAATCACCTGCTATCTAGGGAATTTAATACAATTACCCATTTAAAATAAAATGGTGGGATTAAATAGGAGATTCTTTCAATGATAGTTTGTTTAGGCTCTGGGAAACCAGACTGAAACCTGACATCAACAAACTGGAACAGGTCACCTGGGATGGGGGAATCTCCATCCTAGAGGCTTTTCAAGACTAGCTAGACAAAACCATGGCTGCCCTGACCTAGTGCTTGTGACAGTCCTGCTGCGAGCAGGAAGTTGGACTAGAGACCCCCAGAGGTCCTGACCATCAACACCTCTACAATTATAGGAGAACCACCACTAAGGCCATGTTTGCTGAGGTCAGCACTAAGGCAGTTGAAGCTACTACATGACAAGAAAGTGCCAGCAGCAAGGCAGAAGGTACTGCCTTGCAGTACCGGGAGATCTGTCTCATTCTCCAAATTAGCATCTACAGCACCTGGAGTGCAGATCCAAAGATGAAAATCTACCCTCATAGATGGAACAAGACAGGATTCTCTAGGAAAACATCCCACCAATTCTACCTTACTCAACTTTTATCAGACCAAAACCCCCCAACATTAGCCAAATTGTGTACTGGTCACCAGTTCTTGCTAGCAGCATCATTATAGTCTGGTCAAAAGAGAAGAGTGTTGCTCTTAAACTAGTGGGGTCCTTACTAATTGTGCTCATGCTAAAGTGTTGAGCAAGACGATGCATGCACAGATGTCCTCAGCTGTAACTGTTCAGTGTATAATGAGCTAATCCTGAAGACCATCTCTTCCTTTTTGAAACTTTGTGCCAACAAAGAGGAAAGCCAAGCAGCACAAAGATTCATCGAGCAGATGCTTCATACTTAAACCTAAAATGTTACATAAAAAGTTGTACATTCTCAGCCTGTCAGAAATACGTAATGATCTGTTTCACATGAAAATGACCCAATTCATGTCACGATGTACCTATCTAGTAGATATCTATCTAGTAACAAGGAAAACCAAAACTTGAAAAATGAATCACCAGGAAAAATGGCCATACCACTTAGCTGAATGCAGGGAGAATTGCTTGGCAGTCTTATTGCTGATCCAAACATTGCATAACTGTCTTTCCACATGTTTGCAATAGAACATGTGTCTGAAAAGCATCTGGTATCTTGTTAGTGCTTTCCTGAAAAGAAAGGAGAAAACCATTCAGATCAAATCCTGCTCTGATGGACAGGCAAAGCTGTGAAGACTGAGGCTGCTCAAAAGCAAACAGTCTCTGCACAGTATGTTTCTTACGCCTTCAGACACCCACAGTTCTGTACTGAAACAATGCAAACCAAAGAAAAAAATCACATTCATAACCATCTCAAAGAAAAATTCCCCTCCAGGGAGTCCCTCCTCCATATTTCCTGCTACTGGGTACATCACCAGTCTCCATCTTCGATTCTCTTGGGCTACACTGGCAAAAGGTCACTCACACACATGCTGGGATGGAGGGCTGAAAGCCTGCAGTCATGTACCCATTGTGCTAAGACTGCTAGGATTGCCTAAACAATTTACCAGGATTCTCCAAAAAGATAAAGAAAAACTGTAACCAAGCTACAGGCAGTGTTATTCTGCCAGCAATTCACTGTCAGAAGCAGATGGGGATGCTTATTTATAGTTGCAGGGACCGGATTCAGGTCTGCATTCAGACACTTCAGCGTAGGTGTCTACAGAGCTCCAGTCGATACAGTTTGTGAAACCTCACCATATAGTATTTTCACTACCATAGTTACCATCAGAGCTAATGCACCCATCTTGCTATTAAGAACGAGACATAATTTCAAAAGGATCATGTCATTAGAAAAGTCACATAGTGTTGACTGATTTTTTTAAAGGTGAAATTAAGGGTTAAACTAAGTGTTGGCATTTAACAGCTAACATCTCTCACCTTTTTCACATAACACTGCCTGCCTCAGCTGTCTTAGCTCACAGTGGCAGGATTGCCAGTGTTTCTCTGGGGAAGCAGGGGCAAGCCACTGCAGAAAAATGAAACATTCAGTGCCTCATAACTCAACCAAATGCAAAACAGTTGCTACAGCAATTCTAGCAAAAGCCTGTATCCTTCTAGTTTGGGACCAGGGCTACCAGCAAATGCATTATTTCTGCCCTCCACATTTGAGAAATGTTTGGCTCCTACACAAATATCCTCTCAAAACAGCCTACTGTCAAATGAAGATCTAACCTAGAACACTTTACCTCAGGGGAGATATTTCAGAAAGCCATAGACAAATGAAAACCAGACAACTGGTCACAAGGAAAACCAGCAACCAGTTTGAGAAAGCATCGACTGATCTACATCCTCCTGCTATTTAAAATGGAAGCCTGAATGCCTTATACATGGTCTGGTAAGGCTTCGCTGAAGGGACAGTCCATATCCTACAGTCTACAAGCAGAGCAAGTGCAGCTCAACAACCCCAAAGCAATCCCTGCTAATTAGAAATTTATAATGTCACTTGAAAGATACAGACTTCCCCCCCTTTTTTTTTTCTGGAAACAGGTTTCAACCCCAGGGAAAAGCTTGTGTTTTGCTTTCCTTCAGTGGATTGATACACTACCTGTTTATAATAAGGGACAGAGGCCACTTAACAATGTAGTCAAAGGAAAATGCTTCCAGACCACTGAGAGTGAGCTCTGTGGGATCTGCACTAATAATGGCCTTCTCCTGTTTCGTTTCAATGGCCAGAACTCGCAAGAGCTGTGTAATGAGGTCATGGGGCATCAAGTCAATCTGTAAAGAAATGAAGAGCAGGATAAAATGAAGCCACAGGGTACTTAACAACTACCGCATAGCAACAGATGTGTGACAGAACACCTGTGCCAACTGCAAATTATCAGAGTCACTCCCAAGTCACCAAATCAACCCAGGAAGCAATAGTGAAAGGTATGCTCTCAATAGCGCTGCAGCAGACACCCTAGCCGTGCCACGGAGGTATTTAACTATCAGCATACTACATACTACTCAGCTGACTGCCTTCCCTTGCCCTCGGCCTCTATCAGGTCTATTTAGATCGCACACTCCCCGTGCTTCTCCATATCTACAAAATACTGGAGCAGAAGACCATTTTGCTTGTCTTTCAGTCGAGCTGCAGTAATTACTACTGGGCAGGACTTCTAATCAGGTAGTTTCTTGTACTCTGAAGTGGGTATCCAAGCTGAGAATAAGCATGATGGACACACTACTGCTTCCATCTCGTTCTGATGCCACCCAAAAGCACCTTCTCTATGTTCAGACATCACCAAGAAAATGCAGCCCCTTGTCCAGGATGCGTGCTTCCAGTTGCTAACCTGGATGAAAAAGCTTACCTGGAGAAGATCTACAGAAGTACGGTCATCAGCTCTGTTTTCCCTCACTGCACTTTCTGAAAAGTTCTTAAAGGCACACAGATTTTCCCAGTACATAGCAGGTCTTCTGGTCAAATTCAATTATATTCTGCTTGCACATACTCTTACCTTTAAATCATCCTTGAAAGGATCTGTGTTGGCCGTGCTCATTCGCAGGGCTAATTCAAGCAAAGCCTCTAGCCTAGTAGTTACAATGTCATCTACAGGCTTCTTAAGTTCCTCTTCTGTGAGATCCATGAAGTGAACAAAAAAGTCCCCTTGATCCATCAGGAAATAGTGCTTTATAGATCTGCTCAAGAAAATGAAGAGACAATTCATTAAGTATTTAAAGACCAAGTGTATCCATGTATAACACTAATTATACAGGAACAAAAGCAATCAATTCAGCCAGCCTGCTGGTTTTGATCACAAAATATTCCTCTCTAAACACAGAACACACAGCATAAATAATCCATTTGGAGCCTAATCTTTTATACATGCCCCCTCTTTCTCCTTCACCTCAAAGTCAGGATGCTTTTGGGCAGTCGGACCAGGGCTGCTGCTGTTCTTTTTTCCTTTAAAAATGTACCTTAAGTAAAAAAGCATGCACTACACTGCTGAGCAAAGGATCATACTGCTATCCTGAACAGCAAAGCAACTTTCAATGAGCCAAGATCCACCCAAGAGGCAGTTGCCAATTCAGAGCAGGATCTTGGTCTCCTGTGAATGAACAAGTATCTGTACTGATTTTTGAAGTATTCCGGGTATCTGTGTTGACTTTTGCTGCAATATGATGCATCAACTTCAATCTTCACTTGGCATGAAGTAGAGTGAACTGCAGTGGACCAGGAACTTGGAAACAGTTCACAGAAGAGTTGGAGGATGAAAATAGCATCTGGCCAAAGATCACAAATGATACCTGCAGTTTTCAGAGCAAAAATGAGATCAGCATAGCCATAAAACAATGTGGTTGAAGACTCCTGATCACTGCTAGGTCGGGATAACACTCAGCCCCTTAGTTTCCCTGACTGTCATTACTCTCTTGAACCAAGGTAACTTCCACAGCCACAAGGAAGTTGTGACAATGTCAGTGGTTAACTGAGGAGAAAAGACAGGCAGGGAAGCAAGATACTTGCTGTGGACATATCCCAAAGCCTCTGGTCACTCAGTGAGAACCCAAATAAAAACCTGATCTAGTGATGGCAATAATCACATTTCAAGCAGGAGATTGAATTAGACACCTGCAGAGATCCCTTCCAACCAAGATTTCTGTGATGGTGTGAAATAGGTATTGAAGAGAGAGAGTCAGCACTCTCATTTTACTGATGAGAAGTGGTTATCCGTCACATTTCTCTGTGATTTGATCATAGCCATACCACCTCAATCTTCAAAGCTCACTGGAAGCTGAAGCAGCTGTTGCCTCCCTGCCCCATAGATTATATATATATACAGGACAGCTGCTGAAAGATCCAGCAGAGAAGTCTATTTCTAAGGTAAGGAGGTCACAGACATCAGTCCCAGCTGGAGAGGCTGAGCAACAGCTTAAGCTGAAGCTATACTGTGCCCCAAGAGAGGATACATGCTGTTAGAACTTGGAGACCAGTATCTTTTCAACAGTCCTGTTAAGGAAAGGGGGTCTGGAAAGATGACAGACATTAGCAAGGCTAGGTAGAATCTTCTTAATGATTGGCAGGTCTCAGGCGGCTTTCATGACCTGTTATGAAACAGGACGTTCTCTGGTGGCTTTCACAGGCAGGTATCAGTTTCAAAGGAATGAACCATGGATCTTCAGGTTTCCCCTCTATCCAGTTCCTCCATTCAGCTCGTAATCCCTCCCACCAACTCAGCTGGAGCTGTCGTGTTCCCAGTTTTGGAGCAGATACCTCTGTTGTGACTACAACTTCTTCAGACCTAGCAAAAAGCAGGCCCAAAGCAATCTCACTCAGCCTGCTAGGCACATTCACTTCAGTTGCCATTACTGTTACAGCTTATGTCTCCTGATCAGCAGCTTCTCTTGCTTCCCTTAGAAGGTTTGTTCCATGAAGCTCAGACCACTTTTTTTCACTGTCTGTGTGACTGGCTTGAAGCAGAACCTCTAGTACCAGGTTATGGCCCACCTGCAAACTATTTTACAGGCAGCTATCCATTACAGTTTTCTACCTATTTGTTGTTGTCTTGGTCTTCTGGATATTTAGGTTCCCTTTTTTACCATTTTCTGAAGATAAAAACAAACTAAAAACTTGATTCACATAGGGAAACTGATGTCCCTTCCACCCAATATTTCTATGACTCTACACTATTTTTTTTCCCCAGGAAAAAAAACAAACCTTATTTTTTTCAGGCCAACATTTCTAATGAAAGCAGAGAAAATTCAATAATAATATCCCATAGAAAGAAAGCTAACTTTAAAATCTTATGTTTGCTATTAGAAGCTAACTATTAAACTTTACTAAATTTAGTAACGTAAATCAAACCTTAGGTGAGCCACCAGCTCTTTCTCTTCCATTAGGAAATCAAGAAGAACTTTGCTAGCATAGTTATATGCTTTTTCTATTTGTTCCACGTATGCTCGCTCTTTTAAAGTATAGATGACCTCCTTAGCCACGGGGCAGGTAACATCACGTCCACATTCTCGCACAACATTTAAATATTTCCCTAGAAGCAAGAAGAAATAATGACCCATATTCATACCAACTATACATCTCTCCAACAGGGAAACTTTCAATTCACTGTTTTCAAGTAGAAGAGATGTTTTGAAATGTTTACATTAAGTTGTACTGAAAGCTGGAAAGAATTCAAATATCTTTTAAGAAAAGACAGGATTTTAACTTCTGCTGCTAACATCATGCTTAAGGATTCAGAAATGGTTTCTTTTCCCAGTGGTGGGAAAACACCTTTGCACGCATCTGGAAACCTCAGAAATCTGGTGCTGCATTTTGGAAGCAGCTACCAGACAGTACTTTTGACAAAGAATAATGGTAACCATCAGGTGGCATGTTTCATTTAAGTGTCCAAATTAAAACTCAGCATGTTCAAACATCAGTCATGCAGCTCCATCTAGCTAGCTGTACCCCTGAAACACAGAGCAGTAACACGACAAGTTCCCCTTCCTGCTGGACTCCTTCCCACATTTTGTTTTACTTACAGGATTTGGGTTTTCTTTTTTTTCCTGATTTTTCTGTTCTTCTGAGAAGCTGCAGCCCCATAAACTGGCAAAGCATGATAACATTTACTGAGTCTTTACATAAAGAACGACAACGCTTACCTCAGAGTGTTCTTACATCAGAAGCATATCTTCACCTACCTGTGCTTAGGATTTTGTCAGCCATCTTCTGCAAGAATGAGGGAATCTGTTGCTGAACAACAGTGTATCTTTGATCCCAATACTTGTCATTATAGTCTTCCTGAATCTTCTCCTTCTGCAACTCATGTTCTTCCACCATGAACTCACTGAACAGTTAAAGCACGTGTTGAGAAGCAGGAATTGGTACAATGAGGATTACTTTTTTTAACCTGCCAACTGGTAATATGATCTATCAGAAATAAGGTCTCATGAAGATACATTCCAATCAGGAACTGAAATTAGTCTGTATTTGTAGACACAGGAGAAGCATTATTCAGTGTCTGTGTTAATCTGCAATCCATTACAACAGAATTTTATAGGGCCCACAAACCAAGTCTAAATATTCAGCTGTCAGTGCATAGGTGAGGAAGCTGGCCCTTCTCTGCCTTCTCACCATCAGGAAGGAATTCTTTTTAGCTATTTTAACTTCAATTTCCTCCCCCCGCACAGGTTTCTGAAAATGTGGGAAATAGAAATGCTGCATATTCTATTAAACACAGAAAAATGCTTTAAATAATTCTATAAAAGCTAAGAAACTTACAAGAGTGTTGTTAGTTCCTACCAGATTATTCTGTTAGTGGACCACATTTAGCATAGAGCCAATGAATTAATACAGTCATGCTCCATGAGAAAAGGTCTCACCCCCATCCTGACAAGGATGAGGATGTTAGAGGGGAACACACATAAAGGGGGACAGGCATGGGAAAGGTGGCATTTGAGTGGATTATGGATTTGAACTGTTGTGTTGTGGACTTTTGCACATAATTTCCTTTAATTTGGACAAATAAAGCAAGTGACAACACCTCTGAATGTATGACCACTGAATCAAATAAGAAATGCAGGTAAGCACACTCCAACAGTTCCCCTTCCTGGCAATGTTGCCTCATCTACATACTGCTGCCTGCCAGGCTATGCAGACGCTACAGAGCATATGTGCATTAAAAAGTAAAAGCCAAAAAAAAAAAAAATCCTTAACTGTTCTTTACCTGTATGGATCATTAATGATGCCTCGATATATCCACTTTTCCAAAATTTCAAAATAAGGCACACTGGCTGCCTTGGTTAAGTACAGACACAGCTCCTGGGCCTGGCTGTCTCCCGTGTAATTGAAAGTCTTGTCATGGAGTAAGCTCAGGGTTGATCCTCCCATACACTCACCTTTATCCACAGAAGTAGCTAAAATTTAAAAATATAGATGTATTTTAAAGCTCTTCATTTAAATGCACAGATTAATTGCCCCGGTTATGTGGGTAAAAGTAATGAAGTTAGCAGTTGATTAGCTGACCACCTTAAGTCGCAAATTTTGAAGTCAGATGTAGACCCCTCCTGTAGAGAGAGCACACTGATGAAGGTACAAGGCCATTCCACTACACAAACATCCTGAAACATCCTGAAATGAAAATCCGAACGATCCACATTGTAAAAAAGCAACAACCAAAATCAACCTTCCAGGTAAGCAGAATTAAACTCAGGTAGACACAATGTATCTGGTGGCTCAGAGTCCAAAGGGCTTCTAGACAGAAGAGAATGTGTACAGTAATTTGTCTTCCAGATGCTAACTAAAGAATCACATATTTGAGTGACTTGCTAAAGGGACCTCTGATCTCAAAAGCACTTCTGTTCTCCACCATAATACTGAGCTAGCCATGCATATTGTTGACACACCTGGATTTAGATAGGTGGTTGTGACATTTGTATTTTGCCATTACAAAAGGGATGTAAGGGATAGGGAAAGAAGAATACAGTACCACTGTGAGTTTCAGACTGAGTTAAACCTTAACTTAGTTGACCTACTGTTGCATTCCAAAAAAACAATTTCAGGAAATGTGAATAGCAAGAGGGATCATCCAAGTCCAGATTCCACACAGAACAGATTTTTATTTGGAAATAAATTCTCTGGACTGAGTTGAGAGAAATGTAAAAATCTTCTCACAAAAAAGTTTAACTAACCAACATTATCAAGGCAACAATACAATTAAGCGAGAAATTAAAGTATTCAAACAGCAGTTATAAAACTGCTGCAACTCACTCCTCTTCTGGATTATCGCAGAGTGGTTATCTGCCCGGAAGTCCTCTGAGATGTGCAGAAAACATGTGCGGTCTCAAATGGGCTATACTTGTGCCTTGCCACACAGCACAGTACAGTTTTCTTCTGAGGTATCCAAAGAGGGCATGCTCTGTCCCTCCACTCTGCCTGGCGCAGGGCATGTAGAAGCATGTCTTCTCGATGCAATGCTATCTCAAAGATATTTTTGTGGGGGTGAAGGCAGATGAAATCCTTTTTTCTTCTTTGAGGTAGTCCACATATAAATGCACAAACACAATGGCTACAAGCACTTACTCTGCTAATGCTACCCCATGGAGAGATGCAAAGTCCTGCATCTGTGACCAACAACCTCAGGCATTAGTACAGGCTGGGACTGACTAGCTGGGGAGCAGCTCCGAGAGAACAACCTGGTGGATAACCGGTTGATCAGGGGTCAGCCACATTTCCTTGCAGCAATGAAGACCAACTGCATTGCCAAGAAGGTAGCCAGCAAACTGAGGGAAGCGATTATTCACCTCTACTCAGCTTTGGTGAGACCGCACTTGGAACACTGTGTTCAGTTTGGGATCCCTGGTACTAAAGAGATGTTGTCAAAATGGAGAGAGTCCAGGACAAGCTATTTAAGATGGGGGGCTGGTGCCCAGGAATACAAGGAGAACCTGAGGGAGTTAGGCTTGTTAGCCAGGAGAAAAGAAAGTGAAGCAGAGGGGTATCTAACAGCATTTTTCCGCTATCTAATGGATGGTTCTAGAGAAGATGGTATGAGACTCCTCTTGGAGGAGCACAGTGACAAGATAGGGGACAAGATGCAAGGGGCAAAAGTTACAGCAAGGGAAGGTGCAGTGGGAGATACAGAAAAAAACCTCACAAGGGTGGTGAAGCCATGGGGCAGGGCCCAGAGCAGTGGGGAAACCTCCATCCTTGAGGACTGCTCAGACTCACCTGGACATGGCCCCAAGCAAACTGCTGTAGCTGTGGTGTTGGCCATGCTGTGATCAAGGGGCTCAACTAGAGGCTTCCAGACTTTCCTTCTACTTGAATCTGTTTGCAATCATACATCCACACACAGCTGGAGATGCACTTGGTAAGAAGCTGAGCGGAGACAGCAGTGGCAGAAACAACTGATCTGAAAGGCCTGGATTGTGAAGGTGAAAAGGATGGACCTTCCTCATGACAAGGGTTTGAAGGACAGATTCAGCCTTATAAATTAAGGTTTTGAGAGTAGGCAATGGAAGTTTTATTTCTTAGCAAGATGTACTCTACACCATCTGCAGCACTTGCTTATGCAAACCTGGAAGATAACCTGTCTTTGAGGAAGACAACGTATAGAGACAGATGTAACTGCCTCAATCTCCCCCAGCTCTTCTGGCTGATGTGACAGCTACAAGGAAAGCAAAAGAAGAAAGGGGTAAGAATCCAGCAGCTGACTCATTAAAAAACAAATTCAAAACCCTCTGTACATTGTATTCATGTACTTCTCCACTGAATCAATCCCTGTCAATAATTTTTATCAACTGTGGGATATGAAAACAGAAATCTGAACAACTGCAGGATAGCGAGCTGACACACCTGCCAGACAAATTTTCATATAGCTAGAGGAAGGGCGAATGATTCAGTTTGAAAAGGTATCCCAAAATAGCTGGGATCAAAGCAATGGAAGAGGCAGAAAAATGCTGAGACCTGAGTCCAAGAAAAATATATCTGTCTAGTGGACACCGTCCAGTTATCAGCAAGAACAATTTAGAACACAAGAGAGTACGACTGGTCCATTACCAAGAATCATCTGTAACCCATACTGAAAAATGAGGATCCTGAGAGCATGCTGAAGGACTTAGCCAGATTCTGAAGACAGCAGATTCAGGAGAAGAGTCAGAATACTCAGATACTGAACAGACAATGAAGCAGATCCCAGAATCAGCACTGCCACAGACAGATTAGAACAAATACAAATCACCAGTGCTCTCTCTGAAATGTGAAGAGATTCTATGGAAACAAAGGGATTGAAGAAGAAATATATAGCAGAAGTCTGCTGACCACAGGAAGGCATGAGATCCGAGGGATCCCAAGCTGCTGCCTAGTCTTGATGAGAACTTGTGATGCTCCTTGATGTCAAATAAGTTCATTTTGACTATTCTTGCTTGAGAAAAAAAATCTATCAGAACAGTGGACTGGACTTCAAATTCCTGATCCAGAATCTCAGACTTGGTGAGATCATCTGCAAGACCACTGAAGGCACTAAGACGAATCACTGAGCTGTATCTCATTGGCAATTTCCCGTCTCCAGGGCTTCAATATCTCCTGACAGAACCAACTTTCTCATGCTCTCTCTTGCTGGTTAACAGAGTAGACACTAGTGGAAATCAACTCTGTGTGGGAAGAAGGAAGCAGTTTGCTGTCTACAGACACTGCAGAGGGAAACATTTCCCGTCTGACATAGCATGGTACACACACACACACACACGCACGGTGTGACAAAGTACATGTGAACTCTCTTAGAAAAGAGCAGTGCTCTTAGAAGTACAATTTCCCTTGGCTTTCTGCTTTAATACAACACAAAATTAAACTGATGCATGCCCTGTATGTATGACCACTCCATAGAGTTTTCAGAAGTTCCTGTCATGCACCTGCCAAAAAGTAACGACTGCATTTTTGGAACTTACCAAGTGAGGCAAGAATCTCCAAGGTCCTCATTGTGGGCTGGATATAAAACCAGAGTTTCTGCAGTGACAGAAGTCCCTGTCTCTGAAGATGTTCCAGCTGGGTAATAAGTATCATGTATTCTTTAATTAGGGTCCGCATAGCTGCAGCCAAAGCATGATTTACCTGTCCATACTCAAAGGAAGACTTTTCCTCTATAAACCTGCAAAATGAAAAATGGAAACTCTTTTGGGCAAGGCTATTTCTATAGCTTTCAGGAATTTTATCTTTAGAACATTGCATAAGCATTGAGAGTACAACCATGTATTGCAAAGCATACTAGTCTTCAAATGGAGTTTCAGGTGCTGTATTTGCTCTCTGTCTCCCTGCCTATTTCTTATCACTGCATTTCCCAGTTTTGAAAGCTGTGTGAAAATGCTTCCTCTCAAATCACAGGGAATCTAGAATTATTTGCAAAACCAGTATATAAAAAGTCAGAGACGGGATTTGCAAGGTGATTGCATATGCAGTATATTAGAGGATAGGAAAAGATCTCAAAAGGAAGCAATGTGGTAGATCCAGCTGCTGGAGAACTACTGCTAGCTTCTGACTCAATATGCCACAGAGAGGATTCACCTGATCAGATTTAGATGGCTTCACCTGCATTAGTGGAAAGAGACAGATGCTGCTGAACACAATTCATCTCATCTGCAGGAACACAGGTAAAAGATTAGACAAGTCATTTCCTAAAACACACTTCTGCCTCTTTGCTGATCTTTTAGGGAGTTTAGATCAGATGCAGACATCTATATCACAAGTATCTGCTGTTAGTGAGGTGCACCTTGTAGCTACCAGCCTCTATGGAGCAGTAGGTCCTCCTGCTCTGCAGCAGACATGAAAGTTGTCTCAGTCCTAGACACCCAGAGGAAAACAAAAAGCAGGAAACAAGAAGAAAACCATAGCAGAATAGGAAGAGACAAAACAGAATAAACAGACAGATCCTATTTGCCACTTGCCTTAACATACCAAGACACAGCTTGGAGAAAACAAAGGTAAGGTGAACACAGAAATGAACTGGCAGCACAGAGGAGAAAGCCAGCAACAAGAATCATAACCATAACCACTTTGAAGAATTGTCATTTTTATTTGATATCCCAATATATTTAAATTAAGCTTTGAAGCTACCACCTGCACAAATGACAGATTCTCTAGCTCCATTCTACAACGTGATGCTCAGAAGAGAACATCCTCCTATGCGAAAAAACGTCAGCTTGGTACCTGGTGACAGCAGAGTAACTTGCTGCTACAGGAAGAATTCTGGTCACCAGCTCTTTGATGGACAAGTCCAAGTTCGGATCTACTAAAAATGCTCGGTTCTGCCTGCCTATGAGAGGCTGTGCTGTGATGTATCTTCCATCCACACCAATCAAAACGTATAACAAGTCCTCCACAATCATGGATTCTTGGGAGGCTAATGGCAAAGTACCTATTTGAAAAGAGAGGACAAAAAAAGAACACAATCTGAACATGCCATAGTACTTCCATTCACTCCCTTTTGATCTAGTACCTGAAACTTGAAAGGAAGACGTACCATCATTCAAAAGAAGCTCACGCACAGTCGAACCAAGATACAGAGAAATAAACCTGAGTTAGGGTCAATTTCAAAATCATCTGCCTCGCTTTCTAGGACACTTTTGGACACCAGAGGACTTGTAGCGCCACAGGTTTCTAGACATACTCTAGGAAAAAACCTTTTAAGTGAAGATATGACTGAGAGTTTCAGCCACGTAAAGGTCAAAAGCCTTGAAGAAAAGAATATACTATAAAACATAAGCATCAAACACACTCAAAATTCCCATGCAGCTACAAGAACCATTTGACAACAGGGAAACACTCAGCCCTGCTACCTGAATCAGGACACCAGAGGAAAAAATAAGCCAGAAGATCCATATGCAGAAAGGCTGTAGTGGCCATTCCCAAACTTTCAGAGACCAAATGATTCCTGTGCTTGCTAGAAGCAAACCCTCATTACACATTCCAGGAAGCCCCAGCAGAAATGTACTGGTGGATAAGCTATTTAGGGGCACCTGCAAGAGTGCCTACAGTTTTTATTTCCTCCCTTAGACACAGCCTAAATCCACATCTGGAAGAAGCTACAGGTTTCTTTCAGGAGCCTCCACTTTCTTGTGGAATGGAAAGTGGAAAATCTCTAACCCAGCTGCTCTGCTTTAAGAAAAAGATTTTAAATCTAGTTTACAAATAAATAACTACACACAGCTCAGCTTAAAGCTGACACAACAGTGAGAGATCAGTCCCTGCTGCTCTGGCTAGGAGACAGACAGCAAATCATGGGAGGTTGTTATAGCCTTGCTGGAGAGGATACTGAGCTGGATGGATTGGTGAATGCTCTCTTGGCAGGTACTACTCCAGATTTTTCAGCTGAGGAGACAGATGTGATACTCCTACAGCAGGGTTTTATGAAGGCTATGACTTAAAACAGAAAAAGGACTAGGAAACTCAAAACACAGATTAGATCGCATGGATGGATATGGGGCTGGAATTCATTACAGGAGAAACTGTGAAGAAAATAACAAGGCTTTTTTTTCCTGAGCCCTGCACTTCTGCAGAGTCCAAGGAGCCAAGTTTTGCTTTCATCTGGAGTATGATGAAATCTGAATGACACTTCTGAACAAGTACAAAACATAAAACGTTAAAGCAATTTTCCCTGTGTATCACGTACCTATAGGTACCGTGGTGTCGGTGCTTAAACTGGTGCCAATTAAGAAATCACCAATAAGTGCAGGTCTCTCATACACCCAGGATGGAAATATTGGAATGGGCTGACCAGAATTCTTCTTGTTTTGCTTATCTCGGAGCATTTTTCGTGTAACCTCAAGAGGCTGTTGGAAAAAAAAGAAAGAAAGAGGGAAAACCAGAGACATTTTCAGAAGTCCAAATGGAAATTTTGAATTTTAAGCAGAAATTGACTGTAAACCAGTCACTTGAGAACAAGAAGTGGAATAGCTGGTCTTTTAGTAGCATGGTATAGGATTTGATCTTCTAGTACCATCTAGTCTACTGGTCTCAGTGCTGCAGAGCTCACTGGTATTTTATGTAGTTGTCCTTCCTTTACCCAAAAAAATGGATTGGCGGATACATCAAATAATGCCTTTCTGCAACCCTCTCCAGCAGTCTAGGTGCTACAGGACACATACAAGAGCAGAATGGGGACAAGCACAAGCACTAGGCAGCAAGACTCAATTTGGGAAGGCTTCATAGTTTACAAAGATTCAGGATTCAATGACAGCCTGGATAAAACTCCCAGGATTGAAAACACGGCCCTCAGGTGTCAGCCTGGTGCTTAAAAGCCTACATGATAGGATGGCAGTTTGCCACTGTCATGCAGATGAAGCTGCATGTGGTATCTTTAGCAATGACAGTGCCCACTTCCATCGAGACAGAGAGAGCTCATCGTTGAGCTCAGTGAATGTCAACTGAGTCAAAAGGCTCTCTGCACCACAGCCTTGATGCCAGGGAGGGGAGGCAACAAGTGGGTTTACACCGAACCCAGAGCACACAACCAGTGAGGAGAGGTGAAGAGAGCTGGGCTTTGCTGGGTCTGGCAAAGAGAAGGTGAAGGGGTGATCTAGGAACAGCCCATGATTATGGAAAGAGCAAGTACCAAGATGGATGGAGCCAAACTCCTGTCAGCAGTGACAGGTGATACAAGAGGCAACAGACAAGCTGCACCTTGCAATATTCAGACTGGACAAGAGGAAATAAGTCTTCTCTGGGGCAGGGAGCAGCTCTGGAACAGGCCACCAGGGAAGTGAGGGATCTCCACCCAGGGGTGCTTCAGGCCTCGGTGGGCAAAGCCACAGCCACCCTGATCTAGTGTGAGTGACAGTTCTGCTGTGAGCAAGAGGCTGGACAAGAAACCCCCAGAAGTTCCTTCCACCAATGCTGCTACTTATCTGTGGAAACACTAGCACTTATCCTCCATGCCAGGTGAAGATGGTGCCATGAGGATCACAAATAGCTCAAGGGAGACCCTCACATCCTTCAGTATCAATTATGGTGACAAGATCACTCCAGAGACTGCGCCAGTGCACAAGTGGGCTTCTAGAAAGGAGATGTAGTTGGAATGATTTTGTAAGGTGCTGGAGAAATGAGCTAACTAAATTCCAGTCAGACTAATGAAACTTAATTTTGATAGTGGGTGTACTGGAGTCACAGATGGCTAGGATAGCACTGGGAAAGCAACTTTACCATTCTGACTGTTGTCTTACAGAACTAACGGCAAGGGTAACTGCAGTTATTACCTCCCAGAGACAGACCTCTTGGGAAGCAGCTCTAGCAGAAACTCTGCATCAAGATACTTTAACTATGTGATCTGATATGGCCACACTGACTCAATAGCCATGAGCGCCAGGCCTTTTCTCAGAGGTCCAGCTCTCAGGTTCTAGGCCTGAAGGAAGTATACATGGAATAGCAGAGAGGCACAAATCTTTTTAATGAAACAATTATAGACAGCCAGTGAGCAGAATCTGTGGAATCCAGTCAGTACAGTAAGCTAAGGCTGAGAGGTGGTCAATAGTGTTTGATACATGTAGGCCAGAAGAACACAAATTGTTGAGGGTATTTATGTTCGGTGACATGAGACTGGACAGGTTTCCATTCCCATTATTCCCAGAAAACATGTTTTTGCTCCTCCCTTCTTTCTCTTCAGTGAATGACAAATAAAATAGAGTACTGGCAAATAAAATAGAGTGCTTGCATTTCCATTTCAGTTCCTCTCAGTCACAGAATCGTATCTGTGACTCAAAGGAGAAGATCAAGAAGAAATCAACTTATCTATTTGAACTACATGTGCCAGAGAACACCACTTTTCTCTCTTCTTTGAGCAAGTCTGAACACAAATTGTAACAGAGAGATCAGTTATCCTACTGCAAATTTATCTTCCCTTCATGATCTACATCAACCACTTGACTTAGATCAGCTGTGAAGGATTTGGATGAGTCAGGCAGACAGCTCGTGGAAACATTTATTTCATGTATGGTGTATAGGGAACATGGCCAGTTTCATCATGGCCTGACAAAGGAGGAGGTGTCGGTCTCCCTCCGTTTAGGAGTTGAACTCTCCATCATCACACATATACCCAGTCCTTCATGCTGACAGGCCTTGCAGGCGTCTCAAAACACTGAACACGGAGAACCCATTTTTCTAGCCACCAATGGCCTGAAGTGATCTGATCACTACAGCAAACTCCCTACTTGGTGACAGATGCATCTACTGTCATCATCTTCATCAGGGGTGGAAGGGCATTCCCTGACAAGTGTTAGTTCTGCTCAGCCAGTGGGACAGAAAGATCTCCGCAGGCCGAAGAACAACTACACATCTGCTGGGGAGCTGGCATGGGCAATAAACCATACACAGCCACAGCTGGAGACCTCAGCAGCAAAGTCTGGTATGATACATCAGGAATGTGAATGCTGCCATGTGGCCAGATAGGGCAGAAAGTTCTGTAGGGTGGGCAGCTGAGTAAAACATATATCTCATCAACTTGGACAGTGCACCATATGGGATCTGTCCAGAGATAGATATGCCTCCACTGAGCAAGGACGCAGAACTGCTACAACAGACACTGCAGATTGAGAAGACCCCAACACATCGTTTGTGAGTGTTCACAAGTAGGCCTATGTCTTCAGGGACAGTCAGCCACATTCAGAGCCTGGAGGCCTGTCCCTTGATAGACTTTAGCAACCAGACATCAGAAGGGAGAGCAGGGACCAGCCTCTGGGATGAAGGTAAGTTGCAAAATTCTAAATGGAAGCATTTGTGCATATTGTCCAGTTGATCATTACGGACCTCTAAGCCCCTCTCTCCATCACTCTTTCAGCTGTGCTCATACAACAGCCCAAACAATTGCTTCTATTATCTTCTTCAGCCAAAATGACCCAGGGTAGCTAGGTATGGTTATTTATACAAATGACTACAGGAAAATGGAAGGTTGAATTTAAGTAATAATCATCCTTTTCTGCTCCTCCCTGCCTACTGATACTGAAATAAATACTGTAAACAAACAAACAAATAAATGTTTTCTAAATCTGTTTTGTGCAGTGATCCGGTTTTACCTAAACTTTTAGATGAATTTTTTTCCTCCTTCTTGACTTTAACAAGAATCATTTTGCAGCATTTGTTTCAAGAATACTCACACAAACAGCTAAGCAGAGGGAACGGCTGCCTTCACTTAGGGAATGATTACACGACGCATTTTAACCACGTATCAGAGAGCAGAAATTCTAGTGAGAATGGGGACAAGCCACAGTGACTGCTGAGCTCCAGAGCAAGCACAGCTACGGGCAGAAGAGGAAATGTCAGTACAGCTTAAAGCAGTCATCTGAAAGGGGAAAATGGAATTACATTAACCCCCACCAATTAGGACTGCAGAGGCCTAAATTTGGCTTGCCTTAATTCACTTAAATAGAAAAGGCCACTTTCATTTTGAACAGACAAATATTTAATATAATTCAAAAAATCAAATCTGAGAGTTAGTTTAGATTATCTGTGTAGATAGGAACATTTATAATTGTGCATGAGGATAAAAGTTAAGAGCACAGCTATATACATGAGCAGCAGGGAGAGATCTTGTGCCCAAGGCTAGGGAAGAAACAGTACCTGCTGTACACTGGAGCTGGCCGTGACACTGCCTAGCTGCTTGCGTAGCTCCTCAAGCTCCTGCAGAGATATCTTGGAGGTAGATGAGGGAATGGAAAAATTCGTGCTACCACTGGCTGCTGCATTTGCTGCAAGTTCTGCCCTTTCCTTAGCATTTTGTTGCAAATACTGGAGTGTCTGTACATACATGAAAAAAACAGATTTTGTGAACGCTGGTCAGCACAAACTAAAGCAAAAGACATAAGATCATAAAAACGGTTGCACTGAGCTAGACCAAAGGTCTTTCGGTCCCAGTCTCCTGCATCTTACAGTGGTTCATATCGAGAGGAGTGTAAAAGCAGATTAAGCGTGAAACACTACTTCCGCAGAATACTCTTATACTTTCCAGTAATCTATAGCTCAGTAACTTCCCTTTGCAGTTAACACCCTTCAAATTTTGTACCACAAATTTTCCTTGTGTTTTCTGAACCTACATGAAATTTTAGAAGCTACAGTGCCCTGCAGCAAGAAGATCCACAGCTTAACTACACAGAATGATTCCTGCTGTTCGTTGTCAACATTAACTCCCAATTTGATTTAAGGTATTAAATATGCTGTGACAAGGCACATTTTTTACTTAAATTCCCTTTTTTCTTTATAAATGAAGAAGGAAGAAGACAGAAACCCCAAAGCAACGTACCATCAAATGTGTTCCATTGTGGTGGTGCTTAAAGGACTGAGTGAGTTACTTCTTACAGGTCACATGCACCAGTTTTTAAATTCCCATGGTTATGATGGTGTCAGGATCAATGAAATCTGACCTTTCCATTGGGCTGACCGCAGCGCTTCTCAGTTTGGCAAGAGAGGATCATTTGCTGCAGACCCTTCCCAGCACTGAACCAGTCAAAATGTAACAAAAGCAGCTATACTGTTACAGGTTAAAGGTTCTCCCCCTTCCTTCAGCTTCTCTTGAGGTTCTGGCTGTACTTTTCCCTTCACTTTTAATAGTCAAGCACTTTGTGAGCTGGTTTTAACAACTGAAAATACGAAGGAGGCACCACTGTAAATTAACATGGTTTTAAGATGGTTTTTTCCCCTCAAAATGCTACATACTTCTAAGCATGTAAAACATACAAATGCCAGGTTTAAACAACCTGAACTTTGCAACATTACTTAAAAAAAATCTCAATCTAATTTCTTTGGTGCCAATTCCATGTTTTTTTCCCCCTTTCATACACCAAAGTATCTGCAAATTCATCTCCTATATAGATTTTCCCTCCCAAACTCACAAGAAGCTGAAACCAAAGGATTAACATGAATATCTTAGTAAAACCTCAGTCATATAATTCACACTAGTGCTTTAATTATAACTGATTGTCTATTGATTTCAATGTCTTTCATTGAACGCTATCACCAGAAAGTGTGCTGTACTTAAAGTCACTGCATTATTGCTACTACTGAATACCTAGAACAGAGTCATTTCTAATGCAGAAACAAACCTCTTTGTCTTCTGTGAGCTTTGACAGTAGATATACCAAGGAATCTAGATGTCTTGTATTTTTAGACTTCAGCTCATCATACTTCTTTAAAAAATCTTCAGGAGTTCGAGAAAATTCTGCTATTTTTACCTATAAGACACCATGTTAATATTAAAGGTATAATATATATTATTATCACATCATTCCGGAGAGGAGCATTGGGCAAGGAAGGTGACAAGTTGCAGGCTGCTGCTACCAAAATACTTTAGGGAATAGGTTTTGGACTGAATGATGCAGCACTTGTCTCCCACTAATAATTATGCTGAGGGGGGGGTGTAATGGGGGGTCCTAGCACTTCAACTGCAGACAAGGGATTGCGGGAGAGAAAAGAGGAAGGTAAGCGCAAGAACTGGAGCAGGACTCACTTTGCAAATGCTCCGTTTGAAGCAATATAATTTCATATCAGCAGCATTATTAAGGGATTATTCCCCTCTATTTGGCATGGGTGAGGCCACATCTGGATACTGGGTCCAGTCTGGGGCCCCCACTACAAGAGAGATATCCAAGCCAGAGAGAGTCCAGTGCAGGGCTACTACGATAGTGGGGCTGGAGGCCACGGCGTACAAGGGGAGACTGTGGGAGCTGGGCTGGCTCAGCTGGGAGATGAGAAGGTGAAGGGGGAATCCAGCTGCATCTTCTGCTGCCCAAAGGGGTTACGGAGACGATGGGGCCAGACTCTGCTCAGAGAGCCACAGCAAAAGCACCAGAAGCACGAACACAAGTTCCAACATGGGAAATCCCATCTGGCTCTAAGGAAACAGTTCTTTCCCATGTGACAGTGTTGCCATGGAACAAGTCCCAGAGAGATCGAGGAACCTCTTGGAGATATTCAAAACTTAACTGAGCAGCCTGATGTAGCTGTTCCTTGGGCTCTGCTGCAAGCAGGGGTTGGATTGGAGACCTCCGGATATGCCTGCAGCCTAAATCTTTCTACAATGTTATGATCTGTAGCTGTCAGTATAAATGATACTTCAGACTGGAGCTAGGGAAAACATGCAGTGCAAGCTGCAAACATCTGAACTTTCAGACTTTCTGTTGTTTATAACTTGTCTGATGGACTGATTTTCAAGATGACAATGAAAAGCAGTATTATGACCCCAGAAGTATGCCTGGCCATGGAAAGTTTCAGGCTTTAAATTCCTAATACCTGGGTGATATTCAGGAAAGAAAGCAGGTATTGTACACATCATGTTATTTCATACATATTTTCTGTTCTTCATTTGTTTTAATCCTCTAAACTTTGGCCCTTCTAATTAGAACTTGAAACAACCATTGTAGGCACAATCTAAGGCTTTTCTTTTAACTTTTTCCTGCAGTTTTAACTATCTTCCTCACACTCTTCTACCAATCTTTCTAAGATTCAAGGAATTGCCCTTCTTCCTGAGAGAACACCTCTACTTTATACCCAAGATTGAGGTTCCATACCAGATTACCCCTTTCCTACCAATGCCAATATGACTTCACCATCATTCTAAGGCAAAACTCAAGTCAGCTGTTACTCCCAACATGTGCCCAGCTCCATACCTGCAGAAGACAAGTTCTCATAGAAGAGGGTGCAAAACAAGTTATCTCAGCACTTTCAGAGAATGCAAAAGGCAGGTCACATCCAGCTTTCCCATTGGATCTGAAACACACCTCAACGATGATTACAATATATTAGCACTCACCTTAGCACTATGTGCAGAGACAGTCGTGGTAACATAAGGTGTTCTATTCTTCTGTAAAAGATCTATATATACTTCGGCTCCTTCCCCTCCATGAACACGCAGCAGGCTTAACAACTCATTGACATCGTGATGAATGCGGAACTCGCTCATACTTCCACCTAAGGTTACGAACTCCACAGGATGCAGAAACAATGGCAGTAAGTTATTATTATACTGTTACACATGAAAGCATACACATACAAGTAACATTTCCTATATGCATTATAAGCCTACAAGGTTTGCTAAAACGTTTGACTGGAACAAAGAAACACATGTAAGGAGAGAAGACAAGAAAGTAAGCAAAACAAAAAAACTTTGTCATCCTGTCTGGTCTAACTATACTGGCACAAATGCTAACTTAAGTGCAGGTACACCAGCAGAAGAAATTTTGTTTTGGAAGTCACAGCGGTGGAAAAGTTACGAAAGCTGTGTCTTCACAAGAACCACTGATTCATGCACTGACAGTCTGCAGACACAGCTGAAATTACTGGCTTCAGCAGCCCACCCACGCTGCTGCCTCTGAAGTTATCCGAAGGCAGTTTTCTGAGTTTATGGGCCTTTATATTTTACTACCCATTTCATTAACAGACAAGAACTGAATTTTGCAAAGTTACTTAAATGATGGCTGCAGAAGAAACAGAGTGAGGCATCACGCAAGTAAACAGTTTAATGTTTCAAACCATACATATGCAGAATACCAAGCATCTGGCCACACTTTTGGTTTGCAATACTTTCAAGGTAAAAACCAAAATCATTTAGGCTGAAAGGAACCTCCAAAAGTCTTGGTCCAACCCTCCACCCAAAACAAAGTCAAATAAGAGCAAGTCGCTCAGGGCCTTGCCCAGTCCAAGTTTTAATATCTCCAGAGATGGAGATTCCATCCACCCAGGGAAACATCTTTTGCTAATATCCAACTGGAATTTCCCTTGTTGCGGCTTGTGCTGTTGCAACTTGCACACTTGCTGTGCACTTCTGGGCAAAATCTGGCTATGTCTTCTCTAACTGCTTTAGGTAGTGGAAGATGCTGTTGGATCGCACTTTGCCTTCTGGTCTCCTGGCTGAACAAGCCCAGTTCCCACAGCCCCTCCTCATATGCCCTGGCCTCCAGCCCCGCCATCTTAGTGGCCTCTGCCTAGTTTCTTTATATTTCCCCCACATGGAGGGTCCCCAAACTGGCCATGATGCTTCAGATGTGGCCTCACAAATGCCGAATAGACTGGAATAGTCACTTTTGTTAACCTGCTGAGCAATGCTCTTGGCTAACAGGCCACGAATTGGTCTTCGCTGCTGCAAGGGCACACTGCTGACTTGTCTACTTTGCTGTCCACCAGGACCTCCGGGTCCCTTTCTACAAAGCTGCTTGCTAGCCAGCTGTCGCACAGCCTCTACGATAGCTTGGGTTACTCTGTCCCCCATGCAAGCACGCAGCATTTGCCTGCGTTCCTTTTTGCAATGTTTCTGCAAGCTTAACTCTCCAGCCCATCAAGGTCCCTCTGAACAGTCCCCAGGACATCAGACACTCATTTTGGTATCTCGTGAGAACGGGCTGAAGGCACAGTGCATCCTAACACCCAGATTGTCAAAAAAATACGTGTAGTTTGGGCCTCAGTGCTGAGGCATGCCACTGGAAAGCAACCACCGCTTTGATGCTGCTCTGCCGAAACGATTAGGGGGCTGAAGGCAGGGAAACGAGGGGAGGCTGCGGGGGCTGGGCTGGTTCGGCCAGGAGACGAGGAGGAGAAGGGGGGGGGGGGTCCAACCGCGTCTTCCGCTGCCCGAAGGGGTTGCAGAGACGACGGGGCCGGGCTCTGCTCAGAGGGGCACAGCGAAAGCGCCGGAGGCGCCGGCCCGCGCTGCAGTACGGGAAACCATGACGGATCTGGAGAAACGGTCCTTCCCCTCGCCTCGCCGCCGCGGCCGGAGAGGCAGCGGGCCGATCCGCGCCGCCCCGGCGGCCAGCTCGCCGTTGCCGGCCCCCCCCCGCCGGGGCTCACAGGCAGGGGCCGCCACGGCGCCCGGGGCACCACCGCCCGCCACCGCCGCTGCCGCCCGCCGCAGTCACAGCCGCTCCTACCTGCCCGCCCGGAAGTGCCCGCGCCGCAACCGGAAGCGCCGCGCGCGCATGCGCCGCCGCCGCCGCCGCTGCCGGGGGGGTGGGCCATGTTGCTGCCGGCCGAGCTGCGCGGCCGCCTGGGCGCGGCGCCGCGCCGCGCGCCCCGCCCGCCGCCGCCGCCGCCGCCCGCCGCGCCGCGCGCCGCGCCGCGCCCGCCCTTCACCTTCTCCCCGCGCCGCCTCCGCCTGCGTCGCAGCCACCCGCTCCTCGAGGTAACGGCCCAAAGCGCGGCGGGAGGCCCCGCGGAGGGCGCAGCAACCGGTGGGTTTGCGGTGGCTCAGCGCTGCGGTCGGCGGCGTGAATCGTACGCGTGGCCGTCTGCACCTCTCTGGGCTTTACGTGCAGACAGGAGTCAAGCAGCTTGTTCAGGCAAAGCTGTGCGGGCTGAGAAAGGCGCATCGTGACAGTGAAGGACGCAGGTGTGCGAGCCTGGCGTAGCCGAGGCATCAAATTGTCCTTGGAGGAGGGAACAGGTTGTACTTAGTTAAAGTCCCTCTGCTAAGCTTAATAAATCAGAGTCTGCCTGTCCCTTGAGTTTCTTTTAACGCGGGTTTTCATCGCTAAATCTCTTTTGACAGCTTTAATATTGTCCGTAGTAAAAATGTTTGTGTTTTCCTTTGTGGATGCTGGTTGCTGTTGCCTGCCTATAACCTCCTTCTCTCTTTCCTGCCCCAGGATGGAGACATTCACAGACATTTGTACCTCCAAGATGTCCTTACAAGTGTTACAGAGGTGGCAGAAAGAGCCAAGTAAGTGAGACAGCGCATGCAAACTATCCCAAGATCTTTCTAATTAGAAAACTGTGTGTTAGTTTTTAATTGGAGTGGTATGGAATCTCCTCTCCGGTGAGGAGATCCCATCACAGAGACACTGTGTGTTTGAATCCTGCCCATTCCTGTTATAAAGACACTAGGCTGGGACTTTTGGTGTTCCTGTTGTGCATTGACTGTGAGGGCAGAAAAGCAGCAGCGAGTTGAGAGGGAGAAAACAGAATGCATTGCAAAAGAGTTTTAAAATGACTGCCATAATCATTCATTTAATTTATTATTATTTACAAAAAAAAGCTACAAATAAGGAAAGTCACCTAAAGGGAGGCGTTAAATATATGCAACTTAAATTAAGGCACCAGTTTATATATCGGGGATGGCCTTTAATATAGCATGGCTGTCCTGATCTCCCTGCAGGGTGTCTGAATTCTGTTGTCACATCTCTGGGTGCTGCCAGGTCTTCGATACCCTGGAGGGCTACGAGCACCACTACAACACGCTGCACAGGAATGTCTGCTCCTTCTGTAAGCGCTCTTTTCCTTCAGGACACCTCTTGGATATTCACATCTTGGAGTGGCACGACTCGCTCTTCCAGATAATGGCAGAGAAACAGAACATGGTGAGTCACAAACGAACAGGAGGCACATGCTGCCTAAGGGCTTGCAATACCTGATTTTTGCGTTTTTTTCCTTAGTGATAGCCTCCTGGCTGGTACAGCCACTTCTCGTTTTCAATGTACAGTTAAGAGACGCCAAAAAATAATTGCAGGTGTGCAGACAGATTGGCGTTGCGGTCTTCGTGACTGCCATTCCTCCTCACGTGAGGATTTCCAAGCACTTGAAACCTGTAAGGCTCCCCAGCCTACTGTGCAGTGGACAAGCGCGGTTCATGTCCCGCTGGGAGGAAGCAAAGACCGAGGGAAGGTAGGATGACCTCCTCATCATGGCAAGGCAGGACTGTACCCCAGCCTCCCGTTCACAAGCAGCCCTTTGCTCATGGTTGCGGTGTAAGATCATGTCCCAGTGTGTATGGCATGGGCTGGCATCCTTATAGACTGACGCTACCTCTTTGGAGATTGATTGGCCACATATAAATGGCAATTTTTATTCTATGCATGGCTGGATGCTAGCTAGATAGTAAGGTGAAAGCCAAATAGTTTTATTAAGCCAGCTTCTAGTTTTGCTCTGTTGAGACATTATGAGGGAGAGGACTCTTTCTCCTGCCGTTTGTGAGTGAACGCTGGGGGACCTGCTAAAATGTGCTAGCAGGGCCCCTGCCCTGACCCTGGGTTGTGCACTGGTACAGCACACCCTTGCACCCAACTGACACCACTCATCTTTCCCAATCATTTCTCTTTCTTCCTGCTTTTCAGTACAAGTGCTTAGTGGAAGGCTGCACAGAGAAGTTCAAGAGCAGCAAAGACAGAAAGGATCACTTGGTCACCATTCACCTTTATCCTGCTGACTTTCGATTCGACAAACCAAAAAAAATTAAAAGGTAACCGCAGAATTGCAGTAGTGCAGCTGTTTTTCCCTTCATGCTTGTAGAGGTGTTGTGCTTTGCTGTTTGGCTCCCTTTCCAGAGTAACCAAGTTTACACCTTATGAGGCTCAGTAGCCAGAAGAGATGTTTTCTGCCAGCTGTAAGAACAGGTGAACCGGTATGTCTTTTAACAGCAATGATGTATCACGTGTTAGTGTTGAAGTCATCTCTCTCCCCTGCAGTTCCAGGCTCTGCTTCCCTCATGCTGTCTCAAGTCTAAATGCAAAGCCCAGCGTCTCTCTGCATCATTTTGTATGTGCATTCTGCTTTTCTCCCCAGTCCTTTGCAATATTCCCATTCTCCAAAAGCATGAGTAGAGCAGAGGGAAGCTTTGTTATTTTGGTGTATGGCTTTCTGATTTGGCTGCTCATTTCAAGCACTATCTTTCACTGCAGGAATTAGTACGGGGACTGATACTGTTCCTTCTTTGGTGACAAGGGTGATAGGATGGAGAGAGAAAGAAAATCCCTTGCCCGCAGTGTGGTGCAGCCCTGGGATGGATACCCAAAGGGACAGGGGACTGGGTCTGCGGAGACTTTCAAAGCTTGCCTGGTTATCCTGGTCTAGCTATGAACCCTGCCTGGAGCAGGGGGCCAGGCTAGAGACTTCAGAGATCCTTTCCAACCTAAATCTTTCTGTGTTTCTATGGTAAGAAGTGACATAATGCTGCTCTGGATATGGAAAAAGCTGATTACAGAAGCAGTGAAGGGACTCGGGCTGTCCATCAGTGCCATAACATCATGGCATGATATTCCTGGGGCAGATTTGGTAACAAAAGGTGAAATTTATTCTACTCCAGACGCTTTAGGGTACTCCAGACTGATATGGGCAGAGATGGAGAGAGCTGGTCAAAAACTTTGTAAGCAGGGCCAGCTGCCTGCTAATGTAATGGCTCCACATTTAGGAAAGAGAGAAACTGTACCACAAATACTGCCAATCTGTTAGCTGAGGATTAAAAGCTAATGTTCAATTTTGGCTGTGGCAAAGTCCTGTCTGGGGACTCAAGCGCATGTATGAGTTACCCTTTATAGATTTAAGAAAAAAATGTATAGACTAAGCCATGTACTATAATGCAGCAACCCTGAATCCTTTAGTAGGAGCTCATCCAAGCCTATTCACGTAGCTCTCCAGAGGCTTTCTGGTTGCTCCTGGCAGTCTGCACAGCTAAATTTCTGTCCCTCCTTGCAGTAACTCCCCCAAGTCTGACTTGACTTGTTTCTTTGCTTCCTGATTAAATAACTTTCATTTCCTTCGCTCTGAGCTCATGTGGCAGCTACTGAGAGAGGATGTAAAATTTTATCTCTGCAGCGGCACCAAGCACAAGAGATCTCCCATGAAACAGGATGTGGGTGTGCCAATGGATGTGAGTTTGGAGACTTCGGAGCAATTACAAGCAGATTCCATGGAAATAGGCCCCAGTGAGAACATGGAGATCCCTCAGCCTGCACCCAACCCAGTCCCCTTGGTGCCCGAGAAACGACTCTATAAGTCCAGGTTTGTACTGTTTGCTTTCACAGGCAAAAATTTCTGGGGCTGGGACTGTGTCATCTTAATTGCATTTTGAAATACCTAGTGTACCACAGCTCAGTGTGTTTCTGAGTTGAAGACATAAAGAGGTGGTATTTCCTTATATATTTTTAAAGCCCTTTGCATGAAGCAGGATGAATTTTCTAACCCACAGTTTCTCCCTTAACCCCACATCTGTGCAAAAGTACCAGGTTCAGCAATTGCCAAGAGTCTCAAAGGAAAGCCTTAGTTATTATGAGGAGTGTTTGTTTTATTAATCCTGGCAAGCTGCTGTTTGAGTGTTTATTGCTTTGCCAGTGGCAAACAGATGCTTTATGATTAAAAAGCTCAAGGACCTGAGTTCAGAAACGCATTTCTGTGGTCCTTGCAACCATACCTGGCGTTGTTGCAGGATGAGGAAAGTGTGAGGAAGCAAAGAGCCTGTGTGCGCTGTGAAAGTCTTGTCAACAGGCTGGGTCCGTTACTCTGCTAGCCTGTGATCTCTTCCAGGGGTATTGTCAAATGGTGTGGGTCTGAAGACGTGAAATTTGTTGGGATCTGAGCCCTAAAATATTCATGCAGATTTCTTTTCTGCTTTCGCTTTCCCATCCTAGTTGACTGTGGGTTGTGCTGGTGCGTTTCGCTGTAACTTTCTGTGCTCCCATGCATTCATGGGTTGAGATGTAAATCAGGTGAATATCCTACTTGAATCTTATTTTTTGCAAGGTCAGATGAGCATTGCTTTTTTTTTTTTTTTTAATAAAATCTTTACAAAATGTTGAAGCTAAATTGCCTAATGCTAGCTTGACTTTTGAAATCCACCTCATCTTCCATTTCCCTGCCTACAAAAAACCCCATGTACCGTAAAACCTGTACAAGACACAAGATAGCATTCTGATCAGATCATCGAGACAGACTGTACCACCCTCTTCCCAGCACTTGGATCAGTATATTTTTATTAACCTTTTTAATGGTCTTTCAGTGTAGAGTTTAATATGGTTTTGCTTAACTATTCCAGTTAGCAAAGGGATACCTCTGTTTTGGGTTTGCCGTTATGCCGTGGCCCCGGGTTTGCTGCGTCGGTAACCCAGTTGCAGCCTGACAAGCAGCATGGTGAGCCTGCAACCATGCTGGAGCACTGGTTCTGCCCTCAGCTCCCTCCTGCTTTCAGGGCATCAACGCTTCTCTTTACCTTCATAAAATGAGGTGAACACTGCTGTTCCACAGCTCTCTGACGAGCTGTGAAGCCGTGTCTGAAAGTGCTAGCACTAGAGTTGATCGGTTCCGCTTTTGACAGTAGCGCACAGGGGCCGATCTGTCTGACAAAAACCTGACCCTCTAATTCTCAAGGGGGTTAAGATGATGCTAAGCAGCTGCCAAGGTGACATTTTAAATTTCACTGCTTTTTTCAGCAATAACAACTGGTAAACCAGAGAGAAACTGATGAGTTTGGCATGATGCTACAGGCCATAAGAAAAATATGTTTCTGAAGGGCTATGCTGCATCTGCTCTTTTGCCCTTTACAATCATATACCTCTGCAAAAAAATCACCACAACTGTCCAATGACTTACATTTTGTAACATCTTACCCTCGCATGGTTGTAAAGAGAGGAGAAGCCTCCGGAATATAAATGAAATGTGCTGAATAGATGTAAAAGCAGAACAATATTTCCCATATTTCTCAAATTATATTTTGGTGATTTAGACCTTATGTTCTTAACGATACCTTCCTCTTCCCACCCTGGAAGCTTGAAACTGTTCAGGCAAGGCATAAAACATCCCAGTGATCCTGTGAGAGGTGGGGTATTAAGGGAAGTATATTTACATTGGGAAATTGGGGCGCGGGGCTGGATATAAGCATGCCGAAAGCTTGTCCAAACGGATCGGTATGCAATCTTCCTGCTGGCAACATTTGTATTAGAGAGCTCCTGCAGTGCTCAACGCCAGCTCGAGTAGATAAGAGTGGGCATTTCTGTAAGGCTTCCTAGCACTGGTTGCGCCTCAGCCCTGTGCTTTAAGTCTTACTTTATCAAATCATCAATTGTCTACTGATATGAATTCCCCTGAAAGATGACATAACTCCCTTATGCTCCAACAACTTGTTTAGAAACTGGGATCAAGTCATATAAACAACAAGCATGCCTAATCAGGGTTGTATTTTTCTCCTTCAAAATCTGTGCCTTTGTAGCTGTGTTCGTTCATACAAACGGGTTACTCTCGACCTGTTTGCATTCTGAAAGTTATTTTTATGTTTGGAAGAGCTAGAGATTTGTGAGGGAATCGGGGCTGGAGAACTAATGGATGTTTGAAGAGAGGAAGTGAAAATTATCTTCAGGTCTCCCTCCTCACAAATGATATGTTGACTGTGTCCCTATTAAGCAAAATGGCTGAAGACGCTTTCCCTATAAAACAGCAACTATTGTTTTGCACTTTGGACTAAACCAGCTTTATCTTTTAAAGTGGGACTATTCCTATTAATTGAATTGACATAGCAGGACCTCTACTGATACACAAAGAAAGATCTCAAAAATGTGTATTAAAGGATGTCTCCCCTTCTAGGATCCCATCCACAATTTGCTTTGGACAAGGCGCCACCCGAGGATTTAAAGGCCCAAAGAAAAAAATCTGAAGGTCAGCACAGCAGACTTGCACAAGATGAAAGACCCTAGCGGTCGTGGCCAGCAAAAGTTAGTGACGGCACTGTGGCCAAGTTGGAATATTTGCAGCTGTGTGCAAGGATTCACTCCGTAAAGGAAAAGCAGAAAGGGGAGAATGGGGATTGTGCAGCCGCAGCAGTTTGGGTTACAAAAATATCTTGGGAGCTGCATTGCTACAGTCCCTTCATGTCTCTGTACCACGTTCCTTCAACAAGATCTCAAGGCAGAGCCATGCTTACATTTATCCGTCATGAGATGCATTGCTCTCTTCTCTGATCCTCCCTGAAATCGATCTGCAAATAAATTTATCTGCCTTTATGCTGTGAGTTTTTATGTCTTTTCAGCACCAGTACTGCTCTGAGCAACAGCAGCTTTCTAGACGCTCATATCTTGCCTGAGCTTGGAAATGGCAAATAATACTATGAACTCCAGACAACCACAGGAATCATGCGGACGGTTTGTGAATAACTTGCTAAGAGTCACTGCCAAAAATGCAGTAGGGATAACACAGGGATAACTCCCTCTTCCTGTATTAAGACCTTGTACCTGCACTTAGGTACAAGCTGTCTTTTCCCCCAGACCAGATGAGTGATTAATACAGGTAACTCAACTCCTGGAAGTGTTGGGAAAAGCTTTTTTGTGTCCCCCCAACTCCACCACCTAGTCTGGTGTGATGGTGTTACGCTTCCTTGCCAGCTTTGCTTGCATAGGGGAGAATTAAAATATAGAGGAATGTATTTGTGAGGTGCAGCATTTGAGAAGGGCTGCAACAACTTCCTGCCATTACAGTAGCTTAGGGCTGTGTTGCTCCTGAGTGAGAGCATGCACACAGACAAAACATTTTAATTCCTACAACCATATCTTCAGAGGTCTTGCCTTAAGTTTACTGACCAGCACTATATCTGCAAACCCTGAGATCAACAGGTACGACACTTACGGCCTCAGTTATTACAATGCCCTTTTAATTTAAGTCCTCTATTTTCTAGCAGCATTTTTAAAAGATCACAGTGAGAACAACCCTCTCGACAGCGTGCAGAAGTGGGGCGGGTTGATCTCCGCAGCTTCTTTGCATAAATTGCTAGCAAAAAGAGCAGGATCTTCATTTAGGATTGCAGCAGAGCACAGCAACATGGAGGTGAGAATAAATCAACTGTCTTGCAATGCTGGAGCTGAAGTTACAGAGGATTATTTTCATTTTGCCTTTTTGGGAAAAAAACAGATTCAAGAAGTTCAAAGAAGAAATGTGCTGACTGTACGGAAACTATTTGGAACCATGAACAAACAAAAAAAACCCCTCAGATTAAAAGCATCGGTCCCTAATTCTAACCCTTTCCATGTCGCTAAAGTCTGCTCCACAGCCCAGCAGCCACTCAGGAACCACAGATAAAAGGTTTGCCAAGGCCAGGGAAAGCATACCTGGCTTTGCAGCACATTTCCAAGTGGAGTCAAAATGATTTCCAAGTATGTGAATAAATAAGAACTAAAAAAAAAATCATTTTGCAAACAGTTTCAATGACATTATAAGGACAAGGTGGAGTTTGACACACACAATGAACCACCCTTTGCCTCAAATACCCCCAAACCCAGGTAAATCGTGGAGGTTATTTTGCCCTTTTGTCTCTTCCTTCCTGTTTAGACTTGTCCTGCTGGAAGAAAAACCATGCAGTTTGAAACACATACCCTTTTGCTCAAATCCCTCGCTGCAGAGCACAGAGCCGGCATAAGTGCTCAGTGGCCAGTCCTTGAAATCCCATTAAATGGTAACGCTTAAAAACTTGTCCATGAAGAAGAAAAAGGAATCGCAAAAAGACACATGTGGATTTGGAAGAAGCATAGGGGGGTTGGTGGTACAGCATTTGTCGGAGAAGTTTAGGATATAATTGCTTCCACCCCTCCTGTCCCAAAAACCTAACAAAGGATATAAGGGCTTTGAAAAATCCTTGCAAATAGGAGCCGGCGGTAATTTTTAGAGGCATGCAGGAATTTTCCATGTGCATTTTAAAATGCTTCCTTCTGTTAGTGTTTTGAGAGTCAGCCGGCTTGTCTGACTTTAATCCTTGCTCACCCTATAGAGAAAGCTAGCAACTTTTACTACGAAGCAGTGTCCCTATTGGTTCTGCGCCCAGATTTACTTGGGGGACACTGGCCTGTGTGCTAGCCAGAACAGCTGCTTGCCCGACAGCTGCCAAGCAGGAACAGGGGCACCATGTTTGGTCCTTCTTGGCAAAGAGGGGAAGAAGCCATATTTAGCGTACGGATCGGCATTTGCAAGAACCGCGAGGCTCTTTGTTGCGAAATTATACTTTTCCGACACAGACCGCTTGCCTGGTCACCTCAGCTTCCCGAGCGGGAATTGCTAGCTTGGGTGCTGCGATCGCTGCTTTGTGCGGACTATGCCACATCTCCTTAGTGGGAGAGCTACTTCTTGCGGCCATCTCCCTGGCAGATGAACAAAACAGAATTACCGTGCCTGGGGCCTGGGGGAAGGCAAGCTTTTATATACGCGCGAGAGTTTTACACTTAGAGTTTGTAAATCCAAGCATACAGCACTGCAGAGCTCCTGGGCAGGATGATCCCGCAAAAGTCCCAGTGTCAGTCACTGGCCCCGCTCAGGGCACATCGCTGTCTTCACCATGCTGTCACGGCTTGCTCTTCCTTGCAGCCTGGCCCGAGGACCGTGCAGCCCTTCCACTCAGCAGCCTCCTGGAGCTTTCCAGCTTGGGCAAGGTGCTTCGGTTTCAAAGCATCACGAGCAAGGTGTCACAGGGGAAGATATCCGGGAGCAGCCTCGCATTCAACAAAGTGGGGATGCCAGGGTGCTGGGGAGCATCTTCTGCCAGGATGGAGGGACGGGAGAACATACAGTGGAGTGGGGGGGAGAGAGGGATGGAAAGACAGGCAGGAGGGACGGAGAGACTGGATGGAGTGGAGGGATGGAGCAGAGGGATGGAAGGACGGGACAGAGGGAAATAGGCATTTGAGGGATGGGTGATGAAGGCACGGGATGGATGGAGGGCAGCACGGACAGAGGGATGGGAAGGACGGACGGAGGGGTGGACGACGGCCTCCGGGAGCGCCGGGGCTAGGCCAGGTAGAAGAGGCGGTAGGCGAGGGCGGCGGCGGGCGGCGCGGCGGCGGCGGGCGGCCAGGCGGCGCGGAGGGCGGCAGGCGGCGCGGCGGGCGGCAGCTTGAGTCGCTCCAGCTCGGCCTCCCGCAGCCGCTTGGCCTTGGCGCGCCGGTTCTGGAACCAGATCTTCACCTGCGTCTCCGAGAGCCGCAGCGCCGCCGCCACCTCGGCGCGCTCCGCCAGCGACAGGTACCGCTGCCGCCCGAAGCGCCCCTCCAGCGCCAGCAGCTGCGCCGCGCTGAACGGCGTCCGCGGCTTGCGGTTGTGCCGGTGCTGCCGCAGCGGGCAGCCCGCCGGGCTCCGTCGCCCCGCGCCCCGCGCCTCGTCCGCCGCCGCCGCCGCCTCCCGCTCCCCTCGCGGGCCCGGCCCCGGCCCGGGGGCGGCGGGCGGGCGGCGAGCGGTGGCCGCGGGCTCCGCCACCAGCAGGGACTCCACGCTGAAGGGCAGCGGCGGCCCGCGGCGGGGCGGACCCGGCGGCACCGGACCCGGCGGCGCGGTCCCGCGGCGGCGGGCGGCGGCCCCGTCCGACGGCGGCGGCGGGGCTGCGCTCATGGCCGGGCAGGAGGGGGCCGGGCGAGGCGGCGGCGCCGCGGGCCGGCCGGCCGCCCGCTGCGGCTGCTGGTGGCGGCGGGGGCCGCGGCGCGAGGCTCCATGGCCGGGCCGGGAGCGGAGCCGCTGCCGCTGCCCGGTACCCGCTGCCCGGTACCCGCTGCCCGGTACCCGCTGCCCGGTGCCGCCCCCAACTTTCCCGGCGCTAAAAGTTGTGCCGCGGCGCTTTCATGGGGCCGCCCGCCAATCCGGGCCGCGGCAGCCCGCGACGCGCCCCGCCCCCCCGCACCCATTGGCCGCCGCCCCGCGACCGAGCGGCTGCTCCGAGGTCCGCAGGGGAGGGGGAGCCGCCCACCCCCGCGCGCTCCCACTGCGCGCACGCACACGCCCCCCTGCATCCCATGCACGCACACACGCTCCTGTATCCCATGCACACCCACACACACCCCCCCTGCATCCCATGCACACCCACACACCCCCCCCCTGCATCCCATGCACACACACCCCCCCTGCATCCCATGCACACGCACACACACGCCCTCCTGCATCCCATGCATGCACATGTCCCTGTATGCCATGCACGCACATGTCCCTGTATGCCATGCACGCACATGCCCCTGCATGCCATGCACACACCCCCACACCCCACTGCACCCCATGCATGCACACACACGCACCCCTGTATCACATGCACACACACCCCTGTATCACATGCACACACACCCCACTCAAACAGCCCCATGTACACACATCCCTGTCCCCCCACATGCCCACAAACACCCCTGCCCTCCACACACACCCTCCTATGTGCACACCCACCCCTTACCCCCATGCACACACTCATCTGTGCACACATACACACCCCTATGCATGGACACACACACTGTGCCCCATGCACACATGCACCCTGTTGCATTGCACACACAAAGACACAGCTGGGCTGTACACAGTCACTGAATACACACACTATGCTCACACACAAATCCCTAGGCTCTTCCAACACATACAGACATATAAACACACCCAGACTTGCGCTTTACATGCTCAAGCGCACTCTGGGGTCTCTCTACATGTCCCTTCCCCACGTCCACACTCCTGTCCCTGTGCTGGGTACAGGCACTCATGTCCACACCCTGCTGGGCTCTGCACAAATACCCTCTTCGCCTTACACACACCCACCCCTCACCACACTCTCACTCACAGCTCTCTCCCTGCACCCCTCACACACAAATATCCCCCCATAGCCACACCTGAACGATGCCTCCCAGCCGCAGCTGTCACACTCAAGCCCTGCAGATTGACACAGCTCCTGTCCCCCTAAAAAATGGTACTTGGCCCTGGCCAACAGGGCCCCCCCCTCCCATGGGTGTGTGTGTGTCTCCCTTCTGGTCCCCATCTGGAGGGATATCGGCCAGAAAAAGAGATTTCCAAGGGAGAGACAAACATGTCAGTGCCCCCGGCATGAATGAGCCCTCAGTGAGGATAGTAGTAGGAGGTCTTCTCCATGACAGAAAGCTCAAGTCTTCAACAGGCATCTTCCTCTTCCTCCCTGTGTGTACCTGGTTCAGGCCTGTTAGTAGAGCTCATTTCCTAGTTCAGGGCCAGCTGCCCTTCCTGGCCCACCTTGCACCCTGCCCAGCCATGGAGAAAGTTAGCTCTCTTGGGGGCTACGAGTCCTTCACAAGGTAGCTGTGTGGGTAAGTGGGCTTTCAGCATAGCCTCACCACAGCGCTGGTGGAAGAGATCTCTGCAGGTCCCTACTCCACCTCCCATTCACAGCAGGAGTCACGAACACTACATCAGGGTGACTGTGGCTTTCTGCAGCCAAGCCCTGAAACCCCCCAGGATAGAGATACCCCACTTCCCTGGCGGTCCAGGCCCCCACCAGCTTGGCAGCCTCCAAGAGGCCTCCACATTGCTCTTGATCTGAGGGCCAGACCTGGATATAGTATTGCAGGTGTAGCCCATTCCTAATGTAGCCCAGGCTGTGGGCTTCCTTCTTTATAAAGAAAATGACTGTCAGTTCACATTCAGCATGGCATCCTCTGTGGCCTGTGGTCCTTCTCAGCAGAGCTGCAGCTCAGCTAGTCAGTCCCCAGCCTCCAGCAAGACATGCTGTATCAACTGCTGTTGTATCACACTTGCAGTTTGTGCCACAACATCAGTGGCTGTAGTGCCTCTTGCCTTGCTGAAGGAGCTGCATGCACATAGGTGCCACCTGAGGCCTTGCTATGCATGGAAGCTGCAAGTGTGTGGGCAAGGCAGAAGGCTGTGTGGCCCAGGTTGTTGTAGGAGCAGCAACATCTCATTTACTGAAGGTAATGAGGGAAGCCTGTAGGGTCCTTTTCTGTTCCAGAACCTCTCCATACTCAACAGGTCTCTATTACTGCAGAGATACCATGAAGTTATTATGTACAGGGTCTTTCCTTAGTCCCAGGGTTAACACCAGAAAACCCAAAACAACACTGAAAAAAAAGAAGAGGAGGAAGAGCTTCGGCTGGTATAGAAGTGGCAATGGATGAGGGCTGAACATCTGGAAAGGAACAGAGCTGGGCACAGCTTCCCCACCTGTCAAATGATGAGGATGCTTAGTTTGCAGCTCTATGCAGTTGCCTCTTAAATATGAGAGCTGGGGCCCAAAGTACCTAGTATTTTTATTTAAGCAAGGCCATTGCAAAGGAAGGAGTATTTATATTTCTATCAGCTAAAACTGATTGCTAGCACAAGCATCCACTCACACCTCTGCCTAGTCTCTGTATCTACTAACTTCAGTCACTCCTGGTGCTCCTTGGAGGTCAGCTGAGAAGCCAGGCTTTGCTCCACTGCTTTTGGATGCTCTGCTGATATTTGCATAGAAGATAACTACCCATGTCTTTCATCTTTCAAGTGTCTGAGTCTTGCATCTTTTATGTTTTCAAAGCTGTCCTATCCTTTGATTCCCAACAGGGCCTTAATCCTATCAACAGCATTACTCTTTTGTGAGTGTAGTTATTTGCTGCAATTGTTGTCAAGCATCCCCATGAGGCATGATGGGCTGGGGGCTGACAGGCTAGAAAACAGCTTTGCAGAAGAGGAGCTCAGGGTCTTGGTGTCAGGGAGCAGCAAGAGCAGGTCTGCTTCATAAGGGATGATGAGCTGGGAGCTGAGGGTGACCCAGCACAGGTAGTGCACTCACCAGCCAGGTCCAGGGTCTGTCCAGGAGGTCCATCCATGAGCAGCAGGAGATTGGGCTGGAGGCAAGGTTACAGCATAAGTGTGAGGACCACTGCAGGAGAAAAGAGTGGAGATAGGCACCTTACAGCATAGCTCAAGTAAAGAGTGAAGGCCCAGGGCCGAGTTTAAATGGAGCTCCGGGGTCCAGGGACAGAGGGTGTGGGTGGGGTCCCAGGTGAGGCTAGTTGGGCAATTAAGGCCAATTAGTACCCTTAGGGCCTTGGCAGCTGGTAGACAATAAGCTGAATAGGAGTTAGCAATGTGCTCTTGAGGTGAAGAAAGCTGACTGCATTCTCTGTGCTATTGGTAGGACTGCTACCAGCAGGTCCAGGAAAGGGATTCTCCTCTCTTTGTCACTTGTGAGACTGCATCTGGAGTACTGCATCCAGTCTGGGGCTTTCCATTGCAAGAAAGTTGTAGGCATACTGGATTGAGTCCAGCAGAGACCACCAAGCTGGTCAGGGACCTGGAGCTCAGGATGTACAAGGAACAACTGGGCCTGTTCAGCCAGGAGAGAGAAGAATGAGATGGGGGATATCTTATTGCTGCATGCAACTATCTAATGGGAAAGTGTAGATAGAGGCAGAACCTTCATGAAGGTGTGTGGGGATAGGAGAGGAGACAACAGGTACCATTTGGAACAAGGAAGTTCTGATTAGGTATAAGGAAAAATGTTTTCACCCTGTGGGTAATCAAACACTGGACCACAATCCCAGGGAGCTTGTGGGATCTCCATCCTTGGGGATATTCAAAGCTTGTCAGGACAAGAGCCTGAGCAACCTGTTGCAGTTGGCCCTGTTTTGACTGGGGGTTTGGACTAGATGATCTCTAGGGGTCCTTTTCTACATGCAATTACTCTGTAACTTCAGGGTTCTGTGATTCTGTGGAGACCCTTTTCTTGGCCACGTCCCCTAGGTGGTAGCTGTTTGGGACTGCACACAAACATCTCCACCTGTCCTGCAAATGCAGCACACTTTCATCCTTATTAACTATCTGGTGGTCATCAAAGGTGCAATGGGTCCTTTCTTGGGATACCCCTTGGAGACCAGGGGCGATGGGTGCAAGCCTACAGTGAGTAGACACTAAGGTGCAGAGCACACAAAGTCTCCATCTCCATTTTTGTACCAACTGATTGAATCTAGATCCTGCTCCACGGCATCAAATCGATCCTGCCATCCTGACCATGGCCTGAGCTTCACTATGACATGATATAGAAGTGTGGGGATAGGAAAGAACCAGCCGCTTTGTTTGGATGGTACTGTTATGGTCAAGTTGTTGAACGAATGTAAATAACCGACACAGACCATCCCTTTCCAAACAGAAATGAGCAGTGAAATTGCAGCCAAATGGTGGGGGCTGGCAGCAGGAAGATGAACTAGGCACAGGGATGAGCTGTAATATCACACAGGTAAGCCATGAAATGTCAGCATTTGGATGTTTGTGACCATCCCTAAATTAGTTTGGCAACATCCTCTCAGTAGCTCTTGGCTGGCCAAGAACATCTTGTGTCCTCTTACTGCCCCCAAATCACCTGCCCTGGTTTGAAGTGTCAGCCCTTCAAGTTGCCACAATTCATCCAACCTTTCAGGGGAATGCATTTCCATCTTTGGAGAAATCCCCCCTGTGGAAATTACTTATGCTACAGGAAAAGGGCATGCAATAAATATAATATGAGCGGAAATCAGTTCACGGTGGGGTGGGGGAAGAGTTGTGATTTGTTCACAGGAATAGACAATATGCTCTAAAATGCTGTAGTATTTACTTCTGTTGCTTCATCCTTTGGATTTACTTCCTTTCTAAAAGTAACACAGCTTTCCCAAGTGTCTTTTCCTTCATTGTTTGTCAATTTTTACAGATACACTCCAGCTTTGTGAATGAAGAAGCCTGAATGTGACACCTCTTGATACCTTCTCACGTAACCTGTTTCATCAGCTCTGGGCACAAGGATGATCAAGCAGGCATCAATGCAAGGGTCTGCATCACCTACCTGTTCAGAAATATGGAGTGTCACCATACAGAGCTGTATTTTGAGATCTTTGAGAGCTACACGAGGGAAGTGTCAGGTTCTCTCACAAATGTTAGACAGCAACCATATCTCTCCAGGCTGGTCAAAGAGCAATTGGGAAGATAACAGCATAACAGAGGCAAGTATGAGACATAGGCAGGCTCCAAAAACTAGCCTTTGCCTGTTACCTGGGAAACCTTCCAGATGGATCCCTTAGGAGACCAGCCATGGTACAGAATAAAGATCACCACCTCTTGTAACTACCTTGCAACCACCCTGTACAGCCTCTGATGTTCCTACCCCATTGCCAGTGGGGCTATTCTAAGACTTTTCTATCAACAAAGTCAGAAAATAAGCAAAAAACAGTTTCCAAAACTGGAATATGAGTGAGCTTTTTCTGTGCTGAAATAACTGGAAATTTTAAGCTGCCACAGAGTCACTCTAAGAACGTAGGTCCTAAGTTTCCATCTGGAAACTTTTCTCTTCACCTGAAAAAAGCAGGAAAACAAAGGACAAAAACATCCCTGGTTTCTGGCCAGGGAACTGCTGGGGATGCTACCCCCTCCCCATCCAACAGGCCAAACTTCTGAGGGAACACCAGGCCTCTTGGCCTTTTCCTTTCCTTCCCAAGAGGCAGCTGTGGTGTTTCAGAACAAATTTTTGATCTGGCAAATGATGGATGGTCACAAGAGCTCCCCATCCACCAGAAGGTGGCACTCCCTGTTAGCATCCTACCAGCCCAACTGCTCCCCAGGTTCCCTTACCCTTAGCAAGCTAAACATTTGGCCCACAACAAAATGGGGCAAAAACTGAAGTTTCCTTTTTTTCCTCACAGAATTTGTCCTAAACAAAGATTTCTAGACTGTGCTTGGTTCCTGCAGGTTACCGCAGTGTGATCTTGTACGAGGTTGGCAGTTTGCACTCCCAGGCACTGTTTCCAGATGTTCTGGGATTCATCTTGACCTGCACTGGACGACAGAGGATGTTTCTAGAGAGCAATTCTTCCATGCCAAGGGACCATGGAGCCATTCTTGGTCTCCACATTACTGCTCTCCAGCAGTGCCATTGGGGCTATCTGGCCTGCAGAGAGCTCTTTCAGCTGGCTTAGGTCAACCAGAGCAATCAGTGGCCTTGAGGTACATGACAGAATTCACGAGCTGGAGGACCAATATCGTGCCACCTTGGGATCTTTTAGCCTGGAGGTCTAAGACAGGGACTCATGCTCCTTTTTGCCAGTTGTTTGGTATTTCATAAACTTATATTGTGGTCCCTTATAATTAATATCTCCTTTTCACAATTATGAAAATTTGTCTCCTGGCATTTAACATGACTGAAATTAGCAGGAGTCATGTTATGAAACACCATATGGGAATGCTACCCTATGTCTATTCCTGCTGTATTTTTCCAGGCTACTATGGTTGGTTATCATCGGAAGCATTTTTTAGCAGTATTTCCAATCCCTTTCGATAGATGTTTTTGATCAGTTGTGATGTGGGGAAGTGCACAATGCCATTTGAAACAGGTGAGCTGAAGTCCTTTTTCTACCAAGTCTGTCTGGGGAATTCAGTAACAAAAAACTGAATCTAGGTGGAGTCTACAGATACATGGGTTTATTTTTCCAAGATCCAGATGAATCATGCTTTGCAAGACAGCTTTGACAATGGTCTGTACCTGGGCCATCTGCTTGCTCTTCGTTCAGCCTGAGGTTTTATTTATCATGGACTGGATTTATTTGGCTCATTTCCTACAAGCATGTTTCAGAGCTACTGGAGCCTCAGATGCCCCTGTCCGGCCAGAAGACCTGACGTGTGAGTGGTGTAGCAGGGAGAACCAGGACATAGGAACATTAGGGGAATGAACTGAACACAGTAACTGTAAATACTTGTTTGGTTTTAGCTGTCTAGAGATGTAAACAAACATCTGGTTTGCATGCATGACAGCTGCCTTATTTCTGTTTTCTTCATGCTTGCTCACATTTTGGGGAGTTGTTTTCTGCCCCTTCCCTGCCGTATGCATTAAAGGTGCATACTAGTGCTGATGGTTATAAACAGTATGTTCAGGCTGTGTTGTATTTGCTACCTGAAGTGATAGATCTCTAACTAACCTGTCTGTGAATCCCCATCTGAGCACTAAAGCTCATCACTGCTGGTCACATAGTTAGGTTGCATCCAGATCTTTACCCAGTTTTGGGGCCTCAGTACAAGAGTGACATCAACAAACTGGAGCGAGTCCGGGGGGATGGTGGGGATGGAGGCCAGGAAAGGCTGCAGGACCTGGTCTTGTTCAGCCAGGAGTCGAGAAGGTGAAGGGGGATCCAGCTGCACCTTCCGCTACCCAAAGGGGTTACAGGGACAACGGGGCCAGACTCTGCCCAGAGGGGTAGAGCAAAAGTAACAGAGCCTATGGCACAACCTGGCCCTAAGCAAACAGTCTTTCTCTGTGCAAATTGTGCCATCTGGGACAGGTCTCTGAGTGGTGGGGGATCTCCATCCTTGGAGATTGCCCAGGCTTGCCTGGACACAGCCCCGAGCAACTTGTTGTAGCTGCAACAATAACCCCACTGTGAGCTGGGGTCAGATCAGAGACCTCCAGAGGTCCATTCCAGCTTTAATCTTTCTATGATTCTTTGATTTCTCCCGGGGCAAACAGGAGCTCTGAGGTTTTATCTTCAGCCTGTCCTACTTTTCATTAAGTCTTGCATCACCTGTGTAAGCAGTCAGGCCAATGTTGAAGAACAGCATGGAGTGACACCTTGACCTGATGTCTGGTTTAACAGTTTTCTTCTATCCCAGCAAGGCATTAAAGCAAGGTAAGCTGGTTGAGAGCTAATAGCATTTCCCAACCTGCAGCCAAGAAGTCCGTTTGGGGACATCCCCGCACAGCTTTGCTACACCAGTGTCCTCCAAACATGAACTATCTATGTGGTCAATGCACCTGATCTGCTACCTGTGTATGGGACATGTGGGAAACTTCTTTGCATGGCTAGTTAAGACACTATAGTGATCCAAAGTCAAAAGGGACGTGCAGGCATACATGAAGGTCTTCTCTCCAGGCAAACAGTTCCCTTGCCGGGAAGCTTTGACACACACTTTTTTTTCCCCTCTGTCTCTCCTCCCAGTTATGCAGCCTTGTACTACATTTCTCTGGTGATTACACCTTTCAGTTACTTCTGTAAAATTGGCTCGTGGTCCTCTTTATGGGTAGACTTTCCATTTTCCTTTGTTTTTCTTGCCTGTCTGGACATTGCTTGCAGTTCCTGCTCTTCTCTTTTGGAATATCTTCTCCTCCCTTTTAGTTGTATCACTTCAAGCAGTATTTTCAGCCTCTCTTTGCCTCTCTCTTTCCATTGACTTCTTTATGAGATGATATTCTTCATATTCATACAAGACATTGCTGGGGATCCAGCAACGATAATAGCCACTTCTGGATCCTGGGTGTCATCCTTGAAGAGATGACAGAAACAATGTCTGACCATAGCTGAAGTATGAAGACAGTCTGATCAGTGAATCATTTTAAATTGACTCGTGTCTCCTCATATATTATTTCTTTACCAGTCACAAATAAACAATGACAATAACATGATCCAGTAAATCAAATTAGCAAGAGGGTACATTTAGTCGGAAAGTATTTGAATTTCTGCATTTAAGGATTGCAGCTGATGGTTCTTAATAAAACAACATCCAGGGCAGAATTGATGCCTGGCTCTTCTTACATAATCCAGCCCAAATAAAACTGGAATAAAGGCAACCCAAAAGAGACACTTTCCCCAGATTTATTCAATATTGTTTTGTTTTGAGCCTTGTAGATGATGGGAAGTTGATGCTGTGATGTTGTTTTGGGAGTGGAATAAGTTATTTATAACAGACCTCAGTTTCTTGTGATTACAGCACAGAGACTGTGGGAAAGTCTCATTTTTCCAGTGGTAAATATGACTTTGTTGCTTTCATTCACTCTGGCACTCTCAAGTGGTGGTTACCCACTCTGACCAGAAGGCTCCAGGGACCTCTGAGCTCCTGTTGTCATTGGTCCCACTGTGAAGCACGATGGCTGCTTTCCCTGCAGAGACCTTAGCTCTTCCCTTGCTCTGCTTAGCATCGAGGTGGACAGGAGAGAGCCTCCGAGGACTATGTGTGCTTCTCAGGGCTTGTAGTGGGGTGTCCCCCATTCTTAACCAAAGATGCCTGTTGTGATGGCAGTATGTTTGCACTGAGTGAGTCCTCTGGTTCAGAGCAACTCCCCAGTCTGCACAGCGGCATGCTCTCCGCAAAAAAACGAATCTTCTGAGGGCAGCGGCTCTGCCATGAGCAGCGTTGTATTTGGAGATTCACATCATGGTGTGTTGTACCAGAAACCACTGGCATTCTGAACTCAAGGCAATGTATTCCCATAGCCCCTGCTGTATGAGAAACTGTCTGGCTTTTTGCAAATTGGAGACATGCCTTGGAATCTCTTCCCCCCCACCACCCTTTTTTTTGGTAAATATATATTTTAATCCTCCCAGCCTTAAATCCAGACAAGCAGATGCACTAAAAAGAGTACAATGATGTGGGCCGTGACCCAGCAACATTAGGGTTAGCAGTAGCTTTCCTGCCGCTGGCTGTGAAGAGATGATTATTGTGTATTCCTCGTGTCTGTTTGGTGATGCTCCATGTTTCAAACTATCATTTCCACTTTTTTCAGCAAGGCAGAAATCACTGTTGCAGCCTCCACATCTACTTTTCTTCCCAGTGGAGTCTGTTTGCTTCTGACATCCTGGAGGGCAAGAGGTACCTCAGTAGCTCTGTGTATGTTCATAGGATGGATGCACAGCAGATTCCCATGTCCTCCTTGAAACTTTTTTGGTCTGGAAAGGAAAGAAGAGTGCTACTTACCTCCCAGTTACCACAGACAAGCAAACAACCTTGGGTAAGATGACATTCTACCCAAGTCGAGAACCAAATATCTCGTGCACCATGCAGTGAGTGATAAGCTGGCACCCTTCCTGTTGGCAGCCAGGTGAACTGGTGCATACCCCAGAAATGCCAGAGGTGCATGCAGATAAAATTTGCCTTCTGCTAGATGCCTCCAGAGCCCAGCAGGAACATCAAGGGAAGGAATGAAAACAAATCCATTTGAAATACTTCTTGTAGTATTTAGGATTGCATCTAAGCAAAATCTCAAATGGGAGGTTAGGCTCCAGACCTCCAGACGCCCCTTCCAACTAGCATTTAGTTGAATCTATGAAAATGTCCCTCTCTTCCCCCTTTCATGACCAGTGAACATCTCCAACCTGCTGGGCCTTTTCCTTCATCCCCAGCTGCTGCTGCTTTTCTTAGCCTTCCCTTGGAGCTTGGACAGGCAGTGCTGGACCACAGAGCACCCTGTCCCTTCTCCATTGTTTTGGTCTGTGCTCTCTAATGAGCTCTGTCTTGATAAGATACAGCATATAACATGTTTTTCAACAGTCCACCGTCCCCTGGCGCTACTGAAGTCCCATCTGATTTTCCCAGGTGTTTCATTTATGGGTGTCCTTCCAGGCAGGTCTGTGGCACAAGAGCGTGGCTGCTTGGACAAATGGTGGCCCCACATGCACAGGGCTCTCTGAGGAAATCTCAGGCCTCTGCTGGACCCAGGGAAACCTTGGTAAAAGCTTGCCAGCCAGCTAAAGAGAAAAAAAGAGGGGAGAGAAGGTCCATGGTGGTGCCTGTTATTTCCAGCATGCATGTGACATGCCTGCATCCCTCCTGCAGGTGCATGCACATGCAGACATAACTGACAGCTAATTTGTGTCTCAAGACAATTCTGTACTGGGGAAAGGAGAGTGAAATTTCTAGTAAAAGTATCTATAGCCAGCCCTTGTCTGGGAAACCAGGCCCTTCTGTGCTCTCATTACTGATCCTCCTTAATTCAAATTGCTGGGGCTTTCAGGGTTACGGATACTGCAGTATAAGACAGACCTCACTGTTTCCGGAGGAGAACAATGGGTCTTGTAATTGTACCTTACAATTAGAGCTTGTCAAATGATCTGTTATGAGCTAATTATTTATAAGTGACACTAACTTAGACAAACAGCTACCACCGGTGAGTTGCTTGCAGCAGGTCACTCGTTTCCTATTTCTGGATTCATCGATGGTCAACGGTGTAAACTCTTAAGACACGAGGATTATGAAGACAAGTAAGAAATGTAATCCTCTCATCAGAATCTTTAGCAAATATTGATATCTGCTGAGTTCCACAGTTTTGAGGGTTGCAGCCTACCTGATAGGCCTTGGAGAGTTGGCAAAGATCTGTAGGACTCCAGAACTCTGAGCAAAACAATTATTTCGCTTTGATCTGTGAAAGCAAGTATCCATCAGTATAATTATTCAAGTAGTTCTGCTTATTCCTATCAAAGCTGTGGCGTTTGCAAGGTGTTGCAGCCTCAAGACAGATCACCAGAAAGGTGAAGGATCTCCATCCTTGATCTGTTTCAAGATTCAGTTAGACAAAGTCAGTGGCACCAGATCAGGCTGCCCTGATCTGATGTTGGCAACAGTCCTGCTCTGAGGGGGAGATTGGTCTGGTGACCCCCTGAGGTCCCTTCCACCAATGCTGCTGGGATGCTATGGTAAGCCTTGTTTGTTGTGAAGGAGGACCTGCACTCTCTGGTGTGATCCATGTAGGAGCATGGAGGGGTGGGCACAAGCCATCAAGGCTGAATGGACAGGGACAAAGAAGGTTTGCAGTATGTTAGCTGAGGGGGTTGGGGAGCAGGGAAAGCAGAGCTGCAGATCCAGCCCGTGCTGATAGATGTCCTACCGTCAGAATAGCCTAGAAACTCATGCTTTGAGTCCTCCTAGCAAAATCCCAGACTTATGCCTCTGAGTTTGGCCAACTTCCCTGGGTGATTTGGAAGTGCACAGACTGTCCCATAACCTGTCCCAGCACAAGCAATCCTCTGACAAGGCTCTCACGGCACATCTATCATGCTATCCCTGACTGCACCAGTAAATTCTGCTGCTATACAACCTGGAAACCCATTACATTCTGGGCATCTGGGAATCATTTCCAATGAAGATACAGCTGGAACTACACTCAAATCTCCTGTCTGGGAAAAAGCCAAGACTTCCCTAGCCTCTACTTAACTGTGTGTGGTGGGAAACAAGGGTGTGGAGGAGGGAAGGTAGGGACAGAGACAGTCTTCTAAAACAGGCAGAGGTTATACTGGAGATTTCTCTCCAGGAGAACCACCTCTGGGTGCAGTTAAATGCCACTCTGGAGGCATTTAAATGCCATCTGGAGGCAGGTACAGACCTGAAACAGTTGGGACTAACACACATTGGGATTTCCCTGGACCTATCCAATTTTCCACCTAGAAAGGCTGTTCAGGAGATTTTGAGAACTTTCGCCCAATGTCAGGGATTTCCAGTCACCCAGTGAGCAGGAGCAAGAACAAGAGCAGGAAGCAAGAGTAACAAGAGAAGGAGGAAACTGGTGGTCACAGGGGTGATGGCTGCCCCAGAAAATATGGACAGTGGCAGGACTGGCAGCGAGCCCAAAGCCAGAGCAGGAGGATTGCTGGGAGAACAAACAGAAAAAGCAGCAAGGGCAACAGCAAGAGAAGCAAATTCAGGAAGGGGAGCAACATCAGTCATAGTAGGATCAGTGAAAGGATAAGATGGTCTCAGGAGAGGGAAATGCAAGAGAGAAGTTCATGCATAGCACAGAAGCAAAGTTACTTATGTTGATGCCTGCTGTGGAGGTGGGAGAACTGTCCCAAGTGCATGTGGTGCCAGAAGAGGTGTACGATGACTCTTCTCTCCCTGTACCAAATGTGTACAGATGCACCAGAGCTATCTGTTTGGCCAATATGACAAAGTAAAGAGGAGTGACCAGGCAGTGTTTCAGGGCCCCAGGCTTTTCAGATGGCCTCAGGGTCCTCCAGGGAGAGCTTTATCTTCTCCACAAGGTCAGGGACAAATACCAACCCTACTGTCTCTCTGTATTTCAGACCCAACATTGGGTCTTCGTAGCAAGGCCTTGCTCTTCACAAGCAGAGAGCCAGAGTACCCTGGGAGAACAGAGTTGTTCCATGTTATAATTGTTGTGGATGTTGGCTTGTGGGCATTGTGGACAGACTTGAATGACTAGCATTCAAGAAGGGAGTGCGTCTGCAAGGAGACTATTCCTGCAAGCAGGAAAGGGGCTCAGGGAAGACAGAAAAGAAGGACTGCAAGACTCTCACTGCTGCAGGAGTACCAGCATCAGGAAAATGCCAAAAAGCTAAGATCAGGACCTGTTGCTAGAGAGGAATTGCAGCAAACAGGCAGTGAGAAGTGGATCATTTGTGGTCAGAGGACACTGCATGCTTGGGAGACCTCTGTACAGTAAAATTCGTGAAGAATTTGCAATGTCCTCACTGGGCCCTACAAATACACCTTGAAATGGGGACAGAACTGAGATGTTCCTCACACAGACCACATGCACATCCAAAGCAAGCTATATGTTGGCAGTAGTGACATGTCCTTCCCTTCTCTATGCCATAGGCAATATGGTCTCTACTGTTTTGTGCACATGAATCATGGCATCACAGCACTACTGGTGGAGGGGACCTTGGGAGGTCCCTGAAGCAATTTGACTGAGCAATATGGTGAGCCATCTCTGTACACACAGAGCAGAGAAGTTTGTGAGACACCCGCTGTGTGGTGTTGCTTTCTCTTCAGGCATCCACATTCACACAGGAGGAATCTCCATAAGAAAGTCATAAAGCTTTTTTTCCTCGTTGGCACTGTGACAGATGCCTCTGTGGTTAGAAGTCGCCTTTAGTTTCCCCAGAGAGAGACCAGAACAAATATGTGGGCCCAGCTGCTGGGAAATAGCAGTCTGGGATTCCTCCCGTGCCTGCCGGACAATAGGTGAGAAGAATGTGAAAATGCCTCGAATAAACAGGCAGTGCATTCCCTTTTCATGAGGAGTGGTTGCTGTTTCAGAAATGGGGAGGGATTTGTGGAATGGGCAGAGTTAATTGACAGGGTTTTTTTCAGGGAAGGAAAAAAGTTTTCTCTTCTTTCTCTCTGATCTCCACCATCCCTCAAGCAAGTATAGATTCACAAGTTCATGGCAGTGCAGCCCGGTTAATGAGCTGGTAAACACAACTGCATGGTGAAAATTGCTTTGTGGTCATCGTAACAACTGCTGTGAGAGGCTGACACTGAGGGTTTTGGGGGGGGGGAAGAAAGTGTGAACTAAATCTGTGTTTACTCTTCTGGGAGACTGGGTAAGTCAAAATCCCAGCAGAGGTGCTGAAATGCCTCATTTGATGAAAAAGATCCCCCTTTCACAGGTTGCTATCCCTGCAGCATGTTTCAAACACAGCTGTGAACAGCAGGTCAGGAGCAGGTACACACCTGGTGCAGCCACCCCTGTTTGCAATTCCTCCCCGAATTTTCTGTAGCAAAAGCAGAATCACCATGTTTCAGCCTTCTGAATGAAGGAAAATTCACCTTAAAGCAAGGGACTTAAGGTAATCTATCCATTTAGTGTATTGCAAACAAAGCAAAGTCTATCACAATTAAGAAGGAAAAGGATTGCTGATACGAGACTAAATGATGTAATCTTTTTGGCTGAAAATAAAGCCAGATTCTGGCAGCTGTGAAAATCGGAAACAAAACATGGCATACATTTTGGGGATGAGGATAGTGTACCAGTTCTCCATCTCTTGTGTCTTGTATTAAGCCTGGCTGCTGTTCTAGCTGGGATTTTTGAGTTTAACTGTGTGCTGTAGGCTTGTAGCAGAAACTACTTTTTAGCAGAGCAGACAACACAGCCCTTTTCACCTTAAAAGCTTTGGCTGTGTCAATCATGTCTCATTACATGCTCCCTGCTGTATTCATTCAGGTGATTTATGGATTCTTTAGGCATGACGGTTCAGCAATATTATCAAGGATTGCCCCATCTTGCAAAGATAAAGTCTATGAAGGCAATGTTTGACTTTGCACAGATGTTAAGTCAGAAGGGAAATGCTGAAATAGGCCGGAGGTAAAGAAGCAATCACTGAGTCTTGGCAGTGTTTTCATCACCTCTCAAAAGGGAATGAATCTGTTTCCAAAAGCTGCAGACATTTTATTTGCTGTTCTCTGCTGTTGAAAAGTGCTTTGTAATCCCAGATGGGCAAGAGACCTGAACTCAACTGACAGTGTATTAGAGGGTTTTTTGTTTGTTTGGCAAGGGATTAATTTGACCATTTTTATTTTAATCCTGCTTTGTACAAATAGAAACATCTGCAAAATTTTCAAGGTGAGCTCCTTGTCACGCTCTACTGGATTCACACTCTCTGTATAACCCTGGCTATTTCCAAGTACCAGAAATACTGACTAGATATTTTAACCTCCTTTTTTTCCCATTTGCAAAATGCTGGTGAGTCCAGCTTTTACATGGGTTGAATTCTGCTAAGTGGGTTGTTCCTGCATCAAAATATATCCACACCCCCTATGACATTTTGGCTCATCACATGAATAGAAAAGGCATTTTTCAGAATAACTGAGAGTCAAGCTCCAATTCTGGCAATTGATCACTACCTCAGCTGCCACCTGCAGTGTCTGGTGTGGAAGGAAACATTGTTTGAGATGGTGCATCTTCAAGTGTGAAGTTGTAAATACAGTGTCCTGAAGTGTAGGGCAGAAATGTTTAAAACTCATATGCAATGTAACGGAGACTAGCTTTGCAAAAGCCACGTTGTCCATAATTACCAAGCTGTTCACTGTTGTAGATAATTTTGTAATTGATACCGGTAAATTATTGACATTCCTGAATCACCCGCTTTTTCCGCAACTGCACTTCCACATAACTCCTTAAAGTTCTTGAGCAGGCTGAGCAATTCCTGCTTTGCTGGGGGAAAGTGGGGTAGAAGTCAAGCCATCACATTTCGAGTCTGAACTTTGGTTCACAATCACCAGCAAATGCTCTTAGAAAATCTTCTGCTGGACAGTTGCTGGGGTCACTGATGTGGTGTCCCAGAAAAAAATGATGCCATTTGCCCCTATTTGGCATTTTCCCCTTCTTAGTTTGAATGCTTGGATTTTTGAATTGGTGGAAACCTTCTTGAACTCTGGGAAGTGCATTTCCATGAAGGGCTGGAAACATTCTAGGGCAGTGAGCTTGCAAATTTCAGTGCTCCTCAAATGCTGAGGGTCATCTGTGTACCTACAAGGTCTTCACAGAGATCAGCTGAGGCTTCCCTTGGGCAAGACTGAATTTTGTAGAGCCTCTTCCTCCACCTGGAATGGTAAATGGCTGTTTGACAGCTGACACAGGATATGAGTTTAGTTCGAACACCCTGCATGCAGAGAACTTGTAATTTTAATAGAGTTGCCTGCTGCCATGTGACTTGGGCATAGATACAACCGGTGGGTCCTGTTTGTGCATTACTGCCTTAAGAATGCCTATTCTGATGAACATGTTCAAACTTGCATCAGTCTTTGGCCAAGAAAAGAAAACTGGGAACATTTTATGAATCACAGGCTGGAGACATGGGTTTTTATTTTACCTATAGTGTTTTGTTTTGTTTTTTCAAATCTCACAAGTGACATGAGTTTTGTCTGGTGTTTAGACCCTTTTTTTCTGTAAAGCTACCTGAGAACAAGGTGAACAGGGTAAACTTGGAAGGCATAAGGTGAAGCAGATTGCTTTAGGATGGGGTGTCTGCTGGTCTGGTGGTACTTGAACCCCAGAGATGCGAAGTAGTATTGTGACAGGTCTCAGGATGAATTACAAATGCCCTTGATTGCAGAACTGTGTGGTTTTTTTACTGGCACACATATTTCTGCAGCCAAGTTTGCCCATACCAAAGCCAGTCTGAACATTTGGGTTTAGCTTTGTGTTTCAGACATCCCCCAAGGACAGCTCTGCAGAAGATGTGTTCTTATGGAGCATCTGTGGTGCTTATCCATAGTAATGCCACAGTAGTGAGTAAGAGAGTAAGAATGAGCGAGTAATCCACTGCAGTGAGAAGAGAAAGTCCGTCTACGCCAAAATAGTTTCATCTACACCAAAATAAAACTACCTGTTAAACAAAGGCAATAAATTATGAAATTCAACAAATCACAGCCAGGCTCAGGCTGGAGGCACAATGGGTGGGGGTCTTTGGTCTGACCCAGCTCACAGCAGGGCAAACATCACAGCTACAGCAGGTTGCTCAGGGCCGTGTCCAGGTAAGTCTGGCCAATCCCTGAAGATGGAGATCCCCCACTGCTTGCGACCCTGTCGTAGGGTGGCACCACTTGCACGGGGAAGGACTGTTTCCTTAGGTCCAACCAGATTTTCTCTCATTGCAACTCGCACTGTGGCCTTTGGTCCTTTTGCTGTGTCCCTCTGATTATATCTTGGTTTTACAGTTATTCTGTAACCACTAATCTCCTTAAAACCTGCCTTTAGGGTCATCTAGTAAACTAATAGGCAATGATAGTGCAGTCCCAGCAGTTATAAAGATGTTCAGGGGCAAGGTCTCTATCCTGTGAAATCCCATGAGCCAAGTTTGGAAGAATGGGCGGCAGACATAACACTTCCCCTGGGCCAGGCTCCGGGCTTGCAGGGCAAGAGGAACCAAAAACACAAAACCTCTTCTCCTGGGGATGAGTCAATTCCCTCTGCCAACACTTCTGGAGAGGCTCACTTCCCACTGGGATGTACAAAGCCTGGCTGATTACAGCAATGTTCTCATTGTACGGGTTCACGTTGCAGTGAGATAACCAGTACAGTTTTCATATGATGGCAACCTCAACTCAAAGCTCAGCTCCCTTGCCTTAAGAGCTGTTTCGCTGCTTGTCTCTAATCCCAGCATCACATTTTTCCACAGACACTGGCTGAAGAGCCAGAAAAACAACCAGGCCATCACCCAGCTTCAGACAAAGGCTTCAGCTGCACTGAAATGTGGCACCCTGTTTCTAGGAGGAAACCCTTAGGCCAGGAATAAAAACCTACGGCTAGACTGTGACTGGGCATAGACCCTACCTAAAGCACTTAGGTGTGTGCTGAAACCTCAGTAAATAAAAAGAGAGGTGAGCAAATGTTTAAAGCCACTGGTCTATTGTTGATCTTGAAGCTTCATTCCCATATTTTGGATCCTCCTTTTAAATGGAATTTGTGATACACTAAGTGTTAATAAAAACAAACAAAATGATCTCAAATTAATTTTATTCAAGCTTGATGATGTAAAGTGTCACCCTTATCCTACCAGCATCCCTTGTGACTATTTCTCCATTTCATATAAAAACCTTCTGAGCCTTTAAACATGGGCTGCACTCTAGAAAGCTAACATTAGCAGCATTGGGCTGCCATGAGTAACCTAATGGACTGGGAATGAAAGATGCCTGAAAAATTGCAAACAGTTCTAAGACGCAGAGGCAAAAGGCAGCAGTCCTTTGCTGTTGCCCTCCCAGCGATTCATCACATAAACCCGTTGCCTGGGGACATCCGCCTGCAGACGTCTTTGCAACTCTGCATCCGAATGTGTGCTTCCTGCTGGGGCCTTTGCTTTTGCTCCGCTTAATCGATGGCTTCCACACTCCAGTTAACTCTTTGCCCTTTTCACTGCCCAATTGTTTGTGTATTTCTGTGGTCCCCCCAGCTTTGTAGCTTGCATTGTTATTCACATGAGTGGGACAGAATAGCTGAAGGGGGGAAAAAAAAGTCTCCGTCAAATATTTAGTAAACCCCAAAGAGCCGTTTCCTTTCTTATTTTGCAATCTTGGCACATGCCTTCTGTTACTAAGCGGCCTTGCATTCAAAGGCTCCCCATCTCCCATTCTTTCTCCCACCAGGTGCCCAGACTTACAGCTTTGGCAGCTGCTGGGATTTCAAAAGGGCCTATAGTCCTCTCCCGGCAGGTGAGCCCCCCATGCCTCTGCCAAAGTAATTTCCAATCAAAGGCTCTTTGAGAGCGTCCCCAGGAAATTGACTGTGGATGTGTCACCACTGGCGGTGCCGTCACAAAGCCCTCTCTTGAGCTGCGTCTCAGACCAAGCAGAGCCGCTGGGCTGGTGGGCCCAATGGGAGCCACAGGGAGCACAGCCCAGCCTGGGGATCGGGATACTCCGACAGTGCTCAGCTGCCATTTCACCTCACCGTCAAAGGTGCTGTTCTCCTTCAAAGGGCCCGTCTGCTTTCCAAGTGGCTGGCAAGCTGCATCTTGGCTTTACTTCCATATAACTGCTGGCTTTGAAGCCCAGCAGAGGCAAACCATTTGCACTGTCCTTAGGAGGCGACAGTGACATTCATTGCCTCCTTCTCACTGAGTGCTTCTGGCATCTTGGAGAGGGCAGATCTCGTACTGAGAAGCAATAACACAGGGTCAGGCTCCACAATATCATCTTCTTTTCATCCCTTCCTTTTTAACTTGATTAAAACGATCTGTTTTGGTTGCAAGTGATGGCTGTGCACAGAGAGAGAGATGCAAGATTGCAGTGTCCTGGTGGAGCAATGGGGAGGAAGGAAGGAGAAGAGAGGAGACACAGTGGGGAAATGCTCTGCTGCAGAGAACAGCTGCGCTAATTTAGACAAGGTAAACCTGTCGATGATCCAGCCAACTTGTTCCTTATGGCAGAAAGACAATTTTGCCTGTCCTGTTGCAGCAGCCTTTGCTCCCTGCTCCTATCACTCGGGGGGCCAGTTTGGAGGAATGAAGGTGGCAGAAGACAGCTAAAACCTACTTCTCTGTGCTGCACATGGCTGAAATGGGATTAGGACCAGCACTAACTCAAAGCCCACAGGAGGTGCTGGAGGGAGGTGTGAATGGGTGGGAGCAGTGTCTTCCTGGGTATGATACTGCAGACTTGCAGCCTCCCCAGACTTGGGATTTTTAAGCAATTTTAAAGAAGCAAAGCTGGCTGAAAACAGGGGAGCTTTCTCTGAGTTATATGGGGTTCTACTTTGGACCACAAAGTAACTGCATTAAAGATGCGTTGATGCTTGTATGACTTGAACACTAAACCTTCTGATCTGGACTCAGATACGTGCCAGTGTGCCAAAAGGCTAAGCACAGCTTGGAAAATAATCCACCATCAAGGCCAATGAATACTAGAGCCCAGCTCTTTTCACTTTCAGTAGGTAGGATTAATGGTGCTTGGAGGTAGTAGAGAGTAGGTGGAGAGGTTTCTGAGTTGCAGGGTGGTTCTGGATGCACTCCAACCATTGTGTATGGATAGACACCAATTGTCATCATTTAGGGGAGAAAAGGTTTCTGTTCCATTTTAACGCAAGAGAAAATTAGTGATTGAGAATATCATTAAATAACTTTCCATTGGTCCAAACCAAGGGACATATATCTTCACAGAGCTAACGGCATGTACTGTTAATTTATATCAAAGCTCTCCTCTTGGCTTAGATGACTCTTTTCTTAGGATGGGTTGTATTTTCTTCTTCATCTGGACAGTTCCAGGTCATGGAGACCCAGATCTACTGGGATCCTCTGTGTGCTGCTGGAATAGAGCTTCTGATACAAAAATGTAAGTAGCCAAGGGGAGTCAAGTACATGTTTAAAAAATGGTGGATTTGGCACAACTTCACTTCACGTGTGCTGCAGAGACATCTGTTATTGCATGAACATAGAGACTGGATTTAAAGGTGAAGCAGTTCTTACTTTGTCCTCACTTTCCTGAGCATGGCCTTTGCATATTCACAGCCCCTGTCTGAGCATGAGCTGGCCTTGCTGAGGGTTCAGCAATAAATTGCCTCACTCTGAGTGTTTTTATTTCCACAGTCTGTTGGGAAAGAGGAGAATATTACTCTTTTTGAGCCTACATTCTGAGTGGAAGCCATGGTGCAAGGAGAACATGGCATAAGGAGAACAAGTTTTTATTTCTTCTGAGACACTGGGTGATTCAGCGACTGAAGAACAGAAAAGCCATGATTCTTCAAAGGATGGGGTATTTGATAGTTTAAAGCCCTTTGAATGTAAGAAACACCATGCAGATGTTGGCTAATTGCATCTCACAGCACCTCCCCAAAGCAATTGGTGTTGTGTAATGAGGTTGCATTTTCAGATTGCCCAGACCTGTGCTGATGTGGAGCAGACCTCAGGCTCCTGACAGATGAATGACACTGAATTTTCCCACTAAGTTTTCAGGGTCTCTTGGCAGACAGACCCAGTGGCATCCTCCTGCTCCAGCTCTGGAGGTTCCTGGTTGGGATATCTGTAGACCTGCAGGAACATGTGTTTCCGGCTGTTTCCCACACACTCCTCAGTCACCTCAGGGACAGCCATGGATAAGTATAGCATGGATAAATGCAGCAGAGAGACTGAAAATGGAGTATGGAAACCAAGAGGTGGGAAACAGTTAATGAGTGAAAAAAGTGGAGCTACAAGGGATGATGAGGTTGCTGAAGCTGCAGATGTATACCAGTCACACAAGAATCTTCTCTTGGTGAAGGCAAGTGAAAATCTTGAAAAGGATGGCCTCTTTGTTGTTAGAAAGAACAGTGCTCTGATGCTACTGGTTCCATAGAGGGGCTCAAAAAGAGGCAACAGTCTGTGAATAATAAGTAACATGGGTAAAGGTCTTTTGTCAGTTGGGAAATTTTGACTCCAGGATCCTCAGTGTGAGAGGAAGTTGCAGTAGGGCTCATAGTTCATGACTGAAAAAAAGACTGTGAGAAGAGATGACATAAACTTTCAAAAAGCCATTCTGTAATATAGTAAGGACAACCTGGCTTGTTGCTCAGAGCTATGGCCAGGAAAGCCAATAGACTTCCAAGGCTGAAAATGAATTATCCAGCCAAGGGTGGGAACAGGAGACAGAAAGGCAGGCTCAAAGCTAGGAGCTAGCTGGGTCTGCCAGCACATTCCTACCTTCAGACATGTTGGAGGCACTGGCCAGTTGGGAATAACCATATGTGCAGCACAAAATGGACTTGTGGGGAGGCTGCCCTCATGGAAATAGGTGAGAAAGATGGAGATACAATCTGCATTCCTGTCATTCGTTCATCTGCTAGTGGTATAAGGAAACAACCCAATTGTAAGGAAACAACCCAACTCTCCCAGAACTGATGTTCATGGCAGCTTCCTCCAGAACACACCCTGAGGCTCATACAACATGTGCTGCTGTCTTGTACAGAAATATACTCAAGAAAACTTTTTGGTCTGGGGCAAATTTGAATCTCCTGCTGAAGAGGCCTCAACACAAGCCAAGACTGAGCAAAAAGTAGCACAAGTTATTCGTGTCTTTTGGCTGACCCAGTGTTCGGACTGGCTGGCCACACTGGCCAGTGTGTTATCCACTAGGCTGGATAACAACTTAGAGGCATGTTTTGTGTCTAAGATGGGATTATATTCAAAGATATTACCTCTGATGTACTTTTGCAAGATTTGCTGAATTACATGTGGGAAAATGAATCCAGTGAGAGAGAACTGCATTATACTGGCTTCCATTAGGAAAAAACACACCCAATTTAGGACCTGCCAAACAAAATAGGCCCTGAAAGCCCCAGAGATCCTAGATCCATGGTGCAAGTCTGGTATTGCTGTTAGAAATAATTGCATACTACAAGTTCGCAGACCCTGCAAGATCATGTCCTATGGAAGCACTTCTTTTTCTAGCCAAACCGTCACTGTTCTGTGAATTCCTGGTCAGGTCCTTTGCACCACCCATAGAATATTTTAAGTTTTTGGTGAACAATGTTGATGCTGTATCACAAAGCTACCCAGAGTCACAATGTTGTTGAGCTTTAACTTGGCAAAGCGTCTTGCAAAAGGCAGTCCAGCTGTGCCAGGATCCTCGTTTCATACTAAACAGCCTCCTTGCCTTTCTTGCAAGCACTTTGAAATAATATTATTTAGCACAATGTCAATTTCCCTAAAGTTTCTGTTAAAACTATGTGTTAAAATTGCACTCCCATAGCATCCACTGTTGTTTATTAGGAATGTCAGATGACCATAATTACAAAAAGCCTTAATGTAAGGGACAAATAACTTAACCTTTGCAGCTGATGTGTCAAGATCGTCAAGACAAAGGAGATCAGCTCAGAGGCTGATAGGAAATGGTAGATGTCTGGTTTGGATTTTGTGGTTTGGAAGGGAGGCATAAAGCTAACTTGCCCACAAAGTGAAATACTTTACACCCCTTAAGCATTCTGATACGTAAAAATGGTTTAGCAAGAGTTGGAGTTAGCAAGGAGACACAGCTGGACATTAGATCCCTTGAGCGCGCCTTGCTTTCATATCCACTTAATAAATGTTCATCAGAACAGCAACAACCCACTCGGCCTCTTATTAATGAGACTTGAGGTGTGTATGTGCAATGAGCTGGGTCCTTAATGCTGGCTGCTTGCCTCGCAGCATCACAGGAATGGCACCCCAGGCTGAATGGAGCTGGGAACAAAAGCAGCTGCACTTAGCTTTGCACACTTCTGCCTGTTGGGGCTCACATCATGCACAGATTGCCACAACTTTCTGTAATGGAGCTAGAATTGTCATATCACAGTGCCCCAAGACATTTTGAAGGTGGCACTTGGGCATAACCATGCTCTTTCACCCTTGGACAGGGCTTGTAGGTCACAGGACCATTCTTGTTCTCTATCAGCACTAACACTTGACCCACTCTAGATGGGGACTTTATATGACTTTGGGTTGCATTACAGCTAGACAAGGCAGCTTTTCTCAAACAGATCAGCAAGAACTGGTCCTCAGGACTACAAGATGCAGACTCCACGGGTCAAAACATTTGGTGTTTCTTAAGCACCCAAATTTCCCCAGGTATAATGTACCATCCTTCCAGACATCTTCTCCTTTTGTGTAGATGGAAATGTCTTTCCCTTCTCTCTCCTTTCCTGTTTTTTTTTTTGCTTCTAGATAGGTTCCTTTTTTTATGCAGTTTCTTTGAAAGTGCTTCATATCTTCTCTCTCCTGTATGACAACAATATTCCTCATCTCTTTGTGGGGAACTTACAAGGTGAAAGAGGTTTGAATCTTGCCTTCTAAATTTTGGTTAGCTAGCCACTGCAGTTGTAGCACAAGCAGCAGAGGCTGCTGGTTTATAATTTAAAACTTGTTCCAATGAGCCCTGACATGGCTTTGGGTCCTGCTTGATTTGTTTTCTTGGGAAATGAAGAGTCACCAATCACTGCACAGGGCTGGAAGGCCATTTGTTCCAGCAGAGGAGCAGCAGGAAGGGCTCATGAGGCTAGCCATGAGGAGTCACACAAGCTCCAATTTCTGCATGCTCCGGCTCCTGGGAGGGTTGGAGTTCCTCAACAGCCAGCATGGATGAATCACTTCTCTGGAAGCACCACCATGCTGCAAATGGGATATATAGCTGTGGGGTGAGCTGAAAACTTCATCCACACTGCAAAGAGAAAGGATTCTGGGAGCAGAGCCATTTTGCAACATGTAATTCCTATTAGCACCAGTATCCCCATGTAGGACATGAAGATGTGAGTACTCATGTTCCTAAGTGGTTTTGGCTGGGGAGCTGAAGAGTTCTACAGAAAATCTGGAAGAGCTTTTTTTTCTAGGGGAAGAATGAAAGGAAGGAACTTCATGTGGGGTAATGGTGTGAGCTGGTGAACTTGCTGCCCAGAGTAGGGATGCTGCTGGAGGCAATGACTCTTCCCAGAGTGGGGACACTGAAAAAACTTACATTCCTGCTACTGGAAGAGGCTGTGACACTGGACACTCTTGTGAGTGGAAGTGAGATGGACTCAGTGACACTGGTTTGTGGAGGCAGGAGAAGGGAACAATATTTCCTAGAAGGAAAGCTGGCAGTGTTTGCTGCAGGATAAAGGGCACAACAAGCCCAGACCCTGCTGAAGGAGATGGGAGGGTCATAGTTGCCTCCAGATGTCCCTCCACAGAGATGCACATGGTGGTTGGTATGGAGAGGCCATCCCACAGGGCTGTGTGAGAGGGCTGAATGCAGTGCCTAGGAGCTGAGACATGTCTGGGAAGAGGCAGCTGAGCACTGGTCACCCTCATGCAAAGAACTGGGTTAGCAGTCCTTGGGTCACACAACGGGGAAGGTCAGCCTCTCTGGGGTTGTGAGTGGGCTGGAAAACAGGTGTGATTTGCCCAGGAGAGAAGAGTCTCGATCTTTGCCTATGGGGAAGGAGTGGGATATATTACTGCTCCTTAGGGATGTGGGAAGGAAGGCCAAATTTCTTATTCTTTTTTTAAGGAGGGACCTGTGACAGTGTGGAGAAGACTGTGGAGATAGAGTTTTGCAAAGTTAATCATCCCATTTGATATTACTTTATAATTTTCTGTAATTTAAAGCCTTTTTTTTTTGTCTTGTGCCAGGGAGTGATTCATTCAGAAACCCAAACCATGTGTTTCTTAGAATAAATTTGTGTTTTTCTCTTTGGAAGCAACAGAAGACCCTTGAAGACTCTGTGTTGGCCTGCTGGGCGGGGAGAGGAAGAAAGAACAAAGTTTTTCTCTATACCAGCACTGATTCTAGTCTTCAGATCTTTTGGTTTTGATCTGGAAAGATGTAGGCCATAAGAACTGTGATGTGATGGGGGCTTTGATGCTTGTTTTGTTAAAAAAAAAAAAAAGAAAAGAAGTGTTTTGATTGTTAACACTGACAGAAACATATATGTATGGATACTCAGCCTCAGCTTCGCCCCTGACAAATTTCTGTGGTGAGTCCAAAGGTGGGGGCAGATTCCCCAGGGGGTTGGGTTCCCCTGCACCATTTGCTATTTACTGCCAGAGACAGGTCATGGCTGGACCCCAGGCTTCACCCAGACTACTTCTTTGTGCCTGTAATTAGCAGATTATAGGGGCTTTCAGCTGGGAAGGCTTGCTTGGCAAAGGGCCAGAGACTAGAGGCATGGGTTGCTGTGTGGAGGACAGCCCTGGAGCCTTTACCAGTTCTTGGCTCCCACTGGGATGTTGTCTGATGAGAGCAGCAAATTTTATGAAACAGAAGTTCATTGCTGAATAATTATGGGCTTGAAAAAGCCACTCGAAAACAATTTGCCTTTCTCTGTTTTGGCAGTGTTAGTGCCTTGGGAAAGGATTCTTGAGGTCAGCAGGCCAAAGATATGGCTTTTCTTCTCTTTTTCTTTCTTTTCTCCTTTTATACATTTCCCGTTCATGAACTGATCTGATCCAGTGCTGATGATAGCCCTACTCTGAGTGGGAGGCTGGACCTGAGACTTCCAGAAGTCCCTTCCCCTAAACACTATGAATCTGTGAGGCTATAAATCAAATCACTTCCACCCTTGTCTTCCACGTACAAATGTCAGTGCCCCAGGCAAGCACTTCCCTGGCAGGGGGAACGGAGGCCAGCTGAAACACACTCTTGCAGTTTCTCTTCCATCTGAAAAAACTCCTTGTGACTGGAGTTTAAAGCTTTCTTTGGGCCTGCCCTTGCCAGCTGGACTCCCAGGGCCATCAGCAAAGGCCCTTTGATTAAACACTGACTACTTATGTCAACTATGAAGAGACTATAGAGGAGTGACCCTGATTACAGCATGTTGTTGGAGGAGGTTTGGGCAGACACACAATTATACATGTCATGGAGCCAGTCTATGCTGAAGACATTGCATAACAGTAATTCATTATGACCTGAATTATTTCTCAGTTATAAAAGCTGAGCAAACAGCCTTGTCCTTGTGTGACTGATGCAGTCACTTGGCTGCACTGTATATAGCCTGCTGGCTTGCTAATGCAAGAATCACCACTGGCTGGGAAACAGGCGCCCTGAACGGAAATGGCCACCATGAAAGCAATTCTTCCCCGCTGATTTTTTTTACTGGTAATAAAACAGTATTCCGTGACTCGCACTTGACCTTCAGTCCCAACCCAATTATTTTGGATCTTCCCAGATCAGCAAAAAGGGGTCAAGTCTCCCCTGCACCCGCCCGCAAGAGTGGTACAATAGTCACAGCCTGGAGCAAGGCTGGGATTCACTTTGTCCCAAGATGAGCACTCATCTCTGTGCATTTTTTCATGGGGTGATTGCTCTGGGGCAGATGCCTAAATCCCCTCCAAACTTAGTGGGACACATGCTAAATGTCTAATACCGGTCTAAGACCCTGCAGGCTTGTCTGAATTTCTTCACAGCAGACAGCAGGGTAGTGCTTACGAGAAACCTTTTGCCTTTCTCTCCAGACTAACTTCTACACACCTCCCTTCTGCAGAAGGACCTTGGAGGTAGACACTGTTTTTTTTCCCTGAAGGCATCTCTCTATGAGTCTGGCACACAAAAAGATGAAAACACAGGCAGTTTCAGTCTGGAAGCACCCCTGGGTGGGGGGTCTCTGGTCCAACTGCAGCTCACAGCAAAACCAATGCTGCAGCTTCAGCAGGTTGCTCAGGGCCATGTCCAGGTGAGCCTGGGCAATCTCTGAGAATGGAGATCCCCCACTGCTCAGGGCCCTGTGTCAGGGTGGTACCAGTAGTGAGGGGAAGGACTGTTTTGTTATGTGCAATTGGGATTTCCTATGTTACAACTTGTGCTACTCTCTCTGGTGCTTTCACTGTGCCCCTCTGAGCGGAGTCCATCCCCGTCATCTCTGTAACCCTTCTGGGCAGTGGAATATGCAGTTGGATCCCCCTTCATCTTCTCATCTCCTAGCATAACAAGCCTGGCTCCTGCAGTGTCTCCGCAAAAGCCCTGGCCTCCAGCCCCACCATCACTGCAGCCTCCACCGGACTTGTTCCACTTTATGGATGTCTCTTTTGTGTGGGAGTCCGAGATGATCACAGGATCCAGATGTGGCCTTGACAGTGCTGGACAGAGGGCTAGCCACCACAGAGCCCACGGGGTCACAAAGAAGCGCCCACAGACCTCAGTGTATCCTCAGTGAACATATATCCGTTTGTCCAGGCATCTGTCTAGATAACAGAAAAGGAACTGTCTCAGGCCAGACAGAGAGCACTCTCCTCTTCCCAAGCAGGTCACCCTTCTGCCTTCCCTTGCCTGCCCACCCCATGTCAATCCAGCAGGTCCAAACCTTCCTCTCTGACAGGTTTGCACTGCTTTGCACTACTAGGGATGACCAACAGGAACCAAATGCAGACCTAGGCGGTCTCCATCTCCTCAGTTTGGATGTTATTCAGTTTTGGAGTCATGCATGTTATGGCTGCATGTCCTGGACCATAAGGGAACAACCTTTCCTTGGATTCAGAGAGGAAGAAGGAGCCTTCAGGTCAGTTTTTAGGATCCTGAGCCTGCAAAGAAATCAACAGCACACACCATGTTTTATCCAAGACAATGGGGCAACACCACCAGACCTTTAGCCTTGAAAAACTCAGGCTGCAGTGGGCTGTGACCAGTTGCACTATCCAGAAGTGATTCAAGGCAATGGGAGCCTGAAGGTGGAAAAGGGAGGCAGGAGTTGAAAGAAGACAAGGTAAGGAGAGATATTGGTTGTGACATGGACATAAGGTGAATGGAGGTGTTTGGGTCCCCTATCCAGGGGCTACAGTGTATTTGTCCAGCTGATCCTATACTCCAGATGCCACAAGCTGACAATGCAACCCTGCTCTGGACGTATTCAAGCACAACTCAAACAGGGATGGCATCTGTGGTACGGTCAAAAGAGACCCCAGGACAGCCCAGGGCCACTGCTCAGCCTGGTGCCTTCAGGCCATGTCTCACCAGGGAGGCCTCTGCAAGAATCAAAGGGCAAGGGAAGGCCTCGGCAGCCTCTCTGACATCCTTCCAGCCACCTCCTCCAGTGGGTGAAGGCAGGCGTAAGGTTGTGCTGTCTGGCCTCCCGGTGTTGTTTCCACTTCCTTTCATCTATACATATCTTCCCAAGCTCCCCCTGCCACTCTTCTCCTGGCTCTTGTGTCCCAGCTCTCCTCCAGCTGAGCTCCAGACCATTCCCATTCTGCCTGTCCTCCTATCTTCAGTTGTGGCTCAGTCCTGCTGGTGAAGCGCCTGACAACCCTGCAGCTACCACCCACCAGTCCCTTTCTGATCTTCCCTACATGGTGATCTAGTTCCTAATTAGAAAATCCCAAGGATGATCTCAGGTTCCTGCTTTGTCTCATGCCTGTCTTAATCTATACCATTTTCTAACTTAACAGTCAAGACAAATCTGCAGGGGGGTCAATGTCTTTTGCTGGGATACAGCGTCATTGCTGCTTCAGGAGCTCAGCAGCTGAGTTGCTGAAAGCTGGGCTCACCATGGTCAGGGCAAGATTTGAAATAATGGTCCTGCAGGCAGCACAGGTGAATTTAAAAAAGTGCAGTGAGTGAACTGACTATGAAGGAAAAACCTAAGCTATCCATTCACTGCATGGGTAAGAGGAAGGCCTCTGATGTTTGCAAACATGGCTGGATGTGGCCCCTCACATCTAGGAGTGCAGGAACAAAAAGAAGATAAGCAGGGTCCAGCTGTATCTTCCACTGTCCAAAGAGGTGACAGACAAAGAGGCTCAGAGGGGCACAGCGAAAGCACTAGCAGCCCCAGCACAAGCCACAAGAAAAAAATCCCAATTGGACATCAGGAAGCCATCCTTTCCCATGCAAGTGGGCCTGCCCTGGGACAGATCCCAGAATGCTGGAGGGTCTCTCTCCTCAGAGACTGGCCAGACTCACCTGGACACAGCCCTGGGCAGCCTTATGTAGCTGTGACATTGGCCCTGCTGCGAGCAGGGGGCTGGCTACAAATCTCTAGAGGTCCCTTCCCGCTTAAATCTCTCTATGATCTTGCGAAATATATGACGGTGGATCTGATCTGATGTGGATCTTCTCCACAGAAGCTTTGTGATCCTAAGCATGTGGTCATCAGGAAAGCCAGACATTACAAACAAATACATAAATAGTCATCAGGAAAGCCAGAGACAGAGCAAGACCAAGGTTATACAGGAAAGAAAAGAGAAGGGGTAGCTGAGGTGGACTTGCTCTTCATGTCCAAAGTAATTAGCTTTAAGATACTACTCAAATGACTTGACTTTCCTTCATACTTCTACCCTGGAATGAGGAGACAACATAAAAGAACTAGAGTCTCAAAATAGGCATGTATCCTCCCCCGCCGTGTGAAAACTGAAAGGGCTTCTCTATGAGACAGATTATTTTGGTGTGTGCTTGCTGTTGTCATTCTTCATGCAGAGGCCTGATGAGGTGTGCTGCAATCCTGTGTCTCCAGCACAATAGTATGGTGTGCTCATTTCTGCTTTCAGGCCGTTTGGCATGGGCAGCATTGCCCAGAGGGAGCATTATGCTCTGGAAGGGAACTGCCAGGCATCTATCCCACAGTAGGAGCTTGGACTCCCTGTGTCATCAGAAAGGAGAGCATTCTGCCCTTCTGAGGATCCCAGCAAGAGATGCTTCCTATTTAAAGGTCTTAGCTGAAGCTAAATCATTCCCACATGATGCTTTGAGAGTATCTGTATGTTGGTGAGTTGCTCTGCTTTGCATCAGGAAGCTGACACTGTATTTCTTTCCTGAACTCACTCCATTTTTGTCATGGTCTTCAAGATCTCCATTTCTTCAGTGTAACAGGATGCTTCAATTAGCCTGATTCGAGACAAGTGACATCAGTCAGAGCTGACATATCCCATCACTGAGCATCTGAATGATTGGCTCCTAGTGATAATTAGAAGAAAAAGTGAAGAAAGCTTACAGTGCTTCCCCAGACACTTTTATCTTGTTTCCTTTTTTTGAATAGGAGTTTTTAATGCCTTTTGAGACCTGTCAGGCCTCAGGCAGGTCATAAGGAGCAGCTCTGCACTCTCTGTGCTGGCTCTGAGATCTGCAAAGTGTTTCAAACTGCAACTGTGGATGCTGTTCAAAGAAATGTTGCTTCAACAGCTCTGCTTGACTTCAAGTAGCCTCTCCCCTTGTGCATTAGTAAAATATAAAGATAGCTGCCCAGTCTCTTTGTTATTTAGCCCACAACACAGGGCACATGTGTCCCCAGGGCTCGCATATACAGCCACAACTACTAGTCTGTGAGGCCTGATTTTTCTATGATGCTGTACTGTCCTAGGTCCAAGTCACAAGCTAATTTTGACCTAAGTACGGGGATCTTCCCGCAAAAGCAAACATTTTTTGTTTGCTTCCAATTTACTGAGTTCAAATTTCCCTCCTCCATGTGTTCTTTATTCTGAAGATGGCTTGAACATCCTATGTATCAGGCAGGAAGGGTCAAGGGAACATCTGCAGGATTTCCTCATGGTGCTAAATAGTAGCACAGCCACCTCCCAAACACAAATAGACCATCATCAAATAGACTCTTGAGCTTCTATAGCCAACCATTTGTAAAGGCTGGGCACAAGAAGTTTCACCCCCATGACCATCTGCTTCCAGGTCAGAGAACCAGGATCCATGTGCAGCAATGTTTGAAGGCTGCCATGCCAGTTCTCCAGCTGCTGTCCCATTGCTTACTGTGCTCCTGTGAGAAAAAGGGAGAAGAGGAAGTGGGAACCCAGGAAGAGGAGATGTCTTCAGGCAGGAGGATGAAAAGGGGAACTAGAGGGAAGCTGCAGGTGATAGAAGAGACTTCTGCTGTCCTAAGATTCAGGGAAAAATCCCAAGATTGGAGACTGAGCAATTGTGTTACCAGCTAGTTCCTTCAGCAGCATTTCTCCAGCTGTGTTCTGGGTCACTGAGGGCGTGTGTTCCCGCATCCAGATGGGAGTGTTTTCCTGCAGGGGCAGGCAGATGTCTCTGACAGACAGCCCTTGCTGTGGAGTGACCATCTCTCACATCTAACTGCTGGACAGCTCAGCAGCAGGGAGCTGAACAGCCTTCCCTTCAGACCTACCACGAACAACAAGCTAACCCCAGATAAAACACTTGAGGCTGGCTTTAATGATGAGCACATTAATTAGTTATTTGGAACAAAAACCCTACTCCATTATGGCAATAGTTCAGAACAGTGTTGTGCATCCAGTATATTCAGGCTTCAGGCTAAAAATAAAAGAAATCCAGACCAGATCAAGGGCTGTTTGTGCACCCAAAATGCCCAGTAGCTAACCATAGCAGAAATCATCCTGGTTCATCCCTCCATACTTGTCTACTTCAGAAGATATTCCTCTAGACGAACTCTGCCAACATGTTCAGTGAGTCAGGATGTCTTTTGCCATCTTCAGTAGTGTTGTCTGGCGACTCCCAATCATGTAGTGCTATCTCTTTGGTGCTTTTGCCTCCTTAGAGTTGGGGTGAGTCCCCAACTTGTTTGTTATCAGGGAGCAGTAGTACCATGAGGACCATTTGTAGATGAGGGCTTTCTGATGGACCAACATCTTCAACCCAGGTGGAAACCAACTAAATGAAAGATCTGTACCTGGCTGTTACTTTACAAGTACAGAAAAAGAGAACAGACTTTACATTAGGAGAGAAAACACCCTGGAGTGAACATCTGTCTTTAATGTGCAACATAGTGCATCAGCACTGCTGGATAGGTCTGACATGACAACAAGGAAGATGAAAGTGTGTCTTGCTAAAGCACCACTCTGCCTTTCTGTGAGAAGTCAGGGAAAGAAGTTAACATTTGAGGGCTGTGTCAGTCTGAGAACCACAAAATCTGCACAAAACCATTCACACAGAAGCAGGAGGTCCTGCTGTAATTCTGTTCCTGGGGCTACCTGACAGTGAATGCATCACTTCCCAAGAGCTCAGCCAGACTGGGACTGGGATTTTATTGCATTTTCACACAGTTGTAAATGTTTGTGTTTAAGCAGCTATTATTCTGAAGTAAAAAGCAACTCTGAAATCCACCTGATGTGTTACTTTTACTCCTGGAAACCTGGGTTGATTTCTCACCATGAAAGTCTGGAGCTTCATCAGCATCTTAAAAAGCAAGGAAATTGCACTTTCATCCTCACTTTTCCACTGTGGGGAACTGAGTGGTAAAGCAGAATAAACTTAGCCCTAGCTGCCCTGTAACAAGCAAAATCCCTCTTTTCCTGGGTTGGGGGGTGGGTTCGTCCTGTTCAGTCAGATCTCAGTGAAGAGCAATATCAAGCCACACGCATCTTTTATATCTCAGTACTTTCCTGAGTCTGCTTATTATCCTAGAGGTTGAGCTTGACCCAACACAGGGGAAAATCCCCGTTGAAGCTTAAGGTGGAGATATAAATTTCAGGGAGAAAGATCCAGACCTTCTGAGATAGCCAGAGTGGAAAGTGTAGTCCTGTTGCACAAAAAGGACACTTCCCTGGAGAGGATCTTGTGGGTGAAAACTGAGGTGTGGGAAATACTGCAGCGCAGGGAATCCCAGTGCCTGCTCTGTCTGGAGGGAGAGCAGAGCAGCTGGAGGTGGATGAGGAAAAGATATTCCCTATCTGTGTGCTTTTCCTTTCTTTGTTCCATCCCACAGATATTTGTAACTGCATTGTCAATTTTGGATGCCATGAACAAATGCATCTGCATTTGCCTTAGCCTGGCTTGAGTTCACTGGGCCATTGGCTGGTGCCAGAAAGGCTCTTTGGCATGGCTCACTCTCAGATGCAGAAACTCACAGAGAGCAAGGCACAGAAAAGGAGCAATTTCTCATGGCTTCCAGCTCACCCTCCAGCCTCAGAACTGCCAACTCTTCTGTTCTACCAAGAGGCAGCTCACTGGTTAAGCTCAGGGATCTCCTGAAAACTGCTTGAACTGAAACCACTGAACCGAAGCCAAGTTGGCATGAGCCTTGTCCTGCAGGATAGACTCTCAGTGGGGGAATCAAACCTGTTTTTAAAAGCCGTGTTCGGAAAGCAAATTGTAGCAGTGATTAGGCTGACTACTGTGCCTGCAGAGAAGAGAGCAATGCTGGATCCAGGGGACATGCTTCCCACACCCATGAACCAGGCTCTGGAGGAACTTGTGGCATCCTACAGTTGATACCACGTGGTGTTTTTTAGGGATCAACAGAGGAAGTCTACTGTATCTGTCTGGTCCTGATACTAGACAAAGTACTTAGGGAAAGGACTACTTCCGAGAAGAGTCTAACAAGCACAGTCTAAGGCATCAGCAAGAGCATTCACAAGTTTGTTGATCCCTCCGTGGGAAGCAAGAATTGGATAAATATCACGTCTTTCTACTGGCAAAAAAAAGCCCACAGACTGGACAGCAAAATTAGGCAAATTCAATCTACAAATAAAATATGGAATTTTAGTGGTGGTAGTAGTTAATTATTGGAGCAAATTCCTAACAGCAGTGGCAAAATTTTTGGTAGTAGAAACATTTAAGGAAAAAGGTCTGTTCACATTTAAAGCTCTCCTCCAGTTTGACCACAGCTGTTGGGCTCAAAAAAGGAATTGATTCAGGAAAGCCCCATGGCCCGTGTCTGTGGAGACTTTGGAGACCCTGGGGGTGATGGAAAGTTTCTGTCTGAAACTTTCATCTGAAGGTTGAGGTGTGGTTTTTCACCTGCTCATGCATAAGATGCAAAAGATATTTGCTTGCACAGCATGTGCAAAGGACCAAACTAATGGAGGGATTCTCAGAGATTCCAACCAGCCTCTGTACCAGAGTGGCTAAGGCAGTTATTTTAAATGAGTCATTCTACCTTTATTCCCGGCTGAAAACTGAGCCTGGTAAATGGCACCATCATTGTCTATCCTGGGTCTTGATGTGGGATCAGAAGGCAAAAATCAGTTCTGCCTGGATATTGGATAGAGACTCCAACACTTTCCTGGTCCAGGCGATGCTGGAGCTTTTTAAGTGGGTCCTTGGGTCTTTCCTAGGTGTTGGTCAACATTCACATAAGGAATGCATGATGTGATGTCTGAGACTGTGGGTGCTCCTCTTCTAAGGTTATCAGCCAGGACCCATCCCTTGCTATATATATTTTGGAACCTGGCAACGAAAAGGAGGCCAGGTCCTCTGAAATACTGGTTGACTGAAGTCCAGGCTCTCCCACCCCATTTCCTCTGTCAAGAACCATCATACTAAACTCATGGTTTATTCAAGAGCAACCAGAGAGCAATCAGCCCTGGTGACAAGCTTAGAGGATAAACTTATTCAAAGAGCTTTTCCTTCTCTTCATATTGTACAGGCCTGTCTGGGGACTCAGCTTGGGCCCATCTCCCTTTTCATCAAAGGGTCTGTCTCAGTCTGCCTACTCAGTCCAGTCCTCCCAACCTCTCTCATGGCTTGCTGTTCTCCCTGCCCATACCTGCCAGTATTGCCCTTCCTGGCAGTCAAAACTGCAGCTAGGAGACAAGCTATATGTCCCTCTTTTTCAACTGTGAATCCTGGTAGACATCAAGCCTTTATTCTCATTGCTTCATTACCATGTTTGCAGGCATGAGGGCGCTCTCCTTTGGCAGAAGACCTTGCCACCCCAGATATTCTCTCCACCACTTCTGATCCCCCAGGTTCCCCTGTAGGCTGCATTGGACCCAGATGAACTGGACACCCTACAAGCCTCACCCAAAAATCACTTCTGCACAGCACCTGGATGATAATCACAGGATGGTAATCATGTAGATGGAGGTGAGACCTACCTATTCAGCACTGATGAAGTTATTCCCAAATCAAAGAATAAATGCAGAAATTAAGGTAATTCTCTGTATCTCACCATGATCAAGTTCCACATTGATGTTGAGTGGTTGACAGGTACTGTTCATCATTGATAAGAAATTCCTCACAAGAAGAACATTGCCTAGATACCTGCTGTATTTCTGAGCATGGAAACAATGTCAAAGCAGTCCTTTCCTACCTAATTCTTCTTTGCTGTTGTCCTGACCCTACATCCATGCTGCAGGGCCAGAAAAGATTAGAGATGCAGACTCTCTGTCTTCTGATACTTGGAGTAGTCCTTCATCACAACTCCAAGTACATGCATCATCCGATTGTGGTGTCCTAAAATTGCCTTTCCAACCCATGTAACCCATAACCTTTCCAATAGCACATGCACACCCCAGTCCGGCACCAGTGTTACAGTGTGCTGGTTTGGCAGCAAAATATTTCATTAATATCTACCTGAGAAAACCTTTGTTAGAACTGAATTGAGCAGCAAGATCCTATGAATGTCATTCCTCAAATACCTGTGCAAGATTCTCCTGTTTCTTTGTCTCTGAGAGCCTCTGTGATTGCCACATACTGTTACAGCTGGGCTTAGGCTGGAGGCAACATCAGGGCTGCCGCTTCACTTACATGACTAAATTTAGCCTTTGATTAATAACGTCAGGAAAGAGGCATGTACTTTGAATTACCACAAGTCAGAGATCTGCTGGGGAGAGTGATCTGAGAAAGCTGCAGTCCTGAGTCAGGCTACTCTCATCCTAACAACTTCCTTGCTTTCAGGTTTTTGACTTGTAACTTCCTCTTCCCAGAGCCATCAAAGGGGTGGAAAGCAGAAAATTACTCGGCTTCTTCCATATTTTGTTTTCTCCCTGTGGAAATGCCTCCTCTGACCTTTCTGTTAGCCCAGTGCCTGTGACAAGGATGGATGAAGACCTGCTAAGAACTACTATGACACAGAAGTTGCCAGCACTGTGGAGTCTGTGGCCTGTTTCAATGAAGATTTTGTCACTGGGATCTGAGCTTGAGAACAGGGTTTAACTCACAAGTCTTGGTCACCTTTGACTTGGGTTCATCTTGTTTTCATTTAGCCACCTGATTCCAGACAGTTGGCCTTCAGTCTCTTTGTGTGATGAATCTCTCCAAAGATGATTCCTCTTGATATGTGTAGCCACATGGAAACGCTCTGGTGCTGGAGATAAGGCCCTGGCAAACACCTTGCTCCATCTGTCTGGACACATAGAAAGCCCATGCTGTCAGCCAACTCTGTGTGGGCCAGCACACATAACACTGGAATGTCACATGAAGGACACAGGATGAAGGGGCCTCAGGACTTACCTAGGGGTATCTCTCAATGACTTTAGCTGCCATTGTTTCACAAACATCACTTATAACCCAGTTCAACAAAGGGCTAGAGGCTGGATTTTGACTGATTCAATCGGCAAAACTGACTACATCCCTGCAATTTTGTTGCAGAGCTGGTGGATATCTACAGCTGTCCCCTGAGGTCAGCAGTGGTACCCAAGGATGTTGCACTGATGGCATTCACAACAGTACCAGATGCCATGCCATCTGTAACTTAAAGCCTACTGATACCTGGGTCACTGTCTGTTCTCCCCATCATACAGCCAGGAAGTGTCTTGAAATTTGGAGGGTTTCAGAGCTTTTTTCTGCACTCTTCATTTTTAAAGCAAAATAGTCTATAAAGAAAGGAGCACTGTTGGAAAAAAAGCAATGATTTTGCAGACTTCTCAATGTCCACAAATGTCTGCTTTGAGTCAGGCTTTGCAGACAATCTGGCCTTGACATCAGGCCTAGCTGGATGGCCTGAGGTCTTTGGTGACTTCAGATTAATAACACTTGGATAGTACTGCTCACTCTCAGGAAGTCCAAATCCTGGTGACTCTGCAATACGGTTTCCTGGAATGGGCTTTCAGATTTACAGGCATTTGGAAATAGTATTGTTCTGTGAAGACAACTGATCCCACACTCAAAGTAGCATTTCGAGCTCAGCCTTAGGAGCCAAGAATCACAGAATCACAGAATCACAGAATCGCTGAGGTTGGAAGGGACCTCTGGAGATCATCTAGTCCAACCCACCTGCTCAAGCAGGGTCACCTAGAGCACATTGCACAGGATTGCATCCAGGCGCGTTTTTAATATCTCCAGAGAAGGAGACTCCACCACCTCTCTGGGCAACCTGTTCCAGTGCTCTGTCACCCTCACAGTGAAAAAGTTTTTCCTCATGTTCAGATGGAACTTCCTGTGTTTCAGTTTGTGCCCATTTCCTCGCATCCTGTCGCTCGGCACCACTGAAAAGAGTCTGGTCCCATCCAAGAAGCCATTCAGCTTCTTCTACAGCCACCAAGTACATGTCAGAAGACCTGTTGTTGGGACACAATCACCAGAACTCCTAGCACACAAGCATCTTGCATTCCTGATGTGTCTGTTCTACCTAAGGGAGCATTCATTTGTTTCTGCTCTGCAAGCCTAAGGATACTGCAATTTCCACTTGTATTTTACAGAATAAGCAAGAAAGTGCAATAAATTGACATCAAAAGTCTGCAGTGAATTAGCAACTTATAAAACAGGGCAAATTAATAAACAGTGCTTTCTGCAAGCTCTACTGTGCAATTTCACATTTGATATAGATTAACATTGACACATACTTTCCTACAGTGCTTTATCAGTTCAAACCACAAGAACGTACTGAATGAGCATGACAGAGCAGAATGCCCGCGTGAACTATTGTTCCTGGTTTAGAAACAATTCAGAAGAAAAAAACTGATGAACAGCAAACAACTAGGATGTGTTGTCATCCTGCTGGGGGATGGAAACAGATTTATGGAGCAGATGCACCCCAGAGCTCTCTACTGACGGAAGCTATCCATTTCTGGACAGGAATTGGAAAGCATTGGTTTACAGTTCCTTTATTTGTCTTGGGAGAGCTCTGTGTGCTTTCCCACAAGGCCTACTAATAAGAGCAAGGTGTGGTGTTCAATATGGTTGGCACAAAATCACGCTGTGGTTTGTCATGGAAGATCTAGTACTCAGGACTGGTTCTCAGCTTAGCTTCTCTGGGCTGTAGTGCCTCCAGAGCTTTCCCAGGCTGCTTTGGATCATGAGGCCACAGTAGACTAGGGAGATGTGCCATTGTAGACATGTGACTACATGTGCCTCCATCATGTTCAACTGGGTCTCCCTCCATCTCTTTTTCGGGTCACTTTTGTAGCACCAAAACATTGACGGTCAATCTGGGGCAGACAACTTAAATGATTAAGGGATTATAATGATGAAGTTGAAATGCCTCCCAGCTATCTGAATAGCCCCAAGACAGCTGCAATCCCCCTCTTCGGCTTTCAGCAGGCTAGCTGCGGACTCTGCCCTCAGGAGTCTCTGGCCTGTGGAGGACTGTCTTCTGCTCATCTCAAAGCTCTCTACTGCTTTCCAGCAAGCACAGACTAAAAAGGTGCTGGTCCTGCACAGTACTAGAAACTCTAAAAGATTTACACAGCATGTGGGATCTGATCCAACAGTGGGACCCACTTTTTGCAGTGGAACAGAACTATAACTTCTGGGAAACCTTGGGCCTTCCTCTCTGGGGTATTATGTGCCAGGGTGACATTCACTGCCTACAGTGGAAGGAAGCAGTAACAAACCAGGAAAAGAAAAATAAATCAAGAAACAGTCTTTCCCCATGCAAGTGGTGCATGCCTGGGGCAGGGCCCTGAGTGGTGGATGATATCTGTCCTCAGGGATTGCCCAGGTTCACCTGGACACAATCCTGATCAACCTGCTATAGCTGTGACATTGGTCTTGCTGTGAGCTGGGGTCGAACCGGAGACCCCCACTTGGGGTGCCTTCAGCCTGATGGTTTTTATGATTCTTTCACCTTCTGAGAAAGGCTTCTCTGCCTTTCTTTCCTGGTAGTACTTCCCCACTCCCACACTGCAGGCCTTGACTTCTTTCCCGGCTCTGCTCACTGACAAGGTCATTGGTGAAATAGTCATTAGTTTGTTTGTTGAATGCTTTCTCTGATCAGATGAGGAGAGGGCAGGAGCTTAGTCCCCTCTGCCCACCCACTGTGTCAATGTCTTGTTTCAACTCCAAATGCAGGCTGCAGCCATAGGAGTCCCATTCTAGCTCCTAGCCCCAGCTACAGACCCCCCACTGCAGACAGTGAATCTGCACCCTCAGAGAGACCCCTGGGTCAGGTCTCCCAGGACATCCCTGGAAGCTGGGCTGTTCTGGGAGAGCATGAGGGCTCTGGGAGGATGCAAGAAAATAGCAGCCCTTGCACTGCCAGGGAGTCAGCTGAAGGTGATAAGCAGAGCCTCTGTGAGGGAGGAAGACTTTGCAGTGTGTTCAGAGGGGGGTAGAACGGTGTTTGGAGAGAAAAGAGGGCTTTCTGGGGTCATCTCCAGATCCAACAGGTGGTGAATGGTGAGGCTGGTCTGAAAAGCAAATCAGCTTGGATGGCAAAATGAGTTCTGATGGGGAAGAGAACAAGCCACAAGCGTTGGCTCTGCCTGCATGCCCTCTTTGCTCCTGCTACAGCTGTGCTGTGGACACAGGCTGTGGGACAACACCCTTCCCCTCCTGTCTGTCCCTGTGATCGCCAGAATTGTCCCAGGCTTGGGCCTGGCCCAGCCCCAACCATGTCCTGCTCATCTTGCTGACTGTCCTCATAGGCTGTACTCTGCATTGGGGATCCTGATACAGATCTTCGTGGCAGTATGGAGCACCACATAGCATTACCCTAGGGCTGCAGTATCAGCTTGCAATAGGGGAGGTCTGGTCTGAATTGCTGGTGCTGCTCCTTGCATAAATCGGGAGGGAAGCCCCTCTGGCTCAGCTTCCCCTTTGGGAAAATAGGGCTGATAAGAATAAAAGTGCCCTGAGATCTATGGTGGGAAGAGAGAGATACTATTTCTGTTTCTCCAACACAGAGGAAGCTTTGCCTTTTCCAGTCAGGAGCACTGGTGCAATCCTGCTGCCATGCCTGAAAGAGGTGTGGGGCAAAACCCCAAATCCTGATTTTATTGCTGCATATCAACACCTAGGATATTCAACTCTAGCCTCAAAGGAAATAAATCTCTCTCATAGTAAAAGGAAATGAATAAATGAAAGAGCACAAATGTGAAATTAAAATCCAGGTGCCTGCTGTTAATTGGGAGAGATCTTGAACAGGAGTTGGCCTCCTGAATCCAGGCAGTTGTAATTTTCGTTAGCTGAAAATGCCTAGCTGTCACTTGAGATACTTAACTACGGTGCTGCAGGAGTCAATTATCTCCTAGTGCCTCCTGGAACTGAGATATATTCACAATAGTCTGTTTGCCTGTGTGGGTTTAGGGCTTCTCCTAATGGCTAGCTCCAAGAGCGGTGAAAGGCGAAGGGACAGCAGGAGAAATATTTTTTATTCTTATTCACTAAAGGATCAATTAAAATAAATGTGCTGCTGTACTTACTTTTCTCAATCTACAGTTCTCATCTCCTCTTCATACACTTCACTCTTTTGTGAATACTTAAATGTTCCTGCAACTCTTTTTTTCCCTTTTTTCTTTTGACTCTTCAGCACTGAAAGATTTCCACTCTGCTGTACAAAGAGGTTTGGTTCATTTTCAGATTTTGGCTCTGTAATTAGTCTGGTCTGGCCTATTAGAGACAACAAAGCCAGACTGTTGTATCAATCGGTTACAATAAGGATGTCCCTGTAAAACCATTCCCTTCTTCTTGAGTAAGATAAATAACAATTATGGCCTTGATTGATGACATATTAAGCAAGAGAACATGATTGCACTATTGAGAAATATAATCAGTTAATGGAGGCTCTCTGATGACAGGTGAGTTTGGATTAGTGACTATGCTGAAACAGAAATCTTGTCTAATCCCTATATTATCTCTCCAGGAGTCAGAACATTAATTTTGTATATTTTTCTGTATGTCAGCATATCTTTAAAATGGGCAGCAGACACTGCCCTTTATCTGATGCTGTGAAATAATTTTCATTGCATCTTTCCAAATTCCCTCCACTGCTCTTAGGGGCTTGCATTTCCCAGACTTGGCGCTACCCAAAATTCCTGCATGTGCAAAGTAACTTCAGCCCGGTTCCAAAACATTTTAGGAAAATTCTGATTCATTAACAGTAAGTACTGTATAAATGTCCAAGGTTCAAACTTCTTCTGGGCTTCTAAGTTACAGGAAGGCCAAGAGAAAAGGCTAATCTTGTTTATTTTAAACAGAGCTACAGCAAAAATGGGTTGATTTATGTCTTATAATTTGGCCTGACTGTATTTTTCTGTCTGCTGGAAAATCACATTGTGGTTGAGGTGGGAATTAGAAATTTGGAAGAGATTGGCAGAGAGATCTCTTGATATGCTGCCACTGAAAGCTTGGATCTGCTCTACAAGATGCAAATTATCCTGCTTTAGCATAAAAAAAAGCCAGGAAAATTCCTCACGTTGATGCTTATGACTCCCATCTCCCCTCCCCTTTTCCTTGAACGAGGGAAAGTGTGTGTGTCTTTGAAATCACCCCATGGGCTGACTTTTGATGCTCCCCAGATCTCCTGCAGCCCCTGGGCTACAGGCTGGGAAACCTTGGTGGACATTCGGGAGCAGCTGACACATTGCTGGAGCCCACAGGATCCCCATGCCGTGAAGCTGGGGTGGGCTCCAGTGGTGGTGGAAAACATAAACATAGGGCAGTGGTCCGGGCACCTGCTTGGGGAAAGACAAGAGGCTCACAAGACCTGATCCAAAGGCTTGTTACCAGAGGACAGGCTCACTGAGTGGAGGTGTTTCTACAGGGTAGGTGAGGAGACCTGCTATGATTGCTGCAGGCATCTCTGAGAGAGCTCTGCTGGGATACCAAGCTGTACCCTGAGCAGTGGGCATGATGCAGAAGGTGATGTATTGGCTGCCCACTACTGCCCCCCCATCATCAGTCATCCAAAAGGTTCCCAAAGACACCCATTTCAGGTGAGGGTGTGGGTGATGATTGGTCTTGGTTCCCTACCCTCTAGGTAGGATCTGGCAATCAGAAAAGGACTTCCAAAGGCTGATTCAACTGGCCTATGCCAGGGCGAAGAGTATGCAACACACTGGCCATGACACTGGTGTCACTGCCCAGTCCCACCCCACTCTCTGAGACTGGCCAGGAACAGGTATGGAGGCAGCCGTTTATGGGTAAGCTGAGCTGGACACAGTTCCTCCCCATCTTCTCTCCAGCCAGCCATGGCTGAGGGAGCTCCTGGGTGGCAGCAATTCCTAGCTCTTCAATTACAGCAGTTATTGACTAGTGTTTGACACTGTAGGAATTTGTCTCATCTCTCCATTATTTTTCATGTTTCAGTAGGGTAGAGCAAATGAATGGAAAGACTGTGGTGCCCACTGACAGACTGATTTCAACTTGTCCCTCTCCTAGCTTTGGACAAGGTTCTATTTACCTCCAATTTGCCTGTGTGGTTAGAGGTTAACACTTCACTTGCATGTGAAACAATCTGGGGGAGACATGATGGGACTCAAAAGAGGCAGCTTAGGGTTATAGCGAAGAAATGGAGGCATCTAAAGAAAGCCCCCAATTGCCCAGACAAGTGCTATTTCCAGTGGTATTGTGCATTGCTGCTGAGCACTCAGGGATGGCTGTAGAGTCACAAATTGACATTACAGTTCTGTGATACACATCACCTCTGTGTCTGCAACAGCCCTTCAGACTTTATAAATGTCCTTTTTATGTAGGTATTTATCTCCTCCATACCTGTCAGATTTATGCTGTCTTGATGAATGGCCTTTCATTAAGTATTCTTATTACTCACATTATTCATAACTTGTTTCCTCTATTGCTTCCACATGTTTAACTCTGCATGCTGTGCTGTTCCCGAGGAGAGGTATAATGATAACGGTTCAACCTCCTCCCCTGTCATCCACAGCTGTAGGGTTGAGTGCAGATCTCCCAGAGATGCTCAGGGAAGGCTGTGGCCAAGGAGCTCTGGCAGTTTCTGTAGGGAGCTGGGCCTTTCCGCCCAATTTCCTCTCCTTGCTCTCCACATGTGCCCAGTGTTGCCTCATAAGGTGTTTGGAGGAAGGCTGAAAAGTGTCCCAGGTGTCCCTGGTGTGATGAAGGTCAGGAAACACAGAAAACTTGGGAGGAACCACAGACCAAGTGAACAGACCTGAAACAGCATCCAGGCTGAGCCTTGGCTCCAGATTGCTACCTGGCTGAGAGCCTTGGCTCCAGATTGCTACCTGGCTTAGCCTGACTGCTGGAGGAGCAGAACTCATGAGTCCTCAGGCTGAGAATGAAAGGAGCAGGAAGAATTGACTGCATTCATGACTCTAGTGGCAGGCAAGTCTCTGGCTGTAACTCCACTAATAAGGTGATGATTAGATCTGGGGGGAAATTGCAGCATGGTTCATTGGTAGGATAACTCAGGCTTTGAGCTAGCCTGCTGAGGGCTAATAGCAGCACTCTTCTTTCAACAGTATGTTCACAAAGTGCTTCCCTTGATCTTTGATAATTCATGATAAACAGACGTTCCTTGATACAAAACTACAAGCAGCCCTTCCACACTGGCCTCAACTCACATCAGAAGTAGGCTTTGCTCAAGAACTGCTGGATTTCCACACAAGCCATTACTGCTGTTTACATAGAGAAGTTGATGAAGGCCTGGAGGCTGAAAGGGGTGTAGTGAGAGAAAACTGTGAATGGTACCAAGGTAACTGTCAGACAGTAGTAGCCAGTCAGTACCTCTGCAACAGGTACATAGTTTGATGGTTGGAAGAGATGTCTGAAAGTCCTCCTGAACTCTGGTTGTAGCAGAATTAGGGGCAGGAAACCTGCTTTTCAGTATCATGAGACCATAGGGATGGCCACACCACAGATGCCTCCAGCCCAGCAAGTTGCTCCTGACCATGGCCAACAGCAGATGCCAAGGGACAAAGATGTGAACAGGGCAAGCTCATGGAGATATGTCTTCAGAATATTTTCCCAGTGACTCATGGTTTGAGGACTTCCTAACCCAAACTGATGTTTTTGTGTTAGGCAACAATTCGATGGATTTTTTTTTTTTTTTTGCTGCTTTGTCTAACTGGTTTTTTGAATGATGTATATTTTGGCATCCACAGCATCACAACAGCAAAGAGTTTCAAAGTTTAACTATACACTCTGTGATTAAGCACCTCCTTTAATGATAACCAGCTCTCCTTAATTCCACACCTTTTATCATTCTTCTTGCCTTCTCTATGCTTGGTTCCAGCTCTTGTACACACTTTTAGCACCAGAACCACAACCCATATTCTAGTTGTGAGCAATCTGTGTACACATGCAGTGACATAGTAGTGATTTCAGTCTTGTTCTCTACTCTTTTTTCCATGATGTTTTAGGGTTTTTTTGACTGTTCTTGAGCACTGAAGTGATATTCTTAGAGAACCATCTCCTGTAACCTTGAAAGAACTTGAAGTATCTTAGAAAGCTGTCTCCTTTAACTTCTCCATCATGAATGGTAATATTTTGTTCAGAACCCATAACTGTGTATGGGAAGTTAGAATTGTTTTTTCTTAAACAAAGAAAAAGATCTCAGTATGAAGTAAGATGAATATATTGTCATCTTAGAAATATTGAGTGTTCTATTTAATTTTTCCAGAACGATCATTTCAAAACTGACAGATATGACATTGACTGGATATCTGGGCCTCTCCATATACCACGGGTAGTGAAAAGTTTGTGCAGGGTTTTTCCTGAAGAATTTCAGGGACTTATTTCAGGGAAAAGCCTGGCTGTAAACTCCATGGAAAGGTCTTCAAGCGGATGTGCTGTCCAGATGCTAAAGCACAAGTGAAGCAACAATGGCTCCATCACCCTGCACTGCCAACAGTCTCTTCTCACAAGATGTAAAGCTGCAAGGACATTGCAGCAGCTCAGGGGAGGCTAGGGCTGACGCTCCTGACCTGGTGATATCTACTGTAGAGCCAAGCCATTCTCACTCTTGGTTCACTGTCACATGTTTTATTCTCACTGCTCTGAGCCATTGAAGCTAATGCATGAGGAAATAGCAATCTCTTTGAGACCGAATATAGCCAAAGTGTTGCTATTTCGTGTATGTAGACTCCATTTTGCAGTCTCTCTTTCATTCCCCTCTCATACCAATACAAGAAAATCTCAGTTCACACTGGTGTAACTATTTTCATTAGTCAAAAGCTACCTTAGGGAATGTGGCCTGAGGTACTGGAGCCCACTGGGATAAGGTGCTGTACAGACACACACTGGCAGCTAATAACTCATTCATGGCTGCTTAGTGATGTTTTTAGGGTACAACATCAACAGGATTCCTGTTGCATTTTGGTTGTTAAGTAGCAAACAGTTTCCATGCCCTGGTAGCTTTTCTTCTGGATATAGAAAATTTTGGTGGACTAGAACAGAGGTTCAAAACTAAAAACACCTTGCTTCTAAAGGACAGAGTTTAAATGTGATCCTGCTTTTGGATGGAAACAGTGTAAAGGAAGAACAGCGACATCATACAGTTCAGCTGCAAAAGGAAGAAGTGTCTGTGAACCTTCCGCATTCAGGTGAATCAAGAGACCCACTGTGATATTCGGTGACACAATTTCCAGTCTCATCAATTAGCTGGAGGGAGAAAAGGACGGTATGACCGAAATGGATGTGTTGGCATGAACTGCAGTCAGCACTCTGCCAAATTGGTCCTGGCGGAGAGTATCACTTGGGAACCAGAGCTGTGGGGTTTAGAAAGGAAAAGAAACCAGCATGGAACCGGAGAAATAAGGTTGGGAAGTCAGCGAGCTGTGACAGGGGCTCTTTGTACGACAGCAACACAAATAAATAAGAGTGAACCTGTTCCCAGTACCCAGAAAATGCTCTCAGGGGGCAGCACTCCGTTTGCTGACTTTATTTCAGAAAATAAATGGAATCTTTTTTACAGTAATTAAATTTTCTGATGGGAAAAATCATTCACTTCCTCCTGCATTGGTTTTACTGGATGTTTACACTTCTAATAATCAAAAGGTGTTTAGAGCATCGAGTTTCCAGGGGAAGTTCAGTTCTGACAGTGAGTTCCTACTGCCCTGTGTTTTGTCTCCACATCTGTGGTAAGCGAATGCACAGGCCCCTGTGTGTGAGCAGACAAAACTGCAGAGCTCCCAGTAGCATTGAAGATGTCCCAGAGAAACCAGGCCTGAAGATGTCCACCATGCCATGAAATGAATACACAAAAAGCAATATGCCACAGATCAGCCACTGTGAATTCATGTACAGTGGGAGGGTGGAAGGCATGGAGGTTAATACCTGGGAGGAAATACTTGAGAAAGAACAAGTGAAAGGGGAAAAAAAGAATGTGGAGATGCTGAACTGAGGCATTGCTTCAAAGACCAAATTGGCCAGGTGAGTACTGAGTAGAAAGAGACTTGGGGAGTGCCTGCAAATGACACCCACAGTAGAATAACAGGTTCAGCAACACTAAGAGGAGAACTGCTTCTCACCATAAACAATAACATATAATGATCTCATATTATAGAAGTATTCAGACATTATCTTGCTAATATGAAAATAGCTTATTTTTTATGGAAACCAATTGTATCCCTTGGCTGTTTGATGTCAAGCAAGTTTTCAGGGATCTTCTGAGGAAATCTGTGCTTGCTTCCTTCTGAATTCTTATGTTTTTCTGCTCATATTATTTTGCATTAGCATAAAATGGTTGGCAGTTCACTCCCACTTTCCTAAGCTGCTCCTTACTTTTCACTGTAATGTTATCTTGTACTAAGGCCTATTAAAGCAGTTACAGAAAAAAAAAAAACATGAATGAATTTCGAATGGTGGAATCCTTACAGGCCATCTGCTCAGGCAGATATTAGGACAAAAGGACATAATTCCCCTCTCAGTATCCTACATCAATGCATACAGATCAGTCAGAGACGTTGTCACCTACTCGATGGAGCTGACTATGTCAGCTCCTCACACTCAGTCCCAGAGCTCTTGGCTCCTGAGGATATGAACAAATGCCTTGAGTTGGATCTCATCCACTGGTTTGCTGTGATTGCAGAGTTTGAGGAGAGAGAAGGCTGATTGCTCACCTCGAGGAACCTATACACTGTGTGGGCAGTGGTGAAAGTCTTCCTACAGTAAACGCTGTCAAATCAACAGCCCTGCTAGTTTTCTGTTGTGAAGCCTGGAAGCAGTAACAGTTTAACAGATTTTTAGCTTTCCAACCTACATTACTTTTGCATGTTATTCAAAAGCTTGCTGGAAAAAGACTCCTTGGAAAATGCATCTCTATGTTGTGTGTGCTTAGATCCCTAAGGAATAACTTTAGAGCTTGCTAGAGGCAGATTTTGTGGTTACAATTGTGAAGTGATCTGAACACCTCCCAAACCAACACTATGTTTATCCTGTGCTGTTGGCCCTGAAACGATCAGCACTGGCTCCTGCTATAGATTAGAGATTGTCCTGTTTCCTTGGGAAAACTTCAGCCACCACAAATGGTAACTAGAAAAGTCCAGTTAAAGCAGTACTGATATTGCTATTTGTTTTGGAGTTCTTTTTTCATCTTAGTAGCTCGTGCTGAAGTTATGTGAAATTGGACAGATGAGCTGAAAGGAGATGTGTGTTGTTGATGGCCCTTAGCCTTCCTGTGGTGATCACTTAATAGCTTAGGGGTCATTGGCTTATCAAAGTTTGGCTTAGCAAGAGTTTTGAACTGGCAAATGCAAAGGCTGGAATTATGAGCATCACGGCAGGACAGTGGGCTAAGACTGTCTCTGCTGGGCAACACAAACCACAGACAAAGTTAACCAAGCCGTTTTTATCAAGGACAACAGAACTGTTCAGTATGTCAGGTTGGGCTTACAGACAGGGTCACCTCCTCCCCCAGTGAGCTCCTGTCCCTGAAGTATGTGATTGTGGCTCCTTCTTAAAGTCCGCAGATAATCGAGCCAGCGCTCAGAGGAGCCACAGTCTTGTTGGGGTTCCCTGGCACTGCTTGTTGCTCTTGGGCAGGCTCCAGCATGAAGGTGCCATGTATCTTGCAGGTGAGCTGGGGCACGAGGTGTTAACCCCATTCCTTTGCATGGTCACCCCATGCACACCACACTCCCCATGACACCTGCCTGCATATCCCCTCCACGCAATGCTCAGCAGTAACAGGTCACTGTCTATCCCCTTCTTAGAGGCAGTGATGTGCAGAAGTTTGAAGGCAGTCTTCAAATCCAGGCTCCCTTGAGCTGGGGGGGCACTTGTGGTACTTGACAGGCTCAAAAACAGCTTCACATGAACTGAGAAAGGAAGGAGGCGAGGGTCACCATTTCTCAGATGGGGAAGCCAACATGCAGAACAAGACCTTGTGGCTTGGGGGTCTTCCTGAGACACGTTTAACATCCTTACTCTGAGCAACCCTCAAGCGATATTGATTTTTCTCTGCAAATTTGGAAGCTCCTACTGATTTCACTAAAGAAAAGAAACTTAAATTCTCTTAAAAATAAATTCCATTGGATGTCTAACCTAAAAGATGATGTTGTCTTCAATGTAATCACAAAGTTGGAGTTCTGGGCATTACCTGATAATAACACGGTTGGGGCCTTTTAAAGTTTTAAAGTTTATTCCTTCCAAAGAATTTTCTGTATTTATGATGTGGGTTTAGGAAATTAGCACAATATTCCCTGCATTTCTGTGTGATCATGCATAATTGCAGCTTAACATAGTTATGCAAGGCAGTGATAGTGTCTGTGACATGCGACATTATAGTACTGCAACATGTCCTGTGCTGTCCACCAGGAGTGACTCCACATTCAGCAGATTTTGTGTCCTGAGGATCCCAGTGGGAGAAAGAGCTCGCAGCAGATAGACAAGTGATGTCCAGTCAGAGACAGTGGGAGGTAGAGAGTTGGGAGATCACCAGGGTTCACCAGGATGAGTTGTGAGCTGTAGAGATTTGAGCTGCAGCTACAGTTACTGAAGTTGGCATGCAGATAAACCGGTCCTGACACTGCAGTAGAGCTGCAAGCCATGTAAGGATTGGGATCTTGAATTGCAGAACAGTGTAACAGCTGCAGTGGACAAGGTGCGGTGCACACAAGAATGTAAGAACATTTGGCCCAAAGAGGAGCAATGTGCTGTAGCAAGCAAAGCTACAGCTGTTGCTGTAGCAAAGCGCTCCTTGAATCTCTAACAATTCATGCCTGATGTGATCGTCTTGTGTTTAACAACTTTTAAGGGACAGTTTTTCTTCTGATGTTTTGTTTGGTTGTTTTCTGAACCCATGCAAACTTTGGGATCTGCTGTGTGAAGGACCACTATGACCACGCGCTCGTAAACACAATGTCTTTAGCACTTCACTGGGTTTTGGCTTGTGCCTTTTCAATAAATAAAAGAACAATCTCCCTTGTCAAGTTGAGCTGAGGATTCAAAGAGCGCTGACATCTCAACCCATCTGTCCAGACAGCCATCCACCCCCTCCCAGGCAATTCTCAGTAAGCAACTCGATTCCTTCTACAAGCCCTTCAAGCGACAGATGACAGCAGCTCTGGACAGTGTGCAATGGGACTGGGATTGCTCTTGGTATCTGCCATGCCTGAGTCTCATTTTACTCCCCTCTGGACTCTCTCATTTCAAGATCCTGAACCTGTGAGAAATGTCTGTAGTGGTAGTCAATTTTGAGATGCCTTATGCAATATATATCAGAAGCATAACTGGAAACGTGAATACTCCTTCAGCTAAAACTTTTCCCCACTTATGATTTGAATGGCTTAAATTTATGACTATGGTTTGGTCCTAACTAATTCTTGGAAACAACCTTAGAAAAACTTACTGGGACTGCTTGGAGCCTAGTGTGAACTTTTACCCTTGGTGCATGAGTGGTGTGATTTTTAAGGGTGTTAGTTTGAAAATAGTGTTGGAAAGAGCAGTTAAAAATTAGAGTTAAGGATAAAAGGGGGGGAAAAAACATTCATCAAAAATATTTTCAAGGCTCATTCTTTTCTGAGACTCATTCCAAAGCAGTTTTAGCAATAGATTTAATGTGTTGTTGATTTCAGTGCACAAGTTAATGTGCCAGAGATAGTTTTGTATTTTAAGCACATTTCATTTCATCTTCAGCTTGAGTGTACAAATGGAAATTGAATCTAAATCCAGCCACAGATTAAATATGAACCACGGTTGTCATGGGCTGTCCATTGAGAATTAAACTTTGTGAGAAGTGCTTTATAAATACCCTCCAGTCTATCACAAAAACATTTAAGAGGACTATTTATAGAGTCCAGTGACAGGTCAGTTAGTGTCATTAAAAGCTGTTTTAGAATCACCAGCCAGGCTCAGGCTGGAGGCACCCCTCGGGGTCTCCTGTCTGACCCCCACTCACAGCAGGGCCAACATTGTACCTACAGCAGCTTGCTCAGGGCTGTGTCCAGGCAAGCCTGGGCAATCCCTGAGAATGGAGACCTCCCACCGCTCAAGGCCTTGGAGATGCACCACTCACATGGGGAAGGACTGTTTCCTCAGGGCCATCCAGGATTTCCCATGCTGCAGCTTGTGCTGGGGCCTCTGGGGCTTTTGCTGTGCTTGTCATCTCTGTAACCCCTTTGGGCAGTGGAAGGTGCAGTTGGATCCCCCTTCTGGACTGGATGGGGCTCTTTTCTCAGGTATTCATGGAGGAGACAAGGACTGGGTGTCTATACCCATGGGCCCTTTGCAGCAGTGCAGCCTGACCAGAGGCTGGACAGAAGTCTGTAGTTAGGGGTCTGACTTTCCCGCTGGGTCAGACACTGGGCTGTGATTCTTCCCCCAGCCCTGGTACTCCCACTGGTACGTTCCATGAGCAGCTGAGAGGGTGTCCCAGGAGAAAGGAAGGCTCTCAGCTGGTATAGTGGCCTGCCAGGGGTGACACCCCCTTTCCATGGGGAGCATGGGGTGCAGAGGGGTATCCACGTGGCCAGAGCCCTTTGACACAAGGCATGGGACTGCTCTTGCTGAGCATAGACACCTCACATGGGGATGGCACAACTGATAGTGGTGCCCAGCGTGTCTCAAAGGTGCTGTCTTAACAGGGCCCTCAAGTCCGTCGGCAAAGTGTGTAGGGCCAAAGCCCTTTTGCACTCAGAGGAAATGGGCAGCGCCCAAACTACTGAGCTTCCAAGCAAAAGGGAGACTCACTCAAGGGTGTTTTGGGGAAATCCTACTGCTTATCCTGTTTGGACTCTTTCCACACTGGAAAAGTACATTTACTTGTAGAATGAAGCAACAGCACAAGCTTTGTTTAAAGCTCAAAACAAAATATTTATAAACTTAAGTCCTTATGGCTCCAGTCAAAGAGATTTTCACACTTTCTTCAAATAAAACAATTCTGTTTTTCTGTTTTCTTTCAGGCTTAAGAAATGCTAAAATAAGCATTAAAAACACTCTTGCTAGGAGTCTTTCAGTTATTTGCACAGCAGTCAAGTGTTTTGTCCATTATTTGGCTTTTCAACTCTTTACGGTTTATACATAAGGCTTATTTTCCAAAACATTCCTGCCAGCAAAACCTGAAGCTCCATTAACACAGTCTTTTCCAGTTTTCCTAATTTAGGATGTCATAAAAGAGGATATTGTTGCTAAGGTGTCACCAAGATCTTGACTTTGTTGATCTATGAAACCTAATGAGAAAACCACATTTTGGCACCATTTTTTTTTCCTGCTGCCATAGGAAATCTAATTCTTCAGCAACATGGGACAGCAACCAAGAAATTTTACACAGTATCTCTGTGGGGGAAAAAGTGATCTTTTTTTCTGCCTATCAAGTTAGAAAAGCCATCTATTGCCTTTCCAAGAAATCCCGATATGTTTTCTACTAAGTGTTGTTAATTCCCAGTGTGATGGATAAATCCACTCAACAAGCCGTTCTGCGTTGAAATAGTTTCCTAGGAAGGCTGTGGAAGCTAACTGCTCAACCAGCAATGAGAGACCTTCATCAGGGGTAGTCCCATCAGTTCATTGGTCCCACTCCAGGTGAATACTGGACTGTAGGCTGTTTGATAAAAGATAGCTTAACATGTGTCTAACATGTTAATGATGTGCCTAACAGAGCATTTCATGGGAAGGGAATCAACTCACATTAGACACTGATCAAAAGTCCCCAGCCATCAACTTTGTTGTAGTCCTTTCATTACTAATTGAGTTAAGTGCTTTTGTGAGAAGCTTTCTTCCATTTTCCAGCTTCTTGGTCAGTTTATGCCCATTTCTTTGTTTGAAAAATTATAATTTAATTGAAACCCAAGTTCTTGGGGGACTTGTATATATAGACAGAAAACTCTCAAGTCTCTGAGAGATATGTACCTGTATGTAGGGCAACTGAGAGCTCTGAAGCACAACTGTAGTTTTCAAGAAGAGCAAACATTTCTACAAGTTTTCAATGAGTTTTTTTTTTTAGGTCAAAACCCCCATGAATCATAAATGCTTTGTCCTCCTTCACTGTTCCCTCCCCTCCCCCCAAAAAAGGTAAAACTGCAAATAAAAATGGAAATCATTGTTAAAAAAATGACATTGGATATTTTGTACTGCAGTTTCCACATCTTCCCTTTTGTGGAAGAAAAATTTTATCTCTGGGAAAAATCCACAGAGGTATTTCACATAGGGGGAGAACCAACTTTCTCTACCAAAACAAGCAAGCAAACAAAAAAAAACCTAACAGTTCATACAGAGAGGAAAAGGTAAAAGGGGAAGTCACAGGGAAGAAGAAACATCACAGTGAAGATGAATGTGAGTCCCTCATGCATGGTTCTGCCCATAGCCCTGCAGAAACTCCCCATTGATCTTCTTCCCCCAAAACTTCTTTAAAACAGAAGCGCAACTGCTCTTTGATGAGATGAGCCTCTGTGCAGTGCCAAGGAGCACTGGAGTGGTGCAAAGAGCACAAGCTCTTCCAGATTCTCTGTGCATAGAAGGATCACAGGTGTCTCTGCCCCAGGTGGGATCAAACAGGTCCAAACGGTACTGGGAAATGTATTGCACGGGTGATCACTTCTTGTGTCTGATTTGCTTTTGGCTAGACTTTCAGTACAGCCAGAATTACATCGACAGCTTTTGGTTTAGATGATCAAGACAACCACAGAGAACAGTGGCAAGGACACTAGAAATCTCTGCCAAAGAGCGTGTAGTGTGCACAGGCAAGGAGAAACTTTATAAGCTGTAAGGAGTTTGCTATCTTCTTGCCTCTGTGATTAATTCACCTACTTTCTTTTTCACCTAAATTGAACAAGTCACTTCACAAAGTGCTGTCCTTTTCAGTGGAAGAGATGCTGTCTTCACGGATAGTTAGTGTTAATACTATGCTACCTGTGCACTAACTCAATGGCTAACTTGGCCGTGATAGCCTTTATCAGGATAAGTATACTTGGAAAGACAAGGTAGTCAGTATAGTTTCAGGTAGTCTTGTCTTAGTTTTGCATGAAAGTTTTCCTATTCAGAGCAGTTTCATTCCAACAAGCTAATAAAAATGGGGAAAAGGGTCCCCACAGCTGCAACCATGTGCAAACAAAGTTTCAGAGCTGATGCTTCATGCAGGAGAATGATGGAGGTGTTTGTACGTCAGCTGATGTTAAGGCATAGGCTGGTGATAGTCTAAGCAGGGCTAGGACAAGGGTCTGGCAGTGTCACAGCTACTTCAGTGTTGTTTATAGCTGTGGTGTCAGGGCTGTGACCACACAGCTCACAGCTTGGAGAGATGACTGTTTTTTAAACAACGTGTGTGCAGAGGGAGAGATATTGGCTTCATAATCAAATACAGTGGGATATGAGTAATGGAAAGACTTCCACCGTGCCCTGGTAACAGTAGCACAGATCTTCTGTGGGTTGGAGATGTTAAATGTCCTTTGGAGTCACAGGCAGCAGGAAAGATCCTGAGGTGTGTGAGTTGCCAGCGCTTGCTGGGAGCCAGTGGGCTGGATGGCACTTTGCTACCCCTCTGTAATCTCCAGGGCATGTGTTTCCCCATTGCAGCTTGCCTAGTGCTTGCTGCCCCCACAGACTTTGGCACACTGACATGCAGATTGCTGGCAAGAGTACACATCCTGCTCCTCACAGGATCTCCCTGTCAGCTTATCCGGCTGTTTCAATGAGAAGAAACAGCCAATTCTTCTAGGTGAGCATAAGGAGTAAATAAAGTGAGGTGATGCCCTGGCTCTCTCGAGGAAGGTGTCTGACATCTCATGACAAGGTTATTTTGTGTAGCAAAATACTTGAAGTCATTTGGGAGCTAAAAAATCCCTGCAGTACATGACACTAATTTTTCACATGAATAACTCTGCTGAAGGAAGAGCAGATTCATGGAAATATTTAGGATGGAAGGAAGCTCTGGAGGTCCAACCTCCTGCTCAAAGCAGGGCTAAGTTTAGTCTTAGGGAAGACTCACTGAGATGTCGTTGCTGGAAAGCAAGTTATGGCTTAAAGCTTCAAAAGTATATTTACAAATTGCAATGTTTAATGCTGCCACCAGATGGGCCAATCATGAAGCCATTTGCCTAATTCTGACTGGAGCCGTATGACTTACTTAAAACAGAAAACTAACTGTGACAGAAAACAACCCAGGTGCCACTAGGCAGAATATAGCTTAGGATGTTGGGCTGGTTGCTCAGAGTCTGACTAGTCTCTAAGGCAGTGAATGGTTCATTCTCCCCTCCACACACAAAAGTAGTGGGTGGTTTGATTTTGGTGCCTTTCTGGTCCGAGAGCGTCCAAAATCCTGTCTGAATCCCCAGGGGTGAACACAGCCCTAAGCTTTGCCCCTAAAATCAGAGAACTATTTTCCAGGCTGGTCTAGTTCATATAACAGAAATAATGACCAGAAATTGTGGCTTGGGAGGCTCAGACTGGATATCAGAAAAACATTCCTGTCTAAGTAGTGCAGCACTGGAGTAGAGAGATGGGGGAACCTCCATCCTGGGGGGGTTTCAGGACTTGGCTGGGCCAAGCCACAGCTGCCCTTACCCAGTGCCAACGACTCCTGCTGTGGGCGGGAGGTGACATAGGGACTTCCTGAGGTCCCTTTCAGCAGGCACTTCTCTTTAGGATGGATGCCAGGTTTTTTAACTCTGACTTTTTGACTTTCCCCACAGCAGGATTTCACAGTACACATGTGCCATATAGTGGGGCTGGAATTACACACACACATTTCTTTCAGGGATTGCCAACTCTCTTTCCTATTAATGCACAAGGTCTCTGAAATGGGGATCAGGTTGCTGGGTTTTGGACAGCAGTGAGTGCCTGATGGGGACCACGTGAGGTGCTCTCCCCATGGACTCAGAGACAGTGTGGTGGGATGCAGTGGAAGCCAAAATTCAGCAGCAAATTGCAAGCCTAGGGATGTGGCTTGCAGCATCAAGGAAGGAAAGGCTGTGCTGGGGCAAGACTGCTTGGGGAGCAGAGCAGAAAGAGGAGAGAAGCCTTCTCACGGTACCCTAGGAAGCATTTCCTGCCAAGCAGCTTTTCACTGTAAGGTGTCTTTGGAAACTGAAGCGTCTGCTCCAAAGAGAAGTGCTCATATGAATCAATATGAAAAAATAGCCATCTCTCAGTTTTCCATTTCATGTGGTTTGACCTAATTCTTGGCCTTTGTGTAGGGCAAAAATCTTAAGAACTGGGATTTCCCTGGGTTTGGAAGCCCTGCCACCTGAGGAGATCCTGCAGGTCTCCTGCTCATGCCAGACCATGCCCAATTCACACAGTCTTTGCTGTGGCCAGCTTGACTTGCACTTCTTCACTTAGGCATTTTGGTATAGACTCAGAGGTGTTGTTGGGAAGGGGCCTCAGGAGGTCTCCAGTCTGACCTCCTGCTCAGAGCAGGACTGTCACCATCAACAGATCAGCCTGACCATGACTTGTGGGAGTTGTGAGAGAGGAGCTTATGGATGTGCTGGTCAGGACATCTCTGAGGACCCTGGTGGAAGGGGCGACGTATCCACACTGAACTGCTAATTGGACAGAAGACCTTTTCAAAATGAGTATTGTAGGCATTCAGATGCTAATAGGTCCCCAAGCAGCAGCTCCAAAGACTGCATGAAACTGGCCATCTCAAAATACAGTCCTAAGGAACCACAAGGCCAAGGTTCAAAGAGGGACACAACCTTTAGATGCAATGGACTGCTGAAAATCATCAGCCAAAGGAAAAATGTGACTGCAAGTTGAACTGTCATCCCTTTTTCCACCCAGACAGCTCACTGGTGGCTATGCTGACTGCTCTCACATGTGGGGCTCAGTAGTGGGGCTTTAATTTGACAGGGAATGTTTATATTTATCTTTATTCTGCTCTGGAAAAGAAATACTTATTGTTAAAATATCCCAGGATAGTTTTACAAGCATCACTGCTGGAATTTTGAAATGTCATGGCAGAATACAGCATATTTTCATTCTTACTTTTCCTTTTCATAGCACTTTTACAAAATCTAATGCTCAATAGCCTGATATAATGCACACTGCTGCTTCCTGGTAGTCTCATAACTTTGCACATTACATTTTGACCACTGTATTTCATAGTGCAGTTTTGAAAGTAGAAGAGACTGATGCTATAGGGCATTGCCTGAAACATCTGATCTTTCCTAGGTCAAATTGCCTTCTATCTAGGCTGTAATGACATGAGAGGCCTGTTGGTTTTACAAAAGGCAATTAAGAAGTTTCAGGCACTTACATTTTGAAAATAAAACATAAACAATAGAAGACAAGTGAGTGGTGCATCCATGGGACAGATCCCAGAGCAGTGGGGGATCTCCATCCTTGGAGATTGTCCAGACACACCTGGGCATGGCCCTGAGCAACCTGTTGTAGCTGCAACATTGATCCTGCTGTGAGAAGAAAGGAAAACATTCCCTCAAATGGAATTCAAAACAAATGATCCTTCTCTAAAGAAAAGCACTAAAGTTAGTTTTTATTTCTAGACAGGCTTTTTTTTCTTGTGGGAAAGCCTGTCAAAAGTGACACAATGCTATGAAAAAATGTTTGGTTTATATAGCGAAAAGAAAACATCTTACAGTGCAAACCTGCTTTATTGACAGTTGTCCACTCGCTTGTTGTAAGTACCAAGATTCAGAGCCTTGTTTCACACCAATTTAATGGCCTAAATGTTTCCCTTGTCCAGTTAGGTCAGTTTACATCTCAAAAAGCTTTGCCAGAAAGCAAACTAATTTTGCTTTCCCACTTCTGAATGTATCCTCCAAATTGCTCATGCTAAGACAATCCAAATCAAATATACAGTGCTGAAGCAGAGGCATATAGCTTGCAGCTTTCAAATTCCTTTGCATACACCAAATTCCTGACACAAACCCACACAGCTTCTCCCTCTACATCAGACCACTGGTAGCAAAATAGCATATCATTTCCCCTTGCTGCACAGTTGAAACAGAGAGAACATGGGGAGATATTAGCCAGAAATGAAACCATGCCTTGGGAAGTTAGTAGGAGGGAAGAGGGTCCACCTTGCAGGGACACCAGGGGAGGCAGAGAGGGCAGGAGCAGCCCTGCCAGTGTTCCCTCTGAGGGTGCTGCTGAGAAGGCTGGAGGTGCTTGACCTGCATCATGTGCTGAGTAGTGATGCACAGAGGTGGACAAGCAGCCTTCGAGCACCCCAAATGCGTGCACAAGAGGGATGTGAAAGCATTATCTGTGACGGTCTGGACTGCTCTTCCTGGTGCCAGAGCCCTGTCCTTGCAGAGAGAAGATAAGTGCCACAGGTTGAGAAGATGTTGGCTAGGCTGCCCCCTGCCAAAAACAAAGCCATGGTCAAAAACACTCGGTAATGGGATGCAAGACAGAGGATGCCTCTTGATTTGTCACCTCTCTGTAGGGAGAAAAGGAGCAGTCTTCTAGTCAGGCTGGCCTCTTGAGAGTGGTACTTCCAAAGAGAAGCAGCAGAGCAGCTGTAGAGAGAGATGCTCTACATGGCATGGCACAGACTGGCGGTGCTGAGCTCCATTACCTGCATTGCGATAGGCAAAGCCTTTCACTGGGGCCGAGGTCATGTGCTTGACTGCTAATGGAATGGACAGAAAAGATAACAGCCAAATGTCAGGGGCATCTAAGTTCAGAAGGAGATATTGTGGTATATATCGTATTTGCCCATCTCTCTGGTATGACATCTGCCAACAGCCTGGCTCCCAGAGAGGAGGCCCACTGAAAGAGTATTGGAAATAAACCTTTAAAGAGCTCAGCAATAGCCTCTCCTGACTCTCCCAATTCCTCTGGCATTAGTTTTCTCACCATAACTTCTTGGAAACAGTGTACTGTGTCCACACAGTGTGGTTTGTTTCCCAGTACCCGCAAAATCCTTTGCGCACTGTATTTCCTGGAGTATGCGGTGCTGAGTGCAGCTTTGTCTCTTTGGACATGAACAGTGCATAACCTTAATCTCTGATATCAGCTCACATGCATTTAGGGACTGACAGATGGCATGCCAGTTCCTGACATTTCTGAAGAGAGCTGGTGAAGATAGCTATGTTTGTCCAAGCACAGAAAAGTCTGAAAAACTCTTAAGATCACATAATCACAGCAGCGCTCATGGAAGGGACCTTAAGGGGTCCCTACTCCACCTCCTGCTCACAGCAGCAATCACCAGCACTGGGTCAGGGCAGCCATTGGTTGCCCCAACCAAGCCCTGAAACCCCCCAGAATGGAGATCCCCCACCTCCCTGCTGACTTCTCCCAAGGCTGTTCTCCCTCTGGGAGAAGAAGTGTTTCCTCATGTCCAACCTGAACCTCCCAGGCTGCAGTCTGTGGCCATTGTCCTTCATTATATCACCTGTTGCTGCCAAGAAGTGTTTGGCTCCATCGCCTTTATGACTGCTCTTCTCCCTTGGCATCAATTTTAGGCACGTCTCTGCCCTGTCTCCACAGGACTAGCACAGACTTGTTCCCCTGGAAATGCTCAAACTGTGAGTGCTGCTATCTTTGTCAGAAGGCTTGGAAGCAGAACATCGGGGTCTGTAGTTGCAGTGCACCATGAGACAGCTGAATAACAAACTATATTTATGAAAGGGTGTGATCTTTTCCATTTTCTTCTCCATTCTTTTCCTACTAACTCTTAATGTTCAGCTTGCTTTCAGAGTGCTGATGAGTTCTGGGATGACATTTTCCTGGAGCTGTTCACAGCAGCTGCATACAAGTTTAGAGTTCAGTGTGGTGTATGTGCAGCTTGGTTGTGTGTGTCACCAAACACCGAACATCACCTCCTATTTTCCCTCCCACTCAGTATCATGATGCTTTCTGCATCTTCTTGCAGTCAGCTTTGGCTTGGCTATTTGGGTTTTCTTTTATTACGGGCAATCTGTCATTTCATTATTTGTGCTCTTTTTCATTTACAAATAAGCTGAATGTCACAAGAACACATACTGTGGGACCTGCTCAAATCTCCATCCACTGCAAAGCTGACCTTTCACTCATCTGTTTATGGTAACTCAGTAGACAATCTCCATCATATCTTACAGTATCTTATTTTTCTTTGAATTCTTTTGATAAAAGACCTTGTCGAAAAGTCTTTAGAAACACAAGTACTGTGTATCAGCTGGATCAGTTCTTTCAAAGATTACAGTAGATCTGTGAGAAATTGCTTTTCTTTGCAGAAACAATGTATCTATCAATGCATTAATATACATTGTATCAATTTATATTAGATACATTTATAGTATTACATTAGATACATTATCAATGTATCTACTACTCTTTACTACTTTTACTTGTTGCAGGAGGAATTTAGGAACTTTTAGTCTTCTGGCTTACTTGATCATTCACTCAAAAAAACTCCTTGAGATAATTATTCTGACTCATCACCCACAAAGGAGGGCCCTGGTGTACAAAATTCCATGAATGCACCCAAATAAGCATCAAGGCAAAGAGTTACAGAGGTGCTAACATCTCATTTTCTACCAGCCCTGCATCTTGGTTTTGCTATTAGTGGCATTGCTATTGTTGTTTTTCATTTCATTTTAAGACATCTATTGAAATCTTCTTCAGAGAGCCATTTTGTGGCTTGTGATCGCTGCTTTCCTCTTTTTGTTTCTGTTGTGTTTTTGAATGCACCTTTCGCTGGCTGCCTTTTTTAGTTCCAACAGTCTCCTCCCCTTTGCTGTTTTACTGTACCAGATTTCTTGCAGAGTGCTTTTAAACACCTTCTCGCAGCTAGTGTACTTTTAATTTGAAGTTCCAACAGGGCATCTTTAAATAATCTTTTATTCTTTTGGATGCTCTTTTGTATGTACTTTCACACAATACGGAGAAACAAGCTGATGATGGATTTCTTTGGCTGCTTGCTCCTACAAGGGTGCTGGAAGTGACCACACAGTGGACAATATTGTGTGAACAGGAATCAGGAGAACTTAACAAATTTGGATCAGAGCAGTTGAGTTTGTGTGACAGTAGATTTTAAAATATTTTACGTAAAATCTTAACTACATGATAGAATGCCTAAACAAAAAACAATGTGGTACAGGTGAAACACAGTGAATTATAAAATGGATGAATGAAAATGATACTAGGTCCAAAATATGAGTGAAGAAGAGTTAACTGAGGAAACAATATCATTGTAGCCCAAGCAAAATAGATTAGGAATTCTTGCAAGTCCCATGGTGGATAAACAGGGCACACATCAGTAATGTAAGTACAGTAATATGCAGCAGTTTGAAGACACAAAAGAGGTTCAAATATCTTAAATGACAATGTTAATGTTTTTGTTTTTCTAATCTGTTTCTAGGACATTTGTACTGAATGCTGACTTGCTCATGGCTTGAAATTCCTGGTCATGACACTACCTAGAACTTTACTGTCTGGAATCACACTCATGGAAGTAAATGGACACAAGCTGCATTTTATATCTGCAGTGTTTTACAAGCTTACCTTTAAATGCATTTTGTGGAGGGAATATAAAAGGCCAGATTCTGTTGTTGGCCCTGTTCTGCGGAAATCTTATTAATGAACTTGTCATTAAACCAGCAAAGTATCATCACTGACTTACTCCATTGAAGATGTTGTGGTTTTTTTTCTTGAAATGAGTTATTAAATAAGAGTTGGTTTCTTTGCTGACCCTGGAGAGAATATCAAAGTAAGCTGGCGTTTTCCTCTGCATCCCCTGAATGATTTGTAGGCAGACTGAAAATGGGAAGTTTTGTACCAGCAACCTGCCATGTCTGTGCTAGCTCCCTAGGGATGAAGCTGGATTAGGGTGGTCTTTGTCCATGTCTGTTGGCACTGAAGTGCTGAGTGGGAGCCAAGTGCGAACATCCCAAAACCTCTTGGCTTCTCACCAAGGCCTGCTTCCTCCATCAAGCACTGGAGTGTATTCATGGTCTGATGGGGACCTGTCCTGGAGTTAGTCCAGCCCATTGCTGGGCTGGGACAGGGGTTATAGGTACCCTAAAATACCTTATCTGCAAAGAAGCCCTATCTGAAATATAGGTGTATCCCTTTTAATGAGATACCATCCACATGGCAAGACCCAAGGAGACAGTGTCTCTCTGTGTGTCATCATGGACACAGTGAATCTTGTTTTCCTCACTTAATGGCCACTTGGTGTGTGGTCTTGCAGGAATGCTTTTGGCACAGCAGAGAGGTGCCTGGGAGCATCAGGCAGTTTGGCATTAGGGTTACTGCAGCAACAGGAACCAAGCGTGCACCAGGATCAAGTGAAAGACCTTCCCCAACTGCCAAAGGACCAGCAGTAGAAGGAAAGACCACTGGTTATCAGGCCTGCATGCTGAGATACTCCTGGAAACCAAAGGCAGTCAGAACACATCAGAGCAGGAATTTTTTTGGACTTATGTCAGCAGAAGATCTGTAATGTCCCTAATGGGACAGGCATGGAGTGCTAAGGATTGTGAAGTAAGGCTTCGTCTGTGGTCTGTCAGGAGGGGCAGGGGACATGGAACCTCAGGACACAGAGTTGCCATCTGTGATGTTCCTAGAGTAACCAGCCTGAGCCTGTGCCCTTTCCCGTGGAGGGGAGGCTCAATCTCACTCTGGCTGAGTTTGGAGGCTGGATCTCCTCGGACCTAGTCCTGCATCAATGTCTGGTCCTCTAGTATGTGACTTTGGCTAGCAAGCATGCATTCATGGTGTCACCACCTCATCTGGAGGAAAGAGAGGGCCCCAGAGCTTTGTGGCAGAGGTGTAGTACTGCCCCTCCAGCTGGGTCTTCACACATATTCAGTCCTTAACAGGCATCAGGACCCCACAGGGGCAGAATATAAAGCAAGGAAAGAAGGAAGCAGAGAGGGATGGAGGTTTTGTTCAGAGCTGGAAAGGGAGAACAAGCAGCGTACAGAGCTCACCCTTCCCACTGCAGCTCTCTGCACTTTGTAGGTGGACTCTGAAGGGCCCTTCAGCCAGGTTCCCATTGTGCAGGCTCTCTCTCTGCATCTCCCAGCAGATATGTGCACATGGGCTCTCCTCCACCTGACAGGTGATGACTGACTCCAGCCTTGCAGAACAACCCCAGTCAAGTGCCCCAACGTATGCCCTGGGCCAGCCCAATGCCGCTGCAGGCCTAGGAAGGGGACAGCACCTCTCTGGGCATTGCTTGAGCCTCTGCAAGGAGTAAGAAAAGCTGAGAAGGGAGGTGCAGTCCTGCAACAAGTCACTCTGTCCTGTTGCACTCTCAGGCTCCTGCTCTGGAGCAGACCAGTGGCAGTCCAACCATAAGACTTCAGGACACTAGCTCTGAATCTGTCAGGAGCTCATTTAGTTCTGCCAAAGGTGAACTCCTCTTTGAGAGGGGAGAACATGACTCCCCTGGCCAGGTCCATACTCTGACCATGACCCCTGCTGCTTAGTTTCAGCACTACTCCCCGCAGTCACATTTAGCCTGCCCTTCTCCCTTCTCATCCTGGGGACATGAGGCAGCAAGTCTCAGCCCTGTGATGCCACAAGCTCCCTTTGGTCCACCTCTGGGTTTGGCTGAATGTCTGAGGGAGCATACTGGGGTTTTCCTACCATGAGAAACACCTGCATCACACATCACACTGCCCAGCACAAGGAGCCACAGCCTCACAGAGCCACCGCATGCACACTGCATCCAGGGGACAGCCCTGTTACCCACAGTGCTAGGAAAGTCCTCTGCCTGTTCAGACCCTTGTGCAGGAGGGAATCCTTTGGCTGTATCACAAGTCCTGCTGCAAGAAAGCTGTGAAGCCAGAGGAAAAGAAATACAACCAAAAAGTCTGTTCCTAGCTTTGGTTTTATTACTTGAAAACTACTTCAAACATGTGTTAAATCCCACTGAAGTTGAAAGCGGCACAAAGTCATAGATTCACTTCCTGTTTAACATTACTCTACCTCATTAGCACTATCATATCCACATTTGCAGGTCTTTTTTACCTCCCTGCCTTTCCAAAACCAAAGTTTTATTCCTTTCAGGCTGTCTTTTTTTGTGTTTGAACTGGTCAATGGTGTTGGATCCAAACAGAAGCAATGATGTGCTGCATGGGCTTCTGCATTGTCTCTAGGCATGGCTCACTCCAAGATGCAGATAATGCAGTGTCTGGCTGTTAATGAAGCCAGGGCCTTGCAGGTGGGAAAACTGGCTTTAAAATGGACCAGAGCTACTTCTCTTCACCTGGTTCTGGGGTGCTTCTAAGGCCATGCATCTTTTCCCTGCCAAGGAGAGAGGTAGAGGCAGAGCCCAGCCTGGGCTCCGTTCCCTGGATGTCTGTCAGCAAAACTCTCCTGTGTCTTCACCAGCATCTTAATTACCCAGCGCAGCTCTCACACTGAGCTCCGCAGAGATCACGGTCAAGTGGCCCAGCTGTCATCACCCAGCAAGGATTTCAGTCTGCTCCTTTCAATAATACACAGCCGCAGCTACACACAAAACCCGCTATTACCCCTGGTGCCTGGTGACTCTGTGACCCAGACGGGTTCTGCTGTGGCAGCAATTTGGAGCGACAGACGGGCCGGCGCAATCCTGTGCTGCACAATGGGTACGAATTAAAGCATCCACCGGAGCCAGCCCCAACAAGTGACTGATCCCAGGGGCTCTGGCGCGGCCACACAGCTCCCGGTGACTTGTTATTATGTCTTGCGCTGAGAAAATTGCCTTGTGTCTGACAAAGGAGAATTCAAGTTTGGACACTGGCTTTTTCTACCTCCTGCAGATCATTGTTGTTCTAGAGCAAATCATTTGCACCTTGTAGGGGGGTCAGAGACTGAGCAAGCCTGCTCCAGACTTGCACCTCAAAAACTAAGACACTTGGGCATAGGGATGGGTGGGTGCCAGCAGCTGCAAGCAGCTAAAAATTGAGTGTAGTAATCAGGGACCAATCCAAACACTTACAAAATTCCTGCAAGCCTCAGGTTTTACACTGAGCATGGGGAAAAAGCCTGGTTTTAGTCTTCAGCCATTGGCACTGGCTGGTACTTTCTTCCGTCGGAGCAATCAATAATTTTGGAGCCAGTGTTGTCCTGTTAAAGTTTCTGTGTCACTCCCCTCCCCTCTCCCATCTTCTCTTTGACAGCTTAAATGTGAACAAAGCCATGTTTTCTTGCTATACTGCATTTTCTCCAGCACCCACATCATCCCTGGGGCTGGGGGACCATTCCCTGGGTATAGCTCACAGGCAACTCTGTTATACTGTCTGTTTGAATGGCCAGGATTAACCCAATAACCCACCTTATAGTTGTCCATATCAGCCGTGTGGGGCCAGCCGGTGAGCTTGCCTTTAGATACAGCTCTCCTGCTGCCTTCCAGAGGACTGTGCTGGGTCAGGGCGGCTTCGCCAGCCATGCAGCACATGTTCTACTAGTGCTGATTTTTTATGCCCTGGGGCTGAACAAGATGATTAGTTTTAAAAAGACTGCCTTATGGCCAAGTTGTGACCCTTCTCAGCAGGTTCCCTTGACAGGTCCCATATTTCCTAAATCTCCCCTAGATGGCATTAAAGATGATTCACTCCAGGGCCTTCCTTCCCTTCAGCTGCGTCTGTTCTTCTGCTGATGTTTAACACCAGGCCCATGGGCCTCTGCTTTACACAGTTTTCTTCTGTACCTTTCTAATCACTGGCTCAGCTCTTAGACCCTTTCCAGTTTGGGTATTCGCTAACAGACTCCAACATATATATATATATATATATATTTTTTAATGAGAACAAATGGGTCGGTGAGCTCTACCAGCTTGTGTCTGCTGATTTTGGGGCCTCTTAATTCATAACATATGACTTCAGGTTTACTAAGAGGTTAGAAAATATGCTTCCTATTTTGTGTCATCTGAGAACATTATCTCCCTTCACCCACGTGCAGCACAGGATTGCCTATTAAATACATTTCTTTAACTAAACACTTTTTTCATCATTAGTAACAATTCTACTACCACTGCTGTGATGGATTTTTACGGATACTGCTTTATTCCTGAGATGTTTCAGATCCTTTTTGCTATTTTCATGGTCCCATCTCCATCTCCTGGCTTGTTTTCTGTGTCCTGCTTTAGACCTATGCATTTATTTTGACTACTCTCTCTTCTGTTTTTTATTTATGGAGGAAGAGATGGGACCATCCCCACACATTGCCTTGTCCTACCACAGGGCCTCCAAAGGACACTTGGGTCTTTGGACACTTTCAGGTGAGTCACTAGCAAGGATACATTGACCTTTTCCAGTATTAATAAGCAGCCCAGGTCCATCTTTCTCATCCTCACTCCCATGACAGTGTCTCAGGGCAGCTCTCTCTGTGGAGCTGCCTTGAAGACAGGAACAAGAACTCCTCCATTCGGGGAAGAAAAAAAGTGGTTTACTGGTTTTTGTTAAAGTAGATTCATTACCTGCGCAGGCTACAGGGGAGCAGAGCTGAGCAAGAAGGAAAGGGACTGTCTGCACAGCTCTGTGCTGTGCTGCTGTTGAACCATGGTCCAATGTTTCCTTGCATGCCTTGAGAGGTCATTATTAAGCTGAGAAAGGATTTGACAGGCCCTGCAGCACTGAGCTGCTTTCTCATCTATGATACTTTCTCCCCACAAGCCCAAAGGTGGTTGTACCTTCCCTGATGCAGCTCTGGGGTGGAGAGGACAAAGGGTATCATCCCATGGCATGCGAGGGTCCTGCCCGGAATGAACTCCCACTCACATGGAGATGTGCTTCAGGGAGCAGGCATGAGCAGAGGGCCAGCTAAGCCATGTTTACAGTAGTGCTGGGAGAAGCCTGGGGAGGAATTACACCAAAGTAGTTCTTGAGGTGTTTTGCACTCATGTCTCCTCCTAAGGCAGAGGCAGAGCAAAGAGATTCCTGCAGATAGAGTGCCTGGCAAATTCCCTTTTACCCTCTCCTATTTGTGTGCTTCCCCCCTCCTGGCCCTGGCTCCTGCCCTAATTTGTTCTTTATAAGTTTCCAACAAACAAGTTGATTCAGGGGAAGTTTTGGCTTGTGGCTCAGGCAAGTTGCCACCTGTTCAGTATTCAGTATTCATGGTGCATTAGCAGGCATCCCCGTCGGATACCATTGTTCCTTCTGCCATGGAAACTCTTCAGAGTAGGAACTGCCAGTGCTGGAGAGTGCCCTTTGGGGTGCACTTCCAGATGAGCTTTCACTTGTGCTCAAATTTGCAATGCTGCAGGGCTCCCCACCACTCCCTAAATAATCACAGGCTGTGACCATGTCACAGCTCCTGCCCAGCAACGGTGGGAACTGAGCACTTCACGTACTTTTAGGCAACCCTCACTCAGAGAGGAGTCACGGGAATGATCACTTCTCCCCTCTGGGCTATACCAGCGTCAGGAATGCCATCATAACAGGATTTTGGAGCCAGGTCATGACTGTGCTATAATTTGGGAAGGAAGGTGCAGTGAGGAACTGGGCCATAGGTCTGGAGGCAGAGACAGGCACCTCTCACTCCCCGCCCTTTGCCATGCAGTGTGTGCAGTGCAGAAAGCCTACATGTTACTACAGGGAGGGAGCCAGTGCAGGGCACTAGGTTGCTCCAAAGGAGGTTGGAGTATGACCCTAGCATCTCTGAGACCTGAGGTGAGTCCATTCTCCTCCCTCCATCCCAGCTGTTTGTCTTCTCAGTGGAGAGTACAACACAATGTGGCCAATCCACATGGAAAGGTGACAAGGAAGGAGGGAAGGCAGGGAACATGGGAAGGCATGAAAAGACAGAGAGAGAGCAAGCTCCAAAGGGTGGCGTGCTCACGTCTAGGAAGGCTGGATGCCTGGGTTCATGACTGAGGAGGCAGAGATGACACTCCTGTGGGACCTTTAGCCCTTGAAGAGAAATCGTGGCCTGGATCCAGTTTCCCAAAGCTATCAGCCCAAACTGTTCATCCTGGGCCAGATGGAAGCAGAAATGCCTTGTCCTCCCCAAGGTCTGGAATGGAATTGCTCCTGCCTCTGGCTTTTCTATGGGATTTGCCAAAATCAAACCATGGAGGCTGATGATGCTCCTTCTTTCTATCATGGTGCTGGCATGCAGACAAAACATGTCTGCCTCAACCTGTGCTGCCCCATGCAGAGCCCAGGATTGGAGCTGTCCTGGAAAAAGCAGAATGAGGAGGCCTGGGAGTGTCAGTGAGGTGGAGCAGGGGACCGAGCTGTCCTGCCCCTAGGATACTTGCCTTGCCCTGCCTTTTGTCCTTGGAAAGGACAACAACTGATCCAGCACTTGTGGCCTTTGCCATCAGCAGCATTCTTGGTACTGCATCATCGTTAATCCAGGAAGCATCTGCTGGGACCCTCCTATGCCTGTATACTACTGTGGCCACCCTCCTGCCCCAGTGTTCCCTTAACTGAACTCATGGGAGACTGGTCCAAAAGACAGCAAGTATGGCCTGGAACATTTTGGAGAGAAGACTTATTTCCCTCAGAACAGGGCCGAAAAACTGAACCCCCCAGAATGAACTGTTATTGCAGCCTTGTAGTTTTTAGGCAGAAGAGATTTTAGGCCTTAAACCCTTGCCTTTGGAGCTGACTCATGTGCTCCTTACAGGCACTGTCCAGGTTCCCATCTTCAAAAATCACATGTTCCAGCTTTCAGTCAAAATGCATACTTTTGGTTGACTCATGGAAAGGCCTCTCTCAGAGGCTGCAGGAAGCCCTGGTGATGTGGTGTGGCTGACAGGCAGAGCAGCTGTGTCCAGAGGTGTCAAGTACAGCACCCACATGTGGAAAAGGTGTTGTGGGCTGGGTCATGATCTTGGGAGGAGGTAGAAGGGGAAAGTGAGGGGTTCAGAGCTACTCAGCTAGTCCTGGGCAGTGGGAAGGGTCTTGGCTAACCCAAGATCAAGGTAATGGGTTATGAGGCGCTCAGGGTGCTGGGGGCCTGGAGCTGCAGGTTGGCCGTGGGGAAAAGGAGGTAAAAGGGCTCATAAACATGAGGTTGTGTGGGCTCTGCAGCTGGCTAGTTTGGAGCTTGTTTTTCTTGACCCAAGAGTCAGGACCACAGTTGTGGTCTCATGGGAAAATGTGGAGCCTTACATGGCTCAGAGGGCAGGAGGTAGGGGACAACTGGATCATCTTAGCAGGCAGCCATGGGCTTCAGTGGATCTCGGTTCCCCATGTCCTTACAGCAGGTCTGCAAGGCTGTGGGGCTGGGCATTGATTCCAGGTTTGGGCTGGGCTGATCAGGTGTGTTAGGCCCCACATGCACTGCAGCCCCTCTGTAAATCAAGAGTTTATGCCCACTGAAGAGCTGAGCTGGACCATTATTGGGGGAAAAGCTGGTGATGGTGTCCCTCAAATAGCTCAGAGAGAATGTCACTTCTTTGTCAGGCTAGAGGACAGAGACCATGTTTATCTCCTTGCTTATGGGGCAGCTAAGAGCCTGGCCAGGAGGGTAGAAGGCTGCAGAGGTGCCATACATGCTGGCTGTGGTGAGTTATGTGTGGTCTTGGATCAGAGCTGGGTGGCCACACAGCCGCCCCAAGCTCTGGGGAGCCAGCACAGGACAAGGACAGCTCTCGTGGCATGCAAAGACCATCTTCAGAGAGCTCCATCCTCCCCTGAGAGCCTGCACCCTGCTGCACTCCTCCACCCCATGTCTATAGGGTAGGCATGAGGGCTTTCCTTGGGGTATGTGAGCAAGGCAGCTTGGCTTGGTGGGTTGGCTGTCCTCCCTGAATACCCTGTGCCAAAGATTTCCACAGATGAACTGCACATTTTGTGAAATAGCTCCATCTGCTTCTGAGCCACATGCAGCACCTAAATTTGCTCAAGAAAACTGTAGCTTCAGCATTTAGTTTTGCTTGATTGCATGTCTGACTAAAAAATACATAAATTAGTAGTTTTTTATTATCACTGTCAAGAAATACCATTACTAGATCATACAATATAGACACAGGTACAAATTAAGTCTTTATTTGCTGACGGTGGTTCTCCCATGCTCAGACTGGTGGCTGAAATCCCTGGGACAACTTGTTCTCTGGAAATAGCTCTTCCAGTGTAACAGAGCTGAGATGACCAAGCTAAACTTGGACATATGGCCCCATACCCAGCAAGTACCTGTCCAGAGGCAACGAGATAGATCCCGGCTCAAGGGCTGAAGATAAGCCAGCAGAACCAGTGGGCAAGACAAGCATAAGCAGAATAGTGGAGGGATTTTGAAAGAGGGGAAGTGTAGAAGACATTGGTCCTATATTGAACTTGAAGCAAGTACAGCTGGCCCAGTTGCTGGTATCGGTGGGAGCAGGAGTAAGACTCTGTGGATGTTTTACTCCCAGAGGTACCAGTTCACTCTCCATGATCTGAATCACTTTCTGACAATTTGATGCTTCAAGTCAACCTCTGATGGTATCTGGGTGATGTTTAGATGATCCAAACCTGGCCCTTAATCCCCTCTCTCTATGCTCCATCCTCTGCAGTGCTTCACTCAGGTGTTCTCTCAGTGATCTATATTGTATCAATGGGTAGACACTGGATTGTCACAGAGACCCCTGCAACCACAGGCTTCCCGATTCATCTAATTTGCTTTTTTTTCCTTCAATCCATCCCTCCTATGGATTCAGTGCCACAAAATAAACCTAATGGAAGGAGGCAGTTTAACAGTACAGCATTGTAGAAAAGTCACTTTTGAGAAGTTCTTGGCCCCTGCTGCTCCTTGGAAGCAGATTACCAGATGGATCCAGTGTCCTTCAAGAGAATTTTGATGTAATGGACATTTCCAGAGGAAAATTCAAGCCAAACAGCATTTCATGTGTGGAAACCAACAGGTATCACCTTGCCCTGAGGGTGAGCTTGAAGGATGAAGCACCCATTGCATGGCCCATGCCCTGCTCCACTTCTCTTCCTGATAAATTGGGTTTGTCTGTAGAAAGGAAAAGAGGAAAACTGTGCTACAGAGACACAGCAGAAGCAAGGGACAAAAGGGAGATGAATGAGCTGGGTAATAAGGGGTCAGACCTAGCCAGTCTATCACACCAGAAACCTGGCATCTCTCTAATTCTTCCTCCAACATCAGTATCTTTTCTAAAGCTGCTGATTTTTGCTCCTTATTTATCAATCTGAAGCATCTTTAGGAAGCTTTCCAGCCCTTTTTGAGGTGGAAGCCAACACTGAAAGCACTGTAGGTTGCAGGTTCCTCTCTTGCAGCCTGGATCTTGGGGCCACACTCTTTAGCCTGCAAGGTGGCATGAGGAGGATACACTCAGGAGAGGTGGCACTGAGCCTTGCTTGTTTGGGCCAAGAAGGTGTTTCAACCCTGCTCTGCCAGCTCCTACAGTACAGTGTGGATGGTCTCCTTCCCTCAGTGTCTCCCTGGGACATCAAATGGGGTCTGGGGCAACACATGGGTTGTAGTGCCAGTTGAAGTTGATTTATGCAGGGAGGGCCCCATTCACAGAGAGCACAGTAGGGCCTGGGCTCAACCCCAAACCTTGTTTGCTGTGTAGTCCTGTCTGGAAACAAGATGAGGCCTCAGTACCTGCTTCAAGCACTGACTGTCCTGGTCGGGATGGATCTGTGCAGAGAGCACTGATTTCCAAGCCCCCTGGAAAATGCTGGGAGTTCAGTACACCAGCCACTGCTGGAGGGAAACATACCCAGGTCCTCCAAATATTTAATGGGAATCGGTTTCACGTGAAAGAATTTGCTGAGTTGCAGAAAGCCCCACAAGTGAGAGACAGGGGAACAAAAGGCCGCAGAGCTCTGTGTGTGTGTGAGTGTTGTCAGGTCTCAGGAAAGCTTCTGTTTTCCTGGATATGAAAGAAGATCCCCAGCTGATGGGGGAATGCAAGGCAGTTTGTGGCAGGAGACAGGCAGTCTGCTCAACAAGAAATCAAAGTGAAACAAGCAGATGACTTTTGTAGAGGGAGCTCTTTCATCTGGCTCCTTGTGACCATGCTGTACTCATAAAAGGCACTTCAGTATCTTTGCCAGCCCACTTTGGAGAGTAAAAGGACACAACCAGCCCCACGGAGGCATTTCCCTCCCCAGAGAATACTGACCATGAAAAGTTCCTGGCCACAGGAAGGGTGCCTGCTGCTACAAGGACCCACGCTATGGAGGGCCAGGGCACACAGGATGTTATGGCTGGAGCTGGGAAGTGGGAGGCAGCATACAATGGGAGACAGGACGTGGAACTGAGTTCCTCTAACCACGGGTCTGCCTGGCAAACCCTGATCTGGACAGTCACATAAAGCAAGCAGGAAATGCATCTGCAAGTTGAAGGGGGGAGGTTTACATGGGTATTTAATACACTTTTGGGTTGTGGTCCAGACCTATTGAGTCTGGGGCATCCTCTGAGAAGGCAGGATGGGTAGTCACAGTCCTTGGAAGCACAAATACTGTCTTACCCAGTAGATAGGGAATGTGAAGGAGAGATGGGGTCTGGCACCCTATTCAGGGTTAAGTGATGTCTCTGCATTAGAGTAGACCCTAACATTTCCCCAGAAAGAACCTGTCAAAGATCCCAAATGCTATTTGTGAAAGATTGCCTCAAAGTATTCTTTATGGTAATAAAATGAGATGAAATTGCCTCCATTTTTCTAAAGCAAAACAATAGAGGCCTGGCATTTTCAGCTACAGCAGGACTCACAGCCTGGTCTGCATCTCAGCAGGGCTCATGGCCAAAGTCCTCTCCTTTTTTTGTGCATGTGCGTGGCGCTCAAAACCTAGTGTCCATGGCTTTGTTTTCTTCCCACATACTGTCCTGAGTCTGCATCATACCAGGACCTGCTTCTTACAGTGCAGATATCTTTCTCAGTGCCCTGATCTCAAATGCTAGATCTCAGCATTGAGGGGATTTTTAATAACAGGAAACTTTTTACAGCAGGAGAAGCCCTTTTCATTGCTCTGAGACACCAAAATCAGATCATAAAAATTATTAAGGAGAGAGAAAAAAAAAGAAACAAACCACTTTGGGGGAAAAAAAATGAAGCCTGAAATGTCATCTCAGAAGGGAATATTGCAGAGGCAGAGAGTGTGGGAGGTGAGGGCTCCCAATGGGAAATGTTTAGCAACCTCAAGTCCAGTGATTCCTGCTGGCACCCCTCTGAAATGTGAAGCCTGACAATCAGTGTGTGAGCAAAGAGGCATCCATTCGGCTCCACTTGCCTGTTCTCCCTTGGCAATTTTGACAGCTCATAGATGGTGAGTTCTCACTTTGGGTTTCTTCTTGTCCTATGGGCTTTTCCATGTGTCTGCATAGCTAGAGAGGTTTCTGTCTCACCCTGGCTTGGGGCTGTGGCTAGCTTGCAGGGGACATCACCTTGGCACCCAAGGTGGAAGGACATACCAGCACCTGAATTGTCATCAGCCACCCTGGCCTTGCCAGAAAGCTGGAGGGTGGTTCTCAGAGTGCAGGCTGCACAGCTTTCAGGACCAGGTCAAGTGCTCCTGCCAAGGCTCATGATGAGGGGCCACAGCTTCTCCTCTGCTGTAGTGCTCTGGCCCACCAGTGCAGGAGACCTTGCCAAAGCAGCTGGCTCCTTTAGAGACCAGGCACGAGGTGACTTGAGTGGGAGGAAAGAGGATGGCACTGCTCCAAGTTCATCTTGGCTCTTGATGGAGAGATGTTGAAATCTGAGTAGGACCCAAAATATACAGACATCAGTAAAAAAGCCAGAGGTGTTCATTGTTGCAATGTTATAAAAATCTTACAGAAGGTCTAAGTGAGGGGTCAGCACTGACTCTACCCAGAGGCGCTCAGGACTATCCAGTCAGCTTTAGGGCTTCACTACCCATGTGTGTAGGCCGCGTCTCAACAGCTGATGCTGTGCAAAACCCTGGAGCAAAACCCTGGAGCAAAACCTGTTCCCCACTCCACTCCTCGCTGGCTTTAAGGGCAAACAGGACAGGCAACTGTCCTGTATGGGGAGAGGTTTGGAGACAAGCCCCTTCTTCCTGGGAAGCAGAGAGAGGATCCCAGGGAAAGTCCAGGCAGAAGAACTGGAGACTCCCAAGGAACTGGGCACACAAGGAATTTGTTGGTAAAGATTTGTAACAGAAATGTTAAGACTGGTTTGGATTGCGTAGGGATGGAAACGTGTGTGTGAGAACACCAGAAGATGCAATAGAACAAGGGCTGCATGAATGGCTTGTATTGATAACCAAGCACAAAATGACTGGCAATCAAACTGGTATGCACAGAGGGACTGTGTTGTGTGCATCAGCACCAGAAAGCTTGTGTTCCAGTAAAAGGAGGATGGAAGTAATTGTGTGCTATTCCTCTTCCTGTTATTCCAGCAGAGAGAAAACAGGAACCATAACGATACCTAAAATGAGGTAATATTGACAACATGCAGAAAACCTGCTGAGATTCACAGAGGGTGAATTAAGCAAGATGCTGAGGCAAGAAATCCCATCTTGATAATCACTGACTCCTAAGAGGAATGAAAGTCCAGTCCAAAACTCAGCTCATGAAGGCCAGTCGGCAGGAAGACATAGTGAGAACCTGACAATTGGTGTTCCTTGTCCCATGTGCTGCACAGAACTAACTCTGGCCAGATCCCCAGGCCTCCTGTGGTGCTGGTGAGTATGTGGGGCTGGGGCTGGCAGTGCATAGAGCCAACTTACATCAAAAATAAAGTGAAATAAAATCCCCTGCCCATTACATAGAGTCTTACACTGAGTCTGATTACATTAAATCCTTGTGCACTGGCACTACCAGATGAAGGCAGCCACACACAGTCTTTGGGATGACTGCCCTCAACAGCCTTTCCTGACCAGCACTAGGTCAAGGCCCCACACATAGTCAGAGCTGCTGAATTTGGGCCTGGAGGTGGCAGGCTGGAGTCAGCAGTGTTCCACTTTGCTGTACAGCTTTTATATTGGGATGTCAGCTGCAAGGTGGCAGATGAGCTGCAACTGTCCTTTAAGAGGGAGAAAAAATGATTTGGGCACCTGTCTGCCGTGGCTTTCCTTTTGTAACCCAAGCCTTCAGCAGCTTGGTCCTGGAATAAAACTCCACCAATACTGGGATATAAGATGATGAAAATAAAGAGTCTGACTGGACTGCAGGCCTTCAGTTGTCTCATAAACGATGCCCAAATTGGTGGACATGCAGGCAGGTGGCCCAGACAATGCCTTCTCATCTTCTATATCAAGAAGCCAATATCCAAGAGCAGAGCATGAGTTTGGGGAGAAGGAAACGGACCACTTATGCTGGTAAGGAAGGCTGTGAATGCACCGTTTCTAAGTTGTGCAGCATACCTTGAGCAAATCCCTTTGCCTCCTGGGCCATGGCCGGTGCCTGTAGGATGGGAGTCCCCGTCCCTGCCCTGGTCCCTGGGTGCATGTAGAGTCTTACGCATTACAGGCCATGAACCACAATGCTTCTAACTGCACGTTGCCTTTCTCCATTGCGGGACAGAACTTAGTGTCTGGTGGCTGAAATACTTCGCTCCAACCCAAATTCCTGTATTCAGTGACAACTTAACAGGGAGAGGGGCAGATGAGCTAGGGGAGGGGAGGCCGGATGCAGGAAGATGCAGAGTCTAGGCATGTCTCCTACCTCTGGCACAGCCAGGTGAGGTCGGGCATGGTGAATGGGTAAGCAGGGTCTGGTGGAAAGGCCGGGTGTCCTCCCTTGTGTTGGTACAGCTTCCAGCCCTGGTCAGCTTATTATAGGCCCTTCCTGACTAACCAGTCTAGCTGGTCTCTGGCTCCTGGAAATGTAGCCTGCAATCACAGCAGCATCAGTGGAGGGGACTCAGGTCTCCATCTCCACCTCCCACACACTGCAGGACTGTCACCAGCACTAAGTCAAGGCAGCCTTCTTTGTAAAGGGGGCTCAGCTCACATAAATGAGGCCACACGTTTGCCACTTTCATGTTGCTACACTTTTGCACTGCAAATTTTCTCTGATGCTTAAAATCTATCGCAAGGGCTGCCTTTTCCCTTTGTACTGATTTGCAGCTGTTTCCAAATGCAGGCATACCTACAACTGCAGGAAAATTTCTCAATGTTACTCATAGCTTAAAAATTTTTATCATGTATGGTTAACCTGAAAGAGTCTGAATAAGTTTACTTGTGAAAGGTTGTATTTCTTGTGGTTTCAGGCCTTCCCCATTTACCAGAAAAAGAAATTAATATCAAGAAATTAAATTCTATGTGCTCAGCTATATAATGCACTTACACAGCATTTTTGATTACTACAATACTTACTCAATAGGACTGTATGTTAAAGAAATCTTCTTGGAGTTTAACTCTGCCTTGCATTGAGTTAAAAATTCAGTAGACACTGAAGAAGGAGAGCGAATTTAATAGGTTTTGTGATGGCTGGAAGAAATAATAAAGTAGTCCCAGATAAGGGAATACATGGAAATAACTGCTATATTTAAGAAGGCTTCTTTCAGCATGAGCATCTCCTGTCTCAATGGCAGCTTGCTACTGAAGGCCAGAAGGGAGCTCTGAGCTTCTTCCAGGCCGCCTGGAAGCGATGTCCATGTCTCTGAGCCAAAGGTTTGGGCACAACGCTAGTCTTCAGTTGGGTCCATCGAGGGAAGGCAGCGGGAGTGTTGTGCAGGTGCCTTCAGTGGGTGTGCGGGAGCTCTTGAATCAGGCAGACCACCTCAGTGCAGCCACGGCCGAGCCAAGGCTCAACAAGGGCGCTCACGAGTGCCTGAGCTGGGTGCTGCTGAGGTGGAAGATCATGGGCCACATCCTTTGCCCTCACCAGTGCAGCGGCGCAGACCATTCCCACAGATACAGCTCATTCCTGTCCTTCCTAATGTACCCTGTCAAGGTGGGTCCATGCTTTCATCTCTGCTGCAGAGTCACCTGGGGGAATTTTGCAGCAGTGGGGTTTTCACCCACCACTTTGGTGGATAAAACCAGAAGGTGTGTCTTTAGGTATCAGAGGGGAAAGCTGTGGATCATGGGACATGACCTGGCTTCCTACCTGCCCCAGGGACTGCAGAAAATTGCCCCTTCCCCAGCTGGACGTAAGGACAGTCACAGCTAGGCCATTTCATATGTCACCAGAACAAGTACTGTGGACTCCCTTGCAGATTTGGCTGAGATAGCTGGAGCAATTCCAGCCCTCACAGTTCCTCATGCAGCTATTTGGCTGCTCAGATGTTGGCCCAGAGCTGGACCCAGCTGAGTTCCCAAAAGTCTGGGTAAAAGCTGTGGGTCTTCTAATGCTAGAGCAGAGTATGTGGCAGTCCTGCTGTCCTTGAGACCTTGTTTCACCAAGAAGGTGTCACAACTTGTTTCAGAGCCCAGCTTGCTAGTGCCAGTGACATGAAGAAGATGGTGCTATCTAGCAGAAACAGCCAGTACTAGCAAGAGATGATTATCACAAAGGCCACATTTTATATTATGGCAGATCAGATCCCATAACAAGCCAGCAGAGCCTGGTTTAATGTGCTGCACTGACAGAAGAGTGAGGCAGGGGTGGTAAGAGCTCAGTTTGATTGTACAATGATGTTACAAGGACTTCTTGGCTTCCTATTCTGTCTCAAAAAAACACCCTGCAGATCCATATTACAAATCAGACCACATAAATACTGAAAAGCATGGGATCTCTCTAATGTGTAATTAAGTCTCAGGTTTGTTTGGAGGCCTTCTTTTTTTTTTTCCAAAAAAGTCCAATGACAGTGAAAATGTTTTATTAAAGCATGAAGAAAACCTTTTGTTCCTGGTGTTTTAAATCCCACACCTCCCTCTTCTCTATATCAGGCAAATATCAAAAGGGGAGGCCACACTGAAATGAAAATCCCCAAGCAGTATCTGAAAAAATCTCAAAAATGAGATGTGTGTGTGAGGAAGAGAGAGAGAGAGAGAGAGACTGGGGAAAGTTTTTGAATGTGTTTTCTACCACCAAATTGCTCACCAAAGGCAGCAAAATATTGTGAGCAATTCCAGAGAAATCCCAAATGCATTTTTCAAATGAACAGTTGTTCAACTGAGTCAAATTGGCCCAGCTCAGCTGAAAACTGGAGCAAATAAGAACGGTGGGATGGTAACTCCCAGAAAGCCTGTTCTGTGAAATACCTGTCTCATTCATTGTTTCCAAAAGCACAGCCTGGAGAAGAAGTCAGGGGGTACTGTCTCTCAAGGCTGTCAGAGATTTCTAAGGTGTCACATCCTGCTGTGTCCTCCACTGACTAAGTCAAGAGTGAAGTTCTATCTCAGGGATAAGGCTGGCAGGCACTGTAAGAAAATAAAGTAATAAAATAAATAATCAGCCACAGACTTGCTCCTGATGAACTTGCAATCCAAGAGGGTGAGGAGTTGAAGGTGTAGTCCTACTTACTAGCTGGAAAACAGAGGGATGAATAATTTGCCGTTGGTCAACCAGAGAGCCCAGAGCTCAGAAGAGACTTGGGCTTTTGTGGGCTCTGCTTCAGAGATGCACAGTGGCTGCCCTTCCTCCTGAATGCACCCAGCCCCCTACTTAGCAGTCTCCAAAAGCCCCCATGTTCCTGTGGTGCCTCCAGGCTCTTCAGGACTTGCCCGGTGCAGGTGCAAATCCGCATTCGAGAAGTGCTCAGCAGAGCAGGTGAAGGACACAGACACAATGAGGAACTTGGCCTGTTCACTTAAAAGGAGGACATGTCACACAAGTGTTACAAAAGAGCCAGACTCCTTTGGTGCACCACAGACTGACATGCAGCATCAGGCAGCTGGTCGCAATTGCAGCACTGAGCCGAGCCCATCCTGTCCCCAAACCTATTGCTGCCAGGGGGGCGAGATTCAGATGTCTGGTTCTTTTTGACATGCCCCAGATTATGCAAAGCATCTTCAGGACTGACACCATGCCCACAGGAGAATTGTGACCGCCTGAACTGGCAGCAGGAGGCCAAGCAAAGGGGCATCTGAAACAGACCTTCACACCCATGCATGGGCAATTGAATCTCACCTGTCCAGTCTAGTAGGGGTGCTACAGTGGTTGTCTACTCAAGACATCTGCCCCAAGAAGACAGATCACCTTCTTCACAAAATTTGCCCTCAGCTGAGACAAAGCAACCCAAAAAGCTATGTGGGCAATGGCAGACCTTTCCCAAGGGAGTGACACCCCTTCCCCTGTGACACCTAGCCCCAGACACTATGCAATACCTTCAGTGACTTTATCTGCCTTTGAAACTGCCTTCTCCAAAACACCAGCCCAACAGCTCTGGGTTGAAACACATTGATTTTGACCAAAACATTGCAGCTGATAAAAAGTCAACATTTCCTCAGACAAAAAAATGTCATTTACTGACCAGCTCTGAGCTTTACCTTTCTAGAAACTTTCTTTGACAGCTTGACTTGAAATTCTGTTCATTTGGAAGCACTTATTCTGCTCTAAGATCTCACCTTCCCTGGAACTGGCTGTCCCCTCAGGACATTGGAGGTGTAGGTTTCAGGATCTACACCCCGTATCAGACTTTGCTTCCGCCTCAAACGCAGTCTGAGCCCCAGACTGAATCTGGATTCAATAAAGGACCAGAAGAGCTCATTATGTGGAGCAAAGGGAAAAGAAGGAGGGGAAAGAAAGGATACTTTTTGCAAACTCTTTTTTTTTTTTTTCCAAAAAGTAACATTGTGCTTTTTCCATTTGCAGTGATGGCATGTTTTCTGATTCTCTTTAATTTTATTGTAAATTACAAAATGGTCCAATTCATAGTGCAATGTTTATCCCACGGTCAACCACAGCTTTCATTTGAAGCCCCAGTGAATATATTCTATCTTCAGTTGCTGGAAATGGGGAAATCTGGTTTGGACCTGCCTTGAATTCTGGGTTTCCGAAATTTCCATAATTCCTGGGGCACTGAGACCCATGAGGTGAACCATGCCTACAAGAAATTCTGAAAAACTCTCTGAACAACTCAGGAGTGTTAATGTGGTGTCCTTCAAAGGACATTCATTCTCAGGACAGCATCATAGTAAAAAAAGCCACAACGACCATAGTTACCAGCTCCGATATATGAACCAACCACTCCTGAAGCCAATAAAATGGGGTACTAATAAGGAGGGGAAGCACCCAGACTCCAAACATCTTAGCTAGGATCCCTAGGCACTTTTAGCACTGAGAACCAGTTTCCATCCTGCTGACACATCAGGGCTGTCTTTGTTTTGGGGCTGTCCTCATAACCAAGTAGCTGTGACTTGCATACCCAGACTCACAGTCACCACCCCAAAACCATCAGCTTTTATGTGATAAATGCCAGCATCTGGTTTGATTTGACTCTGCTGGCCTGGACAGAGCTGCAACAAGAGCATGTGGGCAGGGGATTCCCATGGCCAGGTGTGCTGCCCCCCCTTCCTCTCTCTACAGCGTGACTCAGGCTCACCACAGCCACGCTGGGCTAGGACTGCAGCCTGCTCTTCTCCACCTCTGACTCCATGGGCACCCAGCACAGGATGGTGAGGATGCTGCAGAAGATGGTGCTTGGTGCACCCATGCAGCTGGGGCAGCTGGCGTTTTTGTGAATCAGCTGGAAAGGACTGAGAAAGGAATAGATTTGATACCTGCCCCATGACTGCAGTGTGGGGTGATCTGGCCAACCTACAGCAATGTTTGCAAGAGCATGGTGTCAGCAGATGTGGTGAGCACAGCTCCCGTGAGGTTTGGCACTTTGTGCTGTGAGTGTTGTGAAAAGAGGCTAAATGTAGATAAAAGGGCAGAATGCCCTTGGAGGAATTCCTCCCAGGAGGCTGCTAGAGGCCTGCAGGTTTTGTTGGGTGTGATGCAAAGGGGCATCATGGCTCAAGAACTGGGTTGGAGACAAGGCAAGAGAAACGACTGGTCAAAGGATGCCCTGGTGAAGACCACAGTTCTCACAGGTTTTTTGGACCAGCCCTCACGATTGGGAAGGATGAGTGTGAATCAGGCACAACTTACAGATGACAAAAAAAAGCTGTTAGATCAAAAATGGCAAAAACAAACAAGCAAAAACTTTGTGATGAGGCTCTGGGCCAACCACGCAGCACCCAAAGAGGCACAGCCCTGTTGTGTCACAGCACAGCCCGGTGTCCATGTCTGGAGCAGCAAGGAGCACTCTGCCCCAGCCTCCATGCACCCCACTCACCTCAGGGCAACTCTTTGCAAGAAACACTCCAAAGTCTTGACAATCACCTGAGCAAAGCTGTTGCCCTGCAATTGCAGCTGTATCAGAGCCAGAAATAAAATACAGGCCTCTGCTGGACTTGGTGACTTCTGAAGTCACAGGAACCAGGGCTCAACAGATACGAACTCAGTCCCAAAAGGTGCTGCAGAGATTGGATTTCAGGCTCCTCCAGCCACAGGGTTCCCTGAATTTCTAATCCCTCTTCAGCCAAGTGATGGCACAGGACCCAAAATATATGCTGCTCGGTGGCAGGCCAGCACTGCTCCCTGGTGAGCTAAGAGGAAGCACGAGATTTATGTTGGCCTGTGAGTTTTGCATCTCTTAGAGAGATTAATAAAATTTACAACATAAGTATGATGGGCTCCAGATGTTGCAGTCATATCACGGCTGGCCTGGCCTGCCACCTCGCAAAGGACAAGAGTACTCCATGTCAGAGGCAATCTATCATCAGAGGTGTGGGTTAACACAGTCACTAAAAGCTACAGGTTTTGATGGGGCAGAATGGACTGGAAGCCCTTTCCAACACCAAGAGCCCAGGCTTTCAGCTCCCCTGGGATCACTGCAGGCAGGCAGAAAAGGACTTGAAATAGAGTGCCATCCATGTGTCCAGTGGCCCATTGCTCACCACAGCCTCTGGCACAGGGCCACCAGCTTCTGTGTCGTGGGATGGCGAGACATTAGCCCTGCTACACTGGTGGGAAATTTCAAAGTGATCAAGGATGGGGTACCTTTGGTAGCCAATACAGACACTCCTGTTTGCATCCTCCCCTCCACTCACACAGTTTCACAAGCAATCTGCAGGCTGCTTTTGTCTACCCATGCATGGAGGAGCCCGGAGAGAGCTTTGGTCTTTCGCTCCCCCATTGCTGCACCAAAACCTGCCCCTGAATTTTCTGGGCAGAGTTTGTCTGAAATCCTTGGTTTGCATTACTCTCTGTGAATATCAGCTTGACAGACCTCTCCTACTGTTTTTTTTTGTATTAACAAAAGCCAGGAACAGCAATGACCAGAAGGACCGTTAACCCCCACTCTGAGGCGGACAAGAAAACTGCAGTTCCATTGCCACAAGAGGGATTTACAAGCCACAGAAATCCGTTGCTTTCCAGAAGACTTTCTCTCTGCAAGCTGAAAGGCAGTATTTGTACAGATGCTGCCAGCAGCATGTGGGTATCTTCAGAAGAGCTGGGGGATAAAGTAAAAGATTGTTTTTTGATGTTATTAAATCCATACAGGCCACTGTAACATGCAAGAATGTGAGGGAGTGTTGAATGGGGCCTCACCACTCAGAAAGAGATGCTCACACACTATCTGGTGTGCAGGGAAACAGCTCCGCTGATGGTGGAAAAGACACCGAGCCTCTGAAACACCTCCAGCCATTTCTGAATACTCAGTAATTTTTTTCCCAAGATGCCTTGAGGTTTCCCTGAGCAATTCCTCCACATGCAGGGCTGGGTGACTCCGGGAAAGCTGATCTGGCATGCAGCTTTGCCAAGCACTGCAGGACATTGCCCTTGGCTGTGATGTACAGGCACAGTGCTCTGTGCTACTCTGGTGTGATGGCATGGTCCCTTTGTCCCCCTCCTGTCCCAAAGCCATGGTGAGAGGCAATCCTGCAGCCCACGGACACAGCTCTGAGAGAGCTTTTCGTGGGGCCATTCCCAGGGGCAGTAAACACGCAAACACCTGGGAAAGGGACCCCAAATCTGTGCATATGCAGCAACACAGGTGTCTTCTTTGGGCAAGGCAGAAAAGCACTCCAGGTACCAGCACACAGGTCCAAGGGGATAGTGAGACTTCACAGAGGGCACTGGGGCTTTTCCCAGGAGATCATGTCATCTCCTGTGTCTCTGCTTCCTCACCTGCTGTACGGGCACGATCCCTCCCCAAAAGAGCAAGGCCTTGAAGCATATAACCACTGTGATGCCAGGAACTGAGCACATCTGTCTGCATTCAAGCTGCAACGACTCACCAAGGGACACAGGGTTGTGGGACCACAGCAGGCATAGCAACATCTTGAGCAAGAGCCAAAGTGCCCTGGTCCTGAAGGTGGACAGGATCAGCAGCTGCACTGTGCTCCCCCAGAGGCTGAGATCAGCAAGCAGATGTGCTCTGCTGGAAGGAGCCGGTAGTGCTAACGGGAATACAGGTCATGGGAATACACCTGGCAAAAAGACAAGTGAGTTGGGACAAGAGCACACATTTATTGTTGCTTACAGAAAAGCTGCCCATCATCACATTCATTTTGGCTCTTCAAAAAACCTGCCAGAGCTCACCTTGAGGCAAGGATCACAATTTCTAGAGAAATACATGGTTGGGGAAAAGCACCATTGCGTCACTGCAGCGGCTGAAATGCAGAGGGGCAAACACAAGGTCTAGCCAGGTGTAGGGAGCATGATTGCATGACAGCCACAGCAAACACGCTTTAAGGTGTCAAATAAAAAAAGACAAGGTCCTACCCAGAAGCACTGGAAGTAAATGGAGTCAATTTTAGCCTTGCAATTCACAATGGCTTTTTCAAATTAGATCAGCAAAGTGTAAATGAGATTTCTAAAGCTCTCAAAGTAAAATGCAGGACATGTTAACGTCTGCTGTCACTAGACAGCAGCATCAACAGGCTGAGCTGCAAAGGGCTGCTGTTCTCCTGGCCTTCTCAGAGCTTGCATCTCCCCTCTCCTTGTCTTGGACAACCAGCAGCTGCAATGCCCCAAAGAGAAGAACCAAAACTGAAGCAATGCTTCTGATGAATTAACAGCCCTCCTGGTGCTCACAGCTGAAAGTGGCTGTCTGACACAGGCAGCCCTGGCACTTGGCAAGGGAGGGCCACAATTCAATCAATTCAAATGGTCCATGGAGAAGCTGAAAACCAGGAGCAGCAGAGGGTTTTTACGGTGCGATCCTGCCTTCTGGCAGCTACAGACACAGACAGGGAAAATGTAGGCAATAACCATTTGGACAATGTTGTTCCAACTGATGGGAGAAGGGTGGGGAATAAAGAGATCCCGCAGGACACAATAAACCCTTTGTTCCAGCCCCATGCCCACTCAGGACTGTATTTTGCTTGCTTGGTTTTGGAAACGGAACTGGTGTTGACAGAGTTACGTCCCATGGAGCAACAGCTGGCACGTGCGCTGGACCCCTGCCCTACTCCTGATGGCCTCCTGCCACTTCTTTGACATTCTCAGCCTCCTTCAGGGCACTGACCACCGGCATCCACGGGGATGGCAGATCCGGGATGCTCTTCTTGCCTTGGCTAAAGTGGTTGATGGCCATGTAGAGACTTCCCTGAGGTCCTGTCTCCTGCTCCGAGTAGTACATCTCCAGGACTGCTGGGCTGCAGTGCTTGTGCTGGGGAGAAGAAGAGGAAAGCAGGAGGAGGCAGGTAGGAAGAGCCCAACCGCCTGAAGCCACCTTGCACCCAAGTGGCCCTGGCATGAGCACTTTGTGGGTGCCCTGGGGCCCAGCTCAGCCTTTGTGTTCTCCTGTGATGACTCTGGGAACATCCATCGCTCATCCTCACCTACCACATCCACCAGCACCATGAGGTGACCAGGCTGGTTCCCACCTCCAACTGGCAGTATCCCCAACAGCAAGGACATCCACGCCCCTGCAGGCTCAACAAGGCCAGGTAAGACCTGGCTACCCTTGGTGAGATCCCAGGATTTCCTCCCTCTCCTGTGGTCCCAGCAGAGGAGCAAGCAGCATCTCAAGGCCACTGAGGGTCCACACTCCTCTCCAGGCTGTGTCTGCCCACCCTTAACAGGCCGAGTGCTCCCTCCCCAGTTCAGCTGTGGGGTTGGGGCAGTTCATGGTGCCCACAGGAGAAAGTGCGAGGCCCACCACTCTCCCATCACTCCTCCTCAAGGGGGTCTTTGCAGATGGAGTGTTTGCTGGGGCCTGCAGCTCTTTCTCCATGGGCAGAGATGTCCCAACAAAGGGGGAAGGTGGCATGGAGTTTGATCTAGTAAGGCTGGGTCCAGCTCTCTGTCCTGCTTATGTCACAGCCTCGACAAATGTCATTCAGGAAAAAGGACTGGGTTTGGGGCTGCCTGTGCAGAAGCTGCAGCAGTCCTGAAAGGAGCAGTCTGAATCCCTCCAAGCTAGCAGGCTGGGGTCGGAATGGCATTATTCAAACAGGGCTGTCGGAAAGAGTTCATCAGCCCCCAGGACCATGCGCCCACCTTACCTTGAACACGAAGCCCTCAGGGCAGCTCAGTTGATCATACCACAAGGCCTTGTACATGACAAGCATGAGGAGGCAGGCGAGGAATGCCATCGTGACGAGAATGAGCCCAGTCAGCTGCGGGGACAGAAAGAAAGGGAGTCCAGGAGTGCGGTCAGGCACAAGATGGGAGGAGATGGGGGGAATTGATCCAGCTGCAAGCACAGCACATGAGCTCTGGGCTATCCCTTCTGCATGCTACCCTGTCTGGCTCAAATCATTCTGTACCTCGCACATCCAAATATATAACTAGCTCAGATCTCTTGACTCTTGGCTGTGATGATCACTGTATACCTTGCTAGAGTCATCCAGCTTTTGCTCAGTTTCCTCTGCCTACATGAGTGGCAGCACACACAGGGGACATGAGGGCATATTCTACCCCAGAAAGCTAAGCCATCCTCGCTGCTGTCCAAATTGCGTTGGTATGGATGTTCCAGGCCTGACGGTTGGGGCAGGAAAACGGGCAACAATTCCCACTCCTTGTTCAAACCAATGTGAAGACCAGGAGGGACCTGAGCATCCTTTGGCAGCATTACTTCAGGTACAGGCAAAGCACCCTAAGGTGGGGTCAATCCACGAGCCAGTCCCTAGGCAAAATGAGGCTCCGGATGCCCAAGTGTCGCCTTGCCCTTGGTGGGGACAGGGTCACATCATTGCAGCAGCACATGGCTTAGCACAAACTGTGATGGCTGTAAGGGCCATGATGTGAGCAGTTCTGGCCAGATGTTGGCCAGCAGCTCGGGGTTGGCTTGGCAAGAGGAGTTCAAAGCAGAGGGAGCCCTCTGAGGCTGTCTCCCTTTCCAGAGGAGCAGGTCAGGAACAGGAGGCTGCCATGCTGGTCTCTAAAAAAGGGACAGGTAATACTGCCTCAGTATACGGCAACATTTTTCCTCGACCTGGCTTCTCTCCCACTGCCAGCAATGCAGGGAGGTTAGCAACCTGCAAGGTGCTGGGCTCAGCCTGCATCCAGGGGACATCAGAACAGCAGCCTTGGAAAGAGCTCTTTGCCTGTCCTGCCTGGGCTGGCTCTGCAAGCTGAGGCTGTCATTTTGAACATGACTTGGGCCATGAAATGCAAGTGGCACAGCAGCTATTTCTGGTGCCACAAAATGTGCAGTCTCGGCCTGACTTGGAGCAGTGGGAGCCTGCAGTCCCACTCTGCCAGGCAGGGTGGCAAAGTCCCAGGCAGGCCTCTCCACTGCCGGCATCCTGGCAAAACCCCTCATCCAGGTGCTTTGTAATCCCCCAGTTCTGGCCTGAGCAACGAGAGGAGGTTCCTGCCTGTACCCTGCGGCCAAGCCTCACTGTTTGCCCCAGGTGCTGCTGGCAGCTGCAGGCAATTCAGATCTGCTTGCACCATGCACAGGAAATGCCAGCCTTTCCCAAATAAAATCCCAGGAGAGCAGTGATCACTGCTGGCTCTGCCAACCAGAAGCCTGCAGGCAAGGGCTGGGGGTGGTCCTCAAGCAAAACAGGGAACAGTCAGCAGTGTGCCCTCGTGGCAGGGACAGCCAGCGCCCTCCAGGGCTGGGATAGTAAGAGCAGAGCCAGCAAGCCCAGGGAAGGGGTTATTCCCTCTGCTCAGCTCGGTTGAGGCCACATCTGGATATTGTGTCCTGTTTGGGGTCCCCACTACAAGACAGACATCCAAAAACTGGAATGAGTCCCATGCAGGGCCACAACGATGATGGGGCTGGAGGACAGGGTGTACGAGGACAGGCTGCGGGAGGTGGGCTTGTTCAGGGGGGAGGAAAGAAGGCGAAGGGGAATCCAACTGCATCTTTTGCTACCCAGAGGGGTTGCAGAGACGATCGGGCCGGACTCTGTTCACGGGGGCACAGCGAAAACACCAGGGGCGTCAGCACAAGCTGCAACATTGGAAATCTCGGCTGGCCTAAGGAAACCATCCTTCCCCATGTGAGTGCTGCCCTCTAGGACATGGTCCTGAGTGATGGGGGATCTCCATCCTCAGGGATTGCTCAGACTTGCCCGGATGCAGCCCTGAGCAACCTGCTGTAGCTGTGACGTTGGTCCTACTGTGAGCTGGGGTCAGATCAAAGACCCCCAGCCAGGGGTGCCTCCACCCTGAGCCTGGCTGTGATCGTAAATTCACAGCAGGCAGCAACCTTGGCAAAAGGGATTTGTCTGTTATTCATGTTTGGTGGGTGAATGGATGGGACAGAACACATGCCCCAAGGATGCTGAGAAGAGGGAGAATGAGCCATGTGCACAAGCAAAAAGTACAGGTGAAGAAAACTCAAGAGGTGGAAGTTCAGCCAAGGGGGAGCCGAAAGGGCTTTGCTCTGAACAGATCAGGGTGCAAAGAGGCAGCAGACATGAAAGGAATGAGCAGGGAAGGGAGGACTCTGGGCTAATTGGTCCTATCAATTACCCAGGCTGCACTAATCAGGGCTGACAGGACACTGGCGCCTGCACCTCCCCTATCAAGAGAGCAGAGGCTGCTGGGTGAGCCAGCGCAGCGAGACCAGCTCATCAGGAAGACATTAGGAAACAGAGCAAAATCTCGTTCTGCACATGTACAGCCAGCAGATCTGACTGCACTCCCTGAATCGACTACACCAAAAGCCTGTCGGCCAAGAAGGGCGCATGGCAGAGCAGACTCCGCTGCACAGAGCGCAATGCTGCTTGGGATCTCCCTCTGCGCTGCCATCCTTCCAGACTGGGGTCGTGGGGACACGTTCTGCTCCTGTACCCTCTGTCTCTGACTGATCTCACATCCCCTTCCCAGGATGTTCTCCTCCCCGCAGAGCCAGTAAGCCTTCCTGCCCCTTCACAAGGACATCTTGCAGCTGTAGCTGCCCTCCCTGCCCAACCTGGGGCTGAAATCTCCACCTGCCTGTCGAGACACATGCATGTGCCAGGAAATATCTCTGTCCTGGATTGCAGTGCAGATCCTTTCCCCATTTCAGCTCAGTGGCTTATTTTCCAGCACCCACAAGCAACTGCCAGTGCTGATGGGACGCTGGCCCTTCTCCTTGCTGGAAGAAGGCTGTGGCTTCATGGGTAGCAGCAGATTTGCCATGTATCAGCATCCCTATGCAAGGAAAAATCCTTTTGTTGTCAACACCTGTGGAGGAAGCACTTGTGGGTGCAGAGAGGGATGTGAATTACCTTGACTTTTTCTGATACTTCATCATAGAGGTTTACATTCAGCTTTTTAATCCCTGGGATGTATAACTTCCTCTGCTGCTGCTGCTGGAGCTTATATTCTGTCCGGGTCTTGACAATCATCTGAAAAAGGGAAAACTAGTGAGAAACATCACTGCCAGGCAGGAAAAGGTAGAGTTACCCAGCAGTGACTGATAGAATGACATGCACTTGTCAGATGTGCCTAGCCTTACATCCTCTGGGGATGGACCTGGAGGTCCAAGTGGCAAGTTCCCAGCACTGTTCTAGCGTGCACTGATCCTGTCCCCTGCAATCCACATTGCACCCCCAAAACTGTGGAGTAATGTCTGACCCCAGGTTCAGGCAGGGTTGGCAGGGCTGCAGTAACACTGCATGGTGCAGAGGCTGCAGAATTGCAACCTGCAGGAAGCGGGACTGCCCGCGAAAATTTGTTAGAGTGACAGGGGAGCCAGAGGTGCCTGTGGAGCTCTGGACAGTGGTTACGACAGCAGGATGCTGACTGTGGCCTTTGCACAAAGGGGACTGAAAAGCAGGCTGTGTGTCCCCACTCTTCACATTAGACGGAAGCCATCAGGCATAAGGGCGCGGTACTGCAGAGATGAAGCCTAGCTAGTCTGGGTATGCTGACTGCATAGGATCTCCTGCTTCCCTGACCAGTGTGTCCTCCCAAACATGAGGTCATTGCTCCCAGCCCATGTCAGCAGCCTGCAGATGGATCAGGTAGAAGCACCGCTCTGTCCTGCACACACTGACTTAGACTGACCAGCAACACATCTGCTTAGCAGAAGGGAATTGCTCTGAAGGGAGGACCAAACGCCAGTGCTGCCTGCAGCAGCAACAAATCACAGGTCTCAGTTCTGCTCCCTCACTGAGGGTGCATCGAGGAAACCACCTAGCACTTCCCCATATGCCTGCAAACCTGGGAGCAGAGAGCGCTACAGGGTGATTCTGGCCTCAGTGGTGCAGAGAGGTCAGATTGCCTCAACAGAGACCCCGCTTTGCCCTAGGGAACCAGTGAAGTCTCTCTCGCTAATGCCACATCCCGCACGCACATACACAGGCATGCACCCACCTGCAAACAAACACACAGCACATGTACAGGCAAACGCAGCACTAAGGTGTGCACAGGACGAGCACAGCACATGCATGCACGCACTGGCATAATACACGTGCACACAGTGGCATAATACACCTGCAAATGTGCACAGCAGGAACATATGCTCAGTACATGCACGCATGTGCAGGCAAGCAAACATACATGGCACAAGATACCCACAAGCACAATACATGCATACACACAGATGTACAGCACATACCTGCACACAAATCACACACATGCACACACAAATGTACACCATACACAAATCTGGGGCGCGCATAACACAGGCACAGCAAATGCACACAAAAGCACGGTAAACACCTGCACCTATATGTGGCACATATACGCACACAATCATGCACGCATGACACGTGCCACGCACATGCACAGCAGATGTGTACCACACATGCCTGCACACATGTAAAGCACACACACGCATCGGATATGTACAGTGAGCACACAGCGCCTGCAAATGTATGCAGCAAAAAGCATACACATGCAGACATAGACCAACACATAAATACATGGCTTGCACATACACAAAGAACATGTGCATGCACACACATGCATCCATTCCCAAGGGAATCTAGAAAACAATATTCACATTCCCTTGAGAACAGGGATCTTTAACTGATGAAAACTGGTTTCCCCTTTCCTGCCAGCCCAGGAGAGGTTCCTGTGTACTGCACAAGACTGCAGAGCGGTGCGAGACATGACCTGAGCACATCTGTATCAGCATGGTCTAGCAGGAACTGGAAGGAAGAAGCCACCCCACCACTCTGTGGCCAAGCAAAGCTAACACTGATGAAGCATACTAGCCATCTCAGGGCACAGCTTGTGTCTACCTTGTCTGGGAAGGGCTGCTGCAGCTGGCTGGCATCCAGCGGGGTTATTAAGGGAACATTATCGAAGTCATCACCACCTCCATATTGCTCCTTTTCAGGCTTCTCGGAGACGTTGGCCCCCAGCTTCACCATGGCCCACGTCCGGTGCTGCGACAGAAGGAGGGACATGACTCACCTGCTCCGATCCTTGCAACCCACAGCAAGACCCAGCAGGCTTCCCAAGGCCTGGTGCACTTGTGGCTCGGCCCAGCCCAGAAGAGAGCCCTCCAGGACCAATACCAGGGTGCCAGGTGGAAAAACACTGCGCAAACCCTCAGCCACTTGCCCAGAGCTCAGACCTGCACACTCTGAACTGGACCAGAGGAAGGCACAATTCCTGGGCTGAACTGAAATGCTCCAGCTCCACCTGCGATGCTGAACTACAGAGGGGTGCCTGAAACACCACACTTCCTTCTCCATATGTCTGAGTACCTTGCTCTTGGCCTGTCCCTTGTGCACGTCCCTAAACAACACTCAGGTCCCTGAGCATTTGAACTGTGGAGCTGGTGCTGGGACCTTGCCTCCATCCGGCCTTGCAGGCAGTCTCCTCCACGAAAGGCAGTGCTTAACATACCCGTTCCCATCACCGCATGGCCACAGAGGGCAGACAGGCTGTCTAACAGCATGCTACTATGGGAAGACACAAGTTTAAATCCTGAGAGCCCTGGGGATCTTTCCCCAGGGGAGTCAGAGCTGTGGCTTGCAGCAAAGATTTTATGAAAAAAAAAAGAAGAAAGAGGAAAAACATCAAGCTAAAGAAAAAGACAATCAGTTTTATAAGCAGTCCCCTCTTCTCCTCTCAAATTTTCTGCCTCAATCAGAGACAACCTGCTGTACCTGAGGGTCAAAGCAGAGGACAATCCTGATCCTCAGATTCAACATTTCTACTGGATGGAAAAGTCCTTTCCCAGGCTGGGATTAAGTCTCACAAGGGATTCACTCTGCCAAGAACCACAGTCCTCTTTGCTGACTTCTCAGGGAGCAGTTTTTCCTCACAGAAACTGCAGGTTCAAAAGCTGCAGTTTGTGCATTTGTGTTCACCAGCATGGAGCTGCATGCCAACGGCACACACAACCGTGCATCAACACCCTTCCCATGGCAAAGGCAGAGGAAACGACAAGTAAAACCTACCGGGACACATGGACTGGGGCCTTCTTTTGGGGTGTCTCTCCCCATGCAATGAAGGATCCACTCCTGAGCCAAGCGAGAAGCTTTGTCTTGTGCACGAGACAATGGGGAAGAATTTAGACTGCCCTGGTGTTGTAAAACATACACTTCCAAAGCCTATCTCCTAGGGAAAAAATGGATCGGCATATGGTTTTGTGACTGAAAGCATTAAATTCATTCATTATCCTCTGCGCAGAAGGTTTCTGTTGCAGAAGAGCCACATGAGACCGTGTGATGACAGGAAACTGTTCAAGGATGAGACTGGAACAAGACAAAGAAAACGACCAACTTGCAGAGTGGCAGGCATATCTGGCCAAAGTACCTGTGCCAGCTTTGCCCTGCTCGGATCTGGCTATCAGCATCATCAAAGATGGCCTGGGCTCCCCAGGCTCCACTGGTGGGGCCTAAGAGCCCCAAGCTGCTGGTCAGAGAAGTCACAACAGGTCCATTGCCTGCGCAGAACCAGGATGGAGGCATTCCCGACCGCATTGGCTTGCAGCTTATCCTCACCTTCACTTGGCTGCAGCATCCATTTCATCTCTCCCATTGCTCTCCGATGGTGGCATGGACATACAGCAACCCCATCTGGCTCCCCAGGCACTGCTGTAACCCGGAAGGGTTAGAGGGAGCCGGCACCATGGCAGGCTAGGGGTTCTTCCTATTCCTTGTTTCTGTGCAGGATGTTTTCACCTCCATGAGGGATCTGATGCCCATCTACAAGGACTGCAAAATATCCCCTTAAGCTGCATGGTGCAGAGGAAGATGGACCAGCCTAAGACCATTAGACATCAGCAGACAGCAAGTCGCCATCATCACAGCATGTAAATACAGGCACAACAGACACTATATCCTGCTGAGTCTCCTCAAATGAGAAGGAAGATGACTGAAGACAGGATCTCCTCCCCAGCAACTCCCGCAAAAACACGTGCTGGGAAAACCAGCTCTGTCTCCAGGCAATTGAGCGTGGGCACACAGCCCACACTCACGCAGCAAGACCAGCAATGGGGGATGCAGCACGTATTAGGTCCCTGCAGCAAGCTGTGAGGGATGCGAGATTGCCAGGACAGCCTCTGAGGACTCCCCGATGAAGCCGGGAATCTGCTTAGGCTTTTGGTGCACAGGATCAGGAACGAATGTACAGCATACCCTGCTGCAAAGACCACCCTCCCTAGCTGCTCAACACAGCCCTGGAGGGAATGCACGGACCAGCCCACCCTGCCAGACCTGCTCTGGGATCATCAGGATCTGCTTGATTTTTTTCAAGCTTTGCTCTACAACCAGGAGAGCTACCGGCAGACTTCAAAATAAAGGAATCCATCCTAACCTTGTCGAACTGGGGCCTAAACCAGAAGCACACAGGCCTGTGGGAAAGCCAAGAGAGGTGGGAGCTTTGGCTTTGCTGCTCCTGAGAAAACACAGACCTGCTCAGCAATCTGCAGGATCGCTTTATGCTATGACCAATGATCTAGCTCTTCAAATTGGGAAAGATAGACCAGAAGCAAAGCAAACTGGTCTCTCCCTTTATTCTGGATGCCTTATTCTAACAGAGCTCCTTGTTTAGAGCTAAAAGACACTTTTCCATGACTTTACTTAAAATTGCTCCACGACACCCGGTAAAATACTGAGAGCCTTAGGCAGTATGGGATCCAGTGCTAGAGTGGAGGATCTCAGCTCTGACAATATTTGATCCCTTGCCTAAAACCTGAGTCGAAGGTGCCCTGTGTTTTCTAGCACCCTTACTTTGGCAACAAGGCTTTCAAATGGCGCACAACTGTCACGAGCGGAAAGCCAGCCTCGGTTTCCACCCTGCCAGCAAACCTGCTGAGGCCGCTTATATGAAGCGACACAAAGGCAGGCATCGCTGTACCAGCGTCCCAGGACGTTTTCACGTGGGTTTGCTTTGGCTGGTGCTGAACCAGCTTGCTGTTCAAGACAAGCCCGCCACGCAGCTCTGAGGGTGAAAAAGAGCACCCCTGTCACTCCCCAGCCCCAAGAGGAGCCACCTTGGTAAGCATGTCTCCTCCGAAAGGACTTTGGCACGTGTGTTTGCAGTTATCACCTTCCCGACAACCTTCCTGAGGCAGCCGCGACAGCTCCCCAGCCCCGCAGGGGTGTCCCTTCCTGCAGCCCACCACCCATCGTCCAGCCCCACAGCAGCACCGTCTCCCGGCAGCGCAGAGGGTGCCTACACCCGCTTTCAGGCAAGGCTTGGAGTTGAGAGCCTTATTTCTGCAGAGAGAGGAGGCTTGAGTCCTTTGAGGGATGAATCAGCCGGCAGCCAGCCTCAGGGCCTCTCTCCCCACCCGGGGCGGGTGGGCTTTGGCTGGATCCTCTCACACCCATCGCCGTCAACGCGGCCATGCAGCCTCCCCCCTCCCCAATGCACCCTCCCTTCCCGCGTGTGACCCCAAGGGCCCCTCGCCAGCGGCAGCTCCGCAGCGCCCAGGGCGCCCTGAGGGGGACGGCGGCCCCCGGGAGGCGGCGGTGCCGCAGTGGGCGGGGAGCGGCCGCTGTGGGGAGTCTCGCCCAGCCTGGGCGGGCGACGGGTCGGAGCCCCCCCCGTGCCCTCCCCGCGGAGCCCCCTCCCGGGGCGCGGAGCGGCCCACACTCACCCGCCGCCGCGCTGCCTGCAGGGCTGCGCCCGCCCCACGCCGCGCCGCGCCGCGGCCCCCGTTGCCTGGCAACGCCGCACGCGCGCCTCGCCCCGCCCCGCGCGCGCCGCGCTCTGAGGGGGCTGCGCGCGCCGCGGCCGTTAGGCGTTACGGTGTTCGCGGTGCCGTGCTGTGTGCACGCGCGCCCCGGCCCCCTCCCCCCCTCCAGCGCGCCGCGCTCTGAGGGGGCTGCGCGCGCCGCGGCCGTTAAGGCGTTCGCACTAACGCGCCGTGTGCACGCGCGCCCCCCCCTCCCCCCCAGCGCGCCGCGCTCTGAGGGGGCTGCGCGCGCGCCGCGGCCGTTACGGCGGTCGCGGTGCCACGCCGTGTGCGCAGCTCCGACCCGAGCTCGGCTTCGCCGCTGGGCCACCGAGGGTGTAAACACGAGGCGGGGGGGCAATGGCCAGTGGTGGGGTTTCTCTTTTTAACTGCCCCGCTGAGGCAAAGTTATTCGCCGCGTTTATCAGAAAGCGCACCCCCCCCCCCCCCGAGGCAGTGAAATATCCCCAGAAGAAAAGCCTCAACTTAACCGTCCGATACAATAAAAGCCACCGGACAAGTTGTTGCAAGAAATGATGCCTCTTCAGGGCCTATTAAAAGCAGAAGTGTAAGCCTTGAGAGGCCCATATTTCATTCATGAACTAATGAGAAGTTTGCATGAACAGCCTTAAAATGCGTCACTGACCTAAAATTGTGTTAAACTCGGGAAGAAATGCTCTCTTTACCGCACAAAATGCAGCCGGGTGCCTGCGCTGAGTCCAAACCACCGTTTGGCTTTATGGAGGGCGGGGGTGCATCCAAGCATCGCATTCCCAGTCTGCAGCTTCCTTTCACAGAGAAATCCCCCCCAAACGGAAAGCCGGATCGTTTTCTCAAAATCGCAACCATTAAGCCTGCAAGCTTTTAATATAAATATTAAAACAGGCCCTAAACAGGAACTGGGATTTCTCCACACATTCTTATGTGCAGGTACCCTGGGGTTTCGAGCGGCATTTGAAGTGCGGTCAAAAGCATATCGTATGCTTTGATCAAGGCCTAAAGCTTTCAAGTTAATGCATTTATCCTTTTTGGTTAGCACAGTTCATAAAATATTTATGGGGGCATCTTGTAAGTAAAAGAGACAGGCTGCTCGCCGGGGGAATATTGTTTACAATAAACGTTGATCTTCCGCTCGAAAGCCAAGAGGAAGGATTAATGGCCCCGGAGGCGCCCCATGGCGGTGGGTGAAGCTTGGTCACATCCCAGCGGCAGCTGCCCTGCCAGCCCTGCCCGCCCAGCACTGCCCTTTGCCCACGGGCAGCCTCCACGCGGCCACGCGGGGCCAGAGTCCACCGCCAGCTGAGCCATGAACCGGTAAGGCCTCGGCTCTTTCCCCGAGCGGGCCCAGACGGGTCCCTGCTGCCCCCCGTGGGCACCAGGCCCAGCCGCCCTGGCGCCGCGGGCTGGCAAGGCCACGGTGGCGGCTCTGCAGGACGCAGGTGCTGGTGCGCCCCGTGGCAGCCTGGGGGCAGCCACGTCCGAGGGAGCGGAGCTCCCATGCCATCCATGCAGCGGCCAGGGCTGGGACAGGGGCTTCCGGGCCTTGCCTCCCGGCCCAGCACCCAGCCCCGGGCTCTGGGAACGGGGAGGCCCAAGAAGGATCGATCATTGGCAGTGCACACTAGGCTCCTAGGGGGAAGCACGGCCTTGGGCGTGCCCTGGCACTGGGGGACAGCGGGCGCAGGCAGGCGCTGCGGGCACAGACAGGGACTATGGGTGCAGGTACTGCCTATGTGGCTTTGCAGACCTCTGCCAAAACAAATGCCATGTGTCTCCGCAGCTTCGCCATCCTCGTGGGCGCAGCTCTCCTCCTGCAAGTCCCTGGGGGCACCCAGGTAAGGTTGCACCAAGCTCCTCCTGTTTCTGCAGCCCAGCCCCGTGTCCCAGCACCCCATGGCTGGCAGCCCCCTGGCCTGCTTGCACCCAGTGGCATGGGGGCTTGAGGCCCGAGGACTTCTCAAGGTACTGGTGTGATGAGTGGCTCTGGGCTCTCCCAAACACGGCAGACTCAGGCACCAACCCCAGGACCCTGCATCGGGGCATGGGGAGGTCCGGCATGCAACACACCACTGGCATCATGTATTGTCCGTATCCTCGGGGCAGGGGGGAGACAGTTTTGGACAGAGTCTGGCTGAGAGAAGGAAGCACAGCCTTCCTTCGAGGGGCCAGGAGCCCAGCTCATAACCTCACCTTTCCTCACCTGTCTCCTTGCAGGCACTGAGCAACAGCAGGAGAAAGCAGCTGCCTACCAGGCTGGATTCGATCAAGGAAATGTAAGAGGCGCTGGAGCCAGGGCGGGCAAGCCCCTCTCCTTGCACCTTTGGGTGCCATATCGGGGCCTAGTGCCACTTTTAAAAGGGAAGGCACACCAAATTTGAAGTGGGGGCAGCTCTGGTTTGTACAAGCCAACCAACAAAAACCAAGCCCAGAACATATTCTCAAAGCATTTCAGGGGGAATACATTTTTCTCACTGCTTTGTATCCCCAAAATATAAGGGGCTCCCAGCTCACATTTTCCCCATAAATCACCCAAATTCTCTGAGCTTGAAGTTATGGCTATTTGTCCTGTGCTTGCAGCACACTGTAAAAACACTGCTGCTGTTGTACCTGTCTTTTCCATGGGGAGGTCTGTAAGAAAAGCAAGCCCTGATGTTTTATCAGTTAGTACAGATCCAGCCTGTTCTGAGGATAAGCGGCAAAATTGGCCAGCTGGATCACTTAGACTAAGTCCTAACAGCCTACCCTGCAAGGCAAAACCAGTTAAAGGGGATGCATGGGTACTGGAAACACCTTGCAATGAGCTCATCAGGCCTCACTCAGCAATTGCCTTTCTGCAAAATCTGTGCCTTTCGCATGGCAAAGTTGCCACAGACAGGTTTGGCCCCCTCCGGCCTCTCTGTCCCTGCCCATCCTGCAGGCAGGGGCTGCTCACGGAACCCCCTGCAGCCTCCCCATGGCCAGACCTGACAAGCCCAGTTCCCTCCCATCTCCTCGTGGGTCAGGTGCTCCAGTTCCTGACCAGCTTGGCAGCCTGCAGGAGGCCTTGCCAGGGTCTCCATGTTCCTCTCGCACTCGGGGTCAGACCTGGACACAGCACTGCGGGTAGGGACTCCCCCAACCTGCAGCGGTTCATGTGCCTTCTCTGGTGCCCCGGCTGAGGGTCGGGTTTGCAGAGCACCCATTGCTGGGCGCTTGCCGGATCTGGGCTGGCTCCATTGGCAGGAGCACCAAGCCATGTGCAAAGGGAGACGACAGCAATCGGCTATTTTTGTTTCCTCCTTCCAGCATCCTGGGCATAAAAGCTGTTGAGCCTCCAGAAGAGGGTGAGATAACTGAAGATGTTGAACCAGGAATAAAGGTCTTCTCCAGTGATGCACAAGTCTGGAGAGGTAAGTGTGCTGGAATGTCTGCCCCTGTGCCTGGCCCCCTCTGCGTACCCACCCCATGATGGGTCTCTCTCTCCTCCAGGCCCCCCTGGAGCCCAGGTCATAGAAGGACCTGAGGAGGACCTCGATCACCTTCGCCATCCTGAAGACAACGCAGTTGAAGATGCAGCACATGTGCAGCCCCCGGCTCTGCCCCGCAGGGTGCAGAGCGGCCCAGAAGAAGACCGGGACCATATCTACCACGGCCGAGAGGAGGAGATGTGACTCCGCCTGGGATAATAAAAGGGGGATCTGAGCTGCCCCAGCTTCTCACCACAGCCCTGGTTTTCCTCAGGGAGATCTCTCATCTCCCTACCTGGCCTTCAGTAAACCTCATTGTCTCTGCTCCCCATCCCAGCAGGCTCTTCATTTCTGCTAGAAACCTGTCTAGGTACAGCATCACCGTGCCTCATCCCAGCAGCACTGACAATCCTCTGTAACAGGGTCCCAAAATTTGGGGGATCTCCACCCTCAGGGATTGCCCAGGCTCACCTGCACATGGCCCTGAGCAGCCTGCTGTAGCTGTGAGCCTCCAGCCAATGGGGTGGGAGGAAGACGATGGCCCGGGGTGCCAAACTGCCGCAGGGACCACAGAGGAGGAGAAGGGATGGGGACACGGACTCTCTTCCCCACAGTCCCCGCCGTGGTTGGCGGCCACTCAGCCCATCACCCCGGCCTCACTTCGGCTTATGTTGAGGGATCACCCATCCCTGCTTGCCAGCTCTCTGGAGGGTGGGCTGAGGCCAGGCAAACTCATTGCATGGATGTTGGACCAACACTGGGCTCTGGCTTAGCACTTTATGAGTCATATGCCAGACTGGACAAGGGCCAGAGTGTCTGGGAAAACTCCATCCCATGGGCAAAGGGTACATTGCTGTGAAGACCCTGGTAACGGCCAAGGGATGGAGAGCACTCCTGCCAGGCACGAGCGGGCCAGGAAGGTGCTGCAGGATGTCCTTCACCAGGGACGCAGGAGTCTAGACCACAACGGGGCCACTCCTGCCTGGCCTCAGTGGGAGAGCAGTACAGCGAGGGGTTCAGTCAGTGGCCAACCCCCAAATCTCCCTAGCTCAAGGGAGTTAGGCCTGCTCGACCTACCAGCAAGGAAGCCCAGCCTCCCAGCAGCACCAGGAAAGCCTTTTAATAGCAATCACAAGCCAAGCCCTGATTCAGATCATCTCACCAAAGGAAAGGCATCAGTCACAGCCAGGTCCCCAGCCCCTCTGCGTGGCACAGTGCTGGGGAGCTATGCCCCTTTCCCGTGGGGCGGCAAATCCGGGACGCTCCAGGAAGGGGCAGAGTTGCCCCTGATTAGGCACGTGGGTCAGTTAAGGAGGCGTGTTGTGGTGACCGCTGGGCAGCTGGTGTCCGAGGGGACAAAAGGGACGGCTGTCCCTGTCCTGTGCTGGCCAGGACCCCCCAGGGATGCACGGGCCCCGCAGAGCTCAGCTGTCGGTGAATTTTGCCTTCCGCTTCTCCACGAATGCAGTCATCCCTTCCCTCCGGTCATCCTGCAAGGAGAGGGAGAAGCTCGGGGTGCTGCAGCTGCCCTGCTCCCACCCACACCCTGCTCATGGGGTGAGCCAGATACTCACGGTGGCAAATGTGGCGTAGAAGAGTCTCTTCTCCGTCCTGTTCCCCTCCGCCAGCGTTGTCTCGAAGGCTGAGGAACAGGAGACAAGTCGGGAGGAGATTGCGCACGCCCAGCCCAGGTGAAAAAGTCCCAACCACACCCAAACCCCTTCATCCTCCTGGCTGCATCACTTCTCAGTGACTCAAAGCAGGAGCCCATCATGGGTGACCCCTCAAACACTGACGTGCCCAGAGACACCGCTGGACAAGCTCAAGCCCTCGGCTTGTGGCTGGGAAGCTCCCCAGCACATGCCTGAGGCATTCACGTGCACCAGTGCTCCCCACGCATCTTTGGGATGGTGAGCGATGGTCCAACACTTGTGTGTGTTGCAGCACTTGTGCCAACATCTCCAGCTCTGCCCGTGAGCCTAGGGAGTTGGGTATTTCCAAGCTTGCCATGGACCTGCCACAGCACGCATTGGTCATTGCTCTCAAAGCCCTCAGCATCCCCAAATCTGCCCAGCCCAGCCTGTACCTGCATTGACAGACTCCTTTGCGATGGCTGTCACCAGCTTTGAATTGCCAGCAATCTTCTCCCCGCAGCTGATGGCCGCTTCCAGCAGCTTCTCCACTGGGAAGATCTTGCTGACAAGACCTAGGAAGAACACAGGAGAGATTTTGGGGCAGATGGCTCCCCTCATCCCAGCAGCTCCTGGACACCCAGTAGCTGCTGGGCTAGGGGCTCGGGGGAGATGGACTGGGCTCCTACCCGCTTCCTTCGCCTCCTGTGCGGAGATCCTGTCTCCAGTGAGGACCATTTCCATTGCGAGCGACTTCCCTACGGCCCTGGTCAGCCTCTGCGTCCCGCCAGCTCCTGCGGTTAATTAAGGAACAGCCACCAGCTCCGTAAAGATAGACCCTGATGCCACGCACCAGTCCGTGGGTGCTCAAGATGCCAGGGCGAAGGTGGCCGGGCCAGCCCTGCGCTGTACCCCCAGCGCTCTGGCATTTCGGTCAGCCCCACGTGCCACCTTGGGCCAGATCGCCCACACAAGCCAGGCTTGACGGCATTTTAACGCCGTGGCCGGGTGCTGACTTGTACCTCCATCAGCAGGACGGCTCATCGGAGCCCCAGTGCTGCTCTACCCCTTGCAGATGGGGCAGTGCGTGGGGGGGGCTTCCCCTCTGTGAGGTTACCTGGAATAGTTCCCAGCAGGATTTCCGGCTGTCCAAACTGTGCCTTCTCCCCGGCGTAAATGATATCGCACATCATGGCCAGCTCGCACCCACCGCCAAGCTTGGGAGAGGAGAGATGGGGGTTAGGAGCCAGGAACCCGCACATGCTGCTACGTTCCCTGCACACCAGGGCCAAAGCAGCTGCAACAAGCGTCCGAGCGGACACCAGCACTAGGACAGGGGGACACAACATGGTCCTTTGGGGGAATCTGCCCATGCAAGACTCACCGCGTAACCATTCACAGCCGCTATGACTGGTTTGCGGACTGTAGACACCCTGTCCCAGTCGGCGAGGAAGCCACCGCCATAACACTGCTGGAAAGTTTTGTTCTGCATCTCCTTTATATCAGCACCAGCTGCAAAGAGAGACGCCGTCAGATGCCCTCAGTGGTTTGGAGCTGTAAAAGAATCCCCACGGGGCTGAAGGCGTGCAAAAAAAAAAAAAGATCCCTAAGAGAAAATTCAGATGGGTAAGAAGGACCCTGGAGAGGTGATGAGGATGTGCTGTGGGGCATCGCACATCCTCTGTGCTGCCCTAAGCAACTCTGGTGGAGCGCGAGCTGGTGGGTGCAGTGGGAAGAGCGAGAAAACACGTCGGTCGAAAATAAAACCACCTTGCCCTTCTCGGCGGCTGCCCCAAGCTTTGCTCCGGTGCCGGGGCAGCAAGGTCGAGGGGATCTGCGGCCACGCTACCTGCGAAGGCCTTCTCGCTGCCGGTGATGACGATGGCCCCCACCTGCGGGTCGCCCTCGAAGGCATCCAGCGCCTGCCTCATCTCCCGCATGAGCCCGTCGCAGAGGGCGTTGAGGGCCTGCGGCCGGTTCAGCTGGATCAGGCCCACGTCCTGCTTCGCCCCCTTCTTCTGCACCACGATGTACTGGAACGGGGCGCCTGCCGCGGCCAGCGAGAAGACAAGGGTAAAATCAGCGGCTGATTTAAGATCTGCGTAAATGCAGCTCGTGGTACTAGTTGAATATGATCAATAAAAAACTGCCCAAATATCTCCTAATTTGAGGTTATCGTGATAACTAAGTGAACCTCCCACTATTCACTTGAATGAGAATTATGAAATGATTTAATATCAAACACTAGCATTTAAGATGATCGGATTTACCAGGTAATAACGAACTAGATAAGGTTATTAATAGATTCAACACTGATTTAGGATTAGACTATCCTAATAAAGGCATCTTCTAACATAAAGCCGGGGCGGATTATCAGACGATCTAACATCGAGTGTTAATTTAACAATTACTGAAGATTCCCAAAAGGTTGCGCAGCTGAAATTTAAAGCTGCGGCGCCGCGGCACGCTATTTTAAGGCGACCTTCAGAGTGGACTTTGCTAAAGGTCACCAGCCGGCAGCAGGTGGCTTCGGACCAGCACCCTTTGCTTGCAGGGACGGTTCCCGGCACAACGCCGGTCGCGATGATCGTTCCGTGCAAGGGCCCCTGCTGGGCGCTGGATCCCGGTGCACGGTGCCAGGGCCTGTGCACGGTTCTGGGATCCCGGTGCACGGTGCGGCGCCGCCCCCCAGGCCCGTCCCGCTGCCCCCCCGCTCACCGGCGCTGCAGGCCCGCGCCCCGGGGCGGGGGCGGGGCGGCGGCGGGAGGAGCGCGCGGCGGCGCGCGGCGGCGGCGGCGGCAGCAGCGCCGGGGCGGAGGAGCGCGCGCAGCGCGGCGGCCATTGCGGAACGCGGAGAAGCTCCGCCCCGCCCCGCCCCGCCCCGCGCCTATTGGCCGCGGAGGCCCCGCCCCCTCCTCGGCCGCGCCGCGCTCCCGCGTGTTGCTCCGCGGAGAGGGCACCGGCGCCGGCGCCGGGCCGCCGATGCTGTGCGAGCAGGGCATCAGCTCCCTGTGCGGGCGGGGGGGCGTCTGTGCCACCGTGGGGTTGCGGGGGGGGGGGAAGCACTTCCTGGGCTGTGGGGTCTTGCAGCGGGGACCGGAGTGGCTAGGATCCAGCGCACGGGTCGGGGGTCGTCCTTGCTCCTGGCCCTTCGCGGTCCAAAGCCCCAGGAGAGATGCTGGATGGGTGGAAAGGGGGCCTGCCTGCCGTGATGCAGGCTAGCCAGCATGCACGATCTGCTCCACACAGTGGGCATGGAAGTCTTGTGAGGGGCAGGTCAGCAGCTTCTCCCTCTCCCATTGTGGGATTCCCGTTTACATCCTCATCCGCTGAGCTCCAAGATGCACGCTGGCAACAGTGTCCTAAACACCCAGCTCGCTGTGCAACACCCCATAAAATATCCTAGCACAATGCCTAGGGCCTGCTAGGTTTGATCGCAGGGCCTGGAGCTGCTCTAGAGGGACACTGGGGGAGGGGACCCTATGACCACCATGTTGCAAGCACACACTGCGTTGCATCCCAGCAGGCACGGCCCCGTTGCTGCATGCATGTACCTGCAGGTGCATGCATATGTGCGTCCACACGGTCCCCATGCGGCACCCTCAGTCCTGGGTGCGCCTGCCCTCCCCCCCCCATCACACACACTCAGGGGCTTAGCTCTGAGTGTAGCAAAAAGGCAAATATCCCCAGGGTGTCCTGGGCACATGACAAACCCCTTTGCTGCTAAGAATGGGATTAAAGGGTTTAAAAGCTGCTCACGTCAATGCTTGCGTGGCCACACTGCGCCCGGCACCCCCAGCACAGCAGAGCAGCTGCTGTAACAGGGACGGGTGCCATGACACAGGGTGGCATCCGATAAAGACGTGCTGGGAGACAGGAGGGTTTTTCCATTTCCCGCTTCCAGGAACCTATAAATAATGTATATCCGTGCATGGTGGCACACATCCTGCCTGGCTCCCCGGGCCCCCCCCTGCACAAGGAGGCCGGCTCTGCCCATTGCCACACATCCCTGCATCACACCCGCACATGCACATGTGTAGGCACCAGCACCTGTGCATCTCTCTGCATGTGCACATGCACACACCTGTCCTGGTGGGCATGCACAACCTTTTTTTGGGTGTGAATGCAGTCAGAGGCCCTGACCCACCTGTGTGCACGCATGCACACGCCTGTGTGTCCCCAAACCGTGTGCACACACAGCCCCCCACACTCGCACCCCCTCGTTTGCATGGGCACACACACATTCATACAAGTCTGAAGTCCTCATGACCACACATCCACTCCTCTGCATGCATGCAGTCATGCATGCCTAACCCCCTTGCACACACATGTGCATACCCCCTGCAGCTTACCATGCACACACACACCACACCCTGCACATGCCAGCAAAACCCCTGCAGCTCACCCTGCATGCATGCAGGCACACACCCATTTCTCCCCTGCAGCTCACCCTGCATGCACATGCACACACGCACACCCATTGAACCCATGCAGCTCACCCTGCACACACACACACCCATGCAGCTCACTCTGCATGCACACGCACACACATTGCACCCCTGCAATTCACCCCTGCATGCACATGTGCGCGCACACACGCACACACACACACATTGCTCTCCTGCAGCTCTCCATGCACACATACCCCCATCACAGGTCTGCAGTTCACCCTGCACGCACATGCACACATGCACACAATCGCACCCCTGCAGCTCACCCTGTGTGCATGCATGCACATGCACACCCATTGCACCCATGCACCTCACCCTACAGGCGCGCATGCGTACACACACACACACACACACACACACACACACATATTGCACCCATGCACCTCACCCTGCACACACATGCACACACACAATTGCACCCCTGCAGCTCATCCTGGAGGCACACACACACACACACACACACACACACACACACACACACTGTGATATGTGCTAATTTGTTACATCAACTAGGGAAATGATTTTACGATGAAACTAGGCGCTAAGTACGGGCTATCAACTCGTGAAGTGATTTTACCATGAAACTAGGCGCTAAGTACGGGCTATCACCACATGAACCCCACCCGAGATGATTGTACTGAGCCAGCAGAGCGATATTGCACTGTGAAATGTATGCGCGCGACCTGAAGGGCACCACGCACAACGCAGAGGAAGACCCCAGCTTTCATCCCGACCCCCCCCAGCAACAGCCGGTGCAACCGCAGAAGTTACAGGAAGTGCTACGTATATCTGGAACTAGAACCGCATATAAGGGGACTGTGAGCGGGGGATTGCGCGCGCCATTGGTGGAGCAGGAGACTCCCCGGCCGCCCAGCGCTGTTTTGCTTACTTGTAACTTGCTCAATTGTTCTATTAAATTGGAATTTATGCAACCCGGCCCAAGTGGTTGTCAATTTGTCACGTTTACCTATAACACACACACTGCTCCCCTGCAGCTCTCTGTGCACACACACCCATCACAAATCTGCAGCTCACCCTGCATGCACATACACACATGCACACGATCGCACCCCTGCAGCTCACCCTGTGTGCATGCACGCACATGCACACCCATTGCACCTCTGCAGTTCACCCTACAGGCACACACACACACACTGCACCCATGCAGCTCACCCTGCACGCACATGCACACATGCACACAGTTGCACCCCTGCAGCTCATCCTGGATGCACACACACACACACACACACCCATTGCTCCTCTGCAGCTCAGCCTGCACGCACATGTGCACACACACACGCACTCCCATTGCTCCCCTGCAGCTCTCCATGCACACACGCCCATCGCACCTCTGCAGCTCACCCTGCACGCACATGAACACACACACACACACACACACACAATCTCACCCATGCAGCTCACCCTGCACGCACACGCACACAATCGCACCCATGCCGCTCACCCTGCATGCACACACGCGCGCGCGTGCACACACACACACACACATCCCGCACCCCTGGAGCTTTCCCAGCCCACGGACGCGCACACGCGCGCACACGCACCCCTGCGGCTCACCCCGCGCGCCCCCCGCCCCCGCCCTACGCCCCGTCACGTGCCCCCGCGCATCCGCACGCAGCGCGGCGGCGCGCGGCTGCGGGAGCGCGGCCGGGAGCGGAGCGGCGGCGCGGCGCGGCGCGGCGCGGAGCGGCGGCCCCGGCGCGGTGAGCAGCGCGGCCGGGGTGGGGGGCGCGTGCTGCCGCGCACCGGGCGGGGCACCGGGCGGGGGGCGCGCGCCTGCGTGCAGCCCTGCGCCGGGCGCGGCCGCGCGCGTGGGAGCGCGCGCGGGTGGGCGCCGTTGCACGGGGCGTGCACGGGCGCCGGCCGCCCATGCACAGGTGCGCGGCTGCAGGCCCCGCTACCCGTGTTTGCGGGCGTGCAACTTGCCCACGGTCGTGAATGTGCAGCCCGGGCACGCAGGGGCTGTGTGAGCGTGCAGCGCGTGCACGGGCACATGCGTGAGTGTGCGCGTGCATGGAGCTGTGCACAGGTGTGTGCGTGTGCACATGCACACACTAATGTTGGGGGGGGTGCCTACAGCCAAAGACATGCATGTGGGCACGGAGGGCATGCACAGGTGCACAGGCAAGCATGCTTGCACGTGCACCTGTGCAGAGGTGCATGGATGTGCAGCAGTGCATGGGTGTGTGACTATGTACATGTGTGCATCAGTGTGCTGGGGGAATATGCACAGCCTGTGTAAAAACGTCTTTGTGCGTGCAAATCCCGTGCAGGTGTGCACGCGCAGCGTGGCTGGGTATGTGCGCAAGTCACAGCTTGAGCACAGATGTGTTTGTGTGCACACAGCTCATGCATGGGTGTGTGCAGACCTTATATAGGGCTGTATGTCTGCATGTGCCCCCATGCATATAGGAGGTGGCTGCCCATGTAACCCTTGCACAGATGTGAGCACATTTGCATGTCATACAGTGGTATGTTTAAGAGTGTGTGCTTGTATCTCATGCATGGCTACGTGTAGGACTGCAGATGTGCATGCAACTTGTGCATGAGCACATGTACGTGTGTGTGTGTGTGTCTGTGCAAGCATGCATGTGTGCAAGAGTGCAACTCACCCACAGTTGTGCGGAGTTTTTCCCCTGCACCACACGCATTGGCACATGTACGCAACTCATGCACAGGTGCACGCACACATGCATGATCTGTGTCCTGGACCATACACACATATGTGCACACATGCAGCTTGTGCATGGGGCCTGTGTATGTGTGTATGGGTATGTCTGTGTGTGCACCTCTTGCCAAGATGCCTGTGTTCACATACAAATTGTGCACTGGCATGTCTGCAAGGGGTGCTATGAGTGCAAGGGCATGTGCAGCCCAGGCAGGCATGTATGCGTGTGTGTGTGTACATGCAACCAGCACCGGGGGCTGTGTGTACATGCAGCCAATGCATAAGGGCATGTGCAACCTGTGTACAGGGTGTTGCATGTACAGTGCAGGTCAGCTGTGCCTGGCACGTGGTCCAGATGCAGGCACCTGGATGGCAGTCAGCAGGGAGGCCCTGCAACCTGAGCTGAGCACCCTGAGGTTTCCCTTGTGCCCAGGTCCAGCTGGCCTAGCAGCGGGATGAGGAGGAGGACGGCGGCGTGCTGGACGCTGATGCTGCTCGCCGCTACTTTCTGCGACATCGTGGCTGGAAAGGGCGGGCGCGGCGGTGCCCGGGGGGCAGCGCGCGGCAGCGCCCGGGGGGCCTCCCGCGTCCGGGTGAAGGCGGCCCCCCGCTACGGCTCGGCCGGCACAGCCCTACGGGTGGCGGGGGCGGCCGCGGCAGGCGCCGCAGCCGGCGTGGCGGCGGGGGCCGCCCTGCGCAGGGCGAGGCTCCCAGGGGAGCTCGACGTGGACAATGGCGCCGACTACGGGGATGCCAATCGGACGGCCGCCGCCAGCTCATGGACGTCGGCTGCCCAAGCCTGGGACTCTTCGGGCTGGGCCGCGTCCTGGCTCTGCCCGCTTGCTGCCTTCCTCCACCTCTGACAGGCCCCGCTCCTCACCCTGCCCGGCACAGCCCGCGGCTCGACCCCAACCCTCAGAAACCCCACAGCCATTTCGGGGGCCCTAACCGTGCCCGGTCCAGCTCTCCCTGTTTTGGGATGTTGTGAGGGCAGGAAGCCCCATAGGGCTGAGGGGCAGGCCACGTACGCGGGCCATCGGCGGCTTGAAGGACCGCGCCGCCCACCTGTGGAGCCAGCGTTGCCCACGTCCCAACCTGGCACTCGCTGTTCCCACCCCCAGCCCGTCCCCCACGACTGGGGAGGTGCCCCCGCCCTGGGGCAGGACCCCACAGGAAGCCTCGGGCTCACTGCGTGCCCCTCCACAGCCTCCCCGTGCGTCTGCAGCTGTGCCAAACCCTGCCACCTCGGGCACTCCGTTTGTACCACTCCTTTGTACGCGGGTTTATAAACGTTTTGACGATGACGACGTGGCAATAAAGCTGGGCAGAAAGTACGTGTGGTTGAATGTGGACTGAGTGAGGACGGGCAGGGAGGTAGGACCCTCAGAGGACTCTGGCACAAACTTTTTTAGCAGCCTCAAACCCATGTACTTGGGTCACAGTGGTTTCATTTAGGGCTGAAGGTCTCTAGCTAGAGGCCCAAGGCTAGGATGGGGTCTCCTACCTGCAGCACCTCAGCATTAACTCACCCCCCAGGTGGGGAATGAGAGGAAACGGTCTCCAAAAAGGTTTTGGCCCTACTGGAGGCAGCACCCTCTCCCTTTCTTTTCTTACCAACACTCAGGCCCTCCTGGATGGCCGCTGTAGTCCCCAAGAGAAGCGGCTGGGGTCCCCTTGCCCCCCTGCACAGTGACAGTGAGGGCAGTGATCACAGCACAGTCTTACCCCCTCTGCAATCAGGTATGCTTTGTCCCCTTGCCTCGGTCTGGGGTTGAAATGAGACTTCCAGCTCAGGTGACGGGCTGAGGCACGGTGGCAGAAACGCAGAGCTCCCACTCACCATCTGCTCTCCCTTGCCCCGCGCCACAGCCAGGCACAAACCACCGCGGAGGCAGAGACTGGAGAAGCCACTTTAATCACACACCGCAGCTTGGGTGCAAAAAGCTCCAGGCTGAGACGCCAACTCCACTTGGCCTCAGCGCTGTGTGGGAGACAACGGGGCTCATACGGGAACAGCCCTGCTCACACGGGAGCGGGGCTCGGTGTTCGGACAGTCCTGTGCCATGCGGCGCGCAGGGCTAAAGGCAGTCCCCACAGCAGCATGACTTTTTGGGAGGAGAGGGATGCCCAGCCACCTTCAGAGTTTGCCAGGAGCTTCTTGTGTCATCGTTTCTGGGACACACAGTGTCTCCCTCTGCGAGCCCACGCACAGGCCCTCTCCCACATGGGGCAGCAGGGCTCAGTCCAGTGTCACCCTGCCCAAATGTCCTGCCCGGAAAGCCCGTATGAACTCGTAGGCAGCGGCCGAGTAGTCCAGCATCGTCACGTTGACATTCCCTAGGGGAGGCAGTGGTGGATGTGAAGGAAGGCGCCAGATGCTCCGGCTAGCTCTCTGCCCGGCCAACCAAGCCTGGAGCCGAGCAATCCCGAAAGGACCGGGAGTACGGCCTGTGCACCCCACGCCGCTCCGCATCACTGGGACTGAGGTACCTCCCTCCCAACACACACACGGAGCTGCCCTAAAAGCCCCCGCACACTCACCTGTGCCTGTGAGCACCTTCACCTTCCGCGTCTTGCCCAGGGTCAGTGCCACGTGCTTGAGCACACGCTCGATGTCATCACAGGCCTCAGCTAGCCCATAGCGCTGCACATACCTGTAGGAGGGACACGGCTTCCACCCAACCCTGGCACGTGGCCAGACCTTGATGGCACCAGGCAAAAACAGCTCCAGTATCACTTTTTTTTTCCACCGCCCCTTTCCTGGAGGACATTTCTCCACCACCCACTTCAAAGCTGCTCTTCCTGTGGAAGCAGGCACTAAAAGTAGCTCCTCTGCTGTCCTCCATCCTAGCCTCTGTACTTGTGTGGGCTGGGGGAAGAACAGGACAGGGCTGGGATGCTGCATCCGCCAGTGCTCCAGGATGAACTTCTGTGGCATCTCCTGCCCCCCCAGGGACACAGGCAGGCTGGGAAAAAGCACCCCTGTGCCAGGGGAAGCAACACACAGGAGGGCTCCTCTCCAGTCCCTCCACCATGCTCACCTGAACTGCTGATGCTTGTTCAGCGTGTACAGCAGGTAATCGGCCATGATGTCCTCCCCCACCAGGTGGTCACGGATGGCTCCTGGAAAAGACAGGTAAACCCCAGCTCTCTCAGCCTCAGGCATGCTGATATCACTCCAGCTAGGCTTTACTCTGAAGCACTCATGCTCTGAGACCTGGCCAAGCTGCAGTCCATCTCTCCCCGAGGTCTGTGTGGGCATCTATGGACACCAAGCCACGTGCAAAGCTCAAGGCCTGCAAGCAGAACCCTAGCAGCAGCAGCGCACACTAGCCTAGAAGATATTAAGGCCTGCAAGTGGCAGCCTCCTGCACTGAGGTGGAGTCACAACCCAGCCCCAGGCCCAGCTGAGGGTTCAAAGCCACATTCACAAGCTCCAGAGTATCATCCAGGACTGCTCCTCCCACCCAGTCCTGCGGCTAGAGCCAGCTCAGGTGCAAAGTCCACCTCACCACACAGCGCCAGCTTCATGCCCGTCTCCACATCCTCCAGCTTCGGGGGCAGCACTCCAGGCGTGTCCACCAGGTATATCAAGGGCTTCTCACAAACCTGGGACAGGGAAAGGCAGGACTGTTAGGAAGCTGCAGGGATCTGTGGCCGAATAACTTGGCACCATGAGACTCAGGCACAGGTGGTGGCATTGCCAACAAGCAAGGAGTTGAGCCCTTTATTGAGATCTTGCTGCAAAGGCGACTTGGGTAACACCAAACAGACCAGCTTGGATTACGTGTCTCCTGAGATTTTCTAGAGTTATTGTGAAAGAGGCAGAGTTTAGCCAAAAGAAGCTGCCTTCAAAAGCAATCCTTGGCAGAGCAGAAGCCAGGAGAATGCCAGATCCCACCAGGCCCTTCCACACATCATTGCTGGAGACTGCCAGCCTGCGACAGATCAGATCAGAGCTGATTCTGCAGGAACAGAGTATCAGGACCAAAGGTGCCAGCCGCCAGAGACCTGCCCATCCCCATCAGTACGGTCCCAGCCCTCCCATATGTGGTAACACAGACACAGAGGCCCTTTCCCAACGCCAGCACTGACCCAGCCAGCTGGGCCTGAAGGACCATACCTGGATTCTGGTCAGCACCGCCTTGGTGATGCCTGGCTCACCACCAACCGCAGTGGCCTTCCCTTTAGTGAAATGAGAGAGAGAGTCAGAGAACCAAGCGATGCTCTGCCCCCACCTCCTGCTCCATGACTCAGAAGCAGCCCGAAGCCTCTTTACAGCCGTGCCAGCTGCTCCTTCCCAAGTCGGGGACCCGCAGAAAATACCCTTTTTGAGGTGCAGCCTTCGCAGGGAATTGATGAGTGATGACTTGCCCATGTTCGGCACACCAATCACCATGATGCAGTACTCCACGTTCTGGAAGCAAGGAGGACATGTGCAGGGACCAGCCAGTCACCAACCATCCACCCCAGGAGCCAGGACTGATGAGCAGTCACAACAGTGATCAGGAGAAAACACCAAGCTTTTGCCTGTGTTTCCAGCATAAATGCAGCAGATTTCCACTTTTTAACTCCAAAAAGAGTAGAATATGTCCTGCAAACTCCAGCCCTGATTCCCTGATCACCTGCTTGTCAGGTACCAGCTCTGCCCCTCGGATGCCACACTGAGACCTCAGGCCCAGAGCAACATACACACACGCTTGCAATCTCACTGCTGCTCCTCACCTCAGCTCTCTGATAGCGTGGGCTGTTGCTAACCAGCTTGGCAACCAGGGGAACAATCTGCAAACAAACAGGGAGAAGAACGGGAATTGTACACAGCACTTTGACCAAGCTGCAAATGAAGAACACTCTGAACCAGCTGGCAACATAAGTCGTATGTCACCTTCCCCACAGTGGAGCACACAGACTTCTCTGTGGAACATATGTCCTGGGGATTGGCTTGCAGCCCTCGGGTGCTGGCAGGAAGGAGCACAGCAGGGCCTGGGGCTGCTGGCACATTACCTTCCTGACGTTGCCATCCCGCTGGCAGTCAGTGAAGACGACATTTGAGCACCCCTCCTGCTTCAGCTGCTCCAAGACTTTCTAAAGGGATGGACATAGGCATTGCTGGCATGCTCTTGCAGCAGCCCCACAGGGTTGCTGCCAGCCAGCACTGACCCAGTAACCCTGTGCTCACCGGCTGCTGATGGGGGTCAGCTAGGTCCATCTTGTTCAGCACCAGGATGTGCGGGCGGATGCCGAGCGCCTCCTGCAGCATGGGGTTACGACCCGACAGCGGGATGTGAGTGCCGATAAGGAAAGCAACCGCATGCTGATGTAGGAATGGGCGTAAGGGGCAAGAGATGAGCTAAAAGGAACAAACAGGGAAGCAGCTGGGGGTGGAGAGGATAAGGGGCTGATAAAGAGTGGGAGAGGGGTAGGGGGCTGAGACGTGGGTGAATACAGAATCACTGCAGGGGGGTTGAAGAGGGCGAGCTGTTCGGGTCCCAGCTTATATCTCTGCTCTTGTTGCCCCGAGAGAGGGCACCGCAGGCCCGGGGGGGAGGGGGGGGCACAGACGGAGCGGGAGTGGCGGGGGGAAGTGCCGGGGTAAACGGGTGCTCAGGGGGGCCGTGCCGGAGGATATGCGGGCGTCGTGCACCTCGATGAGGCAGTCGGCGCGGCGCAGGGCGCCCCGCATCTGCCGCAGCCCTGCAACACAGCGCAGGGTGAGCGCGGCGGCGGCGGCGGGGGGGCAGCCCGCGGCGGCGGGCCGGCGCCCTCACCTTTGGCCATGTGCCCCGGGAACCAGGAGGCCACGTCGCGGCCGCCGAAGTCGAAGCGGCTCCGGCAGCTGCCCGGCCCGGCCGCGGGCCCGGCCGCAGCCCGCAGCGCCGCCGCCCACCGCCGCATGGCGCCGCCGCTTCCGCCGCCGCTTCCGCTGCGTCACCTCCGGGCCGCCTGACGCACGGCGCGCAGGCGCGCGGAGCCGAGCCACGTGACGCCGGCGCAGCCACGGGGAGGGGACTGTGACGCAGCGCGCACGCTCAGGGGGCGGAGCCGCGCCGGGCCGAGAGGCTGCGGCCGCTGGGGAGGTAGGAGCGGCGCCGGCTGCCGGGAGGGGGGAGCGGGGAGCGGGGGCGGGGTCAAACTGCAGAGCGGGGCGGGGCAGCGCCGGCAGGGAGGAGCCAATCAGCGGGGGGCGCGGCTAGGCCCCAGGTCAGCCGGGGGGTGGGGTTGATTGGGGGCAGTGAGGGGCGGGGCTTTCCCTGTTGTGGACCAATCAGCAGGGGGCGCGGCTAGGCCCCAGGCCAGCCGGGGGCGAGGCTGGTTGGGGGGCGGCGAGGGGCGGGGCTTACTCTGGGTGTGGGCCAGTCAGCAGGGGGCGTGCTTAGGCCCCCCCCCCGGGCTGATGGGGCAGGGCGGGGCTTACCCCAGGGGAGGGGCCAATCCACTGGGGGGAGGGCTGAAGGGGAGGGGCATGCTGCATAGGGCACAGCAATGGGGGTGGTGGTGCCCCACTGGGGCCTGACCCACTTCTCCTCCCTAGGGCCATGGCAGACCCACGGCCTGTGGGGCCCACGGGACATACGTCCACCGCCCCAGGCACCGCCGGGGTCCCACCGCCAGGGCCTGGCCCCACCATGCCCCCCGCGGGGCCCAGCACCCACCCCACCACCGGGCCCAGCACCCACCCCACCACTGGACCTGGCACCCGCCTTGCCACGGGGCCTGGCACACACCCCACGGCGGAGCCCGGCACGCACCCCACCACGGGACCTGGCACCCACCCTGCCACTGGCCCGGGCACGGTGAGCGCTCCGCTGGACGACGTGCGCTACATGATCGCCAGCACCAACTGGTACTAGCAGTGCTGCACAGCCCCGTGCCGTAGCCCCTTCCCTGCAGGGGAAGCACGGGGGCATCTCGGCATGCAAGCACTGTGGAGAGCTCCTTTGGAGAGGCCTTGCTTGAGTGTCCCATGCATCCCGGGGGGAAACAAGGTGGTGTGTGACCCCAGCGAGCTTCTGCGTCTGATCGCCCATGGGGGCAGTTTCTCCTTTGCAGGACAGCCCCGTAATGGAGCTGTTTTGGTTCAATAAAAGCACGCTATCCTGGGATTTCTTGGAGCTGGTTATCTCCTGACTGGCACAAAACATGCTGGTGTGCACCATGTCATACAGCGTGCCTGCTAGGGCACCGTTCTGGTGTGTGGAGGAGCTGAGCCATTCAGTGCAGTGCCTCCTGAAATCTCTGAGTCTCCATGTCCTTGAGTTAGGGTCATGGCTTGGGAGAGCGATTATCGGGGGAAAGCTGTGGCCTGCCCACACCAACAAAGTTGGGTAGGGACAAGCACCCTGCGTGAGGTCGGTGCCATGAGCGTGTTCCACAGATGCTGAGACAGGTTTAATCCTGCTTTTCATGAAGGCAGGCTGAGCCTTCCCCCACTCAGCCCTGAATTGCCCTTCTGGCACTTCTTGCATCATTTGGATGTGTGCAAGTGAGGCCACATGGGCAGAGGGACCCCATGAGGTGGGAGGAATGGACCAGTGGTCCCCTGTATCCCCAAGATTAGGCAGAAAAGGGAGAGCTGCAAACACAGGTCTCTAAAATAAGGATTTATTCTCCCCTCCTGAGTGTGTTTGTGCCACTTGCCAGTCCCTGAGGTCCCACATCAGAGTCAGGGAGTGGGGCAGGGCGGCTCAGTGGCCCCGTAGAGGTCATTGAGGCGCTCAGCCTCCCGCCAGCCCGAAAGCAGGGCCCCATGTGTGGTCGAGTAGAAGGTGCGGTGCGTGGCCTCACCAGCGAAGAGGACCTGCAGCGGCTGCGACAAGGTGGGATGGAGAGCACCGGAGCTAGAGGTGAGTTTTGGGACCCGCGGCCACCTGCCTGCCAACCTCCCCGATCCCGGTGGAGAGGTGAGGTTGGTCGTACCGCTTGTGCTAAAATGACCCCAAGAGGCCCATAGGCCTTGTCTCTCTACAGTCTGGCATGGGGGGATGCCCTCTCTGCACCCATACCCCTGTAAGAGAGACCAAGGAGCAGGCACACAAGGTTTCTCCCCCAAGCCTGTAGGCAGGGCTAAAGTCTCAGAGAAATACCCTATGCTTCGAGGATGCTGGAAAGTGGTTGGTGGGTTAGAGGGAGCTGGAGGTCCCTACATTTCATGTGGGATGGGGTACCCCCCCTCCCATGGAGCTCAGTGGAAAGAGCTAAGGAGCATGGAGTTTGTTGGCAACCTGAGCAGCAGGGACCTCCAAACTGAGGGAGACTGGGAGAATGCCATCTCCCCTGCCCCTCGCTCTCAAGTCCTGACCCCCAAGTCCTAGAGCACCCTGTTCCTGCCCATGCGTGTTTGGCCCTATGTGTGTCCTGCCAGCCAGAGGAGTGGGGATGGGGCAGGCATCCAGTGGGCCCTGCTCCCCATGCATCCACACCACGGCCGCTGCGTCCCACAGCCAAGCGCTCGCTCAAAGCAATTACCCTGGGGTCAGACGCATCCTCAGGCAGGGGCTGAGCCAGCACATCGATGTCTTCCCCTGAGCTGCCAATGGCCACGTAGCTGTATGAGCCTCGGGTGTAGGGAGCGCTGTGCCACCGGGATCTGAGTATGCTCCTGGGAGCAGGCAGTTGCGGGTTCCCTGGACCACATGGACACAGAGGTGAGACCTGGTCACCAAGCAGGAGTCCCTAGCCATTGGGCCTTAGAGCTCCCCAATGCCAGGCCAGGAAGGCTTTCTCCCGGCCCTGACGCATCCTGGATCTCGTATTCAAAAGCAGTTGGTAATTTTGGTTATGATTCAGCTTGTCCCCAGAAATCCCAGCTCACATTTTCATTGGGATGACAGGAGGGACACAGCAGGCTGTCTGCCCAGGGCATGGACACCACAGAAACCTATGCACATTATGTCCCCTGAGACAACTTTCCTTCTGCCTCAGAGGCTGAGAGAGGCTCTTGTACGGAGGTTTTGGGGAACCCCAATCCTTTGGAGTGGGCAGACATGCAACCTCCCTGACCCTGTTGGCACCCAGCCACCAAAGCAGGTGTCATGTAGGTGGGACAGGAGGTACCTGTCAGCGTACGAAGGACACGTGTCAAGGTACTGAGAACTTCTGCATCACTTAGGGTCTCCATGTACTCCGACTCCTTCCCAGCAATGAAGCCACAAAGGACATGCCCATACCTAGGAAGGAAAAGAGAGGTCTCATCAAGCTAGTGGGAGATTCAGCTGTCTGCATACAGAGAAGGGCCAGAGGACTCTTGCCAAGCAGAGAACAAGGCCAGTGGCATTGCCGCCCTCCCACCCTGCTTGTCAGCGTGCAGCTGTGTAGGCAAGAACCAAAGGGAACAGATTCCCTCCCTTACAAAGCCTCTGGAAACATCACTTTTCCCTCTCTGCCACAGGCCAGGAGTGACAGTGACCCAGTACTGGCTTTACGCTACAGACAGCACCCAATACTTATGCACGTTGCCCTGAAGATGCCAAAACCCTGAGCTGCAATGCCTTCGCTGTCTGCAGACTCAGGAAGACAACACTGTAAGTAACACTGAAAGTAACTGGGTGACCTTGAGGACTAGCAGCCAGGTTCTTCAGGATGCAAAAATCTTACAGCACAATGCACTGCTCTGCTGCAGGCCCAGACAACCCTCCCCCTCAAGCATGGCAGGTACCAGGCCCTGCAAGCTGGGAAGGAGGCCTTTCTCCCGGATAAACACAGGTGCCATATCAAGAAGAACCAGCTGAAACACACGACCACGTACTGTTCTGGTGGTTGGATAACCACAAAGCCGATGAGCTTCTTGAACCAGTTGGCCTCCAGGTCAGTGCTAGGCTCTGCAAGAGGTGACTCGTCCTCCCACACCACTTCAAGGAGCTGATAATCTGGGTCCCAGAACGGCTGCTCAAACTCCAGGAAGATCTTGTTGTTGGTGCCAAAACCCAGGCAGCGAATGGCTTCTGCTTTCCGTTCAGGCAGAGGAGGCTGAAAAAAGTCCTGGTGGCGTTCTTTGAGGAAACCTACAGACAGAAAACCGTGCGGCTCCTTCCACTGTGGCACCTGGCGTCTGACACGGCATGGCACAGCCCATTTCCCAAGCCCGTTTTGAGCCCAGGGCTGTGATGGAGAAGTGTGAGATGAAGCATCCGTCAGCCCGAGGACAAAAGTTCAAGAGCTTGCCTCCCATGTGTGCTTATCCAGCCCCACTCCTGGGGTTTCTTTATCACTGCCCTGATCCTTGTATCCCTAGTCCTGCCTCTGACAATGGAAATGGGGATCTTTGTGTCACTGGAAGTCTGGTGATGCAGCAATCTGGGAGGGGACTGGGGCTCCAAACTGTCTGGGTTTTGCTCAAGTCCAAGAGGCTTTCTCTTCCCCATGGTCCCTTGGTGGAAAAGGGGAGGTTGGGCAGGGACTTGGGCTGATCTTCTCCTGCTCCAAGCTGTAAGAAAACCGCTCCTGTGATGCTGGCCAACAGCACAGGATGGGAATATCTTCTTGTAACCTCATGGCCCTTTGCCATGGCAAACCAGGCCAGTCATAGCAAGAGGTAAGTGGGATAGAGACCAGGCAACGGTGGGAGAAACAGGGAAGGGGAACAGGGGTCTCACCTAGGGGGACGGTGACAATGACGTGATCAGCAAGGAAGGAGTCGCCATCCTCACACTCCACCCGGACAGGGAACTCCTTCTCCATGTCCCCATCCTCACGGAAGGACCCTTGCCACGAGATGGTCCTCACTGGCTTGTTGAGTAAGACGGTGCCCTTGGGCAGAGCTGACAGCATGCGATCAGGGAGGCTGCTGTAGCCACTGGAGGAGAAGACACAGTACTTGGCTCAGTACAGGGCACTGGGAGAGATGTTTCTTCTCCCCTTAGACCCCCTTGCTTTGGGCAATTCCCTACAGGACATGCTGCAGCCCTGCTGAGATGTTCCCAGAACAACCCTCCTGCTCTCACAGGGGATGGATGCCTGAGTGCCATGCTTGCCCACCCATGCAAAGTCAAGAGAAAGGAAGTCTTTCTCCTTCCACACTCACCCTGGGAAGGTGCAGTCGAGGCCGGGCAGTGTGGTGTACTCCCTGAAGGGCCCCAGGGCCACCAGATCCATGCTGTGGGTCCCACTGATGCAGCACTCCAGCTTGAAGCAGGCGTTGAGGATGGCCAGCCGGAGCTGCTTGGTGTTCTCGTCCCCTTCCCAGGTGGGGGCCAGCCGGGCAATCTCTGCCCGGAGGTACTGGCCCACACTTGGAGCAGGGAGCCCATCAGCATGGAGGAAGACGTGGGTGGAGTCAAGCAGGTCGGAGAAGATGGCACGGGTGCTGTTTACCAGCTCGGGGCTCAGCACCTTCCCCGAGCTGCCGTAGGTGACAGAGGGCAGGAGCGGGTGCCCTCCGGCCTCTACCTGCTGGTTCTCCTCCTCAGCAGCGCTGGGGCCCAGCAGGCCATAGCAGGAGGCCAGGCGGAAGACGGGGTTCCCCTCTGATGGCCCGTGGATCCAGTGTGCCCCCAGCTCTGCCAGCCCCGAACCTGGGAGAGGGGCAGGGTCACCCCAAGACCTACATGGGTGGTGGGATCGCAGGCATAGCCTGGTCCGGTTCAGCCCCATCCCCTGCCTTAGCACCCGCTTCGGCCCAGTCCAGACCAACCCTTTACTGGAGCAGCAGGAGCACAACCACAGCCCGGCCTGGGTTGGCCCCATCCCCTCCAAAGTGGCTGGGGCCGAGGGATCGGATCTCACCCACTTCAGCCGCATCCCTTCCTTATCCTGTGACCAGATGCCACCCACAGCCTGGTCCAGTTTGGTCCCTACCAAAGCAGTAGGATCAGCCCCCCCCACCCCCAAAACCCCAGGTCCGGTGTGCTCAGGCCTGGCCCCTACCAAAGCAAGGGGGGACCAGGCGCACCCCCGATCTGATCCCTGGGGCAGCCCCGGTGCAGATACCCCCTCCCCGGCCCAGCCGGCCCCGATCCTTGGGGCAGCCCTGGTGCAGACACCATCTCCCCAGCCCAGCCAGCCCTGATCCCCTGGGAAGCCGTGTGTCCAGCGCCGCCCCCTCCCCTCGCCGGCGGGCTTGCTGCCCTGGGAAGCCCCACTCCGCCATCCCGGCGGTGCCAGGGGAAGCCGTGGCGGCGGCGGCCGTACCAAAGGGGCGGGTGCAGATGCGGCCGCCGGCGCGGGCCCTGGCCTCCAGCAGGTGGAGGTGGCCGGCGGCGCGGAGCCGCTGCGCCGCCCCCAGCGCAGCCAGCCCGGCACCCACCACCAGCACCCGCGGGCCGCTGCCGCCGCTCCCCTCCATGGCGCCCGCCCGCCCGCCCGCACTGGCAGCCCGGCCCGCCCCTGGTGACGGTGACGGCGCGGGGCCTGCCCCGGCGAGGCCCGGCCCTGCGAGCCGCCAGGCCTCGCAGCGGCTGGGCCCAGCCTGCGGCGGCACCAGAGAACTGCCCTGGCACCGGCCGGTTTTCCCGGCCCCCGGGAGAAGGCACCGCAGTGCGTTTCCCGCTGACCGCGCCGGAGCTGGAAATCCCCCTTTTCTCCAGCCCCTGGGACGCGACGGTGCTGCTGCTTGTGCTCCGGCCTCCCCACCCTGCCCTTCCTGCGCGGCGGCCCGGGGGGGGGCGAGGTGCCGGCCGGGGACGTGCAACACGTGCTGCTGCCCACACGTGCCGCTGCGCGGATGTGCTCAAGCCCGCCTCAGTCAGCCCGTGTGTGCACGTACGTGCCGCTGCGTGCATCCGGGTGGGACCCCCCCCCCCAGAGCTCGCCACGGTGGTGGTGGTGGTGGAAGCGCATGAGGGATGCGGGGCCCGGAGTGGGCACGGCCTTCCCCTTGCACATGCCGCTTGGTCCCCTCGCCAAGGCCAAGCATCTTGCTGCCCAGGGGGGCCCCACCGGAGGCCTGGGAACCCCCTGCACCCGCATTCGGGCTCGTACGTGTGCTTCCTCAGGCGCTCGCCGTGCCGAGCAAGGTTATTTTTGGCTCCCCGTTATCAGGAAACATGAGCAGGTATATTTAGCAGCCCCTTCGGTGAGCAGCTCACCCACTTCCCAGGGAATGGCCGGAGGAGGGAAGTGGGAGCGGCCGGGCTGACATCGTCTGCTCCGTGTTGCAGGGCACAGTGCAGGCAGAGCCCTGGAGAGCAGCTTGCCCGCTCCCGCTCCTGCCTGTGAGCCAAGCACCTGGGGGTGAAGGGGGAAAGCAACTCCGATACTGCCGGAGCTGGAAAGGGGGAGCACAAGAACTGCCCCAGAATGTCCTGTTCCTGCCCCGGCTCTCCAAGGGCTGCCCCATCCCCAGGACCAGACCCACCAACAAAACACATCCAGCCCATGTCCCTTTGGGCGCTGGCACCAGCATGCCGCAGTCCTGGCTCTCCATGGGCTTAAAATGTCAGATTTGCTGTGGCTCCATGCAAATCAGGACCTGGCTGTCCCATGTCAGACAGTGCATGGGCCCCCAGGTCCTGCCAAGGGGTGACTTGGAGTGGAGCAGACACCCTCGGGTCCCCGGTGCTTGGCAGGAGGGGGACGGGCAGTGGGTACACGTGCCCTGTGTGAGGCATACTGCAAGGACTGGCCGCCTCAAAGTCACACCATGGCAGAGCACGTGGCCATGGTAGGGCTGTTTTGCTCAGGGATGTGCAAAACCACTGAGAAGTCTGGGCAGGCCTGATTCTCAGAGCAGGCTGTAAAGCTCCCCAGCCCTGCTAGGCATCTGGGGACAAACAAAGCTCAGGTGGATTTTGAGCTTTGTTTTTTTTTTTTTTTTCCTCAGGGAATTGTAACAACAACCTCCCCCCCCCAAAAAAACCAACATTTGAAAATGTGTACAGTGCCGACTGGAGTAGCTCTGCTGCACTCCCACGCTGATTACCAGACACGAAGCCTTTTCTAAGGCACAAACAATGCGCTAATCCCTCAGGGAACTTACTCCGAAAGACAAACATTTGCTTGAATGGTCACCAAAATCACCCAGGGCCCTCCCTTTTGGTGGCTGGGGTTTTTCCGCTGAGAACTGTCAGTGCTCTGTCTTTCCTGAGTTGTGCGTGTTCCCTGGCATTGCTATTTTTGGAAGCAGCTGCCTGTGAATTACAGCAACAGGAAGGTATAAATTCAGGCGCTGGGGAGCAGCGCTGGTCAGAAACAAACCCGGCCTCCACGTCGCAGACTGCTTCAAGCTATCCTGACTGCGGTGCTGCAGCATCTACGAGGACAGGCTCGGGGAGGGCGAGCTCAGCGTGTTGAAAAGCAGCAGAAACAGACGGTTTCTCCGAGGATTTCTTATTTTGCAAAAAACAGGCCACTCCTGACGGCAAGGTGAGCCCAAGCCCTATTTCTTATCTCTAGGAACACCACGGTTTGTTTTCGCTCTTTGCTCTTTCCTCTGCCTGGCCAAAGATCACAGATCTTGGAAGTCTAATGAAGGTTGGGTCAGCGACAAGTAACAAGGCTCTGGGAAAAGGGATGGGGGAATCTGACCCCCTCTGTAGTGGGATTGGTTCCTGTGACACGGCAGTTGTTTTAGTTAATTGGATTAGAAACACATAGTTAGAACTGATAATGCTGCCTGACAATAACTGTGTGCCTAGCAGGTCCTGCCACCTTGGTGGCTTTGCACACGGAGAGGTGGGTGGTGCAAGACTGTTCTTCTGAGGGGTCAGACAGGGCCCTGTGTGGGCTGTAAGGGACAGGATTTGGGAGAGGGGTCCCCCCTGCCCGGGATGGAGAGACACCTCTTGAAACTGCCATCATCTCACTCCTTGTCTCTCCTTGTTCTGCAGCATGCGATCAGGGCTGCTCCTCATCGGGAGCTGCCTGACACCGGGGGTGCCGCTGCCGGGGACCACCAACCCTGGCAAGGCGGAGGAGCCGCTGGATGCCTACGTGAGGTCCATCAGCCAGCTAGCCCAGCCGTGCTCAGTGGGCAGTGAGCCCCTGCGCCCCTGCCGAGCCCCCCAGGCCAGGGCCAGAGGGACACCGAGCTGGAGCAGTGACAAAGGCCAGCCATCTGCCACCTCGCTGCAGGACATCACAGCCCAGTTCAATGGACAGCAGAGCTCCCTGGGCCTCCCCAGTGCTGCTGACCCGCTGGCATGGCTCTACGGGCTATTGGACCCCAAGCAGCAGATGAGGACCCCTGCGTCTAGCCCCTCACAGTCAGCCCCAGAATCGGACCTACAGGCAGCCCCCAGACCGTTCAGTACTGCCCCCAAGCTGGGTGCCCCATCTGTGCCTGGAGAGAGGTCTTGTCGCTGGCAGCGGTCCCACAGGCGGGCAGCCCTGCCCAGCTCTGTCATCAAAGGCTGGCCTGGCCGGCACCAGAACTCATGCTTGCCTGTGATTTATGAATTGTGATGGACTCAAATAAAACTCTGCAGGACAGAGGCTCCCCAGTGGCTCTTTGCCAGTGATCATTTCTGCCAGGGATGGTTGTGCCTGCTGGGGCTCCCTTGGCACATGTCTCTGGTGCCGTTTAGGGATTTCTCCTGCCTCCAGTTCACCCCAGGAGACAAGCACACCCCAGCAGTGGTGGGGAGTGGGTACTGGGCTGGTGCAGAAACATCTGTAATGCCCTCTCTTTAGCCTGGTTGGGTTTGGGATGGAGCTGTAAGTGCTCTGAGGTGCTGGGCCCGTGGGGAGGGCTGGCAGGCGGCTCTGGATGAAGGGAATGCTCAGGGGACAGTCCCAGGGCCACAGCACACTGTTCCTGCTCTCATGGGGCAGCACTTCAGGCAAACAAGGGGAGGCAGCTGCTGTTGCTCCTCTCGGGCTTCCTCTCCCCGCCTTGGGGCTATCTAAGGCCAAGGGCGCCCTGCCAGGCCTTGAGCCCTGGAGTAAACAAAGGATGCAGGTGGGCAGGAAATGTGCTGGGCTCCAGCCAAGCCCACGTGCAAGCCCCAAGCTCCCAGCTGGGCTGGGGACAAACCTCTAACTCCCACCGCTTTCGCACGCTTTTGCAAGCAGGACCAATGCAGGCTGGCCTGGGCTAGAGGTGCATCAGGGCCCTGCAAACTCCTCCTTGTCCCAGGCTGTTTGGCAAGTCAGAGGAGAAGGAGAGTGCTGCACAAAGCTCCCTTGCATGTCTTAGCAGCCAGCAAATCCTTTCTCAAGCTGCCTCCTCCAGAACAGGGCCCTTTATGTCTCCCCAGTGCTGCAGACCTTGGGCCTTGAGTGGGGAGGATCACTCAGCTTTTGTGTCCTGACAACCATACCCCCAGCTGGCTCCTCCAGACGCAACCCACCTCGCTACCCTATAAAGCACCAGGTGCAGGCAGGTGTGAGCAGAGGTCATAAAGCAGAGGTGTCCTGGATTCCCCTGACCCAGACCCAGTACCTCAAGTAACCGGTGAAAATCAAATGGGTCAAGCCTGGGACTTCCCTGTGGTGAAGCCAAGGCCCTAAAGCCAAAGCCGAAGCAGAGCCCAGCTAAATCGCCAGCACACAGGGCACCTCCAGGCCCATTTGACACATAGAGCGTAGCTCAGCATTTTGTCTGCAAACCATTCTGCCACTACTTTTCCTCTTCTCCTGAAACCTAATCCCTTAAAAAGTAACCCTGCCTCCCACTTGGCTGGAAAATATTTAGCCATTGTGCAAAGAGTTCAGCTTCCAGCGGGATATGGGAGGAGATGGCTCCATGTGCTCCCCTCCCTGCCCAGTGGTGCTGTCCTGGTGGAGAAGCTATGTTTCTCCTAGCATTTGCTTGCTGCGCCAGGTGCACTGTGGGACCCTGTGCCTTTGCTGAAGAAGCAGCATAACCCGCCAGGAGGAAATTCTGATCAGGATCAGCCCATCACCTCCCACAGCTGCTTAATCCTCCTGCAGTGGGTGAGAGCTGACTCCAGGCCAGTCCGGGATGTTGAGGCTGGCAGGGGGTCTAACCCTTCGGGCTGGCACTGGGTTTCCAAGCAGCCCAGCCAGCCACAAGAGTGCAGGAAGGAGTCCATCCCCTTCTTCTGCAAGCCCACAGGACTGCAGCCATGCAGGTACCTTGCCTGTAGCTGGAGACTGTGGGAGGGCGGCTGCAACCATCCTGTGCAACTGCAGCAGGAGAAGGAGATACTCTGGCCACCAGAGCCCAGGGCCACAAGTCACACAGGGAAAAGAGGTTCAAAGGAGTCTGGGAATCAAGCAGGCTTCATGTGAGGATCTGGCAAAGACTTTTCTCACCAGATGGGGCCCATATAACAGGGCAGGGAGGTCCCTGCTTTGCTGGGACTGCGAGAGTGAAGCATACCCAGGGAGGTCTCTGCTCATCCTCCATGATGAGCACCGTCTCCTCATTGGTGCTTACTGCTGCATTGGGTGCTGTCTGGGACCAGTACTATCTGTCTGCTGAGCAGACCCTTCCTCTTCCCTGTGATGGCCCCAAACACATGCTCTGGCCAATCCCTGCAGGCCCACAGGTTCCCACACCCCTCAAACCACAGAAGAGTTCATCCCATGCAAGAAAAATCCCCTTCAAACATTTATTTGTGAGAGCTTTTCACTGCTTCTGTCATTTTCCAGTAAGTAGCAGGATGGGAGCATGAACAGAGACTGTGCGTAACAGCAGAAAAACAAGCCCACCCACAGACCAGCGCCGTGGCAGCCCTGAGGCATAGCCAATTTCATCTGGCAGCAACAGCCCTGTGACCCCAGCTGCAGGGTATCTGGGGTTTTCAGCTCCCTCAGGAAAGCACTTAACAGTGGGAATTCCCAGCATATCCACACTGACTCATTGAGTTGTCCCAAGGGATCTGTCCTGTCAGTTCAGCCCCAGGATTAAACAGTGCAGACAAACACTTGGGACTGAAGTAGGATTAGCTAAAATGCTGTCACAGGCCATGCCAGGAGTCCCTCTGGCAGTTGCCCATATCACATCAGTGTCGCTGCAAGGGATGACCAGAGAAGGGCTATGACTCCAGGGGCATCCTGGGGGGGGGGGGGGGGGGGGAGGTTGGAAGCCCTGGGAGGTTTTGCTCCACTTGTCTGTGAGGAGGTGAGAGGGATTAAGCACTGCTGATGTCCCGATCCCTGTCCCCAACAGTCCCCCAGGACAAACCAACATTAGTGAGGGGCTTCCTGGTGCCTGCTGAGCCACAACCCCTGAAATTTATCCTTGCCCCACTGATCTCTGCCTCAGTGGGGCCAGCACTGGCTCTGGGCAGTTTCCTACTCCAGAGTTCCTCTTTGCCCTGATCCTTGGGGTCCTTGGTGATCCCACAAAGAAAGGGGGCAAAGTAGTGTAGGGACTGTTTTAGATTAAGATGGAAGAGCTATATTCACAGTGTGATTGCAGTTTTGGTGGAAGAGACCTCGGGAGGACTCTAGTTCAACCACCTGTCATGAGAACTAGCTCTTAGTGGCTATGGCTTGGCCCAGCTGAGCCCTGAAACCTCCCAGAACCAAGATCTCCCACCTCCCTGGAGACCTGTCCCAGGGCTGCTCCTCTTCTGGGTGCATCCCCTCTGTCTCTCCTTGTCCCACAGTTGAGGGGTGCTTGCAACCTGCCCCAGCCTCCCAATGACCAGACCCTATGAGCCCAGCTCCCTCCCATCTCCTCCTGGGTCAAGTAATCCAGGCCCGACCAGTTTGACAGCCTCTGGGGACCTCACCAGGGTCTCCACATCCCTCTCACACAGTCCCTGATGTGGCTTAACTGTCACATCAGGGCCTTTTCAAGCCCTGCGTGTCCCGGAGCATTGGTTCATCCCACTACTACCCCAGATGCACAGTACCATCTGGACCATTCGTCCACTTGAAATCCCCCAGTCCCACCCTGCACCAATTAAGGGAATCATTGTCTTGGGTGTTGTTTTTGAGAAGCTCTCAGGAAAGAAGGGGGCAGATACTCATGGCTGAAGGATAAGCAGGAAACTGTGACAACAAGCATTTCAGGCCAGCATGACGAAGACACTAAAGGGACAAACAGGGGGAAGGGGAATGTCTCACAGCCTCCTTGTGCTGTCCCTGGCAGGGCTCCCTGGACTGTGGGAAAGGGTCCAGGCTGTCAGCATCTCCCAGCAGTGGCCTGTTCCCCACTAAGCCTAGGGAGCTGGCTTTTTGCTGGGACATCTCCATCAGCTCAATGATTTTGCTGTAGAGGTGCTCAGGGGCATTCATCCCCCACACGAAGTCCCAGTGGTTCCAGTCAGTGATGTTCCTGTAGTAAACAATGTTGGCGATGCGGGGCAGCAGCAGGCTGACGTCCCTCCAGTCAGCTGTCCAGTCCTCACCCCCGGACCACACTGCAGTTGGCACAGGCATCTTCTCTATCTTGTAGGAGGGAGGCGTCTCCTGGAGAGACATGGTCATTCCTGAGAAACCGTCAACCCTTGCAAGCCAACTGCTCCCTTCAACATGGAGGTTGGGACTCTGGGTAAGCCTGGCCATGATTTCAGAGGGACGCTGTTCATGAGCTGAATGCAGAGGCTATGGGTCGTCCCCTGGGCCCTCCACCTCCACAGCATTCACACCTCCCTCCTCTGGAAACCAGAACTGCTGCTGTGGTCTCCTATGTGGCCTCCTACCTGGTAGTACCTGGCTTGGTTTCCACTGCCATAGTCAAAAGCTTTGAAGTCTCCTGATTTCACCGCCTATGAGGAGAAGATAGATATCAAGTTAGACACACAGCTGGGCTGGTGAGCATCACTGCACGGATCTGGTGTTTCAAAGACTCCTTGAGGGACCACATCACAGATAGGGTGCTTGCATGAGATGTTTCAGGCCTAGGTACCACCTCCCACACACTCTGAAGCCAGATTTTCTGCCTTTTTTACAGAGCGACCATTTGATTTCCAGCTCTATGGCTATCCCTAGCTATAAATTTACAAACCAAGGAGTTACATGTGATTTTTAAGTTGCCTCAGTGCTAACTCGCACCAGTGAAAACCTGCTCACTGTCAGCATTTTGGATGTAGGATGCTGTCAGAAAACTTCATGTTAACAAGTTTTTATTCAACACAATTAACATCCTTTCTGCTCTCTTGACACTTCAGGCTCAGAGCATACAGCCAGCAGTGAACCTGTTTCTTTTCAGAATTGCCTTCTGTGCTAGGGGAGAAAACTCAGATACCTACATGATAGTTGCTTTGATTAAGAAGACTTTTTTCCACCTTCCCATTACCTATAATTTGGCTCTGCAAGGAAGCACACCTGGGGTGGGGGGGACTTTTGTGCAACCCTGGCTCACAACAGGGCCAGCATCACAACAGGTTGCTCAGGGTCATGTCTGGGCAGTCCCTGTGGACGGAGATCCCCCACCGCTTTGGGCCTGTCTTAGGGAAGCACCACTTGCATGGAGAAGGATTGTTATGTGCAACTGGGATTTCCCATGTTGCAGCTTCTGCCATGGGCTCTGGTGCTTTCACTGTGCTCCCCTGAGCAGAATCTGGCCCTGTCATGTCTGTAGCACCTTTGGGCAGTGGAAGATGCATTTGGATCTCCTGTCACCTTCTCATCTCTCGGTTGAACTAGCCTAGCTCCTGCAGCCTCTTCTTGTATGCCCTGACCTCCAGCCCCACCATTGTCATAGCCCTGCACTGGACTTGCTCCAATTTGTCAGCATTTCTCTTACAGTGGAGACCCCAGAGCTGGACACAGTGTCCAGATGTGGCCTCCCCAGTGCTGAGCATAGGAGAGTAATCCCTTCCCTTGTCCTGCTGGTTATGCTCTGGCCAATGCATAACGCAGTGTGCGTAACGCAGTGCAATGCAGAAGGACCAAATAACAGGGAACAGGGTAGCTTTTCCTGCATCTGATAGGTATTCTGTAGACTTAATTTCTTAGTTTTCTTTTCTCATAAACTGCTAATGCCAAAGAGTATTGACCTTTCACATCTATCCTGAACACACAAGACTGTTAGTGGAGAGATCAGCCAAGGGGGAAAGCATGTGCATTTAAGCATTTCAAGGAACCTACCTGGACCCAGTGTATTATATTTTTAACAGATGTCCCATCAGGATAGTGGGCTGTATACACATCCAGTCGGCTCTGCAAGGAAACATAATCAAAATATCATTGCTTTTGAAAGGAAGAGGAACAGGAGAAGGACTGTTCACAGACTATATCTTTTCCAAACCAGTAGCTGCTAAATCACACTGTCTAGAGGATTAGATCAGCTTCAAAAGTATAACTTCCGTTAAAAATCAATTGCTCTGACACAGCTCCAGAAAAAGAAATAGTCCATGAGCAAACTCTATCATCTTTAATTCTGATCAAAGTTCCCTGAGCTCTGCCAAACCTCCCTTCTTCCGGGGGTGGGAGACAACTACTGGCAGGTCAGCAGAGTTTGACTCCCTACTTTTGAGTGCAGACAACCTCCCTGAAATCAAAAGGGCTTGGAAGCTGATCTCCTCCTCTCAGCCAAGGAAGGATGTTGGCTAACACTGTAAATGAATTTCTGCAAAGCCTGTGCTCAGTGCTGTAACAGGTCCCTGGGGACTGTAACTGTAGCTGAGCTGTGGGAACCATGTCCTGGCACAGTGGCTGTGTTCAGGACCTTAGTGACTATCCATGGTCATCTAGATTCTGCTTGGGTGGTACTGAGAGCACTGATTTAGAATCTATAGGCAGGTAATGGTGGGGCTGCACATCAGGTGCTCTATAATGCTGCTGGGACATGCAGCTGGTCTCTTGATGATAGGTAGCTCAATCATAGAAATGCTAAGAAGCTAGCTAATAATTCATATTCACTTGGAGTCTGGAGTCCTTTCTTATCTGGGGAGAAATTTATGCAGGAGAAATAGAGAGAGGGAGATCTGGCAGAGAGACACACTTTGCTTTTGCTTCATATGTTTGTCCTTGATCATTTGAGGCAAACAGCCGTGCTAGGCTGGGTAGGCTGTTTCATAGGGAAGAGACAGCCGATACGCAAGCAGAGCTGCAGGGGCAGATGTTGGTGTTGGGCACTCTTGGTTGCTGAGCCTCTGAGGTTTGGCTTCCTCCCAGACCAAAATTGAAGACAGCGGAGGAAAATGTGCATGCATACACACCATATTGAGATTCTTCTCATTGTAGCCACCCAGAAGGAAAAACATGTTAGCGCAGGACTTGTGAAAGAATGAGTAGCTGCACAATTCAGGAAGAAATTTCCACATCTTTGTCATTCTCAAGGACACATCTGTTTTGCCAAGCAGAAGCTGTAAATACAAAAGGCAAAATTAACTTCTCGTATTTCCCTTCCTGCAGCCTAACTCACAAATGGCCTTCCTTTACCTGTGGCTGGCCAGAGATGTGCTTGTGCCCCCATGAGCTGTCCCATGAGCTACACAGTGAGTTGATGTGCTTCCCAGGATACCCACGGCAGTGAAACCACTTCCCATTTACCCTTCTGCCCCTGGTGAGATGTGTACAACTCACTCAGGGATGCACTGCTCATGCTGTATTGATGTGCTCACTGAAGGTACACTAGGAAAATGAATGTGCATCTCTTCTTTCTCCTGCCTCTCCCAAGCTTTGGATTTGTTTTTCGCTGTCATTGAAATCAGCAATTTTATACACAATAAAGCTGATCATTACAAGGTGGCCTGGCCAAGAATTCATTAAGTGCCCCCAGAGAAGGACTGGTTTCAACACCTGAAGAGACTACAGATAGCAGGAAGACATATATTTAACAAAGTGATCATGCAGAAACATGCCTGCACCTGAAATTGTGCCTTATAAATCAGTGGGAACTAATTGCTTTCTGCTGCATCAGATAACTCAGGGATTGTGTCTGGGCACAATACCTTTTCTAACATTCATGTGTTCAGTGGGGTAGAATGTAGAGTAATCTCATACCTTAAGTATCTTGCACTGTCTGTCAAGAAGGAACGACATTTTCATGATAGGACTTTTGGTGTACTTAATTGTTGTTACAGGAGCCAGGGCAAAAAATATTTTGATTTTCTGAGCCAGTTCTGGCATGGACGAAAATGCTATGAATGCTGAGAAAGCAGAAGAGCAAATTTAACAGAAAAACAATCTGTGACTTGCCAATCTGTGTTCAGATGCTTAATCCAAGGGTTCATCTGGAACTTTGAATTAGAAATCTGGGATGTATGACTCTTCCCTCCTTTCTGTTTAATGTCAGTGTAAGAGATGTTCAAAAGGAGACAACCTCTTTACTTCTACAGTTAGATGTGACTGATAAAATTCTTTAATGACCATCACTACCCCCTGCCACATTAGCGAGATGAAGAGAACAGTACTGTCATCTTCCATTACTTGCTGCTAATGGGCACCATGAACGTGAAGGTTGTCTTATACCTATGCTGGCCTGGCTGGTGAAAAGAAGCAGCCTGTGTTTCATCTGAAAGTAGAAGCTGTGACCTTCAATGCAAAATTCCTTTCCTTTTGGTGTGGAGCACTGGCAATTAAGTTTTCTAGGCTGAAGTATAGTAAAATGTCCTAGCTGCAACAGCACCCAGGAGTTTACTAGAAGTGGAGCTGTTCAGAAGTCACCAAGAACTTTTCTATTGTCCTAGGAACATGGTAATCCACCCAGATTTCTTATGGAAACCATGGCTACAGTGGGACTTCTCATTGCAAGAGACGTTCTGATGTTGTCTTAGAGTGTAGGCTCAATGGCCCACAAAGATGGGGATGTTCTACACCTGCTGCTTACAAATTCCAAAATGCAAGTTTTCAAGGTTGTCCTTGAAAAAGGACCTTGAAAAAGGCAGTCTCCTGTGCTATGGAGAGAAAGGTGATGTGCAGTCCTTCCTAACACACCGATAGTGGAGCCCTGTGAATAGCCGACGTAATATATTTGCTTCTGTCCAGTCTTCTGCAGAACAAAGTCGATCATTGCTGGGAGGTCATACATAGCCATTTCATGAAAACTGAAATACAGTAATTGTGCATTAGTTACATGGTAACACCGTAAGACCAAAATCTGTGAATTTTGACCAGTTTGCATTGCTTACATACTTAAGAGCTTAATGTCTGAGGCTAATTTTCCAAAAGAAAAATCTCATTAGCAAGGGGAACTCTGTGCTTGGTGAAACTAAAAAGGATCCAAGGGTATTATTCCTACAATGGCCTCATCCCTCCTTGAAAAGCTTTAGTTTTCCCCTTAACAATGGTTAGCTTCAGGGAAATTGTGCAGACCGTGACCAGCAGTGCAATATACCATTTCAATTGCAATATACAACTCTGAAGACCCAGAGCTGGCTCCCATCAGGGTGCCAAAATCAGCTCTGCTCCTAGAAGATGCTCTTTCTCAGAAGGGGTTGGAGTGCCAGTTCCTGCCCATGTACCTTTCAGCATGATGTGGTGAACCACAGTCCTGTAATAAAACGGGCCAAATTGACCACATGCCATAGCTGCTCATCCGCATTTCTAGTCATCTCTCTATTTCACAATGCACCTATTTTACTAACTTTTCTACTTCAAGCATATTTATTAGCCTGGGAAATCAAGGACTGTTCTTACAATCAGCTCTGGATAGGCAGTGGCAGTTTAAAACTAACCCCCTTGTCTCCTTGAACTGTGTTACTGAGCAGAAAGAAAAATCATTTCCTAGGTGTAGTCACAGTGCATCTCTAAAGAGAGGTGTGAGAGATGATGCATGGAGCCTGAACGGGAAGGAGCCAGTCCACCAGAGAGCTTCTGGTGGTGTGAGTGGACTGGGGCCAGGTATGCTCCATTCACTGTGTAACCCACCCTGCCCATTTTTGGGGACATATTTTCTGTGGCATATGGGTGGCCTCGACAAGATCTAGGAGATGGGGATCTTGCATCACTGCTTGTGGGCACTTTGCTGGAAGGTTTGGCCTGGGAGGTCCTTGCAGAGTCCTGGAGAGAGGGGCAGGTGTCTCCACAGGATGGGTCTCTGCACACAGGCAGCAGCGCTCTGCACTTTGGCAGGGCTGGGCACTTGCAGAGAGATGCTGGCACTATGTCAGAAGGCAGGTCTGCACAGGTACCTCCAATCTCTGTGGGCACATCACTGTGAGATTTGGAGGAGGCCACAGCTAGGGAATTAGATATGCTGACTTGCCTGCTAGGAGGCACCCGCCTCTGCCTAGAGGTTAGTGACAGGCAGAAAAGTTTGCTAGCTTTTGTAATCCTCTCCAGCCTACCTGAAATCCCAGAATTCTTCCTGGTCAGATGAAAGATACTTGTGTCTTCGGGACCAGGTGGTCCCACGACTGTTTCCCAGCCAGACGTCATAGTCAGAGTCTGCTAGTATGAAGCCAAGGCTGTTGTTAGCCAGATTTTGAACCCAGTTGCTACCTTCTCCAAATATCCCATGCTGAAGAAACACAGCTGGTTTGGGGTCTGGATATGAAAGAAACAGCATATTTCATTAAACCAGAATTTCTCTATTGTACTCATGCCAAATTCAGGCCAGTAAAACCTCTGTCTTATTACGGGAAAGCGTCCAATACCCTTACTAATACAATATCTCCTGTTGAACAGAAAATCTGGAGAGAGGGGATCAAAAGAGAGATGTTAAGAAATCTTTCCTGTAGTTGTCTCGTGGTTGTTCCCCTAGTTATCTCAGGCTGATGAGCTGCTAACATTTCAGATCCCACGTGCTCATTCCCATGTGCTCAACACCAAGGCCCCCAGCTGGTCATGGCAATCACGTGAAAGCTCAAAAGCACAGCCTTGTCCCTGAGACAGTTAAATTGCAACAGTCACAAATTTATGGGGAAAAAATTAAATGAGGACCTCTCTTAAGATACTTCTGCACCCTCTGAGCCTCAGAACCAAGTCAATGCTTGTTATCAAAGGTGGTTTCTGTGTTGCAGGCACATTTTTCTCTGCTGGCTGATAAAGCCTTGATTGTAAATCAGAGAAATGCTATGGGTTTGGGATTTTTGCTTTAACAATAAATATTCCTCTGGCCTGATAAGGTTCATCCCTTCCCTCAGATCTCAGGTGGTTGCTTGATATGCTCTGGGGTTTTGCTGGCTTGCTTGTCAAATAGAGCCATACCTCTGTTTCCAGGATTTTCTCTCCCATGAGGAATTCTGTTCAGTCTTACATAATAACCATCATGAGTCAGAACTTCATATTCCTCACTGGGGTACCCTCTGTAGCGGATCATTTGACTCTGAGAGAAGAAAAACAAAGTTGGAAAACTTTACATAGCTGAGATGTTTGTTTGATTTGGAGCGCATTCCTCATCAGTTGGGATATCTTTTTAAACTGTTCGTATGAAACAGAAGTACTGCAGGAGCTGGGCCTTCTGCTTTGTCCGGTGTGTCTGACCCAGCTGATGACCTCTTTGAGATCTTGCTAGACAGAGTGCGCTCCATCCAAATTCCCCACCCAGCTCCAAACAAAGAGAGCTGAGAGGGCAGAATCAGCTGTGGAGAGGCACAGAAATGTCTCCACACCAAATATCACTTTCTGCACTCTTCACCTGACAGAATGGACTGAACACTCAAGAACCTCCAGTTAGGAAAAAAGTATTTCACACAAGGTGTGCTTTCAAAAATTCACAATAATTAAGCATCTCTTCTGCAGAAAAAGATCAAACAATGCGAACTACAAGGAAAAAGGAGACATTCACTTTTGAACTCATGCCAGTGAGCAGTTACTTAAAGAGGACAGAACTGGGCATGGGACCAAAAGGTAGCAGGACTCAGATGTGACATGTGGCACATGAATATGCGTTCTGGAAAATGCTCCAAAAATGAAGATTGAAAGCAGAGGGATTACTGACATCTGACATTAGTAGCAAAACACGTTATGTCTTGCTCAGAGCCAATTTACAGAGCAGATAAGATCACAAGTTTATGTAACTCGCAGAGCTGGGCTGACTGGAAGAACCTCTTGTGGCAATAAGAGAAGTTGTATAGGATTTAGCAGGACTCCTGCAGTTCTACCTAAACTTTTTTAATGTTTAAAATTCAACAGATTGGAAAGTTCCAGTCTGGTGAAATCAAGTTGTGATCCTGCCTACATACAGCTATGCTTGTTTTTTCACATGGTTGGCAGGAGAGATTAATGTTGGCAGTTTTATGCCAAACTCTTCAGTCTGTCTAAATACATCTTCAGAGACTTTCAAGACCTTCCAAGACACCTGACACAGCCCTGAGCAACCTGCTGTAGCTGTGACCTTGGCCCTGCTATTAGCTGGGGTCAGACTGGAGACCACCACCCAGGGTGCCTCCAGCCTAAGCCTGGCTGTGATTGTATGTTCATGCCTTGTAAAGCACTACTTATACTTTGTTCTTTTTAGGATAACTTGTTGGGTTCGTAATTCCTGACTGAGATCCTGCCTTACCAAGGGACACAGAAGAATGCCAAACTGTTTGAACACAGAGGAGAGGAGCATTCAAAATTTTCTGCCCTCAAGGAAGATGTCTGATCAAATACACACATGGGATTACTTCCTTTTCTAACTGATCTACTTATAATTACACTTATTGCTGGGAGGAAGAAGACTCATTCAGGAAGCAGGACTTGTTAATAAAGGTATGGAGACGACATAACATTTTACAGCTCAACAAAGCCAGCACACATGGTGATGACCACAGCAGCCCAAGCCACATACCCTCCATGCCCTTTGCAACCCTCTGTCCCCCAGCTACACATCTGTAAATTTTCAGACTTAGTGGAAAAGCAAACTTCTCCTGACTTACAACATTCATGAATGCCTCTGGATTTACACCCTTTTTCTTCCTGATGATATCCTCTGAGTTCGCAGATGCTTGTATCAAAAGCAGGATTGCAATAAACATCCACATCTTGCATCTGAGTAAAACAGTATGTTTTTTAATAACATTGTTATGAAAGCCTGTCTCTTCTTGGTCAAGCTGGCATAAGTTCCGTTTGTATCCAAACACCATAAATCATAAGCTGGAGGTGGGGAGGAGTTCCCAAATCCAGCTTCTATTGCAGTCCGTGCAAGGCTCTTTTTAATCCTCCACACACACTGAATCTGGTACTATGTAAGACACATTTTTACAATTTTAATGGTAAAAAGAAGACAAACAGCTTTATAATACCAGAATGAAAATGTTGGAAAATGTCAGTAGGTTAAATGTCATATACGTAAGAACGATACTTAAGAATGATACATAGGAATACGTAAGAATGATATGTAAGTATTTAAACTATGCAAGGAACACATTTAGGTTGGCTCAGTTATGACTTTGTCTATACTTTTGCTGTTTTTTTTATTGCTTAACTGCTGCACTCAAAAACCACAATTCACACAAGCATCCTATGTACTGAAACTTATAGAGACTTGTAGGAGACTTGTAGAATTATAAATGTAGCTAGAAAACATCAGAAAGCTTTTGATCTCCTCAGACCTTCCTGTCCTGAGCAGAGATGTATTCTTAATGTACAATTAATATATTACTATATGTGATTTATAATGCTTAGCCAGGCTCTTAAAAGTTAGACCCTAAGTTCTACTCAGTTGCATTAGTTGCAAATTTTTTCACCAGCCAGCTGGTTACCTTCCTTCTTCCTCTTTCTATTTGCTCTCCCATGCCACAAGATGCACCTTCCATCCGAGGGAATAATCCCAGTGTTCACAGTAACTCCCTCTACAGTATTAACGAGAAGCAATTTGCTGAGAAAAGAGCAATCAATGCTTTTTTTACCCACAGAAGGGTAACTCCAATGCAAATCTAGATGAGGAGGAAGAAAATACATTACCAGGCAGAGCCCACTGTCGTATCTGGTCTGGTTGGAGGTATGAATGACAGTGGCTCTATCTACACCAGCATTAAAAAGAGTATGCTGTGTCAGAGCCCTGCTACGTCAGTGGCACGCTGGACCACATCATGAATCCTCCAATTAAACGATGTGCACACTGGTCATATCTTGGGTAACTTCCTCTGCTTCACCTTGCGGTCATGACTTTCATGCTTGCAAAGGATTATATTTCTGAAAGCAGCCAGAGTGGTGCTGCAGTCAGGAATCTCAGCTATGGATTTGCATCTTAAGCTCATGATAACTATAGTCAATGCCACCAACATATTTTCTCTTTAAAGGGTCATTTCTTAACTCCCAGTGACCTTCGAAAATGCCCCGTGAAAGGACTCCTGTGGCAAGGAAAGGATTAGGGCTGCTCTCACTGCCTGTGTAGCCAGCTCTGAGTCCCTGAAAAATAGCAAGGGAGAACAGCATTTATATCTGACTCTCTGTAAGCTTCACAAGGCCTCAAGAACATGCTGATCTCTCTATAGACACACCCAGGACAGATCAGGTTTTATTGGCTGTCTGGGTGGGCAACACTGAGCGATTATACCATACTTTAAAAGCAGCACAGAAAATCTCCACATCCCCCTTAAACTCAGGGGATGGTATCTGCAAATTGCAATTTGCAAAATCTCTGCAATGGTTTCTAGCAAAGCACCAAGGTTAGCATCCTGCCGATGAATTGCAGAGCAGAGCAAAGTTTATACAATGCCTCTATTTTGCTGAAGCTACATGTATTGCACAGAGCAAACGTGTTTGTTCTCCACCCCCATCATGTGATGTTATAACTGCTGCCATTCTGTAGGTATTCAGTAGCCACCTAAAAGACCTGGCTAAGCTTACGGCTGCCTGGTACACTGTTTGATTATACAGTTCCTGAAAGTGGATTAGGCTGATTTCAAATATTCATACCAGCTATAGTCTATGTGCGGTATGTGAGTTATGAAACACGCTCAGCTGTCTCACTTCTACAAAACATGTGTGTCTCTCCATTCACCAGACTGTAATTTTCTATCATCGCCACAACCACTGCCATAAAGGGACTGCGTGTGTGGGCGTAACCTTCCCTATGATGGGTGCGGCCAGACCCTTCCCTGTTTCGTTAGTTTACTTTTGTCCCTACCTCTACTTTAGGCTTTTGAAAATGTCTTCCCGCTCATGTGAGTACAAAAATCCCACTAGATACAAGCTAAGATGGACTTTACTTCTTATCTAAAGGAGGACAATTCCAGTGCCCATCTTAAGAGGACTGAAAAATGCCCTATGGATGGAGAAACCAGTATTCAGTGTGTGTTTTTCTACTTTACCATCAAGTTCCCCTCAACAGCATAGAGACAGACCAATCCTAAGCGGGTCCTATCCCCTTACATCCTCCTTCAGTGGACCTGGAAACAATTACAATCTGCAGTTCACAGTTTCTCAGCTACAGTGAGAAATGAGGAAATGTATCAAATGATCTGTCTTGTATCCATCTTCCAAGTTCTTCATGGTACCAGACTGGTAACCAAGATCAGCTACTGGTGGTACTCACCGCTGCTCATCTCTGGCCATCAGCGCCATGTCTCACTGTGGCCTGAGTACAGGCTGCCACCAAAATACAGGAGGTTCAAGACAGGGTGGAGCTGTCTTGTCACCATATCCTCAAAATGGGTCTGCGATGTATGGATGTATGCCGTGGCAGGGACTGCTAGGTATCCAACATCTCTAAAAAGCAGGATGAAAAGAGAGGTGCCAAGACATGGATTTAACCACTGAAGTTCAAATCTGGGACTGTCAGTTCAAAGCATTTCTCCCATCATTAGCGAGTCTAGTTTCCATCTGCAGAAGTGGCCTCTTTTCTGTGACTCTTTTTCGATGCAGCCGGGCAATAGCATGCAAATTTTTACCAATTATATGAATTTTGTTCCAGGAATGTCTCCAAAGCAGGCACTGTGGGAACCCCCTCCGCACTTCAAATATGCTCTCCCTATATGGTCAGCTACTTCTTCAGCCACTGTCATGTCTGTCATCTTCTACCTCTGCTAGGTACTAGTTTCTGAGTTTGGAAAGGCATCTGAGAATTCTCCAGCATCCTCAGGCCATGGGCTTTCATAGCAATATATCAGCACTGTGGCTAGTGTGACATTTAGCGCCGGCACTTATATTTGTGGTAAGAGCCAGAGAAGCTACTGACAAAGATCAGCTAGCTTTTTACCTAGAAGTTCTTGCGCAGCTTAGTCAAAAGAAGAAATAAAGATGTTAGAGGCTTGTCTAGTTCAAATAGACATTGTAACACACAGGTGCAAGTTTAGGGGGAAAGAGTAATAGTACTGTGATACTGCTGTGAATGTACATTTGACAGAATTGTAAATAAGCACTAGTATTAACCTACAGGGTCAGGATCCCATAATACATAGAAGGGCACATAACTAAATATTAGGGAGACTATCATAGGTACCTGAAAAATTAAACTATATAACCACACTTATGGCATGGTTCTTCAGTACTGCTGTGGGAACTAATGTAAAAAAATCAAGACCATTTAGAAAGGGGAAGATATTTTATTTAACTTTCTAAGCAAGTAGACCGTATCCGTCAGCACTTGCATGCACACTTTGTCAGAAGCACCAAAATGTGTGTATCCAAACAGTCTGGCCAGGGTCACATGGAAGACAAGGGATGCCAGCTACTGAGTCCTCAGTATGCCTTCTGGATTCCTCTTGATTGCAATGACAAACTCTTTCTTGGACAGGTCTCCAATATCCTTTAGGAGTCAAAAGTTATTGTGATGCCATCATTTGCTTCGGCATCTTGTTTACTTCACCCTTCATAAATCTTAGGCAACATTGCTGCCAGGTGTCTTTTGGTTTTGTGTTTGGGAAATCATAAGACTATAATCCATCTTCCTGTTGGGATAACAGGAGGAGAAACAGCCCATAAAATATGCTGTATTTTCATTGCTGTCCTCCTTTTATTAGGTTCAGGTCTCTGCTGAAGAGTCACGGGCTTTGCAGTGCATCATGGTACAAGTAACACATTCCTCAGTGCTTACCAGTTTGACTGCTGTTAATCAAGCCCTTGGCTATCAATGCATACCATTCTTATAACTCTTGCTCTGGTGTTTTTTTCTGGTGTTTTCACACATATATAGGTCTCTAGACCATATGCACAGGATAACAGTAGTTACATTCTATCTTCTACCCAAGCAAAAGGGTAAGAAAGTCACAGGTAGGGAGATGCTTAACTAGCTGTCATCTGGTCTTTGCATCCTCACCAGGGAAAGAGAATATCATTCCGATTTTAGCAGTAAGAGAATATTAACTCTTGTGTAATCCCTGCCAGACAAATATGATTTTCTTTGCAGTAATGTTAGAGAGCCTTGCTCAAGTAAAAAAACTGATAAAGAAAGTTGTGCTGAACTGGTTGCACCTCTCCTAGTTTAAAGCCCCTCAGCTGGGCTGGGATATCTCCAGCATCTCTGATTATGCAGTTAGTAGGGATTTACGCATGGTAGAGTTGCATAGTCAAGCTTGATGAACCAGTGAATTATTTTTACAACACCTTGCTAGAATTATTCATGTAATAACTTTATACACAGTAGTAAAACTGAGTCAAGCAAAGTATAAATATTTCCTAACATGTTGATTGTGAAGTGAGATGTGGTGACCAATGGTTTGTCTCAGCTATTCCTTCTCCTGGGTCTTCATTCAGATGACCCTAGAACAACCCTGAGCTTCTTGTACTTGTCCTCTGAGCTTTATCAAAAAAGTAGTTTGCGCAATAGATTTTTAAGTGTTTTTAAAAACTAAAATGGTTTGTTCTGTTCATGAACAGACCTGGGCCAACTCCCACAAGCTTTCTCTGTAAGTAAAAACTAATATTAATCAAATCTGTTGTAATATTTTTCTTGGGCCATTTTTTCAAAGTGTTAGGGAAAGACTGATTTGGCTCAGCTCAGCCAATGCACTGGTCACAGCTGTAAGACATCTTCATGGAGCAGTAATCTGTTTCACACAACATGGTCCTTGGCTCAGCTAGGAGAGTTGCAGCTGTCAGGAATGGAGACCAACACAGACCTGTAGAAAGTGCTGGAGGTAGTTATACCTAATGATGATTTTGGCTAACCATAATTTTCCATGGCCTTATATCATTCCCATCTGCCTAAAGTACCAATAGATGAACATACAAGTCTCAAGGATCATTTACTTAATCTCTCTTTCAAGCTTTCATCTAACATTCTCAAAAGAGGATTTGGAAATAACATAGGAACTAGCACAGAAATTGTCCATAGTTACTAAAATAAGAGAACTACATGTCGCCGATTCAGTAAAACTCTGGATCTACTCAGCAATGCCAGACTGTTGGAAACTTTTGTCATGCTTACTGTTAAGGATCAAAAAACACGAAAAGGCAGTATATCATCTGACATAACTAAATGAAACCTTATCCTAAATTAACTCTGGTACAAATCAGATTCTAAATGACAATGTAGGCCAGTAAGTTGCTTAAAGCAGACACCAAAGCAATCTCAGTTTTACTTACAAAAATGCAATTTCATTTTTATACATGTGCCTTTGCATAGTCCCCCTGCAGTAAAGACACCACAGAAGAAGTGCTCACCACCTCTCCTGTGCAGAGACAGCCCTGTAAGCTGAGTGTACGCTTCATAAAAAAGGTTGTTCATGCCTATGCTACATTTTTGCATTTGACTGTGACAATAATAGAAAATTATAGGCCAGCAAACATGGTGCAATTACCATATTTTGAATGGGATGTGACACTTTCAAGCCCTTCTCGCCTTGTGCCCCATATGCATGTAGATCAACAATTGCTTTGCATGCGCACATCTGGAGAAGGTTAAGTAAGTGGCTGAATGAGCAATACCCTGCACACCTGTGGGAATATGAACGAGGTTGCTTCCCTCGCTTACATGTGGAGAATAAAGAGAAAGCATTGCTGTACCATGAATACATCCACTGGGATGGTGGAGGCCTGGATGCTGGGCTGTGAAGTCTAAGGGTGGGAGATTGAGCTGATCCAGACCCTGACCTGCAGACTGATGTCCCAGCCCAGCCTTGGCCCATCCCCAACCCCACTGAAGCGCCTGATTCCTGGACTGGGGCTGCCCCCAACCTGCCCTGCTCCCTCATGGGGGCAGTGGGACAGGCCCTGGCTGCAAGGAACTGTCCTGCCAACATGGAGAGTGCCCTCAGCTCCAGGCCCCAGCCGTCGTCCCCTGCGGCACCCTGACATCCTTGTTCTATCAAGAGAAAGCTCAGATCCCAAAGTGACAGGCTTCAGACAATGAAGGATTCCAGTCCTTGCAAGATCAACACAGCTTTGAGAGCATCTCTTAGCCTGGATCCTTTAGGGGACCAGCAGCACCTTGCTTCTTGATCCAAGGGTCGGGGAAGCAGAACAGTACCAATATATTCACTTTTGTCTCTTCCAGAAGTTGCAGAAGGGTAAAGGTGAGCTTCTACCTCCAACAGAGAGATGCCTCATGGAAGTTACATCAATCCCAGGGGTGTCAACAGCTGCATGCGAGAGTTCAGGTCATAGTTTTAGGCTTAGTCCACTTAAGTCCTCTTAAATCTTACTTAGTGAAGATCCTAAGTTGTTTACAGGTCTTAGCCTTGCGTGAGTTGTGGGCTTGGCATTATATAACTACACAGCAATTGACTTTGTGACTTAATGTCACATACAAAGAACCACTATTAACCATCAAAGGTTAATTAATATCTAAAAGTCCCTGTATAACTCAATCAGTTTACTTATTGAGGCTATCTTAGATGATAGCCAATGAACACCACAATATTTATGCTACAAACACCTAGATTAGTTACCATGCTATTTCCTTTCAAGATGCACCAGTTCAAACATCATTGATCCTCTAACATGAGATGGAAAACAAGAGTGTCTAAGGAACCTGTTCCAGAAAAAATTTAGTACTCCCAAAAACTGATTTGGAAAGAACTTCACTAAAACTGTCAGCCGTGGGAAACAGCCAATGAATTAAAATAATGCGATACAAAAACTACACCAAAGAAGCACAGAAATGTCAAAAACATTATAAACCGAAGAGGAAGAAAAGAATGTAAGCACTGTGTTTCTTATAAACTTTCAGAAGTTAAAAAGTTAGTACTTTTCACGAAAAATAATAAATTCTTACAGGCTTTTAGAAGCCTGTTGGGGAAAGGTCTTGCAAAGCTTCGGATGTTTATTTACAAAGATATGAGAGTCTTCTTGCATTTGACATTCATGGCACGAACGCAATACAGTGCCAGAGGAATGCTGCTGTAGTGCAGAGCCCTGCAGTGAGTAGTTAATCCCATGGAAAAATGTCATTACAAAGATACCAAGTGAGGTACCTAATCACCCTATTTCCAGATAGATCATATCTAACCTATAGCCTAATTTTTATACCCAACGATTATCTAACCCAGGCTGATTTTTTTCTTTGGTCAGTTCTTGCTGTAAGGGTGGAAAGAGTGCCTTTTATGACCTGTCTTCCTTCGTGATTCCCTTTGACTCAGACACTGCTTACTTCTGTCCTCCCACATGGATGTGTACCAAAAGTTCCTTCCTCCATCTCCAGATGCCTGGATGACACAGTCTGCCACTAAGACCCTCAGCCTGACTTTGCAGAACAGCCGTGCTAATCTCAACCCCCCTCCTCACCTTCCAGCCTGCCCTCCAGAAGCTGATGTCTTCCCCATAGAGCATGGGATGAGGGCTGTTGGTCACATCATGGGACAGGGGGCACAGTGGCTACTACACTGGGGGCTGTGGGAGTCTTGAGATCCTGAACGAAGGGACACTTCTTGGAGACTCTCTCTTAAATTTCAGCCAGCCTTCATGAACCATGTCTGAACTTTGATTTGTTGAGTTTGGCCCAACCTGGGCTGGGATTGAGAGGATAACAAAATTAACATCTCTGCCACAAAGGTCACTGGGATGAATTTCAAGTCGCAGCTCCAAAGCCTGAAGTTTTCCCAGGCAAGCACCACCAGAGTGTTATTTAATATACTGCAGTACAGTGCATTTCCCCCCAGCCTTGCTCTCAGAAACAGCTGAGCCATTTTGGTGGGCATTTGCAAGCATTACAATCCGCTGAAAGCTGTCCCTGAGCACAGGAAATGTTGGACAAGCAGCTTCCTCTTGCTTGTACACAGCAAAAGATCTGTGCTGAAAATCACCGTGTTCCTCAAGAGGTTTAAGGCAGTACAGACACAAAGAGCTCAGTGGATCTTATTTTACTTTATTATTATTTGTACAATTTTGTGGAAAGAGGGCCTTATCCTTTGCCCTGCTCCTAGACATACTTTAAAAATAAAGTTATGCAAACAGGCAAATTCATAATTCCTCCTCTGAACAATATATTACTATGAAGCATAATCCAAAAGCTGAAATAGAGTTAGACTTCTTACTGGCTTCCACCAGACTCTTCTTCTCTCTCACATATATAGAAAACAAAAGCTTTTCCTGAAAGTCAGTAAAAGGTGACCTTTTCTACATGGTTTGCGCCTTGGGAATATTCCTTAAAATGGTGCAAAATGACGTTTCTTAGTAGAACTTACTGAAAAACCTGTTGTGCATGAGCAAATATTATGTGTATCAACATGTATTTTGAGAAAGGTGTTCCCTGCATTAGCAAAATGGACAGTTCTCATTGAAAAACACCTGCTCTTTTCATTGTCATTGGGCAGAAAGTTTCTAGCTACTTCAAACCACAAAAGAAAGTAATGAACTTCAGATTCTTGGGTTTCTTGATGTAGAAGAGTCACCAGATAACAGGTAAAGCTATACTGGCAGGATTGACCACTTGGCGCACCATGTGGTCTTGTCTGAGCATACCTACTCTCATAAAACCACAGCATCCAAGACAGAGCTGAGCTACCATGCCAATGTTGCAGCTGGAAACTGAAGCATAGGGAGGCCAGAGCCCCACAACAGTGATCAGGTGCCAGACTCCACTGAAATCACTTGTCCCTGGACATCCACGTGTGTTAGGTTCCTGGGAAATTCAGGGTCAAAGGGCCATGCCAAACTTCCACAGGGACCCCAACCTATTTAATACAAATCCTACATGATTTCCCTACCAGTGGTTTGGCATGTATACCTCAGTTGCCAGAGTAATATAAATGCAAACCAAGCGTAGCAGTTTAATGAACCTTTTTCCCCTCTTTTTTTTTTCCTCATTTAAAAAAAAAATAGATGAAGCCCCAGAAGATAAATGAGAAGTCAACAACTATTGCCACTGTTCCAACTCTAGAGTTTCTTCTTCATCAGTTCAAGAATTTCTCTGTATACTTCTTGGTATGCTTTCACACCCCAAAGAAAATCAAAGTGGACAAATTCAGGAATATACTTTTTGTATGCCACATTGGTTATACGAGGTAATGTTATATTAACATCTTCAGGGGCTGAAATCCAGTCCTTGCCACCATACCATGCAGCAAGTGGTGTTTTCATATTTTCCAGCTGATAGAAGGGAGGCGTAGTCTGGAAGACAAATAAGATAGCTTGAAAAGGGAAAGGCTGCAGAGTCATGTGCAAGTCTAAAACACAATGAATTCCTGCATCACTGGATTACTACTTGGAATTTCTTGTCTATCCAGTGGGACAACACAGAGACTATCACTGGAGATCCTGCCTTGGACTCCCACAGTTTTCATTGGAGAGTCAAAAAGTCAACGCTGAAAAACATCATAGAACTCTTCTTTGTAAGAAAGGTATTAATTTGACTATGCAAGGTAGTTTCCATAAATCCAAGCCTACCCCAGTCCGAGTCACAGGAATATTTTCACTGTCATTTTCTCTCTTTTCTTTTCCTTTAAAACTGACAAATAAGAACAGTTTTCTCTTACCTGGTTATAATGGAGCATGTTGTCCTTGCCGTAATCATAATATTTGAATTCCCCTGTTAGATAGAGCTGGAAAAGAAAGAGAGATATATTTATTTTCTATGTATCACAGGGGAACATAAGAATGATAAAAGCAGATGAGAAAGAGTGGAAAACTGGTTTACCCTTGCATATTTTGCAAGATCAGAATGAAAAACAATTTCTGATTGTTTAATCTATTCTATTAAGAGCAAAAAAACTGGACAAATTTAGTGTGCTAACTGATGCCTTAGAAATTATGTATTTCTCTTAAAAATTGTAATAAATTGACAGACTAATTGGACAGAAATGTTTTAGGATGTTTTTTTTGAAATGTCGGATGTGTCATTTCAAATGTAGATAGAAGACCAGGTTTCATATTCCTCTGGGATTGAGGAGGAGGAATTTTGTCCATAAAAATGATGTCACTATCAAACAGTGATTTGTTTTCACTTAATTGATCAGAACAACACTTGCGATATCTACAGGAATCAAATTCCCATCTTGTATTGGGCAGACTGCACTACTGCAGGCAGCCAACTTGTCCTTTCTCTATGCATATGTGGGTCTCTGCAGTGTAGTGCAGTAAGAGGAGACCTGGCCTCTGCAGTGTAACAAGCTCCTTTCCTCCTCATGGTCCAGTGGAGGCTGGGCAGCTGGAGCCTGGACCCTGGGCCAGCAGGGAGCTTGCTGCCAGCTGTCAGAGGCAGGAGCTGGAGATGGCCAGGGAACCGTGCTGCTCCTGTGGAACAATTCTGCCCAGATGACTTGGTGACACTAATTGTCACACATGTGCTAGCACCTTTCAGGAGGAGAGCTTGACCATCAGGAGGAACTCAGCACAGCCTGCAAATTTGCCTGGCATGGGTCACATCTCTCCTGTGCACACACAGCCTACCTACAGCAACCTGCTGCTCCCAACCCTCCTCCTCTCTGGGGTGACTGGAGAGCCTCAGAGTGTAAATGTCTGGAGGCTGAGGTCTGTCCACCACCTGAGGTGGTATCTAGAGTACAACCAAGAGCTAGCTTCAAAGAAGATGCAATTCAGGCCTTTGGGCAAATTTCCTTTGACTGTCATAGTCAATGTCTACAACAGAAGAATATGAATCAATGTATGTTTTCAATGATTAATAGTTATTGATAATGACTCTGTTGACCCTCAGCTTTTAGCCTTTACTCTAACATCTCTTGTGTTGGTTTATTTTCAGTCTTTTGCTTCCAGCTCCAGCTCCTACCAGATCCAAAAACTCTGGCTTATTGTTTGCTGAAAGTCATGGTCAAAAGAGCTGCATCCGCACCACCATTTCATGTCAGATTTTCACTTTCTGTCTAACATAACTCTGCAGGGAGAGCAGTGCAGAAATTATACCTAAGTATTGAGAAAAGGGCCTTGGTAGCTGAGAGAAGAAAACATGGGTCCTGGTTGCATGTTATCTTATTCTGCAGCAGGAAATATTACCTGGCGCCAATGTAGCATGTTTTTCAGGGATGTTGAATCTGGGTAGCGGGACAGATAGACATCTATGCGGCTCTGCAAGAACACGTTGGAGAGATTTATTCTCTGCGTGGAGGGGAATCCCATTTGAACTAAATTTGATCCAGTTCAGTAGCCACAAAATGGATCTTTCACTCACTCAGGCTAGCTGGATCTTTTATTCACACAAACTGCTTCATTTTAGCTCTGTGAAGGCATCGCTCAGCCATGCTCCATGTGAACACACACTGCAGACAGCAGCAGAAAGGGTGCCAGAGAGCTCCCTCCAGTAAGCCTAGCAATTTTCATGAGATACTGGGTCGTGATAGGAGAAGATATGTTTTTCAAACAAAAGCAGAACTCTGTATTTTGAGCTCAGGGTCCTTTTGCAAAGACGATGTGCAGCATATCACAACAGCTTACACATTAACACATTCCATCCTTGGAAAACTAAACAATGGCATCGATGCTTTCCTTCAGAAATAGTGGCCCAGCTCTGCTTGGGCCCAGCCCTGGCCAAGTTGTTATTGTTTGGTACTCTCAATGGATCTGTCACCACTTTTACTCGCAGAAGCTGTCTCTGAGAGGATCTAGCACTTGATATTCCAGTTGGACCTAAAGAAACAGTCCTTCCCCCTGTGACTGGTGCCATCCAGGACAGGCCCCAAATGGTGGGGGATCTCCATCCTCAGGGATTGCCCAGACTTGCCTGGACACAACCTGAGCAACCTGCTCTAGCTGCAATGTTGGCTCTGCTAGAGCTGGGGTTGGACCGGAGCCCTCCACCCAGGGGTGCTTCCAGCCTGAATTATTCTATGACTCTGTGTTCAGTGTAGTGGAGCACAGGGAAAAGCTTATATTAGTGGTCAAATATGTTTTAAAGGATCATAGTCTGAAGAATCTGAGGGCCTACCTCTCTCAGCAGTCAACTGTAGGGGAGTTCATTTCGTAATAACACATTTTTGCTGTTAAAACATCTGTGAACTAACAACTTGCTTAGTGAAAAAGAAACCACAAAAGTCCCAGGAATACTGAATTAATTCCTGCTTTCTCCCCTTCTGCACCATCCACTTTAGCAGGACAACAAGCTCAGTGAATCTATGACTTTATGAACACTCCAGGCTTCCCTCTTCACATTGCTATGGTGTCAATGCAAAAGCATCCAGCCTTTCAGGGCAGGTGTCAAAGGCCAGATTTTTTTGCCAGAATGAAAGATGTAACAGGTCAGGAGAACGCAGCTAATTTACAGCACTGTTTTAGCTGCATTTGATGCACTACATCGTTCAAGTCTTTGAGTCTTTTGCCTGACTCACAAACCACTAGGTCCCGGAGCATCCCATCCCATCTCTCTTCTGGGATGCCTGCAGTACAAAGTTAGCGGTATAGCCAGCCCAGAAGTCTGTCCCACTTTCAAAAGTGAATGCAAACAGGATACTTACTCTTTTTCTGAAGTTAATTGCACATCCATATCAGGCTCAAACAATGCAAGACTAGGTCACTTAAGAAGGAATCTGGAGTGTACATACCACATTTAAGCTGTTGGTAAACCCACCAGGCAAGTAAAGGACCAAGGAGCAAAGGCTTTTAAAGATCGAATAGCCGCACAGTCGGGAAGTCACCTGCTGCAATATCTCACCATTATCGAAGACCACTGTGCGTCCTAAAATGAGCTGTGAAATTCAAAGGCATCAGTGTGGTTCATATAACTCTTACACGGCACTCAGAAGAGGGCCCACAAAGAGAGGACAAATCTCTGGAGACGACTTCCCAAGACAGGAACCTAGGCCCTGGCACCATGTGGCCGACCCCGACACAGGGTGTTCTGGGACATGCACTGAGCCTTGTGGATCAGGAAAGCTGTGGCTGCAGCTCTGTCTACAGGGGCATCTCAGACCACCTGAACTCGCTCTGCATCTGCCTTTGATTGGTGTCTGCATGGTATGCTGTGCCATCAAGGTGTAACACAGAGACAGCCATGAGCACTGAGTACACTCACTCCCACGCCTTCTGTATGAGCATGAATGTTGGCCTGGAGGCAAGACTGGCAGGTCCCTCTCCACCCTTTGTATGGACTCATGCTCTTACTCAGCTTCCAGGTGTTTCCCTGCTCTCTGCTCATCCCTGAAAACTGCTGTCTGCCTTCCTATAGCTTTGCCATGCTTCATAATTCTGTCTTTTGTGACTTTTCAAAAATGATCAGGACCCTGGAAGAGGATGGTTTCTCCTAGGAAGAAGGATACAGAATTAATATCTAGAAATAGCTCTTTGGCCAGGCCTGGACAGCAAGAGGTTTCACATGGTTTAATGCATCATAGTCTCAAGCGTATAGGTACAAATTTAACCTTTTCAGAACAAATGAACTCAAAGCAAAGGGAATACAGAGGGCAAAGAAATGGAAGTGACATATAAATACTGTGCATCTTGGGTGCTGAGACCTTCACATTCCCACCTTAGTCCATTTGTTTCATCAGCTTCTGCAAACCCTTTTTTCTGCTGAGACCTTTCTGAAGTGCTAACTCAAGAACTGACCACCAGCCCAAGCTTTCAGCCCCTTCTGCTTTCTTCTGCCCAAAAGAGATTGCTGGCAATAAAGGGTAATGCTGGTCTTCGTTCTCCTTCACTGATGATCTCCAAGACCTTTCCTGCCTGACCTTGTACTATAGGCCCAAAGGAGCAGCAGAGGCAGTGAATGTGTGAGGAGGACATACCTTAACCAGTGTCTCAGGAAGGTTTAACAACTTTACCAAGGGTGACTTCATATTTGCGTTTGTAGTAATAGGAGCCAACGCAAAGAACATCTTGATTTTGCGATCCAGCTCAGGAATGGAAGAAAATGCAACGAAACCTGCAAGAGTGGGAAGGAGTCAGACCTTGCCCTGTTATTTCTGAATGAGTTATTGACTCCTAGATGTATGTGCTGGTTGGAAGTACCACTGGAGGCTGCTGTGCTTTGCCAGTGCTACGGCTGGTTGGTGATGTGACCTGAAGCCTTTGTTGCCAACTCATTTCAGCTCCCAGCTTGATAGTTTACTCCAGCTGCAGCTCTCACAGGTCCTCTTAACTGGCAGAAAGCAGGTATCTGACAGCAGTGTTTTATATCAGAAACCTTTGCTGCAATTACTTTTAAAATGTCTCCATCAAAACTGCTCTGTTAATACAAACCAGGATTTTTACCTGCTCTTCCCCCCTCATTGTTATGATGTGCTTTAGTTTATCTTCCCCTTCTATGCTCTCAGGGAAAATACTGCCATTCATGAGGTGCACAGCTTACATGATTCTGCCAGTGCAGATTGCCAGTGATTTCCTCATAAATACCTGTGGTGGTGCCTTGAGAGTAAGCCACATAGTATAATTGCTCCTGTCCAGTTTTCTGCAGAATGTAGTTGATTGTTGCTGGAAGGTCATACATGGCCATTTCATGAAAACTGCAATGAAGACGGGCACATAAAAACATCATTGTTGCTGGCCTTGGGTGCTGAGATCACCAGGCACTACATGACAAATAGTGTTGCTGAGCATTCCCACCAGCATGAATACTGGATCTGTGCTTTGTCCCTCTGGATTGCAAAATCGATTTGCTATTTGTCTTAGAAGATTTACACATTTACACGGGAAAGTGCCATTTGCTCCCATCTCCTGGAGGAACCCTGGAGGCTGGATGAACACCATTTGAACATGAATCTGTATTCTGTTTGCAGAAAAAGGTAAAATTCTTGTCTATACCGTTCACAGCTGCATTAGGGAAAGAATATTTGGGGAGCTGGCTAGGGCTCTAGCACATATGGGCACCCATATCTTGTCATGGAGATGTAAGTGTATGCCCACTGGTAGATCCCACAGCTCTGTCAGTGGAGCTCCAGCCTATGAACGTGCTACCTTATGAAACAAAACAGGCAGATCTACTGGCATTTCTGCTGCTTCCTTGAAAATACCTGTAAGCTGAATATTCCTCCTGGTAAAATGAAAACTCTTTGTGTTTTCTTGACCAGCTGTTCCCTCTGCTGTTTCCTATCCAGACATCATAGCCAGCATCTGCGAGGATGAAGCCGAGGCTGCTGTTGGGCAAGTTAGTAACCCAGTTGCTTCCCTCCAACACTAGGCCATGCTGCAGGAGCACCACAGGTTTTGGAGCTGAAGAAAGAAGAAATGGATCTTTTTTTCTCTCAGCTAACATAATTGACCATTGACACTCCAGATATCACTTTGGCAGCACCCCACTTGGGTTCATCTGCACTGTATACTCAGCTTTTTCGGAAAGGTGTTTTCTTTTTGGTGAGTGAGTAGGCTGTTTGGTAATCCCAGGGCAGAGAAAAATGATAAGCTGGAGTTGAAAAATAAGGTGGAACTGAATGGAGCATGGTGAATCATGCTCGCAGGAAAGCAACTGTGCCCCATGTCTGTCTGGACATTGTGTGTGCCTTCTCCGTGGAAATTGCTCTCCTCATGGTGCCCTTTCTCTGGCCATGGTACTCTTGGGTCTGACCAAGAGATGTTGAAAAGCCAGCACACTCTAGGCTTGCCTCCCTCATGCGTGTTTCTCTCATGGCACAGCAAATATCATCCTGCTCCACTGAAAGAGACACAGATCTGGAGGGGTCATTTCTTCCACCCACTTCTGCCCACTTCAAGACATATGGCCAGATCTCAGCACCTCAGAACAAAATTAAGACCTTTTCTACAAAAGACTAAAAAGTCTGATGTGCCATAGGAAGAGAGTGGAAGCGATTTAGTGGTTAGTGGACTGGAAGAGAGAGTGGAGAAAGACTTAGGTTGGAAAGGACCCCTGAAGGTCTGTATTCCAACCCCATACTCAAAGTAGATAGATTCCCAGTTACAGTAGGGTCATCCTAAGGATATCTGAATTCATATGTTGGAGCTGCAACCAGGTTGCAGCATAAAAAAGTTGGATTAAAAGTCCTTTTTTTCTGCTCTTCCTTTGGTCTCTCTGTTTTGTTGTTCTAAGACTCTCAGCTTAAGACTTAAATTTCCACCCTGGAGAGCTGAAGACAAAGAAGTGTCCTAAACAGAAGTCTGGATTATTATGCTTATTTATCACATTAATATGCCAGCCCTCAAATTTCACAGGAGAGTGAGGTCCTGCCAAGTATGCATCACCCTCTCCACTTTGAAACAGTGGTTCAATGCAAGAGCCAGAAGCAGCAGAAATGGCGAGATGACATTAGATTTGACAGGTGATTTATTTTTACTAACAAATGGCTCTTAGCTGCTCCACAAGGAATTCCTTACAGATGCATAGGCCCATGACCTTAGGTCATGGATTTGGTTGTCTTTGAGCAGGTATAAAATTTGGGGCGAGATTTCTCTGTTATGTTCATTCTCCTTATCTTTTTCCTCTTGTGAAGAATATCCTCTTAGAACAACAAAGCTGGTATGATGCATACATACATTTCTTCTGCTCCTGAGGTTAATCCAACAGGGAAGGATGTCTCCTTGAGTACCCAGCCTCCCCTGGATCTCTGAATCCCATGACAAGGCAGCCCTGCCAATGGCCTACTCTAGCCAAGCAAAGCTTTCAGGGCTCTGGGACCAAGCAGACTTTCTTCTGGCACTTACTGGGGCAGAACATGCTGGAGCCTTGTGACTCTGCTTCATGGGAGGTACCTGTACTTCCCAAGTTGTCTCTGCCATGAGGAATTCTCTGCATGATGAGGTAATAGCCGTCAACTGTCACGACTTCGTGTTCCTCGTAGGGGTACCCATGGTAGCGAACAATTTCACCCTGAAGGAAAGAAAATAAAGAGTGGGACAAGTCACCAGGCAGGTGAAGGATCTCCATCCTGGGGGCTTTCAGTGTTCAGCTGGGCCAAGCCACAGCCATTCTGATCCAGTGCTGGTGACTCCTGCTGTGAGCAGGAGGTGAAGTAGGGACCTCCCAAGGCCCCTTTCTCCAATGCTGTTGTGATGTTGTGACTTCAGCTAAAATTCTTGGCAGGTATGAGTTTCCTTCATTCCCTGAGCATGATTCATAAAGAAAAGCACACAGTAGATTCGTATTCTGTGACCAATGTTTCTGAAGAGCTGGGCAGCAATGAGAGGGAACGTCCAAACCTGAAACAGCTGTTTTGGCCTAACACTCCCTGGATGAACTATCCCATAAGTCTCTGCTCCATATATAAGCACAGGGAGAAAAAAGCTCTAATAAATCCTTAGCCAAACCCTGGTAAAGATATATAAATGGAGACTGTGGGTTTTGGCCAGACTGGAAAGCTGGTGTTGATATGCTGATATATATTACAGCAGCATAAATAACTTGTATGCCCAAGCTTTGAGCTTTTTGGGGTGGACAAGAGAATGTTCACATAACGTGAAAAAGAATGCACAGAAAACACAACTTACAACATCCATGAATGCCTCGGGGCTTGCATCTGTCTTTCCAGTCAGTCCTTCTGACTTTTCAGTACTGCACATTAAATAAGCAATGGTAACAAACAGCCACATCATGGTTCTCTGCAAAACATGTTAACATGGTGAGCATTTTAGAGATTGATTTTACTGAAACAGAAGCTGGGGATTACATGTATTTCATTTGACATGCACCATGCTTTTGTTAATATGTTAGCCTGACCACATGACCAGTGGAATAATTTTTAATTTGAAATCTTGCAGTCTTTTGGTTTTTTAATTGCTCATATTGCTCATTTTGTAAAATGCCAGACTCCATTACATTTTAACAACACATTCTCCATCAGATTCTCATATTCAGAAAAAGAATTTATGTGCCTGTATACATATGCACCCATACCAATACATACACCAATACATCTACACCACACCAACCTGTGCACATTTGATCTCTGAGGAGGTGATTATAGACTATTCATTTAAAGTGATAGCTAGGATAGTCAGAAGAATAGATCACTTGGTTAAATTGTTACCTGGATGAGTCAGAAGTAAATCATCCCAATTTCATCATCTGAATGTTTAGGGTTTTGTTCTTAATATGAAATCAAATAATGCATTTTGTTTGGGCTGTCATTATGGCTGAAAGTAAGATTGTAGTGACTTCAGAATGCATCTGAGCTATTTTTGCAAACCAACGTAAACTTCTGTCCCAGAAGACCTGCTGTTCTTCCTGAGAAGGGTTTGTTTTAGCATGGTCCTACCACAAACCCCCTTATTATCATTCTAGTTGTTGGAGAAAACCCTAGAAATAAAAATTTGTAATAGAAATATAGTCAGAGTCTTTATGCTTAACTACAACCGTTCTCCACAAACACAGTACACTTCTTCTTATCCAGTTTATCAGGTGAGTGGAATAAAGAAGACAAGGAGGGTGGGTTGAGCCTTGAGCCAGGCCCTTCAGGGGTGACTGCATGGGGGTCCCAGTGCTCCTGGGTTTGGGTGGCTTTTATAGTGCAGGCATAACTTCTGTGTGTCCAGAGCTGGAAAGGAACTTAGACCATGTCATGGTCAAACCGGGAAGGCGCAGAGCCCACAGCCATGAGCCAAATTCCAGCCAGATCCATGTGTCTGTGCTGGTCTGCATGTGAAGCAGTGACCACAGTCAGGTGCCAATGGCTTGTATTAAAGCCAGTGCAGGTAACTTGCAATCACCTCTTTGCAAAATATCTTCCTGGTGGATGGAAGGAAGACTGTGTTTCTGTGGTTTCCTAGCTAACCCTAATTTTTCCCTCTCTCTTCTGCTTGAGGAATCAGCTTTCCTTGCTGTAGGAGGTTGGTTTCACGGCCAGGGAGAAGGCAACCTACTCCCTCTGCTGTTCCTGGAGTGCATGCATGGAGGATCATACAGTCACCTCAACACCGGTGGAAAGGATCTCAGGGAGTCCCTACTCAACCTCCCAATTACAGCAGGAGTCACCATCGCCAGGGTCAGGGTGGCCATGGTTTGGCCCAGCTAAGCCCCAACCCCCCCCCAGGATGGAGATCCCCAGCTTCCTGGTGACCAGGGCTGCTCCCCCTCGGGGGGAAAAAAATGTTTCCTCACATCCAACTTGAACCCCCAGGGCTGCAATCTGTGGCCGTTGCCCCTTGTTATATCTCCTGTTGCTGCCGAGAAGGGTTCGGATCCTTGCAGTGCAGTGCGGCTCTCCTCTCCCACAGAAAGGTAGATGGGAGGTCATTCTTGTGATACTCCTAAGGAGCACATGAGTCACTGAGACACCCTGGAAGAGATGGGAGACACAGCGGGGCAGCAGCTGTATGTGGTTCAGTCAGTTCTCAGTGCAGCATTCCTGCAGCTGCCGGGCCCTGGCAGACTTTGGTTTCACTTCTCCTAAGACTATGAGTCTTAACAAAGCAGGATGAGATAAAAAGAGACAAAAAACATTTTTGTGGTGTAATGTCATGAGAATAGTATGCAAAATTAAGGGACGATCCTTGCTTGGGATAACTCTTTCCTCACAACAGCCAACCTGGAAAAATAATCCCTTTGTGAGGTCCCAGGCAATGGATACTCAGCTCAGCAAATGGGCTGATTTAAAGCTCCTGATGATCTTTTGAGGGTTTCAACAGGTTAAAACCTCTTGAAATAACAGCACATTTCCTGATTCCTGAGCGTTCCCACCCCTCCCGAAAGCAGCAACAACTTTCCTTCAGACAGAATATTCCCTGAAGCAGTCTCACCATCTCATCTGTGGGACTCTTCAAACTATCTACAGTTCTCTCCTGGTATCCCTGGGGACAGCCTATCTCCAGGCAGCCCGTGCAAAGACAACTCACATGCTGTGTTGGCACAAAAAGGAGGAAGAGGTTACCAGTTGCAGTCCAGCTGCAGCGGCAGAAGGGGCTCAGATGCCTTCCTTCCCAAGGTCCGTGGAGGAGGAGGGAGCAGAGCGCTGTCCCTGCTGCCAGAGCACACCACTCGCTCCTATCACGCAATGGGCTATTATTCCTTCTGCTCCACGCATTCGGGAGTGTCACAGATTGCCACTCCCTCTAGTCCATTATCCTGCTAACATGTAATTTACCTGAGGGCTGGAATCTGCTCTGAAAGGAGACACCTGTCCTACCTAGGCTCACTTGTGAATATTTTTGTGGTGCTACAGAACAGCTGAGAGTCAGAAAAAATTATTTCTATCTGGTGCAGCAGAGTGTGAGCTGATATTGCCAGTGACTTCCATAGTCTGAAGGATGTACTGCATATGGACTGCTCTCGACCTCCCTTGGGGCTGGCGGTGCACTGGGGCACTGTGCAGAGCGGGGTTTGTAGTCACACTCTGCCTGATTCACTCCAACGAGCTTGTGCAGGAAATCCACCTGTCTCTCTCCTGCTCTTCTCATAGCTTCCCAGTGTGTAACCAACAGTGGTCTGGAAAAGGAAAACCTCTCCTTTAGCAGTCCCCGAAATGAATGTTGGAGTCTTCTTTAAAAAAATTAAAAAAAAAAAAAAATCCAACCCCAGGGGATGGAAGAAACTGGGGACAAAACTGTGTTTCACTCTCGCTAGCCATGGGGTTCAGTTTCAGAGGGAAGTTGTGTCTTTTCTTACTCTTCTCTAAGGATGCCTGTCTGGACCACAGCAAAATGTTACTTTTTCTGCTAGGTGACTGTACACGCCTGACTTTCAATTACTTCCATCTAGCCAATTATCTCCAGGTATCTGTATGCAGTTACCACAGCCCCCCTCAGTCAATTTTAGCATGCCCTGTAGTTCTCCCTTGGACTTCATCACTTTCCGGTTGGTAATGTTTCTGGCCAAGCACTTGCCACCTGCTCCGCAGTGACTATGGAGCTCTCTGCTGAGAGGTGGGCAAGCAGCGAGCACAGACTGTGGGTGTATTTTCTGCAACATCGCCTTCCAAGACTCCTCTCAGCTCTTTGCAACATGCCCACGCACTTGCAAGTTCCAGCGACCTAGAGCTTACTTTGCTGAAGCAGCACAGTTTGTGCCTTGGTCTGATTCCTGTCTTCTTTCCTGATGTTAATATCTGCCAGATCTGACTAAGCAATGTTAGCTAAAAAGCAAACGTGTTCTTTGGAAAATCTAAATAAGACCTCCTTGATTCAAAGCTATAAGAATTGGCCTTTACTAAAGACTAGCTTGAGGCAGCTTGAAGTCCTGGCTCAAGTCTGGCTCACCCTCTCATGAGCAGTGACTCAGACCTGAGTCTGACTCTTCACCCGGAGGGAGAAGAGGAAATGCGGAAAAACAGGATCAAATATGGCGAGACAAGAAACCACATCCCCCTTTTTCCAGCATACACAGACACCAATATAACTTGCCTTCCTTTTAAGGAGAGGCCATCAGAGAGACTGGTTTCCTTCTCATCTAGCTATGGCCACTCCTGATCTCTTTACACCAAGTAGTAATAGTAATTCCCCCAAGCTGAGCTTGATGGAGAGAGGTGCAGAGTGGGAGCTGAGCATTAGGTATGCTCTTCTCCAGTGACTTTCAGTCCTCCATTGCAGCTTGGAGAGGGCTCTTGCTGAAAGAAGGAGATTTTGCAGAAAGAATCCAGCACCTCTGCAGAGGCTTCATATACCACCAGGATGAAGCGATTTCCTGCTGTCCCCTCAATCTGTCTCTGCAGTGGTCTCAGCTGGTATCTCACTATTGCCAGTATTTCAGCCCCATGGATACTCCCTGCCCCTCCCAAAGCTCTGATAAAATCGAGCTGGGAGGCCGCCAGAATGACCTCAATTCACAATGAACTATTGCACAGAATGTTAAGCCACAAATGAGCCAGTATAAACAGCCATAATCAGATCTCTGGAAGCATCAGCATTTCTGCCTTGGAGGCTTATCCGCCATCAGCTGAAATGAGATCTGTGCATGCTGCAGCCTGTAGTTCATGGAACATCTGGGCTATGTTTGTATCCCCAGTCACTCAGAGAGTTGTAGAAGAGTTTTATACTAGAGGACTGATAGCTTTGGCCAGCATCGGACAGTGAATGGGGATCTTTGGCATTCAGTAGGTATCAAATATCACCTAAGGAGGGAGTTGGTGTAGAGACCTTCTTGGGCTCAGTACCACAGCACAGAATCCACATTTCCAGGCTTAAAAATGAAGATCCTTAGTTTCCGATTGGCAGAAATGAATATGGGTCAATTAAGATCTATTTTTATGAGGGAAGAATGTGTCCTATGATTTTTAACTTGGTTTATGAAGAGACGTCTGAATATTTTCAATGACCTTTGCTCCTCTCTGGGTATTAACGGGGAAGCACTGAGGTGAAAATTTACATTTCCATGGTGTTAACTGTCTGATGCCTCCTGATATAGCAGCACCAGGTCAGCCGCACATTCAAGAGGACTTGGCTCTCTAACGTCAGGTGAATGATTAGCCCTGTCAGATTATAGCTCAGATTTGCAATCTCTCCATCTGCCAAGACCACTGACAGGAAACATGCAAAGACTATAACCCACCGGTTGAGCCCAGCCTTCCTCTTAATACATTTTCAGTATGGCAACATCTTTGGCACACTGAGTTGGTGGGACTCCGCTATCTTGAATGGCCAACGAAATGTTGCGCTCCTTGTGACAATCTTGCAGGTTCCTGATAAAAAGGCATGGGATCTGCACAGACCAGGTGAAAAAGGGGAGAGGGCATGGCCTTGTTTACAACCTACCCTCCATGCACAAGCAAAAGTAAAATGATTCAAATCGTAACATTGAAATTCAGCCCCACAGTTGTTCCCACACAAGCAAAATTCAGTAAAAAGATGCTTCTGGGATGAACCTTCTCTTTTGACAACTGTGACTGAGAGAGTATATCCTAAAATATTCCCTCCACTGGTTTTAGGAAGAAGGGACTCACCCAGACATCCTTCTCACAATCTTCACTTTACCCACTTGTTGAGATCTTGATTTTTTCCTTTCCTTTCATTCTCCTAAAAATATTTTACCTTATTTTTCCTACTGGCTATATTTGCCACTGTAGAAATAATGCATTTCTATTATCTGTCTGAAAAAGGAAGGAAAGACAATTAAAAATCCAGCTACAAAATTAGGATAAAAATGAAGAATTCTCAACATAAAAATCAAGGTTATTTCATATATTTTTGAAATGATTTTCCTCTTATAATGACAAAAACTCAATGAAGGGGAGAGGGAGGAGGGGATTACTCAATAATAATCACACTACTGTTCATCCACAAAGTAAAACATTGGACTGCTTTATCATTGATGCTGATATTGATATTGGATCCCAGCAGAACTGACTTGAACATAGTTTAAGTCACAGGTAAGAATGTCCCAAACATTTAGATTTTATCTGGAGATAGTGTCAGAGGATACAGCTTCTGTCTAGTTGTAAATTAGTGAACAAGAGCCACCAAAGTAGAATAAAAATATTCCTCTACTTTGCAGGCACTCAGAGGTCAAATAAAAGTCTGAAACAGTTGCTGACCACTAGCCCACGTGATAGTCACAGAGGAAAGACGAAATTTTGGACTTTTCTGAACTTTGAAGTAGAGTTTTTGTGGAATTTTAAATTTCTAAATTTTTATTTTTCAAAATTTCATTTTTTGAGTCTTTCTTTTTTCAAATTTTTGTTGCCATTTGAAATTGTTTTTGAATGAGTTTTTTGCAAGATATATGATGTTAGAGGAAATCCCTAATGCCAGGTTCTATTTGTTTTAGTAAAAACCAAGTCACATCAATACAACAGCAACTTTAACAAGGCCCCCTGCTCTCAGAGGGGCTTCCTGCAAAGGCATCAGCACCAGAAGGCAGTAGGGGGAGTCACAAGAGTTTGGAGAGGGAAGGCAACCGAGCAGTCTCACTACAAATGAAGTCGTAAGACCAGCTTGCAAGTTATAACCCACCCATTGTGCTTTCAAGGTACAGTTTGGGAGCATCCTTGGGGGGCTGCATGTCCTTGGACCATGCTCCTGTGGCACGTGACAGTGTAGTAGCTGTGCGCCTTGCGACTCCTGCCCACTCCTTTCTGTAAGTCTCCTCAGGCAGTGATGGTTCCATGCAGGGACCTGAGGGTCTGCCCCAGAGGATAATGCCTGTCGGAAGCCAAGAGTGCTTCCCTTAATGCTTGCCAACATCTTTCCCACTGTTTACAGCTTCTCCAAGATGGGCATGAGAGTGGGGATCCCCTCTGAGCTCCTCTGGCCCTTGACAAGGCACTCCCTTCGTGGGCAGGTGGGTGCAGGTCGCTGGGGGAGCAAGGGAGGTGGTGTACCCTGCACTCGCACCCCAAGCCCCCCTTGCTCCCCACCTGTTTTACCTGGGCCATATCACCTCCCTGCTGCAGTGAGGGAACACAACAGGCTCTTTTTTTCCTATTATCTCCCCTGTTGTGAGGAGAGATGTCCCACCCTCCCATAACAACATCAGCCCAAGCATTTGATAAAGGGGGAAGAAGGTCTGGGTTGGCGGCAGGATGCTAAGGGTCTATGATATGAACAGTGTTCATCAGTGAGAATATAAATCCTGGAATACTGTGAAAAGGAGTTACAACTCCATGTCTGCTCAGGAGGTTATCTGAGAGCACAGGATATTTCACGGGGAGGCATGAACTGCTTTCTCTTTTCATTTTTTTGTAGCATAGCTACAGCCAGAAGGCTAGTACCTGTGGCAATGCAGGGAACAGGCTCAGATTTTAATTGCAGTTACTCTTTCCTAAATTGCTCTTTGTTACGTGACCTTTAGCTAGCTACTCTCTGGTTATATAAGTGTGGACATCTGAGATGGAATACTGTGTGTGGGACAGTGCTCCCCTGCAAGAAAAAGGGAAAGTCTGGGCAGCAGAGGGTGCTGTGAAAGCGTTTGTGAGCTAAAGAATCTCCTGAACTCTCAAGGTAGCATTTTTGTATATTTAAAAAGGTTGTGCACCTCCCCTCAGATATGAAGTCTAGTCACGTAGAGCTCTACTGATCCCCAGCAGGGCTGTGGTCTTTACATCCAGAGCACAGCCCTCTGGCACTGCAGGTAAGACAGTGATGGAGAGCAGCAGTACATGGTCATCCCCTCTGTGGTCCAGTTGTGTTTTGGCCATGAGTCCCGCAGAGAGTGGAGGAGCTTGGTGCTCTGGAGACCAGCTCAGACTCCTGAGGAGACTAGGCACTCTTGGTTATGTCTCCTCCTGGTCTTTGTGGTGTCCCAGGGAGTTCAGCGCCCATGTTTGGAGAGTGCCCAGGGACATGCTCACCTGCATGAGAAACCACCAGTGGAGTTTGTGCCCCCATGTCTGCCATTCACGCTGTGATCGTAATGACAGGGCAGGGAGGCGCTCAGCACAATATGCACGAGGGTTGTGAGCTAGGTATGGTCCAGGGAGCCCACAGAAGCACAGCCTGCTCTCCAACCTACTGATGCCCAGAAGTGGAAGGGAACTGGCGATTTGGGGAGGCTGATTGCCCCTGCCCGTGCAGGGGATGTGAACCCCAGGACAGAAGCACTGCAGTGATGGAGCCCTCTCTGCTGGAAGGATGGGGAAATGCCAGCTCTGCTTGGGTTCAGCCCTTTCACAATCCATATTATTAACTGCAACTCCACCAACCGTGTTTATGCTGCTTTGTCTGGATTAAGCGTGTTTTCTTTGCATTCATTCCAATGCACTGATAAGTTATCCTAATATTTCAATACCATTAACCAGCACTGGATGTGAATGAGCGTTCAGGCTCATTCTCCAGGTTCCCATGTGGTGGTCTCGGGTTTCACTTGGAAGTTAAGCTCCGCAGATATGCAGGAGATGTTTCCAATGTGAGCAAGAAGATTTTTTAACTCCAGGGATAATAAGCCTGCCTAACAGCCTTAATTTGCTCTGGGATTTCTGTTCCAAAAGATTTGTTGCAAGAGATTTTCTAGTTCTAGGGAAAATGAGAGTTTGAAGCATCTTCATTTGCAGGGAAGTAAGCAGTTCTGTTTCACTCACACCAGCACAAAACATGAGCACTGTGTGCTGGGAAGCTCTATGCAGAGTGGTAGAGCAGTGTCTTATCAGGCTCCTGCTTAGATGGCAGGGTGTATGGCATGTGGATGTGCTGCATTGGCCAAGGGGCAGGTACAGCCCTGGTGCTTCATGTTCCCACACTCCATCCTCAGGTCCCACCACATTTCTCAACTCCTGCTTGGTAAGAGAAAGTGCACCCCTGGGCTGGGGCCTCTGGTCTGACCCCAGCTCTAGCAGGGCCAACATCGCAGCTACAGCAGGTTGCTCAAGGCCCTGTCCAGGCAAGTCTGGACAATCCTCAAAAATGGAGAGCACCCACTGCTTGGGGACCTGCCCCAGGGCAGCACCAGGCACATGGAGAAGGACTGTGTCCTAGGGCCAGCCGGGATTTCCCATATTGCAGTTTGTGCCATAGTCTCATGCTTTCACTGTGCCCCTCTGAGCAGAGTCTGGCCTCGTCTCTGTAACCCCTTTGGGCAGTGGAGGATGCAGTTGGATCCCCCTTCACCTTCTTGTTTCCCAGGTGAACAAGCCTGGCTTCCACAGCCTCTTTTCGTGCGCCCTGGCCTCCAGCCCCACCATCGCTGTGGCCCTGCGCTGGACTCATTCCAGTTTGTGGATGTCTGTCTTGCATGAGGGAACCCAAAACTGGATAGTGTCCTGATTTGGCCTTGCCAGTGTCAAACAGAGGGAATAATCCCTTCCCTGGGCTTGCTGGATGTGGTCTGGCCAGTTTGTCCATTATCCTTTGCAGATCTACCATCTGTGGCATGGAGGAGACTTATCAAATTGTCCTTGGCTGTCAGGCTGTGGGCCCAGATGTTAAAATGCCTTAAACAAGATCAGGAAAGCAACTGTCATTCTCTGTCTTGCTGGACACCTGAGTAGTCCTTGCTGTGGGCTCTCTGTGAGTATAGCTGTCTGCTCACCATGTGCATTTCCTTTCCTTTTAAGAGAATGGCAGGACTAGGTGAGGAATCATCCTTCCTTTGGAGCAGCTGAGCCTGTCCAGGGAGAGAGGTTAAGGAGGTGGGGCAGAGGCTGGAGAAATAATGGGGTAGGTGTAGGGAGAGCTGCGGGCTCATAGCTTGTGCAGAGAGACACCGAGAGGAGCAGGTATTTCTGAAGAGGGCATGAAAGGAAGCACTTCTGAAGGACAAAGGAATACTAGGTGGGCTTCACTGCAACTCACAAAGACACTGAGTTAGCTGAAGGTGAGTCTGGAAGCAAGAACCTGCCTGTGAGGGATCAGTGAGTATGGGCAGAAGTGGATCTAACTCCTTTTTATCGGTAGCTCTTGGGGTGGACTGTCTCTTCCAGCCCCCTGGTGGAAGCTAGCTCTGCTAAACCTGGAGGCTTTCTGGAGAGCTCCCTGTAAGGAACAGTCTCTTCATAGCTCTGCCTCAAAGCTCTGTGCCTCTCTGGGCACTTTTCTAAGGGTTTTAAGAGTCTCTTCTGTCTAAGCCAGTTCTGGTGATAGCAGATAACTCTGAGGATGGTCTGGAGAGACCTGCAGCTTGAGAGATGTAAGGAGGACTGGGCTGGGGAGAAGTAGAGGTGTTAAAGCTTTGAGGTATAGTAGGATTAGTACCAGATCCTTGAGCTGTGGTGGCGGCAAGCTGAGGGAGAAGACTCTGATGTCACCTCTGCTGCATGGTGGCTGTCCCTGATGCTGGACATGAAGCAGGAAAGGCTTCCTGTGTTGGGTCATTGCTAGGAGCAGTGCAATCACTAATGATGCACTGTTTCAAGCCTGACAGTGTGCTCAGCAAACCAGACCAGAAAAGCCTCCGAGGAGGCTGACAGTGGCCTGTGCTGTCCTTTGAGAAGAGTTTACTCCCTTCAAGGGACCCAGGGTGAAGGAAGGGGCACTAGAAGTTTGCCATGCAATCCCTGTCCTTGCTGAACCCCTTGAAGCATCTGTATGGCAGCAATGTGAAGGACAGCATCACTGCTTGTTGCACAGCAGCCACCCCCCCTGTCCCTGGCTGTCCCCTTCCCCCTGGCTGTGGCAGGCCCAGCATCTTCCCCCAGGGCTAGTTTAGACCTGCTAGACAGAAACACCCCAGAGAGATGTGTGCAGTGTGTGGGGCTGAGCTGCAGGCCAGGTGCTGCCAGAGGTTGGGTGAGATGGCAAAGGCCCAGGTCTGGCGAAGGCTTTCTGAAAGGTGTGATGCAGAATAGGAAGATTTGATCCTAGGCAGGGACCTGCAGCCAAGACTGGTACAAATACATGCACCTAAGACATGACTGAAGGGAGTATTAAAAGCGAAAGCTCAGAGTTTGAGCTTGTGTTTAGGGGAGGAAGGTGCATCCTGGCTCGGACACTTCCATAGGCCAAGAGCTGTGGGACAGCTGAAGTAAGCTGGGTCATGGCTGTCTGCTCACACCCAAGCAAAGAGGGTCAGAAGTTAAACTTAACTTTAATCAGCCATAAAGCGCAGAACCCTGGCTGTTCTTGTACTGCTGAGTGGCTTGTTGCACCTGGACCTAACATGTCTGACCCAACACTGGCAGCTCTCTGGTGGATCCTCAAACCAGGACCTTACCGGGGCCAGTCAGTCAGTTTAGGACCTCAGCAAGCAAGGTCAGACTGGGTGCCTTAGTCTATGAACAGTGACCAAAATGCAAAAGGTCTTTTCAGCCCTTTGGTATGAAGTGGGCAAGGTAATTCCCACGTTTGGGTCTCTTCTACTCTCATTGCTTGTGATGTTTGCCTTGGAGGAAACAGCGCATCTTTTGGCTCTTACTGATGTTCCTCAAACGCAGTCTTTCATCACACCACAGCCACAGCCCTGTGTCTTCGAGCAATTCACGGTGGCTTGAGTCCATGGCTGATTCTGAGCATACAGCCAACAGCGGGCTCAGAAATCTCCAGTCATCACCACTTGCTAGGAAATGTGCTCAGAGCGTTTCCTCTCTTGGGACGCAACTCATCCTCTGCTCCAGGAAATATCACAGGAAGTGCTATAGCATAGTGCCAAGGAACCAAGGAACCCCAGCAGCTCTGAGGAACTCATATTCGTGCATACCAGAGCAAGAAATAGCTTATAGTCTGGCATAGCCAGTTTGAGCTGGGAAAGCAATCCCCCTCCAGACTTTGCCCCAGGTCGCTTGGAGTCACCGCAGAATTACTGGCCCACATGGACAACGCACTACTTGCTCAACAGGCTTCACCAGGGTCTCTCCCATCTCACATAACTTCCTCAGTGACTGTGTTCATACAACACTGCTGTCCCAACACTGTCATAGCAAGTGAGGAGGGAAGCAATGTGGGCCCACAGACACATATAACCTGCCCCACCAAGTCAGTGGCAGTGTTGGTGTAATCCAAAAGGGAGAAACAGTATCATAACTAAAGGCTATTTTGGACCTCTTTCTTCTGCCAATGTTAAGCTGTGTCACTTCTACTTTTACTGTTCTTCCTTCTGTTTAGGGCCATAATTTTGGTCCATTCTGTTCAGCCAGGAGGGATCCCTCTGTAAATAGCTAGGGGGATGGGTTCCAGTGCCTTGCTTTGGTAGTGAGAAAATCCTATGACTAGCAACCCTCTAAATGTGGTAGGGATGAGCTGGTGTCAGTCCCACTCTGCAACTTGCCCTGCCTCTTGCTTGCATGCCCTGTGGCATCTTTCAGCATAAAACAGCTTGCAGTGCCATCCACTACCACTTTCCTCACAACCTATTGGCTGATATGCAAGTGGCTGTCAGTGTTTATGAACATGTTCCTAAATAAAAGGACTCCAAATACACTTCTGCTGCAGGGCTCACGGGCTCCTGGAAGAGCAAGTCACAGCCTGCTGGCTTGAAAATGAACTGAGCTGCTGCTGCAGCACTCACCTTGGATGGTGTGCTAAAAGTCTTGAGGTCCCAGGGGAAGAAGATGGAGGGTTGTGTAAGCCTCTGACGGGGAGAGGGAACCATGGGTGTTATGAGAGGGCTAGTCTCTGCACCAGTCTCTCCTCATTGCTGGGTGTGGGTGGAATGGTCCTGCTGGTCTCTCCAGCTCCTCTATGCCTGGACACTGTGACTCCAATCTCTGGGCAGAAACCAGTCTTTCAGGCCAGAGAGCCATGCTCCTGCTGGCCTGTTTCTTCTGGCCTTGCAGATCTCGCTTTCTCTCTGCCCCACATGGACAAGCAGGATGGAGAGTGCCCTGCTCAGCACTGCTGGGATAGGAGTACACAGTCTTGGATGTGCTCATGCGGAGGACATCCTGATCTTGACATGCTCTGACCACTATGTCCTGGGTGCCCTCTTGGCTGCGTTGCAGCCGTGGGCTGAGGTGCCCAGAGCTGGCCATGTACCAAGGAGAGCCGTGGGCACTGGGGCAGCTTTCCAGGTGCATAGAGGTGCACAACAAGTTCAGGTACACAATGTTTTGAGGTGTTGGGGAAGCTGCACTACCACTCTGGAATGAGGTGGCCCACTCCACTGTAGCCCTATCTTGGTTCCTGAAGTCTTTCTTATACCTAGCCCTCTTCCCTCCAAGCTGGATGTGTTCACTTCTTCTTCTGCAGGCCAGAAAAACAGGGGCTAGCCATAGTTTCTGGCTACAGGGAGCAGGAGCAGTGAAAGCAAACAACTCTTTCAAGAAGGACAAGACGTTTGACCTGCTATTTGATAACATAACTTCTGTTCTGCAGGCAACAGCTCCAGGGTCATCAGAGGTCATTTGTGTCATGATGGCCAAGTAGCCAAGGTTTACCCACTCCCTTTAGGTGGGAGTTACCAGCTGTGCCTTACCAGCATCTCTCCCAAAGGCTTAACTGGAGAATGAACTGATCCTTTGTAGATGCCAAGTCACTGTGAACAGCTTTTTCTTGGATGCTACTTTTGTTCCTTCTGGAACTTTTGTTCCTTCTGGAACAGGAGAAGGAACAGTATTTGAACCTGGTGTTACAGTATCTTACTGGACTAGATGAGTTTTAACACTCCCTTGCTGTACCAGTTGGTTACTGAAAAGGGCCTCCCTGCTGTGCACAGACTCCTGGAGACACCTGAAGGCTAGGCTTTGGACTGAAGTGCAGCCAGCGCTGCTGGCTCTAGCTCTAGGAAAGCTGTAATATGGATGATGTGCTGGAGGGGAGCACGTCCCACAGGACTCATCATTACTGTTGGACTTCGGTGCTAAGTCTTGCAAGGTTTCATCATGAGTCAGCATGGGAGCTGGACTGTGGGCAGAAAGGAGCAGGATTCATGGTGTTTGCTATATCCTCCAGCCCTGCAGGTGAGGTGATAGCAAAAGCACTGGCATCTCAGTAGCCTGAGCTCTCCATCTCTGAGTCCTTCTGCTGTTTCTCAGTTTCCTCAAAGTCTTTCACAACCTCCTCATCCCCATGAACAGTTACCTGCCTGGCTCCATGCTGGGTTGATGCTCCTTCGGGGTCCTGCTCTCTCATCAGCCCTGTTTCCCCTCAGGCTGCTGTGAGGGTTTGCATAGCCACATGCAGACACGCCCAGTGTTACTCATGTTGCATATTTGATGGGACCAATGCCTGAAATTTATGGAGTGATTTTCCCTGCTGCAGAGTACTTTACACTACACAGACACAATTGGAGGTTAGGTATCATCAGAAAGCCAAGCTCTGTACCAGGGAATTAGTCATAAATGCTTCCTTACAGAGATCTGTCTGTTGATGCTGTACCTTACAGGAGGCCTTGTAAGCTCAGAAGGTCTCAGGAGAAGAGGTGAATGTGAAGCCCAAACAATTCAAAGACAATGTGAGTGATCCTCCCCACTCCCCATTTAGCTTAGCAGTTCTTGCTTTGGCTTCATTTTGCCAGGCCTGCTCAGGGAAAAAGCAACATTCCTGGTCCTGTCCTTGCAACCAACAACTAATAATTAACCAGGCCAAATCCACCACACACTTAGAGCTGCTTTGATCCCTTACTACCAGTGAGGAGTCCTGGGGCACCAGCTGTGGGTCAACTCCTACATCCTAACACAAGAGTAGGGGCTCCAAGGGCGCCTATGCAGGAAGCTCTTGAGGGTCCAGGGGACAGCACAAGGAAGGCAGGATCTGAACTGTGACTCTGTGCAGCTCCCACGCTTCCTGTCCTTCCTTCCCCAGCTGGCAGAAAGGGGACAGGTCAAATATCTCACCTATGACCCTGGCAGAAATATACCCAAGTGGGTCGCAAGTGTTTTGTTCTTGGTGAACACTGGAAGGGAGCTACAAAACAATGCAGACTAGAAATGCATTAATTGCTGGCCCAGAGATGATTTTTCCATGTGCCCAGATGGTTATGCTTGTTTTCCTGGCTTCTGCCTGGATGCAGCTCTGCAGTCAGAAAGGTCTGTCTAAGAGCCGTGGTAGCCCTGGCCTGGCACTGGTGATAGTCCTGCTGTAAGCTAGAGGCTGGACTGCAGACTCTGGAGGTCCCTTCCCATCACCATTGCTCTTCAAGGAGTGCTGGCAGGTCTGTGACTTTCCTGGAAGACATGCAACTGGATGCAGAGCCATTGCTGAGGGCTGGTTGCCATGTCTGCCCATAAGATTTGCATTGCACTCTTTGGATTTCCACACCAATAGAAGTCATGCTGTCAGTGTTGCATGAAACTGGTGTTTCTGCCTCCTTTCCTGGGTGAGCTCTACCTTTTCCCTTTTAACCCAGACAGGGTTGTGTCACCATCTCTATGCATTAAAGTTTACAAAAGTGTGGTCATCCCTGTGTCTGCTGACATGCATTGCCAATGGGTACCTACAACAGAAAAGCCAAGTGTGAGCAGCCTGAGCATGCCTGGCTGCCTCAGAGCACCTTGCACTTTGTATTACAAAAGGAAAGGGAGGCTGCAGTCACTGTGCTGAGGTATTCCATAAAAGCACCTCCCAGTACCACATATGCCACAAGGCCTGGGTGTTCCTGATGACGCGAACATTGCCCAGCAGCACATTATTGAGCTTAAAGATGAATGGTAGTGTTTTGCTCCTGTACTCCCTGAGGTTCAGGACACCACGTCTGAATTATAGGGCTGATGAGGAAGAGCAGATGGTGTGACTGGAGAGAGATCAGGTTGTCAGATGTTTGATGGACAAGTGTCAGCCTCTTTGTGGCCTCTCTTTATAAGCCAAGAGGACTCGCTCACTCACTCCCACTGCCCTTCTTGACTGCATGGACAGGCCCGGAGCAACAGGTCAGGTCTGCTTGTAATGTGTACTCTCCTTCTAACTCACGCTGTTGCTGAAAGAAAGGTTACCGACTACTTCAGAGGCTTTAATATTGCTCTGATCATTCACTTTGTGCTTCTAGAGAAAAGCATGGAGAATTCAGGCATTTTGCTTGCCATCACAGTTAAAATTTTCTCTGAAGATTCTGCCTTGCAGTTCTGCACCTGCAGTCTTTGTTGTTTGTGAGTGTTGGTGCTTCCCAGTGAGGTTAGGGGATGCTGCAAATTCATGGCTTTGGTTAAACATTTCTGGGGGTCTGGTGATCTTCCTTCCAGTTTGGCCATGTGGAGGGGACAAGGGCATCCCCCCACCTATAGCTTTGTCCTGGTTGGATTGCCCAGAGCCAACGCTTGAAGAAAACCGTCTCCGAGAGGGGACAGTGACCATCTTTGCTGTCCTCTGCCCTGCTTGCCTGTGCACAGGGACTTGTAGCAGAGCAACAGTTTGCTGCTACATACAGCAATTCAGGGTCTAGATATTGAGACGTGTTATCACATCTCCTCTGAGAAAGGCACTGGCACAGTCTTGGACACTTCTCAGTTCGCTGGTGTGCTCTGGTACATACTTTGGCTGGACGCCAGATGCAAATGCTGTGAGGACCCACAGCTGAGTTGGAGGGTCCAAAACACACTGGGTCTGAGATGAAGGCTACGGTCAGGAAGTGCTGATGCTCCAGCTGTGTCCGAAGCATGGCATTGTGCAGGTGTGCCTGCCAGCCAGAGGGGGGCAGCCAGGTGCAGGGGAGGATTTCATTTCGGGGAGGTGCAGGAGATTGCTTTGCTCTGGAAGAGCTCTGCAGAAGCAAGGCAGCCGTGCTTGCGCTGGGCTAATGTGGGAACCTCCCCTGCAAGGCAGTGAGCATAATTCCCAGCACAGCGCTGAGATCCCATCTCCTGAGCCTTTCCCTTCTGGTCACACCCTTCCCCGGTGTTGGTGCATCTTCAGAAAAAGGACAGAGAGCAGGTAGGGATGGGAGCACTGAATTGTCGTTTTGGCTGGTCTTTATGTGATCTTAGCCCGTTTTTATATCAAAACCTCAGAGTCTGTTAGTGCTTCCTGAATGTCACAGGTATGCATGGTGACTAACCTCTTTGCTTCCTCCTTTGCCAGCAGAACCTTTATTCTATTGGGATACAGGAGGAATTCACTTCTGCAAGTGGTTTGTGAGTGTTTGTTAGTGCTGTCACTGACCTAGGAACATATATCTTACATGGGCTTTGTGGCATAGATTGTCAAAGGTCCTGGCTACCATAATATATGGATGATACTGGCATGGGCAGTGGAGCCTTCAGCCATGGTGGGGGCATCCTGGGGTGCATCAGAAAGAGTGTTGCCAGCAGGTCGAGGGAGGTGATTCTCCCCCTCTACTCAGCCCTGGTGAGGCCACATCTAGAGTACTGCGTCCAGTTCTGGGCTCCCCAGTACAAGAGGGATGTGGCACTACTGGAGCAAGTCCAGCGAAGGGCCACAAAGATGATTAGGGGACTGGAGCATCTCTCTTATGAGGAAAGGCTGAGAGAGCTTGGCCTGTTTAGCTTGGAGAAGAGAAGGCTGAGAGGAGATCTTATCAATGTGTACAAGTATCTGAAGGGAGGGTGTCGAGAGGATGGGGCCAGACTCTTTTCAGTGGTGACGAGCGACAGGACGCGAGGCAATGGGCACAAACTGAAACACAGACACTTCCATCTTAACATGAGGAAAAACTTTTTCACTGTGAGGGTGACAGAGCACTGGAACAGGCTGCCCAGAGAGGTTGTGGAGTCTCCTTCTCTGGAGATATTCAAAATGCGCCTGGATGCAATCCTGTGCAATGTGCTCTAGGTGACCCTGCTTGAGCAGGGGGGTTGGACTAGATGATCTCCAGAGGTCCCTTCCAACCTCAGTGATTCTGTGATTCTGTGATTCTGTGATCCAAGATGTATAGGAAATCTTAGTGATTCTTACTGCGGCCACTTCTCAGGAGTTGGATGAGGGGACACTGGGTGGAGGAATCCTCATCACAAAGTGTACAGGAGTTGTGAGATAGGTATGATCCACAGAAACCACAGGTCTATGGCCTATTTGTCAGTCTTCTGAAAACCAGTAATAATGGGGAAATGATGGGGAAGCTAAAGGTCTTCTTGAATACCATGATTTGCAGGAATGGCTGCAAAGGCAGGGGAGATGAACCCTGGGGACAGAAGCACTGCAGAGGTGGAGTCCTTTCTGCCCTGAGCATGGGGAAAGGCCGGTCTGGCTGGGTTCATCCCAGCCCAGTGGCCTGTTTGGAGGGGACCTCTGCAGGACTTTGGTGCAGCTTCCTATTCAGAGCAATGCTCTCACCAGTCCTAGATCAGACCAATCCTGGCTTTGTCCAGTCAAGCCTTGAAAACCAAGGTGTATATCCCCCCTCTCTAGTGACCTGTCCCAGGGCAGCAGTCTCCTCTGGCTTCCTGATGTCCAAGCTGAACCTCCCAAGCTGCAGTTTGTGCCTTTTGCTCTTTGTTATAACATCTGCCTCTGCTGAGAGGAGTTTGCCAGAGCAAACAGAGAAACCTCAAACTAGTTGGCTGAAAGTAGTACTGGGCTCATAGCTCCACTGGCTCACCTAGGGACAACTTCTGACAAATATGGGAAAGTAGATTATCTTGGCATGGCATTTTGAAGCAGCTTTGATGGTCTTTGGCAGCTTTTGTCATCTCAGTTGTTTGTGGCTAGGACCAGAACACCATTATTTAAAGATAAGTCAAGGGATGTCACAGAACATGAAACCCACCAGCCAAGGAATATACACTGGCTTTCAGTCACTGTCAAACTCAAGAGATTTTTTTATTGTTAAAAAAAAAAAAACACTTCATGAAAAATGGAATATAAACATAGTCATTTGCTTCAGCTAGGATAGAAGGTATTTTCTAAGTGACATGTGCATCAGCTCTACAAGAAAATATAATCAGTATGAAAACTCAGGGTGAGTTTTGCAATAGGAAAATAGCAGTGAAAAGCATCTAGTTATAACTTGAGTAGAGAAGGCCTGTCTGGCATCTATTAATTCCTGTGCGGGCCTTGCTTCTCAGTCCCTTGTAATCCATGCTACTCATTGAGGCAGTTATTTTGGTAATTTGGTCTGTCTCTGATCCCCACAGGCACAGCCTGCACTGTCTTGCCTACATACACATGCACTTGAGCCTGCCTGCCTGCCTTCCTTCCCTCCTACCACATGCTTTCAGGCAGTTCAGAGGGGCTTTAGACTAAAAACATCTTAAAACAAGGACTTGAACAAATGAATCCAACCTATAATTGTGTGTCACTTGTGTTCAGCAACAGGAAAGAATAAGTGTTAGTAGAGATGATGCAGGTTTAGCAATGCTGTCTGTCTAAATGGATTGCGTAGTAATCCGCCCTCTCCTCCCAGTCATCCTAGGACGTCTTCCCCTGCACAAAGACATGTAAGCACCAAGATATTGTTGGTGGACTTGAACACAGAGCAAGATTTGTATTGACTCTCTGGTATAATGTGACATAATAAGCTTTTTGTGTTGCCCACATGGTGCTATGCAGTGGGTAGATGTTCCTGTTTCTCTCAGAAGCTCAAGAAGGCCTTTCTTTCAAGGCTGTAACACTCCTGGGAGACATGCTTAGGCACCTCCTCTGGGAGCAGGAGACTCTGTTTTATGAACTGCAACAGCATGGTTAGTGGAAAGGTCCCTTCCAGACCTGCCCTAAACTGCAGGCCTCCTTGGGCTGTGGTGCACAAGAGGATTTTGTGGGCCATGGGGAGGGAAGGGCAGCCCAGGACCACATGGAAAAAAGTTATAAACCACTGAAGGCAGGGATGGAGAAGGGGACCTCCTCCACTTTTTGGAAGAGGGGAGCAGATCAGCACATGGATGATCCAGGGAGCTGTGCGTGGCACGTCACTGTTTCCTGCTTTGCCCTTTTCTTCCTCCCCAAGAAGTCCTAGCACAGGACTGGCTTTTTTGAGCACTGATGGACACCAAGCTGATTCCTGCAAAAGGACCTGTCATAAGCCCAGGACCTGGCTCCCAAGTGGCAATGGTCGTCTTTCAACCGCAGGTTTAGCAGATCCCACGATCACCCTTTCCCATATGCACCTCCAGCCCTTTCTCTGCATTGAACGTTCTCTGCTGTTTTCTTGCCCAGGTACACAGGCTCAAACAGTTCCTCTGCAGATCGGCACAGGAGGCCACAGCCTTTCTACCTGGAGGAAGCTGGTACATCAGCACACGTTGTGCCCTCACAGCTCAGGCCTCTCTACTGTGCACCAGGGACTGTGCTGAATGGCAGAAGTGCTAGTCCAAGGTGCTGCAGCCCTCTCAAGCCCTCCCTCCACCCCGAGAGATGACTGGTTATACGCTGATGCCTTTAAACCTCTATGTAGTACCTTCCATCTCTGTCTTTGTCTCATGCAGCTGGGATCTCACCTGCTTCCTGCCCTTCGCATCCCCATGGGGACCGCATCAGCCCTTGCTACCAGCACGCCCTGCCTGGCACTTCAGCTCAGCTGGCTGTTGGCCTGGAGCTGCGAGGCTGCTGCCAAACCACCCTTTGGCAGAACAAAATATCCTAGACTAAAATGCCTGCACTACTTTGCAGCATGACGTGGTGGAGGCACTGCCAACCATCCTTGAACTTAGTGAAGTTCTTTATTGCATTCAGTGTATTTACCACCCTGGGCAACTGGATGAACAGGCGAGGGAGGGTGCAGGGAGGTGACTGTAAGCATGTCCTCCTCTCACCAGCTCTGTCCTCCTCTGAGCCCACCACAGTTCATGTCCTTCTCTCCACCAAGTGGCTCAGCCTGCTCACTGTGACCCCTTTATCTCCCAGGCTTTGTTACAGGGACACAAGATGTGGCTGTGCCTTGTGGCCCTGTGTCTGGCCCTGGGAGTGAGCGATGCTATCGTGCTTGAAAGAGCGAGCCGTGAGAACCCGGAGCAGTTCATGAACATTGTAAGTTCCTCTGCATGAAGCTGACCCTCCAGCATGGCATAGTTCAACTGAGCAATAGAGGCGTGTTCTTTATCCTGGACTTTCTCAATTGTTTGTGTGAGGATGAGGGATGTTAGTGCAAAGTCCTCTCCTGTGTGATCTCAAGGCCCTTCACCTGTGCAGTGCCTCTGGCATCTCTGCTAGTGAGGGTTCCTTGAGGAGGGAAGGCATGGCCCCCAGCTTGCACCGGGCCATCAAGCAGGCCATCGTGCTCCTATTTTTGCAGTAGTGTAACACACTTCATGCCCTCAGCCTGAAACAGGGTCAGTCTCCAGCCCTCCTGTAGTACTGCTGAGGCTTCATATATCATGTGCATGTGAAGATGGCACAAGACAGCACAGATGGCATAGTGTAGGTGTTATTGTGTCAGTCTCAGAGCAGATATGGTATGATGGAAACCACAAGGTCATCCTTTCCCATCTATCTTTTCTCCTGGCAGAGCCAGAAGATCTATTTCCAAGGGTATCCCAATGAGGAGTATGAAGTATTGACAGAGGACAGCTATTTTCTCACTATGAACCGCATTCCTCATGGCAAAGGGGAAGCTGGGAACACAGGTGGGTTAAGTTTCAGCTCACAAACAACTAAATGTGAAGTAAAGTTACGACCTTACAAGGGGATGAGGAAGAATGTTACAGGAAAACAGTTCAAATTCCTATGCCTTTAAGCAAGGTTTCTAAAGTTGGAAGAGTGATAAGAGGTTTTCATCACTTTCATCTTTGTGTTATGGATCTTTTAGTTTGGGAAAGTCAATGAATGAGATGCAGCTCCTCCTGGGAATCAAACACACTTTTTTCTCTGTGCTGCTGGTGGGGAGGGAACAGATCTTGAGCTGGCCCAGGGAACACAGGAGCTCACGAGCATGTTTTGCTGAAAGCTGAGCAGACCCAGGATGGGGCAGCATGATGTTACAGAGTCCCAGCACCTAGTGAAGAAGGGGCTTTGATTGCTCCTTCCTTGGAGCAAACCCACCTCTGTACGCCAAGGTTTTCTGAAGGTGCAAGGCCAGGAAATGCAAAATGTTTCAAAGCGGAGAAGAAGCACCAGCAGAGTGAGGAAAATTATGAGATAAGGAAATATTTAAAATGCAACTTGCAGAAAAAAGAAATTACTAGGATAGAAGAGACCATTTTTTCCATACTGTTCTGTTGTTGTTGTTGGTGGTGGTGGTGGTTTTTGTATGACAAACTCAGTTTCTTCTCTTTCAGGACCCAGGTCCCCAGTGTTGATAGTACATGGCTTTAGTTTAGATGGTGGTGACTGGGTGGACAATCTCCCCAGTACCAGCCTGGCATTCATCCTCGCAGATGCAGGATATGACGTTTGGTTAGGGAACAACAGAGGGAACAGCTGGTCCCGACGACACCTGAACCTTTCGACTGAACAAGAGGAATTTTGGGATTTCAGGTAAGGTGGCTCATGAGCCCAAGGGTTTGGGGATGCTGGGCTCTCAAAGCTGCCCACGTGTCCTCACAAGGGTCCATGGACGTATCTGGGTGGCCAGGTCTTTCTGCTCCATGCAGGCAGGTGCTGGCTCCAGAAGAGCATGTGGCCCTCACGCATGGGCCATGCCAGCGAACCCCGGGCACTGTGCCTGCAGGGAGAGCAGGAGAGCAACCCCTGCACTGGGCAGCTTGGGCGATGCTCTAGGGAGTGACAGCTCCAGGAGGTACAAGGTACAAGGTACAAGGAGGAACAAGGTAGGAGGTGTGGGAGTGCCTCTGCTAAGCGGAGATGCATCTTGTGGCCCTGATCTGTAGAGGCACCATGAGGCAGCCTGCAAAAGCAGTGTGTGGTGAGGATGTTGTTGCCGTACACAAAGGGCAGGAAGTAGGCAGCACATCCAGCTTCTCTCCTTGCCTTCCAGTTTCCACGAGATGGCCATGTACGACCTCCCAGCAATGGTAGACTTCATTCTGCAGAAGACCAGGCAGTGGAAACTGTACTACATTGGCCATGCTCAGGGCAGCTCCCTTGGTGAGTGAGAAGGAGGAACAGGGCAGTGCTTGGGAGCAGGGTGCTGGGATGCCGGGCGAGAAGGGGCAGCTCTGCCTGTGGCATTCCCCAGGGACTTAATGTCTAGACTGAACCGGGGACTAGTCAGGGCAGAGACTTCCCCAAGGGTTGTGCTCTGAGCTGTGTCGGCCCATGGCAAAGCCAACCCCAGGCCTTGTGTGGGTTTGTATTGTATCCATCTCTGCCTGAGGACCTTTTGGTCAGCAGCATCTGTTCTGCTCAGGTACTGCAGGATCATGGGCAGGCTCAGGCTGGAGGCACCCCTGAGTGGGAGTCTCCAGACCAACACAGTTCACCACACAGCCAGCGCCCCAGTTACAGCAGGCTGTGCCACTTGCGGAACAGTGTCTGTCATACTCAGGTGTTCCATGTGACTTCAAGAGGTTTAGCTTTGGCCACACTTGAGGAGGGTTAGGGTGACCTTCACCAAACCTCTCTCAGCAAAGGAGAAATGTTAATGGCAAACTACAGCCAGCAAAGAAGTTTGTGCATTTTTATGTCTTATCCCTGCTCAGGATGCACTCCACTTACCCCATTTCCACTCAAGAAATTCACTTTACAGAGGAAGAGATTTTCTTTTCCCCTCTGCCCTGGTTCTAAGCTGCTAATCAAAACAAGGAGCCAGCTACTTCCAGCTCTAGGCTCCTTTTCTAGCAACAAAGGATGTTCAGTCAGGACCCAGATCTGTGATTTCCTTATCAGACCAGGTGTTGGGACTTATGCTGGATTGGTGTCATCACTGTTTGGGTTATTGTTGTGATCTCTTGTTGTTTTTCAGGTTTCATAGCATTTTCAAGCATGCCACAGCTGGCTGAAAAAATCAAATTGTTCTTTGGTTTGGCTCCTCTGTACACCTTTCATCAAGTTAGAGGTCCTGTCTTAAAACTGGCATTTTTACCAGACACACTACTGAAGGTATGTTATTTGTTTATGTTTTATTAACATATCTATTCCCACTGAATTAGCAAAATCCAGGAGAAATCTGAAACTGGTGTTCTCTATATTGCTACTGCTAACCTGTTCTTGTGCACTGAATCCCTGCCTGCAGCAGGTGTTGGAGAGCTGTGTAAGGAGATGAGAGAGAGGATCCCAAACAGCAGAGATGTCTCCCTCCTTCCAGTTGAGCATGGCCAGATTTCAGAGTTTGAAATACCCAGATCTCTCTGTCATTAACATTTATGTTTTTACTCATTGAACTCACTCTTGACTCCAGGCCTGCAGCCCAGGAAGTGCATGCAACAGCCCCATGCCACCCTTGTTTCACCCTTTGCTCCCAGCAGCCAGAAACAGATTTGAAAGGGGAGCTGGCATTCTTCATAGACATGTTCCACCTGAGGAGCATCTATAAATGGAGATTATACACTAGGACAAAGAAGTCTCTGCAAAATGCAGATCTTCCGACTGTACCAAAATACTGTCTCAACCTTAACAAAACAAAAGTTGGGATACCTTTCTTGAAGTGTGAGACAAAATGTTTGTCTTCCCACTGAATGTTCTGTAGGCAGCCTTTTCCAAAGGAAAAGTGCTTGATAAAAACATTTCCATTTGGGATTGCTACAAAACCCCTTTCCTCCTCTGCCTGTAGCAACACCATTTGCTCTTTCCAATTGCATATCCTTCTCTCTGACATCCGGGCACTTCTTCATTGACAGTTGTTCCCTGAGGTCTGGCTCCCAGAGCAGGTGCTCGTGCATCCACCGAGAACTAATGAAGTCCCACCTGGAGCTGGAGCAGCCTCTGTCCCTGTCACTGCTGAATGTTACACAAGCCATGAGGGGTGCCTAGCCATCTTGGCTAGACACTGCTCAGCCGCCTCAGCTGAGCCGAGCTTTAAATGTTGGTACATTTAACGTCATATACCAAAATGCACAAGGAAGATGGGGACAAAGACATGCCTTGGAAAGGAAGATTGTGGTTCTTTACTGGTCTGGCACTCAGGTGCAACCATAAATAAGTCTCATGAGGCTGGTTAGCCAGACAAAGTCAGACCCTCCGATATCAGGAATTACATATCAGACTTGTTTGGAGACAAGTGGTTCCATATCCAGCCTCTGAAAAGGGAAAGCATATTGCAGGACCCACAGTGACCAGTGCTCTTGTGCTTTTACAGGCAATATTTGGAACAAAACAGCTGACTCTGGTGGGAAGAAAAGAGAGAGCCGCTCTTGCCAAGACATGCAGCAATCTGCTAACTGCTGAAGTTTGTGAAAATGAGGTTTTCCTTATTGGTGGATATAATAAGAAGAACTTGAATGTGGTAGGTGTATTAGCCTTTCCAGTTCACAGCAATCCACACATGCCCATTTCCAAATTTCCTCGTGCTTTCCCTAGATATCTAGAAATAGCTAATAAGACACAAAAATTAGTCTTTCTTCACTCTTGCAGAGCTCTTCTAGGTGCTTCTCCCCAGCCTGCCCTGTGTACATGCATTTTATCTGGTTGCTATGGAATAATTATGTCCTGAATGGCAGAATTAAAAGTTCGTTGTGGCATAGGAAAGTGGAATCAGTTATGTGACTTTTGAAAGCCAGACAGAAGCAAATGCCTTAATTCTGTAGCAGTTAAATAGTGAACTAGAATACTGTGCTATGCCTGTGTTTGGGGTGAATTTCCAATGTAAAGAGCACTTGCTTCAACAGTCAGGGCTACATTTACTTTGTATTTCCTGCAGCTGTGTGGAACTCCCATAATAACTGGATAACTAAAGGTGCCACATTCTTTAATCTAATATGTTGTGCATAAAGAATCTGAACAATAATGTGCATAAATGTCATCTAAAGAATCCCCGGAGAATTAATTCAAATTCACTGCAGCCTTTTCTCTAACATCAGGTTTCCCTCTTGAATTTCATGTAGAATTTCATTGAGAAATAATTGACAACTGGTTACTGAGTGATTAGTTGAGGTTATAAGCATGACATAAACAGACATAAAAAATACACCTTTGTAAGTGTATAGTTTTCTCACTAGATGATATTTCATTCAGTTACAACCTCTGCTTACAAACTAGCTTTTGAGATGTTAATCACTTTCCAGTCAATAACGACTACTCATTTCTGAAAACATCCACAAGGAACGAGCCAATTCCATAAAGATAAGTTCAATAAAGCTTGCTGGAAAATATGCAAGTCTATTAAAACAAGGCAAGACTGGAGGATGCAATGTACAAATGGCAGTAAGAACAGAGATAGTATACAGATCAGGATATACAAAATAATATGCATCATGATGATATGATGATATATAGAAATGATATACAGATACAAGCCGTGCAGGTAACAAGATTTACAATGAAGTATTTAAGGCTGTTGGCTCTAGGGAGATGTGCTAGCCTTGTGAAATGCAAGCAGAGGAAACGGGCTTGAACGTGACAAAAGAGTGTTGAACTGTGGCTATGCTGATAAATAGACTCTCTCCTTTTGGATGATTTCTGGGACTCTTTGCAGTCAGCCATCATCTTTCCTATATGGAATAATTAAACAACATCTCCAAAGTTTGCCACCTTGCTGTCAACTCTTTTTCTAGATCAGTAATGAATAGAATCAACATTTTGGGCCCCAGCACAGATCCCTGTGGCACTATGTTGACCCCACCTCCACGGAGCAAACCGACCATCCTAACCTTTTTCTCTTATCCTTTATTTAAGCCATTGGACACCCTTCTCTCTCCACCTATGGCAGAGTAACATCTCTCAGAGCCTTTTGGTAGCAACCTTAATGAAGTCTGCTTCAATGGGTGCTCCCTTATCCACATGCTCATGAGATATGACTCACTTTGCAAAAGCCATGTGAACTCTTTCCCCAGTTGTACACCTCTTCTATAACTTTATTCTTTGGGAGAGGTGGTATTAATTTTCTGAGTGTGGATGTGAGGTTTACTAATCTATACTTCATCTTTTCCTCTATGGGACTGCTTTAAAAAATAGGCTTCACATTGTTCACCTTCCAGTGTTACCAAGGCAGGGTTAAGTAGGAAGTTATACTGCATACTTTGTGGTTCATACACTTCATCACCAAGTGCCTTTACAGTGCTGGAGTGAGCACCTTCGGGGGAGGAATTTTATTACAGTTCACTGATTTAAACATCTTTCTTACTGTAAGATGATTTTATATTAAATGTATGATTTGTGTAGCTAGTAGGAGAGGGATAAGAAATGAGAATAAAAAGCAAATAAGTAAGACATAAAAACATTGTTCAAGGCAGTGGTTATTTGGAGATTTCTTTCAGTGATGTTCACTATGTCAAGGTTTGAATTATTCCCAAGTATTACAGCTAAAGGATGCTTGAGTAGAAAAGATAGATTTTCATCATTCTCAAATCACTTAGAAAATACTTTCTTTTTTACTGCAGAACCGACTGGATGTATACTTAGCACATTTTCCAGACTATACTTCAGTAAAAACTCTTCTCCACTGGGGACAGGTATAGACTCTGATTTTATAATGACTGGAAACCAATGCTTTGTCTTTTAATTTGTGAATATGATATTTTATCATGCTGCTTCATTCATACTGGAGACAGAAAAGAAGGTAAAATCAGCTAAGGCCTATAAAAGTGATTTTAAAAATGCTACACCAAGGGGTCTCAAAAGCCACAGCTGTCTCTGGCTGACCAAGGCAAAGCCACCAAAATGCCTGCTTCTGTCCCAGGTGAGGATCCCAGGCAGATGTTTTGGGGAATTTTTCTTTGCTCTGGCTACTTCTCAGCTTGGTCCTCTGCCACATGTCTCTCAGATCATTGAACCCCTTGAAGGAGGTCTCTCCCATCCCCTCGCTGACCCCAGGAGCTCCAGGTCTTTGATCCTGGCTGTGGCTCACCACCATTTCTGGTGTTCGGAGTGTTCATGCTCACCCACATTGCAGGCTGAGCACCCTGTCTCTGGTTCCTCAGACCCCCTGAATGTGGCCACTGCCAAGCTGCCCCACTGACCCATGGTGGGACCCGAGGGGAAGGCCCAGGGCTTTCAGAACTGGCAACAGCAAGCACCAGCCCCAGCATCGGGGCTGTGCTGGGGCAGAGACTGCTCTCCTCAGCCTTGCAGTTGGTCCTTTCCTCATGGTGGGGCTGATCCAAGCCATTACCCTTACGGCGTTAATTCTTTGCCTCTGCCTTTCAGACTGCCAAAACGGGGGAGTTCAAGCAGTTTGACTACAGAGAGAAGAACCAGGAGAAATACAATCAGGTGAGCTGGGGACTTGTGAGGGTGAACTAGGTAGAGAAAAGGGAAGAAGAGGGTGAGGTTGACTGAGACTGGGAGAGAGGCCCTCCCATGGTCTAGCACACTTGTTATTCTCTCAGTGCCTGGGTTCCTCCATCAGAGCACAGCCATTCTGCTCATCCCAACCCACTGCTGTGGGCACAGGGAAGCCTCCTCCATGAGGGTGAACGTCTGGAGCAGCTGGGAGCCCATCGTGACTGGCCTTTCCTCCAGGACGCTGAAAGACAGTACCTTCAGTTCAATGGCATTATTAGTGTTACAGCCCTTGAATAACCTGATGGTTTTTCTCCCCAGTCCACCCCTCCCTTTTACAGGATAGAAAACATGACTGTTCCAACCGCCCTGTGGAGTGGCGGACAGGACTGGATCAATCCCCCTCCAGAGACCGAACGCTTGCTCCCTCGCATTACTAACCTCATTCATCATGAGCATTTCCCTGACTGGAATCACTTTGACCACCACTGGGGCAAGGATGCCCCTCAGCGCATGTACAGGAAGATTGTCGATCTGATGGAGAAAAATCCATGACAGCCCCACATGCTGCCATATGGAAGATCCACTCATTCCCACACCCTTGGGGAGACTAGCTTTTTGTGAGAACTGTCAGTCTGCTTTTTCCTTTCTTGATATATCTCTTATGAATCTATTCCACACTGATTTAATGGGTTAAATGTAATTAGGTAATTTCCGCCTGCCCTCTGTGACTATATTTAAAATAAACATCTGCATCACAGCCTGACTCCGACTCTTCACTTGGTCGACATCATGGTTGTGCTTGTACACTGTTGCCAGAGGCAAAGTGTGCCGGAGCCCTAGGCTGGGGGTGGTGACTTTTTTCTGTTCCTGGCTCAGGGCATTACAACCACCTTTCCAAGCGCCATCTCATGTCCAAACCTTTCGGGCAGTGGAAACCACAGGCTGGCTCTTCTGCTGCCCTGAGCCTTCTTGCCAACACCTGAACAGCTCCTCCTGTGAATTTGGGTGTCTCCCTCCTGAAGACTGTACTTCAAGAAAAAACTTGAAGAACACATCTGCATTGATGAACACCCCTCCTTGTCACCCTCAGAAACTGCCCAGAAACATCTTCCTTTTCTGAATTCCTTCATAAGCACTTCTTCTAATTGGGAAGTGTCTTCAACTGTAAAGTTACAGTCTCCCTTCAGCTGTGATGCATTGCCATTACCATGATTTGATAAGAAGACTTCTGGGACTGAAATTTACTCCAGAAATTCAGCATATGCTCTGGGGTGTGAGTTCAGTTGAAGAAGGGGTGGAAAGTGACTTTGTCTATGGCCCTGGAACGACTGGAGGCAATAAGCACTGACTTCGGAAGAGAAATAGTTCATCTGAGTGGAAGGAAACCAGAAAGGTAGATGCATGCCGTATGTCTAAGAGGTTGTGAAAGGGCAGCTTTGGGGCTTCTGCATTTGGATAAGTTTTTCTTGGAGAGAAAAGTGACTCAGAATTCTGTTTCCTGGTCACCTCCTGGGTTATGTCTTAAGACAAAAAATCCAGAAATGTTTTCAAAGAAGTTAAATTAAAATTGCCAGCAACATTACCTATGAATAATGCTCTGTACTGAGCATGTGTGTTTGAAAAATCTTTTCTCTCTCAACCTCCAAAAGATGTGAAATGCGCAGCTGTGAGGTCTATCTAAGCTTAAGCTGTGTGGGAGAAATAGGCGGGGGTTGAAAAGAGAATTTCTTTTCACACAGGGAAGAATTGGACATCAGAGTTTCCCCAGAGATTTTAGCTGATGTGTTTACTGGGCACTGCTGCTGCCCCAGCTTTGGCTGTGGGGCCATGAGGAAATGGACCAAGAAGGAAGGACTTGCCATTTCACAGGGTTCAGGGCAAGGGATACCCCAAAACACTGGTGATTTCAATGAGACACTCCCAAACTGGCAGCTCCGGGTCCCTGGAGATTTGACAGGGCAGCATGTGGAAACACCATCCCAGGCAAGGGGACCTTCCCTCCATCCCTGACCTAACTCCCAGAGGCTGTTGCAGATATGCCTGTCCATCCTCCACAAGAATGTACACCATGTGGCTGTGAGGAGCAGGGGACAAGCTGTCCCTCCATGTGCATCATGGGGCTTTCAGTTCCCCTCTGGGTGCACCCTGGAGCCCTCAGTCCCATCTATCTGAAGCCTGGGGCCCTTGGATGCCTCTGAGTCATCGCTTAGTGGTTTGTCTTGATAGGACCCAAGCTATAAGAAAATTGTCAGTCATGAGCCAGAAATAGCACCACTTTATGTTCCTTCCTCTCCTTGACAGATCCTCGATGGCACCAGCTTTTAGGCCTCTTAGAAGCGTGGGTGGCATTTGCTGCAATTGCAGACTGCCATCTTTCAGGTACTGTGCGTGACCTGAGCTGTGATCTTCTGGCCCCACCTGGCTCCTGAAGAGAGCCTGCTGCTCAGATGATGTGCCACTTGCTTTTACTGCTCCCTTCCTACAGCCCAGGGGCGGCCGCGAAGGCCAGTGTTCACTTCCCAGAAGAGGGTAGTGCTTTGCCACTCCTAGGAAGGACTCTGGTATGACCAGGAGGCTTTAAGGCTGATTCACACAGAGGTGTGTGTGTGCATCCTGGTGTGGCCAGGAGCATCATTTCAAGGCAAGCTCAGGTTGCATGTGGGCCACTGGAACCTACCGAGGTGTGAGGACATGGACTGAGCTTGTGCAGTAGGTAAATAAGCCAGAACCTACCTGTGCACACCCTTTCCCTCCTAAGCATGGGGACAAAGCAGCTTTGCTGATATAGCAAACACCACAGTGGACACCAGGTTTTGCAGGGATTGGATAGGAGGTGAGTTGCCAGCCCTCCCCAGCTCCCTGCTCCATTGTCACATCTCCTTGGGATCCTTTAGCCCTGTGAGCAGGATGCTGTGCTTCTAGGCCAAGCAAAGGAAGGGGCGTGCAGTGGCAGGGACAACTGTGTGGGCTCAGGGCAAGGTTCTGTCGGTTTGGAGCTTCTGCCTGAGCCTCCTGAGACAAGGCCACAGGACTCAAGCTGGTTGTGGTGGGAGCATCCCAGGGCTCTTCTTAACCTCGTCCCCTATAGCATACCGCTAAATCCAAAGTAACCCCATTATGGATTTAACATTGGTGAAGAGCAGACGTGCCATGGACTGATGAAAACAGCATGTGTAAAAAATGGAGGTAAAAAACCCCATAGTCACGATTCAAGTTATTTTCTAGGGAAGAAGTGTTTTCCCTGAAGCAGGTTCCCATGTGGTCTAACTGGTCTTCTCCTGATTAACCAGGCTAAGGCGAAGGATCAAATGCAAAGTTGTCAGGATCTGTGAGCTGAGCTGTCCATGTGTCTTATGGCATGCTGCTTTCATGGTCTGCTGTCCTTGAAAGTAAAGGTTCATTTCAAGAGCATTATGCTCTCTCCATTTGCTGCCTATTCCTTCCTTGCCAGCAGCGATGGATTTACTGGCAGGGAAACTAGACTGCGCATGGCCACAACTGGCTGGGGAGTCATTGGCCTTGAACAGGGCACTCTGCAGGGCACCATCATGCATGGCCATGACTCTGCAAGGACAGGGTTTCTAGGCCAGGGTACACCACTGGGAAAGGAAAGAGCAAAGCTGCATGTGCTGGCACAAAGGCTCAGTGCAGTTTGGAAGTGCCCTGTCTACCACTTCCAATGTCCCAAAGGGTTAGATATGAGATGACTGCATGGAAAGGTGCTTGTAATGTCAAGAGCTGGGATCCCAGGCAGCTCTTAAACATCTAGCCTGCAGTAATGGGTTGCAAGCACAACCATAGTGATGCCCACCAAGAGTCAGACCTTGGCTGTAATGCAGAAGTTTATTATTTAAATATTTCAGAAAATCAAGGGAAGGGAATATCACTGCACACTGGGAAGAAGCAGGATAGATAAAACAGCAGGGACAGGCAAAAATTAAATGATTGTGTTTAACACACTAAATCAGCATGGAATAGACTGATAGGAGATGATTCTAGGAAGAAAAAGTTAGAGTGACAGCCCTCACCCAAAGCCAGTTGCCTCCAGGGGATGGGAATGAGTGGCTTCTCCATCACAGGGCAAAACATGGAGGTTTCATGGATTTTTTTCTCCATCAGATCAACAATCTTCCTGTACATGTGCTGAGGGGCATCTAGACTCCAGATGTGATCCCAGTGACTCCAGTCAGGGAAGCTCTCATGGTGAATGAGGTTAGTAACGTGAGGGAGCAAGCGTTCGTTCTCTGAAGCAGAGGTAACCCAATCCTCCCTGTCACTCCACAGGGCAGTTGGCATGGTCATGTCTTCTATCCCGTAAAAGGGAGGTGAGGGCTGGGGAAAAAAGGTCAGGTTATTCAAAGTCAGTAAAAATAATAAGGTATCAGCCGGATTTTAGTCATCACAGCTGCTGAGAGCCTGTCTCTTTCTCTGTCAGGAGAGGTGGGAAGCCACCACAGAGTATTCAAGTCTTTGGACATATCTTTAGGAAACCTGAACAAAAGTGACACGGGGCAAGTAAGTTCTGTAAGATCTGCTTGGGATTTTTCCCAACAGGGACAGACAAGGTCCCAAAAGATTCGGCTGGGACGAGCAGGCCAAAACAGGGAGTAGAACGGCTGTCCTCTGGTGGAGGAACCCAGTCACTGAGGGAGCAACAAGTGTGCTAGATGTGTAATGCATAGGGTGCCTTCATCCCTGTCTCATCAACCTCACCCTCTTCTTCCCTTTTCTCTACCTAGTTCACCCTCACAAGTCCTCAGCCCACCTGGTTGTATTTCTCCTGGTTCTTCTCTCCATAGTCAAACTGCTTGAACTCCCCTGTTTTGGCAGTCTGAAAGGCAGAGGCAAAGAATTAACGCCATAAGGGTAATGGCCTGGATCAGCCCCACCATGAAGAAAGGACCAACTGCAGGGCCTAGGTGTCTTGGGCTGGTGCTTGCGGGGCAGCTAGTCAGCTGGCCCAGTCAGGGTTTCTGGGGAACCAGAGGGAGGGTGCTCATCCTATGGCATGGGTGAGCATGCCTCACCTCAGGAGGTGAGTCGAAGACAGCTGTGCTTACTCAGGCTGTCTTTCTCACACCTAGTGTCTACCCTGGCAGGAAGGAGAAAGACTTCTCCACTCCCCTGTGGATTGCTGTGGACAATCTCAACAGTTTAGGATGGACTGACAGAGTGAAAAACATGTGGTTGGGTGATGCAGTGGGGAGTTTCTCTTGGGCATTGATTGGGAAATTAGCCCTATTAGGTCTTTTCTGAATGGCCAGGTCTGAACAGCTCATCAGCCATTCCCATGGCAGCATGACCATGTCTGGGAATGGCTAACCTGCTGGCTGTGATGAACCCTTGTTGAGCTCTTTCTAATCAGCAGGAACTGTAAAGTGCATCTACTCTCAAGACACCCACCATGACTATTCAGACCCTTCTTGTTCTATACTAGAATTAAAATCAATTTGATGGTCTTATTCTCTGAAGGAAGGGATGATCCAATGAGGATTTATCCATGTGGACTTGACATAACTTCTGCCACTCTAGGACCATCCTCCTGGCTTATGAGCAACCTTCACTTCCAAATTAGGGTCTCCTTGACATGTTCTTTCCCTAATAGGTTATACTGAAGTGTCTTTGTCTTGGAGGAGGAAGCAGATGGACATTGGACAAATGCAGCTGAAAATATTGGCTTTTTCCCTCACTCTGGTTCACTTTGTGATTGGCAATGCATTGTCATGTGCTCTTGTAGTGGTGGTCACACACTTATTTACACCTCAGCCTTTTCCAGGGGTCCCTGAAATCTTCATGTCCCCTTCCTCAGACCACTGATAGGGTTGGTAGAAATGTGCAGGTGTCAAGACAGGTGAGGGTTGGCTTGGGTGGGGATTGTTGCACGGGGGAATTAGCATGGTTAGCACATCCCCCAAGACTTGGCTTCCAGTGCTCAATGAGTCACTTTCAAGGGAGAGAGGTGTCCATAGCCTTTGAGAGACACCTGCTTGCAAAGGATAGTCTGGCCCAGTGGTACCTGCCCAAAGGAACAGCAGGTGCTTTGGGGAGGCCAAGAGGCAGATGGGAGATTGCTGGGCGAGTGAGTCTCAGAGACAGTGCAGCTGAACAGGCCAACGTGCAAGTGCAGAGTGGAAAATCAGGCTGACAGCAGAGATGTCTGTGGGCTCAAAAGGAACTGCAGAGAGGGTGCATTTCACCACTTTTGCTACCTTGCCTGTCCATACAGTGAAATGAGCTACTTGGTGGACCAACTGATTCAGGAATAATCACAGGGTTGTCAGGCATGACAAACAGGAGAGTTCCTACCTGGCCTCAGTGGAGAAGATTTTTGATGGATATGTAGTCTGGGAAATGTGATGTATACATATCTGTTTGGCTCTGCCAGGAAAAAAAAGTTTTACTCAGGCAGGAATTAACACTTGTTTACTGCTGCAGTCAAAAGCACTTGATATAATTCAGTCTGTTACTTGTTGGCTTTTTCTAGGCTGCCCAAATGCAGGATGCAGTGAACCTTACCTTGGGAAAAGCACCAAAGAACAAGATAAATATACTCCCAATGCTTTGTGCTGCCTGATTGGCCTTGTGGCCTCTCAGTTGCAGATGCTAATACATTAGGGCACCTTCAGGTAATTGGAAGCAAAATTCCCCCTTTGTCTTTAGGTCAAGCTGACACCAACAACAATGCAAGGATCTTGTCACATCAGAACTTGGCTGCTGGTATCTAAATATCCTCACCTTCCACTGATGCCCACTTCAAGAAAATGCAAATGAATAAACCACTCTCACATACCTATAGAGATACTTAGTTTCTTTCTCACAAACCATCAAGATCTCTGTGAGCTTCATAGATGAGATCTGAGCTTTGAGTTGTCAGCATATGGATAGCCCTGTGAATGTTTGTCATAAAAGCTTCTGACCTATGTTATACATCCAGGTAGCTCTTCAAAGCTAAAACAACACATTGCAGTGAATAGCCCTGAGAATGGTTCTTTGATTTTCAATATTATGACCTGAGAGCAAAATAACTCTTCATAATTAGTTTGCACAACATTTCAGATAAGACATTTTCTCTTATGATTTGTTTGAACTGTCAATAAAAATAATAGGGCCCTGAAAAAACACCATTTTCTATCTCTTTCCTCATCATTTTCATCCTCAGTGCCTCTGCCCCATGACAGAATTGCTGCTAAGTTACTCAGACACTTATGACATTTGTTCCATATTATAACATTATGACATGTGTTATTTGGTCAGCCCAAGTCAAAGGGTAATGTACCTACCGCATTCAAGTTCTTCTTGTTAAATCCACCGATGAGGAAAAGTCCATCTGCACAGAGTTTGTTGAGCAGTTGACAGCTACAAGCCTTGGTGAGCATAGCTCTCTGCTTTCTTCACAGCAGACCTCCCTCTTTTGCACCATGATCACCTGCAACAAGGCACAGACACTGCAGGTCAGTCCCTGCCCACCATGGGCTCCGCACTGATGCAGCCCAGAGAGGACACCTGTCCATGGCAGACCAGAAGGCTGAGGGAAGAGTCATTTTGGGAGGATCAGTGTTTTTTTTTTCCCTCTGTCCTCTGAAGGAACTGCATGTGTGCTCATGAATGAGCCACATTTTTCCGAAGGTTCAGGGTAGGAAAAATTCAGCATCAAGGCATACAGTCCTCTCTGCACCAGTGTCTGGAAAATGAACAAGGCAAGAAGCACACTCTTACCACAGCTTTCTTGTTTCCATCCTTCTATCTTTCTTTTCTTCCGAAAAACCTTCTGATTAGGATTTCTGTGACGGGATAGGCTGTCTTCCTGGAGATTCATTGTTCTCCTCTGTCCTTTTTTTCCTTTCAAAGCCTTGCCATTTACCATGAGACAGAAATTTGATGTTGTTGATTACTTTTCTTCACCCCACTTATTGCCACTCCAGTCTTCAAAAAGGTCAAGAAGGAGGACCCAGGCAACTACAGGCCAGTCAGCCTCACCTCCATCCCTGGAAAGGTGATGGAGCAGCTCATCCTGGAGGCCATCTCTAAGCATGTGAAGGATGAGAAGGTGATCAGGAGTAGTCAGCATGGCTTCACCAAGGGGAAATCATGCTTAACCAACCTGAGAGCCTTCTATGATGGGATGACTCCCTGAGTAGATGAGGGGAGAACAGTGGATGTTGTCTACCTTGACTTCAGCAAGGCTTTGGACCCTGTCTCTCATAACATCCTCATAGACAAGCTCAGGAAGTGTGGGCTAGATGAGTGGACAGTGAGGTGGATTGAAAATTGGCTGAACTGCAGAGCTCAGAGGGTTGTGATGAGTGGTGCAGTCTAGTTGGAGGCCTACAACCAATGGTGTCCCCCAGGGGTCAGTACTGAGTCTTGTTCAACTTCTTCATCAGTGACCTGGATGAAGGGACAGAGTGCACCCTCAGCAAGTTTGCTGATGATGCAAAACTGGGAGGAGTGGCTGATACACCAGAGGGCTCTGCTGCCATTCAGAGGGACCTTGACAGACTTGAGAGCTGGGTTTCAGGGCTCGGCTTGGCCAAGCCACAGCCACCCTGACCCAGTGCAGATGACTCCTGCTGCGAGCAGGAGGTGGTGTAGGGACCGTGAGATTCCCCTCAAGCCAAGACTTTCTTGATTCTGTGTGTTTTTATAAAACCTGTCATGAATTTAGATAAACACCATGCTCTTTACTGTGAAGATCTACCTCCATATGCTCCTTCTGCTTATAAATACCACTCCTTTCCAGTACAAAGATCAACTACCTTTTCCTGCACTATCTTGTTTAAAAATAAATGAAGATCAAACTCATTTTCAGGAGTTGCAGCAGAATAAGAACCTCCTGGTACATTTCTGCTTGGAGAAAAATCTCCCCAAAATGTTTTTGTGTGCTTCTATCTCCTGCCACTGAGGTAGGAGTTTAATATGTTATGAAGCCATAGCCATGCTAACAGTTTTTACTTAGCCCTGAGAAATTCCATACATGCAAAGCTAACAGCCATCAGTCATCACAAACTTATAATCTTCATAAGGGTGTGTGGGACATGGGATCATCCCACACTGCTGACAACAGTCCCACTTTAAGCAGGAGGATGGAATAGACACCTGAAGAAGCAATAATTCAATGATCCTATTAAAAGTGCACTGAGAAAATAATGATCTAATCGTTGTGATAGGCCTCTCCAAAATAAGTGACTTATTTTGGAGAGCGACCGTTGCAGGCCATCACCAGGGCAGGGGTCCTGGTGACAAAGGATGTGGAAAAGGTCAAGATACTGAATGTCTTCTTCACCTAAGTCTTTACTGGTAAGACCAGCCTTCAGGAATGACCAGGCCTCTGAGATCAGAGGGGAGGTCTGGAGCAGTGAAGACTTACCCTCGGTGGAGGAGGATCAGGTTAGGGAACACTTAAACAAACTGGACAAACAAGTCCATGGGACCTGATGGGGTGCACAAGTGCTGAGGAGCTGGACAATGTCATTAGGAAGTCACTCTCACTTATCATGGCTATCAGGAGAGGTGCCTGAAGACCAGAAGAAAGCACATGTCACTCCAATCTTCAAAAAAGTCAAGAAGGAGGACCCAGGGAACTACAGGCCAGTCAGCCTCACCTCAGGCCCTGGAAAGGTGATGGAGCAGCTCATCCTGGATACTATTTCCAGACACGTGAAGGACAGAGAGGTGATCAGGAGTAGTCAACATGGGTTCAAAAGGGGAAGTCATGTTTAACCTACCTGGTAGCCTTCTATGATGAGATGAATGGCTTAGTGGATGAGGAGAAAGCAGTGGATGTTGCTTATGTTGACTTTAGTAAGGCTTCCAACACTGTCTCCCCTAATATCCTTGTAGACAAGCTGATGAAGTATGGCCTAGAGAAGTGGACAGTGAGGAACTGGGAGGATTGACTTATACACCAGATGGTTGTGCTGCCATTCAGAGGGACCTTGACAGGTTAGACAGATTTACAGCTTCTTGTTAGCCACTCAGGCCTATCACAACGATTAGATCATTATTTTCTCAGTGCACTTTTAATAGGATCATTGAATTATTGCTTCTTCAGGCGTCTATTCCATCCTCCTGCTTAAAGTGGGACTGTTGTCAGCAGTGTGGGATGATCCCATGTCCCACACACCCTTATGAAGATTATAAGTTTGTGATGACTGATGGCTGTTAGCTTTGCATGTATGGAATTTCTCAGGGCTAAGTAAAAACTGTTAGCATGGCTATGGCTTCATAACATATTAAACTCCTACCTCAGTGGCAGGAGATAGAAGCACACAAAAACATTTTGGGGAGATTTTTCTCCAAGCAGAAATGTTAGCCACTCAGGAGAAAAATCTCAACATGAAAACTTGACTAAAAAGGTGGAGAGTCAAAAAACAGCAACTCAGGAAGAGCAAGGATCAGCTTGTTCCATGGAACAGAGGCCAGTGTTTTCACATCTAACTGATAATTGCCTGGGCAGCAGAGAGACTCATCTGCCTGCATCGGGTGTGGTGAGCATATTCATGCTTAGCTTAATAGTATGGTAGTCCCATCTATTTATTACATGTGCTAGCCAGTAAGTAAAATAATTGTTTGCCTGTAAGATTGTGCATGATTCTGCTTGCAAGTCCCTGTACACAGAAAAAGACACCCAGTGATCCAAAGAATGGAAGGTTTTAGGAGATTCTAATCTAGAATTAGTTTATTTATTTTTTGAAATAGAAAAGGGTTTAGTCATGCCAACAGTAGCTCGAAGTACAGTGAAAAATGGTTACAATTTTTCCGGGTTCGATGTTCATTTTCAAACAGACAGAGTTAAAGAATCCCAACCTCCAAAAATTCTGAGCACCTCCAGTTCAAAGAAAACAAAACTTCTGACACTATACATGGAATTAAGATTCAGTGAGATAAATTTACAACTTCTGAATCCCTTGTCATTTAACAGAGAGAAAACTTCTTAGCAATTAAAAAAATGCATAGCATCATATACTTAAAGAATGAAATATATTTTTTTCACCAAAACTTAAACCAGCCAAGCAGCCTGTGAGAGTGGAAAGCTGTTTTCAAAGCATCAGTTGCAACCACCACCATCAGGCACATCATGGATCTATGTAAAACACTGCTCTTATTACTAATTCCTAATCTGGAGAGCACAACTCAACGTTCATGAAGGTGCACCAAACCATAACCTGTATCTGAAAAGTATAATGAGAAAAAAATCAGTTCAGGGAACATCAATAAAAGTTAATCTGGCAATAGATTGCCCAATAGAAGATCAGTAACAGTATGTTATAAATTGGTATGCAGGCTTGGGAGCTGTTGCTACCAGTGTGCAAAGTAATACTGAGGTTAATGTGGACTAATCATATCTATAATTAAGAGTGCAGCTTCAAATAATACACTTTAGGTTCTTCTTTCAAGTGAAATGAAGACATACTCATTTCATTGATAAGATGATAAGAACTCTGAGAAAGTTTTAACCATAATTGTATATTGCTTTTGAAATTGGAAGTTTTCACACAGAATGAATTATAAAGTGCTATAGCCTCTCCTACCCCACTGAACACCAGTGTGGTCATGTATCAGGGAATCAACTAGGTGTGAAATCATCTACATGATTGCAAATATTTACCTTATTACTGCATCTAGATCTGAAACAAAAGATCACAGGATAAGTTGGGTTGGAAGGGACCTCTGGAGTTTATCTCATCCAACTTCCTGCTCAAAGCAGGGCTCATATGGCATAGCTGCAGGTTCAAAGGCCCTTGCTCCATAACTGAAGTCTTCTGGCCTCCCCTAGGAAGCAGAACTGAAAAACAAAATCTTTGCTGCCAACCTTTAACAAAACTGTCAGCAAAACTGAGCAGGTGATGCTCCACTAAGACCGTGTTTGAAACTCCAGGCTTTGGCACCTTTCCAAAGGCATTCGCAGTCTTGGAGGTGCTTTCTGAGTTACAGATGGCAGCTGACACTCTCCCTTCGGCTTTAGAGGGACCAGGATTTCATGCTCCAAGTCCAGCCCTTTCTGGATTGATATCCAGCTGTTGGAAGGGGTACCCAAAATCATATCGTCATCCTCTCAAATCTTATGTTGTATCTGAAGCGGGCTTGTGTCTACTGCAGCAAATTATAGAAACACAGGAGCCAAGGACCAGCAGATACAGCTCCTGCTATCACACTCACCACGTCAAAAAGTTATTTGGATATAAAACTCATTGAGCTCCACCCAGAAACTATCCTGCAGTCTTTTTTGCCCCCTGTTCCAACAGAGCCTGTATTAAGACCTGCCTGTTCAGATGAGAGCTGGAATTTCCAGCCAAAATGTGTCAATTGCTAACTTTTATCCATGTTCTCATGAGCTTGATTTGAACTTTAGCCCACATAATGTTTTGACCTCTTTAATTATTTAGAATTAAAAAATAGGGTGAGAGTGTATTTCTTCCCACACAGGTTCTAATCACCATGAATTTATGGCCAGTTGTCAAAAACGGTGGGCAGCATCTTGCTCCTGATCCAGATGAGGTAAAAATACTCTAGAATATCTTGGCCTTGCAACAGATTACTATAGATTTATGCAGTGAGTTACTAGTTTGGAGAGAGAGGAGAAAACTAGGAGACAGAGAAGTTCTTAAACCATGCATCAGCAGAACTGCTCAACAGACCTTCCAGGCTCCTTAAATGAGCAAAACCCAACTCTATTATCAACATAGATGAGAAAAAACAGATCTATAATCAATATAAATTGCAATTTCCCTCCAAAAATCCTCAGTTCTTGATGACGTGAATGTGTTTGCTTTGGGAAAACACCCTCACAGCAATTGTGTTTCTGCAGGATACCAGATGCACAGCTGAGTACGCATCCTCCATTACTGCAGGGTGCTATTGAAGCTTCCTCCATTTCAAGAGGACCACCTCACTATCACCTGAGAGGTATTGTGAAGGACCTCCCATTTGCGAGAACAAAAATTTCATCCACCTTTTAACCTGTGCAGCTTTAAAGGGATTTATGTTCAGGCCGTTGTCTTCACATGCATCACAGACTAGCAATACTTCACCCCGGCCTAATTCTTCTTTTGTGAGAGAATGATTCTGGCACAAAAGACTAGTCTGATTATTTCAGAGAGAGCTGAATGTTCATGAGAAGAGCAACCTCTTACACCATTTCTTCATTGGTCTGCTTTTACCACTTACAAAAACTGAAGCCTCTGAGGGATGCTTGGATGAGTGCTCCCAAGTATGGTTCATTTCTTTTTCTCACTCTAAATGTGTCCAGGGAGAATTTATTGCATCTACATGCAACAAAAACTGTGCTTTAATCAATATGCTTCAAATTAACTAGCAGCCAGAACTTGCCCTGGTGGCTGTGTCTGAGACTAGATGGTTTGCCAATACACTCATGTCTCTGAAGAATTTTCTGTCAAGGAAAGTAAGAAAAATGCTTTGTCTATAAATTTCCAGGACATCCCAAAAGGGCTATTTTTCCAAGCCATAAGAAATTTGGGGGGATATAGAAATCACAGCATCAATGTGATGAATTACCAGCTTTCTTCCTACCATTTTCTCTCCCGCTTCCAGCTATCATTTGGTTCTTGCATGCAGCTACTCTTCCCAGCATCTCTTTTCAATCATTTTCAATCATTTCATCTTTTTCCAGGCACAAGTTTTGATTTTTTCAGCTTTTTTTGACATTTCTGAATAATCAAGTGGAGGTATGGATGTATTTAACACCTGAAAATACCTGCTTTCTCAAGTACATGTTCTGAGTGTGGTAAAAAATAGATAAATCCTGAAATAATCAGCTATAATTTCTGTTCACAGCTGTAGGGAAAAAAAAAAGAAAGAAACTAAATCCTTGAGACCAGAGCAATCCCAGATGAAAGCACAGAAAGCTGTGAACTGGTGAGAAGGCATAGAGAAAAACACAAATAGAGGCAGAGTTAGAAGAAATATTAACTGTGAAACTCCTGTTGTGCCCAGCGTGATCCACTTGTCTGAACTGCTATATCCCCATCACCTCTCAACATTTACAAAGGAATATAAAGGGCTTAGGTCTGCCCTCTCGTAACACTCATGATTAATTCCCTCCCCTGGCAGTCTCCAGACGTCAAGTCTGCATTTTGCCTTCTTGCTGCTTCATTCATGATAGGATAATTTCAGTGCATAAAATGTGAGTGGACGAAGGAACCTCTTTGCTCTTTAATTTTGTTTTGGGTATGTCATGGCCAAAGCCCTTTTGAATAAAATGCAGGTTTAGCATAAGGAATTTTACTTATGAAAATATGTGCTTCTATGTCACCTTTTAAATGAAACCACTTAATTGCCCAGCACGGGCCCTTCAAAGAGGTGGGTGACAGCTCATCGCTGCCTGGCCTGTGGGCTGCTTCTCCACTGGTCACGGTGATCTTGTCCTGGTGCTGAGGTGCACCCAACCCTGCAGTCCACTCGCAGGCATTGCTGGTGTTGGTCAAAGTGCTAATCAGCAAGGAAATTGCTTAACAAAGTGGGAATCTAACAGTGTGTAGGCTGGCAAGCCAGCCAGGACTCAAACAACATCAGATGATTTGCGTTAAGTTCTCACAGAGTGTCTTGGCTGTGTGTGTGTGTGTGTGTGTGCCTGGAGATGGAGCTCGTAGCTCCTAGGATGTTATAGGGGGAAGAATACGAACAGCCTGGCATGTTGATGGAGGTTATAAAAGTTAGAGATCTGAGAAAATTTTAAACATTTTTTTTCAGAAAACTGGGGAGGAGAGAGAGAGATTTAAATAACAAATCTTCCTTTCCACCCCTTTCCAAGTAAATGATTGTATTCAGAGGTGAGCAGCCTTTAAAGATGGAGTCTGTAGCAGAAGACAGGTGTATGAGCCTCCCCACCACCCGTGGTGCATTGGAGTATCAGCTGGGCAGCCTTTCCCCATCGCAGCTGCACCCAGCGCAGAGAAATGCTGTCACTGTGGGTTCATGACAGCTCCCTCCTTTGTTTCAGACTGATGCTCGGAAAGGGACAGAAAGAGATGGTATTGGTTCTGCTTCCAGTGGAAATGCCAAGAGGACAACCCTGAGGATGTGATTTGGTGTTTAACGTGGAATCAGATCACTGCCTTCTTAAGCCTTTGATGGAGGTGTTGCAAGGGGGAATAAGTGACAATCCTTGTGAGTTAAGACAAACATCAGTGTTCTCTGGTAATCAGATTAGTGTTACTTATCCTCTAGGATCACTCTGATGGGGAAGGAAGCGACAAACACAGGACACAAGGGTCTGAACTTGCTGGGCACCTCCATGCACCTGGAAAGTTGTCCCAGTGCCTGCAGCTCTCCTCAGCATATGGCCAGCTCTGGGCACCTCAGCCTATGGCTGCAGCATGGTCAAGAGGGCACCCAGGACCTAGTAGTCAGAACACACCAGGAGCGGGATCTCCTCCGAGTGAGCGTGTCCAAGGCCATGTACTCCTGCCCCAGCAGTGCTGAGCAGGGCACTCCCCATCTTGCTTGTCCATGCTGGGCAGACAGTGAGATGTGGTGCCAAAAGGAACAGGCTAGGACCACCCTGACTGCCCTACCAGCCTCCAACTCTGAAGAAAGACTGGTGCTGAGACCGGCCCTTTCATAACATCCATGGTTCCCTCTCCCTCTGTCAGAGGCTTTCACAACCCTCCACCTTCTTCCCCTGGGACCTCAAGGCTTTTAGCACATGCCAGCCCAGATGAGTGCCACAGCAGCATCTCAGTTCATTTTCAAGCCAGCAGGCTGTGACTCGCTCTTCCAGGAGCCCGTGAGCCCTGCAGCAAAAATGTGTTTGGAGTCCTTTTACTTAGGAATACATTCGTCCGTCAGCCGAGAGAGATTCTGCTGACTGGGATGGTGGTGAATTCCAACATGTGAGCTTAAGTTACCCTTTTCAAATAAAACACCATCTAATGAAATAGGGCTGCTCCTCCCGTGGAGCAACCATGGCCTCACAGCAGTGCTGAGGTTCATCGGTGCCCCAGATGAAATCATGTGGCACCAGTCAGGGATAGTGAACCAGGCTGGGGAGCAACAGGGCACTACCTTTGGGGTGGTGCACAGTCTGTCATAGCAGTGGTGACCAGGAATTTGCAGTCCAGCCTCCTGCTTGCAGAAGGACTGTTGCCAGTGCCAGGTTGGGGCTGCCGTGACTCTGTCTTGCTGAGACAGACCTGTCCAACTGCAGAGCAGCATCCAGGTTAAAGCACTGGTGGAAAACAATATTGCCAGCCTAGCACATGAAAAATAATTAATAGTAATTAATTATTCAGTAATTAATGCATTAGATTATTCAGTAATTAATTATTGTTATAATTAATGCATCAGAGGTTTCTGGTCTAGCTCCTGCAGTGCAGAGCATGGGCCCAGGTGACCATGAAGCACAAAGCACTGCTGTCCCACCAGGCTGGATTTCAAGTTATCAGATCGGCAGTCAAGATATCTGAACGGTCCTGTTTTTGCTGTCTGAACAAGAACAGAGAAATTCAGAGTTACAAAAAGTCACGATCCAGATCCTCCTTTGTCTCAAAGCACCAGCATGTTCATCCAAACCACAAAATATGCTAACCTCTGTTCCCCATCCTGGCTCCCAGGGAGCTCCCAGCTGTGTCACAGCCTCTTGTTTTGGTCCCATGCCTAAGTATCCTGCAGAATCAGTCAGTTTGGCTATTTGAATACACATGATCCAGTATTAATCTCTCTAAGGCCAGCGTGGAGTCTCACACACCCTACCAGGAACAGATCCAAGAGATGCAACACTGCTTTGTGTGGCACATTTTCCTAAGAAGAGCTTTGTGTAGCATGAAAGGATTGTGATCACCATGATCACTGGCTTCTCTTGCAGGGCATCAGTGAACTGTGTTAATCACTGAAGCAGCTTCAAGCTACATTGTTCTAAAATATTGCATCCCATGTATTCTATTATTGCATGAAAACATGTAAACTCCACAGTGGTAATGTGCTCTAGCATACGGTCCCTTGGTGACTAGTAGTTAAGTTCCTTTGTACAAAATGTCTCACACAAATCTTCAGGAAATACATATACATGAGAAAGGTTCTAATTCCAAATATGGATCTGCTTTGTGTAAATTTCAAGTATTTTTCTATGATCTTCTTATATTTAGTTCTGTTCCAAGATATATTCTATTAACAGTTGAGACTGACAGAATGATAGTCAGGTTGAGGTTGGAGGCACCCTGGAGGGCCTCCAGTTTGACCCCTGTCTAAAGCAGGGCCAGCTTCACAGGTAGAACAGGTTGCCCAGGGCTGTATCCAGATGGGTCTGGGCAACCCCTGAGTTTGGAGATCCCTATTGTCTCTGTAACCCCTTTGGGCAGTGGAGGATGCAGTTGGATCCCCCTTCACCTTCTCATCTCCTGGCTGAACAAGTCCAGCTCCCACAGCCTCTCCTCATATGCCCTGGCCTCCAGCCTCACCATTGCCATGGCCCTGCTCTGGACTTGTTCCAGTTTGTCAACATCTCTCTTACAGTGGGGACCCCAAACTGGACACAGTATCCAGATTTGGCCTTCCCAGTGCTGAGCAGAGGGAATAGCTGCTTCCCTGGGCTTGCTGGCTGTGCTCGTGCTGTTCCAGCCCCGCAGGGGGCTGGCCTTCCTTGCTGCAAGGGCGCGCTGCTGACTCTTGGCCAATGCGATGTGCCCGAGGACCCCCAGCCCTTGTCTGCAGAGCTGCTCCTCCAGCCAGTATGAGCCCTTCCATCTGTATAGGGCTGCTCTGTCCCAGGGCAGGACTTTGCTTTTTTTTTTTTTGTTGCCCTTCAGATGGTTCCTGCTGGCCCATTCTCCCTGCCTGTCAAGGTCCCCCTGAAGCCATGCTCTCTGGTGTGTTAAAGGCTCCCACCCCATTTTGGTGTTGTCCAGAAAGTTGCCAAGGGTGCTTTCCAGCCTACTGCCAGGTCTCTGGTAGAGAAGTTAAACAATATCTGCTTTACTATCTATACCTGAAGAACACCACTTGCTAGAGCCATTGGCTCATAACCTTTGAGCTTGATGGTTCAGCTAGTTGTACTTACCTTGTAATCCACCCATCCAGCACATTTCACCTCAGTTTGGCTACCAGGATACTACGAGAGACAGCCTGAATGTGTTTACAGCCCGAGTGAAGTCATGCTAAATAGAATCCTCTGACATTAAAGCTGAAACGCACCGCTGATGAACGGTAGTGGGTAATGAAGACCTTCCTGTTCCCTAGTACAGGGGTCACGCTAGGAGAAACGAGACTGTGAGGAGAGGAAGAGAGAGCTGGGCCTGTTGGATCTGCCACAGGGAGGCTGGGGAGATCTGTGAGCAGCCCCTGACTGTGGGATAGGCAGAGACAGAAGGGATGGATGGGGTCAAACCCTTCTTGGCAGCAGCAGGCGATATAACAAGGGGCAATGACCATAGATCACAGCCCAGGGGGTTCAGGTTGAACATGAGGAAGCACTTTTCCTCCAGAGTGGGAGCATCCTTGGGTCAGCTCACCAGGGAGGTCAGGAATGTACGTCCTGGGGGGTTTCAGGGCTTGATTGGGCCAAGCCATGGCTGACTCAAAATTAGGTTGGCAGCGGTCCCACTCTGAATAGGAGGTTAGATCAGAAACCTCCCAAGTTTCCTTCCAAAAATGCATACGGGACTCTGTGGTGACCAGTAACATCAAAGATGGTAGGATACCTCCTGGATTCAGCATGATGCCAAGTGCAACATGTCTCAGAAGCACAGCAAAATGCTTTGGAGAAAAATAGGAAAAATAAGCACTAAATCATGAATTGTTTACTACAAGTGACGTGGCCTTATGATATACAAGGAAACCATAACTAATGCAAACTTTTCTTCATGAATAACATTTATTAAGTTTTTGTTTCTGCTGATGACTTTGTTCTCCATAGAGAAAAGGCTTAGGATAGGCTTTTTCAGAAAAGGAACAGAGGATAAAACATAGAAAATGGTTGCACTACTGCATAGATACATGGTGTGCCCTCGTCTTGAGTGCTGGGTATCATTTTGGTCCCCTCACCCCATGTTAAAAGGAAAGTGGTAGAATACATTTTGGAGAAATTCGGAGAAATTTTGGATGACCAAAGCTGTGAAATGGCTTTGTATGATAAACTGAGAGACTAAGTCTTCAGTCTACTTGAAATTTTCTCAGCCTGAGGAAAGATGATCAAGGTTTTCAAAATCCTCAGTGATGTGAAGAGAGAGAGTGGAGATGGGTCATTTTACTAGACATAAGGACATAATCCTTCCCCATTAGAGTGGTGCCACCCTGGGGCAGGGCCCTGAGCAGATGGGGATCACCATCCTTGGGGATTGCTGAGACTTGCCTGGAAATGGCCCTGAGCAACCTGCTCTACCTGTGACATTGGCCCTGCAGTGAGCTGGGGCCGGACTGGAGACCCCCACCCAAGGGTGCCTCTAGCCTGAGCCTGGCTGTGATTGTGTGATTCCTCCTGCAGAAATGGCAGTGATGCTTGCAGGAGGATGGTTCAAAACAAACTGAAGTAGGTGATTCTTCCCTAGTAGTTATCTGTGGAACTTCTTGCCAAATGACACTGCAGATGCTTAAAGTCTACATGGATTCATAAAGCAAGTGGACAAAGCTTTGCAAAATCCTTTGCGGACTCAAAAAATGATGGGTGCCACAGCTGGCTTTGGAGGGTGGGAGAGTGTGGGAAGAATCCCAACCGACTTGCTCTGCTCTTTCTGGTCACTGCCAAAGGCACAATACAGGCTAAGATGGAAATTTCCTCTGACACAAGAGTAGCTTCATATAACCTTATAGTACTTAGCAGGGCCAGCGCAAGGATATCCTGCATCAGAAAGGAATTACTGTCATTCACTCCTAGCAAGTAAATTCTATCAAGAAAGAAGAAAATCACCCACAACAGTGTTTAGAAAGACTGTTCTCTACCTGCAATTATTTTTTGTATTTTTTTCCCCATATTTCTTGTCATCCTAGTCCTTCTGACAATCACATTCTTAAAATATTTATCATGTTTTTCTGATGTCTCAGAAGTTTGACTGGTAGAAACAAAGATGTTAAAAATAACTGTTCTTCTTCAGGCTGAAGAGAAGATGGTCAACAAATCGTGACACGTCCTATCTGGAATTACCACTTTCTCTGTAAATGCCGAAGTACAAGAAATTCAGCAGGTGCAGCATGGTGCAAAGTGGAGCTTCCCACTTTGAACAGCAGCAGCAATTTAGTTGGTCCCTTGCAAAATATCCAGACTGTCTGTTGCAATAAACAAGTCCTGTGAATTTGAGAGTCTCACTCTGCTCTACTCAGTCTGTCTTTGAAACAATCCTCATTAACACTAAAACAAAAGTTAGATTGCGACTATCACACTTCCAAACTCAAGGCAGAGACAGATTTTTCAGCCACCCTGGCTTCCTAGCTTTGTCAAGAGTCCAGAGTCACAAATGGAAATGGCATTTTGGGTTAACTATGCACAGAAGGGGCTGCATGGCCAATTGTTTTCTGTAAGTTTCTATGGACAAATGCTGAACTGAAGAAAGAACTAAGGCCTCCTGACCACTCAAGATAAATGCAATGGTCAGATCAGCAAGTGTGACCAAATATTATACAGCTGGCATCCGCTTTAAAAGGGATTGGCTGGAAAAAAATCAGAAAGAATTCTTTAAATGAATACAGGTTAAAATGGGAATTACAGCCTCTCTCAAGAAGCTTTTCACACCATGATGGACCCTCTTTTCTCTCCTGTTTGGGGGAACACATGCAAAGACCAGCAACCCACCATAACAGGTCCTATATTTTGGGCAGTCAACAAGGTTGAAGGATGATGTCCTTCTGCACTGAAAGGTTAAAAATATTTCAGACCCTACAGAGAAGGAAAAGGGTCTATTTTTAAACAACAGCTAGTCAACATGATATAGGTAGCTAGTGAGCATCCCAGTATTACATGGAATGAGCAGGCTTCCTTTTCACAGTAGAAAGTAGATGGACCTGTTTAAGAGCAGGAGTAACCTGACGTACTCCCTGGCCTGTTTTCTTCTGCTCAGCATTCCCCACTTATATCTAAAATATTGATAAATGGTATCTCTTAGAACAGGAAAAATAGTCATCACAATGCTTAATACTAAAATTAAACCCACCTCTTCTTCCTTATGTTGCTAACTAAAGATTAATGTACCTAGTTGGGTTTTAGAGAGGATCTGTATACTTTGTTTCATGTAAACTCAATAATAACAAATCAGCCTCTATTTTCCTGTGTATGTAGGGAGCCTGAGATGAAAAAGCATTTTCTCAGATGTTTGCCCATGCAAAGAAATTCTGCTGTAGTTCTGTTCAGAGCAAATACTCAGAACCTATCAAGTTAGCTGAGACAGATTTAACACAATTCACTCAAAACCTGTAGAGACATGAAAATGTAGAAGGTTTGCTTCTTAAAATTGCAAGATTTTATCTTATTTTTTGTAAAGTATAGTACTGGTGTTAATATTCAGTCAAGTGCAGACTGAACCCTCCATGGTTTGGTGACTAGCTGTATCCAGGGTCTGCTGTGTAAATGATTCCCTACCAGGTGTGATTTTTGTGGCATTGCTTGGTGCTGCACTTATGTACATACTGAATTTGAACAAAGTGCTTTGGTCAGCAAATATGCTACTCAAAATGAATGACTCAATGGTATTACAAAAACACCTCAGATAAAGCCTAAGACTTGGGCACTTTGTACATACTCTAAACCCCTTTTTGCTTTAGCTTTTGTACATTGCATTATACAATTGCTGGACTGTCTTTCTTATAACTGCATTTCATTATTTGTTTCTCTGCAGATTCTTCATTTTTGGCTTCTCAATACTCGAAGGAAAAAAACCCAACATTCCAAATGTGATTAACTACTATTTTTATTGAATTTCAGAGACATTAGTATTGCAGCTATGGGTATTTTTCACATATGTATCATTGCTGTGTTTTTTCACCTATTAGATCTCTTTCTGACCCATGCCAGTAGTTTTACAGGTCCAGGAATAACAGTGTGAGCCATGAGACAGCAATAGTGAATTCTCTAGGCCTGATGAACTTTGCCAGTAATCAGCTGACTTAGGATTGGTTCCAGACACCCAGTTTCATAAGTCTGTGTGGTCTCAGTGGAACTGCAGGTACTTTAAAGCTAACCACACGTGAAAGGTGTATATAGCTATACAGGATTCACTGTGTCTCAGAGAGAAGATCATTGTGACGCTAGTCTGAATGAAAAGCCTGAAGGCCCAATTTCCTTGCCTGTTTCCTACACCTTATAAATAAAGCATGGCTGATGTTTGTGAAAGCAAAGATGTGCTGTTCGTGAATGGCATAAATATACTCAGGCTCCTTCCCCCACCCTATCACTGTTCAAATTTACTGCAGAATTTTTCATTCAAGTACACTCAGATGGTCAAAAGAGTCACAAATTTTAAAATCCTTAAAATAATATTAATCTAACAAGACATATCAGCAAAAATGTATCAAATCCTCGGTCTACAAACAGTACTTCTATGGATTCCTCCTCATCACGTCAACAATGTCTTTATATAAAACATCTGTTGCATTGAGACTGAGTAAGAAATCCAAATGGTTCCACTCAGGAATTAACTTGTGGTAAACAAGGTTAGCTATTTGTGGAAGTAGGAGGGCAACATCCCTAGGATCAGCCAGACAGTCATCTCCTCCATACCAGATGGCAGTTGGCACTTTCATGTTTCTCACATTGTAGAGTGGTGGAGCCATCTAGAAAAAGCAGAAAAAGACAATTTCACAAAAGAGAACAAGTACGTGCTGCAGTGCAAAAAATTATGCACTAAAAAGAATAATTGTTATTGATTTGGAATTAAACAAAAATTACTACAAAGGTTTTCTAGAAAGAAGAGAAATCTGTATTAAAAGATGCAGATGGATTAAGTGTGTTACAATTTTGCCCAGAGAACAGGTGTAAATTAGTTCTGCCATGTTAGAAATTTTGGTTCTTATTCTACAGATAATTGGATCTAATTCAGCACATAGTAGAAGATAATTGCCTTGAGAAGTCACACTGAACTTCACGTGGTGGCTTCCATTAATGGCAAGCTACAGCAGTGGCAGGGGATATCCTAAGGCACAGCCGGACAATGTCTTCAGGAAGACAAACCCAAATGCAGCATCTCTCTTCTGTTTTCTTTTTACAGCCTCAGAATTGCACCAAAGTTGTACCCCTTATTCTGTAAGCCAGTTGATAAGTAGACAAAATTATGGTTGCCCTGACCTGGTGTTAGTGATAGCCCTGCTTCAAGCAGGGGATTGGACTGGAGACCTCTAAAGGTCCCTTGCAACCTGCTCTGCTGTGATTCTGTGATTACACCTCATACAAGCACTAGCATTTCTTTCAGCTTCTTAATAGCAGGAAAGTTTTTGGAAGCAAGTTTTTGAAAATGAGATGTATCTGGAGGGTTCTGTTAGCTCAACACCACAAGGTCTTGTCATCGGGTGATTTTTCAGAGCCAAATCTCCTCATTTGCATTGTAATTCTTCCAGTTAAAGAGCTTACCACTATCTGAGGGATTTGATTTTTCTTGCGTAAGCACGCAAGAAGCTTTTTTTCTGAACTATGGTTCAGAAAATATATACCTCTGATACTCTTCTTGCCATTGAAAAAGAATTGCCTAGGCTCCCAAAGGATGCAAATTTAACCGTTCATCATTCGTCTTGCAATGTTGGGTCTGGGTGCAAAAAGGGCTTAGTGCCTTGATTTCCATCAAAAGCAGATAGAATTTACAACCAGGTCAAAGACTTCTGTTTTACGAGTTTCAGATAAAAACTGGTCACCCAGTAATTGTTGCTTTTGTATGTCAGATTATGGTCTCCAATGAAAACACTGGAGAAGTGGAAAAGATCTAATACTTTATTCCATTTGGAAGATATTTATAAAATAAAGTTTAGAATAGAAAACACTCGTTTCAAGTGGAGGTCCTGCTGACTTACTGCTTGCATGCCCAACTTGTGTGCTTTGTTAAGAGAGGACAATAAATTCAGTGGAATCACAACAGACTTATGCAAGCAAGCATGGATGGGAACAGAACATGGGAGTGAAAAGAAAGGCCACAACTCTCGTACATTTGAAGCAGCTTACCTGTCCATAGCGAAGATTGTTATATACACTTCCCCCATCAAAAGCTTTCAGTGTACCACTTTGAACTCCCTACAACAAAAATCAGAGGGAAATGTTTAAGTGAAATAGTCAGAGTAAGCATGCAAAAGTTAGCTCCCGAATTATTTGTCAACATTAGCTTTTTTTCAGGTTTGGAAGGAAATCTTTCTGTCTATTGTAAATGAAGGGGAGGATGACATGAAGGCAGACAACAGAATATATTCCCAAGGATGAAGTGGATTTCTTAGAGTAAATGTTTGTGGTTCCTCCAGAAAAGAAGTGGTCGTCACAGTCAAAGGGTACTGAAGTCCATTTTGATTACGACACATCTATTTCTTTCCCATTTCCTTCCAGTGGTACAGTACAGAGAGGGAAAAGGGGATCTTTGGCTTCCTAAATTTAGAGGGACATTTGCACATGATGTTTTCAGAGGCAAACAAGGCATTATGGTCTAGACTAAATTATAACTCTGTGGGGACACAATCAATTTAAAAGAGGAAACTCAAAAGTTGGTGATCATCATTGAACCGGGAAGATTTTTCAGGTGTATCTCACATGTCTGTCCTAGGTCTGGTACAATTTATTATTATTGTTAATTTGGATAAATGAATAGAGATTATGTTTATATAGTTTGTGATTAACACCAGGAAGGAAGGAATTGAAAATGTTTTAGAAAATGGGATTACAATCCAAAATATTCTTTGTAAATTCAAGAATCAGTCTGAAATGATACTATCAAAGATGTGGTTTTGAAGGAGTCTCTGAGCATCTCTCATCCAAATTCGGTCTTCTGGAATGTGACTATCACCAGTACAAGGTCAAGGCAGCCATGACTTTTCCCAGACAAGCCCTGAAACCCTCCATGACCGAGATCCCTCACCTCCCTGGTGACCTGGCCCAGGGCTGCTCCTCCTTCAGAGGAAAAAGTGTTTTCTCAAATCCAACTTGAACCTCCCAGGCTGTATTTAGTGCACATTGCCCCCAGGTTTGCTGTTTGTCTCTACTCGTCAGATAAGTCGAAATTCAATAAATAGTTTTATACCACTTTACACATAGAAAAGAAAATCCAGTGGACATATACAGAATGAGGACTAAAATGTCTAAGCAACAACACTTCATAAAATCATATGATATGATAAAATCATAGAAAAAGTTCAAAAGTTATACTTGGGTCTCAGCAAGAGTACCATACTAGGAAGAAGCTGTGCTCTGCATACAGCCTATGGCACACTCTTTAAAGAATATGTCTGAACAGTTTAGGGTCCAGAAGTGATCAAAAAGAGACCATTTGAATCCATGATCTACAGAGAAATGTGCAAACAACTGGGTATGCTTAATCCAGGGAAGAGAAGATCATAGCAGAATTCCAGTGCCATAGTGGCTCTGATGGTGACTATTGTTCACATCCACAAGGGGAAGAGTTTTCTGCGCAGGAAACTAGCTGATAAAGTTTACCTGTATCCAGTGGATTACATTTTGTACTGATGTTCCTGCTGGGGCATGTGCTGCGTATACATCTGCTCGGCTCTGAAAGGAAACGAGCATTTCACAACAGGTTTCATTCAGCTCTGCAAAGCAGGGCAGGCAGTCTCAAGGCTTTATCTTTCGGAAAGATATTGAGGGCCCACTGTAAATTTATTCCTACATACCATATTTACTTTCTTCCAGTTAAATCCAAAGAGCATAAACATGACGTTCCTGCAGGTCTTTGAATAAGGACAGAATTTTGTAAGGAACAGTTCAAACAAGGAAGTGTGTGGTAAGAATTCTTTGGTGCCAAACATTGCCTGTAAGATTACAAACAAATGTATCAATAAAATACAAAGATTGGTCATGCTTTTCCTCAAAGGACTACAACTTCATAGCTTTTATTTTACTTCCATACTGAGATATCTCTGTTGCCCATAAGTAGCCCTTCCTGGCATTCTGCTAAATGTTTTCATTGCATAGTTTTATATGCATGACAACCTACCTTCATTATACTTCTACCTTAAACGGTAGGGCTCTCCATATCACTTTTATTTACCAACATTTTGCTACCCTACTGTGTGCACATCTGTCATACCACTAGCTCTCAGGCCCTAATTCTGCTATAGCATTTTGGATATTAAATTCAGGACAACACAGAAAGATTCTGGATTGAGATGTGTGATTCTCTTTATTATGAAAATAGATGGAGCGTTAACCACCTGTGGTCCAAAAATACTCCCGTAAATGATTTGAAATATGCTGTGTAGGTCATTTCAGAATCTCTATGAAAAATTATATTATTCTTGGCTGAACAAAATATAATCTGTTTAAAGGACCAACATACCTTAAGCCCATGGTCAGAAAAGAGCGCGAGCTTTTTTAGTGGACTTCGAACAAAATTAACTGATGCCACAGGAGCTAAAGCAATGTACACTTTGATTTTCTGAGCCAGCTCAGGCATAGTGGAAAAGGCTACAAAAGCTAAAAAACACAGAAGAAGAGGAAAATAGCTTACTTTTTTAAGGCACTCAGGTACACAGTTAACTTTTGTAAGAACTGTTTTAAAAATCTCAAAGAAAATGGAGACATTCTATGTTGTCATAGGGTCAGTCAAAAAGAGTAAACTTGCTAAACCTTTGCCTTGACAATCATGGGTGGGCAGTGATACAGGCCAATTTCCAAGTGTTCCTCCTGCTTGATAGCTGGGTTGAGATTAAATTTTCAGACTGAACTTCTATCTCAAATCTGACTATAGTCCCAAAAATGAGTTTTGAAATGACACCTCTTTACTTTGGGAATTATCTATTATTTTGACTATACTGGCCAAAACTAAGATTTGGCAAGCAATAGAAATTGTTCTGCTATTTTTGTAAACAGTGCAGAGCACGTACTACTAATCAGTGCTGCACTGGTTTCTTCTAAGACTTTCATATCAACAGTGCTGTCACCTAAATATCTGTGTGTCTCTCCACACCAGAGTAAAAGGAAGCTAGCATGATCTTAAGCATAGGTAGGTTGAAGGAGTTGTATTTTGACTGGTTCATTGGCCAAGGTGAAGACAGTAGGTTGAGATATATTGAGCTTATATTCATGTTCAGTTTCCAGCACAGTGGAAAAAAGACAACATGGCATATGCGGTTAAGATTAGAAATGTTATATTGCAGAAAGCTGTTCCCCACTTCACTTACCTATAGTGGTGCCTTGTGAATGACCAATGTAATACAACCGCTTTTGTCCTGTTTTCTGTTCAATAAAATTTATCATTGCTGGGAGGTCATATTTAGCCATTTCATCAAAGCTGCAAAAGGAAAATTAGCTGTCTTACTGATAGATGCAATATCTACATCTAAGTGTCAATCATCAACAAACCAAAAAAACAGTGTGGAGGATATGACAGCCCCATAAATTTCTCCATGCTACTTAGTGTGTCCTTCGGTAAGCACGTGGTTAGGAAAACTAATGCATGTGAGACATTTTACGTGTATTCCTAGAGAGTTCCCAACATCTTCTGTAAGCCACTTGCCTTCCTCTTGCCAATTAAACAGTTTTTTGAAAGAACTAATAAGGTCCAGCAAGACAATATTTTCAGGTGTGAATATGGGAATCACAGGCTGAGATAACAACAGTCTGACTTCTGGGGGTGTAAAAAACATTGACTGCAGCCAGGCACATGTTTTTTCACCACATCTAAAAAATTGTATTCATTATGCACCTAAAATATGTGGATGCACTTTAATTTATCCCAGTTCATTTCTCACCTAGCTAAGACAGCATCACTTTTTGAACATGAAAGGAGTTAGATGTGTCTTAGTTCTTACCTGAAAGCCCAGAATTCCTCTCGTATGGGAGAGAGGGTCAGGTGTCGTTTGCACCAAGTGTTCCCTCTGCTGTTTCCTATCCAAACGTCATAGCCAGCGTCCGCGAGAATGAAGCCCAGGCTGTTGTTAGCCAAATTGGTAACCCATACGCTTCCTTCTCCAAGTAAACCATGCTGCAGAAATGCAATGGGCTTTGGACCTGAAAGACAGGCATCAGGATGATTTCTTTTTAATGATGTCTGACAGCACTTGAGACAGTTTAGAGACTCTTTTCCTTGTTAATTATGGTAGCCAAAGTGCACTGAGGTATGTGTCAATATCAGGTAGTCCTGTTTCCCTTGATTTTAGTAAAACAGATTTGTTATGTAGTAGATGCACCAGATACACTATAACTCAGAGCATTTTCCCTGGTATCTTATTCCCAACTTCCCTGCTGACGCATACCTCTCTGCAGATGACCTATCATTAGGTTAGTGAACACCTAGGGTTGGGGGACAGTATATGGAAAACACAGTCTTCCCTGGCTCCTTACTTTCCCCAATGCCTAAATAATGCTGGAAGGTCTTCCCCACTTGTCTCCCACACCTTGAGGCAGGTCCCTAATACTATTATACTAATGTAAATATATAGAATACATAATATGGTATTATAAAACATTATGCTATTATAAAACAACAGATACCATTACTCCCTTCACTCTAAATGAAAACAGCTGGTGCTGCCTTTTCTGAGGGGTCTAAAAGCATCTGCTTTTGTCTGCAAAACATTATCAGGTCAGGTATTTTTGGAGACCTAAGTTCTCCATCTCAGCAGGCTTTTGGCAAAGTTGCTCTGTCAGGAGCATTAGCAGAACTCAGGTGCCTAGGGAGCTCTGTAGACAAACACGGAGGTACCTGGAGAGGTGAGATGATAAGATGCAACTTTTTAGTTGAAGTTTTGGATCTAGAGCCTCCCAGTTTTGCTCAAACCTCTCTCTCCCTCATTTCCCCAATCTTTCATCTTTTCCCTCCCCTCTGCTTTTGTGAACACAGGGAGGACACAGCCAGTGACTCCCTCAGGTGCTATGACTTCTCTGCTCCCTTCAGTGTCATTTCTCACAGGACAACAGGGCCCCATGGAAGCTGCTCAAGGTTTTAGCTGAAATATGAAACTGCTCTGTTGATCTGCCACGCAGCTGCAAGATTGTGTAATAGAAGCCAAGCTCCCAGAGAAAATCCATGGTGCTAGGAGTGCACAGGGCAACACTGGGTGGAATAGATGGGCTAGTACTCACTGATAAGATTGCAGCCTGCTGGGTGCATGGGACATCACCCACACCCAGAGAGAAGAAAACTCTGCCACGTCACTGCAGGGAATCATCCTTTCCTGTAAGTTCTTACTGATCAAAAAAATCTTTACACATACCAAAGCCATGGTTATCCCTGGGATCTGGAAAAGCCTCCTGCACAAAGCCTTGGTTTTTCAAGCAGAGGACAACGTTTTAAGGTATGGGTTTTCTGTATAACACAGACATTAATTTTACCTTGGTTTTCAGCATTTCCTCTCCCATGAGGAATTCTGTTAATCTGAAGGATATAGCCATCTTCTGTTACGACATCATACTCCTCACTGGGATAACCCCAGAAGGAGATCATTTCACTCTGCAAGAAGGGAAAACAAAGAATAAAGGTAATCATCAAGGTAAACCATAAAATTAGTATTAAACTTTCAATAATTTATATTGACTGTTTCCCAGAGACTTATTGCCTCTGCCTCAATACCACCATACTTACAATATTCATATGTGCTTCTGGATTCTTAGCACAAGGAAAACGAAAGGGCTGTTGCTCAGATGCCATCCCACGGACCAAGGACATCAGAACTACAGCCAGCCACATCTTGGGTTTGCCTAGAACAACACATCTACTGCAACAATGCTATCAAAATCAACAGACCTTCAAACTGTATCTGTACTTACCAAGTTTTGAGTTCATACTGCTTAGATGCCTGCTTGATATTCAGAAACACTGCTTACCGATCAAAATTCAGGAGATTCAGACGCTCATGGGAAAGAACAACCTGTGCTTTCCTTATAAGTTTTCAATGGGGATTTACAGCAGCTAAAGGAGAGACTTGAGCAGGAAAACACCTCAGACAGGACTCAGACTTAGCCTGGTGGCTTCAATAATTGTTTCTAGCATTAATGAATATGTACTGACTCAGGGAACACATCCTAGTCAGAATATTTTCAGTGAGGTGGAAGAGAGTTTCAGAAATTCTAGTAAGTAAGGGGCAAGGCAACAATCCTCGCAATGCTCTTTACAGACCATTGGAAATTGCAGTGTGTGTTGAAATACAGCATCATTTGCCTGATGTTTTTTCTGTTAGTGTTCGTTTAATATATCTGTTCCTGTCCAATAACAAAACCCAGAAAACACTCTTGGGCCTCAGTCTGTCATGCAAAGAACAAAACCCTGATCAATAGCTGCTGGAGCCCAAGGAAAACTTGGCACTTTCTACAGTATTTTCAGGGTTGCAAGGCAAGACATCTCGAATATAAAATTACTGAGTACTTAATCATGGCTTTAAAAGTGATACATTACAGTATTGTGGGCTTGCATTTTAAATAGTAAATACCAGCGTTCACCACACTGTCTCACCATTAGAATGACAACTGCAAACATCATCTCCTACATCATGGTCAGTAAATAGCCACAGGTCTCATATCTCAGCAAGACATACGGGACTTGCAAGGTAGACAAATGTGAAGTCCTACACATGGGAGGAGGCAACTGTACAAGCTGGGTAGACCGGATAAAAAGTGATAAATTGGAAAGAAAGCAGCTTTGCAGAAAAGGACATAGGAATCACACAGAGGACAATAACATTACCAGGGCTGCACCCTGGCAGTGATGAAGCCTAACCACATACTGGGCTGCACTGGCCAGAGCACAGCAAGCAGGCCCAGGGAAGTGATTATTCCCCTGTGATTGGCATTGGTGGGGCCACACCTGAATACTGGGACTGGTATAGGTCTCCCCAGTAAAAGAGATACATTGACAAAATGAATTAAGTCCAGTGCAGGGCAATGGAGATGGTGGGGCTAGAGGCCAGGGCATACAAGGAGAGGCTGTGGGAGCTGGGCTTGTTCAGCCCAGAGATGAGAAGGCAAAGGGGGATCCAACTGCATCTTCCACTGCTCAAAGGGGTTACAGAGATGATAAGGATGGACTCTGCTCAGAGGGACACAGTGAAAGCACCAGAGACACCAGAATAAGCTGCAATATGGGAAATCCCAGCTGGACCTAAGAAAATACTCCTTCCCTGTGTGGGTGGTGCATCCCTGGGACAGGTCCCTGAGCTCTAGGGAATCTCCATCCTCAGGGATTGCCCAGACTTGCCTGGACACAGTCCTGATGTTGACCCTGCTGCGAGCTGGGATTGGACCAGAGAGCCCCAGGGTGCCTTCGGCACGAATCCTTCTATTATTCTGCGACTGAGCTTCTGATTTTGACCATTATCTAGCGGTATGCCCAGTGCAGCCTGATGCAAATATGATCTAATTATGACACAACCACCACAATATCTGATGAACAGCTCTCTCCTTTACATAACTGAAATGCTTTCAAGTTGGTTTCCTGTTCTCTTCAGATCCTAATCTAGACTTTCTCTTATCAGTACACAAAGGATGTAGGGTGTTATTTGTCATAGAAGTGATGACATAGCGCCAGCCACTTCTACTCTATCTATTCCCAACTACGTTACAGGAAAGTGTATGACTGAGTCGCTACTCTTCCAGGGAGAACTTTATAACATCACAGTGATGTTTGCATCACCTGTTAAGAGAACTGTCCTAGTCTACCCAGGAAGCAGAGTGAGAATAGCAGGTTGATTCTGATCAAACTATTATGAGCCAACAATGTTTCATTCATTCTCTAAATAGAAATAAGATAATGAAAAGAAAATCTCTGAACATCTGCCCTTCTCCTTGATCCAAGGAAAAGCAACAGAAGTAATTACATACCATTCATAGAAGGAGATTTATAAATGTAAATGTATGTGTCACTTGTGACACCTTACATAGGAGCAATGTGTCTCCTAGCAGTTCTAGGAGTCACTTGATACTGATAGGAGATTGGTTTAAAATAGGTAAAAAGAAACTTTTCACAGTTGAAAATAAACCTGCCACAAAAGGTGGTGAAGGCAAATGGGAACAGCAAGGTCAAAAAGGTTTTAGACAAATTTATGGACAATAGGTCTGTAAATAGATACTAAAAGGATGGGGCAGGGATGTCCCCTCTAACAACGGCAGTGGACGTTGGGGGACTACAAGTGGACGGACTACAGAAAGTGGCCAGGCCCATGTGCTCCCCATGAATAGCCTCTTCTTTTACCAGCACTGGGCAGAGAAAACTGGGCTAGACCAATCTCTGATCTGACCCAGCAGATCAGAATTCATTCCTGTCTTCTCTGACAAACGCAGCTAGTCAGGTTGGAGCTGTTTTCCTTCAGTCAGAACCACAGGCACAAGTAGGGAGAGACCCAGCTCTACAGATAGTTTTCCCAGACTTACCTTTAAAAAGGCAAAGGCTACCAGCCCAGCTGAGAGGTAGAGTAGCTCCTATAGAAGAAGACAGAGAAATGTCAGTCTCTGATGGATGGACCATGTACCAAAGCAATGTCTAGTGTGCAGAGCCACGAGGAGAGGAAGACGGGGCACAAGGCAGCAGCAAGGGACTGTTTGTCACCTCTAGCTGGTGTGCTGTGTGGCACTCTTCATCTCTCTTAAGACAACCCTATTTGAACTGCCTCAAGGGTGGAGTAGCAAGAATGGAGAAGACTAAACTTAAACACCCTGAGATATTAAACAAAGAAATCATTAGGCAATAACATACTTTAGAAAGGTCTTCTGCTGCCCAGAATTTGTTTATCAGGTCTATCAAATTCTGTTTAAGCAGCGTCAAGTAATTACAGATGTTTAAAGGTGATTTCCATCAATTAACTGATAACCTTGAAGAAAGTTTCCAGTCTTCCATTTTGGTGACTGTCTTATTTAATTATTACAAGAGAAATGATTAATTTATTAAAAAGGAAGTCTAATGGCAGATCTTATGTTTTAGAAATGATGATGCACCAGACAGAGCTCTATAACCTTTTGTTATACAATGTTAGGGACAGAACTGTTAAATGTGAATTTGAGATTAAATTCCAGGCAACAGTGTGAAAACATCCTTGTTCTTCACATCCTCACCAGAAAGCATTAAGAGACCCTATGCACCATAGCCCCCCCACACACTGCTGGCTTATCCTTCCCCTTGATCCACAGCAGGGCTGTGGCTGTCTTCTGCCCTGTGCTCCTGGATTATGCTGCTCTGGAAATCTCAGTGCACAGATGATGGTGAAAGATATGTTCCAGCTGTCAACCTTAAGGGGACCTGAGATGTGTCCAAGGCCCACATCCAGATTTGGCAATTGGGAAGCGCTGCTGGTGCCACGTATGCATAGTAGAACTTTGGTTCTTTGCTTAGAGATTTGTGGTAAAAAGCACCTTGCTTTTAAGGCACAGAAGTCAGACTTCAGGGTGTAAAACACGTATTGTCTTTCTAAGGAAACAGACAATTGAAATCTGTAATCCCAGGAAGGGTCAGGGACCTTCTGGTCATACTCATCTGGAGGCATTGTCCTCCCTGAAAGGTGCAAGACTGAGGCCACAGTCATAGTCATAAGAGATCCCATAGCACTTGCAAGAGTGAGGACATTACCACAGGTCTTGCAAGATGCTCAGGTCTAGGTAATTTCTCTCAAAGGTCATATATAGCTCTTGCTAAAGCGTCATGGCTGTGGTGGCTGAATGGGATCAAGATTAGGCCCTTGAGCTTCATTACATAATCTTAGGATCAAACAAGATCAACATTTCCTACATGTTGGTGGGAAATGACCTCTAGCAGTCTCTACTTCAGTGTCCCACTAGAAGCAAGATTTTTCCCAGCACTGGATCAAATTGTCCCTGTCTTTGAGTAGTCAACCACTCAGGATAGAGATCCCGCATCTCTCTGGTGAAAGGCATTTCCTCATGACCAGCAAGAACATGAAAAGGTGCAACATTGTTGTCCCTTGTCATATCATCTTCCACCAAAGAGAAGCATTTGGCTGTATCACCTTTTGCCCTCTGAGAAGTCACAGGCTGCTGTCAGACCCCTCTCAGCCTCCCCGTGGCCAGACCCGATAAGCTCAGCTCCCTCCACTTCTTGTTGCAGAGACACTACCAGTTTGGCAGCCTCCATGAGGCCTAGCCAGTGTCTCCACATCCCTCTTACACTTTGGAGACCAAACTGGACCCACTATCCAGGTGTGGCCACTCTTACACTGCATAAAGGGGGTGACAGCTAATTAAGAACAGCTGGCCATGCTCCTACTCATGTAGCCCAGAATCTGGTTCTCCTTCTTCACAATGAGAGCACATTGTTGGCTCACATTCAGTTTGGCATCCGCTCTCACTCCCAAGTCCTTTACAGTAAGGCTGCTACTCAACAGTTCCTAATCAGTGTGCTATCACACCCTGCCCTCACCAGGGCTTCCTGCCACTGGCACATACTTTAGCTAGGTGTTCAGGCCTGGAGTAGAAATATGTTGCACATCCAAGAGTTCTGACCCAACTCATGCAGTTCTTTCTTGCAGCACTCTTACTTTCTTTGCAAGCAGTCTATATGGCAAGCTCACCACATGCACACAGACCATTTTCCATTCCACTGTAGTGTTCTTCTTTAGGAGATTTCGCTACCCATCATGTTTATGTTTAATATACATACCTTTTATAAAATCACTGACGAAGACTCTATCCCAATTCTTGATATTTATCTTTTTGCCTTGATTCCTGGACTATCTTCATCTTCTTCTAGGAATACCTTCTTATTTCCTTTTGCCAGGCAGTGGTTTTACCAAAGAAAATACGCAATTAACAGAAATTCTACTGAACTTTTACATAAATTAAACTGGCAGTGAGAACCCAGCCAACCCATCAGTAAAATAAAGCATCCTCAAGCAAATATAACATATAGATAATTTGATTATAAAAAAAACATTTATGAGGTTTGAAAAATCTCATTTTCATGAATAAACAGGTAAATTCTAGCAAGAAAACATTGCCTAGCCCACTGGCAAATGTATGGCTGTGCAATTCAGCAGGTCTTCTAGGAGATACCAGTTGCAATGGAATTCCATCCAGGATCTCTGGTGGTCCTGAGCAAATGCAAAGTCTGGCAATGCCCTGAGCCCTAGGAACAGAGAGGACTTCAGCTTAGCCACATCTGTGTCTTAAGCACCTAATTCCCAAAAAAGATACACAACTCTAAATTACTGCCTGGCTATCACAGTGCATGAAGAGGAAGTGTGTCAGAGGGGAACCACAGCCGGCAGGGTGCCGAGCAAGATGCCAACCAGTGCATTCCATAGGAAGTGCTGAGGAGAAAGACATATGCTCCTGCACTGCTCCCCAGGGTGTGGGTGTAGTCAACTGTGCCAAGAAGAGAAAAACTCCCACAAATCTGAATTCACAGCCCTAAGCTCTCACAGGTTGGATGGTCAGTTATATGGTCAATCTCTCTTTTACAAAACCTGAGGATACTCCAGACTGAACACAAAATCTCCATCACTACTCCACAACTCACATGGGAGGGGTAAACAGGGTCTCCAACCTCTCTCCAAGGAGTGCCTATTAAACAGCATCTGCCTTGAGGCCAGCTCAGAGCTCCCCCTTCAAGATGGGCACCATCAACACTCTCAGCAGGTAAGTGCTGTCTCTTAGTTGCATTAAGCTGCCAAGGAGCTTTAAATCAATCTGTTGTCAAACGTGTGCCAAAGCATTGGGTCCTTGTGTGTCCCAGCAGTTCTCTGGAACTGCCTCCTTCACCTACACAGCTAGGTAAAGATAATAACAGAAGCATTTCCCACCAGTTGACCACTCTCCAGGCTGGCAGAGGGAAAGCAGCATGTTTTCCTGAACTGTGGCTAGTTTAGGAACCGCTAGCAATGGGATAAAGTTGAAGGGGGCAGCTCTACAATGACAACAGGCAGGGTGAAATCCCTTCAGCTCCTGTTTGTGGAGTCCAAGAAGGAGAAGCATTAGGCTCATGAAGATGTCCTTAGAAACTGTAATCTATCCTCTCCCAATGGACGTCTGTTGCAAACATCATCCAGAAAATTTCATCTTTCCCCAGGCAGAGGCATTGTACACATGCCACCAGCCCTCAACCCACTCTGGTCTCAGCATCTTGGGATCCCACTTTCTTAACATCAAGACATTCCTTCTTGCAAAATACAAGCTAGGTCCAGGCATGCTTATGGAAAACCCCTGGGTGCTGGAGTTAGCCCATCAGCTCTTTCTGGAAGCTGTCTGTCACACCCTCAAGTAATTCTTGCTGGGTAGCACATTTAGGTGGGCAGGATTTGATTATGCTGGAAGCTGATCATCAGTAGGGTGGATCAGACTCAGTTCCAGAGCATTCCTGGATGACTGGTGCTGGGACTGAGTCAGTCCAATAGCAGAGATGACTTATCATGTATCTCACACTTTGTGCTCTCACAGCCTTGTTCATCATCATGATCCACTTTTTGTGTTGAATGCTCTGGGAGTTTCCCATGATATTCAAGGCCTGGCAGGTCAAGGTCTATGGATGAGTTCTAGCAACAACATCCCATGCGTGCTCCTAATCACAGTGTGCTACCTTCCCTAGCTCAAATACCATACTTGATAAAATGCTGCAAAGGCTAAGAACTCAAGAAAAGGATAGGGATATAGGTTTACTGAGGCACATGATTAGTTGGAGGGTGACAGTTAAAGAGTTACAGCATCTAAATTACCGCCATAGTCATACAACAAAATAAGTATGTGAGCAGTCAGTCCTCACAGAAAGTTGGGGTAGGGTTGGAGTTGCTGTGTCAGAGGCTGCGACCCAGACCGACCCTCTGACAGTAGATGCAGCTCTACAGGTCTCAGGCTGTAGGGAGTGCTTGGGGCCTCTCCGGGAGGCCTGGGCTGGCAGTCAGCTCTCCTGCAGGAGGTGTGCTGCTGTTGACGAGTTGTGTCGTCAGGTAAGGGAGTTATAGGAGGAAGTCAGTAGGCTGCGCAGCATCCGAGAAGTGGAGCAAGAGATAGACAGGGTATTTTCGGAGACTGTGCAGCTTCGGGAGTCCCAACCCCCCACAGCAGTGGAGTTGCCAGAGGGCTCTGTGCCATGTGAAATGGTACATCATAACATCGTAGAAGAAGGCTGGAAACTGGTCACTGCTTGTGGGAGGAGAAAGGCTCCTAGTTCTCCTGAAGACCTGAAGCTGAAGAACAGGTTTAGTGCCCTCCAGGATGAGGAGGAGATGGGCATGGCTGCCAGGGAAGTACCTGGGACAACAGACCCTGTGCCCTGCCGGAACACCCGGAAAAAGCGGCGGGTGATTGTTGTGGGGGACTCCCTGCTACAGGGGACGGAGGCATCTATCTGCCAACCTGACCTGTTGTCTAGAGAGGTTTGTGGCCTGCTGGGGGCTCGTGTGAGAGATGTCATGCAAAGACTGCCTAGGCTCGTCCATTCTTCGGTCTATTACCCACTGCTGCTCTTCCATGTGGGCGCCAATGACACCAAGGGCAAACTGGAGACCATCAAGCAGGATTTCAGAGCTCTGGGGATGGTGGTCAAGGGTCTGCGAGCCCAGGTCATCTTCTCCTCAATCCTGCCAGTGAGGGGGATGGATGAGAGGAGGAGGAGACGGACTTTCCAGGTTAATGACTGGCTGCGCCACTGGTGTTGGCAACAGGGTTTTGGTTTCTACGACCATGGGACCCTGTTTGAAGATTGACAACTGATGGCAAGAGATGGGATCCACCTCACGAGGTGGGGCACGCGGGTCTTTGCCAACAGGTTGGCCAACCTGGTAAGGAGGGCTTTAAACTAGGAAAGATGGGGGAAGGGGAGAGTTATAGTGACAGGGTAGTTGGCAAAAGACTGCTCAAGTCAGGATGCCTCCAACAGGTGAATGCAGCCAGGGAAGTGCGCATGGGATGTGGCTATGGAGGACCCTCTTGTATCCCTCCTGGGAAACCTGCATGCTCGATCACCTCCCTGAAATGCCTGTACACCAATGCACGCAGCATGGGGAATAAACAGGAAGAACTAGAGATCTGTGTGTGGTCGCAGGGCCATGATCTCATTGCCATTACAGAGACATGGTGGGATAGCTCGCATGACTGGAGTGCTGTCATGGATGGCTACGTGCTTTTTAGGAAAGACAGGCCAGGAAAGCGAGGTGGTGGAGTTGCTCTTTATGTGAGAGAGCAACTGGAATGTATTGAGCTGTGCCTAGGGGTGGATGAAGAGCGAGTCGAGAGCTTATGGGTAAGGATCAAAGGGCAGGCTAGCATGGGTGACACTGTTGTGGGTGTTTACTACAGGCCACCTGATCAGGAAGAGGAAGTCGATGAGGCCTTCTACAGACAGCTGGAAGTAGCCTCCCGATCCCAGGCCCTGGTTCTCATGGGGGACTTCAGCCACCCCGATATCTGCTGGAAAGACAACACAGCTAGGCACAAACAGTCCTGGAGGTTCCTGCAGAGCATTGCTGACAACTTCTTGACACAGGTGGTGGAGGAGCCAACAAGGAGAGGTGTGCTGCTGGACCTCGTACTAACAAACAAAGAAGGACTGGTGGAAGATGTGAAGGTCGGGGGCTGCCTTGGCTGCAGTGACCATGAGATCGTGGAGTTCAGGATCCTGCGAGGAGGCAGCAGGGCACCAAGTAGGATCGCAACCCTTGACTTCAGGAGAGCAAACTTTGGCCTCTTCAGGGACCTACTTGGAGGAATCCCATGGGTTAGGGCCCAAGGGGGTTCAAGATAGCTGGTTAATATTCAAACATCACTTCCTCCAGGCTCAAGAGCAGTCCATCCCTATGAGTAGGAAGTCAAGCAAAGGAGGCAGGAGTCCTGCATGGATGAGCAAGGAGCTCCTGGCAAAACTCAACCAGAAGAAGGAAGTCTACAGAAAGTGGAAAGGGGGACAGGCCACTTGGGAGGAATATAGGAACGTTGTCAGAGTATGCAGGGATGCGACGAGGAAGGCTAAGGCCCGTTTGGAATTAAATCTGGCTAGAGATGTCAAGGACAGCAAAAAGGGCTTCTTCAAATACATCAGTAGCAAGAGGAAGACTAGGGAAAATGTGGGCCCTTTGCTGAACGGGGTGGGTGCCCTGGTGACGAAGGATGCAGAGAAGGCAGAGTTACTGAATGCCTTCTTTGCTTCAGTCTTTACTGCTCAGGCCAGCCCTCAGGAACCCCAGATCCTGGAGGCAAGAGAGAAAGTCTGGAGGAAGGAAGACTTTCCCTTGGTGGAGGAGGAGTGGGTTAGAGATCATTTAAGCAAACTTGACACCCACAAATCCATGGGCCCTGATGGGATGCACCCACGAGTACTGAGGGAGCTGGCGGACATTATTGCTAAGCCACTCTCCATCATCTTTGAAAGGTCATGGAGGACAGGAGAGGTGCCTGAGGACTGGAAGAAAGCCAATGTCACCCCAGTCTTCCAAAAGGGCAAGAAGGAGGACCCAGGGAACTACAGGCCAGTCAGCCTCACCTCCATCCCTGGAAAGGTGATGGAGCAGCTCATCCTGGAGGCCATCTCTAAGCATGTGGAGGACAAGAAGGTGATCAGGAGTAGTCAGCATGGCTTCACCAAGGGGAAATCATGCCTAACCAATCTGATAGCCTTCTATGATGGAATGACTGGCTGGGTAGATGAGGGGAGAGCAGTGGATGTTGTCTACCTAGACTTCAGCAAGGCTTTCGACACTCTCTCCCATAGCATCCTCATAGACAAGCTCAGGAAGTGTGGGTTAGATGAGTGGACAGTGAGGTGGATTGAGAACTGGCTGAATGGCAGAGCTCAGAGAGTTGTGATCAGTGGCACAGAGTCTAGTTGGAGGCCTGTAGCTAGCGGTGTTCCCCAGGGGTCAGTACTGGGTCCAGTCTTGTTCAACTTCTTCATCAGTGACCTGGATGAAGGGACAGAGTGCACCCTCAGCAAGTTTGCTGACGATACAAAACTGGGAGGAGTGGCTGATACACCAGAGGGCTGTGCTGCCATTCAGAGAGACTTGGACAGGCTGGAGAGGTGGGCAGAGAGGAACCTCATGAAGTTCAACAAAGGCAAGTGCAGGGTCCTGCACCTGGGGAGGAATAACCCCATGCAGCAGTACAGGTTGGGGGCTGACCTGCTGGAAAGCAGCTCTGCCGAGAAGGACCTGGGAGTGCTGGTGGACACCAAGTTAAGCATGAGGCAGCAATGTGCCCTTGTGGCCAAGAAGGCCAATGGTATCCTGGGGTGCATCAGGAAGAGTGTTTCCAGCAGGTCGAGGGAGGTGATTCTCCCCCTCTACTCAGCCCTGCTGAGGCCACATCTGGAGTACTGCGTCCAGTTCTGGGCTCCCCAGTACAAGAGGGATGTGGCACTACTGGAGCAAGTCCAGCGAAGGGCCACAAAGATGATTAGGGGACTGGAGCATCTCTCTTATGAGGAAAGGCTGAGAGAGCTTGGCCTGTTTAGCTTGGAGAAGAGAAGGCTGAGAGGAGATCTTATCAATGTGTACAAGTATCTGAAGGGAGGGTGTCGAGAGGATGGGGCCAGACTCTTTTCAGTGGTGCCGAGCGACAGGACGTGAGGCAACAGGCACAAACTGAAACACAGACACTTCCATCTGAACATGAGGAAAAACTTTTTCACTGTGAGGGTGACAGAGCACTGGAACAGGTTGCCCAGAGAGGTGGTGGAGTCTCCTTCTCTGGAGATATTCAAAACGCGCCTGGATGCAATCCTGTGCAATGTGCTCTAGGTGACCCTGCTTGAGCAGGGGGGTTGGACTAGATGATCTCCAGAGGTCCCTTCCAACCTCAGCGATTCTGTGATTCTGTGATTCCAGCAGGGAAGTAACGACATGTTGTGAGTCTAGTACATCTCTTGATCTTCGGATAACACTATGTATGCCTATGTTACTCAAAGCTCTGGCCTTGCCAGGCAGATACAAAACAACTGAGAAATATCGGGGGCAGAGGTCTTTTGGCAAGACATTGGTTGTTGAAATACTGTACATGTGTTTCACTGCCCATTACATAGCTGATTATATACTTACCTCAATAGCTCTATTAACTCCCAGCAATTCCTTGTTTGACCCCTTTGCCTTTTTTTTCTCAGCAAGGTGGAGCATGGCCTTTTACAGGCTTCTTTATCTCTGCTGGTTTTAGCTTTGGAATCTAAACATCCTTGAAAAGAAGAGGTCAATAGGTATTGGGGCATCCATCCAGCAGGCCATCACATCGTAAAGTCAGAAGCAGCAGCTGGATGAGGCTTGAAGGGGACCCTTAGGCCTGTTCATACAGAATCACAGAATGGTTGCAGTTGGAAGGGACCTTTAGAGATCATCTAGTCCAACTCCCCTCCTCATGCAGGGCCACCTAGACCACGTTGCACAGGACTGTGTCTGATGACAGCTTTCAATATCTCCAAGGAAGGAGACTCCACAACCTCTCTGGGCAACCTGTTCCAGTACTCTGTCACCCTCACAGGAAAGAAGTTTTTCTCTACGTAGTCAGACAGGACAGAACTTCCTGTGTTTCAGTTTGTGCCCATTGCCTCTTGTCCTGTTGCTGGGCACCACTGAAAAGAGCCTGGCTCTGTCTTCTTTACACCTGCCCTTCAGATATTTATACACAGCGATAAGATCCCTCTGAGACTTCTCTTCTCCAGGCTAAACAATCCCAGTCCTCTCAGCCTTCCCTCATATGACAGACACGCTGCTCCCTTAATCATCTTTGTAGCCCTTTGCTGTACTCATTCCACGAGCTCCCTATCTCTCTTGTACTGGGGAGCTCAGAACTGAACACAGTGCTCAAGGTGCGGCCTCACCAGGGCTGAGTAGAGGGGAAGGATCACCTCCCTCGACCCGCTGGCAATGTTCTTCCTCACGACACCCAGGATACCACTGGCCTTCTTGGCCACAAGGGCACGTTGCTGCTTCATGGTCAACTTGTTGTCCACCAGCTCTCCCAGGTCCTTCTCCGCAGAGCTGCTTTCCAGCAGGTCAACCCCCAACCTGTACTGGTGCATGGGGTTATTCCTCCCCAGGTGCAGAACTCTGCACTTCCCCTTGTTGAACTTCATGAGGTTCCTCTCTGCCCACCTCTCCAGCTTGTCAAGGTCCCTCTGAATGGCAGCACAGCCCTCTGGTGCATCAGTCACTGCTCCCAGTTTTGCATCATCAGCACACTTACTGAGGGTGCACTCTGTCCCTTCATCCAGATCACTGATGAAGAGGTTGACCAGTATGGGACCCAGTGTTGACCCCCGGGGAACACCGCTAGCTACAGGCCTCCAACTAGGCTTTGCGCCACTCATCACAACCCTCTGTGCTCTGCAGTTCAGCCAGTTCTCAGTCCACCTCACTGTCTGCTCATCTAGCCTGTACTTCAGCTTGCTTATGAGGATGCTATGGCAGACAGTGTCCAAAGCCTTGCTGAAGTCAAGGTAGACAACATCCATTGCTCTCCTCTCCTCTGCCAAGCCAGTGATACTATCGTGGATGGCTAACGGGTTGGTTAAGCACGATTTCCCCTTGGTGAAGCCATGCTGACTACTCCTGATCACCTTCTTATCCTTCACATGCTTAGAGATGGCATCCAGGATGAGCTGCTCCATCACCTTTCCAGGGATGGAGGTGAGGCTGACTGGCCTGTTGTTCCATGGACCCTCCTTCTTGCCCTTTTTGAAGATTAGAGTGACATTTGCTTTCTTCCGGTCCTCAGGCACCTCTCCTGATCACCATGACCTTTCAAAGATGATTGAGAGTGGCCTAGCAATGATGTCAGCCAGCTCCCTCAGCACTTGTGGGTGCATCCCATCAGGTTCTATGTTGTGTACGTCCAGTTTGCTTAAGTGCTGTATACTTCCTTCTTATATTTGAGTTTTGCCAGGAGCTCCTTGTTAATCCAAGCAGGTCTGCTGCCACCTTTGCTCGACTTCCTGCTCATTGGGATGGACTGTTCTTGAGCTTGGAGGAGGTGATCCTTGAATATCAACCAGCTTTCTTGGACCCTCCTTCCCTCTAGGACCCTATTCCATGGAATTCTTCCAAGCAGATCCCTGAACCCTGCTCTCCTGAAGTCCAGGATTTTGATCCTGCTTTTTGCCCTGCTCCCTTCTCTCTGGATCCTGAACTCCACCATCTCATGGTCATTGCAGCCAAGGTTGCTCCCAACCTTCACATCCCCAACCAGCCCTTCCTTGTTTGTAAGTACAAGGTCCAGCACATCACCTCTCCTCACTGACTCCCCTATCATCTGTCTCAGGAAGCTGTCATTGATGTTCTCCAGGAATCTCCTGGCTTGCTTGTGCCCTGCTGTGTTGGCTCTCCAGCAGATACTGGGGTGGTTAAAGTCCCCCATGAGGACGAGGCCCTGTGAACATGAGACTACTTCTAGCTAGAAGAAGGCCTCATATACTTCTTCCTGATCAGGTGGCCTATAACAAGCACCCACAACAATGTCACCCATATTAGTCTGCCCCTTAATCCTTACCCATAAGCTCTCAGTCAGCCCGTTGTCCACCCCTAAGCAGAGCTCCATACATTACAGCTGCACTCTCAAATAAAGGGCATATATCATACCATTTGCTTCTTTGGCCTTATCCCAAGAACCTGCTGGTATCATGGCATATATTCCACACTGATCTCGTGGCCTTTTTCTGTGCACTGTGCTGCCAAGCCCACTTCCATCTCACTGAGGCCCACTTCCAGCTTCTTCTTCATCAGCTCTCTGGCACTTACATTCCTCACCTGGATTATGAAAGCTTGTGTCACTCTTTTTTTTTTTAAAGTATTTGGTTCTGCAGTCAGATTGGTGCAGTTTCTGGGGTCCCTCCTTTATGAATGTGGCATTGGTCCTGAGTGAGGTCTTTATTATCTTTCCAAATGGTACCCAGAATAACCATGAGTCTTGCAGCAATATTTCTGTCCAGGTTGGATGGTCAGGCTCAGAGGGGGGTGGTTAATGGATCATACTCTGCCTGAAGGCCAGTAACAAGTGGAGTACTACAGGAGTCTGTGCTGGGACCTGTCCTGTTTAACATCTTTATCAATGACCTAGAGGAGGTGATGGACTGCACTCTTGTCAGGTTTGCAGAAGATACCAAACTGGTGGTGGGGGAGGAGGGTTACCAGCAGATACACTTGAGGGCAGGGCTGCTATCCAGAGGGACCTAGTCAGGCTGGAGGAATGGGCAGACAGGAACCTTGTGCAATTCTGCAAGGAGAAATGCCAAGTCCAGCCCCTGGGAAGGAAGAGTCCCTTGCAGCAATGCAGACTGGGGCCTGACTGGCTGGGGAACAGCTCTGCTGGAAAGGCCCTGGGGCCTTGGTGGGCAAGCTGAACCCGAGCCTGCAGTGACCTCTGGCAGTAGAGGAGGCCCACAGCACCCTGGGCTGTATTAATAGGAACACAGACAGAAGACTGAGGGAAGAGATTAATCCCCCTCCATGCAACACTCGTGAGACCACATCTAGATACAGTGTCCAGTTTTGGGCCCTCCAATACAGGAAAGACATTGACAAACTACAGCGAATTCAGTGGAGGGCACTAAAGTGGTGAGGGGGCTGGAGCAGCACTTGGGCTAGGAAGAGAGGCTAAAGGAGCTGGACTTGTTCAGTCTGGGGAAGAAGAGGCTTCAGAGGGACCTCAGAGCAGCCCTCCAGTATCTACAAGGACACTATCCAGGAGAAGGAAACAGGCTCTTCTCAGTGCTGCATGGTGGGAGGATGAGAGATAACAGGCATTATTCGAAACAGGAGAGATTCAGACTGGATATAAATAAAAACCTTTCCATCATGAGGACAGACAAGCAGTGGGACAGGTTGCCCAGGGAGGTTGTGCAGTCTCTGTCCTTGCAGGTTTTCAGCACCAGGCTGGATAAAGCCCTGAGCAACCTGATCTGACCTCAGAGCTGACCCTGCTTTGAGCAGGAGGTTGGACTAGAGACCTCCTGAGGTCCCTTCCTACCTGAATAATCCTACATTCCTACGATCCTATGATCCAGCTCACACAATTCTTTCTCAGTACCCTCTTCTTTCTTTCAACACAGAGCTTCTGCACAGAGCTGCAGGTCAGCTTTTGTATTCAAATCCTCACTAATATCCATGCCTTTAATGAATAATTTTCTCGTCTCCCAAGCACCATGGGGAAACATCTTAATTCTGTAATTTTAGTTCAAGTCAAACATATTCAAATATAGACTCTAAGAGAATTAATCACTTCCAGAAACTCAAGAAAAGTGATTATTCTCCTTGGCACTTGTATCTACACTACTTGATCTAATCTTGGGCCACCCCAGTAGGAGAGAGATCATGATAGACTGAAAGGAGTCCAACAAAGAGTCAATAAGACAGTCAGGGGGCTGGAGCCCAGGGTGTACAAGGCTGAGAGAGCTGGGCCTGTTTAGCCTGGAAAAGGTGAAGTGTAGGGGGGATTGAATTGCAACTTTCACTATCTGAAGTGGGTATTACAAAGACAAAGAAGCCAAACTCTGCTCAGCGAAAGCACCAGAGGCATCAGCACAATTTGCAGCAAGGGAAATACAGCCTAGCTCTAAGGGAACAGTCCTTCCCCACACGAGCAGTGCTGCTGGGAGGCAGGGCCCCAAATGGTGGGGGATCTCCATCCTCAAGATTGCCCAGACTCACCTGGACATGGCCCTGAGCAACCTGCTGTGGCCATGAAGTTGGCCCTGCTGCGAGCTGGGGTTGGACTGGAGACCTCCAGGGTACTGCCAAGCCTGAGCTTGGCTGTGATTTTGTGATTCTGGTTAAGAGCATCCTCTGCCTCAAGTCTTTCTCTAGCCATCACAGCATCAGTTGGTCCAATAGTTAGGTATTACATCTATTATCTTCTTTGTGTCTTTTATACTTTTATGGCCATAACCCAACTTCTATCATTTAAAAAAATTATTTCTGGACCCATACTTATAATATACTATAGAACTATCCTAGGTACTTTTAAATACTTGTTTTTAACTAAGAAAATCCACCACATCATTACAAACCTATCAAGTCTCTTCATAAATTATGTTGATTGAATGATCTGTTTTTTAACACACAAGCACCCAACCCTTTCTTGAAATAAACCACTTGGAAGCAATCATACAGCCAAGCTACCATTGGAGAGGTATGACGAAGTGTAGATGTGTGGTACTACCTTACCTGTTACCTACCTTACATACCTTACAAGGAGGCCAGCCTGGGACTTTCCAGTTCTCGCAGGTTTCCTCCTCCTCTGTGCAGCAGGACTGGTGGAGTTTGCAATCTGCTGGCCCCACCTTGTGGAGGACTTCATCTGAAATGAGCTACATTAACGGCAGAATTATAATCCTGGCAGCTGCATGAATACTTGGTTTCCAGAGGGTCTCATTTTGAACCCACGGGTCACCTGCTTACCGTATAGCCAGACCAGTCTCTCACGCAGACTGAAGACATATTCACGGCTCGCCTTTTGGAAACTCCGAGAGGAAGAAGGAGCTGAAGCTGACAGGAGCTCTCGGTGCTGTGAATTTATTTGCATGCCACCTTTGAAGAGCTCTCCTCAGACTCGGGAAACCTTTCAAGCAAATCTTTTAGTCCGGGCCCAGTGCGCTGATGTGCGTGGGCCCTCTCACGCTGCTGTGCTCCTCTTGCCGCTCCTCCCAATGGCGAGCCCTCGCGTAGCTGGAGGATGACTTTGAGAGAGCTCGGTGAGGGGCAGAAATGACAGTGCTTCAGCGCGGGGGGGGGGCTCAAGGCTCTGCCCAAAAGTGCCCCTTGAAGGGGGCTTTGACAGCCTCTGCACACGCCGTGAGAATGTGTTTTAGTGTAGGTGCACACGCGAGCTCGTGTATGGCAGCGTGTCTTAGCTACGGTACATAGCTGTGGTACACCACGTACGTCTTAATGCGGGCACACAGTGTGTGCGTGTGTCCGTGCCTGTGTCCCGAGGGGGCAGACCCGCGAGGGTGCCCGCCCCCGGGCGGGACGGGGCGGGGCGGCCGGGCCATGGCGCGGGTGCTGGTGGTGGGCGCGGGGCTGACGGGCAGTGCCTGCGCGGCGCGGCTGCGGGGGATGGCGCCGGGCCGCCTCGAGGTGTGGGACAAGGCCCGCGGCGCAGGTGGGGCCGCGACGGGACGGGGGGGCGGGCGGACAGGGGGAGGGGGAGGGGGAGGGGGAGGGGGAGGCGCGCGCGGGCGCGCGCCCGCTGCTAGGCGGCGCGTCACGTCACGGGGCGCCGCCTGACTGGCTGTCGCGCAGGGGGCCGCATGAGCACGAGCCGCAGCGCGCGGGACGCCGCCTGCACCGCCGACCTGGGCGCGCAGTACCTTACGCTGGAGACGGGGCGCGCAGGCCCGCGCCGCAGGTGAGCGCAGCGCCCCCGCGCCCCTCCCCCCGCCCGGGCGGGCGGGCGCGCGCTGGTAACGGGTGGCGGTTGGCGGGTGGCTGGGCGCGCGGCCGAGTCGCCGCGCCGTTGGGGGAGCGCGCGCCTCAGGGGGGCTTCTGGCCCCGCGGCGTCGCCGAGGGAAGGGGCGCGGGGCCTGTCGCCCCTGGCGTATCGGAGTAGCCCCATCCCCGAAAGATTCGGCGTCTTCCTCTGAGTAAAATAAAAGCTTGCTTCAGATCTAAAGAGTTGCCTCCTTGGCACAAGCGCGTGTCTGTGGAAACCTGGAAGGTGTTCGCCTGCAGGCGCCCATAGTTCCATTGCCACGGTGATATTTGGCCTATGAATGCCTGCACCCTGCTTCTGTCACCCTGACCTCGCTTTATCCTGTTCTCCCAGATGTGTATCTGGCTGTGGAGAGCTCTGCTTATTTAACATAGCGAGGTCTGGGCGGGATGCCTGCAGCAGTGCGCAGCCTGGATGAAGTGCTGCAGAGTCTGTTGTCCTCCTGGGGCTGACTGCCACCGATTGACTGACTGATTGTGGGATGATTTTTGCCCCCAGCTGTCCCTCAGTTTGCTTTCGTTCGCTGTTCTTGTTCTCACATTTGAGATTCCTTCATATCTGCACATCAAGCTCCTGGCTGAACATAACCTTTTTTCTGTCCCTGCCCTTGGCAGCAGGGAACACAGTTGAGAAAGTCAAGGACAAAGCAGGTGACAGTGGGCGGGGAGATCATTTTTGGTCAGACAGGTTCAGTTGTGAAACAGCCTTCCCAAAAATATCAGGCTCTCCGTTTGATTCATTTCATGCATGTTGGAAAACATCATCTTTGACAAATCCATCCACTGTAAGAAATGCAGAGGAATACAGCCAAATGCCCATCTTTTCAATCTGTGAAGATCTTTGCTTTCAAGAACCAACGTACCTTGGAGTCGCTTAAACATTGTGGTAAAGGCTGTAGATGGCAGAGAAAAGCTAGGTATGAAAGAAAAAGCAAGAATTCTTTTAATTTAGTTTCTTGCTTTGTGGGGCTATGAAATCTCTACCTTTGGAAGAGCTGTCACTTGACTGCAGAGATGGAGGAAAATCATGTTTGTTATGATCAGAGGCTTGTTTGAACTTGCTCATTGCATGGGACAATTTACAGTAGACTTAGGAAGGGGGTGGTGATGTAATGATGGTAAGTTATAAATGATGCAAGGTGTTCGTACTAATACCAAGTTGTGTGAAAGTTGTGTTTCAGACCCCACATCCAGCTCCTGGAACTTTCCTGCACTTCTTCAGTACAGGAGTGGAGAGTCAGTTTGTACAAATATTCAAAATTTTAAATAACTTTCCTTCATACTCCTTCCACAGTTAACTCTTTCAAATTTCTGGCTGAAGGGAAACTTTCGAGTCAAACTGCTTTCTAACAGATTTGTATTGCAGGAGGATGTAGGTAGGGTTGATTTCTTATAAAAAGCCAGGCCCCGTAAAGTAGCAAGATAGTTTGTCTTTTTATAGCTATGGTTAGTGTTCTTGCATAGTTTGGGTTGAAACACAGGTTGTATGAGGCAGGTAAAAACTGTTCTGTAAACTCAGAAGTTATGCCGGTCTTGGCTTCAGTTACAAAAAATGATGACAGCTGCTGTGCATTTTCGTGCAGTGTATTTTCTTATCTGTGTTGTTTTAAGCTTCTATGAGGAACTTCTGTCCCATGGCATCTTGGAACCACTGACTGCACCCATTGAAGGAATGGTAGTGAAAGAAGGCTCTCACAATTACATGGCACCCCAGGGCACCTCCTCAGTTGTCGAGTATTATTTAAAACAGTCAGGTAATTTTTAGATGCCATTGTATGAAATGAAAGTTTTTAATTGTGTTTTTGACGGCATTCTTGAGCTGCTTTTCAAATTTAAATTTCCAATTAGGATGTTCAGGTTCTTTGTTTATGTATGCCTTGACGTTGCCTAAATGGATAAACGTGTCTGTAAGCTCTGTAAGTTTCCAAGTCCTGCAAGCACCTCACTGACTTCAGCTGCACTGCTGGCGTATAAAAATGTAGGTACAAGTCTAAGGTCTGTAGGATCAAGGACCAAGCTTACATTTACACTGTTCGTGTTAGTGTGTGAAAGTCAGATCTAACACAACTAGGACAGTCATAATTCAGTGGCAATGGGACTATACTGTGTTTGCATAGATGATTAAGAAGAAATTTGAGTTGTGTAAAACTTAAATAAAGTGAGTGTTTTGATTTTTCTCATAAGTGTATAGTTAATTTAACAACGCTGTTTAACTGAGTAGCTGGGAACATTGTTGATGAGCTACATCCTGTGTTCAGTAGAAATGAATGCTTATACAGGATATAAATCTGCTGTGTTGAAAGTTCTTTAGAAGTTCCTTAGAAGAGACTAAGAAGATCATATGCTAGTTTAAACTGTGTAACTTCTGCATTTGGTGTAACATGGCAGAACTATGTTATAGTGTTTAGTGACTAGTTCAACTCTGGTTTGAAAAATAATGTTAGCTTTATGGACTGTCAAGCTTTACACTTTTCATGTGACTGTTTTTTTTTTTAATTAGTTATTTTTTAGACCTAATACAAATAATTATATGTGTTCCTATCTTCTGATATGTAAAATATGCTAAAATGGGCAACTTCTCTAACCACTCTTTTTCGACTCCTGGATGTGTGCTCTGATCACTTACCCTTTGCCACCTCCTGTGCTCATCTGATTTCATTCTGCATTGGTTCAGCTCACTAAATCTGCAGAAAACTAATCTGACAAAGAAAGCAGTTCATAGTTTTCCACCAGTTTATTGAGCTGAATCATGTCAGCGAGGAGTCAGATGAATACCAGTCCTAGCACAAGGAAGGGATGAGAATATTTCAGCTGATAAGGATCTGTTCTTTTAATGTCATATGCTGGCTGTTAAATTGATTCAGCTGGGAAACTTCTGTGCGTTTTTTCTGTCAAATTTACTATTACACGTGTTTAACATTTCCTTTTTTGAAGCAGGTGCGGATGTCTTCTATGAACATCACATAACTCAAATCTCTCTTCGAGATGGGAAATGGGAAGTCTCCAGGAAAATGGGATCGCCAGAACAGTTTGATATAGTTATTCTCACAATGCCTGTTCCGCAAATTCTTCAACTACAAGGTGACATTGTAAACAGTAAGTTCATATCTCAGAGCTGCAGGTATTTAACCTAAAATGACAATTTAGCATCTGATATGACAAAAAATCACTCAACAGTCTGAGCTGTCAGTTACTTTCCCCCAGAACAGAAAGAAGCTGAAAACAATAGGAGACAGGCAATTTCAAGATTGTGTATGTTGTGCATGAGCAGTAATACCTTGACAGCAAAAATCTCTAAAGAGTTTTTTTTCCATGAGACAGTTTTACATCTGGTCTTTTCTGTGTGCCTCAGAAACAGAACTAGTCTTACTGTAACTTGAAAATAGCTACGTTAGTTTTGGTATTTATTGAATCCATGGAGATCCTCAGCTGGTCGCCAGGTGGTGGTTTTCTTGTTGCTATCTCTTTCTCAAGATCTCTTGCTGATTTTCAGTGTTATCGTCAGTTTATTTGCAAAAGGAATAACCCAGGGGGTAAGACTTGAATAACATCTGTAGTGTGGAAAACAAAAATAACTAGGATATTTCATGAGACTAAAATCATATGAAGTAGAGGGGAGGAAAAGAGCCAGAGCAGAATTTTTTGGTCTCAAGTTTGTAAGATGAAAACTGCTCAGACCCTCCAGCTTTGCAGCAAGCAGTAGCTTGTTTGCTGTTTCTGGCTGCCCCCTGGGGGTTGTATTCCCCAAACACAATTAGATCTCAGTTATCCTTTGGTGTTTTCTCTGGGTAAACGTGTTAACAGTGCCGTGGAGTCTTAGAAAGAGCAGTTCCGTGCTGAGAAAAGAAGCGCAAGTTCAGGTCTGGACAAGTTTACTGGCTTAGGTGCAGCATCTTGGGTGTTGCTTCCAGGGCCAGCTTTGCGCTGAACATTTGCATGCTTTGTGAAGCTGATCTTGCTCAAGTAAGCTCTGTGCAAAGTCAGTGTCCATCTACAGTGTGCTCCCAGCATTGTGGTTGCTGGGAGGGCTTGTTAGCTGAGGTACAGCCATGCTTGTGAGCAAATTTGATGTATTTGCCATGAGACTTGATCTAACTTAAGGAATCCTTGCAGAAGGGGGACTGTGAGGATTGACAAGGCAAAGGTCTTGATGCGGGTCTACAGGAGATGACTCTGAGGGCTGATGCTGAGGAGAAGGCAGCAGACCCAGCCAGACCTGCGCTGACTCTGGCAGAAACGTATGAAGTACACTGGACTCTGGATGTATCGCCTCAGGTACAGCACTGTACAAGGACATACTGCATCTGGCTAATAACCTCTCTTTGAACTCACCGTGCTGGCAGCAGTGCAAGGGCACCCGCGTGGCTCTATATGAGTCAGTTTTGGTTTGACAGGGCTTATTACCTCCTCGCTACCAGCTCCTGAAGTAGACACTTTAATGTATTTGTGTTTTTTCCACTCTCTGGGCTAAAGCAGCTCTACCAGTGCTCTAAAGATGAAGAGCTGACTGTAATACTTTGCTCATTATTCTCTACTGTATCTTGGATTTTACTGTGTTTAAATATGTGAGTCTGCTTTGGATACTGTCTGTCTGTTAAAAGACATCGGAGCAGTAGGAGAGGGCAGTTAGAGTGAGCCTCCAGGGCCTATCTGAAGGTGTTTCACAGTAATCAGAAGCTGTATGAGAGAAAAGAAGAGAAGAAAGTAGGGAAAAAAGGAGAAAGATAGATGGCAACAGGTCTTTGAGCTCCAGGACAGCATCTTAGGGTAGCAAAGGGAAAATTGATATCTGATCATGATAAGGAAGAGGAACATTTTTATTAGAGTCTCTTATTTTAAGCTTTATTATCTAAAGAGATAATTATCCCATAAGAACAGGACTTCTCTGCTTTTTATTGTTTTGTATACACTATCATTTATCCTTTCTTTTACCATAGTTAAGTAATGGTATCCCCACTAAATTTTCTTGGGTAGATGAGTGTGCTCTTTTGCTTCATACTCTGAATCATATGAGCAGGGTAAATGTATAGACATCATTTTTATAATTATATATTTCCCTAGTATTTGGGTTTCAGTGGCCGCATGTGCATTATTCTGCCATATAAAGATATAATAAACCAATGTTAAAAGAATTGCCTGACTGGTTGCTAACTGAAGCATGGCTTCACAAGCTTTAGAAAGTAAGAGGAGAGTGATGTATAACAGATGAAAAGATGAGTGTTAGAGCATGCCCCTGTCCCCAAGGAGAGACATGATCCCTATTTTTGGTAGGCATATTATGACATTAACATAGAGTATTAAGTGCCTGGAGTTCACAGTTCATAGCAGATATGAAACCTCAATAGCCCAGGCTGTACAAGTGCTTTGGGACAGGCATAACTAGGTGGCAGTTTGATTCTTTACTAGTGCGATTAATGGGATAAATGACAGTGGTAGTGGGTCTGACCAGCGGCCCATCCTGTCCAGCATCCTTTCTGATGGTGGTCAACGGTAAATGTCTTTGGAAGAAAACAGAGTAAGTGTGTAGTAACGTTTTCTCAAAATATTCCCCTAGGTTCCACCAGTCTGCATATCAAGGCCTTCCTGAAGCAGAATTGATGTCTTTAATTCTGTTGTTTTTTTCTTTTTCTTTCTTTTTTATTTCCTGAGTTGCAATAACCTGTCTTTTCTCCATTAGTTGTGAAAGGAGATCAGGGAGGCCAAGCCAGGCACATGCACTTGAGTAGTGTGGGAAATGTTGTACATCCTTTTTTCAAAGGAAAGCTGTTTTCTTTCAATACTTCTTCCCTAAAGAAATATCACATAGTGTCTCAGTTAGGAAAAGCACATGCTTAACTTCATAGTCCTGCAGAAGTTCAAGTTCCTTTGTGAAGCAGAACTGTTCTAATGAAAGTTTTTTCCACTTCTTGTTCAGTTTGAATGTGATAAATACCTTTACCTTCTTGATGTTCATCACCAAACCTGAAAACTTGTTCAGACCAACCTAAAAATAATACAGTAAGGTAAAAATATTTAACTCCTGTATAATTACATACTTGCTATCTGGGAGCTTACTCACACCATGTTACCTTCTGAGACTAGTGTCTAGAAGGATGTGTTCAGGGATTGAATAAATTCTTCACTTTATTAAAGCAGCAAGTGAAACATGTGAGAGCAGATAGACTGATTCAGTGGAACACTTACATATTTCTTGGCTTCCTCAAAAGAAGTTCTGATTTACATGAGTATGTAAAACATGAAAATTTTGAAATAAATTCAATTTAATACACATTTAATTCCCATGACATTTCAGTACATGGGGTAGTGGATGATGACTAGTGGATGGTGACATATGTACCTCATATGACTTCCTGGGTGTTTTGGGGCTCTTATCTTGGTTGAGAATGCTTTAAAAATATTTTAAAGTAATAAAAATAAAAATAAAACTTTGCTAAACATATCAGAAACCCTTGGAAGCAGAAGACCTCTAATTGTGTACCAGCTGTGCATTTCTGCCTCCTCTTAAAAAGGTTTTCATGGCAAATTGTTTCTCCTGTGATAATGAAACCCTTTCATGTACAAAATGTGGGCAGGTCCCTTTCAGAAGATATACTTAAAGTAAACAGTTCATTTCACTTGCTCCTAAAGTGCTGGAACTGTTGGATGCATTCCTCACAATCTTTTTCTTGATCTTCTTTATAACTGCAGGATTGACTTCTATCTGAGGGAACCCAGAAAGGAATTTTGTCGTCTTCTTCTTCCCATCTCTCTCCCTCTCTCTACCTTAATTCTGTGGGAGACTAGTTTCTTTGCCTAATACAGACTTCAAACCCATTGTTAATTCTTCATCTGAAACAACAGGGTTGACTCCCTGTGCCATGAAGTTCCCTAACAGTGGAGCTCTTCTCTTCCTTATTGCTGTTTCTTTAGGCTAAGAGGTGGAAGGGGAGAACATAAGGGAGATTTTTCAAAGCCTAAATGAAGGGTAGATTTCCGATTCTTTTAGACTTACAAAGGGCCCGGATACCTCACTCTGTCTCTAATTCTCAGCCTTGTATTGGTTGTATATTGAAGAACTGAATTTTGATGACACAGAATGGGCATTTCTTGGATCCACCTCTTGAGATTTAAGATGCAACTTCATGATGAGGTTAAGCCTGCTTAAATATGGATAGCTCCTGAAAGTGATAGCCCTTTCCTCTCCACACTGACAGTGTCCTACTGTTGCCCTTCTGTCAGCACTAGTAAGATGGGTAGCCACGCTGTGATTCAGATCAGATCCCTGTTCTGACTCAAAACTGACTCTGATAGTGTAAATGAATATGTTGGTTTTCGCTTGGTTCTGCAAGCTGATCTGACTTGCTGTGTGACTACCTAATGGCTGGTGTTGCTAGCCCATGGATGTGCTGAGGCTGCCTCCTTGCACTTAAAGCGAGTCAGTTATCTCTGTGCTCTGATGGGCCAAACAAAGAGACAGAATTTGATGATTTCTACTGGGAAACACATTTGTACATTTCTAACGTACCAACTGGTAATTCCAGCTGCTGCTAAAAGGGGAGATCCCTGCTCCTGGTTGCATACTTCCCCCTTGCTGTCCCTCAGGATTGGAGAAACCACTTTGCTGTGCTGCTGTGCTCATGCCACAGCTGAAGTAAAGGATGGTGTAAAAGGAAAGGGAGGACTTTCTCCTGGAAACAGCAGGCTGTGAAGTCAGCTCAAGTATCAGGTGTAACTCTGTCCTGAGACTGCAGGCAAGGGGCTTAAAGTGAAGGGAGGATTTAGAAGTGCATCCACCTTAATTGCTGATCTTGAAGGCCTTTATTATATAGAAGACAGACACTGAAGCCAAATGAAAGGTGTGCCTTGGTGGCCTCATGATAATATCCCAGTGACTGCTGAAGTAGTGGTGAGCTGTGTCAACACAAAGAGCTTTGGCCATTTCCCCAACAGTAAGCCCTCCTGTAAGCCCTGCTTTTTGACTGCAAACAGCTTTTACTTTACACCCTTCTATGCCTCAGTATACCATCTCTATTTTGACAACTTCCTAACTAGAGGCAGCCTGTTTAAAGGCCTTCCATATCCTTTACTGCTCTTTTCCTGTGTGAGGTTACTCTCAAATAGATGCCTTTTCACTTCAGTTTTTCTCCACACTGGAGACTGAACAAAGGACCTGTGCCAGATCCCATTTTAGCCACTTAGGTATAATTGAATCTATCGGTTCAAAGCCAAGTGAAGTTTTAGATGGATTTTGATGGAGGCTTGTTAGCGTTAACGTATAGATAAAGGCTGCAAAATAAGTGATGCTGCATAGGAGCAGCTGTGTGGAGTAGATGAGGCTTTGATCCATTAGTAAGCATCAGAATTAGGCTTTGATATAAATGTGTGAAATGACCTGGGTTGGAGTTGAATGTTCAAATGACTGATCAGAAGTGATAAACTTCCTCCAAGTGATCACTTCCTCCAGGCTCAAGAGCGGTGCATCCCTATGAGTAGGAAGTCAAGCAAAGGAGGTAGGAGACCTGCATGGATGAGCAAGGAGCTCCTGGCAAAACTCAACCAGAAGAAGGAAGTCTACAGAAAGTGGAAAGTGGAAAGTGGAAAGGGGGACAGGCCACTTGGGATGAATATAGGAATGTTGTCAGAATATGCAGGGATGCGACGAGGAAGGCTAAGGCCCGTTTGGAATTAAATCTGGCTAGAGATGTCAAGGACAGCAAAAAGGGCTTCTTCAAATACATCAGTAGCAAGAGGAAGACTAGGGAAAATGTGGGCCCTTTGCTGAACGGGGTGGGTGCCCTGGTGACGAAGGATGCAGAGAAGGCAGAGTTACTGAATGCCTTCTTTGCTTCAGTCTTTACTGCTCAGGCCAGCCCTCAGGAACCCCAGATCCTGGAGGCAAGAGAGAAAGTCTGGAGGAAGGAAGACTTTCCCTTGGTGGAGGAGGAGTGGGTTAGAGATCATTTAAGCAAACTTGACACCCACAAATCCATGGGCCCTGATGGGATGCACCCACGAGTGCTGAGGGAGCTGGCGGACATTATTGCTAAGCCACTCTCCATCATCTTTGAAAGGTCATGGAGAACAGGAGAGGTGCCCGAGGACTGGAAGAAAGCCAATGTCACCCCAGTCTTTAAAAAGGGCAAGAAGGAGGACCCAGGGAACTACAGGCCAGTCAGCCTCACCTCCATCCCTGGAAAGGTGATGGAGCAGCTCATCCTGGAAGCCATCTCCACGCATGTGGAGGAAAAGAAGGTGATCAGGAGTAGTCAGCATGGCTTCACCAAGGGGAAATCATGCCTAACCAATCTGATAGCCTTCTATGATGGAATGACTGGCTGGGTAGATGAGGGGAGAGCAGTGGATGTTGTCTACCTAGACTTCAGCAAGGCTTTTGACACTGTCTGCCATAGCATCCTCATAGACAAGCTCAGGAAGTGTGGGTTAGATGAGTGGACAGTGAGGTGGATTGAGAACTGGCTGAATGGCAGAGCTCAGAGAGTTGTGCTCAGTGGCACAGAGTCTAGTTGGAGGCCTGTAGCTAGCGGTGTCCCCCAGGGGTCAGTCCTGGGTCCAGTCTTGTTCAACTTCTTCATCAATGACCTGGATGAAGGCACAGAGTGCACCCTCAGCAAGTTTGCTGACGATACAAAACTGGGAGGAGTGGCCGATACGCCAGAGGGCTGTGCTGCCATTCAAAGAGACTTGGACAGGCTGGAGAGGTGGGCAGAGAGGAACCTCATGAAATTCAACAAAGGGAAGTGCAGGGTCCTGCACCTGGGGAGGAATAACCCCATGCAGCAGTACAGGTTGGGGGTTGACCTGCTGGAAAGCAGCTCTGCTGAGAAGGACCTGGGAGTGCTGGTGGACACCAAGTTAAGTATGAGGCAGCAATGTGCCCTTGTGGCCAAGAAGGCCAATGGTATCCTGGGCTGCATCAGAAAGAGTGTTGCCAGCAGGTCGAGGGAGGTGATTCTCCCCCTCTACTCAGCCCTGGTGAGGCCACATCTAGAGTACTGCGTCCAGTTCTGGGCTCCCCAGTACAAGAGGGATGTGGCACTACTGGAGCAAGTCCAGCGAAGGGCCACAAAGATGATTAGGGGACTGGAGCATCTCTCTTATGAGGAAAGGCTGCGAGAGCTGGGCCTGTTTAGCTTGGAGAAGAGAAGGCTGAGAGGAGATCTTATCAATGTGTACAAGTATCTGAAGGGAGGGTGTCGAGAGGATGGGGCCAGACTCTTTTCAGTGGTGCCGAGCGACAGGACGCGAGGCAATGGGCACAAACTGAAACACAGACACTTCCATCTTAACATGAGGAAAAACTTTTTCACTGTGAGGGTGACAGAGCACTGGAACAGGTTGCCCCGAGAGGTGGTGGAGTCTCCTTCTCTGGAGATATTCAAAATGCGCCTGGATGCAATCCTGTGCAATATGCTCTAGGTGACCCTGCTTGAGCAGGGGGGTTGGACTAGATGATCTCCAGAGGTCCCTTCCAACCTCAGTGATTCTGTGATTCTGTGAAACGATTCACCCCTTTCAAAAATTCACCCTTTTGCTGCCTTGGTCTGGAGGTTATTCTGTCACGTCTGTACTTCTCCCATGCGTGAGAGTATTTAACTCCCTAAATAGTTTATTTTTAAACAGTGGTACCATAAATGATCACCATAAGCTGCTAAGCATGCTGCATGCTTATTTAATACCAGACTAGTTTGGACACCTATGCTAATGTTTTCAGAGATGTGTCCTGAAAATTAGGCTCCTAAATTTGTAGTTAGGTGCTTCAGCAAAAGCATCCTACACATGTGCACGTTGTGAGTTCCTCGTCATTGCAAAACCGATGTGTGCGACTGCACTGGACTATGTGAATGGCTAGGACTTGGCCAACAAGTTACCATAGTTTAGGTGCCTTTGTGTTCAGTGACAAATCTGGTCTTAGACTTGTAAATGTTTACCTATATCTTTATTTAGAGATATTTAAAAGTTTAATGTCCTGTTGAAAAGTCAATGAGATCAGGTTTATAAATTTGAAACGGTCAAAAATTTTACCTTCACACTTACTAGTTCTTGGTTTATGTTTTGGCTTTAAGAGTGAAGACTAGCAAAAGGGGGAGTCACAGACTACTTGAGGGAGGTCTCCTTTCCCCTCCCAAGTTCTTTTTTCATTTATTTACATGATGCTCAGAGAATTAAAATTATGAACTAATGAGGGAGATAAATCCTCACCTACATCCCAAATTTTCTATTCAGTTTATTGGGTTGATTTATTAGTTTCAGACTTTTTCTGTCTTTAATGTTTTAGATGAGACTTTAGGCTGAATTGTGAAGCTGTACTTAGGAGGAGACAGAGTTCTATGGCCTTTGGCAGTCTAGAACTGTCATTTAAATAGACTGCGTGAGAAATGGCTGTTTCAGAGTTACTTCACTTTGGGGGCAAAGCCAAAACTTGCTTTGATCGATGGAGAGATATATGCGTGTAGGCACACACCATATATATATATATATATATATATATATATATCTGTATGTATGTATGTATTTAATATATAAAATATTTTGTTCCATTTGCTTATGTTCTTTTGTTCTGTTTATTTGTATTCTTTGGAATGAGCCAGCATTTATCAACTTTTACGTGAAAGGGAGTAGGAAAGGCAGTGAGTTGCCTATGGCCAATCTTTTCAGAAACTGTTATATTCATTTCTTCTGCAACTGTTATGCCCAAATGGACTTACCAGTTGGATATTTAGCAGTAGCAGACATGAAATCGTAATGCTGATGGAAGTCATAAGGTTTGAAATCTGTTAAACTGGAATTTTTGTTGAATTGGTGATCTGTGATATAGGCATTCTTATGGCTGTTTCATACTGGTATCTGATGAAGTTACCCTTTACTGACTTTGTTTTGGATGGTTTCCATTAATAAATTTATGTGTACTGTGTTTACTTGAAGTTACAGTAGAATTATCAAACAAAATTTTTCAAAAAAAAACTTTTTGCAATGTCTTCATTTTTCCTCACATTCTCTTCTTCTTTATATACCACATGGTATCTGAAGAGTTAGCAACTCTTTAAGCATTTTAAATAGTTAAAGTTTAGTACTAGTGTTGTGTTGAGGCAGAAGGGAGAAATGTTTAGCTACTTGCAACGTGTTTAGAACAACAATAGGTGGCAGCAATCAAATAATCTTTAGGACATCTAAATTTGAAGGACTACTTTAAATTTAGTGCACTAATTTCTATTTGGGCTGTGTATATTTTGGTAGTGATTACTGTGGTTATGCAGAAGGTAAAAAGAAAATGAATAAATGTGTGTCTGAGTTTCGTAATGTAAATTTATTGTCAAAAAAGGGATAAACTGTCTTAAAAGCAGAATCTTTGCAAATTAAAGGACTAGATTTTACAAATATTCATCATCTAATGAATATTTTAGACATAACAGGCTGCTATATTGTCTGCCATTGTTAGAATAATCCTAGAAGTCTATACTGGTTTGCGTATGTTCACTAAGTAATCCTTTTTTGTGTATTTTCAAATGAGATTGGCAAACATATTTATCAGTTCTGTTTTTATTAAGACATTTAGTAATGAAGCAATTAAAGGTTGCAACAATTTACAGCAATTTTTATCTGTGTGTTCAGAATGTTTTCATTAAGTTGCTTTACTTGGAATTAAAATTTACGGTTTTGCATAATAATCTGCTAATAAAAATGAATGCCTCGGCTTTTGTTTCAGGCTTGACCTAATTTTTATTTTTCATCTGTGTAAATGTCCCACATGCTTTATAAATAATACAAGCTGATGAGAAGATGCAAGTAGAAGAGGAATATATTTCCTTAAGGACTCTTTAAAATGTGAATAAGGAAAGCAAAACTTGGAGTTTTCACCGGTCCCAAGTTCTTGCTGAGCACTTTCTGTGTATGTATTTATTTTTTGATAGAATGATGACAAATTCTGAATTTTGTAGGTCCATTTCCAAACAAACTTAGTAGGGCTTTTCCAGACTTTGGATTTATTCTCATTACCTAACATATCTAAAATGTCTGTTGTAAACATGTACGCCAAATTGTTAATGACTTATCAGACCCTAGGAGTTGAGGTCAGACAGTACAAATATTTGTGCTTTCTGGTAATACAAGTAGTTATTAGTTTTGAGTGAGTGTAGCTGTTGATATTAATGTGGTGTTTTAAAATCATGTCACTTATCTGAAATAGAAGCATCCTACTAGTGACTGAGGTTGTGGAAGTGGTAGGATCAGTGTTGGTAAAATTGTGTGATACGCTGACAGAAGTGTGAGACAGCCGTGGTTTGGATGATCAGTGCTCTGGCAGAAATGCAGGACATCTCTCTCCTTAGTGCAACCCACTACCCTTGTCCACGAGAGAGCTGTTTACACCATGTAACAGGACACAATACAGCTCTTCTTAGCCAACTTTTTGGTTAGGATGTGTTTTCCATTTCGTTTTTGACTGCGAAATTCACCTGTCATTCAGTGAATGGCATCCTGTCCCCATCTCCCACTGCCAGCCTCTGCTTACCTTCCACTGCAGCTTCTTGAACCCTTCAGTGAGTTGTTCTGACTCACCAGTCCTCCCCCAAATATATATTATTCATACACACATATATAAAAAATATAGGGAGAAAGTATATGCATACATATCTATATATATATATGTAGTTTTTGCTAGATCAAGGAGTTAGATTAGTTCATGTAAGGCTCTGATGAGCACCAGAAAGCAGGCAGAAAGGAAAGGATGGGACTACACATCTCGGAGCAGAGGATGGACTAAGGAGGAGCATCGGGAAAGATCAGAGTAGGCTGTGCATGACCTGAAGACTGTCTGACTTACCTAGCCTATTTTTAGGTGTTTCTTTATCTAGAGTGCTTATTACAGACTTTTTTTCTATAGTTATTAAACACATTGAAAGCCTATTAAAAGTAAAGCAAATTACCACACCAATTCCAGTGACCCTCCTCGTTTGAGAACAGTGATGATTAAGCCAAATCTGTGTCAGCGTAGGAGGTTTGAAAAGGAGAGAACAAAATGGGATATATACTAGATGCGGGGCTGCTTTGGATTTTCTTGTTGTCAGTTAACACTGCCTGCTCTTGTCTGGTAAAAAGCTGAAACTTTGATTTGACAGATATCAGAATAAAGCAGAAGAAACCAAGATATGGTGCTGGAAGAGAAAAATCTTCTGCCTTTTGTCTATCTGGAGATAATAAGACTTCCGACTTGGAGGGAGCAGGGCAGCTGCTTCCCCCTAGTTCCTCTGGCCTGACCAGCATGACAGCTCTTAGCAGAAATCCTGCAGGAGGGCTGCACTACCTCAGAGCATTTCTTTTCAGTGCCTGGTAACATTATAGAAACACTTCTTCTAGGCTTCCACCTTACCTCCAGAAAGTCAGTTGTACCAGTACAACTGTCTGTGGGACCACGTGGATTAAAAATACCCACCCCCCTCCCTTCCCCCCCCCCAAAAAAAAGTGGGGGATTTATTTTTAGCAGGATCAGTTGTGTGATCTTCAGTCACCATGTGGCCCACAGACAGTTGCACTGGCACAGTTTGCAGTTTCAAAGAGGAGAGGAGAGTAGCACACGATCTGGGCAAGTGATTGACCCTCATGAGCAAAGAAGTGCTCATGAATCTATGGTTTGAATTAGCTTAGGTTTCCTGTGTAGTCCCAGAAGAGATTCAAAGCACCTGCACCTCAAACTGGCAGCAAATTGCGCCAATTTAACTAAACTGTTTAAAAAATATATTACTTCAGATATGTAAAGCAGTACTGCCTTCATGTGTTGACACGTGTAATTTTGGCTGATCTGGCTATCTGTAATTACTGTAGCCTGGATCTGCTTCTCTTCTGTCCCTACTGTGTATGCTGCAAAGTAAAGGGCTGGTTGGCAGAGTGCTTCTGCACCGGTGGACTTTCAAATAAGTAAGCTTGTGAACTTTTTTTTAGTGCTCTTTGGCCTCTTTATGCCATTCCAGCAATATATTTCAAAATGGAGGATGGAACCCCAAGAATATCAGATCAGCTAAACTTGAATACATGTGTATAGGCATACATGTAAGTTTTTTTTTCTAAATAATAAAGGTGACGGTATTTGAGTACGGGTCATACTTGGAACAGAACAAATAAATGCTCTAAAATTTGTTTGTCTGAACAATAAACACAGATACCTTTCAGTTTTTCCTAACAGCAGACAGTCTTTGGTACTGTTCAGGAATTATGTTTAGATAGAGAAATCTTTTCCAAGGCTCCTCTTTGCCATTAGCCTAAAAGAAAAAAAAGTTCCCTGTCAAAAACTGCGAACGAACTGAACAATTCTGAAACTTCTTTATTTCTCTCTCTTGAGACATGCATTTAATGAGCTGATGGTTTTTGTGTTGTAAGATGTCCTGGATGTGCTACTGAGAACTTATTGTTCAGTAAGCCTAGTTAAGGTATTTATATTAAACTTGAATTTTTAGACCCCAAAGGTAAAACTTTTGAATGGTTGATTTTGGGAAACAGTGATAATCTACATCTCACCTCTCCCTTCGATTAAAATCTCGACTTTTCTTGAAGTTTTGTTTTTGTTTTTATGTGAGAGGGGAAGGGGAGTTAAAATGCAGTGGAAATGTATTTGGAAAAGTGCTCTCTCCTTTCCTGTTGCCACACCTGCTCAGCATACTAACAACTGAAATATGTACAGATGACCATAGATTGACTCTGAGGACTTAATAGACTTGGTTTTAATATGAAATCTACCATTTCAACTATTGCTTTTATAGAATTGAAAACCTTTTAAAACTGTGGTGCAGGTTTGCAAATAGTCCTGACATTTAATCGCTTACTTTAGGACTTTTTAAAATTAGTGCTGCAATCAAAAATAAGCAGACAGAAGTCTTCACTGAAATACTTATTTTTTTTAATGCTATGTGTGTTTTAGTATGTTCTCATAACTCAGCCAGTACCTCTAGATTAGGTGGGTTTTTATGGATTTCTAGGTGTTTTTTAATAGTTGCTGGCCACTCATACCACTGTAATTGAGACTGTTCTTTATAAAAGTTATCTTTACCTCACACTGATACATCTGCAAATTTTAAGTTCATTTGCAGTCCACACCTGGTTTAGAGCAGAGAAAGGAATAATATTCATTCTAAACTTAATGATATTCTGGCTCCATTGAGTCAACTGTAAAATTTGCATTGAGACTGCGGTCAGCTTTTCACACTTGGCATCATAATTTCCAAGAATGTATGGTATACTTTTTTATTAAACTTCAGGAATAACTTGCCCTCAGACACTCTTTATAGAAACTAATTTCTGTCCCCTTTCCTGTGCCATCAGGTGGGATGTTATAAATAGTAGAGATATTTACTATTTTGCAGAAGTATTGCACTGTGCATTGTTAATCTTAAATGCATGAGCTGGGTCAACTCACTGATGTGACTGAAAACTAACAGTAGGGGAAAAATCCCACAACAAAAAAGGTCTGCGTTTGTTTGGATCAGCAGGCTGATCTGACTTGCTCGGTAGTTGTGTAGGCTCTAGAGCTGAGCAAACTTGAAAGAGAAGGTGGGAATCCCCCTCTATATTTAGAAATCTGCCGTCAGATCAGTTTAAGCGGACTGTGAAACTTCAGGATACAAACATTTTTCTGTTGCCCCATTTGCTTTCTGCCTGTTCTCTGTTCGCTACCAGTTTAAGTTCCTTGATCCTCTTCAATGCGTGGCCAACAGAGAGCTTTGTCAACCCAACTGAAATAGGAATGGGTGGGTATAGTAGTGGAAAAGGCCAGACAGCACTGACAGTGGCTTGTGCTGGCACAGGAACTGAGAAAAATGGCTTTTTTCTTCTGCAGTTTCAATCCACAATATTATAATATCCTATTAGTATTTCAGCCGTATTGTGTGAGGTTCCCCTGCATTGCCTTACAAGCCTGCATTTACTATTGACTGCCTTGCACTTCCCTAGGTTTTGAATTCTCAGAACCAGTAAAGAAAATCTCTGCCAGATCCACTTTTCCAGAGACACTCAGAGCACTGCTTGGTCTCCTGTGATTCTATTCTTTACCAAAAAGAAGAAGCCCTGGTAAATTTTGTTCACAGACTGATGTAGCTGTCACCTCATTTCAAGACAGGATCTGATTTCCTATCCAATATTTCAGAAGTTATTGATAATACTGCATTCTTCAGGATTATTGGTATTTCCAGTACTTTGTAACGTCGTGAGTTGTCTTTAAAAGTTGGGCAATGTTTGCGGTACATTTGTCAGAACGAACTCGGATCCAGGACTTTTAATCATAAGATCATATCTTCTGTTCTGATCCACATAAGGTTTCCCCAAAGCTAGCAGATGACCCTCAGTTGTCACCTGATTTTTTCATAGATCAGATGACAGGGAGTAGGGATTGAAGTTTGTGCGAATGAGCAGGCTTTGTAAAATAGCTTGCCTGGAGGTGAAGTCTTGCATTTGCGTGTACCTTAGTATGTTTGAAAAACGTAAATATTGTTTGAGCTTTATAATAAAAGTCAGATGTGAGACTTCCCAAAGCTCTATGGGTCTTGTGTTCATTAATCATAATTTCTGTTTTCCTTAGCAGCTATTTTAGTATCTGCCATCAGTTCTTCATCTAATGACATTTTGAGGGGTTTAAAACTTTATTTCACGTGTGGTTTGCAGAACAATTTTAAGTATTGCTTCAGTCTTTTTTTTTTTTTTTTAGTTCATATCATTTGTAATGGCTGGCACTAGCCAATGATAGTATAGCAGTTGAATTCAGTAAATTTCAAACATCTCCTAGGGTTTGGGGGTTTTGCTTTTGCACCTGATTTTATTGACAGATCTACCGAAATTTAATCTTTAATGTTATGAATTATCTCACTCCAGATAAGAAGTCTTTGTGTATGTAAAACTTGATGGAAGTAAGACTTAAAACACTTGTTAGTAGCGTATTAGCAGCAGTCAGGTGGGTGATTGTAAGCGTTTGGACCTTGCTGATCAGGATTGGCAGAGGTACTAAATTGCCATTTGCTTTTGGGGTGACTGGGGGGGCTTAAATGTAGTTACATTTTAAGTGTAGATCAGGAAGCACCATTTACCCAGTTGTTTACCAGCCTGCTGCTGCCCAACAGGGAAGCAAGCAGTCTCACAGTCCCAAAGCTTATTTAATTTACAATATAGACAGCAAAGAAGTATGCTAGGTGAGAAATGAAGATATGATTGGTTGACTTTATTGATGTAACGCCCTATGTTGCAGCAATGGACTCAGCTGCTGTAAATTATTAAAAATGTAAAGAACGCATTACCTTATTTAATGGGATTAAAGCTATCCTTTCACTTTATTTATTCAAAAGAACAAGGGATACGCAAATGAGGGTTTCCAGTGTCAGTCCTGAAGCACCAGTAGCCTCTGAGTCTGTTCCCAGAAGTAATGCTTTAAAAATACAGCTGGACTCAAATGTGGCTGATTGGTTCTCTACCTTAAGACAGCTATAAGAACATAAGTGTAAATCTATACATACAGAAGGATTGGCTGATCTTTTTCTCGTTGGTTTTACTTTAAGGAAATGGTGCTGTTTTGTTTTAAAGAAAGATAAAAAAAACTGTAAAGAAATAATTTTGTGAGGCTTCTTGGATTTTGAGCAGTGACCCAAAATAAAATGTGTGTGTGGACTTCAACATCTGATACTACTTTACCTGATCAGTTGGTCGCCTAGATCTCCAGTAACTGCAGTCATAAAATGGGTATATGTTTCAAATTCAGTGCCTGCCTTGTGCAGAATAAGCAAATACTGAAGTGCAGCTGAACATTGTATTTCTAAAATTACATATGGCAATGAAGTCTCTGTTACTGTATTGTGAAAGTAACCGCAAAAAATGGTGATCAGGAGGGAATGGCTGTGAATGGTGCATGAGCTAGAGGCTGAACAGAAGAGCTGCCCATGGAAATGTAGGAAAGCAAGTTTTCTAAGATGAAAAATATGCAGACAGCAAGTGGTTTGAGTGTCTTGGTGTAGCACTGCAGAACAAGAAACTTGTGTACATTTTTGTAAAGCATAAAACAAATGGACTTTCTGGCTGTTTGCGTGTCCTTTTCTCATCAGCACGGAAGGTAGTATGTTTTGGAAAAGTGTTCAAAACCCTTTCATCTGTGTTGAATTAAGGAATAGTTGTAGCAAATGTAAGCTTGAAATCAACATTCCCATTTTATAAGGTATGTTGTGCTGCAATACAACTTAAAAGCAGGAGAAAAAAAAAAAACCTTTGAAATGGTTGGTTGTTTCCAAATAGCTGAACTCCTTTTAGAACTTATGACTGACCGAATTGAAAAGGTTGGGCATTTCCATAAGATACAATTGCCTAAGCAAGAGCTTAATTTTCTACTCTGAAGACAATGTCATGTGATTCTTACTGAAACAAGGAAAGTTGCATCAAATTTGAGTTTTGAATGATTGTTTTTAATTTATCTACAAAGAATCATTGGAAAAATGAAATACCGACTCAACTGAAATTCTTAGGGCCTCAGTGTCCCTTCCCATATTTGCATTTAAGCTAACATAATTTACAGAGTAAATGGTTATTCAATTAAAAAAAAAAATTCTTGTAGCTTACAATATTTTGTTTGTAATATTCCTGTGTTTTACAGGAGATTATTGTCTCTTCATGGTATGGCATGAAATCCTAAAATAAATCCTTCAAAAGCACCTCAAGGTTGAGAGACAAAGGGAATTGTTTGTGTGTGGGTGTGGGTGTGTGTATGTAAAAATTGAATAGTTTGACATTTTTTCATCTGTAGTGTTGTCAGCATTTTACTGGTTCCTGGCACTTCCCAAATACTTCTCAAGGCATCATGTAATTGATACCTTTTGATGTCCGTGTAAGTTTGTTTGCATCATGCTTGTAAAATACCTTGGCAAGGCTAGCGTCTGTAAGATTGGAAAAACATAGACTAATGAATTGGGGCTGTCAAAATGCTTCCCAGAAGGCATTTTACTCTTAATTTGTGTATAGCTTAAAATACTGTGAAAGGTCATAATATTGGCAAGCAAAAGAGACAGCGTTTTTTAAAGTTTGGCCTACTGAATGCTCAAAGATTTTGCCCCTTCATTCTTTCGAAGTGTGTGGGGGTTTTCTAGCTCTCTCCTCTCTGATGATAACACGTACACACAATGTCAAGCTTTCCTCTTCACGTACAATGGAAGAAGTAGAAACACCATCAGATCTTTGTAAAAGAAAACTAGCATCAGTTCATAGCATCAGCATATCAGTTCTTTTTTTAACATGTAGGAGGTGGTAAAATGCTGTAGTAATGCCATAAGAAAATGTCTGACGGTTCCTTGTGAACTGCTTCGGTTCCAGGTTTGTTAGGGATAATGATTAGCTTTCACATCTCGTATGTGCCCCAAAACATTGTTGTAGTGTGGGGTTTTAAAAACAATCTAGGGACGATTTTTGGGTGACCTGCTAGCCTGAACTGAAGTCCGTATCAATAACATTTTAAGGGTTTTGGCTTTGTATTTTTTACACCCTCATGAATCTTCTGGCAGTGAAACTGTGCTGCTGATATGCATGTGGTTACAGGTGATGAGATACATACTAACCTGGTTTCTTTTAAAGCCATTTTTTTCTTTTCTGTCGTTTCCTTTACCCGTAAATGTTATTTCCCTACCTTTTTTGAGTGTCAGCTTGGCAGTACTTACATTTTAATGTAAAGTGATATTGTGTCAAAACGCTAGGTATTATAACTGAGTTTGTGGGGCTTGAGATTAAATTTTCAGTGAGTACCTGCATTTTCATTTTTCTTTATGCAACTTGCAAGGCAGATAAGCCAGTCTCTGAGCAGCATTTCATGAGATCGGTATTTCTGCTATTTTTGTCTTTGTCAGATTTAACTACTATAGTGAGCAGTTACCATCAATGGTAGAAATATGCATATACAAATTATCAAGGACTAGCTTGTTGTAGCAGGGGGAGGGGAGAGGCTGGCTTTTGAGTAGAGCATTTGGTATGATGTACTAACAGCAACAAATTCTTTTTTCTATTCCATCTGCTACTTTTTCATCATGTAGTAGGTTGCTGCTGATCTGCCAATAGCTTTCAAGGAACCTTTTTTTTTTTTTTTTCATTCTGTGTTACATTTTGAGCACTAATATTCTACAGCATTGTCTTACTTTCTTATAAGTAGAAAAAGAGACCAGGATACCAGATTTTTAAATTGTGTAGTTGATTGTATGTCTAAAATTTTGTGCATGGTATGCACACTGTAATTTATGAAAATTGGATAAATTATGGCAGAGAGGCCATTTGCAATCAGGTACAATTTACTTAATTTATCTATACTTTCACAGCACGTGCTGTGCATATTCGGTTACATGCCTACATCCTTTGGAAGGTCTGAAAAGAGAGACAGGATAAAAAATGAAAGAATGTGTGATAAAACAAAAGAAAGAAACAGAAAAGACATCTAAAACATGATACAGTGGAAGCCACATGAAACAGCTCACTGATAGTTAGTGAGGCATTATATGTCTACATAGCTTTAATTTTTTCAGCCTTCAGGCTGTTTCCTGTTAGTGATCATATTCTAGATACATCTGGATATCAAGCAAAGAATTTGCTTGCTTAAAAAAAACCCAGCAACTATGATTTGTGGAAAAGTAGTCTAACAACCACTGTTGCCAGAACATGGACCTGAGAGCTCCTTAGTGTGAATGTGGTTTGTATGCCAATGCTGTTTTCAGCTTTGAGGAAAGCTTAGCTTCTCTCTGTCACTATCTCAACCTATACAAATGGAGGTTAGTAGTTACCACACAGATAAACACTGAGGGTAGGATAGGAAGGTTCGATTAGGACTTGATTTTGAGACAAGAAAGCCTGTCTGGTGCTTTTCCGCTCTCTAGCTCTGCAAACTAGCACAGTTCTAGATAGTTAAGAAGCATTGAAGCGTAGCATAACATTTAGTAAAATATACGCAGCTTACTAAATATATTTGTATTAAATCTACAGGAACACTTCCCCTTGTATAATGCTGTGGCTTTATCAGGCTTTCTGCGGTGTTTTCTGCTATCCTTCTCGCACATTTGAATAACTTTCTGATTTCTTGGGCCTGCTGACTTGCTTTCCTAATATTAAGTTTTCCATCATTGTAGAACTGCACGGTTTAGAATATGTTGCTTTCACAAAACGAAAAGAATCCTTTTACCAGAGGCAATGGTAATAGCAGATGAAACACAAAAAGGGTAGGGGAAAAATACCTTGATGGTAACACGTAATCAGCTTTGTATCTATGCGCACTATCTAACACCCGTCAAGGAAAGAAAGCTGTTTCACAGGAGAGATCGTTGCATAACTCAGAACTGGAAATCATATAGAACCCTATAACACTGAGAGGAATTATGGCACTTCCCCTTTGGTATGTTTTAGATTACTAAAAAAAGTCATGATACAAGAGAGAAATGAGGTAGTTTATCTTTCTTCACCATGCTTTGTTTTAATCTTCCTTTGTCACCAAAGCACGTATTTTCAAAGAAAATAAGGAAGAAAAAAGAAGAACATGGTTTCAGTAAGTATTACTGCTGCATGCCGGAGGCATATTTTGCAAAGCATTGCAATGTATTAGCAAAACTGTTCTCTTCAGTTTCATAGCTTTTCTAAGGCGTGCTACACTTGTATCCATTAAATTTTAATTTGGAGGTAAAACTACAGAACTCTGTATCCGACTTAGATTAAATTTGTTATTAATTCAGTTTTTTTGTTAGCACATTGATTGATGGTTCCTCCCCATCATCATAAGGTATGTGCTGTGAAAATCGCAAACACTGAAACATCAGATAGATCTGTCATAGGGAACCAGCTAACACCAATTCACAACTATTTCAGTGAGAAAATGTGAGAGAAGATCAGATCATACAGTTCTTGTTAACATGAGGTGTCCTGTGCACTCACCATGCACAACTAGAGAAATCATTCTATTATTTAGCAGTTTCTCGGTGCAAACTTAATGCACTTGTGAATGCAGACTCACTCCTACATTGAAGTCTACCCCAGCATTTTCTTCAACGTGCAGCAAAAGGGAAGAGATGAGAATTTCTTCTAACAGCATATGGTTTTATTTATAACATATTTCACAACTGTGACATTCATAGACGGGGCTCACTTATGTAATACACTCCCACTTGTTCACTCTGCAAGCAAGCAAAAACTTCAGTGTGTGCACTCACATTTTAAAGAAAAAAAGACATGGAAGTAGGTGGAGCTTTATTTTATCAAATTGAGGATAAACATTATTTCACTACAGTAATGAAAACTACTTTTAGATAATAAAAAAACCATACACTTCTTAACTGGAAGTATGCTTCTTTACACAATAGCAGGTAATTCCTAAGAGATTTCTGTATGTAGAATAATGCTGTATTTCCATCAGAAAATTCATTGACAATGTGGAATACTTGGAGACTAAGATGAGGGAGAGTGATAGAAACTAGTCCAAAGACAGATATTGCAGTGCGTGAATGAAAAAGAGTATCGGTCCTTAAATGAACATAGTAGCTTGTTTGCTTTCTCTACTCTGTGATATTTAGCTTAAAAACATTAATAAACTACAGTCTCTTGGCCTAATCATATCTAAGATTGATATCATCTCTTGGAACTGTTGAAACAGATTTTTTTTTAATTGGTTACTTAAAAATTATTTGATGTTAGTGTTCCCCTTTCAGATTTCTTTAACATTTACGTCTGTGGTAGATATGATCTAAAAAGGGAAGTACAGACATTTCAAATATTGATGTTGGTGCTAAACTTGCTGGCAATTTTTATGGTGACTGTTACACAGCGGTAGATCAGTAAGGGTAGCACAGACTTAGTAATGTACCTATGTACTTCACAGAGTGTTCTTTATATCTTAATTTATAAATACAGGTCTTTATAGATTCATTAAATACAAGTGAAAAATCAAATGCTCTAGCTGTGACCAACTCATGGCTTCCCCCCCCTCCCAAATTTCTGTTTTTCTAATGACTGCAGCTCCATGCTTACAAGAAAACTAGAATCTCATCCTGGTCCCCTCAGCTTGTGTGGAACAAGGTCATGATTTGTAGTCCAGATAAAGCTGGGGACTTTCTGTGTTACATCCCTATGAAAACAAATGGAACTATGGTCACATTCCAGGCTGCAGATTTTGTCATTTCCTGTGCAATATGAACTCCATTTCTAAATGAAGACAAAAGCCTTTGTTCTGCTGAGTCACACTCCAGAACAGTAGACAGCTACAGCAAAGGTTGTACGCTTTGTTCCCGGTTCCAGTTTTGACTTTGAAGTCTAAACTTTTTTTCCTTTAAGCTGGAGTTGCAATATGATTTAGCATGCGTGCCCCTGCACGCATTTTCTCTCAGCTCTGTTATCCTAGTTCTCCCTTTTGGTTGCAGCAATGCTATTGACTGTCAGCAGTTTGCAGGTTTGGTCTACTTCACATAAAACTGTTTTTTGAAAGAGGGAAGTGGAAAACAATGATAGCTTTCATGAGTCCAAAGCATATTATCTCCCAAGGTGATGAGTAATAATAAATTGTTATTTCTGAGGTGCATAATTCTCTGTGTGATTGCTTTGAAATACATCTGACAACTCGTTAAAACGTATTTGAGGGATGCTGGCTTGCAGCCAGTAGGCTATTATTGTAATAACAGGGTATGATCCATGAAGAAGACTGTATAACATATATGTTATATATGCCTGGAACCCTCATGGGCAAATACCATTTGAATCTTTTGCAATACTGATGAAAATAAATTGTGATATTGCCTGGCAGTAAAGCCAATGAAAATTACAGTAGATTTAGAAAAGTGTTTAATTGTGGTATTATGAAAAGTGAGGGAAGTGAAAGAAAGGGAAAAGAAAGGACACTGTGGGGGTCGTCTTGCTCTTCCACCAAATAACAGTGAGATAGGAGGACCTGCCATCTGTTCAACTTTTTAAAAGCTGTAGAGTCCAAACTTTGTTTTTAAAGAGCATAGTGGTATCTACTGCCAGCAGCAGTATTGCAGGCTCGTGTTAAATTTGTGTGATGCTGTGATCAGTTAGATCTGGTAGTGTGGAGAAAGTGCACCTGCTGAAGAGCATTGAAATGGAGAGAGGGAGAGAAAGGAAGCCCATAGTGAAATAAAACCTCGGATTAAGTTTTTCATGCAAATGCTCAGTGGTAAATTGGTAAATTGCAAGTACAGCAAATTGTAAATTACTCCCATGGAAAATTTTAAGGGGGTATTGAAGGCTTTATAAATTTCCTTTTGAAATTTCTGACACCTTTTGTTACAACCACTGCTTGCAGCTTTATAATATTGTATGTTTAGCTGTAAGAAAAATCTACACTTCTTTGAGGGTTTTTTTTCCCCTCATTACCATTATTAGTAATTTTTAATAAGAACTAGAGCTGGGTCTCCATCATACAAATTGTCTCAGCTATTTGAAACTCTTTCAATCAAAAAGATACAGGGTCTTTTGGAATGCAATAAGGTATGTGTTCCTGTGAAAAGGTATTTTAAGCCTCTTCCTTATCTTTTTTATTCCTTCTGCACACTGTATAACATATCCTTCACTGAAAAAGTGCATGGCAAGGTTTGGAACACGTTTAACTACAGTTTTGGTATATGCATTTTTTTTACTCAAAATTTTAAAACAAGTTGCCTTACTTGTGCATGGGACACTTGAGATCAAGTTGATAGGAGAAAGCACTGATTGAATAACTATGAGTTTCTGGGTTTAGGTAGTTATTTGAGAGAAACTTTGTTAAATGAAAAAAAGACAAAATTCAGGAACTATCCACAAAAAAAAATCAGAATGAAAATGAGGAAATAAGTATGGAATCTCTGAACTCAGGAATAGAAGGAAGAAAGGAGAAGTAGTCAGCAGAAGAAATTCTGGTTGTTAAAATTAACAGAAAATATTGAGCATCTGAAAAAAAGCAGAGGGATTTACAAGTAAATGCTGGATATTTACACAAATATTCAGTAATATGTGCCTTCTCAGCACCATTATAAAGAAGGTATAAGGAGGTCCTGAAAGAGATTTATAACAAAAACCTAAATTTACTGTTAAAATAGTACTGCCATACATTCATTACCAGCAAAGAAAGAGGATGTTGGATCCCAAGGTTGTTCGACTCTTTCTGCTCAAAGTTGAATTCCCATTGATTCTTTTATCACAGCTAGATTTTGCCTCAGTTGCATTCTTCAGACGTATTTAGTGTTGAAGGATACAGTTGCCTCTTCTTTTTCTAAGACAACTTGAAAGCCAAAACATGAAGACCTGTATTTTCTGAAGAAGGAAATGAGTTTTGCAGAGCTACTGAGAATGAGAAGGGGATAAGTAAATCCAGCTGAAGATGGGGAAGGAAAAAATATAAATTTTCCTAGGAACAAAAGTGGCTAAAGTAGAGTCTGGAGACTGTGTCCTTACATGCAGATGTGATTGCAATTTACAGGATTCATACACCTCCCAATATGGAAAAGTAGGTCTGGTATCCCCAGACTGCCTTGAAGAACTTGATTGTGTTTGTCAGAGAAAAAACACTAGCAAAATTAAAAACAAACCTGAGTGTTACCTCCGTAACATCCTGCTTACAGATACATGTCTGTATTTGTCAGTCAAACCTTTTGAAACAAAAGGTAGTTGATGCGTGTGTAGTAAAAGGGTGTTAGGAAAGAGGAAGATGCTAAATGCATTAGTCTTACAGAAGAGAAAGATAATTACCACCAACCACCATCTTTTTTTTTTTCTAAACTGTTACTTGATTAACATAATCAAGTTACAGTCAGAGCAGTTACTCTCAATTAGTACTTAGTTTGCCAATTATGGCTTCCATTTCAGACTTGGATAAGGTAGGCGAGTTTAGCGAGCCTGAAAGTATGTCCGTTTCTTCTGTACTTTATCGGTTCAGCTAACAGAGGGCATGACTTCTCCCAACAGCATACCTTAAACGATCAAAGCCACAGTGACACTGTTATTTAAGATACCTTCGTGTCTAAGAAGATTTAGCACTCTTGCCTGGAATAGTTTTAAGTCTTCCCTAAAAAGACACTTCAGAATAAATAAAAAGCTAATTTGGTAGACCTGACAAAATCAGCACAAAAGATGACATGGCTGTGAACCGATTTTGAAAAATTCCTTAAAAAAGAAAACTTACCTTCTGTAATGCTGAATATTTACCAGAACAAGAAAGTCATTTCTATAGAATTCTATATGAAAATTCCTAGTGTCAGATGATGATGGTTGGCTTTTTTTTTCTTTTTTTTTTATAATTGGTGAAGGAGGAACTTCCCATTTACTTACTATCACAATGCATCTGCCTGTGTTCAAAGTTAGCAGGACATAAGCAAACTCTGATGCAAAAGTCATGTAGATTCGTGGCAAAGTGACACACTTGGCTGTTGCAGGATGCCCTGCTGAGAGAATTCTGGATTAAAGAGCAGTCAGAGCCAGCTGATGTTTTTGCTAAAGTAGTTGTTTTGTTGTTTCTCTGAGTCCACAGGTACCTTCTCACATTTCTCTCTGCAGTGTTTATAAAGGGTATGCTGTAGTCCTTTCCCATCTTCTGCTCTGCACATGACATATGGGAGTGTATCCATTGCCATTTCAATTCGTTTTAACCAACCTGTTGATTCAGGATGCTCTGCTATTCTATTTTTCTTGCTGCATAGTCCCTTTTCCATGCTTAATTGGCATCCAGTGCCTTCTCTGAGAGTTTCTACTAGCTAGGAAGGTTTTATCAAATCTTTTGACCAGCGCTGCAGGTGTTTGTTCTCTCTTGGACATAGCCACATGTTGGATAGAGACCACAGTCCTGCTTCTTCATGCTTTGGATGAGGTGTGAGCAATAGCTCAATCTTTGGGGTTTCTTGCAGTATTTGAAGGCTTCCTCTGGCCCTGGAGCCAGCAGTTCCTGTGCTTTTCAGCCAATTCAGGTCATTTGTCTCCATTGTCAGTCTTTCCTAAGATCTCCAGTGCTGCCTTGCTCCAGGGAAGACTGACTAAAACATGTCCTGCAAGATGTCCATCTTCTTTTTGCCTTTTTGGAGTGCTACAGTTAGTCAAGACCTCTGGGGCCCAGCTGCTCTGGAGACTCATCCAGAAGTCAGTCTAGCTTTCTTGGGCCCTACTCCATGTGGTCAAGTCTAAAGTAGAGCTCTGCAAGGTTGAGCCGTCTGCTTTTTCTCCAGGGTCAGTCTGCCACAGAGTGGCTTTTATTGTCAAAGCAGTATGCTTTCCAATGTTGTTTTAATGCTGTAAATGCTGAGCCATGCTGACTTTATATCTGCAGGCTGGTCTGGGGCTTTCACCTGCTTTCTGCCACCACTCCTGCCAGTGTCGGAAGCAGTGTGTGTAGCACTGACAGGTCTTGCCACCATGGCATGCCATTAGTTCTGCTATTCTTCATCTCTGACACTGTCACCTTGGCACCAAGAGATGGGGGTCCCATGTACTCTGAACTGTCTCCTGCAAAGCAGAGTAATTTGGACATGCTTGTTCTACCCTGGCTTCTTATTTGCTGCCGCTGTCTCTATCAGAGTGAGTCTGCAGCAGCAGCAGCATTATACCTCTTCTAGTACATCCAGCACTGCAGAGCTTTGGGTGCCAGAAGTATCAACCCTGGTTTATCCTCTTCTCTCTCTTCTTCAGGATGGTGCTGGGTTCTGAGGCTTTCAAGCTCTGTGTTTAAAGGACTAGTATCTTCTGCTGGTTCCCTAGCATATGTGTAGTTCTCATTGCTTTTCCTTGGACTACCATGTATCCTTTTGGATAAGGGAGGAACAGGACTTAAATTACCTAGAGAACCAGTGATCTTCTTGCCTTTCAGCAAAGCACATAAACAAATGCTGATAGGTACTCAAGGATTTTGGACAGTGGTGTACATATTTGGTGTGCTTTCCCTAGATGACTACTTCAAAGTAATGGTGATAGAAGAGCACACACTGGTTATTACTAGGAGACAAGCTGAATCTGATGAGGCTTATTCCTCTGCATCCCTCCAGTTCTGACGTGTGAAGTGTTAGGCATTGTTTATAAGGTAGAATATTTCAGTTTCCCAGCTGACTTCTGGGAAGACTTGGCGGCTGAGGTGCAAACCACTTTGCACCCAGCACTGCAGGCCATGTGTGCCAGCAGATACCATGTCTTTTTGGGTGCTTGCAGATCGTATCTCCCAAATGCCTTCCTGCTGTTAGCAGGAATTGCTTGGCCTGGAGAAGAATATGAGCAGTCTACCTCAAAGAACACCTCATGAGATGACCTGCAACTGGTTTTGCTGAGGCTGGTCAAAAAGACCTGCTAAAACAAACCTCCTGAGGTTGAGCCTGAGATGTATAATTAGACGGATGAAAAGATAATGAAACCTGCTGTTTTGTCTCTAGAAGGATTATAGGAAAGATCCCCCAGACTTGTAGAGTGGCTTTGGATTTCTTAAAAGAATGGTGGACTTTATACATCTTTTGTCCAAACAGGCTTCCCTTAGCAGGTAGTTCCTCCACAGGGACCTCTATCTCTCCTTGGAGATGCCAGGACCCTGCCTGCTCCAGACTGTGTGCTGTACTTTGGGTTTCCATCAAGATACAAAGAGAGACAGCACTGCTGTTCTTTTGTTTTTCCTTCAGCTTGGCCTTGGTATTTTCAAAGACAGGACTTGTTTTTCTGTCCATGCAGAACCCAAGGGCTGCCTCTTCTTGTCAACCTGTTGCCCCAGCTTGCCAGCTGAATGCTTCACTGTGCCCTCAGGACCCTCCTTCTCACAGTGTAGATGGAAGGTGGCTCTCTGGCTGACTGCTTATGTTTCTCCTCTTCAGGTGATTCCTGCTCATTCAAGAAGGTATCTGCTAAATGAATGTTCTCAGCTAAGTGGACACTGCTCTCAACAGGGTGTGTTGGCCATTCTCATTTTGCCTCCAGCACACTGATCCTGTCTACTTCAATGCTGAAGGATGCAGGGATTTCTCTTCTTCCCGTGAAAGTCCTTCCAGGAGCCTCCTCCACCCACTGTCTTCCAGCTGATTAGACCTCTGTGTTTTCATAACCAGAGTCACAGGTTCTTGAGGGGTTGATTTGGGTGCATTTCTCTGGCCATGAAATTGGCACTCCAGTGGGTTTAAAATCTGGTGTTTAGGGTGCATATGCATGAACCGTTACAAAGGTACTGTTCCTGCTGGGTTTTACATCAATCAGGGCACCGGAGATTCAGGTCCTCATTGCAAGTCCTGTGTATGGTACTTCCCTCAGACCCATGGTTTCCCTCCAGATTTGCCCTAATTTTCTGGTGTCAGAAATACTTCTGTCTCCTAGGCCTGTGTCTCTCCTTCACAGTTCTGATGTCAGGAGTCTTCTTTCTTTTTCCTTCTCAAGTCTAGGCTCTTTCAGATGTCTCAGATTATTGAGTCTCTAGTGGTAAAATATCCAGAGTTCTGCTGTCTATATACAGACATTTTCCAAATGATTTTCCTGCTGTGGGTAGACCTATTCTGGAACAGCAAACATGCATTTCCTGACAGTGATCAAAGCTCATTCTGCTAGATCTCAGGCTTCTTTGGTAGCAGTCCTGTACAGTGCTTCCATTTTGGATGTTTCCTGTGTTACCTCTTGAGACTGTTCATGCCTTTAGCAAGCACAATGTTATTCCCAAAGCATCCAGATATGACACAGCTTTTTGTAGGATGCTGCTGCTGACATTAGTCAACTAAGACACCTCCAAAACACTTCCAAGTGACCCCCTTGCCCTTTTGCTCCTCTCATACCTAACAATTCAGGGTGGATGGTATGATCTTCAAACCAGCTGGATGTCAGCTCAGCATTACCCATTTTACTTTGCAGGTTTGTCTTCTGGAGAAAAATAACACATCCACAAATTATCAGAAGCTCATATCCTTCATCCTTTCAGGTGCTTTTATTCTATAAGAGATTGCTAGTCTGATGGTTCTCATAAAGCATCAAACACTAGTTGGCTTTGAACTTTTCTAGTTGTTTTTTGAGAAAGAAATGTCCATAGCTTGTTTTTTGTTAAGTGCGTAGTACACAGTGTATATAAGTCCTGGTGTAATTGCTGAAGTTCAGTTTCAGAATCTTGAAATGGACATTTTGTTTCTCAACAGGCGTATATTTGCTACTGTATCTTTCTGAGCCTTGTCTCTGTCTATGCCAGTGACTTGCACATGCCAAGTTTCTGAATAGTCACACATATCATAGAAGCATTGGGTAATTCAAGTAGGATTGGAGCTCAGGAGGTCTCTAGTCCAACCTCCTGCTCAAAGCAGGGTCAGCTCTGAGGTCAGATCAGGTTGCTTCTTGGTGACCTCCTCATAGGTAGTAGAAGGCTGCTAAGGGGTGTCCCTGAAGCTTTTTTTCTTTAGGCTGACTGAACAAGCCCAACGCCCTCAGTGTCTCCTCCTAGGACAGGTGCTGCTCTAGCCTGCTGACCAGCTTAGTGCCCTCCATTTGCTGCAGTTAGCCAATGTCTTTCCTGTATTGGGGGTGCCAAAACAGCATGTAGTATTTGGGGTAAGTCACACAAGTACTGCATAGAGGAGAATAATTTCTTCCCTCAATCTTCTGTCTGTGTTTCTGTTAATACAACCCAGGATGCTGTTGGCCTTCTTTGCTGGCAGAGCCCACTGCTGGCTCCTGTTCAGCTTGCTGTCCACCAAGACCCTCTGGCCTTTCCAGCAGAGCTGCTCACCAGCCAGTTGGTCCTCAGAAAAAATTGCCCATGGTGGCAGCTGCACCTCCAACCTACATAGAAAGAAGACAGCGGAGCTCCTTCCCTCCTGAGCCGTAGCACCCAAACCAGCCACTCCATGGAGGTGAGCGAGTCCTGTGCAGCAAGGCATATTTAAGACATTTGGGGTTGAATCTTGCTTGGTAGTTTGCAGCATTGCCCCAGAGGAGATCTTTGTTGGACTTACATTGTGTGTCTTGTACCAATAAAGTGCAAAATCAGAGCAGGGGCTTTAGCCCTTTCATCCCTACCTTTTTGAATATACAAATTTGGGGACTGAAGTTGAGATGCAGACATTATTTCCACAAATACAGAAGTTAAATAAATTTTGCATTGGCCTGTACAACTGTTCAATCTATTGTAATGCTTAATAAAACTTTATTTAGAAAAATCAAATCGCTGATATCCTGAACTTGGTAGTGAGAAGTTGTTTCAGAAGTTGTTTCTTTTTTCAGAGTTTGGTCAGCTTCATGGAAAGTCATTAACTATGGCCTTGTTTTCAGTAAAGTTTTCCATTGGTGTCCTGTGGTAACTTCTACATCACCACTGAGAACAAGAAAAATAATAATTCCATGACAAGAAATTTTAATCAGCTTTTGCTACTAACAAGTTAGCATTGTTGCTCAGTGTCAAAATGGTGGTTCATGTTTCTCTCTGTGCAGAATGTGCTTCTCCTAAATTCTAGCTTGTATCAAAATTGCTTTCTATTTCTGGTTATTAGGCAGTCTCCAGCACCAATGTTTTAACTTTACCATCATGCTTTTGAGTCTGTGCTATGACTCCTTTTCTGCCTAATTTAACCAGCCATATTTCTAATTTTAAAACACTCCGTGGGTTCCAGAAGCAGTATTCTTTGTCTCAGTTATTATTTGCCCTCATGGTACCTGGTTGGCAAAAGCTAATGGGATTTAGTCAAAAATTTAAAATACTCCATTTGGCCAGACTGACACTTCATACGAAGAAAACCTTTGTTGTTATTCTGTAAAGAGTCATTTTTCAAACATTAATCTGTAAATGAGAACTTTTGGTCAGATCGGTCTTAAGACAAATTCTACCAAAGTTGAACGACTAAGATTTTGCTATTACAGTATCTACTGTTGAGTGAAATGCCTCGGTCAAGATACTGTCCGTAACACTTATCTATCCTCAACAGCAAACAGAAAGGGGAGACGGAAGACTAAAATAATAAAATGCATTGTTCAGTTAAGATAGATTAATAGTATTACACACAAGCCACACTTCCTTGTTGGTTATATTGGTTCTTTGTATTTTTTGTATGATCTAAAAATGTTGTTCCTTGCTTTTTTTCTGTTCGGGGAAACCAGAGTGAGTGTTCCCTTTATGTGGGAACAGTTGCATTCAAAAACCCTTACTTTTGATATGCAAAAATATTCATTTCAGGGTGATGCAAATACTGCTTTCTCTGGCTTGACTAAGTTACATCACTTAATATAAAGTTTCCAAAGGTATTATTTTACACTGCAGAAAACAGTGATCTTTAGGGGGGCATTAAATCAAATGGCTCACTGAGGGTTAGTGTGTGAAAAACACTGCTGAATTTTGCAGTGGCTGCTATAACAAGTACCTTTAGGAAATGAAGGGTTTTGCTCTTCCCTTATGATGTCTATTGTCTGCATATGAAATGAACCTGTGCATACAGGTGCCTGCAGGATGAATCCCGGCTGGTTTAACAGATGTTCCTGCTTAGCCAGGAACTGTATTTTTGAAAGGAGCAGTAATCTCAGAGGCTATCATGTCAATTAATAGCTCTTACTGCTCTCAGCTTCCTGATTTTTATACTCTGTCGGGGAAAATAACTGCATAGCCTCCAGACCAGTTCCTTAGACCCTTAGTGTCTGTGATACACAAAGGTTCTGTTTCCGTCAACATGTGAAACAAAATCTAAGCATCACATGATTCAGTGGTGGATTACTGGGCATCAACATTATCAAAATTTAGAAAAAGAAAATATAGGTAGGTGCAGGAAACACTTTATATTTTCTCTTTCTGTGTATTACATCAGTGTCATCAACCCTGCAGTAAAATTAAAAGGTGTGGCTGTAGTATTAATGTCCAGTTGAATCTGAGATCCTTTCTCATTTCAAAATGTTGTCCAGTGTGACTACAGTATCACGGTCTCTTTATCACCTTTTGCACTTAAAAGCATGGGAGGGAAACTCCAGTAAAAATAAGCCGATAGTAGTCTAGCCCAACAATTTCAGCAGCCTTTGTAGGAGAAATTTAATGGTTAGAAAGAATCCCATGCTCATGTTAACAGAAGCCCCATTCCTACAGCACAAACAATTTAGCTGTGCTGCTAGTGCTAAGAGACTACTGGGGATGTACTGCCGTGTGCTGGTAACACGTGACCATTAATAGCAAAAGGCTCTTTGAGAATGTGAGTACTCCAGCACGTCCAACTATCACAAAGAAATACAGCTCGAAGAGTGCACCCTACATATTAACTCTTATCCAAGTTCGCTGTTGTTTTACTTCTGAGAGGCTGTGGAACATCTCAGAACAAGTCCAGGAAAGTAGGTTGGATCCTACTACACAAACAGACTCTCATGATGTATGTTTTAAGATTGCCAGGTTATTACTCTGTTGGTGGTTTGTTGTCTGATGTGTTTGAGTGGCAGAGAAACAAGTTGTGCCGATACATAAGAGGGGAGCATCGACTCGCCTGTACGAAGCTAGTCTGTGTTCTGCAGCCCAGGCACTCTCCAAGCTTTCTTGCCGTGCATTGCTTCTGGGAGCTGTCTGAAAGACCTTTCCCTGTGCTAGCTTTGCTTCATGGGAAATAGGAGGAAAGAATTGGCAGGGAGGTGGAAAAAGTTCAGAGAACTGGGCCTGATGGGAATATGGGATATGGAGCGTGGGAGCATGACCAGTGTGGGAGCATGGAGGTAGAACAAGGAGAACATGGGAGCAGTCCAGGAAGAGAGGGACCAAAGCTCTGAGTAAGGTGGGTTAGATGGCCCTTGTCCTATTCTGATGGGGATATCTCATGTAGAGGACAAAGTTAAACCTGGTCTCCTTGATGATATATCCCAGCCTCTGGCTCATCCTGTTGTGACACCGTTCATCCAGGCTGGTCTGTTCTCCTTGTGACAAATATGCCTTTTGAATTCATTGTAGGCCCTGTGCTGTTCCTGCGTTCTCACTCTGCAGGCTGCATGGTGAGAACTACCTTCATTTGCAGAATGGAGTTAAGAAAGTGGGACCAGGCGCAGGCAGAGAGACGAGGAGAAGTTACAAAAAGCAATGAAGGGGACGGATTGCAGCCAGGCGTTGAGCGCAGCTAACAGAGGCAGCGAACAGACGCAGCAGTTTGCGCAGCAGTGGTTGGGCTCTGACTAGAACTTGAGGATCTTGTGGAAGTTGTGGGCTTTCTGAGGACCCCCGAGGACCTAGAAGGTGATCGCTGTGAACAGGAAAGGGGAAGCTAGGCAAGGACAACTGCAGGAGGCCTTGACTTCTCCTGGGAAAAGCTCGTGGGAAAAGCTCCAGCTAGGAGTGGCTGCTGCTAACGAGCTCTCTGGGTTGCCCCTGACCAGAGGGGGTTGGGGCCTTTGATCCCAGTGGCCCTTGATTGGGCCGTCAAGCACCCTGTGAGTCAGTGCTAGGGAGAGGCCTATATAAGAGCCAGGCCTAGAGCGCAGCTCCCAGAGTGCAGCGAACAGAGGCAGCGAACAGATGCAGCAGTTCGCGCAGAAGGGCGCGCGAAGGGACATGCGAAGGGACCTTCATTTCTGTTCCCTGTGGTGTACACTTCCTCAAGTATGGTCGTGACACGCCGCACAGCGCGTTCCCCAGCGGCTGCTGGAGTTGCTGTGTCAGAGGCTTGGACCCAGACTGGCCCTCTGACAGTGGATGCAGCTCTACAGGTCTCAGGCTGCAGGGAGTGCTTGGGGCCTCTCCGGGAGGCCTGGGCTGGCAGTCAGCTCTCCTGCAGGAGGTGTGCTGCTGTTGACGAGTTGTGTCGTCAGGTAAGGGAGTTACGGGAGGAGGTCAGTAGGCTGCGCAGCATCCGAGAAGCAGAGCAAGAGATAGACAGGGTATTCTCGGGGACTGTACAGCTCCAGGAGTCCCAACCCCCTGCAGCAGTGGAGTTGCCAGAGGGCTCTGTGCCGTGTGAAACGGTACATCATAACATCGTAGAAGAAGGCTGGAAACTGGTCACTGCTTGTGGGAGGAGAAAGGCTCCTACTCCTCCTGAAGACCTGAAGCTGAAGAACAGGTTTAGTGCCCTCCAGGATGAGGAGGAGATGGGCATGGCTGCCAGGGAAGTAACCGGGACAACAGACCCTGTGCCCTGCCGGAACACCTGGAAAAAGCGGCGGGTGATTGTTGTGGGGGACTCCCTGCTACAGGGGACGGAGGCATCTATCTGCCGACCTGACCTCTTGTCTAGAGAGGTTTGTGGCCTGCCGGGGGCTCGTGTGAGAGATGTCATGCAAAGACTGCCAAGGTTTGTCCACGCTTCGGACTATTACCCACTGCTGCTCTTCCATGTGGGCGCCAATGACACCAAGGGCAAACTGGAGACCATCAAGCAGGATTTCAGAGCTCTGGGGATGGTGGTCAAGGGTCTGGGAGCCCAGGTCATCTTCTCCTCAATCCTGCCAGTGAGGGGGATGGATGAGAGGAGGAGGAGACGGACTTTCCAGGTTAAAGACTGGCTGCGCCGCTGGTGTTGGCAACAGGGTTTTGGTTTCTACAACCATGGGACCCTGTTTGAAGATCAACAACTGATGGCGAGAGATGGGATCCACCTCACGAGGCGGGGCACACAGGTCTTTGCCAACAGGTTGGCCAACCTGGTAAGGAGGGCTTTAAACTAGGAAAGATGGGGGAAGGGGAGAGTTATAGTGACAGGGTAGTTGGCAAAAGACTGCTCAAGTCAGGATGCCTCCAACAGGTGAATGCAGCCAGGGAAGTGCGCACAGGACATGGCTATGGAGGACCCTCTTGTACCCCTCCTGGGAAACCTGCATGCTCGATCACCTCCCTGAAATGCCTGTACACCAATGCACGCAGCTTGGGGAACAAACAGGAAGAACTAGAGATATGTGTGTGGTCGCAGGGCCATGATCTCATTGCCATTACAGAGACATGGTGGGATAGCTCGCATGACTGGAGTGCTGTCATGGATGGCTACGTGCTTTTTAGGAAAGACAGGCCAGGAAAGCGAGGTGGTGGAGTTGCTCTTTATGTGAGAGAGCAACTGGAATGTATTGAGCTGTGCCTAGGGGTGGATGAAGAGCGAGTCGAGAGCTTATGGGTAAGGATCAAAGGGCAGGCTAATAGAGGTGACACTGTTGTGGGTGTTTACTACAGGCCACCTGATCAGGATGAGGAAGTTGATGAGGCCTTCTACAGACAGCTGGAAGTAGCCTCACGATCCCAGGCCCTGGTTCTCATGGGGGACTTCAGCCACCCCGATATCTGCTGGAAAGACAACACAGCTAGGCACAAACAGTCCTGGAGATTCCTGCAGAGCATTGGTGACAACTTCTTGACCCAGGTGGTGGAGGAACCAACAAGGAGAGGTGTGCTGCTGGACCTCGTACTAACAAACAAAGAAGGACTGGTGGAAGATGTGAAGGTTGGGGGCTGCCTTGGCTGCAGTGACCATGAGATCGTGGAGTTCAGGATCCTGCGAGGAGGCAGCAGGGCACCAAGTAGGATCGCAACCCTGGACTTCAGGAGAGCAAACTTTGTCCTCTTCAGGGACCTACTTGGAGGAATCCCATGGGTGAGGGCCCTGGAAGGAAGGAGTGTTCAAGAGAGTTGGTTAATATTCAAACATCACTTCCTCCAGGCTCAAGAGCAGTCCATCCCTATGAGTAGGAAGTCAAGCAAAGGAGGTAGGAGTCCTGCATGGATGAGCAAGGAGCTCCTGGCAAAACTCAACCAGAAGAAGGAAGTCTACAGAAAGTGGAAAGGGGGACAGGCCACTTGGGAGGAATATAGGAACGTTGTCAGAGTATGCAGGGATGCGACGAGGAAGGCTAAGGCCCGTTTGGAATTAAATCTGGCTAGAGATGTCAAGGACAACAAGAAGGGCTTCTTCAAATACATCAGCAGCAAGAGGAAGACTAGGGAAAATGTGGGCCCTTTGCTGAATGGGGTGGGTGCCCTGGTGACGAAGGATGCAGAGAAGGCAGAATTACTGAATGCCTTCTTTGCTTCAGTCTTTACTGGTCAGGCCAGCCCTCAGGAACCCCAGACCCTGGAGGCAAGAGAGAAAGTCTGGAGGAAGGAAGACTTTCCCTTGGTGGAGGAGGAGTGGGTTAGAGATCATTTAAGCAAACTTGACACCCACAAATCCATGGGCCCTGATGGGATGCACCCACGAGTACTGAGGGAGCTGGCGGACATTATTGCTAAGCCACTCTCCATCATCTTTGAAAGGTCATGGAGAACAGGAGAGGTGCCCAAGGACTGGAAGAAAGCCAATGTCACCCCAGTCTTCCAAAAGGGCAAGAAGGAGGACCCAGGGAACTACAGGCCAGTCAGCCTCACCTGCATCCCTGGAAAGGTGATGGAGCAGCTCATCCTGGAAGCCATCTCCACGCATGTGGAGGAAAAGAAGGTGATCAGGAGTAGTCAGCATGGCTTCACCAAGGGGAAATCATGCCTAACCAATCTGATAGCCTTCTATGATGGAATGACTGGCTGGGTAGATGAGGGGAGAGCAGTGGATGTTGTCTACCTAGACTTCAGCAAGGCTTTTGACACTGTCTGCCATAGCATCCTCATAGACAAGCTCAGGAAGTGTGGGTTAGATGAGTGGACAGTGAGGTGGATTGAGAACTGGCTGAATGGCAGAGCTCAGAGAGTTGTGCTCAGTGGCACAGAGTCTAGTTGGAGGCCTGTAGCTAGCGGTGTCCCCCAGGGGTCAGTCCTGGGTCCAGTCTTGTTCAACTTCTTCATCAATGACCTGGATGAAGGCACAGAGTGCACCCTCAGCAAGTTTGCTGACGATACAAAACTGGGAGGAGTGGCCGATACGCCAGAGGGCTGTGCTGCCATTCAAAGAGACTTGGACAGGCTGGAGAGGTGGGCAGAGAGGAACCTCATGAAATTCAACAAAGGGAAGTGCAGGGTCCTGCACCTGGGGAGGAATAACCCCATGCAGCAGTACAGGTTGGGGGTTGACCTGCTGGAAAGCAGCTCTGCTGAGAAGGACCTGGGAGTGCTGGTGGACACCAAGTTAAGTATGAGGCAGCAATGTGCCCTTGTGGCCAAGAAGGCCAATGGTATCCTGGGCTGCATCAGAAAGAGTGTTGCCAGCGGGTCGAGGGAGGTGATTCTCCCCCTCTACTCAGCCCTGGTGAGGCCACATCTGGAGTACTGCGTCCAGTTCTGGGCTCCCCAGTACAAGAGGGATGTGGCACTACTGGAGCAAGTCCAGCGAAGGGCCACAAAGATGATTAGGGGACTGGAGCATCTCTCTTATGAGGAAAGGCTGAGAGAGCTTGGCCTGTTTAGCTTGGAGAAGAGAAGGCTGAGAGGAGATCTTATCAATGTGTACAAGTATCTGAAGGGAGGGTGTCGAGAGGATGGGACCAGACTCTTTTCAGTGGTGCCGAGCGACAGGACGCGAGGCAATGGGCACAAACTGAAACACAGACACTTCCATCTTAACATGAGGAAAAACTTTTTCACTGTGAGGGTGACAGAGCACTGGAACAGGTTGCCACGAGAGGTGGTGGAGTCTCCTTCTCTGGAGATATTCAAAAGCCGCCTGGATGCAATCCTGTGCAATGTGCTCTAGGTGACCCTGCTTGAGCAGGGGGGTTGGACTAGATGATCTCCAGAGGTCCCTTCCAACCTCAGTGATTCTGTGATTCTGTGATTCTGTTGTGAGTCAATGTTAATTGTTGCCAAAGTCAGAAAGGCAATGGCAGAAGGGGTGTAGACTCTTGGAAGCAGGAGCTCTAGGAAGGTAAAAAAATGTCAGGGAGATTAAATTCTGAATCTTTAATGCTGAAGGCCCCAAAGCATAGATGCTTAAACTTTTTAAAATCAGGCAGTGCAGGTTTTTGATAAGGGGACCCACTACTCCTTCACAACGGGCTGGAAGAGAGAGGGACACAGACCCTTGCTGAAGGAATTAGTTTTGAATTCTGTTGGCCTTCAAGGTGCATCCAGATGTAGAATCTGATTTCACACAAAACTATATACTTTCTCAGGATGCTTTCTAACAAAATAGGAAATAAAACAGTACTGCACAGGTGTGGTAAACATGTTTTCATAATAAATGGTTATGTGTAATCTAACCAGCCGTAAATGTCAATGTTTTTACAGATGCACACTAATTAATTGTTTATTACCTGTTGAGGTTTACACTGGATCATACTTCAAAAACTGTGAATGCAGTTTATAGCATTTATTTTTCTTTATAAATGCGTGATGGTTGTGATCATTTGTGAGACGTGCTTTCGTTACGTGGCAGCTAGAAATGTCTTCTCATGAAAACTAAAGAATTAGCTGCAAATCTTCCCTGAACAAAGAACAAAACTGTTGCAGCTAGTAAGTTTTACATGAAGCCAATTATTAGTTTAGGGGTTTAATACTCTGAATATGACAGAATTATTTATTTTACTAGAATGTTTGCAGAGGAATGGAAACCTTCTGTTGAGTTCTCATCAATAACTTTTTTTTAAGTATAGGAACCCTGGTAATTCAGACACTTCTAATTAGAACTTGTATCTCTGGTTCTATTTTTGGGAACCAGTTGGCTAGCTAACAATAAATGGACATAATTATCATGCCAGCTCACCGTTGGCAATGATTTTGATGTCAACAGTTTCACTTACTGAGGCTACAAATCGTGAGTCGTCAGTTTTATTAGGATTACAAATCTTACGCAAGATTTGAAGATGTTCGCTTGATGATTTTCAACTTCCTCTAAATATTTGCAGACTGATGAAGAGCACATTGCATGTTCTTCATATGCACAGGCCTAATAGGAGATTACGTGTTTTGGAAACTAGAGCAAAAACAAATTTCAGGTTAATTTTTTCTGACCTATTCTTGTTTTATAGATCATTTACTGCTTGTGTCCAGGCAGTAGTAGATTGGGGTTTAATGTCCAGAAGAGATGGCTGATGTGACAGTTTGTTTATAGAGCAGCAACAGAGTAATGCTCTAGCAGTCTTTATTTGTGAGCATGGATGCAGACACCCCTGGTCTCTCTCAACCTCTTTAGACATTCCTTGAGCCTTGGTAAGAATTTTGCGCTTCCCCGATCTAGATGGAAAGCTGCCCACTGAGGTTTGCTGTTTAGACTGTTGGAAACCACATTAGCAGAGCATTAGGAATGTCTCTTGCAGAATGGAGCACGTTGGCCGCTTTGGAGAAAACCCATGTTTCACTTAGCAGTCTGCCTTTTTGCATGAAGTGATCTGATCCAGCTAAGCAGACTCCTTCTGTAAACTGTTTCTCTGGGCACCTGAGCCCTGGTGACTGTGGAAAGACCTGGAGAAATTAGTTAAGCCTGGTGGATTTGCACTAGCTTCGGGGATGCTTTAGGTTTGCACAGCTTTAAAAGAATATATATATTGAATGTGTGTATGTATATCCATATATACACCCACATATGTGTGTGTTTGTGTGTGAGATGCCCTTTCAAAGCGTAAGATTGACCTGTTCATTGGTGAATTTCCCGGTGCTGGCTAAAGTGTGTGTGTGATATTTAGAAACTGACTCTTACTGCACAGTAACTTAAAATTTTGGACCAAAACATTCAGAATGTCAGTCGTTTCTCATAGGAAGATTGTTTTTGGAAGGTTCCTCACTAATCATGTTACACAGCATTATTTCTCCCTTTTTTTCTTTCCTCGTAACCAGTATGTCTCATTTGTCTCAATCTGTTCTTTGCACTGATTCCAAGGAGAGGAAAAGTAGTTGAACTCTGTCTAGATGTCAGTGGGACGTGTTTGCAGGATATAAGCTAGAAAATGACAAGGAGAAGTCCGGGCCTGTGGCAGCCAAATTAAAGCAAATCGGGGCTCAATGTTTGTCTGATGAACCAAAATCTCTTGCACAAAGGTTTTTTTTTTTTTAATTTAATCTGTAGAGTGTTGTTTTTCTCCGTTAATGGGGAATGGCAAGAGGAAATCCTGTATATTCTTTGATAAATTAGGTTCTGCCTATCGCCAAAAATGGAGCATGCTAGAAGTGATTTTTCCTTATTTAATATGGGATCTGATAATACTTCTTTTTTCCAGCTAGGGCTTTGGCTGCCTTTTGCCTTCAAATTAGATGATCTGTTTTGGTTACAATGTTTGAGTTTTTCTGTTATCCAGATTAGATAGCTACTAACTGACTTATCACTTGCAGACCATTTTAAATGAAGTCCTACCGTAAGATCCACCCTTATCACAATGAGGAACACTAAGTAACTTTAGCGGAGTAGCACCAGGACAACGGACGGGGGAATCTGGCTCACTATTTTGACGGTGAGATCTTCCAGTGACTTTAGTTTGCATTGGAGCTGTGTTTTCATTCTTTTAAACAAGTTGGTAAGACACAGCTGCAGGGTAAATCAAATGTGATTACAACAAGCTTCAACTTAGGTAATTTTGAACAGACTGCCTGAAATTTTGGAATGAATCCAGTATGACTGGATAAACAATACAGTGATCAGATCACATCAGGATGCAGATTTCATTTTAGTAGAAGCAAACCGCAGTACGTAGATCAGCATCAGATTTATTCATGCAGCCTTGAAATATGGGCCTGTTTGGGCAAGTAATAAGAACTTTGGACTGCCTTATTGTTCCCTCCATCGTGTACGCAACTCCATTTTAACTTGAAAATTGTCTGTGATGTGCATGATCTTCCAGATGAAACATTGCCAGCTGGCACTCTTGGTTTGATGGTGCCAAAGCTGAGGTGCAGCGATGGTATCTGTGAATGCAGGCCTCAAACTTAATTTTCAGTTGATGATAGTACTGTCAGTTGCATGCAAAGGACTGTTTGGGGAAACCCGTGGTGTTCAGAGTTACATTCCTAGTTGTGGTCAGGTTTTGTGCTTTTGCAGTCTTGCTCACAGTTATTTTGAAATCTGTATCTTAAATTCATCCTCATTAAAATAAAAGGATTTTCATAAGTGTTCATCTTTGTGTTATTGACTAATATAAATGCATGAAATATTTGAGATTTGTCCCCTGATATCCTCCATGTGAAAGGACAATTTAAAAATCAGGGTGCAGACCACCTCTTTTCTCAAATTTAAGCCCTGTGGAAGTTTTTATAAAAAACTTAACATCAGATTTTTACTGTAATTTACAGCTCTTTAAATGTGCCCAAGTACTTTTTTATTTCACAGCAACTAAGAAAAAAAAGATCTTTAGTTTGTAGAGTTGTCAAATTAAAAAAAAGATCTAGGCGAGTGTTCTGTATAGCGTGAAAATAAGGGGGCATGGGAAAGTATGTGATTGGCAGGAACATTAAGACCAATTAAACAGAAAATGCATACATCCACAATATTTGAAGCAAGCAGTGAAGTTGTTGCCTCAAGATGACGATGAGGCTGGCAGTTTGACTCGATAGACAGCTTCTGTGTCTGGCAAACATCCTGGGGCTTGCTAGAGGCTGGGGCTTGTTCTGACAAACCTTTGCAGGCCTATCAGGCTAAAACGGCTGTCGCGGAGGACGGAGAGATCCTTGAGCATCTGTGGCGAAAGGCTAGTATTGGCAGGGACTTGCCAGGATAAATAAGGTAGACACAGTAACTTTACAGCTGGTTCCGTACTGCTCCAAGGGGAGTCACCAGCTAAAAGTTAAACAATAAGCAACAAGAGAAGTAACATTTCGGTTTATTGACAGATTGAGGTAAGTGGGGCTGTCACTTGGAAATGATAATCCATGTAATTTCAACCAGTAAAATGAAGGATGCAACAAAGAATTTTGAGAGGTTCCTCTGCTGCCGCAGGTAATTGTATGTCTTGTAAAGAGGTAACACTGGATATGTCTCTGAATAATTTTATTTAGCTGCTATTTTTCTTTACTTTGGGGATTTGTGGGCTGTCTTTGTAGCCTTGTTCATCAGATAGGCTTCGTTCAGTTAGGAGTATGTTCCCCGTGTTCTGAAGTTGGTACTGAGGATTAAAAGACTTCGTCCATCTCAGTGCTTCTGATCATCCAGGAAAGATGCTTACTAGTTGAGCTGAATATCTGATGGAGCTCTTGTGAGTGTGCTCCTGGAGATGGCATGAAGGCATGCACTGGAGAAAACCAAAATTAGCTTCCCCTTTGCCTTGCTTCCTTCTGTCATGTAGGCCCAGGTTAAGTGATGCCCTCCAGTACTGTGTTTTGATAATCCTTTTCATTGGCAAATGTAGGGGAAAGAGTCCTGTTAAGCTTCCACCCACTGAAAAATTCAACCTTCTACCTATAGAGAGGGTTTTACTGGATCAGCCGGGATACACAAGGGATAGAGCTGTGCGAAGGAGAATGAGGCCAACAGCAGGGTTTTGTTGTGGAGGTATTTCTTAAATAGTCCCGAAATATAAAATCCTTGAGACAGACAGAGAAAATGAGCTCTCACCCTGCGACCAGCCAAGTTTCCCCTGGGAAGTTGTTCAACGTTTTAGCATTGTTTGGCCTTACTGTGGAGTTCCCCCTCCAGGGCCTTTCCCAAATACTAGAATCTGGCAATAAAAATTCCCTTTCAAAGCAGGGTTCCAGGAAATTAGGGACAGCGGGACCATGCCTGCACTTGTCACTCGCTGAGCTGAGACTTGAGTTTCTAGGGTGCAGACACCACCAGTTCTCCCTGTGGGCTGACAGCACTGCTTCATTTTCATGTTGGCGTGCTCCCCACATACAGTATTCTGGAGGAAATGTGGTAGGGGTGATGCTGACATTTTTACTTCCTTTCCTTACTTAACGAACTGGATTTATTTTAAACAGGGTTTTCAGGTGGTTAAACAACTACATTTGCACTTCTCTGTTTTGAGGAGTTATTAATTTCTTCAAAATGGTGGAATTTGTGGTTTAATGTGAAGAGAGCTCATGAGCTTTAACTCTGTTGGAAGAACCATGGAAAATTGCTGAATGCGTTGCAACTTAACCACAAAGCAGTCAGATATTTTCTGTTTCTGTTGTGCTAACTGAAGTGAGAGAAAATAATCATGTAGAATTTAAACTACAGCAGATAAATTATTTTCATTTTCCCTTTCTAAGACAGACAGATATGTGTTTTGGGGAGTGATTTGCATTTTTCTTTTTTTTCTTTTTTTTGAGTTTCTCTTAGTTATAGTGGAGGAATTTCATAGTTTACAGGAATCCCAGATGGAATAGCTAAAGAGTGGGAATTGTTGCCTGGTTTCAGAACTGTATGGGACTTAAAGCCTTCATATGGAAAAGGACATGAGATATCATAAACTTCAACTTTGATTATTATTCCAGTGTGCTAAGCTGTTGCTCTAAAAAACTCAATAGTAATAAAGACATAATGTGTGTTTTTGATTTGTTAAACATATATGTGACTTTTTGAACTTTTAAATAACATGCACACAGACTAGACAAGTCTTTGCTGTAATATCACAATCTGACCTCATTGAGCTATTTATTGTTTGTCTGGCTGTGAATATGCTCTTTATGTGTGTATAGTTCTTTCATGTTAATTTTAAAGGAGCTCCCACTCATAAGCTCATAAAGTACAGACAGCAACGGATTAAAAGAATGACTGTCTGTCCAGAACGCTGCAGTGCTGCCTTCCAGAAAATCTTAAAGTAATTATACATACAACTCTCGTGGAATGAAAATTGGATCCTTGATATTTAATAAACAGAGATCTGCTTATCATATAAAAACCAGGAGACTGCTGATTTTACAGCAGTACTGAGCATTTTCATTTAGACTCAGAGAATGAAAAGTGAAAACTTTTATACAAATGAGGTGTCAAAGATTTGGAATTAAGTTTTTCCATACTGTGTAATATACTATTCAAATGTTCTTTTACGTTTTTTTTTCTGGAGCCACTATGGAAAAACATGAGCAAATATTCATTTTTTTAATCTATTTTTACAAATGAATTTGATCATTCCACCTTATCTACAGTTTTCCACTGAGCTAACTTTTTTATCATCAGTTAAATTTCTTTCTTATTGCAGGCATTCTTTTCAAAGAAATATGCAAGATGAAAGAATCTTTTGTCTGTTAATCTTATAAAGGATCTGCGAAAGACTCTGTTGTCTGATAGGGCATTGTTGAAAAAATGCATTCTTCTGTCAGGTAGATTTATTATTATCATTTTCTATAAAAATCTACCAAATCTTTTGGAAGATATGGCCAGTTCTGCCAAGTGTGAAGGTTATTGAAATCACAACCAACGTAGCAATGTCAGGCAGATAGGAGAACCACTTGGCTACCTCCACTCTGGTAAATGCACAAAGAATTAAAAGTGATCAGAAGCAAGCTGGGTTCAGTTAAATGCTGAATGTGGAGACCGTGCTTAGACGTCATTTTTATTCAGTTCTGTCCCCATTTTACTCACCAGAATTTGTCAGTGGGAGAGTGAGACCTGTATTCAATAATGTATGTTCCTAAATAAGATATCACTAAACCCAACACAGTAGATATGTATTTTGCTCCCAGCCTTTGGGAGGAAACTGATTAATGGAAAAGGAAAAATCTAGTGGCTGGATGAAGGAATAGGTCATCTTTACTTATTCTGAGCAAGCAGAATTACTACATTTTCTCAGTAAATCTTAACTGTTTGATTCTTGTTATGTGCCTCTTGCTGTGTCATCTGATGAATGCCACATTAATTTAAACCACCCACAAATACTCTTTCCTCCCTATATCATCCCAGCCAGCCTTTAAAAATAAGTGCTATGTGTTTTTATTTACCACATCCTGCACCGCATAATACTTCCAAGGGTGGAACCAAGAAGACTACATAGCAGTACAGTTTAGTGATTGAAAATTAGATTGCAGATTATAAAGCCCAAAGGGACCACAATGACCAGATAAAACTGTCGCCTGTAGGCCATAAGACTGTTTTAATTGGGACAGATCTAGAAAGAAATATCTGATCTTGGCATAAACGTTTTCAGTGATGAATGATCCAAACGATGCTTGGTATGTTAGTGGCGTTTGTTCTGGTTTTTGATTTTCAGCTTTTGGGAAGAGCAAGTCTTCCCTTCCTTTCCTTTGAATGATTTATTTCTGTCACTATTGTAGCTATCCTGCTTTTAAAGGAGTCTAGATTTAGCTAGCCATTAGATCTTTTTAGACTTGTGCCTGCCAAAGTGAAAAGCTCTCTGTCGAGTGTTTGTTCCCCATATTTATGGAATCACAATGGAATTAAATTATCCCTCGGCCTTCTTTTTGATGGTCTGGCTAGACCATGGCCCTTTAGATTTGCATCGGGAGACATGTTTTTCAATCCTGTGTCCTCATACATTCCTAAACAGGGCTCATTGCATGTACCAGCTCTGCATGTGTTTCACTGAATAAACCAGAACTTTTTATGATGGTTTTTCTCCTCATGAAATACCTGACGTGCAGCACACTCTTCACATTTGTTGTGAGAAGACCAAATGCAGCAGGAAGATAGCAGCAGGATGTTTGCTGATGCCCAGATGGCAATTACAAGAACTGAGGGGCGATTGTGCCTACACTGTAGCCTTAAAAAAAAAAAAAGCAGAAAAAAACTCTGCAGAATTGTTTGCGTCCGGAGACGCTATTCATTCGCACAGCCTTCAACATCCCGCTTCTTCCCTCCTCAAAGCAGTTTGCTTGCACAGCTGACAGCATGAGTTAAACCTGGAGGCAAAAGCCCCTTTTTTTCCGTGCATCCCCTTGCAGTTTAGCAGTGGCGTTGAGGATGTGGCCAGAATCACTGGCGCGGTGATGCAGCGATCTTCCCACAGTTTCCCTAGGGACAGACAAGTTCTTTTGCAATTAGCATAATTGACTGGGAAAGAATCCTGTTCGCCTCGGGATAAGGAACTGTGGGATTAAACCTAGACACATGGTGCACATGCTGAAATGAAGAAGACAGTAGTAAGATGGGAGGCGCTCTGGGAACATTCCTGCTTGGGGTAGGCAAACTGAAGCGCTCAGCCCCCGGTCCTGATTGGACTAACTGCGTTTTACGCGCACACACTGAATTTCTTTGATAGAAAGACACTGAGATTATTTTCCTATTTATCAGCCTCTCTCCATCTTGTTCCATTTCATCAGCATATCACAAATTCCTGTCATAAAGCATCACGCCAGCAGCCTTGATTTTTCTAAAGAGCAGGTCATTCTCTAATTCACTTTGGGTAAAATTCGGGCTCTACTGAAGCTATTGGCAAAATTTCCTGAGACTTCAGAGAGGCCAGGATTTCACCCTTTATTAAAGTTTAATAAGACATAAATATTGCTGACACGGGAGCGTAATTCTATGTCGTCTACACAGCAGACTTGAGCCAAATTTGAATTAAATCTCAGACCTGAAAGTCTGGTTTAAAGGTCCTTTTTCATTTCACAGACAACAATGATTCCTTGGTCTGTTGTAGGCGATATATGCACATTTGTGGTTTCAAACCGCTGCTGGTGACATTAGCTACTGTTTAATCTCTCTCATTTCTGTTGAGCACTCCATGTGCTATGCAGCAGGATATACAAGTGATCTCATTCAGATGACTTTTATCGACAACGCTATTTGAAATGGTGGATTGAAATAAAAGCACTTAATGCAGAGGTCAGTGAGTGCCTGATGTTCTCTGCAGAACCCATTTGTTGTGTAAGCAGCTCTACTGTTGTGGCGCCTCCTTTAATTAAGGCTCTGACAGTATTTCCATAATAAACCATATTTTAAAAGGGTTTATTACTCAACTACAAAATTTGCTGCAGGCTGAGACTTGGACAAAGAAAGCTTCAACCTGAAAGTGTTTTCTTAACTTAAAAAGCTCTTTTTTTTTCTTTTTTTTTCTTGTATGGCTACAAAGAAACCTTTCTTCATTCATGTAGCTAAAAGTTTTGTTTTTAAACATAAAAAGTTTTCAGTCTCGTAAACAATGCAGATTTAAGCAGCCAGTCTTGACCATGTTACTTAGGATATTTTTTAACCGTGAAATACCCATGATGCTCATTATGTGCTATGAATACTGAAGTATCTTTATTAGTATTTGTGTGATGATTGGGACCTTGTGTGCTAGACAGATTTCAAATGCAGAAAAGAGAAATCGTGCTCTTTAATTCCCTTCCCGTAAATCACAACAGAACAGGGGTAGGAACGTGCATATATTATGCCAAGCAGATGAGCGGGGTGACAAACTGGAACTCTGTTACATGTGGTTGCGATGCACTTGCTCTGTTTTGTTTTTAGCCAAAGGCATAAGTAGGAAATTTAGAATAACATGTTTTAATGAGGCAGGTGCATTATGTATGAACTAACAGAGCAGACCATCTGTTAAGGTCCAGAACATAATTTTTGGAAAGAATTGCTTCCAGATAACTGGCTTTTCTTTGTTTTGGTTTGGGTTTTTTTTCTGACTTCTGGTTTGTCAGGTGAGAAAATGTGCTGCTAGTGGAGTGTCAAGAAGACTGTTTAAAGCCAGCTTCAAGGGAGAATGTCTTTCTTTCAGGCAGAAGTGTTTTTGCTGAAAATCAGACTGATATTTTCTTCAGTGTGTGAGAACATCAGGGTCTGACCTGTGGAGTACTTTTATGCATTATTTAATTTTAGGAACTGCATGTGATTCTGCATTTGATGTAGAAGTTGAAAGTTACCTGGGACTTATCCTGACTTCTGTATTTTTCCCCAAAATGAAAATAGCTGAACTGTTTTTGTTTTTTAGGTAGACAGTTCAGTTTCTTGTAATTGAGTTTCCTTTTAGTAATTAGTTGTTTGAAGATTCTTTGAACAACTGTGTCAGTAGGTTTTCCTGAGAATGGTCTGAGGTATAACCAGATTTTCTTGGGGTTTTATTCTTCCGAAAGAAGTTGCTATTTTGAGTTGTCTATTTAAGTTGAAAAGCGTTGCTGTTGTTTACTGTTAAGGTGATAACATTTAGCTGCTTATTCTGAATTGTATTTAAACATACACGAGTCAATCCAGAGAAGAGATGTAACGTTCTGAAAAGCCTGGGCTACTCACTTCAAGTCTTTTGGTTGCCTTCGTGACAAATCCAGATTCTGCAGAATGAAAGGTTTTGTCTAAAATAAGTCATTTCCCATCCTAATGATTCAGAGCGAACCTTCTGAACAGTAACGTTAGGATGCAGTGGCTGTTTTATTCAGCTTAGAGCGTGTTAATTGAAGACCTTCTGAAATTTTTTGCCTTATTAGATATGAATTAACAATGATACGACACATAATAAAAGGGCAGAGTTAAATGTTACCCAGGAAATGAACAGTATCATCTTTTCCAATGAAGTGATGCTTCTTGCAACAGTTACTTTGCAACCTAGTTGTTTTCTCACTGAACAATTGTGTGGTACAGACTTCCCATGGTCATTTATGGGATTTTTGTATGAATCAAAGATATCTGCTCCCAGTTCTGGAGTGCTTGATCAAGAACTTGGTCTTTTTTTTTTTTTTTAAGTAGTTCTACCCCGCAGAAGTTTTTAATTTGCTGACGTAATTCTAGCATTATTATTTACATTTTTTTCCTGTCTTGAGTTTTTCTGTTTGGGGGAACTGCAAGAGTTTTCCCTGGCAATTTTTGTCAGAGAGCTTTGATTATGTCAGACAGCTATTCAAATAGAAATCCTCTTTTTGCATGACCACAATAGTATTTTTTATGTGGTTACAGTGGTATCAGTTTTATTCTGCAACATATGGTAGGGATTTTTTTATTGTTTTTTTTTCTTTGAATTCAGAGTTACAGTCACCTGAAATTCTTAGCTTCTTTGATGGTATCTGGAAAATTAATTTTATACCGTGTATAACTAGTGAGAGAAATTTTAAAGTATGAACTCTGGGGCTCAGAAATTCAGAAAGCAAACAGATAATACCCTATACTTATTTTCAAAGCCTGACCCAGGAGTTTGGGATGGTGCAGTTTAGTGACGCTGTTACCAACATAAAGTAACTTTACACAGCAAAGACTGTTGCCTGTAGTATCTTTCTGTCTGATCATTCGCGCCTAGAAATCTGAGGTGATTTCTACCGCTTTGTGTTTCAGCGATGCTTTTTGCTGACATTCAGCTCGCTTGCAGCAGATGGCAGTGCTACCAGTGCTTTGCGTGCATCTGTACACCGATGTACAAACGGATCTGGACATCCAGTTTTCTGAACGCAAATGCACGATTGCTTGTGGGCTCCCGTATTCCCCTTAGCCTGTCATCCAGGTTGAAAGTGGTTCAGCAAAGGGGTTGTGTGAATCAGTTCTCGGGAGGAGGGAAATATGCTGCTTGTGGTACATGGTTGCAGTAATTCCAGAGGGTCATGTTTAAGTAAGTGAGAGGGTCACAACAGGTTGAGGCCGATCGCTGTTCACCTTCTCTCTTCACAGCCTGAGGCTTGTTACTGACACATTTTCCTACCAGCTAGGCAACTTGGTGTACACTTGAATGCTTTCTTCTGAAATTAAAGATATTTTCTCTCCTCTTTTTCTCCACCTTCTTATGAAGTTTGTATAAAACTTAAGATTTCTTTTTAACTAAAGCTCCACTGCCAAAATGGGAAGTTTCCTTGGCCTACCCATTCCTTAAAAAGAATTATTCACTAAAACCAGTTACTCTCTTTAAGTGGGAGGCTGTTTGATAGCTGTTATTAGCAGCTATTCTCTTAAATAATGACATATTTTATTTGTATGACCTTGCATCTAATCAGTAATTCAATACTGTGTTTCATCTGCCAAATTGCGTACTATATGAACAACCAGAATCACTGGAATACAGTAGAGCATCACTCTACTAGCTCTGTCTGTATGCTACCTTTAGATACTAAATAACTTTTTATATGTGGGGAAGTCATGTTTTTATCTTGACTTATGTAACTCATATGGACTAATCCAGGAGGATGAGGAGGAGAGGGGGTATCATCCGTGCAGTTTTAAAGGCCAGTGCAGCAAACTCCACTGTGTTCCTCTGGCTCTGAACTTCCTTTGCTTACAAGAACACAGTCTACACGCTACCAGTGCATGGATCAACCAAGCTTTTGGAAGGAAAGATGCAGTTTGAATGCTTACCCTTCCATAATTCATTTCCTCATCAGATGAGCAGCAGGGTATAGCTACGTGAGTATGCATGAAATGGTTTCAAACTCATTGAAATTTGTGGATTGATATCAGTAGGATGGAGTTTACACAGCTCCCATAAATTGCTTAAAGTTTCAAAGGATCAAATAGATCATTAGATCAAGTGACTCATCCTTGCCATGTCACAGGTCACCAGTAACCTCGACAACACCAAAGCATGCTTAGGTTTCACTGAAGCACTCTAGGAGAGAAATTCATTCTGAGCTTGAAGAAACCATCAAAGATGAAGCATCTATTAGTTAACCATCTATACTTTTGAAAACTTTTCTTTTTAGTTGTTGGCTCTTGTATTGTTTTTCTGGAGAAAGCTGCAGATCCTCTTGGTAATGGGAATTATCTGCCTAGAGAGGTGCTGAGCTTCTTTATTTATCTCACCTCTCAGACATCTTTTTCTTCCAGATCCTTTTAAGCTCTCCTCCTACTTGCTGCTCTAGCTTGCTGCATAATGATACAGATCATGCGTGATTGCCCACTCAGACAGACTTTGTGCCATCAGCAAATTTCATTGCCATTAATTTTTCAGGAATTAAATTGTATGTATACTTTTAAGCTTCTTACTGGTCTCTGCAGACACTCGCTAGAAATATGCACTCATGATTGCTCTTCGAGACCTGTCAGCCAACCAGTTCCTGACCCATTTAATATGTGCTCTATCAGTATTGTGTGATACTTTCTCTTAAGTGTTATGTCATGCAGGGCTAAGTTATATACTGTACAAGAATTTGTATATTGCCTACATGTACTTACTTTTATTAACCAAATTGTCAGTCTCTCTGAAGGGAGGTGAGGTTTGTTCAAGAAGACCTATTTTGGACTCACGTTGTCATTAATTCTGTTTTCTTTACTAAGGGTGCTCCACATCAGATTTTACATCACTATGCTTGGGACCGATGCCAGGTCAATCTTCCTTTCTTCCCCTACCCGAGTCACATGTCTTTGTCCTGCTGGCACAATATTCAAATTCTTCCACATCTCTGTGATTTGCCCAGTATACCAAGATATATTAAAAATCTGCATGAAACAGGCCCAGGGAAATTGCCTGAGCCAGCTGTTACAACACTTTTGAGTGGAAACTATCCCTATATGCTGGTAGTCAAGCCTCACAAATAGTAAGTGCTTTCTCAGTAATGTACTCCAAGATTCTTTGTCATCCATCCTTACATGTTACAAGCACTCATTCTTTTGTTCTCTATTTGGACAATAGTACAAATGAACATTTCTGCCTTCCTTGTATTTTTAGTATATTTTACCATTGCATCTGCTTGTGGGCCTGAATCATTATTCAGGTTTGTCCTGTTACTTTATTAGCCTTTTGGTTTGTTTTGTGCAAAGTTAGAATGAACTCAAAACTTGTTGAACTGTCTGTTCATTTAAACAGTATAATAATTTTTTAAAGGTACTTTATGGTAGAGAGATCTCTTCTGGCATGGTTCTGCAGTTCTGAAGAGTAAATCTCAACTCATGTAGTATTTTAATTAGGAAGAAGAAAAGTAGTTCCCTAGATTAGTCTTGTAATCAGTGGAAAGTCATCATTTGTCATCATTTTCAGTGGAAATCCTTAAGGAGTTTTTTAAGTTCTGCCATTGTTTCCTAGAGTCTGAGTTTCGTCTGGTTTGGGGGAAGAGGAGTGTTTCTCTGTTTGACTTATAATTTATATATTCAGAAATACTGGGTTATAGAGAGTAATTCATAAAAATCTTAACAAACTGTCTCTGCTCACTAATATAAACTTTATAGGAAACTGGAAATCAGTGGATATCAACACTTTACCAAAGTTAAGACAATTAACAGTTGTAACCCTGAGCTGTAAAGGTGACAGCTAGTCTACTAACCCTCTGGTTGATGTGGTAGAGGTCCAGTATAAACCCTATAAACTTATTTCCTGCTTGAGCTCTGAGTACATAGCTAACATGGAGCAATGTAAGCAAGAGCTGCCTGTGGAACATACCTTGGGAAGCAGAGCGACGTTTGCCAGATACACTTGTGTTAGCAGTAGCAGCATGGTCCACTGAGGTTGATGTCTAGTTTTCTGCAATTACGGGCAACCATGAATTAAATGTTGAGTCCAGCATGGTCAACGGAACTTGTTTGAGTTATATGAGACATTTTAAAGGCAAAGGTTAATTGTAGAAGCAAAAGAAATTACAATCGTCTCCCTTTTTTCTTGAGGAGGTGGTGATATCTGAGAACCTCACTTAAAAGCCTACATTCTCATGGATTCCATGTCTAGTAACTAATCTTGTCGGTAACAATCTGAACAGTACCCAACAAACTGGAGTTATTCCACCAGCACATCTTTTGTGTCCTTTATCGCAACATCAAATATTTGTTTAAATTTTCATGTGAAAACACCAGGAATTAGAGAGCCCACCTATTTATGTGGCTGAAGTCTGGACCTGAAGAAAGTGAGTAGACCCTCAAATTGGTATCTGAGGCAGAACATTGGAGGGAGGAAGGAGAAAGTAAAAAAACGATTTTACCATAAGCAGTATCTGCAAAATCCATAGCAGCCGCAGTGAAGATACCAGAATATGGCTGAGGCTTTCAGACATGAAGCACCAGCCAGGGCCACTTCAATTCTTAATCCATATCATCAAAAATAAAAGTATCTTGCTGACTCAGTAAAAGGATTCATCCTATTGTCTCTTCTAAATGTAGGGAGACAGGTCATCTGCTATGGAAGTGCATAAAGGTATCTGTTAATTTTAGTTGTGAGCCTTCATTCCCGTGTGCCTCTGTCTGACTTCAGCTCTGTGTTTCCCTCATTTATGTCAAGTTTCTCTTGATTCATCCTTCTCTTTCTCTTTGAAAAGTGATTTTTCCTTAAACTTTTTTCTTTGCAAAACTGTTACCTTTACTGTGTTTTCCACTATCTTTTCCTCCTGTCCTATTGCCTTGTATTTCAGGTTGTCCTCCTTCTGTACATACTGCCTTGTACTTTGATTCTCATTTGTCTTTCTACTTCTCTCCCTTGCATTTCTTTATCAGTCCTGGTTTCTTCCCTTCTCTCTCCTTCTTACCCTTCCATCCCCTTAAACAGAGTCTTATATCTGCAATGCTGGAATACACTGGAAGGGATGTTTTCCCCTCTCTCCCACCCTTTCAGTTACTGAGATACATATATAAGAATTCAAACATGTTTCTAAAAATAGTAAAAGGATAAAACTGTTTGTTTCCGCTTTTCAGTCTTTGCTTTATTAGAATTCCTGTGAGGAAAGCGCCATGAAGTCTATAACTAATTCAGTTGCAGGGAAAGAAAAATTAGAAAACTCATAGAGAAATACAGCCACAACCTATTTGATTAAAAAAATACAAATCTCATGTGTGCTTTACCCATGCACAGTATAAGTATAGCCTGCGTAGCTCTAAGTGGCATTTTATACCCTGGATCTTTTTACTTGTGTGAGGGGATTGCTGTGTATTTCGCAGTTCTGGGGAATGATGTTAAAGTTAACGTAACTTGGCATGATATTAAAAGAAAATGGTTTATCTGGAGAAGTTTTAGAGAAGATATGACTAATGTGAGTTTTGAAAGACGTGGTGGATGAGAAACTTCTTCCTGCAGGAAATGATTGATAAACCAGGCAGGTGAACTGTACCTTTACTGGCTGCTTTTAAAAAGTATTTGGAGTGAATTAAAGGCTTCCTAAGAAATCCTCTGAGCCTGGGAACATTTAAACATGATTAGGCAAAAGACTGATAATCAGCAAATGCTGATAATTGTGCTGAGTAGTACGGACACTGTTTACACATGCTGATTCATATTGGATTACATTTGTCATCTTTTTTTTTTCTGGTAGGTAGATGAGAAACTAATGTCTTTGCCTCCTGCGTTCTGTCATCTTTCTGAATGTCATTCAGACTTTCTACCTTAGCTCTTCCTGTCTTCCTCCTGAAACCTATTGCATCTTTCCACTACTTGCTTTGTGTATAACTATATTGACAAACCAAGCACAGTTCTCTTAGTCTGTTCTTTAGTGGAATATGAGCACAGTCCCCTACAATAATTTGTATGCCTTCGAAAACATTGACTTGAAAGCCTCATTGGGAGTTTAAATTACATTTAAATGTATTCAGTGTTTAAGCTCATGATGAGAAGATTTCTCCCAACAGTAGAAAATCACAGACTTCCTCTGAATATAATTTAGTCCTTTTTTCTGCAAATATTTGTGTGTGATTTGCCATGAATTTTCTAGCACCTTGGTATCAGAGTGTCTGTGCCAGTGCCTTTCCTTCCCTTCTCACCAATAGCTTTCTGATCATCAGCCTTTTGCCTTTTCATTAGTAGACGTGTTCCTTCACATGTGTTGAAATGAACAACAGGAACTGCTATTCCATGGGTTTTCAGCTTACCAGGCACGTGAGAGGGCAAAATTTTGTCAAATGGGGAAAACCATCTCCTTGCAGCAGCTCCACCTCTCCTGAATGGTTCATGCTGGTTTGACAGGACTAATCATACTAAAGGTCCCCTCAGAAATCCTTTTCACTTTGGGGTTTGCTCTCAACTACTTTTTTGGTTGCTTGTTTGCTCTCATCTTGGTCCCAGCTTTGCTGTAGTGTAAGCAGAATAGACAGCTGATTCCCATCCGCTCCATGAGGGAATCATTATTTTCAGATAAAAAACAAAAAAACCCACACTGAATCGTATTCATGTCCATGTACATGTTTGACTGACTGTACCATCATGGCTTGCATCTCTTAGAGAAATCAGGTTTCTTACCTACTTCAAGGTATTGCAAAATCAATAAATACGGTGTCGTTTATGTTTGTTCAGTGAAGCAGTTCGTACAGACGGTGTGATTTCAGGTGTGGCTAGCCATTCATCAGGAGAGTAATTTTAGGAGAGCACCATTCTTCGCTGGGTCCAATAAAGCTCAAAACTCTGCTTTCCAGGAGATATACCAGCATGCACTGTAGTCCTCATAAATAGATCCAGGGTTATTGAAGCAGTAGAAACTAGTAACTAACAGAGCTGTTAGATGACCTATCTAAGGATGATAAAATGTATATGCAAGTTCAGGCCAAACTAACAAACTGAGGAGAAATGGTTCGGAAACATTTAAGCTAAGTTATGTGGCAAATAGAAATTTGTGATCATAATATTAAAGGAAGGAGGTGGTTTATGGTGAATTAAGAAAACAAAACTTAATATTGAGAACTGACAGTAGAATAGATGTCCAGAAATTCCCTACCGAAGTGGAAGGTCATTTAGTTACCCAGTTGCCATTTTTCTTAAACTATTAAAGCAGCAGACAGATCCTCCAACATTTAACGCAGTCTTTCCTGACCAGTAGAATACATATGGAAACTATAGCTGTATTATCACAGGAGAAAGGGATAGTAGCTAACCACTTCTTGACTATGTCTTCTACTTTGATGTTTGGGAGCTGTTTGCCAAAATAGAACAACTTTAATAAAACTTAATGCTTTGGAAGGAATTTAATATTCAGATACAACTGATTGATTGATTAATCAAGGCCAAGGCCATGTTGCAGATAATGACAAAGGTGAGGAAGCACAACAGAACAGGCCATTCAGATCCCTCTTCATATTTCATTAGGCCTAGCTCCTTCTGTTTGTATATTCCTCATCTGAATAATGTATGGAAATAAAAAGTATACTAAACTTGCAGTACCCAGGTAATGGCTATCAAAAGTTCTAACGATGGGCTGGCATGCCCTCAGAGCTGTTGCGTTTTGGCTTTCTTCAGAGAGCTGTGGCTTAGTTCCTTTGTCCCTGTGTCAAAAAATATACTGGATGCACAACATTTGCAAAACATGAAATGTTTCTGTGAAGCTAAAGCACCAATGTTAGCAACTGTAAAATACTGACATTGGTCTTCTTTGAGATGGAAAGCCAGGTAATTAACCAGAGAAAGTGTTAGCAGAAAGGTTGGGGAGGGAGAAATTCCCTTACTCTAGAATTGTCCTTTTAATGACGTAGCTGCATAGTTGGCCTGCACAAGCGCAATGCAAGTTAATTGGGAACTCTTCTGTATGTATTCTTTCACTCATTTCTGAAATTCTTGTCAGCATGATGCTTCCAACACTGCCGCCTGTTGCTGTGATGCACCAGCTCCATTCAGATACTGGTTTAGATGACTGGTTTAAATGCCAGGCCCTACAATGTGTTCTATAGCTTTTCATAAAGGGCCATGTTTTGCTCTTTCCCCCTTTCATTTTGATGATCAGAGCTGTAAATGTGTAAAGTGATCAGAGAAATCAATACTAACTTCATATATCAAATGATGAGACCTGATCTGACCATGATCAGACCTGAGTGGGAGCTGGGGCATCCTATGAAAATGTAAGCTTATTTCTCCCTAGAATTGTGAAAGAAAACCAAATATTAAACATGAATTAAGACATAGATAGGGAACAGAAGAGGGAGTATCATGATGCCACCATACACATTCTTGGTGTGCCTGCAACTTGAATGTTGTGTGCATTTGTGTTTTCACCAGTCAAAAATGTTTGGAGATGTGAACAAGGATGGACGGCCAGGGGCGCGGAGCAGCTCCTCTGCAAAGGATGACTAAATAGCCTGGGATTCTTCAGCCTAGAAAAGACAACAGCAGCAGTGTATTAGTCTCTGAAAGCATAAACCTCGCTTCCAATACAAGAACTTAAGCCCAATAAAGCTGTTGTTCAGACCGATTCAGAAAATGAGAAGGGGAAAGGTCCAAATAGAGGTAGTACTGGAACTTGCTAACAAGTCTGGTCTGAATGGGGGAAAAATCCTCTAAAAATCCCTTCTTAGAGGGGAATTCTTGTTAAAAGTTGAACACAATTCTTGCATCTTTTTCATGTTCACACCTCTACCCTATATTCTTTTCCTTTATTTCCTCCTGGTAATAAACTAGACATGCATGCCTACTTCAAAAAGAGAGAAAAAGTAAGTTAATTTTTCTTGTCTCAAATGGAGATTTCCAGTGGCCAGCTGACTCCTTCCTCAATAATTAATGCATGAAAGTGTTCTCTCTAGTACTTATTTAAACAGAAATATCTATATTGTCCATTATTGTAAAGCTGCATTTTGATCCTGTGAGCATGCATTACCACTATTTGGTATTGTGTTTCAGGTATCGACTTGAGTTTAGTAATAGGAAAGCTTTGAAGGGACTCTGAACTGAGATCTTGTGGATGAGCCTCCAATTGCCATGCTTCAGCTTTGCATGCCATTAGGGTCTTCCACTGTATTCAGTGGGGAGCTGCAGCCCAGAAACCAAAAACATCGGGCAGATCTAATTCAATTTATTTATGTGTTTATTCTGTTTGAGTCAAAACAGAGCAGTAAGCCAACATCTTTCTCTGTTGCCTTGAAAAGCTGTTAATGCTATTTCGGCAACTAGTGTCATACTTCAAGAAAGTAAATCCTCTCACTTTATTATTCAGCTCAACGAGTGTACACTAGGTGCATGAGTTATTTGCTGAATGTTTTATGATTAAGATTGTGTAAGTAATGTGCTTTTGGCACCAAACAGTGGAACAAGTCTGTGTAATACTTTGTAACTTGATGTAGGAAGAGAGCTCTTCTAAGTCCTCTGTAATGACATGGAACACAATGAAGATGAATCTGGATTAATTTGTAAATTAATTCAGAGGCAGTGTGAGGGAAAGTGACCTTTATTTATCTTTTTACAAAGCTTTCCCAAATCTCTTTGCCGAATTATAAGATCTTAAATCCATATGTAGGTCTCAATAACATCAAACAAATTTTCTCAAAGATGTCTTTAGCTTCTGATAACTTTGATATCAACCATAGAAACTACGGGGCTCTGTCAGGACATCATATAGTAAGTATTCCTCTGCCTATAGTATGAAAATTGTGTTTGCAAGTAAGCTAATGAGAGTTATATGGTAGCATGTCTTGCATATTCTATGTCATTACCTATAAATGGTTACAAAGTGGAAGTAGGAGTGCATGTGTGTAATATATGTGTATATAATATGTATTACATACATGTATCTAATTTTATTTGACCTTTATTGGTTAATTGCTTGGGACTAATTGTAAATGTCTCTAGCATATAACTCTGTCCAAAATCTCCTGGAAAACCCAGTGGATCTTGGTTCATTGTTGGAAGCAGTGAGTCTCTCTTGGTGGCTCCCCAGAGGTGTTTATCTATTGTCCCTCCCAAGAAAATCTGGAAGAAATTCCCCGGCTAAAACACAGGCATTTTGAACCATTACAAGACTGGTTTTCCTCCCCCAGGTGGGTGACTATGTAAACATAAGAAGAAGTTTGGAGTCTGAAAAATCAGTTATTGCCTCCTCCTTTAGTTTTACTTGTTTATAAATGTCATATCCTGTTCTTCCTGGGGTGAAAGCTTAGCTAGAGGTCCACATTTTTAAAACTAAGCTGTCATGAATTTTGAAAAATATTATGCTTTCGCAAAGAATCAAAACCCACAGATACACTAAACTACAGTGGCATTTTCATTCAAGGATGGACAAACTGGTGTGTTGTGCATGGACATCACACATGCTATAGGTTCACAATACTAGCATATGCATATGCAGTCCTGGTACACAACTTCAAATATTGCATTGCTTCCAATGGCATCGCCATGGAAATGAATAGATTACTGGTTGAGAATCAGCGTTTTACGCTTCACCTTTTTCACTCACAACCCAGTCATCCAAATAATGAGTCTAAAAAGTAATAAAAGACTTCACTAATCAAAATGCAAAAATTGTGAATCTAATGACAATGTACACGTTAAATCCACCCACAAATTAGACACCATGCATATGGGCTGAAGAGAACAGCATGGAGGTTCTCAAGTGTGCATAATGCAGTGTACAGGTTAAGAATAAGCCACTGAATTGGGAAAGGAGGATAGGAGAAGTTGGTTAAATATAAAAATCAAATTATGTATTAAAAAATAACAAAAAAATATTATTGCTTTGGGTTGGGGATTTTTTGGAAAAAGTATGACCTAAATATATGTATAATAGGGATTAATTTAAAGGGAGAGGAAGCAAAGCTAATTTTGAAGTATGCTTCTGTAGCCAGTCTCCTACAACAAAAATGCAAGATCTAGGATCTATTCCAGTTTGGTCTGGAGGAGATGGGCACTGGCCTTGGCCTTTGGAGTGGTGTCAGGGGGCAGGGATGGATCAGCTCAGCAAGACGCAGCCCTTTTGCTACTGCTAAATGAATGTTAGGGGAGGACTTGAAGCACAACTGTTTGGCAAAGATCCCCTGAAGTCCCAAGAGGATCTCCAGTGTACCAGCCTGACAGGCCCTCTCCTCATCCCTCCTTTGTTGGTACTTGTCTGTCTTCTAGGAGATGATGGCATGTGGTATTCTGCCATCATGCAAGCTTTGTCCAGAGTTCTAAAAATGGTAGTTTTGTTTCACTGTTTATAGCAAAAGTTGATTCCAACGCAACATGTACTACTGCAGGAAATTAATGTAATGTTTCTTATGAAAATCAATGGAGGTTTTAGTTTAAAAGTGTGTGGATTGCTCTTCATCTTGTCAATAGGAGCTGATGGACATCTATTCAAGCTTAGTTCTTCTCAAAATCATTAGAAACTTGATTAAAAACTTACTTGCATTGTCACTTTTTTTCAGCATTTTTTTTTCTGCTTAATCGTTTGGATTTCTAAGTATGCCCTATGTGTTTCTTCACATGCCAAAAACTTTAGATAAAAAAGCATTCTAGCAAGTCAGTCTGGACCACAGTGATTTGAAATAATATTAAATTGTTGTCCTGAGTCTGGACATTGCATGCATGCAGGAATAAGCGTTGTGCTGTAGTCCAAACAAGATTATCCAAATAGAAGCTGAGTGTATTAAGAAAATGAAAACGATATTGCAACTGTGTGAACTGTGCTTAGTGATTATTTCCGTGCAAATATAGGCATGGCTGCATTTAACTATTATGCCGATTTTTTTTAAATCTCAAGCTGTTTGATAAGGAAGCTGAACTTAAAAATGAAGTCTTTCTCATAACCTCTGCTCCCTCCTACGCAAACGCCGAAGCAGGAACAGTCTGCATCTTGAAATGGTCAGCGCAGTGGCAGAGGGCCAGTGTCATGGCACAGTGTCAGCTTTAATGACTGTACAGTGGGGGATTGCCTGAAAAGTCTGTCCTCTGTGACCACCGAACTAGACATCTCAGAGTAGTAGCTTCTTGTTTTGGAGAGCAATAAAAAAGGTCTCCGCAAGCCTGCTGAGGAAGAAGTACTTGCCATCCAAGCAGGCTTCACTGTATGAGGGTTATGATAATATGCCATTCTGAATAATTCATGTCCCAAACAGAGCTACAGTAGCACTTTGTCAGCCCTGACAATAAACTGTATCTCCAGGTACTTAGCAGAGCTGCATATTCTGCTGGGTGAGCATCTTATTAAAATCTGTTAACATGATACCTAGGCTAAAAATATCTTTGTTACCGTTTAACCACAGTTTCCTTTTTAACTTTTAAAATAGTGATGATCGCTAGCTGCATAAAAATACTGTGTTGCCGGCGGCATCTGATTGACGTGTTTAGATTTGCTCCCAGCATATCAGAAAGTGAGATGCTGCAAATAAAATCTTAAACAAAGCAGTCTGAGGAAATAACAAAACTTTTTAGAGGAGAGCATTAGTTGTAGGGTTATTGGGAGCATCTCTGTGAGAATAGTACACAGTCACAGAAATAAAGGATTGAAAATAAGAAGGAGGTGGAAAGACACCTACCTATTCAAAGGCCAAATTGAGTATTAGGGGATTCCAGGGGGCCTTGTGCACATAAAAGGTTTGTTTTCCTTCCCAGCTAACCCATCTGCTGGAAAATTTGGGACACCTACCAAGAACCTTTATAAATTGAGCAGGTTTTCTTAAATCTGTATGTCTGACAAAATTTTCCAAAAGGTGAGAGAGAGAACAGCTAACAGTGGCAGGACATTTTATTTTTCTCTGTGCCACCCTGCAGTGGGTGGACTGGCTTTGTTTCCAAAAGAAGAAGCTAAGGTCCCAAAAATTGGGGGACGGCTAGTCTGTGACAGAAGATAGCCAGGTTCCTACCAGGCCATAAGTGCATCTTTCTGTCCATTCCTGTTCAGTTTCCCACCAAGCCTTCCAAGAGATGAGGGTGACATTTCCTTTGCAAATACTTTGGAGTGGGAATTAGCACTAAGACATTTCATAAGCCACAGTTGCTGGCAAAACTTCAACTGAGATGTATGCTTGCTAAAACTCAAGCAGAGAGGAATAAAGTGTAACTGTAGAAACACCTTTTCCCTCCTGTAATTCTTGTGGGTGAATGTTGGGGGCTGTTTCATCCCTTCATACAAATCACAGTGTCCTTTGGGATATTTTCATTTTTACTGACATGCTGCAGCCCCAGCAGGACTGCTATGCTGAGCAGAAATTATTAATTCCATCAAACACACCTGGGTCAGAGCTGCTTGCTAGGAATGTCTTTAAAAAGTGCTAAGAACAGGTCCACATGAATCAGGAATTCCACTGAATTGGGAGAATACTCTGGCAAAGTTGCAAAGTTGGAGCTAGGGTCTGATAGTATTCCCATGAAAGCTAAAGCTGTCAGCTTATTGGGAAAATAGAGTTTCCAGTAAAAAGTGATAACTTGAAAGAGTGATCTTTTCTTACAAAGAACTAAAAGCCCAGCGTCCTCATATTTTGCTACTTTAAAAGCACTATCATTCCTTAAAGTAGTGCTGTATGTTTTTTTTTCTTAGTGCATCAGTGGTTGGCAAGGTCTAGGTATGTCTAGATTTAAAATACCTTAGCCTTACCTAGGAAGTGATTTTGAACCTATCCAGCGATAGCTGCTTGCAGTGACACAAATTATGTCTGGCTGTTTGTTGTCTTCTTTGAGGCTGTTAGTTGTCAGGATGCAACGTCCTCTGTGTCACCAAACAAAACTGGACAGTCAAAAAAATAGAGTATTTTCCCTCTCATCCCTGGAAGTCTCTCAAAGCAGGATCTCAGTTTGTTTACCCAGGTTTGCCCACATATCCTTATGTGCATGCAAGAACTGGATACAAGCATCCCAGCTGAGCTCTGAAATCATCTGATGACTTGATTGGGAGATAAGAATCCACAAGCTTTTAGAAATACAGAATTAAGACTTGCAAAACTTTCCAGAAAAGTAATTTCTGTAGTGTATCTCACATTTTGGCATCCTTTTTTCCCTGCAGTTCTGAACAGGGTTTCTCCCTGTCCCCAGCAGCTGTGACCTACAGCGGTACACCTATGAACCTTTATGTGAAGTTACGAGTAACTTCTGCTTCAGTTACTAGACTGATCTGAATCCTTAACCCACCTATCATTTCTCTTCTCTGTCTCTGCTTGCTCAGTGTTGCAGTTACAAACTCCAATCCCTGACAGAGCCTCTGAGCTCTGCTGTGAGCTGGTAATGCTTGGTTCAGTTGTTACCTAGCTTCTGCAAATCGTTTCTGCAGATAAGGCATGTTGCAATCCCCTGCCTTACCTGCTGGGCAAATGACTAAACTTCCAGGATTATACCTTGGTCTTCCTAGTCGGCTCTTGGCCATCACAGCAACTAGATTTATTTTTTGCTTCCCTGGCTTCTAAGATGGTAGGCTGGGCTCCGTCCTGGACTCCTGAATGGCCTGGTGCCCATGCTCCCAGCCTGCCAACTGAAGCCTTGGCTCTCCTCTTTCATGTTGGCCCTGATGGGATCTCTAGGTCCTCTCCTTCCCACAACACATGAGTGAGGCAGCGAGGTGACATTAAATCACTGGAACAGCAGATAAAAGGCCCTTACTTTATTTATTGAGTGTTACAGATAAGTAATCCACTCTGCTGTCAGTGTCTAGAGAAACAGCAAATAAAGTATACATACCCCATGCTTTGATGTGATGAAGTCTCCAGAGGACATTTACATTAGTGGCGTTCACAGTGCAGCTGCAGCTAAGTTTTTCAGTGGAAAATATATAAGATTTTCATGGGTTTATTCATTGCTTTAAAATGCTATGGCTGTTTCTTGTATGCTGGACAATTCCATGGTCTGCAAGCTGTTTTTTTTCCAAAATGTTATTAAAATCATCTTAACCGTTTTTGTTGGAATGGGAAAAATTAATAGTTATTTTGTGGTTTCGTACACAACATTAAAACAACAGTCTGGTTTTCATTTAAAGTAATAAAAGTATGGAAATTCAAAATGAAGGCACTGTTCATGTCCTTAGATCAACTTGTTATCCCTGCTAAAAATGTATAATGGATGGAACAAGGGGAAAAAATCACTCTTAAAACCCATACCATTGTTTTTGCATACAGTTCAGGTTTTTCGTTGTTGGATTTCTAAACCTGACATCACTTTATTGCCTGTCTTCTCAAGCCATAAGAACTTCCTCTGTCTTGTAAATATACAGCAATTTAGAGTCCAGTGAGCCACAGACATTATTTTAAAAATCCTAAGCAATAATTAAGCAAATTGCTTAGCAAACATATGTCGGTACCTGAATTAATATGCTGTTTACTTTTGAGATATAAACCTGAATGTTTGGGACAATATGTATTAGTCATTTCTGGCTTATGATAAGGTCAGAGAGAAATAGAAGTAAAACAATCAATGGAAACCTTTTCACAATAATTCCACCAATTTGGAGGACAGCTGATACGTGGTCGGGCAGGGCTGATATTCAGAGTTACTCTGGCAAGCTGGAGAAGGGGGCACACAGGAGCCTCATGAAGTCCAACAGAGACAAAGCTCTGCCCTGGGACAGAGCAGCCCTTTGCACAGGACAGGCTGGGACTGACTGGGGGAGCATCTCTACAGACAAGGGCTGGGGGGTCCTCGTGCACAGCACGTTGGCCAGGAGTCAGCAGTGCGCCCTCATGGCAAGGAAAGCCAGCCCCCTGCGGGACTGGGATAGCACGAGCACAGCCAGCAAACCTACAGAAGGGGTTATTCCCTCTGCTTGGCACGAATGAGGCCCCATCTGCATCCTGTGTCCAGTTTGGGGTCCCCATTGTAAGAGAAATGTTGACAAACTGGAGCGAGTCCAGTGCAGGGCCACAGCAATGGTGGGCCTGAAGGCCAGGACATACGAAAAGAGGCTGCAGGAGCTCGGCTTGTTCAGCCCGGAGATGAGAAGGTGAAGGGGGATCCAACTGAATCCTCCACTACCCAGAGAGGTTACAGAGACAGCAAGGCTGGACTTTGCTCAGAGGGGCACAGTGAAAGCACCGGAGGCACCATCACAAACTGCAACAAGGAAAACCCTGGCTGGCCCTAAGGAAACCGTCCTTCCCTGTGCAAGTGGTACTGCCCTGGGACGGGTCCCTAAGCATTGGGGGAAGTTTCCATCCTCAGAGATTGCCCAGATTCACATGAATATAGCCCTGAGCAACCTGCTGTAGCTGCTGCATTGGCCCTGCTGTGAGCTGGGGTGGGACCAGAGATCCCCACCTGGGGTGCCTCCAGCCTGAGCCTGGCTGGTAATTCTAATCCACATGTAGACACAGTTCCACTGGGTGTGTAGGATACAGAATAATATTGGGCATGCCTGTGAATGGAAATGGGAAACTGAGTTATGAAAGTGTGAGAGAGGAAAGAGATGTCATGTGCTTGAGGAGGTGTATCAATTTCTGATGTGTGGGGCAGAGGGAGAATGTTAATGTCACAGGACTGCCCCTTTGATTCCATCTCCTGTCTTGGAACAGATTCCCTTCAAGCTATGGTTTATCTTTGGGGGTAAGCTCCCTGGTTCAGTGTCAGACTGCTTGCCATGTTCAGTCCTGAAATCCCAAGTACAGAGCAGGAATGAGTCTGGAGAATTTGCTCGGTGCTTGTGTTTTGCTTTCTTCTGGGACTAGTGAGCAACACGCCACTCTGACCAAAATAGCTGCAGATTCTGGGCAGTATAATCTAGTGTTGTTAAGCCTATAAACTCTTCCACCTCCCAAAGCAATGAAAAGGAAGTTCTTTTGAAAGCTATCCTTCCCTCTTTGCTATGAACATGCCACCCTAGCTGTATACAGCCCTTTAATCTGTTAACTCACGGTTCTGTGACTTCAGGTTGGTGCCCACGCTCTGGAAAATGTCTGCCCTTTCTCATCTCCTCTCTGCTGGGAGGTTACTCAGCTAGGTTGATTACCTTCCTTCATCTTCTTTCTCCAGCATCTCCCTGCTGAGCTCAACATATACTTACGTACTTGAAGTCAATAGAATTGTTACTTATCTTTGATTACTGCAGCACTGTTCAGCATCCCCAACGACCCTAACCCCTCTTGAAACTTTATAGCTTGTGAAGACAGGTCCATAAAGTGATGTCAAGTCTTAAACGAGGTACTTAGAGCCAACTGGCTGGCTCAGCTTTGGCAATACTTACGTTGTGAAGGTTGTATCTACTGAAGTGCTGCCGGTAATAAACCACACCTAGGCAAGTTTATACCCACAGTTCAGTTCAGCTGCAGCAGCCAACATGTGCTGCAGACCAGAGGCAGAATGCAGAATACAGTTTAGTTTCCACTGGGCCGTGCAGTCCTCAAGACAGGGAGTTGATTTCTATCTCAAATGTATTTCCGCAGTGTAAAGATTTCTATGTGCTGAACTTTGCCAGGGGAATTTGCTTCTCAGGATGAAAGAGGCTTTGTTTATTTGTTTTTCCCCCAAAGGGAAATAAGTTGCCAAGCTAACCTGGACAAAGAATAGTGCTTTAGATGGGATATTGCAGCTTTATATTTATTAGCTTGTTTATAGTACTTTTATATTCTGTAAGAGCACAGCAAGAATGCATAATACATTGTGACTGTTTATCATAGCTTTAAGAGAGGGACCTGTTGGCAATGGACTTTTCAAAACCCAGCTGTATAGAGCTTTTACCTGAAAGAACTGACATCTAAGTACATCTTGGACAGACAGAAAGGCTGAATGCTAAGCCAGCAAGGAAGCAAGCTTTGTGTGATTTATTCCCTTTGAGAGGGTATTAAATAATGAGAAGGATGAAGAACAGAAAAGGGAAAAGGGAAAATAAAAAAAGGAAGGCAAGAAAGGTGTGGAGAAGAGGGGAAGATGAAGAGAAGCTGAGGTGTGTTGAGACCAGCAGTAACAGTCTGAAAGAGACACTGAAAAGAAAGCATACAGTCAAAACCATAGAAAAGTTTGATGACATCGCTACTGGCCCTTCTCTTGTTTAAATTGCTTTTGTAGCTGCTCTGTGCCTAAAAACAAGAAGGGCTCTGCTGGGCCATCAAGTTCAGTCCTGCCCTTGCAGCCACTGCATCATATGATCCCTCCCCTAAATTGGTGGTGCTCCAGGCAGCTTGTTTTCCCAAGGTCATGCTGTATTGGTGGGGGAGAGGGAAGTGTGAGATCAGGGGGGGGTTCTGGACTAGATCTGTCCCCTCTATTGTGTGGTGTGTGTTTAGCAACTGCTATGGTCCCTGCCAGTGCCCTTGTGATCCGCCAGGAGGAATTGGGACAACAGTTTCTGAAATTGCTAACATTGCTGTTTGGACTTGGCACTAAAGAGCACCGCCCAGACAGTTCCCGGATGCTGGCACACAAGTGGCTGTACTGTTAAATTAGCAGCTTGATTGGGGAGTTAGCACAGGCCAGGGAACATTCCCAGTAGGGCAGGATGTACAAAGCCCTATCATGTCGGTATCCTTTGCTCTAGGACAGTCCTCCAGCAAGGCCCGTACCCATGCCCAGTCCCCTCCCTTCCCCTCCTTGTCGCAGGCTGTGCCAAACAGCGGTGCTACACTGCAAAAATTCCATGCCTGGGGGCTGCAGAAGCTGGAAAGAGCAACGTGGAAGCCGGGAAGCATGGAGCAGGAAGGAGATCACAGCCTGCACGAGACTGTCACAAAGCTGGGGGATTCTAGCACCCAGCCGCAGAGGGTTGCAGGCACACAGCCTGCCAGTGCCAGGGTAAATGTAATACCTTTACATAACGTGAAAAGCCGGGATCAAAGTCAGCACAGGTACAGCCCAGTATGGTTGCCCTGCCAGGCTGCACCGGAGGTTTAGCAGAGGGGTGAGGGAGTAGCACAGAGCCCCTCCTCACCCATAAGGGCCCCAGATGCTCTCCTCTGCACCACACACCATGCTCCTGGGTCCTAAGGAAGCAGCCCAGCCCTGGAGGAAGGAGCAGAGCATGCCTGGGAAGGGCCCTTGTCCACACTGTAGCTTTCAGCCCTGACCATCTGCCTCAATAGCATAAGCCCATCTCTGGCAAGTCAGCAGTTGGTTTCTACAGAGGTGAGAGATAAGGGAGGAGGAATGGGGAGGACGTGGGCATGTTCAAGTGCTAGGTATTGTCTTGGAGACACTGGGCAGCACACACAGATGGGAGGTCCACAACACATCTGACATTCTGAGGTGAGATGGACATGCTTCGTTCCTCAGATAGGACATGCTTAAGGTCAACTGGAAAGATGTGAGCAGCTCTTGCAATAACCACTATCTGTTTTTCTCTGGAGCATGTTGTACATGGTCATCTTTCCGCAGACAGTATGCATACTTAGTGCAGCAGCCATTCTAGGCAGTAGCATACCAACAGCAACCTCCATATCAGGTTGTTCCTGGGTCTTGATCACAGACCAGCAGTATGACAAATGGGAACCATACTATACTATAACTTCCTTGAAGGCATCTTTACTAAGAGAAGGTGACAACAGAGGGCAAGGGGTCAATGACTCAATACTTAGAGCAGTTCTTGAGGTCCATAAAGAGAAATGGATCCTCCTTGGAAAGATCTCGGTCCAGAGGCAGAGAGCGAGGAGCAGCTGGGCCCCCTCACACCTTCTCAGATGGGACATCGGACTGGAGAGGGGAAATTGCTCATCTGTGTGAACTGCAGAGGAAGAGAGTAAAGAAATATCACAGAAAAAACACACAACTAGAGAAATGAGTGGGATGAGGCAGATGCCCATGAGTTGCCCTGTGTGCTTTTAGGTGAGAGATTGTGACTGTGGAGGGACTGCATGGGAGGACTGCATCCTCCCATAGAAGCCACCTCTCTGTGAAGAGTGGCCTCGATGTCCTTGATGAACCTTCTCTAGTGGTTCACCAAAGCTTGCAAGATATGGTAGACCTTGTGGTTAATTTATTAAGCATTGTAGATGACACCAAATAGGAACATAAATTGTGTCCCTGCACATTTAGGGAGGCCACATGGAACTGTTGCCAACTTGAACCAGTCATGATGAGGAGTTTGACCTAAGCACCTGTAGATTTGTTCACCTGAAATGGTCAGCCACAGGCTGGTGGGGGTTGTGGCTTCTACCAGCCCTCCTCTCTATCAGGATGGGCTCAGGAAGGCACTGTTGCCTGCTTGTTGTCCCCTGTGTGTAAAACTTCATTGCTTTTTGATGTTTTTATGGTCCCTCCTAGGCTTTTCTGTGCACGGGACAGTTCATGGAGGGTAAGGACCCCTCCTCCTCTGCACCACCAAGTCCCAAAACAGGGTATCCCATCCCAGTCATGTGGAGCCTCTCAAGTGTGACAGTTCTGCTGGGTTAAGAGGCAGGGGTGTTCTGTGTGGATCAAGTTGGTGGGCAGGACTGCTCACCAGTGTCCATGCCAGCAAACTTGCATCTGGGATGTGGCCATCCTTGAGTTTGCTAGTGGGCCACTGACCTCAGTGCTGGAGAACAGTCTCAGGCATGTTTTGTTTACCAGAATAGACACAGCATGTTGAAACAGCAGCCAGAGCCCCATCAAGTCTTCTACGATGCTGAATAGACTCCTAACCATGGCAGCCTTGATGCTGTTTGACAAGAAGGTAATTTACCAGTAGAAGCAACGGGAATGTACCCTTATGCAGAGCAGTGGTACGTAAGCTTTTCAAATTTAGTGGCAGTTGTTGCAAAGACTTCTTAGCGTGAATGTGCTTTTAAGTGTGAATCCAACTGGAAAATTCTCTGACAGCATTGCTGGATTCCTGCCCCTGACAGGCACTGCATGAATCAGGAGTCCCTGCATTATGGCACCAGATTCAGAAGGTTCAATTTATGGCCCTGGTTCCTAGAGTCTTACCTTGGCACGGCAGGAAATATCAGTTCCCAGAGAGAGAATGTGTAATGGAGTAGCGTGTGATGAAGCCTTTCTGGTTGTCAGTTTTGAAGATCAGTATTGTTCATGACAGCAAGGTCAGCTATGTCAACATTTTTCTTTAATGCATGTTAATTGCAGTCAGAGGGAGGAGGCTGTGGTGTGGACAAGATACACAGAATCACACAATCACAGCCAGGCTCAGGCTGGAAGCAACCCTGGGTGAGGGTCTTTGGTCCAACCCCAACTCACAGAAGGGCCAACATCACAGCTACAGCAGGTTGCTTAGGGACATGTCCAGGTGAGTCTGGCCAATCCCTGAGGATGGAGATCCCCTTTAGTGGACCATCTTAGTGATTCTTCACTGGACTGTCTCCAATTTGTTGGTGTCTCCCTTGTACCATTATGGGTTCGGTGGGCCAAACTGAATGCAGTTTCCAGATGTGGCATTACTAGTGCCGAGCAGGGTGGAATAATGCCTTCCCTGGATCTGCTGACTGCACTTATGCTTGGCCCTGTGCATGGGGCTGGTCTGACTCAGGGCAGGATTTTGCATTTATCCCTTGCTGAACATTGTGAGGTTCCTGTCAGCCTGTTGGGGTGCCTCTGAATGTCAGTCTTCCTCCATGGCCTATTGACTGCTCGTCCCAGTTTGTTGTCATTTAAAAACCTGTGGAGGGTGCGTTCCATTCCATGGTGCAGGTCACTGATAAGGATGTAAAACTGAGTCAGCTCCAGTATTGACCAGAGCTGATCCTTCACTCAACACCTAGTCTGGTATGAACAGGGAACTGTGACACTGGATATAATCATCAGCAGCGTCTGCTAATTTCTTCATGAAAGGTTGACTGGATTTAGCATAAAATTAAGCAGCTTGGTTGTTTGTCTTTTGCCTCTTGATACTGAATCTATAAAGAAACATAATGGAGAGTGCAATTTAATATACAGGCAGGAGACCTCTGAGATTCCATCTTTGCATGTTCTACACCATTTCCCAAAAGCATTGGGTGTCTCTTTGGTGGTACAAGGAGAGATGTAGTACCTAACTCCATGAATTGTCAGACTGATTTATTTTCATTTTGCATGAAATAAAATAGTATTTAAGTGCACAGTGGGACTAAAAATATTTTCTGCAGCTTTTTATGAAGATTATAAAATTAAGACAAAAAAGCAGATCTTACTGTAATTAGAAGATAGGAGAGTTAATCACAGGAAGAAATGGATTCAGGGTTGCTCTGAAAGTTTCTAAACTGCCTAAAAATACCTACAGCTAAAGGAACTGAGCTTCACTGTAAGCCTTTTGTGTGGTCTCATTTCTGAGAGTTTCTCAGGTTGTCCCCATTGCTATTGTGTTAAAAAAAAAAGAAACTTAGCATACATTCTCCTCTTGTTCTTAATCTCAAGCCTGCTAATAGTCTGGGTATTTCAGTATCACTCAAGAATAGAGTACAGTGCAAAAGTGCTATGCCCATAGGGATTTTTTATCTCCTCTTCTCATCCATTTGAATTGCAACACAAAAATTGCAGGGCCTATATGAGTATTTTCCCCGGAGAGTCAAGAGTTCCTATATTCATTCCATTGATATGTTAAGTCATTTGTTTCTTTGCCAGGTCATAAAATCATTTACCTTATGTGTTAGAGGCAAACCCGAACCTCTTAATCCCACCAAGAAAATCTTCTTTGCCTGTTGAGCACAATATGGGAAAGGATTTGAGAAAAAGTCACCTGTCATCGAAGTTTTGAATCACTGGCAACTAGCAGAGACTTAGAAGATAAACCACTAACAGATGGGGGAGGGGAGTGTGTGTGAAGGACATACTCTTCATAAATGTGCCATAAAGTTTCATGAAGAGATGTCCCAGAAAAAAAATAGAAAGCACTAGGCTTATTATTAAAATCTTACAATTTGAGCAGTCTGGTCATTTTCAGGAAAGATTAATCAGCTTAACCACAGGATGCACACGTTTAATGTTCTAAGAGAAAAAACATTGTCTGATTTCACTTTTTTTCTTTTTCTTCCACAGTAATTAATGAAAGTCAAAAGCATCAGCTGGAATCTGTGAGCTATTCCTCTCGCTATGCTCTGGGACTTTTTTATGAAGCCAGTACACAGATTGATGTCCCCTGGGCTGCGCAGTACATCACTGATAATCCCTGCATACGCTTCATCTCCATTGATAATAAGAAACGCAATATAGGTCAGTGCTCCCATTATTTCCCTTAAACACAGTGACAATAGAGGGTGCAGATCATGAAAAATGCTGTTTAATTGAGTGTTGCTATTCTGAACAGAGCAAGTATTTAACTCCAAGCCACAGCGGATAGCATTTAATGTCACATTTGGCTTGTAATAAAATACACAATGAAAGCGGGAAGGTCCTCAGAAAATCACCACCCAGCACATGGTTTACATTATTGCATTTATGAAACCAGTGTCGGGGGATTTGAAACATCAAAATGTTGCTATTCCAAGAAAGAACTTGAGTTCCTTTGTTTAAACTTTAATTCATACACATGCCAATTTATCTCCCATCATCCATTATTTTACAACTCCTGTTCTTTCCACTAAGTATGCTTGAAAGTAGTAATGAGTTATATAACTGAGACTGTTCAGTCTAATTCAGAGTTAGCTAGTGTGCTTTTATAATCATGGAAAATCCTTGAAATGGCTGCACATAGTATGGCTGCTTTGCAAAGTTTGGAGAGCATCCCACAAGACAGACACTTCTCATCTGTTTCTGGAAGATGGCAGTAAAACAAATGTATGTTTTATTTATTAAATGTATTTCATATACCAAGAGGTCTGGGAAGTATGTTGGCATAGAATATCTCAAGAATAACCACTAGCATTTGGGTTTAATCAAGTTAGTTAGAAACTAAAAATGCTTCCTAATTCTATTACTAGCATGCATTGTGATCATGATCTAGTTAACCACATCTGTGAAGTGGGGGTAATAACCTACCCACCTTTGCGGCAACCTAAAAAGCGCAATGACTCACTGTTGCAGCATAAGGAAGTATTTTCGTAATCAGATGCTGCCTAATACAAGAGATAACTATTATGTATTACCAAATTCACTTTGCTGAAGCATGTTCAGATGTTTAGGATACTTCTATTTCTAATCTTCTTTGTTCAGTCAGGATTGATTGTTTCCTGTCTGTTGTTAATAAAAGTAAGTTATTTTAGTACCTGTTGGGCAATGCATGTCCATCACCCTTAAAATCTAAACACCATCATCATGCTAGAAAATAGCCGTAAGGTTGGATATGCCTTTCTTCTCTTACACCATAACATGCAATTTAATATTATAAGCTATCATGAAGGAGTGTCATGGAATCACAGCAGTGCTAGTAGATGGCACCTCTGGAGGTGTCTACTCCAACTCCCACTCACAGCAGGACTGTTGCTAAGTTAGGGCCACTGTTGCTTGTCTAGCTGAGTTTTTAAAAAAACCTAGGATGGAGATCACCTAACTCTCTGGTGACTTGTCCCAAGGCTGCATCCCTATCTAGGTAAAGAAGTGTTTCCTCATCTCCGATTTGGACTTCCCAAGGCACGACTTGTGGACATTGCCTCTTTTTATGTTGTCTGACTCTACTGGTTAGAATCACAGAATAATTTAGATTGAAAGGGACCACTGGAGGTGATCTGGTCCAACCCCCCATTCAAGTTAAGGACAGATGTGAAGTTAGATCCAGCTATGAAGTTCGATCACATTGCTTAGGGCCCTATTCTGTTCTGGTTTGAATATCTCCAAAGATTGAGATTCCAGCACCTCTCTGGTTCTGGATGGGAGGCAAAACTGGACACAGCACTGCAGGTGCAGCCTCGTGAGTGCCAAGCAGAGGGGGATAATAAGTAATTGAGATTCCTGGCCATGCTCCTCATGATGTAGCTCAGGATGTGGTTTGCCACCTTTGCACTGCTGGCTGATATTCGAGGTTGCATCCACCATAATGATCAGGATCTTTTCAGACAGATCTGTTGCTCAGCTGCTCAACTGATGCATGGGGTTATCCTGTCTCAGTTGCAGGAGTTTACATTCCTCCTTGTTGAAACTCATGAGATTCCTGTTGGCCCAGTCCTCAAGTTTCTTGTGGTCCCTCTGAACTGCAACACTACTATTTTGTGTCAGGCACTCCCTCTAGTTTAGTGTCATCCTCAAATTCACTGAGGGTATGCAGTATATCATCTTCCAGGCCATTAATGAAGAGGTTGAACAGTATTTTTCCCACTCTCAAACCATGGAGTGTTCAGCTCATTAGTGACTGCCAGCTGGACTTAGAACCATTGATCACTCCCCTTTGAGTCCAGCCATCCAGCCAAATAAGCCCCTCTTCAGTGTGGCTGCTGCTGAAAAGCTAGTGCCTTGAGATGGTCTTATATTTTATTCAAACAGCTCCAGGGCCTGAGTTCTACTATTACGGTGCAAGTGCAAGTGTAGGTCAGATAACAGGAAATCACCCTGGTCTCACAGTTTTCACAAGAGCATTATATCTCCTGTGTTCCTAAGGAAAGCTGGGCCACACAGAATGACCATCCTGAGTCAGCCCATAGGCAGTCATATGAGAGTTTGTTCTGAATTCCCTATTGAACAAGGAGTAAGTGCCAGGCAGATGTGCTCATATCTTGCTGTGCTGTTTGCCACAGGCTTAAATATCTTGTTCCTCATTTCCAGCCCAGGTTAGCAGTAGCTGATTGCGCTAGGCTTTCTGTCTGCAGACAGTAGAACTGACATGGCAAGAACCCTATAGGAAACAGTACAGACTCATTACCAGCTAGGGATGGCATTACTTATTTCAGGGCCCAGGTACAGGTAGAGAAACCAGCTGGATGCACAAGGTTCCACCTCACTTTAGATGTCTTCAGTGTAGACATCTCCATCTGAGCTCAACACACAAGGCACATTCTACAATCAGTAGGGAGAAACCAGCACCTTATGGCATGATTCATCCAACCAAATTCAAAGATACGCTTTGGGGTGTAGTGTGTTCCACTTGGAAGTGCTGATTTCTCTCCATTCACTGAGCCTGGGTGGATTGCTGGGAAGTAGACCTCTGTATTTACTCACATAGTCCATGGCTTGCCTTGGTGATCACCCTGTGTGATCAGGGAGTAATAGTGCAATTCAAATCAGCTCTTCCATATATGCCCTTCTTTGCACCAAAGCCACCTGCATACCAATGGCTCTTGAAGTGCCTCCAGAAATACCAATTTATGCTTGGAGCAAAAGCTGCAGGGATGAATAAACTCTCCACTGTTAAAGCCCAGTTTTGTCATTTGTCCTAAGAATTTAGCTTTTTGGTCTGAAAAGAGAGAAGATAAAAGAAAAGAATGGCTGGACTGGCCAAAACAAAGATGCATCTATCCCGATATGCCTCCTCCAACAGGGGCCAATAGTGAGTATATAAAAAAAGAGTGTAAGGACAGCCAAATACAGAGTGATTTTTTCTCTGGCATTGTTTCCCTGGTATGGACAATGTGCAGCTGGAGGTTTTCCTGAATCTAGGATGATCTCACCATCATTATGTTGAATAGTACTTGATGATTAATAGCACCTACTGGTATTGTCCATCACAGCCACCTGATATCTAGCTGTGCAGAAGCAGAGGACACAGTCCAAGGGGAAAATTCACCCATCCTCTCCGTACTTGACTGCTTGTATGGGTTCAAAGTGCCAGCACTGAGAGCAATGAATGTGGCTGGCTGATCAGGGAGAACAGGGATGTTGGTCATGGTGCATGATCAGCACTGACACCGAAGAATGTCTTGTTATAACCCCCTCCTGTGAGAAATGAATATCTCCAGCCAGATGCTTCAGAAGTTGGATTTCCATTCAGTTTCTCAATCACTGCCAGACATCACGTGATGAAATCCAACCTGCAGTATATCAAAAGAATGATTGTATATTTTAACATTTTTTCTTCTTAACTCTGAATTCTATATAGACCATATATTGTCAAATAGCTAAATACAGTGTCTTTGTTGTCTCCAAAGGCAATTTAACCAAATGGGAAGCGTATTATTTTGGGCAAATTGTTAACCAATATCTAGAGATTATCAACACATCAGTGTTGACATATATCCTTCTTACTGAAATTTCCCTCATATCACGGGAGTGATCTCTTTATGCGAGTAATTTTTTTCAAGAAGAACAAATTGTATACCTTCAGAGGGTTAGAACAAGCTGGGAGCCATCAAACGAAGATGATTTGTCTCACGCAAACCCTCTTCATGAAATACAAGCAGCCAACCAGCCGTCTTGACTGTGCTGTCTTTCCTGGTGAACTTGCGTTTTGCAAACTTGAACTTTGTTCCAGGAAAAGTAGTGCTAGAGTGAGAGAGCAGTAGGTGTTAGCAAGGAGAAATATTTCTGGCTATAAGTGTCCCTGCTGAACACAGAAGGACTGGAAAGCATGCCTGTATCCTGTTTTGTAACAATATACTGAAATACAATAATACAAAAAGCTAAAGAAGAAACAAGAACAGTCACATAGTGATATCTTTTCTTCAAATACATGCATAGTCCTTCTAATAATAGGTAAAACCACACACACACATGCTAGACAGCATGGGCAAGGGGGACTTACTGTGAAATTTACTCACATACAGACTACTGCAGCCAAAACACTTGATTATAAAGTTCCTTTACATTTGTTTTAGCGTATATACAAATGTTTTGCATTTTTTTTTCTCTCTGCATGCTTCTTACTGACCTCCGGAACATTTCAATGAGAAGCACAGCACCCCAATGCCCCTTATTCACTGTCTATTGTTTTGGGGTTGCTGATCCTGTAACACCATGATCCACTCACTTGCATCATTACCCTATTTTTCCATTCTTCATCCTTTATTGATCTTGATTCATCTGAGGCAATGAAAATGTAAATATTCAGAAAGAGGCAGCAGGAATGCTCAGACTAAGATTTATATTGGGCATTCAGTCTCATGTGTGAAGCAGCTGAGATCTTTCAGAATTTTCTTTTCCTTCCCAAAAAGCTGGCACCTTCTCCAACTGGTGCCTCACTGGTCCTGCTTCCATCTTTCCCTCCTCTATGCCATACACACTGTCCCTGTCTATTCAGTTGTGTCTATTATTTAAGTGCCTGCATGCACCCCTCCCTCCATTACATTAATCTTAACAGGAAAAATTGCTTTGCTGTCCATCAGCTATAGCTGTAGAGCTTTTCAGGAATACGTAGTGGAGTATGGTTGCAATTCTGTAGGCAAAGTAAAAGCAACTAAGAGATTGGAGGCAAACAGAAATTTGATTTTTCTGGTGTTTCTGCACCTTACTTGGATGTGTCCACAACAAATGGAGGTTTATCCAACCCTAGTTCCTGTCTCAGATGGTAACTGTTTAGTACACAGCATTGAACTGTACTACTCCAATGGAAATAACCTCAGCCTTCTGCTAACAGTCTCTTTGTTAAATGCATTGTTAAACAAAAAATAGGTACATCTATATAACATCCACTTAAAAGCAAATATATTTATAACTGTTAGAGTCTAGCCTTCATTCTGAAAGTCCAGACTTTTTGTTTGTTTGTCTCTGTGAGACTTGGTAATCCCTATTCTGACTCATTTAGTAAGGTAGAGATGTAAAACTCTTTTTGTGCCAGTTTCACATTTTATCAGTGAAATATCTGAAACAGCCTCATCATTACAATCACAACAGGATCAGTTTGTTATCAGAGCTAGTGAGTTGCAAATGGCTGGGCAGACAGGAAGGTCAGTAATTATCCAGAAATATAAGCCTTTCCTTGCTTACAGAACAGCGTGCTTCCCTAAGGACAGCACTTACCTTGCTGTGTTGGGATGAGGCCTCTGAGTCGGTGCTTATTGCATGGCACTTGCAAACTAATAATGCCTCTTCTTTTAAGGAGATATGGCAGTGTACCCTATCTTGTGGTTTTCTCCTTAATTCCTTTATGTAGCCTGCCCAGGTATTTCCTGATTTTTCAAAGATTTCTGCCTTTGCAAAGTCCTGGGCAGGGAATTTGAACAGGAGAGCAGCTGGGAAGGGAACTCTTCTGACTAGTTCATTCCCTTTCTGCGAAAGATAATTGCCCTTTATGTTGACTCCAAAATTCCTTATGTTGAACTTATGTTGACTCTTGTTAGTGTTAGGGGACTCAAGACACAAAGAAAAGGGGGCAGAACAGTCCCATGACATTTACAATGTAATGTTGTTCATTAAATAAGTCAGTATCTCTTCATTCAACATAACCCTCATCAGCATGTCCTCTGGACATATCTAACTGAGAACAAGCCTTGTGACCAAGCCACCTATCTGGCTGTCCAAGTATATGAGACATGACTTCATCCACAGAGATAAACACACTTTGAATAACTTGAATCTGTATTTCTCATATAACCAGTGGCCACAGGCACTTTTCTGAGTTTGGATTCTGTTAACACTGCCAGAGGAATATAGTCTTCTGTCATGGAATAGCCCTCACTGTAATGGACAGGAGATAGTGAGCCTAACTGATGCAAGGGTGAGTCTGTCAGGGAAGGGATGGGGCACCGGTACCCAGAAAATCCATTCTCATGCCTTCTCTGGCAGGACTTCTGGGCAGCACAAAATGCATAGGATAGTCTTTGCAGAACAGGACTGTGTCTGTGTTTCAGAAATTGCTGCAGTTTTGAATGCTACCATTAGTTGGCTTCAGCATGACACAGACTAGTTCCTTACTGATGACTACAGATGACATCTGGTTTCTTCCCAATTTATGCAGAAGGATCAATAATAAAGCTGTTTCTCTGATACTGCCATTACCAAGGTAATCGGGAGCATGATAAACCCTTACTAGGTCTCAGAGAAGCAAGGCTTTTTCCATCAGCTGAGGATCTCAGCTGCTGTTTGTAAAATTTGTCTCCATCCACAGAGGTAATGCCCTTGAATGTTATGTAATGAAAGAACCTACAAGAAGTGTACGTTGAATTCCCTGTGTGGTATGTATGAATATTAAGTATTTGTGTGATTGGCTGCCTTAAACACTCCATCAATATTTATAACTGGTTGGGGGGACAGTGGGAATTCTACAGCATAAATTATTCCAAGCCTCATTTCTGTAATACTGCAGTCTTTGCATCTCTTTGCATTCTGGAGAACTAAAGATAGATGACACATAAAAATGGAACCAGTTGCCTTCTCTTGTTTAAGCAATTTGAGGTTATATAATTTAAAAGAAAGATTCATTCTACAGGATTTCAGGATCAGTGTAATTCCTAAGTATCCCTTTTATTTTTAAAATAAAAATTCCTTTATCTTCTCAGTACCAAAATAAGAATTTTTAGGAAGATGTAAGAATTACAGAGTTATTTAAGTTTTCAACTCATTATATGGCCAATTTCTTCATAATCTCCCATCTACCCTGCTTGCATTTTAGGAAACTATTCAAGAACCATCTGTAAGGCTAAAGAAATACTGAATTTCTGAATATAAAAGATTTAGCACTGTTCTTTACATGGATGCTTCCAAACAGTAACTGATAAATTACAGCACTTTTTATTCCAGGGAGGATAAGAGACCTTACAAACCACAAGAACTTTCAAGGCTAACTTGGGAAGCTCTCTAATCCTTTTGCAAAATAGCAGTGTGACATTTTGAAAGCAGATCTCCATCTCTCTTGTTCATTTCTAGGCATGAGGAAGGCACTGTTCTTTCTTCATTCTAGATATAGTTTTATTAAGTCTGTATGTTGACTTCCAGCAGGGAGAATCAGCCTGCTGATGCTTTTCAAGGAGCAGGGATAGAGCGTATCTGGAAGAGTCCAGCTTCTCTGCTGCTCTACACATCAACCCAACAGTATTTCAGTGCACTTTCTTTACTGACTAGCTTTTATGGTTTATTTGGCATGGCAATGACAAAGTCCTTTCCCTTCCCCTCATATTATCCAGAATCAAAATGGATTTTGGATAACAAAACACATTTCCCCATTGAGAATGAAAAATCCTTAGGGTCAGGAAGCAACCAAACCTTGCTTTTTTTATTGGTATCTGTTCTAACTCCAGATTTTGTGTCATTGGGCAGGAACACGAGAAAAATATTTGACACAGTTCCTCTATGAAGGAAGAGAACGTTCTTATGGAAGATGTGTGTCTATCACATCTATATGCAGAGCTCATCTATAGACTGGTTTGTAATCTGAGGTCTATAGATCCCTTAGGAAGGAGAAACATGTTATTCATGCCAACAGTGGAGGAGTTCCTAGCCATTTGCCTGAACACTGAAACAGTATGAATATGATCTAACTTTGAAGTTGGCCCTGCTTTGAGCAGGAGTTTGGACCTGAGGCCTTCAGAGGTCCCTCCCTATCTAAATCCTATGATTCTGAGGCAGACAATGTTCTGGTGGTTATTTACTGAACATACTAATAAATTAACTGGAAAGTGAGTCTAACCAAGCCCCCATGGCAAAAATAGGCATTTCCTTAAGCTTTGTCCATGTTCACTGTTCAGAATGTTTTAAGATCAGCTCAGCTGAACCAGTGAAAATTTTCAGTCCTCTTTGTGGACTTTTATGTGGAAGTAACTAGTGAGCCTGAAAGCTGATCTGTGGGTCTTGGCTACTTATTTTTATGTCTTGATCAAAGTAGATCTTGTTCTCCTCTGAGTCAGTGGGAGTACACGCTTTGCAGAGCCTGTAAGCCACAGGGTACATCCAGGAAATGTAGAATACAGCACATGCTCTCTCACACTTCTCCACAAATGTGTTTCAGTCCTAAACCAGCACAACCACTTCTAAGTATGAGGCTGACGGGCCTCTCTGAATACTCTGTCCTTGGCGCCTCTGTGGATACTGAGAGCAATTATGTCAGTTGTGGTATAGGGCTTTTCGGTTCAAATTTTTTAGCTTAGGAACTGCACGATGTGCTCCCAGATGGCCTTCAAACATGATTTTCTCTCTGAGAATATTGTTGTTTGGACAAATCCAAATGGCTTCTGCTTTCTTCTGGAGATGTTAGGAGAAGTTAGAGCTGCTTCTCCCCTTCTTTGCCAAGACTCTGCTGCTGGCATCAACAGCAGTGCAGAAGGGCTAAAAGGATTCTTCTCATGTTACCTTACAAACCATTGGTTTACTATGCTGGGCGGGAGCGGGTGATACTGGACTCTTATCCTTCTGCTGTGCTTTTCTCTGAAGCATCTTTTATTAGCCCCATCCTTTTTCTGGAAGATAATGCTCCTAGCAGGCTTAATCCTATATAGATTCTCTCTGCCAGCAGTCTTTCCTTCTTTTTCTCTACATACCCTGTGTGATTTCTCCAGCTGTGAATTAATAATGACTGTCGAGACAGTCTTTAAATGTTCAGAAGCTGACAGCCTTCCTTTCCTGCTCAAAAGTCAAACACCTCTCCCCTCATCCAGCTGTCATCCTGTTGTGGGGGATCCTCATCAAGTTGTGAGAGAACCAAAAGTTCCCCCAGAGAGTTCAGTACGGGGAGACTTTGCTAGCCCTTAATTAACTCACTGTTGTAACTGGCTAAAATGTAGTGTATGGTGACCTTCCAATTTCTTTCAGGCTTTCTCTCCTTGATGCTCCTTGCAGAAAGCTGATGTGTCCCCTGCCTGTGATACTTTGTACTCACACTGCTAAGTGTTGAAGGTCTTCCCCGTCTCTTTTCACTGACTCACACAATCACAGCCAGGCTCAGGCTGGTGGCACCCCTGGGGATCCCACCTCACAGCAGGGTAAACATCACAGCCACAGCATGTTGCTTAGGTCTGTGTCCAGGCAAGTCTGGGCAATCCCTGAGGCTGGAGTTTCCTCCACCACTCTGGGCCCTGGCCCACGGGTGTACCATGCTCATGAAGAAGGATTGTTTCCTTATGTACGACTGGGATTTATCTTGGTGCGGTTGTGCCCATTGACTCTTGCCCTTTTTTCTGTGCACTTCTAAGAACAATCTGGCTCTGTGTTCTCTAAAACCCTCCCTTTAGTATGTGGAAAATGGAGTTAAATCCTCACTTTTCAATTCCCTACTTAATTTTTTTAATCTCCTTTCTTTCCAATTTCTTCCTTTTCCTTCTCCATGGATATGGTTTCAGACTTGCTCAGAGGGGAACACACTGCTGACAGTGCAGCTGGCCTCTGGTCACAAGTGCTTTAGGGTCTCCCTTAAGGTCTTTGTGGACAAGACTTATCTGTAGGGGACTGGTAGGTTTTCATGTTTTTACCATGAGCCAAAATCTAGGAACTGTTCATCATCCCCACTGCTCTCCCCACCCCTGCAAGCTGCTCAGAACCACTTCAGGTTGATAGCAGTGGTAGCCAAGACATCCCACGAATGGTAGCCTTATTAAATCTAGGTCCCACACCGGAGCCTGGTACTGCCCTTTTTCCCATCACCACCAACCAGCAGCTCCAGAATTTGCAGGCTCTGCACAGCCCCAGCTGCTACTGCTGGGCTGGGCAAGGAAGTACTGCTGCTCACCATTCTCCAACTTTACTGTTGGAGACAGGACACTGGGCTGATGAGGTAATATGCTAAAGATCACACAGTTCTTTTCTGTTTACACGGAAGTAAGATGAATCTTGAATGGAATGTATTTATCCTCATGTTCTTCCATTTTTATCCACTATTTGCCTGTGTCAGTCTTGTACAACGCAATAAAGCAAAAGAAATTAATACTAAAACAGAGAAAACTAACACTAAAGCAAAAGAAACTGGTAGTTTTTGTATTCCAACTTCCATAATCCGTAGGGAACAGGAGAGTCTGAATTTATGGCGCAAATCCAGCCGACCAAACAGCCACAGCCACATGAGATGTTACCAGCAAGCTGTTAGGTCCTGCACTGCACTTCCTGATGGCTGCCTCAACAGAATCTCTGCAAAAATCCACTTTCCTCCTAGTATTAGTTAACAGAGCCAGACTGGAGTGGATGAGGGGTAGGCACACATTCCATTCAGCTGACTTTGCTACTGCGGTGGCATAGCATGCACTGGAAGGATAAAAGAGAGCCAGGCATAAGCTTGCTGCTCTTAGGATCCCTCAGCAACTATGGATGCTAAGAACCCTGCCAGTACTGGCAAAGCGGCTGCTCACTAATTAAGTAGGTATAAGCTACAGCCAACTCTGCAGTCTCGTTCTAGCTCTGATATACCCAGCATCCTATGCCTTCCACCACATCAACTGATCGGATTAATTGCCATGCAGATGGGATGAGAGGGGGGAGAAGAACTGGGAGTAGATGAAAGCTTTTATGTTGCTTCCATTCGCCTTCAGATCATTACCCCTCAAATCGCAGAGAGTTCCCTGGCCTGCTACATCTCCTGTGCTACTTTGTCATCTGTTAGCATGGCCCTAGACTGCTCGCATCTTGCCACAAATAAAGAAAATGAAAATCTCACGAGAAACTCTGCCAGTAGCCCTGGTTTTTAAATTAGCTGTTGCAGCCTGATATAAACGCTTTGGAAAGAAAAAGCCAGTTTTACTCCTGTGACAACAGAACAGTCATTCATACCCAGTGCAAGAGCTGTAAGGTATCAAGGCTGAGATTCCCCCTTTGCTTTCAGGGAAAAATCTATTTTAAACTCTTCTGTTAGCCAGTATTTTTGTAGAAGAAAGAAAAGGGCTTGAGGCTAAACTTGATCCTTGCAGTCTGCATATTTCAATACTGGAAGGCTGTGACTCAGTGGCCTCTGGAAGCTCTCCAAGCTATGAGTAGTTTGAAAGAGGAATTAAAAACTCAACGAACTGCCTGTTTTCCTGAAACTTGTTTTGCACATGCTATGGAAGAGATGAGAGGTTTGAAAGAAGCAGACCCTGTCCAAGAATCATTGGCTATAACAAGTCACAGCAAGCAATGAATATTTATTTTATTAAAATGCTTAGACATCTTTTAATGAGCCTTTTTACCAAGTATATGTGCAAGAATTTGCCAAAATGCCATGTACACTATAATAAATCCCAAGGTACCTAAGAGGCTTCCCTACTCAGGCTTCTATCCATGACCATTTCTATGTAGAGAAGTCAGACTTGGAAAATCATTTTTTCCCCCCTAAAATAGGAATCGGAGACTGAATAGTGTTCCCCAATGTTTTTCCAGCATTGAAAACAGGTATGTCTAGCATATGAAATCAGGCTTGGGGTTAGCAGAGAGGAATCTCAACATGGTGAGTCTAACCCTGGCTGTTTGAGACCCAGACCCAATTCAAGGTCTCCTGTTCATCAGAGCTCAGGGAAGAAGGTGTCTTCTTTGGCTGAGTCCCTGCTTCTAGACAAGGGTGGTCCTTGCTCCCATCCTGAATCTATGTCAGGTGGACACCTTGGACCTGTCCATCCCTGGTGGTAGAGGCTTACTTTCAGGCCCACGATACAGATGGCATCAGAAAGCAAAATCAGCACTTCAGACTACAGTAGGAACAAACTCAAAGCTTCTGAACCCTTTAGGAAATACCCCAGGGAAAGAGCTCTAATACCTGCTGAAAACATACCTTGCAAGTCTCACAGAAGGAGTTAAGTAAGTCACCTTTTACTCTTAGAAGTGCCTCAGAGGGAAGACAAGAGCTTTCAAAAAAAGGCAGCACCATGATGTGGCTTCTGTGGCCACTGCCTGTCAGGGTGCATTCCTGATCACAATCAGGAAACATCTCCCCACCCTTTTTGCCACATTTTCCCAGTTCCTGAGAGTAAGGGTTGGCTGAACTGGCCCACCAAGGAAAGAGACTGGGGTGAAAGAATCCTTGCAATAGAAATTAAAGCCATCACTTTCATCCCTGTTGCGAGTGCTAAGATTTGTTCCTGTTGAACCTCAGTAGTTCATTCTGAAGTGATCAGTCCAGGACAGAAAACTTATCAGAGAAAGAAATTTTGGTTGCCTTTTGGAACCTGGAATTCATCTTCTCAAAGGAGTTGTCCAGCTGGAGGAGTCCTTCACCAACACAACAGAGGGAAAGATTTCTATCAAGCTTGTTACATAATGGCCAGAGCTGGTCAGAAAGGGTTCAGCTAGTTCTTTCTTTGTGGATTTTTTGGTCAGAAAATGTTCATTTGTTGGAACTAAAATATTTTTCTAGGAATGTGCTAGTTCAAACAAAGATTTTGTCAGAAAAGATTTTCCAGTTCCAAAGGAGGGAATTTCTGGTTAGTGGAACAAGAGGGAATCACTTAATTTAACTACTAGCTTGGTGAGTTCAGGCACTCAGCTGAAATGCAGCAGAACCCCGGTCATGTCCTTGCTCCAGCAAATGCATCCTGCTCATTCAAAGCTGAACAGACCCAACCGGAAAGACCCACACAAGGATGTGCTGGACCTCATAGTGGCTTGGCACAGGGAAATTACTGAACCTGAAAATCCCATTTTCTAAGCAAATTTTGTGACAACTGGTTGTCGGCTGTCCTGGTCCTCATGCCCTTGTGTTATTTTTATTTTATTTTATTGCTGGAAAGATTTAAAGGATTTTAATTTTGTTCCAATACAGAATAGAACCATGCAGTCATAGAAGAATTCAGGCTGGAGGTACCCTGGGGGTCTCCAGTCTGACCCCAGCTCACTGCAGGGCCAATGTTGCAGCTACAGCATAGTTGCTCAGGACTGTGTCCATGCACATCTGGGCAATCCCCAAGGATGGAGATTCCTCATCGCTCAGGGCCCTGTCCCAGGGATGCACCATTCACACGGGGAAGGGATTTCGTGTGTTGCAGCTTGTGCCCATTGCCTCTTGTCTTTCACTCTGAGAAAAGTCTGGCTCCATCTAGGCAGATTTTTAAAATGTCAAAGAGTTTCTTGGACTACAGGAAGCCACACTGCTCCATCCAGCTGTAGCCATGACTCCTGTCACATTCCTCCTCTGCCCACAGTGCTGGAGGTTGTGTGTATGCCATTGGGACTTGTAAAGGAGATACACAGAAAGGGAAGATAAAGGGACCGTAGTAGGAAAGACTAAGGCTGAAAGGTGACAACCAACATGAAACTGAACTGTTTCCAAGTCAGCTGGGATTACAGTATGTGAAATGCCTCTTCTTGTACTGTGACTTAGTTTATTTTTAAGGGGCAAATTCTGTTTTGACTTGTGTTCACTTGCACATATTTTGCCCTATGACAGAAGTTGTATAAAAGGTTAACTTTCCCCAAAACTTGTATGTAGACAAACACGCATCCATTTCCTGCAGGTTGCTAGAGCTGCAAAACTAAAATTGAATCCACTTGTGCGGGGCAAGAAGAAGTACTGAATTATCAAGCTAACCTACCTTTGCTTCTGCTTCCCTTCTCCTCTCCACAAAAGTGAAATATTGGTTTTATTCTAGCATTTCAAGTATGTAAATGCTGTTGGATGGCAAATATGTGACCAATCAAAATTATGGAGTAAGCACATGATTTTCACAGTAATATAACACTCTTCTTTTTTTGTCCTTTACTACAATGAAAATTTTTATTTTGTGGTCATTTCATGTTCAGGTCTCTTGTATCTCTGTGTTGCAGAAATTGTTCTGTTAAGGGTGCCTGAGATAATATGACAACTCTGTATTTCATTTGCTTCATTGTTGTTCATGAAAGATTGCTTCCTCCATGCCCCTAAATCTACAAGCATCTATGATGAATGTGCATGGGAAACTTTTTGTGAGACCTTCATTGTGTTGAGTGGCAGAAGAGCACCATGCTTCCTGCTGGGCACTGCAACACATGCAGCTCATGGTGGTGCTGTTTGCACCCGCTGTAACATCTTGGTCTCTGGGTGCTAATCAGTCCCACGGCACCGTTCCTCTGCGCAGCCAGAGCATCTAGCCACAACCAGTCATTTCCCTTTCTCTCATTTCCTAATGACCTTTCAGCATCACTGTCCTCACTTGCTAACAGCAGTTGTTCCCTGATCCCCACTCCTGTGACCTGCTGCAGACCTGAGCCTGGGGAGGAAGGGCAGAAGGAAGAGATGGAGCCAGAGGAGAGCACATAACAACAGAGCATAATGAGGGACCGCTGTACATAAGAATGAGAGTGGTATGTTGTAAGAAAGTGAAAGAGGTGGGGAGGAAATCACAGCTGTAAGGCTTGCAACATGTGTTTTAAATGCACAGGGGAGGAAGAACATAAATTGTATTCTTATATAGGTAGTTAAGCAAATCAGCTGCAATGCTCTAGCTCCCCAAACCCCAGCAGCAGGTCAGCTGAGTTTGCACAGCCGTGATATCTGCACTCCTTCTGCAGTTCAGAAAGAGGCGGTGGTTCACTCACACTTTCAGAGTTTTGCCATCATTGGTGTGGTGGCTTGTGTGTGTCAGACCTGTGGTCTCTGTGAATGCTCTTTGTTTATTTTATATTTGGCATTTGCTGCTGTGTTCAGAAGGACTTCAAATGTCTATAACCGTAACAAGAGCTCCTAGCCCTTTGTGATCAATCCCTGCAAGCAACGGTAAATCTGCTGTCTTTGCATTTTGCCAGGATCTGCCCTCATGAACATTAGTGGGGTCACGCACAAGAAACGGTACTGTACCAACTGGTTTTGAATTGTTTATACATTGGCTCCATAGCAGAGCTTAATCGTAGGCAAATTTGAAGTCTCCCAGTGAAAAATGAGTTGTGTGATTGCTGCTGGCTGATGGGAAGTGGAGCGAAAAAGGGGGCACTGAAGCAGCAGCATTTGGAGGATCTGCTAACACCACACACATTTTCTCATCTGTGTGCTAAGATGCTGTGCCACACCGTTGTGTTTTCAGAACAGAACAGTGCTGCTTTTCCAGAAATTTTAAACCAGGTTTAAAAATGAGAAAATAAAGAAAATGTGCCTCATCCAGTACCTTGGACTTAATTCATGGCTGGGTGAGTTTCAGCCCAACTTGCGAAAAGGTTCCCATTTACTGTTCCCAGTGATAACAAGTCTCCTGAATGCATTCATAGCCTTTGGAAAGCCTCACCTCCACAAGTGCAATCCAGGCAAGATCTTGTGGTTTGGCAACTGTGTCTGTGCCTCTCTGACTTCCCTGTGATTATAGGGGCACTAATTATTTTTATATGTAGACCTGTCTGGAAAAAAAACCTACAAAACAGTTTTATTTGTTTCTCTTTCTGTTGTTCTGTTTTGCCAGTTTGCCAAAATCACAACACTGTGCAGAGATGGTGGAGTTACAGTGACATTTGGGTGGAATGTGGGCAGGATTCCAGTAGCACTTTGTTTGCCAAGCAGGTTTCTGCTAGGGATCGGCCAGCTTCCCTGCCAGCTCCTTCTCCCAAATCCTTGGCAGCTGCCTGGTTGAGCTGCGTCAGAGGCAGTGATCCTGGGGCTTCTGGGGTAGGCTCTTCTGAACCCAGACCTGCCCTCCTTCTTGTAGAGACCATGCAAATATCTGGGGGGAAAAGGGAGAATTTTCCAACTCAGAGCAACACCTGAGTGTGAAGTAACAAAATCCCCCACAAAACAGAATGGCTTTTCTCTGCTCAGCTCTTACCAGCATTGTGAACGAGCAGATCCCTTTTGTGGCAAGAACTTGCCACATACGCCAGCCATTGCATTCCTAAGAGCTTGCAGTCATACTCTCTGTCTGGACATCTGTCTGTCCTCCTGTCGCTCTGTCTCTTCATTGCCACCCTGATGCCTTTTAAACCTTCTTGCTGATTTCAGCCCTGTCAGGGAAAGGAAGAGTTTGCTTCCAACAAGCTGTGGTTCCTACTAATTTTGTGGAAACTGGGTCTGACGGGAAGAGTACTCATGCTCAACAGGCATGTGCTCTCTATTGCCTGCTGGCCAGTCTGCACGTACAGGCAGTCAGTCAGTATATTCACAGGCTATACTGCATTTGCCAGCTGCTTGTTATGGGAAATCAGAAGGCCTTGAGGGTTTTGTAGGAGATGTATATGGATCTAGGGTTATTGCAACAGGAAATCCATCACAAATTTTCTAAAAAGCCTGGATTTCTTCATTGGGCTTCTCTGAAACAGCTTGTGTTGTTATTCTTTGTGTTGTTTCCAGCTGGAAGAACAGGGTGGTGCTGCAGATGCCTGCACTTTTCTTCTTATTGACTTATAGGCTAAATGTCGGCATCCAGGGAAGGCAAATATTAACGAGCAATCTTTCAAAGGCATTTCTCTTCTTTATTTCAGAGTCTCCTGAAATTGGACCATCAGTTGTAGTTCACACAAGTGTGACATTTGGGCACGATCACCTGGACTCAGATCCTGCAGAGGTGCAGCAGTTAATTCTCAATCACCTGGAAAGCATTGTGCCATCTCTGCCTAAACCAGCCAGCATCAAATGTCAGAAATGGAGATACTCTCAGGTAATCCATAATGGGATCAGTCAGCTGAGAGGTGCTGCCTGGATAATGCCATGGTACAGATTTAGAGTGTCTCACAAGAAACGGGACATCATACAACCCAGTGGTCTTCATCCTCAGAGAAAAAGAAGGAAGGGGATAGTTGTTCAATATCTATAATACATTCCTCTATGTAGCCATGAGCAACATCCAAACCTGGCCAAGTACAGCAAGGTCATTTCTAGTAATCTTTTTACATAGTGGACCTGGCTCAGCGGTAAGTTATGCAGTGCCCCTTATAAGTAGGAACAGCAGCAGTGTACAGGAAGGAAGTAAATCCCACATACTTCAGTGGGATTTTTGTTGGTATTTAAAAATATGACTCAATCTGTCTCTTCTGCATCCGAAAGTATGTGATATTATTAGCAAAATTCCCACCCTACCACAGAGTAGCAGAGTGCTTGGGTTCAGACATACTAATTGTTATTATTTGATTTGGCCAAGTTCAATTTAACAGTATGTTACGTGAAAAATATTTTAAAGTAAACTACCTAAGGGTAATAATAGCAAAATGTGTATATTTTACAGACTTCTCTTAAAAATCTAAGGAAATTGTTGGCAATTTCCTAAAGTACTGGAGTATAGCTACATGTTTACCCAAAGCCTCTTAAACTGAATTACACTGGTGAAATTGAATGTGGAAGCTGATGCAAAATATTTACTTAAAGCAGTCCCCTTAAAATTTTTTCCTTTTATGAAGTCTGGAAAAGTTAATGTAGATGGCTGGTTGTAAAGTTTGCTCATACCCGTTGATCTGCATCCAATTTAAGAACCTGGTCTTGTTAGCACAAAGTTTATTTTACCATGAATTAGGTATTGATAGCTTGCAAATCACTTCCCAGTGCATAAGATTTGTAATTGGTTGTCATATAAAAATTATCTGAACCTATGTTTTAGATGCCTCAAAAATTAAAATGATGGTATGTTTTATATATTCCTCTCTATCAGTTCTGGGTTTTTTTGTTAGTAACAATATCTCCGTGTAGAATTGTCACTAATTCTTCCTTTTCTGATACTAACTTCTATTCTTTTCTGTATTGTCTGTTACCTTTCTGCTTCAAACTGCAAGTGAGCATGAGAGGTGCAGGTTGTGTGGAGCAGAAGAATTTGATCAATCCCCAACAGGCAGATACTTGGTTAACCAACTCCCAAAACAAAGTGAGAAATATTTTTTAACAAAATTAATGCATCCTTGATGCTGCTGCTACTACAGAGCTCTATCATAAAATTTGGCTACTTTGTATATTGCTACTAGCATTAATATGCCCTTTCCTTGCACTATTCATAATTTTAGCACAGTGATAAAAGTGACATATAAGCATGGGCTATTCTGATTTATTTCACCATGAAAACATGGATAAAGGAAAAGACAAGAAAGGAAATTAATTTTTTACTACTGAATAAAAAAGTTGCAATTGCAGTCTACCAAACAGTTGTGGTTTTTGAATCCTAGCAAAATCCGTTTTTCTTGATGGCCAGATAAGGTTTATTGTAGACTTACACCTATTGCTGTGTCTTTTAAAGGTAGTTGGAACAGTGACTGTAGGAATGACCTTTATTTTCCATAATTGTTTCAAATTTGTAATCTCTCTAAATCATTAGGGATTTGTCCTATTTCCCCTATTGAAAAATTACATTCATGCATAATACTACTGGATGATGCTCTGTTATTTTCTCAAACACCAAACCACTGTACCATTTGCAGCTCTTCCCACTTCCTTCTCCTGTCATTCAGTGGACAGTCCTTCTCTGCATTGCCTGCTATCTACCATGCTGCTGCTAAATAAAATAACTGATTTCAGCGGTTGCTTGTGTTTTATAGCTATGTCACAGGAAGAATTATCACCAGTCTTTAACTCAGTGAATGAATGTGGATATGTCTTAGGTTGCAAGTAAATTGGTGTAGGTCAGATCAGTTATCTCAATAAAGAGATCTCTTTTGCCAGGTGGGCATCCTATAAAATAATCACTAGCTAAATTAAATATCTGGGACAGAGCTCCATCTTCCCTTAAAGCCATCTTTACTTTCAATTACAATAAGCTGTTGCCACAGAAGCAAAGGGAAATGATAAGATGGATGCATCTTTCCTCTGGCTCCTTTAGACAGGATTTATCCTGCTTGTTAATTAAATCTGGCTGCAACATCCTTCATACGGCCAAACACAATCCTGGGATTCAAATGCAGACATTACAATTATCCATGGTGGATGAGGGATTAGGACTTCCAAACTTCTATTGACACTACTTAGCAGCACAGCTGCAGTTCTGTATCCCCTGCTTTAATTATGATAAGATACTATTAGCATTCAGAGTCAGCAGCTTCCCATCCTATCATGTCCCTTTGACAGTCAATTTATATGTGGGGAAGGGAGAATGGGAAAACACAGAATCATAGAAATGTTGGTGGAAAGGAACCTCTTCAGTTCTCTAGTCCAACCACTTGCTCAAAGCAGAGCTATTGCCAGCGCTAGATGAGCTCAACCATGCCTTTGTCTAGCTGAGTCCTGAAATCTTCCAAGGATGGAGATCCAACAGGCTGTGCCATATAGCTGAAGGTAATTTGGACTGTATTTTGGACCACAGTTTTAAAAGGACAGGAAGGAGGAACAGGATAATGCCTTTCACCAGTCACTGTATGTAGAATGAAGGCCTTTGCTATATTGTACACACAATACTGCCACACAGGTGGAATGTTGCAGGCTCAGATGTGAAGGTATTGCTCTTGTGATCAGTATGACAAATCAGAAACTCTTGTACAGAGAACAAAGAATAAGCATAAGGTACTCAGGAATGAAGGGCATTTATTCTGCTAAACCTTTCTTCATTTTTTATGCCTACTGACCTCGATCTGTTAGAAAAATATAGGAAGAAATTAACTGCTGACCTAAAATGAGTCAGAGAAACAAGATCTCTGGCATGTTTTACAGTAAATTGCTAGACTGTTCCATTCAGTAAATGACAGAGAATGGATCATGACTTGCTACAAATTCATTTCAGATGATTGTCTCCTTTAAAGAAGATGCTAACATGCTGGTAACATAAAATATAGCCAGTAACATAAATGTAGATGTTTTGCAGCTGATCTGTACTTGAAAATGCCAAATAATGGCATGGCAGCAGCCAAGAAAATTATATTTAAAATGAATGCAGTGCATATTTTGAGATTGAAATCAAATATTTATCAAAGCAGCCTTAATCAGACCTTGTCCACATGCTATTTACAGATAGAGAGTATTGATTGTATCTCTTGCAGTGTCCAGAAGACTGTTCTGCTAGTCAAATAGAAAAGGAGGCCAGAGTGTTAGAGCTGGAGATGGTGGATTGTACCAAGGGTATGCATTGCACAGCAGTGTGGGGCATGGGCAAGTCATCATGACAGTTATTCCCCTGAAGTCTGCCTCACTTCTCCATTCAAGATGATCACCTGATCAAACTGATCACGTTGCAGGCTCTCTCAGAAATGGCAGTTTCTCTTTCCTTCTTCTACTGGTGCCATCCCATCCACTAGCTGTCAGAAAAGCCAACAGAGGGTGAATATGGAAGGAAAAGGGATACAGAGCCAGGACGTGCAAGTCTCTGTTGGGTCCTCTAAGGTTCAATAGTGCTGACCTGCTGTCCCTTATGTGTACAGAAGTCATGGCATCACAGTGATCATAAATGAAGAGAGCACCCAGGACTAAAATGAAAATCCAGTGGCTTTTCTCTGTTGCTGTGTTCATCAGTGGTGGCTCTTGTAGAACCACAAGAACTAGCCCAACTGCTTATGATCCATCCCTTGGCCTGATTTCCAGCACAGTAGTGTTGGTGCCTGGTTCCTCTGCCCACTTTTATGAGTTTGGAGACAGAGGACTTAGTTTGTTTGGATTAAATATCTTTGTCTTTCTACAGTTCTTCTGTCATCATTCATTGAAGTGTTTTATAAACATTTACATGCTTTCCCACAGCTGTAGTCTCAGATGATGAAGGTCAACAAGGCTTCAGTTCAACCTGAGAGAAAGCAGATAAAGCCAACACCTATGGAAACAGGGTAGCTGAATGCCTTAGAATTTCTGTTTACTTAGTGTATTGATTCTGTGTGTGCTAACAACAGTTCAGGTCATGAGGTTTGTGGGTCAAGATCTTGACCAAGAGTGGAATGAATGGCTTAGTAAGTCTGAGGTAACCATCAAAGATTTTTGAAAGAGGTGCAATTATTTCTTTGCTGCAATAGCTTTCTTGGTATTTAGTATATTTTCATGTCCCGTTTCACAGAGTTTATTACATAAAACTCCTAATTTTTTGACACATTTCATGGTGGGGGGATTGTGAAACCAAAGAAATCATTTTCCTTCACTGTCTCTTGTGTTGCATCACTAGACATGAACTGCACCTGCCAAGGGAGGACCTCAGAACTAGCAGAGTGAGGGAAAAAGCATTTGTGTACTTATGACATGGCACTTAAGAGGCTATTCACTGTAGCCTATATGTAACGGAAACTGAGCACCTGCCTGCTGAGCTTTCAAAGTTTCTGTGATGTTGCCTAGTATCACTGACATCAAGTCAGTGTTTCTGCTATCGCAAATATCTTTGGAAGCCTGAAGTGTTAACTGTATTAGAGGCTTTTTTTTTTCATTGCCCTCTTGAATATTCAATGCTGCATCTCATTGAACAGTTAAATATCTAGGGGTTTATGCAAGCCCACCTTTGCCAATCAGAGATCATATATCTTCAAACCTCTGGCCTAGAGTTCTATAAGCCTCACCTCTCCGTGGACTTTCTTCATTTCTGCAGAAACTGACTGGAAATAAGACCTGGGTGGGGCTATAAAGTTTCTAACTTTCCACATGCAGGAAAGCTTTATTCCAATTATTTAAACTCAGATGATAAATAGTTGACTATAGTACTTTGATCATTAATGCTAGAACCTAAGATCTAGGTTGGAGGGTTCTTCATGTGAAGGCATGTTTGTCAGTGACACAGCTCGTTCTGGCATGAAATTCAGGTAAATACTTACTTTTTCTTCTTCCTATATGCTTTTCTTTTTCAGGTTACAAAGGCTGTACCCAATTGTCCAGGACAAATGACTCTTCATACTCAACCTCTCCTAATTTGTGGGGGTGATGGATTTACTCATTCCAACTTTGATGGCTGTATAGATTCTGCCATGAGCCTTGTGGAGGCTATAAAGTCTCATTTATAGCAATTTCAAAGTCATCTGCTATACATAGTCTAGATTTATGATGAATTTTACTATGTTAGATTGAATTCTAGTTCAGTGTTAACATCACTGGTTTCTATTTTGCAAAAATAAATAAAGGAAGATTTATTGAGGTATTGCAATAATTACTGGGATGGAATTGAATTGAATTTTCCACAATTTGCAGTATGAGTGGTTACTTTGCTGGAAAGAAACCTTTCTTCTTACCCATGGCACTCACTAACTTCAGCAAGCGTTACAAGCTGTGAGGGATACTGGATGCTTCTTAAAAAACGCCATTCACTCCCTAGCTGCCTCTTCAAATGTTTACATCCTTTTACTGACCAGTAAATGCTCAGTCCTTGATCTTTGCCCAGAGCTCTCATTGACATCAGCAGGAGTTCTGACTCTAGTAGTTACAGCAAAGAAGTCTAAGTCCACATGAGAAATACTGATGGTTAGGTCCAGCCTTTGGCACTTGCATCTGTGCCTTGGTTGTCAGAACCACTGAGCTCCAGCAGTCTTGCTGGATCTGCTGCTGCTTTTACAGCCTATGAAAATGATGTCAAGGAGAACAGCCTGACTTGAATCAGCACAAAACCCTTGGAGCTACAGAGTATACTCTTTCACTGTTTATTTGAAATCCTGGAAGTGACAGAAAGAGCATACATAATTGATCCCAGAGCTGTCATAGATACACATGGTCATTTCTTCCAATGCAGATCAGGAGTGGTCATGTTTATTGTTGTGACTATGGTGAATCAGTCATGGGGCACACCTTGCTATGTTTCTGAAGTTGAACGACCTGCTTAAGGTCTAGCTGTGCCTCCAGGCATGGACAACATTTAAGTGAGGGTTAGTAGTTCTCTACCACCCAGCTGTTTTAGCTGGTAGTATCCAGCTGTTTGCATACTGGAGGTACTCTCTATTGTGCTGTGGGTAACTTTTCCTTCTCTTTATTTCTTCCATGCTACATTTACTGCTAATGGAGTAAGACAGGCTTTGAGTGCAAAATATGCTCCAAGAGCTCATTTCAAGAGCTTGATGATACTAGTGGAAATGATGTATCATTGAAACATGGTACCTACCTTGGATGCAGTCCAAGCAGCATTAGCCCAGCTGCATGCATAAAAGAATGAAAAGAAGTTGAAGGAGGACATGTACATGTTTCTAGAACTCTCTTAGCAATAGGGCTGCTATCCTGAAGTGATCTCTAGAACAGACTTTTGCATCTGGGCTGTAAAATGAGTTTAACACAGTAAAGCATGCTGGCCAAGAAAATAAATGCACTTAAAATAGTTCAATATTTGACAGGTAAGGAAAGTCTCTAGTGCATCATTCCTCTCCATTGATGCAGGGTCCCCTGACCAAGGAGCAGCCTGGTGACTGAAGAATCAGGATAGTGGCAGCAAATGCGGAAGATGATTTAGCTGCTTTAGTGATTGGCAAATGCAAAGAAAAAGTATAGAAAACAATTTTTCTGTGTCTGATCATAGTACATGGCAGTGTGTTAATAAGAAAACTGTGCTGAAATTTCAGGCTTAGAATTCCATTACCACCACTGTAGAAAGTCATTTAATGTTAACAGCTGGTATGAAAGTGAGGTGAGTTCTAGACAGCTATATACTTGATTTTGGCAGAACAGCTGTAGAGATAAAATGATGTGTCCAGGGACGTATATAAATACGCATGTGCGTGAATGAACAATGAATTTGATTTGAAGTCCTAAAAAAATAAAAAGCAAGTGTAATTGTGTTGAAAATACTACTAGTCAAGTATTTACAAGCTACTAAACTGCATTTCTGTGGTGTCCTTTTTGAAACTGGTCAGAAATTAACCAAGAAATCATTTATTGATTCTAAATTTGACTTTAATTTGCCCTTCCTCTTTAACTGCATGTACCGAGTTTAGCTGTTTAGGTACCTCTCTGTACCACAGCACTGGAAATAACAAAACATCATTCTCAACAGATAAAATTTTAGCCATGTATCCATTAAACAGGTACAGTTCAGACTGTTTCTTAAGACCCTGCATTTCACAAAAATCTGACATCCAGTATTCTCAGCAACTGAATGGGGTAGTTTACTGCTTTATATGACCATTTCTAATACAGTATTTTAAGTGACGCTAAAAACTTTAAAGCTTAAGTAAGATTTAAAACTATCTTTGAAGGATATTTCATGATACCATCTGGTTTAGTGACTTTTTGTTCTTTCCCTAAAGTGCTCATGTTTAAAACTGTTATCAATGTGTCTGTAACAATCCACTCCAAATCCTTTGGTTTCATTCACTGCATGTTGTTTAGGAACAGGAAAGATTGGTGGGTATGTATGTGCTCACATCTTTTACAAAGACACCTGAGCATATATCTTCCAAGGATCAAGGTGACCAAGAAAAGCCATGTGGTTATGGAATACGTCTAATCTGGTGAGGAATTTAGTACTGGCTTGATTTAGTGTGAGCTCAAAAGCAAGCAAAGTCCAAGCTGAAATACTACTTTATGTTGCAGTGTTGGAAAAGCTTAATCAATGAACTATCTCCTGGCTTATCCTGCTGTAGATAGCAAACAGAAGCAACCAAGTCACATTTTTTTATATTTGCTCCTCAGCTACTGTCCAGGCCTTGGCAGCCTGCAGGAGTTGGTTCTCAAAGAAGTAACAGTTCTGCTGTAATGATGAGCTACACAAGAGGGTTTCCTTGGATCAGTGAATACTTGGCAAAGTCCCACAGGCTTCTGTGGCCAGTGGCCCAGCTGGGAGAGTTGTTCTTCAGGTGTATCATGGCTGGGTTTCCCACTGGGTGATCAGTTTCTCTAGAAGGTGCTGCTGTGGCAATCAGATCGGCCATTGCTGCTATAATGGCCACCGCTGCTGTCATCTGCGTGACCCATGGTGGTGGTTTCTGGGGACACGTCCCATCCATCTCCCTGCATCCAAGCTCTGCCTGGAGTTTGTCTCAGTGTGCAATGAAGGATGAGGGGAAGAAGTCAGTCCTTTCCCTGCAGGGGAAGGCTGTGATTTTAGGGGATCTCTCCAGACTGGCTGCTCTTCACCTGTACTGCTGCTTTTCCTCATCTTCACCAAGCCAAGTGGAGCCCTGGCCTGCTCTGCCTCTCTGCTGTGATTTCTCAGAGGAGAGAGCTCACATTTTACACAGAGGACACTTGCTGCTACATTAAGCTGTCCTGGAAATTAAACAGCAGCCAGGCGACTTTGCAGCAAGAATATCCTAAGATGGCAGTGTCTAAGGATTGGCTGGCAGTATCACAGGAACAGGCTCAGGAATAAAATCCCGTAACTGCAGTTAGCCAGCAGGTTATAAAGAGTCCAGTGCCTCGGTGAAGATAACTGTAATATCCCAGTTTGATTTCAAAGAATAGGGGTTAATAAGATATTTGGGGAGAGGGGATGTTTTAGCAAGAGAAGTTGATAAACTTCAATATATCTTTTCTTAAAACATGTGAGAACAGTAGCCCTTCCTAAAAGCTGGACTTACTGCAGAGCACAACAGCCACCGTGTTTAGTGGTATTTCCCAGTCTGTTATCCTTAGACCCTCCTGTGTACCTTCCAGTGGCCTGTGAATTTGCAGTAATCTGCACAATGTATGAAGGTGACACCACATATGAAATCATTTGTTGCCTGAAAGCCTCTGTCCTGTCTCCTGCCATATACTCACAGGCATGCAGATACTTGTACAGGACGTAAACATGACCATGCCATTAAAGGAAGTTTTCCTTCCCTTCCTCTCCTTTTTATGCCTTTGCCACTGATGTCTGTAGATGGCCTCCAGTGGAGATGTTCAGGTGTGTATACATTTGTAACAACCCACTGGCCGAATTCTGTCATGCAGTCATTCAGAGGGGACAGACAGGGCCAAACCCTTCTTGGCAGTGACAGGCAACATAATGAGGGGCAGTGGCCACAGATTGCAGCTTGGGGGTTCAGGTTGGATGTGAAGAAACACTTCTTCCCCTGGAGGGGGAGCAGCCCTGTGACAGGTCACCAGGGAGGTGGTGAATCTCCATCCTGGGGGGTTTCAGGGCTCAGCTGGGCCAAGCCACAGCCACCCTGCCCAGTGCTGGTGATTCCTGCTGCGAGCAGGAGTTGGATTAGGGACCCCTCAAGGTTCTTCCAACCAACGCTGCTGTGATTGTATTATTTAAACACTCTTATTTTCTATTCCTTCAAACAAAGATAGGTTTGTGTTAAAACACACTAAAATCTGCCTCCTCCCCTCCCTCCCTATTCAATTTTGAATGGAAGAGAGCCAAACCACTGAAAATACAAATAAAGATTAATTCAAAAGTGTGGGACATGCAGAAAACAGAAAATGAGATATCTCTGACCGTAACTCTGCCTTTTTCCTTTGACAAGCTGATAAATAGGAGCATTCCAAGCCAAAGAGTAATGATACTTTAACTGTGGTGGAGATTTCTTATATCAGAAGACGACTTGAATACCACAAATGACAGATAAGTAAGTGGAGATGCCTCTGACCCCATCCTTTCAGCAGTCTTACAGCTTTGGTTATTTTTAGATCTCAAAATATCTGATAATGAAGAAATCACAGATTCAGAGATTTTAAGGCCAGAATCCTGATCAAACTTGAGTGAGTCATGATGACTCTCAAAGACTGATTTTTTCCCTTCATTCCCAATTTCATGACAGTTCATCAAAATGCTCTTTCCTATAGCTTCCTTCCAGACTAAGATGATTTAAACAAAAACTACTCGTTTTGTTAAGACAGAGTAGAAATAGGAAAAAAATATTCATATTTCCTTTGTAGTATTTGTTACTCATTGAGTAAGAGAAGAATAATTACCTGCAGTGGACAAATGAAGAAAAATGTTAACTAAAATTCAATAATTGAAAGTAACTGCAAATACTGTCATAAGACTTTAGTAAGAAATTATGTCTTTGCTTAGTTGTCAATGTCCTCCTTTTATTAGTTAAACTTGCATTGATGGGAACCTGGCTAGTGAAGATGTACTGGAGGGGGAGGACAGGTTGGGGTCACATCTTCACTAATCTTTACCAAGCTTCTTTTTCTCTGTTTTGTCTCAGTGTGGATCCCAGAGGACTCGAACCCTCTCTGTTCATGGACATGTACCTTTTGGGGTGAGCCCATCAGACTCCAGACACTGGGCAGTTTAGACTCTCTAGAGTGATATCTCATTTTCTAGATGTGAGCAGTGAGACAAAAATACTGACTTTCCCACGCAAGGCGGGTAACCAGTGGTAATATTTCAGAGGCCACTGTTTGTATCCAAAAGGATGGCAGCAGAGGAGACTTGTCTGGCTGATTTCCTGTGCCTTTGCCTGGATGGACATAATTTTTGATTAACTGGCAGATACATCAATTACAACCCCTATCTCCTTGTTCTCAGACAGGGGTGATTGCTGTGTCTTATCTCCTATATGTCACAAGCTACAGCTAACGCCCAAAGACTTCAATTAAATTAAAGCATTTCAGCTCTCAGGTGACTGCATTATTGTCTTCCTTGTCAAAAGGAAAGATCAGGCCATAAATGCTCAAAGCCTTTTAATTCACAATTGTATTAACTTCTACCCATCAAATATCACTTTGCTTATTTCAGCAGGGCTGACCCCTGGCATCCTGCTCTGCATCTAGTGCAGTCACTGCTTTTACATACTATGTTCAGTTACATTAGATGCATTTTGTTGATCTCTTAACATTTAACTACCTTTAGACATCTGTCTAGCAGCAATTCTTTCTTGTTAGTTACTGTTCCACCAAAGGCTTGCATCAGCTGTATGTTTTTCCAGGAAAGATTTTACATGACTGGCCAAACAGCAGAACCATAGGTGGTGGCAGAGGGGGTTGGTAGAAACAACTCTACCTTGACATCTCCTGTCAACAGAAACCTTTTGAGACCTGTGGCTTAGCCTGATGTGATTCACCTAACGTTTGCTCCATTAATGCCATACAATGAAATTTTTGCATCACAAATGTCATATGGTCCTAAATCAAATGCATTTGAGAAAGCCAAGTTGCCGTTCCCTGCAGACTGCTGTTAGTTATCTTTGAAGCCCGTTCTTGCTTCTTTGAGCTGCCGTGTGCATCCACACACAGCTCTCCCAAGAAATCAGCAGAAGGACATGCGGTGCAGTGTCAGTGCCATTGCCTTGATGCCACCAGCACCAGGGCAGACCCGACACAACCTTCTGATATCAGGGAGCCTCTGCAGTGCAAGTGCTCTTGGTCAGAGCTGCGATCACTTTCAGGCCTGTCTGGAAATGCTGTTTGGTGCTGAACGGCTGAGGAGATCTGTAAGTCTACAACAGCCCCTATAGGATGGACTGTGTAGCGAGGTGAAGCATGCCATGAAGAATTTTCCAGGAGGCCTTGGATAGGCTTGAAGTTGTGACACATCCTCTCTTCCCAAGGTCATCTATCTGACATTGGGTCAGGGTCCTGTGGGCGAGGAACCAACTGTCTGTTTTCTACCCATTCCTGGCATCTTACCCTCACTGCAGATTGCTGGGGTGAGGTAAAAGTGCTGTGAAATGAATAAAGGATCAGACCTTTTAGAAACAAAGTGTTATAGGAAGCCATAGGACTCTTCAAAAAAGACATGCTTAAAGAATCTACAGCCCCCAAATGGGCAGACCTACTTATCTTTTGTCCCAGTAGTGGCAGAAATATCTCCCTTCCCAAGGGAGGGGAGATACTGAGAGCAGATAGCACTAATGACGCCAATTGCAGTTGAAAGAGTCAGCCCTAGGGGAGAAAATGTTCAGCTCTAGGCCTCATGTGGAACAAGGATCCACACCCATGTAGTCACCTAAGGACTGTTTGGTGGGAAGAATTTTTATTCATTGGGCAGTAATCCAAATGAATATGCCATTTGGGAATGCTGTGTGCTCTCATGACACTTCTCCCTTGCCCCTAAAGGACCCTGGATTTCCAAACTATTGAGGCAATTATGGTTTTGCTCAGGACAGGAATCATCTTGCTGCAAGGCTACCTGATCTTGTCCTCTCTGGAACAGTAACTCCTTCCAAACAGAGAAAAGGTTTTCACAAAGAGCAGCCGATCGTACCTGCCTGCACGCTTGGCTTGTAAGTTTTTAGGTACCCAACACCTGCTCTTTCAGTGTTGCTCAGCCAAGATGTCTTGATGCACATGTACAGGTGGTCATTGATTCCTCTCCACTGACTTAACTACATCTGCATTAGCAGGGTCCTTGAAGCGTGAGAGACCAGGTCATGGCACATGGTGAGAAGCTGTGGCCAATAGCATATGCCTCTTCCCAGCTGAAGGCCTGTGCCTGCTCCTCCACTGTCTACTGTGTCCAGTGAACATGTCCCAGTGACATGCTTACTGGGGGAAGGAACCCATTCCCAATGCCTCTGTCCACACCAGGGCTGCATCTGCCCCTATGCTGGACTGCAAAGTGAACGTCTTGTTATGACCATGTCTACATGGAGCATTTTGTTGCTGTTACTTGGGATCACCAAGATCAAAAAAAGTTGTCTGCAAGCCTCTTGGAGATGATACAAACATGCTATGTTTAATGCAATTTCTAGGAATTTAGCCCATTTCTAAAAAGAGCTGGTGCCCAGCTCCTCAGCTTCCATGGATTCAAGAGCTGTAATGTCTGTAAAGATCTGGGCCAGAGTTTTGTGGAATTTAATTTTTAAAAGGCAGCTGCAGATGGGGGATACTTCCCTGCTGAAAATAGATGGTGGGTTTCCATAGCCCTGAGCTGTAAAACATTCCTGCAGCCAAAGCCAGAGGAACAAGATCTGGTTTACAGAGACCAGGATTTGCTGCTTTTGAGATATCCCATCATTGCCATTTTAACATTTGGATCTTTTAGAGGGCATGTATGGACTGTAGGGTGCAGGTGCCAGCTGGATGCAACCCGGCTTATACATTATGATATAGATACAGATATAGACAATATAGATATATGTATACAATCAAAGCCAGGCTCAGGCTGGAGGCACTCTGGGGGTCTCCAGTCCAAGCCCAGCTCACAGTAGGGCCAACATCATGGCTAAGCAGGTTGCTCATGGCCTTGTCCAGGTGAGTCATATGAGGAAAGGCTGTGAGAGCTGGGACGCAATGCTCTCCAGGAATCTCCCGGATTGCTTGTGTCTTGCTGTGTTGTTCCTCCAGCAGATATCAGGGTGGTTAAAGTCCCCCATGAGAACTAGGGCCTGTGACCTTGAGGCTAATTCCAGCTGTCTGTAGAAAGCCTCATCTACTTTCTCTTCCTGATCAGGTGGCCTGTAGCAAACACCCACAACAGTGTCACCCATGTTAGTCTGCCCTTTAATCTTTACCCATAAGCTCTCAACCCGCTCATCGTCCACCCCTAGGCAGAGCTCCATACATTCCAGCTGCTCTCTCACATAAAGGGTGACTCCCTCACCTTGCCTTCCTGGCTTGTCTTTCCTAAAAAGCATGTAGCCATCCGTGGCAACATTCCAGTCATGCAAGGTATCCCACCATGTCTCTGTAACTGCAATGAGATCATGGCCCTGCGACCACACACAGATCTCTAATTCTTCCTGTTTATTCCCAATGCTGCATGCTTTTGTGTACAAACACTTAAGGCACATCAGAGAGGTATTTGAGCATGCTGATTTCCCAGGAGGGGTGCAAGAGGATTCCCCATAGTCTTGTCTTGTAGGTACATCCTTAGCTGCATGTAATTGCTGGAGGTATCCCCACTTGAGCCTTGTTTTGCTGACTGCATGGTCTCTATAACTCTCCTTTCCCTGTCTTTCCTAATTTAAAGGAAATGGTATCCGGGTTTAGTTACTCCATCATCTTTACAGGGATCGAGGTGAGGCTGACTGGCCTGTCGTTCCACCGACCCTCCTTCTTGCCCTTTTTGAAGATTAGAGTGACATTTGCTTTCTTCTGGTCCTCGGGCACCTCCCCTCATTGCCATGACCTCTCAAAGATGTTTGAGAGTAGCCTTGCAATGGCATTGGCCAGCCCCCTCAGCGCTCGTGGGTGCATCCCATCAGGGCCTATGGACTTATATATGTCCAGTTTGCTTCAGTGTTCCCTAACCGATGCTCTTCCACCAAGGAAAAGTCTTCCTTTCTCCAGACTTTCCCCCTGGTCTCTGGGGCCTGGGATTCCTGAGGGTCAGTCTTACCACTAAAGACTGAGGCAAAGAAGGCATGCAGTACCTCATCCTTTTCTGTGTCCTTTGTCTCCAGGGCCCCTGCCCCATTCAGCAGCAAGCTCACATTTCCCCTGCCCTAGTCTTCCTTTTGATACCAATTTTTTCTTGATCAAGGGAAAAAACATTGCACTGGTACAGCACAGTGTCAGTTTGAAAACACGCATCACTGAACAGTGGCACCAAAACCACGTGTAATAATGAGAGACAAGTTCCTGTTTGAAAAATGCAAAGAAGAACCTGACTCTATGCAGCCCAGATTGTACAGTTTTGTCTGGATCACTGCTCACAGCCTCAGCTCAGTGAGCCCTGCCTTGAGCAGGAAGCTGGACTAGAGACCTTCCTCCCAACCACAGGATTTGTTAGTCTATGAATAAATGCAGTTTGCTTGGTTGCTCTGTGTTCCAGAATTCAAAGTAATGAACTTCACATGGCTTCAAACCCAAATAACGAGCCATGAAGTTGGTAACAGGCCATTAGGAGGCTGAAGCTGGAATTAAGAGTCCGAACACTCTATGAGAGATGAGGGCATTTTCTGAGCTGTTGAGTGAGCACTTTGAGCTGCTGTGCAGAGATTTCTGAGAGGCAAGAGCCAGTTTTGTCTCTAATCCAGGCTCTGGCTCTGATGTGCTGTTTGTAAGCTGCTTTGCGTGGCAGAGCTGAAACCCTGAAATACCAGAGCCTTCTGCTGCTGTTCTGCCTATATTGCTGCACAGTCTCCCTATTAGCCTTGTTGAGATTTTGCTTAATTCCACATTTAGGTTACACCTTTGAGATCAGCTGGTGATGATACAGCAGCGGTATTTTGAAGTATGGCCAGTGCTTGCAGCCACAGTGCAAGAAACAGCCTTACAACCAAATAAAGCAGGCCATACCAAAAAGGAAAGAGAGACACCTCTATGAAAACGGACCAGGAGAGCACAGCGTGCAGGACCAGAGATAAGGCGCCTCTGAGGGCAACCCAAGATGGAGTTATGTTTGGTTTGTCAGTCTTGGCTTTCTTTTCAGAATGATCTGAGCAAAGTTTCTCAGCTGGAAACAAATAAATGGAAATAAGTGAGAAATACCCCTGGGAAGTTATTGCCAAATTGGAAATGGGAAGATTAAGCATTCATAAAAGAGGGTACAGGGCAGATTGCTGGTAAAAGCAGTTGCTACTCTCTTAGAAACTCTGGTGCTGTAACTCTTGGAGTTCCTCAAAAAGCCTCCAACTCTGCCCCACTGCATAAAACAGTTAAGCAACACTATAACCAGGTGGTCTGGGCATCGTCCTGGAGTGCCTGGGGTCCAGCCCCTGCTCCAAAGAAGACATGTGCATTCACAACCATCCAGCAGCCTCAGGCAGAGAGACGGAAGGAGTCCCAACCCTGTTCATGCCGGTGACTCACCCTGCTGGATGCCAGCTAGGGCAGACAGGCAGAGCCTCTGCTTCCACTGCCTTCCCGCGGCAGGAGGCAGAGGCTGCCATTTCCTCCCACTGCTTGTCACGTGCGCGGGCAAGCTGTGCTCCCCAGGTGCCCCCCTGCTTGGGAGATGCAGCCAGGGGAACGCCTTGGTGACAGTCCCTCTGGGGATGGCAACGTGGCTCTCTCCAGCTCTGCCGTGCCAGCCAGCAGGATGTTCTGCCCATGCCAGGGACACAGGCAACTGGGGACTTTGCCAGCAGAAATGCACCATCAAAGATACTTTGGTGCCACGCGAGCTGGGAGATCTGAGACATTCGGTCTTGCCTGGATCCTCACTGAATGGGAAGCACCCCCAGCCTTTTTTTGCACTGAGGTCTCTGTAGCTTCAGCCCTTCTGTCTGATTGCTCTGAAAATCTGGACAAGGGGTTGTGCATGTTTCCAGTGCAATCGGGGGCGGGCAGACAGCTCTGCTCGTGGAATTAAACACACAAGTGTTTTCCTGCCCCACTTCTGAGAGCTGAAGTCACGAGGGTGAGCAGAAAGCTGAAGCTTCGTTCAAGCCAAGATCTGAAATGCAAAAGCAACTGCTTGTACAGGCACAGAGCATGTGTGTGCGTGTGTGTGCGCCTCTACTGTGGGAAAATGAGCCTATTCCCCGTCACCCCTGCCATCTGACCGCTCAGCTGATCACGAGAACATTGCGGTGAACCACAGCTCAGCTTGAAATTATCTTTTCAGCACACGGTTCCTGTCGAACTGAATGGCACCTCCTCCCTCACCTGTGCCGGTGCTGAAACATCCTTCCTTTCTCAGCGCTATCGCCTGCTCAGATCTCTCCCCGTGGAGATCACGCACTTCGAAATCTTTAAAGCAAAACACACCCTTCTGCAAGGACTGACGTGTTGCAAGATAGTGGGACCACTGGCATGAGTCAGTTCAGATCTGTGGGAACAGAGGTCCGAGGAGCTGTGCACAGAGGGCATATGAAGAGTCTTGGGTTAAAAAAAACCAAACAGCTGTGTAATTTGAGTTTGATTAAAAAAAAATTAAAAGCATGGAAACACAAAGGCTCTTTCAAATCAAAAAATAATTATCATAGCAGTTAGATTCACACAATCACAGCCAGGTTCAGGCTGGAGGCAGCCCTGGGTGGGGGTCTCTGGTCTGACCCCAGCACACAGCAGGACCAATGTAACAGCTGCAGCAGGTTGCTCAGGGCCATGTCCAGGTGAGTCTGGGCAATCCCTGAGGACAGAGATTCCCCCACCCCTCAGGCACCTGTTCCAGGCAGCACCACTTGCATGGGGAAGGACTGGTTCCTTAAGGCCGGTCAGGACTGACCCTATTATAGTTCATGCTGGCACCTCTGGTGCTTTTGCTGTGCCCCTCTGAGCAGAGTCTGGCCCCACTGTCTCTGAAACCTTTTTGGGCAGTGGAAGATGCAGCTGGATCCCCCTTCATCTTCTTGCCTCCTAGCTGAACCAGCCCAGCTCCCACAGCCTCTCTTTGTATGCCCTGGCCTCCAGCCCCACCATAGCTGTGGCCCTGTGCTGGACTCGCTCTAGTCTGTGGATGTCTCTCTTGTACTGGGGGGCCCCAAATGGTCACAGCAACCAAATGTGGCCTCACCAGAGGGGAGTAATCCCTTCCCTCGACTTGCTGGCTGTGCTCGTATTTCTTCTCCAGTATTACATTGTGAGCCTTCACTGCAGGACTCTCTCCACCATGTGAAGTGCCTGTGCTCTTGTTTCAGTGCATAGAAGTCATGCTCATGCTGAACACGTAGAGCTATGCACAGACCTGGCCATACTCTGCCTTTTTCAGCCCAGCTCGGGAAAAAAATAAAAAGAGTCCTGACCAGTAGTGCACTGCTCAGTGCTGGAATATAGGTCACAGCCTCTTCCCAGACAGCTGCTTTTATTGCCCAGAGCAGAAGGAGAGGGAACAAGCCAACAGGCGAGGCAGGGCTCAGCATCTGTCCTTCACCATCCCAGACTGCATATCAATTCCTGCTTAGCACCCAAAACCCTAGTGAAATGCAGGAGGCGTGCAGCAAGGCAGAACACAGGGGCCCATTAGTTGGTGCATCTTTATTTGCATCAGCCACCCAATGAGTGGTGAATGTTCATGTGGTCATTTCCCGTCACAAGAGAAACTGAGTCACTGAAACACTCTTGATATCTTCCCGTAGATTTTTTTGTCTCCAGCTACTCACAAATGTGTTGTATTAATAACTCTTGGCTGTGTATAATTTCTACTCTTTACAGGGAGCTGGTGGAGCAATTTTGGTCCAAAACACAGACTACCAGCTCTTTCTGGTTTGGATTTGCTCTCTTTTTTAACACACCTAGCCGGTGCAAATCCTACTTTTCATTTATTCAAAAGGCAGTTTTGGAGAACACCTTGGGACTGTGAACTGCAAACACAGTAGAATCGGAGCACTAATGAATAATGCCTCTAATATATCAAAACCCAGCATTTAAGCCAAACTCCTGGCCCTTGCAGGTGTGACAAAGGCTTGCAGAGCTCCTGGTTTTCCGGACACAAGCAGCCTGTACTATGTGCTAACCCAATATTACTACTAACCCAGTGTTAGGAAGATGAACAAGTTTCCCAAACATCACATGGTTAGATACTGTTTCTGGCTGTTTTTCCAGATAAAATGTCGCTACATTTGCACCCCCAGGACCGTGCACTGGAAATGGGAAGCGAAACAGCAAATGAAAGCGACCCATCTGGTCCCTATTCCTTTACAGCTCTGCAGACTCATAATGGGGAATTAACCCCCTTGTGTGTGACAGATGCTCGTGAGCAGGGTACAGCTGATTATAGGTCAGCTCTCACCCTCAAGTTCCCCTGTGCTCTGCTTCTCACATTTCCCTGCTACAGCAATAGGCATGAGTGCCATTCATTGACTCGCTTCTTGAATGCCGACTGTCCACTGTCCCAATCTGAGATAAACCCAGCCTGACACCACCTCAGCATTGCCAAGCTGACACAACCAGCATCTGAGGTCTTTGTTGGCATCACCAACACCTTTCTGGAAGCATCTGAGCTCATGCTCAGTCCCTTCTCTCCCTCACTGTGTCCCTCCTCATGGCCTGGAGGCACAGCAAGGAGCCAAGGAGGACTGCTGCTGCTGGGCAAAGGCTGCTGGGCAAAGGGGAGCACAGCTGAGTGCGTCCTCTCTCCACAGCAACGTGGGGTTGCCAGCACAATCATGTGCTGGATGTCCACTCTCACAGCACACTGTGCACAGGGGAACAACTCTCATCACGGACTGCTCCAAGTTCGCACTCCCATAGCATGTCCCTCTGCACAGGGCACAGATTCCTGCTGGGTTGAAGGCAGATTGCTGAATTTGCCTTGGATATATAGATCCAGTATATATAATCCAGCTTTATTTAATGAAATAATGATCTTCAGCATGGAAAAGAGACAGCAAAAAGCAGATATAAGACCCAACCATGCATTTGCAGATCTGTGGGATCATTTTCCCACTGCAGATTGCAATCGACACATGCAAGCTTGCTCTGGAGGAGCCTTTGATGCACTGGGCGGACTCAGAGTGCATGGATTGGTTTCCTTCCATGAAGTGGCCATTCAACTCTCTCTGGAGCAAAGGTTTTCCCCTGCTGCCCTTGAAGAAGAGAGCTTGGTCCTGTCACTACCCAATGGAGAGAGAGCAAAAACAGACTGCACGTAAAGCCTCCCAGAAGCACTGCAAAGAGCCCAGAAATCCATGGGCCTTTCATGCTCTGCTGATGAAAAAAAAAGGGAGCAGAAAAACTTTCCAGACATTGTGAAAACAACAAGAATAGTAAAAATGGAGGGGGCTGAGAGCAGAAATGACATCAGCTGCCTGCAGCTGGAGAAATGCACTCCAGAACAGGCTGTGCTGCTGCACTGTCTGCTCTACAGCTGTAATTTTAGGAGCTGCTTCACATCTATCTTATGTGGCCCTGCTGCAGCATTTAGAAAGCATTATGGAGTTATGAAACCAGCTGGGGAACACCATGGAAGCCAGGCAAAGTTGCCCGCTGCTGCTGGGACAGTGGCAGCATCCCCTTATAGAACAGAAAGCTTTTTATCCCCAACTGGCTTGAAAAGATTTTTGCTGAAGTGTGGTTAACCCATCCAAGGCCTCTTCCTGTGCCATGGAGGCCAGCAAGTTTCAACATGTGCAGGCCATTCGGTGAGTGGATTCATCCCAAAAACGATATGGTTTCAGGCTACCGAGACACTAAAGAAGGAACCTGCAGAAAAAAATCTGACACTTCATCTTTTCCTGTTGTAGATGGCAGAAAAGGTCTTGCACAAGATATTAATGAACTCAGCAGCACAGCTCACCTTTCAGACCTGCTCTGCAAAAGTTTTCTGGCATCACTGCATGCTGAGAGCACCACAGAGTAGAGTTCTACATTGGAAAGGGGCCATGGAAGAAGCACTGCCTCCCTCCACCACACTGCTTCCAGCAATCAAATAGTCCTTTGGTACTTTTTACTCCTGCTAGTGGCGCACAAGTGATATGGCTGCTGGAGTTTGTGCTGGTCTTTGCTCTGGTTCTCATAGCATTTGTGGATGATCACGCTGCAGCCACAGTACTGACTGCAGAGAGGTGGAGCTATAGCTCAATACTACCGTTGAACTACTGTCCTGGAGACGAAGAGCCCTTGGCACAAGCTGTCAAACCTCTTTGATGAGGAGATTAGAAGCCAGTCTTCTCTAAGCTTAGTGCTGCTGAGTAGATGAAGGCTACTAACCTCTGGCTTGTTGAAAGCAAGGCTGGGTTGGTTTCCATATGGTCACCAGGAATGGCCCATGTATTCCCAGCCAGCCTCTGCTTGCAAACAAGGATTTTGCATCCCAGCAACCTACAGAAGCTGCTGGAAAATGTTGTGATGAGCTGTGAGCATGAAAAAGCAGCTGGACTAATGTCTCCTATGGCAAGCTGGCAAAGACAGAGTTTAGAAGCAAAAAGCCTTTTTGTGTCTGAGATAATTTCAGCATGGGAAAGCATCTAGGATAAGATGAATTTACAGGACCTCTTCCCCCTACAGTGGAGCTTTCCAGGGTCACTGTAATGGTGGGGCCGGAGGCCAGGGCATGAGTATCTTCCACTGCCCAAAGGGGTTACAGAGATGACGGGGCCGAACTCTGCTCACAGGGGCACAGTGAAAGCGCCAGAGGCACTGGCTCACACTGCAACATGGGAAATCCTTGACGGCGGTAAGGAAACAGTCCATCCCCCATGAGAGTGGTGCATCTTCAGAACTGTGCTACTCACAGTTTCTTGGCCACTTGAGATGACTTCAGCCAGGAGACAGAAGGTGTTTCCTTGGGAGTTGTTCCTCTTTCCAGATTTTTCAGAATTTCCAGATTTTCCTATTGAGAATAAAGGAAACATCTAGTAGATAACACATCCCCTGTCCTAATCCCTGAGAAGTCGAGACTAGGCAGCAGACTTCCACCTAACCCCTCCATGCAAATACACCCTTGTGAACCCAGGGGATACATGCTACAGACAGTCTTGACAACCCCCTATTTCTAACCTTCTGAACTGGGATAGGTGTCTGTTTAGATGTGAAATGCTCCTGAAATTTTCCATTGGTGCTAAATTCACAAGTAGGAATCACACTGAGTGAGCACCTGAGTTCCAGATGGAGAAGTCTGATTAGGCAGGGAGAATTTCAGGAATAATCCGTGCTCCAGCCAAGTAACCAAGAGATGTGCAGTCATGAACAGAAGGGGACACTATTTGCCATTGTTGCTGCAAATACTGTATTACCATGGCAGCCCTGGCTATAAGGCTAGACTGCAACAGGAAACCAGATGGGCCTTTTCGTGTAGAGTCTATATTGCACAGGAACTGAACTTCCCTCTCCCAGACATCAACAGGTTGCTGGAGCATGGTGAGGGGAAAAGTAGAACTGCAGGGTTCATTACTGGGGCTCACTGTACAAAGGCCCCAGTGGGCCAGGGTCACTTCTTGGGCAGAATTTGGTTATACAGAATTAGAGGGAATCAGAGCCAGGCTCATGCTGGAGGAACCCCAGGTGGGGGTGTCTGGTCTGACCCCAGCTCACAGCAGGGCCAACACCACAGCTACAGCGGGTTGCTCAGGACCATGTCCGGGTGAGTCTGGGCAATCCCTGAGGATGGAGATCCCCCACTGCTCATGGACCAGCCCCAGAGACACATCACTCACAAGAAGAAGAAGATCTACATTCTCTGCTGAACCAGGCAGTGGCCTCAGGAAAGGAAATCACCATTCTTTCATGTCTATGGTACCATCACTGTAATTTGCCCATGTGGTGGGCTCTTAAAAGCATAGATTTAACTGTGGGGGGAAGGCTTACCCTTTATTTTAAAAGCTTTAAGATCCCTACTGAACACTGTTCAGACCCTTCCTTTGCCAAAGGGTAGGTGTGAGGGAGAGAACAGAAGTCAAAAGGTTGAAAATCTGGCCCCGCTAAAACCAGTGTTGCAAAGAGGGGATTGCATTCATTTCTTTCCCTGGCATTGTGGCGTAGTTCAGCAAGCAGCTCACACAGATTCAGTGTGCTGCAGGAAGGTAGGACAAGGAGTTACATGATTTGGCAATAGGTTTATCTGATATGCAACACTCATACTGCTGGAGGAACATCATGCTGGAAAAGCGAGGAAAACATTTTCAAGAGTCATTGAGTTTTGCTTTTAAATACAAGGGCGTTCGTCTGGTTTTGGTCTTATAGAAATGCTTCTGGGTTCAGCTACCCACACCGTGGAGCCAAGCAAATAAATAGTATAGGCAAATAGCCACCATTTAAAGCAGTTTTCACTAACAGTTGTAGGAATGTAGTATGTCTTACATTTCTGTGAGGGTCCTTTGCTCAAATCTACCTAAAAATACTTGGGAGACATTTTCCCATGGGACTTGCCTTCTCCTCCTGCACTACTTGCCTCCAGCTATTATTTCTTAGTTTGGTCAGCAGGACAGTGATTAGTTTCTTTATGGGTAATTTAAAAAAATGCATGATTTCTTGCAGTTGATCTGGAGGTAATTTTTGTGGATGAAAATCCCAAGGCATGTTCATTGATGCAATGCAAACACAGAGGGCATCATGTTGGGCTGCTCCACCCTGGCCTAGCGCAACTAGTAATTTTTGAAGCAATATGATATTTAAATCATATACTAGTGAGAAAAACAAAGACGTAACACTGTACAGCACACACAGATTTTCTGCATGCGCCTGCAAGCACAGATGACCAAAATGTACATCTAAAACTCAAGAGCATTAAAGAAATCTCTTCTAGGAAAGGGATCAGAGGGTTAATTTTAGCTCTCTCTTGCTCACTTACTTTTTTCTTTGAATAATGAAATTAGTTGTTCCATAGTCTCTTGAAGACCGAGCTTAGTCTTCTTGCAGAACAATACACGCTGTGCTCTTGATGTGAATGCACTTATGGTGAACTTTGAGCTACACATCTGCTATAGAGAAGTAACTCTTATTCCCAGTTGACCATTTCTAGCAAAAGATTCAGGCTTCATCCATGCCTTAGCATATTTTTATTAGCTGTATTTTAGCCTGACAGGCAGAATGGATGGATAGAAACTATTTATAAACCTCATTAAAAAGCACCAGCAAACTTATTACTTTCACTGGATGAATGGGAACCGGAGATGAGCTTTGCAAAAAGTGAATGTTCGACTAATCTGCAGCCCATTATTAGCAAAGCCCCTTAAATCTGTGCATTAACTTCCCAGTCGTGGCTGCAGATGTGCAGAGAGGCTCCACAAGGCACTTCCTCAGGCTACTTTTGGTTTGTGTTTCTGCCTCGGCGCTGAATTCATGAGAAGGGCTGGGAGTCAATTGCCAGAAGTCATTGCTAGTGCTCTGTCTTTGGGGAACAACTTTTCCTTTCTGGGCTAGCTCCCTTGTGGGCACTGTGTTTTCTGGCTTCCTTCCAAATCCCTGCTCGAATTTTGCTGGAGCAGAGCGGTGGCTCGTGAGTCTGACGGGGGACTAGGATAGCGCTGTCTCACTGCCAATGTGACTTTTCTCTTCCCTACAGTCACACACACTCTAAGTTGATTTTAAGTGATTTGTGATAAAACCAATCCTGCAGATTCCCCTCAAGACAGCAGATTTGCACACTTCAAGATCCCATGTTCCTGGGGACGAATGCTTCCCAGGATGCGAGGAGATATTTACATTTCCTAGCTCCTAGCAGCAATGTCTTCAAACACCAACTGAAGGTTGAATGCAGCTAACAAGGAGCATCTGAATCAGAGCACATGTAGGGCTAGGAAAGCCTGTAGGCATTTCATTGCATCATAAAGCATCACAGAAGGGAAATTTGGGGGTCTGATTCTGCTACTCATGTGAATTCTTCCTAATCTCACTGTTAGACCCAGGATCACAGGATGAAACCCTTTGTGGGGACCAGTGCAAGGAAAAATACCTCCTGCCATGCACCCATCACTCTCCATAGGGACATAACTGTCACAGAAATAAATTCTGCCTATTTTTGCCCACAACTGATTTTGGACGGTTTAAATACAGCATAAAATTACCCCAACATGCAGGTTTCCCCCCCTTTGAAACTTCAGGTCCTTGAAGGACTGGCCTTTTGTAGAGTTAAACAAGCATGTTGCTGGAGGACCCTGGCCTGACTCCAGTCAGTATTTCCACAACAGGAGCGATGCTGTTTGTGCCATACTCACCCATGCAAACTGCTGAGGTGCCACACTGCTATTTACATCCTCCGCTTTAACGCTAGGCAGCGTCTGCTGCGCCCTGGCTGTGCTTTGCACCGTTGGCATCATCGGTGCTGTTTAGCAGCACCCCAATCCAGCACAGGGGTTCTGCCTTGCTCTGTGCCAGCACGGGAGCTTGTGAAGCACATGCAATCTCGGAGCACCCACAGCAACACACAGGGTCACAAGTCCAGACCCCGAGGTGAAGGAGGAGGGGGCCCTCTCCCTTTTTATTTCTTTTATTACAGCAGTTCGTCTAATCCCTCCTCAGTAACAGTCACATTGACAGATGGCTCTGCAGGCTGCTGAAATGAAACTGCGGGAGCAGTATCACCTCTCGGGCACTGCTGAGACTTCAGATGCTACATTTCCTCCCTTTATTGGTGGTTAGAAAACCAAAAGACATTAACATCCAAGGAAAGACACAAATGGCAACCGGATGCATTGGCCTAACCTTAGCCCATGGTTGACAGGGGCTACAGGCACTTTGGCAGTCCAGCGCTTTGTGAAGGAGTCCTTTGGAATAGAAACCAGACTCCAAAGCCATAGAAAGGAGCTTTATTTTGGGGGTAAAGTTGCATTTCTATCAGTTTCTCTATGCCCAAATCTCCAGAATTTTATAAATCAGCAATGCTGCAAAAGGTAGGACCAGGATATGGGAAGGGGGTTTCAAATGCAAAAGCCAAAGCTGATTTTTGTGATGGCATCTCACTGGAGATCCTAGCTCCAAAATGGACACATGGTTTGATAGTTATTTTAGGCAGCTTTGGTGACATCAGCTTAAAGCACCACTGATCTTATATGTTTGGTGACAAAGCCGGAAAAGTCCCACATCATGGATGCTGCGTCACTGTAGGAGTGCACGGTCTGCATGGCTGGTGCACCTTATCCTCACACCAATTGATGCACCACTTTTTGGCTTGTAAATGGATTTAGTAGCTCCTTGTATGCCACCTAGTCCAGCAGCGTGGGGGTAAGACAGTCTGATAACACACCAGTACGCATGCTAGATGGAGAGAAAAGTAATTGTCATTAAGGAAACAGATCCCACTTTCACGCTTCTGCAGGGCGATACATACTGACAGTGTGTGTAGGGATGGAGGGAAGACTGTAAAGGAAAAATCCTTCAAACCTATTGATCTCATGCATGTCAGTTTAAAGTATTTCTTCTACGTGTTTTGGGTGCTGGCCTGTGCAGAGCTGAGTCTTTCCTTCTGAAAGGTGGTGCATTATGTTATTTATGTTATCCATGTTATCCATCACTGAAGTGGCTGAAACTGAACCCCACTCTCCAGGCCAGAGGGCTGTCACAGAGCGTATGTACAACAACCACAAAGCTGCTATTATTAAAAGTGCACTATTACTATTATTACTATTACTATTATTAGTAGGAATAATAGCAGTGGAATAATTACTATTAATAATAGCATCATGGCCAGTGGGCCAGTGTGGTTGACTCAACAGACGGATGATCCATGGCCTCCAAATGTCCTCTGACAGGTTCTCAGTGGGGACCTTCCTTGCACACCCTTTAAAGTCACTGGAGAAATGTGGTATTTGTCTGGAACAATTTCTGGATAAAAGAAGACTTAAAAGAAGCCTAAAGAAGAGAAGTCTCAGAGGGATCTTATCGCTCAGGTGAACATGGCAAACCACATCTCAGGCTGTCCAAGAGGGAAGTTAAGGCCCTAATGGAGACCCATGGAAGCTGTCAAACTGATCGGGACCTGGAGCACCCAGCCCACAAATAAATGGGAGGGACCTGAGATGAGGTGAACCCCTCCCCAATAACTTTTCTTGTTGAAGCCCACCACGGAGAAACAAGAAGGGCCGGAACCTTCCCCAACCTGCTGAACAAGGCTGTTGCTGGCCCATACTCCTGTGAGTAGTGTTACTCTAATCTGTGTTAAGAACCAGGTTTACCCCTGTTGCAAAGGTCCTTCCTGTGGAGCAGCATGGTTGCTTCTCAGTGGGATCTGTTTGCAGGCTTAACTTCAAGGTTTTCCACTGTCTCTCCACTGCTAGGTGCATTTACAAACAAAAAGAAGGCAGAATCTTCATGTAAGACTCGGTGCAATATCCCCTGCAGGAGTAGGAGCAGTTTCCGGAATAACAAGAAGCCTCCCATAAACTTCAGTTGTTTTGGGGTAGTTCTTCAAAAAGAGCTGGTATCTCCTTCAATGCCAAGTAGCACTCAGATGTTCCACCCATCTCCTCCAGTCACTCAAAGATCCATGGCTTTTGCTTGTGTTTTGGACAAGGTAAGGTGCTTGTTTCAGTAAACCATATTCCTTGGAAGACAGTCTTATTTGCCACCTTGTCCCTGCTGACTTGCATTGCTCATTTAGCCCAGAAATATTCGAATATCTTCCACTTTCCTCAGCTTTTCTCTGACATGGACAGAACTCCTGATGAGACTGGGAAAGCCACATGAAATGAAATGTGGCCACAGCATCCCTTGTTGCTTTTTAAGGTCACAGCTGGAAGTAAGACATTCACTTTGAAAAACAAAAAGAAATATTTAAAATTGAAGGGAAACCAAGCATCCTGATCTAACTTTGAAGCTATCTTTGCTTTGAGCAAGGAGCTAGACTGGAGACCTCCAGAGATTCCTTCCAGACTAAATCTATCATCTGTGATACTATAAAGCTATTGCTTGCCCTAACCCTAATGCAAAATAGTACATTTAAGAGAAGACGAAGAGTGCTGGCCCCGCATAAGCTCTCCCAGCTTCACCACCATGCATGCTGTATTGCCTTCATTCTCATTCTTTTCTCTCATGAATAGCAGAGCTATTAGTTTCAAAAGCTGAAGAGACCGAGAAAGTAAAATGATACTGTAGGAGCTCATATCTGTTAGAAACTGAAAATGCTGATATCGGCTGCACAGCCACAGACACTCCATTACTCAGAAGTCAGTGACTGAGGGCTATAGGAGCCAGTCATGAAGCAAGGAGAGCAACCACACGATGAGCAAGATGATGCTTGCAGAGTACAGCAACTGTGCTGTACTGACCTCTCCCTTGTGCTCCAGCAGGATCTAGTTCTCAAGCCAGATTCTCTTCTCCCACCTGTTAAAAAGCTGGAAGGAGAGGGGGAAAAAAAAAAAACCAAAAAATCCTTAAGCTGATAATGGGTTTGTCTGATGTATTTTCACCCACATATTTTGGTTTGTTTCATTTATTTATATAATAATGACCTGATGTGCACACAGAGAAGATGTAGCCACACCAGCTTGGATATCAACAGTGGTCCAGCTCTCAGGGTTTACCTAAACATTAATTTTGTCTTGAATGGCAGTTCTCTGACCAAGGCCAATTACTGTCATTATATCAGGTGCTATACAAACCAGTTAGTCTGGGAGCATGTTGAAATGGTGTTAGCTATGTTAAGCCAACAGATGAGAGGTTTCAAAGCCAGCGAGACCATTAGATCATATGGTTTTTCATGCCATCTCACAACCTTTAACATGAAAATAGACAAATTCTCATTCTTTCTCCTCCTTCTTCACATTTAGAGTCTCTGTTTAGAGTCACTGCCTGGGACAAGCAGGGCAATCTTTGTGTTTTGTTCTGTATAGGGATTGCCCCAGAAATCATTTTCACCTCGCAAGCTTCAGTGAGAGCATTTTGACCACTGCACTTTCAATTGCTCTTCTTGATGCTGGCAGCACCTCCAGTCACATCAGCATCCATCAACTGCTGTGGGAGGTGTTGTGCACAAAACAAGAAGAGATCTTCTTCAAGAAGAAGCCAGAAAGGGTCCAAGACCCTCCAGTTCTCATCCAAGGACCTAAATTTGACTGCACTGCGTGGAAATTAGTGAAGAAAGCAGATACACAGTATATTTCACTGTGCCAGAGAGAATCATCAGTTTGGTCCTCTGAAATCACTGACCATTGTATTTGCCCCAGTTACAGCAAGATGAGTGGCTTGTGTTCCTACCAAAAAGGCTCCCAGGCTTGACCTGAGGATGCCAAGAAATGGTGAAACTATTTGGCTGTTTGCTTCAGTATTTGATTAATCCCTGGGCCTTTTTTCTAATGTGGCTGTCTGGCTTCAACTTGAACCAGCGTGACTTGATATGCCTTTTTCTATTGCTTTGAAGAGCCCGTTGGTATACAATAACTTCCTCTTTAACACATGGAAAGGAAACCATTTCATAATCTTCTTTTGAGGAACAAAATAAGCCAACTATCCTGATCCTTTCCTTTTTATCCTGGATCATTACAATGGTGCTGCACCTGCCAGCAGGTTCCTGTAATCCACTGGGCTTGCATGAAAGCATGCACACACTTCTTTGTGGGACTCAGCTCCACCCAAAATGTTGGGAGCTGTAGCATGTGCCCTCAAAGGGGGAGACCTGAATTTGAAGGTCCGGATCTAAAGTGATTTGAACCCGTATTCTGTCGCTCACCCACCATCTGGCTCCACCTTTCCAGTCAAAAAAAATAAGAATTCACTGGGCTAGAAAAAGCAGATGAGAGAGGACTGTGTTAGGTTGTGGGAAGGAGCAGTGTGAGCGTCTTTTAAAGATCAAAGCATGACAGCTTGCCCCCCTTGTGAAAGGAAACTTGCTTAATGTTCAAGTTCAGCCAAGCTAATCCTGAGTTTTTGCCCCAGAGTCCTGGCCCTGCTCCTTTCCCTCAGTCCCAGCCATGCATCCCTGTCCCCGCCTTTGTGCCATCCGCCCCCAGGAGCTAAAACAAGCTCTACAACAAACGGTCCCTGTAGGACCATCTGTAAAGGAGTAGGACCATCCCTTTGGCAGCAGATTAGATGAGGTTAGCCCAGCTGCAGTGTCAAAACGCACGTGTAGGCACTGAAACCCAGGCATGAATCCCAGGCTGACGTCAGCTCGTGGAGACCAGGAGAACCCAGGCGTATGGGGTGAAGTGCTGAGCCTCCTTGAGCAGCTCTAGTTTAAGCAAAGAGACCTAGAGGGTCTTTTTCTCTAGTGGAAAAACCGCTGAAGCTTGCTGCCATGGAGAAGTGGAGTTATCACCAAACACGGAAATGTTTCCTTAACTGTTTACTAATATTTGGTGCTCCTTTTTGGGCTGTGTTCAAACTGAAATCTAATCACACGCGTCAGCGACTTCCTGTCCTCCTCCCTACCATTCGCTCCTGCACCCAGGGGAAAAATCAAGGATGGGAAGAGCTGGTGAGAGGCTAAGAGGGAATATAATTGTTATTTTCCTCTAGCTAAAGGGATTACACAGACCACGGGGACAGTCTCTGCTCTGAGGGACACAGCGAAAGCACCGGAGGCCCCAGCCCAAACTGCAACATGGAAAATCCCAGCTGAAACTAAGGAAACAGTCCTTCTCCATGCATGTGGTGCCTACCTGGAATCTCCATCCTTGAAGATTGCCCAGACTCACCTGGACAGAGCCCTGAGCAACCTGCTGTACCTGTGATGTTGGCCCTGCTGTGAACTGGGGTTGGACCAGAGACCCACAGGATGCCTCCAAGCAATGAATTTATGAAGTCTGTGACAATTTCTTCTACATGAAATAAGGCCTGATGGTCTAATTTATGCAAGGGGGAGCAGTGACAGGGTCATGGTAGAAAGGAATAGATGGGCTTTCCTTGTCCAGCCTCCTCAGGCCACCTAAGTCTGCACTGGGCTGGTTCTTAATGGAAAATAAGTAGAATATTACAATTGTCTCATTATTATGGGGATGTTTACAGCTGTCCCAGCCTGTGGGGGAGGGACGGGAGAGCCAGCCAGTTTGCAACTTCCGAAAGGTCAATGCGGCACAGCGGCTACCGTAACTCTTGGACTATATCAGGCATTGAATGGTCTGATGATTAGTCATCTCCAGCTTAGATAAGAACATTAAGCTGAGATATACATAATATTCTTTGCTAATAGCAATCATTATACCAAAACCAGGGCTTTTTGCACAGGCTTCACAGTCACTCATTTTAGTTGTGGGTTCTTTGGGGTTTGAGGTTTCTTTGGGACTAGTTGTAAATTATTAACATTATCCTATTTGGTTATAAACCAACGGCATTTTACTTCCCTGCTCTGCATGTAATCACAGAGCTGTGTTTAAGGAAAGGCATGAGACAAGTTAGATGGGAGTGGGAACAGAAGCTGCATGGAAGAAAGCCCAAAGAAAGAAGTAGCATCATTCAAACAGGTTAAGAGCCAATTAAAACCAACCCAAGCCATTTCCTGAAATGCAAGGCAAACTTGAACCATAGATCACTGGGCAAGCTTTGCCACTGCCCTTCCTAATTTTGAGTCAGCCACCATGAGAAGGGCTGCTCCTCTTGGTCTGGGCTCACAAGGAAACGGGAAAGGCTACCAACTTCACACGAGGATCTGGATTGAAGTTCAGATTCACCTGGCCATAGTTCCTTGGTCTTAACTAAAGCTTGTTGTTACTATACCACAGGTTCTCGGAGAGGCAGCACAGAGGCAGGTGCTGTGACGTTCACAGAGGCAGTTGCCCTTCTTGGAGATGCTGGTTGCACCTGGCAGAGACACCCCAAGTTATACCCTCTCCACATGTTGAAAAAGAAAGACATTACTAATTACAAGCAGCTTTGTTCTCCAGGCAACACAGTGTCTTCCACCATGATGAGCCTTGGTTCTTTTCCCCCTCCACGAGTGTAGGACAAATGTCTCAGATGTGTCAACCTTGTCCAAACCAGATGGAGGTGTTGAAAAAGACAACTACTCTCAGGAGACATTTAGTTATCTAAAATCATCCTCAAAACTTGCAGAGCCCCCAACTCCCTCCTAAGAACTTTGGGAAATGCCTGCAAATCCTTGTGTGCATGTTTAAAGCTGACTTCAGACAAGAAAGCCTGGCTCAGAGGTGTCACAGACACCTCCCTCCTCTCCTGAATTTAAAGCTTCCTTGTATATATTTAGGGAGATCAGGGACCTCAGACTGGGGCCTCCAGAGAGCTCTCCCCAGCCACAAAATGATCATCACGGTCTCCTGCAGTCCTCCCAGCATGTATTTCCTTGTTTGTGCCGTGCAGAATGACTTAGGAGCAAAAGTCCATCTGAGTAAGGCTGTTTCCCAGAGCCCTTGGTTTACACCTGTACTTTCAGTTACTCAAAGAGTTGATTTCAGCTTAAGTGTCCCATATCCCAGCTAAGCGTTTAAGTTAAGTTAAGGCTGGTTCAGAGTTTGTTGGCTTTATCAGCCTGTTTTGAAAGGCAATGGAAGAGCAAAGAGCTTCTGCTAGGAGTTGGTTGTTAAACATCATGGGGAAATTAGCTGCTTCCACCAGGCAGAAATTAGGCAAATTTCCTAGAAGAAAACTACATACCAGGAATACCTAGAAGGCTCCTGGGTGGAGGGTAGAGGACTTGTATTTTAGACACAGACACCTAATTCCCTGGCAAATTTAGTCAAAAATTTTCCATGGAAAACCTACTTAGCAGAGCCAACGATCAGTTTTTTTGCATGGGCCTAGAGGTATTTCAGCTTATCAGCTATTTTAAAGTATTGTATGGGGAGAGAAGAGCAAGATTTTAGCTACTGGGTGACCATAGGAATCAGGAAATAGCCTCAGCAGCTCAATACGACAGGCCAGTAAAGTGGGCAATACTAGTCACACTAGCATGTTTGTGAGCTGAGCCATGGGCTACACAGGAGCATGTGTTTCTCAGCCAGTTGATGCTAAAGGGAGCAGGACAAATATGTATGTTTTCTGAGAGTTATTCCTGAGAAACCTTTATATCAAAATGCAGAAACAACTAGAGGCACTGACTGCTGGCTTATGTACAGCGAGCTTGGATTTGAGTCCTGAGTCCAGAGGAAAAAATGGCTCCAACAAAACAAGCAAAGTGAAATTAATTCTGTTCAGGCATTGTTAAATAACCACCAACAGTACCACAAAACACACAGCAGTTTTGTTATTCAGGACCTTCTTACTCTGATTTGGCACACAAAAGACTTGAGCCCAAAGTTGACTGAGACCTCAGCGAAATACAGTCTTTTGTCATGCATAAAGCCAGAAAACTAGTACACAGAGCTGAAAAGACACTCACTAACTGATTTTAAGACTTCCATGGTAAAGACTGCCCCTCACATCTTAACAACCTTGAAAGAGTGGGGTGTCCATAAATCTACACTTGGATATTTCTCATCAGACACCTTTGACATGGCAGCAGCATCCGAACTTGCACAACATACAGGCCGCACAAAGTCTGTGATGCTGTATGTTAGCAAAGTCATCAAGAAGGGAAGCAGCATCCTGGGCTGCAGTAGAGGGAGCATGGCCAGCAGAGTGAGGGGATGGTTTTCCCTCTGCTCATCACTAGGGAGGTTGCTCCATCCAGATGTGGCCCCTAGCTCAGGACATGGAGACCCTGGTGAGGCCCCGCAGAGGCTGGAGTACCCAACCCATGAGGAGATGGGAGGAAGCTGGGCTTGTCGGGTCTGGTCATGGGGAGTCTGCAAGCAGCCCTTGACTGCAGGACGGGCAGGGACAGAGGGGATGGATGGGGCCAAACCCTTCTCGACAGCAATGGGCAACGTAATGAGGGGCAACAGCCACAGATCGCAGCCCAGGGGGTTCAGGCTGGACATGAGGAAACACTTTTTCCCTCGAAAAGGAAGCCACCCTGAGACAAGCAAAAAGTCAAAACTGCTGATTTTTTTTTTAATTTTAATTTTTAATTTTTTTCTTTTTTAATTCTTCGGTCCCCCCCGCCCCAAGGAAATATCCTGCAATATTTCCTTTCTGAAATCCAGAAGCATGGTGTGAAATAGACACTGCGGGATCCTTTGGAGCTGCTGTCTGCGATGGATGGGACTCTTGCCAGGCTGCTCACCCTAGAGCAGCTGAGACCTCATTTTTCCAGACACCATGCCAGCTGGTTCCCCGGCCCTTTGGATCACCAATTTCTTCAGGTCTGCAAGCTGGGCCACACACACCACCTGCCTCTGACACTGGGGAGCTGGGGGTCCCCCCACCTCCAGGTTTCAGTGCACACAGCACAATGGCATTACAGAGCCAGAAGGGCTGCCATAGCACCTCCCATTAGGACCTTGGGTCAAAATCTGGAGGGCCTGGCAACCCCCTGCCATGGACTGCAGCTGAGTGGGGTACCCACAGTCTTCAGGGTCCCTCTCTCCTGCTGGGACCCCTGAGGGTGGTGTGGGATTTGGGGAGGATTCTGGTGGAGATCCACCTCGCAGGCTGGCTGTGAAGCCACTTGCCATTCTAACAGAAGATCTGTAGACACTTTTTCCTTTCCAAAAATTGTTCCAATTTCAGAAATTTGATATTTTTATTTTTATTTTTTTATTTTTTTTGCATGGAAAAAGCTTCCACTGGAAAATTCATGATCAGCCCTAAATAATACCCTGAAACCAAACTGTACTAACACTGCCTCTGCTTGACCCAAAAGGAGAAAAGCAAGCCAGGGAATCCAACTCTGGTCCTGTGATCTGCACCCCATGCTGTGAACTGGCTCTGGATGTGATTTAGTTTGTCATTTTTTTGGATATCTTTACGTTGGATGCCTTCACTTTGTTGTTTGGAGTTTTTCTTTCTCACTACCAGTGACACTTCAGTGACTGCTTTCAGTTTAAACCAGAGCTTGTGTTGGGCAAGTATGCTGTCTTGCATTTCAGAAATAGTCTCTCACAACTTGAAAAGGAAAATGAAAAAAATATGGAATAAATTAGTCAGGACATTAACTCAGAACGAGGTGCATGTTCAGCTGGACAACAAATTAGCTCATGTCTTATGGTGACTCTTTCAGAGCCAATATTAATTATTTTATCTTGAAAAGAGTAAGAGCAGAGGGAGTCTTTCCTTCTGATGCCATAAATGAAAACCCGTCACTTTGACCCAGCTAAACTGAGGGGGGTTTTTTTAGACAGGTCACAAAGATCACAAGACTTCTCTGTCCCAGTTTGGGGCACAGCTGTTGAGTCTCAAGGCCCAGGTGAGTGGGTGTAGCAGGCATTAGAGCACCATTTGTTTCTATCAAGGGGGAGATGAATCCCACAGGAGGACACCATCAGGAGGAGCTTGTACCATTGTGCACTGAACATCTCCCTACTGGGGACTGTCTGTGTAATGCCATTTGGACAATGCATATCTGAAGAGGTCAGTCTGAGTGTGGAGTGTGGAACCAACTGACTTCTTGTTCATCCTACTTCAATCTCTGACCAGCATACCACCTTTTAGGACTGGTTAGTTTAAATAATAAGGGTCCATATAAACCAGGTTCTCCATGGGTGGTGCTGGCAGATAAGTTCTGAGTTTCTGAACTTCACCTCCTGCAAGCCTTTCTTCTGATTCCAGCATCAGAAGCATCTGTTTATTATAGCAAAACTGTAAAGTATTGCAAACATTGCGGTCTTGGGATGGCAGAAAGTTAAACAAGTTCCATGGCACAGAATCAAACTATTAACTGGGAAGTGCCACATTAGATCAGAAAGAAGCCGTCAACCACAAGCAGCCAACACAATGATTGTTGCTTGCTTGGTATTTTACAGGCGCATTACATTCATCTACTGAAGGACCTGAACTTAGCACCAGGATTTCTTCACTAAAACCTCCAGAGACAGCTCTCTTTCCCATAAATTCTCCAGCAGGCATGTGGCACTTCACAAAAAGCACTTACAAAATTGGCAGTAGCTGGAACCTCAAATTCCCTAGGTTCTAATGTGTGAACTCACAAAGTGGCAGAGAGCAGATGCTGGGTCCAGAGGCTTCTGTGGGCCAACACATTGCAGTAGGCAAAAGACATGCATCGTCCCAAAAGTCTTGTCAAATAATCATAAACCTCTGATCACAATCCTAGATGACCTCTGGAGGTCTCTAGTCCAACCTATTGCCCAAAGCCAAGCTAATTTTGAAGTTAGATCAGGGACAGACAATGTCTGTTCCTGGAGAAGAACATTCAAAATGGTGAAACAGAAACATAAATAAATTGCAAGTTGCTTTATTGTATCTATAACAAAGGCTTTCTTACCTTTTCTCATCCTATTTTAACTAAACCACAGACCATTTTTCTCAATGAGGCAGGGGGGTTTTTTTGTATCGAGGTCCCAAGTGTTAATTTCCATTAGAGTTCAACATTAGGCCTGTCAAAAGCAGGTTACCATCGTTCAGCCCCAGGTAGTTAAATCCAAAGACCTCCCATTCATGATCACCTCTTTTCATCAGTCTGTAAGAACCCAAGAAGAAGGACATGAAGCCTGGAAGATTTCTCACGCAAGCTGAAATCTGACTTTGCAGGTTTTGCAGAAGGTGCTTTCTTTGTCTGGTAGATATATTTGCCACCCACATGCCACCGATGCTTTGGGCTGTGAGTTTGCAGAGTTACCTACATGTGCAGCTTAAGTAAGTTTTGAAATATAGAAGACATGCAAGTCCCTTCAGAATCCAGATCTTGGGCTTTTCTGCTTTGTTTTTAAGATTAAAATTTAAAATATTTATTTGATTAGTCAAGAGTTAGCCTTCAGTCACGCTGAATACTATCTAATTTGGCATTCGTAGACTCACTTTGATCTGGCAAGGACATCCTTTTCTAAGGACAATACTGTTGCACAGATCTGCATCACAACCATCATTTTATTGATACGACCAAAATGGAGAAACTCCAAGTTGGGCTTGATGGGGGTAGGTTGCAGAAATCCACAGCAAACACAGGAGGTTCAGACAGGAGGCCATAAACCTGTTCCTGGATGAAATTCAAATGGCATAAAAGTCACTGAAAAACAACCAGTATTCTCCAAAAAGAAGGTTTTTTGGAAAACTTGCTTTGCGCTTTCCATTTTGCAGTGTTAGAGAATCCCTCTAGTCATTACTTAGGATGTCTTCTCAGGACCTGTCCTGCATCACCAATGTGTCTCTGAACACACTGGGGAAGCCCGAGGGCAGAGTCTGGCCTGGCATGATCACGGTGCTAACTCTGGCACATAACCAATTTGACTGTATGCATTTATCAGTGTTACCTTAACCCAGACCGCCTTAAAAGCTTGTGGGTAACAACCTCAGAACCACTAAGAGCTGCTGGGGACTGTCCATGTTTTCAGACCTAGATACCCAGCTATGTAACTACCCACAAGATACCGACACAGCCTTACCAGAAACTTCACTCCCTATTTACACTCCTAAAAGTAGTTGGTGGTTCCAGGACTCATCTGAAAACCTGACCTGAAAGAGGGTCAGGAGGTAAGAAGCCTGTTTCAAGTTTCCTTTTTCTATTTTTTTAAATAGTTCAGGTCTATAACCATTGGGCAGGTTCCCTTCTCTGCCTGCAAGATGAGCAGAGAACTGCATTTTGCAAGAGAGAATCATTGTTCTATTGGCATCAATATTTTTACTACAGCTGCCAGTTTTGATGGTTTTAGGTCTCTGGTTTAATAGCTTACAGCTCACTGTGTGCATCTCATGTTCTTGTTTATTCCTGGCTGAAATTAGCACCGAGTTGCTACAGAAATTGTTTACTTTGCTGTTGTCGATAGAAACTAAAGGTCAAATAATCAGAACTGAGACTGTGCATAAAACTCAGTATCTGTTTATATTTTGTATTAATAAGAATACTTGTTTGGCCAAGGAGGCTCCACTGAACAAATGAAGGAGGCCATGTACTTGAAAACTAAAGAAAAATTAGCATTGAGCCTCCCCCAGCAGAGAGCACATGGACGGGAGAGGCTGTCCCCAGTGGTCCTACATGGGACACAGCCAGGTACCTTGGAAAAGCCAACACTTCCTTGCAAGAGCCTCTCTTCCTCCTCACTACCCACAAAGAGACGGCTCCAATGTTGATAAAGAGCAACATCCAGCGAAGATGAGCCTCACACCACCTCGGCTCAGCTTGGAGAGCTGTGGCCAGATGACTAGGAGGCTCCATCCATAAGGACAGCACAAAGAGCAGCTGTAATGTCCGCACTGTGACCTGGAAACTGGGACACCACAGTAGCACAGAGATGGCAACAGGAAGGTGTGGGGGTGGGGGGCAACAAGCCAGGATATCTCCCCATTTCCCAAAACTGCTGGAGTGCAGGAAGGAGCGCAACGTGCAGCCACCTCTGTTGCTCCTCTTTGTCTTCACCTGAAGACCAGTCTCTGGCTGCTTCACCAACAGGGAAGTGGACAATCTTCTCTCCCTCTGAACCATCCTCCAAACCAGGCTGAGGGTAAGACAACGCTGCAGTCAGGAAGTCTGTTTGCAGGCATCTAGCCACCTTCTCCAGCCTGAGCCTGAGTTGAGTGGCAGGAGCAGTGAAAGATACAACCCACGGACACAGCCAGGGCTTGCCGTGGACGTGTTCAACCCACCCTAAAGCCTTTTGTTTCCATTTTACTTCTGTTTATGCCTAAGACAACTGGAGGAAAACTCACAGGGACATGCCTACTTGTGCTGCCATCACACCTCCCTGTTGCAGGAGAGAAGCACCAGCCTGTGACACACCTTGGGGCTCAGCCTGCACCCCCCCAGAAGCAGCATTTGGCTTGGCAGGGAAGCCTCAGGTGGCTCCATAGCCATAGTCACCTCGTAAACTCAACTGCATTGAACTAGATCCCTCTGCGTATGTTCAGCTCCCAGCCCTGCAAGACTGAATCTAGATCAGAGACATCTCTTGCAAGAAGAATGCATTTGGGGGCTTTAAAAATAATCGCATTTGGCACAACAACAAATGTCTGGCTTCCAAACTTCCGCATTACAAGAGTTTTAGATATACGGAGGAAGAGGTGTTTTGGGTTTTTTTTCTCTCCCATGGCAGATTCTAGTTTTAGCAGAGGCACTGTGCTTATGCACAAGTAAAGGCAACTCTAACAGCAAATGCACATTCAGCTTCTACTGAAATTGTTCAAGATCACAGAAAGCTAACATCCAATTAGAATGGCTATAGGTATCCCAACACTGTAAAAGTCATGGCTAGATGGGTACATAAGGAAAAGACAAACTAAAAGCACACTGAGGAAAAAAAATGGTTTGTAGTTAGAGCAATTTAAACTTAACAATTTTCCACTACTTTGCCCTGCTGGAACCATATCTCATCAGTGAGGTTGCAATGCTATGACTTGTTTCCTCACGCACAACAGAGATCTGGTCTCAGCTCTCTGATTCAAGATTTCCTAGCCCTGGCAAAATGCAGAGATGAACAGACACCCCCGTGTTTCCTTTGAGTGTAAGGTCTCTTAGAGAGGTGTTTCTAATACTCTCGGGTTTAAACCCGAGTTAGTCACCAGCAACTGAATTCTTCTGCAGCAAGGTTGTCAAAAGTGGCTGCAGTTTCTAGTTGCGATTGTGGACACTAGCCAGGGAACTGAAAATTTACTTTGATTGCTGGCAGCACCTCAGTTCCCATCTCCCAGCAATAAATTCATGTCCTCATTTTCCACCCCTCTTCCTTGGGAAGGAGCTAGAGGCAGGGAAGGAGAAGCATCTGTAGAGACAGAAAAGTCAAAAGAGGGTCATATTTTTTAGAAGTTTGGGCAATATTGCCCTGGAGAAAACAATTTTTTTCCATTCCTCCCCTACTGTGTCCACTCTCCTCCAGCCTATACCCCAGGCCCCAAACACTGCCCACCAAAGCATCCTCACTCCTTTTATGAGTTGGATTAAAAAAGGGGGGCTCTGGTATTATGGAAAATTCTTTGTGGCTTTCTGTGATGCTTAGATACTGACAAATAGAACTATATAATCAATAATTAAAGCCCACTTGTCTCTTTAGAGTGAAGTGCAGAGATTGTTTTCCAGAGACTTCATTAGCACTGGCAATGAGCAAACCAATATGTCTAAGATAAGGTCTAGCACAAAACTGGAATGGAACTTCGATCAAGTTTGAAAAAAGAGTGGCAATGTCTCATTTCTAAGTCATCTGCACAGTACCTCTGTGGGTTCAAAGGGGGCAAGGCTGCAACATACTTCAATAGCGTTATACAACTTCCGAGTCATTTGTATGGGGTTGTGAGTAATTCTGAAACCATCACCCCTGAAGTTGAGCCAAGTTGCAGTAAGTGAATCACTCAGAAAACTAAGACCCTTTTCTGTTGGCGAATAAGCTGCAAACACATTGTAAATTGAATGCATTTCTTTGCTTATTCAGCATTTTGGTATAAGCGGCTTTTATCTTGTCAATATTGCTTACTGGTTCAGTCATGAATGATTGCACGTTAGATATCTAGTATTCTTTTACTCAGAAATCTAATAACACAAGTTTTCTGAAACAGAATGCGTTTTTACACTTTCACGCAAATATTTTTTTTTCCATCCATCAATTTCTGAACTCTGGGCTTCATCATTACATGCTTAACTTGAACCAGGATGTAAAGCAGAAATCACTCATGCATGATGCCTTGCGCATTACGTCCGTCTTCACAAGGGAATGTCTCTTTGATTTCCTGTGTCAGAAGAACCTGAAAATGGCTGTATTGGCTCAAATCCGCTAAGCCCAGGATCCTGTCTTGAACTGTGGCCAAAAACCCAGGGAAGGGCATGAGAATAACACACAGGGAAATTTCACCTGAATACTCTTATTGCTTCTGGTAGGTTGCTGGTCAGGCATCTTCCGAAGTTAGATTGTTTGGGAAGTGTTTAGCAACCTTTGAAAAGTTTCTCTTCCTTGAACTTGTTCTGGCACCCTTTAAAACCATGAAAACTTGCCACGTGCCCAACATCATGTATCAGGGAGCCCTACAGGTGAACTACGTGTCCTGTGAAGAATCCCATCATCTTGTCTGTTCTGAACCTACCTTCATATGATATTAGCTTAATCTGATATGCTCTAATTTTTATATCAGAAGAGATCACATAGAGCCAAACAGTCCTGCCCTATGCAGTCACTCCTACAAAAGCCATTCCAGACCTCCCTCCATACAATCACAGTCAGGCTCAGACTGGTGGCACCCCACGTGGAGGTCTCTGATTTGACCTATCTCACAGCAGGGTCAACATGACAGCTACAGCAGGTTGCTCAGGGCCGTGTCCAGGCAAGTCTGGGCAATCCCCAAAGATGGAGATCCCCCATCACTTGAAGACCTGTCGCAGCTGGCTCTGCTTGCATGGGGAAGGACTGTTTCCTGAGGTCCAGCTGGCATTTCCCATGTTGCAGCTTGTGCCATGGTCTCTGGTGCTTTTGCTGTGCCCCTCTGAGCAGAGTCTGGCTCTGTTGTCTCTGTAACATCTTTGGGCAGTGGAGGATGCAGTTGGATCCCCCTTCATCTTCTTGCCTCCTGGCTGAACAAGCCCAGCTCCCGCAGCCTCTCCTCCTACACCCTGCCCTCCAACCCCCCTCACTTAATTTTCTTTACCACTTTTGGTGAAAGATATTATCAAAATCTTTTTAGAAACCCAAGGCAGACTGTGTTAGCAAATTTGCTTTTACCTGCTTGCCCAATAAGCCTGTTGAAAAGCTGCACAAAGCTTAGGAGATAGGCTTGTCCTTTCTCTCAGGTACAACTTGTTGCCTCTAATTCTTGCATTTGTGACAGTTTGCACTCATTTCCCTGGTGCAGGCTTCAGATTATCAGACTGGTAACTTCCCAGCTGTCTCTGGAAGCATTAAAAAAATCAGCACCACATGTGCCAGGCTCCAGCTCTGCTGTAGGGTCACCTCCAAGCTCCTTCAGGACCCACAGGCACCCAACCTGTGAGGAGATGGGAGAGAGCTGGGCTTGTTGGGTCTGGACACAGGGAGGCTGAGGGGATCTGAGACCAGCACCCAACTGCAGGGACGGAGGGGATGGACAGGGCCAAACCCTTCTCGGCAACAACAGGCACTATAATGAGGGGCAATGGCCACAGATCACAGCCCAGCAGGTTCAGGTTGGATGTGGGGAAACACTTTTTCCCCGGGAGGGGGAACAGCCCTGGGACAGTGACCGGGGAGGTGGGGGATCTCCATCCTGGGGGTTTCAGGGCTCAGTTGGGCAAAGCCCTGAGCCACCTGCTCTGGCTGGGAGGTTGGGGCTGCTTAGAGGGAAAGGCTGGACTGATCGCCTCGAGCAGCAGCTCTGCAACTCTGTGACTCTTGGCTTCCTGGTCTTGTTACTGCCCACTTTCCCTATTTGTTATGACTACTTCTGTGGTTGCTTTGATTCGAGACAGATATCCTGATGATTCCCCACAAAGTTTATATAGTCTGCAGGGGTGAAAAAAGTTCATTTAATTTTCCTGAGATGGCCTTATCTTTTCTGAATGTTCTTATTACACCCTGATCATGTCAGCCACACAGACGTCTGCTCCCGCTGCATTCAAATAAAGATTTACTATCAGTTTTGAGACCTCTGCCAATGGCTCATCAGACTTAGTTTTGGTCAGTGCATGTGGCTAATAATTGCCATGGCTTCTGCAAGGATCACTTTCTTTCCCCCCCTCCACCTTCCCTGCTTCCTTCAGCTTTTTAGCAAACTTCCTCTTTCTCCTATAGCTCCCCTTTAGAAATTGGATGCTATGGGATGCTGAGATGCTATGATATCTGCTGCAAGGCAGCTGACGGTGACACTTTGCAGGTTCTGTATGTCACTTGGGACCAGGGCAAGCATTGCTTCTCCTCCCTTTGGGTCCTTATTCCAGGAAGAAGCAACTGATGACCTCTAAACATTAAGATTCTGCACAAATCCCCAGCATGACATCCACAAGGTAGGTGAAGTTTCCAACTATCATTGCATTTCCTGCCCTCACAGACTCTCTGATGACACTCTGCATAGTGGTCAGTCACCCTCCTGGTCAAACAGCTGGTAACACCCACCCACAAAGACAGCATGTCTATTTGGCCTGGAAGGTCAAGGCTCAGGGATGCTGCGGTACTCAGTGATGAAGTTACTTCATTGATCTGATTCAATTTTAGGCTTTCCTCAACATACAGAACTACTCCTTGAATAGCAAAGTATGTATGTATAGGTGTGTATGTGTACAACCATATATTGAACTATGAGTCTGGCTGGTCCTTGAGATCCACCTGCTCAGTAACTCTTCTAAAAATTATTCATTTGTTGAAACAACCTTTGGGGAAAAAGCCACTGTGTCTCCCTGAAGCAATGCTATGGACCCCCAGGGACTTATGACTTAACACCACCTCAGTATGGATATGGCATCCAACAGCAGAGATTTATAAGTGCTAGGTTTTGCAAGAGGCCGAGGAGTCCTTTAATCAGCTCCACAGCGGAACGGAGATGAAACTTTCAAGCAGGATGTTCGCATGACCTGCGGCATCCAGGACGGTGCCACACCATAAATGAAACATCAGCCCTTGGTCCTTCCTAGGGCTCCCGGTTTCCCTGGACACAGCGTGGTCTTTCCATGTCTGGAAGTGGAAATCAGGAACAGAACACCTTCATGATGAGCATCTCCAGTCATCTTTCAAACATTACTTAAGAACTAAGGAACAAGCCTGGAGCTCCTAAAATCTGCAACGACAAAGAAATAATTTGGTTATCCTTTTCACAGAGGCAGCAAGACAGAATTATACCCTAGTTAGTGAGCTAAAATGCAAATACGATAAATACACTCACTGGGGTAGGATACCTTCTATTTTACATCAGAAGCAGTTTTGTCTCAATTCCTCAGAAAGCTATAAACCTGCTAGGACTAAAATAACTGAAACAACATCAATCCAGGGAGATTAGGCCTGTATTTTATAGCTAGTAGGCTGAAGTGGATACATTTCACATTCTAGTATCCAATATTGGACAGTAAAGCGTTCGTTGTAGAGTATATGGGTTTAACCACTCTATTATTGTGCTTTTTTGGAAACATGCCTGGGAATATACTGAGGTTCAGCAAATGGAAACTGAAATTCTGATACGTTTTTATTTATTAGCCATTGCTTCATGTTTAATGAAAGACATTTTCTCAAAGAGCCTTTTTTAAAACCCAAGTAAAAGCAAAAACAACACAGGAGTACCTATTCAAGTCGAGCTCAGCTCAAAATTTTTGAGGTCCCAGGACTTCCTGATATCACCAGCACTTTCAACAAGGACTCAGCTAACTCTTCCGTCAGGACAGTCACCAGCCACGTGCTCCAGTTTAAGAAACCCTGTCCCTCTTGGTGGGGCTCCCGTTCATTTTGTGACATCCTCTTTCCCTGGCCATAGAATCCTGCCTCCAGTCCCACCTGTCCTGCCTCAGGGGCTTGTACAGCTGGAGGAAAAGGAAGGATTCAGCTGGCTGTTTGTACTTCAAAGAGCCATTACAAGGATTTCTTAATTAACCTTACACCCCACTTAAAAAATCTATAACAACGTAAAAGTGCCAAGACTGTTCCCCATTGAAGGACAGCTGGTTTCCATAAGATACTGTTGCTTTTTCATGTATGAACATATGGATTGTGTTAACATTTTGGCAAATGGCAAGAAGCTACTAAACATTTCTTTCTATCACCTCCTTCTACTGACGCCAAAGTTGAGGAGGGTTTCTATGGGTCTGTTACCTTGGATAAGGACTATTTGCAGGTTTAATACTGAAAGTCAGGGACCTTGGGCCTGCCAGCATATTTCACGGACCCAAATCCTGCACTTCCCCTCTTGCACCTCAGTGTGATGGGAGTGTGCTCCCTGGGGACCACCAGCTTCCCTGGGAATTTGGCACCGGGAATGCCCTGGCAGGCCAACCCCAGGAGGGAGAGGGGCATCTGGAAATGGGTACGTTTCGCTATGACAAGTGATGTCTGGGAAAAAAGTTAAGGCAGGGTCTTTGGAAAATCAGTCAAAGCAATGCTCCAATTTTCGAGCCCAACAGTTTGTTCTCTAGGCCATGGTCTTCAGCGAGCCCAACAAGCTGTCATAATAAGTTTAGTCTGAGGTTTGACTACACTTTCGGGGATCGTTAGCTCACAACAGTAACAGGACCTGTTGCAACTAACATTAACGAGGCAGAGCTTGGCCGTCTGCTCCAACCGTCTTCACAGTGACCCTCTCACATTGCAAAAGAAGGGCCCAGAGCTTCAGCAGGACCTGACTGTACTTCAGTCTGTGGATAGGACCTCCCCAGGATGCTTTAATTACTTTTTTTAAATAATGCTTTGATGCTTATGTTGTCAATAAGTGAATTTTCATTCAGTTATAAGCACAGATTCCTATAGCAGACATCAATATACAATGATTTAGAGAGAGGAGAGCATGCTCTGAAATGTCACCATAAATAAATCTGCAAAGTTGCATACATATAAAAACTCAAAGTACAGAAACTTCATGCAGGGACTAATACTGCATAAAATTTACAAAATGAATAAATAAATGCCTTTTAATTTTAAAATGTTTTTCAATTCATATTTAAAAATAATTTTAAATACCTTTTATTTGTCTCTGTCATTTACAGCCTCTAAGGTTTGACCTGTTTCAGACTTTTCACAGCTAGCATGAAGAGTCATTGAGTAAACAGGATCCAAAGGGCTTTAAGGGCTTTTACGTTTTACTACTTTTTTGAGATCTCAACAGACAACAAAGGGTTTGAAGGTTACAGTTTAAAAGGAAGATGTTTCCAAGATGTCTAAAGGTGAATCAATGTGAACTTACTGGTCTTACGTCTCCCACCACTTGTTAATTCTCCTGCCTTCAGCTGCTTCCAGTACTGTTATTCTGTTTAAAAAAAAAAAAAGAAAAAAAATTTCCATATTCCTGGGCCACTGTCCTTGAGCGCTACATTACTACACACCCTGAATGTGTGAATGGATGGGTGGATGCTGCTGCCCACCTGAAGATGTTGGGCACTAAACTTGTCCCCGTGCAGCTCCTGTAGATAGTTCACCTTGCTGGCCTGCAAAAAAAAAAAAAAAAAAAACAGACAAACTCCCAGCATAGTGTTTGTTCAACCGCAACAATCTTTCACCAGCTCTTTGCATTTGTCCCAGAGAGAAAGTCACTTTTGCACCCACTGGCCTCCAGAGCAAGCTCCCTTTAAGGACCATACCACTGCCATGCCTGGAAAGCACTGGCACAGCTTACTGGTGGAGAAGAATGATGTGGGGCTGGAAATCTCTCCCCCGATACCTGCCTCAAAACCGAAGAAATTCTGTCCCAAGCCATCTTTCACTTGGGCTGGACTATGGGTTTCCATCCAGATCCCCATGGATAGAAATTGCAGCAGAAAGTCCTCACCACAACATACCTTCTGCAAGCAGCAAAAAATTAGTTTATTGACCCAAACTATGCATCCTTCTAGTTCTTTCCCAAGGAAAGTTTCTAGGAGAATTGCAAAGGAGTGTAAATAAAGTGATTTCTGTCTTTGAAGAAATTTGCAGAAGAAAGAAGATTATTCTTCCGCCTGCTCACTCTAAGTTTTTTAAAAGGGATACGACATGAGAGGTGAATTTTACAGTCAAAGAAAGAATAAAATTTGCTGAAAAAGAAACTGATTGGGTAAAAGAAAGGGCCTAAACTGATATTAGCTTACCTGAGAGTAAACAGAAAGCCTCCCTTCGAGTCAGTAATACATCTCCCAAAGCTTGTATAGAAGCCATATGGGAATAAGAAACTATTAAGTCAGTAACATAACAAGATTTCCATGTCAACCTATACCCATGAAAATTATGACTACGCATCTTACATTTTCTTCTCATCTCCATGCCTCATGAGAATGGATGCATTCATATCTGCATGATGTTTTCAAGCAACTGCTACAGGTTTGGGGGAACTTGCCCTGGAAATTTCTCACTGTGTTCCTTTGCATCAAGTGAGCTTTAATAGGAGCAGCAGGATTTGAGCACATCTGAAAAATTTGTTTCTACAGGGTTTTCCTGAGGGCAAGTGGGATCTGACTCAATTTTTAAGACATCAACACATTATCTTTCAGAGTGAGGGCCATCCTTTTGCAGGAATCAATGTTTGCTCCCACGACCTCTGCCAAACTCACAGGAGCAGGAGACAGCCCCTCAGCTCTGATGAAGAAGCCAAGATCATTAGAGACAGTGACCATTGCCCAGATGCACACAGCCCCTCAGTATTAGATGCTCCTGCCATTCACCAGTCATCTAGGTAAGGAAGTAGCAAGATCATTTCGCACTGAAGATAATTACAACCTATTTCTATGATCTCCAGGATACACATGATCCCTCAGGCAACCCAAGCAGGAACGCAAACACTCAGCTGGTCAACAGCCAGTGATGACACTGATGGACATGTCAGTGGGATGCATGGAAGCAGGTCCTGCAGACTCAGGAACAAAAACCAGTCTCTCCTTCCAGAGCCACTGCACAAGCTGCACTCCAGTGTCACCAGGGAAGACATGAATTTGCAAATGCTGAGCATGACCCACAGCACTGCCGCCATGAAAGGGAGCCAAAAGATCTCCATGAGACAGCCATAGAGCCAAACAAAGGAGAGGAAGGATAAGAGCAGTTGCTTCTCTCTGTGACATTACAGGAGATGCCAATTGTATGTAGACTGTCCTGAATGTCACTTTCCAGCACTTTGTTTTAGGTTTGAACAGACAGATAGGCACCAAAGAGAACTTCTTTGCATGAAAAGAATAGCCCAAACAGCTGGGTGAGACTCCACAGCAGATCCTGGAGATAGCAGCTTTACAACACCCTCCAAAGATGGATGCCCCAAGGAAAGCTTTGAGATGATCTTCCCCAGGGTAAACTCACACCAGCAGTCTCCAAAGGGGCCAAAGCCAGCACCTTGTGATCAGTGCCAGCTCCACGGTTGGAGGAAGCCTTCACCAGCTGCTCGAGCAAGAAATGCCAAATCTCAGACCTCACACTTCATCCAAAGTTTGGACAAGAGGCAGAAGTAGAATTTCTCAGGTACACGGTCCTCTCCAAGGCAGTAGCCAAGCCTGGGTCAGAAGCTGACATCACCATCTGCATGAACAGCACAAAGTCCTCAGGGAAGGCAGAAGAGCCAGCTCAGCAGAGAAAAGTGCTACTCAGCACAAAAGACCAAGTGACAGAGCATCCTGATTCAACAGGGGAGGAAGAGGACCTGGAACAGTGGTCGGGAGACTGGGGTGGGGAGGGGGGGTTGTCTTTTTTTACACTCCACTCACTAAGCCAGAGGAGAGAGGCTAGACCGCAGCCTTTACCAATACAGCAAGAGAAAATATTCCAGTCTCGCGCAACTGTGCACAACAACACCTTCATGAGAATTGCCACAAGGCACCCCTTCAGCAAGACCTCATTGCTCTTTTAAGCATGCTGGACAAGGGCTGCTATAAGCTTTTGAAATACAAATCCTTAAAAACATTTTCAGTCTTGATGCTATTTAGTGTGGCCCTTATTGCATGATAAACTAAACTAGAGAGTGGCATAATACATGACAAATATATGTCAATGAGGCAAGGAAACATAGAAAACATTCTGCCACAAATGTATTGACATAAAACTGTTGACTCCAGTTGAGCCCTGCAGATTTACACAGAGCAATGGTTTGGCCTCCTACACATAACTGTTTGGTCTTCATGCTTTTAACAAGCTTTTTGCACAAAATGAAAACAGAATTAGACCCGCAACATTTGAATATCGAATGCAGGAGCTCAGAGACCACCTCCATACAAAGAAACAGCTTGTTTCAATGTCAGAACCCCCTTGACAGGTAGGCAATCCTGCTGCAGTCCAGAGGAAAGTACTTATCTAGTAATGAACATTTTTGCTTCTATCGTGCAATTATTCCACCATTAGATTTTTGCATTTGATCGGCTGCTTGTTTTAGACGGCTTCACACCACACTTCTGATTGCCTGCAGTGCTTTGCACATTGTGGTTTGCTCTGTTACTGCACTAATGGGGCTGAAAGGGGCAGAATCACCCTGAAGCTGCATGTTTCTCTCTGTGAAAACTATTTCTTTAATCAAACTGATTATCTAAATTGAGGTCATGAGGTAGGTATGTTTGAGAATTATTTTGTATAATCAGGGCTGGGGAAAAGAAAATTCAGGGCTTGCTAGATCAGCAAGCTGTGACCTTGCTTCCAAAGTCAGCAGGCCACAGAAAGAAATTAGGTCCATCATGCAAAGTTAAACAAAAGACTGTTCCATTTAGGCAAGAAAAAATGACTACGTAAAACTAAAACAATGAGTAATGGAAACAAAACTTAAGACTTGTTGTACACTCTTCAGGTTCCCACATTTTACTGCATAAAACACATACATGGGGTAACGGTTTATGAGAAGGAAGAAATGCTTTCCATCTTCTGCTATTTATTGTGGAGTATTTTAAATATGATTTATTAAGAATACCTTGAAATCAGTAGGCTCGGATCCAGTTTCTCCCACAAGTCTGCAGAGAGCTGGCTGTGGCCTCCACCTCACTGAGAGCTACCTCCCATTTGCCTTGTGATGCTCCGGGCATCCCGGAGAACTGGGAAACCCTGCTCATTCTGGGGTGACACCAGCACTGAGGGACTGACAGGCCATCAGAGCACCCTGGCCCTGCTGGGAAGGGAGCCCAGGCAGGCTGCAAGCCAAGACAAACCTCCCCAGTGCAGCCAGGACCCTCCTGGGTTTCACATGCTGCTGAAGTTGAGGCCATTTTTCAGCCTGACACCATCAAAGGTGGCAGGTTTTTTTATTATTTATAGAGATAACATGCATCCTGTACATCGGGCCTCACTCCAGTTTACTCTGCAGACTGTACATTCAACATAAGCACCCCTTTTCTTCCCCTGAATTTTCTTCAGCTGATGCCACATAGAGCTCTAGCTCTTTAGAACAAGAAGTCCCTTGGCTTATGGACATGTAGTCTTCTTGACAGGATTTTTTGCCTTTCTATATTCCCTTTGGATGTGGTATCTATCTATCTCTGGAACATGCAACAGATTAGGACAGACACTGTTGCCTGGGGCGGTTGCCCACACTCGGTTTCTAAGAGGTCATTTTTAATGAAGAAAGTTCCTTTTGGATAGTTCTTGAGTAGAAACCAGATCTATATTTACTGAAAACAGGATAATACTCAACATTTCAGCCACTCGGCTAAGCAACGTGACAAAAAATTCAGAGGATAACCTAAAAAAATAGGAAAGTGAATCACTTCCAAGAGTGAAAGGAACAGGATAGTCTTGTTTCTGCAGGCAAAACCAGAACATCAGCCTTTAAACAAGAAAAAAAGGGAAATGCACCATAGGTAAAACACTAATGGCATCTCGCTTTTAGTGCATGCAGCAAGAAAACACTAAAAATAACAGAGGAGGGGAACTGGTCGTGGTTCTTGCTAGCTGGGCCAGTGTGACTCATTCTGCAATAAGGGAGAAGTACAAAACAGGAGGTTGATTGGTCAAGGCGTAACATATCTGTACCCACAGAGATCATCCCAGTCAAAGCTACGCAGATGCCTTGGACCTACATCCAACTTACTGAGGCACACAGGAGCCACTCAACAAAGAGGCACACCAAGAACAACTGCGCCATCGGGAAGACGGAGTCCAGCCAGGCTCTAACATGTCTTCATAATTTGACAGCCCAGCAAAAACATTCTGCAGATGGTCTGCTGGCTTTCCACCTCCATGACGAAGCCTTCAACTGAGCAGCCAGTTTTCAGCAAGCCTGAGAGCCTGCAGCTCAGAAAGATTCGTGTTACACACTGGAAAGTCAATGATCTGCAGCAGCCCCCTCAAGGAGTGCTCTCATGCATAGTCACACACAAGGCGATGCTGCTTGGCTTACAACAGCAGTTCTCACCACAGAAAATATGATAGGGCTCAAAGCTGCCAGAAAGGGGGCAGGAACACCAAGCTTGGTAAGAAGAGCAGGGACTTGCCCATTAGTAGAGCTGCTGAAAGATAGTGAAGGTCAGCCATACAGCTTTCCTTAGGTGCAACTGTGCCTTTGCTTTGGAAAACAAAAATGCCCTTTTTATTAACTGCTGGTAATAGCATCTCCAGCTGTAGTTTAAACACAAATTTGCAGGCAAAGTCTCAGTGGTCTCAACAAGACAAATTACCTAGACTCTCAAACCTCCAGGATTTTCTTCTACCCTGAGTTGAAAGGGAGAGGTAATACCCACAGATTCACGCACAAGCTTCATCCTTTCAGATTCTGTGATCTTTCTTCTGTCCTGCCACCAAAACAATGCATGTTTTTCTATGATTTCTAGAGCAGGTGAAATCTGAGATGGCATATACTGATCTTGACACATGTCCACATGCCTGATGTGGCAAGCTTCACTCCAGCCAGCAAAGCTGATGTTAACGTTGATGATATGTTTCCAGCTGTTAGTCTTTCTTTATTCTTCTATCAGTCACTTTTAATGAAAAGTTTAGACTTTTTTCTCTCTCACAGAATTTGTGAATGCCTCATATGGTCAAGAAATTGAGATTCTTTATAACCATAAACACTACGTATAGTTTCTGCTTGTTATAACTCTGTCCAGATGCTGGTACTCTGTGTGCCCATGGAAATTGGGAACTCTTCTCTTTTCAGCCTCTCCAAGAACCTCAGCACTCTGACTTGCAGTGGAAAAAAAAAAAGAATGGAAAGAATGCAAAGCAACTGCATACAGCTCATAGTATTTTATTTGTTCTGGATCTAGTGAAATGGAACCAGAGCTTTGATACAGAAAACAATAGATGCCTATTAATGACGTTGAAATGTTATTTTTCCTTGAACAGCACTCAGATTTTCCTCCTCCTCTTGCTCTGAGCAAGCAGTAGCCTCTGCATTTGGTCCAAGCAACAGTTGTCTTGTGTGGGAGAAACCCAGAGAGCCAAACAAGTGAGAGTAGAAATAAAAGCCAAAGCTAAAGATTTCTTTGGAAATGAAAGAAATCTTTCTCCCGACTTCAGCTCCCAAAATTTTGCAGGAGATAAAACCACAAGAGGCAGGGTTGTCTCTTTCATCTTCTGAGGAGAACAGGAATGAACTGCAAGGGGCTATCTACAGTAGCACAAGCACACCCATCTCCAAAGGTCCATATTCCCATCCGCTCCTCACAGTTGTGAGGGAGGCAATGAGCCAACCCTATACATAAAAAAGGACTCTCAAAGTTTAGTCTTACTGATTTCTTCTAATCTCTTGTGAAAACTCTGGCATCCAGCCCTTTTCTGAGAGCTTGGGCTAACTTCAAAACTGATGCCATACCTACATTGCAGAAGAGCTACAGAGGCAAGCCCTCACCCTTGGATTTATATATATGGCTGAACTCCAAAAGTGACCCACTGCCATGATGTGTGGTGATTCCCCAAGCTAGATGATAAATATCCACTGGATGATGGACAGGAGAGTCTGTCTGGTCTTCCCTTGAGTTCAGGGATAGCTGTTGACTGCTATACACAGTCCAGCTTACAAACATGCTATGAGGAAATTTCAGGAAGGTAGAAAGGATCAACTTTCATGCACCAAAGTCCAAACACACAAGGAGAGGAGAAAGAGGAATCCCTACCTGGAAAAGATGGTTGGAGGAAGGCAAGGGGATGTTCTCATTTTTCCCAAGCAAAAAAGTCGTCTTGTGTCTTTCCCAGGTTGATTCCCTCCTTCCCACACCCCTCCACCAAATCTTTCTATAAACTGGATGTTTGGCAGGATAAATGAGCAACAAATGCAGTTAACAAGGGAAGAAGGATCTGACTGACATTCAGAGAACTAAATCCTAGTTGGTTCTCTTCTGCAGTAGAAAGCAAGCAGAGGTCAATGCATTTGGGACAGCCACCTCCAATCCTTTCTCCTATACCTCAGCACTTCCTATGCAGAAATCTGGATACACTAGTGTGAAGGCCCTGAGAAGGTGAGAACACACGGAAACAGTTCACAGTCACCAAAGTGGCTTGGACATCTGCTGGGAAATGATAAAGAAAGGTGCAACAGTAGGCCTCAAACCCTCAGTCTGTTCCTCTCTTAATATTGTCTCAGGCTCTCAAACAAAGCAAATACTCACCAAGGAACTCTCAGGGACTAAGACTGCAATCAAATGAAAGGAACTAGCCTTCTTGAACTGATATAACATAGCAGTCCACACTTCTGGCGAAAGAGAAGTCAATGACCACTTGGTTGAAGCACAGTTTGGCCCCTACCCTGCTACCCTGCTCTTCAAAGGTGGAGGGGGGGAAGAGTTGTGAGATGTCAGTGTAAACTACAAACCACATGCTGGGCATGGTGCGGGGACAAATCCATAACCCAGAGGAAGCTCACGGCAATGTCACTGCCTTGGATGCATCCTTGTAGGTCAAGCCCTCCCCCAAGGTTTGGCAGCCCGTGGGTCCCAAATTTGCTGAGGCCCTAGAAGAACTTGTACTCAACTGTTGATTGTGTCTGGGGTGTTTTTGGTTTATTTTTAACCTCTTGGATAGGAAAGAGGCAGTATCTGCAGTCCAGCCAAGTGCATGTACATGACTCCTTCAAACCATCTCGGAACTTGAGAAGAAAAACAGATGAACACCACTTCTCCATGCAGGGAGCTCCCACAATGAAAAGAGAGGGGCTGGAGGCTGGATGATTCACTTGTAAAGACACACTTAAGCAGGATATGCTTAAAACAGAAAGAGAGAGAAGCAGGGTAGAAAAAGGGCACAGCAAGTCCAGCAGCAATCAGCTGCAACACCATTGTCTGTTAGGCAGGGTGAGGGGAATGATCAAAAGGGGTTTCCAAGAACCACAAGTCAGAAGACAAGTGAGACTTAGCTGGTTTCAAAATACACTGTCTTTCTCCACAACATCATTATTTTAAACATCACTTAGACAGGCAGAAACCACAATCATCTCAAAGCGTTTGAAATCTTACCTTGTGATAAACGGTAAATGTGAGAGAACAGTGAGTTTCTTTGCAGTTAACCACATTTAGTGTGTCTGGCAGACACCAAGGCTCAGGCATGCACAAATAAGATGCCACCCTGAGAGATGATCACAACCGGTCCAGGAGGCATTGCTGAAACAGTACAGAGAGATTTGCATGATTATAATGAGAAGCCTGCCAAGCCCACAGTGTGTAAAACATCTCTAAGAGATCTCTAAAGCTCTTCTAAACTGCATGCAGCACTTGGGGAATACTGGCTTCATTGCTGGAAGGGAAAATTCTCCTTTGCATCCAAGAAAATCAAGCAATCAAAGACCTATGTACTTTAGTGAGATCCTCCTGGATGTCTTTGTTCTGGTATGCCTGGAACTAGTAAGTGCTGGCATAATGAGATGTGTATCTTTTCATTAGGTGAGTCCCCTACTGATCATGTGAAGCAGAAATGGAGGCAGTAGAAAGATTGCCAAAGATAATCTTCTACTAAGCTGGTCGGAGCCAGGAGCACCTGATCCAGGACGAGCTGGGAGGAAGCTGGTCTTGCTGGGTCTGGGCCACGGGGAGGCTGGGAGGGTCTGCAAGCAGCCCCCAACTGTGGGATGGGCAGGTACAGAGGGGTTCCAACAGGTCTTTGGCTAGAAGTGAATCTGGCAAAATCTTGGGACAAAGTAGACAGTCACCCAGTGGAGATTTCCCACTAGGAGAAGAAGAAAGGAATTTATTTAATGCTTCTCTTTACTATTATAAGTATTAACAGCAGATGCAATGGCTGGATACATGGTTCCAAGGTTTTAAAACCCCTGTGTTCCAGTGGCTTTTATGTTATAGGTATAAACTATGTTCCACTTGCACAAACTTTGCTGCATACATTAACAAACTAAAAAGTAAAGTAAAGTTGAATTTTGTTTGTTTTACAGCACAATTCTTTGAAACAAAGCAAGAGAAATGCCCTTATGTTTCAGAAAAACAGTACACTTGGGAATCTTTGCTGAGTTTTCTCAACAGCAGAATGTATCTTCACAGATTCATATCCACAGTTTTTCCAGGTTTTCTATGGCCTTTTTTATCTACATCATTCAATATCCACAATCTGCCCTGTTTTTCTCAGTCTTCCATATATTCACTCTCAAGTGTGTTTACAGCTAGAAACCTGACGTTAAGAGTGAACTTGAAGAGTTCCACCTGTGCATGCTCTCACCAGCTGAATATTCAATACCTACTATAAAAAAGAGCTTTCTGTCTAGGTCCTATGTATATAGAAATTTTGTGCACACTGGTATTCTAAGGGACAAAGGAGGGCCCTTACCATAAATGCATCCCTTCCGTCTCTTGATGAAACAATACCTAGGCTAAGTTTTTCCCAGCTACTCAAAAATGACAAGTGCAGAGGTATTCAAAAGACCATACTCCAGCAAAATATGCTGTGCTTTGCAAACGCCACTGTTGTCTCCTTTGACCAGGTGTGAACCTAGATCATCTAATTATGGCATCCTTTTGCTTCATGCAAAGGTCATGATGGGTTATAGATCATACCTATCATATTGCTAGGTTATAACCCAAGCCCTGTAAATCTAGAGTAGACTGCCAGGCACAAACTTGCTGGAGAAACACACACTAAAAAACTGGGATGCCAGGCTGGGAAGCTGGAAGAGATTTACCTCAAAAATCTGAAGAGCTGCCAAAGGATTCTCCCCAACAGCTGTGACTGTGCTTTTCCTCTATTAATATTGCTTAAGCTGAATTCAAGGCAATTATGTGCTTTGTTTTCCAGTAAGGAGTGACTTCCCTGGAAGCTGATAGTTGTTGTGTGGTCTTTATTCCGGAAATCCCAAACCATGAGCTGCAGACCCTTCATTACAGATGTAACTTACATTGGCACAAATCCCTAATGCAAGTATGCTACTAACTCATCAACTCCAGGAAAATTCCCAAACTTCAGCACTCTGCTGATAAGGAATTTTGGATCGAAGAGCCCAATTCTAAAAATCAAATAAAGATGAAAAATCTGTACCTTCTCCATAATACTTTGAATAAAATACAGCTTAGCACATGAGGGGAGCTTGACACTGCCACTGAGCCCAGTTACTGAATTCTTTGCATGCGCATTGGTCTGTCAAGCTGTGGTTGCTAATGAAAACATGTGGCTCCAGTCCTTACTTTCAGTCCCCAAACTTCCAAATATTTGATAACACAGACATTTGAAAGGCAGTGTTTGTGATTCACTTTTTCCTCTCGCTCCTTTTCTTTTTTCAAACAAGAATTCACTAGATAAATAAGTTATGTTTACCTTCAAGAACCACCTTTCCACTACCAAAAAAAGGGTTGATGGGCAAGAAAGCAACCAACACTTTTTCTCTGTGACCTCCATCCAAGACCTGCTGACAGGCCCCTCCTGCTCTTCAGTCCTCTTGGCTCTGGTCACAAGATCAGTTTGCAGAGTCAGTGCCCATATCTCCAAAGCAAATTAGTACAGCTGAAACATCTGCGCAGCAAGACTGCGATAATAGATACTTCCTAGTAAGCTCAACATGCATTTCTCTTGCTGATTTCAGCCAAATTGGGATTTCACCCAAAAGCTTTCATTTGAGCAGGCTAATTTAAGCGGCATTGGCGGCAACTTGCTTGCTCAGGTTAGGGAGCAATTTTTGTAAAAGAGCAATAGGGATCTTTTGCAAAAAAGAAAAAAGTTATCACTGGCACATTTTTGGTTTTGCCAGTGATGATAGTAAAAATCATTACTTTCCTACAGCAGAGTGCTCTCTGCTATGAAAACTGAGGCCAAGAATCTCTCTGGGTGTAGATCCAGCCCTCCAACAGCTGTACTGCCTGCCCACAAAACACAGGACGAGTGTAGCACAAGTCATGCAGGACATACTGTGTTGATCATTGGTGTGATGTGCATGTAACACACCGGGGCCAGAGGACAAGATGTGCGCTATAACCTTGAGGTGTTCAGCATCACCATATCTAGCCTGACTGCTCCGTGGACCTCTGGACATGATCACAAGTGCAAGATGACCTCACCAGAAAGGGACCTGAGTGTCTCTATAGGTAATATCAGTCCCCTATGCACATTATAGGGACCTGCCTAGGGAACAGGAGCACAGGATGAGTCAAAACTGCCCCTTTCCCACCATGGGCTACTGCGTGGGGTGTTCACCTTGAAGCCCAGGATTCACTTCCCATCTCAGCTTATGGGACTCAAACACACAGTTTGCTCTAGCTGAGGAAACTATCTTGAAGCTAGTTGGACAAAGCTAGCTGTTCTTCCTGTTGAAGTGAGACATGCGCAGAAAAGAAAGACAAGATGTGCAGGGCCAAGAAAACAGAGCCTGGTTCTGCCATCCAAAGAGAAATTCCCATTTCTGCTCCAGGGAAGCTGCTTGCACATTTTGCATTCCTTTATCTTTGAGGGGAAAGCACAAAAGGCTGTAGGTTTAAAGAACACAGGAGCACAGGAGAAAAGGCAATGAAGCTGACTGGAGGGTTCCTACAGACTCAAGTGCCAAGCTGTTCTCTGCCGAGCCAAAAGAAGAACAAATCCCATCCATAGCCACCAAGTTAGAGTTTGACTTCCAGGAGATTTGGCAATGGGGGTGGGGAGATCTTGAAGGAAGTTCTCCAAAACAGCTCTTCTCCCAGCCCCGCTGAGTGTGAATCAGGGCATGGGGCTAACACCTACATTCTGTTGTCCAGTTTTTCCTGTGCACCATCCCAAGCCTCCACCTCCAACAGCTCCTCCGAATTTTGTGCAAACATGGGCACATTTCCATCCATCTGCCACACTTCTCGCTGAAGGAGGACTTCCCAGGAAGATGCTGAAGAATGGAACAATCCCTGCAGCTCAAACCTGTATCCTTATCCTGCCTTCAGCAGCAGTCAGTAACAGATACTTATTACTGAAGAACAGAGCAAGCATGTAGCTATATATCCCCAGAAAGCTCTACCAGAATCCATAAACTTGGAGCTCAAGTACTTCACTGAATTAGAGGTGGTATCAGCATAATTAGCAGCTTCCTATGCAGATTTTTTTTTTCCTTTAGTATATTCCTAGCAGATCTTTCTTCCATGGCTTCCATGGCATCCCATCTCTTTTTGAGCCCGTGTAAACCTGTAGCACCTTTGGCATCCTCTGGCAGAGAGTTCCACAGATTTACTCCACGCACCAGCCATGCCCTCTGTCAGCGCTGATCCCACCACTTGCTAGCTGCATTGGAGTATCTCTTGTGTTGTGAGAGTTGGTGAACATTTGTTCCATTTTTTTTCTGGGCTGAAAAATCCAAGATGGTTTAATTGTTCCTCAGCTGGAAACTGTTCCAGACGTCATCACTCCAGTTTTTTGTAATGAGGAAGTTTCTCCTTATGTCCAACATAAATGTCTCAAGCCACACCTTTGTCTCTTGTTATATTGTCTGGCACTACTGAGAAGAGATGGCTCCACCACCTTGTAAGTGCCCTTCAAGTTGCTGCAAGCTGCTCTTGGATTTCCCCTTTCTTGAACAGGGATGCCCAAGACTGGACACAGTATCCAGATGTGACCTCCTCAGCGTTGAATAGAGGAGGAAATAATTTCTTTCAATCTACTGTCCACACTGCTCTTAACATAGCCCAGGATGTGGTTTGCCTTTTCTGCTGTGAGAGAAGACATTGGGTCATATTCAACACAGCGTCTGCTATAACCCCAAGGTCCTTTCCAGGAGAGCTGCTCAGCCAGTTGGTTTCCAGCCTGCATCTGTGCATGGGGTTATTCCACCCCCAATACAGGACTTTGCACATCTCTTTGCTGAACTTCAGGAAGTTTCTGTTGGCCCAATCCCCAAGTTTCTCAAGGTCCCTCTGGACTGAAGCTCTGCTATTCTCAGCATCTCAGCCACTCCCCCTAGTTTTGCATTGTCCACAGAGTTGCTGAGGGTGCGCTCTGTCAAAGGGCTTGCGTGGGAGGCAGGGGGAAGAAGGCACATGGAACGAAAAAAAGGCCAGGAAATATTCAAGAGTCGAATTTTGTGGTAGAGAAGTTAGAAGTGCGGGTAGCACTGCCCAATGGGGCTGAAAAGGAAGGAAGCTCCATCAGACGTTTTCAGGCAGTACAGATAAAAGCAGGGTGGAGCACTGAAGCCCTGGGAACGCTCGTAACGAGGGTGCGGAGGTCCCACGGGGCGCTCCCATCAGCAGTACAAAAAGCTATCAGCTTCATATAAACTGCAGCAGACAAGACGCACACATGAACACATCCACCCCAGAGCAGGAAGCTGTACAACTGAATCATTTCTAATGCCGTTTCTTAAGGACTTCAAGGGAGAAACTCACATGCCAGTCTTTGAAACTCAGTAGTTTACACCAGTAATTTTGCCAGGTGGCATATAACGGTGCTATACAGGAGTGGTGTCTGCGGTACACTGTGTACAAGGCTGTCAGCAGCAATAATCAGACACAGTGTACTCAAGAAAAGCTTTTGAATATCAGCCAAGCAGGATTTATTCCAAACTCCTCATGCACCACTTGTAACCCTTCAATATACGTTGCTGCAAGGAAAAGTAAATCTCTCTCTCAGAACCAAAAATGGAAAGAATTAACACTTTTGTCTCACAAAAGAAACACAACATTACTTTACCTTCAGAAAACAGGTTGTAGTCACTGGCTACCTCCTAGGAGATTATATGGCATGCCTTTGCCCAGTTTCACATTTTCTGATACGGAAGCCCACGCTAGCAGCAGAAGTTTTAATGGGAGTCCATTAATGAGTTTTAATGGGAATCCACCCCATGAGTTTTCTGAGCGCAGAGAGCCAGCACAGCAACTCTATCCCCAGAGGTTTCAGGAGGGCAAAGACAGCACCACTGGCAGTAGCAACTCTCAAGGCAGAGCAGGCAGTCTTGTGTCTGCAGATTTTGAGAGAAGAGCAGGAAGGCCCCAAGCGACCAAAATATCAAGCCTGAAACATGCAGAAGTAGGTTAAGTTTAGGGGTATGGTTCAAAAGGGCTCCAAGCTTCCATGCAAAAGCTTAGGATCTCGCTATCTGAAGAGTATAATTGACATGTCAGAAGAGGTAAAGTCTGGGATGTTTTGTAGTTAACTTAGATATTATAAGGCTCCAAAATCCCAAAGGAATGGCTACTAGCAACCCAAGTCTCTCCCAAAGCAATGCAACTACTGGAGATCACTGCCAGGATCCTGGAAAAGAAGCTAGGGTATCAGATGAACATGGTCCCTGTTCCCAAAGGGCATGCCGGGTTTCTAGGGTTCATTCCTTTCTTCATGTACATTTCCTATGTCTCTGTAAGACAGCAGTTCCCGAGGTCAGGGAGAAGTTGGGAGTGTGACCAAGGTTCAGTTGCAGATGTGACCTACGCAACCAGAAATGAAGATGTTAGCCCAACAGCAAAACCAGCAACGGGACTGGCAAGGAATGTTTTTCCCTTTTCATAGCTTGCTCTCTGTCCCACAGCTTTTGTTTTTTTTAAATGTCAGCCATTCCAAAGCATAACACGGAAGATCTTTCCCCCCATTTAAAAACCATCTGTAGCCCCACCTCCAGTGCAGAAAGTTAAAATTTGGCAGGGAAACTGAGATAAGTTCCTTGGAGTAGCTCTCTGTGAAAGATCTGAGACCTCAAAGTTACATACCAAGTATCCTCAGCACATTTTGTACCTATTTTGTTTTAATACGCCTATAAACAAACTGCTCAAGAAAGCTTCTCAGCAATTATCTGGCCAAGTTAACTGCAAGCTGCGAGACCTAAAACTTGTGTATGTGGGCACTGTTTGGGCAGAGAAATTCAGGGTTGCCAAATCTCTCTGGAAGGCGTTGTGAGGAGATACAAGTATCTGCACAAAGCAAGCTTGCACAGACATTTTAGAGTCTCGTGTCCTTAGTCATACCATCAGAAGCAGATACAGCTTGTAATTCATAAAGGCAGAAAGTACCCAAAGCAGAAGTTCTAGCCAATATTTTCAGCAAACCCGACAGCGTGAATGTGCTTGCAGCTGTGAAGAAATGGGGTTCTGGGGTCCTTTTGGTTTCATTTTGGGTTGTTGGGTGGGTTTTTTTCGCTGTTTTCGTGCTTGCCCATATATCTTGCACAATCCAAAATAGAATTGTAAATTCATCAGCTGTTTTGTTCTGTGCAAGTAATTCGTTCAGCTCTATTCACAGCTTGACCTCATCCTGCAGTTAAACTCACATGCTTTGGTATGTTACGCCAGCATAGTCTAATTCCAGGGATCATAAAAATAATATTCCAAGTTTAATCCCAAAGAAAGGATTACTGGGGATCAAATCCATTATTTCACAATAAATCCCTTTTATGTCCTTTTTTTTTTTCCACCAGTGATCAAAGACAGTGGATTTCAGTTCTAAAACACTGCTGCTACACAACAGAAGAGATCCTTGCCCAAGGCACAGGGCTCAACTTTTGCTTTCATTTTTTGCACAGTATCAAAGGAGATTTATTTTTTTCCCCCTTGCCAAAAATAAAGTCTAGTCTAGATTCTCAGCTGCAGCTGAGAGCTCTGGGGGAGAAAGTAGCTACAGCTTATTTTTGCAGCTTCCTAATCTTGTAGGATAGTGTCTAATGTACTCAGTTGTCCACAGTCTGCCACCACCATTTCTTTGTTTGAGAATCTGTACCAAAGAGACATGTTTCATCTTCAGCAAGGGAAGATTCAGAGACCACCAGAGGGTTTTTTCTCTAAATATAAGGCCAGACTTCACTCACCTTTCCAAGTTTTTCCTTCCCGGATATTTCTGTAGTTCGCGGTATGACGCTAACTGCATGATACAAAAGCCTTTCACATCCCGCTTTCCAGGGTTTGGACGTTACAGAACTAATCTCTTGCCTGCATGTTTTCCATAGTGTTATTACAACATGAATGTAGTCATAAACCACAGAGCCCTAGACCTGCTGACCTTGCTGAAGGGAATAACAATGTTCCCTTGGCCAGAGGCAGCAACAGACGGGAAGGCCCCAGAATGTGAGGACTAACATGATCTGTAGCATAGGGCCTCCACCATGTGCTCCCCCCGTAGCATAGTTTATGGAAGACATAAATGGAAGCAAAACTGATACCAGCCTTGACCATTTGCTACATATAAATAGTATGAACTTAACTGGGTGAAACAGATTGTGCATCATCATTACTGTGAAGTCAGGCTCTTTATGGTTCCTCTGCTAACCGGACCGTATTTTTAGTCCTAATCTCAATCTGTTAGAATTAGCTCTGCTAAAGCGAACAGAATGATACAGGTCAGATCAATTATTGTGAAAAATTCAATTATGATAGTGCCATATGCAGCACTATAAAAAGAACGCAGCTGTACATATGGCTGACGAAAGCGACAGCAGTTAGCGGCATGAACGTTCACGACATTGCGATGTCCTTTAGTCCCTCATCTCTTTCTACATGGGCCACATTGAGAAGAGGAAAATTGCCTACACTTGTCCTTTTCTGAAAACTGCACAAGCTTTCAAATGTCCTTACCAAAAAAAACAAGAGTCATCTCCTGATGGAGGTTGCATAGAGCATTGAAAGCTTCTTTCAGGAGGTGGAGTCAACCTCACTTGTGTTATGAGAATTTCCAACAAAAAAATCAGGTTTGTCTGGCATTTCTGAAACGTAAGAACTGCTTTATTTCCCTATGGATGCTTATAATGATGGGGCTCTAATTCCTTGTGCCTGAACAGTCTCTTAATTATCAGTGACAGAGCACCTTACAGGGGTTAAGTCAAATGTAGCCACGAGCAGGTGTGGGTCTGACACTTGAAGATCTGAGCATGCAACGTAAGAACAGCAATTACGCGTGCGTTGGATTCATCCCTTTTCCCAGGAAGGGAGATGACTTTCTGCCTATTGCAGAAGCAGCGCTGAAGCAAAGCCTGCCAAACAGGACCTGAAAAACCCAACGGAGCGACCAACTTCCCACTCCACCCCCTGGGCTTGCAGGAAACAAGGAGATCCCACGCTTCCTGAGAAATCTTGGGAGACAAGAAAGAACTTACTGTATGCCGGTTAAAGGCCCAGCTCGCTAACACCTGGCTCCTGGCTCCCCTGACATTTTGTTCGCCTAGAGAAGTCCCCATGCCCAGCAGCAGTTTCAGCCCAAAAACTCAGGAAAAGCAGCTGTTACAGCACTGCCCGCAGCAACGCCTGCAAGGCCAAGGGAAGAGCACAAGGGCAAGATCATCCATCACCCCCCCTGCACAAGAGAGGAAGCGCAACTGGCACTCATCAAAACAGTGAAACCAGCTATGCAAAGTGCTGTCCTGGTGACAGAGGAAACCAGCCAGGGAAACAAAACAAAAAAAAAAGAAAAAAAAGAAAAAACTCTTTTATTCACCCTCTGTTCTCCACAGAGATGGTTTTGGTACTAATCATAGCCCAGGAGGTAAGCTGCTTCTAGAGAGAAAGGCAATTTCCCAGTGCTCCCTTTCAGTCTCTAATGAAATAGGAAGTGACCAGCGCAATCAAACAAAGCAACATACTCTGAGACTTTCCCACTAATTGAACACAAAAAAAAAAAAAAAAAAAAAATCAGTGGATTGAGGAGTGTTCAAAAATGTATCCAAAGGATGTGCTTACATGTCAAATGGCACTGGCATACTCATTCTGTACAAGCTTCCAGATGGTCCATTTTTTTAGCCTCTCTTTTTTTTTTTTTTTTTTTTGAAGTGGACAGCCTGAGGCACAGCAGGACCTCTCATTGCTTTATTTTAAATCAGAGAATATAAAAAAAAAATCTCCTATCCAAAATAAATTATTTTTGTAAAAATATAAAACAATTTCTGCAAATTTGTTTTTATTTTTCTACTCCTCCCCCCCCCAACCTTTTAGATAACACAGCTCAGTAGAGAGTTAAATGAATCTCTTTATGGTTGATAACCCTTATATTATAGTCACTGATTCCAGGATCCAAAGAAAAAAAAAGACCTAGGGGAAAAATAACCCAAAACAGGAAAAGAGCATGCAGATACAGTAGACATTTAAATGCTTTTTACTATTTCTTTTTTCCTCTTTCAAAACGTTGCTAGTCCCACAGGAGCATCCTCATGAGAACAGCCCTTCCTGAAGCTGAGAGCTCAGAGCTGAACAGGTGCAGGAGCAGAAGGGATGGAAGGACCTCCCCAAAGGCACTGTCCCCCAGCCTGGTGTGGAGGAGAGTTTGCAGCCCAGGAGTACAGACCAAAGGGTTTTACCCACAGCTTCTCACACATCCCTGTGTTTAAGCATTAAGTGCATAGATGCTGTAATGGGTCAGGCAAAAGAGATAGGGCTGGGCAAGCAGCAAGCTGAAAGCAGCTCCGCTCCTGGGGATCTGAAACGGCTTCATCCATGTGGGTTGCAGTGGAGGATGCCGGAAGATGTAAAGTCCTCTCCAGACACCCCTACTCTAAGCCATACTCCAGATCCCAGCCGTGACATCTGGGTGGCTCTTTCTCATATGCTGGATGTCTGCTCCAAGCCTCATCTCACACCAAGAATATATGGTTTTTGCAGCCCTCCAAGAAGGCCTTATGCTCACATGATTACAGAAGCTGTTAGGATAGGAACCTAGCAGCAGGTTTATTCACACCTGATCCTAATCAATATATCTTCTTTGAAAAAACGTTATCATTCATTTTTTCAGTTGTGGGGTACCAGTCCTATTTCCGCACACTAGTCTTCATCAGTGAGGCCATTTCATTTTTAAGATGTGATTAAAAGTCTCTAAAGAATCTAACAATATATTTCTATTTTGAGGAAAAAAGACTTACATAAATCTTAATAACTTTAAAATCACAGAGTTAAGCTGGAAGGGACCCCTGGATGTCTCCTGTCTGACCCCAGCTCACAGCAGGGCCAATGTCACAGCAGGTTGCTCAGGGCTGTGTCCAGGCAAGTCTGGGCAATCCCCAAGGATGGAGATCCCCCACTGCTCAGGGACCTATCCCAAAAAGCACCACTTGCACGGGGAAGGACTGTTTCCTGAGGTCCAGCCGGCATTTCCCCTGTTGCAGTTTGTGCTAGTGCCTCTGGTGCTTTAACTGTGCCCTTCTGAGCAGAGTCTAACCCCATCATCTCTGTAACCCTTTTGGGCACTGGAAGAAGCAGCTGGATCCTCCTTCACCTTCTCGTCTTTTGGCTGAATAAGCCCAGCTCTTGCAGCCTCTCCTTGTACGCCCTGGCCTCCAGCCCCACCATTGCCATGGTCCTGCATTGGACTCGCTCCAGTTGGTGGATGTCTCTCTTGCCCTCACTGGCTGAGAACAAGGCACTGTGTCCAGATGCAGCCTCACCAGGGCTGAGGGAAATGAACATTCCCCTCAATTTGCTGGCCACACATACTGGGCTGCACTGGTGAACATGGTTAGCCTTCTCCCTTCTTTGGGAGCTCACTGATGGAAGATGCTAAAAGGAGCGATTTGAGTCAATCAGAAACACAAAGCTACTCAGTCTTAAAAAATACTTGGATTTGAGTCAAACTATACAAGTTCTGAAAATTATTTTAGACTAAATTCTTCCTCAGGACATGATCTCCAAGGGTGAAAGCTTGGCCCCACTGAGGCCAAGAGTAGAACTCCTGCAGACCTCAGCAGGGCCTGGATCCCACCCAAAGCAAACATTTCAAGCCTGAGCCAAACTTCTTCAGCTGCAGACATTCACTTCTGTTATTTTTGTAGCCTTTTTGTCTCACAAAAGGGAACCTTCTACAGTGGCCATCCATGAGCCGTTGACAAGATGGAAGAGATTTAATTTGCAATTGAAAAAAAGTCTAAAAATGATTGTCAGTTAAAAACAGTATGTCTGTAACATGGTCTCCAAGCATGTTGATGTCATCTGGCCCGTGGAGAACTCCTACATAACTTGAACCATTCAGGGACTGGGATTGTGTTCTGTTCTATTTCTGCATAGCACCTAACCCTACAGGACCCTGCATCTGTTACAGGAGCCTTCTAGGGACCACGCTAAAAGCAATTATAAATACAAGCATTTTGATTTTAGCCTTGTTGACTTTCCTTTTGCCAGTATTGTTTGTCATTCCCAGCAGGCCAAAGGCACTTTTCCTCATGGGGAAAAGTGCAGTAACAATGACGTTGAAGTGCTCTCCGGTTTTACATTTGGAACAACAGCAACAAGTAAAACATGAACTCTCAGCTTTACAACAAATTTTGCAACTTTTGATAATTTGTTTTAAAGTCTGCACTCCTGAAAACCTGTAGTTACATTAGTCTCAATCCTCCCCACTGTCAGAAGGAAACATCTGGTCCACATGGCTACAGGGTACAGCTCTGAAACACGATCCTGCGCACGTTGGTAAAGCTGGAAAACAAAGAATACTCCATGCTGTAATAGTCTGGGGTTTCTGAGATTGCAGTGGGTTAGCCAGTTCATCACACGGCTAGCAGTGGGTTACGTACCAGCTCCATGACACATTTTATGAACCTGATCACAAGAGCAGAAGTTACAGCGGTGCGTCTGTCAGAGGAAAGGTTGGAACAATCCCTCCCAGGAAATCACCTACACCAGTGCTCTTCTGGTCATAATTTTATGCCCATTTCTTTTGCTCCTTATGTTTAAATGCCAAGAAATTAGGCTACAAGAAGTTTTACTCACCTGACAGCCACAGGATTAAGTAGACCAGATTAGACCTGAGTTCAGATCTCAACTCTCTACTGATACCCAGAAATTTTCACCATATGTTTTTAATTATGAAACCATTCTGAGCAGCAAGAAACACAATACACTTTGAAAGAAAGAAAATAAACTGGGTCTTCATGCTACCTTCATTTGCTCTCCACACGCTTTGACATTTTTATGTAACTGGAACAGGGACGCACCCTTCTCATTTCTATATGCCAAGTTGGTGAGCTGCCATGTTATTAGAGCCCGCAAATCTCTGGCTCCATCCAAGAAAGGAAGTCAGGCTCCAGCAAAGGCAAGCTGCATAGAACTTGCTCAAACATGCATATTTCAAGCGCACTGTCTTCTCCCATAGCCCAAAGGACATTGCAACACCATCCAGATACAGAGTCTCAGTGTAACATGCCAAAGTGGTTGCTTATATTAAGGTTAAGTCCAAGCCATTGAAGGCAGATGCGAATTTTAGATCTCAAGAAGTGCGGGGCTACTTGAACCTCCGGGATCTCCAGAGCTTTTGCCCCAGGACACAGAGGAACTTGAGCATCCATGACGTATTCATTACTCGCATTTTTCACTTGCATGCACAGATTGCCCATCAACAGCTCAGTAATAAGGACATTGAGTTAAAATCATTCCACCAATATCGTCCTGAACCTTCGACTCTTCTGTTGCAGCATGCATGAGGTTACAAGCACGCTTAAATGTCTGGGCTAGTGACAACTAGTAAGGGCTTAAAATTGTATTTGATGCTGGATATGCACCATTTCAGCATTTCTTGAATCCATTCACCCATTCCAATCACATCAGGGCAGGAGAACAGGGGAGCTGCACCTCTGAAACAAGACAGAAATATATTAATGATTACAGGAATCTCAATCAGTTCTTCTGAAACTCTTCTGGTTCTCCAGAAGAGATGAAGGCAACTCAGAATGGGGCAAGCTAGAAGGTAAGGCTCCTGAAGGCCTAAGGTTGTTCCTGTAGAAACAAGTCTAGGATGATCTAGATGCACAAGCTAAATCCTAGACTTGGAAGAGTTTTGACAGCAGTTTGGCATACCAGAAAAGGTCTTTGGGTTGCATTCACACACACATCAGGAAGGGTCTGATTTTCAGGGTACGTTGGTCATCTTGTATTGCTTTGAGGCCTCCCTCCCTCATTTGTCTTTCACAAGTTTAGCAGAACTTCTGAGAATATTTTACTGTAATACTCAGCATTTCCAGAGGGAGAACTCTGCAGGCAAATGACTTCTACATCACCCTCAAAGAATTAGTCCAAAGAGCCATATGATTTCTCCTTCCTCTATCTGTTCACCTCAGATCAACCCCTCATAACATGTTTTAAGAATTGCAGTCATCTGAGTCATTCGCAGGATATACACTACCCATGTAGCCACCTGAATACAGGAGCACCACCAGAGCCAAGCTTTATGCTACAGGAAGAACACGCTGTTTGCTCCGCTGCACGCCTTGCTCTATTGGTGGCTGCCATAAAAGCAGTTCTTTCTCCTATGGACACAAAAAGAAAAGGATAGAAGTTTTGTTAAAAAAAAAAAAAAAGAGTTAAAAACAAATAAATGTACCAAATAAATAGGGAGCTTTTGTAGAGCTGGTGGCTCAAAGCTGATTTCATCTGGGACCAAAGCCAAAACCAGAGACTTCTAACACTACCCAACTGCATCCTAAGCAAATTCAGAAAATCCCCATTCTCCACTCAAAAGGAAAATAGGCAGCTCCCCCAATCTCTAAGCACTAAACTTTACTTTGTAGCAACATAGGTCCTTCTTATTTTAGATACTCTTTCTCAAGTTATTGGCAGCTCAGAAGCAGATGATGTTTCTGGTGTGCAGCCTTGATGTACATGCCTTGATGCAAGCTTGCACTGGATCACAAAATGAGCTTGAGAAACAATGATACCATGAAAATGCTAGATAGCATTCGTAGAGGGAGCTGTCATCATCTCCCCCCCCCAAAAAAAGCTGGAAGTATGAGAACATGGAGACCACACTTGTTGCTTATGAAACCCTCATGCTGACTAGGGCAAGAGCAGGTCATAAATCTCCACAGCAGCTCCACACAAACTAGGAGACCAGGCTCCCTTCAGGAATACAAGGCCCAGAAGACCTGTGTGGTCAGTGCGTGCTCATGCGCTAACAAACTCTCACATCTCAATGAGTCATCGAATGATTGTTAAAAAGTCTCACTACCCTGGAAATAATATACCCATTTTCTTAATAAGCCTGTGATTTCAGGTAATTTTGCAGATTTTTCACAACAAAATGCTTTTCCTGGAAAATTTGGATTTATTACAACTGAAACTTTTCATAGGAGCATATAAGAATAAGCAGCACCTTGGCGCTTAAAAACTCTCTGCGGAATAAGGACATACAGATGTAAATTCCTGCTAATGAATCTGGATTTTCCGCCTTCAGTTTATTGACTGTTTTGGGATATAGCTCTCTCCTTCTCCCAGACTGAGATCCCCCTTCTTGAGGCTTGCGGTTACCCTTAGTTTATTGGGATTGGCAAGGTAACGTGACCTGGTGGTTAAAACATTCACTTAGAGGGATTTGCACATCGTGAGAGCTCTCTGACCACCATCGCTGATCAGAGAGCAGACGTTCCCAAACCCTTTTCACTGGTGACCCTACTTCCAGTTTCACTTCCAAGCTTGTGACACCCCACTTCCGCAGTCTCTCAGGCTCTGTTTTCATCTGGGAAACCTTTCACTTGGGAAACCACTCACACTCAACTGTTCTCTCTCTGCTCTTCTTGCTCTTTCACAGCACATTTTTCCCCTGATGATGAGCTTCACCCTCCGCCAAATAGCAGCCAGGTCTGAAATTCATCAGTAATCAGTTCTCACCGAACCTAGATTATAAATCACAAAATACTGAGTGTCACTTCACCCACTACTATGCATTTCTGATTCCATCTATGTACTTTTGCATTGTTTCTCAGTGTGATATTTATATATCACACAGCAAATTCAGCACTGCATCCTTAACATCCTAAGTGAAGGGCTCAGGAGCTCTTATTTCCACTTTTTTTTGCCAGGGCACAAATTTAATTTCAGGGGCTGTCCTTGTTGTGGTTTGAGATAGGGTCTTCAGTATGTTACATATGCAGATAATACTCAAGCTGTTCTCCAGTAAAATATTTATATCGAACCATCTTTGCTATATTGCTGTAAATTTAGGAACACAATTTACCATAATTCCCAGTTCAAGGGTCATTCTAGAACTGCACATGACTTTCTAGAGATAAGGCAATAACAACATGTGTGACCATACAGTAGATACAAGCCTGTTCATTGCACTGCAGGATTTTGTTATAGCAGCTTTACTTAGTAAAAAGTTGGATTTTTGCAAGTCAGTTCTTTCCTTTGAAGAGGGAAAGTTTTATCTGCATGACTATCAAATACAGAAGCCAGTAAAGTCCACGGAACTCTCTCATCATTGCACATGTGTTTCACCACCTCGCTAGATCACAATCTTAACTCATCTCACCTCACATCTTCATGTGCATCTGTTTTTTGAGATTGCCTAGGAAGCACGTTAATCAACGTTAAAGCAATGAAATGTATGCTCTAGATAACACCTCAGATACGTATGGTTAGTCTGGAAATAATTTTGTTCTTACAGTGTGAAAGAACTGTAAGTGTCTCAAAAAGACTTAGGCTCATAGTGGAGCTTCTGCTCTGCTCTCTGGAATAGAGAAGATGCAATAGGAAAGCATGCTTTCATCCTTGCAGCAGATGTTGACAGCCTCATTCAAATAGCTTCTCCATCCATATGCAACATCAAGCTGCTGTAAGAACAACTGATGTTCCCCATGCTAACTCTGATGCTGGAGCAGGGGTTGTCCTGCCTGATGGCACTCTGTAGCTCCCACGCTATGTTTGTGCTGGCCTAGACACCAGGCCATTTGTTGTTTCCCTGCATCAACAGGCAAATGTCACCCTCTCCTACAGTTTGCTAATCCCATTCAGACGGATGACAGCAAATTCCAGCCTGAGAGCCCCACGATGCACTTGGGCAACCTCACCATCAAATGAGGTCTTTGGTCCTGCCCCAAGGTCTGCTGTTTGTGCTGACTCTCAAATGATCTCACACAGGTTTTTTTCCTCTAGCAGCTTCACATGTAGACGTTTGTCAGATTTCAGCTTTGCTCCATCGCAGGCTCTGCAGCTCTTGCAAAAATCCACCTCTGCTACCCAGTCTGGACTGCTTCCACTTTACTGTCATCTTCCATCTCAAAGAATTCCTCAGCAGCTTCTGACACAATGTTCTCAATGTGCCCCCAAAACTCCTCAAACCATGTGGAGCAGGACTATTGCCAATATTAGACCAGCATTTTCCAGCCAGCTGATGAAAGCCTCTCTGGAGGGAGATCTTCCCTCTCTGGTGGCCTCTCCCAGGGGTTATGTGGTCCGTGCCTACCTTTTTGCTTTCTCTGCATCAGCTAGGACAGTTCAAGGTCTTCACCAGAGCATTTGCTCATCAGGGTGCTGTAGCTCTGCGGCTGTTCTCCCTCTTCACCAAGAGGTGGAAGCAGAGCCTCCTTACCCTCCAGTGCACAGGGCTTGCACTCACGCACATTTATTAGCTCGTAATTAGGCTCTCTCCATTTATATGCAACTGCAAATAATGTTTATCCCAAGCCAAAATGCTCAGACAAGACTCTTCAAGTCCTGATTTCTGCCTAAGCAATGCTGATGATTTTCCCTTGGCACTTGGGTAAACGATATTCTGATATTCCGTAATAGGAAGCAGTTCAGCAGCAACGACACAGTCCTCATCGTTCAAGACCTAGCCACTTACCCGTCTGGGTGAGGGAGATCGCTTCTGCGGCCGTTCCTAATGGCACCGCGGCACCCGTGATTTGCTCAAGTCTTTCTGAACGATCCAGGCAACTGTGCTAGCGGCGCACGAATGCGTAACTTGACCCCGTTACAGAGCCTGGGCTTGAGATCTCGCGGTGTGCAGAGCAACACTGTGAGCAGAGGAACTGGGGGATCAGAGCCCTACTCCCAAATGTACAACTCTGCATACAGGAGCAGAGTCAGTAATGCCCTGGAAAACGCTAGCTGCAAATTGAAGACTGAAAACAGCAATGCTTTTATAGGGTGCTGTACATGTTCCTTCTTTTATTCTACTCGCGCTCTCCAAACAATGAAGCCCTTGACTGAAATTATGGGGATATGGCAAGGTTATTCCCTGAGCATTAACTAAAATACAGATCTAATCAACTTTTTTCTAATTTGATTTGCAATAAATGATCTTGAAATGAATGCCTGCCTACCACAGGTATTCATCTGAGATGTCTGAAATTGCCGGTCACCCAAATAAAACGGGTGAATTCAAGAATCAAAACGGGAGCAGATGTGGCTCTTATCTGTGCAGCTTTACTTCTTGTCATTGCTTCACATTTTCACTTTACGTGCTTCATTTAACCCCCCCCCCGCCCCAAGCCAATTCCCACGCTACACAGAGCTGTTTTTCAGAGCTTTTATCACCTATCAGAGGAAGAGAGTGGGTCTGTTTTACTCAGCCTAGGAATTAACAGCACGCTATTACTATAAGCCTGCACACACCGTGGAGGCTGCAAAGTACAATTTTAAAAAACTAGAAGCTGCACTGAACATTCAAGTTGCAAAAGTTTCAGTTATGCAAGCGTACATTTCCTGGGTGTGAACATCTGACCCACAGTAAATTAGGTGGAGAAGGAAGTTAATAAATGAGCACAAGCAGTACAGTCGGAAAGTAAGTGGATTTGAAACTTTCTAAATAAAATCAGTCATTCAAACTGCTGTGCTTTGAGTCAGTCCACAGTGTCTCAGCTTTGCAGCTGTGCACAAATGCTTGCAATCACCTCTAGATGACAAAAAAATAAAAAATAAAAGCATACAATTTCCCTAGATCTTCGTGGAAGAGAAACACTTGTTGCAGGGAGGATTTCCTTGGACTCATTTCAAAATTCGGTGTCTATCACCTTAAAAAGAAAAATTGCCACTTACTGAGCTCCTGCTCCTCCATCTCCACAGCCCTTCATGGGACTTGCTCCAGCTTGTTGGTATTCCCTCTTGTACTGAGGGCTCCAAAGCAGTCGCAGCACGGAGATGGGGTCTCCCTAGTGCCGAGCAGCGGGAATGAGCCCTTCATTTGCCCTGCTGGCTCTGCCCTGGCCAGCAGAGCCCATGGCTGTGAGGGTGCGCTGCTGGCTCTGGGCCAGCTCACCATCCCCTGGGACCCACAGAGCCCTTCCAGCATTGCCCTCTCCATCCGCCGCTTTCCCATCCCTTTATTCCGCTCAGTGCTGCTGCTCCTTTTTAAGTGCATCCCACACCTCAAATTTGTCTTATGAGGATTTTCCATCTTTGCTCCCTCTCCTACAAATTGCCAGCGAACCATCCAGGATGGCAAGAACATCACGGTTTATCTTTACCACTAGGTAGAGTTTTTTCTGCCAAAGGCAAACTCTTTTTGGAAACATCCCAGTCAGGTTTAGACCTGCTACCCAGCATCAGGTTGGCTCCTGAAGAGAAAAATCCCGTCCGCACCCATGGCATAACCAAAGAAAAGGGCTAAGTCACTATATTTTAGCAAGGAATGCAATAATTCTCCAAACGGTACAGCATTTAGTATGGATTTTCTGCACATTTTGTTTTTTTCTGTATGCTGCTGTTCTTTTTTTTTTTTTGTCCCCTATTACAGCTACATTTGAAAGCTAAGACCTTACTTCCCCAAAATTTCCTCTGTGAGAAAATTGTTCAGAAGCCTGTCGACTCAAGTGGCAAACCACACTGGTACTTTGAGTGACTCAGTTTGATCCCTGTTATCGAATCCAGAAAAGAAACCACAGATCTCCATGGCCAAACTCTCTCAAGAAAAACTAAAAACAACCCAAGTAATAGGAACTCAGCATCCAAAAATAACCACAGGTCCATCATTAGAGGTTTAGTTGTTCTCAGGGAATTGTGCTTCAGCAAGGTCATATTGTGTCACTTTATGGGCAGGATTCGATTTTCCAAAGGGAGATCAGATTGAAGAAAGACCTCTAGACTCTTTAATCTATACCATATAAACCATAAACTTAAGTGCTGACAGTTATGCTTGTTGGTGTATTACCTGGGTGTGTTAAGCATTACATAGGAAGGCATGTTCTTCCCATGCAACTGGTGCATCCCTGGGGCAGGACCCAGGGTGGTGGCCCAGGGTCCCAGGCCAGTGTTGCCCCTGCTGTAGATGCAACGTCAGCCTTAAGACCTCCAAGGGTGCCTCCCTGCCTAAGATTTTCTATCATTCTACATTAAACTGTGTGCAAGCTCATGTCTTGGTAGGTACTGCACTTTTTTCAGAACAGACACAATCATTAAAGCTATGCTCTATCCAGTAATGCCTGTTCAATATCCATTTAAAGTTTATATGCCAGTGGGGCTTTTGCCTAGGCAATTTCCATTTGTAAGGTCAGCTGAGGCCATCTGTCCCACCCTACGTTTTTTTCACTCCCCATCTTCAGTGCTAATTTCAATCGCAACCCCCAGAAGCAACGACTCTGTCTGCTCAGCCCACCTATGACATTTCTCTCTCCATAGGTGGCAGGACCCAGCGGGACACCACAGTTTGCGATCCAACAGATTTCTCGAGTCGAGACAAGAGGCAGCTGCAGGATCGTATGGTACCTGTGGACGGCGGAGGGTTGCAGCCTCTACTTTGGTTCCCTGCCTTGCTGCAAATGTCAGCAGGCAACTCTAAGGCTGCTAACAGCTGTTGAATTCTGGCATTTTTTTTCTTTTTTCCTCCTCTCCTTTAAGAATAGCATCTGGTTGGCCTGTTCCCAAGCCTACGATTCAGCTTCGCAGCAGGCCACAGTAGTGGCAGTAGAATGAACCAGGCGGCTTCAGCAGGATTTATCCAAGTTCTGGATTACTTGGCCTTTCCAAACTCCATTTTCATTTTGTGTGTGTGCAGCCTCCTATTTACATGTCAACTTCCGTAGAGCATTTTTAATCAGTCCTTCCAAAATAACTGTTTGGCAGAGTAAAATAGAAAAAAAAGACATACGCACACATCAGCGCTAGGACGTAGGAATAAGTTGCACATTCAAACTGGAAATCTGAGCAGCAGATGGGGTAGCAGTCGCGCAGCCATTGTACCATGCGGAGCTGAACACAGTTCGGCAAACACCGGCACTGTAACAAAATCGTATTTCTGACACGGGACTGTGGCCAGTACTGGGAAAACCCATAAGCATGTAAGTTCATAAAAGCATGAAAGCAATACTGATGGTGTTTTTTCCCCACAAAGCAGCACAGATGTGTAACACAGATATCCACTCCACTTTACTGAACAACTCAGCCAGGAGGTTTTGGTCCACTTCAGAACACGGTTGTTCTCAAAGCTCCATAATTTGGAGGCTAGATAAGGCATGACTGATACTCCTGTATTTGCAACTCTCCTGGCCTCTTTCACTGGAAAACTTTTAGCACAGACTTCATGTTTCATACTAGACCATCAAAAAAAATCTATTTTTTTTTTAACGTAAAATAACGCATCTCCGAGAATCAGTCCAGGCAAGACCCTAGCTATGAGAATCACACCCACCAATTATTTCCACTTAGACGGATGTTCAGACTCATCAGCCAGCCAGTTTTTAATCCCTTTAATGAGTTCCATGTACATTTTTAGTTATCTGCTATTTGGGCCATCTTGCAGGACCAAGTATAATACCTTTACAGAAGTCAAACATATTTCATCTACACCAGACTCAAGGTTTAAAACTTGCAAATCAGGAGCAGAAAAGGTTTCACTAGATATTTTCCTATGGCCACCCACTGAGCAGTATTAATTACTTTATCCTCTTCTCTTCTGCAGCAGCAGGGTCCCCTCTCACGGCTGCCGGGGGCCTGCACACGCATGAAGGCTCAGGTTGTCTTCCTTCGGCTTCTCTGGGACCTTGCCCTTCATTTCAGTGCTGGATTTTGGTGACTCTCAACAGCTCTGAGAGCTCCTCAGCCTAAAACTTCTTCAGTGCTCTCAGGTGCTACTTACTTAAAGGTGATCTAAAAGCAGCTAGGCTTTCTCCTGGCTGTTTTTCATTCAAACAGTAATGCAGGAGGATGTGATTCATCACCCCTCCTCTCCCACCCCAGCTATGCTTGCATAAAGTCCCAAGAGCAATTCTTCTGATTTTAAGAACCTCTAATACCTTCCTGGTCAATTTATCCTGATGTAATTCATCTTCTAGGGTCTAACCCTGACTACATCTTAATCCATTTAATCCTTTCCTCCATGAAACAACTACCTACCTGATGGCTCAGATCTCCAAATTATGACAACAGAGAAGGGGAGAAGGTGGCATTTATCTTCTGGTTTTAACTCTGCTGGCCAGAAATGTCTTCTCATTTACTTCCTTGTCAGTTTTGAACAGCTCCTAACATCTCATTCATATTCATGGCTGTCAGTTTACTATTTCCATTTCTCACAGATTGTTTTGAGGTTTGGTTTAGTCTTAAATAGCTCTCTTGACTTCCCCTCTATGCCAGCTTGGCTTTTTAACCGGTGCAGACTTTCTAACTGGGCTACAGGGTTTGAAGCATCTGGCAAAACATCCTTGAGCAAGTCATGATAAAAGGAGACCAAGCAACAGCTAATTCCTACTTCTATGCCCAGTTTCACTTTGTCAAGCCGACACTTAATAGATTTCCTTTGCACTGGGAGATTTTCCAAGGTGGAATTATCATCTATAATATTTAGCGATTCCAAGAATATTTTATAACTCTGACAGCCTGCATCACCCTTAAGTCTGCCATGGTAAACAATCTTTTCCCTTTTCCTCTATTGCAGATGGCAATTTAGGCAGTCAGAGAGGTTTTGTGTTTGTTCTCTAGCATGAGCCAAACACCATTATTCCATTTTTTTTTCCTGGAAGGATGTTGACCTGCAATTTTTCCCTTCCTCTCCACATTTTCAGCAGCTTGGTGACAGATACCATTTGCAACAGGAAGGATCCTGGAGGCCAAGTGCCTTTCTAACCAGATCATAATCAGCAGTCTGACATCCCAGCAAAGCCATCCTACCTGATTTCAGCAACGTCATTTGTAGGCAGAATTGAGAAGCATTAATATGATGTAACTTCACAGCTGGCTTGTCATTGAGCAAAGGGTTGGACTAGAGACATCCAAAAGGTTCTTCTGACCTAAATTGTTTTCTGATCCTAAACTCAATCCTCTCTCCTCCACTATATACACCACTAAATTATTCCTTCATGTTCTTCAGTGCTTTAGTTTGTCTGCATGTCATGATGCCAAACAGAGGCATGCCATCCTCTTAGTCTCCTCCTTTGGAGATAGTTTCATGCAGTCATGTCCCACAGAAACCAGCCCAACATGTTTTTTCAGTAGAAGAGGAACTAAAGTCCCACAAACCCAGGCTCTCCTAGGAATATCTCCTGCCACAGAAGCTGTTTGCTTCAGTGAAGGGTTTGTCTTCCTCATGAGACAGGAAGGGTGTCCTCACCTACATGTTCTTCTTGAACTCTTTAATTGTCTAAAATCTGAGCAATATTCTGCAACGCTGCCATTGTCCAGCCGATAACCACCACACTTGAGTTCTGCATGTTTTTCAAACCTCACATACCACCCCCATCTACTAGAAACTCTTGTTCTGAGGATGCAGTCTAACTTCTCGGGAGGGACCTGCTCCTGTTTTCCGTTGTTGTCTCACAAGGATCCTGCTTTCTGCTCCTGGCGGCATGCCAGTGACATATATATATATATATATATATACTTCTCCACTGGTGATGTTCACCTACACCGTGGCACCCAAAGACAGGGGAACTATGAGATGCTGATACAGCTGATGAAAACCCCTACCCCCCCATCATTTTTGCACAGGCATAGCTGCAGAGATGGCAAAAAAGCAGAGGTAACCACCAGCAGCTCTGCATTAGGGGTAGACAGGAGCTGAGCTATGCGACTATCTGGGTGGGAGGGAGCAAGGCCTCACCAGCTGTCTCCAGTGGGAAGGTCTCCAGAAGGGAGCGGGTGAGCAAGGACGGCATACCATACCCCAAGAGGTGGGAGAGGGGAAAAAGCATTCCCAGTATAGCATAAAAGCATTTCTGCACCACCTTCCAGCATTAAACCCCTCAGGGGACGTTCCTTAGCTTCAGCGTCCAAGAACATTTCATTTCCTCCAGCTTCCCTCAGTATCCTGCTTGGCTTTCCCCATCCCTTCTTCCACCCACTTGTGGCCTGTAGGCAGGAAGGCTCTTACAGCCTTGAGCAGGAAAGAGGGATAAGTCTCAGCCAGGGTCCCAGCTCTGGCCACGGGGCAACACCCACAGACCTGCACCCCTCCAGCGCTCATGGGGAGCACGCCAGGGCTCCGGGTACTGTCAGAGTCAAGCTTTGCAGTTGCAAGAGCTGCTGCAGACACAGTAGCTGTAACTCCACCTCCTGCCAAGCAACTCACCCACTGCAAACCCCAAGTCCTGTGGGAACCGGTGGAAATACCACAACGGGGCCAGGCTGCATCACTGCACCAGAGCTTCAGCGAGTTCTGAATCACTGTTGTTCATCTCTGGGTCATACTGGGAACCAGGGGTACCTGATAACCTGTAAATGACAAACGAAGGCAAAGTAGCAGCTTTTCCAGGGGCTGTCCCATCATTTTTTCTGGAAACAAGAAATATCATCGCACGTGCCACCATTGCACCACAGAGTTGGTATAAACTCAACATGGACAGGTTTTTGTTGGCTTCACAGCATAGGAAATAGTTCACAGCCTGCTGATTAAAAACGTTTAAATGCATCTGGTTTCCTAGAGCTTTAAAGGGCCAAAGATCAGGGGGGAGGGTGGTTTTAAGGTACAAGAGATCATTTATATAGAAATCGCTGTCACACTTCAACAGTAAAGACAGGTAAATGTTTTGTGAATGGTGGCACAGGTGTTAGCTTTCCATGGCAGGAGAAACCAGTGATATTTCCTGCAAAACACAAATAATACAATAAATAGAATTATTAATAATAATAAATTCAAAGACTGCAGAAGCAGCAGTTGTAACTTTTTAATCAGGTGATAAGCTACAAGATATTTTATATTTTTATTATCTCACTCCCTTGTAGTGTGTTAGCAGGGGCCCATCAACAGCACGTTGGCCTGTGGTAGGCTCCATTGACTCTTGCAAGAAAAGCATTGATTTTCACCTCTAAATGAAGCATCTGGTCTGAAAGGAGCCCTGTAGCAGACAGCACAGAAAGATCACATTCCTGCCAGAAAAACTCACCTGTGCAGGAAATGAGAAGCTACTGCATCTAGCTAAATAGATGGGTCATGAGCACTCATTTGCAAAATGTAATTAATGCCAGCTCCATGCCACGGCTTCAAATTAGCTGTAGGATTTATGGTTTTAGAAATAACTTTGGTCTACACCTCGGAACCAAATGGGAAGTTCTTCCAAGAGGTTTTGCATGGCAATGAGATAGTTTCAGGGAAGCAGAAGTAGGTGTTAAGCGACTGTGTTCAATGCTACAACTCCTGAAGTTGTATTAGAGGAAAGTAAGGCAAGTATCGCTTGAGAGAACTGGTCCTGGATTTACGACTCGGGGGTGGAGGGGCATTAAACAAGTTATGCATAGGGGCTCGAAGAGGAGCCGTCCGAAAGGCAATCCAAATTTCAAACCGAGCAGAAGCATTCCTGAAACATTTAGCGGAGCAACGGGTTTGTTCTATTTATACGCCTGGGCACACACACCCACACACACATTGAGGCTTCAAGACGACGAGCAGACTACAGTCCAATTTGGCATTCAGTGAACTTTCAGGTTTGGGAAGGAAATTGCTGCTAATCAATTGCAGCAAAGGCATTGGCTGGAGGCCAGGAGAGGAGAGTCACTCTAATGGGCAAAGCAGATGTTGCTAAAGTCATTGCAGAAGTCAGACAGGCCCAGGGCCAAGGGTTAGCATTAGCGATGCTGATCTGGCCCCATGAATGGGGAAAGCAGAGGCGCTCGGCAGCGGAGCGAGGTGGAACGGCTGCCGTGGCTGTAGGCGGCTTTGGTCGGACCCATCGTCGCATCCAGTCTGGAAGGACTCGCTTCTTGGCGCAAGCATCCAGAATATTAGCTAAATCCCACATCAGTAGTATTTATCGCTAACTTCGTAAAGCCAGATTCTCCTGCTGCTCTGGACTGGCCTAATTTTATGGCCTTCGGCAGAGCCCTGCAGGTTTGCAGCCTCTGCTGACCTGCTCCTGTGTTTACAGTCCAAGACTTCTTAGTGTTGGATTTTTTCCTAAAAGCTAACACAAAGCCAAAAGAGGAGGAGCAAGGAGGAATGAAAGAGCCCGGATGTCTCCCCCCGTCCATGATTAAACTAGTCATTCCTTTCAGTCCTATTGTGTGACCAACGTGGACGTTTTTCCCCATTTTAGGAACACACGCATCAAGCTAAGAGCGGTAGGCTGCCTGTATGCCAGGGCTTAACGTTGCTTCATGATCTGTTGCAGGACACCATCTGGAAAGCCCCTTTTCTTACTGAAGGCATCACCCGTCCTCCCGCGGTCGGCAAAATCGTTGCTTTTTAACTCCACAGCCAAACGCTGGCCTTACTTAAGATCAGCCTAACGTGGGCTGACTCTACCCGGGGGGAATGTGAGTAACAGCCCCGGTTTAGCCTAACGCTGTCGCACGCCAATTAGGCCGGAGCTGTTCTGCAAGTCTGAACTCAGGTCCCGGCGTAAAACGCTACCCCTGAGCAATCGCTGTTCTAGGAAAAGGTGCAGTCCTTTCTATTATGCTTATGACAAAGACTGTCACGCTGCCCAGAACAACGCAGTCACAGCAAAAAGCTGCTCTGTAATGCAGAAGGGCTTTGCACAAAGTCGCCTCTTCAGCCTTAATGCTCTATCTTTGTTTAACATTAAAGCCATTAGAAGGAAAGTAGCGCAATAGAGAGGCAATACTGTAATTTGCACACACACACACACACAATAATATCCATTTTTCCTTGGTTTCTTCTTTGTCTCGTGACACACAGATAAAATTCAAGCTTTGAAGTAGGACTAACAAGCAGGGCTTGAAGTATACTGCATGGAGACTCGAAAGCATTAGTCGTTCAAACAAAACAAAACAAAACAAAAAATCACACCAAACCTAACAAAACTAAGGTCATGAATAGTTTAAAGATCACACAAAAGACAAAAAAAAAAAAAAAACATAAAAGTAACAGCCACAGCAGGAAAAAAAGAAAGAAAAAATCAGAATTTAGAAAAGGCTTCTATTTCCTTCTGCAACAGAGCACATTGCCCCATTGCAGCCCTTAATTATCATTAGATTTATAAAGATTAGGTTTGTTGTGTGGATTCACATTGGTCAGCAGATATGAGGGGGGGTTTTCTCCAAGAGAGTGGGCCAACGGGGTCAAACTTCTGCCTTTGGGTTAAACAGAGATTCCCCACCAAGGTCAGACAGCTCCAACTTCTTCCCTGCAATGATTTTGTCTTAAAATATGCAAGGAAGTCATTTAAAGGCAAACAAGCCATGGAAAAAATTAGCCTGTTGGAGAACTTGAGAGAACGACAACCGAAAACAGAAGTGAGGAACAGGGAACTTCTAGACCATAGCTGCAACACCACATTATTAAGGGAATTTTATTTTATTTTTTAAACAAGGGCGATAAGCAGCAGGTCATGATTATAGTAACATTTAGACATTTTCTTTTCCCAAATCCCTGCACAGGCTAGTTTGAACTCCTTGGAAAAAGAGGAAAAAATATATATATAATGCCACGGCGGGGACACGCAGAGACGTTTCGGTACGGACAATGCAGACTTTCACAAGCATGCACTAAACCACGCTCTTACTGTTTGAGTCGTCTCCGAAGCAGCTGTTAAAACATGCTGTAAGATATCAAAGCAGTTCTAATTAACTTCCTGTTTTAGTAGTACTTCAAAGTCTTTCTGAGCGATCGCAAACCAGAGTTTTTGTAGGGCAGTTTCTAAAGGAAAGCAGTCTTGGGCGCCTTCATCTCAGACCCTGAACGCATTTCAACTACTCCAAACGCTGCTTTTAGTTAAAAAGGAGGGGAAAAGCCTATATCCGTAGAACATTTCTAACACATGGCATCATCCAGCGGAGGAAAAGGAACCAGATTAAACCAGAGTCAATCTAAGCCTTCTCCAAACCATCACCTAGAAACGTATGAGAGAGTTTAACCCTTCTTAGTAACATTATTTTTGGTGTCGAACTCCAACTTACCCGCAACGGTTAAAGTGGTTTAAAAGCACATATACTGGGGTTTGCAGTACACTCACCGCAGCTGAATTTTCAACTGAGCTGACCTAGTACATGCTGCTGGCAAAAAAAGCACTAGCCAAATGGAGACCTTTTTCCAAGACTGGTGTCCCTTTCAACTTGCCACTGGGGAGGCCACATCTGGTTGCTCTGTCCAGATGTGTCCCCCAGCTCAGGAGGAACGTGGAGACCCTAGTGAGGCCCCATGGAGGCTGCCAAGCTGCTCAGGGCCTGGAGGACCAACCCATGAGGAGACGGGAGGGAGCTGGGCTTGTTGGGTCTGGCCATGGGGAGGCCAGGGAGGTCTGCAAGCAGCTCCCAACAGTGAGATGGGCAGGGACAGAGGGGACAGATGGGTCCAAACCCTTCTCAGCAGTGACATAACGAGAGGCAACAGCCACAGATTGCAGCCCAGGGAGGTTCAGGTTGGACGTGAGGAAACACTTCTTGCCCCAAGAACATCTAACATGGAGCAACTCACAACGCCCTGCAATAACAAGAGACCGTTGCTCATTTGGGGAGCACGTAGCACCCCACCACATCCTAAAAGTGGGTGACCCCCACCAAGGTGACACCTCAATGGCCAGGTAGAAAGGCACGAGGAGCCCCACTGCCAGGAGAAATCATTCACAGGAACCAGAGCAAAGGCTCGAGCCACCTCTAGCCTCAAGCCGCCAGCCCAAAAATACTTTAGGAATCAGCCAGTTTGCTGGTCCTTTGCTCGCTTAGGGCTTCCTTGGGTTCCTGAAGGATACCGGTTTTTGATCCACAACATATCTTTTTCAGTCTCAAGACACATGCTTCTGTGTTTATTTATCCATTTGTTTTGATCTTTTCTGGTCAGAGACATTTTCCCACATATTCAAGTCTGCTTCCACTCCAACACGCTGGACTCTCCATGATCATCCACTTAATGATACATTTTCTTAGCCTTAAATTGCAAGTAGAACGTTAATAACTTCCTCATGTATCTGTCTGAATCTTATTTGTTAAACCTCTCACAATCCCCATTACACACTATTAAGACCTACACACACATGAACCCTTGCCATGCTTTGTTTAATACTTTTTTTTTCCCAGAAAAAAAGCTGTCATGGCCAAAAATAGAACATTTTTCCATTCTGAAGAACAAGAAACATTCCTGGGAATTCAGACAAGTAGCGTTGGTCAAAAGATTTCTAACAGACACCAGTACAGTCTGCAACATCCCAAATTTGCTCTGATGTCCTCCGAGGCAGGAAAGTGTTTGGTAGCCCAGTTCCACCACCGCACAGAATAAAATCAGAAGCGGCGAGCCACTTGCTATGTCTTTCTCCATGAGAAAGTGTTGCTGATCTCCAGGGGGATTTTTTTTTGTTTGTTTAAAGAGGAAATGTCTCCAGAATAAGTCTGATGTAGTTTAGAGCACAAGCCTTATCCTGCCATCGCTATCCACAATAATCAACACTGATATTTTTAGCAAGGCCTACATTTCAGATTTCCTATTAGAAAACATGCAGTATTTGACATGACCACATGTATAAAAGTAATATATAACAGTGAATACATACAACGAAATACGTACAGTTGAGGAAAGGTTTGTACAAGGGGGAAGTTCTGATGATTTTAAATTTATTTAGGAAATTTTTCAGAGATCCTAATACTGAGGCAACATTACAAGGTTAGAAACTAAACTTAGTAGGTTAGCAGCTAATACCTCTTGCAGCATGTCAGCATACACAGAATTAGTTGCAACCCACTGAATTTGAATTTCACCGGGAAATTGTCTCAGCTTAATTGAATCTGCTTAGAAACATGGATTTTGGTTACATTGATGCAAATGGGGAGCTCCATTTTTAAAGGCATCTAGAGTAATTTAGGAGCCTCCAGGCTCTTTTTTGAAAGCAAAAGGCAGGAAGAATCCCAAGTTGCATTGACCTTCGCATATATTTAAATCCCTGGTTACCTCGAACCAGACTTGGACACTTGGAAATGTTACTGATGATTTCATTAATCAAATAAGGGTCACAAAACCTGAGCCAGCAGCAAATACCACACTGACAACTCAAGTGATTTGTATTTGAAGCAAAAAAACTCTAGTCCTTTGTTTGGCAGAACATCATTAACAAATAGCACAAATACCGTCTTTAAGAAAGCAAAGGATTTCCTGACAGTCGCAGGGATAAATGAACACATCCCTCTAATCCAAGACAGGCAGGGCATATTCGAGAAGTCCCTGATGCCCAGTTTTGATCACTCTCAAGTCTCCGGAGAGCAAGCAGGGAGAGCAAACCACCAGCCTTAAACTGAACGCCGTGACCTCTGTGTCCATCAAGCAGACGCGCATGGATAAGTCCCTGCGACTTCAAGCACCATCAGCTCCCTCCTAGCTGCCACGTTCAATTTAATTCCGGGCTAAACTCTTACCACATTGGTTTCCACCCATTTGCCAATGGAAACATCATTACACCTGCTTGTTCTTCCTGGTCCCTTAACGTTTGAACGGAATTTGGAATAAAGCCAGGATTATTGCCTTTCATGCGGGATCTTTTGGAGAGGTGAAAATACCCTCTTGATCCAGTCATACGTGGGGAATGGGGGAAAAAATCATTTCCTAATTCTAATAAATATACTTGTAGCCAGATTTTACAGCAAAGCCTAGAAGCTCGCTGCTGTTTAATTGAACAGGTGAGAAATCTTTCCAGCTCATGGCTTTTTTTTCTTTCTTTTTTTTTAATTGGAAAAGCACCGACTTGGCAAAGTTTTTCATGGGAAAACATTCCTTCCAATTGGTGACTCGTCATGCAAGGATACTGCCCACGATGGCGTAGGAGGAGGAGGAGAGGACCAGCTGTCTGGTGGTCAAAGCACTACGCTGGTCTATGGAGGAGAAAGTCCAGTTTAAATCTCTGTTGCGCCCAACTCAAGTCCAGAATTTGAACTCAAGACACCTTTATCCCAAGCACTATCATGCACAGGACGCTGCAACCTTAGCATCCATGAAAGGATGCTAAAACGTGGAAACTTCTCATAGTTTTTGTGGATTGTCCCAACATCAAAAATGGTGGGAGTTTTTAATCCACTAATTTTTCCATAGGATTCATGGCTTATTTAGTGTCTTGCAAAAAAACCCCCCAAAGTTATGTGGGTGTTATATTGTAAGAGCAGAGTTGGCCTATTATCTCTTCAACCTGGAATGCCTTTCCTTCCACTTATGTTACAAGCTTTGATTCTCATAAACAGTTGATACATGAATCCAAAATAGAGCCCAAAATCAGAACAATATGTTTAATATTAAAAATACCAGCTTTAGTATATGAAGTAATGTTAACACATCCTGGTGCAAAAGAATGAACCACAAGCTTTGTATTTGGGCACATTACCGGGAATCGAGCTTAAAAATATGTGGGTATATATATATGTGTGTGTGTGTGTGTGTGTGTGTGTGTATGTATATATATAGGTATGTACGTAGACGGATACAAGGATAAGCTACAAGGAGGAAGACAAAAAAGCCAAGAGAAAACCACCCATGAAGAGTAAATTCCCAGGGCATGCTGGGAGAGTGCACCATGCAAGGGGAGGTGAGAACTTTTTAATAACAGCAATTTGAAGTGGTTTCATTATTTGGCCTCTGCTGCTGCACCAAAACTGAAAAACCTTGTGCTGAACGGCAGCGTTCGCTGAGGAGAACCAGACTGTTCGTACATACGTTACGGATCAGCATGTGGTTTGCACTGATGGAGGTCCACCAGTATTGAATAAAGCCTCATGTTTTAGTAGAAGCTCCCACAATAAAACCCCTTAGAGTGAAGCCGCACATCTGCCACCTCCAGGGTGGGATGGCCCAATATCAGTATATTTAGAATAGAAAATCTTTCAAGAGATGTCTCACCTCAACCTGCGGTTATGGGCAGAGGCAGAAATCATTTCTGTTGCAGAGGACGGCAGATTAAAGGGTTACGGTTGTTTTTTTCCAACTTTAAAGAGGTAAGGATCAATACAAAGAGCATAAGAGCAGCCGCTGGCACATACATTGCTTTTATTTCTGCAAAGAAGAAGAGAAAAAGGGGAAATAAAAACAGACTTATAACATCCCAGCTGTACTGCAGCAGCTTTCCCACCTGTAGAGCGCACGGTGGGTCCAAAGCACTGCACGGTTAAACAGAAATCAGAGCAGGCACCACATCAGCTAGTGGTGAAAGACCACAGATGAGATAAAAATCAGCCTTCGACAATCAATGGAGCAAAACCTAAGACTGAGCTGCAACTGTGGCAAGACCGAAGCGTCTCAAGGCTGTAGCGTGGCTACGCCGGCGTTCGACGGGCTCCGCAGCGCCTTAACAGACCCGGAGCAGCGCTCGCAGGCTGCCTGGAGCCGAAAGGATGCCGTGAAACCCCCGCTGGGGCTTCAATGGGGCGCCGACAGCCGAGAGTGCAACTGGCCTCATTTAAGCGCGCTTCTGGGAGCAGGCAGGATTAATCATTTCCCAGCTGGAGGCGATGGGACACAATGCCTTTCGGAGCCAGGACGGCCGCAAGGGTAAAGAAACAGCCAAGCATCGCACCAGCCGGAGAGGAGCTGCATCCTACGGTGGAGATTCCTTCCAAGGAACGACTCATTGGGAATGAAAGCCTGGGTTACCTCCCAGCTGCGGTAAAGGCTTGAGAAAGAGGACAGGTCAGCCCCAGGCCTAGAGCGAGATTAAACAAAAGCATTATCGAGCACAAGCACTGCTAAACCATCCGATTATTCAAAACACTTATTTGAGAGCAACGGTCTCCCATTTAAACTGCTTGATGGGCTTCAATAAAAAAAAAAAAAGGAAGCATACACTCAAGATAGAAACCGATGATGACACTCTCGTGGTTTTAAATTCAACACGCCATCCAAATAGAAAAGAAGAAAAAAAATAAGTACTTTCCCGACAATAATAGTGAACAGACTCTACTGTGTCACCTGCTTTATGATAGGCGGTCTGGGCACAGGCGGTAACCCGTGTACCTATGACGGCCGAACACGCAGGACTCCTGCCATGCAAACCCCACGGGGCAAACCTTCTGCGCTCATCTCCTTACCAAGCTGTCATTACTCAGCCGCTAACTACAGGCACGAAGAGGACGGCCCAAAACTGCGTGATCTCTTGGGAAATGCAAACTCTGCAGGGGTCCAGTAGCCCCAGCTGCACATTAAGTGACAAGGCAAAATACAGTTGCAATGTGAATAACTCCTCAGGGATGGTTTTGCCATTGCATAAAACTTATGAGGTTTTACTTTCAAAAAAAAGGGGGGGGGTTGTGTGTTTTGGGGGGAGGGTTTTTTGTTTTGTTTGAGTGAAGTTCAGACCCGAAGGCTTTGGCCTGGAGAAGAGATGCCTTTGCCAGAGATCTACAAAATCACAAGTGACAGAAAGGAAGAGGAAGGATCGACGATTCCCCATCTCTTCCAAAACAAACACTAGGAGTGATCAACCAAAATCCAGAGTAAAACTGATTAAGGAGGTGCTTCTTCATCCAAGAGGTAATAAGACCTGTGAAACCTCCTTGCCAAAAGATGCAGAAGATGCCAAGAGGTCATACATCAGTTTGACAGGAAACTGGACCAGTGCTTCAAATTTAGTCTATCTGAGGTTACTAAATAGACAAAGCACTTCAGGCTCAGGAAGTCCCTGGCCACCAACTGTTTTTGGTTTACAGGCTAGTCTCATATACGTGTAACCCTCCTCTTACTCATCCCTGAACACCCATCTACAGCCACAGAGACAGGCCACCAAGCTAGATAAACCAAAAACCCAAACGGTTGTATGGTTAACACAGTCAAAATCAGAACTGATATTCTTACATTTTAAGCTTTACAGCAAGACACGGATTAAAAAAAAAAAAAAAAGACTAAGCAAGAAGTCACCACTGGGTTATTCAACTCTTTATTTCAAGTTTACCTTCTTACCCTTGCTTTGCTTAAAAGACTTCATATTTTTCAGAGGAGCCAGACGGCATTAATCAAATGTGCTATTGTGCAACTTTTTCCATCATCAAGTCGCATTTAATCCCTAAGGTCTCTTAATTCTTCCCCATTAAAAAAAAAAAAAAAAAGTGCTCTACGTGGAAAGACGCGAGAGAGGAATTGGACAGCACTTCACAAGCTGTGCTCTACATAACCATGCATGATTTTAAATAAATCACTCTGGCCTGACAAACAGATGTGCAAACAAACCAAACACCAATGATTTTGTCAGGAGGAAGTGACAAGTAGCAGCAGGCCCACTTCTACCATGAGTCACTTTTACTAGCAGCTCTACAGAGAGAAATCACCCAAAGCTGAAGGCATCAAGTGAGAACAGAGCATCAGGATGGAAACATGGAAGAAAGAGCAGGCACTTTGACTACCAATTTCTGAGTCTGAAGTTGGGTAAGACATAACCAGATCATGTACAACTGTCGCAGGAAGTGGAATGAGTTATAAATAACAAGTTCAGATATAGCCATAGATCAGATGCACTGGGCACAGTGCTTCATGGAAAAAAGGTCACGAACTTAGAAAAATGCACTCTTCCAAAGGTGGTCAAGTATCAAACCAAGAACATCAAGTTGCTGCTTGCTAACACATCAAACTATACCTTAGACATCTTAATGCTAACAGAGGTTACTTGATTACGGAAAGCACTTTGTGGACAGCTCAGACAGACTGTTGCCTTGTCCTGCTTGAGCATCTATTTTATTTTTTATCATGGTTGCAAGGATTACTGGCCAGTTCTTTTCTCTTATTAATCACTTTGTTTTCTTTAAAAATTCCCCCTCATTCTTCTGTTTGCCACATTGGCACCTTCTAACAAATCATTCCTTCCTCTTATTACAAAATCTCCTGCAGCCACTCCTGGACTTCCAACCATCTCCAAAAATCAAAGACTTCAGACTTCACTTTATCAGCCCCTGGCTATAGCTCTACAATTCATTCAGTACCTACCTCCCCTTTTGAGTCCAGCAAGGACCGTCACAAATGCCCCCGTGCTTCCACTCTGATGACAGCAACTGAACCCAATCCAGCTCTGCTACTCTGGGTCTCAGTCCCACACATTCAGATGTTACTGCTTTCCATCTGATGTTAAAGGAGGGAGAAGGTTGTCCCCTTGTCTTAAATGTGAGTAATTGCAACCCTTTTCTGAGCTCTCTTACTCCATCTCCTCTTTCCACTTATAAAAGGGAGCTAGTTTCTTTGATAACTATTACTTAGATCAAATACCTGCAGTTTCCTTAGCTGAGCCTTCTACTTTGGCTATATTGTCATCCCTTGTGCTGGCCAGAACTGCATTTTCTCTCCAGTCACTGAGACATATATCATCTTACTTGAGAAACCCAATGATTAAACACTAAATTTAAGAAAAAACTATTGTCAAGTTTCTCCCATTCATGTAATTTGAGCTGTCAGCCAATCTACTTCTCTCCTAGTCCTGCTGTTACGCAGAATCTCTGCTGCAGCATCTAGGTGAAGGTATAACTGATGATGTACCTTCATCTAGATGAAAGTACAGGGTCCCAAACTGCTCTCAGAAGACTGTCTTCTGCTTACTAGATCCCAAACTAATTTCCTTTCCCAGGCATCTTACTTCATAGAGCCCCTCTCTGGCCAATAAAAGTGGCTCCAGGCCTTATCCATCTCCCTGTGACACATCTTTCTCATTCCTCACTGACATCCAGCTGTGTGAGCACCTAGCAAAATAACCATTGCCAGGGAATGCTAATGCACACAATTACATCCACCCGTCCACCTCCTGATTTAGGCGAGAAGTGTCAGATCCTTAACAAATGGGTCCGACCTCCCCAGAGGAGCCTGAAGTTGTGCTCTGGCACTGCTCTGAACCAAAGTAATCAAGATTTCCTACTCCTAAGTTTATTCAGAGCGGAAAGGATGACAAGCCTGTAATGTAGGACCTTGCCCATTAGCAAGCACTGTGGACACACTAAACCTGAGTTTTATGTTCTTTTGCTTGACATCTTGGCTTTCCTCAAAACTAAACCTACAACAGGCACATCAGTCTAGAAGGGATTCCTCAAGTCCCTGAACTTAGACCCTTTCCCACTATGGAAAATTGTGAAAGATGTCTGGTTTATCAGGAAAACTGTAAAACCTGCTTCATATGACAGCAAGGGCTATCCAGTCCACCTCTGACCAGCAGCAGTACCTACAGCACATGGCACAGGAGAGACCAAGGACAAAGGCAAAGCTGATGGACCTGCAACAGCAAGGAGCAAGTATCCCAAGATAATAGCAAGGGGCCAATCCCATGCAATACAAGGCAATCCCCCCACCAAGAGTATCTACCAGAAAACTTTCTTCAACCCAAAGCCATTTTGATATTTAGAATAAAACACATTTTGGTATGAGGGTAGAGCAGAACTGAGAGAGGTGAAGGGGGAGTGGGGATGGAAACATCTCAGTCTTCAGAGGTTATCAGGACTTAGCCAGGCAAAGCCATATATACCTTGATCTAGTATTGATATTAGTCCTGCTCCAAACAGGAGGTTGAACTACAGACCCCTAAAGAACCTATCTAAACAACATTTCTATGATGCTACGAAATATCCACCTACAGGAATGCCATATTTTCTGAGAGCATTACACATCCTGCTTCTAGCTGCAGTTATCCTATGTTTGAGAAGGCAGAAAAACCTCAAGGCCAAAAATTTAACTAGGACCTGCAACCTTGACTCTGGTAGTCAAGCCATGCTATGCAAAGTATGCACCTGAGCAAGCAACCCCAGTTAGCCCACAGCTAACTGCAATGCAATTACACTGCAATGACTCTGGGATGGAAAGAGCCCACAGTATTTCCCACTGTCTGCAATCAAGTCCATCATGGGTTGGGACCCTCACAGAAGGCACTAATTAACACACAGGTCCTGACTTCCTGGCATGCTGCAGTTTGCAGTCATCCACAGGAAGGCAGAGGAGCCAGGCAGATTAACTGCAGACACATTAACCGTGTTGACAGTGCCCTCCATTCACAGTCAGTCCTTCCTAGCAAAGCAATGAGAACATGCTTCTCCCTCCTTGGTTAACGTAGCAACCACGAGCCATGGGGTGAGTGTTACCAGCAGGCTGCAGTGACTGGCATAAAGTAGTCCATACTTTCATCATCAGCATCAAATCTTCCTCCTCATATTGGGCAAGAGACATTCTGCAAACCTAAGATTTTATCAAGTGAGTAGGATTTTATTCTATGTGACTTGAACATAGGTTTGCCAGATGGAGTTGGACAGATGAAGAAGGTAATGCTTGTTCCTTGCAGCTTCTTGCTTCTTTGCTTCAACCTTCGGGGGAAGCAAGGGTGACCTCTGGAGCGCCAAAGCACATACCCAACAAGAATAGGACACACTGACTTCATCCTTGGGTGCCATCCATTCACCTGCTTCACAGGAGTACAAGTCAAGAAGCTGGCAGCTGCCAAACAGCCTCTGCTGGAAGAGAAACCTTGGATGGACTCAGAGCAGGAGATCGTTCACAAACTTCAGAAGAAAGCAGAGGTAAGTCACAGAGGAACAGTACACAACACCTGAACTCTTGGTCTCAAAGCTCAGTGTCTCCAGCATCATGAGGAGCAGAAGTAAAGGAGAAGCAGCAAAGTGGAAAGACGACACCCCATGACAAAACCAGTATAGGGTGCACCACGGTCATGCAGGAGGAAGGTTGGGGAGCCAGCCTTCGGAAAGGGACTGCACGGCAACCTCATGGGCCCAGGACCAACATCAGTCTGGAGCCATGCCAGTTGCCAAGCGAGAAAGGCAGATACCTCTCTAGGAATGTCTTTGCTCAGGATAAATCCACATAAGAGATGCTGGGGGCTGAGCTGGTCACAGGGCCTGGAGGGCATCTTCTCAGCACACTCAAGCAACAAAATCCAGAGCTTAAGCTCTCATCTTGTTTAACACTTAGGAAATGGCCACAGATCTGGGGTACAGAGGTGTCTCTGAGGCGAGATGAACAGCAGGAGTGCCATTTGGAAGAGGATACAACTTTCACACGGAGCACGAAGTTCAAAAGGAGGCCTTTGAAGAAGGCATCAGAAGCAAATGGCAAAGAACAGCTAGCAACATATCAAGAAACAATCAAGCAGCAAAGCATTCCCACTCAACTCGCGGAAAGCAACTAGCCAGGCAGCAGGTATGATCCCTCTTACATGCCACATGCTTAACAGGAAGAGAGGAGGGGATCATCTTTGAGAGACTCTACAAGGAAAAGCTTTCCAGGTTCATAAGGCAGGGCACAAGTATATGAGATATCAGTATGAATTCTTGGACAAAGCTTTTCCTTCCCTTTCACACATAAGAGCTCCAGGATGCTAACAGGAGATGCTAACAGGATGGACAGCCCCTTTGTGGTTCAAGTAATCCCAGTCTGGCAGAAGCATCTCCCTTCTCTTTACTACTTTCTTCCTTTTTCTTCGTTCCTCTTTGCCTTTTATTATTACTTAATATTTCTTAACTCAGTATTTCTCACTTGCTTTCAGCTCCTTCATTTTCCAGTGTGACAGCAGAGTTTATCCACATAGCTATGAGGCCCTCAGCCCTCTCAAACATGTCTCTGCTGCAAATGCGTTTACTTCGATGGCCAAACTGTAATCAGATCCAAGCATTATCACCTTATTGAGCCTTTAGACACTGAAAAATCATGGACCCAGGCTACTTTACTTGAGTTGTTTATGTGGATCCACACACACATATGAAAAGAAGAGCCAAGTCTTTCTCTAGGGCTAATATTCCAAGAATGGAAATAACATCCACTCACAAGCAAAAAGGAGAATGATCAGTCTTCTTCCACTGCTTCATGATCTTTACACACCTTTAACACAAACGATCCCCAAGCCAGTATCTCAAATTCACCTCCTTTTTGAGCTCAGCTCACCAGATGCCTCTCAGACACCTCTCATCAGCTGTTTTACTACCGTCTTAGCAAAAGTTTAGCAGAACTCTCTAAATATGCTCCATCGCTCCTTTTCTCTCACAAGTTCCCCGACTCCACTCATAAGATTTTTCTCCCATTACCAAATCCTGCCTCACATCAAAGACTTTGCTTTCTTATCCTCTGAAATCATTAATTTCCATTAAAAGAAATGTTCACTCATGCACATATTTCCATTACAGAATCCTTCCTATTTTCATCTCTGTCATTTTCCTTTTTCTAACCCACAACTGTCATGAGGGAAGGGGAAACTTTCTTCTCTGCTAATAACTGTCCACTTGCTCAAATTTCTTAACGTTTCTCACCTGCTTTCAAGCCCCTTCATCTTCCAAGCCTATATTATCCCTAGTTTGTTGAAGGCCAAAAGCCCACCTTTAAACCCTTTTCTACTCTGCCATAAGGAGAAGTTCAAACCATACAGACAGATTTGGCACAGGAAAACGTAGGCCAGGCTAGACTGCATTTAACTAACACAATTTTTTGTGCAGGTTGTTCAACACGAGTACGTGCGCACATCATTCCCATTAGGCGGTACAAATGCATGCTGGCTCTGTGCAGTGCATCAGCAGCTCATTGAGGCAAACATCTGCTGAACTTGCACAACCCTGACACTTTTCAGAACCATTCTTTTAAGACAAGCAACCTAAAAGTACTTCTCCTTGCTATGTCTTTGGACCGAAGCTTTTGTATACAAAAAAAAATGAAATAGGGAACAGACAGAAAAGAATTATCTAGGTCTTTGCTGCAATGAAGATACCAGTGGCTAAAAAGTTTGAAGAAAAGCAGAAGTCAAGGAAAAAAAAAAAAAAGATAATGAAACACCAAAAAAGCTCAACCAGGAAAAAAAATCTCAGAACACAGAGCGAGATGCCAAAAAGGCAAAAAACAAGTATTGATTTTTATTCCAGCAGATCCATCAGTTCAAAATAAATGTATTTTCTTGCCTGCCTAGCACACGATGTATTCAATTGCATGAAATAAGGACTTGAATTACCAAAGGAGGACAGCGGTGGGAAGAGGGGGGTGAGAAGAATCACAAGAAAAAGGTGGAAGCAGAGCTAGCACGCAATTCAAATTACATTTTCAAGAAAACATCATCTTGTAAAAATTGAGCCAGTTAACTATTTTACCTTACCTCCTTTTGTATCAATAGCCTCAGCCCAATTTAAACTGATTCGAGTCTGGAGAAACAACTTTGCCTAGATTCTCTATCGCTTCTTCCCTCCCCCTTCACTGCGCACATCCACACATATGATCAAAAACAAATTGCAACATTGGAAATACGCTCGTTTTACTGGCATATGCTGCTCATAACATGGTTACTGTAATTTCAAGAAGGATGCTCCATCAAACTAGGGCTTTCTCTCCGTATTGGCCACAAAGAGGCCCAAAAATGCCCTGAAAGTATTTAAGTTTCTTGCCATTTCACTTAGCTAAGTCACATTTTAGTCCCATTAGGGATAAAATATCCAGGGGTTTCAAACATGTTCCCTTGGATGTTCCCTCTGTTTTTATTTCAGCATTATTCCCAATCTGCCTTGGCTGGCATCAGTGAAAACACGGGCACCTCACGTGTCACGCCTGACACTGAAGCAATCTTCGTGTCACGCCAATGTTCCTCCTGAAGCTGGAGGAACCGCTTTGCTTTTGTCCCCATGCTGAAAACCAAGGAAAATAAGCCAAACTGAGACAAAAATTATTTCAGAGCTCTGGAGTTTGAAAAATACAACACAGCAAGTGGAACTACTGAAAGCTGGCTTTGATGGCCACTCTGCAGAGAAACAAGTGGTGGCCCGTCTGGTCTACAGAAACATCCTGATTAGCGTATGCCATTACTCATTTCATAACAAAAATGCCAACCAACTTCAAAGAAGTCCTTCCATAGAGTCTGCTACCAACATAACTCCTCCTAAAAAGAGCATAATTTGTAACTAAGACCAGTTTAAACAAGTCAAGCTAGTTATTGACAATCACTTTATGGCATCTGCATAAACGGAGCTGCTGTTTGCTACTGCCACTGGAGAAGAGGTGCTCACAAAGCCACCAGCATCGAAGCTCTCAACAGGACAGTCAGTAAGAGAAGACCAGAGGAATCACAGATGTAGAGATGGAGCACACAAGCGCCCTCCACACGTCACCTACCATGATCCTAGAGAGCTCAATTAGCACATGCGTTACAAGAGTGTTCATGTGTACAGCCATAACTGGAAAAAAATAACGTTGGTATTTCTCATAGAGAAGCTGCTAGCCATTGGAAAGTACTGGAGCATGCAACTTTTAGCTTCAACAGGACAAGAATATAAATCAAATACAATATTCCATTCACGTAGTAACAGCACTTCAAAAATCAACAAGCTATATCCACGGCAAAGCGGTAACGCAGCAGCGGCGAAGGGCAAGCACCTAGCAGAGGTCCCTAATGTTCAGCAGAATACTTGAAAATACAAGTTGGGAAGACGGCATAACGCATCTCTAAACTTTCAGCTTGCCATCACGGCACCTGCTAAGGGTTTTGTTCTGCACAGAGAACTGGTCTGACAATACACACAAAGGGAAATGCACAGAAAGATTATCCCTCTCTTTACACTAGAATCCCTCATATATATATATATATATATATGCATATATATATATATACACACACACACATGTGAGGAGAGATATGTGTATATATATATATCTCTCTCTCTACATACACTTTTTTTTTCCTCAAAGTAGCTACTCAACACATACTGAATGCTGTCCAGACTTTTCCTTAAAACTTCCATCCTTCCTTTCTAAACCTGCCCACTCCGCTCCCATTTTCTACATAAAAATATGTACCAAAGAAGCGTGCATTAACAGCCTAATACTGTGTTATTAAACCAGTATTAAGCACTTATCATTCACATAAGAGGACCAGATACAGCAGGGAAAAATTCCAACGCCTATAAACAGCAAAAACACTTTTCACTTCTCTTACCACAAAGAGGAGAAAGGCTCACAGTACCAAACATCTACCCAATACGTGAGTTAAAAGGCAGGTGTGTTTTTGAAGACCTTCAGTCAGATGTCATATAGATCCGAGGTTAAAACAAGGGTAAGGAAGATATCAAAATGAGAGTTATCTAAACTATTCAGAGTTCTGCTAAGTGACTTCCAAACACCTTCCAGGAACTCAAAAGTGTAGAAGAGCACCCTACTTTATCTCCACTTTTTCCAGAATCCCGGGAAATGCAGACGCTCTCCACTAAGGTCGCTATCAGTCTTTTCTTTCCTACAGGCTCAAACGGTAACCCTAATGCAGAAGGGAAAGACAACCTATTTCTTAAGTGCTACTATGAAATCTATCTTGAAAATAGAAGAGGAACAAAAGCAAACAGCTCCCCAGCCCCCCTGCTCCACTCCTCCCCAAAAAACCCTGGTACTTAACATGTGCAAAGCATGTTATTCCACCAGGGAAAAAAAGATATCTCATTGTCAATTTAAAGCTACTGGAGTTTTGAGTTTCAGAAAAGCCTTCTCAGTTTGATTAGCATTTCATTTTGCTGGAAATGTACCAGATTATATAAAAAAGGTAGGCAAAACACACTTTGGCAGGAATTTTCTTACTTGGAGACTAAAAATAATTTAGTTCCCCAGGAAATCAGAGTGCTGTCACAGTTAAAAAAAAAAAAAAAAAAACTTTTCAGAAGTCACTGCACACAATCTGCACTTCTAATGCCTACATTTGTTTAAAGCTTCTGAATATAAAAGGGTTTTAAACCACAGTTCTCTTAAAATATGCTTGTTACATACAAGGAGCTCCTTCCAGAGAAGCGTCCTTTGCTCTAACCGTCATGCTCAAAATTGCATTGCCGAAAAGCAAGATCAGCATCTGACCACTTTATGCTCAAAAATACTTCAATAAAACACCCACACAGTGACAAGAATGAGACTTTAATCAGTTTTAAGTGGAGTTTTAACACTAAGAGATAAAGGGTTGTTAAACACAATAACAAACGGACATCTGATTTGTATGAGGCATTATCCTGTACATGTCATACTTGGTTTTTGTGTATCCTCAGTGCATAGCATTACACACAGAGCCACTGTTGCACAGCACAATAGTATTTGAAGAGGCTGAATCAGAGTAAGGCTGCTTAACAGACTGATTTTTTTTTTTTTTCCTTTTAGTATCTATATATATATATGCTATATGAAAACAGACTGAAAATTTGAACTGGCAGAGAAAGGCAGCTCTGCCGAACGCTGCAGTTGGAGCCCCTTTTAGTGCACAGTTCCACCCCATCCATCTGCATGCATGACACTTTCTAACAGTATTTAAAAGGTAAACGAGGCACTTCGTGGCAACCACAGGCATCGTTAACATATTGCACACATTTGCTATGACTAAACATGGAACTTGCACACTAGCATCCTATTTTTTTTTTATTTTATTTTTTTTTGAAAGCTGAAACATTCGATGCTGCATGTAAACTCCACTTCAGTTTACAATGTGTGCCACAGGAAGGAATCCGGATGCTATTTATACAATTGCCCTTTAATAGCTGTGGCAAATATTTTGAGTGGGGCTACCAATGACTAGGGATGCTTCAGGGCCTGAACAGTAAGCTCTTACAGAAGTGATGCCTTCAAGTAGTTTCAGACATGTAAGCTGTTGCACATCCAAAAGTTTAAGCATACAGTCCAGAAACTCAAGGAGAGATTACCTACAGAATGCAGTTCAAGCTAATTATGAATACTGTCATAAATAAAGTTTTAATAAGGACTCAAAAACCTTTCAGTCATAGTAATTCTTGTCAACTTCTATGGGGGTGGTAACTGAAATAAAGTATAGGAGAGTATGTATAATATATATTTATATATATAATATATATATATATATAATGCCATTTTTCCATTTCCAATGACTACACCATAAAATGTAAGCAAGGCTTCTCAAAAACATCGAAACATTCAAAATCAAAACCCTCATTCCAACCTTCACATTCCAAAGGAAAAATAACAGTGCAAAAGCCCATCACGTCATTATTTCCAATCCGGCCCTCAGTGTTACATACTGGAACCTCTCCAATCAAATTTTCTTATCATGAGTCCAAAAGCGGGACACAGAACAGTGTCAATATCCAAGGATTTTTAAAGCATGAACATTTTTGTTTATTAGCCAACAACTTTCAACTGTTAAAAACAGACAGGGTGAAACATGATTCAAAGGGTACGAGTTAAGTGTCACGTCTCAAGGTAACCAACCACCTCCTGCTCGGCAATAACAATGGGAATAATGAGTGCTGGAACCAGCGATCTTGATCCGATATTAAAGATATTAAAGTCTAATTAAACCTACAAGTCAGAAAATATTTACCAGCTTGGTTAGAAGTTAGAGTCATGAATTTCGTGAGCAAAACTGACCAACAGATACCCCAAAAAAGCACTTTATACCTTTATTTACCAAGAGTAGTTAATGGAAATCCTGCCTTGTCTTATTCAAAATCTTACCATTAATGCTGTTGTACAGGGCTCTTATTGATTCCATACGCAGTTGTTATCTAGGTGAGAACACAGCTAATGAACTTTGATGTCAGCACCAATAAGTTAATTAAATGGGGGGGTTTACATCCTAAAGAAGTGTAAATTTGGGGACAGCTATTCGTGGTGTTCTTCAGAGCAAACAATTTTGTCAGCTACTTCACATTTATATACAACAGTAGTTGTACTCTGTTAAGTCATCTGCAGTCTGGGCATGTCAATTATATACTGAAAGTGAATCTCAAATCCCTACTCCTGGCTATATCCCTAGGAACAAATGATACAATATTGCCATTTTAGAAATTTAATTTGTTTTTTTTTTAATAGCAAACAATATATTTGGGACAAGTTCTGGTTTTAAAAAGTACACATCCTCGTTTCTGTGCAGTGTTGAGAACTTACTGCAACACTGGTTTCCTCTACACCATGTGTGATGTCTCTTTTTAAAACATTGTAGGTACTGAGTATTCAAGTAAAATTCCCTAACAGTTAATGACATTTTTAAAAAAGTGTGCAAAACTGCAAAACTCATTGTAATAGAATGTGTAAGGTCAAAGGGGTGGAACGGCTGACAGAGGTTTGATTGAATAAATGCATCATAAATCTTCAAAATAAACACTAACCTGGAGAATCTCCAATTGAAGTTTCCTGTGCACCATTACAAAATATTTTTATATTAATGAGAAAAAGCTTGCAAGGCAGCACATGAAGTATTCACAGCAGGAATATGATTGAAAAACTAATAATATAAATGTAAGATGTTGACTGATGTATGTACTAATAGCATCTGACTTTTAGCACTGGCCTTGATTACACAGGAGATGGAGCAGCCATTACAATTCGGAAAAAACAATTAATAAATCATTGTCAAATTTTGTAACAATTTGTTTAAAGCCCGTATTTTAGTTGATAGCCTCCACATTTGTATGGTTAAGTCATTGTTGCTGTGTTTGTGGGTTTTTTTTCTGTGACCCCAATAATTTTTATCCCTTCATTTGTGGGTCTTTAGGATGTTGCGAAGGTTCATTCCTGTACCCCTATACAGAATCACTCCCTCTAGCTGCCTTTTCTAGCACCATTACACTTAAAAAAAATAAAATGCACAAACAACAAGCAGTGACAGCGGCCAACTCTTCAATTGTCCAGGATGAATTACGGTAGCATGCTAAAGAAAGGTGCATGTAAAGAGCTGGACATGGTACAGAGGCCAAGCTCCAGCAGACTATATTCCTTTCTGAGCATTACTTTCCATCCCCCATCCAAAATACATGCATTAGAATGTAGTAAAACCTTCTAGAAACTTCTCTGAGCCAACTGCAGACTTTTCTGTTGCCACATTAAGTGCAAAAAAAGGGGCAGGATGTGAACCTGTATATTTGTATTTTTTTGAAACTTTGTTTGGTGACAGAACACAAAAGGAAAAATTCCTACGTATACACATTAGGTCTGTCTCCACTTTTATAAAACTGGAATAAAATGGGAAAGTGCCATCTTTATAGTTCCTAATTGAAGTTTTAATGTCCTTTTGACACAAAAAGGTATATACATATCAGAGCTACGTAACCTTTTTTTTTTTTCTCCAACTGGACAAGTGTCAAACCCTGTATATTTATAGGGCAAAACAAGATTGGTCAGGAGAGAATTGTTCCTATAATTGGTAATCTGACACTATGTCCTATTGCCATTTAAAAAGGTCCTTTTTTCAGTTTATTCAAGTTTGTCACTCTTCGTATGTGTGTGTTGTTTTTGTTTTTGTTTTTTTTTTTTTTATCTCCGATAGAAAAAATATTCAGACTTTTGTAATCTGTGTATGCTGATCTTCATCAAAAGGTTCATTCTCTGGATCAGAGTCAGTGGTGTCAGAGTATCTATAATGATCAGGTTCATTGTCACTAACATCTGGTGTTACAGAAGTTGAACTGCTAGCCTCTGGATTTGATGGCTCTTCTACTGTTTTTGTGAAAAATAGCTTCACCTAGGAAAGGAAAAAACAACATTTAAAAAGGGAACCTCAACATTAACTGAGCAGAGGTAACAATGCAATTTTGAACAGCACAGCTCCTTTTGCTACACTGAATCACTCAAGTGCTCCTCTCTCTACTCAGGAAAGGAGGTGCTCTTCAAAGGGTAGCCGCCCCTCTCCTCCACTCCCCGCAAAATAAAGAACAAATTGCAAAATGGCAGTTTTTCTAGGCCCAGCCGAAAGATTTTTTGCATATTTGCATCAACCATTTGTACTCTGAGTTATAGCATGTGTGTTCAGGTAATTATGACCATTACCTTCAAAGGAAAGAATATGGAAAACCTGCAGCGCTGCTGTGGACAAATGATATTTTATGAACAACCCAAAATTCCTTCTTGGTTTTTACTTTTTTTTGAAGCAGCACTGGCAAGGGCTCACACTCCTCAAAGCTAAACCCAGAGGTTATAGGAGGCTAGCACTGGGCAGTCCTTTAAAGCAGGTACCTCTTCAAATCAGCTGAGGAATTACTGTGTAAAGCCCACGGGGCGAATGGCAAAGCTTCCTGAAAGGCAATGCAGCTGGTATAGGACTGCTGGTATAGAGACCGCTACCCAGGTCTCTGGGTTTCCTGCCACTGGTCTCTAACGACTTTGATTAAGACACTCCATGGAAAAAAACAAAGCCTCTACTCCCAGCTTTCCACCGTCTTAACATAAGCACTCCAATACCATGTACTGACTGCCTGAAAAGCAAATAAACTTCAAGAGGTAGAACCTTTGCTAAATGGTGGAAAACTCATGTGAATTCAGTTTCTCCATATACAGCAGTTTCAAATGGTTCCTCCACAAGGCAAGACAGACAAGTCAGACAACTGCATGCAGCTTTTCAGCTTGGTTTACACATAATATATACTGACCTTGAAGTTTGGAGAGAAATATCTGTTGGCTTTGTCTTTATTTGCTTTGTCTAGATCATTTTTTGTTAATGTAAGGATTAAATATTCCTTATCATTATCTGAGCGCTCTGTACTGAAAATACCATCAAGTTCCTGATCTGCAACTAGACTTCCATTTTCTACTTTGTCTGAATTTTCATCCAGTCCTATGAAGAATGTATTTACCCAAAAGTGAAACATTTTGTCCTGGGGAAGGAAAAAACACAAAGAACAAGGTTGCTTTAGTATTCACTAATGGCATATTAATTTGACCAATATATCATTTGGTGAAAAACAAATCAGCAATATCAAATGAAACGTTTTTGGACAACAGTACATCACTGGTTACATTGCATGCAAAGACATTTTCACCAATTCTCCAAGACAATACACACAACTCTGCATTGATCAGACTAAATTTTAACCCATTAATCTTTCAGAAGTCACTCCTTATTAAAAGGTGCTTTTAAAACAATCAGACCTACAAAAAAGCAGATGACAGTAAATCAAACAAGTGTTAAATAGTAATTACAAGGCATAAAGAGATTTTTCTTGCATGTATCTTCCAAGCAGTAGCCAAACCTAATAGACAACTTCACAAACGAGCTTGGATGAGTAACATTTAGAGAACATCTTTCTCCTTGGCTTCCTGTATAAAAGGATGCTTTTTTATTTTGATATAGAAATAGTATTGAGCAAACAACCCAAAACACAGATCTGCTATCTTAGTGGACTCCTTGGTCTACAGCAGCAATTTCTAATGGTCAGATGCTTGCTGACAATTAAGAGAAAGTCAGACTCTGAAATTGTCTGTTGTTCTTCCACACACAATTAATTAGAAGCTTAAGGATACTGGCATTGGCGGTTTAAGAATATTCTCCTTAAGCGGAACTTGACAAGAGACAGTCAATAGCTATCTGGAAAGGTACAAGTTAGCTTATCTAATATAATACTGCCACATGCAGCCACACACAAAAAGGCAAAATACATGTTTTTAAGAAGTCAGTGGAGTGCTAGCTGATACCAGCCCGTACATCACATCCTTCATGACCACAAGAACCACTGTTGAATACTGTTGTGGGTGGCTGTCTTCGTATGTGCTGCTGAACCAGGAGCAATAAATGTTTTGCTGTTGGCTAGGCAATGGCTGAAGATTAGATGCTCAGGAACTTCACCTGTAAGCTCTCAGGTAAATAGCTGCATAGTATGTACTAAAGGTTCTTGTAATACTTCTCTATCATTTGCCACACTTGTCAGTCAAGCGTAGATGTTTCCAAGATCAACTACTATTAATAGGTTGGGTCTTGACTAGCACATTGAACCTTCTGTATCCGAAACTCACAGCTATATTTACTTCCTCTTTACAAATAAAGGTTTCTGGTTTGAGCCATTTGAGTTTTATGGCAAAAGATCCAAAATGCAAATAGTCCGTCTTCCCACAATAGTCAGTATCTCTACATTTTCCCTAAAGCTGGCAGGGAGAGGATGACACAAAGCTAGTACATACCAGAATTTAACATCCCTTGATGTTATACAGGAACAGAATGTGGACCAAACTCCATCCAAGCTAATTTAGGTACTGCGCTTACAAGCCAGTCAGATCTAATTCCAACTTTCTTATTGGAAAACCCACGACCTATCCAATCTTCCTAGCTATAAACCTCTGCTGGCAATTGAGAATATCAGAGATAGCACCGAAGTGGTTCTAATGCATATCACATTAGGATCCCTCCCTCTTGGAGGCAATTTTGCACCAGCAAAACATCACAACATTTTCCTGGGGCGTCGGGGCGAAGGAAAGAGGAGGGAAGCAAAGAGAAGGACTATTGCTTAAGTTGCATTCTTTTCCTCACAAATTAATAGAAGTCTGTAAGCACACAGACATATAGGGAATTCAAAAGTGTCTGATGAAACAACTTCTATATGTCTTCTCCCCCAAAGTTTAGTAGTCCCATTTTCAGTATTTTATGAAAGCATACAAAATAGATTCCAGCTGGCGTGTACTTCTATAAACACTAAAGGGAGAGCAACCTTTAAAAAAGTCCAAGGGAAAAGAAGGAAGTTAAATATCTGTCAGAAATACTTACGGTAGTCAAGCAGTTACCCACTCCAACACAGGCCTCATCAGTACCTTTGTGAATCAACAGTTAGTTTACCAGAACATGCTGTAAATGCAGTTGTCTTGGAATGCTAACAGATGTTTGCCACTGCCACCAAGTCCCTTCAAGTCATCATATCTACAGGAATCACCAGACTTGTCAGGAACAACCTGCTCATACACCTAGCACTCTCTTCTTCACTAACACTGCCCCAGAAACAATCTAAAAATGCACATCCTTGGGATTTGGAGGTAGAGCCTGAATGTCCTGGGCAAGAGGATTTACTCTTCTGTAACACTCCAGCTCCAACAAGTCACCAGCCTGTCTGCCAGGTATGACTTTAAACTCTTGCCTGATGAAGAAAGTGCAAGTAGGCAAAATCCCCATGAAGGAGTCTCCAAGGTTCTCCTACGCCCAGGAGATGGAGCCCCTAAAGACATACAGTTCTCAGAAGAGATGAGGTGACTCCTCCTGCTCAAGACAGAAGAGATGCTCAGGTCAAAACAGAGAAACAATGAAGGACATCAACCCTTCAGCTACAGAACAGGAACAACATGGTTTCCAGGTGCAATCTGTGATAAACAGGGAGAGAAGGGAAGCCTGAGATTGGTGTTTCCAGCACTCAACAGTTCTGTAAGCAGGCAGACATATCACCTGTAGCCTCACCACTGGTGGAGAGGCCATCATTCCAGCAAGGATTCAGAGAAGAAACTGAATTTCAGATCCCACCTCTTGTACCTATGGTGATGGTACTACTGAAGTCTTGCATCTTCTTCAGTACCAAATTGCAAAAGTAGCAATGCACTTTGGTGCTAGTCCTTAGTACCACAAATGATGCCTCCAGCGATGTCAGCAGAAGAGAGGATGAAGCTGATGAACACGCTGCAGCAGATGATTGATGGAAAAAACTGCAAAATGGCTTATATCAATAGTGCTGAAACAGCTTTGCAGGAAAACAGTGCCAAAGCAAACAAGGTCACTGGATGCAAACCAGTGCCAGTGGAGGCAGAAAGCATGGTGTTGTCATGCCTCAGCTTAAGCTTGGTCAGGTGGAGCAGAACAAGGAAGGATTTACTTGGCACTTAAGGGCCAACCTGAACTGAAACTGCATGGACTCAGCTTTACCAATATTGTCTAGAGAAGACAAGAAAAATGATGAACTTCTCACCAGACATCTTTTAACCTGTTTCCCTTGGGATAAATTTGCAGAGCTCTCCAGGCCTTGGAGCCAAACAATACACCTCAGCTAAGCTGGCCACTTATGCTCTTATCACCTTCCAGCTTTCTAAAGCATCGAGTTATTTTTCTTCCTTTTCAGCTATGCTAACTTAATTAGGCTAAAAAATTACGTTCTTGGGTACTGGAACATGGCATGGTCACAAAAACTGAGAGAAGACTTAGTCACGTTTTTGGAATTAGCTCTTAAAGCTGGTAACTGTGTCACTGCTTCCACTGAAAAACAAAGCCCATTCTTCCAAGTGAGAATTCAATCAGCTTTACCAAGCTTCAGCAAAAATGGCAGGCTCCAAGATATTCCATAGGAGACGATGAAGAAAGCTCTAGTACGGGCCAATCAGAGGAATTTTAAAAACCAAGGCAAGAATTGTACTTAGTTTTTACATGGAAAACTACTGAAGACCAGAGTATTGGACCAAGTACTCACAGCAACGCTACTTAATGAATCAGCTTCTGAGAATTAGTATTAGCTGGTGGCTTTTTTCTTTTTTTGAATGTTTTGCTTCACTTCCGGTTACACAGTAATCTGCCTTAAAAATCACAGATATATTTCTTTTCATAACCAAATCTATATCATACGATCTACACTGCAGTATCAGACACCTGAAACAAAAGCTGATTTAATTGTATTGTTCTGACATATAATACTTATCCCTACCTTGTACAGTTTTTCAGTTCTCAGACTGACAAAACAAAACAAAACAAAAACCCTTCACTCCAGAGCTGATACCTGCCTCTGACTTCAGCCTGAGATCCAAAACCAAGATCAGTTAAGCCATCAGTTAGGAGTTCCCACGTGCTTCCGAGAGTTTAATTTTGCAGAGAAACCTACAGGCACTCAATCACTTTGGAGCAACATCTAAGGGTTTTCGTCATGCTATCCAGTAATCAGAAGATGGAGATCAAGTTTCAACCTGTTCCAGGCCAGCCTTACAGCCTTCCCGTCACTACAGCTAATGGAACTTATTGTACCATTTTTAGCTCAACAAGTTAAGGTCTTCTGTCATTTTCAGAGTAAGTTCAATATTTGCTAAGCAGCAATCACCCAAAGTACCATTTCCCTATATAGCATAATTTCTCTTCTCATCTATACAGACTCAGAGACAAAATGGTATACCCAGCTGTCAGCAATGCTGTCAGCACTGCCTATACTAGATTCTGGGTATAAAACAGCAATGACTATTACAGAAAACCCACAACAGTGTTTCTTTCATATCAATACTGGGAGGGCTCAGCACTGTAACCCTCCTGAAAAAGGTCTCCTCTACCCTAAGGCTCCACAGGTAGGATCCCCCCTGCATTATTATTATTAAACAGACTCTTGCTGAGGCAAGTGACTTCAGGATACTCTGAAATCTTTTAAGATTATCTTGTCAACATCAATAACCAGAAGAAAAAGGCTTCAAGATAGGTACATGGATGCAAAACCCACATCAAATTATCACATTCTATCCATCAGAAATTTGACACGAAACTAGTAACTGTACCTGATTCTCAAGCCATTTTGTTCTCATTTGAGCAAGCACACAGAGTGAAAGGAAGCAGCTACATCACACTGAAGGATGTGCTTGCTCAGAAGGCCCAAGAATACAGCGAACAAATTTATTAGACAAGAGAAGACCAAAAGCTGTGGACTTACCAGCTGCTGCCATGTGGCACAAATTATCAGCCCCTTACCAACATCTGCTCACCAGCACTAATCATCCCTTGATGGAAGTCAGCTCTCACCAGCCACTGAATTTGCTTAAAGTTCTGCTACTAAATAAAACAGGACACTTGACTGCTTTAAATTTTACAATAAGCACCTAGCATTGCAGTGTCAAAGTCACTTGGCCATTCAAGTTTGTTTCATCCAAACTAATTTTATCCAAGAAAAGCTTCGTCAAAGCTGAAGAGGATCCTCCGTACTAGAGAGCTCTGCAGGCAATGCTACTGTTGTTTAAAGGACTAAAGAGTCTGAAAGTGAATACAGAAGGTGAGCCAATCCAGAATGCTTCAGCTGAGTTCAGTGGTATCAAACACCAGAAAAGACCCAGCAAGAGGACAAGGAAGTTACCTTTATCTCTGGAGATAAGATATAGCCTTTCTCCAGCCTGATGCCCAGAAGGGATCAAAAATTACAGTTCAATGTTATTTTCTTAATTAGATTTCTTATAGAAAGTTAAAATGCTGAGTAGTAGATATGTGAGGCCTCAACATACGTGCAAGAAAGCTTGTTCAGCTACCTATAGATCTGCTAAGAGAAAACTTTGGAAGAGCAAGAATCAGCAACAGGCAACAGACATGTAGTTCCAGCTTCCATAAACGTGTGAATAAGCCAGAATCTCAGAAAAAATACTGTTACTCCTACTAAGCTACTCCTCATAGCTTAGATGGTCACCCCAGAGAGGTGATCATCTTTAAGATGTGAGAAACCTCCACGGTGGAAGGCACTCTCTGTGGGTTCTGATTAAAGATAGTGCAGAGTGAGGTTATCTAGAAAAGAAACAGAGTTCGCTATGTGAGTCAGAGGGGGCATCACAGATGTGAAACACCTGTACAGATAAATGTGTTCAAATTTATGCCAGGACAGGTTTTCTGCCACAAATATTCACCCTTTGCCCTTTTCTCATCTCAAGTCCCTTTATTTAACAGGTTGTCAAAAAGATGGTGTGGAAGAAGTATCTCTGGTGCCAAAGCAAGTTTTCAGAGATAGAGTATTTCACTAATTCTCAACATTAACAACTCGGTAGTGGGCTCATAAAATTAACAACTAAGATGCTTACACCTGACAGGACCACAGACCCAGTCCCAAACGCCCTAGAATTTGCGTGTTTGCATTGACACCAGTGCTCCCAGAAATATTCTTACTAGACTTGTGTAACACCATATACCTACCTACTTTTGGCAAGGTTGAAGGCAATTAGGAATTTGATCCAACAGATTTTTGAAGCAGATTATCTAGGTGGCTTCTCCTAGCCTCACAGAAGACAGTATTTTTCTGTCTGGAGAAGGGAAAGTTTTTATCTCTCAGAAAAGCTTGCAGTTGTGCAAAGCACAGCTTCCACCATCTCAGCATTTCCTAGCCCCAGCTGTCCAAAAAGACTGAGAAAAGGAGCATCTCCACAAGATCTGAAATCCACAGACCAAAATAATTAGGGTACTTGAAAAAAACTAGGAAAAAAGGGATAAAGAACCTCAGCGAGTAAAATTAGGTTCCTTAAGGAACAAAACCTTGGCTAATACAACACTATGAAATGAAACTTCAGCACATTTACATGCTTTCCACAGACAATTCTACACAAATTTTTTGAAGCATTCTTAAAGACAGAATATATACTGCAAAAAACATACGTAGTGACAAAGAGGATTTGTGACAAAGAGTTTGTGCTAGCCCTGGAACTCAATGCTCTCCACAGAGGTAAAACAAATACAGGAGTTCATTGCTGGTGTTAAAGGGCTGAGATCCAGCATCAGAAATCTGTATTGACACTCAGAGCTCACTGGGAGGAAGGGCAGCAGAAAATTTCCTATGAAGTCTGTTCATAAACCGTGTATTACTGAAGACAGTAAAGAAATGACAAAATATCCAGTTAAGATAGGACAGAGACAGGATAAAACAGGACCTTGTCTCAGATGTTTGGGTTTTGTTTCATCTCCTCCCTACATCCCTCATGTCTAGCCCACAGTACTTATCTGGATGCTCTTGTAAAAGTCATTTCTCAAAACTGACTCACGTGCATGGAAGTTCTAAATTTAAACGACTTTACTGTCGACTTAAACTAGAATTCCTATTTTAAAAATGCTGTTTTACAGTTCTGTGTATTGCATAGCTGTATTGATCAACTAAGACATCTGATTTAACAGGCAGAAGAAGAAAATATTCCCACTGAGAAACTGTTCAACTTTCACAAGCACCAGCACATGACAAATGCACGCAATGGAAGAGTACATTTTCAGCCTCTGAAAATTTATCATTAAACTAGTCAACAATTTTGTAACTGAACAGGCTCACAAACCAAAGAGTGGGTACATATATATAGACACACATCTAGCAGGTACAACCTGCACGCATGGTTATAACAGATTGTATGACCTTCTCAGACACTTAGGTTTCTGTCTCCTAATCCATTACAGTGTTTTGTTATTTTTATGGTTTGCCTGTGCAGAAGACTTGCTCAATGAATAAGTTTTATAACATCCATTAAGTAGTGAACAACTATTTGTAATGATCAGAATTAAGTGAGAAATACAAAGGTAACATGTAAGTCAACATGGCTTCATCCTCAGCCTTCATTTAGGTAGGTGTGAACTAGCTTCACAAGCACCAGAATTAATGAAACCCAACGATGAGGCACTCATCTTCAAGAACTGATTGACTCCGATGCCAAAGTAAGTTCCAGATTCATTTCTTCCCCCACAACCAGGACACTGATAGAAGTCTCACTTCTGAGCAGATTCTCTAACTGCCTGTCAAGGCATTCCAGCTGGGGGAAATGCTACAATACGAACCCAGGAGATGGCTGAATAGAGTGCAAAGACATTTTCACAAAGTGCGTAGGAACTCAATTATCTCCAAGATTCAACCAAATTTGACAGATGGATAGAAATCAGCCAACAGCACACAGACATCAAGATCTTATGTGCCTGCTAAAACTTTAAGAAAATGTAGTGAAGAAAACATCTGGAGTTAACTTGCTCAGTATGCAAGTCTATTTTTAGGATGAGAATGTTTCTTCCTCAATTAGATTACTCACTACTACCCTAACTACTGCAGTACATATCTAGTATAATTTTTATCCAACATTTATACTTAAACTCACTGAATCTCAAAATATCCAGCTTTCATTTTGTGGCAAATTGCCTACTTGGGAAAACTAGGCATCAAAGAATTAAATACTGCGATCACACATCACCGAACAAATAACCAACATCCCAGTCCTGCATCAGGGCTGGCTTTACAGTACTTTTGAGAAGAGTGAGAAAACCAACCTTTTTCAACATCTTGTTCTGTTTGTGGAAGAATTCCACTTTGATATCACCGCATACCGGCAAAGGTTGAGGGAATTCAAAGTACATATACTTGTCTTCACGTCTTGAGGGTCCTGAAGGGGAGGTGAATATCTTTACCTTTAGTTGGTACACCACAAACTGAGGATCTGCATGGCAAAACAGAGCGTCACTTCACAAGAAGTTTCTTAAACTGTCAAAAACATAATATTAGTTTCAGAATCATAACCATCAGCTACAATATTTTAAAAGGTTAAAAAAAGATATATTAAGCATTAAGCACTGCAATGCATCAAGAAAAACTTCACTTAATGTTACTGGAAACAACATCACAGATAGCTGTGCTTTGTAACAATACTCTCAGCCTACCACCAGATTCCTAAAAAGTTGCTGCATCTTTTTAATACAGCTATATTAAGAAAATGACTATATAAAGCAACACTTCTTGACTTTTCCTTGCGTATTCCTCTCATCTCTATGCTATGGACATAACTGAGGGGTTTTGTTCTCCCTTTCTTCTCTTCTTCGCATTGCAGTGGGCGATCACGTCAGAACAACCCGATTTCTCCTCTTACACAAACAGAACCATTACACAAACGAAACAAGAACAAAATTTAACATTAATATACAAACCAACACTGACAGACTACACAGACACAGCCCATAAGCCTGTCCTATAAACCTCTACCACCAGGAGGAAAGAAAAAAAAAAGCGCCAGCCACAGTGTAACTTTCAGAATTAAATCTTCCGGCGTAACAGCTCAAGTCGTGAGGGTTTTCGTTGCAGCTTAAGCAGATTTTTTTTTATTTTTTTTGGAAACTACCAACAGAAACTAGCACGAAAGCCAGAAATATTACAGTTGGTTTTTCAAACGAGCGACCGATTAAAAGAAATCTTTCCGCATTTACTCCTAATTTTTCAGGTCTAGATGACACCCGCTGAACTCTATGCTAGACTGCAAAGCCGCTTAGAAAACCACCGCAGCAGAGCTGTGGAAGTCGATACCTAGCATACCCATACCACGCCGCTGAACAGCCTGCTCTATAAAGCTGTTACGTATCCCTCACAAATCCTCGGAGCTGCGAACCCCTGTCATCCCTTCTCTTTGCCCGAGAGACACGACTGCTCAGCCAGGGACTTTAAAACAGAAGGAAGGCGACAAGGAAGTAAGATTTAAACACGTCGCGTTGGTAAATTTACTGCCGACGCAGTCGACGCGCGGCGACTGCAGGTTATAAGAGACCATTGGTTTTGCATTTGGAAAGTCACTGAAAATTCCACAGAAATGTCAAATGTTACAGTGCTTAAGTGCTGAGCCACTTGGTAGTTATTTGATAAGCATGTGAAAAGCTGTAATATCTGCCTGTCCTAACATCCTACAGCTAACATGCTAACAGCACAGTCCGGACACACAAGTCAACGCTCATGCGAGTTAAATTCATACAGCATGTAGCTCGATTTCGCAAGTATATCACAGTTTATCCAAAACATTAAATAAGTGTTAACTGCAGAAATCTGTAGCCTCCACACCTCTGCCCTGGGGGCAGAGGTTTTTTGGCAGAGGCTCCTCCCTTCCTCCGCCTGTAAATACAGCTAGCCTGACAAGGTGCTCGACTGTTTCTTGTGTGTGTGTGTTACATGTTCAGGTACTGCCTCACAAAAAAAAAAAAAAGTGCAATTTTAACCAAAGCCACAGGAGGCACCGGAATTAATTACACACTGCAGCAGCGCCCACAGCAAAACCATAAAAAGTATTTTTCCGCAATAATAGAAAATGAGCACGCAGCGCTAGGCAGTTACTGCTTTGTAATGCAGTCCACAGAAGGACAGAGGCAAATACTTACTTGCGCTAATAAATGAGTTTCGAGGAATTTGCTGTTCCTTGCTAATACGCTGTATCAGCAAATTAATCATGTACATGTGTATGTACTACTTTATAAGCCTCTATCTAAAGAGAAGTTTATTCCAGAGGTAATTATGTATGTACCCAGTGGAACTGACTTTTTTTTTTTTTGAACCATCATGGGAAGAATGTCGTTACTGCATTTGTAAGTAACAAATATCCAAAAATACATATGGCATCGTTATCTTCAAACCATTAAATATTTCCCCATTTAAAACCGTAGTGAAACAGGCCTCAAGCTACTACCCCGGAAGGATGCAAGGGGATAGACCATAGCAACCCAGCAGATTTGGGAACCTGAAGTGTTTAAATAGGATTTTCTGCTCTATGTGCAGTTATTCGCATTGGGCAACGACGCGCCGCTCCAGGCGCAAGCGGTGGCGTAACCAAACGCAGGTTCAGATGCCCAAAACATTTCACCGTGAGAGCGAGCAGAGCGCCCAACAGCGTTCGGTACTTACTGCAAGTTCCGCCGCTGAACATGGGAATTGTTTCAAACATCATCTTGTGAAACAGCAGCGCCACTGGTCTGTAATCCAGGTGATTCTTTAACAGGTAGCTATAGTAATACACGTAGCGTCTCTGACTGGGGATCGTTACTCCCTAAACAAAGGGGAAAACAAGCTTCAACAGCAATCAAAACCATTTATTAGCAGTCACTAACACAGCTTCCACCCGCTAGCTCAGAACGTAGCTTGGCACCTTATTTAAAAAGGTTTACACGCACCGTGTAAAACCAGGCAACTACCAACCACGTCCCGATGGTGCAACAAGCAGAACGCCGATTTTTCATTTATTTTTGCGCGCATTTCCTTGCATCCATCTTACAAGCGACGAGGCAAGGAATGCAGGCTTCTCTCTTCCATGTCTTAAATATAAAGACCTCGGAGGCTTTGAGGGTCACGCAGAAGATGGTATCATGATACTGCTTTTGAGGGGTGGGGAGGGCCAGGGAAGGGGGTCAGAATCCCTCCAGCAGCATTTTTAGCAGCAGACCCCTTGCACATATTGTAATATTAAAGCACCGATGCCGGAATTACGTTTCTACGACATCTGAAATCAAAAGATTCCAGTTCTGTTTGCTAATATCACTGTAGCCAAGTGATACACTATTTTATATTAAAATATATATATATATAATATATATATTTATATATATATACTTCTGAAGTATTTTACAAAAAAATCCAGAGTGGCAAGTTGCATTAACATGCAGTCTGATAGGCCAAATTGTTATATGAAGGGCTTTTCAACTGAATTACAACTCTGAAGTAAACACTTGCCTTGAGAACATATAACCAAAGAACATTTTTATTACTGATTTTAAACCAATTTAAACTTCAAGGGAAGGAACAGTTTTAAAGCTCTCATAGATAATATTTTTGGGAGAAAGTGACAAAGTCGAAAAAAATCATTTTATCCCCTAGAAAATACGTTATATGGTTTATAGCAGCTCGTGCAATATATTTGCAGAGACAGTAGGTATACTTTTACATTAAAACAAAGTGTGAAATGGCAATAAACTGGAGATAGTGAAAGGTTTTCATATATAAATCTACAAACATGTTGGTCGCAAATCTAGAACACAGTATTTCTGTAAACTCTGTTCTAATATCTGCTTCACCTTACAGCAGCCATAAGCCCCGAGTGGCCAGAACACTTTTAATTCAGTAAGTATCAATTCGATATATGAGGAAAAAAAATTTAGTTGGATACCTTCTTGCACTTATTAAAAAAATGCTGATAATCACGTCTCCTTACCACTTCAACTGCTTCTAAATTACACAGAAGACTTTTCCCTATACGACTTGTACAACCAATTTCTTAAGTAGCCCTCCATGCTGACATTTTTTGGTTCAGGTGTCATCTCAGTAGTTATCAGACCTGTTTCTTAAGGGAGCTTTAAAGTTTTCTTTATTGGAGTCTAACTTTCACAGCTGAGACAATCTCAACCTCAGAGCAAGCAATCAGCCAATGCTGCCACCCACGATAGTCATATGGGTAGAGCCACATAGGTAGAGAAAGCCATATAGGTATATAGTCATACAGGTAGAGAAAACACTCTTCTCTGCCCATAGTTTCTCCATTCCAGAATGGACGTGCCACACAGATAAACCCCAGCAAACCTTACCAAGGGAACCAGGGTTGGGACCAGAATGAAGGGAAAACATTCACTTATGTGGCTACATAAAGGGACAGATGATCTCCAAAGCACAGCCAAAAGGGCAATTTTATCCCTCCAGCCATATAGTTTTTACTCCCAGGAGACAGAGCCTTTACATGGCAATCCCAAGCAGCCAGCCACACTAAAGTGGAATAGAAAGTTCTTCATTCTTCAAAGGTCTGATTTCAACGACCTTTTATAACAAGGTAATGCACTCCAAGAGGTGCAATTGAATCCTGACTTTTATTCAAGGAAGTATAAAGAACCGGAAAACAGTACAAGTGGTATTATGAACAACAAACATTTTTGGAAGTAGCATTCCCACATTCATATTGTTGAAGTGCCCAACTGTGAGAGCAACGCTAAAGCTGCAGCCTCAGATTAAGTTTACGGCATCAGGTTTAACAGGGATCGTCATCTGAGGATGTCCACCAAACAGGGATCAAAACCCATCAGCTCTGACACACCAGACACTGGATTTTGACCCATTTTGAGACCTCCTTGCAGAAAATAATTGGTTTTCATTTCCTGTTCAGCTACAGTTAATTGCTGCTATCACCACTATTAGGGGCCATTTCTAAAATACAGCACCACAAAGGTCTCGAATGGATCATCTCCAACTCAAGGACTTGAACGGTTATTCCCAGCTGATACCTTTCTTTGAGAAGCAGACCACAAGACACATTTCTCCTTCCAAGACTAACCCTCCACCATAAACCAATTCAAGGCAGCAGTGGGTATAAAGACCTTCTCCAGCCATAGAAAGGTATGTTGCCAGTCTTCGTCATCACAGTAGTATTTCACAGTGCCCATCTTAAGGAAAAAATGGGTGATAGCTAGCAATTTCAAACAGTGGAAGGAGTGACTTTTTAGAAGACTTTGGGGTTTTACTTTTTTTGGATTTACCTTTCCCCCAGCTCTGAAAACTGACTGAACAATTACAATTCTATACCAAATTTGAGAAAACAGTTTGTCTCCCTCCATTCAAAGAGAAAACAGAAACAAGTCCTATTCTACTGATGTGGTGGTGACTGATACTCGCAATATTTTAGCCAATACCTTCTAATCTTTCCCAGTCCCTTCTTCTGAAAAAGATAAAGTACTTGCATCGTTTTTTTGAGGGTTCCTCCTGCCTCTGAGAGAGTTACAGAAGTTGAAAAGAGGCAGTCGGGGGGGGTGGAAAAATCACTTTTTGGTCAAAAACAGACTTCTAGTCTCAGTTTGGAGAATGTCTTATTCCCCCACTACCTTCCTCAGGACATAGACAGTCGTACATTAAAAAACTATCCAGGAACTGTCAAGCCTAACGTACAACAACTCTCACTCGATGTTGCAAAGGCCTCTTCTCCCATCAGGCATTTGAGAAGTGCTTGCTATAGAAGTAGTCGAGGTTGTTCTCTTGACCAATTAGTCATACTTCCCCTTGCAATTAGGCTCACACTTCCTGCCTGCCTGGACTAAATCCTCCCGAGAATCAATTTGCTACGCACGTTAATGGCAATAGCGACGGAGCAGAATGGGCGCTTTAGTCGCACTATTCTGAGCAGCTACTCACAAGCTGTGCACCTTGAGCTTGCTTTAAACAAAGAAAGTTTTGGGATCTACTTAAATCCAGTTATCCTTAATCATGCCCATCTTGATCCAGCAACAAAGGCATCTACTTGTCTCTGGGTGCCTCCTTTACTATGCTTTCAGGAAGTCAGTGATATAAAGGTGTGGTAAAGTCAAATCGGAGAGCAGCACTTGAGATATAATACTGAAATATGGGCCAAAAGGAAAGAAAAAAAAACTTCCAGGATCTACACTGGAATACCTGTTTATAAATATTACTTTTAAGATCGCATAAATCACATACTGTCCATTGTCCAAATAAAGACTAACCAGGTTAAGTGGAGATGGAAGAGTCAACTCTTAAAGAAGAGACATTGAAACCAAAACAAAGTTGCTGGTTACAGACAGTATTTACAGTGAAGCTAAACAAGGCTCTCACTATTCCCGTTTACTAAATCCTCCGTTACCCCAAACACGCCGGAGGTACCACTGGGGTATTAGTGAACACCTAACCGACCATATCCTCAAAACACTCATGCAAAGAAATACTACCATCTTTACAAAAGGGAAACTGAGGCACAGAATGCTTCACCACATATTTGTTACGTGATTTTTGTGACATCTTTTCTAGCCTTTTAGAGGCTTTTTAATTTTTATCAGTGGCAGTAATCTACACTGTTTATTCATCACATAGCTCATGCCTATTCACTATCATGCACTCTCACAAAAACCCACTAAGTTTTGGTGGGAAACCTTGACATTGTCTCCTTTCCCATATCACACCATAATTACCTTCTATGCAGTGTACGGAACAGCTCCATCCTATAAAGAGAGCAAACTAAGAATTTATTTACTCCTAATGAATCAACAGCCAAATTCTAAAATTCCTTATATGATACTTCTACTCTCAAGAGCCTTCAAACCCCAAACTCTACTTATTAGAGGTCTACACACTGTGAAATTAATACTTTATGCAAATATTACAGGAACTCAGAGTGCTCTGTACCTGAACAGGCTGAAACTGGTCCTTGGGGATGATCTCCCTAGGCTGCTATAACAACGTATACAAAGAACTGATGGAAGATGAGCAGGGAAGCTTGCTGAAATGACCTTGAAAGGGACACCTTAATACATCCAGAGAGGACTTGAAATAAGGAAGTTTGGCTCCCATTAACAAGGCTTAATTGTGCCCAAAAGGTTCAACCTATAGTTACTGCTAAGTCTGTCCTTACTACCGACAAGGTCTTAATTGAAAGTTCTTGTAGCCATTAGCATCATTTCTCTGAAATGAGATCTTCCCATTTCTTCTCATGAGATGCAAGCACAAGAAATTAAACAGCAGCATCTCAGGAATCAGGCTCTGAGGCAGCCAATGTATGGGCTTAACTACCCTTTTACTGAAAAGGGGAATCCCATGACAGACTGGATATACTCTTCTGGAAGGGATATTCAGCTGTAACAAGCACCTAAATGACTAAGCATCTTGTAACAACACCACAGAAGTTAGAGAACCTGAGGATCTGAACAGCTCCTCCATTCAGGCAAAACAAAGTAGAACAATCCTCTTATTTGGGCTGAAAATGCTGAATGAGAAAGTTCACTCATCAACCACCCATTTGATGCAAAACAAAGCAGAATGCCCTTTAAAAGGCAGACCAGCATTTCTGGCTACATAAACTGTCCAGACCTTCTTGAACACAATATGGGAAAACACACACAATTTCAGTATTGCGACTAATTGCTACTGCTGCTTAAGAAAGCTTTTCAGTTTAGAAAAACTGCACTGATCCAATAATGTTAAAGCTAAATCAAACCATATATCACAACTCATGAAAGCATTTCTTAACGGGTTTGACCATTCAAATTCACCTCAACTACGAAAAGCACAACGACAGAGGCAGGAGAATGGAAGAACAGAAATACTCACCTTCTTGTCTCTGGTCCTTACTTCCCCATAGAAATCTAGGGCTTCTTGAGCCTTTAAAAACTTGCCTCGATGTAACAAATATGCACATATCATTACACCAGTTCGTCCCTTTCCAGCTTTACAGTGGATTGCTGCAACATGATTGTCATCCTCACTTAGCCATTGGTCAAGATCTTCACAAAAAGGTTTGATAAGCTCTAGCTGTGGTGGGTTATGGTCTTCAAAAGGGTACTGTGCAACTGCAATGGGAAGAAACAGTTTATCAAAATCTCAGAAGAGTATTTCAGCAAGCTCAACTAGACAGGTCAACTTTCTGACAAGCATGCAAAAAATTAACATTCTAAATAAAACCCATCTTATATATAGATATGTAAATGCTTTGAATCCATGGTTATTCAGCAACGCACTGCATATTAAATGCATCACAGACATTTCTCTAGTAATAAATAAGCAAGCATGCTGCTACATGAAGAGACTATTTTACACAGTGGTACTGAGTGGCATATGCTCCAAATCTTACATCATGAGTTTCTTGGAATTTAAGGGTGTATTGGCACAAAGAAAAGCCTTGTGCAAATACATTACTCTAGCAGTAATTGAGCTACTTGCTCAGAGAAAACAGGGCTAGACCTCACTCACTGATCAGACAACAGGAATTTCTCCGCAAAAATTCTGAGCGCAGTTGGCTCTACAATGGGGACAAACTCTCAAAATTTTCTCAAAGAAGTTTTGAAAAGAAACAGTAAATTTCATATTTAAAAAAATGGTAATCAGAAAAAGAATCTCATGTAAAGCACCTGTAGCACCTATGGATTTTAAATGTCAAGCCACCTAATGAAGTTGTCTTTTATATATATGCGCACACACACACAGTTTCCATCTAGAGATGTAAAGAATTTCAAGTTAGTACGCAAGAAATAAAAGAAAAATTCAAAAAAGGCAAAAAATAAGCAATAAGCAGACAGAAGCACCCAAAAACAAACCTCTGCCTGATACATCAAATAAAGTGCCAGTTAATGCCATGCCGATTGACAGTATTACATAAAGTTATACTGGTCTGCTTAGGGGAATTGCACTACACAAAGTACACGCCCCAATTCTTGACTGACAGACTTGGGATCTTATAAGATCCAGAACTTTTAAGTCTGGTCCATTTAAATATTCTCAGCTAGAAACACCATTTCCTTTTCTGGTCTAAAAATGAATACATTTCATTTTTTGGCAAGTGTTTGTATTTGTTTTGTAAGTACTACTCTCTTGTCATACACGCAAGGCTCCTTTTGATGAATCCCCAAGGACTTAAAAGAGCAGAAGTGAGAGATGAAGTTATGGAACTGCTAAATCACTGTAGCAGAAGTCTGAAGCCTTCTGGAGGAAACTGCAAGGACAGTTTATTCACTCACAGTACAGACCGTCCGCTTCATCTTCTAGGAGACCAAAAAGGGAAGCCTGATAGAGTGAACAATCTTCGTTAAAGAAGAATCAAAGCTTAACGAATATGAATATACACTAATAAATTCTTCCACATGGAAGATCCTAGGACTCCCAAAAAAGATCACTGCATGTCAAGTTACACAGACTTCACATTTTGCAATAGATGTGGAGAAAGGTGGACTTTACTTAGAAACTGCTCAGAAAATAAACCATTCAGGAGGTGCTCCAAATTTGTCTCTACCAGTTTGATTCTACCTTAATTACATCCAACAAGGTTGCTGTGAAGAAGAGACACAAAGCAGTCCTGGAAGAACAGCCTGAAAAATTCCAAGTAGCAATAGCTTGTTGAAGATGCCCTCCAACTCAAACCTTGCAGGACTTTCTGCAAAGAGTAAATGAGCCTGTAAAACGGGTCCCCTGCGATGATGCAGAAGGATTAAAAGTCAGGAAGCAATCTTGGGAAACGTTAAGCTGCATAGTCTTAAGCTTAGAGGAGACAGGCACTCCATGGATTAAGGTTCCTAACACTGAAGCATACAGCAAGGGGGAACTGCTCTGACTCCACGCTCCAAGCACCTAGAAACAGCAAGAAAAATCTCAAAGCACATAAGGGAAAAAAAAAAAAATTGTAGCAAAGCAGAGGCCAATTTCCAGCATGGAAGTACTTCAGAAACTAAACAAGCCTTAGTCAGAAAGCTACTGTCCAAAGAGAATGAAGACCTTTCAGTGTCTGGTTTTGAATTTGATGCAAGAATCTCCAGTTGAATACTGAACTACTATGGGGTTTCATGTTAAGCATACAAATGAGAAGTACCCTGGAAATTAATTCACTTCAGAAGATTTTAAGTACAACTGTTCTTCTGCTAAGGAAAGAGAAGTTCTGAGTCACATATTTGGTTATCTAAGGTAACTAATTTGGGGATGAAAAGGAAAAACGAAATATGTAGCTTCCTACAACTGTGTTGTCTTACACAGAGGAACTGTGAAAGGTTCTGTCAAAGAAACAGCATTTTGGGATGCAATTGACAGTGAAGGAATCTGAGCACCTCCGTAATAGAAAGCATAAATTAAAGCAAGCATACATTGTGGACATGATGTTAGAGGCTTGTCCTTTTCATTTACACCTCTTCTCCTCTTACACAAAGAATTGCTCAAGTAGATCTTAAAATACTTTTTTCTGGCTTGTGTGTATTGAGCAGGATTTCAGGACACTGCCATTCAACATCATAAGAGCGTATGAGGAGCAAAGATGACTTCAAAAATGAAAATTTCAGCCCCTCTATATTCAGACATTAAAGCAACCAATTACATTTTGGTCATGTTCTAAACAACCTCTTCAAAACCAGAAGGACTTAAAGGAGGGGGAAAAAAGAAAAAAAAAAAAGCCAAGCCCTTGCTATCACCTAGTATTAACCGGTAAGGCCAAAATTCATTCATCTCCTGTAATTACTCCAGAGTGTACGCACAAGTACTCCTTATCTACCCACCCATTTTAAAGCACGATGTGAAGAGGAACTACAAGCTTCCTATGCACAGAGATGTTCCTCTGCACAAAGAATAAAGGTAAGTCTGTACTTATTACCTGGGGAGTTAATACTGACAAAACAGGTTCCTCAGTCTCCACTCACCAAGGGTCTGATCAAAAGTCTCTCATCCACTTGATGGTCAGACAATGCAAAAGGACTAATTTCTAGGAGGCCCTAAAGGTTTCCCCACAGGTTCTGGTAGCTTTGCAAAGTGTCCAAGAACCAACTTCTCTCAAAGAGGGAATTTTTTTTTTTTTTAAAGCAACTGAAGACTTGTTCCAGATCTTCAAAAAACTTATATGAACAGTGACAGTGGCTTAGCAGCGTTGTCCATCTTTATTCCAACTGATACTACTTCATTAAAAAAGGGCTTTCCTCTAAACTTCACAGCTGAATTTTACAATAAGTTTGCCCATCAAATTAAACAAAGACCTCCATATAACCCATTCTGCAACAATTCTTGAAATCAGTAGATTTTTATTTGATAACCCTATTAGGCCTTGATCTAGTTAACTGCCAGGATCATACTTTTTAGAAAGCATCAAGAACAGCGCAAGTTTCTCTAATGAATCAGAAGTTATTTCACACCATTCCTCACTCCCAACTCTCCTACATTACTATGTAGCAGCTTTACTTATTCCTTCATTCAGAAATTGAGAAATTTAGAGATGAAAACACACACTAGACAATGCAAACATACCTCTGCAGTTAAATTTGGCGGTGTCATAATGTCTTTCAGCACATCTAAAAAGAAAAAAAATCAGATGAGAGTTCAAGACAAGTCTCTTAGGCACTTCTAACATCTGTCACACCTTGAAACATACAGATCAACATAAAAAAAATTCCCCATATTCCCATCACCCTTATGATTTAAAACTATGGCTACGAGTTACAGGCAGAAATCAAACTATTTTGCTGCAGATGCATTAAGCAGCTCAATGAAATATCAGTGATCCTACCGGAAAACAATTACTTACCCTATGATAACTGTGGTCCATCAGTATGTTTTAGTCAGTGTGGATCTCAATGTAGACATTAATGCAATACAATATAATTTTTAACAGAATAGTGTTACTCCTGCTGCCCAAGCAGAGTTATGCTCCCACAAAAGCACATAAAGAGTAGATGGCTGTGACCTTCATCCAATTGACTCTGAGCTCAAACCACATGTCAAGAGACCTCAAAGACAACATGGATCCCTACAGGTAACTAACAGGCATCACTGAGTAATATAATGAAGAATATCACTTGTATCAAACAGCGATTGTGATATTGTTCTCTCCAACGTGGCATATGTTCTTGAAATTAGGTCAACTCAAAACAAAAAAGCAAACAAAAGAAAAAAATCGGGCCAGTCAGCATGTTTCCTCCACACAGATTCTGGGAACAGGCACACTGCTGAAGACTCCAGAGTTGCAAAGTCTATCTTGCCACCCCGTAAGAGACTCACCGTAGCTAGCTAACAGCAAAGCAAAACACACTGTATTACTCATGTACAAGCTTCAGTAACCAGGTATAAAGATCAGTAGGGCTCCAATACAGCCAAAATGGCATGCTTTAAGGAAAATACCTAAATCAGGTGCTGGGAAGGTAGGGGGAAAGAAGCCAGGAACAGGAGGGACTCTGCAATCTTTGAGTTGCTCTCTGCAGGAAAGATGATGTGTCCCTACATGATGCAAGTGAAAATGCAGTTCAGAAAGGAAAAAGAGAATAATTCTTCCTCAAAACAATAGGACTCTAAATTGGAACAAAATGATTGGAAATCATTTCAATAGACAAAACATGTCTAGGTCTTCTGGCCCAGTTATAACCTACAATTGTCATAGGGTTGAAATACCAACAACAGTTTCAGGACTGGTACCAAGTTATCTTTTCTTAATATAGTATGTTATGACCGCAGTCTTTGGGGCCGTATAGGGCTTACTTGACACTTTCAGACATGCAAGCTTTTAGAAGTCTACTTTCATGACTGTTCCACGTAACTGGAGCCACACTTGCATTGCATCCAGCTTTGTCCAGACTCATACACTGGGGAAAGAAGCCGATCCTCTAGGATTGCTCGTGCGCTTTGTGCTTTCCTTTCTCTGAACTTCAGAGCTATCTCCAGTCTAGCCTTTGCTATGAAAAAGTCTGGCCAGAGTCAGTCTCTATAGCTCTGATCACATCGCTGACAATTTTTGTGGATCAGAAGTGATACAGCACAGGTTGAGCTAGCAGATGGAACTCAAAAATACCCCAAAAGCCACAACAAAAAAAGTACTTGTGCTTGAGTCTTCAAGAAGAAAGATTAGATAGAGTGCATACGCCCAAGATGTAGTCACCACACCTGGAAAAGCCATCAGCCATGCTGGGCAAAGGACTGCTATAAGCTAGTCAGCATTTGAACTTTGGAAGTTGAGCTGCTAGGAAGCAAAGCAGTTAACACAAAGCATCTTATCCAACTGTGCTCTTCAACAAAGTTCCCTTCTTCCTTCTAAAGAAGCAAGCAGTTCAAAGGAATGGTAAGAGATGAAACTCCTCAAAGCATAAAAATTCACATATGGGCAAAACAGCCTACAAATTTTAAAGTTTGAGAGAATAGCAACTAGGATACCATAAAGGATAAAAAAATAATAATTTTGTTGATACCAGGGATAGAAACTGAGCACAGAACACAGCCATACCACCCTTTAGGCCCTCATATGGGATCTGTACGCAACATGGGGCAAATGCAGAGCCCCAGACATTGCTGTACAAAATAGACTTAAATACTCCCATCTCATTACATAAAACACATGTATGCCTACATTAGAGATCCCACTGACACACAACTTTGGGTGATAAGCGTTTCCCTCATTTAGCATTTGAAAAGCATTTGTAATACAATTAGAACTGTAATACAATTAGATCTCCAAATGAAACTTGAACTCCCCCTCCCCCCCTCCAAAATTCTTGTAACCTGTGAGCAGGAATTATGGTAGCAAGTTTAAAGCAACTCAGATCTTAACTGCTGCCAGCTGGACGCCTTTCCGATTATAACCACAGTCTCACTGCTGGCAGGACTAAAGGCTACGGACAAGACAGCAGCCTGTGCCAAAGCCCAACCACATATACACAGATATACAAAATAAGCACACAAGAAAATCCTCGCTGTTCATTACAGGTCCTTCCTTTAACTACCTGACTGCATGAAAGACAAAGAAGTATACTTGAGAAAAATGGAGAAGCAGCAACTACAGTGGAGAAGACCACAATCTGGGGATGTGAGAGTCAGAAGATGAAAGTGAAAGACTGTGTTAAAATATAGAATATAGAGGAAGAGCAAAGGGTTCAAGGCACACATGACAAGAACGTAAATGAGGAACAAAATGAGATTACGTGCTCAAACATTCACTAGGAAGTTAAACGCCAAGATGTTAGGCTAAGGTGTTATTGACATCACTTAGGCATCAGTTGAGCAAGAAATGTCTCCAAATCCTTTTAGATGAAACTGCTCAGTACACACATTATTAGAAACTTCATATAAAAATGTTCCCTTAAGGGAACTCAAACACCACGCCAGCGTTTGATACAGTTCTGAACAATATACTCACATAACCCCCGCCCCACAAACGCCTACCTCCTCCTTTTAAACACAGAGAAGAACTCGATTATTTGCAAAAGATCGGCTTAATCTAAAGAGCTGCTGTTCTCTGAAGTACCTCAAGGCTGTAATTTCTTCCCGTCTCATGAGCAAACATTGCACCAATTCACCTAATGGCATTTATTTACCTAATGTGTACAAATTTTGCACACGTAAGGATAAAGAGGTAGCCTGGGCTCTCTAGCTGGAGATACAAAGTTTACAAGTCATGCTTTCCAACCTATGGAGTAACGATTTGAATCTTCACTTTTGAGTAATCCTTGTTTTGGGGAAGAAAAAAAAAACCCCACGCTTGAAAAGTATGTTTTCTCTTGTGAAAGTTTTCATCTGTGGGTTAATACAGACATTTCGGGAAGTTCCTCTCAAGACTGTATTAAGTTAGCCACAAGCAAAACTGATGCTGTAGAAGAGGGTGTTGCTTGCACTAACAACTGGAAAGAATAAATTGAGACTTTTACATAAAGAACTTGAAGACAAAACGCTTTGATACACCTGAACAAGGTCTTTGCGCAGTTGAAAAAATGTGCATCAACAACGCAAATAAGAAAAGCATTTGTCACATCACAGCTCTTTTCATTTAAAAACCCCAGAGCTGTATTGAACTCTTACTTTCTGATGGAGTCCAGAAGTCAGCACACAGTAACCTATTTGTTTTTGCTTCCCTGTTTTTACCTGTCGCCTTCTGAGCCAATTTCAAACGACAAGCTCAGTATCAAGCAGTTCAGCAATCTCTGATCTTGTAAGCGATATCAGAATCATACTTCACTGAAACCGGAGGCTGAACCCAGCCCTAAGAAGCAGGCGGAAATTAAGTTTTATCTCTGCTATTCCACATTATTCTCCCTAATCCAAGAACCACCTATAGAGAGGCTTTAGGGAAGGACTAGGACCAACAACGTTAGGTGTTAGACATTGTGGCTCTCTATCAGTGAGCTCCAGAAGACCTTAGAGGCGAAAGATATCCAGAAAGTGTTCTCCCTCGAGCTGCACACATAGGCAAAAGCAACCATCAGCTATTCCAGGAAATATTACTCTTTCCACCCAGGAATGCCACCAAGATATCATTTATTGAAAAGCTATATTAAAGAGCTTTCTGGATAGCTTCTAGGCTGGAGAAGGTAATTTTGTTATTGAGCCATATCAAAGTTGTCTAATTGCTTAATTTGAATGAATATTTTGGTTACAAATCCTTGTCTGTCCCATCCCACTCCAGCCTTCACAGACAACTTTAAAAATTTAAAACCAGACATCCATTTCTCAGTTTCTAGTATCACTTCACTTCAGCATCAGAAAACAGATTTGCTGATGCATGATTCTTTAACTTAGAGGCATATTTAAATACTTTTTTTTTTTTAAATCACAGATTACAGTGCAATACATTTCTTGTATTTCCATACTACAGTAATTTTTCTATTAATTGAAGATATTTAGGAATTAATTTATTTAAAAAGCCTTAACAGTTCAGAGAATCAAAAAATCTTACACTTAAGACTTTTTTGCAAAATGAGGGGTTAAAATAAAAAAAAAAGCAGAACCTATTCTTCAATATCAGCTGACATCACCAAACCATTAGGTACAAAAGAAGTTAGGCCAAGAAAATATATTAAGGCAACCAACGAACAAAAAGAATTTCCCTTTTATTTAACAAGAACAGTTTTTTGCATAACTGAATTTGCAGAGGGAAACATGACACTTATAAAAGCGGGAAACCATAAAGCTACTCATTGGTGCAACAGCTTATTCAAAGCAACAAATGAGGACAGCACAGAACAGAAGCAAAGGACCTGGGTACTGATACAGTTCTACAAAAAAAAAAAAAAATTACAAAAGAAACAGAAAATACTCATTTGGCAATTTCTTCACTGAAGACATTAATACATTCACAGAAAGCCTGCTGTGAATTACTTTTCACTTTTTCATCACATGGTACAAGCTCTAGATGGGCTGGATGCCAAGTCATTTAAAGGCGTTCAAGTAACATGAATATACGCCAGCATTTCATTTAACCTTACTCAGCTTCACTAAATGAAGTAACAGCGCTCTCAATCAGGCTTAATTGTTTTAAGAAATCTGCAAAACATCTCTAACTCCGCTTCAGTACAGGACCAAGCCACTTTCACTCGTAAGCTATTTTTAGAATTATTGTGGAAAGTGCATCTATAAGAACATACTTACAGATTGTATATCTTGTAATGGTTTTTATGCTTTGAATCCAAAAACCTTAAAAAGAAAAAAGAGAAATGAATACATTAATACACATTGCACTAGCGACCTTAATTCGCAGCATCATTAAAACATCATCCAACATCGGCAGTTTTGCCTCCCAAGTTCCAGCTGGCCCTGCAGTACCTCAAAGTCAAGGAGGCATCACGCTGCAAACCTTGCTGCTACAGACACGCCATTAGCATGAATAAGACTACTTATGCAACTGAGGAGACCAAGATCTGATCTGCAATTGAGATATTTACCGTATGCACCAATCTGGGCTGCTTTTATAAGAGATCTGCGCATCAATATATGAAGCTGAGGCAGGGCTGTTTATTTTTACAGCAGAAGGTCATCAATTCCATGAAGTATCTGTAAACAGTTACTTCCAATTTAATCATCTGTGCAAAATATTTTACCGCAGTGGTATTTCCGATGGAAAAAACGCTGTTAAAATTACTTATATATAACAGCAGTCAGTTAAAACAGCCACATCCATTTACTTTTAAAAAGAGGTTTTTAAGAGAGCCATTATTAGCCACTGAAATCTAAGCACGGTGCCAAACGATATTCTGGGTTCAAAAAGAACGAGCGAGACCACTCCACTTTTTCACACTTGCACTCGTGTCGTTTTTATGCCAACTTTGCAACAAAAACTTCCCATACAGAAGCCTCCGAGAGCCAAACTGCAAACATGATTCATCAAAATTGCCATGATTATATATGATGTGTCACCTGGCAATGTTCAAGAAGAAATAACATACAAATGTTTACACTTAACATCATCAACAGTGTGTATCTGCACATCAGCCAGAAGGAATTTAATTAGCCATGACAGAACATGCTGTTCGAATTGAAAAGAAACACTAGCTGCTAAAATCCTGGAAAGCTCAAGCAAAAACAAGCTCTGGTTATCAGTCATAATATTCCAGAAGAACCTAGAAGAACTTTGTGGTTAAATTGATGCGTTAAAATAAGAACAGATGTGAACGCTCCTCCTGCAGCCCTGAACACGAGACTCCAATTTCATCTGCAAAACTATTTCACAGCTACCACTGGCGCCCCTGTTGGCAGACCGAGAGAGATTAAGGAGCACGGGGGACATGGCAATTTATCCCAGGAGAAGTCCCCCACTTGTTTAAAGCGCGTTGAAGAGCTTCTGCCAACGATATCCGCAAAGCTAAGTATGAATTTTCACGCAAGCATTTCTCCGAGGACTAAATTCCACGCAAAACCTTTCAAAGTACAAGCAACAGAAGACAACCAGCAGGCAAGATTATACTTCTGATACAATATTACCAGCAAATTCATCCAGATAGCAGCTATTCAGGAAAAGTTCGCTGGCATATCCCCATGGCTCGGAACCAACAGCTCCAGATTTCAAACGCACTGAATTTCCGCACAAAAACCTCTTTGAAAAATCCCAGGCCAACAATAAAAAGACTACAGAAGCAGACGAGGACCTGCTGATTACTACAAACAGGCAGAATGCTGCACAATTTTGTTTTGTGCATTTTGGGGTTTTAAAATATGGGACAACATTTACACCGTTTTAGCATCCAGATCCCTATAGCCACTTAATTTACACCTCTTCGTATGTTCATTTGGTTGATGACACTCTTAGGCTATTGCTCAGAAAGACAGACGTTTCTTTTGACCAACACTGTGTTTATGGACAACTTGAAAATAATGGGTAGTAGTTCCCTTTCAAAAGCCCAATTTACACATTATATCACACACTTGACCAGGAAAACCAAGAAAACGTGTTTTCTTTCATACACGAGCAACTGAAATCGATACTTTGAACTGAGAAGGACCTTCAAAGACTACTGCATGTTATTATTAATTTGGTTAGGCTGATATAATAAATTAAAATTTCCCATCCAGGGCAAATCACAGGCTCCCTGCTTGGATTCTTCTCCTCTGAAGCGAACCTAGAAATCATTCTTGTTCCAACTCTCGTTCCAACAACGATGGAGTCCATCGGGGACCAATAATAGCAAATAGCAAATGCAGTGTCCAGGTCATTAATTGGGGGGGGGGGGGGGGGGGGAAATCGCTCTGACAGCCAGTAAAGAAAGTTGGGTAGATAATCTGAGTTCGTGGAAGTTTATTTTGTGCATAACCTGTTTCCAATGATACCAACCTTGCAGTCAGAAAACACAAGTTCATGACCTCATTAGCAGAGTGCCTACATCTCCACTGGGGTTGTCACAGTATCTACAGATTGCTAGGCTGGAGCTCACCAAGATGACCAGCTCTGGAAGTGACTTCTCTTTCCTGCAGCGTGACAAGGTCACTGCTGCAAAAGTGGTCAAATCCAGACTCTGACATTTTCGGTACTATTCATGGATAGCAAGCTTCGTCACGACGGTTAAATATGCAAAAATGAAACCCTCTCAGATTCATCTGAATCTATCTGCAGCTGCCTAAGGAAGTCACAGCCTCCAGATTACTTATTCTCAGTCGAAGGTTACAATTCCTCAAACTGTGGGAACCGAAGAGCGGTCTTAACTCAGTTCAGTACAAAGCTGGACGAAACTAATTGCCAGTATAATACAAGCACAGCTAATTCTGCCTGACGATGATGAGAGGCAAGTCTTTGCGGCATCTCAAATCGGGGAGCAGCATCTCCTTGCCCAGCTACAGCTTCTTCTAACATTACCGCATAATCACACCCCGACTGCAGCATCCCTCCATCCCCAAAACCAAGTCTCTCCGAGAGCTACTGAAGTTAAGACCTCTGAACGGCCAAGCTCTCAAAAGCCTCACAAGTGACTTAAAAACACAAACCCAGAACTTAGGATCCTCAAAAACACTAGCACTTGGCAGCTGCTTCCTCTCAGTATTTAATTTTTAATGGAATCCCTCATGCTACACGTTCCAGGTAGGATGTTAAGTAAACAAATTAGAACTATGCTCTTAAATTGCTCAGCACACCGCCCAAAGTCGTATCGCGTATATCAGAGTAGATAATTTGAGGTTAAAAACAAAACTGCAGGTTTTGACAAAATGTACTATAAAATGCTGCCAGCAGGAAGGAATTTCAGCTGTTTTTTCTCCTTTCCACAGTTTTTAAAACACAGCCAGCTGCAAAAGCCTTTATCTTAAGCCCCCTTTGCTACTTTAAAACCCAATTAACTTATTCAAGCACTTCATTTATCAACTGAATAAGAAAGGATATGGGCAAACATATATTCTGAAATCAGCTATCTAAGGAAACTCTCAATACTGTATGGAGAAGAGAGCCTCAGATCCACATCTTTCTAAAACCTAAAAACCTGCTGTTATTCCAATGTAATTGGCTGAGGTCAAAGTTTCACCTGGAAAAGCAGATTATATGAATTTGAAATCAACACAAACAGCAGCTGGGTCTAAAATCCTTGAAAATGCTATTTCTGTTGCTTCTAACAAGATAATAAGGCTATAAGGAATCAACTTTGCCATTTCTAAGAGTCAGATCACATCTTTCTTGGCAGTATGTAAATGAGTGCAGAAAAAGCTACCTAAGATTTAAATAAATAAGTTAAGAAAAAGTTAAGAAAAAGAAAAAATAAAGCCTTACCTTACTACATCATCGATGTTGTTCCGGTATACTCCTTCAAGCCTCTCCGCCGGAAAACCCATAGCAATTATGTTTGGATAAATATCTGAATATGCAAGTTAGGGAAACATTTGTAAAATAGGTGGAATTACTACAATAGTATAAAATGGACATCAATAAGATATGTTTATATACTCCTGTTCCAAAGTCAGAGCAACAGCTCAGAGCAACTCCCATATGCACTCAATTCAGCTTTATATACGAAGTAATAAGGGGACTTTTCAATAAAAGTCGAGAAAAAACTTGGGAAAGCACATCAGTAGGGCAACTTCTCAAAAACCAGTATTTTGACCATGGCTACTGTAATAGAAACCTCCTTGCAATTCAGGAACAGATAAGTTATTAGAAGTGTGTACTGTTGGACAGTCGATGCTAACATCAGTTAGGAAGGCAATCCGCCAGAGAAGTAAAATCAAATAGTCCACTGCTTATCTGATAAATACTGGTCTTCATCTACAGTTTCTGAACGACACGTTAAATCCAATGGGAATGTATTTTATTAAAGCCTTGTGTGACTGAATTGCAAAATGTTCCAAAATAAAAAGCTATGGAAAAGCCCCAGATGATCCCAAAAATATGTATGCCACACACAACAGCAAAACAAACAACAGATCTGTATTTCAGGCATGCAAGCCTTGGCAACGCTACACAAACAATAATGCTTTTACCAGTTTCCATGATTTCTACATACTGGACCATGATAGCAGCTGCTAAGGTAGCTCTGAATGCCCGAATGTATGACACTTCACTAAATGGGAATTTAGAGACTCTGAAAAGGATTTTATTTCAAAATACCCCAATCCCCTATTTCTGGCCAAAATTTCTAATTATTTATTCTGAACTACCTGTATTTCACACACCATAAAGCAATATAACCTGAGGTAAAGAACTTAGCAAAAGCACCTCTTTGCAAAAAGAAAAAAAAGGCCAAATAAGAAAATTAAAAGTTCAAGTCCCGAGCAGACGTGGCAAAGAACGCACAATTAATTCCCGGGCAATGATTAGTATTTATTTTCCCAGCAGTGTCATGATATACTGATTTTTTTTTTTTCAACAGAGCTCCCAAGAAGAAAACACTCCGTTGTAAAGATTATTAGAAAAAGGCAGTGTAGTGAAGCAGCTTCGCTGAAAAGCAAAACAGAAATGAAACTAGCAGCTTGGAAACAGGCTGTGCCCAACCGCATTAACATACTCCTCCTCAGCCTAAGTTTAGAAAGAATAAGAACAAAAGCGCAGCAGCGAGGGTGAAGTCGGCCCCGCCGCGAACAAGGGGGTTGCAACAGGACACGGCCAGAGGCGCCTTTTCAACCTAAACACGGTACGATCCCAAGCACGATTTTTAGTTTTACGATGAAAATATCAGCAACGTAACTGCATGCAGAGAGGTAATCATTAGGCTAGAGGAAACTGCAGCAGCTTCCAAGAGAGGAATATTCAAGTTATTTGTACGCAAAGAAAAACGTGAAGCAGGGTACACGCTACACTAACTACTTTGCTGTCCCACTGCAGAATTCCCATCAATCCATCCAAGTACTTATATCAAAGCAGCACGGACTAAGTTCAAGACCTCTGTATTTATATAGTTCATTAGCCAAAAGACTTAAGAAGGCAAAAAGTTTTTAAGAATTGGCTACACAGAATTACATTTTCTACCTAAAAACTGAATCTAGCATTTACGGTGTAGTAAACTGAGCATTAAACCGAGTATTAATGGACATTACTCTATTTGGACTAACCGAAAGACAATTTAGGCAGACGGTAATTAGAACAAAAGCTTTTCAGACATCCAAATATATGTAGTCACCTTAAATACAAATACTGCAAGGGGTTTTATGACTGGTTTCCAATTTACTCTGAACTTGCCCAAACCCTAAAAAAAGCTTATCTTGGGGAAAAAAAAAAACCCATTAAGTTGCTTAACTTTCAGAGCTTGCGATAATTTCAGATACTATCAAACCACATAAATCTTAAACTTTGAACTTCATTCTGAACATATTTCACTCTGCAAGCAGCCCACACCTTTTTGTCAAATTAGTAAAAGGTGCCATATAATTAGCTATGTATTTACTATTTTATCAGTTATTACTTGCCATAAGCATAAGAAACCAGTTATAAATCATGTACACCTGCTCTATGCCTATCACTTAACAGTGCATTACCTGACTTGCAGCTATCGCTCCCCTGTTCCTGATTTCCAAAGCCTGCATCTACTGCCAGTTTCAGAGTATTTGCTCAAAGGTACCTCCATCTGCGTCCTGCGCTCAGCAGCAAGGCTATAAAATTACCATAGCAAAATAATCCAATCTATTAGCCTGTTTTACACAGCGCTTCTCCACAAAGGGCAGGCATTTACGCTAGCAACACGGGTAAAATAAATTCATTTCGACACACCACATCGAAACCCAAGCCTTTGCACCAAAACAAAATCCAATTTTAACTGTAATTTCACCCATGACGCAGATGCCCAACCTTCACAAAATTACCACCTAACTCGCTCAATTTTGTATTTACAACAGCGAGCTCTACTACGCATTTTCCTCGCATATTTGAGACGGCAGCTTACGTTAAGGTGCTTTCCTTGTGCTGTTCGCTTTTAGTCTAAGACAGGCTAAGGAATGAGACACTTTCCAGGATTCCCAGCTGGTACAAGATGGAAACGAGGCAGGCAAACACCAGGCTAAGGGAACAGAGCATCTTAGCAACGGTATTTCCAGTTCGCAGGCTAACAGATTGGTCCAAACACCGAAGCCTCAAACACACGGGCAGAGAGAAAAACTTCTAAAAGAACCAGCGCAGTCTCACGCTTTCGGAAAGCGTGATCCCCTTCTGGCTCCGGCATCTCTTGTGACCCCTCTGCCTTCCCTCCCTCCTCGAGGGCGATATGCTTGCAGGGCATGCAAGCTGCACATGCATTTACTCTTTTGCATGGAAAAAAAACCAGCAAAATCTAATGCTGGAGCTTACCTGTGTGTCAGAAGCACAAGTCAAGTTTTTAATTCGTACCTAGCACTGCAAGAGAAGTTCAGAAAGTGCCAGTGGTAAAGCCAACAATTTTCAACTGGAAAAAGAGAGTACATATCAATCATACTGATTCAATAAAAATACCGCGTGTTCTGAGGTTTTGGAAGTTGAAGAAAACACGATTGTTTTTAAAACAGGCCAAGCAATTTCTCCTCCACCGAAATAAAAGCGTCCTGAAGTACCTTCCTGTATTATCTCAAAGCATTGCACTGGAATGCAATTCGCATGCCCCTGCTGACTCACTCTTCTGTCTGCACCAAGTCGGGCGTTAGAGGACACGGGGCCGCTGCAAGCAAGCGGTCCTCTTGCACAGCACGCGCGTGAACCCGCGGGTTTCGCTTGCACGGGACAAAAGAAAGTGACAGCTCTAGCAAATGCCTTCATATTGCCGGGGAAAGATCACTTTACAGCTTGCGAACACGCGCTTCCGACGAGCACGCTGAAGCAGCTCGTTGCTTGGAAAAACTTTGTTGGTTCGAACAGCTGAAGAATGCTGCCTGCAGTACGAAGCGCTGTAAGACGGAAGAACGGAGTGGAAGAACTGTTCCTGTTTGCACAGATGATCTTAATCTGTGAGCAGAAATAGCAGTTTCATCATTTAATCGTAAAAAAAAAATTGCCCTATAAACCAAACTCTTCCACCCTTTCCCCTCCCCACAAGAGATGCCCAAAAAATCAAGTGCCACATCTGTACCAGCTTGTTTTTTCCTAATGTAATGGAACAAAACACTCCCCCCTAGACACAGCCTGCGATTACTGCATAGAAGAGCATCGAGCAGATTGAGTTACGGGAGCAAACGTCCATGGACCATCCTCTTTAACAAGTTCTCCTATGATCGGGCACGCTCAGTGGTTCAGGGATGTTGCCCTTCTCACCCGAAGAAATTAAAAATGGATTTCCAAAACTGAGATTAAGATACTGCTCTTCACTACCAAGGCAAGATTTCTTACAAGGGAGCTGGGAGACTGGGCTTATGTTCAAAGCAAGAATTCTGAGTCATCATGAAATTGGTAATGATACTGATAATTTTAGAAACCTGGAAGAACTGATGATTTATCTATGTAACAAGCTCATTATCAATTCCAGACCTCGCTGGTTTGTTTTTAGGGACAGGGAAATGAAAACGGATAAAGCCTCAGCCATTTACTGGAGCAGTTCTACAACACTTTCAGGTTAACACGCAAGACAAAGTTAACCAAATCGTCATAAAGTATCAGGAATTTGAAGCGGACTTTCTAAAAAAACCACCATTGTTAACTGCCAAATCAGCTCTTTCTAAAGAACCCCATTTGCAGAAATGGTTTCACTCGCTTTTAAAACACTCATTCCTTTCTCAACCTTGTAAACACGAAAGTTGAGATTTTAGTTAATGATTATAATTAAAAAAAAAAACCTAGGCGCATTGATTCATAATACACAACAGCTGAACACTTAAATGCTGTCCTTTACTCAAGTTCATACTTCTTACTAACTACAAAACAGCATATTCAGCTTTCAACCGAATAAAAACTACAGTACGCTATACCCAAAGAAACTTATAAGGAAAGCACTCAACAGTTTGCTGTTTTAACAATCAAACACCACAATGAAAAAAAAAAAAAGACGCTTCTTCAACATTTAAGACATACCCAAGCAAATAATCCATACGCCACTTTAAGAACATCTCGTCTGTAATCTTGTTTGTAGATTTAACAAGATACCGTTCTTAATCCCCGAAATCATTCCCACATGCTAAAGATGATATTCTTTAAAGTTGCGATGAGAAAAACCCTGGATATTATGCAAATCAGCATTTAGGATCATTTTCAAAAATAGTTGTCTAGATATTCACATTATGCCAAGATCAAATTAAAGGATGCGCAGTACACGCTAATTTTTACTTTAACATATTTATGTAAACAAATGACTATTGTGTTGGTCCTTTAGGATGACTGATTTTTCGCACAAATTCGCTCTTTTCCCTAACAACAGAAGCATGCCAAAAAAACCATACTGAAATATTTCCCAATTCTTAAGTTCTTGAACAGCCACAAGAAAGCTGCAAAAATATACAGCTAAAGCCTTTCCTGTAATGAACAACATTCTCAATTAAAATCTGGAACTGGAGTCAACAGAATTTCTAAGTAACTTTATAAAGTCCCATTTCAAACAAGTATGCATTTAATCCCTTACCCTCACTCCACTCATGAAGGCAGCTATAAGAAAATAACAGAAATCAAATGACCTAATCTTCCTATAAGCATGCAAGAGCATGCTCCGCATAAGAATTTACATATAGATTTGCTTTTTAAACCAACGCTGAAGAGATTTTAAATTAAAGCACAAATAAAAAAACAACTTTCAAACCACTACTCCAAAGGCCTTTATAATCAAAGGCTGCAGGAAGATCTACCAGTCATTAGACCTCAGTTTTCTTTAAAAAGGAAATTTAAAACAAGCTGAATGTTCCAGGACCAGTGAATGATAGCCACTGTTTGAGTTATACTTTGAAGCTAGGACTCCTTTCTGCAAAATCTGAACCTGTCCCCTTCAAACATAAGGACAACAGTCTCATTTTTGTGACCTTCACAGTTTCCAGCTTCTGAATATGAACCTCGTTTAACAAAGAGCCCAGTTCAACTGGTGAATCTACAGGCTGAAAAAAGCTCCGAAACCTGCCAGCAATGCAAATTTTGGTTCCAGTCTAAGCAAGCAAGGTATATACTTATTATAATCTGCTTCTACTTGGCCCATTCCTCCTTTTGTGTGAAAACTGCTGTCGGTTTTGCTCCACTACGTAAGCCTTCAAATTCTTCACCCATCACCAGCCTTGGAGGAAATCAGCCTCTAGCATGGGGTGGTCAAGTTGTCAACCACTACCTAAACCCCCACTTGAGAGCAACGATGAAGAGCGGAGGAACAACATGACTTTGAAGTCTCCGAAAGTTGCTTTGTTCTCTCAATTTGTCCTCAATTTTCAGGAACTTTGACTTCAGTAACCATGCAATGTGGTCTAGCAGCACATCTGTCCTTAACAGCTATGAAATGTTAGCATGCTAACCTCAACCCTTTTAACTCTAGCTTAAACTAGTCCGTATAGCAACGGCAAGAAAAAATTGTTCTAGCTGTTCAACAGCTTGACAGCCTGAAGCTACAGAGAGAGTGTTACTAAAAGTGTCCACACTCCATCCTCAAACAGATTTAAGTGTCCTGACAAATGGCCAAACTCTTATTAGTGCCATTTTCTTGACAGCATCCCTATAAAATAAAGAGACATAGGAAAATATGCCCAGCCAAATCTAGAAAAGTTTCCTAGAATATACACTATTAGCCTGTACACACACATAGCTTATTTAAATAGGCTGTATTTCCATTAGGCAAGATGAAACATAAAATAAGTTTACTATTTTTCTATGACTCTGGATAATCAGGAAGTATAAAGGAAACGAACAGGAAGAAAGTTCTTCAGAGTAAAGGAGGATTTCTTGTAGCCAGCCAGCTGCACTTGCCAACTCTACCATCTGTGCCTTGAAGAACAAGAAAAAGGACCAACTCAGATGCGGCTGAGAGAAACATTTTACGATTTAGAAGAAATGTATTTAACCCCTTCACGCTCAGTATTGCAAGTATAACTTTTTTTTTAATTTTTCGGCTTGTAACATAAATACAGCAAGGTGGGAAGAAGCAAACGGGAAGATGCTAGAAGATGCTATTGCCATGTTGTCTCAAAAACCGGCTATATCCTCAGCTCAGTCCCATCCCATAACGGGGCTGCTGGATCCAGGTAAGCTGACCATATTGCACTTGGGAATTATTCCCAGAGCAACCGTCTCTCCCTTCAGCTCTGTAAAGTATATGAAATGTGTTCTGGGGCTCTCAGCCATATGGAGGCTTTATTATACAGCTAACAGGGTCAAGAAGATTGAAAAAAACATGATCCACATAGTGGGTAGGCACCAAATAAATTTGCAAAACATGGTATCAGCCATCACATAAACTTCACAGCATAAATACAAAAAACGATCAATAGAGAGAGAAGCAGGGAAAAGAATGTTTACTCCACTGAAGAACTTGTTCTGACAAAGACTGAGAAAAAGATGCATTAAACTTCCATTTCAACATGGTTTTGAATCGCAAATAAAGATAGTAAGACTTGCAGATAGTAAAGAAAACAAGCGTGTTGTGAAGAGCTACAAATCCCTCTAAAATAGTTGATGATGTTACAGGACAGAAAAAGAGCTGCCCTCCGCATTAAGAAAAAGCCAAGAATAAACAGCAGTGTAAAAAAGATGCAACAGCGCATGGCATTATTCAAATAAAATATGACAGACAGAACTCTCCAGGGCAAAAACCAAAAAGAGGGCATTAACTTCTTTCTTAATTCCAAGTCAGGTTTACAGCAATGAAAGGAAACATGTAGCAAGTTGCTACAACAATTTCCAGAAGTGAAAACGTGCAGCAATCCACTGAAGAACACTTTTTTTTTTTTTTTTTAATTTCTGCTCACCCTTCTGAAGAGGCTGCATCCCATCTCTTCGTACATACCCTGGCATCCTAACTAGCTAGGGCAAGAAAGCCACAGGAGGCAGAGAGCTGCACCAGTGGCAAAGGACAACCATAGGCAGTAGGCTGAACAGCCAGCTGTCCTCCAGGTAACACCTCTGCTTAGCATATCTTCTCAGTGGGTAGGTAACGCATAAAAGCGGCTCGACTTTCACATCTCAATTTGAGATGTTTAAACTGGCAAATTTGCCTATTTTAACCTACGAAGCAAATTCAACACGAACTCATTCAAGACGAAATATGGAATCTCCCCGGTGCACGTTCTCAGAATGCTGCCACACTTTGCAACATCTCCTTTAGAGAGGCACTGGTGTGTACTTAAGCATATCCTAACCTCAAACACCCACAGAAAAAATACAAGAATTTTATTCAGTGAAAGAATTCAGCGCAGAGAGTCACTACTTTGATATTTACTGACAGGAAGTGAAAAATGGCTCCGTGTCAACTTTATGAAAGTCTGAAAGGACATCCAAAACTTTCAGAGACAAGGGAATTTAAAATAGCTATCAGTCTGGAGGACAAATACGTTGCAGCAAAAAGCTCTGTGAAATGTTAAGTTAAAAAAAAAAAAAAGGATTTATATGAATTTGTCACCAGTAGAAACCTTACCTTCTCCCCCTCCCCCCCCCAGGAGAATATAAAAACAAGCAGCAATACAAGGGAGAGCCATCCTAATAAACTGTTTCTCAATCAGCCAGCCTTGAGTGGATTATATTCATTTAATTCTAATGAGATCTATTGTTTTCCTCCTCTAAATGTTAACACAAAAAGAAAAAAAAAGGACATTACCTCTCTAAGTCACCCACTCAAGAAATTAAAGAATAGAAAACACAACCAGTTCAATTCTATCCGCATACGTATCCAGGCAAGGCAACGAAGTAAGCACAGGCCTCAAAAAATTAATCATGCAATTAAAAGCTATTATACTACATCTACACAAAGGCAGAATTAAGTTTGTAAAGACATTTCTTAAGCACTTCACTACAAAAACCAAATATTAAGCAGTTTTCATGTCGGGGCTGTGAAGCTGGGGCTTCATCTTGAAAGGGAACAACGCCAGCATTTGCAATAATCATCATCCCAAACACACAGCAGTTGAGTTTAAATTTTTAGCTGCACAGCCAATTACCATTTGAATCACAGAGCCCACTACTTTCGCTACATTGCCTAAAAAAATCTTTATTAAGATAACCTAGATTTATGCAGTACGATACAGGGCTTAATTGCATGATTACGTACTTCTACTCTACAGAACTTCTTTCTAATGGCTTCACGGGCGAGACAGTAAGCGAGGCAGATGACTGCAGGAGCAAAGAGGATGCTAGCCTGAATTAGAAACTGGAACTAGGATTTGTTTATATCTGAAATATCAATCTGGATTAACATACGTTGAAAAGCTAATAGCAATCTCTGAATCCAAAGTAGAGTCATCTACCCAGACGGCATTCCTGTTTCAGAAGGGATCGTGCTCTACAGGGCCATGTATGGACATTCCCATGTTCTAGGATAATCCCCCTTCCTACAGCCTAGGAATCACCATCCCAGCAACTCACACGGATGCACAAACTTGCACAGCTTTAAGCCCGAAAATCTTCATAAGAATGACAGACTAAAAAGATCCCACACGTCAGACACATCCTGCAATCACTATTCACAACCCCATACTATAGCCCATTTACACGCCTAAAAAAGCTACGCAATAATTTAATAATTAATCTTCAGTACCCCTCCTGCATTAGGCAAAGTAAATAAACACAAATCATATGCAGCTCCTACTTCAAGATTACTAGTTGGGTACCCAATCTAGAAAAGGAGGGCTTTTAAAGGGAGTTAGTTATGACTAAGGGCAGCACCTGGGTCTGTAACGTCACTAAGAGATTTGATAGCTCACCTTGTCTATTCCCTCCCTTTTTTCCCGTTTGTTAGAACACAGCTATTGTCCCTTAAATCATTATACAAGAACCATTTTCTTGTTGAAACATGTTGTAATGGAACGGTCCAGCCTAAGGCACCGGAATTATAATTTGTCAGTTTACACAGTGTTAATATGGCAACAACATTAATTCATTAAAAATATAATTTCTTTTAAGAAACTATTCAGAAATTCACAACTGGCAAAAGCAGCTTTGTAGCCAGAAACTTAGCATATAAAATTTCAACTTAGCAGTTATTTTATTACTTTCTGAAGTTTAGTTTCAACATGGCTTTACATTTTTCAGCGTAAGGGTTTTCAAAACACATTATTTCAATAATATTATTACTAATGAATATGGTATCAGTTGCTTCCACTACAGCAAAGAAGATTTAGGTATCCAAACCATCCCACAAGGAGAAAAAGGCAAGATACAATCCCTTTGCTTTGGGGGGGGGGGGAGGGGGGGATTAGAAAATTCTCTACTCTCCTACACAGTGTTTTAATGCATCATTTAGCAAATACTAGCTCTCTCCACAGCAGTCACTGTACCTCAAAACCTTTTGGTAATAAAAAAAAGTTCTTAAGAGCCAACTAATCTTTCTGCATGTATTACACTGTGGCAATAAAAGCCATTTCAAGTGTTGCGTAAGCTCCACACTCAAGGCTATATTCTTTCCCTAAATACACTGTAAGCATCTCACGAAGTCAGTGGAAGTCGCATGCAATTATCTTGAGGACAGAAAGGCCCTTAACGACTAGCACAAGTTCCTAGAAAGATTCACTTTCAAAATTCATCAACCTTCTTCAAGGCTGAAGTTTAACCCGGTGTCAACACACGGCCAAGCAACTGCACCGAGGGCTAAACAACGGGCTTAACACGTAGGATTTTCACAAGTGCTCAACACCGACCTAACTGTCCTCACCGAATTCGCTAACCAGCATCAAAGATGATTTTTCAAGGGCCTCAAGTGACAACGCATCGTCAATGTTACGGTAAAAGAGTTAACGAAGACGTACTTTGATTTCTCCTTGAAAATCAGGGCGCTCACAAGCGGTATCTGTTCTAGTAAAACCTGGTCATCCTCGCACTTTATACGGCATTACCCTTTTAACAACGTTTAAAAGAAAAGCTTTGGGCGTTCTAAAAATTATACACGTAACTAAGCTTACAAATAGATATTGATAAAGATCAGCTTCAGTTGTGCATTTTTGTTTTTTTTCTTAAGGCCACTATTTGAGAAAATTTTCATAGGGTAGTCGCATTATCCCTACTCATTTCTCTCCTCAACTGGAAAGGAACATTTAGCCATCCCTTAACAGCAGAGCAACGTGAAACAGAGAATTAGTTTGCAGCTTCTGTTGATTTAGAAGTGTGCACAAGCAGTTATTTTTTAACTTCATGTTTAGCTTGTGCAAACAGTCTCCAGCAACGCCGCACATGGATTAACATTTTCTGATGATGCAAGATCAAGTAGTTCATTATGAAGCCTGAACTATGCGTAAGAAAGCGCAAAGAGACGAGCTACAGTTTGTCAAACATCTTTAAGCCCTTCTTCCAGCAATTACAGGAGAAAAACAGGGCGGAAAGGGGTTGGAGTTTCTTTGAATGGATGCAGAGAGGGTTGCACAGCAGAGCACTTGCTAGTAGGCTTTTCTGTGTGTAGGCTTCAGCTGTCAAACAATGCAGTCCACAAATATGCATGTACTACGGCAATATGTCAACGTGCTTTTTTTAGGATGTGAGGAAAACTAAGGGATCACCTGACCAGCCAGTCTCTAACCTCGAGAGAGAAAATGCATGAAAACAGTTGCATCTATCGACACCTTGCTTTCTCTACCCGGACATTTCAAATATCTTGATCCTTGGTAAGTACAGAAAGACTGATTTTCTTCAGGGTCAGGATAGGTCTACAGCAAGCAGGTAATCGAATCAAACTCTGAGAAGTCCCCAGTCAGCACTGTTTTACTGCCATGTATTTAAATAGATTTCTTCAATGAGTTCAGAGGAAAAAACTGACACTAACCTTCTTGTCCAAAACCCAAGACCTTCCCAGTCTCCCCAAGCAAAACAAGCCTGTCAGGCTCTTAACGTCCCAAAGTAACAAGGTTTATGCCTGAACGAAAAAATATTTTTCTACCAATAAAAAGCGCTGCCAGTTGGTTTCTTCTAGCTCATTCTAAACCTTTACCAAGCCCTCACTGTGCGTGTGTGCAAGAAAACCTTCTCTTACAAAACATTTCACTTCAATTTTAAAATGAAACTATGTATTTTAAACAAATGGCATTCCCAGCTCTAGCTCTATTTTTAAACTCGGTATGTACCTCATGCCTCTAATTCATTTTTGTTCCTGGAAGCTGAGCCATTTTGAGTGAAGTCACATAATTTAAAATTTCATTAAAAATGCAAAAAGCTTTAGGACTGCAAATAGCATAAAGCAGTATGGTATTTTAAGAAACGTCTGCTCACAACTTAAGCTTTCTCTACCTTTCATTATAGGAGACAAACGTATGCAAGATTTTTAAATATAATAGCATCCAGCATCTGATCTTTAATGAATATTACTGCAGTTTATACGACTATATAGGTCATGAGATATCGTGCTCCAACTGAACATCAGGGTAGGCCTGCTCTACCCTCTGCTAAGGCTAGATGGCCATTTTCATGCATAACAGAAGACCTGGAAATACGAGAGAAAGTTTAACCAAAGTTATAACGAGCACAAGAAACGATTATATGAATTTTTTTTATTTCACTTTAAGTAGTTAAGCCTCGCTTGCTAAATTCAGTTATGTATGGACATAAGACACATGCAATCAATGTAAGACTTGCATGCAAGTGTTTTCTCTTTACTGCTCCCTGCAGTGAAATGATCTACAACTGAGCTGCCTAACTTCAGAAATACCAGTCAAAGATCATAGTGCCTCAAAAAAACATAACGGTCATTGCATCATAAAGAAATGCAGACGTCTTAAAAGAAAGCCATTAATCCAAATTTCTCCTCATCCATTTGCAACAAAAGGTATCTAACATCATAAAAACGAAAGAGAAAACCAAATAAATCAGGAATAAATACAGCATCTCAAATAAACTATCAAAAAGCTGATTTAGATATCTCTAGCTTCAGAACCCTTTCCTCTTCTAATTTCTCTCTTTTTTTTTTTTTTAAACCAAGAGGTGCATAAAAAACACTGTCAGAGGGAAGATTTGATTAGAAAAAACTAACATCAATACATTTTTTTTTGTGATTAGTATATACAAATATTTTTATGTTGTACAGGCAAATCTACTGATTTTAAGAAGTCAGAATTTCTCATTCCTAAAATTCTGCATCACCCATGTAAGAAGAATTCTTAGTCAAGTCTTTAGGAACTGCGAGTCCCGTTCAGGAAAGCACGACCTACTCTACCATACATGCATCTGTGCTAGTTTTAAAAAGATTTGACATGGCCCAAAAGAAGAAAAAGAGAGAGACGTTCCAGCCCAGGTCCTCAAAGGATACTTTGGCACTCCAGTACCTAACTTAGCCTGCACTTTGGTGCTCAGATATTCCCTAAAATGCCTTGGGAGAACCAGCCATGACTGAAACGTAAAGACTACAAGTCTTTGTCCCCCTGCAATTCCAAGACATGAACCCTCCCTCAAAGATAGGCGTAAGAAAAGGCAGATCACACATCCCAATTCAAAGAGGAGTTTGGTGATCAGATACCTCACCTGGATTCACATCCTTACTCTAGCAGATTCACAGTAGGATTTGACTCTGCATCTCCTACAGTCCGAGTAACCGTCACTTACTGTTTTGGAAATGCCGCTAACTCTGATCTACTCCGTATAAAAATATTTACTGGAAGAAGAAATTCACACTTCCGTTTCCCACACCCCAGCTAAAAGGCCAAATCACTGGGCTATACAGTTCTGTCAGACTTTCTCCTTGGACAGAAGCAACCACCCTGAAATAACTAGCAATCTCTAACAGAGGATGCTCTGACAGATATGGAAAGCCAGGGGAGCAAAGCTTCAACAACAAAAATCTAGATGCAAGCTTGATTCGGTCTTAGAACTGTAAACTCCAGCACACAGCAAGAAACTTCTCTGAGAAATTAAACACCAGTTCTCCTATCATACACCAAACACCTTCCCAAAGAGCTCATTTAGGTTTCAATCTTTTCCTCTTTCTTCATCTAACATTGCATGGCTGGAAAGCTCAGCTCCAAGCTCAGTCCTCTGTCTACACATATTAGAAATAAGCAGGCTATTTTCCAAGAATTAGGTAGTAACTATTCCATCAAAACCATGCGAAAAGAGCATCTCCATGAAAAGCCTGCACAAAATGATAAAATATTAAACTTCCACTACTGTAGCAATGATGGCCTTCCAGTACAGCCATTATATCATCATGCATGCAGTGTCTTCATTCATTAATTATCTGTCCGAAATGTGCATCTATGAATAAAGAACACCGAAAAACAGCACCCAATGTGAGCATAAGCTTCTTCCAAAGGTGTTTCTGCAAGCATTAAATACATTTTTTTCCCCATAAATTTCATTACAGAATTGCAGCCAGCTACTGCTTTTAGGAAAATCAGCCTAAGTCCAGTTTTCAGTGACCTACTTCTAAGGCAAAACTCTAAGAATAAAATTAATGAGACAAAAAAGTTGAAAAAAGAAAACAATAAATTCTATTTGGCATATCGTTAAAAGCCTTGAGCAAGAAAATCCAGGATCAACTAAAATTCAGCAACTTTTTTGGCCAAGAGGCAGATAATAAGTGCAAGCAGATTACCAGTTAAAAAGATCCGAAGACCTGTCTGTGTCAAAAATCCCTCCTGACCAACCGCACATTTGGGCAAAGATATCTGAAACACAGCTCCACAACTGAAAAGCCAAAAACTAATCACTTTGTCACCACTTAACACTTTTTTTTAAGCCAGAAGTTCCCAACAAGCACTTTACTCAGAGAATCAAAAACCTAGCTCAGACTTCTCTTTTTAAGTCAGCAATAAGCTAAGCGCTGCATCGACCTAGGTCAGCGTCACAACCGTCCAAATCGTGGGCCAAAAAAGCGACCAAGTGAAAACATTTAAAATACAAGCCGAAAAGTATATTTTATCAATACCACAAACAGAGCACAAGAATTACACAGGGCTGCTACTTTTAGGCAAGCTCAGCAGTCACCTGCTAATGTCAAAAAGCTTCCAAGCTATTTTAAAGCCCCCAAAATTTTAGGCCAAGTCTCAGAGCAACAGCAGGAGCTCTACACCAGTTACAGCAGTTATTTGTTTTCCTCCTTGCCCAAGAATCTGACTGTATTTGTAGCGTTTGCTATGACACAAATGTACTCGCTCTGAAAAACAGTAAAGCCTACCCTGACCCTGTTGCAGAGCAGAAAGCACTCTCATTCTGTAGAGGAACATAAGTCTAGCTCTGAATACTACTGTCAATATTCATTTTTCCTAACAGTTTTAACTTTTAGGTGAGACTATCAGGCTCTTCTCTCACTTAATAACCTCTCAAACACAATAACGATCTTCTCCACCATGAAGAACGGGTATAGCCACAGCACTGCCCCCACGTACTCTTACCTCTGCAAGGCATTCAAAGCTAAACATCTCTCTGCTGCTGCTGCTGCAGCACATCTGTTCAAAAGGCCACCAAAACTATCCACTTCTAATGCTGCTTTATGTTTTGACTCATTAGTTCTAACTGCATACGAATTACATATTCCAGAATTACACTCCTCACCATCCTCTTCAGCAAGCCCTGATGCATTCTCGCTTGCAATACATGCTCATGCTTACAGCATCTGAGATTAGGCCAAAGCGCGGTTTACGCCTCATTTTAGCTAGCCGGGGAAGTAATTTTTTTTCCATTTAGGCGAACACTGATGAGCGCCGCTTCCTGCACCCGAGCACCTGGCTACACCTCGGCCGCGGCCGAGCGCTAGCTGCACCTCGCCGAACGCTCGTCCTCGCCACCCGCTAACGCGCCCGGGGGCCCGGCCCGCTCCCGCCTCACCGACAAAAGGCGGCGGCGGCGGCGGAGCGGCACCGGGAGCGCGTTAGGTAACCGCCGCGCAGGGTCTGATGCAATAGCTGTACGCGCACCGCCGGCGCTCGGGTGCCGTCTCCCGCCGGGCCGGGCACGGATACAGGTCAGGTCCAAGTCGAAGCCATCCTCCTGGTAGCGCCTTTTGTTCCTGCTGACGATCTCTTTGATGATGGCGGTCATGTCTGGGAGCCGGGGGCCGCTCCGGGACAGCGCGCAGAGGCCCGGCGGCGGCGGCGGGGCGCGGGGCCGGGCGGCGGCGGCGGGCCGGCGGGCGCCGGGCGGCCCCGGGCGCGGGGCCTGCTGCTGCCGCGGCTCAGCCCGAGGCCCCGCGGCGGGCGCCGGGGGCGCAGGCGGGCCCGCCTCCCCCCGCGACGGCGGCGGCAGCGGCAGCTCCCGGCGGCGGCGGCTGCCCCCTCCTCCTCCTCCTGCCGCCGCTGCGCCGAGCGGGGCGAGAGCGGCGGCGGCGGCCGAGCGCGGAGGGTTCGGAGTCGGGCCGAGTCCCTGAGGGTGCCGCCGCCGCCGCCGTCTTTGAGGCGAGCGCGGCGGAGGCGGAGAGAGCAGCTCTCCGGCGCTCCGGGCCCCAGCAATGGTGACAGCGGCGCGGGGCGCCCCCCCGGCCCGGCCCCGCTCCGCCCCGCTCCCCGCCCGGGGCGGCGGCGGCGGCGGACCCGGAGCCGCGCGGTGGGGCCGCGCAGCCGGGCGGGCGGGCGGGCGGGCGTTTTCCGGCGGGCGGGCGGCGGCGGCGGGCGGCGCAGCTCAGGGCGTGCGGGGCTCCGGCCCGGCCTGGCTCATCTCCCCCGGCCTCGTCCGCGCCCAGCAGCGCCGCGCGAGCGCTAGACTCCCATCATGGCTGCAGCTTCCGAGAGGGGAGGAAGCTCCCGCCCCGCCCCCTCCGCCGCCGCCTCCGCCGGCCCGAGAAAGTAGTCCCGCCACATCGCCGCCGCCGCCGCCCGCGGCCCCCGCCCGCCGCCGCGCGCCGCCCCGCCGCGCGCCCCGCCGCCGCCGCGCCTCGCCCCGCCCCGCCGCGCCGCCGCCCGCGCCCCCCGCGGCCCCGCCGGGGCGACGCCGCGGCGGGCGGAGGGATACGGGCAGCGCGGTGAGCGGCGCCGCGCCGAGCGGCGGTGCTGCGACGGGTCACGTGGGCGGCCCGCTGCGCTCGCGGCGCCCCCCCCCCCCCTCCCGCGGGCGGAAGTGGCCCGGCCGCTGAGGTGAGGGAGCGGCGCGGCGGCGCAGCGCCTCCCGCCGCGGGGGGAGCCCGCTGTGGGGGCGGCCCGGCCCGGCGGCCCGCGCGGAGGGGGCAGCGACGGCCTCGGCCTGGCTTCCCCAGCAGGGAGGCAAGGAGTCGGGCCGCTCCCGGCGCAGGCGGGAGAGCCGCGGCGGCGGCGCCCTCGCCCTCTGCGGCGGGGGCCGGCGGGGACGAGCCTCCTCGGCCCCGGCCCTCGAGGCCGCGGCCCGCGCCGCGAGGCGGGAGCCGGCGGGCGCGAGCGGCGCGTTGGTGCGAGGGGGCCGCGCTCGGCCCCGGGGGGGGCCCCGCTCCGGGCCTGCGCTTGCATCACCGCCGCCGGGGAGGGGAGGCTCGAGACGGAGCCGCTGGCGCCCCCCGCTCGCGGTTCAGAGCCAGCGCGGAGCGCGAGGGGGCCGCGTCGCGCCGCGTGGGAGCCCCGGCCCGGCGCGGCGACCGCCGAAAAGACCCGTTTGCTCCTCTGCCTGCGGCCGGCGCTCCGTGTAACTTACTGTGACACTAAAGCATCCGAGCTTGCTCGGGAGCTGCTGGCCTCCACCCGCAGCGGTAGTATGTGAGCACCTACTGCCCCCTGCAGCCACCGAGGTCCCAGGGGAGACGTTTTTGGCCAAGTGGTCTCGGCCACCTGCTGCACTTCATGCGGGGCTCTCGCATCGGCCACAGCCGCTGGGAACAGAGATTGCCCTTCTGGGCCACGCCAGCGGTCCAGCTAACTCAGTGTTACTTCTCCAATAGTGGCAATGCTGTTTTGGAAGAGGACGCAAGCTGGGGTGCTTTCTGTGGTCTGTCCCCTCGTACCTCCTCTGCATTTGCAGTTGTTGAATTAGGGCTGCCAGAGGGGACATCCCTGCTTATTTCCCATAGTATCTATTTGTGGACATGTTGTCTGTGAATTTGTCTCATCCCTTTTTGATGCTGTTTGTCTCCACCACCTCCAATGGCAGCAAGTTCTAGAAGCTCACTCCCTGCTGCGTAGTTTCTTTTATCCGTTTTAAACTGATCTGTTAGTTTCATTACAAGGCCTCTAGTTCTAGTACTGCAGGATTTGGTGAGTAAGCTGAGTAATACATTCAGCTTATCCACTACCTTGATGATTGGGTAAACCTCACTTGTAAGCACCCCACACACCCTGGGTGAACAAAATCAATTATCCTGACAGGTGAAAAGTGCTATCTCTAAATCTCTAAACCAGCTTTCACTGGAATGGGAAAATTCCTTTGCAACTTTTACAGATAAACACCATCACATAAGTTTCTTCACACTCTGATCTGAAAACTGCTTTATTAAGGAAGTGAGAATTGCCCGTGTCAATGATTTGCAGAACAGCGACCATCGAGTTGCCCATCCCAAGCTGGACTTCTGAGTATGAAAGCTGGCTGGAGCCTCAGCTAACTATCAGTTTCTCTATCATAGTTTGATATGGCTATGGCTTTTTCTTTTGTGCAGACAGGTGAAATGTTAGCCTGTTGAGGTAATACAAAACAACATCCTGGAAGGCAACTTAGAAGGTATGTATGACTTCAGATGAAGCATCAGGAATGCAAACTGCTGGAGATGGGCATCTGCCCCAAATACTGAGGGAACAGAGGAGAGCCTGCCAGATAATACCTTTGAAGAAACAGGGTCACTAGGTAGAAGCAAATTTGCCTTTCTCAGAAACACTGTCTTCACAACATTCTTTTGGTGGACAGTAAGTAACTTGAGGGATATTCCATGCAGATCAAAGATAACATACCTTTGAAGAAAGCCTGTTTAAAAGGAAGGAGAAAGCAGTCGTTAGTTTTATAAAGGAGTGATGGACATCTCCGAAAATCCACATGGAATAAAAATAGAAGAGAAAACACTCCCAGTATAACTAGAAAAGAGACGTTTTGGAAAGAACCGGCCTAATGGGAAGAGGAGAACCTGTGCATTCCTTTCCCCTCTCTCTATGGAAAACAGATTGTGTAAGCCAGACAGAAATCTCCCTAAAGAACAGATCCTGGTTCTAATTCATACCTGTGAGTCAAATGTTTCTGAGGCTGGCGGTGAAAGACACCTTGCCTGAGAAAGTTTGTATCTTGCTGCAACCATCAGACCACAGTAAAGACAGCACTCCCAGGAACAGAAGCAGGAAACTTTTAGATGGTTCACTTAAGTGTATTATCTAGGGAATGGCTATCAAATACATTTGAGCAGGAAACTCAACTCATAACGCCTCTCTTACATATTGGTTAGATACTATGGAAAATTTGTTGATAAGCAACACTGTCAACTAGGAAAGACTGGATAAAAAATACTCTCTATATGTATAAAAAGACAATAAATATAAATGTTTATATACATGTTAGACAATACTTTCTAAAACTGTTTCCTTTCTGAGGAACAGCAAACAAGAATTCATGTTTCAAATACTCCAAAGGATATGATAAATTCATTGTCTTGTTCAATCTTTAAATGACTTTTAAGAGAGGTGCTGAAATCTAGTTGCAGATGGTTAGAACAGGTAGAGGAACTGAAGCATGAAATTTTATGCTGTGCCTTAACAGGGTCAAAATAAATTGGAATGTAAGGTAAAAGGATCTCCTGAGTCACTGCAGCCTCCAGCCTTTGCAAATGCTGTATTATATAATTCCTTTCACAAATGTATCAAGTTTCATCTTAAGATCTTTTGCCACCATAATTCCCACTGAGAAGCTGTTCCCAGAACGTTCTTCTGATTTTCATGCTAAATATATTTGTGACTGGTTTATATCCATTTGTTCTTGTGCCAGTGTTGGCCTTAAATAGCTCTTACTCCATCATATTTACCCTTTGTGCATTTACAGACAGAAATGTCCATCTTAGCCTTTGTCTGACTGGGCTAAGCTAGCTCAGCTTTCCTAACTTTCCATTCTCCCTCATCTCAGTAGTGGCCTTCTGCTCCAGTTTCAGTTTTATACATTTCTCTTCAATATACATGACCAGAATGGCATGCAGTGTTCTAAATGGTATCTTGCCAGAGCCAAGGACAATGGTATTAATCCCATCCAAACTCTGCTAGAAACATTGCTCCTAAGACGTCTTAGGGCCCTGTTTTCCTATTCTCATGAATAGGAACTCATAGTTATTTTGGGATCAACTAGTGTGCGCAGTCACATCATAATGTTCTTTTCCAACCTACAAATGTATGAAATGAACCCAAGAAAAGACTTGATGGCAGCACCTGCTTTTAGACCCCAGACTCAGAGGTTTATCCATAGGCAAATATACGTGTGCTTAGCAAATCAAGACCATCTTTTAAAACATTTCCAAAGGTCCCGCAAGTGTAAAGTCTGTCCCTCTTTTTCTAACGTTCAACTACATGCCGTGTTGCTAGGAAGCTGATATGGTTCAGTTGAAACTCCTCTGGCTAGCTTCCTGAGTCCAAGTCAGAACAAGACCAAAAAGCAATCTGAGCAGAAAATATCCTATCATTGGCCATTGTGTCAGCAAGTCCTGGGATAGATTTTCATCAAGCTATGCGGTGACAATCTTTGTAATGACAACTGTTGCTGAAATCCCATTATCCAAACTGCATGACTATGCCAGGAATTAGTAGGAAAGGGAGAGAGAAAATAATTATGTCCGTGTTTAAATTGATGCTATGCCTCCACCTTGAACTCTGTCTACAGTTCAGGTCCCATTTTCAAAAGTGTAGAGTACATCTGAAGAAGATTCAATGAAGGGAAGCATGGATGACCAAAGCTACGGAACAGCTTTTCAGTGAGGAACCATGAAGTTTGGAACTTTTCATCCTGGCAAAGTTAGCTAGAGATCTATAAACCATAAGTTACTGAAGAGGTTGGACAAAGACTGATTTCTTTGACATGTCTTCCATATAAAATGTAGGGACACCTGATGAAATTAGCTGGCAACAGGTTCAAAACAGCCAAGAGAGGTAGTTAGTGACATGACATAAAGTTAAACTGTGGGACTCCGCTACAAAATGTCACGGATGCTAAAAGTTTACATGGGTTCAAGGGGAGACTAGACAGATTCATGAAAGAATTGGCTATAAAATACAGTACAACTTCTGGCTCAGAAAGTCTTTCATCAGTTCATGTTGCCAATTTCTAGATCTGTCCTTAACTAGGAAGCATAATGTATGATGCAAGGTTTCAGGGTCAGGTGGAACATACCTATCACCTGTAGCTTGTCTCTCCAACACCTTTGCATTTCCCTGACCCTGCCACCTGGAGTGCAGTCGCCCATGCTCTACATCACATTTAACTGCACACAACTCAGCTGATTTATTCCAGTAGCCAAGGGACGCCAAATGCTTGGGGAACTCTGACTCACTTCTCCCAGAAGAACTCTGTCTCGAGTACTTCGATAGAAGATGCACTTCCTACTCGTTTTGCCTCTCATCTGGGGATTCTCTTTACATAAACGGAGTCCTCAGGAATCTTACATTTCCAATTTCCTACAAATTTCTGGCTGCCTTCTGAGTGATGCAGCCAGTGGCAGCACTTCCACAAAGTGAGCCTATGCAGCTAGGAAGCTGTACAACTTTGATGAAGCCACTGAATTCAGTGGAACTACTAACATAAGTAAACTTGACTAGACACAAGTCTGTAGTATTGGGGTCTGGGTGGGAATTGGGTATCAGACCCTTTGTCAGTCTTCTGAGGTGTGTCTTTCCTTTCCCAAAGATTTGTCTTCCTTTACTGCTGGAAATACGTTTTTCCTATTTCAGACATTGAGATCCACAGTACCTGTGATATAGGAACTCGGAAGCACGAGAAACTCATGGGCAAGGACAGCAGCTGCCACAAAGACCTTTTCTTTTCCATATAAGCCCACGATTTCCAGTACCTTTCTCTTCCAGACAGACACTTTTACTAGAAGATACGAATTGAAAACTAAGGCCCAAATTGCACTACCACTGGAAACAAGTACACAGTTTGCACAGTTTGCCTGTTAGACTCTGGTGGCTCAGCACCAGGCTACTATAGCTTCTGACCAGCACAGTGTGTGGACAGCACGAGCTCACGTGTGTCAGCAGTGATGGCAAAGCAGCCCCTCCCCATGGTTAGCTCTATGCAAACATGGAAAGCTCCAGTAAGACGACCGGTCTTTCCTCACGGAGACTCTAGCAGGATCAGGTTTTAGAATTAGTAAAGCCTATGTTGAGCCTTCAAGAATGTAAAGATTATGAAACTGGCTGTGTATTTAGGAAAACAGGATGAAATTGGTATTTCTTGCCATTTTTTAATAAATATTTGTTCAAGAAATAACCATATTTCAACACTGTGAGAAATTAAGATCCAGTTTAAGCTATGCATACTGCACAGTAAAAAAACAGAAGTGTCAGCCTTACCTTTAAACTGACCCTGTCTGGCTTCTGAAAAATTGCATCTATCATAAAAAATATTGTAAGTATTTTTTAGCAGTGGATTTTTTTTGAAGGTTACTGCCACAGCTGTCAAATAGCAGTAACAAAATGTAGGTTTAAAGTTTTTTATTATTTGTGTGTGTGCTTGCATTTATCCTTAATTGCAACAAAACAGATGTCTTTTTTTTTTTTAAGAGTGGGAGAAAAAACAGAAGGGTCCTAAATATTTTCCAACAGCATTGGTAATTCAAACACAATAGCATTTTCCTAGTGCATGAAATGCAGACAGTAAAATGAATGTTTATCCTTTTTCTGTTTCAGAGGGGCCATTACAAAAACTAGTATAAGCCTCAAATTAATAACAAAAGCTGTCAGCATCACTAATTATATCTTGTTCATTTTATAAAGCATCAAAGGGAAACTGTTGACACATTCTACATAGATTTTAAAAAATGCCTAAAAATTATAATTTTATTTACCAATAAAGATTGGAGGAGCAGTAGAAAAAAGGAAGGCCTTCTGTAAATCAATAGGTGTATTTAGACATTGAGACATACTTATTCTTTGATTAAATACATTTTTTATTTGGAAGAGCTTTAAAAGCACCTAGAAGAAAAAGGGGGAACCTGCAATACTGCTAAAGAAACTAAAGTCATTTCCAAACACTTCTAAGCTTTTTTTTTTTTTAAATGTAGGTTATATTAATCCAATAAATGGAACCAAACCAAAACTGCCAGTAGAGTACCTTGGTAAAATCATAATTTTGAGAACCTAAGTATTTCTTGTGCATGGATTTAATGACAAAAACACCATGTCACTGGATTGTCATGAGTAGATCACATCCTATTTGGATCACTGGAGAAACTGTCTGTATTTCAACGCGAGCTAGATCAGGTGTAAGAAGGAAATTTGGCATCTATTTTTTTCCTTGAGAAGTAATGTTTAGTGGAATAGGTACAGTGAAGAAACTATAGATCAGAAGCAGCAGATCTGTTCCACAAGTTACTGTATCCAATAGCTACAAAAATTCTCAGCTGACTCATCTGTAGGGGAAGCATCTCCTGCTTGTGTATTCAAGGGATGATGTTTAATAATGTCCCGTCCCATAGTAAAATTAATGTTGCATAAGAAGTTAACCGCTCTTGAAAAGCAGGTTCCCAAGTGAGCTGTTTGATTTTTTTTAATCAAGCCCCTGGACAATATATAAATAACAAGTAAGAATAAAATAAAGTCATAAGGCTCTGTCTCAGAGAAAAGCTAAGTCTAAAATGCTGTAAAAATTCAGTGACATTGATGCAAGAGCATAAGGGTTGAAGAAAACAGCAGACAAGTTGCCAAGACATCTGAGTAATTACGTTCATTAGAGAGAACCCCCATTTTAACCTTTTTTGGACAATTTTCTGTTTTATTATGTATTGTTTGAAGTTACTATTTTCTTTTACAATGTAAGTTGAAAGTCCATTACCTCAACATCTTTTAGGAAACTACTGATTAATTCTTAATTTTAGATGATTTTCCTTCTGATGGATCCCAGTAGCATCTCAAATCAGCCAATTATTGTATTTTCCAAACTTGCCTTATTAGCCTTTGAAATGCTGCTGCTTCTCAGCTGGAACTCAGTTTGTTTATTCTTCTACAGCAATCATTTAAGAAAAAAAACTAAAAATATATTATCACAGTTATTAAACTGTGAGGTGCAGAGTATTTCTAGTTATCTATTAAGACCTGGCCAGTCCCTTGATTGGGGTTGTTCTACTTGCATACAACTGCTAAGTTAAAGGAAAGAACAGCTAAGCTTGCATTCTACATGTCATATAAGCTGGACCAAGCTCTGTGCTGGTGTCAGTATTTCAGGTAGGTTACTTAGAGCAAGCAGCCCCAGGCTGCGGGATGGGCAGGGACAGAGGGGACAGATGAGGCCAAACCCTTCTCGGCAGCGACAGATGACATAACAAGGGGGCAAAGCCACAGATCACAGCCCGGGAGGTTCAGGTTGGATGTAAGGCAACACTCTTTTCCCCAGAGAGAGAGCAGCCCTGGGACAGGTCACCACAGAGATGGGAGATCTCAGTCCTGGCGGTGTCCAGACTCAGGGGGCCAAGCCACAACCCTGACCTAGCACTGGTGACTCCTGCTGTGAGTAGAAGGTGGAGCAGGGACCTCCCAAGGTCCCTTCCAACCAACATTCCTACAATATTAAGATATACCTTTGCTATGACAGTTTTAAGACATCAGTGACACATACATAGTTTTCTTTCAAAACAAGATTCTGCTCTGGCTGAGGTATTCTGCCAGGTCTATGGCAGGAGCTTAGACTGATCCTTTGGAAAGAATATTTCCAAGAGACAGAAAAAAAAGCAAGCACTGGAGAAAAAAGCCATTTGCCTAAAGTCAGAAAAGGCAAGGACAGCCACATACAAGAGGACACAAAGTAACACACGTAAAGGAAAGGAAAAAAATAATCAGGACATATTAAGGAAAAACAGAAAAAAAAGACATAGAAAGTAATTAACCTGGAACCAACTGGAAACATATTACCAGGAATAAAAGGGAAGATCTACCATTGTAGCTTCTTAATGGATGAATGACATTACAGCATCTAAAATGGTTAGGTTACTTTCTCTGAAGCAGGGCATATTAACCTGACTGGAGTTCACAATGCCACAGACTTCCTTGCATATCCAAACTACCATGTTTAAAGCTCTCTCAGATGTCTCTACCCTGCACTAAAATGTTCCTCTAGTGCTAAAATTCCTCAGCACTTACTATTTAACTAATAGATCAATAGCTCTCCATAACCATTTTTTTCCTTTTCTGTAGATACTTTGTACTTCCTGCTTATTCATTAGTCAGTTTGAAAGCTATTTTTTTTCTGAATGATTCTGAAATTAAGTTGAGCTTCATCTTACTATTTTCCAAATATCTTGAAGCCATTTTTTCCAGATACAAGTAGATCTCAGACTTCAGGTGGTTTATCTACAGTGAGATAGTTCCACATTACAGAGACAGAGAAAGTAAGAACAGTTCAAGAACTGACCTATTTAATGTCTCATCTATCATTTTGCTTTGATGGGAATTAAGAATTACTGTTTCAAAGCATATTTCTTTATATCATGACCTGAGCTCATAATACCATTCTTCTCCACAAAGTAGGTGGATATTTAAGATTTTATTAAAAAAATACACAATTTTTCATACACATGTAAAACTATATATACAATGTGAATGTACATCACCTACATTGCCTGAAAATGTAATAAATATATATATATATACATATCTTATAGATATAAAAACCATTTTGCTGCAAGCCCATGTTTTCACAGCTGTTTATTTTCCTTAAAATAGTTTGGCATTGATAAGTCTTGTAGTTCTTGGTAGAACCATACTATGGCTTGAAATTTTAAGGAAAACACTTTGTGACTGAGAAACAATAAAATAAGAGCTTTTGTCATTGTGTTCATGTAATTTCAACTACTAAAAACAGCTTTGTATTACCATTGAAATTGATTATGCAGGCAGTATTAAATATGCATTTAAACAACAGGAAATATTTCCAGAAGATAAACAGGACCTTTCAATATTCATATTGTTTTAAATATCTTTTGGCCATGCCAACTGTTATGTTTGTGCATATGTAGAACTGGTCACTTAACAGTCATACTATAATTATGTGTGCAATGGTCACAACTTATTGTGTTATAGCGTCTTGGTGATTTGACACCTGTTGTGTTATGTGGCTTGGCACGTTAGGAGTTTATAAAAAGTTATGCTTGAGAAAGAGAAGGCTGGAACAAGACATCAGTATGATGGAAGAAAGACGATTTCTACTGGGTAGTCATACTTACTTGACAAAACATTATACTATAGTTTTATCTAAGAAGCATGGCCATTTTTTACTTGAGGTAAGACCTACTCGATAGTTATTACTAATATAATAAACACGTGTATTAAATCCTTTAACTTTTATTCTGCTTAACCTTAGTACTTAACCTGCTGGTGCAGCAAATGGAAACCAGACATTTTTCTTGATTTAGTTATTTTCTTAAATTCCTCTACTCATATTTATTAAATTAAAAACTTGAAACAATGAGAAATTATAGTCAGGATACCAGGGTAAAAAGAGAAACCTTCCATGGCCCAAGCCCACTGCTGTGATGACCAAGACATCAACTTGGTATCATGTGGGCTTTGGGGTTGTTTTTAGCAGACAAATGACAGCACGACTAGTGTAAACTAAAGTTTGAGGTAAGTTAGTCTAGGCTGGAGAACAGGCTGAACAGTAAGTCCAGAGAGTATAATACTCACTGCAAGGCGCAGAAAGGAGACGTGCAGGAGCTTGTCAAGCGGACGCTTCAGGAATGCCGCGAGCTGCAAGCCTGGCCTCATTGAAAGCCCCCCGTTTGAAACAGTGAAGAAAGATTGGGAGGGCAGCGCCAGACCGCTTCCCGGTGCTCCCTCCTCCGCCAGCCACCGGCCGCTTCCCCGCGCCTCGCCGGCCACCGATCTCCGTCCCTCCCCTGGGCCCGAGGCAAACGCCGTCGCCCGCGCCTGCCTTCCCCCAGGCCGCCGCATGGGCCGCTCGCCCGCAGCTCCTAGGCCGGCAGCCGGCTCCGCGCACGGTGTAGGAGCCGCGGGCCGCGCCGCTGAGGGGCCGTTAACGGCGCCCCAACCCACTCCCCCTCGCGGGCGGAACCTTCGTGCTGGGCCGCGGAAGCCGGGCGGAGGACGGAAGCGAGGGACGCGGCCGCCGCTGAGCGAGGCGCCGAGGGGCCAAGCTGCCGCCGACCGCCGCCTTCCTCCCGTCCGGCCGCCGGGACCCGCCGGCTCGCGCGTCCGTGTGAGAGAGCGGGCGCGGAGGGGGGTGGGGAGCAGGAGCTAGTGTCCGCCCGCCGCCTACCGGCCCCGGCTCCCGCTCCGGCACCTGCCAGGCCGCGGGAAGGTCACGGGCGGCGGGGCCGGCCCAGGCCGGCGCCCGCTTTCGCTTTCGCATCGCCGGCCGCCGCCGCGCGGCCCTGGCGTGTCGCTACCCCCGGCCTGCCCTCTCCTGGCGCGCGACCCTCTCCTTCCCCTGCCTGTAACGGCGGCGGCGCGAGCTTCCCCCGCCCCCCGGGCTGTAACGGCCGCGGCGCGAGCTCCCCCCCACACCCCGCGCTGTAACGGCCGCGGCGCGAGCTCCCCCCCACACCCCGCGCTGTAACGGCCGCGGCGCGAGCTCCCCCCCACACCCCGCGCTGTAACGGCCGCGGCGCGAGCTCCCCCCCACACCCCGCGCTGTAACGGCCGCGGCGCGAGCTTCCCCCCCCCCCCCCCCGGCCCCCAAGACTGTAACGGCCGCGGCGCGAGCTCCCCCCGGCTGTAACGGTTGCGGCGAGGCCCTTCCCCCCTCCCACTCCCCCCCCCCCCAGCCGCGCCGCGCCGCCCGGGGCGGCCGCGCTTGTCTCCCCCTGCCCCGGCCGTGCGGTCTCCGCCACCTCTGCGCGTCCTTGGCGCCGGGCGCCCCTCATCTCGGCGGCGGCGCCAGGCCTGCTCATCCGGGCGCGGGGCGCCGGCGGGAAGCGCGCGGAGGGGCGGCAGAAGCCGGTTCCCGTCAAGGCCCGACAGCCTCCAGCTGGCTGCGAGGCCGTAGCCGAAAGGGGCGTTTGCTCTTCTGCCACCTTCCTGCCCCTGCCCTGGCACCTGGCCTCCAGCCCAGGCCCCGGCCTGGCAGGCTGCAGGCCAGAGAACCGCAGGCACGAAACACGGGGAGAGGACCAGCACGCACCCTTTGGCGAGAGCGCCCTGGGATGGCGGAAGCACCCTGTAGTGTTCGTAGGTGCCAAAAAGGGTGGTCCCTCTCCTGCCCCTTCCCTTTTATCAGTTTGGGTGCTCATCAGACCCTTGGTGGCGTGATTCGTCTCACCAACCTTGCAGAAAAGTAATCCTTTTCTGGCTTTTTCCGCTAGGCTGGGGAGCTGAACTGGCTTGCCAAAAGGTGAGGGAGCATATTAAACAAGCACCGGAGCTGGCACAAGGGAAGCAGCGGGGAGTGCACAGTAGCAGCAGGGGTAGGATAGGGACAGCAAATGTTGTATCAGTTCAGTTCTCTTCTCTGATTCCACCCTTGGGTACTCTATAGCTAATGGAAGGGCGAGTATTCCAACCAGGACTTTTTCAGCTATTATCTGTACTTACAGACTTGAAAATAAAGCATTTACTCTTGCTTTTAAGTGTTCAAGGAGAGCCAAGAAATTCTTACAAGTTACCTAACTTCCCTCTAGTCACACTACAGGAACAGAAGAGGAACCAGCACAGCTTCTCCATTTTTTGTTCGAAGTGTTGGTATGCAGACAAGCAGAACTATATGAAAACAGCAACAATGAGCTATTCTAATGTATGATGAAAATGTAGTGGTAGCTGTACAGAACTGTAGTTTGGCATTCAGTTAACTGTCTTTGCCATTATTTCAGTGATCTATGTAGAGAAGAATGCTAAAATTAATTCATTGTAAACAACTTCAAAACATGTAGAAAGGCTTAAGAGTCTCTCTCTTCTATTAAAGCTTTTCTTACAATTAGCATTCAGGGCAAGGTTTGCAAAAGAAGTTTTTTTGAAGCTGTTTTCGTCAGTGAATATTTATCCCTTTTATTTTAACCAGTCAATTTTAAAAGATTATGCTGAATCAACTAGTTCTGGTTGGTTGCTTGGGCGCCTAAACGGAAAATTTTAACAAATTTCCAAGTAGAAACATTCCACAGAAACATTCTTAATGTACAGAAACATTCTTAATTTGTAAATTTTAAATACAGAACCAAAACTGTTTTAGCAGTCAATGGTGGAATATCATAGCAAGCTCTTGAAGTCTTTTGACAAACATTTAATGGTGCTCCTTCTAATTCCAGTCTGCTGAATCCCTTTAAATCAAATCTATGGCATGGCATTACTATTGCATTTATCTGAATATAGGGTCAACATAATATGACTGCCAGGCGAGAGAGAGGGAATTCAAGGATATTTTGGCTGTGGGTAGTCCAGCGTTTCCCTGGCTGACAGCTCAGTTTGGAGATCAGCCAGGGAATGTCTGAAGCTGCCAAAGGAATTGTCGCTGATTTTGTCCTTGCCACAGAAAAATCTGGCAGTGAATGAGTAGGGCTTTTGCGATTCTCAGACGGAGATCCTACCAGTTCAGTAGAAAGTAGACCGTCAAAAGAGGACTTCCATTTTTAATTCATTTTTGTATGTTTTATAAAGAGTTTTTCTTCACGTCCAGCAAGCTCCCTTAATTTGAAGGAGCTATACTTTCTGGTTTTGGCTCCTACAGTAGTCGGAGTTTTCCCTTGATAGCTGTGTGCCACATCCAGCATTTTCAATTTTCCAGGGATATTAATAGCTCAAAAGACTAGAGATATATTCTCTTAGATGCAGATTCCAACTCTTAACCTTGTCATACCCCAAAACAAGTCATAAATCTTTTTTGAATGTGGCACTTGGGTGCTTTTCTTTTAGGTTTCCTCTTAGGGAAAAGAATTCCATATTTACATAATGTAGTTGTCTTTGTCTCCATGACTTAGCATTGTGAAGTCAATAATAGTCCTAAAATTTCAGCCTTAATGGGAATATAAACTTGGCACTGAAATAAAATAATCTTTCTTAGTAAGGTATTGTAGAGCTGAAAGGAATGTAGATTTCTTGAGGGAAGACTGAAATCAGGACCTTTTTGAATTTATTCAATCGCAGAAGTAAGGCCTCAAAATATTACTGCCATTTGCTTTCCGCTTAAGAAAAATGGAAATGAAAGCACATCATCATATACTCGCTGCTGTGCATTTTAATCTTATCCAGTTTAATATTTTGGCATTGTGCTACTGTTGAGATCCTTCATGGTAAACTTTATGCCCGCTTTCTGCATGGAAAATAAGTTTTTATAAAACGGAGTTTAAATATAAGGCAGACATTTTATCAGTTTTAATGACTTTTTCTTTCTTTCTTTCTTTCTTTCTTTCATTCCATCCTGCATTTTTACATTTAGGATTGAGAGGCAAAATGGTACATGCCGAAGCATTTTCACGTCCCCTGAGTCGGAACGAAGTGGTCGGTTTAATTTTTCGTTTAACAATATTTGGTGCCGTAACGTATTTTACCATTAAGTGGATGGTAGATGCCATTGATCCAACCAGAAAGCAAAAAGTAGAAGCTCAGAAACAGGTAGGGTTTTAGTCATAAATATTTCTGTAAAATGCTATCTCATTAATTACTCTTTATACACAGAAATTTGTTAACTGAAAACTGGACTTGGAATAACCAGCAAAGGAATCAACAAAAGCATGTGGATGTGGAGAAATCAAAAAATGAGAGAGAGATGTTTTTTAGTAAATGTCAGGATCTACGCTTATTAGCATTTTCAGTACTTACATTTTATAATAAGTTGAAATGTCTAGCTTGCAGTGGTGAAAAACTGCTCAACTGCAGTGTGATGTTGCCCTGAAGTATCTGCAGGTGTGTGGTCCCCGTGTCTCTTCTGCTTCTGACAGCTTTGCTAAGCAGCAGTAGCATTAAATAATGCTCTCAGCAGTCTCTTGGATGCGTTTTAAAACCTTGAGCAGAAGCAACTTAATTCTGTGCTGCTTTTTCACAATTAGAGGTTAATGGCAAAAGCAGAGACTGTAGTTACTCGTGACAAAGAGGAACACTACTTTCCAGTTTCCTTTTTAAGAGTAGCATGCACCTTGCCTGCACCTTCCCCAGTAGAGGTCAAAATGCCCTGGAAAGAGGAGGGAAAAAAGTGAAAAGCCTCATCCCTTATATTGAACTAGAATGATTCATGGGAGTTAATGCTTTGAGAAAAAAGATGGGTGCATTTCAGAAAAAATGTTAAGTGTTTCCTTTGGAAAATGTTGAAACATTGCAACTTTTTTTCTGTTTTCTGGCTGACACAAATCAAACTTGATAGATTCAAGCAGCAGTTTTGAGCAACCTAACTCTGTTTTGGGGCGGAGGGGAGTTGTTTTTTAAATGAAATCCTTAGTTAAAAATTTGGCCCAGCTTGAAAGGTCAACTTTCACAATCTGTGCTAATGCCAACAGTTATATAAGAGATTGCAATATCCCAAAAGCATGTCAGACTTAACCACAAAAGTGAGTGTAAAGAGAAACTGAATTGTGAAAGTGTGTTGACACAACAAATGACTTTTCCTTTTAAATGGAGAGAAAGAAAGCACTGAATGCAGAGGAAAAAACTAACTTCTATGCATTATATTTATTCTTTTTTTCTTAAAAATATATGGATCTCTCCTTGACACAGTCTTTTTTAGAATAACACAAATGGGATTTTCCTTAAAAATGTGTTTATGTTATTTGCAGGGTTGTGAATGAAGATAATATAGAAATGTGAAGGATCTCTAGAGTTAACTGTAATGACAAGGTCCAGGCTTTCCATCTGAATACTATACAAAGTTTGTAGGAACTAATTGGCTTTAAGCATAATATATCTGTATCAGCTTTAGAAACTCTCACACAGCTTATGGAAGTGGTTCTGTACCGGATTTACCTATATGTTAGCCCTGTTCTGGACAGCAAACTTAGTGTTTTAATGTTTGTTTTGATTGCTTTTCAGGTCACAATATTTGACTTGTAGATTTGGGGGGATGAGGGGAGTTGGTATGACACTTATTTGATGGGAACTTAGACATGTGACTTAGTTTCACTCAAGTGACTAGTAAGTCATTAGGAAATAGCAGAGCCTTCTACTTAAGAATGATTTAAGCTGTTTTCAAATGTGACTTACTGAGAAGCTTATGTTTCTAACTTTCAGACTCAAGATAGCAGCTCTTTAAAAGCTAATTTTTGAATTAGCTAACCAATTTCTTCTCCTAATTTTCTTGTTTTGTTTTGTTTTGTTTTGTTTTCTTCCTCCAGGCTGAAAAGCTAATGAAGCAGATTGGAGTGAAAAATGTCAAGCTTACTGAATATGAAATGAGCATTGCTGCACATCTCGTAGACCCACTTAGTATGCATGTAAGAGGCTGTTCTCTCTACAGTTGTCCCTGTTTCCTATAAGAGCACTTCAGGCATGGAAGATCTTGGTTTTGACTTTGGATGGTTTTATTTGTCATACATATGTATATGTGTGAAAATATACAGAAAGTATTTCTGTCATTTGATACTAAAATTGCATCATTACAAACAGAGTGGGTTTTTTTAATCACTTAATTTGAGGCTTTACACTACTTCGAAGCTTTTTATGAGGCCTCCTTAAAAATCTGTGTATTTTTTTATTGGCAGGGACTATAAAGATCATTTCTAATACTGCTTTTCCATATCAGGTAACCTGGAGTGATATTGCCGGCTTGGATGATGTTATTACAGATTTGAAAGACACAGTCATTTTGCCCATCAAGAAGAAATATTTGTTTGAGAATTCCAGACTCTTACAACCACCAAAAGGTAGGAAGGAAATGTTACGGAGTTATGTATTGGTATTAAAAGAAAAAAAGTTATGATTACCTTAAAAAAAAAGGAAATGGGTTAACAGTTATCCAAAGTAACAGGTAGGACTGATTGCAAGGGAAAATCCTCAAGGTCATGGTCCTCTTCCCTTGGTAAAAAAGTAAAATTCTAGTGAATAAGTTTCATCTTAATAATGAAGCAATAATTGTTCTTCAGTTATTGAAGTTACATTTTGTTTGTTGCATTAATCTATGTAGTCCATGTTTTTAACTGGATTTTAATATTGGACTTTTTTCTTTTTATACCTAATCTTGCCCTTTGGCTCAGGTGAGCTGTAACTCTGTTGTACAAATTAGAAATATTTGTACGCTTTGTTGGTATTTCTATTGTGTCATTGAAACAAAAGTCATAAATATGAGCGCTCACTGTCAGCTAATCTTGCAGATATCTCTCTGTTCTAGTCCTAGAAATTCCAGTTGTTCAGGCAGACAGGGATATCAGTTTTATTCTGGAGATCCTTTGGCTTTCTCTGGAGTTTAGCTGGACAGTACTGAGGCAGGAAGGAAACTGGAGGGTGACATTAACTTTCCAATAGTAAAACAGAAGTTGGAGTATCTCTACTGGAATGCCATGTTTGCTGTATGTCATTGAAAACAAGCAGAAATTGAACCTAAATTGTTGGACAAAATGCCAGAGTTTATTGTTTTGCTGTGATCTTTGGAATTTTGTCTTCTGAAAATCCTCTGAATACTGTTAGTTACTACCTGTATCTATGACCATCTCTTCTTTGTTTCATGTACTAAATCAAATAACTGAAGCACTTTTGTAGTTGCTTTAGTTTTTCCAGGCTACTTTCTGTTTAAGTCACAGATTGAAACTATCTGGAAAATTACTTTAATGTCATGATCTAATAAGCTGAAGGAAAAAAAATATTATTTATTCATTTATTTTTAACCAGACTTTCCATGCAGAGCAAGGTTCCCAGTTTTATTAGTGTCTTACATCATGTGTTAATAGAAAGTCACTTCAGAGAGATTGTGTTGTTTGTGGTCATCAGTCACATTAAGAGAAAAAAAACCTCTAGTAATTCTCTGTTTCTGTCTTGTTTGAATTTTTTTTTCTTTAAATTGTTTTCTTTACATCTGTTAGAAAAGAACTAGTGTAAATTGTTTCAGCATGACAAGTTTGAAAAGAATATGAGATGTCATACTTTAAAAGTGGGTGGTTTATTTATGTGGGCTCCCTCTTTTTTCCTCTGGGATGTATTTTTTTAGCAAAGTTGAAACCGACTATAAAAAAGGCCTATCAAATGCTCATAGAAAATAAATAGGGATTTTTTCAATTTTATCTGAAGTTTACAGTCACAGAAATAGAGCAGTCATCTTTCAAACAAATGTCTCTCTTCGATTTGACTCTATCCATTTTTAGATATTCTTATTTTTATCTTATGATAAGGGTATCTTAAAAAACTCACATTAATGTGTTTGATTTGATGGAACACTGTGTACTTGTTTTCACATCTTTATACCAAAGCGTGTTTTGTGTACTGTGATGAGAGATCGTTAACACCATTGCTTTTTCAGGAGTACTTCTCTATGGCCCTCCTGGTTGTGGTAAAACACTGATCGCCAAAGCTACAGCAAAGGAAGCAGGTTGTCGATTTATTAATCTGCAGCCTTCGACGCTGACTGACAAATGGTATGGGGAGTCTCAAAAACTGGCTGCTGCTGTCTTCTCCCTTGCTATAAAGCTCCAACCGTCCATCATTTTTATTGATGAAATAGGTAAAAATCTATCTGCTTTGTAAGTAACTGTAACAAAGTAACATTAAACTGTAAGCTCAAGTTGATGGGTGTATTTATCTAGTGCCACCTGTTCTTTAAAAAGAATGATAATAGAACCAGGTTTAGTCATATAAATAGTATAGAAAAGCAGTGATGACAAAATAGGAAAAATAGTGTACTGCTTTTTAGTGTCAATGGAGGAAATTACAGTAGAAAGGTTGCTGCTTATTTTTGGTTGGGCTAAGCTGGTTCTTGCAGAAAGCTCTTCTTCTTTAAAGGTAACTATCTATTCAGAAAATTCATCGCCAAATATACTTCAACACTGAGTAGTTTTTGCCAAGAGGGAACGTAACAGAGAACAAAATGCGGGATTAGGAGAGCTCAGGAATGATAGTCTAATAAGACTGAAGAAATAGCAGGAAAACTTCAGTTAGGAAGACAGCAAAGGTGCCAGTTGTTCAGTGCATTTAGACTTGTCACATTACTGTTTAAGTTGCTGTGAACTTCAGTGAAAATTGCTCGTTGTCCCTTAGCACTGGCACTTCTTAGAATTAGTCGTGCAGTTTGCAGAAATAGAATGTGTCGAGCTTTTACCCTCTCCCCATTTTCAGTTTATGAAAAGGTTATTTTCTTAAGATGCTTTTTTCTTTCATACAGATATGAGAAATGTGGGTTTTTGCTGGCTGTTGGAATTTCTTTAGGCAACCACTAGCAAAGTTAGAGCTCTGCATAAGAGTGTAGAGTCTGCTTTATGTCAGTCCTGTTCAGGAGAACAGCAAGGTGCTTTGGTGTCTTCTAACTTGCCTTACGCTGACTGTTCAAACTCCATGAGCAATTAAGGTGAAAGCTGAATTTTCGATGAATTCAGGAAAGTGAAAATTTGAAGCCCTTGCAATAAACACAAGATTTGGGACAATTTCTTGTGATAGGTACCTACTTAAGTAATGTGACTGAAAAAAGTGTTTCAAAATGTAGTAAGATTCCACTTCCTTATCCTTTGTCATATATTTTTCATTTGTTGACAGTGTTTATTAAAAAAGTATTCATAAGAGACAGAATAACATAGGTCTGCACATGAGAACTAAAACGGTGTACAGTTTCTATGGCTTGATTGAAAATAAACTTATTTACCGAATCCTTTAATACAGATTCCTTCTTACGAAGTCGCTCAAGTTCTGACCATGAAGCTACGGCTATGATGAAAGCTCAGTTCATGAGTCTCTGGGATGGTCTGGACACCGATTATAATTGTCAGGTGAGTAGAAAGGACGACATGAAAAGTAACGTAATTCTTTTTTCTACGTCAGCATGCACTGCAGCATTTGGGAAAGGGTAGCATATTGCGTGTAGTAATTGCCAAGAGTTTGTCTCCCTGTTAATGTTAGTGATTACCAATGTATTATGGGAACGAGATGAATTATTGGATATTGTATCAATGGATCTTTCTGCTCTTGAGACTGTTTTTGGGGGGGGGTTTCTTGGGTGTTTTTGCTTGCTTTTTAATTTAAGAGGTACTCTTTTCAGAAGTCTCTTAAGTCTGAAGAATACAGCTGTAAACTTTCAGCTGCCAAAATTAGGAATTTTAAACTCTGAAAAAAAATCTTGTCAACAATATTTTTTCCAGGTGAAGTGAATCCTTGATTTCAGGAAGGGTATTGAAAGACCTGAGTATGTATCCTAGTTGCAGGGTTTTTTTCTCTTCCGAAAAGCAGTAGACTAGCAAATTTCCTTTATTTCAGTTAATTTGAAAGGGTAGGAAAGCTGATTTTAGCAAAAGACAAATTCTGCTAAACGGAGCTGTGCTTCAGTTCTGTATTCCTCCCTCTGCTTATCTTCCCCTTTCATTACCTCAATGGCAGTATTATATTTTGTGGGGAAAAAAAAATAGCTGCTGATGCTTAATAAAAAAACTCCACGAATGAGGCAATTGACTCCAATCTAGGGTAGAACAAAAATACCTCTTGGTATGTTTCTGAGCTCTCACCTGAAGCAGTCTTTTCTAAGGCCTTTAAAAAGGGTGTTCATTCTCCAAATTTTAAGCTTTCAGCCTTTTTCTGCAAGTGTCAAGCAGAAGCATGTTTTGGGGGGAGGGGGTGTTTTTTCTGGTTTGGGGGTTTTGTTTGTTTGTTCGTTCGTTCTCCTTGATTTTAAAACTGGATGGTTGGTCATAGTTATTTCGTTTCTACCTAGTATCTGTGAATGACTGCTACAGTAGTCTCTGAATTAAATTTGGTACCTGAGAAGTAAAAATCTGTTTCTGTGAATGAGTTCAGATCCTCTGATGTACATCAGTTCTTTATAAAATTTGCTTTTCCTGCTCTCTTCAGCTTGTACTAAATACTTTTTTTCAGTTGATTTGGGGACCAATTAGAAGACATTCAAGATAGGTGCATAAGGGCTTTAAATCTGAATGTTTGCTTACTGTTATTAGGAAGCTAAGGGTATGAACGCTTAACTGGAAGTTAAGATGATCTTGCGAGCACACAGTCCTTCCAGGATTTGAATGTGTTATCTTTTTTCCAATATAGCGACAACTTCTTGGAGCAAGTCAAACTGTTCATTCCATGCAGTAAGATGATATGTGGTTTTATCCAGCTCTTGAGTTCAGTATACTAAGCCTGAACAAGTCGTTGTTGTCCCTTACTCATATGTCTCTGCATAGCAGGCGGTCACTGGAGTAAATAAAATACAATGCTAAGGGTTGGCTGAAGGCACTGTGGTTTATTCAGGTTTCTTGGAGCGGGGGGGTGTTCAGCTGAAGAACTGAAGCTGTTTTGTTCCAATACCATATTTTTAGGCTCCTCCCTTAGATGCCATTGCTCTTCAGGAAGTGTTTTTTAAACAGCGGTTTTGACGTTTCTGTATTGTCTCATTTTTGACAGGCAGCTCATTCGACTCTTCTGTTAATTACAAATGTTCACTCGGGAGCTTTGGGTTGCTTGTTTGATTCTTGCCAAACAAATTTCTTTTGACTCAGGATTAAATTTGGCTTTTGTTACTGTGACAAGAATTCCAAATGTTAAGAGGAAATTGTAAATAAGTGTCGTAATGGATGTTATTTGTTCCTGTGTTGATTGCACCTGAAAAGTGTGTTCAGCTCTGTTGTCTGTGGGTGGGCTAAACCTGCCAAGGACACAATTTTGAGTCCAGAAGGAACTTCAGGCACGGTGCCTGGCAAAAAAGGCTGCGCCGCTTTGAGGGCCTGTTCAAGTCTGGAAGCGGTATATAGCTACATTCATTCCTTGGGGAGCCTGGGTTAGCAGAACCTGCAGACCGAGCCAGTTCTGGGCGGATTTCTCCTGAGTTCTGGGAAGGCTCCTCAGTTCCAGCAGTACAGAGGAAAAACATTTTGGATCCAACCCTGGCCCTGACACAGACCTCGGGGAAGCACAATATGGGTATAGTGATGTCTCTTTGCAAGAGGCAGCTCCGGCTCGGCCAAATCATTAGCATGTGTTCAACACCAGTCATTTGAGGCCCCGCAGGGAGCTTCTTCAGTGCATCTGCTGTTCGCCCCGGTACCTGCCTAGTTCCTCTATCTCCTTTGCCTTCAGTAAGGAAAAAGGAGAAGTAGGCTGAACATAAAGATTTCTTTAACTTCCCCAGAGACTGGCCTGTTACCCAGTTGATTCAGCAATCAAGGGAGCGCGGATGCAGCTTCAAACCATCTTTGCTGTCCCCTGCTTGATCTGTTGCGTGCAAGAGCGAAGAACTTGTGTGCGTGACTGCAACCAGAAGGAGCCTTGGTGGATTGCGGAGCCCTGGCTAAAAATGAGCCTTTGGGCTTGTTTGTGAAGCAATTTGCCACCATATAATTAGGCCTCTAGGTGGCAGAGTCACTCTGATCCAGGAGATGCAACCTGGCTTGGGCACAGGCTGCTGAAGCTGCTAGAGCCGGTTGCGGAGCAGTGATCCGAAACAAAAGAACAGAAGTGTGTCAGGAAGCTGTATTGATAGGGTATTAATTTCTCTGGCATTATTCATTTTCTTGACTGATTATTTACACTGTACATAACTTAAAATAACAAATAAGAACACAAGGCTGATGTGTACTAGAAATAAATTTGTTCTTAAACTAACAACTGGAATCCAGTCAGGTGAGGTAAATACTCTCCTTGTATTGAATTTGGCTTACACACGTCTAGTGCACTGCTGTTAAATCGCATCTTTTTTTAATATAGCACAGAAATGCAAAGTTTTTTCATACCTTAGCAAAACGTTTCCCTTCAAGGTCGTCCCATACTCAGTTCTCCGTAGGAACTAAACGGACATCACCAACACCTGTATAAAAAAAGTTTTGGGTTACTGCTTGTTGCTTGAACTTTGAAATTAGGCTCAGAAGGCTTCAGACTCGTGTGGTCTCTACCTGGGTGGTACTCTGTGGTACCAATACTTTCTTAAGCTGTCTGTTTAAATCCAGTTGCCGAAATCAGTACCAAGAAGCCTTATGTAACTTCTTTAAATGTTAACGTGCTTGATAAAGTTTGGAAGAGTCACACGTTTGTTTTTGAAACTCCAGTACAGTGATGTTTTTAAAATCTGGTTTCAGGCTAACTAGTTCTCTCTGTTGCTATATACAGGTAATAGTGATGGGAGCTACCAACCGTCCTCAGGATCTTGACTCTGCAATCATGAGAAGAATGCCGACTCGGTTTCACATCAACCAACCTGTAAGTCAGGCCCCCGTTGCTTAAACAATTTGGCTAGAGGTTGAGCACCTTATCAACCAGGAAACGTATGTCTCTGTTTCTCAGAGAAATAGAGATGGGGTACCGTTTTGATCTGTGTATAGGTTTTTTAGAAGTTTTTTTAGTATCAGGACCAATTCCATAGCAGTGTTTTAGAAAACAGCATATTAAAAAACACAGAAATTTGGAGGTTGTGGCACTGTGAAATTAAGGGGCAGCTCACTTCTCGTAGTCTGTGTGGGTGTCTTGCTAGTTATTTCAGCCCTTTGCAACTCACCTTCCCCATCAGTGCGCTTAAGATACTTGCCTTTTAAAGAGAGCTTAGTTTTAACTTAAAAATAACCACAAAAGCACACTAATTAATGCACGTACTTGCTTGTTGGGGACCGTGACACCTAGGTTGGATAGTATCAAAAAGCAGGTTTGTATTGACTACTGTTTATAGTTCCTGGATACCCAATATTTAGTTTTGAAGAAGAAAAGAGGGGAATGACATCTGCATCCCAAAGCTTACATTCTGCTCAAGCCCTTCTACAGTCGGGCGCAACAGTCAGTCTGGAAGACTGTTCTTGTACCCTTCAGGACTTATGCCAAATAGGCAGCAATTAATGTCTTTATCAGTTATGCCAGCTGTCCCAATGTTACTCCTTCTATAAATTTTGCTATTGTCATCCTTGTCAAAGTATTTTAATAGCATTTGCACGCTTAGTGCTATCACAAGACATTTTTGTATCAGTATTGTAAATAGTTCGGTAGTGTTTGTCAGTGTTCCCTTCTAGCTACTGAAATAACCTTGATTATTCGTGTTTTGCATGTTTTACTCCTTCACTATTGATTGTGCAGAAGAGTAGTCATGTTCCCAAATCTGTCTTGTGAGAACCGGTTGTCAGTCCTCATGGGCAGATACTTCCTGAAACAGCGTTTAAAACCTAGTAACTGCTTTTTTGAGCTGCCTCTTCCTAGGGTTGCATAAACCTTAACTCACCTTCAAGTTTTCCTTGAATTAGTAAGGGCAACGGCAGTTTATTTTGATACCTTCTCACATCTTTCTATCAAGAGCCATGAGCAGAAGGATGAACGATCTCCAGATATTCCACAGAACGTTATCACAGGGGTTGGTTCTCGAGTGCTAGAATTAAAACTGAAAGCGTATTACTTAGGGCGTGGATGTGCAACTTTTTATTCTGCTGTAGCCAGCTTGTCTCTTGTTCTTGTCCGTAATACTTCGTGATACAACCAGGCTTTGTTATGTCTCTCTTATGGAGGGCTAAGATCATTTGTATGTGCTCTGGGCTGAAAGCGTGAACACTTAGTGGTGTTGTAGAGTGGCTAAAGCCTTGACTCAGTTAACTGCAAGGCACATGGAAACGACAGCTAGAAGTGGTTTTTTGAGATGGAATATAGAGTGTTCAGCTACAAAGTATTTCTGTGAGTCTTGGGTGGGGGGTTCTTCTTAGGGAAAGTGAATTTTGGACAAGTTTGGTATTGGGAGAAACAAACAAATCACTTCACTACCTGTGTTTTACTTTGTTAGTGAGGATATGCTTAGGACTTAGTTGTTTCTTTTAATAACCTCATTACTGAGTGTGATTAATATTGCTTAAAATGTCCCCAGAATGATCTGTTGAATTAAATTTATTTTTTTAAGCAGGGCAGTTTATCCTTGTCACCTGATTTTGCAGAATATGTATTGAAAGCACCCCCTAGATGTAGGGAGTCAATCCTCTGTTAAAGATGATTGGGAAATTTCAGACAAAAGCTGCTATTGCTTAGGGCAACGGGAGACTAAATGTGTCAGTGCATTTTTTTTTTCTTTTCCTATCATTAATATAAATGCATATGCTCAAATGTTTAGTTTCATGTGCTCCTGGAATCAGAGTATCCTAGATCTGTTTCTGCTGAGTGATTTGCCTCGTGTACAATCAGATAGCTTTCCGTAGTGTGTATCCTCGTCTCCCGTTTGAGGGATCAGTCTGTCACTGAAATTTGACTGAAGGTCCACTCAGGGCAAAGTTGAGATAAATGTTACGTATGTTTATTTTTGTTCTTTAATAATTTAAATCTCTTTTGTTTAAGGCTCTGAAACAGAGAGAAGCAATCTTGAAGCTAATTTTGAAAAATGAAAATGTAAGTAGACTTCTTTTAATGATTAATCTGCTGAATTGCTGTGGTCATGAACACAAACTCTGGAGTTGTGGAAAACATGTTTTATAATTGTCTTTCTTGGAGCAAGGCATATATTATCTACCAGAGTATTTCTGATTAGAATTTAGGAATCTTTTGTGGTTTTAGGTGTGGCTTCAAATTAAAGCAGTAGAATTGTGTACTGGCTTAAGCACAAGCCTTGTATTAGAGCAATAGTAGTCTCGGATTTCTTGGTGAAACACTGTCTCTGAGGAAAATTACTTAATTTCTCTGTCTCCATTTCCCTGTTATATAACAAGATAATATATTTATCTCCCTAAAGATGCCAAAGATAATCATGTTTGGAAATCCCTTTGATCAGTGAAAGAAATTTCAAGCCATCATGAAGCATTCATTCAGGAAGAAGAGATGCTGAATTTTTTGAACTCTGTAGTCTGTTGGCTCTAGTTAAGAAAGGAAGAATAACATTTTTTGACAGCGCTGCTTTTGCCATTTTGATTCAAAGTTTGTATTTTCTTTAGAGGAAAAGTCCTTCCATGGTTGTGGCTACTAGTATTAGATGGTGTTTATATCGCAGTCTGTATTCCAAGATGTGGGGAAGGAGTAGATATGTGTGCAAGTGGTAGTATCTGTTGGCAGAATATGGAGCTTGTCCGGTATTATTGGACTTTTTGGGACCCAAACCCTGAGCCACAGAGGATTCTGCGGCTGAAGTTGTACAAAACTTAGCTGGTAGCACTAATTCTCATTAAGTTAATGTTGTAAAGTATTTGTTGATTGAGGTCCATCCTAAAGGTAAATATCTTTTATTAGTAAAACCAAGTTAAACCTTTAAGAGGCTTCATGTGAGCTGATCGTTTGTGAATGGCCAAGATATTGAGGAAATGATTTGGCAAATGGCCGTTTTTGGATTGTTTAAATAGCATGACTGGCAAAATGCTGGACACGGTATCAATTCTGGTTCTGCATCTAAATGCCAAAGGCATCCTGCAGGAAATACTGGCTTCTTTGCAGAAGATTGCAAACAACCTAAAAGTCCTCTTGCAAATGGTGATTTTAATTTCTTTTCAGGAGTTGTTAGGGAGGTGAGCCAAGTGATAGACTTTTTTATTGGCTCCCTGAATATCTGCACACAGCCAGCCCTTGCATACAAGTGAACGCTGTGGCTCCTTTGCCTTGGCAGCTGGGCCTTTGAGTTGCAGCACCTGGGCTGTGTGGCCTTGAACGGAGACACAAATCAGCTCCTGAATAAGGACTTAAAAAAAATGTGAGGGTTATGAAGCATCCAGCAGTGAATCACAGCAGCACAAAGTAACCTGTTTTAAAAAACAAATTAGCCTATATTGGTTATCCGATAGGAGGAGGAGTTGGATCTCTCAAGCCCAGCTCATTTTCAGCCAGAGTAACAAACTTTCTGGGAGGCTCCTTCCCATGATGGGTGTAGTCATGCCCTTGGTTTTCGCTCCCTGTCTTAAGATCTTGTTTCTCCTTTTCGCTCCAGGGGAAATCCTGGTTAATGCTTCGTATCCAAAGTGCCTGTTTTCTATGTTTATTTTTAGCCAGCTACATTGCTCCATTCAGTTCCTGATGACCTTCAGCCCCAGATTAGGCAATTACATGCAGATCGACAGTTGACCATCACTGGCTTTGGTATTTGTGTGCAGAACCATGCCGGCGTTGTTATAGCAAAGCACATCGAGACAGCGAGCCTGTAGTGTCTGTAGGAGAACGCTTCGGAGTAAGCCAGGGGCCAATTTTGCATGAATTTCCACACCTGGGGACTCAGATGACAAGCACCGGTCCAAGATCTGAGCGAACGTGACAGTATCACTCTAACCGTTGCCTTTCAAGAAAAGTGGGAGGGAAGGTGGGGAATTTGAAGAGTCCTCAGTGGATGTCAGCGCGTTTTCAGGTTCTCCCTGGGAGTCCACTGCTTAATTGAACTGATAGTTAGAAGGAATATGGATTACATACGGGGCTTTGCCTTTAGCACCAGTTAGCGAATTTCATGGAATAGATCCCTCTTAGAAGAAGTTCCCCCTCGCTTTCATTAGACTAGTTTGGCTTTAACTTTTTAAAAAAGGAAATACAGATGCCTTGGAAAATATACTGGAAAGAAGTGGATAAATGTTGGGTCCTGACTGGAGGTGTAGGCTCTTCTGGCTGCTTGTCTGAGTTCTGTCTCTGATCCAACGCATGGAGTTAAACGTGTTATTCTGCCCCTGAGTTCCCCATGTCCTGGTCTTATAAAATAGGCACAGTTGTTCAGTAACTCAGCAAAAAACTGTTCGGAGTTCTTGTTTTGCGCTTGAAAGGTGGCAACAGCAAAATGTGAATGTGACAGGAACTTCTTCCAGTCTTACTGCGTTACTGGTCAAAATAAGTGTTTATGAAAATAAAATGTACTCTTTCAAATAACGTTATTATGAAAAAAGGCCGTGGCTGTGAAAGGAGGCCCAACGGGCAGTGTACGTTGTTTACAGATCTAAAGACGCACTAGGGTCTAAAAGCCCTTAGCCAAAAAACGTTGCTGTTGCAGGAAACTTGTGTAGGCATTTGGAGAACTGGGTCATTATTTCTGTGATCCAGTTGTCCATCTAGTAGACACCCAAAACCTCGCAGGAACTTTGTAAGTGACAATACACCGATATGACAGTTTGCTTTCAATTGCCCGCTCATTTTTATCAGCTACAGTTTTATTAAATGAAGCATCAGTTTCATTGAATGAAGTGAACTACCTGGAGAGGTCAAAACACAAGACGATTAAATAATTTCCTTTTAGCTTTCAAAAAAAGGCAAGACTGAAAAAAAGTCTTAAGGCAGGTAAAAATATTTAGAGGCGATTTATATGGTGTACTCTAGTAGAATAGTGTAAATGACTTTAAAGTTATCATGTTCTTACCTTTTGTTTTTTGACAGGTGGACCGGCATGTCGATCTCCTAGAAGTTGCTAAAGAAACCGATGGCTTCTCAGGAAGCGACCTGAAAGAAATGTGCCGGGATGCAGCACTCCTTTGTGTCAGGGAATACGTTAATTCTGCCTGTGAAGAAGAGAAGTAGGTGTTTTCTTCTCTGTGTTGTGGTAGCTGAACAACAACTGTGAATGCTTTAGGTGCTGTGTATCGTGCAAGTATGAGTTTGTATCTTTTGATTTGAATTGCAAATTTAGGGTTGTTTTAAACATTGTGATTCACAAGTAGGTTCTCTTTTTTTTCTTCAGAAATTGCCGCTGTACAACAGAATATCAATAAGTTACCTTTATTCGTTCTGACTATGAAAATAAGATTATTTGTTCCCAAGTGACAAGTTTGAGATGACATGAACTAACAAGAGAGTTGTATTACTGAATTATATTATCAAGCTTAGATGCTGGAAGCACTCTTGTATGCATGTAACTTTATTTGCTGTAATGTTTCTCTGATTATCTCCCATTCTTGAAGGTCAACCGTATGCATGGATAGAGGCATGTGTTTCCAGTAACGCTGGCTCTCCATCAGAGTTGCTGTTGTCAAGGATTGCTTTTCATTGAATAGTCGTTACGCAGCACCTGACTCACTATTTTTCTTTTTTTCTTTTTTTTCTTTTTCTTTTTTTTCCCTCTTTTAAAGCCATGACGAAGATGAAATCCGGCCCGTGCAGCAGCAGGATCTACACAGGGCGATTGAAAAGATGAGAAAATCAAAGGATGCCACACTTCAGAATGTTTTGATGCACGTTAGTTTGGATTAAGATTGAAAAGGGCGTTTGCAGTTTCTGATGTGATTTAGTTTGTTGACTTCTGTAATCAGTTAGTAAAAACAGCGTAAGGGGGTGGGAGCGGGGGTGTTCTTTGAACAAGGGAGTTATGTTTCTGGAATTGTTTTTATACAACAGATTCTAAGTTATTGAAATTTAGTAATGTGCTATTAGAAACGTAACAGTAGATCACGAAGTGGAACAATTAGAGCCCAGACCAAGAGCAGCTGCCTGTGTTTTGTCCCATAATTGATGCACTGTGTAGCCTTAAAGCAGGTTCTGATGTGGTGCGTGGGTTCAGTGGGTCACCCGTGTGGAGGGGAGATGATCCGTTACCAGTTTGTGTATATATGTACAAGCGTGTGTGTATGTATGAAATGTATATATCCACACATTTTTTTATATATAGACATAATCTGTAGATAACTTGAGTATGGAAAATCTTTTCTACTTGCTGAATCAAACCAAATCGGAAGATGTATAGATTAAAGATTCATCTGCATTCAATTCACATTTACTTCTTCCTTTTAGCAGCAAATATGAAGATAGAAACTCTGCTTCTAGAATAATTTTCAGGCAAAATTGAAAGTATTACTGATTTTTCTTTCACATTACCACTTGAAGTCTGGTGCCATTTAGCGAAGATAGTAAACTACTGTAAAAACGTTTGAATACTCTTCATTTTGTATGAATCCTGCTATTTGAGGATATTTAATGCCTTTAATGCTATTTTTATATTTTTTTCCCCCTCTGATATTAGCAATTATAGAGTAGAATCTTAACTGCTCTTTCATTAAGCCCCACATATTATAAGCTCTCTGAAAAATTGTGGCTTTCTGATCTATTATGCATTGTAACGAGGGCTTGCTGCTATTTAATCTTCTCTAGAAGACCCACTGCAGCACTGTGGCATCGTACCATGAAGCGTCATGTGTGTAGTTTTGACTGAGGCAAGAGGATATGTTTTGTGCTGTATTGCTTTGTCACGTGCTCTGATTTGCAAAACTGAAGGGAACGGGTCTTGGACTTAAAAATGTAATTTAGCAATGTTATGCTGTTCTTGCCGGAAACAGTTTAATAAATTTATGTAAAATTATGTGATAAAGGCAAAGGGTTTAAAAAAAATGTAAGTGGCAAAGGTTTTTGCTAATGTTAGTCAATAGGTTGCTAATGTTAGTCAATAGGTTTTTATAATTTTTCTTCTCAATGCTATGGATTGTGGACTAATTTAACATAAATATGTAACAAGGATTCTCAGACCCTTAGAGATGGGATGCTCTGTCACCAATATCTTAGCTATAGAAGAAAGGTAGGCGTTGCAAGCAAGATACGGTGTAAAATGGGACAAGGTGCAAAGTAAAATAAAGACATCTTGAGCCAGCCGTCACGCAGTATCAGGTTCTGATGCCGATTTCCGCTAAGCTTATAGCCACAGGATAACTTCATAACTGGAGCCCCTTCCGTTTGCACGCAAGTTGTGTAATGTCCCTTACACAACGCGTTAGTTTGACTCACTTTAATCTCTCTGAGTACTGAACATGTGGTGTTGGGGGGATTTTAGGGGGGGAGGAAGGTTGTTTTGTTTTTTGTTCTTGCTTTAGAATTTCCCCGTATCAAAAAGTGAAGTAATTACATAAAGTAAGTACATATTGGTCTAACACAAGAACATAGGAAATTAGGCACAGCAAAAAAATACTCGGTCTGGGATATGGAACGCTAATCCCACAAGTCATGTTCGTTATAGGGGGAAAAAAAAAGTTGCATAATACTGCAAGTGCTAATAATTTGTATTCTTTCAACAGGGAGGAAGGGAAGGTGATTGAGTCTGTACAAAAACAACTGAAAGTAGTGAGAGAGCTTGAGAGTTCCTAAAGGAGAAGGAGCAGTGCTTTATAAAGAATAACGATCAGCAAAGCTTAGCTGTCGTTATGGTAGTGAACGATGAAAACGCAGCAGTTTCGGTAAACTCTAGAACATGTTTCCCCATTCCCTTGGTCCTGCGTGAGAGGAAGCTTTATGCTGCTGCCGCCTTTTTCTTTTTCCCACAATCGAATTGAACGACACACTGTATGACTACCTGTTACCACTTCAGAAAGTCAAAGTCAGTGCTAGCTCCGTGAGTCTGATCGAGTTCAAGGACTCGCTTTGAAATTAAACATGTGAATAGTGCTGCTTATTTCAACTTGGTTTCTCGAAAACGTTTAAATTATGCACGTGCCAGCTTGAGTACTTCAGCTACTCGGTTCATTTCGGCAGTGACCCCTTTTTCAGTTGCGGGTTTGACGTTGAAGTTCTCCCAGCGCGTCTCAGTAGCTGTCACACCTGAAAAATCCCAAGCTGCCGACTGGTGTCTCCCTCCTTTCTCAGGACGCTTGCTGCTAGGTAGAGATCTGGTGTAGGCATTTGAAGAATACCAGCTTCCTTGTCAGTCAGAGGGTCTCTAAACATGGCTTTGAGCAGATCTGAATGTCAAGCTCAGCCTGATGCATGGGAATAGGAAAAGAACCTAACTGCAGGTGCCAGGGGCATCATCTAGCCACCAGCTGAGCACTGATCTTTTTTTTAATGATGTGTTTCTCTAAGAACTGGCTGTTTCCATACTAGCTGTATCTTGCCCTTTTGTTGTGCCTCTCACTATAAATGCATTACTGGAGGCCTAAGAGACAAATTTGACGCTGAAAAAGCATAAAGAATTATTTGTAATTGTAAAGTTACTGCAGCTAAAGTGTAATTTTCACTATTCCATACTTGCCTGCTGCTGCTGGGGCTTTGGCGAGTTCTTGTCAAAACGAGGATCCTTACTGCAGCTTTGCTAGCCAGGCTGAGGAAGCTGCACGATTTATCGTGCAAGAACTCCACTGCCACCCTTAACTTCATTTCTGTGTCAGCCTGGCCCCGGTTCCTCGCTGTCTGAGTCTGCATTTAGTTCGAGTGGGAAAGGCTTGTGCAGAGAAGCGGTGGTGAGCGGTTCGCTCTCCCACAGACTTTGAGCCCGTTGCTCAAACCTGGTATTACTTTCACAGGGGTGGGGTGAGGCTGGTTCCAGTCCCAAGACCTGAGCGCTGAGGTGTAATACGCAGGGTGAAAAGGAGCCTTGGCGGGGTTTAAAAGTCGACTCTCCTGGCAGGAAAAGGCACAGACATGCCCAGTAAGCAAAGACTTTGTTTAGGACCTATTCAGTTGTAGCACTGTTAGACAGCGTGTACAGTACAGCCGGTACCTAACTTGTCCTTGGGCTGTAAAGCAGCTAATCTTGCCAGTCCGATACTGCAGCGCAAACAGAAACCTTTGGAATAGTCTTAAGTAACAGCTAAATGAATGAAGCGTTTTCTCTTTGGTTTTTGTCACTCCGTTTCTGTCACCTTTACAAGTTGTGTCCACATTTGAACTCTGCAAAATGCAGGGGGGTTTAACAGTATGTGAAACTGGTTTGGGCAGGGGTGTCCCATTCCCACACCGCCCCCCCTTCCCTCCGCGGTGCTTGGGAAACTGGGGCTGCGACCGCTGGGCAGTGACGGTGCGCTCACGGCGTGGAGGTGCTGCCGTGACGGTCCCCCTTGGGAGGTGCCTGCACCTCCACTGGCCACCTTCTCCAGGGCCACCAGCCGCCCCGAGAGAGGACCCTGCCCACCCTGCCCGAGCTCCTTGGAGTCTCACCACCGAAGCCATCATCACCTTCAAAAATAAGTCTGCGGTGGTACGAGGTTGTGCTTTTCAACAAAATCACAAAGTAAGAACTAGTTATACGTATAAATATTTATTTGTACTAAAAGTGAGTGTTTCGTAGCAGAGCATCAAGTTCAGAATATATTAAATCATGAGATGCATCAGTTGAGGTACAAATTCCAGTCTCATGTCTTTAATAAATACCCATAAAAAAAACTAGTCGATGTACTGTTTTAATCGGAGGTAATCAGCATACTACACTATTTCGAAAGGATAATACAACATTTATGTTTTGCTGTAACCACTTGGATTTACTGCATTTTCTTGAACCATTTGATTATTTTAAGATGAGAGGCAACAGCACTATTTCACTACTTTAAAAAATGGCAAATTTTAAGTTGGAGTATTGCTTTTGTCTTTCAGGTCCCTGCCAGAGGGGCTGAATATAAAAGGCACTATCGCTAGTACGCTTTCAGCTACTAACATTGTCTCTGCAGCTTTTTTGAGGTATAATACAGCTTTGGGCTCTGAACACTTAAAAATTACCCAAAAAACCCAGATGACATCATTGAAAAAATAAAACTCTTTTTGCAAAAATATTTCCAATTGCTTGCATAGTTTTGGACGCGGTACCATGGCCACAGCAAAACAGTTTCACTTGAGATGTAGCTCACTAGACTAAATGCCAAGTGGAAGCATGATTGCTTTTTACTTAATGTAGATCCAATTGTAATTAAAATTGAAATATAAGGAGAGGAGAACACTATTTCCAGTTCATTTAAAACACATTCTGACCGGTTCCGGGGCTAAAACAAAAAATGACAAGTATAAAAATCATGAATTCTCATTGTTGCAATAACTAACAAGTGCATAGCTGTTTCCCCCCCCCCCAACCGAAATATTACACCCGAGCGTCGCGGCCGCGGCGGCAGCACACCCCAACCGTGGCCCTGGGGAAGCCGCTGCCGCCTGCGCGTGGCCCGCTGAGGCACGGGACTGGGAAAGCAGGCGGAGCTGGGCTTTTCGCTCGAATCCCCAAACCTTCAGCACCACCTGGAAACGCGCCGGCCACTAATAGGCCTCAGCGTGATGTGCTGGGAGTGAGGCTGGGGAAGGGAGGGTCCAATCCTGCCCTTAGGTCAAGCTCTTCCTGCCAGGTGGGAGGAAACAAGTGAAACCACATAACAAACACTGCAATTTTTACTCGCTCACCGCGTGTTCCTGAGCTTTCTCAGAGATATCCTGGTCTTTAAGATGCCTCCCAGGACAGATTCCCACCTGCCGGCATGTCCGCCACGCTGCGAGCACAGGGATTGTCCCAGCAGCGTTCCCAGACCCCTCGCAGCCTCCCTCTGGTGCTTGCTGGGGCTGCTCTGCCTCGCAGAAAGCTGAACGTGGAGCATCAGTAAAGCTCAGTTCAGTCTCTCGACCGAAGAGGTCAAGCAGAAGGAAGTAAGGAAGAACAGCGAGCAATCAACTCAGCGGCAAAGAACCGGCAACAGCCAAGGCTGCTAAAAAGATCCCGTTAAAAAAGGATATTAAAAAAAAAATCCTGCTGCTCGTTAGCAAAAACCGCCTGAGGCACGACCTTGCGAGCAGAGCCTGGATCCAAGTTTTGAGGACCTGCTCCCCTCTCCCACCCTGACAGTGGCATCACCACAGCTTTCCCAGGCTCCGCTGGCGGCAGCCTGCCTCTCCGCCACGAGCAGCGCTCCTCGCTTCGGCAGCTGCTCCCCGTCTCTTCCGGCCGGCAGCGGGGGCCACAGCCGTCGAGGGGTAACAGCAAGTCACTTCTTCATTTCTGCTTCACAAAACAGGGGGGGGGACCTACTTTTAATCCCGCTGACGAGGTCCCAGCTCTGCACCAGGGACCGGTGCACGGGCACGAAACAATCCAACCGGCCAATCTGAATCCCGTGCGGGGTAATCGCTTTCCGGAGCCACGCTGTGCTGGGAACGAAGGGCCTGCTCCCTTTCTCTTCCAGTGCTCCAGGGAAGCTTCTCAGCAAGTTCAAGGGGAGAAAGATCAGGCTCAAAATATTTTTGATTAGTAAAAAAAACCCACTCTGACCTTGTTTGGAAAATCCTACAGTCAGAATATGGAAAATGCCAAGTAACTGATCTGTATCACAGGAAATCAATCAATCATTGCTCACTCTTAATACACACATTTCTAGGGAGAAGTAGTGTTAATTCTTTTTTTCCAGCGACTGGTAGTACTCAGTTAGGATTTTCCAAGCTTTAGGGGCCATGAAGCCGTCTGGTGGATTTTCACCTTCCCGAGCAAGTTTTCTCATGCGTGTCCCGGAGATGAAGTCAAATTCGTCGTGCCTAAGGCAAAACAGAGACAGGGATGAAATCAGTGCAATCTGCCTCACGCGTACCGAACCGAGGCTTTGCAAACGCAGCTCTTCTGCCATGCCAAGAACGCAGTCTGAAAACTCCTGGCCCCATTTCAGCGTTAACTCTGCAGGCCTGGTGGCACCAGTCTGCGACTTCACGTGTGAATTTACGATCGGCACAAAGCAGCAATGGGATCCTCAAAAGGAGCTGCTCTTTCAGGAGCTGGATTATACATAAAACACTTCTCCAGCAGCGAGAGGCTGTATTTCTACTGCCACTTATTCCCCAAAGAGTGTTTCTTATCCTCTCTGTTGGCTAAGACGGCATATCTTTAGTGCCATGTGATCAATCCTTTATCTGGTGCCAAGTCTTGGAAGGGAAAGTGGATGGATTTCACAGATAAGACTTCTTCTCTGATTTCTCTCACAGCCATTTTACCAGGAATACTGATTTTCCCTTTCCTCAGGTAAGCTGCAAGTCAGAAGCGATCTTAAACCAACGGCACTGCGTAGGAGAAAAGAAAAGTAGATGCTGCTGTCTGGGTTACCTTTGTGGGTCATAAAAATCCATAGCCTTTTTTACTTTATTGTAAGCAGCAACCCGGAAGGGAATGATTTCCACAGAAGTCAGGCCTGGTGCCATGCCGAGGACCTTCCCTCCCTGCGTGGGCTCGTAGAGGTCTTTCTTGGTCTCTGGGTGAGGCATGCCTGCAGGATCTCGGCCCACTATGTAGAAATTGGCCCCAGCAATCATGCGAGCCCGACAGTGCCACTGCACCTGCGGAGGAGAGACACAAAGAGCGCCGTTCACGTGCTGAGCGACAGTAGATCCACCTGGTGTAGGCTACAAAAGAGATCCTGGCAAAGTCAGCGCTCTCAGGTACAAGAGGGAAGACTCCTGCACCTGAGACATCTTCCACTACTCAGACCGTGTGTAACGTTGCAATTCTGCTAAGGACACATATTTCAGTGGAAACGCCGGGGAAGGGAACCGATCTTGTTCCATTTTTACAGTGAACTGAGGCAGTGATTTGCTCTCTCTGTCTCTGAACACACAAAGACGGTGCCCATCAGCCATCGAACCCCACTCGTGCAAAGGCAGGGTAGAACCGCCCGCACATCCCTCTTTTCTTCTACAGCCTGACGTATTTCTGCTTGCACCCACGGCCTCTGCTCAGCTTCACTCCCTTCTCCTTTTATTTGCTGCTTGCGCTGTGGTGGAGCAGAAATGTAGACAGCCCGTCTGAGGCAAATAACTCGCAGTCACCAAATCTCCCACCCCACCCCTCTGAGACGCTGTGAGAATAACACTATCATCTGTAGAACGGCTGTTTGAGAAATCTAACTCTGCGCTAGCTCATCTCCTTAGATCACTTGTTGCCAAATGGACCTAACACCACGTTCAGTTTTTATCAGTCAGTGAATAGCTGCAGTGAAACGAAGTGGCAGCGATGGGCTTGGGCTGCTTGCAAGGGAGGTTCTGAGTCAACTACTTTTGTCCCACCGGTTTAGGGATAGAAGGGAAACCACTGGGAGTAACCAAACCGATGAGCGTTCCTGCCCCACAGAGCAAACGGTCACAGGGGTAAAAACCTCTCTTTCCAGTCCCCTTTTCCCCAGCTTTCTGCACAGCTCGCAAAAGCAGGGCAGCTCGCTGAGCTGAGGTCTGCTGGGAGACGGCCGCTGAAGGAATCGAGGAGAGAGCTAACGGCAAGGCAACGACTAGCGACTCCCCGGCCTGCTGCTTTCTGGAGTTGCCCTGGGAACCTGGCAGCGATCCTCCCTGCAGACTGACTTCACTCCTTGAAAGCAGAAAGGTTTGAGAAGTGCCATCACACGGCGAGCAGCCGGACGCTACGTTACCTCTGTGGGGCCGGCGTAGAGCATGGGAGAGGGGAAGATGGCAACGATGGTCGACTTGGGGTCCAGAACGTGCTCCTCTAGCACCGCCGCATGCTGCTTCATCCGCCACTCCAGCGGGACGTCGTCGTCTTTGGTCCATCCCCCCAGGGGGTGCAGGAGAAGCACGGGGTTTTTATAACCCCTCTCCAAAAGCCGCCGCCGCGTGTCCTGCATGAGCAGGGCGTGCCCATTGTGCACGGGGTTACGCAGCTGAAATGCAAAGACAGCATCTAAAAAGGAAAGATTCAGAAGGTCACGGGCTGGCTCAGAGATTTAGACACTGCACTGAATGACAGTAGCTTCATTTACATACCATATACATTTTGACACGGTCATATGGCAGCAGATCCCTTGCATATCTTATCTTCACACGAAAGGGACCTTAAATACCTTAGGTGAGTGTCTGATATACGTGTGATGTCTATTAATCGCTCTGCAAAGTTTATTTCCATTGCACAGCTCTTCTCTGGGGCTGACAGCAGTCCCATCAGCTCTCCTACAGACAACATTCTTCAGATGTTACTGAGGGCAAATCTAAACCTGTATCAAGCTCCCTGACTTCTGAAGTGAGCTGTGACTTCTCCAAGCTCAGTGAGGTCTCGGGAAGGCCAAAGCCTTCTCCCTAACGTTGAGATGAAATGACTGTTGAGAGTGCTAGCATCTTTGCTGCAGACAGGTTTTCCTGGAGTTTTCCAGTGAGTAACGAGGTGGAGCTCCAATCCAAGAACACTGCTCCTTAACCAAAATGGTGTCCTGTGGTGAGAAGTTCCCATCTTCCACAGGGAAGATAGTCTAAGCCCAGGCAGAGGCTAAAAGACACTCAATGCAGAACTGACCACCGTGAGAGTGGGGGGAAAAACAGGGAAGTCACCTGAACTGGCAAAGCTGTTTCAAAGTTCCTTTGAAACTGCTCAGGAAATGCCACAGATGTTTTTATGAGCCCAAGGCTGAGCTGTCTGAGTCATTTTGGTCATCAAAATAAGTGAGCCAAGTGCACAGAGATGTCACTGCACGAGAGGCCACGAGCTCTGCAGTCCCTGAACTGGCAAACAGCATGAAGCTGCTCGGGTGGGCCAGGCAGGATCTGCAACGGAAGAAGGAGACCTCCTCTGCGAAAGAAAATCACATCTAAAATTGCCACGTGTGCGCGCCCTTGAGAAAGGTGAACAAAATCCCACAGCAGCACCGCACGGCAACTGCTTCGGCCTCGGAGGTGAGGGCCGAAAGAGTTAATGTCACACTTACCCCATGAAACTTAATAAGCCTTAATGTGTTGATACTGCAGGAACACTACAAAGCCCACACGCTGGCCTGTGTGCGGAGGTGAGAACTGAGCCAGGTGGAGTTGTCACGTGTAGCGGGAGATTTACTGACTCTAATTACACACTCTGATTTATAGAATTAGAGCTCACCAGATTGCACTTGTTTATTTAAAACCCTATTTTGTAGAAGGGCCTTTTAGCCGACACCAGGGCAGCCAGAGCTGTTTCCAAAGAGGCCTCTGGTAATCAGAAACATCAATTCATAAATAAGTGATTGACTTAATGGGGTAAACCGCTGAGTGTCTTTCAGCCTGCTCACTAATTGCTTCACGAGCAGACTGAAGGCAGGTCACGTTTAGAAACTCTTCTCTGGGTTTTTTAAACTCCCGCTTCAGAACAGAAAAGCAGATGCTGTTTCATACAGCAACATCACGCACAAGATAGCGCAGCAAGAAAAGTAAAATAGGAAGTTATTTTTAGGGTTAGTGAAAAGCCATCATCAGGTCAACTCTTCGGTCATCAGCAAGGCTACGTCTAACAACTCAGCCAGGGGATTTCTAGTGACCACAAAAACCCCAGGCTGCAATTCCCCGCAAAAGGCACCACCACAATCCTCAGTCACCACAAGGAGCCAGGACCAGCCTGCAAGGAGAGCAGCTGTGACAGCAAATCCGAGAGGAATTTTCCTCTGTGCTGCCCGGCCTGGCTTGGCTCTTCACCTATATTTACTTTCATGCACAAAGGCCAAGCAGATAGTGCCTCTATTTTAAGTGCTCTAGGTGTGGAAAGAGAGGATCTGACTCATCAGAGAGGACAGATGAGTCAACCTTCTCTTGGTCCTGTGGTTGGAAAAGCCCATTTCGGAACAGTCCGTCACAGGCACTGTTCTTAACTTGGGAACACCAGTTTTTGCGTTGTGCCCTGCTTCACTGCTGCTGTGCTCTCCACCTGTGTATCGCCGGTTCAGGAGCATACAAAACCATTCTAGCAAGTGCTGAGGGTTTGAGAGCAAGCCATGGCACACCACACATATTTCCTGGTGTCAGGAAAGATGACGGGAGGGCAGATTTTATCTAACTAGAGAGGCACAGGAAGTAGGAGAATAGTTGGAAAGCTTCAGAAACGCAGCAAGTACATCAGTCTGTCAGACAAGGCTGTGACGCATCGTGTGGCTCTAATTATGTAGCACAAATCACAACCCAGTCTTCCCAGGAGTTTGCCTTCACACTGTGAAGACAGAGCTGCACGGTCACAAAATAAAGGCATCAGTGGTAAGGTTTTCTGGTAAGAAGAGAAGTGTCATTAGGTGCTAACCCAGCTGAACTTGGTAACACAAAGGTAAGACACTTACCAGCATTCATTTCTCTAAACTTCTGCTTGAGATTCAGTGGCGTCAGGCGGTATTGGTCCAGTCCGTCGTTCCATTTGATCCTCTCCAGCACAAGGAGATCTCCACCAACCAGCCAATCTCCACTTTCCATCACCATCTGCAAATTATACGCACGTGCATTAGCGAGGGAATATTTCAGGACAGCAAAAAAATCTCCTCTCAGCTCATCTTTAATTTCCCAGTCTCCTTTGAAAAGCACTTTATTTAGGCATGAGTCTGCTTCTATGGTTATCATCCTTCTAGTTCAGCACACTGTAGGTGGAAAACATTAAAATGACAACGTGAAATGTATGTCGTGAGCCGTGCAGCCTGGTGTTGGAGGTGAAAGCAGCAGTGGGGACTGCCCTCTACTCCAACAAAGTTCGAAGAGTGCATGGCACTATGCAAGGCATGTTGCTGGAGCAACCCAAAACACTGGGTTCAGAGGATCCCTTCAAATAGCCTCCTGCCAAGTAATGATGATGGGGCCCCCGTTAGATTGCAAAACTGAGAACGTGATGTCCTTAACCTGGTGTTGGCTGCTGCCGAAGTTAACCCCCAGCAGCACAACCAAATATATGCTACAACCAAACCAGATAAAAACCAGCTCTGCTTTGCAACTCCCAGGATGCCCAAAGTGGATTTCAGGCACTGAGTCTACAATCATATGAAGTAAGACATCAGCTAATGGGGAAGGACCTGTCTGCCACAGGACCCGTCTGCTGGGTGCTGGACTCCACTCTGGAAGCCGGGTGTCTAGAAGTTACAGCACAAATTCTTTCTTCATCTAACACTTAGCTCTTGCACAGCCTTTCCACACAGTAAGCACTGATCTGGTAGTGTGGCCACCGCTGTCATCTGTCCACCCTTTATCCCCTCCTATGCTGGTTTTTACCCTGTTCAGGACAAACTAGAGTCATTACTCTGCACTGACCAGCTCAGGATCTTACCACAAGGCTTTATATTATGTGTGACAGCACAGCAAAGCAAATTGGAAGACTTGTGACACACACAAGTAGTCCTTATGTTTTCTTCAACATCAATGGTAGCATCAAACTTTCATGACTCATAAAATTAGCTGTTTCAGGAGAGCAACCACTGTTGAGCAGTTATTTTTAAGACAGTTATTTTAAGGTGGGGAAAAAGAATTAATATGGCTTTGGCTTTTTTAAAGCAGCTAGTTCAAGTCATTCAGTCTAAGCTGCAGCACATAAGCCTTTCACTTAGCAAGAGAAGATGTCCTTTGTACTGCAATAGAGAATAAGTGGGAAAAGATAAGCTATAAAAAAAAAAACACCATAAAAACATTTGGACATTGGTACAGTGAAGATAAAATGAATGAAAGGAGCAGCTCCTCTGTAGCGTGCTTATTTTCCCCTTCATCCATTCGCATTGCATTCACCATCTGACCGATGCTCTTGTCAGACAGTAAATACAGTGTCAACAACTGCAAGCCAAAAAAGTCCACCTCTCCTGCACACTTTGGAAGTGGTGGTTCTCAAAGAGCAGTTCTCAGCACTGGGTTCTCAGAGCAGACAGGACACCCGAGGCACTTTCCTGAAGAAGGTTCAATTCCTCAACCCCCTGTGGACATTTCTAACCCTCACCAGGTTTCTGAGGGCAGAAGGTGGCATGGACAAACCTACTTTGACATGTGGGTGTTTCACACAGGTGGTCCCCCAGATCCGGGCACAGCGCTCCTCCTTCCTGTGTTCAAAGTACTCGGGATTCTTAAGGATCGCAATCTTCCGCCCTTTGTAGGTGAGCGTAAATGCATTACATCCATCAAGGCGCTCTTTATCCTCCGTGGAAATGGGCAACACAATGGGGACGCTCAAGTTGATAACGCCATCTGGTAAGAGAGGGCCAGATTTTAACCTTCTCTAAAGACCTAAAGCATTGGAAATAACAGAGGTAAACGGCACTTCTGAAAGCGTTCTGACACTATTTTGGCCTGACTGCAAGACAGAGGTGGAAAGGGTTGAATGGGGCAGGGCACAGAGCACAGCTGATGTATCAAACGGGGGTTTTCGGTAGCATAAAATCTTTCCTTGGGGAATAAGAGGCCAAATTTTCCATGATTAGTTCAGGGATTCACCAGTCACAAAGTTATTCACTGCCCAATTTTCTTCTCACCACTAACAAATAATGATGTTAGTGGAGTAAGAAAGCTCCACATCTTAGCCCCAGAGATGCTTCCAAGACACTTGGAATATTTCATTATTCTCTGGACTCATTGGTTGCTACTGTTTATCTCCCAGAAACATTTGTTCTTTCCAATTAGCTTTTCTTAAGGTCTCTTTGAAAAACTGAAAAGCACTTGGAAAATATAATCATGGATATAATCCTCATCTCTTCCTCCAAGACAATAATCTCTGTTAAAACCATTCTGGCTTGATTTTCACCAGTGACCTCTCCCACAACAGAGAATATTCACTGCACTTTCCTGTCTGCACTCCTGAATTGCCTCTTCCAACAGGGGAGTAACAGTCATGTTTTGCTTTGTTTTCTTTTTTTCCTTGATGTTTTTATACTGTTACTTTTCTTAGCTTATCTCTGTGGAGTCCATTTTTAATTTATTTTGTGTGTGTGTAGAGTGAGTCTATATTTGCATGTGTAGTTTCTTGTTTCAGTGTTCTCTTTAAAAACCTTGAAGTCATGTTGCTTTTATTCCCCCATTTCCCACCCTGTGACTAAGATCTTCCCATTTCTCCTTGGACATCCCAATATCAATATACAATAATCAGTTTCTCCTATGGGTTTCCGATCATAAGCAAGAATGAACAAATCACTGATTCATTTTGCTCTGATCTGACTGAAATCATTTTGGACCCTTGAGATTCTTAATTTGATGAGTTTACTGTGAGGCAGATTTTTCCATTTTTATTAAGATGTTTATATTTACTTCCAATTCATGACTAGGTATCACTCATCTGCAAGAGAGCAATTTTCAAGCACCTTTACGAATAATCAGATACCTATGAGTATAGTCACGTCTGAGCCAATCAGGTAAAATATTCCTTAATTTTACTCCATCTCATAGTGCATTAATTTTACAAAAGTGTCATGAATCAAATCACAAAGGTCAGAATGCAATCATTATCGACTTTATATATTTAAGTAATATTAACCAGTAATCAGTCAATAAAGTCAGCATGGAAAAACATAGATTGTGTAGCCAACAAATGATGCTGAAGCTGAGGATCTCCATATTCCATTTCCAAATGCAATATGCAGAGTAACAATCCCTTCAGTGAAGGTGAATAGTTACAGAATTACACTACGAGGATTATTGTGAAGACCGGTCAATAGGACATGGGGTTAACCGATTGAATCATAAACAGGCAGCAGTTGTTTCTACTCTTAGAATTTTCATTATTGAAAAATGGCAAAAAAATTACTGTAGAGGAAAATTTCTAATTGTAGTAATTTCCACACAACCTCGAAAACAGTTATATACATACCAGCTAGGGAGGGATTCTTTCCTGGGAGAATACAAACACAGTTAAGATAATTAATTCTTGCAAACAACATTGACAGTAACAGGTCCAAGAATCAAAGCTGTTCGTTTAACACCTCAAGCAAACACCGCACGCTTGGAGGCAGGGTGTCTCCTTGCATGCCCTCACAACACATCCCAAACGTGAACCTCCACAGGATTCAGTACTTTCTCCATAAGCAGGCTTCGACAAAGGTACATGTAGCAGATCTGACAGGAAAGCCCAGTGCCCTCAGCATCTGCTGAAGCACCCACCAAGGGTGGAGGTTGGAAGACGTCCCTGGGGGGGCAGTAGAGGTATCACAGCCAAAACTCCAGCTTTCTCTTGAAACGTTCAACCAGTTGAATCAGGACTCTTGTTTTCTGACATAACCTGATACTTTTGCAGCACCATACTTCTCAGGGAGAAAGCAGGGAAGACAGTAGCTACACAGCCTCTGTTTACTGAGGTTGAGGGAGCAGCCCTGGGAGAGGTCACCAGGGAGGTGGGGGATCTCCATCCTGAGGGGGTTCAGGGCTCGGCTGGGCCAAGCCACGGCTGCCCTGACCCAGTGAGCAGGAGGTGGAGTAGGGACCCCCCAAGGTCCCTTCCACCAGCGCTGCAGTGATGATGCTATACTTGTGAAGCACCAATAGATTCAGTCCTACCGTGGGTCATTTCTGTCTGTATATGACATAAACATCATACAACAGCACAGACATTTCTTCTCCATGTCCATCATATTGAAGCACCTCACTGTGGACAGGAAGATGCCCATAAGGATAATTTTTTTTAATGTTCTTGTACCTAGCCACCTAATAGCAATACCACTGTGCGATTTACTGCTGAGAGCATGGAAAACGTCCATTCACCATCAGGTGACAGGAATGCTAACTTGTATTACCACAAGTAGGAGCTGATAGGTGCACTGCTCCACCAAAATGGATTGCAACCGTTCCAGACGCAGCTTGTTCCTGCTGAACTGCCTAACATCATCCACATTACTGAGGCGGAACGACTGGCCCACCGCCTTTGGAAAGATCGGTGTCAAACTTCTCTTTGGCAATGGGTCTCCAACTCAGTACCCACACTCAAGGTAACAGATGACACCAAACAGAAACTCTTCATGCTTTTTTAAGAGATAGAGCTGGTAGCTTGTCAAAGTAAATGAGCTGTTCACTTCCTGCCCAACATCACCCTGTGGGCCTAACGAAGCAGATCCTGAGTCTGGGGAGCTCTGTGGAGACACTGTGTACCTGGGGTAGATGTCAATGCCCTCTGCAGCAAACATCCTGTTCTGGAGGGTTATTGCACCAAAAGCTGGGGCCTGAGCTTTGTCCCTGACCATGCAGAGCTCTACAAATACTGACCAGTGGTATGAAGTATAGCTGCAGATCTGAGAGGAGCTGTGCTCAGTGAGCCAACAGGTTTGGGGGTCGTTTTGGAGGATATTATGAAGGTGGGCATACTGCCACATCTAGGGGAAAGGCTCCTTTCTGACCAGCTGCTGCAGATGCAAGACCTTGTCCCCTCTGCTCCCGGTTCTTGCTGAGCTTGGCACAGTCCCAATCCTGGTGAGCCTGATCCCCTCCCAACATACACATTTAGGGATGAGCCTCCAACGCAGAGCATGGAGCTCTGGGGCAACAGTCACGATGGGGCACCTCTCAAACCTTATCAGGCACAACAGACAACTCAAAGATGATAGATCTGGGTCTGATAACAAGGAAATGGACTTTTGAACACTGTTTGGACACTGGGAAGGTGGTAAAAAGGCTACCGTGTGTCAGAGAGCGTAGAAGCACTACAGAACACCACATACGGACAGGGCTACAGTCCAACAGCAAGCACTCCTGAGCTAAGCACTAGCTTTACGCACACTGCATAGTGTCTGAGTCCTAAACAATAGCAGCGAGCTACTTCTCTGTGTGAACACAGCAGAATCAGGATCCTGTAAAAGGAAGACAAGACTCACCACAGGGAGTCATTCACCAAGATCCCAAACCCCGAAGATTAGATACTGCTCTTAGGTCTACAGAGACCAACACATGCGGCCTCACTGTGTGCATGGCTTCAAAGTCACAGCGTCAACATCTACATTTGAGAAACGGGACAGAAATATCTATTGTTCCAGTCTCAGTTGTTCACTGTCATTGCTTGAATACTGTTTGCCACGGCCAGGGATGAAGAGACCTTTATTAAGTTGCTAGTAAATCTCTAAATCTGATTTATTTCAAGTTATGGCAATAAGTAAGCAGAAAAATAGGGGAAAAAAATGTTAAATCAGCCTCTGCTCCTGTTTCCAAGGTACAATTCCCCTCTTCTCCCACCAGAAATTCAGTCTGGCATCTCCCTGGTTATTTGGCTTTGGTTTTGCATCTGTATTTACTCTGGTATAACTGGGCATGAAAAGAGTTACATAATGGCTGCTCAAATGTTTGAACTGCACTGTGGCGGATATCTAATCTGTGACACAGTGCCTGGCCACAGCACAATGAACTTTGTCACCCTTCATACTCTTTAAAGCATTTTGGAGCATGGCTTCCTTACTCCTTCGGTCCTTTATGAGGCCTTGTAGTTAACTTTCAAGAGGAAAGAAGGATTAAAAAAAGGGTTGAGCATTAACCTTTTCCATACAACTGACTGCTAGAGCACAGTGATTTAAACGTCATGTATCACAACGTTTGTGGGCTCCCTGCCAGCGTCAACACAAAGTGAAGGGAATCGTACCATTCAGCAAGGTGCCAAAATGGATCACTTGCAAGTACTCTGCCTCGCGCATGAAGCCGGTCAGCGGAGTGGCCCAGCCTTCGCTCAGCACTTGCACCCACTGCAGATCCAGCTGCAAAACAAACCCAGACGGCACTCCCGTTACTAGGTGACACCTCAGAGATTTTTTTTTCTTCCCTTCCATTACAACAGCAGTCACTAAGCTGTTTCTTTTTTGCTTTAAAAATAATGCATTCATAAAGGGGGGGGGGGGGAAAATGCTTTGTTTTGTTTTGTTTTTAAGCTGGATCAGCTCTGGATCCTTTCATAGCACAACTGTTTGTGGGGCCACACTAACACAAGCAGGGAGATGGCTTGCTACAGCACAGGGCAGAGACAAGGCAGGAGAAAAGGGCTGAAGATCAGGACAATACTTTAGCTCTTCATAACACGCAACCACAGCCGTACAAGGATACAGCAACCAGAGGAATGGGACACCCTTTAAAACTGCCTGTATTGGAGCTTCTGTCCTCCAAACAGCAAAACAGTTATTGAATCGCGGTGCAGTATTCGCATGCAATGATACCTTAGTGATCTCTACAGATGGTAGTGTGTCTGCTTCAGCTCGGACAAAATCAAGTTTATTTTCAGGTACAAACAGCTCGAGAACATCCTTAATCGACGACTGCGGGACAATGTTCTAAAGGAGGAAGACAGACAGCAATCATAAGTAACACACTGGTTTTTAAACATACACCAAAAAGTTAGTATCTGAAATTAGGTTTACAAGGTGCCAGCAGTGGTGGTAAAAAATGACCTACTTGTGTTTGCAGGAGCTCCACAACCTGCTGAATACATTCAGACACTGATGAAACATTCGTTTTCAATACTAGTTCAGGAGATTCAGGCTTCTCATACTCTGAGTCAATCCCCGTGAATCCTATGGACAATTAAATCCAAACTAAATTTATTTAATGTAATACTCAGTGTCCTAGAGCTGACAACACTGCACAAACAGCCAGGAAGCATTCAGTCATACTGAGTACTGTAAGTGACACTTGGGGCAGTAAGATTAGGGAAACAGGATATTTTTGTGTGGTACAAACAGCCTTTATTAATCCACCTTCAGAACTTTTCTACCTGCAGAGCTGCAAAGATAAGCTATCTAACGCTCCTGAAAGCAAAAGGCAAAATAAGAGTTCGCTCTTCCATACCTTTGATCTCTCCAGCTCTTGCCTTTTTGTACAGCCCCTTCACATCTCTGCTTTCACAAATATTTAGAGGAGCATCTACAAAGATCTCAAAGAAAGGAAGTCCAGCCGCTTCGTGAATTTTCCGTGCATTTTGACGATCCTGTTAGAAGAAAGAAGAGAAATTGTAAGGGATTCCACAGTTCACGGGGCTGCCTATCAGACTTTGACTTGCAGCTAGCACCTTCCTCCTGCATGACACCCCCTGGAATTCAACATAGGTAAATTCCTCTCTGGTACAGAATTAGTAAGTTTAAACTCATTCTAATAAGAGCTTTTATCTCCCATCTCCCTTTCTACAACTTTGATCTGTTTCAGCTTTTTCATCTGAAACAGCAATAAAACATCTTCATTGAGTAGGACAGCAGAACTTTAGAATGTGAATAATTATATATCCTGTGTTAAAAAAAGAAGTGTTTGCATTAGCTTGATAATAGCAGCTACCTGGTATTCTCAGGAAGCATAAAAACATAATCAATATTCTTCAAATGGAGCATTTAAAGCACTATGAAAAGATATTGCTTTTATGCCTCTTCTCTGCCTCCTAGAGAGCTAATGGTAGGAGGCTCTTTAGTGAGATTTTAAACTGCATTTAGTTTTCAACCAATTCTGAATTTTTAATACATTTGAAAACAACAAGGTGATGCCAAACTGCACTCCAGAAACTTGTCCTGATGGTGTTTAGTTCTGTACAGCTGTGGTATGTTACAAAAGAATAGAGAAAAATTAAAAGGAGGGTCTGATATATGAATTCCTCTACATAAATACCTCTTTCCTAGGAAAAGTCATGAGATTAAGGCTGCCCAAAAAAGGTAAAAATACGATGGCATGAGTTTACCCTTGTAAAAGGAGAAATAAAGCTAGTTATGCAGACGAGCCCAGCATCAGCGAACAGCCTGGCCACCTCCGCAATGCGGCGGATGTTCTCTTCGCGGTCCCCAGCCGAGAAACCCAGATTTTTATTCAAGCCATGTCGAACGTTATCACCATCCAGGGAATAGCAGGGGATGCCATGAGAGACCAAGTACTCTTCCAGAGCAAAGCCAATGGTTGTCTTACCAGCTCCAGAAAGGCCTGTTGGAGACAGAAAAGTGAGACTCAGGTTAGAGTCCAAAAGACTGAAAATGACACTGTGAACCTAATCCCTCAAGGGACACTTGTAACAAAACTCCTATCTTAAGTTTCTTTATGAAAGAATGAGGTAAGGAAGTTGGAGTCATCTTTTTAGTGTACAGTTACTGCCCCAGAGCTCTGACCAACCCTTCTTTACTCAAAGGGTGGCATTAATGCCTTGAGAAAAGCTGGTATATCCTAGAATCTGGAGGGGTTCAAGTGAGCAGTGTTGCAAAAGTACATCCTGCTGGGCCGTGGTGGGACCAATAGGCACCAGTAAGTGGTGGGGAGCCTGAGGGGAGGTTGTTGCTTGTAAGTCTCTCAGCATCTTCCCCTTCCTCCCTCTGTTCCCTCTAGAGACAGCCAACTCCCCACCCAGAGCTTCCTGCCACGACTGCTTGGGGTGAGACAGGCTCCAGCAGCAGCAGTTGCCCCTCTTCATCCATGGACACCTCTTTCTGCACCATCTGCACCCACAGGTCCGTGCAGGCAGAAACAGGAGGGTGGCAGAGGCTAACAAGACATCTTCAGCCACCTGCTTCCCCTGCAGTCAACCTGTCCAGTCCAGTCAGCCAGAAAGTCAACAATAATAAATGAGGTGGCTGCTTCCCACCCCAGTTCCGTCCGCTTGTATGAAAAAAAATTCCTACTGGCTGCGCTGGGGAGAGGCAAGTGCACCTGAGGCATCAAACTCCTTTCTTTTGGGTGGGGATCCATGTGTTGAAAACTCCTTGAGATACAAGAGGCTCTCGAGTTAGCAGAGACACCACCTCCAAACAGCCTCCAACCACCTCCTGCCCATCTCAGGAAACACTTAGTCCTGGAGAAAATCCTACGGAGGTATCATCCTCTGCTCATCTGTTTTTATACCCTTTCTTTGGCACCTACTATTGATCACTGATGGAGACAGGACCTTGAGTTTGATGGGCTTTTGGTCTGATGCAGAACAGCCACATTTGTGCTGGACAGGAAAGCTGGTCGGACACAGATGCCTGCTGCTGTGCCTTTGATTTTCATAGCACAACAGACTAACAGATAGCTTTCCTGAGCTGGCAATCTAGAGTGTCCTTCTGTTTAGTCCATATAGCCCACGAAATGAAATGTCCTTCCAAATAGTCTCTTAAAATTAAACAGACAGAAAGTTGGGAGACAACTGTTTATTTTAAAGAATAATTATCAGCAAGAGAAATTCAAACCTTTCATACACAGGATCTCTGAGTGATACTTGAAAGAGAAAGAAATTGGTCTGGATAGATTTTTGGCTTCAGAAATGATGCTGAAACAGATTAAATGTTGGTTTTCTTCTAGTAAATAGAGAGCAGATCAAAGGAGAACTGTATTTTAATTCACCATTTAGCACATAAGCTGATACGAAGACAAATCAGAATGGCTCTCCAAGCCTTTCCAAGCATGTCTTTCAACATTTTCTGGGAGTCAAAGAAAAGTTACCAGTGTTTAACAAGCAGAGAAACAACTGTTTAAATATCAGTGGAGCAAAGGAAATGCAGTTGCCATTTTCACGAGCCCCTAATCACCAAATAATGAGTTTGTCTTTCAAAGCAAAAGAAGGGCAACGCATCAGAACACGCATCAGATGAGAAATAACACAGAAAACCCACAATGGGTCTACGCAATAAAACACTTGCGGCGCGACTCACTGTGTGAGCGTGTTTATTCTTAAGACAAGAAGACTGCCTTGTTTAGCAGCGCGCAAGGTCATTTTAAACACAGTAAATGTAGGTGTCGCAATAAACTTCCCATTCATACAGAATGAAAGTATTTGTGTACTGTTCTGGGCAATCGTGGGCAAGTTTCTCTGCCAGGGAACTAGCAAGCTGGATTCGAGGCAAGGCTTCCTCAGCCACGCACCTGGGAATGACCCTCAGGGCTTTTCAAGTGCACAGCCAAAGGACCCAGCCACCTGGAAGCCCCAATAACAGCTAAAATGTTAAACAGCTAACTGTTAAAAATGTTAGTTACGGGCAGCAGCTGCCAGGGAGAATATTTTGTCTCATAAACACGACACATCAGTATTTCCCATGTGAAAAAAATATTGTAATTTCCAGTTCATAGGGAACATTCTGACATTTCCTGCAAACCCCGAATCTCCACATCTAAACTTCTCTCCTCATCTTACTCATTTACGCAAGTGGGTTTCCCGTGGTAAGTGACAGTACCTGTTAACCAAACTGTGCAGCCTCGAAATCCACCTCTGGTACCGACGACTTGTCCTCTCTTACTTCTGCTGACGTGATGGGCTTGGTAAATCACATTGGTTGCTCTCTGATGCAAATAAACAAAAACAAAACAAAAAACCCACTTCTGTTACTTTGTTGCACTCTATACAAAAGAAAATTTTAGCAAGGATTAATATAAGAGAGAGAAAAATTCATTCAAAAAGCTATCGACGCAAACCTTAGCAGCAAACGCTGGCAATTTGTTAGAAAAGGGAAAATAACAAAGAAAGAGATTTGCCTTTGGCGTTAGCTGGATTTATTTTTGCACAATATGTCTTCGGGTTATTTTCTGAAGGCAGTTTTCAACTTTGACCTTCTCTTCCCAGCTCAAAGCCCACGTTGCAAAAATGCCTTCGCAAATCTTGCTGCTGCTACAGGTAGAAGAGACTCTCCTGCGAGCTGACAGCAAAGGTGCCTTCGCTTTGCTGGAGGAGGAGTGCTGTCAGGTGACTGATACACCCGCAGGCACACAGGGCAGGACATATAATCCAAGCGGAGATATAGACAGCACACTCCCTGCCTTTTCTACATTTTAAAATACAGGTAGGCTTGCATATTGTTTTAACTGCACTTGCAAAACGAAAGCAACTTAAGCCGCCTAGTCACTTGCCATGTTGAACGTAACGTTGCTACTAAGAAATGCAACCGTGTTCTCCGGGGAGGAAAATTTCACCTCATTTGTCGATCCCACATAAACGAGAACTGGGAACACAAAGCACCCACTCTTGTCACCGAGAGCGAAGGAAGCGTGACCTCCCCAAGGCTGTTTCAGCAGTGTCTTCCAGCCTGCCGGGGTTGTGCCTTGACTCCCTCTCCAGCTCCAGCCCACCCGGCTCCAACAAACACGGCTCCTGCCGCAGCGAGCTGCTGGCTGCGCTGCGCGGAGGGGACGGCAAGGCCAGGCAGAGACACCTGTGAGGTCACCTCCACGTCCCTTCATCTCTGTTCTGCTTCTTTAAACTTGTAAGACACGGTTGTCTCAAAGCCACAGGTCAGAAATATGGACCAACTGGACACGAGGCGCTGATGGAGGGTGGAGGGGACAGCAGACCGGAAAAGGAGTTGGAAGAAGCTGGAGCTGGCGAGGAGCGGGGAATACGAAGTAGGAGAGGAGCCCCCAGAGTCGGCCCAGCTGCCAAGGAGATGCAGGTTACGGAGGGTAGAAGGGAGGCCGGGAATGGGAAAGGCTGGGGCAAGAAACAGGGAACTGGTAGGCGGCCAGGAGTCACGGCCTCAGCTGACCACAGGACGAATGATGCCAGGATCTGGTGGGAGAAGACGGCGGAACGGGAAGCCGAGAAAATAACATGCAACTTGCACTCCTGAACTTCCTGACACAGGCGGGGGCCCCGGCGTGAAGCTGGACCGGCAGTCTGAATTTCGGCGCTCCCTGACATCTAACTGCCGTGCTGGCACAGCAGCTCCCCGCTTTCCCTGCTGGCCAGCGAGACACTGATTAAAACAGGCTTCCTTTTCCCTTCAGCTTTGATAACGTTACTTTAATAAAGACTTTTGGCATGCGAAATATTTACACGTTCCTTCTTAAGCAGGATTCAGGGCTCCAGCATACATCTCCTAATTTACCAGCACCGTAATTCGTACCCTCTAGTAAGCCCAGAGAGAGTCCGTACTGTCAAGGAGGGCCTTGCTCCTCCTCGCTATAACTCACCTCGCTGCCAACGTGTTATCAGGTCTCACTCAACCAATTGCACAAGCTGGCCTCGGGCATCTTTACTACCTTATTTCTTATACAGGTTGCGTTTCCAACGGAGCCAGCCAAAGGAAAAGTCTCAGGAGGGAGCCGGAGCAGACATATTTTCTTCCCAGCCAGATTCTGCACCATCGTGGGTTTATCCGCTTCGTGTCGTTGATGCAAAAGGGGGGGGTCTGTGATTTCCTATCATCTCCACCTCTTGCTATATAAAAGTATTTCTACATCTAAAGTCAAAGCAGGGAAGCGATTGTATTTTATTTGTCCAAGATTTTTTTTTTTATATATATATATATATATATATATATATATATAAAGAGGAATGGGAAAGACAATAAAGTAAAAGGTCATTTTTAAGTGTGTTAGCAAAATAACCTGATTTTTTTTTCCTTTGCTTGCTGGGCCATTAACGTTTTTCGGATTCAGCAAAGGAACAAGCGTTCATTAGAGAACTGGTACTTTGTATGCAACGGAGGGCTCTGCCTGCCCAGAAATCTGGGTGAAAAATCATTCCCAAACAGAAGGAAAAAAAAAAAAAATTGCCTTTCCTCTCCTGCTTTTATTATCATCTTTCTTCAGAAAGGTCAGCATCCTAACAGAGACCAACCCCCCACTGCAGATTTAGCTATTATATTCAGAATTTCATGCCCATTTTCCATGCAATTTCAACTAAATCTTCCAAAACCAGCCTCTTCTTTTATGTCTGCAAGCAAGAGGTGTAATTTTCCATTTGCAATTGCTTGTGGGCACATTAAACAGAAAGCCATTTTAAGAATGTTTTAACACACTGGTAAGAATATCTGTGTCCAAAGAATCATTAGCATAAATCTTGCCTCCAAGATTCACTGTAAGCAAGCCTAAAAGTCAGTCCCACTATTGTGAAACTTAGGCTGAAAATGCTCTGGGATGGAAAAATAATTCCTCCAGAATTACCACAATGTGATTGATTCCCATCCTTGAACTTGTGTCATCATCTTATGACTTGATGGGAAGTCCCAGACTAAAAAGGGTTTTAGGGCTACTGTCTCACCCATCTCGGGCGACACATTTATTCACTCTGGGACTCTCAGTTCCCATTTTCACTGCTGCAGCCAGCAGAGTGGATCCTGGACTTTGCCTTCCCCTTCCACAGTCATTTCAAAGGATAAAATCAATGATCTGGGTTTTTCCTGGGTTGCTGCTACGCGGGTTCAGTAGTTCTGCTTCTTTTTCCCTTTTTCAGGCAGCTCTTCCCTGCTGCTCGGGAAGGAGACCGCAAACATCTCTATATGACAAGTCCCAACACATCCGTGCTTCTGTACGGCGAAGTCCCAGTGCCGAATGGTTTCCCACCCCCAGGAAACACCTTCCTTCCCCGGAATAAGCTCTCACCCAGCATCACCTCTCAGAACGTCAGTACCAACACAGTACCGCTTTTCTCCAGCGCAAAGAAAGAGCCCTTTATAGACCTGAAGCCATTAGCTGGACAGCTGAGACACTGTCTGAAATACAAGACCCCAGTGTACGCTAACAGCGCTTGTCAAATCTCGCCACCCTACTGTGAGTTTTGCAACGTGCTGCGGTTTCCCTAAAGCCTCCGCTCCTCGAATCAAACGATCAGGAAAGCATCCCAACCTTACCCTGCAGAAAAAAAAACCTCTCCAGGCCTGATCCTTAGAGGAAAGTGGAGATGTGACTGAGCCGAACGCATCACAATGACTCAGAAAACAAAAGGCAAAGATAAACAGCTCAAGGTTTGGGAGGGGGGAGCAAGGGGAAGGTCAAATGTGCTGTTTTAACTTGCTGAGCTTGCAAATCTGAGACAGCACCACCAGTTTAATCTTCAGTGGTCCCCAGAGAGTCAGCCTTAAGCATCTGAAGCAGGACTAAAGGAACACATGCGGAAGATACAGCAGCCAGAATGATCCTTGCTCCCAAGATACAAAGGTGTGTTTTGCATGTTTTTCTGCTGATTAAGATCTGGCACCGTTCTGAAATTACACATTGACTGGCCAACGACCGTCGACAGAGCACAAGTAGTAAATTACTGCCCCAACTCACCCCGTTCTTACAGTTTGCCACTACTCAGACCTGCAGCAAAATCACCCCGGTGCATGAGGCTCAGCCGGTAACGACACAGTCCTCAAGTGCAAACGCTCCTTTTCCAACACGAGGAGCACGTATTTTGCAACATGCTCGCAAACCACAAGAGACGAGGCAGGTATTTCCGCACGGAGAAACGAAAGGCGCTGCTTCATCCTTTTCCCCCTGCTTCAGTGCCACAGCACACTTACTTCTTCACGGGCAGCTTTCTCAAGCGTTAATCTGCTGGATCTATCCCGCGTAGTGTCGACCACGATAGCGTCTCTTCCTGAGCAAGATTCAGGAACTAGCACATTCCTAGGAGGCTGACGTAACAGGACTATTATGTTAGAAGTACATGTCGGCGTACCATAAATCTGCGCTGTGCAAGCATCTTGGAGCTTTTTTTTTTTTCCCCTCTCTCATACTGGGCTCCTCTGGAGCTCAGGAAAACACCACCGAACGCATTTTTGAAATCCTGCAGCACTTTGAGACCTCTCCTACCTGCAGGGAAGTCCAGCTGGATACTAAATCCTTATGATTTTTTTTTTTTCTGTGTTCTCAGTAATCTCACTGTTAAAGAGGCAACACTTTTGCTGCATCACATATCTGAAACTCTTCCTAACCCCCAGTGCAACAGTTTGACACACGCAGTCTCAATTTCTTGTGGTCAGATATGCAGAAAACAAAAAAGGCGAAGAGAAACACAAGCATTTTTGCTGATGGATGGGCTGACAGCTTGTTCCAAACAGAACAGTTTGTTCACCAGGAAATACTGACTTCCTACCTAATCCTTCACAATCTCAGAAGTGGCTTGGGAAGCCAGCTCTGTAACGGGAGCAAACCGAGCGAAGCCAAAACAGTTAGCACCAAAAATAATCACGGACGGCCTGAGAACAAACCTTGGAGAGATTTCATCTAGAAGGAGCATACACTGTAAGACCGTTGCGATGCAGAGATAAGTGGTGCATGGGGTTTAATCAGACTCAAGGCTCTCCTGCTCTCTCAGTTTTAATCTTTTAACTGTGAACCAAACACAGACCGAGCCTGGGGACAAAGACCTCAAAATACTTTTAAAAGATAAGGGCTTCCAATCCTCATCGCAACAGAATCACGCCTGAATTTCAAGTCTCGCAGAGGGACAATTTAGGGGCACTAGCAAGCATTTCTTGCAGTAATCTAGATCGCAGAAGTGAGGTTTGGGAGAGGAGCTTCTTACTTCAGATTCAGCATAGCCTAAGAACAAGAAGTAAGGGATCTCTGAGGACACGGGATTTACCTGCTCTTGTTTACAGCAAACACTCAGGTATCCAAATAGGATTGCAACGAACCAAATTAGTAATGGTACCGCAGCACAAGCCAAAGCAAAGCACACCGAGCCAGCTGTGACAGACCTTGTCCTAGCAGCACCAACATCTCCAAACATGGCGCTAGTCAAGACCACCCTAGCAGGACAAGATGCTCCCCTGATTTTTGAAAGCAGGGTGCAGGCAGAGATTAGAAGCTTCTCCTTGGTGCTCCTCTTGAATAAACAGACGGGGCCTGAGACAAGAGAGTCCATCACAGCACAGATCTATTGGGAATCAAGAACTATCAGTGTCCTCTGCTCCTAGAGCCACCACTTCTCAATTCATGAGGGCTAAAGAAGTAATCTCAGCTCTCCTTAAGTATTTGCTTGTGAAATGGAGCGGTTGTGCTTGTCCACATAAACAGAAGGTTGCATGAGACCATCCAAATGAGAGGTGTTATCAGGAACCATCTTCTCTTCTCACCTGATACTGCAGAACCATATCTATGGGACCTTTCCCAACCAGATTTAACATTTGTTAGGAGCTGAACGACTGCACAATTAACAGAAAATGCACTAGACAAACATCTGGTTCATCATCATCCCAACTAATTACATGGATGATTTGGCATCTTTCATTAGAAATTCAAATACATATCAATTTCAACGCCCTCAATTGCACTGGACAGTTATCTCTGGACACAAGGCAATATTTCTTCCTGCCCCCACCTACCCATTTCTACCCACTCCTTTAGCCAGCACCCAAGGGGCTATATAACAAGCAGGACCATGGTGAGAACTACCGGTGTGTGCCACATGCTATGGCTGGCACAGCAAAGGGGCTGGAAAGGAATGAGAAGAGATGCAAGGTGAGCAGGACTGCCCGTCTAGCAGCAGCCCTCATGGGAGACTCAAGGGATCACATAAGCGCAGACGACCTCCTCAGGCCAATATTTGCTGAGATGTCCAGAGAACATGGAGCTCTCCTCCACTGTGGAGGAAAGAGTTGTCATTAGAAAGCACTGTTGGTCTTTGCAAAGACCAATAAGGTCTAAAACAATGCTCTTACCGTTCCTTTTAATTCCCCTCCTTTCTCCCACTACCCTTCATTGCGGGAGTAACTCTGTCTGCTGTATCTGGCATATCTGGCACAGGCTTGGTCCTGGAAAAAGTCCAAGAGGTAAGAACCACAACTCATGGCAGACTGCAGGACAATCTGTTCCAAAGAGGAACTCCCTCATGAAAATATATTACAAATCTGCCGAAGAACTATGCCAACAAAGAAATATTCTTGTAGTGCAGTGTTATTAAGAGCACATTAGTCACACATTTAGCTCACTTAACAGAAGGCTCAACCTTGTAAGAATACAGTTAACATCTGACTGGTGGCTGGCAGCATTCACTGCTCTGGGGAAACTCTGACCCTACAGGAAGGGTAGAGTCAGGACTCCCCCAACCACATTTTTATTTATAGGATTATCTTCCATCACTAGGAATAAAAGCATTTGTTTTTTCCAGTTGAGCAGTTAATATATTGCCCTATTTTGGTACTCCAGTCTTAGCCCTTTCAAATAGGAATAAGAGAGGCTTCAAAACATTTTCAGCCAATTGTATTGACAAATGATAAAACAGACTTTTGAAATGATTAAGCAAGCTTTCAAGTTTAAAGTCAAACACATGCTTAAATCTCCACAGACTGATCTAATTTATCTTTTAAAATCCCCTCCGAAATCCTGGCATCTTACTAAAGAGAGTCTTTTGTCATATCAGTTGAACGGGATGCATAAAAACTAAGTTTATGGGACTTTCATAGAAAATAAGTTTCTTCTACTTGGGCAATTCCCATGGCTGGTCTCGAAAATGGGCAAGTTGCCATCTCTGAGAAGAGAAAGCGTCCGTCTCCAACACGGGGAAAAAAGCTTTCTGCAGAACAGTCATTCGCTGCAGAATATTAAATGTATTATACTCGGAAGAAAAGGAGGAAGACAGTAAAGAGGTGGGTTTATTGTGGAAGGTCAACTCTACATTCATAGTCAAGTATGATGGAGAAACCATCTCTGAAGTCTCTGAAGTCCCAGTTAAGTTCTCAAAACCCTAAGCTTATAGGCTTTTCCCAAACTTCAGTGTAATTAGTTGAATGGGCTAAGACCATAAGTGCTTCAAAATCAAGGCCAGGGAAAATCCCCAAAGAGATGAAGTTACCCTGGAAACTTTGCCCGCTCCACCACAACATGGAGTAGGGCTTGCTGGTCCAGATGGGGAACGAGGAACAGGACTTTTCAAGCACCCAGACTTTCTGGTATTTGTCAGGAAGTCTCAGTCACCTCAAGGCACTCACACAGAGAGGGTCGAGTTGTGCAGCACCGCAGCAGATCTTCCCGTTTCCCTTGCGATTCTCCCTTCTCCGTCCTGCAGGCAGGACTCTTCTCCTCTCCCACCATTTGTATGGGAGCAGAGATCACGTTTGGACCGCCTGACACAGCCCTCTCCTCCATTCCCTTCCTGAAGGAGGATGGGGAGACTTGTCCCTGCTGTAGGATGGATTCATGCTTTTTTTTTTTAATTGACTTAGCAGAGTAATACAGCGACGTGTCACAAAAAATCCTGCACAGCAACGGGTTTCCTGAGCTCAAGTTGCCAGCGTTTGCTCACACCAGGCAGACCGCTGAACTGGGATCCCTTTCTTCATTCAGTGCTCTGAATAAACCAAAGCAGACCACACTTGCTCCTTGGCACACGCTGACTTTTACGCTTGTTCATTTTGGCATTACTACATCAGCCTCTTTCCTCTGCCAGTAACGTAACACAGAAGATCTTAAGGAGACTAGCAGAGACATCCTAGTTACCTGAAACAAGCAGTCTTTCAGCTTGGAGACAGACGGTTGGAAATGCCAAAGATTACTAACACACAAGGTTTTCAAGGTGGGGTTAGCTAATTTTTTTTTTAAACCCATAGGAATTTTTGAGCTCTTAGCAAGACCCTAATTTCAAGTGTAGCTAAAATATTCTTTGTTTTGGTACAAGTTTGAGAGTTTCAGGTTCCCAGAATCAAGCTCAATACAACCCTGAAAAAAAACCCAAAAAACCCCAAGCTCAACGTACAAGCTCATGTTCCAGTAACCTTGCAAATCAAAGACACAGATTTCTAAAATCAATATACAACTTCAAACCAGCGGGTTAAAACTGGGCATTAAGAACTGTTTTCCTGAAGTCGCCCAAGTCAAGTTTTTCTTTTTCCTTTGGAAAGATGATGTCGCTACTCTAATTTAATTAACACAGTAAAACTAGTGAGTCATCCTGGGCGCCTACATTTTCATGATGAATTTGAAAGTCGGGACAGATGTTATTTTAGAAAAAAGATTATTCTGTCCTCTTTCCAAAAACCACAACGGACAGCTGCATGCGTAACAAATATTTGACAAACAGAGCATCTTGTCGGCTACTGACAAATGTAACAAACGTAACGAGAAACCCTTCCATGTTTCCCCCGTTTTTTCGCTCAAAGCAATTCTCCTAAATTACCTCCCATAAATGAATCCATTTTGACAGTTTGGCTCATGCTCGTTTTACAAACAATAGGTTTTACGCTGAAAAAGGAGAACCACGTTGCTTTTGACGTCTGGGATCTGTTCCAAGGCTGTTTTGGATCATGCCAACAGACACCTGATGGTGCCGCAGGACTACTGACAACGCAAAAAATGGTTATCTTGCAAAAAGGAGGAACATAAATCGTGTTCCCACTGCAGTACTGGAAAGCGTTTGGATTGAACATCCATAGAAAATTCATTGAGCACGTCTGTTTAATCCCTGATAAAAGAGAAACAAAAGGAATTATGCAACCAGAAGATTGGCAACTAATTGTTAAAAACATACAGACGGTGTAGCCTGGTTAACTGCCAGCAGATCCAGGTCTCAGGGGCGCAGAGACATGATCGATAGCCAGTCTAGCTGCTTTGCACACTGTAACTGCAGCAGCGTGGGAAACGCTTCACCAGAATAAAACAGCACACTCCTGCTCCCCTACCAGGAAAAAGCACCAAGAGCACATGGCCAGGTTTCCCTATCTTCTTTCAGAGAAAGATATCAGGTTGTGAAAAAAGCAAACGAGGTACCAATCCCCCAGGTTTCAGGGGAAAATGGAAAGGAGGTCAAGGTATGTATACTGACCACACAGTAACTTTGGTATCTAAAAATTTCCAGGGAGGAATGAACTTGCATGTAATCTTGTTTTTTTTTTTCTTGGATATGAGATTTAGGAATTTAACTAATGGGTTGTGGCTTTCTGAGGTAAACAAACCACTGTAGACATCCTATCTCTTACCATGACTACGCAGGCACCCCGTCCCTTAGAACAAGCAAGATGGGACAACCAGACCTTTACAAGATCCCTGCATCAAGTATCATGTAAATAACTTGCAATACAATGTTAGGAGAACAAAAATTGAGCTAAATTTAGTTCAGTTACAAAAGACAAAGATATGAATTCTGTTGTTTGCTGTGCTCTCTTCTAAGCTTTAACCTTTGTTTCATTGTAGCCATCCCCAAGCTGAATTTGTCCCACAGTGGAGCAAATCTGAATTTCACATTTGAAGCTTTATAGTTATCCAAAGATCTGAATGACAGTGTCCAGGCATAGTATTTTTTTTTTCAAAGTCGCCTTAATTCCTTTGTCATCTTCCATTTGCAAAATGCTCCACTATGAAGGCAGACTGAAATCACACATTTCTGAGCCCCTAGCAGGTTTTGATCCTATGGACATGTAGTGAATAAATGACCCTCTTAGGATTGTACTCTCTCATCCCACCCACCCAAGTCTCCTGTGGCAGATGGGCCAGATGTAACATCAAGAGGACCAGGCCTGATCATCAGGGAACTACAGCAAAACTCATCATCTGCTCACCCTGAGGGTAGTCTAGCAAAACACAGTGAGCTGACATGCCAGAGCAATATTCTATTTTATCAAAATCATTTACTTTAAGAGCTCAAGAAATCAGTTCAAGAAGCATAAGAAAACACAAAATGTAGCAAGGGCTTTGGACTGTGATTAACTTATCTTTAAAAGCTGAATCAACACATTAGCAATGCTGTAAACACAAAATACGGTGAGCCACGTTCAGCAGTTTTATGTCCCCATTAGCTTCTCTGAATTTGCAATAGGTTTTTCAACTTGGAGGCCAATGTCTAACTGTGCATAAGACCACGCAGGTGAAGCACCAACTCCATCTACTGCTAAAGAAGAAAGCAGATTCTTTTTCCTCTCCCCAGACTAACGCAGGTTGAATTGAGCCTGTCTCAGCCCATCCATGTTACCTTGCGAGTGGATACATAAAGCCGCTGTGTCTGGCTCTGGACAGCAGCCACTTCTCTGCTCTCCTGAAAAGCGCTTGAGTGTGCCTTCACAAACCCATGTTCTGCTCCACACAGATCAAAGACAACTCCAATTCATATGGGGACAGGATACCTGTTGTTAGCAGGTCCATCATATCCCAACAGGAAAGAAATTTCCTAACTTTTTTGAGAAGCTCTAGCAATTTCATAAGCAGTGGGAGCTACAGAGGATCTACACTTCAAGAAGCTTCATCAGGTTTTCAAATATACATTTCACTAAAAGAACTAATCCTCTTGCTTCACCTCTCTTCTACAGGACAATGCTGGCAGCCTGCTGAAAGAATAAACCCTGACAGTGTCAGGACCCAACCCCTACTGTCACCAAAGCAGGAGATATTGCACAGTCCTCTTGCAAACACAGCCCTCTTCTGTAAGTTCGGCCACCACCCACCTCCTGTCCTGGATGTGCGAACTGAACTAAAAAATGTTAGATTTGCAATCTCCTCTGCAACCAAAGTTCTGCTCCCAGACACAAACCCAAGAGCTCAGTGTTGCGATCACTCACTGCTGCTCCCTCTCTCATTCAGCATCCAGGCTGGATGCGCAGTCCTCAATCTGACGTTTTGCAACCTACAATGCACTTGACTTTGCAATGTTATTTTATTTTTCAAAAATTAGATTGCTGTTTCGAGGCCTCCATCCCATGTCAGCAGGCAACAGGGGCTCTTTGCACCTCAGTGAATTTTTAAGGCACACAAAGGGCAAAAACACCTACAGGAAAGACTGAGGGAAACTCAGCCAGGAATCTCTGCCCGACACATGGTTCAACTGTGGAGATCCTCGCCACAGGAGGCAGTGCAAGTGAAGGGTCCACTTGGCTTGAAAAAATCATTAGATTGAATTCATGGAAGAAAAGTCCAAAAAGGACTAGTAAGAACAAAGACATGGTCTCTGGTATCTCAAGTCACAATCGGTGGAAGCTAGGACAATACACTGAAGGACTACCATCACATGGTAGCCTTAAAGTCTTCCCTTGTCCCCACTCATGGTTGCTGCTGGAGAGAGCAGCCTAGGCAGAATGGACCTTCCTGCTCACTCAGTACCTCCACAATCCCCACAGTATTTTTTTGGCCAAACAATGGCTTATTTTCACTGCACTGCCATTAAACGCGTCGCACTACACAACGAACTGCATGAGCTGGATTCCAAGTCAATGACTCACCCCCCCCCCCCTCAAGTTCGGGGACGCCAGGGTGAAGGTTTCCTGCCCAAAGTGTCCGTGCACACAAACCATACAAGTTGCAATACAGGCTTTTAACTGTGAGCATACCTGGGGTTTTCTAGATCCTTGCCTAAGTCAACATGAAGAATGACAGATTCTTCCTAAACAAGCAGCTATTCAATCTTTCACTCGCTCCTCCCTAAACCAAGTGTTGCCACAGGCCTTATTTATTATATGCTACTCAAAGGCTGGTTGAAGGACAGTTACCCATTTCCCCTTGGTGATTATTATTACCTGGTGCCTCAAAAAACTCTGTGCAAATTCTCAGTATCTCTCTGAGGGTGGAATTACCACTTTTACAGCTACAGTGGAGAAGAAGAGAGTAAGGCAAAGAAGGGTAGATGAAGTCTTGCGCTCCCACAATATTTAAGCCTTATAAAAATTACACACCTTCAAAGAGCAGCTTCCCTTGACTTTAGGCTGAGACAACAACATTTCTGCGTATCCATCCCCATGGTATCGGACAGGGAATCGAGCGGGCCTTGCAAGGACGAAGGCAAACCCCCACCAAAGGTTAAGTGACTCGTCTAGCATCATGCACAAGGCTGCTGGAAGAAGCACACATGCAACACAGCCCCCTACAGCAGTGGGCACCTCCTCTGATATGAGGCTTGTTTCTCTTTCTAGAGCCTCTGGCCACAAAAACAACAGATCTTCCTATCAAAAGGGCTGGGTAGGCCTGAAAAATGAGTCATTTCCCTCCTTCCCCCCCCCATATGCACTTTTTTGCACCACAATGCAAAGCTGAAAAAATAGTTTGATATCAAATAAAACATTTTGTTCTGCCAGAGGCTTATTTGCTTCCGTGAGGATCTCTCCAGGTCAAAAAGTCTTGAAAATGTAGGTACAAACGGTCATTTGCCAAAGAAGCACAATCTGGCACGCAGATGGCAAAACCCCCACATCTCAACAAACTCCAAAGCTCTGCATCTCAAAATAAAAGCCACATTGAAAAAAAGAAAGAACAAAGAAAAGTTAAGCAAACCAGCATCTTTCTCAAGCTCTGCTCTCCAAATAGGCAAAAACATTTTGGCACCTACCCAGCAGATAAAACTTTTGACACAAATAGTTATAACTGAGCCAAGCTATAAGTAAACAAAAAAGGACTGCTGTGCTAGGAAACATGAGGCACTAATAACCAGCCACCAGCCCTTTGGGCAAAATCCTAATTTTCCAGCATCCTATTTAGTGATGCATATTCCCACTGAATGCTCTGAACAGCTTTTTTTGCATCCCTCCTGTTGTTAATGATATACTCCAGGTAGATTTTCAATTAGAAATGATTAAACTGTAAGGTCATTAAGGAACTATTTCTCACTTCCTACAACTGTGGTTCAGAGCTAAAGCAAAGATAATCGTTATTCACTACACTCATGATAATAGTGAATTAATAAATAATAACCTGAATTACATGCCATTCTCTTAATGGACTTTTAAGATACAGAACTGTGACCAAAGTACAAGTTCAAGGCAAAGCATATCATTAGAGGCATTAACATGGGCCCTAAATGCCACTTATCTTTTGTGGGTATGTATGGCTACAAGTTTATCAAGAAACATCTGATTTCAGATATGAAAAGTCTTTCCATTCTTAAAGGTTATTTAAAGAAACCTCCCAAGATCAATATTGGTCCAGTAAAAAATGCAAGCTTGCAAGTGCTTCTATTTCTCCTGAAAACCCTTAGGAAAAACAAAATCCCCGCGGCCTAAATCTGAATTACTGCTTCAGTGCATACGTCTAGATAGTTTGGGCTCTTCAAAGATCTGTCACTGTCTTGTCTAAAATCAATGGTGTCTAATTGTAAGGGCTACCCAAGAATACAGATAGAAATCCATGCCTGAGTTATGGGTTCTGGCTAGACATGCTACTGGCCAACAACTTTTCCATGACTTAATCGGTACCACCCGAAAAACAGTCAAGGCCAGAGGCTCGATTTATCCATGAGTCAAGCAGCAGAACAGGAAACAACTCCTGAAACATGCCAATTCAAAGTGCTTCAACTCCAGTCTGGAGAAAGGATGGTTCAGTTTTCATGCTTATCCCATCTCAGCTACCTGCCCAGGTCGCTCCCACAGCTCTGCCAATCGCCGTTATCAAGCCCAGTGTTCAACTGCACTCGTAAAACAGAGGACCGGTCCCCTATGAGATGAAGAAAAGTCCCAAAGAGCCACTAGCCCTGTGCGAATAAGAGATATAAAGCAAAAAAAAGCGATAGTAAGAAAATAATACAAAAGATACCAGAAACACCAAACATGCAACTAGCAAGCAATCACCTTTTACTATCATGGTGCAATGAGTAAGGCACTGTATTTCACAACCACAAAATAAATCACTGCTGTAAACCCAAGATTTTTGAAAAATCTGGTATATCATGAGAATAACGGTCCTGAGAATTCAGCTAAGATCAAAACATGCCGATTCACTAAAATAACGGTTTTGACAGCTGCCGCGCTGTCTTCTGTGCACGCTTCACTGTGATGAGCTATCCATAACTCTTTTGAATATAAACATCCCTAAAGATGCTTTCGTCTTTTTCCTTATATTCAACGCAATAACAAAAAAGAAGCATGCGAGAGAGATGAACACGGAGGATATTTTTTAAAAAAACTCACTCGTTTTTTTATTTTACGTTGCTTTGGAGTTAAAATAGTGAAACTCTATATAAGCTATTGCACAGCTTGCAATATCACAGTCCGTCTGAACTCTGCCCCGTGGCTGCAGCCTTTTTAACATGAGAATACTTGCTAGACAAAGAAATTAAGCCTCTTCATATTTCTTCAGCACTGTCCTCTAATGCTGCGTGTTGTTTCTTTTTTTAAATAAAAAATTAAACACATCCAAAATATTTTTGCATGTTGATTTATTTGCCTTTGAATAAGCTCAAACAATTTGTGACTGCGCACGTGTCAGTGCTACACAATCAAAACCAAAAAATCAGAATTCGCAGCTTTGTGATCTGCTGGCCTGCTGAAATGGTATCTCCACGAAACAGAATTGTCCAATGTGCCCCACCACCCGCTTTCCTGGAGATATTGTTAGAATAGCTGATAGATCAAAGCTGTAACTTAACCCGAGAGAGGCGATTTCAGCACTGGGCTTTCGTTCTGCCCTAAGCGTCTGAAAGTATATCCAGAGAGATACTCACTCCAAAGCGCCAGCGAGGCGGGCATCCACCCCTTGCCAGAGGCACGACTCTCGCAACCAGGTCTTCTCCTCCCATGTCCCAGATGAGCATCCTAACCACCAGACTGTATATGGTTGGGTCTCTCCCACAAAGAAACACTTGTCAAATATCTTGATTTCATGAAATACTTTGACTAAGCGGCATTTTTTTACTAACCCATGCTTTGTTAAAACATTCGCAAGCGAGGGCTAGAGGCAAGCCATGCCAGCGAGGGGCCCGTCATTTAAGAACAGGGCTGTACCTATAGGTTTGTGCACACTGTACCATCTGTATTCTTCTGCTTGTTAAAAAATAAAAAAGACTGCTTGATGCTGAGAGGTAATGACCTGAGGAAATGCCAGTGACACCTCAGGTGTACGGAGAACAAGCTTGTATTTTGACGGTGGTAAAAGAACTACTCAGTAATGAATGCTTCACTGTGCAATAGTCCACATAATAAACAAGGGCAGGCCCACAGCTACATGTTACTCACAGCAATTATTTTAAAGTGTGCTCACTCCTGAGAGTACGATTTCACCATATGGGCACAGAAGATTTATGGAAGGAATGTTAAGCGTTATGGTCATCACTAAAGAGCATTCTTCTTAAAAGTCAGTGCTGAACCGTGTCAGAAATAAATACTTTCTGCTTTCAATAAGGTCTTTGAACTGAACGAGACTGTCTTCCATATATTGGATTTCATGCCTCTTATAATGCCATAAGCAGAACTAAAGGGAATATTTCCATACTAACTAGTAAAAGAGAGATTTCTGCATATCAAGCCTTGTGTCTTATTCGGAATTAAGGTACATTTTTAATTGTTAAGGACAATACATGCAGAAGTCTAAAATCTTAAGTTTTCTTCTTCATGTCTTACCATAGTTTACATTAATAAATGAGTGTTAAGGGAAAATATCCTCAAACTAGAGCTTTAGGGAACATTCAGGCTGAATTTGAGTTTTAAATCCTGGGCTTATAATCAGAAGCATCATCAAATTATACAGCCAACCCATCTCCTAGCAAATAGCATTACTGCACCTTTCAAAAGAGGGCAATTCTTAGGTAATCAATGTCACATACAAAATCCATTTTTGACAAATTCTCTGACACTGAATATCCTTGGAAATGTCCATTCTCCTTCAGGAGTGCATCACGCAAGCTTCACAAAACGTCGTCTGAAGGAAAAAGATTAATGCATCACCCAAACCAGGAAGAAATGGCAGAAACCAAGATTTTATGAGCAACAAGGATTGATGTTACTGGGAAAATGAAAAAAGGGGAGTAAGCGAGAGGCAAAAGGGTGAATTACTGTCTGCATCTCATCTTCATTTTCCAACTGGACCTGTCTTAGCTGTTCTGCTTTCCAAAGACATCATGAAAAACTCATCACCGTGTTAAAACTCCTCTGAGTTGCAATATTTAGGCCACTAGTTGCCAGGGCACATTTTGCTGTTGCCTGTTCTTTGTTAGGCAAAGTCTCCGATAAACTACAACCATCTCCGCTTTCCTCAACCACACTAGGTAATTTCACTGAGACGGAATCCAATCTGCCATGTGCGTATGAAAATTATCGCAAGTTAGTACGTAACTCCTCCTATCTTTCGCTGATTAAGGGGCCTTTATCAACGTGAAATGCATTACCCTATACCTGTAATCAACTTGAGATGTTTGAAACCTAGGGGCCACCGAATCCATGTTATGAGCCTGAACTTCAGCTTGCGCTTTCACAACACCACGCTTGCCACAGCAATATACTGGGAAAATCACCAATGGGATAATATTGCAGTTTCAGCACAATGAGTGAATCTTATAACCAGAAGCCCGAGTGAAATTGTGGGGTTTTTCATTCTGTAACACGCCGGGCAGATAGCCAGGTAAAAATACACCTACTACTGTCAACTAGATACCATCTGTTTTGACAGACATGGTACAAGGGTCATTTACAATCTTGTTTATAAAGGCCATTTCTCCAGCACAGGGCAGAGGCAAAGCACAGGCATTATTCTGGAAAGTTTAGTAGCACCTCTCTCCTGTCACAGAAATGAGCAGAATTCCAATACACAACTCACAAATTTCACCTCCCCTCCCACATTCCCTGAAACAATCCATAAACCAAAGTTTTCCCGTTTTCCAAGAAAACACAGCTCGGTGGTTTTGGTTACATTCCTATCTGAACAGATTAGCAGTGTATTATAAATACACTAAACCCCTTTGAAAAATGCTGCATTTACAAAGAGGTAAAAATCGACATGCAAAAGAAAACCTAGGGACTTATACCAAGATTTTTTTATGGTTCGGATTTAAACTAGAAAAATGTATGTGCAGTCAGATCAACTCGGACCTCAAACCCCAATTCCCAGAAATAATGCAGTGCAGCTGGTAAGTAGAAAACGATTCCTGTCCATGACTGTGTTGTGTAATTTCACTTTCTAACTGAATTCTGCTTTTTTTTTTTATTATTATTATTTTTTTAACTTCATGGGTTTTTTTTTTCTTTCCCCAGAAAACTAGCTCTGCTGCAAGGCTGAGAGCGCGAAGCATCGGTGGCCGTTTCGCCGACTTCTCCCTCCACGTGCTGCAGGCGGGATGCGGGCAGGCAAAACCCCGAAAGATCGGAGCGAAACAGTTGCTCCATCTCGCCGACTTAACCTTTGGCCTCACCTCAGAAGCGGCCAGGACGGCAGTTCTTTACAAGGATCAGTACGATTAGCAGTAAAGTCGACAGTTTAGCCTCCGCGCGGCAGCTCGGCTTGCAGACCACGTATGGACAGCGTGTTTGCCAAGCGCCTGAAGGAGGACATACAGCAAGGCCCTTGCCCCTTGGGACACAAATTGGAGAGCCAGGCACGGAGCGCTTATGGGACAGGATTTAAAAAAAAAAAAACTCATTGTTTTTACCAATGTGAAACGTCTCAAGGAGGCGCAAGGCACTTCAGCGACAGCGTTCACCTTCTTTTTCAGCACCCAAAACGTAGTTGCTCTAACGCCTTCTGACGCGCCTGGAGCTCCCAAGCGCAAGGAGCAGAGGGTTTCCCGAGCGCCAGGGGCGAGGGTTTGGTTGCAATCGCTCCCCCCAGCGTCAGGTGCTCGCCCCCAGCATGCGTCTACCGGCCACCACGAATGAAACCCGCAGGCGCCACGGCAAAACCTAGCGAGCTCTCGTTCGTGAGAGCCCGAAACGCCTCCCCAGCGCTGCACTGGCTCCAGACTTCGCGCCGAGCCTCCCGGCGCCGGCTGCACAACCGTTCGTCTTACGCGTACCCACGCGTTTCCCCGCTCGGGGAAAGGGGAGCGCGAAACACGCTTTGACGACGCCGCCGCCGCGAACGCCCTCGGGATCTGCAGAGCGGGAAGGCGGTCGACGTCCGGTCCTTCGGGGCTCGGCTCACCGCGTAACCCCATCTCCCGCCGCTTTCCGAGCAGCCAAGCTCCGTTACGGACCGATCGCCGCAGCGTGGTCACTGTCCGCACATGGCCTGGGGGATGCGAGGCGGTGGCTGCCGCCCCAGCGGGCTCCCCGCACCCCGCGACACCTGCCGGCCCTCCGAGCACCCCCAAAACCCCCCCCCCGAGACCCAGCCCGGCCCACGGGAGGCATCTGGCGGCGCGGCCGCCCCCAAAGCGCAGCCCGGGGCGTCGAAACGGCCTGGCCCGAGGCGGCGCTGCGCAGCCCGGGGCGGCCGCCTCAGAGGAGAGGAGCCGCCCCAGGGCAGAGGGGCGGCCCGCGGGAGAGGAGCCGCCCCGAGGGAGAGGGGCGGCCCGGGCCGCCGAGCCCTGCCGCCGCGGGTCCCCCCGGATAGAGCCCTACCGTCCTCTCGCTGCTCGACATGGTGCTGCGGGGCGGCGGGGCGGGCGGGCAAGCGCGGCTCCGGGGTCGGCGGCGGCCGGCGAGGCGCTATAAGGGCTCCGGAGACACGTAGCACGTCCCCGGACCGGCCCCTCTCGCCCTGAGCCCTCCTCCGTCTCCTCCTCCGTCTCCTCCCGCCGCCCTCTCCGCCCCGCCGCCGCGGCACGGCGGCCCCGCAGCCAGCGGGCCCGGCCCGGGCGCTCGGGGGTCACGGCCCCCCCTCAGGGGCCGGCGCCGCCCCACAGCGCCGCCGGCTTTCGGCTTCCCCGCAGCCCCCCGTGCCCGGGGGTCCCGCCGTGGGCCCTGGCGCCCCTCAGGGGCCGGCCACCCCCTGCAGCCCCTTGGCCACGGGGCCTGGCCCCCCACCCGGTGCCCCAGCCCCCCCCCGTACCCCCCTTGGGAGCACCAGCCGCCGGCACCTCGCGTTTCTGCCCCCGGGGCTGGGGGCCCAGGGTGAGGCCCGGCCGCCTGCTCCAGGGGGACGCGGCGCGCGAGGACGCTCGTGCGACAACAAAGCCGCGATTGTATCGGCTCCACGGGGTCATACAGCCAGCGCCGAGGCCAGCCCCGTGGGCCTTTAGCACTCGTTCTCATCTCGGGACCGCAGGGCCTCGGTCGCCCATCACGAAAGAGGCATTGAAACCTAGTCTGAACTGTTCGCCTCAAAGTCTCTTTGCGCACACCTCCGTATTACCTCTCCCTCGCATTTCTGTGTGCGAGAGAAGAAAAAACAGCAAGACAGCACTGTACCGTGCTTTGCACAGCACCTCAGATAAGGGAGCCATGGGGGCAGAGCTGCTAGAAATGGAGCACACCAAACATCTCCCTTGGGTAGAAAGGTCTATGGCAAAGTACAAGTCAAAGGGGAGGCCCACCGCCAACAGTAGCAGTCTTGTCTGACAGTTTTTATGGGTGAACTGGACTCATTAAGAGCCGTATAACTTCCCATTGCCCATATAAAAATGATAAATTAATCAGTTAATAGGCTGGGAGCTTGTTCTTCATAGTGCACGATGGCCATGACCTAGCTCATGAACCTTGCAAATCAGTCGATTAAAATAATTTCATGTGAACCTATAGCTTTCTCTTTTACTTTCCATATAAAGCAGCTGGGCATTTCTACTGTTAGATGGGGAGTTAACATCAGCTTTCAGCTCAACAGTATTTGCTATAAGGCACTGAAGTAAAGCAATGAAATAAAGATCTTAGATTCAGACTAAGCAATAACTCAATTCTCTATCTTGCATGTCTGAAGAATGAGTCACGGCACAGAAAGAGCATTTCAGACTCCTTCGAGTATCTTGTGACAGATGATAAAAACTTGTACTGCTGCACAAAACATCTAAGTGCTCTGACTTGTGGCCTTTAACGTGAAGTTAAGATGCAAATCTGAAATTCCCTGAAGCCTAGTTATTTATAAACTCAGGTTGACTGTTTGGGCCTCAGCCTACTAGTTTTGGCTCCGTTCATCAAACCCAGCCTTCATACAAGGATCCGGTACACAGCCTGGCTTCTTTACTGACTTGTCAGAGAGTTGTAGCCAGGGCACAGAAACAAAAGACCTATTTCACTGAAAGACTGCTGCTGCCCAAATAGGTGGTTGGCCCAGCTGTGCCTCTAGGGTAAAATTCATCTCCCCTCAGCGACCTGTCCTCTCTAGTAACCATGCTTCCCGCTCCCATCCAGGAACAACATGTACATTCAAGAGCAGGGGAAGCCAATGAGAAGGAACAGGATTCTACACAAAAAAGGTCAGTAACAGAAAGATCACTTCTGAAGGATAACGATACTGCCAAAACCAAACAGCTCTGTAGGCTAGCCCTCAATTGTTTGGTGAATTTGCTCCAAAAATTCTAAGAAGGTTGGAAAGAAATACACAGTGTCTACCAGCACATAAAATTCATCAGATGACTTGCAGAGGAAAGACACTAATGCCTTTTGGCTTTTTACACAGAAACTAATGCCTTCTGGCTTTTCACAAAATCCAAAACCCATGGAATTTTCCACTAGTAGAAAAGTTAAATCCTAGGATTTTGCTGACCTGGCAGATGGACTGATAAATTGGCAGGAAAGCATAAAGCATCCTTAGGATGACTTATGAACGAGCTATGAAGGAAGAAATGCACCCCATGGGTGTGCAGCTCTGCCTGTCATGGTCAGGGGCTCTTATCTGCCTCTGCTGAAACACAGCTTGATCCAGCATTACACTTGTCCTCTGATCACATCCCCCCATTTTCTGATCCCACCCATCCATCCACAAACCTAGCTAACTGCTGTGAGGACAGCTATGCAAACATTGCTATTTCTCCCTTTGGAGGAGATAATTCACTTCTGATCATATCCAGAAGAGCAAGGACCCTCCCTAGGTCTAGCATGCAGAGCCTGCTTTGGCAGTGGGAGTTGTGGGCATCTCCTGGAATTTGTTCATCACACAATCAACAGCAGCTATTCGTGTCTTTCACTGTAAAATACTCATGTCATCTTTGCCTTTCTTTCCTGTGGAGCTTAAAATGCTGGCATCCTGAATGAAGCCCCTAGACAGAAAAGGAGAAAGATGGTGGGATTTTGCAGAGCTCCTGACATAAATGGGAGAAGGACCCTTACAACAGAAAATGGGAGACTCTGGGAGGGGATAAAAGGAGAGACAGTGGAAGAAAGAGTTCCTCAAATGAAGTTCTGTTGGAGGAGGAATGGGGGTCAGCGTGGGGAAGGAGCAGGTAAAACATGGAGGTAAGGGAACGGGGCTGGGGGTTGGAAGGGTGGAAGAATGCAAGTAGCACCTATTCAACCAACTCCTGAAGCCACACAGCTATTAGTGTGATCATATATCAGCTGAACTAATCCCTCGTGTAATTCCAATTAAATCCACAGTATTACATTTGGGATTAACCTGGGTAAATAACAGCAGGCTCACATTTTAGCATCTTCCCTGCACGCATTTCTTCAAGTTGGTTTTTCAATTGTCCAGTTGTAATTAAGTTCCTGACGTAAAAACAATATAACATGGTTGGAAGAACACACAAACAGGCATGAACACAATATCCTTTGGAAAAGCACATCCTGGTACAATGGCACTGTTAAAGGAACTCCCCTGCAACCACTGCCTAGCCAGAACACAAACTATTCCTCTTCCCACGGAGGACATTGGGAGCAGGACATTTTACATGATTGAAAGTCAGGGAGTGCACAGCAAAATGGCACACGCTGCTAAGTTTTCCCTCAAGCATGGTGACATCCAAACATTAACGAAGGTTGCTTGGTCTTTCTAGCTTGTGCTCAGAGACAGTTTTATGCCTTGCCTGAATCAGATATCCAGAGGCAGGATCTCGTCTTTTATTTACACGTGGATTTGAGTAAATTTGTTAATGTGAGAGCTTTAAAACTGATCAAATCAATGCTGACTTGGCAGCAAAAGCATGTGAAATTTAAGAGAAAACACAGACGATTACAGATTAACCATAGTTTCACTTGCATTTATTGCTCTGCTGTGGAAGAGGACAGAAGAGCCAGTTATGATCTCTGATGAATTAATTACACATCTTAATTTTGGTAAGAATTATTTTTTTGAGGTGATAGTCTTCCTTCAGGTGGTAAAAACATTATTTAATATTCACCTTCTGAATGATATTTTTAAAATACACATATTTGCAGTCCTACCATATTACCTGTCTTTCCTATCTGCCTTCAGTAAAGAAAGAGGGAGTCCAAATAGAGTCCAAAGCAAGTGGAGAAATACATTTACTAAAGAAAAAAGAGCAATAAGAAGGGTTCTGTGCATAAGAGAGGGCAGAAACAGGGAATTTCGAAGAAACGAATGGTGTCAGGGTAGGGAAGAATATGCATACACTCCCCCATCCTAAAAGAGGCAAACTGCCTGCAAAGGCAGCAACAACATAGATCCTAGCGGCCTGAACCATCCTATACATGGTTTGCTGGATTATTTCAGATTTCCAAAGTGCTTCTGCAGTCACAGAACTGTGTAAAACCATTTTGTCCTGATATGCAATTAGTTTTAATGGGGACATTTACTTGGAAAATAAACAAAAAAAACAAAAAAAACCAGCTCTTTCTGCTTAAAAATGAACAAGTAGATAAGTAGGAAGATAGAAAAGTTGTGTTAGCTCATTACAGAAAAAGTAGCATCAGGTGCATGTAATAACTCCATGTTTCCCCTAGATATCTATCAGGAGACAAAACAAATCAATGACATCTGCATTTCTTGCATCATTTTTCACTTGCTTCATCAAAGATATCTCCCTTCTAGGAATTAAGTTAACTGCTTATAACCTGCCTGAGAATTTGCGCACATAAGAATTATTTTGTGCAAAAAAGATTTAAAGTTCTTTTTTTCTCCTCCATTTGCCCAAGCACAATACAGAAAATGATATGAACTTCTTTAATATGAACTTCCAATAATTAAAAGTATTTGGCTAATGCTTCAAGTTTTAATTTATGTACGCCTTTTCAAGGAAATAATCAATGAAACAGAATCAGAATTTCTAAGCAAAAAAAAAAAAAGCTTACCTCAAGAGAGATTTCAATTAGCAACACTCTAATTAATCTTCCTTAAAGAACTTCTCGGGCTATTTAACAAGCTGTTAAGAGCTTCAGCCTACCACAGCTAGTGAAAGAACCAGCACCACAGCAATGCAGACGGGAGGTCAAAAATCTCTCCAGATGGAGAAAAGGGCACTTGAGCAGCCTCCCTGCTTGGCAAAAGGCAGCCTCATGAATGATTTGGCAACATTCAGACCCTGTTACATGGGCAGGCTAAAGTATTAAAGGGAACATTTATATTTGTGGGTTTTCTCACTGCTTCTGCTTACAGAATCAGAGACTTTTGTTGTTTTCCTTACTGGGAGTGACAGAAGAAAGTTATTTACTGGGTATCTATCCTTGTGAACACCGAATAGGGATTATTCGGCACTCCCTTGGAAAGTTTATATTGCCCTGACACTCTGATCTCAAAGCAGCAATAAATCTCTAGACAAAGAACTCTCCTAGGAGCCCGTTGTGCAACCTACTGTTACACTAACAGGACCCACAGAGAGGAAAATCTATATATAACCCTACAGAACAGGCCAGGTATGTGACTGCCGGAGAGGCATTTGCTCCAGCCGTCTTCCTACTCAAAAATCTGCTACAGTCATCTTCCAAGTTGAAGAGCATAACCCACGAAGTTAGCCAAAAGTGACAATACTTAAGGGAATGTTTGCTTGTTCTTAACAAGTCCAGCATGACTGTTTCTTTCCCGACGTCCACGAAGAGACGCAACCCACGTCGACATGCCTAGCATAACAGGTTCACCGACAAGAATGAAATGTTTTGTCACTCACAGCCCCTGCCCACCTCCAGAATGGCTGAGATGGTAATTAAGCAGGCTACATCCTTTCTGCTCGCAGGACTGTAGTAACCCTGTATGGACCACAACCTTCTGGCAAGAGGCATGGAAAGAGATGGGCCTCTTTTACAGTATTCTCCCATATAAAGGCTATAAAGGGGGTCACTGTCCTTGACTTTGCATAACTAACCATATACTCTTCATTCCTTGCGTGAGTTCCCTTACCTTGCTGATATCTGCTTGGAAAAGCCATGCCCAAATTAACACTGCAACCTTGGGGAAGATGCCCAAAGATCAGTTGCAATGTTACTACTGACACCATTCCCTCTGCTGTATCCTCATGTTCCTCACGACTGTTTTGTACATTTGTGAAAGCAGAAGCAAAGGGTCGAGAAAATAGAAAAGGATCGCCAAGCCTGAATTTGCCTGCCATGAAAGTCAAGCATCCCCACATGCAGTGGGTTACATTAGCCAAATGAGCGATTCTCCATGCATTCAAACTACTCTGCTATTAGACTGTCTCTTCCCTGTTTTATTTGCTTTCCTAACATCAGGGAACCTGCAGATTAAGGCCTCACTAATTCAGTGGTTTGCTTAGTTTTTTAGCTGGCAAAGACACAAAAAATTGTCGTAGTCAGCATCATTCCTTCTGGGCTTCTCTAGGTTTGTTTAGATGACATGTCCCCTATGTGCTTAGCGAAGTGTCTGCAGCTCCATGCTCCCCAGTGAAGAATTGCCATGCCATTCATAGACATTTAGTGCTACAGTCAACTTAAGGCAAACTGGGAGGAAAGCACAATAAGTACGGCCTCGGTGAGGTGGTTTTGGTACCTGGTGAGACCCGTTAGCCTGGAAGCAGCGAGGAAAAGATCATGCCAAAGACAAACAGCATAAAGACAACTCTCAGGAGGGAGCACACAGGGGAAATCACTGGAGAAATGCAGAAGAAAGGCAGACTCAGGCTCACCAGCTTTGGATCCAAGAAAGAATGCAGACAACGAGGTCCCAAGGGGGGCTTACCACCCCAATTAATGGAGCTTCGTTCCATCGCCAAGAGTGTAACAAATCCTGCTCTTCAAATACTGAATGCATTAGAATGGTACCTTTCAAAAATAACATCTCCCAAATTAACACGCGTAATACCTTTGGCATCAACCCCATGATTTGTCATGCCCTTAGAGATACCAGCTCCGATACTGAACTGCCCCAACAGGCCGTTCCTGCTCATCTACCTCACCTTTCACCCATGGCTTTTAATAGACAGATTTTAATCCCATATATAAGCCAAGCCTGGATTTGCAGCCCTAAACCTCACTCACGAAACATCAAATCAGAAACAGTTTTAAAAACTACAAAATCAAAGTATGTCAGAATCGTGATCATAGGTACAGGCTTGTATGGCACTAGCTGCTTTCATAAGTAATTAGATCTTTTAAAGAAAGGTGGAAATGCTATTTTTCCTCCTCTTGTTCTATAATTCAAAAATACAGAATCATTGCCAACTTTCAGAAAGTTTTTCAAGATAAACAAAAGCTCAAGAAGTTATGACAAATCAGTCACAGAAACTTCCAGCATTAGCAACACCCATTGCTACTAAGGACTGCTACAGAGAGGCAGAAATTATATATTCAAAACCAGTTTGCCAAGATTTCACAATGGGAGAAATAAGCCTGAGCCGGAAAGGAAGCTTTGCACTGATGTAGGCCTTTGTATCTTTAAAACTTCAAAGCTCAGTTTCAACAAAGCAGCTTCTGGGATTTCCAGGACGGTTTTGAATTGCTGCTCCCTGGTGATGCACCCACCAGTGCCTGATCATCACCCTCTTACTTTCCTACATACTCTTTGGCCTGTAATCGACAGCTCTGAAGGTTCCCAGCGCAACTGGTCCAGACGTTGGGATGCCATCCACACACGGCAAACTGTACGTGGGAAATCTCCCCAGTCATTACGGAAACGGTGATAAAGAAAAAGTGTAGAAACACACAGCTGCTTCTTCCTTCCTCCTTTTTAAAGCAGGTACAAATGTTAGCTTTGTCCTTCCAGCACTGTTCAATACCCAGATCTCCAAACTCAGTTTGGACAGGAGCCTTTGTTTCTTCACACTGACCTCTTTATTCCTATTTCTCTTTTTCCTCTGTCTGTTTAAAACCCACAATGCCTCGGAGATTGCTCTACCAGTCCTACAGAGGTGAGAGGATTGGGTGATATAACCACGCGAGCCAAGGATTTCACATGAAAGAGCAGGCAATTCAGAACGTGCATTAAAGACCCAAACCATCATCCAACCAGGCTCTGAACCAAGATCCCAATGGCTCAACTGCGTTGTGACCCCCGCCTATGATGTCCCAACTTGGGCACTGGGTGATGTAGCAAGAAGCTACTAGGCAAATGCAGAATGAGAACTGGCAAGACTTTTACTTACTGGGAGACTACTGGCATTGCCTCATCTTTAGATGGGGTCTCAGCAAGACAAATATATACCTACTGGAGCTAGCACAACAGTCTACAAGATAAGGGGTATTTGTCCACAAAACAGCTGCAGAAATAGTCAACAGTTTGTGTCTAACTGATTTTCTACAACTGGTCACCAGGGCAGACAGTAAATCCAACCATGGAGGAGTTCAGCTGTGGGAAGTCTTCACTGCTGCTGTTTGTTCTGCTCATAGGAGTATGTTGTTTTCTCACCTTGAACAGTGATTTAGTAACAATCAACTTTATAAATCCATCTGGAGGCACGGCAAGGGTTGGTATCATTCTCTGATGTGTCATACTGCAGTAAAGATTTTTTTATTGTGTGTAATTTTCTGCCTCAGATCCATTGCCTCTGCCCTGCATGATCTCTTGTCCCCATCACAGACCTTGGCCTGTACCCCTCCCCTTGTCCCCTCCACCATGCTGCAATAAAGATCTCAGTTCCCCAAATTACCCCAAAGGCTCATTTTCACAGGTTCATTTGCCCCACTGACTGCTGCAATCTGGGAGCTTAGGTGAGGACACTACAAGCCACATATGTCCTCTTCTAAAAGCAAGTTAACACAGAGAAAGGCACAAGAAAGTCAGGCTGATATCTCCAGGGATAAAACCGTCACCAAAGTAGTCATAATTGATGAAGAGTCAGAGAGAGAGCTTAAAGAAAGGCCAAGCAAACCCAGCCTTTCTAGGGCCAGCTAGTGTTACAGCTGGGCAAGCACAGGCAGGTCAACCCTTATCACAACATTTTGAAGTGTACATGGGTTACCAGGCAGTCTGTCTAGCCATGAAGGACATACCTTTTGTAAGTTGGTGGCAATGTAAGTGACCACTCCTACAGGACACCATCCTAAAGAAGGCTTCTAAATTATTCTTTTGTGAGCCTTCAGGTTTGGGGAGGTTTATCTTAAGTTTCTAATTTTTAGAACTATTTAGAATTATTTTAACATTCTCTTAGAAAAACAATTGTTAACTATAGGAGAAAAAACTTTAACTTAAGAAATCAGTGTTTGTTGGGAAACATATTTTGGGTACTTACTGAAAAATAGGTGTTCTTAAACCAAAACAGTTTTATCCAAATACACATAACACACGGATTTTCTACAAGATAATTAGTGTCTTTCAAAATGCATATGGCATACAAGGAAATACCTGAAAAGACTGTTTCTTTCTTTCTTAGCTTTCTGTTCTTCCCATATCAAGTCACTAAGAAAACACCCAAGCCCACACTGCCAGCTGTGTTGCAGGAGTCTGTTGGTAAAGGGACAACAAATGATATTTCATCCCATTAACTGCAAACATCAAATGAATCACTGGAACAAAGAGAAGACACAAGCAAAGAGCCATAAGAACAAGCACCTCTTCAGCACCTTTAACTCAATGGAGTTGACCAAACAACCACATTGCTTCTGGCAGCTGTCACACTGGAGAAAAGACACCCTGAATGCTTTTTTTTTGTAGTGGCCAAACCCAACAGAATCAATATTATAGCAGGAAATTGTGTAACAGACTGAAGGTATCTCCTGAGCACACTATTACCGATTAACTCACCCCGCATCCAGGTGGAACGCCGACCAGAATAGCAGTTTGGCAGTTCACATCAGCTCCATTCTCTAAACAGAACATGCTGGGGTAGCAGAGGGCTGCTGCAATTAGAAGTCTTGTCTAGCGTGGCCCTAGAGTGAGCCCATACCTCCTCAAGGTACGCTTCAGTGATCTGTTCTCATTCAAGTTCACCTTTAAAAAGGCATTATAAGTAAAAAGACTACAATGCACTGAACCAAAGCAAAAACTATGAGGCATGTTCTGCTTGCTGGAAGGAGACAAAGAGAGACTTGATTAAATAGCAGCTTTAGTGCTCTTTGAGTTCAGTTTTAGTTAGGCTTCAGTAGAGCACCTTGCATGGAGTTACACTGCTGAACCAGCTGCTTGAGCCCTGTCATCAGTATAAAACAGGGAGACAGAGAGGGAAGTTGTGTGTATTTAAACAAGACACAGCTCTGTTACCTCTGTTTTGTTGCGCCAACATTACCTCTTCTGCATCCCTGGTCTCCTTCTATCCGAATTTCAGTAGGCACACGTGCAGATGTCAGCTCAAACCTCACCCCTTCTCCATCCAAGGCAATGGGAAGTAGTGTAGGTCATGGTGGACACTTCCATTCTCTCCCTATGCAAAGTTCACCTTCTACCATGCTTTTATGAAACATCTACATCCAAGTGGCCACTCAGACTTGAAGAACCTTTTCCCCTCCAGCGACCTTCTCTCACCCTGACTCCAACAACGCACCCAGCCACTTGATTTGCACAGCAAGTCAGCTGAGGCCCATAGTTCTTCTGTACCCACCCTGAGCTACTGTTTTACACTGTCGCCAGAGAAAAACGAGTTGTCAGACACTGATGATGCCTGGTGCCTCCCAGGTAACCTGGTCAGTCAGACAGAACTGCTTAGGAAGAACTTCAGGAGTTAAAGAAAAGCCTCTTTTGCCAAAATGGGTTAACAGCCCTCGAAATTTCAGCAGGATCATCAAACATCTGTTGACATTCATGCTACAGCAAACTAAGTGGCCCCGTTGACCATGATACAGTTAAAAACGATCTGAAACTCTCTATTGTCATAGGAGACGGAAACAATTTCTCATTTACTACGAAAGCTGTCTCCTCCTGTTTAGTTTTCCTATCCAAAGGCTACACATGACACTTTGAGGAATAGGTCACATGAGCCTATGAGGTTAATTTTGTCTTGTCTCATTCAGCTGGAAGCCTGTAGTTCACAGAGTAACCTCCAGTTTGGATTTTACCTCTAACTTGAGTCCCATGCCAAGAGCTGGTTTGCATCAGCAGATGTAATACCTTCTGAAAAAAACTAGCACAGCAATAGAGAACTTTAACTGATCAAGAACTCATTTGATTTACCATCTCTTCCCTCATTTACCAGGGAAGTAGGCCACGAGGCCAGAGGCACATGGGCACAGGATAGTCATGTCACGTCACGCTGGAGGTAACTTTCACTACTGATATGGTATGGAGAGGTTCTACAAGGAGAAAGCAAACACACTACCCAGAGATGGAAAAGGGGGAGTGGGAGATCCGCTGCAAGGTAACACACAAGTATCCATCTCACCTGAACTCAGGTCCAAAAGAAGAATGGTGCAGGTGGAAAGCGATTACATTCCGATATTACTTCTTCGGATAGTAAAAAGATCCCTGCAGAGCTTGGCTGTAAACCCAAATGTCCACGCTGGTTGACTAGGCAGATAGCCTGCATAGACGGCAGAGGAAAGACTTGCCATTCAGTACCACACGAAGGCCAGCGAGAGCCCTGTAATTCAGGAGTACGTGTAATGAAATGTGAACCCCAAAGGCATTCCTGTGAAGCCAAACCACAGTAGGATTTTGCATCTGCTTCACGCTTGAGAGGCCCAGAGGCACAAGGCCCCAGGCACTGGGCTCCATCCAGCAGGTCCTGGATCATCAGTGGAGGGGACATGCAGGCAAACGGACACATTTCCAACTCACGCATGCAGAATGTAACCAGTAACACACTGCCTAGGAGAGGGGATGTGCAGTTCTACACAAACCCATGCACAAGAAATGGTCTGTGAGAACTAGTGAAAGTGTTATCTAGCAGAAGATGGGAGCCAAAGCACAAAACCTCTGTGGCACCACAAAAACAGGCCTCAACCAAACCAGCAAATATAAAAGCCTCACTCGCATAATGATTAACCTTCCCCATAGGGAAACTAAGGGAAATACCTCTGCCAACAAGTGGGCCATTTGTAAGTCCTCATCTGGAAAACTGAGCACAATTGTAGTAATTTATGTTCCAAAGAACTGAAGTGAAACAAGAGCCAGTACACAGAAGAATTAATAAATCAGTCAGGTGAGAGGAGAGACCAAGAGAGATTGACCTATTAAACCTGGCAAGCAAAGACTGAAATGGGATATAAGGGCTGCCTCCAAACACATCAGGCAGGCAGGTAAGTATACATTGGAAAACAGAATTGGTATACAAAGGCCAGGTATAAAGTTAGGCTGGGAACCAAGAGACAAAGGTTTACAAAACTGCCTTTTGGCAGATATTCCAGGAACTAGCAGCTTAGGGTGTTTTTGTTTTGTTTTGTTTAAATCAATAGGTGGATATGGTTATGAAAGACATTCTGTAAAATGGTGGCTGCAGAGGACACGTGACAGCCTACGGTATCTCCTCCTCTGCAGTGTCATGACAATTGGGCAGCGTCTTCCAGAACAGCATGTTGCCTGACTAAGAGCCATTATACATTTCTGAAAGTTAAACAGTAATGCTTCACAAACACACATTAAATAACTACACCTAATTAAAAGCATTGAAATAAGTGAGCGCAACAGACTGGTTGGAGAGGATTAAGAGCCAGTCATTTCGGCTGTGCTTTAGCCAGAAGTACCTAATGTAAGAAGAAACAGGGATTACAGATAGGGCAGCTTGATTTTAATTTCCAGAAAAATACCAGAACAATTTCTCAAGTTATTTGTAGGCATGAAGAAGCCAACGATGAGATGAGTAATAGCTTGTGTGGACTGCCCAACACGCATCGTGATGCAAACAAGCCAGTCTTGTACTGTGACAGAAAGACTCCTAGCAACATGACTGAATTTTCAGTCTAGCATATACATATATTTATATATATATATATGCTATAAAAAATAAAAAAAAAATCTCTCTTTATAGTATTAGACTAGTTTGAAAAAACCCTGATGCAGCTTAATACGTATATACAATCTTCATTTTCCACCTAGGGAAGCAAATAAGGGAGGGGGGAGGTAAAAAAAGCCATACTGCTTTTACAAAAACATCAACTTAAGTGAGATTTGGAAGCAGGATCTAGTTTAGACCTGGCATATATTCCACAGTCAACTAAAAAAAAAAAAAACCCTCTTCAAAGACTTTATCAACATCAGAAACAAAGCAATTTAGAAATAAAGTTTTCTACTTACTAGACCACAAATCCTCATAAGTCAGGCAAAAACCAGCACTCAAAAGCTAAAACTGATACACAAGATTTGCTGAGTCTTCATGATGAAGCCGAGTTTGAAGACAGCAGCATACTGAAAGGACAAAATGCACATGTGCCCTCTTGGCGCAAGAGGGTCAGATCTCCCCTTCTGCACTACTAGCGTACAAAGAGGCTCCAGCTAAACAGAATTCCCATCGGACAAAGCAAAACAAAACAAACCCCCCCAAACCAAACAGACAAGAAGTTTAAAACAAAGAAACCACTTCTACCCCATACATATATACAAACCTTGAACTCGCCATCACATGGGTGATGAAAACTCGGCTGGGCTCTAGATGACAAATCCATAGGAGAAGGAAAGGTGGGGAAGATCTCTCCAGAAATATATTAAAACAAGGTTACAAGCTTTCCCTGGCTCACTAGCTCCTGATGTGCCAATTGCTGGCACCATACTTTGGTGGACTTGCCACTGCATATCGTTTGCATGTTTTATACCTCTTGCTTATTATCCATGACTGATTACCCTTCAAGGATGACAGAGGGCAAGAGAGACCTTCATTCTGATCCAGCAAGGTCTGTTCTTAGGACGGCCACGTTTGAAAGGACTCTGAGAATCGGGGGGAATTGTGCTCATTTAAAGTGTGAGCAAGGAATTCAACAGCTCAAAGATAAACCATGGTATCTTAGAGACAGTTCCCTCCTTTTCCCATGACTGTACAGGTATTTTTAACGTAGCAGCATCAATCCTTTTCTGCTTTAATCTGTCTCGGAGACCAATATATCTGAAAATGAAACAGCCTGTCATCAAAGATGGTGTCAAACTAGTCACAGCAGGCTTCTGAAAGTGCTACCTCCTCGGCACATGAATATACTGCAGGCAAAGCTTAATTTTTAAGTACAGGTAGAGAACTAACAAACTAAAGGCAACCAAGTAATTATTGGATGCTCAATAATGAGGACATATTGCTAAACACCTACAAGAAATGATAGGTTAGAAAGTATTGCATTATGCATGTTCCTAATTCTTCTTTAGAAATCAAAAACTTGAATCTTATTGAGAAATTGATAATGTTCAAGAAAATACTATTGCAATAGATTCTGGATTGCTCAGAAAGGTGTGTGTACCATTTATTCTACTTCAAAATGCACATAATTTCTGGAGGTTTTGCATACTATTGTTAGAGCTGTTAAAAGCTTGTCAGACAATGACTACTGTTTTTAAAATCAAGGCTCCTGGAAACACGAGTAAATTTTCACTCACCTCAAAAAAGTGAAAGTCTTGACCCAGTCAAGGTATTTTATATTAATTATCAAGCAATTTGAGAATTTAAAATAATCAGAGACACCAGTGCAAGTAATGGCAAGCTACTAAATATATTTTGAAGCAGAACACAGCCGTGATACTAAAGATCATGTCATTATTACTGTTCACAACAGTGAGATGAAGAAAATGTGCAACTTCTCACATTTCACAGCACTAAAAATTCAAAACAAGTTCACAAAATTCATCCTGTTAGGATTGTACCGTCACAAATTTGTATCACGTACCGTGATTAGACAGCTTGACGCTGACCAGCATTACAGCAACAGCACCCAGGCAGAGGAAAAATTAATTTGCCAGAGAGATCAGTTAAGCTTCAGACATTTAACAAAACAAAATACATATCAAATGCATTTATTGCCAGCACCCAAGAACACTGTCAGTATTTTTCATTGATGAAAATTTCCAGTTGCAGAAAGATTACAAATGCAGTCTCCAGTGGATGACCGAGATGAGGCATTTTGTCCAGAGCCATATGAACAAAGAGGAAAACATCATTTTCTTTGCAGGACTTTTTCAGGATATGGTAGCTTGCAACACCATGAGATGCGGCCACCTGTCCAAGCGCTGCTCACTGAGCTAGTGCCCAACTTTATGGAAGTATTCCTGTCTGTTTTGGTTTTTCTTTCCAGTACATATACAAATATATATATATATATACTCTTTTTTTTTTGTAAACAAGCAAGTCATACTAAAGTCACCTCCCAAGTGGTATGAATTAGTCACATTAATAATGTAACGCATGCCTAACACATATACATGTGCAAACACTTCTGTTGCTACAACTGTGCAAAGTTTCCACGTTCAGCCTTTAATTATGCCAGCTGAGTGAATCAGTGCATCCTTTAAATACAGATCAGAAACCAAATAGCACATTTTTCTTAAGTTAATTGGTGGTAGCCACTGAAGATATAGCTGTCATGCTGGATATATGACCGAACTGTACTCCAAAGCAAAATATTAAACCATCTCTGAAGAATCATCCCTGAAGTTCACTGCACAGATTTTATTTATAATACAATCAACCTGGTAACACAGAAGTAAATGATGCTTCACTACAGAAAAATGAACTATTTGGTTCTTCCAGCTCATCTGGCACACGATCAAAAAAGCGGTTAAAGGCAACGGATTCCTCCATGCAGAAGGAGGCCGTATTTTTTAACAAAGAAGATGGGTAATATCGTAATCTCACTGACAAACAAAAATCTTTCATTCATTTCCAACAGAGTCAGGATTTCATCCCTTATGTTCAAATCATGATCTTGTGAATGCAAGGTGACTCATTCCCAGAAAAAAAAGTTATTTGCTCAAAGGTGAATTTTCACAACCTTAGGTTTGCTATTTAACAAACTTAACTGTCTTTAAGCAAAGGTTCACTTCTTCATAACTTGCCTCCACTATTGTCCTACACTAATTTCTGTGACAGATGCTTATTATGGACTTTATGATCGTTTGACTTCATTTCAAGATAGAATCATGCAAAAAAAGGACACTTTTTATCACACAAAGCTGATATAAAATAGCAGTAAAAGCCATACGCTAGTGCTGACAGTTATCCTGAACTTATTTTCCTGCATATGTTTCAGTATCGATACTCCTCTCTATCCGTTTCATCAGTTTCAGAAAAGATCGGCAGCAATAGTTAAGCATTTCACTAAGACATTAATGCTAAAATAACCACCAGTTTTGATCTGCCTCCATAGAAGAAACAGGTCTAACCCCATGAAGAGGGTCGTCACAAGGATTTCACGTCACAACGACACCCTAAAAACCCAGTTTTTTTCCATTTCTGCTCAACTTCCAGGTACACAGACCCAAAACGTTTGTTTTATACAAGCAGTGTTTAAAAAAACGAAGTGACGGAAGCCTAAGCCCTCAAGAAAAATCAATTAGAGACTCAGTTTTATTTCTCAGCTTCAAATTAGTCCAGGTCTCTCTTTCCTTTTTTTGTTTGTGCAGCAGTTACGTTGCCAGTCTAATCTGCCTGAAGGTGAGGCTACAAGAACAAGTTACCCTAAAGCAAACAAGGGTATAAATGTTTATAGTGCATCAGACACACAGTGTAAGTGCTTATACCAGTCTTTCACCCCCTTCCCAATAAATGGGGCCAACTACCCCTCACCTTACGGGGCGAGCGCCAGAGCACTCATTCCAGGGTGCAAGTACACACTTCAAGAGCCACCAACACCGTAAACCACACCCTCGTTTGCTTTGGGACAACTTTTTTCCATTCCCTTTGGGACAAGGGAGGATTTTCATTTGACTTCCTGTATTTCAGATGTTTTTTGACAATTATCTTCCTTCTTCCCTCTTCTGCTACACTGCAGCTCTCTCTAAAATACTTGCTGTCTTTTAGGGGCAAGAAAACCTACTTTAAGTGCAGTTGCTGTAAAACACCAGTACTTGTATGCAATACGTTTCTTTAATACCAGCTTTGTTTCAAGAACAAGCTAGCACATCAACAGTCTAAGGCCTATGCAAGCGATACTATGTTCAGTGCCTTAAAGCTAGCAGAAGTCTTAGCTGGACAGTTACTACGATCTGAAACCTACCCTCATTCCGGGTTGGCCATAATCCTGCTCCAAGCAGGAGGCTGGACTGGAGATCTGCAGAGGTCCCTTCCAACCAGTGCTTCCAGGAAAACTGTTAGCACTTTAAGAGGACAAAGATAGTCAAAGCCACAACACAGCCTAACCTGAGTGCCCTGGCCCAAACTGTTAACATAAGAAATTGATAGTATCAAGGGAAAAGACACACCAGATAGCTCAGAGAACCGCAGCAACTCCCAGAGCGCCTTAAAGGAAGAGTAGCTGGGTTTTTTATTTTTTATTTATTTTTATTAAAGAGAGTTTACTTACCTCAGTGACTAACTTGCTATGTTGGATGAGTTGATGCCTGTAAGAATTTTAACTCCTTGACCCCTTTCAGGCAGATAATGTACATAGAAACATTGCAACTCCTCCTGCTTTAAATGCCCGAGACAAGAGATGTTCATGCAGTGCTGTCCAGGCAGAAGATGGGTAGCTGTGGGGAAGGAATATGTACCCTCTCCCTCCTCGACACTCGGGAAAGGGAGCAAAATTTCTTGCTCACAAGTTTGGATTATTTCATGCCTGCCCTAGGAGAACAAAAGCAAGCAAAACAGCCAGTGCAAAGCAACACTGAATCAGTCCAATCAACTTCGGCTCTGATAAAATGCAAGTTGCCTCAGCTCCTAAATCCATCTACTGCACATTCATAAGAGGAATGACCTATGAAATTACTTATTCTCACATGTAAACATACAGGCACGCTTTATCTTGCATCACATATATGTTACAAAGCAACAACCCTGTTACCGCATTTGCTTTTGTAATTCTGCTTAGGTAATATGCAAACAGTGCGCTTAACTAACGGAGACAACCAGATAAGTCATGACCGTCAAATCTGAAAGTTTAGAAAGTCAACGCAGCAGCAGCAAATCAAAAGTGCTTGTTCACAACATCTTTTGAACAGAACTGAGATCTATTTGCACCAAACCCACTCTATTTCATTTCCTCAAAGTTCATCAGTAGCAGTATTATTATTTTTTGGTAATTCACATTCTTCTTTGAAGTGGCAGTTTTGAAGGATATCCTTATAATAGTCCTTGAGGTCTGCATAAACAGAGATGGTTTTATTTGAGTGATGAAACGGCAGCAACTTTTCATTCAACAGCATCTGCACTTGATACTCTTCTTTAGAGGTTTTCACTTGATCACAGTGATAAAGTACAAATACCAGGTTTGCTGCATAAGGCACAATCCGGCCACTGCGAAATTTCCGATGCGTTTGTTTGACGTAATTGTTTGCCCTGAGAGGCTCGTCATCTTTGAAGAAGCCCATAAGAGCGAGCAGTGGCTGAAGTGTCTCTGCATGTCCAATTTGTACAATCACAGGTGAAGAAATGGGCTTTGAACTAAAAAAGACAAGAGCAAAGGATCAGGAAGAGCCCATGCTTCAAAACCAGCATGCCAATGTACTGCACAGAGGTCAGTGGCGAAAGCTTAAAGTAGTAGATTTTGAACTTGTTTTACTCTGATGCCCTATAAAAGCCTGCTTGGGAATTTCAGTACGTAACAGGCTTTTTAAAAGCATCCAAGTTAAAGAATCTGTAATACATGTTGCAATAAATATAGCTAGATACAAAGGAATATGGTAAACGAAAGCAAAGACCAGATTCACAGTATGCACCCATATACCCCGTGCATCTCTCAGACTTCCTGCGTGAACCCAATTACTTGTACTAGTCTCAGTTATGGGAAGAGCCAATAAACATGTTACAATTAATATACTGGTTTGGGATTAAACATAACATTTTTAAAAAATAGCATTGCCTCCTCCCGTCAGGAATTAAGGGCAGCAAATCTCCAAGCCAGTTGCAAGGCTCTGTTAAAACACAAACCAAATCAAGGCCTTCATCTTACATGACTGGACTTCTCTTCTGTTGCCAGCATCTGGGAAGGCATCAGGACACCCTGATAACTCATAACTCCCATAACTCAGATCCATTGCAAATACATAGAGTTATTCTCCCATCACGGGCTGTGTTTGGAAAATTCCCCAAGATTTTTACCAAATACGCACTATATAGATTTGCTTAATACAGAGCTATGACTAAAATATAACATAGCTGTTCGCAGAATTCAGAGTTGCGTTTAATCCGAGTTATTAGAGTCAATCGTTTTTTTTGGTTATTCCCTAGCAAAAGCAAAAAGCATCCGAGTAACAGAGCATAATGAATGATTAAGGGAGCTCATTCAGGACACAATCCTCTTCACAAAGAAAAATGACTTAATATTAAAACACATTTTTTCTCTAGCCTCTCTAAATACTTCAAATGACTTAGAAATTTTTTAAGTCATCTTAATAAGTTTCTGCTTAAACTAATCCAAGGTGTGGTGAAGAGAAGACCACAAACTGTCACCTTCTTCAACCTGGGAAGTTTTAAAGTTTTCAGCATTAATTTTACTAAACTGAGGATTACAAACTTTTTTCAAATGCTGTAATAAAGGATGGGTGACAATTCAGTTTTAAGAGGTAAATTAAGTCTAACCACAAACTTACCAGCACGTTAACGAACTACAGTAAACACTGCTACCCTCTGACATAACCACAACCACATGATTACCTGCACAGCAAACAAACTGTTGATTTAACATGCAGACTGCTTCCCTCCCTGGCACACCACCACCAGTGGAGAATTTCAAGGAGAGTTTTTCTTGCCTATCCCTACGACCACCAATACCTTGAACTGCATATGGTGCTAAAACAAGAATCACGTTTTGACAACAAAATACTGCCAGTTATTATTTTGTTTTAATAACATGGTGCATCTGTTTGAAAAGTACATTAGCACTATGCTTTCATACCAAAGGCTAGACTGAAACCAGCAATCCACCCAGTGGAGAAAACAGCTTTCCCTCTACAAATTACTAGTTCAAGTTATAAACACGGCTACTGGTATCACTGACTTCCTCTAATTAAGCCAATGATTCACATTGCTAACATGGCTTAAAAGCCAGACAGTTTGTTGGACAATAGATTACACATTATTCAACCAAAGGAAAGGTAACAGTTGGCTTGCTGCACGAGGAAGCAGCAGCCAAGAGGAATATCTGCCCCTTGCTCTAGAGAAGGAGGATGGCTTCTTGGCACCATCTCCAGATGGCTCTCTCAGGTCACTCCAGGATGTGTAAATACACAGTTGGCTTTTCCTGAGACAAAAAGGTGACGTTTAGCAACACCCCTGCTCACCACGGGCCAGTCAAGTCCACCCACAGATGAGGAGCATCTTGATTGGTCTGAAAAGGAGGCGTCTCCTCTGCTTGAACCTAAAGTCTGAAGCAACTGAAAAATGGTTAACTGAGGGACTTGCCTGTAGATTAAGAACTTTGTTCAGATAAACAGTATTTTAGTACGAGCACATGATGGGTTCTGTAGTACTGGCTCCATACAGACACAGTGTTTGTGCAGTTTGAAATACACCTTGCACAATCCTGCTTCCTGGGGAGCCTATAGACTTTTGACTGTTCTCCTTTGACATGTATGTGCATATACACACATTTTGCCCTTAGGCAAAACATCACTTGCAAAAACAAAACAAAAAAACAAGAAAACCCACCCCTCAAAACCCCCAGGAACCTGCATCTGTTTCCTGTTCAAAAAAAGCCAAAAGTAGTGTTACAACCACCAAAAGGTTCTGTATGGAGGATGTTACGTTTTTTTCACCCCATACCTTTGCTGCACCGAGAGGTATGCATTTACATCAAATGCATCACACTTCAGCCCCTCTTCCAGCTCCTCCAAAGTCAGAGATTTTGGCTGCATCTCTCCCCTCCTATTTATAATCTCCCCGCTCCGATTCCCTCATTTTAAAGTTGTAAAGCTTTTGGAGCCTTTGACTCCTTTTCCTTTCCCCTCCAATCTTTGTTCTCTCCTTATTCTTTCGATTGAATTCATTCCTACTCCTCCTTCCCCCCCCCCCCAAAGTTTTGGGAAGTCTTTTTAGGTTTGAGGATACATTCACATCTCTCCTGTAAATCAACAAATAGGAATAGCAGGTAAAAACAGATGCCTAGAGAAGAAGAGAAGATGACAACTAGAATGAGATACTCTTCTGGCCACCTAGTTTCCAGCTCAGAGATCTCCTAGGTCACACGTGGCTTCTTTGTACGGAGGAACTCTCAATGAATCTTTCCTCCACAAATTTGCCAAATCTCCCCTTGAATCCACGTAAGCTTCTAGTATTCACAACATCCTGCGGCAAGGAGTTTCACAGCTTCACACATTGCTTTCTAGCTAGCTCTTAATTTTTCTGTTTGAAGAGGCCACCTACAGTTTGATCTTTTTTACTCATAACTTCACCGTCATCTTCTCTCCAAGTTGATAAATCCTAACTTAGTCATTTCACGACTTTGCCACCCTTTTCCAGCTCAACTATATCCTTTTTAAGATCAGAGTATGGGAAATGCACAGAAATCAAGTCATTAAGCTATCTCTCAAATCCATACTACATCCATGATGCTGTCTGTTGTTTTCTTAAGTCACAGCTTTTTATATCTTTTCTAGTTTGCCTATAGAAGTTATTTCCGGAGAACTAGCATAACCTCGAAATTTCATTCCTGAGCAGTAATAGTTATCTCTGATTTTACTTGACACACTAAGATCACTTTTCCCATGCACATCGCTTCACGGATGTGTCCATCTGCAATTTTCACGCTGAGTCTCATAAGGTCTTTCTACAATTCACCCCGGTTGGAAGAATTTCCTTATCTTATCTGCCCTGAATAAATATGCTGCATTTGCATTGCCATTTAACTGCTCACCTCTTTCCATCAGTTACAATATGCTGAGCAGCCCAGATCCTTGCAGATCACCACCGGTGACCTGCCTCTGCTAGGAAGAACAACCAGTCCCACCCTCCATTTCCTATCTTTTTGTTCACTGTTTACGCACCTGCTGACCTTCCCCCTTAACCCAGGGCTGCTCGATTTCTTTTCATAAGGAAACCTGCTGAAAAAGTTTTGGAAATCTAGCAGACCGTATTACCCCAGATCACGCTATTTGTATGCTTGCTGATCCTTCTCAAGAGCTCCAAGAGATGCTTCCCTTTAAAAGATCCATACTAGCACTACCCTGGTATATCACATTCACTTATAAACTCAGAAATCAAATATCTGGCACCGGTGAGAAACCAAGGAACTTATAAATGGTAGTCTGAATTATTATTTCCACTAGATTGGCTGGTACAGACAACAGGCACAGATTTACCAGCCCCCACAAGCTTCTTGATTAAAACCACCACACACCTGCCGTTATTTCAGCTATTTCACTCAAGTTATTTTAGCACTCCAAGGTGAACATCACCCAGCGCTAGCAACCTATTACTCTTCATTCGGACCCAACCGCCCTTAAATCAGCCCTTATACATAGGCTTGCTTTCAAATGGGGTGATATTTAATCTTATCGTTTACTAAACGGGGAGCTAATGTCAATGTGCCACTGGAGCCTCCAAAAGAAGTGTTACATAGCACATAAGCATTATTCACTCCGCAGCCAGGTAGATTACATCCCACAAAAGTAAAAACAAAAGATAAAGAGATGTAAAGGGAAAGAAAGGATTTAGTATTTTGGCCATCGGTGCTGACTTTACAGCAAGATTTGGCTTTATTTTCCAGTTGATGCTAGCAGAAATTTTAGAATGGAAGTAAATCACACACACAAAAAAAAGATTAACTTAGTTAAGAGAGCAGCAAAACACGTGTTTCTGGAACGGAAGACATGTTATAGCATATACACACACAAGCTCTAAAGAACAAGGAAAGAAAACCTGAGTTTATTTCATCTTCTTTAGTCTTCTGAAATCCTAATGCCAAGAGGTCAAACCACTTTGGAGAAGGAAGAATGAAATCTCTCCCACTCACAGCTATCCCACCGTACTGTTTTCACAAGGATTAAGACTGTTTCCTTATATGATACACAGCCGAGTTTTTGCTAGTCTCCTTAACGCACTATGCTTGAAAACCTGCTTCGTTTCTCACCGATGCCAGATATTTGATTTCTAAGACCATTGAAGCACCCTCTGCTCAGTCTCTGCCCTCATCACTCTAGATTAAAGTTTCACATCATACAGTAATGACCATAAAAATTACCATCAAGGTTAAAACAGCAATAGCACCACTTTTAATTATGGAGAATTCGAGAAAGATTGCCTCCGCTGGGCATGGGCACAGGCAAAGGTTATTGTTGCTCAGACAATGCTGATAATTTCAAACCGGGAGCACATAACACAATCAACAGAATACTGATAAATTCAGAACAGTAGCACAGGCTAATAAAATATTAAACCGAAGGCCTGAAACTTCCACACTCAATCTTCTTTATGAAAGATTCATGACTCAGCATCACATAAGAGTGTCAGACAAAGTTCTCGACACCCTACTTGAGCAACTGCTAATGATATTTCAATTAACCTTTTTTTGTAGTAGTAGTAAGTGGCTAGGGAAAGCATACTGATCACTAAAAAGAAACCTCATTTCCAACCTAAAAGTGAGATGAAGAGACCATGCATAGAACTTCACCATAAAATATTAGCCGCTTGTCTGAAAATGATTGCTGGCTATTGGTTTCATATTTGTTTTGTGGGACACTTGGAAATGAGCAGAAGTGGTTGCCACTAGACAGAACACGCAACAGCAACAGAGTTCATTCAAGAGACTTGTGCATTTCAGCTGTAACCTTCTAAGAAAATCTGACCACAGCTAAAAATGGGGAAGTTATTTTGAACATTTCTCAGCACAACCCCCCAAAATTAAGTCTCATTGCGCAAAAGCAGCACTACAGAGAAGTGCAAGTTCTAGTCCTCCCTGATCGCTGCAGACTTGGCTTTAACCCTGAACCTTCTGCACCAGCACACCCATCTTCAACAGGGGATTTGTTCCTACCTTTTTAGGACTACTGATATATCACCTCAGATACGGAAGAAATCCACTTTCTTTGAACCAAAGTTTATTTCCTAAGCACTAAAATGACTTTCAGCTAGAGATAACCAAAACCTCAAGAGATAATGGGATAAAAAGAAACATATCCTACAGCAACACTTAACTGGTGAACCTTCAAACAGCACCTTCTCACTTAAGGTAAAAATCCCTTTGAGAACTTCAAAGAGGAGAAGTTTAACAACTGTTAAACAAAGTTTAGATCACATTGTCCTTTCTCGCTCTGATACGAGAGCCAGAAGAGAGGACTTAAAAACCTCCATTTTCAGCCATGGAATGAATACTCCTTCCCTCCCACCTCTCCCAGTGAAATATTTCTGGGAAAATGGACAGAGGAACCCCAGATCTACAAGGAAAAAGCAGGGGTCAAGGAACATGGTGTTACGAGGTGGGACTCGGAGCACAGTAGAAATATTGAACAGTGTTGCTGCTCACAGTGTGTTACCAGTGAGAAGAAAATAAATCTGCCAAATGGTATTAAGAACTCATGTGTCAAAAATTCTGCCTTAAATGGTAGAACGACAGAACCCAGTTGTGCTGACTAGTTTCCAGAATCAGTACCAGCACAACAGTACATTCCTACAAATACCGATAAGAAAAACATTTTCTTGCTTTCCAAACAAGGACATGGTAAAGGTGGACTTGGAAAGGTGATAAGAACATGCAAAACTCATTTGAAACCCTGATTAAAAGGCCACAGCTCTTATCCAGTCCCATGAGTTAATCACCCAAAGATACCTATATTTCTCTTTGTTTAACTTCTCAGCTGCAGTTTCAAATGCTCCCTTATGAATGAACCAGCCTCTTACATTCTTACAGACTTCAGAGAATTAAATACATCATGGTAGCAGCTTGGGCGCTGTTACTGTCGCGTGAAGGGAGGACAAGGGGTAATCATCTTTGCCTGCCAGAGCCCTCCTCAAAAGGGCTTTCACTGAGTCAGGTTCACAAAGTTGATCAACATAGACAATTTATTAAAGCGACAGATCAACAGGTTCAGGATTGCCAGTGATAAATGCACTTACTGCAACAAATTCTACTTTTTCTGAGCTCAAACTGATAATTAAGCGCTTTCAACAATGGTATTTTTCCCGGGGTAACGTCCGACGTTGTCAGAGGCGCAAACCTTACCAAAAAGGCGTCCCTGTTTTGGGGAGGAGAGAGGTCCAGGCCCGTCGACCTGTCCGTAGGTTGGTGTTCTCATCCTCCAAATGGAGGACCGTTTATGCACTGAATTTATACTCTTGGCGAGGTGGGGCTGAGTCAAACACTGTGGGATGTTTGGTCCTTGCCGAGCTCAGTAGAGGGTGTCAATGGCTGCTGGCCTTTATTTCCTTTTGCCCCTATCAACAACACGAGGCTGCAAGACTCCTACCTCACCCCAGGTGTCATTTTGGGTAGAGCAGTGGCAAGTGGCAAGACTCCACCTCGCCCTGGGCGTTGTCTCACCCCTCACCGGCATGGGCATCAGACCGCAAATCACCCTTCATATTCACTGTTTACCCCACGGCAGGGAGGATCACAGATAATCACAGACCATTATCCCACAGGCGCTGATGCTAAATGTTGAGCCATTCTTATAAGCTAGAAACAAATCATACCAAGAAGATCACTGCACTTGATCACCGCATTTGCCAAGCCCTAACTGCCCCAGGTAAGGTTACATACTGGTTAGACCAGTTCATTGGTGTATGTTAGTTGTCTAGGTATTCTTTTGCTTGTTTTTTAAGTCTTTAGATAAAAGGATATTGACTCTATAAAAATTGCTGAGCTATCTTTTCAGAGCAATTCTAAGTAAGCAAGTATTAGGCAATTAAATTGAGATTAACTACATTCTGGGAGGTTTGAAGGGCACAGACAATAATTTAAATGTCAAGTTCTAGGCAAATGCATAAAAATACACACCGTTCCAGAGGAAACCCCCTAAACTGACTGCCCAGGTATGTGGCAGAAGTCAGCAAACACACATGCACACTTCAGAAATCCAGACCCAGTTGTGCCAGTGAACTGAACGTGCTGCAAGGACCTCTAGAGAGTCACTAATTCCATCTCTTGGCTCTACTTGGTTTCCTCCAAAGTACTCTTAAATCATGTCAGAAGGCCAATCCTTGAAAGATGGAGCTATCAAAACAAACGTACAATATGGTATAAAGAAGTTCCTAGGTCAAGCTGTCTGAGACGTTTAAGTTTTATCAGTGAAAGTCATCTCTTTTCTCTGATTATCTGGAAACAAAGACATGACCTGCGTATTTTTTTAAGTGTACAAAAACTAACTTTATGGTCTATTAAACTGTAGAGCTGGCACTTTGTTCTGTGAATACAGAAACATCTTATTAGAGAGATCAGTTTACCCATTAGATGCACGTGGCCTGTTCTCCTCTCTGAACAGATATACTGGAAGTCAAACAACTCATTATCTTGGTAAATTATATATCGCTATGCCATTAGCAGATTAGCTGACAATCATCCAGTCCAGAAGCTTTCACTGGAGGCTTTTCCAAAACCCCCAAAAGCAAGGGAACACAGTGAGGACACCCCTGAAGTGGACCCATACAAAGCCACGCAGAGTCACCTGCACCTGTATGCCCTCCAGGACAGGGACCCTTTGGGGAATGCAGTACAGACACTTCTGATCTGGTTCTGCAAGGGCAACTTCATACCTTAAAGTTACCCCCCATAATACAGATCTGGCTGTAAAGTGCTCTGCATTTCAAATAATGTAAATCACATTTGAAACATTATGTTTACATATGATAGCCCAGGGTCTCCTTTTGAGTCGCTTTGCTGGTCGGTGGTTTACAACTCCCAGAAAGTGTCTTGAACCCGCTGACGCACCCAGAGAGCCAAGAACCTGCACTGTGGAAACACAGAACCCCAGCATTAACCAAGAAGTTTCGATAAAATAAATGACCAGAGGATTTTGATCTGAGCAAAGGTTTTTGTACAGCAATTATATCATTTCCTCTGAATACGTGGAAACCTTTTTGCTCTGCTCCCTTTGTACTTATTATAACAGGAAAGTTTTGAACAGTTAATTGTTTCTCGATCATACATGACTTCTTGAATGCTGAATCATAGTTTTGAAAGGAACGATTAGGACACAGTATTTACTACTGAACAGCTACATAAAGTTTATCAATTGTGTTGTGAACTGAACTGCACAGAGGAAAGCAAATTATGTAAAATAATAAAAGATAGCAATAAATTGGGAAGGGAGAATGTTTAAATTATGGCTTAGCCTAGTACAACTACAAAGCTCACCTTCACTTGATCTTGGAGTAAGTTCAAGTACAATTAGTCCTTTTTTTTTTTCTTTTTTTTTTAAAGTACTTAGAACCTGCACACTTTCAGAGAAAACCACCAAGTATTTTGCAATATGTATATGCAGCTAGTTTTGTATTTTGAATCATTAAGCCAAGTACTTTAAATACTGAGATGACTGCACAAAGAGCACCATCTCAATCCATCTAGTAAACCATTTGGCCAGCACAAATGAAAACAGATATTTTCATGTTCTCTTTCAAGAGCAAAAAGGGCAGAAGTACTAGATATTTAAAGCTAGAAGTCTAAAGTAGCTTAATGAACAGCAGATATCCTTAAAGTATGCCACAAGCAATTTTCAAACCTGCCCTTGCCCGATTATAAAAATGTAGTAACATTAACAGCTACATAAGATGAGCATCTTCCTATTGCATTAACTACCAAAACACCATTTCTCATCAATACCCACAGCAGTCCCACACCACAAACTTAGGTTCACCACAGATCTCACAAAAATCTGAAGCTGCAAAATGATGCACACAATCTCTTCTCTGAACAGCATAAAATCTCTTCTATGAACAGCATTAAATTGTTTCCCTACAGACCGATGCTCTATGCTGCAGTAACAGTAGCTTCCTTCTATAACTTCAACGATTTCCCCCTTCCTCAGTGCTCCAACTCTCCCAACCAGGCAAGAAGCCAGCGAGCTACGGGGTCGAGCTGGCAGTCTCAGCAGTCCCCTGCAACGCACAGAATAGATACTTCACCTGAAGAGGGATGGGGGCAGTCCATCAAGCCCACGTTTCTTTCCTCTGCTTTGCTGCTGATTCACATGATCCGTAGGTGCTCACTCGCTCAGACCCTCTAAGCCTACTGTGATGTTTGGCCAACAGATTCACAATTGTTAGGGCAATCAAGGAAGAAGGGAAGACAAGATTCGGATTTGGCTGTGTTATTCCTACAGTCTAGACCATCAGCACTATTTGGGGTGGCGGAGAGGGGGGAAAAAAATCACAATAGGTTATGGTCACTAACTGTCCACAAATTGCACAGCTCATATTGAAGCGAAAAACACATCAAACCTTTGAGGAATGCTCCAAAGCAATAGCAAAAAATTACTTATCTCATAATTACTATTTTGATGCTCTCCATCTATTTTAACACTTGTGGGGCTCCAAACACTGCTCTTCACTGGTGCTTCTGGAAGCCTCTGGTTCCAGACAAGGTCAACATGGATAGACCTACTCCGTTACCTTCCCAGTGGGCAGCAGCAAGGACAGGAGACATGCTGTGGCACACGGACGTGTCTCAAAGAACTCAAGCTTCTTCTTAGGTAAGGTGCTATTCACTGGTCGCTCCTCTACATCCTGCCATAACTAGCACTGCTTTGGGAAACTGGACACTCTCTATCCATTTAAACAAATGCTGACTGGTAAGAGCGGCCTTTCAAGGGTTCTTCCCTATTAGCACGATGCCAAGTGGACATGCATGCATGCATGGTCTTCTGGCAGTTTTACCAGCAGGGATGATTTCAGTAAGGTCTAGGTTCCAGGGGAAGAAACATCGGTTTGGGGAAGATGAGCTCCTCGTTAGCTTCTTTGCAACATAGTTACACAGCTTCACTGTATTCTGCCCATAATCATGGATCCTATTCCATAATTGCAGATCTTCTTCCATAACAGGAAGACTTGGATAAAAGTCAATTGTTTTGTCTTCACAAAAATAAAGTGCTCTATGGACTCAGGCAACTGCCCCAGTATGCCATTTCAGTAAAACAAATCACCTGGTTTAACACGATATTAAACTCTTCTTGATACCTTTTTTTTCTTTCTTGTAATTAAGAAACTTTTTACGTATAAGACAGTCCTGCTAGTGCAGCCTATGAGGCCCCCATCTTTCCCTAGAAATGTGACCACTACATTTACCACCAGACAGGCAAGAAGGTAGGGAGGACAGTGGTCCTGGAAGGCTCACTGCAACTATCATGAGGTCCCAAGGAAGAGATGCTTTTTACTCGAGAATTAACCTTTACTAGACACTTACATTTTATTGCTGCAGTGGATGCAGAAAGACAGGGTCCATGAGTGGGTGTGCTAACAGTAAGAGGTCACTAATACAACTATCGGTAAACTCAACGTCAGGCCCAGGTTCCTGAATACTGATACCAATACCTTTCTGTTGGTTCTCTGGATGTGGACTGATGACAAAAGCAAGCACAAAGTGAAAAACCCTTTCATAGCCTTCAAAAGCATCTTGCTGTACCGCAAGATCTACGTAGAAGAGGCTATTGGTACTTTAAATTAGCTATTTCCATCGGAATTGGTATGACGAGAGAGCGTACAAACAGAAATGCTCCCCTTTCTGCTTTTGGATAGCCCAATCTAAACCTTCCAAAAAGAAAGGAGAACCTGGACCAAAAATAAGGTTCTGTAAGTAAACTGTCCTTCTCAAGTTTCCAGAACAAAGCAGCCAATAACAAATCAATGTTAAACACAGCTAAACTGAAGCAACATTCTACTAAAAGACATTCCATCATCACAAAGGTTGATTTTCTGAATAATGAACTGCTGCAGAAGCATTTTACCCATTTCCTTAAAGCTGTGCTACACCATTAAAAAAAGAAAAAAGACATGCATGTACACACAAACGCATGACCAAACATTTTCTAGTGTTATAAACACGGTACACTTTTCATCTGCATGGCTTCTCATTCTCAGCTGTACTCTTAAATTACCAAGAGATCCAGGAGAAGTCTCTCCATAGATGACAAAGCATTAGTTGCACCTCCACTCTCTAGATCACAGGAGACGCAAGCTGTTCTAATCGATCGGCAGTGGCAGATACATTTATTTTTAAAATGCACCAGGTTATCCAAGTCAGATTATGCTCAGTCTTTAGTGCTTTAAGACTGCCATCTTACGTTGTGGGATGGACTAGCATGCTCTTCTTGTACAAGGCAAAACACTTTACAAGCTTTCATTTACTGCTTAGGAAGACACACATGTGAACACACTGCTCATGCAGTTCCAAACTTTGCAAGGCTTTTAGTGTCCCCGTTCTTTCCATAGGTGTATAAACTTGTTACCTGCTTCCCTCTGCAACTTACGAGCCGGACTTCTAGGCCTGGAGCCAAAAGACAGGATGAAATTATCTTGGTCCTTCAGTACCTTGCCTCCAACATCTGCTCTTCGCCAAGGAGCCCGCTCCACCTTGTAACTTAAGGACTGCTGAGCTAGTTCTCAATAACTCAGAAGTACAGATATGGATTTTTTTCAACTACTGTATATTTCTATTAAACTTACAGGGATATCTTATACACAGCTAAGACCCACAGCTTTCTGGCTAGGCTATATAATATAGGGATTGAAACCTGCAAGTCTGTCACTGCTCAAGCAGTAAAGACTAAAAGCAAACAAATTTGAAAATATCATTGTCCTCACCTGAGTCAAGCTACATTAAGAAGTTATTTTTCAGATTTCAGAAGGACAGAGGGGTTTTATGGCTCTTGCTTGCCTCTTTTAACCTTTTATTTCTGTTCTCACTCCCAGTTCTTATTTTCTGTATTCATTTTACTTACGCAGAGATAGACACAGCATATGACAGGGGCAATCACAGCAGTGCGCTTGACAGTCTGTTCACAGTTCGGTGTTAATGACCTGTGGCCTGATGTATTTTTTATTTAGCTCCCTAGCAGGCTGAAGAAAGGATGTAGTGAAGACCTTTATTTAAAAGATGATCTAACATAACCACAGCTTTGACTCCGCCACTGCTGAAACGAGGGGGATCACAGAATCCCAGACTGCCTCAAATTTCCAAAAACCCGAGTGACCATTTCACAGCACCATTTCTTAAGCTAACTTGGCTGCAGGAGGGGTTCCTATCACCAGCCATTTCTTCCTGCCCGCCCTTCATTCACAGCAACTCCTCCCCAAAGCCAAACTCAGTGTTTGCAAACACCAACTTTTAACCCATTCATGGCAAAACAAGCAGAGCTGTCTTTGTGCCGGCTGGCAGATGACCCATCAGATTCAGAAAGACCAGCGAACAGTGTTGCCACGTAATGCAGCAGTCCCGTATGCTCCTATCCTCAGCTCTCATTTCCAACTCCGTATGGCTCCTTCTCCACTGGAGCTGGATCAAGGAGCCAGTCTGGATGAAAGCCTTGAGAACAGGGACTGGGAGACACACGCTAGGTTAGTGGTAACTCACATTACACTCCAGCCTGATGTCCCATGCAGTCACACTGGTATTTGCTCAAAGCCCAAGGCAAAAATCAATAAGCAGATATGACGGGCAGAAGCTTAAATGCATGAAAAATGGACAAATTGAACTCCCATTTCTCTTATTAGCCCATTTACTATGCAGTATTTTGGCAGAAGATTTCAGTAAATGTTGACAAACTCATCCCAACCGATTTTGTTCCAAGCTCCCTGTAAACCTCAAAGGGCAAAAATTAAATGCATTTAATTTTGCACATATTGAGTTGATACTGTCAAAATTAGACTCAGTCTGATTTTCCAGGTGAACCCCAAAGGTAATTTTAAGATACACAGTGCTTACACGAGTGTTTGAGAATTACATTTTAACTGACTTAATACTTAGTTCTTATATCGCTGTTAATGTCTAAGTTAGATCCTCCTCACTCAGCAAACATTTTAAGGAGCACAACTTCTTTGATGTCCTCTCTGCTGCAAATAGCTAAAAATCAACTTTATGAATTACTCCCCTGATCCAAAATATGAATGCTACTTCTAATTTTAGTCTGCCAACTAAAAGGAAAACACTGTTTTTAAGCAGGTTACCAAGTTTAAAATAGTCATTCTAAGCAGCCTGGAGCATGAGTCATACTTTTGTTCCTGAAATTTAAAAATCTGTTAATATCAGTCTGCTGAGTGTTATGTAGAGCCACTTTAATATACTGAATATAAAAGTGAAGTCCCAAGGATGCTAGGAATGCACAGAGATCCACCGCATATAACTGATGTTTACGTATTAACATCAAAGCTGAATTTGCTGGTTATAAGTTAGCTGTCACTTTGTCAGACCTTCAGCCTTGAAGACACTTGGTTAAGTTATCTTCCAGTCTACTAATAGTTACTTGTAAGCCCTAAGGTCTTCCTACTGCTACGTTGTTTCTAAAACTACATTTTTGCTGCAGAAGAATAAGAAGGTGAAACTCAATATCCTAGGCAGTGTTCTTAAATCGGCTGTTCCCGAATTACTGATTTTGGATTCATGTAACAAGGCACTTGCAACAATTTCTGAACTGAAGTCTCCACGGTCTCCAGTTTTTAAAGGGAACTGAGTAGAATCACCTGAAGTTTGCCCTTCCTTAGTTACAGTGAAGAAGGCTGGTTTGCAATTACAGCTCAGGCCTCCTGGATTCTGCAACACGTAGTTCAGGTCTAGAGTCGCTAAGCGTTTGGATTAATCTGGAATGATTATTTTTCCAGGATCTCATCTCAGCACCTTTAGTCTGAACAGAGAGCTATAATAATGCAACAGACTCCAAACGAACACATGCAGAAAGAAGGCAAGATTTCTACATTTAAGTAATCAGATAATAGAATGCATCATGGGTTTTTTTTCACCCCCGAGTCTTCTGTTTTATCACAGAAGTTTTTAAAACAAGGGCATTTTAAACAAAAAATTGTTTTAACCCAACTGTCTCTCCTCCGTCTGACCAGAAAAAGAAAACCATTATCAGACACAGCACCTGGCTGCCCCTTGAAGGCCTTTGTGGATCAATAGGTTAAAACAGGGGAACGAACTAGCTGGGCACAAGAGCATCAATGGAGGAAAAAACATGTTCTTTAGAGTAATATTGCTCTATCAAGGGTTGGAGTCTCTCTATCACAAACTCTTCTAACCGAGCTCAATCATTCAGTTATCTTTGGAAGCGAAATGCTTAACTTCTACTCACATTAAATCCAACTCAAGATCAACCACAGAAAGCTTCCAGCCAAAGCTCGAAAGCTTTTTTATTTACCTTTTGCTCTCTTCCACCGCTTTGTCCAACTGCTGGAAGATATCCTGGAATAAATTGCAGCTGGAGCGACTATTGATGTCATAGCCATATCCTCTCTTCCAGTACTGCTTCAGGTCATTCAGATATTCCAGTACCTACAGGTACACAGTTCACAAGTTTTTATTATTGCACAGAGGAAAAGAAAAACACAACCTGGAGCAAGGACACTACGGCATGAAATCAACAATTCTTCAACAAAAAAATAAAGGTTCCAGCTCAAACAGCTTCTGCTATGTGCTGCATAAAAACAGACAGAAAAGATCAGGCCAAAGATCCACCAAGTTCAGCATCTTGTCTCTAACCATGCTCATAACCAGGCCTAGAGAAGAAACAACACGCGCATTTTCCCAGGCCCCAACAATTTTCAGGTTAGGGCTTTGAGCCCCAAGGTAGTTTTCTACAAACTCAGTAGACCTCAGTGGATTCTTTCCAACAAATTCATCCAATCTGCTCTTTGAACTCATATCAAGTTTTAGCATTCATAAAATCCTGCAGCTTGGCTACACGCTGTGTAAAAAGCGATCTGTCTGCTTGTTGTGAACCTGTCTCCTGCTAGCTTCATTTGGTACCCATTAGTTACAGTACGTGACAAAAAAGAACGAAACGATCACTATCCACCACTTCTGTATCATTTCTGATTCCATAATTGAAAACATTTTTCAAGGTCCAAGATCCTTAGCTTAGTTAGTCATTCTTCAAATGGAAGCAATGCCATACTCTTAATCACATTTTTGTCAAACTAACCTTTCTGAGATGTGAGAGACCAAAACTGCACACATCTCAAAAAGATGGAAGTGTACCTTGGATTTATACAACAGCACAGTGATGCTCTCTTTGTTGTTCTCCTTTTCTAACAATTCCTAGCATTAAAGGTTTTTTTGTTGTTGGTTAATTTTACTGTAACTGAGCTGACATTTTCATGGATCAATAGCACCAAAAATCTCACTCTTAAGGGGCACAATGGATCTCAGAGCCCACCACTTCATATGTGAAGTTTCAACTTCTAATCTCATATGCATCGCTTTAGTTTCCTACCCTGAACATCATCTGTCATTGTATTGCTGGGTCATTCAATCTCATAAGGTCCTTCTGCAAAGCTCCTCAGTTGCCCCATATCCTTAATACTCTGCATAACTTCATATAATCAGCAAACTTCCCCACCTCACTGCTAACCCCTTCCCCAAGTTATTTATGAATACTGAACAGCACAGGTCTCAGAAGACCTCCATGGTGGCCCTCCAGCACTTTGACAGGAGACCTTTAACTCCAATACCTACTCTTTAGTCAACCAAGCTTCCATAAAAGCCTCTGAGAGGTCTCACTGAACACAGTTTGGGAAGCCAAATAAACGAAAACATCCTTAATCCCTATCTCTCTTGAACCCTTCAAAGAACTCCAAGAGGTAAGGTACTTTTTAAACAAAGGAGAATCCAGTTTTATCCAGGTTCTACTACTTCTATGAACAGACTAGTTTTATTAACAAGCTAAGAGATCTGTTGGGCCCTGGAGCCTTTTTTAAAAGGAAAAGGGGGGGGGGGAGGCCTTAGAGGGCCTAGAGGACCTCATCTGCCATCCTCTAATCCTCAGGAATCAAGGCATTTTATCATATGAGACTATTATATGTGAAACAGAGCTGTCCAGGGCACTTCAGAAGTTACAGGAAAAGAAAGCATTATATGAGTTAAGCACAACAGTAAAAGGCCATTTTAATCAGGACAAATCAAGGCTACAGCAGTATTTAATTCTCTTGCTGTTTGATTAATCCAGAGCTCTTTGGAGACCAGACAAAGTGCTTCATTAGTTTGAAGAGTAACAGGCACAGAACGTAATAATTATTATTTGCACAGTTGGAAGTTGTACCTGAACACTAAGCCACCTTTTGAGTGCTTCTCAAATATCTCTCCCCATAACATTCAGCACCTACCTTGGCATCCTCTTCATTGAAGAGCGAACACCATGGGGAGGTCATATTTTTTATTGCCAACTCATACGAGCAGGTGAGAAAAGCCACTTGAATGAGATCTGCAATAAATCCAAGAAGCGTGCAAAAGATAAACAACTGCTACAGAACTAAGAACTTTCTAAATACCTCTCATCTTAGGGGAAAGTGGGGAGAATCTAATGATGAAAACAACCAGCGTGATCCAATAAATAATTGCTTGTCCAAAGGCTAAGCACTAAAAATAAACAGTTTTCAACAGAATTAGTGTGCACAACCCAAATTTTGGATTGCAAGCTTTTCACATTACATTGGTGCACAGAAAAAGAAAAATCATATAAAATGCTATGTATCTGCTGATGTGTGTGCTATAGATACTGATTTTTAATGCGTTTTTATCACCATAAAAGGCAGAAGAGTCAGTACAACCAAGACGTGTCTGCTCAGCGCAGACTTGTCTTTGATTACCACTACTCAGCCTCCACATTAAAGGGTTGAATATGAATAGCAGCGTGCTGCAGCTTCAGCTTTGCATCTTTAAGGGAACGCTTGTAACCAGAATCAAGAGCAGCACCAATTTCTGTGTTCCCCAACCACTTAACCTCAAGGTCACACACAAACACAGGGAAACCTGGCACTTCTCTTCTGGACAAGTGAAGTTACAACAAGGACGCAAAAGCTACGCATACTCTCCAAGACAGAATTTAAGAGTAACTTATTTATATGCTTCAACACAAAGGCAGCGTCCACGTCACTACAGTAAGAAAGACTCTTTCAACGGTCAGAAGAAAAACACGTTTAAGTAACAAGTATTCGTTATCACAACACCAATATACGCTTGCAACCTCGCTCATTTAATACCTTATGATTGTTTCTCTAATTTACTGCGCATTTTAAATTAACTCCGCATACCTACAAAGCGTCGAGGAAACTGTCGTCACGCAGAGGCAGAACAGAAGTAACCCGAAAGAGGCCGTCTTTACCTGCGTTTAACTCGTCCGCCGGCAAACACAAAACGCTGGCTACTTTTTCCAAAACCCGCCTCATCTCCGGACCCTTCTTGAAGGCGTCCACTTGATGCGTGGCCGTCTTGTTCTCTTCCACCAGGGCCACGAACTTCTGGCAGTGCTCGAAAAACCTCATTAAGGAGTCGTTAACCTCGATCTCCATTTCTGAAAGGGAGAAGTAAAGAAGCAAGTAAATAAATAAGAATTCTCAGTGACAAACCCTGCTTGCAAGGTTAAAAATGAAGGGGGGAAAGGGGAGAAGAGGGCCGTGCGGGGCCGGGCGGGGAAGAGGAGCTGCAGGACGGAGCCCCAGCCGGGGGGGAAAGGGGGGATTTGACTCGTTCCCCGCTCGGGGGCCCCAGCGCGCACCCAGCGGAGGGATATTAGGGGGCGGCCGGGCCCCCCCCAACCCCAACCCCGGCTGGGCCCCGCCCGGGGGAGGGGGGGGGCGCAGCGGGGCCCCCCGCCCGCGCTCTCACCGCCGTCGTCGCGGGGCAGCGGCGGGCCGAGGCCGCGGCGGAAGGCGGCGCCGCTCTGCAGGCAGCGGTGCTTGGAGCTGCTGGCCAGGGCGAGGCGGCGGCGGGCGGCGAAGAGCGCCGGGAAGCGGGCGGCCAGGCGGCGCGCCAGGTGCTCCATGTCGCGCTGGCCCCGCGGCGCCAGCTGCCCGTCGAAGCTCTCCTCGTACCACATGTGCCAGGCGGCCAGCGCGGCGGCGGCGGGGCAGGAGGCGGCGGCGCGGCGCAGCCGGCCGTGCAGCTCGCCCAGGCAGCGGATCTGCTTGGCCGTCGGGTAGCGGGTGCCGTGGCGGAGCAGGGCGCGCAGCTGCAGCGGCGCGCAAGCGGCGGGCGCCCGCGCCGCCGCCGCCGCCGGCCCCAGCGACAGCGGGTCCTGCACCAGGTGCGGGTTCACCTCCTCGTAGCGGCACTTGGTGCCGAAGTAGCCGCTCAGCGCCGCGCTGGCCGCCAGCGGCAGCAGCAACAGCAGCAGCGGCGGCAGGAGCCGCCCGGCGGCCCGCAGCGCCATGGCGGCAACTGCGCGGCGGGGCAGGAAGGGGCGGGGCGGAGCGGAGCGGGGCGGCGGCGGCGGCGGCGGCGGCGGCGGCAGAGGCTCCCTCAGGCCGCGCCCCTGTGGCTCAATCCCGCCTTTGTGGCGGGAGGCCGCGGCCTCGCCTCGGCCTCGCCGGGCAGGATGGGGCCCGCCGGGCCCCCTCCGCCGCCGCGGGGCCACGCGGGCCTAAAACGGCGCCCACCGCCCTTGCTCGGGGCCCGAGTGCACGTAGTGGCCCTGTCGTAAGGACACTGCGGGCCGGGCAGAGCGGTGGCCGGAAAGGGATGTCCCGTAGAAAGCTGCGAGCGCCCAGCGGGCTACGGAGCACCTCGGGCGCGAGTGAAAATAGAGGCAAAAAGCGTCTCCCCGTAGGCCGCTAAGGAAAGTGAACGGTCCGTGACAAAGCCAAGGAGTGCGATCAACAAAAACACTTCAAGTCTCAGTCCAAAAAGGACGAGGGCTTAGCTTTTGGCCCAGCACATGTCCTGCTGTGACCTGTGTCTTATATGCCCAGAGCTCTGGTACTTTTACCCTCCTTACCTTGGTGTGGATGTTACTTACTGCAGTTGAGAATTTTCACTGGATAAATTGTTTTTTCATGGTATATTGAGTCAACCGGTGAAATTTTGTTGGGAAGCGTTTTTCTGACTTGTCCCCCTACCTCATGGATAAGTGAAACAAAGTGTTGACGTAGTGACACACGAAGGGACAAACGGCTGGGGCAGGCGAAGACTTTAAAACCCAGAGAGAAAGGGGCAAGCGAAGGATAGGAGTAAGGAAGCGTTTTAAGCGTCTGGGCTAAGTCATGGCCTCTCGGTGTCCAACTGGGGGGATGTTTCTCGGTGATGCCGTGCAGGGCCGCTCAGCATGTTTCTCGGTGGCTTTGGAAGAAGAACTAGTGTAGCGCTGCGGAGCAGATTGTCACGTTGAAGAATTTGGCTGGACCAAGACTGGGTGACCCCTTTAGAGTGAAAGATTACTTCTCACCGAGCGTAATGGAGACTTTTAGGGTATATAGCAAAAACAGTTGACAGCGAGGCTTGTGGTCTGTGAGTTTTGCAGAGACTCGTCTTCCGAGGGGTCGGATTTGTGGTCACTTAAAACCTAGCAGGAAGTATGTCAGCTGTCAACAAGTTAACCTCACTTGAGCAGTAACGCGCCTAGCTGTTCTGGCTGGGCCTCTGTGTCCACTGCGTCTCCGCTGTCGCTCACAATACTTCATGGCCTGTTCATGTGAGTCTCGCACCGTGTGCTGCTTTTCTTACGCTTACTCCTGTGCTACAGGAGCTGAAAGAAGGACAAGCAACCCGATGGTGATTCAGAAGAGCAGCTCCCCAGTAATGTGGAACACCCACTGTGCTTCATTTTAATTGCTAGCACATTAAGCAGATAAGCAGACTCTTAATGCTCACATACACATTTCGCTGGTCATGGAAGTGCATTGCAAAGTGCCCAGGTTAAACACAGCTTGTGTGAGAGGGTGAGGCATAAAGGTTGTTATTATTAAAAACAAAAAACAAAAAAACCACTGTCTACTACATAACAGTGGTAATTCAAAATCAGCAGGACAAACAAAAATGTTCCAATCATTTGTCTGGGACAGCTCATTTTGATGTAAATGGTTCCTCAAAAATTATTCCTGGGAGCTTTCCAGTTTTACAAAGCTGGTCCAAATTTGTAAGTGAGCGTTTCAAGACTAGTGCAGTAATGTGCATTTCAGTTTGGAAAGAAGTCCAGAGGGAGAAAAATGCAAATGCTCCGTCATCTTTTCAGATTATCTTGTTCAGTTTATATTATACCTGTTTAACCAAAAGTCATTTCCATCATATCATCTTCTGTTACAAAACCGGCATGAAGCTATATACGGTACACTTTTCAGAAAATACTCTCTGAGGTTATTTTGAAACCTATTGTGGATATTTTATAAAATACCGGAAAAAAGTATAAATTCTCTCTCCTGCATCACTCTCCAGTGTAACAAGTCTGTAATTGGTTTTAGCTGGGAAGTGACTTTGCATATTACAGTGGTGTGCGTGTGAATTTGTGCATGTGAAACAGAAAAGGAGAATTCACAGAGTTTTTCTCTACGGCTCGCTTTTCTATAGGCTTTAGATTTTCAAAGGTTGACAATACCAGGTGGGAATTTAAAAGGTAATTAAATAAAAACTGATTCGTGATGGCAGTTTCCTTTTTGGAAATGGAGTTCTGTGTCATGAATTCACAGCGAAGACAGTTACATCCCACTGTGATCCTTTACTTGCTCCTATCGCATCCTTCTGGGAATATCGCCTTAAAATGTTCAGTTGTATATTTTGGCTGGCTTTCACATAATTTTTTCTATGTTTATATCTGAGGAGTGTTTGTTTTGTATTTGAGGAGTAACCTGTAATTTTCTCCCCTTCTTACTATGTTTTTTAAAGCACTGAGAGAAAGACCTGCTGTTATAACATGTTGCATATTTGATGAAGTCGAAGTCCACAGAGGCCCATTCTATTCCCTGGCATAGGTCATGCAGCTCTCTTGAAAAGCTGCCCATGGGCTCCCGAAGGAAACATCTGAGTGCTGATCTCTGTTGAAAATGTTGCATTATTTAAACGGCTGAATGTGAAGCTGAGCTCTCTTTAGAACCTCTGTGCAAAAGATTGCCACCTTTAGAAATAAAGAAAGACCAGGTGACTTGGACACATAGCGCCTACACAGAGTAAGTCCAGGTATGGGAACGTCATTGCTCAGGTCGCTCCAGGATGTGTCAAACAAACAGGCCAAGCAAGTTGGAATTTGGGTAGACCAGTTGGTCAAGCGCAGCCTGAACGTGGGTGCTGAAAATACTGCTTTTTCCTCCTTCAAAGCTTCACCTCATGCTACTATCTCATAGAGCATTATCTTCTTTCCTGAGAACACCTGCAGGTCATACTCTCATACTCATACACTCTGGACAAAGTATTTATATAGCAACCAAATTACCATTTTTACCCTCCAAAATTACTGTGAAGTCCCCTTTTGGTCCATGTTTTGTCTCTTTTATGGTGAAATAAGAAGCAAAAAATTGCAGTCATGCTTGTCTCAGATGGTTTTATAACCATATCAAATTGTTATCTTTTTTCTTCTCCTTTAGCTTTCTCACAGTGTTTCATTTCAGGTAAAAGTATGGTGATGCTTGTGGTTAGTTGTGAGGGTGGTTAAAAAGAACTGTTCAGAATAATTTCCTTATTTTTGCTTATTTTGTGGATTTGCCTTAGAAGCACATCAGTTTTCAAAACCAAACTTTTTGAAATGCAACTTAGAAAGTTAGTGTATTAACCTCTTCTGAAAACACTTTTTTCTTAGAAAGGCTTCTTGTTCCTCACTTTGATGGCCTTTAATTGCCATTAGTGGCAACATATTTCTTTAGCAGCCAAAGAACAGATGAAACATCTTTTAAGATGATCCCATTTGAGTATACTGTATTAGCTGGTCTTTTCAGGAATGAAGAAACTGGTTCCCTTGCCACTCTGAGCGGTCCCTCCAGATAATACAGAATTCACTGCCTGCAGTAGAAGCTGTTGAAGAACAATTCTGAGTTTCAGCTCTCCTTAAAGTGTTTTTAAAACCAACAATATTAATTACACAGTCCAGGGCGGAAAAAATATTGGCCTCTGATTTTTTGTTCTGCTTTCTTTCTCATGCAACCTCTCCTTTCATTTTCATTAATTTAGAGGAATGGATTTCCAAGCAAGGATTTCTTCCTTCTGGCTGCCAACTATTCCTGTTTGTCAGATGGCTAAGCATGGATTTCAGAAAGAAGCCAAGAGAAGCTGTTGTCAACCTTTGAGCTCCACAGTCCCAAAGTAATGGGAATGTAAGAAACAGGAGCAGTGCAGTAAGGACATACTAGCATCACCAATGGGTGTCATCTTCAAAACGAGGTCTTCATAGGCTTCAGCACAGCAAACCTTGAGCTCAGAGCAGAAAGATCTCTATTCATTTGGCGTTTCTTTATTTTCTCTCCTTACTTGTTTAAGTAATTGAACCATTGCAACTTTTGAAGGATAAAAGCAAAACCAACAAGAACCAAAAGCACAAGATCCAAAGCATGCTGCAAACAATCAAATTCTGTCTTATTCAAACAGATGAACCCTGGGGATGTGTTGTGGCTGGCTTTTGGTAATGGCTGAAGGCTGCAGGCTGGGACCCAGCTTAGATGCCAAAGCAGAGAGGCAGCCCAAATATGAAGATTTATATGAGATGTGCCACAGTTCTGGCTCTTGGCCTTGGCAGGAGCAGGGCAGGGTAAGGGTGAGCTGATGGTGAGTTTGATGCAGTGTAAAGTGGGTCAGAAAGATGAAGCGGTATGGTGGAGATTTAGAGCAGGCAAGTGGTGATGGCTTGGAGCAACTCAACCTGCCTCTGGGTCACATCTTCACACTTAGAGATGCCACATTGGCACATCAGCTTTGGAAGCTCCTTGTGCACTCTGTACTGTCAATGACAACTGAGCTACTTCTCTTTCTGCCATGAGAAGGATGACCCTCTTCCCTGTGAACTTCTCTGGCTCACATGCAGGTGCTTGTGTTTGTGCTCATCAAGCAATGAGCAGCTCATCATTCTGCCACTGCTGAGCGAGCTGGAGGTGTCTGGAAATCTTGGCCACTGATCCTCTGTCCCTTGGCATCAGGTCTCTGCCCTCAGGCATGAAGCCATGTCCACAGAGCAGTGCTCAATTCAGATGCATGTTTCTGTACTCTAAGTGCTATAACATAACTGTAATTTGAGGGCACCGCCTGATCGCCTCTGCTTCCTTTTGAAGCGTTGGCTCTTCAGAGGCACTTTCTGTTCTTTTGGGGAGTCCTTTGTCTGCTGTGTATGTGAATAGGGAGCAGAAACATGTTTGTCACTCATGTGAAAACTGATGGGGTTTTTTTAGCTGATGCCACATTTTGGTTAGCAATCTGAGAACTGGAAAAGGAATGACGCATGCACTGATGTATTATTGTTTTTCACAGAAAGGGTCGAATTCTGATCGCATCTTTTCTACTGTAATAGAGAGAGAGGGACCATCTCCTCATACTTTGGTTTGCTATTTAACTTTCATGTCATATGGGACTCGTAGCACTGCAACTTGTCAACAGCTGTCAGTGGGATGGAGGTCTGTGACTGGGCTGCATGTTCTGGGCATCGCCTTTCCTGTCCCTCCCTCCAATTGCCAAGGGTGGCTATTTTAGAGCTGCTCCCAGTATGATCTCCTTGAAGTTGGGATCAAAGTGTTTTACCAGGGCTCCCCAAGCCTGCTTTTCCATTGGTCTAGCTCGTTTGAATGGCCTATAATTAGGGTGGAGCCACCATCCTTGACCTTCATTAACCTTAAGTAGGGCTACATCTCCATAACTTTGCCTATGTCTCTATTCTTGTGGCCTTTTGCCATTCTGCCCTTGCAGTTAGCTGCCCAGCAACTGGGGTATCAGCCCAGTAGGTATCATGTAGGGGGAACACGGAGCTCTTTGAAACTCTGAGTGCCTGGGGTCATGGCTCAGGTCTCTCCCTTCTGGCAGTATATTGTTTAAACAGCTCGATCAGCGTGACCACGTTGTAACATGGCTGTATGTCATATGGCTTGTTCTCCCAGAAAATGTAGAGACCTTTGGGATCTTAGGTGGTTTGACCTCTTTGCAAGTAGAGTTTCTTGTCTTACATTGTGGTTTCACCCTGTGTAGGCAACTATATCAGCGTTACAACCTCATAATTATGTGGCTTGTCTTTCTGGAATATGTCAAGCCCTTTCAGATCTTGAGCAGCATGATCCCATCCATCAAACACACATGCAGCTCATAAAAGGTATTGGAGTTTGGAAAATGTGGAGATAAATTCAGAAACCTTCAAAATCCAGCAGAGCTGGATCCAGCAGAGCGAAATCCAGAGCTGGATTTTGCAAAGGATGTCAAAATAAATCTTTTTCCATATACATAAGCGGGGAAGAGAAACTACACCATGTGGATGTGCGATCAGTAAATCGAAAAGGTAAATTTCTGGGTTGTGTTTTCACCAAAGCAAAGGCAGAAACAAAACTGAAAGATCTTAATGTGCTCAAGGCAAGGTACTAGTTAGAATACTGAATACTGAAAGAACTGGCAAGTGTAATAAATAATCGAATGGCAAAGGTTTTTAGTAATTCTCTCTGGTTTTGGCCTTGGATGGCTGAGGAATCCTAAAAATAAATAAATAAATAAAATCAAAGAGAAAAGTTGGCAGGGCCTGAGAAGACCTGTTCCTCTGTCCTCTACAGTGAGTTCTCTGGCAAATTCTGAAGCAAAGAATAATTAAAGTATTTGCAAACTGGAATAACACAAAAAATCATTTTATGTACTTTATAGTTTTTATATGGTACCATATACAGTAATTATTAGTTAGGAAGGAGAAAATGAGGCTGGGTACAGGAGGCAGATTTATTGCTAAAACGGTAATAGTAGCACAAAGTAATAATACTAGTGGATTTTTCAAGGACTGGTCTTTGACCTGACCATATGTAATAGTTCTGTTGATGACACCAGTCCAAAAACAAAAGAAGACCATAATAATGAAGTTTGCTGATGGCACAAAGCTTGGCAGTGACACAAGTACTGAGGACAAGACAGTTGGAGATGGGCTGAAGTTTAACAGTGAAAGACTGTACTCTTGGAAGCTGATGACAAGTATTTCTGCTATAAACTCAGCAGCTCAAAATGAGAGAGGAGGAGAAAGACTTGAACAGCCCAGGTGATCTTCAGGCAGCTGTGAGCCATCTGTGCAGTGTGGCCATGTAATGACTAATATGAGTTTAAGTTAGGCCAGAGGAGGTGTTAGTAGTATAGATAGGGAAAGATTAATGCTATCCACAGCGGATATTGCTGCGATCACATCTGGACATCTGTATACAGTGTTGGCCATCCACAGTCATATTCATGCGTGTTCAGAAGTTGCACAGAAGTACTGCTGGGAGTGGCACACGTCTTGTAAAAAGCCACTGGGCATGAATAAATGTGGTCTGGAAGTTAGGAGATTTCTAATTTGGAAACGGTGGCTTTGGGAACAGCCTTCTAGGAGTGAGTGGAAATGACCTAGCTAACCTCAGGATAAATTTATCAAGCTCTGTGAAAGGAATGAGATGATTTTCTTGCTTGGGATGGCAGGCACTGAGCTCAGTGAGACAAGATCCTTCAGTTCTGTGTCCTGGTCTCCTAGTCTGCTTCCTACCAGAGAGGAAGCGGCTGGTTCAAGCCCGCAGTGCACTTTTACGGACAAGCTTCTTGTCCAAAACAACCTGGATTTTATCCTGAGAACACTGATAGTGGGACCTCCTCTGACCAGTGTTAGTCAGCCCTTTATGAAAGGAGTGATGGAAAGGCTTTGGAAGAGCTTTAGAAAAATTCAGTGTCAGGAGTCAGTATGAAACAAGTCCAACTGTACCACATGGCGTTCAAAGCCAGATCTCATTAAATCATTCAGTATGAAGAACTGGAGACACGGCAGTTTGCCAGTTTATTCGGCAGATGTACAGTCAGGGCTGCTTAGCAGCTTTCTAAAATTAGAACAGTCTTCTGAAGGCACATTTTCTCCATCATCAGCCCAACTTTTTAGTAGACTCAGTAAATAAAATGTTGTCCAATAACATTTTCGCCAAACCCCTATGATGTTGCTTTTAAGTTCCTTGACCCCTGCATTTTCTAGTGCTTCTTGTAAACTATCTTTCCTTACAGAAATGTTGAACACTTACATCATCATGTGAAAAATGTATGCCACATTAACTTTTACTTGCCAGTGGATGTAAAAGACTGTTTTACAGACATTTCCCAAAGCCTCCAAGGTGTTTGGAGGAAATTTAAATTCCACTCAAAACTTCTTTCTAATCTGGACTAGTTAATTTAGTCAGCCCAAATCCCGTAGCTTTTTTTTCCCCACAAGGAAAGGTAATAACTCACAGCTGTCTCACATTTCTTCTTCTCTGTGTGCTCTCCACTACCCTAATTTGAACTGAAGTTTAGCTTGCTTCTCATCCAGATTTCAGAGGTGCCAAGGCATTAGGAAGCCTCAGTTTATTTACTTGTTGATACACTCACAGAAGAGGAGAAGCAGCAAATAACCAGCATTACTTCCTAGATCACTTCAGAGCGAAAATGAAGACAGATACTTGTTCTACCCTCCACAAGGTCTGCAGCAATGTCAGAAGTACATCATGGTCACAGTGGCAAGGGCAGTCAGTAGATGTTGTTGATAAATCTGGTGGATGGTCTAAAAATTAAATAGTCCGAGCACCTAAGTTCACTTTCTTCCAGAGACGACCACATTAACAGGAGCATAGCCAGCAGGTCTTACGAAGTGATTTTTCCCCTTTTCTAGATACTGGTGAGACCTCATTTGGATACTGTGCCCAGGTTTTGGCCCTCCCAGAGACCTCCACAAACTGGAGAGGGATCCGCGAAGGCCACTAAGACTGTGGGACTGGAGCCCAGGGTGTACTGGGAGAGGCTGCTGGAGCTGGTGAGAAGAGCTGCCCTCCTTGGGAACATGGCACATCTTTCCAGAATATTTTGGGTGGGCCTTGAGCAAGTGAGCTCCTTTGGGGAGACTGTACATACTCTGGGTACTTCAACCTTGTGGTTCCACTGAAAGAATTACAAAACAACCTGGGAATTGTCATATGTCTACACCATGGGCTGCAAGATTTGGTTGAGCAGGCCTGTGCTGTCTCATTTCCTCCATCTCAGCCCTCTGCAGCTGTAGCAAAGGGAACCCTTGGGACAACAGCTCACGTCACTACTGTCTGTGAGGCCAGACACACTCACCACTGTCCCCTTGCTATGTGGATGGTCCTGGTGGCAGCTTCAAGACATGGGACAGAGCACTGTATGTGACTCGGGTGTTAATATAGAGGTTTTCATCATATGCATATTAAAATTAATTAAATTCATCCTTAGATTATTTCCTGCTTTTTCTCTCCCTTGCTGAGACTCAGTTAAGGAGGGGCAGGAGGATAAATGAAGATACACAGACATAGTCATTCAGGATCTCACAGAAAGTGAGGAATCCCTTTCCTCTCTGATTTTTGATGTCCATTTTCAGGTGTTCATGACTCTCTTAACCTTCCTTGCTCTTGGAAGTCTGATTACTGATTCATTGCAATATGCTTTCTTACCTCTTTAGATCCAGCTGTGAGGAGTTCTGAGCCTGCAGATCCCTGTTTGTAAATGTGAAGGTAACACCCATTTTAAACAAGAAGCCATTCTTGGGAAAAGGCTCTTTTTCTTTTACATTCCCCTCTTAGTAAATGTGTTTTATTCTAATGATTTCTTATGAACAGCATTTTGCTAGACTTTATGCCACTGTTAGTTAGTCCTCCCAAAAGGAGGATGCATGATCTCTAGGTACGAGAAAATCATCCTCTGAATTGCTAGAAAGAGAACAGAATTTTTGGTATCTGGAGAATAATAAATACATCTGCTGTGAGTTTTCTAAAAGCTCAGTGGCTTTCAGATTAACATTTCATTTTCATACAATCAAATCCAGGCTGAGGCTGGAGGCACCCCTGAGGGTCTCTGGTCTGACCCCAACTCACAGCAGGGCCAACATCACAGCTACAGCAGGTTGCTCAGGGCCGTGTCCAGGTGAGTCTGCGCAATCCCTGAGGATGGAGATCCTCCATCGCTTGGAGACCTGTCCCATTTGGCTCTGCTCACATGGGGAAGGACTCTTTCTTTCGGACCAGCAAGGATTTCCCATGTTACGTCTTGTGCTGTGGTCTCTGGCGCTTTCGCTGTGCCACTCTGAGCAGAATCTGGCCCTGTCGTCTCTGTAACCCCTTTGGGCAGCAGAAGATGCAGTTGGATTCCCCTTTGCCTTCTCGTCTCCCAGCTGAACCAGCGCAGGTCCTGCAGCCTCTCCTTCTATGCCCTGGCCTCCAGCCCCACTATAGTTGTGGCCCTGCACTGGACTTGCTCCAGTTAGTGGATGTTTCTGTTGTACTGGGGGCTGTACCCCCAATAATCTGCACTGAAGTCCACTGAGATGAACTGAAGGATATCGTCGGATTTGGTGGGTCTCATATTCAAATCAAGATCTGAACTTTCCTGAAAATGTGGACAAGATCCTAGCCTGTTGTTAAGCTCACCCATAGAAACTATAAATCTGTTTTCCAAGTTTGTGGTTTGTTTAGGTTAGTTTTTGCGTATTTAGCTGTTTTGATGTTTCCAGCTAAGCATGGGTTGCAAACAAATCATATAATCCGTAAGCATTTTTGGAAATGCTTTGCTCCATCCAAAACCAGGCTTTCCTTGCAAAGGAAAGATGTTGATTTGCTTTGCAGCTTTTCCCAGAGCTCAGCTGATCCTGACTGTGTTTCGGAATGTGGATTTCAATAATGTGAATGAACCAGCGTGCTGGTCATCAGGGTCTCTTTTTACCACGGTTAGCAGTTGCAACACAAAAGGAAAATGAACAGCATGAGGCATTCACGTTTAGTTAGCTGAGTCTTAGTCTTTTGTCTAGAAAATCCTTAACTTCCCCATTGAAACCCACTGTAACAAATTAAAAACTTTTGTCTGCTTTCCCATCAGAATTAGTTCACGTCAGTAATGCTTGTAGTTTGTATGTAGAAAAAGGAGTCGAAGGCTGGATTTACCCTTCATTAAGCTAGATTCATTTACCAGTCATTATACAGGGTTGAAAACTGCAACACTGTACAATAACAGTGCCTGGAGCATGGGCTGAGAGAGAAGGAGAGTAGAGAAATAGGGCTAACATCTCCTATTAAAAGAATGCTTTTTGAGTCCTGTGCAGAAAGGGTAGGAAATATGAAAGTCGTCTTACTTTGTTTATACATTTCTAAGGAATCCACTTACACTCGAAAGAAAAAAAAGGAAAAATTAATCTGGAAAGTGCTTGGGATATTTTACCTTTCTTCAAGCTCCCGTCTGCTTGTAGGGCTCATTCAGTGTCTTCAATTGCAACAACCTGTGCTATTTTCTGATCACTGAATCCAGTCCAGGCCTGGAGCAGTTTCCACAGCACCTTTCCCCTTATCTCAAGTGCCCAGTCTCTCGTCCAGGTACTTCTCACTTCACTTGTGGATTTAGATACAGAGTCCTAAACTATGTTTTGTACTTTCTGATGAAGTATTTCTTAAAATTACTGGAAAGACAATTATAAAGAGATCAGAACCAAACTGCCAGTAGCAACAGGTCATATACCAAGGGGAAATCGGCACAGATCACAGCCTGGGGGGGGTTCAGGTTGCATGTGAGGAAACCCTCCTTCCCCCAAAGTGGGAGCAGCCCTGGAACAGGTCACCAGAGAGGTGGGGGATCTCCGTCCTGGGGAGTTTCAGGGCTTAGCTGGTCCAAACCATGGTTGGTGATAGTCCAGCTGTGAGCCAGATCTTGGACCACAGACCCCCAGATGGCTTCTTCTACCAGTGTGCTGTGATATCGTGATATTCTTGATAAAAGGATATTAATGATTTCAGAAATTTTGCAGGTCTAGGTTGCTCTCCAAAGTGCCCTGTTTTGGAAGGGACTGGTGGAGCACTCTATTAGAGCCAATGAAAGGCTCTACAACCCTGTTATCACGAATGTCTTGCTTAAAATCCTCACAAGGGACCCTTGCCTGTGTGTTCCAGGGGAAACAGTGCAGTTGGGCATTACATCATGGGCTAGTGAAACACTGGTAGCCTTAACAATTTCCCTTTTTTCAAGATAAATGTAAGAACAGTGAAAGCTTCTTTTGAAGTGAAACAGGGGAAATTATTACTCAAATGACTCCAATTGCACACAAGGCAAGAATAACAATCCAGGAAAGCTTTTCTTTGTTATTTTTAACGTGGTTGGAGTAATGGGTCTTTGTGCATGCTCTTGCAAGAGAAAACAAGCTTTAAGTGGTGGATGGCTGCTTGATAACATGGTCAAACTTAAACATTTTTCTTCATCTTTTCTTCAGAGGTCTATAAATATTTTTCAAAGGTCTATGTCGTATTTTAATTAAAGCCAGTGAACTTTTGCTGGTCTGTTCAAAGTCAGGCTTTAGAGTTTCATAAACAGCAGAGTCCTGTTTTCCTTGGATTGATGCAAAGGTATAGTTTTAAGTCATTGCTTTTATGACTGATGAAATAATACTGTACAGAACAGGAGTTCTTATTTCTTTTGGCTTTGTTCACATTTACTTTGACTGAATGTGTCTTTGATTCATTCACTCGTGTTAGCCTGAAATCTTTTCTGTATGGCAGATTTCCCTTACTGGAATTCACATTCAAATTCAACATGTCAACAGCTCATGGCTGCATATTGATTTTGCGAAACCTTTTATTTAAAATGCCAGGATAATAATTTACTCTGCTTAAATATTTGCCACTGGTTCTCCTTTTGCTAAGGCAACTGACTGCACTTCTTTCAATATGGCTACAAAAACAGAGCTGTTGAAATTTGGCTAGATCTGATCCATAACATGAGTTGTGCAAAGTCTTAGAGATTAATATTCGTACTGAAAACCATCATCTGGCAGGTTTCAATATCTTTACTAAATAATATGATGTTATATGCATTCACTCCATTAACACCTATACCTTTGGGTGTGGCAGACTGTTCTTCAATAGACCCACAATCTGCCACTATAGAATAAATTTACTTGTGAACTGATTTAGTGTAGAAGGAAGTCTTACAGACATTTATCATATTGAAAGGAATTCCTTAATTTTTATGAAGAGAACAACCACCTGCAGTTATCATTCAGTAGCTTAAAATGCCAGTTGCATCCCTTCCTGATGCAGAAAATATAGGTCTATACTCAAGGTAAAGATATTTAATAATCACATGCTGCATTAACAGGACAGGAAAATTAATCCCATCCAATGTAAGGGTATAAATATCGTCAGCTGAATCAAGATGAAGGTGACACTTCCTTGCAAACATTTCATTCAGAGAGTGAGTCTATTTTTGGGAAATCATGAGGTTGGAATAAGGTTGAAATAAAAAAATGTGAACTTGATTTTGTTGCTAGCTGTAAAATATTCCCTTCTCCACAGGTAAGGTTGCAACTCGTTCCTTTTATAAAAACTCTGTTTTAGCTTTCCTGTAATTTTGGCCTGAAAAATTCCACCTAAATCTTGAGGTCAAAGGAGAACATCCTACTACACACAGACCTCGCCTGTTCATGCAGTGAAAGTTCACAGAACCGTCTCGTTTGAAATGTTGACTTCTGCCTCACTTTCATCACTCTTTAACTCAAAAAGAACCTTTAAACCTCTGCAAGGTAAAATTCAACAACATCATGCTTGGGTTATATTTTAAAATAAGTCAGCTGTACTCAGGCAAAGCTGTTGAGTATCTTGTGGATAATTTTTTTAATCAATTTTCTCTCTCTGTTGTCAGTGTATTTTTGCTCCGAGTTAAGTAAAACAGAACAAAACACTTGTGGTGTATGTGTTTCGAGATGCTGCCCAGGCTTTTCTGGTTATAGCAAAGCTGTAGGTGACGGCCGGAATATACTTTTGTAGCAATTGTAGCCATCCTAAATCTTTCAGCTAATGCACAAGTATGTTCTCATAAGTTGTTTATTTAATACGGAAACATGATGATTGCATTTGAAACTATCATGCTGTTGTAAGACTGATTTTGAGCCTGCATGAATTTTGTGTAAAAAACCCACACACACTTTGCAAAAGCTTTGAATATGTCAGCCAGGGTTTGAAATGTCCTCTCGGATAATTTTGCAGTGTAGATAGGTTTTATTTTGTTTTCCCTTCTGAAATCATTCCACCTTTAGCATTTGACTCATAAATGTATATTGGCATTTGGCTCCTGAAGATGCTGTGAGCAGGGCAGGCAGAATCAAGGAGCCCATTAAAGTATGTGTGGTCTGAACAAGGGCTAATTCATTACTGAGGATAACTTTGAACTGACACAGAAAGTCAGCACTTCTTCTTGGCTTAGGAAAGCCAGTTAATTCTTTCAGGACCTTAGAGCACGTTATTTTTAGCTGAAAATAATCACGGGCTATTAAACACAAAGAGAACCTGAGACGCAGAGAGGCCCTGAGGCATCGAGCACGACACCAGGAAAGTCTCACTATAGCAGTTTTGTACTCCTTAGGCACTGGAGAGACGTATAAGACTTCATGTCTGGCTCCATATGGCCATTCTTACGCAAACTAGACACACTTGTGTCACCCAGGGAAGGCAAATTATCCCTTTTAATTACCTTTTTTCAAACTAGTTGGAAACAAAAAAGGGAGGTATTTCTCGAAACAGAAAGAAAACAGGAGTCAGCAAAATTGCTCCAGTTCATTCCCTGTTCTCCATAGAAATGGCTATCTTACCTATAAACAGCTCTAATTTCCAGAAGGAGGAAAAAAGAAAAAGAAAAAGAAAAAGAAAAGCAGTTTTCTAAAGGTTATATGTAAAGTTTGGTGGCGAGCCCAGAAATCGCTGAGGGCAGCTGGACACATGACTACAGGACTAGTGCTGAAGTCCTCATATTGAACTGAAGGCATCTGCAAAACAGACCAACCCTGAAAAATGTGTGGTCATTGAGGGAGGAAATATTGCAGTTATGAGCCACATTTTCCGAGGAGATGAACTAAGACTGAATTGGGTGACTCAGCTGAGAGGGAGAATCACAGGTAGGGTAGGCTGACTTAGACCCTCGCAGGAATGCCTGGTCAGGCACAGATCTTCCCAAATCAGGAGTGTGGCACAAGGATGGGGCCTGAAGGACAAGTGACAGTAAATAGACTGATTAATCTCGAGATGTCTTTGGTATCTTCAATGGCAAAAAGTGGCTCTGAGCCATGGAGGATGTTGGCCAGTGTGGCATGAGAGCTGCCTCCTCAGAGCACAGCTCGTGTCTCTGGCAGAGGAGGATACAGAAACTGGCTCAGATGACTTCTGAGAAAGGTTTCAAGAGGCAGCAAAAGAAAAGAAAATGCACATCAAGCACTTAGGGAGGCTTCCTACCAAAGGCAAGGAAAAGATGCAGTTTTATTTGTACATTGTTTTGAAGGAAATGTTTGCAACGGTGAACTCTGACTCTGAATTACAGCACTATTTTCTGCTACACCTCTTGCAGAACAGCCCCTAAACATGAAGATAATAAAGCTATTGACATCTCAAAATCAGTGAGGTTCAAAATCAGCTAGAGAAGTGCCTTTATAAGGAAAAGAAACAAGCTTTTAAGTTGACATTGAGCCACCAATTGACATTAAGTCGACCATGTGACATTAAGTTGTTGAGCCGCCACTAAGCCATACAATGTTTTCCAACAGGAGAAGAAGTGTCTTTTGCTTTGTTTCCTGCTACCAAGCTGGTCGGGGCCTGAAGCACCCAACCCACAAGGAGATGAGAGGGAGCTGGGCCTGTCAGGTCTGGAAATAGGCCAGGTGGGTCCGTGAGCAGCCCCTGACTGTGGGACGGGCAGGGACAGAGGGGATGCACCTGGAAGGGGAGCAGCCCTGGGACAGGTCACCAGGGAGGTGGGGGATCTCCATGCTGGGGCATTTCGGGGCTCAGCTGGGCGAAGCCACAGCCACCCTGACCTAGTGCTGGTGACTCCTGTGAGCGGGAGGTGGAGTAGGGACCTCTCAAGGCTGCGGTGATGCTGTGATGCTATGAAAGAGACTGTTACACACATGGCTCTGGTCCAAATTTTAAATAGTCTAGAACGAACTGTGTGCCATCCTTGGATATTCTGCATGAATGTAAGTAATGCCGCTGCGACTGCAGCACATGGCCTGTCGCAATGCAACTTCACAAAAGACAAACAAGTTCACTCCAAACAGTCATCCTGTTTTTGCAAGTGCTATATCAAAAATACTCTGCGGTGACAGCTTTTCTACCAGAACTTACTGCAAATTTAAGTTCACGACATTTTTGGTTTGGGATGGGAGAAGGCTAGTGGGGACAGCAGTGTTCCTGGTCTCAGGTACAGCCCTGCGGCTGTTGCTTCCCTCCCTCGCCCTTGCAGCTGGTTGCTGTTGCACTACTAGGTGTCACTATTTCTACAGCTCAGTAAAGGAAGGAGTGCGTGAGCACGGCCCACAGCCATGCAAAGGCAGCTACGTTAGCCTGAGCTGTCCTGGAGACTCGCTGGGTTAATAGAAAGCAGTTCCCAGCTGTGTATTACGTTAGTGCCTTCTTGTAATTGCTCAAAGAGAATTTTAATAGCAGGGCCAAGTCCTCCTATTTCCTCACGTTGGTGTCACAAGTACTCTTTGATGGTCAGCACGGCAAGAGTTTTGTTTTAAATGCAAAATGAGCGCGAACACTCCCGGTTCTGAGGATATTGTCTTATAGTGCTCTGTGCTTTTACCATGCTGGACACAGAAGAAGGAAGCGTGAGGGAATAACGTCGACTGTAGCTGCTCCGTCAGCACCATCACCCGTGTGGCTGGCGAGCGTGCATGCACTGCTGTCCAGAGCTCATTGGCATCAAGCCCTCCCAAAGTCACTCGGAAAGAGCAATCCGCACCACTCACGAGCTCTGTGCCAGCAGCATTCAGCATATTTATCCCGCAGGGGGTTTTATCGCATTAACTGTGCATTTTCACCCAGGGCTTTAGCCTCTGCCCTCTTAGTCCCATATGCAATTAAAAGGAGTTTGCTCAATCAGCACATCTGCATTGCTGTAATTTTCTCTTTAAAAGTAACAGCACAAAGACAGCATTTGGGTTTATGCCACAAGCAGTCGATTCCTACCCAAAAGAGCATATTGCTGCCAGACAAGGAGACTTCAGCTGGTTACCAGTGCAGAGGCAGCAGCACAGGAAGGACATGCCCAGACCTGGTACTGCCACTGGTCCTTAGCCTGGGCTCAGCGCTGTCCTTGTACCACTTCCAGGTCTGCAGCCAGGTCCATGCAGCCGGGACTCTCCATGCCGTGCTCCAGCAAGTGGTACAGACATACCTATGGACTAAAACCAGAAAGCTGACTTTTTTTTAAGCTTCCTAGCTAGTAGCTTATTCCCCTACTGCAATGATTGCTAATTTTCTTGCATAAGGTATTTTTACACACAGAATAGGCTTGGTCTTGCAAACTGACCTTAGTGAAGGTCAGGAGGCAAAACCACCTTTTCTCTTTTGACTAAGTGAGAAGAAAAAGTGCACAACAAACCAGAGGCAGGATTTGGCTCGCTGGTGTTTTTGCATATAGTCGTTAGCAGGTCTTATGTGAAGACAAATGCTCTTTAATCAGCATCTTTTACTTTATTGCAATTAACTCTGTTATGCTAATATGGTCTTACTGATTAAAGACCCTAAGCTTCCCTCTAATAGTCCTGAATTACTGCTAGGATAATGAGATTTCCATTTCTAAATGTCTTGTGTGTTCCACCCAAATCACATCTGTATTCATGTACATATCGAATATGAATTATTCTCACAAAATTTACATCAAACATCCTTCCTACTTCAAAAATACCATGCCACACTTTGTTAAAAATAGCTTTCCCATGTTTTAACACTCAGCTTAATATTATTTTTATTAGCACTGTGTTATTACTGCTGTTTATTTAAACAGGCGTTGAAGGACGTTCTCAACTTTTTCTATACAAGGTTGGACTCTAAGTCGTGCGGGACAGTGGGTGAAGCAGGATGAGCCATTCACTGGCTCTTATTCATTGTGAATAAAGGTGAATTGGGTGGAGGTTATGGATAACCACGTCTTTCAATGCATTTGTTCCCTCAGCAGTATTCAGAATATGTGCGCAGGATCTATACGCCCATTAATTCTCACGTAAGTCCTGTTTTGATAGAGATCTGCTGGCCCTTTGGCGCGGGAGCAGAGGAGTGGCATGCCCAGCTGTTCTCGTAGTAGTTGTTCATCCACACAACCTTGGTTTTCCCCGCTATGAAATTACCCAGCTGTCTTTAAGCAAATGGCAATCCCCGATGTATGAGAAAAGTCCGTTTCAGACAAGCCATCACAAATGCAGGCCTCGTCCCATTTTTCCAGCCAGGTGTGCAACTGCTTACAGATACAGTTCAGCCCAGTCCATACTGTCCTGCCTTTGCTTTTGGTGGATCACCCTTGGGAGAAAGATAGGGATGCAATTTCCGTCTTGTCTAGTAGTTATCTTTGGCCCTCAGAAAGGCATGGTCCAAGGAACAGGCCGGTTACTGGGATCCAGGAGATAACAGTCCTATGAGTCTCATCTTCTCCTCTCCTCCTTGCCTTTATAAAGGGAAGAAACCAGCAGGAGAAATCTTATTTTCTTTACAGAATGAATATGGCATCTGTACATTATGAATAGCAGAGGCTATGCTGTAAAACGCTAGAAAAAATCCTAATTTGGCATTTTAAAATGATGGGGTTTGGCCAATGGAAAAAGACTACTGCTCTGTGATTTGTGGTGTCTAATACACCAAGGAGGCAAATGCTGTAGGTCTGAGATATCGCATCTGGTGACACAGAAGCCCTGAAATCAAATTGCTGCTGCAGAGTAATTCTCCTAGATGGTGACTGCAGAGAGACTCGAATGTGTCATGACAGCAATGTCACCGCAAAGTGAGTGCAGCAAAGAAAATGTTTGCCATGAGGTCTGACAGCAAAGTACCTGCACTTTTAGTAGCATTTGTTACAGCCGTGTGACAGCCCATTGCTCCTCATCCGTTCCCCAGCAAACGGTGCCAAGCTGCACGCTGGCCTTCCGGAGACGGAGGTGGGCAGCCCATTTATCATGAAGCATTTAAGGCACTCGCAGCTTATTTTAGGACCGGGTTTACCTGTTGACCTGAAATTTGGATGCTCTGTCATGATGCCATCTCCATGATCTACATTTTTATCCAGGCTTGGCAAACTTTATTGCAGCCTCTCGCTTTGCTGGCTCTCGGGTTACCTGGGTGTCACAGCACCGCTCCTTTCGCTCCAGACACCTTTCAGGAGCAAACACTTGCTTTGGCTGGCTTGAGAGGCTTCAGATATAACTTTGTTCCTGCTGTCTTGTTCTGAATCAAGAGAAAAAATCTTGCTCACTATGATTTATGCTATATTAAATGTTAAAAAGATAGTGGCCGTTATTAATGAAATTGGAGTCTTTCCTATCTGTAAGTTACCATAAAATTGGATCTGAGCTAATGTAATTTCAAGGAAATGTCATACATTGAGATCTTAGAGACCAGCAAGGGGCCAAACATGATATGTATCCTCTTTTACGGTCGTCACAATGTTAGTCCAATTTGCAGAACAAACACATTCAACCTTCAGCCCTTGAGCCGCGACCCGTGAATAATATCGATAATAGGATTGACACATCTGACCTGCGCTCTGGGACAAAACTCCCATTGAATTCCCTGGGAGCTGCCTTGGTTCCTGCATTCTTCCAGCAAAACATCAGCCCTGTCAAGTCCTCCCGAGGCTCGGGGTTGGGGGAGGTCTGAGCCGCAATGATATTTGAACCGATCTAGCAAACAAATTTGCTTTTCTTGGTTGCCTTTTCTTTATTTAGCAGAGGCACAAGAAACACTTTTTACAGTGATAAATTTTGTGGCTGCCTCAAAAGGGATTAGGAACTCTGCCATGCTTGGCAATAGCTAGTGGTTTGAGATGTGTCTGAGTTTTATATGGTTTATATGATTTTCTGGTCCTCTTGAAGCAATGTATATTACCCACACTTGAATTTTGGTTGTAAATCTTCAAGTTGCCAAAATATGCCATTAAAATGAGAACCTAAACATCAGCTGTTCCCCTCGCGTCCTCATTTCTCCCATACATAACAGCAGTGTCAGGTTATTGTGTCTGGAGGTTTTTACAGTAAAGACTGTATTTGCAATCAGACTGGAATAAAGTTTGGTGCTTGTCCAAAGTGTCCTCATGTAGATAACCTGGTGTCCTATAGATGCTGATGCATGGATGTTCTTACTGTTATTAGAGCGGCATTCAGCAGGAACAGGAATTATCTGTTCAAATGCAGATATTTTTCCTCCCTTAGACTGGCTTCAAAGGCAAGTGCTGCCCCTACAGGGAAGACTGAGAAAATCCGGTTTGAGAAAGAAACTTCTGCCTTCTTTGAGTGCTAGAAACATGAGAAGACACAATCCCAAAGTCATTTTGAAATGGGAATTCCAAAAATTATATGAAGCGAGAAATAAATACAGAGTGAAACCAGAAAAAGCCTCCGGGATCTGATCCTGTAAATGAACAGCAACAAGACCTGTCATTATGAGACTGCAAAACATCTGGGCAGAGCAAAAAATAACACAGCAGCTTGACTAGGAAGGAATAAAGGAAGATAATTTTTGTGCACAGGAAGGAGGAAAACAAGCAATGGGCCTTGCATTACTTTTTAGTTACAAAAACCCAGGCAGAAGAAGTCACAACTTCCCCTGCGTAGCCAAAAGGGAGGCGAGGTGGGTGTGCGAAGGGTCTGGGTGCTGCGGAGGGAGCCCCCACAGTGCTTCAAGTTGAGAACAGGGATGATGCCTCCAGATCGTCTTCTTAGCTGATGGCTAAGATAGCCGGCCTTGAGGGTATGTGTGGAGCTGAAATGATATGGCGTAGTGTGCTCAGAAGGAGCTATTCCTTGTACGTGCATCCTGGGACTAGGAACTTAATGAATATGGTGGGATGAAGCAGAGACTTCATGGCTTGTGCATCCTCAAACCCTGAGCACTAGCACTTTGCAAACTGCTGAAGCACGGTCACGATTAGCGTTCCTTTAAAGTAACTGTTACACCGCTCTGGTTGAAGAAATCTCTAGCTCCTCGTGTCTCCTGCCATGCTGCAAATTCAGCCTTAAGCACGGCATAGAGGCTTCCTCCTGTCCTCCTAAGAGCTTGGCACGCTGCTCCGAGAATAAACCTGCCGGCAAAATGATTATTAGTAATATCTGCAGGGTAGTTTTGTGCTCTGTTGAAAGCCGGGAGAGAAATTGCCGAGACTGCCCTCACGACTCACTGAGTCATCGCAGAGATGTAACTGTGCAGCTTTGCCCCTGAAATTCCACCTTTATCGTTTTTTCCGTCTGATCCAGATTGGGTTTTGTGAACTATATGATCTCCGTGGAGCGTCAGCATTTGTGCGTGCAAACCAGAAGCCTGCCTGAGCTATTAGATGTGACCAGTACTTGCATATCCTGTGGAGCAGAGGAAAAGCATTTTGATTTTTGTACTCAACCGGGAAACCGCTTGGGCACTTAGAGTAACATTTTCTTCTTTTTACTCCTATCTGAAGCCTGACTGAGGTCATTTAGTTTTAACCATTCTGAAATTAGTATCTGTTAAGCTGATATAAAGCCGCACGCTGGCAGGACCTGCCTGAGCACGCAGCCACCGTCCGCAGGGAGGAGGACAGGGCAGAGTGGGTCGGCTCTGCCCCAGGCTCAGCTGAGGCGGGCGAGTGCATGAGCTTATGGAAAAACATGATTTGCCCTTTTTGGGATGATGACAGGGTTTTACAAGGAAAGGGACTTTTTCGAATTGGTTTGCCCTGCGCCATGCAACACAGCAATGTTTTAAATCCACCTTTACATTCGTTTATAGCTTTGACCCACTGGTGTTAGGGGTCCCTGTAAAAATGCTGTTTGAATGAGCAATGCTGGCACCGCTGGAAGAATAAAAGGCTCCAGCATGTGAAGTGCAGCCTCTGTAAGAGTTTCAAAGAAAATCAGATCAAAACTCCTACCATAGCCAGCAAGAGCATAAAGATAACTGGCCCTGTAGAGCCCCCATCGTAACGACGCTGTTCCTAAAAGCTTGGGAGCCTCCGTCCTCAGGAAACACAACCGCTGCCTGAGGATGAAACGTCTTTCCCTAACAAGAGCAGCAAACCCACTTAGCAATGATGGAAGTAACAACCTAAAAAAAGGAGAATAACCTCCCTTGGTCGTCTTGTGCTGCAGAGTGGCGGTCCCAACCCCCTGCGGTCTCGGGATGCAGCTCCAAGCGGATGGATGGATGGATGGAGGGTACGGAAAATGTTTTGTACAGATCGACTGAAGAGAAGATACAGTAGTGCCCTTGAGCTCTCGTACTTGCCTGCTCCCTAAGCCTGAGGACACGTCTGATTCCCAAGATCCCGGGGACAGCAGTGGCTCCAGGTCTGGTCCAGCCTGGATACTCCACTTGCAAAGGAACAGGTAATATTAAATACAACATTCAAAACAAACAGCAGAATAGGTTTGCTACCTTCTCCCCTGCTGAAGCCAAAACCTATTTTTACATCAGCCATTGATCTGAGCTGGGCTTAAAGTGAATAAAGCACCACTGGGAGTTATTTAGGGCTTTTTTTTTTGGTATTGGAGATAATTGTGATGACTCTTATGTCTTGGCTGGCCTCACCAGGGAGCAGAGTGATGGAGTATGTGGGTTTGTCGGTGGAAGTGTGGCAACTTCATGCTGACGCTTGATTTTCCATGTGCAGGGTCGAGTAGGGGGTCTTCCCAGGTGTGCCTTACATTTCAAATTTTGAAGCATTTTCCCCCAAAGACGCATGCTGTTTTTAATTAGTAGCAATCATCCACTGAAGCCAGATTAATTAAAAAAATGAGTTTGTATATTTTTTCTAATGATCTGAAACAAGCAGGGGGAAAAGTCTGTAATCTTCCACTTATAATGCTGTTTGTCTGTAACAGATCACTGGATAATACCACTGCTGATCTGAGATAATGACACCAGCTCACCATTAATCATTCGATAGAATGACAAAATCGCTGAATTGGAATCTATCGCATCCTTTGGAAACACATATTTTGCTGTGCTTTAGCATTTTTACGGCAGTAAGAGCTCGCGACTATTCTGCAGCATCTTATAACCGTGGCATGTGAATGCAACGTGCCCTTTGTTTGACGACATTAATGGTGTATTTAATTCCTGTTTGTCGCTCTGCCGCTGCTACTGTTGCCTTTAATAACGTTTCCCACATCAGGGGACGTGGAGTACCCTGTGGGATCGTGCTACCTGCTGTACAAATTCAGAGCAACGACCATGCCTGCCGCTTACGTTTCTAAGGACTTTTAAATCGTCACAGTCCGTGCAACCCTGTCTAACCTGATGGTTCGCCTGAAGTTACTAATAAATGATGTCATACGACATCAAGTGATATCAAAATGATACTGTGAAGTCTCTGAGTAAATGAGTCGTTTAATGGCAGATGATGCAATGTATAAAGTCATTAAATAAATGGTGCAACCTAAGTAAATGATGCAACCTGATATCAAGTGACATCATAAATAAAGTCAGTGAGTAAATAATGTCATATGGTATCAAATGATGTCGTAAATGATGACACCGGGTAAATGGTCCTTGTAATACTCAAAAATGTACCTATGGTGAATTTTGTGGGGTGAAAACAGTGCAATTCCTAGGGCCACTTGTATGAACTGAGCTTTTAAGTTTAGCAAATTCAAACAGTGTCATCAATTAAACGAACACTCTCTTGGCACAGCGGTGTCACCCGGGAGGCAGAAAATAACCACAGCATGGGTAGAGGCCGAGCTGGCCCTGGGGGGCCCCTCGGTGCTTTGCTTTGCCCTGCCAAAAAGCCTTTGCTTCGCTGCTCTGCGCCTCCATGGGAGGGATCTGCTGGCTTGCAGGGCTCGCTGGCGCTCTGCTGTCCTCTGTGTGCAGCTCATGCTCTTGGAAGTATACAACCCCCCACACCATTTTTACATTTGAGATTAAAAAAAAATAATAATAATTTTTAAAACTTCCTGGAGGACAACTTGGTTCCCCCAGGATTTTTCTGCTTCTGCTGCTTGTTCCCTACTGGCAATCTTCATCTGCTCTTTGTGTCGCTGGCGTTCACGATGACCCATGTTGTGACACCAGAGCTGGTGACAACTCAGACATCAATGTTGCCATGCCCAGGGGGGGCCTATGACCCAGAGGTATATCAAATCCCTGTATGGGTATAGACGAAAGCAGACCTGTCTTTGAATTATCCCTACATGTGACCCCATTTCTTTCCTCTTGCACACGCATACCTGGCAGGCATTTGAAAATAAGCTTCTGAAAGCGCGACAAACAGAAGAAAAGTTTTCCTTAGGATTTTATTCGATATGTTTTATCTAAGTAAAACATTATTTAGAATTTCAAACAAATGAACTCTTTCAAAATTGATAACCCACTTAGCATGCTGAAGCTCTCCTCTTGAGGGAGACTGTGAGCTCCTGTCACCGCTGGAAAGTGCAAATATTCAGATCTCTCCTGTTTTACGGTCTCTCAGGTGGATGGTCACCCGATGTCCATGAGTACACAGCGCTAATAATACCTGCATGGAACAATGCCTCCAACCTTTAATTATGGTTTAAATAGCTTTGCTGCTTCTCTCTTATCATCACTTAATGAATCAACACCTATTCCTACAATCCCAAATGGAGACTCGGAGCTAACACACACATCATCTGCCTCCTGGCACATGGAGACTGAGACCTGGGGCCAGCGCGGAGTTCAAAATGCAGGCAGGAGAGTGGCGAGTGAAGCAGGAGGTCATCTCCTTCTGCTCACACGAGTGGGCAAGAACATCTCCAGTCCTCAGAGAGCCCCCCCTGAAATGATGTTCCTTGGTGCACAGTCTGCTGTCAGTGCAATCTCTCAGCTTCTTTCTTGTTCTTGGTGCTTTGGGAATGGTTATAGCCCTTGCAGGACAGGTTGCTTTCAGAAACGAAAGGATCAGCAGGATTAAGACCAGGCAGCAGCCTGGGATAGCTATTTCTAAGCCTCTCAGATGGCGCTTTGTAACTCCCAATAGAGAGGTCAGGCTCCCCGGGAATCAATTTGCACAGCCCTCAGGTTCATATTATTTGCTGGAAAATGTCCATGCCAGGGGAACAGCCCCAGAAAGGGGGAGGTTATTATATGATTACCCTTGGGGGAAGTATCGGTTACAACATTAATCCTATTACATCATTAGTAGGAGAGGGTCAAAAGAAATGGTAGTCAACTAGAAAACAGTGTCCTGCCGAAAAGCAGAAACCCCAGATAAGAACATACATGGCTTGATAGCATCACAGTGGCACAATAGGAGCAAATAAAAAGACACATTGCAGTGGGGATTATGAAGTCCTCCATAGGCTCAACTATCACAAGGAGGACACACCAGCACTCCCAACATGTCTTATCATCTCTGGTGGCCAGGTGGGTACGTGGTGTTTTGAGTGATGGCATGCCTTGGCATTACTTCCAACAGGTCACCTCTGCCTTTGCTCTGAATCTTCTGTATTTTCCAAAGCAGGCAGGAACACTTCACAGTTTCTGAAGGACAGATAAGAGCATCCTTTTTTAATATAGAAGATTAGTAGGCTTCATCTGTGCTAACTGTAGCCCTCAAAGAGACTCTGGGAAAGGAAGCCCGCATGGCTGGGAGGAACCAGCAGCTGTCTGACGTGAGCCCATTCCCAAAGGATGCAACTGAGAGACAGTCCTGAGCACATAAAGCCACCGGGACCCCTTTGCATCCACAACCACCTTCTCTGGATAGCGACCATATTGATCAGCCTCTGAAATGGCTGAAATTAGTTTTCTCTCTGCAACATCCCATGAAACCACTGCTTTTGTATGTATTGAAGGAGAAGCACATGTACCAAGGACTAGGGGAAAACAAAGCATCCCCATCTAGAAGCAAACTGACGGAGAAGAGGGCCTTGATTTAACATGTGCCTGAGAATGGGGCTCTCCTTCACCAACAGTGCTGCAGCTTTTGTGTGAGCTCCTTTGTGAGCCTTGTTTTCAGATGACACACTGTACTCCAAGGTAAGTGTGCAAGAGAGACTAGGCATGACTTTTTCCTGGGCTCACAGGGGAACTTAGCAGCAGAAATCCAGACAGCAGGAGAGCTGAAACACAGTGGCAAATGGTAATACAGTGGTGGAGAAGACAGCTAATTGCATCCTGACGTCGCGTGGCAAAGCCCAGGCTAGACTGTGAATGGGGATGGTGAACAGACCCGTTCTCCTTTCCCTCACCCCTTGAGCTAGAGCTGCAGGCAGAGCAGTGAGCCCAGAAAATGCCGTTGTCACCTTTGAGATGACTGTGGCAGAAAACTCTTCCTAGCCCGATCACACTCATGCAAGCCAACTCTGCAAAGCCTCAGTAAGAATCAGATTTTAAGCCTGGTCAACCTGGGGGAAAACAAAACAAAACAAAAAAAACAGAACTGAGCAGACTGTATTAAATCTACTTTGAAAAAATCCCTTCTTTGGGATGACACTGGTCAACTCATATAAGCAGTAGACACGCGGGTTGTCTTCAGTGACAAAAGCCAAGACAGAGCTACTGTATTAAAAGCATGGAGACCTGGGCTTTGGCAGGTCACATCACCTCTGAGGACGAGCAAGGGAATATGGTGTGCCCTTCTCCTGACCAAAAGACACCAGGAAGCCTGGCTGGGAGACGGTCTGGTGTTACACTAATGAACACTAGACTAACGTTTCCCTAAATCCTACGCCACAAAGGGAAGGTCCTCCCAGAAGACCAAGCAAGCGTGCTGGGGTGGGGATGGAGGAAAGCTGCTGCTAACAGACAGATGGAGAAGGACGCGTGTGGGCAGCACTGCAGGCAGGAGGGAGCAGGCGCACAGCCGGGCATCTGAGCAGGCAGACTTCTCCAGAGACAAAAGAAGTACTTGCATTTCTCTCCCTGATTGACCATGATGACATCCAGGAGATGCCAAACGAAGTGATGAAATAATGGCCAATATAATGCTCAGACTCTATTTTCCTACTCGGTTGAAAAAGATACAGTTATAACTAGCCCATGAGTGGGGAGGCACAGATAACAGGGTAGAAAACAGCTCTTGCACAAAATGACCGCTGTAGCTACTGGGTTGTAAATTGTTTGCCTGGGAGAAAAGTCAAATGAAGTCTCATGCTGAAGGATCCTGAGCTCTCGGAGGAGCACTGGATTTCCCCAGCTCCTCCCTTTCCCCAGCGACCTTCTTTTAGTCATCCTCTTCCATCTGCGTTTCCCTTCCTAACCGCTGGATGGTTTGCACAGGGTGAAGGCGATTGCCTGGATCTTGAGGTTGAACAATAATCATTCGCTGTTAATCAGCAATGATGAAAAGGTTTAGAAAGCTTCAGGTCATGGCAGAGCTCAAAGTTATTTTTTCACACAGGCTGTAAATGTGAGTTTTCCCTCTGAACAGTTAAACTATATTGTAAGAAACTGCAATATTTGGCATTTCTTTACAGAGGAACAGGACACCAGGCGGAGAGAAGCTCAATGTGGAAAAGCTGGAAGAGAGGGAAAAAGCTTTTTCACCTGCCTGAGAACATAAAGCAGTATTTATCCACACTTTATTTTGATTTCATGTGGACAATGTCTGCAAATCCCTCATGAACTGGGATAAGGTATCGATTTTTTTTAGACTTTTATACGTTCCCTTGCCAAGATCAGCGAAAAATGCCTCTTGCTTGATGCTAATGTAACATGCTGGCACATCCAGTACCTCCCTGGCGTTTTCATCCTCCTACTGACTGGGAGAGGGGTAGAAGAATGTGATGCTGCTCCACTATCTATGCAATCTATTGGCCAACTTAACCACCTTTGACAGATAACAAATGCCTGAAGTACAGGAAAAGTAATCACAACTTGCAGATCTTCTGCATGAACATGCTGGGGAGCAAATCTGCAAGAAACTGGGTTTTACTCATTTTAGTGTTCTGTTTGCCTCTTTGGTCACTGCAAAATGGTTTTGATCTATCTTTTGTGCAGGAAAAAAAACACCCAAACCCTTCTTTGTCCTATTAGCAAGGAGCAATTTTTGAAGTACAAGATTTGAAATGGGGTGTGAAGTACTAGAGTTCATTAAACTATTTTTTTTTCTACCTGTTTTGGACTAGTTGACCTCCAGATGTCCCATCCAACCTAAAATATTCTGTGATTTTCTTTTACCTAAGATTTTTCTAGTAGCAGCTGACTTCTCACATCTTCCAAAGATCTTGTTATAATGAAAAAGGTGAGTGGAAGCCAACTGCCTAGGAACAGCCCCATGAGAGTGGAATAAAAGCGGGCTGCAGAGTTGGCTCCAATACCAAAGTGTCTGGTCTTGTAAGTGGCAAGAGGAGGAAGCTAGTGATGTGTCCTGTTCCCTGGTATCTGGATTGCATTTTCCCTGCTATAAGGCAAGATTTCCCATGCGGTGTGTTGCAGATCAGCATCACCTTCAAAAGAATGAACAAGTCCAGTCTGGTTAAGCTCTGTTGCAATTTCAGCAGGATTTACTAGTAAGGTGCCTGGCACATCCCAGTATGAGAATTTCTTTTCCCTCAACTGCCTGGAATAAATTATTTATGTTGATGTCTGGTGCTTTTTTTTTTTTGGCTACTTACTCTCAAAAAAGCTTCAAGATAGCTCAATAATTTTAAGAAAAATATTGTGCTTTGCCATGTTAAAAAAATGGATGCTGTGAGAAAAAGCCTCTCCATTGTGTAGAGCAAGGCAGGAGGGGTGTCTGCAATCCTGATGTCTCCATGTGGCCAGGTGCCCCTCACCCAGGGGTCTTATCTCAGCCACCTGCCCCTTGCCCAGGGGTGTCACCCCCCACCCAGTGTCATCCTCTCACCCAAGTGCCACCCCTTGCCTAGGTGGGTGTCAGGCCCACATGTCACCCCTCACCCAGGGGTGTCTCCTTGCCAACCAGGAGCCACTGCTTGCCCAGGTGTGTGTCATCCCCACCTCCAAGTGCCACCCCTTGCCCAGGTGTCCTACCCCCCACCCAAGTGATACCGCCATAGTGTCACCCCATGCCCAGGGGTGTCACCCCCCCAACCAAGTGCCACCCCATCACCCAGCTGTCCCAGCTCCTACCCAAGTGTCACCTCCATGCAAGCGTCACTCTTGTCCAGGGATGTCACCTTCCACCCAGCTGTGTCACCAAGTGCAACCCCTTGCCCAGACGTGTCACCCCCCCACCCAAATGTCACCCCTCACCCAGGTGTCCCACCCCCCACCCAAGTGTTACTGCCGTACAAGTGCCACCCCTTGCCCAGGGGTGTCCCCCCACACACACCAAGTGCCACCCCTCACCCAGGTGTGTCACCCCTTGCCCAGGGCTGTCACCTCCGCAACCAAGTGCCACCCCTCACCCAGGTGCGCCACCCCGTGCCCACGGATGCCACCTCCCCGACCAGGTGCCACCCCTCGCCCAGGTGTCCCAGCTCCTACCCGCCAGTGCCACCCCTCGCCCACAGCTCCCCCCCGCGGCCCCGGCGCGGCCCGCGGCGCGCAGAAGATGGCCGCGCAGGATGACACGGCGGTCACGTGGGCGCGCGGTGCCCTCCGCCCCGCTCCGCTCCGCTCCGCTCCGCGCCCCGCCCGCCGCCGCCGCCGCCGCCGCCGCACGGGACACGGGGCCGCCGCTGCCGCCGCCACCGCTGCCGCCGCCGCCGCCGCCGCCGCCCAGGGGGATCCGCCCGGCAGGCGGCCGCGCCGACCCGCCGCGGGCCTCCGCGCAGCGCAGCGCAGCGCAGCCCGGTGAGCAGCGAGCCCCCGCCGCCGCCTCAGCGCAGGGCCGGGCGGCGGGGCCGGGGCGCAGGCCCGGGGGGCTGGGCGGCGTGACGGGGCGGCGGGCTGACATGTCGCGGCGGAGCCTGCGGGTCCCGTCCCCCAGCGCGGCCGCGGTGCCCTCAGCCCCCGGCGGGGGACCGGTGCCCTCAGCCGCGGGTGGGGGGGGGGGATCCGGCGGGACCGGTGCCGTCAGCGCCGGGGGCCCCTTCCCCTCGGGGACCGAGGCCCTGGAGGGTCCGGTCCCCTCAGCTGCCGGCAGGGCCGGGGGCCTTCTCGGCCCCCATGGAGCTCTGGGGGGGGGTCCGCTCCCGTGCTCCCTGCGAGGGATTTGGGGGGGATCCACTCCCGTGCTCCCTGTGAGGGATTTTGGGGGGGATCCGCTCCCCTCCTCCCTGCAAGGGATTTGGGGGGGGAATCCGCTCCCGTCCTCCCTGCGAGGGATTTGGGGGGCCAAGTCCCATCCTCCCTGTGAGGGATTTGGGGGGGATCCGCTCCTGTCCTCCCTGTGAGGGATTTGGGGGGGGATCCGCTCCCGTCCTCCCTGCGAGGGATTTGGGGGGCCAAGTCCCGTCCTCCCTGTGAGGGATTTGGGGGGGATCTGCTCCCCTCCTCACTGCAAGGGATTTGGGGGGGGATCTGCTCCCCTCTTCCCTGTGAGGGATTTGGGGGGGATCCGCACCCCTCCTCCCTGCAAGGTATTTGGGTCACCGCCGGCCCGGGGCCCCCTTTCCCTCAGGGACTGTGGCCTTGGGGGGGTCCTGTCCCCTCAGTCCTGGGGGGGTCTGGTCCCCCCAACCCAGGGACCCCTTCTGCTCAGCCTGGCCATGGCCCTGCGGGGTCGGGGTCCCTCAGCTGCAGCAGAGCCTGGGGGCTCCCATCCCCTCAGTTCTGGGGGCTCCAGGGGGGCCAGTCAGGGGTGGCTTGCTGGGAGAGTCGCCCTTCACGAAATTATGGTCCAGACGACCACAACGGCCGTCCACCCGCAGCCCCGTGCCTACCAGGGACGGTGGGGGTGACTGTAGAAAACACGTGGCAGGACCTGCATCTGCAGATGTCCTTTCTCCTCTGCTGTCCCTCCTCTGCCGTAAAACAGGTTGATCTCTCTTTTACGCAAAGCTCTAGGTGTCCACTGCGCCTTACCGTGCACGCACGTGAGCGGGAAGGAGATCCCTCTTGTAGAAAACGCGCGTCGAAGTAGGTCGGACCCGGCGTTACCAGCCCCTCTGCATCGCGCCTAAGGGCGCTTCCCCGTCTGTGAAGGGTGTCCTGGGTGAAGGGATGAGCAGGTAAAACTTGGCTGCAGTGCTAGGCTTGGCGATGTTTTCCTGAACCGAACTGCAGCAAACTGTTTTTTTTTGTGTGTGTGTGTGTAGGGAAGACTCTACAGAGCTAGAGTCGCTCGTGGTACAGCGCTGAAGTGAGAGCTCTGGGAGAGCTGAGGTGATCTGGGTATCTTGCAAGGTCAAAACGGCGTAAGGTGGAAGCAGAGCTAGCACACGCGTCTGAGGCAGGAGAAATTGAGAGGAAAACAAAACAAAAGACTTCAAGATTTGGAGTGGTGGTGTCAAGGCTGTCTCAAAGCCGTGAATCTGAGGTTCACTGGGTGGTGACAGCCTAAATGCGTCAGGGACCGAGAGATTTAATGGCAGAACTAATGCTGAGAGGCCTTGCCTTCATCAGTACCTTGGCAGGTAAATACTCTCCTTGTTTACTTGTGAAATTGCTTGCTGATTGAAGGGCTGGATTGTTTGGATATATTTTTTGGGGTGTATAATGTATGTGGCTGTCTGATTACTACTGTGTGCCTGCTAGACGCCCTATTTTGATCTAGCTTTCTAATTTATTCAGTCTTGTGTGAAAACCTCATTAAAGAAGGCCTGGTGCCTTCAGGGGCTCTCACTGTAAGTAAGCGAGGCGAGGGTGGGAGGAAAAAGAAAAGACTATTATTTGTAAAAATGGAGCTCTGCCATATTGACATGGTGCCGATGAAGCTTGCAGACACTGATTCACGCAGTCTCCCTTAGCAGGGCGGGGAATGGGATGTCAATGTTTCAAACCCACTGAATGTCCTGTTGTCAAACGGACCGGTATCAGCATCAGCGTGTCGCCGCGTGACAACAGCTTTCATAGAGATTGCTTCAAAATCTGTTCGGCCACTTCGGTTCTGTGGGGATGAAAATGATTTGCGTTAGCCTTCTTGCCAGTTTGCAAACTAGTGTAAAATTCAGGCGTGACTCCTCATAATTCAAGCCCGTGGAAGCTCTACCATCGATCCGGCTGGGTTTGAGCTTGGCTATATTTGTTGGGGGAAGGTATTTTGGTTTGAAAGAGCGCATACTTTCTGTTTTATTTCGTTAGGCTTTTGGTGGGCATTGAAATTGCTTCAGCTTTGGGAGCTTGCTTAGAGTTTGCAATGAGAATGCCATCAGCCCTGTTTGGTTGCAGGTATAAGATAAATGCTAGTTTTAAAATAATGATAGAAAATTCCCTAAATCTAGAGAGATTGCATTGATTTTCTGGGTGCGTGTGTGTAGAACAGAATTAAATTCAGCTCAGATGTCTTTAAACTGTGTTTGTAACAAACTTTGGCTCCCAAATCATTTATCATGCTTCTTTCATCTTTCACATATCAACCTAGCAACAATATATCTCTATGCGTTTAATTATTTTTTTAAGGAAAACTTACAACACTTATAAATTAATAAATGGAAGTCCTCCAATAATTTTTAGGACTTGGAGGTACTAATGAATATTCTGACTACTCGGGATTAGTGGTATCTTCAAAAGGCAGTAACTTCTTAATAGCTCCTTCTGTATGACTGTTCTCCATGTATATCATTGTTTCTCTAAACACTCTGAAAACTTTAATAGATGCTGCTTTTAATTAAATAATTATTGAGTTCTCTTTAACTGAGCATTTTGAGGTTGACTGCATGCATTATTGGTGATAGCAACTTAAAAATTCTTTCAGTTTTCTGGTCACTACCATACTGTGTTGATGTTCAAGACCGGTTAATTGGTGTGCTAAATATGGGTGGCCTGGGACTTGCTCAGATTTAATAGCAATTTAAGTCTGGCCGTAAGGAACAGTCGCTGAATTAAGACTTTTTAATTGGGGCCGCTGTACATCGTGTAAAATGCTCAGACAGAAATAATCCAGAACCTTTTTCTCCAATGTGTCAGATAAGGCCTGTTTGGAGGTTAAAAAAAAAGAAAAATCTGTGTAAAATCATCTAAAAACTAATGAGGGTAGTTGCATGTGCTTGTGAACACTGGTTCTGTGGAATCTGGCATTAGATCCTTCTCTTTGAAAAGCGCTGTGTGGTTCCCAGAGACGCACGTTGTGCAGTAAGGATTTTCAAGGCTTCACAGCGGGGTAGTCCAAACTGTTCTTTGCTGAAATAGAGCAGAGCACCTGAATGCTATTTTAGTCATAATTCAAGTGTAATACATCAAAAACAACTGTATGTAGAGAAATGCTCTGAAGTAGAGGTGAGGCCCAAAATGAGCTCAAAAACCTGCGTTTCTGATTCGAGAGTTTGAGTCTCGTGACTGGGCCCGCCTGAAAGAAATGGCTTAACACTGAGCCTCATGTAAACCATGAGCGTTTTTCAAAAGATTTCGGTGTCGTTGTAGCTCTCTTACGCCCAGGAAACCAACTCACAGTTTGGGGCAGGTGGTCCTCCAAAGGCTGATGTTCTGCATGACTTTTGTGCTATCAGCTTGGAAACTAATGAACCCACGTACATTGAGAACATAAAGTTAATAATTATTAAGTCCTCTTCCTTCTTTTTCCCCACCCAAAGTCAGGGGGAAATGTAGAAGAGCCTTCAGAAAGCATGAAACCTACTGGCTTTTGGTGGAGCTTTCGTCCTAAGTCTGCTTTATGCTTTTGAAATGTATCGGAGACAGTGTTTGGTGCTGGTTATATGTGCTTGGCTTTTGTTGATAAAAAGAATATCCATGTTAATAAACTACTAAGTATAACTAGTTTCCCTATGCCACATATAGTTTGCTAAAATAAGTGAATATTTAAATGTTTTTAGAACACTAGTCCGTACCGTTTGTGGTTTTATCAAGCGTTAATGTAGTTGGGGAAGAAATTCGTGAAGGTACCACCCCAGTTTTGTTCTGATAGTTCTTGGCCAAGAGTATGTAAGATAAAAGAGAGTCTGATTTTAGGAATGTATTGCTTGGCTTTTGAAGAAATGCAGCTTTTTCTGTTAACTTAGTGTTTTTATTATTCGTTATTAGTGTTTTTTTACAGCTCACTCATCCAAGTCAATAGATTTCTGTCTTCAAAGGAAAACACTCGTAAGTCTTGAACGTGAAAGCGTTTTCACTCACGTTAGGTTTCACTCGTGCGAGTTTGCTTCGCTTTAAACAAAAAATTCTTCCACCGCTTAACCATGACCCGAAAGCTGTTTTCACTCTGGGACTTCCCAGGGTGGCGCGCCTTCTGCCTCTTTGATTTTTAATCTCTTTGCTTTCACAGAGCTCAACGCAAAGCGTATTGCCACTTGGAAAAAAAGTCTTAAAGGAATCCCCGAAAGGCTGAACTCGAGTAGCTTTGGGGTTTTTAAGATAGGAAACAGCTATGTGAAAACTGGCAGCTTTCTGACTGAATTGGATGAGGCGCAGGAGCGCGATTGGAAAGCGGGATAGCAGAATTCCTCAGGTGTGGTGGTTGGACTGGCTTATTTCAGTGCGATATGCAATATTTCATCATCGTCGGCCCCTGGGACGGGGCTTGTAAAATTTAGCGCTCCCGTGAATATCAGCCCGTGTTGGCCTCTTACCTCTGAGGAACAGCGGTGAATCGAGTAGTGTTGCCTAAGTCTTCACCAGGGAAGAGGCAGGAGAAAACAGAAGTATAAAATGGCAGGGGAGACTGCGATTCCTGCCCGAAGAGCTGGAACAACATTATCTGAGATATATTGCATGCAAAATCCAGCAGTCTGTAAGGAGAGCTCGCCAAATAAAGCAGCTGCTTTCCCTCTTTGCTCTCTTGTTACATGCGAATGTAGCTCTGCAGCGTACCTGAAGAGCTTCTGTGGCCTTAGCTTCAGAAAGGGTTTTCAATATCTGCCGTCTTCTCCTGGCTAGTGCATCCTACACCTTCAATTTCCTTGAGTGGAAAAGAGCGCAACATTTTGGAACGTCTTACTGTTTTCCTTGTTTGTCCATTAGCGTATTAGCTTAGTTCTGTGTGTGTTGAATACCATTAAATGTCATTTGCATAGTTAATGTTTGGAGTGCTGAGATTTGTACTAATTGAATTTAAAACCTTGTACGTGGCTTTATTAAAATGGCAGATTTAGGCGATTGAAATGCTTTAGTGGGAGAATGTGTAAGCATTTGCAAATTTGTTCTTGTAAGTGGATCTGCCACTCCATTTGTGGTAGGTTCAACGGGAGACCCTAAACAGACAGATCAGGTTTCGATGGGGCTTTGCTATCTCTTTTTTTATTACGATGTGGTGACAGCTGGCAAAATCCAGTATGTTGGAAGTGTTCATGCTTAACATCTGTTCAGGGTCATTGTTGACCCTGAAGTGACATTAAATGCTACTGTAAAAATGGTAAGTGGGGAATACAGAATACAGAGCCTTTCTTTTAGGTCAAAATAAATTTCTTCTCCTCCTGCAGCCATAATTCTGGGTACTAGCAGAGACAGGGTAACTGTTAGGGCTGTTAGTCCTTAAACTCTGTTGTGCTTTCTTAAATATTCTGTGGCTGGATCTGATTTATGTTTGTTTTATGATATAAGACCTTTTGCCTCGGTCTGATACCCGATGGTAGTTGTAGAGGACGGTCTGCGTAAAACTCTTGGGTTTAATACTTCATCTTTATTCTCAATTACAGCAAAAGAACCGAGGTTTAAACAGACATAGAAACAGACCTTACCACCTACAGGAGGCCCTACCACTGCGCTTTTCATAAGGTAGAGAGTTAAAAAATTACCTTTGACTGAAAAGAAGTCATAAAGATTGTGTTCACTGGGTTTTCCTAGTAGTATACATCTGTGCCTTTCTAGATAGCACAGTGTTTTTAAAAAGCTTGTCTTGAAATAATTCTGTAAAATCTCTTGATACCGCTCTTTGACCTTCTGCCACTGAGTTGGCATTTTCTATGTTCTTCTGGCATGAGTTCTCCTGCTACTTTCAAGTAAAAATCTACCACACATTGAAAAGTTTGACTCTGCAGTTGAGAACTGTGCCAAGCTATAAAAGCCTTATTTGTCCACAGAATGGATTTTTGCTTGCTAGGAAGGCTTGGATAGTGCTTCAATAACTGCTTAGGAATTGCTTTGAATCTACATACTAATGAAACAGCTCCATATAAATCGAGCTATCGTTTCTGTTCCGCTGTGAGGTCTGTAATTTGTCTTCATTGCGGCCTCTGCTCTTCCAGACAGAGTTTTATGTAGTCAAACTGGAAAACTTTGTCAGGAAAGTTAATTTAAAACTATTTGAAAGATTTAAAAATGACTTCTGTAATGAAAAAGACCTTGAAAGTGACTTGAGGGTGATTCTTGAGGGTGAAAGTAGGCAGGGCGACGCTGGGATAGATCATATGTCAGGGAGAAGAGAGTACGAAGAACTTTGAATAAAGCAGGAATGGGGAGAGAAGGGTGAATGCAAGCAAGTGAAGGCCCCTACTGAAATAGTTACTTGATGGAATACGTTGTTCTGTGTTTCCATCAATACTTCTGGGATGCCAGGATATAGGTTTGATGGAAATGTGATTTTATGCAGTTTCAGTCATGATAGGAGAAACTTGGATTTGCCAAAAGCAATACTTAGTAATGAGCTAGTTTTTCTTATCTTCATGAAACAGTGCAAAAGCCTTATTAGGTAGTGATGAGCAATTATCCACAAATTAAAAAAAAGTCAGATATTGACTTTGTTTTCATGAATTTCCTGTTTCAGTTTTTCTACCTTTCTGCCTGTAAATAGATAGTTTATCAAAGGACACTATTTTTTTTAATGAGGCCTAAATTGTATGTATCAAATGTGGATTACTTGTATTCTGATACTTTGTTCAGAATTTATTTGGGAACATTTGCAAGAGAATGAGTAGCTGAATTGAGAAGACACAGACCCATCTAGCCCTATATCTTTTCTCCACCTGTGGCCAAAAGCAGACATTAAGGGAGGGCCATAAAATAGAGCAAGTGTTTATGATTGCTTCCCAGCATTCAGCCAGTTTTCTTACCAGACACTTCTTGAACCAGCTCTGTCATCTTTGTATTCAGTAACTCTTGGTGGAGTCCTCTTCCGTAAACTTTTCCAGTTTACCCATGTAAATGTGTAGCATCTATAATGTCCTTGAGACGGAATCCCGGTTAAATGCACTTTTTGTGAGGGGTACTTAAGATTGCTACCTAGCATGAGATAACATACGAAATAGTCTGGGATAATCTGAAAAGATAAACAACCTACGACTGATTAATATTGTTATCTTAGTCTATGTCCAATTTAGCTGTAGATATGCTAAAAGGAAATGAGATGACTAGAAAATATTAGAGGGTGGAAAGATTAGCTAGGGTTTCTCAGTGACAGAAGCTAGAAAGCCAGCTTAGTCATTACAAACTGGTCGATAGTTTTTTTAATCTCCTGTACAGTTGAGTAGCTTTAAATTATCCTGGTCTGATGCAAGTAAATACATTTGCTAATTTAAGTGTAAGTGGGTATGATTATGCTTACGAAGATCACAAAATTGCGGGAAGATTTAGGTTGGGAGTCTCTAGCCTAACCTCCTAGAGCAAGGCTAACTTCACGTTTTTTGAAAATCTCCAAGGATGGAGATCTGTTATGGTAAGAATCTAATTTGGGATTTGGGGAGGGGGGTGACTTCTGTGCACCCTGAGGTTCCCATCTCACGCATAGAGACTGTCAGCCCGGCAGGTTTCATCTGGTGTTTCCCAGTTCTTGTACTGGAGGAAGCAGTGAACAGTCAACCTGTCTGTGCCAGCCTGTGATTTTATAGACCCATGTTAAAGGCCCCCCCACCCCCAGTTGGGTCTTTTGCAGAGTGAAGAGTTTCAGACTGTTTAGCTGTTCCTTATATGGAAGATATTTTGTGCTTTCGGTCATCTGTTGCCCTTCCCTGAACCTTTTCTTGTTCTGTTTTGTATTTTTTGAGATGGGAGTGGAGGAGAGGGAAGAACCTGAGCTGCAGATGGTATTCACAACACAGGTGCACCAGATTCACGCAATAGAAAATGCTGTCACCTGTTCCGTTCTCTGTGCCTGTCCGATTGAGCTGATGTTTTCAAGGAACTATCGGTTACTCCTTGAGGATCTTAGTTCTGAATAGTGTTGGTTTAATCTTGTATTGGCATTTTCTCATAAGCGTCGCTTTACACCTGTCTACAGTGAATTTTGTTTGCTGTTTTATTGAGTGGCCACCTATCTTTAAAATGCTTTTGTGATTCTTCGCATTAGATCCTTTTCTTTGCTAATATTACGCAAAGTACTCAAGACATTAAATGTTTGCAGTGTATTATCCACCCTTTCTCCAGGCTGATCATGTTGAACAGGGCAGATACCTGCAGATCTCCATTGGCAGAGGTCTTTCTACCAAGAAAACCGACCATTTGTTCTTTACTGTTCTGTAATCTTTTTATCAATCATTTTTCTGTGCAAGGATCTTCCTTCTTATCTGTGGCTGCTTAGCTTGTTTAGGAGCCTTTGGTGACAAACCTTGTCAAATGCCATGAAGAAATAAATCCAAGTAGACTGTGTTAACCGTATCTCCTTTATCTGTACCTTTTATCCTTTGACTCCTTTGAAGAATTCCAGTACACTTAGAGACAGGATTCCCTTTACAAAAGCCATGTCAGAGTCTCAGTTTGGGGTTTTATTCGGTAATAATCTGAGAATCTTGTTTTCATGTTCAGGACATATGTTAGTGGTAAGAACTCTTCATCTTTTCATCCTGAGTTGCCTAAAAGCAGAATATATACCAAAACCCATGCAAAATTGGTGAGCATCTTATATTTTTTAGGTGAAAAATCTCCTTTCCTAATGCCTGCTGCGTTTTGTTTTGAGTTTTCGGTTTGTTCTTTCAAGCAGCTCCTCTAACAGCTGCATGTTGAAATTCAGTCTGTAAGGTGCTATGCCATGCTTCTGGATTAATTACTTATTTTTATGTGCAGATTTGATGGTAACCTGGACAGTGTTTGGACCTTCTACCTGAAGCCTTGCAAAACCTATCAAATGAAGAGGGCTTTGCCTGCCTAAAGAGTCTTTGTCTAGCTGAATTGCTCTCCACGCTTAAATGACATGCGATATTGCGTATGATCTTTGTATTCCCATAAAGGTGTCCCAAGAGCATTTTGAACGGCATTGGGTGCATGTTCCCATTTTTACTTGTGGCATTGCTCTGCCGTTGTGGAATTCTGTACAAGAACTCGAGCTTCCTGGGCATGGGTTCCCTTTAGTGCAGTGTGCTCGTGCTACTCGTGGCAGTCGGTATTAGGAGGGAGAAAGAGTTGCGAGGACATTAAAGGTCTGGCTGTTTTAAGGTGAAGAGGTCCAACATCTGTTCTTAGTGGATGCGGCAAAACTCGTCATGGAGAATTAAAAAGCCAAAACAGCGTGGTAATTTTGGAATCACAGCGGTTATTTACATTTGTTCCCCTGATTTCAGGAAAAATAAATTCTATAGTTTGGCTTTGCTGATTATCAGTATCATTAATAAACTATATCTGGACGCTTTAATGCACAAATAGGTTTGTAGAGGCAACTGGCTTACTCCGGAAAACATGTTTTATATTGTAGGAGAAGGACTAATTTCCCGTGGGATCTTCATGCAGGTAAAGCCTTTATATCTTTCATGCGTAAGGTGCTACTCTTGTAATTTCTATGTGTTTCTAACTGCGTTCTGCGTAGCCGGACTTCACAGGGTAAAGTGTGATTTCAAAATAGCTGGGTATACAAATGTACAATCCAATAAGTATACCCTGCTCCTTTTTGAATGTCAGAAAAATAACTGTGTCTTGTAGTCTTGGTTAGTCACATGTGGCTGGGACACACAGTTCAGTTCCGTCTCCCGCATGAGCTCATCGCATCCAAGCGAGCTTTCTGGGCTAAACTCATTCATGGCTGTAGTAACGCTGATTTTTTATTTATTTTTTTTCCCCTCTTCTCTTCCTCTTCCCGTTTTACGGCGTTAAACTGAGTCCCAGTAGGTCACGGACGGATCTTGCCATATATTTGCTGCCCTCGCTAGTGTTTTTTATAAAGTAGTGGTCGACTTTGCTTCTTTTGAAGTCTGTGCCGTGCGGAAGGCTGCTGGTGATCTCGGCACCGCTGAAGTGGAATAACTTTTGCGGTGAGCAGTTTGTGTCTGTTTGATGTGTTGCTGATTTTTTTTTTTTAAAAAGAAAAAATTGCGAGGTAGTTGTGGGACCCTAAGGCCAGATGCCATAGAGCTATTTGTGGTGCCTGATCTTAGTGTTGTACAATTAAAATATTGGTGCTGTTACAGTGATACTGCCTCAGCCTTGACTAGTCCATCTTCTCGGAAGGGATTTCAGAACTTACAAAGCCGGTTCCCAGTATCTTAGACAAAGTGTATGTGTGTATATATGCTTGTATTTGATGTGTAAGCGTATCCAAGATACAATTAAGCAGGAAATCAGTCTGTGATTTAGGGTCGGAGCTTGCAGACTCAAGGGGTTTGTGTGTGGAGCTTTGTGCCTTTCTTCCGTCCTCTTGACATTCCTCTTAATGCTGCTAATTTTCACCAAAACAGAAAACACGGACTTCAGCTAGAAGGAAGGAAGAGGCCAGTTATCTCTGCAGACACTACAAAGTGAGACGTTTTCAGTATATGCTCGTTGAAATGAATACGCCGACCTTTCTGTGTTTATAGTGTTAAAAATGGGGGGAGAATTAAAAGAATAAGAGAGAGAAAGGCAATGCATTTGTGTGCTTCTCCGGGGTCAGTATTATCCCCATTGGATTTGGGGGTTTGTTTCCTTTCAAGGACTCTTTAAAAAAAAAAAAATTGCTTTTTTAAATCTTCTCTGAAGATGTTTGCTAAACCGTTTTCATAAAACAGAGGTGGTCATCTTAAACCAAAGAGTTAATCGTTTATTTAAATTGAATTGCTGTGTGTTTCATAACACACACAGCTTACTTGTACCTTCCTCTTAAAAAAGAAAGATCCCAAGTCAAGCCCTTAGAAGGCAGATTGTCTTGTACGGTGAATGTTCTGCTTTTTTAAAAAAATTATTATTTGGTATTTTTATTGCTATGATTTACATTCGCAGGGTGAGGGCAGCACTGTTCCTCCAGTGGTGGTCTGAAGTGAGACCTCTCCGTAGACAAACATTAAAGTTAACTGTGCCAGGGGAAAAAAGAGCAGAGCTGTTCCCTTATCTGGAGCCATTCGCGGGTACTTAAAGCTGCGTGTTTAATTCATTCCTCAAGTGTAAGGATTGATATGCAATATGCATGCGATACAGCAATAAGTTGCTAAACGGGGTGTTCGATATAAGTATTCTCAGTGCGACACTGAAAGTATTCCTGAATTAAACCTGCTAGTCAAGGGGCTACTTGTCATCAAAGTCAGTGGAGGCACGCGCGAGGCTGAGAGGCGAAGCTCGAGTTGTACGGTTTCAAGTCACCTTGTAGAGCAGAGTTTCTGCCCGTCCTGGATTGATCCTCACGCCATTCCTCCATGTCTTCCACCTCTTCATGTTCCTTCAAGCTTTCTCGAGGGCCCCTTTAGACCTCTGCTGCCACCGCCGTGGCCCTGGGCTCATAGGTGTTCCTGGAGCTGATGTTCTTTGACAGTGTTAAAACAGAAAACAAAGTCTGCATCAGAAATGTAGGGTTTGTATCAATTTTTCTTTTTTTTTATATTAGATTTTATATCCAGTTTCACAGACAATGAGTCACTTTGTTTCCCTTTTTTTTTCCTGATTGAACCGCTCTTGCAACACGTGTCGATCTATCCTTAATTGTCCGTAGAAAGACCCACACCTACGTCCGTGTAGAGCAGAATCAAGGCCTGCGAAGGGCTGCTTCTCCCAGGAAACTCAGCGCGGCGCAACCGGCAGTGAGCAGCCTTAATTCTTGGCGAGGGGAGGTTGCCCTGGCACTTTGGGAAGCGTGAGCGCGGGGTGCCTCAGATACCAGCATGCAGCAGTCGGGCTCGGAAACCTTGTGTGGTTTACCAGCAGCGTGGGGGAAGCAGCCTTGAGTGACGGTGTAGTTCAGAAGTACAACGGATCCGCTTGTGAAAGCACATCGGTTGAAATGATTCATTAAACAAACAAACAAAAAAAAACCATGCTGGGGTGGTGGTGTTGGGGTGGGGGGGATCAGTGCTGTGTGGGGAATAGGTAAGATTTGCTAAAGAATTTCCCCGGCTCTTGCCTCCTGCCTGTCTGTGGGAGGCTGGAGTCGGGGATGAGCATTCCCGCAGGGCAGGGGAGGGAGAACTGGCTGTAATTACTGCCTGTAGAGGAATCTCCTCCTCTCCCTCGCTCCGCTCCGGAGGAGCTGATCAGATTCCAGCAGTTAAGGAGAATTAGCAGTTCCTTGGCTAGGGTAAAGCCTTGCAGATAGCATCTTGTGCAAGGGGAGCAGAACAGATCCCGTCTGGGGAAAATCAGCTACTCTTGACCTCCAGGTGTAGCTCGTTTTGTGGCCTGTAGTTGGGGGAAGGTGGATCCAAAAAACATGCTTTTGCCAGCTTTAAGATCAACTGAGCTGTAAAATCTGCAGTAAAGGTGTCTGCTGCTTACAAGCAGAATATGTTGTACTACTGATATTTAGGAACTGGTTCTTGCCGACTCTTAAATTTCCATACTTACATAGGGAACCGAAAGAGGACAGCTCAGAATCAAATTCTTTAGGGCTGGAGTTCCTCATCGTTGGGCTCCAAAACGGAAATGGGCAGGAGCATCTCTTTTCAAATGGGATTACGTTTAATCATGTAGTGATTTTGGTGTTTGTGATGCCAGTGCTCTTGTGATATTGTTACCGTTCTCCCTTTTGAACAAGGCATCGTGGAGAAACTTCAGGGGTGGGGTACGTGCGTCTAGGTCCTCTCTACTGACGCTAAGTCCTTGCTCCCAAGCGCTGGTTTTCCCTGTAGTCCCAACAGCACGTTTCCCCTTTGAGGAAGATGCAGCTCAATTTCCTGATCTTTTTTTTCCAGTTTTTCAGCAAAAAATATTACTGTGTTCAACTGGAATTTGTGCATATATTTCTGGAGCTCTTTTTTTTGTTTTTTCCCTGCCAATTTAATGTTTTGGGCCCTTTCCTAAAGCATTTGATTAGCTGTTAAAATTGGAAGAGGCTGCTTGGTATTTATTAAGTTAACGGAAAACTTGAGTAACGGACGCATGCAGACATTGTAAGAGATGGCGTCTCAGAAAGGGAAGTAAGTAAAAGCCAAGGTAATGTTTTCATTATTGACAAAACGTGCTTGGAAAGGATTATTCGTCCCTCACATCTGTGTAAATGCTGGCTTTCAGAGTCCCAGCTATTAGTATTTTTAATAGGAATAGAACATAGCGGGGAATTCCCCCCTCGATCCCCCGTCCCATACTTTAGTTTCTTCAAGGAAGTTACTAGGATTCCTAAAAAGCAGGTAAAGTCGATGTGCTCATGCAGGTCAAAAATAGGCTGCTAGTATTTCTGGCTTCTGTGGCCCGAGGCTTTTAAAATATCATTCATTTTAGCTGCTTAGGTAGCGAGCCAGTAACATGACGACTCTTCAATCCAGGATCCGAGCTTGCTGCGTTAGCCCTGCAGTTGTGTATTAGTCAGCCCTGTAGACGCAGTTTAGGAATGAAATGCCTTTGGGGTCTTTTTCTCACGCAGCTTTTCTTTGGAAATAGTCAAAGTTAAATTCGAGTCTTAACGTTTTTTGTGCGTTTGGTTTCATTAGTGTCAATTCTTCGAATTGCATTTTGCTTCTCAGAAGCGCGGTCTGCTTCCGAATGGCTGACTTTCTGAGGAGCACCAAATATACCACGCGCGAGCTTTAAAGTGCATCTTTCCTCGGTTGCTTTGGTAGTGGCCCTGCAGGGTCTCCTGTCCCACAAGGCTTGGTTTTGCCTTAAAGGCCGCTTAACAAATTGAGCACTCTCAAAAATAAACTTTGAAAGTAGGCTTTTTTTTAGTAAGCGGTTTCTAAATAAATAATTTAGAATGAAGAATTGTTTCCCCGCAGTTTGCAAAGTAATCATCTCTTAAATGCACAGGAGGAATGCTGGAACCATGCACAGATGCTTTCCAATATGCAGAAGAAACAAGATTAAAAAACAGTGACTGAAACGTGGCAGGGGTGTGGTCCACTAAACTCTTTTGCCAAGCGGATGGATTTTAGGTCAAGACAGAGGATAGAAAACCCTAAGGATCTGAAATGAATTTCTGCTGCGAACTCTAGCAACCGTTGAAAGTCAGAATAACTTTTGTGGTTAGCTGTTTCGGATCTTTGTGGAGGGGCTTTCCTAGGACTGAGCTGCACTTAAAATTTGTTGCATGGGAACTTGAGTTAGTTTATTTGTGGACATGCTGCCCTCCAACAGAAGAGATGCCCACTGTCCACCTTCCCTCGTCCTCCGCCCCCAAAAAGTCATCTGCTTCTTGTTAATGCACGTGTGTTAAGCCCACTTAAGAAGCACTAAGATTTAGATATCAGGCATCAGACTGAGGATGTACTCATTTTTAACACAGAATAGCTGGTGCCCATCAACCACTCCTGTACGCTGCTTTGTAGACCGTTTAAAGCATCTGTGTGCCCTTCGCTGGGTCGTTCTCACCGTATCTTTTTCTAACTTTACATTTTATGTGCAGTGAATTGCTGTCCAGTGCAAACGCAGCTTGAATTCATTGCCCTCAGCGGGGAGGCACGTGTGCAGGTCTCTCACTTTTGGTCACTGCAACAAAAGAATAAATCTGTCTTCCCAGGAGGCTCAAGCCAGCGTCACAGGAGAAAAGAGTTTCTGCTAAGTTTAGCATGTGTGACAGATGACAGTAAAACATCTTCGGGCGTTCAAGGTCTGTGGCTCCTCTGAGCACTGCGTATTGTCAAGAAACCTTACTGCTGAACTGTTATATTTTACAGATGCGAGGGAATAAACCACTGCCAGCACGCTGACAGCAGAGCCTCTCTTTGCTTTGCCTCCAGAGACCCAAGAAACAGGCAAGATTTGTGAAATTTAGGAGCAGGCGGCACCTCAGCCTCGTTACCTGGCTCCATCGCAGACCCAGCTGTGGAATTTAATACTCCAGGAGAGCGAGCGTGTATTGAATTACTATGTCATTACTGATATGATGGTGCTCTGATGAACAGATCTGTCTCTAGCTTTCTCCTGCCTCCCATTCATAACTATGGCACCAAAAGAATTAGCAACAGGGAACATGGAAGACAATTTTAATGTAAGAGCAGATACGCTGTCTCAGTTTTGCTCCACTTAACTCACTAGCTTTCAGTCCGTATGAGAGATTTGTGAGATGCATTTAGTAAGTTAAAAAAAGAAAACGGTTCCCTGTAGAAGAGGGGAGGAATTGCAGCAGAGCTTCAGGCTGTCAGAGGCTCTGCTTGTCATTCTGGGTCTGCGTCCCCTCACCATGAGCTGGCTGTCTAAGCTCAAAATTAGCTCTCAAGAAAACCCGCTTCAGGAAAGTGAGTGCTTGATATTGGCCAATTCTCTTTTTTCTTTCTTCCTCAGGCTTCCTTTCTTCCCCCCATGCAGAGCTTGCTGCCCAAGTCTAGCTACGTAGCCCCATTCATACTCATCTCCCTTTGCCCCTGCCCGTGCTTGGATAGTGTTTCATGGGCCAAACCAGAGGAGGATGGTGGGTATCCTTAGCTTGATCCCAGGACACAGTTGCTTTCAATCCCTTGTGCATAGTACGAAAGAGTAGGTATGAAACATACTGGTGAAGCGTTTCAGAAGGTGCCGAGCTCTCGCTTTGATGTGTCCCTGCGATGTACACCTGCAGTGATGTGAGAAGAAAAGTCCATTGAATCGCAGGGCATCATCGTGTGTAAGAAGACACCAGGCCAGTCACAGAGGATAACTCTGTGTACGGAAAAGTCGTGTGAGTTTGAGATAGAGGTCTGATCATGTGTTGCATCCTCCTGTACCTTCATCTCTTTCTCTGACCTTCGGATTCTCCCCAAAGCTGAAGTTTTGCTACCATCTTTGGCCCGCTTGTAATTTTTGTTATAAAAGAGCTTTCCTAGCTTCTTTTCATTTCCCATAGATTTCCTTGCTGAACCAGCACTCAAAAGTCACTTTAGCTCTGACAAGATATGCATCAAGCAGATACCTGCTTGAAAGCCACAGTGTCTTCCTCTTTCATCCCCAACGCAGCTTATTGAATCGTATTATTCCCCTATTATGCAAGAGTTAAAAAAAAGTGACATTTGCTCTAGTTCATAAGTATGGTGACATGCTCTTTGTCAGCAGCTTGTGACTGAGGGAAGCCACGTGTGAAGGTGACATCAGTGTGGCAGTGTAAATCTTGCAAACGTGACTCCAGAAATGCTGGATGTGAATCGAAGGCGTGCTAATTTAACCAACTGCAAAATGAAAATGTCTCGTTCTTGGTGTGTCCAAGCTTGGTGTGTCCAAGCTTGGTGTCAGCTGCTGTTTCCATGCCCTTCCTTCCTTTTTTCGTCCTGCATCAGGTGTTGTAGCCTAAAACTAAAATGCGTTACGCGGAGGAACGGGAAACAAGATAGCATGACATTTCCATTTTCATTACTGTTGCGCCAGCGCTTGCACTGCCATGAGAGACTTTATTGTGGTCAGCGTCAGAGCTGTGCAGACAGTTCATCACGCTACACGAAGTGAGCTGATGTGCATCTGCGCTCCGGCCTGTGATTAATTCGGACCCCAAATGCAGAAAAGGCGTTCGAAGGATGCAGAAGGCTGCTATAATTTCTCTGGGGGTAGTAGAGATCTCTTATTTTTAAAGATTCCAGGTTTCGCATGCTGCGTTTAAGCAAGCCAACTAATTTGGCACTTAATATGGCTACATAACTGTTTTTGTCCCTGGTGTAAAAAAAAAAAAAGCTTGACAGATAAGTCTGTTTGGTTTTACTGATACGTGGTGGTTTTGATTTGGTCCTGGACTTGTTAAATACTAAGCGATAACACGCTCTTTGACTTTTTAGAGCGAGACTGAAGTTATTTTGACCCAGGGTGTGTTTTTGGATAAAAGATAGGGTAATTTCTTCTACTCAATGTCAGGGTTATCATCAGGAACCCATAATAAACCTGCAAGTTTTTGCTTAGGTTCTTGAGCTTAGTCTAGTTTTCTTATATTTAGGTGTCGCACAAGGCTTGTTTTGAGGAACTATCCTGTAGCGTTGTAAGGCTGAAGTTAACCTCATGAAGGGTAAGCACCAAGTTGACCAAAGCTTTCCCCGACTTACTCTCTTTTGTCTTTTTCATATATTGGCTTGTCTTGGTTTCACTTCTTGCAGTTCCTGTTTGTCTGAGGTCTCTCACCACACTAGACAAATTCTAGTTTTGAAGGTAGTGTGAGTTAAGATCTTACTGCAAAGGTCCGTGCAGTTTTTGGTACCTTACAAAGAAGTGGCTTGTCAAACTGTAGGGCTTATTTTTCAGCATGTGTATTTTTGGTGATGTCCAAACTTGCTGTTTCATTGTTCTAATGCTGTGTAGGATCTCCTAGTATTTTTTTAATATAAAAGTAGGAGTGCATGCAAGTACGTAGTAGTATTTTACAGCAAACCTGCATCTAATGAAGTTACCCGAAGAGCAGAAAGAAAACGTTCATATCTACCAGATCACTGTTTAAGAGATGAGCCTTTTTTTCTGTTTATATTTGCTTAATTCTACGTTTTGAATGTAGCTTGAGATAAGTTCATCGATTAGTTAGACGGCTTATGAAGTAATGAACTGGCATACAACCACCTCGGTTGAGAATTCCCTGACAGAGTCACATAAAGAAACCACAACCCACGTAAATCATGTACCTGGGGCTCCGGGATAGGGAGCCTGCGGAGCCAAATAAGGAGAGAAAGAGCAGGAGGTTGCTGTGTCATACCGAAAAAATGCATTAATCAATTAGTAGTAGGGAACCAGCGTGGTGAGGCTGGAGATAACACTGTCTCTTTTTTCTATGTAGGTATCTTGGTCTTAGCAAGAGGCAGCACCCCATCTGATTTATGCTGTTGCTGCTCTGCTCATCCTAAAGCAGAGATCAGGAATCGAGTATGTGGAGGGCACGGCTCTAAATGAGAAGAGTTTCAAGCTGGAAAAGGAGGTTCTTTCTTGCTGCTTTTGAACTATAACGTTCTTGATATTGCCGTCCTCCAGCTCTATAGCCTCAAGACACTTAAATGGGGTTGTGCCGAACTGAGTGTTAAGCTTGAAAATTTCCACTGACAAATGTCGTCTCTGGTGTGACCCATGTGGTTAATTCCTCTGCTCTTCAAAGACCAGCCCTGATAACATGCTTTGTGCAGAGCTTTGTTTTTAAGGTGGATATGAATGTTGTAGCACTTCAGTGTTAGCAGATGATCTGCTGGTTAGCTGGATTTCACTATTGTAATTTAAATTGGGGACTGGACTGCGGGGAAACTCCCTTTGCTTTCATAGCTGTCCTCTTTAGCCCACTTGCTAGGGAAGATCCCGTAGAGAAGGATTTGCTCTCCCTTGCTGCAGCATGTAGTTTTTTTCTACAGATTAATACAATGTGGTCTGCTCTGGACCAAGTGAGCAAGAGTGAAATGACACCCCAGCTTTGTCTTCTGCTTGTCCTCACCCTTGCTATAACAACCGTATTTTGCATATTATTAAGAGCGCTACACTTCTGCTTTGCTGTCGTTTTGTTTTTGCAAAAGAGCTCTTTACAGCGCTAACGCCCGAAGGAAGAAAGTTTCTCGCAGTATCTGTAGGAGTCGTAGTTCTTTGCTGTGCAAATGCTGAAATCTGTGTATTGCTTTAATGTTTCTGGGAGCTAAAATATTTTTGGGTAAACAAAGCGTTTCACATACTCTATAAACTGCTTGCAGGCAACCCTTAGCCTCGAACTGGAACGCAGCCATTGTGAGCATTGCAGTGTGAACAAGGAGCTCTAACGCCGTCGGGAGCCGGGAGTGGGAGGCAGTGGGGCAACATGGAATATCTAAATGTTAATTTTGATCAGTGTATCGGATTCCAAACCAGTTATTTCACGAAGAGCTACTGACACCCATCACCAGATTTTTTTTTTTTTTCTGCAACAATTTACGGTTGTATTTCTCCCCAAAATAGGCACTGAGTATTGCTGTACGCTGAATAGGAGCATTTATGCTACAAAATGTACTTGAAGAGTGCTGGCTTGAAAACAACTTTAGCAGGTTCCGCTGTAGAAATATAGCCTAGAAGTGATAGCAGAAATGAATTCGGTAAGGCGATCTGGCAAGTATGGTTTAGCACCAAATACTTGGAGATAGCAGATGTGCATTCCCCCGCTATTAGACGTAGCGGCATTGTCATTCTTCATTTCGGGCAGTGCTATGAACGGCTCTGTAATCTGTTGGCAATGTTGCTGCTTTGTCCTTTTATTCTATAGGCTGCTTAAATCCTAAAGGGCATATGAAGTCCGCGTGCTTGTTCATTTGTTGAACTCTTGCTAGCAGCGTTAGAGGCTAAGGTGATTGGCTTTTGGGGATATTGAGATACTTTTGCTTTTCCAGAGCTGGTGCCTCTCATTCTAGACTTTTAGAGTGTGTTCTCATGAAAGAAGGGGTGAAGGAACTTTCTCTAAAAATCAGTTGTTCTGCTACCTTTGACACTTGAAAAGCTTAGTACAAAATCTTAGGAATCAAGGAGGAGCCCGTTTAGATGAAGTTTATTTCTGGAAGAGTTTCTCTTACAGGGGAGAGTCACCTTTCTGGTATTTGTTATTTCATGGTAAGAAAAAGTTCCTGAAACATCTCTCTGTGTTATTATAAAGGGGAAGAAAGGCTTAAGTGTTCTCAACCTGTGGATTGTAACCTGGCTTGTTTCTGTAGAGAAATGAGTGAGGAAAGCCAACAGCCCGTGACAACTTAAAAACCAGAGTAGCAGCTTAAACGTACCTGCTTGAATCTGTAAGTAGCCTGATGCAACTCTGCAGACCCAAAAAAGAGGGATTTTTTTTTTTCCCCCACCCTGTCTGGATCGTAGCTGCCCCGCTCGGCACGGGGACGGACGGGTGGCACTCTTTCCAGATATTGCTGTGCACGCAAAGAGTTTAAGTGGGATCAAGAGGAGGCTGAAAACTATTTGGATGAGAGATTCGCTGAGGGTTACTCAATGCCGGCTCAGGAAACTCCTGGAGCCGAAAATAGTCACGGCCTCAGAGAGGAAGAACCTTGTGCCAGGGCACGCTATTTAGCTCCTCTTACGCCTTGATCCAACTGATGGGGAACCGTCATGAGATTTTCTGTTGCATAGGGATAGCACGGAAATAAAAGCACTGAAGCTTGGGGTGACTGGATTCAAGGTTAGTAATAGTAGAGGCAAATGCCAAACTCACTTTGTGCCTGATATAGCACTGAAAGAAATCCCTGCAAAAAATAGCCACTGATCTCGGGGGCATTGGCTTCAGCCCAGAGGGGTTGCGAGAATGATACCTAAGTGGTTTTTCTAAGCTCTAGATCGCCTCAGATGGGAACTGCTCAGGAGAAAGAATCCATTGATTCATGTGGCATCGGTGATTTCCATTTCACAGTTTTGTTTTGTTTTTTTCTTTTGATTAAGTTTTCCTGGTCAGCAAGGTGAATTGAAAAGGAGGTTAAAATGGGATAGCTGCCCAACCATTGTGTGCATGGCAGCGTTTGCTATTCTGATACTAGTACAATTTTCTTGTAAATCTACCTTGTAGAAGAAGTAATGAATCATATTTAAATGGCTAATCCTTTTTTTTTTTTAATGCACATTTTTGCATAATCAAAAGATATTTAACTTCTGCAATAGTTTAAGGAAAGATGCTTGGACACTTTCTTGGTATTTTTGTCAAATGAGTGGAGAATTTTTTTTTTTTTTCCTTTTCGCTTCGGCGGAGGTCTTGCTGTGCGTCATGAAGCAGGTTGTTCATTAGTTTACATACAAAGCGTGAGTGATAAATGCAAAAAAGGGTCCTCAGGGGAACAGCAAGGCCAACTGCTGCCTACCTGAGACACGGGGCAGCGGACAAAGGAGACATTCAGCCACCAGCGGAGGATCATGTTCCAGAAGCAAATCTGTGAGCTAAAGCTCTTAACCCTGCTGGAATCCAAAAACCGCATAACAAAGATCTGTTTTTGTGCCCCACTTACTTCGCTTAACCTCTTCCAGTTCCACAGCTTGTAAATGACCTTCTCTCTCCACTCTGCCCATGCTGCCTTTGAGATCTGCACGTAACTTCAACAGCTTCCACCCTGGTCTCCTGCCCTTCTTGCCCTGCCATCATCACCACAACCCTGCAAGCATCATATTGTCCAATTAGTTAAATATCAAACTCATAGTACCTGTTCTCTGGTTAAAAGTTGAAACATTTAAGTATGAGAAATACAAGTTTTCAACTCTCCAGTCAGCAAAGGGTGCAGCTCTTTTTGCCAAACCAGTTATACTGATTCCTCTCTTTGTAAATAAATCCTGAATAGTAGGTGTTGCCACAAAATTCAGTAGAAACATTTAGCCCCTCTGCTATTTGGAGGCAAAAATGGTGCTTCCCTGCTTTGTATCAACTGTTATTTTTTAAAGACACTTGCAAAGATGGAATATGCTTAAGGCCTGTTATTTAAAAACACCTGCAAAATGGGAAGAGCTAAGTGTAAGCTGATGTGGTTTGTTCCGGAGTCAGTAAGCAACTTGTTAGGAAAGGTTTTTGGTGTGAAGTCATGTATTTAATCTACGTACGGTGTGAATTTTAAGCATGATGCTGTTTGCGTGTCAAGGCAAATCATCTCTATCTCGATGCCTTTAGCAGACCACGCTTGCCACGGTCTCAACCTGCATCCCGTAAAGGCAAAATAGATACTGATCAGTGGAAAATGATCCAAATCGGATGCCAAACACAGGTATGATTGCTCACATTAACCAATATAATCTACAGGAGTTGTTATCAGGGAGGGAAGACAGTAAACTGTAGTTGTGGTGTGATCCATGCCAAGAGCAGCAGCAGCTCTGGTCATACCCTGCATTCCTTATCTTTAAAACAGTCGTCTAATGAGCCCACAAGGTATGTTGTTCAAAAGGTCATGGACTACAGAGAAGGTTTATAATTTCCTAGCCATTTTTCAGGAAGAGGCATTTGACCATTTCCGAGTAGGTTTACCGATCACAGGTGGAAGGAACCCCAGACAGATTTGTCGGTCAACAGGGAGCATTTATTTCGGAAGCCAGTGTTGCAGTGGGTGGCATTTCATTCAAAAAGGTGTTATTAATGGTGTACCTTGAGTTGCTTGTCAAAGCTGAGGTTTTTCAAGAAAGCCCATGTAATGTACATAGGCTGGATGGGACTGCAAGTGGGAGCTGTATGTAGTGGAAACTTTCTTCCAAATATTGATCCCCAAAATGTGATCTCTCCAAATAATTGGACTTTTTATAACCTGGGGTAATTTTCTAGAGAGGTCCAATATGAATAAAGCATGAAGAATATCCTGAAAATTACCTAATTATGAGGTAGTTAGAGATGTTTCATTCTTATCTTTATTCCAACCTAGTAATTAGCTTGTTTTATGAGAATTAATTAATCTTATTTTTCTATCTTCAAAGTATTCTCAGGTTGATCTGGTAAGCTTTGAGCATCCCACTAGGACAAGTGAAAATATCAGTGTGCACCAAGTGACTTCTTGGCGTCCTGTTATCCATGTAGTTTAGAGATTTCCAAGAGTCAGTGGAGCAGTTTGCACCCTGAATGATATGGAGGCTCATAACAACGTAGTGGCCAGATTTGTGGAGAGAAGTCCGCCCTGGAAAGTGTTATTTGGAGGTAGGAACGATTACGTCGGGAGCAGGGAAAAGGACCTTCGCCACAAAAGGATGCTTTGGTTTTGTTCGCAGCCCTCTGTTCAGGGGACTTGGATGCTGTAAGAGCTGAACCAAGGTAGTCCAATGAATAGTCTTGCTAACTCACATCATTGCATTGCTGTCCCCGGACGTGGGGGCACAGTAGGGATAACTCTACAGTACTTTTAAGTCCCGTCAGGCAGCATGTTAGCAGTTTTGCTAACTTCTTTCCATTCAAGAAAGATCAAGGGGACGTTTCCGGGCTGCCTCCCTTAACGCTCCGTTGAGTACTGATTAAAGTGCAGTGTGGGTGGGTGGGAATTGCATGTAAATCTTCCTAAAATGGAAACGGGAACCAAAATGTTTGTTTATGTTTGTATTACCTTTTACAATTAAAGACAAAATTTAAAATGGTAGTTAGCCTGAAGTATAAAAGCAAAAGCTGGGGGGGGGGGGAAAAACCCACCCTATTATTTAATGGAGTGTTCCTCCACTGCAGATCTGTCTACTAATAAAGCAAATAAAGATTCTTCTTTTCTTCCATACCCTTTTATTGTGGAATGAATGCTACATTAAGATTAGCTGTATGGATTTATTGTCTCCACAAAAAGTGCAAAGGCAAACAACTGTAGATTAGGAGCCATTTACAAAATAGTACAGTGCTTAGCGTGTCTTTGGAAATGTTTTCTGTGTAAGCATTGCATCACAAATTTTACTGGCCTCCCACATTCAAGGAGTAAACTATGAGGAGGATTTAAAGGACAGTTAAACATTCTCTCAAAATCCCTTCCCTTGCCTTTAAAGCGATCAATTTGACGACTTTAATCCAAAAACAAAGTGGGTTGATGAACCTGTGCACTGATCTGTTTAGGCTGAATTTCTCCTGTGTATTTTCAGGAGTACTTTAGTGCGTGTGTGACAAATGAGAAGCAAACGTACCAGTGAAATGTGGAAACATGCTTGTCTTCCTGCGCTAGGGTATAAAACGAAAATAATGCTTTTATCGTTGAGATTGCTTTTCTAAATAGCAGTTGGTGACTACCAAAATCCAGCCTTTGCAGACGTTCCTGATCCTTACTGTTTATGTTGGATAAGTAAGTAAGGAGACAGCCCACTCGTTCTCCTTTTGCAGCACTGCTGCTTGCATACGCTTGTTAAGTGGGCAGAAAAAGAGGGAGAGCAGAGCCTTGAACTCCAAAGCTTCATGTCTGTGCTTTGCAGCTCCGGCTGACGTACAGGACGAGCAGACTTTTAGGTGTGCGCCCTTAGGTGTGGGATAGCAGCATTCACCTGAAAAATAATTGAATGTTAATGAACAGAATTATTTGCCCTTTCTGGAAATCCTGTAGGCTTCAGTGAGCTATAATCTGTTTAAATGTATTAATCACAGATGCAGCTTCAACTCTAAGCCTGTCCTAAGCTGGGGGCTCTGCTGGTGGCAAGACGTTGGATCAGATGCTGTAACAGGGTGCATGTATTGTGAATAAGCTAGAGATGCTCTTTACAATCTGGAGTGACCTTGAGGATAAAGGCAAGAGACATTATTTGGTGCTATTGAAAATGACTGTTCTTAACTATCTTGCGGTATATAGAACCAGGCGGGCAAGTAACTTCAGAAATTAATCTTCATAGCATCAAAACCATCAGAATTGCTTCTCAGCTGATGCTTTTGCATTAAAGAGATACTGTGAACATTAAAGCAAGTGCTATCACGGAGCTGAATGTTGTCGTGTTATATGCTAAAATAGAAGTGGCTTCTCTCATGCCATTACGACTTGCTATTGCTTAGCAACTCCAGAAACTGAACTACTTCCATAAAGATATTAAAATGTAGCTTTAGGATTCTGGGCTCTGAACTTACCCGCCTGTAACTCAACAGACCAGAAACCGTTGCTGGGAAAACAGAGAACAGTAGTTCTCTGGGGGAAGGAGTAGAGGATGGAGGAGTTTGGCATACAGGCCAATCAATTTAGGTAAGATGGACCTTTTTTTCTGAAAAATATATTAAAAATGTTACAGGTTTTCAAAAAAATGCTGTGAAGTGCTGTGTGTGCCACAAGCAGGCAGAAATGTAGGGATGAACGCCCATCACATCTTATCCAAACAGTTCTGTTAGCAGTGTAACTTCAGCAGTAAATGAAGTTAATTGTCAGTGTGAATTATTTCTACTTTCTTCCAACTGGCTCAGCCATAATTCAATATGTGGCGGAGAAGGTTTTCTTATAGGATATGCATAGCTTTACATTTGAGATGGAGAGGCTACAACCGGACAGTATCAAGCACCCCTGGAGCGCTTGCGGCGCCCTACAGCACCTGCTGATCCATGACTTGCTCGTTGAAAATTTGCGTCTGCGGTTCGGCACCTGTTTATGCTGTACAGTCTGTTCGGTCAGGTGGGATCAACGCTTTCTAGAAGAGCGGGCACGCAGGATTTGTACCCGTCCCTGCATCCGGCCAGAGAGCTGCAACAGGTTGGTGCGAGGCTTCGTGGGGATTCTTGCTGGCGCTACTCTTAGCAGATGCGTGACTCTTTGGGCTTTATAAAACTTGGCTGCTGAGCGAACGCCCGCGAGCAGGGAGTATTATGGGTTTGGAGGGCGGCTGTTGTTATGAGATGAGTGCAGTGCCGTTACTCATGGAAACGGGGCCTTCTTCTTCACTGAAGAAGTGCTAGTGGGTGTCATGGGATGAGTAACTTGTCTTACATTTAGTAAACATTAGCTCTACGCTCTTATTACTACACTCACACACCAAACTGGGCATGACAGCAGGACTGCTACTCTGTAACCACATGGCCAGCAAGTACGTGGTAGCTCCATCCTGAAAGCATTTTGCAGGGATGGACGAAAGCCATTTCACTTCCAGCCTGTTACAAAGAGAAGTACTCTGGCGGCACATCCGTGTGGCTTGTCCTCGCTGCCTGAGGCTGGGCTGGTGGGTGTGCGGTGGGCTGAGTGGCTGATGTTAGATTGTCATCTTCCCTGAAGCGCTTTAATGAAATATGCTTGAAGATGAAACAAGAATGTGGTGTAAAATCCAGATATGAATTCCCAAGTAATTGCAAACGTAACAAGAAAGAAGTTAAAGTAGAAGGAGATTTGAAATTAGCATGCTGCAGAGGGTTTGCTTTTTGGCAGCAGGTTATTTGGATTTGGTTCTGCTTCAGAAGGTAGAATTTAATTTTTCCCCACTCATATTTGAATGGAAATGTATGAATTGCAATTTTCTAACTAATGTGAATGGAAGGGGGAGGCCATCTGTTTTTCCTTACCTGAAAGCTTCTTTGAAATAGCCCTACCTTCCTTTTTGTCTGGCCCTCTCTCGGGGAGTCATAGTGAGGGCAAGTCGAACGGGAGGTGGCTCTCTTGGGAATCGCTCTCTCTTTCTCGTCTACCTTGAAAGCTGGAGGGCTGGATGAGGAGTGTATTCTTTCCCCAGCCATGTCGTTGGGCGGTTTGTCCACTGTTGCTGGCACTAATGTTTGATGGCTGTGCGAAAGTTTAATAGCAGAGCGATTCAAAGAAAGAAGCTTTTTGTCGGTGTGCTGCCTCTTGAGGATTTTGATTGAGTGCCTCTCGATTTTGTTTTTGCTTCAGTGCAAGTGCTTCCGCTATTGTAAATGATCTTGACCATCTTGAGCACCAGCAGAGAAGACTTTCAGCCTTCCTTCTTCGCTCGCCTGTGTCTGTTTATTTGCCATCAACACCTGTTGTCCCATTTGCCCATTTCAGAGCCTGGATGACCTTATCAGCTCCCTTCAAAGAGTATTTGGAGACTTCTTTAGCGTGTGTGCTCCATTTGGCACTTAACACTGCTGGATGTGTATCCCAAGAGTTGTCCTTCCTGCTTGTTCTTCTAGTTATAAAAAATGTGCTCTGGGAACTGTTGGAATTGCTGGAATTGGGTATTGCGTTCCTGCAAATTGCACCACTGCTTACTGTAATGTGCAGCATCCAAACCCAATATTCAAAGCCAAACATGTGAAAAACACTGGTATTGATGGCCTTGGAGAGTTTCCTCCCATGCAAGTAGCTGTAGCTCTTTTCCTTCAAAGCAGTTTTAGTAGTCTTTCAAAGCTCTAGATCAAAAGTCACACCAGGAGCTTCCACCCTTAAGTGGATTGATTTGTACTAGTTGCGTTCAGGTCTTGGAAAGATGCAAGCATGGCTGTAAGAAGATCCTACGTGTTGTTTGTGTCCCAGTATAGGGGTTGCATAGACATAGATAAACCCGCCCACCAGTTGGATCTGTGCTGTGCCTGAATGCTGATGCTGGTAGTAAACAGCTTCTGGTCTATGGCCCAAGCAAGTGCTCCTGGACCAAATCACCTGGTCACTGGCCTGTTCCTGACAGCTCCGTTTCCTACCTTGAGCTGGATGAACTGTTCTTGTGGTGACAGTCTCATCCAAACTACTCTTTCGTGGCACGGGCTGGGAGCTAGCTGCAGATAAAACGAGTGTGCGTGCAAGATAAACGTCTGCAGGAAGGCAGATAAGGTAAACATGCGTGCAGGGAACGTCAGATCTGCTCTCCACAGAGTGCCACAAATGGGATGCTGAAGCACCCCACACTCCCTTCAGATCTGATGAAAGCTGCTAACAGACCTTGTCTAGAGACAGGGATCTTTATTCCGTATTTCAGATTCCTTTGGGACATACTAATATTTGAAACGTAGTTCTCCATGTTTGTGCAATGCTTTACTATATCTGCCTGCTATTAGTATATCTTGACTTTTTCTTCCCGTTGTAATAACTGTAATATTTAATAGGGGGACTAAACAGTTGCCTTGCTTCTCAATACATGACTTTTTTTTTTTTTAATAGTGACCCTTATGACTACTTCAGAAGCAGCCAGCAGCAGGTCTCCTGAGCTTTGATTCTCATGGTCGTATTGGGCTTCTAACCTGATGAATCGAGTGCTCTGGGTAGGAAAGCAATTTCAGGTAAGTAAATAAATTTTACATTTTGAAAGGTTCACATACTATGAAAGTAGAGTGCCCTGTTTTTCAGTACTTTTTAAGTTGGCTGTGAGCTGATATTAAATGTGACCCAAATTTGGATAAATTCTTGTTTTGAACATGCACTTGCTGATAATGATTTTTTCGCTTTGCACGCACAGTTTCCTGCGTGCGTGCCAATGGCAGCATTCAACACTGACAGCAGTCAGTGGTCCTCGCTTGGGTATGTGTAGCAAACATCTGACTTCATGTCCTGCAGCTGCAGGGCGCTGTTTGTTTTGGCATCTGTACTGGCTGGTTTCTTTTTCATTCACAAACATGGCTTACTAGAGAATATGATGATTCCCTCCATTTTCTGTTAGCTTAGACATGGCTTATGCCAGCGCGGCACTCTCTTCATGCAAGAAAAAACGGTGCGGATAATGAAGCTCCAGCAGTAAGTTGTATGATCTTAGGGAGAGTCAACTGAAACATCACTTAGATCGGTTCCCTTCTCCTTCTTCCAGTTAAGGATAGCTAAGAGCAGGACTTCAGAAAATGTAGATTAGGCTAATTGCTCCAAAAAGACTACTTATAAGGAAATCTTTGCCCTTCTAGCTGTTGAAACCAGAATGATATATTGGGTAGACAACCAGACTGGCAGTTGGAATACCTGCTTTTTCTTCCCGGTTTTAGCTTTGACATAGATGAATGACCTGCAAAGAGAAAATAAATTGGGTGCATGCCCTTTCTTGCTGCTTGTGGTTATGTTTTTTCTTTCAATAATCCTTTGAAGCTGTGCAAGGAGTTGCTGAAAGGCATCTCTTAAGCCTCTGTAATGGTTTTGTTGGGTTTGATCCATGCCGGAAAGCTCCATGACTGATTCAAGAGTTAGAGGGGGAGATGTAAGAACTGGGAAATGAAAGCAGAACTATTGCGCAAAGAGATTTTGAGAAATAATGTATTTTAAAAACAGTTAATGGATTTGTTTTTTAATGTGTAACCTGAGTGATTAGCATATCGTATGAAGCAAGTCTTCGGTGCCCTCAGCTCTTAGTTGGAAAAGCTGCTTCCTTTTTCTCTAGACACTCTTGAAAATTGGTGAGGCTGAACTGGATGCTTTGGAGTGATTTCAGTGAGGGACAAAGCAGAAAAGCAACTTTCAGTGGTAATTTTTCCTGTAGGTGCCCTGACCAAACTTGTTTTCAGAAAGGTCTGTGTTAGTCCCTCTCCTTCTCTGTTTCCCTTTTTTTTCCTTGTAAAGCAGATGTCACATTACTTCATGCTTCTGAATGTTGTACAATTAAGATGTTTAACAGTGCCTCCACAGATACTGCAAGAAATCTGGTCAGTACTCAGAAATAATGAGAAAAATACTGTGACTAAACAGCAGATCGACGTTGCTGAAATGCAGAGAATTGATGGTTTTCTTTGTGTCTCACATAAAGTGAATCGTTATGGGCAGGGGTTAATTTTGCAGTTACTACTTTCTGAAAGCAAGAAGCTGTATGATAGTTGTTATGGACGAAACCATAATACCCCTGGTCATGTTTTCATCAAATATTCTTGGAAAAATTCCTGCCATTTTTTTTTTCCAGCTATATAAATATTAAGAGTGGAAGATACTCTTTTACCAGGCAATAGGAACTCCTGTCGCTGTATTGATTCATCTTTTGTTTCCTCTGGGTCTTGTGCACAGATGCTAAGAATAATGTAGTAATCTGTTACTTAAAGTTAAATGCAGATTTAATAGGTTGAACCTAAACAGGTGTAGTGCAAGAGAGGCAAGGCTTTCTTTGCTTTGTGCTAAATAAAAAAGTTTCAAACCAAATTCCGTTGTGTATGTGGCCTATCTTGAAGTTTGTGCTAAGAAATGACGTGCAGACCCCTAGAAATCTGGAACCTGTGTACTTTTTGTGTGGTTGTCCCAATATATGGCAGCGTATGTTCCAAACTGGTGGGGTCACAAAACACGCGGGTGATTTTTATTTTCACTTGTTGTTTAAATCTAAAATAATCTAGATAGCCTTTCATTATATAAATATGCACATCTTTCAGCTCGGCGCTATACTTGCTTGATATAGCTGCTTCCTGAATTTTCTGTTAATTTTAAACTGCAGAGTCTTTGAAAGAGGAAACCCTCGGTTACTTTTATATACCACTTAATGGTTCTGACCGCGGCAGCTCTCTTGACTGAGAGCAAAGCAAATGCACTGATTGCTCTATAACGAGAATATAACAGTAACTATTTAAAGCAGACATTGCAGCGTAAAGCAGTGGTTTATGACTGGAACTAAATTTCTGTATCTCTTGATAATTTGTGTTTAAATGTATTAGTACTACCTATTACTGCTAGCTATGCTTATACCTATGAAATGTAACTCCATGGGAACAGAGCCTCAAGGTATAATCCATCTTACTGAAAATATTTTTCCATAAATTGCTTGTTTAGAAATAAGAATATGTATGAATACAGCAAGGGCTTAAAATGGTTAAAATTCAATTCTAATACAGACTACTCGGTAGTTTAACAGGCACTGAGATTTTCAGTTATCAAATTTCCCACTTAAATGGGCAACAATTGGGTAGAAGAGACGTTTAGGAAAAAAAAACACGTGAAATATCAAACGCATGAGAGAGAGTCTGCATTAAAAGTGCTGTTTCTGGGTGTTGCACACATAAAAGTACTTCTGGGAAAATCATTAATCGTGCATGTAACTGACTGCAAATTTAGTGGCATTTCTGTGTCCTCTGTAGGATATTAGTTTGTTGCGAAGCTGACTTAACTAATCACCTCGCTGCCAGAAATGACTGATCGTGAAGTTGCCTCCGAGTTGCGGCATGATGTGGCAGGTTAAAGCCCGGGAAATTCTGCGTGAGCATTGCATTTATTCATCCTCTGCACACCACAGGCAACACGTTTTACAGCACTGCCCGCCAGAGCTGCTGCTGTTTTGGTTTTTTGTTTCTATCCCCACTCTCCGGGAAAGTTTGGGGATTGTTCTCCACTTTCCTTTGTGTGAAACGTAGAAAAAGGAGCTGCCCATTGTGTAATAAAAGCTGAAAGTCAATCTGGGGCCTGCAATGAATACTGGTTTTGGTTAGGCTGTATATGGTTATGATTATACATTAGGCTTTCTGAAATTAAATCGACTTCCCCGCTAATGTCCTCCCCAACTTTTTCCAGGCACACGTCAAAAATGTCCTGCAGATGTAGGAATGGCAAGTGAGTTTTGCAGGATCTACCTAGCTGCTTTAGGCACAAACACGACAGTCCGCAGGTTTTTTTAAAGGCGAGGGGAAGCTGATGAGCAAATCCGTGCAATCCTCAGTACCCAGGAACATGTGAATCCAGTCCGTGGACTGATCTGCTGCTGCTGCCTCCTCCCGTGTCGATACAGCAGTCTTGTACCCGGCAGGAAGCGAGGAGTCCAAGGAGAAAAGCAGTTGCTTAGTATCTTGGGCACTAATCCAGAATCGAAGATTTAGCTGCATTTTGGAGCAGCTATTATGTATTCCCCGCGTTCAGTTTGTTCTGGATTGATCACATTTGACTATCATAGATTCCCTAGCCATTGCTGCTTATTAAATAGCTTGGCTGAGTCTTGGTGGATGAGTATCATAAGACAGAAGATGAAGCCACCATAAGCAGGTGGCCATCAATAGTTTCGCTGTCATCTCGCAGCTCATTTTCCCTCAGGTATAGAGCTGCCTCCTTGGGCTTCCGTAAAAGGGAGCAGGGAATGACTGCTGTTTATGAAAACAGGCTGTACCTCCTGCTGATTAATCCTTAATCCAAAGAGTAAAGCTTTTCTGTATGCGTTTGTCCACCAAATTAGCGAATGACTGCTCCTGTGTCCTGGGGCTCTCCCTGAATTACTCGGAGATTGAATCATAGCTTCCAGGCCCAAGTAATAGGATTTCCCATAAGGGCTTGCTCATGAATTCTTGCGCGTGTTTAAACAGAAAACGGGCCTTCCCTCTTGCTTTGTATCTGAAGCACAACATGAATTTGTTCTTGGTTTGGGGTGGTGTCTTCTTAACACAACTTTTTCGACTTCCTTTGAAGGCAGGACAAACTTGGGGCTGCAGTGGCCGACTGCCTTGGAGCCACGCTGTTAGAGCTTCAGCTCTTACGTTACTAACAGCCTCGTGAAAATGCTGTTTGGTGCTGAAGTCATGTTGGAAGGCATTCAAAATGTGTTGTTTATTTGGTTTCCTGAGGAAAACATCGTCTTGCCGTGCCGCAATCGTGTTTCACTCTCCAGCAATGCATCGGAAAGTTAAAGGCTGCGAGCTGAGCCTCTTTTGAGGGGGTTGCTCTGAGTTTACGTCTGGTTTAAAGAAGCCATTTAGAAAACTTGTATTCGGGTGGTGTCGAAGCATTTGAAGAGTCTACACATCCTCTTGGTCTATAATCCAGGAGATATCGACTCTGTGTCTCCGACGGTGATGCATCTGTCTTTTGTGCTTCTTGGCAAGTTATATTATTAATTGGCCGTTTTCTCCCAACTTCAGTCATTAAATGTATCCGAAGACTGTGTTCCCTTGTTGAATTAGACAGCATTAAATAGCTCTACTAGTGGATAAGTGTTGACTAGTTTGTTCGTTGTTACAATGATAGACGTAGTTGTTTTTAATTACTCCATGGTTTTGCGGTTTTATTATTCCACAGCCGATACGGTTCCTGGAATTCTTGCACAAGATGCTTTCTTTCCGTTCTTTTGTTAAATGTGTTTCTCTCTTCACATAGATTTGTGTTTTTCAAGATGCTTTAAAACAAAAGGGGTTTTGGTTTTTGTCCTGTGTTCCCTCTCCCTCTGCTTTTTTATTTATTTATTTTTTATTTCCAATGAACAGTGGAAAGGCTGTCAGTGACTGTTGCAACAGGAGACTTGCGTGTGGTTTTTAGGAAGACAAAATGTGGTATCTAACGTATTTTTCCTGATGGTGATAAACATGCAACCAAGCCTGGGTAGAATATTTGGGATTAAAGCGCTGAGGGAGTTGATGGTCCTTACTGAGGATGCCTGCTCCATCACAGGAGTCCTCTGTCCCAAATGGTTAAATCACGTGTGCATCCAAGCTAAATCAAGGCATACTTAAATATCCTCTCGTCTAGAGCGCACTCCTCCCTTTTAGGTTCCTCCCTGCCCTTCTCTGGGTTGTGGGGCTCTTCATTTCGACTGTCCCAGGCATTGATGCATTGCTAAATTCCCCAAGCTTTACTAATAGTTTCTTGGAAAGCTCAAGTAAATACAGCCTTGGGAGCTCCCGGGGTTATACTGCACCTCTTGAAGGGAGAGTGACGGAAGAGGTAAAGAACATGCTTTGCCCAGGTGCTGTTTTTATTATTTGGGTATGTTAACTGTGCTTTCAGGGTCACTTCAGATGTTTCGTGAAAGTTGTCCTCGATCCAAATTAGGCTGATGACCTCCTCGGCCTGATACACCTGCTGGATGGCTGCCCCTTGCCAAAGATTTTTATGGTCTAAATCCATCAGTGTAACGGCACTGGGTAGCCCTTCCACAGTCCTGGTGTGTCCACTCCTACCACTCCAAAAATAACAACGCCGCATGAAAAGCATTGAAACGAAGCCAGCAGCAGGTGTGGAAACGAGCACCATAAAAAAATAAAAACAGGCGGAGGTAGACTAGCAGGTCTGGGCAGAGCGGCGAACATGGAAAACGTGCGTCTCTCCTAAAAGCCATTGCGACGCTGGGCTTGCCGTTTCTCCCGTTGACGGCTTTTTCGGCGTTTTCGTCTTTTGTGAAGTTTCTCAGGGGAGGCAGCTGCCAACCAAGAACGTGGAGGCACTGGCGCCAGTTTTGCGTTGCTTTCCAGTTGTTACTGATCCTGTTTAAAGTCCCCAAACCTAGCACTGAACGGAGGATCGAGTTCCCGGGGAGCGTTGCGATCATAAGCGCTACCCTACGTCGCAGAAATGATTTGAAACCTGGTGTGTAGTCCTCAAGCTGCCAGTTGTCTTTCGGCATCCTCGTTGTGCTTTTTCGTCGTTAAACACTTATTGCAAAGCTCAGATAAACCTGCCTGTCAGCAGTTAGGAGAATGTCTATTCCTGTCTCCAGCCGTTCCTTAATCACAGCGGTACGTGGCAGTTTAAAAGCCGGTTTACAAAGGAGATAAGGCAAGTAGCTAGTTATAGCTGCAGAATTTCTCTAAGGGGTTTTTCTCACACGCCAGCAATATTCAGCGTGAGGTTGCGCTTGCGACTTGTGAGCGTGCCGGCTTGCTCAACGCCAGCGCGTGATCTCTCCGTTCATATTCACTAAAGGACTAGTGCCACGGGCAGCTCTGTCTTTAAATCAGCGCTGGCTCCAAAGCGTCACCTGCCAGTTAGATCTTGGACTTGTCAGCGAGGTGGGAACATCGTGGAGCTGAGTTGGGTCCTTAAAATGAATTGACTTGCTCTGCTTTTAAATTGGCCGCACAGGTAAATTGCACGCGGTATCCTACAGGTATTTAGTCGCAAAATCGCGACTTGTGCAGGAAATAACACGGCTTTCTGCCCATACCCTCCTTTCCCCCCCGTGAGATTTTTCCCAAAACATTGGGGCAGGAGACAGATCGTATAATGGGATAGATAGATCCCTCACCAAATTTTATTAATTTTAGTGCTGTGTTAACATTATGAAATATAGGAGTGTAGCACAAGAGTGAAGAGCTAAAACTTTGGGGGCTGTAACCTGGCTAAATTCTGTAGGACTTAGTTTTGCAGGATATGTATGAGTATCGAACGGTACTTTAGTTCATATCTTACAGAGCTGAAGCTGTAGTCAGGAAAGTGATTTAATTGTGCACGTAGGGAGAAGCGCATTTTGTGTGCTCAATGTCACAACCTGAACGCACCGCTATTTGCCCGCTGAATTGCCCGGCGAAAAGGCAAAGGGGAGCAGCGGAGGAGCAGGTCGGTGTTTGTATTTCTCCGCTGCAGCGCGGTTTCTGGCACAACAGCATTCCTTTTGCTCGCGGCGTTTTCTGCATGTTTGTTTGCTTATCGGCGGCACGGGGACACGGTCACGCCGTGCTGGCACTGCTTGGCCTCAGTCCCTTATCGCTGTAGGCAACAGGGAGCTGAGGCAGGGGGTTGGTTTGGTTCAGGTAGCCGTTCTTATGCCAGCTGGGATACTCTGAAATAGGAGAAATGAGTGTTAGCTAGAGAGTTTTCTTGCATCGTTACAAGAGCCAAGAAGTGGCCAGAAAGCATCCTTTTTTCTTGCCTTTTCTTTCTTCTGGGTCATCTGCTGTCCCTCTCTCTATGGAGTAAAGGAGAGAGAGAGTTTTCTGCAAATTTTTCTTCTGCTGTAGGAAAAAATAAGCGTGGCAGAACTGGTAGATTCTCCTAATCGTCTCCTTCAGTCTCTGTAATAGCAGCAGGGAGACCTAGAGGTTAAGATGAAAATGTGAGTTCAGTTGCACTTAGAATAGAAAGAGCGCACAGTAATTCAGGATAAAGGGAATTTTCAAGGAAGAGTATAGAGTAACATAATGCAGCAACACCCTGCTATCCACTGCTTTTCTATCCATCGGTTTAGAGAACCGTTGCTCATCGTTTAATAGCCAGCTTTGCAAACTGCCTGATTACTCTGTTTCCCTCTCCTTCGCCCTTGCTTGCCTTTTTTGATCTCGCTGAGAAGCGGGCATTGGAGGAAGATGCTGGTGATGGTGAACATGTTGCCATTCAGAAAGAGGCAGCAAAGGCACTTGGACAAAGCGATCCCTTGTTGTAAAGAGATGAGCAAAGTCAGATCTCAAGCCGGTAGGCATTTGTCTCTTGATTCTTACTTTAAAATGCAGTCAGCATGGCCAGACACTGAAAAGTCAGTATTTCCCAAGTCCTTCCATGCCTCCCCGCTCTATTATGTTCATTCTTCCGGGAGAAATTGTTTCGCTATCTATCAGATTTTTAGCTGTTGAACTTTTGGGGAATGCATCCTGGATGGATGGCAGGGTGTGTCCCCTTCTGCTTTGAAACCTGGACAAAGCAATGGTCTGGAAAGCAGTGGACCGAAAAAGAAGGGAAGAGAGTAGTCAACAACCCAAGTGAGGGAAAGGGGGTAAACACTTGGTGTGACTTGCCGGAGGAATTGCCTTGGGCCAGGCAGCCTTGTTTCAGAGACCACATTCACATAATTAGCATTTTAAAAGCAAAGACTCTTTGGAAACCTGAAATTCGAGAACACAAGGCGGACTAAGTTCCTCAACATGTTGATTTAAAGCTCTCATTCTTTCTCAAATTGAGGCATTGCATCCTTACTTGCGTGTGATAGCCACATTATCGCCACAGCCAAAACTAATCAGTCCTTCCTATGTATTCTAGACATTGTCCAAAGCTGTGCAATAGGGATACCAAGCAGGGTGTCCCAAGGAAGAGCTTTATTTTCACCCCACAGCTCTTACAAGGTTGATGGAAAAACTTAGGAAATTGTTTCTTTAAATGAGCATGTATAAACGCTCCAGTAATTTTTCTTCAGCATTCTGCTAATTCGTGTTGGTGCAAAAAACAGTCACTGCAAAATGTACGTTAAATCCAGAGTTCTTTCTCTGCACATTTGTAACTCCATTGTTCATCAGTAAAATGCCAGTTGAGGGTTTTTTCTAATGTTTCTGCACCAAGTGTCTAGTTTTAGCTGGAAAAAATGCTTCTGTTCCATCAGGACTTGCTTCTCTGTGTTAATTTGGGGTTAGTGAAAATAGACATCTTCGAACAAACCTGTTTTGTCCTCCTGTGTCGGGAGAAGTTTGCAGTTTGAGGTGCTGAAAACTGGCAAAAATATGCATGCTGGCAGGAGTTTCAGTATCCAGCTCTGTCCCCTCGTGTATTGTGATCGCTAATAGCACAAGAAGTATTGGGTGTGCTGTTTGCAGGTGAAAAGAGGAAGCGGTCATGCGTGGAGCGTAGATGAGGTAAAGAAGTTGGTATGCGGTACGAGGTTAGCGAAGCTATAAAGCAGCGAGCTGTTACTCGTCCACATGCGGAGGTTTTTCTGTGTGCCTCCGTAGAGGTCAGTTTGCCAGTTCTGTATCCGGAAATAATAAATACAGATGACCAAGATCTCTTTTTAGAGAACCAGAAACACAAGCGTCTTGAGGTACATGTTCTACTTATTTTGCATGGAGCCTGCGGGCTCCAAATTCCTGTGTGCCGAGGCTGAATGTGAGATTCACAGCTCTTCCCCTCTGCACCGTTCCTCCCTGCTTCTGAGCTCAGGCACCTGCAGGTGACCGGTGGCTTTGGTCCTTCTCCTCCAGGACTTGCCGGGATCAGCCGCCAGCAGACCTGCAGCTTGCTGAGCTGCTCTTCGTAGCAAGCGAGAGCAGCGGTTCAGCGTGACAGTTAATGATACGTACTCACGGGGGGTGTCTTCTCCAACAGCGGCTGGTATGATGGGTAGCGAAATCCCTGGATGCAGGAGGAGCATCAAGATGGTGAGAAGGGTGGATGCTGGTTTGTGTCCCTGAGCAGTAAAGTCAAAGAAGTAAATGAATGAATGCTAGGAGTTGTTAATGAAGAGGTAAAGAAAATACAATAAGGTGCTGTAAAAAAAAAATTGATGATTCCCCTGTTTCTTGAATGCCCATTGGTCTTCCATCTCAAAAAAGAAGGCGGCTCAGCGGAGGATGGTGAAGGCGATCAAAGGCACGAAGCAGCTTTTGTATAAGAAACCACTAAATAAACTTTGACTCTTTTGCTCGGAGAAGAAATGATTGTGAGCGGAGGAATGCGATAGGAGGAATCCTATGAAAAGAGTGAGTAGACGATGACTGTTCCCAGGACCTCCCCATGCAAAAAACAGTGTCAGATAAAATTCAGGAGTGGCAAGCTTAAAATAAGGGTTCCTTCAGGTGGCGTGCAGAAACGCTGCAGGGCGTTGCACATACTCAAAGTTTGCAGGGGTTGGAAGGAGGCTGGCTAAAATCGAGCTGTGGCTGTTAAAGGCAGCACTTCCTGGCCCAGGAAAAGGGGATGAAAACAGTATTTTAGAAGAGGGCCTTCTATATTAAACTTGCAGCAGGCGTGTGAAATCTAACATAATTTTGTTAAGTACGTAATAAATGATTCTAGCCTGCTTTGCTGTTTTAAAATACCGTGTTGGATGCGTTTGTAATAACACGGGGGCAACAAGTTGGGGCAGCAGATTAGATGCGGCTTGGCTTCTGCATTGAATTTTCTGGCAGGTAGGTTAATGGAAAACGTTTGCCCGGTGTCGTTTGTGGCAAGTGGTTCTGGTGATAAAAAGTCAGTGTTTAAGAGCAGATTATAGCGGTGGTTGTTGTGGATAATTTGCTGTGTTACTTGGCTGAAGTTTTGCAATCTGTCGCTATTAGGAAATAGCGCTAAGAGCCGGGTACATCGAGGTGGCCGCTGGTGCGCGGGGTAGTGACCACGTTAGCGTGGTGTGTTGGACACCAACCTTTGGGTAGAATTGACGCTCTTGGAGTCAACAGGGCAGTTTAGAGGGTGACACTTTCTTACGCATTACGCTGCTTTTTGCTACGGAGAGTTGCTTTGCTTAAAAATCGTATGAAACGATTTTTTGGAGGCTTTCTGCTCTCTGCAACGCGTGGGTTTTAGGAGGCTTTAGAAGGTGAAGGAGGACGGAGGTGGAAGAACGTGCCTCAAATCAGAGGCGTTTTGGCAAGCTTAGAGAGAAACCGACGGTTGTAAAAAGTCGGGGAACCGTCAGCTTGGAGCAGATGTTTAAAAAAAAAAAAAGGCAGTGAACTGAAATATAGATGAGCGGGTGGTCAGATGGGATCCCACGTTGTGGGCACAAGTGGCAGCTTGCCGTGGTGCATCACTGAACAGCAATATTTTGAAAGTGGAGGGGGAAAAAAACCCAAAACGTTGCCAGTTTGCTAAAAAAATTTTCACTTCTGAACAGGCTGTATCCAAAGGCATGGCTTTGGTGACCCGTGCGATAAATTGGAGAGCAAATTCAACGTAATTTATCCCTGCCCTGATCTCCTCTATCTCTTGAGGTCTCCAATCACGTCTGCTGGTGTGAAGTAGCTGCTTTTGTGTTCGCTAGCAAGGTGGAAACTACTCACCTTTTTTGCTTCCTGTAAAAAAGAAAACAACAAAAATGATAAGTCTTAAGATAGTAAGGAGAGTATTTCTGAATGTACTTTGACTAAATTTACCATAAGGAACTGAAAAAGTGTAGAAGATGACGGTTGGGAGGCCGATGCTTATTACATAGTTGCCAGTAGATTTCTAGATAGTTTGATTTATAGATAAAGCTATTGCTTGCCTGTATTTCCGTAGCCATAAGTGGTTAGCAAACGGGATTTAAAAGCTAAAACTTTGATATAATTTAGAGACCTTTTTACTTTTTTTAAATCCCATCTGTTAAGTTCGGCGCTCGTGGCTAACAAGTCACGTGGCACCGCAAGAGCCAAGAGAAGTGACGCATCTTGGTCTCCCATGGTAACTTCTCCCTTTCCTTCGTTTTTAGCTTGTTGCTTTGCTACCGGATAGACTAACCGGACGGGGGGCTTAGATTTCCTTTGCTCGCGAGGGATGACAGTTAAGTTGCAGTATTTTCGCCACCTATTTGCAGAACGGCAACCTGCACTGGCTTTTTAGAAAACCCAAAGCACCTGTTTCTCCCCCCCCAACCCCCCCAAAAATGCCGCCCCGCTTAATTTTTGAACGTGCAGGAGGTATTTGGTGGTGGCTTTTGCTGTCCATTTGCCGTTCGGAAGATTCAAGCTGAATCTGAGAAACTTTTCGAAACCCCGAGGATATATCCTGCAAGCATCTGTTGGGTTCAGGGGGAAAATTCTCACCAAGGCTAAATTTGCAATTCAGGTCTTAAAGTTCACACGGGCTTTGCTGCTGGAAACTTGTTAGATGAAATGCTTTCATTTTCCCCTTTTTTTTTTTTCCTCCGTAGACTATTTTTAATCTCGGAATTGTTATGTGCGGGTACTGACTGCACCTTTAATTAGAAAGATCTGACTTAAATGCCTTCAGAGAAAGCTCTTCCTTTTGCATTCGGACGCGTCGGTATTATTTAGAATTCTTTTGTTTAATATATCACTTAAACTGATTTTTCTATTCTATGCCTCAATATCCACAGCTAACTGTATTATATTAAAACAGCAGCGGTCACCCGAAAGCTCTAGACTGCAAATCTGGTAGTTCCTCGCCTAATTTAAATAGCGCGGATAGTCTTTGCAGTCGTACGCGCAAAACTTTGAACCGCTTTTTGCGCGCTTATTCCAAATTCTTCTGGAGCCTTTCTGTAAGCGCTCGCAAGCGTACCTGGTACAAACCCTGGTTAAAAAAAAAAAAGAAAAAAGGAAAAAATCTGGCTAAATACATTCCTTTGCCCTGCAAATCAGGGGTTTGGAGTTTGGGGGAGGGAACAGCTTTCAGCAACCCAGCCTATTTCTGGAACCGAAAGCAAGGGCTGGTTTTTTTTTTTTACTCGCCTGCAGTTCACAGTCGCCGGCGGAGACGGCGCGGCGAAGTTTTGCGGCGTGGCAGCATTCGCGTTTGCCGTCGCCTCGGCTGTAAGCGAGCTTCCGAAATTTCCCTTTCCTTAGCGGAGGAATGAAACAGCACTTTGCCGAGTTCAGATACGAGCAGGTACCTAAGGGTGACTCACGTCGGTGCGCCCGAGCGGTTGCTCTCGGCGCCTCGGGACGCGCCGCGACCGTGCGCCTGGCTGGGGCGTTGCTGGGAGGGGAGGGAGGTAGAGACGTAGCTGTCGTCGCGACCAATTTGGGACTTCCTCGATTCGGGGCAGCCGAGCCGCCTGGTTGTTTGCACTTCGCAGGCGGCGAAGCAGTTATTTGTCACATCTGATGCGCAGCGTGCGCGGAGGCGCTCGTCTCTTTGCAAGTATTACAAGACCGCTCCGGTAGGTACGGGCTCAGCCTTTTTTTTTGCAGACGTGCCAAAGTAGGGTACGCCTCATTTTCTGCATGCTCAGAGCAGGTTTTTAATCCGGAGCGCTGCTGGTATTGTAGCGGGGCTGAATTGCCCTCTGTTACATTTTATTTGCAGTCTGGCGTGCTGACGTTGAGCTGTGTGTTTGCATCCCAAGCGCCGCATGGTTAAATACAAACAATAGCCTACTTGTGGCGGTGGTGGTGGTGGGGAAAAACCCGCTTCTGTAATTCCAGGAAAAAGGCGAGTCTATTTACAGCGGGAGTCAGCGAGAGTTTATTAAGTCATGCTTGACTCTTTTCCTGCATAATTACGATGATTTAATCGTGAGTTGCTTAGGCAGAATAATAATTTGGCCGTTATTTTCGTTACTAATTGCAGCAGCTTTGACCTCAAGGTGTAAAGAAATGCTATACCTTTCCGAGCGTGAAAGCGTGTGCAAGAACCGCTTGTACTGAGCGTGCGTTTGTGCGTGTCTGTGAGCGTGTCCAGGGAGAGAACGCCTGCATTTCCAAAAGACTTGTAACAAAACGGGTAAAAGCAGGGATTCATTTAGTAGAAACCTCTGGCAGTAGACATTGCAGCTGAGCCGGTTCAAAAAAAGCCTACATGCTATACGTGGTTTTTGTTCTCTGATTTGGGTAATAGTGTTGACCTTGAAAACACTGGTTGGGAACTGAAAGGGTTAAGGAGCTCTTCCCAAGCAGACTAGGCTTTTAAGGCGCTAGGGGAGAAGGAATTGTGCTACGGGAAAAGATCTGAACTTGCAATACGGCGAGCAAGTAAAGAACGGTGCGATACAAGTATGATATGGAAAAGTGAGGCAATGCAAATGATACGAAGCATATGCAGCTGGTGACTGTGGGTACTAAATGGAAACAAAAAACAAATGTAAAAGGAAAGGCCAGAAGTTTAAAGTCCTCCAATAAAGATTATTGAAACAAATAATAGAAAGTTCTCCGGTGAGGACAGAAAAACATACATATTTTCAGAGGCAGGAGGGTTAAGATCGTCTGGAGATGGGAATACTTGTGCGGACCTGGGTTCAGTGCCAGAGGGGTGCGACCCTATTACCAGTTCTTTATTACTTAAATCATTTTAAGTGCAGGATATTGAATATGTGTAGAAGATAATTGGATTATATCGTAATCTCGATAAGATTAAAAACTGTATCTGAGCTACCTAGCAGTCATTTGTTTTTCTTTTTGCCCACTGAAAGTCTAACTCATCTGTGCATTTCACTTCCAGTATTTCCTGTTCCTCACACTTTTTATCAGCAGTGTTTCATCAGCTGCCTTCAATGATTACTTTTACACACTAAATTGCTGTTTCTAACTGGTTAACAATACACTATTTTATCTACATTATCTTGCGCAAAATACAACTAAAAGAGTTAGAGCTGTAGGAGAGAAACAAAGTTGCCACTCGAGGAAACCAAAGGTTGTAACTGTAGCGAGGACAGTTGGAGCTGGAGGAAGCAGGCCTGGGTGATATGTGGCAAATTGAGTAATATGAGGTCTTTAAGTGGAGAACTGAATCTGAAATTGAGTAATATGGAGTCTTTAAGTGGAGAACTGAATATGAAATGTCACGAGCCGGTGACGCTTTTTTTGAGAAATTGCTTTAACTTGTCAGGGAGGTAACTTTTAACCGGCATTAGGTCTAATGACCTAGCCCCTGGGCTCGTTTAAAATTTTTACTGTTGCACTTTGTTAGTGCTGTTGATGATACAATACTTAAATTTTTGCTTTGTTGTGAAGGTCTTTGTCGGCGGTAGCTTTTTTTTTATTTTTGGAGCTGTAGGTACGTAGGTTTATGGATTAACGAAAAGGAAGGAGGAACCTTCCAAACAAATGAAACTGTCCTCAGCAATGAGATTACAGGTCATGACACAGAGGGAAGATGAGGCCTTAACAACAGCATGGATAGGAAATGGCTAAGGAAATGAGAATCTCTAGCTGCTGAGTTAAGCCTGTGTTAACATACTCTCTCCAAGGAGATTTGCCATGGTCCCGTCCCTTGTTTAGAAAACAGTGGAGCAAAGGGAAGTCCCTAGAGCGAAGGGGTCAGCTCGGTTAGCCCCCAGCGTTAGCCTGGCGTGAGATGGTTTCTTACGGTAACACGCGTTGGGCTAAGGTACAGGCTCAGAGAAGGGCCTGCCTCTGTGGGCATCTGGTGCTTGGAGCAGTTGTGAAATTGGGAATACTGTCTGATGCCTTTGGGTTTTCAGGATGTCCGAGTCATGGGTATACCGCTGCATCCTACCAGCCATTGCCATAGACGTGCCTGGGAGTAAGTCTGCATCGCCATCGTAGCTCAGTCCACCTACGAAATGACCAAGTAGAGATCCCTTAAGTAGCTTGCTTTTCTATAACAGCATTAGCCAAAAAATCTCCTTGGGAGGAGAAGTTTGGTTTCAGGTACTGTTTGCTTGGAGGTGGGTGGAGGGGAGGACACCGGAAACACAAAGCCTCTTTTGACCTTGCTTGTTCCAGCAGCATGAAAGCCCAGAAGCAAAAATAATTAACTGGGAAATAGCTATAAAACTCAGAAACCTGACCAGTTAATAAAACACAGTATAACCACCTTGCTGGGAAAGCAATGTGTTGGCTAGGAAACCTTCCTGTCATGGTGTTACACATTATAGATGACTGGCAGAAGTCCGATGACTGAGTTGTTTCCGTAATATCACATGTATAGTTGTTTGTCAGGCAACATGCAGCCATACAGAAGGACTTCCTTGCAGACAAATATTGCGGGAGATAAGCGTGTGGGAATGCAGACCTTCTTGTACCACCATCTCTGCCCACGCTTCTCCTGAAGGCTCCCACATACATCCTGTGCTGTCCCTGTGCCATTCCCCTTGCTCTTCCCTGTGCCCAGTTCAGAAGGACCTTGTAGATGGTCAAGGAAGAGAGAGCACAGGAGCCTCTGAATGTGAAAGGTAAAGGGCTGCCGGTCACCTTTTAGGGTAGTGAGAGGAGGAGAGGATTCCTTTATATCCCAATAGGCAGGGATGGTTTCCCGAGAGAGCAGTCTTTCTGCATTGTAGATCAAGGGAAAGGTAAGCTTCCCCTTGCAGGAGCATCACCTGTGATTGCTTTGCCTTCATGACTTAGAATAGGGTAGTTTCTATTTTGCAAGAAAACGCCTGCTCATGTAGCAGGTAGAACAAAACCAGAGGCAGCTATTATAATAATGAGCATGTCTGGCTCAAAGTGAAGAGTCTGTTGGGTTAGGAAGTATACAAAGATGTGTCATTCAGTTTGTGGGACTCCATCAGTGTGTGTGCTCCCTGTGAGCTTGTAGGGGTGAAGACAGAAGCTAAATCAAGGGCAAGTCACTTGGACCAATGGTAATTTGGAAGAAATGAGAACTAGGCTTTAGTACAGCCAAGAGCGCCAAAATTTTGAGACCCAGGAATGCTGCATCTCATTGCTTCTTTGGGCACAGTTGGCCAAGGAGTAAAGGTACTTGCTGACGTGGTCGGAATTAGCGGGGAAAGCCTTTTGGCAACAGCACCATGCTATCCACAAGTGAAGCTTGTCCTTTTAGGCAGCTGCCTCTCAGAAGGATTGCGGTTTGTTTTTTTGTTTGTTTATTGTTTTTTTCCTATTGTCCTCATAGCTATTCAAAACACACTCCTAGATTTCTGGATTCTTTGGGTAACACCTAAAGAATTACCTCTATGGGAAGGATAATAAAGAAAAACAAATCCGTTGTCCGGTAGATTTTCATCTTGTTCTACAGGCAACTGTGCTTCCACTGAGAAATCTTTAAAGGCTTTAAGAGAAAAGCGGTTGAAAACCACTGGACAATTGTTTTGCTTCCCCAGCTTCGGTCTGTCCTTATAGGCCCTGGGAACATAAGTCTGTAACTTGAAGCTTATCTTAAATGATTTGGCTGCCATCGGCGGTGTTTCACAACATTACCAGACTGACTCTAGAGCAATAATCAGTGGCGGGATTGGGGAGATTAGCCTCTCTTCTTCTACTAGTTCTAGTCCATGGCAAGACCTCATGTACTACTGCAATGAACATCTGCAGATAATACCAGCTGTGTAAAGAGTCTGTCCTAAAGGTGCTTCCATGAAAGTTGGCCAGCCTTGTCTGTAGGGCTTGTGCAAACCTGCTAAGGTTTTTATGTTCTTTTTTTGCTGGTGGAATGGAAGCAATGGGCCCGAGCAGGAAAATTGTTGCTGAAGCACAATAATATAGCTGTCACTGATGCATGAGGATGAAATGCAGGCTGGAGGAGAAGTTTTTCAGCACCCCAGGAACATTTGTGGAGAGTTTGGATACATGAAACAGCTCTGCAGGGACTGAGGGAGCCCATATAAGCCTGAACATTTTTACTTGGAGAAGTTTAATCCAGAACTCCTGGTGGAAGTGGGGAACGTCTATGTATTTCTGGTGTCCCACAGCCTTTGCCTGGAAAGGCAAAGCAATAGGGGCTTCTGCTCCCCACTGGGGGTTGTATTAGTGGTGAAGGATATGTATAGGAACCTGTGATTTTCCATGGCAACCCATGTCTCCTTCCTTTCTTACAGGCTTGCTTTCTTGCACAGTCGGATCAGAGTTTGTACTGGAAGCAATAAATTGCACCACAAGAAGTTAAACAGTGATTTAAGAAAAAAAAAAAATCCATGAAACTCAGAGCAGCTTTTTAAAATAGCACAGGCAGGAGAGAAAATGTGTTTGGATTATTTGGTCTCTTGGGGTTTGGGTCTTTTTTTTTTATTGGCCCTAAAAATACCCAGAGGTTAAATTTAGAATGCTTTGCCCCTAATAAACATTTGTCAGTAAATGTTCAGCGGTCGGTTGTCCTTTAGAACTGAAAGCCCTGGAAAGCAGTGATCCATTTTGGACACCGAAGATAAATTGAGTGAGCACAACTCCTTAGCATGGCGGCTCGGAGTGCAACGAATCTGGTCAGGTATTTGCTCTTACCTAATATTTTGTTAGAGAGGGGTGACGGCTGCACTCAAGGCTGGTATAAATGTTTACCTACTTCTGTTTAGGGGAGTCTATCAGGACCACTCAGAAAATATGTATGGGGAGAGAGGTCGTGGCTGTCTCAGCTGGAGCCCTCTGATATCTTTGGGGCAGGAGAGAGTCCAGGCTCCCTGTTGGCTGCCTAACTGTTTCCCCGAGCGTTTGGTTCGATATACATATACATGTGTGTATCTATATTTCCTTATATCTTCTTATATCTGTATTTTTTCTCTAATATCCTACAACTTCAGCAAAACATGGGTCATTATTTTGTTAGCAGCGACACTAGGGGCTGCCTTCATGGGTGGATCTAACAAACCAGCAACCTGCTGGACATCCCTGTGCCACTCTTTTTGCTTTGCAAAGCAGCTGCTATGTCTGAATGTCACATCCAGGCTGCTGGCATGTCATGGCTTGGACGCTTATTGCTATGCGACTCTTGTAGAAAAGCTGCTCTATTACAGTGTAAGGCAACTGGCTTTGCAAGCAGGTTACTGTATACAAAACCACCAAAGACTTTCAAGAGGGGCCTGACAGTGTCTTCTTTAATCAGTAAATAGCCCTGGGACCTGTTACACGGGACTCTTTAGAAACAGTCTGAACTGCTCCTTCGTTAAATATAGTTGGAAGTGCCTCGTGTATCAAAAAGATGAAACATAAACACAGAAGCTCAGTATTACCAGCTTGCATGCGGTAAAATATACTTCTGTTCCTGAAATCAATTCGTGGCAGTATTGCATATAAATATCAGTCCCTTTCTGAGACTTCCCCTGGTTGCCTCAAGCCTGAATTGGATGGCTTTCTAGTGGTGGTGACCACTAATAGTGGCTTTAAACAGCAAACGAATTGACCAAGAGTAACCAAGAACCGCCTGGTTATGAAGGACAGACTGCGTTCACTCTTTCCCAGGGGAGATGGGCACAGCAGAGGGGTGCTAGCGAGGAGGCTCACCTGGTCTGCAGCACCTGGAGCAGCACGCTCTTATTTGAGGGTGCTGTTCAGCTCCTTTCAGGAGAACTGAAATCCCTGATTTCACAAAGCACCCGTGCTGATGTGCATTGTAAAGAAGCAGTTGATAATGCTTTTATGGCAGTGAGGAAATGAGTTAGGCTGTAATTAGCATCCTCTCTTTTCCCTTACAAGTCCGGAGAGAATGCCGTAGTTATTTCTGTGTTTAGCCGGTTCTGCTTTATTGGTTTTAATTCAGTATGAAACAGTAGATTATACCTCCCAAGAGGAAAGCGCCATGTAAATGGGCTTTTGTGCGTGTTGAGAGTGCTACAAGTGACAAGAAACTAACTCCTTAATCTCAGTAGGACGAGCTGCTTTGATGTTCTCAGATGCTGGTCTAATTTTCATGTTCACAACTATGGGATTTCTAAAGACAACATTTTAGTTTATCTGAGAATATGCACCATCCTTAAGACCAGGAGATCGGTGGAGTGAATGTATATTGCTTCAGGGCTTTCTCTTTTGGATTTCATGCACTGTACTAAAATCTATCTTGGCAGTTAACAGAGGGATAGTCTCTAAAAACCTTCCCTAGCTTCAGTAGGAAACATGGCATTGCTGACAGTGATAGGAAGGCCCTACCAGAAGATGCAGCTTTGATCCAGCTTCAGAGTCAGCCCCGCTTTGAGCAGGGGCTTGGGCTGGCTGACCTCCAGAAGCCCCTTGCAACCTGGAGCTCTCTGCAGTGGACTCAATGACACAAGGCTAACATTGCAAAATAGCAGGGGCAAAAAGCCAGACTCGTGAATGGGCTTTAAATCTCTGTGAATAAACACAAGCAGCAAGTCTGTTTAAAAACTGTAGTGGTTTTTTGCTGGGGGAAGAGTTGGGAAGGGATCACAAGCGCTTTGGCCACAAACGTGACAGCTGGCGTGGTGTATCTCAGCTGTGCTCTCCTTCCCAGCCCCCAAAGTGCTTGATCTATTTGCAAAGAGAGGGAAAGGAGAAGGAGGCGTGCTAAACTAAGATCCAGTAAAGACCAGTGCGCTAACATTTGGATAAAAACGTGCTTTATCTTGACGTTTTGTACAAAAAGCCTGAATTCCCTATAGAAAGTTCCCTGTTCCTGAACTTCTCTTTAGGGTGAGATCTCAGCAGACAGGATCCACTTTCTACTTCCCTCAGTTAGTGAAAACCCCCACTGGCCTTTTTTTTTGCCAGACTACTTCAAGTTGTAGGAACAGGAAATGCTGGAGATTTCAAATAATTACTGCTTTATTTTTATATTTATCTCTTGGCCTTAAAGGCAAAGTTTTAAGGACTTCTGTTCTCTTATACCAGCAAATGAAGATTTTCAATAGTAAACCGGAAGGGTGTCCACATCTGAATCTTCTTGCTTTGTTATGAAAGAGAAGAATCTTCCTCCAGCTTTGGGAGGCGACACCAAGAGCATTCGTGGAGCTGGGGGTATTTTAAGGCATGGGTGAGGAAGCACGTTCATCAAAAGGTGCAGTTCAAAAAAAGGAAACGGGAAAGACCTGAGGGAGATGGAGGCCGTGAGAGAGATGTAAGGAATCGGGCGATACTGTTCAGGCTGGAGAAACTTCTTCAGAGTGCTCCGTCTGCGTCCCCAGCGTCTGACCCCTGTGTCGCCAGAGGAGGAAAAGACATGTTGAAAAAGCAGAGTTTGAGCCAAACTGTAGCAGAGGTGAGCTAGCAAGTACCGGAAACTGAATCTCAAACCCGAGAATGAGCTACAGCGTGTTGTCTCCTGCCGAGCTGGTGTGTGATCTGTCCACACGAGGATATTGTGGGTTTCTGACATGGGTGGCAGCTTAGACAGGACTGAGGTGCTTCTTTTGAACTCTTGTTTTTATTTGAGCTGTCTCTTAAATGATACCTTGGATGGGCAAGTCAACCGGCAAAACAATTTTATCTTAGTGTTGCGAGTGAATTGGCTGTAGTTTTGTTGAACCCCAGTAAGCCGAACATGCAGAAATGAGTGTAAACTACAAGGGTGGCAGTGTGTGCCAAACAGAAATAGCACGTCTTCTGGCAAAGCCAGGAGTATGTAGAAGACTTCCTAATTGGATGAATGCGGTATTCATCTGGAAACGTTCAACCTGGCTCTATCATCTGAGTCAATGTTTTGCATATAGCTGTAGAAAAATACCGATTTTATTTCTGTCTCATGTTCTCCCCTGCTTACGTCTTTCCTAGTGTAACTGAATAGCTACGGAAGGGCTCTATTTCTTTCTCATTCTCCTCTGTGTGTGTGTGTCTATATATACCCTGTGACGTTGCAGGAGTGTTTGCTTTGGAAGAAATTGATCCATCTGAGCCAAACTGAAACCAAACGTGCAAGATAAAAGCATTCCTTTTTTCTTCTCCTCCTCTTAGAGAGAAGGGGGGCCCGAAGAGTCACAGAAGATTATCGCCTGGAAAGGACAGTAAGCCTGCGAAGGTAAATGGCCTCTCTCTGTTTAACTAATTAAGAAACCCCCCCATGAAACTGAACTTAAGGGATTGCATAGGGGGCTATTCCATTTTTTTTATTGTGCTCAGTATAAATCAAAATTATTAATTTAGGTGAAAACTCTATCACTGTATAGACTGAGAGTAGGTCGTAGGGAATTTCACAAAACTAGACAGTTCATGTCTGGTTTAGGTACAAGTATTTTGGTATGTCTTAAGCTGCATTTGCTCCCAATATACTTGTGAGCTGCAGAAGAAAGAAACTCATGCATCATGTCCCAAGATTTTGTAAACTCACTATGTGAAGCTAAATGTCTAAATGAATGTTTAGGTGCTACGTTTTTGCAGAAGTGCAGGTCACCAAGCATCTCCGTCTCTAGCAGTAATATATAAGTGGACAGGGCAAGAAAGTGAGTCCATCTCTCTGGAAGGCCCAAACACGTACCTTTACTCTTTTTTTACTGTGTTAGATATTATAAACTCATTATAGAATTACTTTTTTTGTGAACTGTAATTGTAGGGCTAAAAGCTTTGAAAGTGACTTTGTTCAGACAAGGCGTAGCTAGTTTAACAGTCAGCGGAAGGGCTGCGGAAATCTTGTTCTGGAATAGGGCTCCCTGGCGTCGGTAGGGAAAAGACTGATCTTTTCTTATTTAGGAAATCTTGCTGTGCAACACGATAATATCCAAGTAATGCCATCCTTTGAGAGTCGTTAAGAAAGATCCCTACCAAAAAATGTGCGTTTCCTATGACTCCAATTTCCGAGAGCAAGGGAAGGATGGCAGTGTCCAAAATTGTATATATAAATCTACCTGCCCAGTCTGCACGCAATCAGCTCCAGTATTTCTGTGCTTGGATAATCCACCTGGGAATAATTGAGAGGCTACAGTTTATCAAGGAGAAAGATTCCCCTCTTCCCTATTTTGATCGTATGGAACTTTCAAGATCAGTGTTGAGTGCAGAATGGCACAATGCTTTGCCCTGTGGAAATATATGTGATCTGGTAAATGTTCTGAAAAAACACCGGTAGTCTTTGCTTAGTGATTGGTGGTTTAAAAAAAAAAAAAGAAGCACAAGTGTGAACAGAATAAATGCCAGCTGAAATATATGTGACATTTGCCAGGTGAGGGGTTTTTGACCATGTTTGACCATGGCTTGATTTAGCAATTGCTGTTCTATGTATGCTATGGTGTAGTTATACTTAAGCTTTTTTTCGGTATTGAGAGAACTACTAGAGAAACTACTAGTAATGCTATATATAGACTACAGACATATTCTTGGTCATTAAAATTAATCATATCAGTAAGAAGTCAAAATATGTCTGCCACTTGAAGAGTATTTACTTGCAAATCAAATCTGTGCACATTCAACTTTCTAAAATACATGACTCCTGAGAAGTTGGTTTACATCAAACCTCAACGGGTGTGAATGGATACCACATTTAAGCAGAACTCAAGATTTGCTGAAAAATACAGGCTCCTGCTTCTGCCCGGGGTGCACAATACCTCTGTGGTCAAAGCTGATGAGACTTTACTTCAATGGGAGCAGGATGAAGTTCTTTAAGGTCCCTGTTGAGGTTGGTGCTAAGCGTTGTAGTCAAAGGGACAAATTCTGGTGCTTATAGCGAAGTGTACATTTAAGAATTATCATGAATTGGGATGTCAGTGAATGCTGAATTCTTTGGGGGATACTTATGCTAGGAAGCAGAGTTTTAATGGTCTTGGTGGATGGTAATTTTTAATGCTCAGACAGAACTGATGCTTGCTTTTCCTGTAGGAATAAATTGGACTAGAGGAAATGACTGCCCTATCTGTGAGTGTGTTCACCAGAGGGAAAACTAACTAATAAAGTTTCCATTAGGGTGAAAACTAAATAGGAGCAACCACAGGTAACAAGGATAGTTGGTTTAGGAATCAGTGTGGTATTAATGAGTGCCTTCCCCATAGTTTTAACAAGCGTTAAGCAACCAGACTGGAATAGAAGAAGTGCTGATGTTTTATCGTTTTTGATGTGGTCTCTAATATTTTCCATGTCTGTAGGTCGCCACGTTTTGCTTCCTGTGATTATATCCTTTGCTTCTGCAGCAAAAGTAATGCTTCCTGCAGGAAGCGTTATACACTTACCTTGTAAGAAAGCCAACCTCCTGGGTCAGGAGCCCAAAGGCTGTGCTGAATAGCAGGCGCTTTGATCTTTGTCCTTTCTTGTTTCTCGTGTGCATCTTGCTTATAATGGCCAAGGTTATAAAAACAAGATCTAACAGGCCAGCACAAAAGTAGGAACTGGGACCTCTTTTTATCTCACTTTGGTCATTGATAGAAACATAAGAACAGTCAGATTGGGTTATACCAAAAAGAAAAAAGAAAAAAAAGACTGTGTCATGCCCGTGGTAGCATTGCTGTATGTTTGCTCTTTTTGGGGGAGGAGCGTAGATAAAGGGGCATATAAACATACTTCCCCAATCAGCTCTTCAAGCCTTTAGTGATTAACGGCTCGGACTTCCTGAGCATGAGACTTTCTTCTTTATTGGTCTGAATTCATCTGATCGCCCTTTGAACCCCGGTAAACCTTTGACATTTGCAATGTGCTATGGGAGGAAGTTGCATGAGGAGGATATGTATCATGAGTATGGGGTCACGCCGCTCGCCCAGCTGTAAAACGGCGATAACACTGGCCGCGCTGACACAGGATATTGAGGATGTAACGCCATGCGGTCTTAACAAAGAGCTTTTTATCGCTTCTGTTTTATTAGTGCCCTTGCCTTTGGGATGGAGGAAGTGGATATTTGCAGTCTTAATTTGCAGTATTCATCCGCAACGTGTTTATTGATGAGTCAAAGCATTGGATGGGCAGATATGTCTGAGTCGGTGCAGCTTAACCTTTAAGTGTTTGCCAGTACTTTCAGTCACCTAGGAAAAAGAGGGAGCGGGAGGCAGTGATTAATTAATAGCCGACTTGTGTTTCACCTTCAGAGTCTCCAAGTGAGGTACAAACCGTTCTTGGTTTGGTACCTGTGTGTACATTAATCCTATGAGAGAGAAGATGCTCGTTGCATGTCTGAACAGCGGGTGCAGGTTATATATTTGGGATAGTTAAACCTATGTATTCCGTCCTGGTGACGTGCCGCAAAAAATACATTGCAAATTAAGGAGTTGGATTTCTCTGATTTGTATTCTGTGTGACCTTTTTTGCATACAAATACGCAGGATGTAGAGAATGAATTGGTTCATCTTTGGCAGGAACAAGCCCCCTCCGAGCCCGAATGACCTGTTGTTGGCCCTTAACACAAAACACAATGACATGTTAACTCTTTATTTGCATCTTTTTTAAGCTGTTAATTTCGCTTGTACTGGAAAGTGTCGACTCCTTTTAGGCCTTTCAGGTTAATAAGCAGCTCGGATTCTCCTTTGAACAGCAAGAGATAGAGTCAATGGAGCATAAAGTTGGTATTTGCAGAATGGTGCATTGCTGCTGCAAAAGAATAGAGGAGATCTGAGGAAATATTCAAGTCTTTTGTGTCTCTGCCTCTCCTTTGCATAGAGGTCAGCATGAAGACTATTTCAAATCTCACTGTTTTAAAACAGGGATTGCTCAGCAGGCCTACAAGCAGGCAGTTCTGTGCTTTAATGAAGCGTCCTTTCAATACAAACTCCTTTATTTTCTGAAAGGAAATGCATTTGACTTGCAGTGCTCCGCAGAAGCACAAGCGTGGACCTTTTGGCTTCATTTGCCCACCTTTATGCATAATGACTTGCTGTATGTGGTCAGCTATATTTTAAATCAGTGAGGATATTTTCCTGAAAGCTTCTTTATTGCTCCTTGGATGGGCAGCAGAATCCGACATTGATCATTACAACAGTGTTGTAGCAAGATTTAGGGCAAATAACAATGAAACTCTCTCTTCTGTGCAAAAAGCAACAGGGTTCCCAATCTGTGTGCATCATTGCAGTATTTGGCAAGGAAACCGTCTGTTGCCTGCCTATAAACAGAGGCCTTTGAGCTGAAATTTCGTTTTTTAGGAAGAAGTATAACAAAAGGGACATTCTTACAATGTAACTTCTTTACCTAGAGGGTTTTGACACACTTGAGTAAAGAGTCTTCTCAGAGAAAAAGCTAAGTGGGTAAAGAAGAGAAGGGGCACTTCAGAAGCTGAGGATGCTCTACCTGGACACAGGCTGAAGTCGCGTGTGAATAAGTCCTTGCAGTGTGAAAAACATTCCCATGGGTGAGATGATGAGTCGAAAAGGTTGTTTTGTTTAATGTCTCTTTTAATGTAAGCTTCACTTTTTCTGGATTAAAATGTGACCACAGCAATCATAAATACCTGTTTTGAACTGAGTATCTCAGTGCACATCTCATTTTTGAAAGTGAATTGTAATAATGTGGTGCTCTACCCCTTTTTTTCTTTACTCTCCTCTCTAAAGAAGTGCTGGGAGTTGCATTCCACGGTGGAATTTGAGCTTCTAATAGCAGAGCCACCACTGAGAAAATCAATGCGTTGAACTGATGATCTAAAAAGAAACTGCAATGTTTAACTAGAAACAGCAGAAGGATGTACACACCCTGCAGCCGAGGGAAATATGTGTGACAAGCAAATTGACCGGTTTTGCGCATAAAGATGATTGCAGTTAGATGAAAGCTCTTGAGATTTAAGCTGTTTACCTGGCTGGGGCAACGCAAACGGTGTAGTTCTTCATCTACAGTGAAAGATCTGGTGTTGTGGAGGCCCTCCGCGATGGGCAGAGATCCCACTGGTACTTCTGCCATCCTCTTCGCAGCTTTCAGACGCAGCTAGCACACACCAATGAGCTGGTGTTTGATTCCTCAGAGCTGTTGCAATTTAGTGGAGTCCCGTGACTGCATGCAGGCTCAGATAAAGAAGGGGAGTGAACTGGGAGCTGCCCAGGACAGATCCTGGAGCCAAACAAAGCATCGAGAGGTTGCAAAACCAACGTGAGGTCAAAGTACAAACACATGTTCAAATATGACAACACAGCAAATTTCTTAATTCACTTCTGAAGGAGGAACAGGGGGAGTTTTTCATCTCGATTTCCAGAAGATACCTGTTTGCTAGTAGGCTGAAAATCATCATCTTAGCTAGAGATTTAAAATACACATTCCCTCTAGCACACACGTTCAAGGAAGCGATGCTCTAATAACCCTTTTTTTTTCTTTTTTTTTTCTTGGAAGAGTTTTGCTCAGGTGATTTGGTTAAACTTAGAAGCGAGATAGGCTTTTTATAGGAAAAGAAAGAAAAGTGTGGTTTCCTCCGGACATTACTCCATGAGTCATACATTGTATGACACAGCATTCCTCTCTGGAAACTTAATTGCTAGAGCTGAAGAGTGTTTCACAGTATTCCAGCAACCTTAAGGTAATTTTAGTGAAACTTCTTCAGTTTCAAAAGCAACTGTCCACTCCTAACTCTTTTGCAAAGAAGGAGTTGTAATGGCTCTTAATGCTATAATGTAGGTGAACTATATTTCAGGGTTTTTCCCTTTAAGCCGCTCTATAGGAACAATCAGAGATTTATCTTTCTGTCCACTGCACTTTTTTTTTTTTTTTTAAACTAATGGCTTATTTAAGATCGTATTATATTGAAAAGAAGCATAAACCCCAAATCTGGAAAGACAGTGCAGATCAGTGATAACAGAACAGCTTTATTTCGGAGATGAGAGATTTTTTACATCATTAATAAAAAAAAAAAAGCTTCATTTATGGATCATAAAGCAAATATGCTGAAAGGTCTCTAATCAAAACTTAAGGATGTCCTCAATTTTTTATTTTCTTTACGACGGAATTGCAGCTTAGGAGAAGTGGTTTAAAAAGCAGCTTGGAGCTGGAAGAAGCAATAAGCTTGAGGACATGGGATTTGTTGCCTTCACAGCATCTCTGGATGTGTGTAAGTCTGCAGATTGCACGGTGAATTTACTGTAAACTAGATAACTTGTTTGGGGGGGAGGATGTTAAAAAGTTGAAACCACAACAATAAATAGCAATTTGGAAGTGGTTATGCAACTTATTGTGATTTTAACTGCTAAGTGGAATAGAGGGTTTGATGCTTTTCAAGCAGAATTAAGTGCGGTGGTTAATGCTTCCTTTCAAATGAGCAGTCACATTGGAGTTGAGATCAAATAGCCTCACTCTGAAGGGAATGGGCTATTTATTTCAAATCTTTTAAAAAGTTATCCTTGAGCTGTTGATGAACGTAGTGTTTTAAAGTATTTTCAAGCAAACAGAGATCTGATTAGCCTTTTTATAGTTCTGTAGTGCATTTATTTTGATATGTTATTGGCCAGAATCAGATGATCTGAAGGGGGAAAACAAAAAAACGACAGAAAACAAACAAACCTTAAAACGTTCTTGGGATACTTTCTCAATGGGATATGTTTTTTGACTGGCATGTGGTTAATGCATGGATTTATATCGCTCACGTATATCCAGTCTGGTAGAAACGAAGGTGTTGATCCTCTAAATAAGCAATGGGTCTTTGAACTCTTATGCTCTTTTGCCTTGTGGTGATACTTGTCCTCGGTAGCCAGCAACCAAGCCAGCACACTTACCTCTGTGCTAAGCCCTGTACAAACAATTCCTCGAAAAGCAAGACTATAGCTTTTTTATTAAAGCTGTACTTTGAAAGAAGTGCCATTTGGTAATTTAAGGGGAGAGGAGTGCATTGCTTAAAATCACCACTTTTCTATTTCATGACATGTTTCTTGCTCCTTAGCAGCAGAGAAGATAAAGCTACTTTGTCTGTACTATTTACTTTTTTAATTTTATTTTTACTTGTCGCTTCTTATGTGAGTCGGGCATCCCAGGCTTTCCTTCCTCTTTTAACATGAAAATATTTTCGTATAGTTCAGCTTTTTGTTTCTTTTCTGCAGCTCTGTTGGAAGTAGTGTAGTGGCATATGAATGCAATACCTCCCTAAGAGCTGTCGTGGCTGAAAATTCCATATATTTCCTGTTGTGCTGCTTAATGGAACCCAAAACTTTGTGCAGTGATGACCAAAAAGTTAATACTGGGTTGATGTTTTCCTTCGTCTGTGTTGTGGTGCTTGGGCCTCGGAGCTGAGTTAGCTCAGTGATGTGGAGATGGGTTGTGTTCTTAGGCGCACTAGACCTTCTTCCTACCTTCAGTGCTGGATTTCATCTGGCAGTATGTCTTTTCTTTATTGATGTAGAAGGAAAAAAGTGATGCGGCTAATATAATTTAGTTCCTCTGACATTTGTTTTTAACATTTAGGCAGATTTAAGCTGTCAAGGCAAGTAAGACCTTTCCCCAGCGAGGCTTCTGGAAGGATGTTCTCGAGCCAGTGTATGCGCTGTTTGAATTAAATTCACAAGGAAGCGTTTGTGCTGAAGCTAGGTGGTGGCTGTTTGTTTGTAGAGCTAGCAAGTGACCTGAAATTTAGTGTCCTGTCACATAGCTCATATCCTGATTAAGAAAGAAGTAGCTAGGCTCAGCCATCGTCTCTCCTCTTTAGGCGTTTTTATGGTAATTGTCGTGCTCGTACTCGAGCACAGTGTGGGAAGGTAGAGATGAAGCAGAGCAACAGCAATTTAACCAAAATCAGTGCTCCCAGATACTCAGCCCTATGGAAAGAAAATGATGTAACCACTACTCGCTCTCTTCTAACTCTTTGCCTAAATATGTCCTGGCTGAGGTGTGTCCAAAAAAACCCCTTGCAAATACTCTGGGAAAATTCATTAAGTGTATTTCTCTTTATTTGTTTAAGGCTGTATGTGGTATTTAGTTGTATCTGCCTGGACACACGCAGTATTTAAATGCATAATGATTAAACATGTCGAAAAGGTGTTTCCAAAGCTCACTTTTAAATTACCTGTAATACTAGTCGAACTGTCCTCTCTTCTCCCTTCTCGCCCCACCTCACTCATGGGAAAACAGGGTTGTCTTTGTTACTGCCTTGAGGTCATTGAATCCATCATGGATCACTGGGAAAAGGAGTTGCAAAGATAAGATCTACTGGAGCAATAAAGAGCATTTTTGTCAAATATGAAGACATGTGAATGTCAGAGGTGAATTAATAAGTTGGCCACTGTCCTCACCAACCACATTCTGCTATCCCATTAGATGCATATTGGCTGAAAGTAGACACGGGTGACATCTGTGTAGTGAGGAATTCATGGCCTGTGGTGTGTCCTGTAATTAATCCTCTAATTCCTCATCTTTATGCTTAATGGGCAGAACTGACAGAATTGGTATCGACAGAACGGCATCTAAGAAATTCTTTAGGTAATGAATAATTACCAGTTCTACTCCAGAATCTCCTCAAGAAAGCAGGACAAGATTTGGCAAATGGATCTTTCAAGTGTTTTGGAGGTAATTTAATCAAAGACAGCTGAAAGAAGGAAAAAAAAAAAAAAGAGCGAGCTTGCCAGTGGCTCACTGTTGATCCACACTTTTAGTCTGTCTTCAGACTTAAAATAAAATTAACCGAGTTGGACATGACTCTTTGGCCTGCTGAAGATACAGCCTCACTGTTAAAAACCTTTCTAAAAAGAAGTATGAAAAATGAGATCTGATAGTTAGTTCACTTGAGCCAGGGTCTGCCAGCTCCCATATTAAAGGTGATCTGCAAGAAAAGAGGAGTGAACTTGCACTTTTTCTTTAATTCTTAAGAGCAAAACTATTTGAGAAAGGGTGGGAAAGAATAATGTTTTTACAACTTCCGTGTTAAAATCTCACTGGGATTTTTTTAAGGACCATTTAAATGTAATGATTTTTTTGTTGATTTTTAAAACAAAACAAAAGACTTTATTTTATTAATTCAAAGCATGGGAATTGGCCGGGCTCACTAAGACATTAAGATACTCGCTCTGTTCTCCTTGAATTGGCACTTGCAGAAGTACTATTTGACGTTCAGCATCCTTCATCAGAACCAGGAAGAGATATGATATTCCTGAAAATTAACTGAAGAAGCAAGAATGAAAAATTGGAAAGCAGTCACACTGACACTGCCTTTATTACATTACAAAGCAGCTGAAGGCCACATGTGAGAATTTCTCCCCCCAAAGCTGGGAATCTGGCTGGGAAAAGCTGGGAAATCCAGCCCCAGCTCACAGCAGGGCCAATGTTGCAGCTACAGCAGGTTGCTCAGGGTTGTGTCCAGGTGCGTCTGGGCAATCCCCAAGGATGGAGATCCCCCACTGCTTGCAGTACAGACTTGCCCCAGGTTGGCACTGCACACACACGGAAGGACTGTTTCTTTAGGGCTAACTGGGATTTTCCATGTTGCAGCTTGTGGCAAGGGCTCCGGTGCTAAGCACAGTCCATCCCCGTTGTCTCTGTAACCCCTTTGGGCAGTGGAAGATGCAGTTGGATCCCCCTTTGTCGTCTTGTCTCTGGGCTGAACCAGCCCAGCTCCTGCAGCCTCTCCTCGTATGCCCTGGCCTCCAGCCCCACCATCACCGTGGCCCTACACTGGCCTTGCTCCAGTTTGCAAACATCTCTCTTACTGTTAGGACCCCAAACTGGACACAGTGTCTACATGTGGCGGGTAGGGGGAAAAAATTACTTCCCTTGACCTGCTGGTTACACTCCAGCTAATGCAGCCGAGGATGTGGTTTGATCTAGTTATTGACTTACGGCCAACTTGTTCCCCAGGACCCCCCTGGTCCTTTTCTACAGAGCTCCTTGCCAGCAAGTCAGTCGTGTTACATCGTTACAGAGTAACATGGTAAGCTTAAAAACTTTCAGAATCTATGAGTTATTCTTAATGCCTTCTCTCGGCCTCTCTCCTTCCAAATATTTGAAGGTTAGTGACAAACCTATGGACTCTTTTGGCCTCCTTACTTTGTGGAGGAGCAGATCATAAACACATTATAGCATTTGATACCTGGCTATCTGGCTGTCTACAGATCTGTCAGGAGCAAGGATTGGTGGGCCATGCCAGAGGCATATATCTATGAAAAATACTACTCTTACTAAAAAATATTACTCTCCAGTATGACAACGTTAGTATGAAGGGATTTCCGGATGCAGCTTCTGAAAGTACTTCTACTCTGTAGTTCTTCAATGTGGTTCTGCAGATTCCTAGGTATTACTGGCAACAAGCGCTGTCTCTGGGATTGAGTTCAAAAAACCTGATGGTGCTTTTAGTTAATGCTGCTGTCTATTTTTTTTCCACATTATTTCATCCATGAAGTGAAAGCAGGCCACTTAATATGGCTCTGAATTCACTTCTGGACAATATCCCTTAGCTTACAGCTGCCAGAAGGTTGTGCACACTCTGCTCTCACGTAAGTCTGGATGGACATGGAGAACATTCTGCCAGTGCTGTTGCTCCCCTCGGTGTCTCCAAGCTGTGGCCTTGGTCTGCTCTGTATTGCATTTTGCACTGACTTATATGGAGGTGACAAGTCAGACAAAGTCATGTACCAAAAGGGGAGGGGATTTTACCAGAATCAGAGTCAATTTTGCATGTTGAATATATGAATATCAGTATGTATCTTCTGAAATCGTAGCGTTGGGGTTCCCTTCCTTGTTAAAGAAGAGCTCCTTTCCTGCCCCTAACACACCGAGCAGCTCTGAGCTGGATCTCACCGCCTTCCTGCAGTGAGCTGGCCAGTAGACATCCTTCAGTCCCCCTCTCGTGCTCGTCAGGGAAGCTCCACGCCTTCCTCTGCTGTTCAGCTTTTCCACTCCATTTTTATTGGCAGGATGTCATTAATGCGATAGTAATGTACATATTTATGTGTTTAGGAGAGGCCAGCTCATCCAGGGCTATATGTATCTAGTCCCTGGTGTGTTGTCCGGGATGAAGGTTAGGGAGGACAACGGTCTTAGAAACTTGCTGCTGGTTGCAGCCGTTTGACTCGCCTGGCACCCTGTGGGCTATGAAGGCAATCAAGTAAACTCGTGCTGGGGCTTTGCAACCAAAAACTTCATTATTGTTTTTGTTTGTTTGTTTTTATGTGGTGAAATATGAGCACTTTTTTTTAAAGGCAGAATTTAAGCCCTGATACCCGTATATTGAAAAATGAATCCTTCCTCTCAGCACTAACTCTTCCATTTCGTAGCATAGCGCTTTCTCCGTTCTTTCAAAAGCGATAGCAACGTGAGGCTTTCCTTTAGGTTATTGGACTAAATGCCAAAGAATCGCTAGTCTTGAATTTTGCTACTATAAAACATATATATATATATATATATATTTTTACATGTATCAATTTTTATTTTGCTGTTAAAAACCGGAGCAAGCTTGAAAGGTCCCCCCCCCACTGTAGGAAACGGTGGCAAACCTCAAACCTCCCGGACAGTTGACAGCTCCGTGTTGTATTCCTGTCTGGGGGGGGGGGGGGGGGGGGCTGCGCGTGGTAGGACCTTCCCCTGCAGATCTCAAAACTGTTTATTTTAAAAAAGAAAAAAAAAAGGGAAAAAAAGCCCTGCTTGGGCTGACTCGTGGCGCACCACGGTGAGCACCCGCGGCCGCTCGGGGGACGTGCGGCGGCCCTCCCCGGCCTTCGCGCTCTCTCGTTGCACCCGGGGAAGTCGCAGGCCCCCCCTCCAGCTGAACTGGCTTTCCCGGTCTCTCTCTCTCCTCCTCCTCCTCCTCCTCCTCCTCCTCCTCCTCCTCCTTCTCCTCCTCGCGGCGGCTGACGTACTCGGCGGGTGGCGAGGTGAGCAAACGCAGCTGGGGAAGACGCGGCCGGTGAGCGGCAGCGGCGGCGGCTCGGTCGCGCATCGCGCCCCACTAACCTTTCGGCGGGTTGTTTTTTGGAGCTTCCCGAGAGGGTGAAACTCCTCTTCTGGGCTCAAAAAGAGCGGAAAAAGGGACCGTCAGCAAGCCGGGCTCCGGCGCTGATAGCCCGGAGGAAGTTGAAAGGCAACTTTTAATTTGAAGGAAGTTGGGCTGCGACGCGGGCGAACAGCTCGGGCTCCAAAAGCCACCTCGAGCTGGTTAAAGGCCTCGTCCCCATCTCGCCCTTTTCTTGCCTTAAGTGTCACGTCTGGCTTGCGGGCAACAACCGAAAGGATTAAACAGTCGGCTGCTAATACCTGCCGCCTGACTTTTCACGAGCGAGGAGCTCTCGGGGTCTGGAGGACGCTGTTTCGGTTAAAAAGCGTGTTTAGATTTGGGCCAAGGGCCAGCGTCTGTGTGCTGGAAGGGACCGGAACACAATGAGATCTAAAATGCGATTTTTTTTTTTCCTGCTTTGGGCTATGTTATTTATTTTTTTTTTTTTAAGGCAGCGCTCAAACTTGTGGTTAGCCACCAAATAAAAGCCAGCTAGGCTGCCAGCGATAGGAAACTGCAGTCATCGCTCGTGTGAAAACGCAGGAGCAGGGAAGCAGCGCTGTAGTTTTAGGCTCTTTTCCTGTGATTTTTTAGCGGCTGGAAAGAGGGCGAGCCAGCTCCGTGCGACGGCGGCGCGCTCCGGACGCCGCCGTGTCAACTGCCTCGCAAAACCCCTGGATCCTTCGGTTGTAAAGGAAGGAGGCGCTGGTTGCACGGGCAAGCGGCGAGTCACGGGGCTTTGCTCTGGGAAACCACAGAAATCCCCTCAGTGAGCCGAATAACCTTTGGAAGCAGGAATATAACTTCATCCCTAAGCTGGGTCTTAAACAGATACACAGCCGAGCCTTTCCAGGGCCTGTATGGGATCCTGTTTGTGTGGTTTCGGACATGATCGCTTTTCCTTCTCATCTTACACCTCTTTTTGAACTTAATACTTCCATCTGTAAGCTTTCTATTAGATTTATAGTGATGAATTTAACTAAAATGTCACTAGACTTTTGCATAAAAACAAAAAAACAGTGCCTGGAGTGGTTGGTTTTGTGTGCGTGTGTGTGTATATATATATAGTATATAATTAAAATGTGTGTGTGTGTATATAATACTTGTGTATATATTTTTACCAGGATGGGGAGAGCAAGCTTTGATGGAAAAAAAGAGGGTTTTTTTCCTTCTTCTTCTTCTTTTTTAATTTTAAGTTCCTTCAGGTAAAAGCTGATACCGTGCCTACCTCATTTGTCAATCGATTTGCTTAAGCAGACTGAGAAAGGGAGGCGGATCATAACAAAACAAGTCTCTATCAAACAGCTGCTTACAGGCATTACCGGATAAATCATTAACGCAAGGTCCTGGTGCTTGTAAAGGCTGTTCAGGAGAAGTCTCTCCCCTGAAACTGCCTTTTTTTTTCCGGGAGGTAAGGAGCAAAGTTATTTACAGATTTCTCTTTAGCGGGTGGGTGTTTGCTGCTGGCGTGGCTTTTCGTGCTGGTCGATAAAGTAATGTAGTCCAGTGGATTTAAGCTGAAGAGAAACCTCCTCCCCTCTTGCCATGAGCAAAGAATAAAGCACCTCCTAAGAGAGTGTCTCCAGGATTAGGGGACAAGGAAGAGGAGGGGGAACTACAGTGTGCCAGACTTCTCCGGGTTGGATTAGCTCATGCGTTGCCTATCATGCTGGAGGAGCAGCAGGTGGGTAATGCTTTTATTACCCATGAGCAAAAAAAGTTTGCTCTAAAGCTGTGCGGTTATGGTGGAGGGGGGTTGGAAATCGGTGTTTCTGGCCCCGTTTGTTGAACTGACTTGAGGCCAAGCAAGGTTTTGAAAAAAACGCAAGCTGAGATGCGTGGGTTATCCGCAATCAGATAAGGCCGACGTGCTGTTCTGGGCTGTTGCTGTTGGGTGTAGTAAGGAACAGGTTCTTACAGCTAGCTGGCTGAGCTGTGTTGGAAAGGGGTGGTTGTACTGTAAGGTAGACACCCTTGGCAACAGGAGTTGCGTAGTAATTGATAAATCTCATCAGCTGCCTGTAAATACTGTCACTCGTTCATGAAGCTTGATTTTAAATGTATTTACGTTGTTATCAGAGGCTTTGTTTTCTGGAATCCGGTTGGACTGTGAGTCCAACTTGTTAGTTTGGGCCGTAAAAATCTGCTGTGCGTGTTGCCATGCTTAAATCCGCCCCAGAGTTTGTCCGACTTCTGTTTCTGGAGGCCTTTAGGGAACTGATTTCTCTGATGCCTTTGATGCTTCTCATCTGTAGAGTCCTGCCTGCGTATTCTTTAAAATTCATTCATCGCATTTGCAATGAGCTTACCTTGTCCAAGTAATCTGCAGTGTAGAAAGTATTTAGAAGGCATGTAAAAATACTTTATACGGAGAATGGCAAAAGTTGCTTCATTTCTGATGTTCACATCAGTTGTTTAAACGACAGAAAAAGGGCCTAGATCAAGGACTTAAGCTATCCAGTTGCCCAAGTCCAGGAGCATGGCTCTGAATGTCCAGCTAAACTCTAAGACTCACCAAATCAGCAAGTCAATTCAATTAAAAATAAATAAAGCCTCAAAAACTTGCTTCATACTGTTGCACATGGCTAGACACCTTGCACAGCCCGTGCTCTGGGTCCTATGTTTTCTTCAGCCTGCGAAGATTCAAACTGCTCTTGCTGCTCAAGAAAGTGCATGTTACGTCTAATATCAAGTGCATCGGCCACTGCTCGGTGACGGGACTGGATTCGAGCCTTTCCCCGAAAGATGTGGGTTCTAGCAGTTTATGTCAAAGGAGATCTCCGAATCGATGGTGTCTGAGGGAGCACTCTCAACTGCTCTATCAAACAGTAACCTTGCTTCACAGAAGAAAGGAATGGTCCCCCCGCTTCAAGTTAGCCCATGGCTGTAGGTGGGACCTGCAGCCCTACGCACCACTTCTCTTATGAGTGATTCTCCCATGGGTTAGCATGAACAGGTTCCTTCTTAGCCTGCTGTGGGCCAACTTCGAACTCAAGGCTGTGGGTCCCCATGCGAGTTGCTTCCAGCCGGACTAAAGTCCTTTGATTCCCTCTTCCCCATGTGTTCGCCTGTTCCCCTGCGAACTGAATCTCTTGCACCTCTGAATTAAGAGCTGGGCTTCTCTCTTTTGCCATTTTAGGGACAGGAGGTGCTGACTGGGACTTCATCCTGTTTACGTGAGCCACAGCGGGAGGACAAGAGGACGGCAGTCCTTTTGATAACCAGGTAGCCACGTTTACAGTATTCAGTAAGAGCCGTCTCAGCCATGAGACATAGGGGACAGGAGGAAGGAAGGCAGCCTAGTTCCCCCTTATCTCTCTCGAGACGCGTGTTCGGGGCAGTGTTTGAGAGCCTATCTGCTGCCCCTTGTGTGCTTGCCGTGGGCCTGGAGATGACTTTTGCCAGGAAAATTGGTCCGATGGAGTTCTTGGTTGTCTCCAGCTGTTCTCTGCAGCTGTCTGCCCGACCAGAAATGGGGTGTGGGGGGAAATGACTCGAGTTAAAAATAGAAATAAAGATTAGGAAACTCGAGGTATGGTGTCAACATAGAGCTCAGCTGCTCTAACAACTCGTTGCTGCCACCGCAAGGGGAAGGACTCCCTTTGGCTTGTGTGACCGCGCAGTGAGCTGATTCAACGGAGAAGGTAGTTTTGCCCAACGCGCTCGGACAAGCCCACAAGAGGAGGTGGGGATATAAGCCAGGAAACAAGGAGTTCAGGGTGCCTCTGATAAAAGGACCGTTTAACTCTGCTTGAACAGGTAACCCAAGTCCAGGTGTGCCGGGGCTGGAGCTGAATGCAGGTTGGCAGCTCAGATGCTTTGCATTAGCGTCAGCTGTCCTGCAGGCTCGGCTCAGGTTTAAAATCAGAGCTATGCCACTTGTGCTGCTGCTTTAGTTGGAGCTAGCTAGTTCAGGTTAGTCAACCTAACTTAAAAAAAAACAAAAAAACAAAAAAACATGGTTGTTGTTGTTGTTTTTTAAGTGATTCTGCAACAAAATTATATTGGGAGAAAATATTCTCTTGAAACATCCCTCTTCTCTCAAGTGCTCTAAGGAGAAGGTTTACTTTGCTGTTCAGATTGTTCACATTCTCATAGTTTATGGCGAAGGTTTATATGGGTAGTTGAAAAAACACGTCAAAAGTACTGGGCCCTTAATTTACTAAGTATCTTGCTTGGTTATAATATACAGACGCCTTTAAATGCGTGAACTGTCAGAACGCTAGTCGTTAGGCTATCCAAGGGTAAATGTATCATGTGCCGTGTAAACTGCATACTTTCGAGGCATTGCTTTTAGGAAGTGGCTGTTATATAGTGTTTTGTCAGCAACTCTTCACTCTGTGTTTATCCCTAGTCCCTCTAATTATCATTAGTCCTTGTGAGTTTGCCTGAATAGATTCTTCTGTAGCCTTCCTTAAAAGGAGGCCAAAAGCCAGATAAAGAAATTGTAATTTTCTTTGTTGAACGGTTTGTTTTCTGATGCTTTTTTGTTTGTTTGGGGATTTTTTTTTTTCCTTTGTTAGTCTTAAAACAGCTTGATTTCTCAAGCTGCTCTTTGGTGCAGATGAGTTCCTGTTGTTATAGCACTTCCAGCCACCTTTCAATATCCAATTAAATGTCCTGTTAAGTGACAAACTAAGAAGAAAATAGTCAGGGGCAATTCCAGATATATTTGGGAAGCTGGTTCCTAAAAATCAGTAGATGTGCTGTACTCCCTATGCAGGACATAGAAGAAAAACAGCATTTAGTTCAAGACAACTAAATAATGTTTAGTTATGTAATATTTAGCTCAAAAAACCTGTAATGTAGCACTTTCCCTTGGCAGATGATTTGAAGACAAACATCATGTCTTTTGTTCAAGAGGCCTTTTACATGTGGCAGTAAATATAAGCTTATCTAGAATTAGGTGGAATTTTGTATCAAGTCAAATTTTGCCTCTTTGTTTGTGTATGCAAATTGATATTCCTCTGTGTTTAAAAGTAAATTTAAGAATTAAAGTTGTTTTTTCAGCCACCAGACAAGAATCCTGAAGACAAGCAGCTAGTTTTCTTACCAGTTAAGTTTTAAAATGCTTCAAGATGCACTCTCACTTGGTACAAGGCTTTTAACCAAGAGTAAAAGTGCTTTGGTTCCTTTGATATATATATATATAATAACATTTTCTTGTAAATTAAAAAGATCAGCTTTTTCTTACTGAACCTTTAGCAGCGAAGCAGATTTTTCATTTGTAAGAAAGAGGGTATTGTTATACTTAGTTAATGTTTAAAATAAAATGTAAAGTCTAAGTGAGTTGAACCCAGTTTACTTACGGTGAGGAAGCTGATGCTTTGGAATTGGTGGGTATTGAACATCCAGGATGAGGAAGGACTTGCTGGGAAGAAGACCAGCTTAGTTTCAGTTTAGCTTTGGTTTCAATTTCCTAGTCTTCCTAGTTTTCGGGGTTTTGTTTCCTTACTGATTCTGTTTCTGTGTTTTGAAATTCTCTTTTGAGCCCAATCGCGTGCTTTTCTTTGGGGACATTGGTTCTGAGCTAGTCGCGCCCTACCTAAATCCACAGCAAAATGCTGGCATTGTTCAGCCCTCTGCGGGTGTTTATATGTAGCACAAAAATAAAGATCAGACTTAAGCAAACTCAAGGAAATTTTATTTTGGATTAGTACTGTTAAACACTGAAACGATGAAGAGCAAGTATTGCAAATACAAAATGAGAAATGAAGGAAACCTTGCAGCTGTATTGGAGCAACTTTCTTTGTCTTCACCCTTCTCCTTGCCGTTCCATGAAACGTAAGCAGTTTGCTAGAGACCATATTTTAGAAGAATGAAAAAGCTCTTCTAGGCTGCTGGAATAATCCAGTAAAACACTTTGTCCCTGCTTTGATAAATAAACCTCTAGCATTAAATGATAAAAATCTCTTCCCCATACAATAAAATTTTAACTGTTTAGCAAAGGAACTATTTGCAAACTTTTTCCAAGGATGCAGTGGCCTAGTTTTTTCAGTTTGAGAAGGAAAGGAGGGAAAAGAGTTGATCCAATAATTCTGGGTTCCTTAAACTAAAAGCACGAGGTTACTGAATTAGATTTATATGGGAGAAAAGCACCACAGGCTTAGACTTTTGTTAATGTTTAATGTTCGGTCTTCACGGGAATAATTGAGCCATTAGCGCAGGAGTAATCCCCTCAGCAGAGTTTATTTTGAGTGATTACGGAGCCCGCCGCGGTTTTCATTTCAATGCAGCCTGCGCTAATTGTAGAACAGGGCCATAATTTATTTACAGTCCTCAAGATCCTTTCGGGTTGATTCTCCTCCTTTCAAAAAACCCTTGAAAGGGGAGCAAGGAGGAGAAGATTGGTGGGGTTCATTGAGAAACTTCGCGCTGGGCTGCAAACTGCAGTTGTCTAAAATACTCTGTTTTGTTTTGTTGTGCTTCGTTGTTTTTTTTTTTAGTGTTGTGATTTGGCACTGGCCTAGTTTTAGCAGCCTCCCCGTTTCGTTAGAAGTCAGTTGACCTTTAATCTGGAGCGTGCGCCGCTCGGTCGGGGAAGGTCTGACGTACGGAGCTGAAACGAGCTGCGGAGGGTGAGGGAAAAGGGGGAGGCAATAGGGAGTGGATGCTACCGCTGGTTAGATGAGAGAAAAACTAAAAAGAGCTAGAGAGGGGGGGGAAAAAACACCTGCAGTTGTTCTCTAGGTTTCAGCTTTGGATGAATACCATTTTTCTTCCTGATTTTTGTTAGGTTCCAGAGTAATCCAGTTCGTCTACAATAGCTGCAGTGGGGACCTGTTGAGCGTTACAGTCCTGTATGGTGGGAGAGAGTAGTAAAAAAGGTAATTGGGAAATATTTTGGAACGCATCCTAATTTAGAAGATTAAAGGCTCTTTCAAGAGTGTGGGGTTTTCAAGTAGATACACAGCTTAGCTTGCGTGGCTGAACTTCGATGTGCCAGCCACCACTGTTTCGAAAGCCACTACGCGCTGCTCTTTGAACCAAATTTTGCAAACGCAAGGAGGGAAACAAGTTGTGCATCGTAAACACGAGTACTACAATACTGTTCGTCAATCAGCTGCCTGGAATTATGAAATAAATAAATGAAAGAGAGAGAAGGATGACAGCAATTTGGGGCAAATCATCTGTATGTAGCTATTGCTCTTTTCCCCAGGAAAATTTGCCAAAATAATGCTTTCATGTAGACAGGACTAAGTGCTAACGCTTGAAAGAAAGATATTGTATTCCAGTTCGTGCGCGTGCCAAAGTATTGGAAAAGAGATGAAGCAGACCGGTTTCAATAGGACAACTGATGCCGCTTTCATCTCTTCAAGCAGCTTTGCAGAGGTATCTGATGGAAGGATTATTTCAGCCACTCTGGCTTAATTATCCGACTGGTGCATGTCCTGCCTCTCCCACAAAAGGTTTTATATTTGGTGGAGAGGTGGAATAAAATCAGCTGAAATTTAACTCGGGGCTTGATTCTGCCTTTTGCCCATCTGGACTGACTAAAGGAGGTAGGGAGCAAAAGGATTTTTGCAGTTTTTGGGCAGCGTGGAAGTGAACGCAGCTATAAATGCGACAGTCGTTAATATAAAACTTTGGTGCCTGCTAAATGTCCCTGAAGTGCGTGCCCTCCGTTAGGGGACATAAGTCCCATTTTAGTGAATTATTTATGCTGATTCTACAATAACAGGGCCTGTTGCTGATGAAAGTGTACACATTTTTATTTTACATCTCTGCCTGGCCTAAACGTTTTATCTAAAAAAGAAAAGAGTGCCAGAAAGATGGTTACTTGGCAAAACTTGTGGCCTCTGGGGAGGACAAGAAATCCCCGTGACCCAACCTAGACGGATGGGAACGTGATATACTTCTGGTCTGCTGTAGCCGCTACCTTTTTGTGGTCCAAAATTGGCAAACTCCCCTTGCGTCTTAATTCATACGGTGCCGTGCTTGGCAGCCTTGCATTTTTGCAAGGTGCATTTTGTGTTTAAGTGATGATGAGATAGGTTGCATTGTGTACGTACAGCCGCTGTGAGCGGACCGGTATGGTTGGTGTGCTTTTGTTGGCCTGTGCTCAATGGAAAATACTGAATTGTTCTTGGGCTGTTGCTCCAAAGTCTTCCACGGTGTGCAATTGTGCGCAGGTGTTTTGAAGAGGCAGCTCCGAAGTGCTGTGCTCCTGCTTCGGTGGTGAATTACCCTTTACTCTGCCCGCGGGATTGCTGCTGGGCTCTGCGCTCTTGTACCCCTGCGTGGTTTATAACTTAGCTGCCGAAGAATGATTCAGGCTAGCATAGGTTTTTCTCAGGATCAAATTAAATGAGGTCCTTATATTGCTTCATTAATGACATGGAATAAAACCTATACCAAAACTTTTTTTTTTCTTTTGATGGTGTTACGGTACCACTAAGGGTGATCTGCGTATTTCACCAGGATTTCTGCTGCAGTACTGTCACCCCCATCTCCATGAAATTTTTGTGAACATAGGTATTTTCAGACCAAATGAAGGTTCTGGAGTGCCTCAGGACAGATGATAATATACTTGCTTTTAAAAGCAGATTTCGTATGTCTTTACACTCTGCAAAACTTTACACTTTGCAAATGCAGCTCCACCCCCACAATACCCACCCAAAACAAACCAAAAAAACCACAAACATTACTGTGACTGTTTAATATCTTTTGGTATGAAAACTTTATGGTGCCTGATCTTATCACTTCCAAAATTAATAGGGTTTTTTTTCATTAGGTAAGTCCGATCAGCGTTTTAAAATGTCTGTACTGCTAGCATGAGAAATACTGACAGTGCCAGAGGACTACTTGTGAATTTTCAAGATCTTTCAAGATCTTTCTACATGGAAGAGCATTTTGTAAGATCCCTCATTTAAAATCCCTTATTTTATCAGGTCTGTAAGATCTGGTAGATGTTCTTCTCACACACTAGGCCTATCTCAAGGGAACAAGTCAGAGCGTGGTTCAAGGAGCAGTCCTGTAGAGCGAGCCCACCTGAACGAGGGATCGTTAGATGAAGTTACGACTCCGTCAGGCTGGCCCTAATTTACTTTGTCCTCTTAAGATGTTCTCCTGACTCATCTGCTTTAAAACAGTATATGGGTTTCTGCAGTACAGTAATGCCCTGACCGCTGCGCTGATCCTCTGTGTGTTAGAGCCATCACCGTAACTATTATTCCTTTATTTCGTTTGCTTACCCAGGGATGCAGCGGTGATGCTACATACTGCTGGACCTCTGGAGCGAATGCGGCTGATGATGATTTACCTAAGGGAAAGGCTCGTTCCCGGCGAACCTTTTATACCGCGGGTTGATTTATAGGAATATTGCTTTCTCCAACGCGGCTGCTGCTTCGTTATCGATGTTGCTCCTCGTCCTTTGGATCAAGCTGCCGAGCTTCTGCGGCCCTTTCCAACCATTCTCTGCTCCTCTCCCATTCCTACCTGGCGACTTCTTTTCCCTTCCTGCAAGCTGACAGACTGGCGGCTTCGCAGCCGTTGCTGCTTCTCTTTTTGAGCCGCGCCGCCTTGGCATTAGTGCCTTGCTAAGCTGGATTTTGCCCGGCTGCTTTTAGAAAGCCACGGCATCCGCGTGACCGTGGGTCTTAATCCTTCCTCCCCTGCCTCTCATCTCCTTCGCTGCATTTTATCTGGGTTTATGCTTCTGGGGATAAAAGAGTAGCTTCTCCGGATTTCTCCAGTTCTTTCTGCCGCTATAGCTATGCAAGTCTTGTCCTCTTTACTGTGCGTTTACCTACTAACGTGTAACAGGAGGTCCCTGAAGCCTAGCCTTGTTTTTGCAGGCAAACAGCTCCACGATCCTTTGGGAGTGACGGGCAGCCATTAATTGAGCAAATGGTTAATTCCCCTGTCTGTTGTCGCACAGCTGGGAAGGAACGCTGATTTTTATTTTTATTTTTTCCAAGGGTGGAAGCAGCTTTTTCGGTTTCTGAACCGACTGAAATTATTTTAGCAATTAGATTGGTTTGGCGAGAGCCCCGCAGAGAGGAAAAGACGCTGCACGGGGCCAGCCGCAGGCAGCTAGAGTTATTAGCTCGATAAAGTGCATATGCCGTGACGTAGGCTGTAGGCTTACGTTATTGTGGAAAAGACACTGTCCGGCGCTGCGTGACGAGCCGTTAACTCTTGCTTCTAAATATATATAACGAAGGGGATCGCACGGACTTTAGAGGGTTTTATCCTGCAGTTCCAAGCCGAAAGCTTGCCTTGCCTTTCTGCGGTTAGAAGCAAACATTTAGGCTTTTACTAGAGCCTGTACGCTCGTACATGCTAGCGGCTGTAAAAGCACGTGCTGGTTGTAGCAGACTGGATCCGGTCGCGTTATCTCCTCCTGCGGCGCGAGAGCAGTATCACATGAATTACCTTCTCGAGATAGGTATCTGCGTTAGGTATTTTTAATTATTTCTAGTTGTGGGGTGTGAACAAACAGCAGATTGAGCTCTGATACGCTTGGCTTTGAGATACTTTGCAACAGTTTTGTGGGCTTTTTTTTTTTTTTTAATTTGGTCATGTAAAATATTATAAATAGTGTTATTTAAGTGCTGTATTTTAGCATCGCTTAATTTCCAGGGAATGAATGCAAGCTAGTCGTGCTTACCCAGTACTTAGAGTTGCAATTCTCCCGTTTGACTGGCATGGCTTACTTTTTAAAAGGATTTGATTGAAGCACCCGAACGCTACCAGTTCAGCATGTGAATCGGTTACACCATCAGCACTATAGAAATAGAAAGCCACTCTGACATGTTTGGTGTGGCAGATAATGGAGTCCCAGCCTGCGGAAGAAAGGATGGCTGGGAAAAACCCTACGTGATGGACTTCTAACTGGAATTGCTGGATGGCTGCTGCATTTCTCCATAAAGACGTTAGGAAGAAGTGATAGAGCCACATTTCCTATACCTCGATGTGTCACTAGAGGAAGAAAAACAGCAAAAAGGAGAGGGGATCGGATGTGTGCAGGAAGAACTTTCTTCTGAGGCTTATTAAAGTGTTCATAATTTCCAGAACAGTTAGATAACAAGCTATGAGTCCTTTTATTACCCATCTTTATTTGTGAACATATTTGGTCGTAACTTTGAAAATAAGCTGAGAGAAATATTCCAAACACTAAGCGCATGCCACGCTTTGAACCCACCGTGCTGCTTGCAAATAATTCTGCATATGGCCTTGGAAATGGGTTTGCTGTTATCTAGTAGTACACAGAGTTGTCATCTCTGGCTGTGTGGAAGCATGTTTTTAATGTTCTTTTGTGTTCTGAAAATATCTGACATTTGAAAAATGTTGAAAGCCCTAGAAACGCTGGGAACGCTCGCTTGACACACTCGGGAGGAAGTTTGTGCATACCGTTTTTAGGGGGCTCAATGTTGAGTTGTCACTGGAAGCGAGATTTAAGCAGGATTTGGGGTATTACTGTATAATCACGGAAGGGATGGAAGTCATAACCTTGCGATAGTCTTCCTTGGATCAGGAGCAGTTGAGTATGGATAGTCGATGACGTTAAGATCTGGTGACCAAGACGGAGACAAAACTGCTCAGTGTGCAGGGGGGAAATATCTTGGAAAATAGGGACCCCTAAATCAGGGAATAGAGCCAGTCCGAGTTGCTGTCCCTTTCCAGCACTTTTTGCTTTCAGTGGAAGAGATGTTGGGATCACAGTGGGGAAGAGAGATGTTTTGTCTCTCCAGCAGCATTGACCAGCTGGTCTTACATACCAGAAATGATGTTGCGTATTTGTTGTCTTCTCTCTTTCAGACCAGGGATCAGTATGTGCTATACGAAAACAAATTAATAAAGACAAAACTAAGGATTCTTCTGTTTTACCAGATTAACAACGTTAAAAATTAATAATGTCGATGGTATGCTTTTTGGGTAGGTTTGTGAATAGTGACAGCTGAAATGCAGAAATGAGCATCTTCCATGAAGATATCTAGATGCTTATATTTAAACTCTGGGGACTTTGAGGCTTTTTTGATCTAGCTCTGCTGTGCTGGACTTCAAAAATATTTGAAATAAAATATTTACATTGCTAATGAAATATGAAAATATGTTGTTCTAGGCTGGGTTTCTAAGGGCATAAACTCAATTTTATGTTGTTTTACATATAACTCAAGGAAGGGCAGTTTGGAGGAAGTAACTGTTGTGGTCTGGATGCTATCTAATGTATCTTCAAGAAGAAAACCAAGTATTAAAAAGTAAGACAATTGATTTAAGCCTTCAGTGCAGGGAGGCTATGTATTCATTGTAGTTTCTCTTGGTATTCTTTTTCCAAATCTGCATGGCTGGTTTTGTAAAATATGCTGGAATATGCATTTTAAAACTACATTAAGATCAGTCACAAGACTGTTCTCAGTTTCCCTAGGCAAAACTTCCCTTTTTGCTTTGATATATATATTTTTATTCTTGCTTCTACTTAGATTTCCAGAGGCTCACCACAAATCTGGCTCTCTAGCAGTGAATGACTTTTAGGCATTTAAAGGAGGCGAAACCTCCCCCTCCAAACACCTCGGCTCCATTAACCAACTTAAAAGATGGAGCGTATCTCAAGCATTTTCCTCCTTTTTACCTTTGTGTTTCCATACGTGTGCCCTACCCCATCCTCTCCCCATTTCCACATCTCGTGGAAAAATAGGATTTTTTTTTTCTTTCTGCCTGTGTTTTATCTGTTTTCCTGCTGAGGTCTTCTCTTGTCTCCGTATAAACACAACGAGGTTTGGATAGTTTTAGGAGGAAGGGAAGTATCGTCTTGTGCATTTTAGCAGCACGGCTAGCTGAGAGGTTTTGCAAGGACACCGAGATCTATTTCTAGCTCTGCCCCGTCTCTGGCTGACCCAGATCCCAAATTATAACTACACAGCCGCTCAGAATGGAGGAAAAAAAACGTGTTGGAGATGACTGCTGGAACCTCGCTGCCTTCCAAGTGGAGAACTCGGAAATGCTTAGCTACTTCTGCCTGGAAAATAGATGTTCAAGTTTTGAACACGGTTTGCCTTGTGGTGTCCATGGTGGTTTTATGGTAGTAAAGAAGGGACTTCTTAGTGGCGTGAGCGCTGTTGTAGAAGTCTTTGCTGAAGACCTGAGGGTCCTGTGGTGAAACCTGATTACCCGTGTGTAAGAAGCAATATAATTGTCTGTGACAATCTGTTAATGTCCTTGCGGGCTGAAATAGTTCAAAGGCTTTTTTTTCCCTCAAGAACAGCATTGCAAAAGTGAGTTCTTAGAAGTTAAATGTAGTTTGGTTGGTTGTTTTTCCTCCTGTGCAAATGAATTTTTTCGGGTATTATTAGTCACATCTTCCTTGCACGGAACTGAAAGTGAAAGCGTGTTTTGGGTTGAAAGGTGGGTTTCCTATGGTAGCCATTCAAAACTAATCTAATGTTGCCCCCGTTTGCATCGCAGGCATTACATTACTTTAGGACTTCTCTTAGGCATCAGGTTTGTGGCATACAATATAAAATCAGATTTACGCTTGGATTTCCCTTGCAATAGGTGGAAAGCACCCAGCTATTCCTGCCTCCAAAAACGTGGTGGCTGAGCATCTCGCGCTTGATTCAGTCTCATTCATTTGAGACGACTTCTCTTACGCTCTGCTGTCCCAAATAGTTGTTCACAAACTTAAACCAAAGCCGAGACGTCCCCGCTGCCACCCTGCACCCCGTCCCCTCCACCCCCAGCGCATTCAAAGCAGTATTTCCGTAGCTACAAAACAACAACCCAGCTTAGCAACTGTTTGGGTAAGAAGGTCGCTGGTCAGGTGAAACTTTGTCATGAATGTTTGCTGGTTTCCATAACTGCTTTGGAGAAGTAGAAAGAAGAAAGGGGAGGAAGAAAGTAGATCAAGGAGACTTAGGGCTACAAAGAAGCTGAGGAATGAGGCTTCCTTTAATCAGGTTTGGATGCAAAAGATGGCACTAAGACCTCGTGCAGAGTGTGTGTATGTATGTGTGTATATGTACAAACAACATATATATGTATTTTTGTAACAGATTTTAAGGTATTTGCTTGCAGTGTTTCTCCTCTAAAGATAAGTCGTCCAGTTCTTCTGGTTTAATGCGAGTACTTTCATTTTGAAATCCTCGGCGCTTAAATCTGATTCTGTGCATGGCTGGTAAGCAGATTCCCCTGCCTGCGGGTGGATTCTCTTTTATTTTTTTAAATCAAGCTGGGAAATATGTTTCTTTTTTTTTCTTCCCTTGGAATAATTTAGCAAAAATGGACCGCTCGGGGATTTACGTTGCGTAGAGGTGATTTTTTTCTCTTTCCGAAGCTGTGTAAGTAGCTACTCAAGGTATGTCAGACCTGCTTCACATTGCTTTTAGTCTCTCTTTTCCAACATGAGCTTTATAGTAGTAATTCCCACTGCTCTGACTTTGCATCTGTGCTGCTCTCCGTCTGGGCCTGACCTTGGAAACGCAGCTCAGCGAAACTTGTGCATCCAGCCTCAGAATTTGTGCGTACAGCACAAAACCACCTTTACTGTAACGTTTGGAAATGTCAGTGGCCTTGCGCTTCCCTGTGGTGCAGCCTCTTGCAAGGGGCAATCCATGCTGCAGGGGTAAAGCTATATCTCGAAGGGAAGGAAATAATTCCGGGTGTCTGGTCACCGAGGTGTTGGAGCATTATTGTGAATTATGAGAAAATGCCAGTGGAGGAAGCGACTGTCGCTGTGACTCAGCCCCTGTTGCTATGAACAGTTTGTGTTGTGCTGTACAAATGCAGAAGAAGAAGTCTCTACTTTCACCCAGAATATATATATAGATAGATAGATATAAAAAAAATTTGGGGAATTAACTTGGGAGTTGTTTTCTAAGGCGTTAAGACTTCCATCGTTATTGCAGCTGACTTTCTCCTCCGTACTTGTGTACACATACACATGGTCAGTCTCCATCTCTGTGTGTGTTTTTTAAGGGAGACAATTTCCTCTATTTTATCTCCAAGCTGGGCTTGTGCCTGGACCTTGCTCACTTTAACAATATTTTTGCTGATGGTTTTATCATCTGAACTTCTCTGGAGTGTTTGGGAATGATATGTGGTTTTGCTACTAAAATATATTTACTACTTTAGAAATACCAGCGAGAGGATCTGAGTATCTCCCTGCCTCCTGGTGAAGAGCTAGTTGCGGTTTCTGAAATGGCTGGTTATTTTACTGATTTCTATAGTGACTGTTGCCTTGGCAGCAAAGGTCCTCACTTGGAGAATAAAAGCAGTGTATAAACAGAAGAAAGGCAGGATTTGGTTTGAGCAAGCTGTGGTCTGGCTTTTCCTTTTACAACACTGTCCCTGCCCTTTTGTAAATATTATTGTCCCCTTTTTCCTACCTACTTCCTGCTAGGGCTTGCTTCATTCAGGCTTCAAAGTGCTTTTCTTGCAGGAACATCTTGTCTTTTAACCAAAGTGGTAGGTGCCCTCAGGTTCGGTCCTCAGACCCATCAGCAGCTAGACCGTCATCCCCTCGGAGCGATGAAGAAGAAAACAGGTCTCGATACATGAAGTTTGCTAGTGCTCTCCCTCAAATCCTTGTCTAACCTGCTGGCAGAACCTCTCTGTGGGTTATGGTGTCACAACCCTTGTGTGGGCTGACTGAAGTGGTGAAGGCACATATTTCGCTTACCAGAAGTCCCTGTCATTGAAGTGGAAAAGGATCTGAAAGTTTCGAGTTAGCGCTTTGATGGTCACTGGGGAAAAAAAAGATTGTGTAAATGTGCAAGACTTTACGGGAGTCTTTGCTGATGGTATTTTATCTTGCTCAGTCTTGTAGTGGATATTGTTAGACACTGGTTTTACACTGCGTCATTACTATTATAGTGCAATTAGTATTATTATGATAATTGCATTGTTATTTATAATTGGTTAGCAGATACTGTGTCCTTAATGAAGCAGATGCCCTACCTGCACGTCCTCTCTTTGGCTTTCATGGAGAGGAGAAGATCTGTTGTGGAAGTAATGGGGACAGCGAGGGCTGTTAGCCTCCCAAATTGCTCTGAAAGGGTCTGCAAACCTCACCTGGTCAAGCTTATAGGACTAACAGCTTGGTTATCCTTAAGAGGATGCATCCTTAAGAGGATGCAGGTGAGAGGAAGCATCGCTTTCCTCTCACCCTCCTCCCGTGAGCGTCAACTACTAAGTCTTTACAAGAGGTGCTCGATGGTGACTGACTCACTCGTGTTGTGATAACGATGGGCTGGGCTTCCCCAGATGCCGTGCTTACGCTATGAGAAATGCCATCCCTGGGAGCTGAGGCTTTCCACCTGTTAACTTGTTGCTCCTTGCCAATTAGGCTGCCGTAACGGTGTGTTCATCCGCAGAGGACAGGACCTGGATTTCAGAGAGGGATGGAAGTGTGCGAGTATGTGTGTGATGGGATTTCTCATTTTTAAAACCGTCAAAGTCCCTTAGGAGGGCTGCTTTTATGCACCACAAAAACAGGACCCAAGAGCAATCTTTGTTCCTCTCTAGGGTACCTTTTAAAGGCATTATTGACGATGAGTTTAAAAAATAAAGCCCATCCAAGCTTCTGAATTGACTGCTTTTTTTTCCCATTAGCCGTATTGCCAACTCCTGTAGTTCTACTGCAAAACACATTTGCTGCTTCTCATAAAGCTGCCAGAACAGGTATCATTGGCCTACAGTAGGATATTATGGATTTTGTGCCCATATCAAAATAGTATTTGTGGCTGACAATAGACTTTGGGTTTTCACTGCTGTGATAGTAAGCTCCACTTAGAGCTGACCTTAAGATCTCCTGGCTCATAACAACCTTATCATAAGGTAAATGACACCAGCCTCAGAAGCAGCAAGCGCCTGGACCACTCTAGTTTCAGCGAACATTAGCGTCCATTGTTTCCATTAGCGTTAGTTATGAATTTGAGGCCGAGTGGATTCGGGTGCTGTGTTTCATGGATCCTGATTTTCAGCCCAAGGACAAATGGAAAAGCGTCTGTGCGCTTTGTGAAAGAGAGATTTCCTTGAAATAGATACCGGTTTCCCGAGATGTGAATTACTGTTACATCACTTGAGACTGAAATCTTGTGGACATCATAAAGGGGATGAGGGTTTCCATCTCTTTAGTCTTCAGCAGGAGAGCGCGGCCCCGGGCATCAGCAAGCCACCCTGCCTGCTCCTGGAGCAAGGAAGCTCAAGGACAAGGTAGCCCCTAATGCACAGATTGAGGCCAGATGAGGAGCTGGATGCAAAGCGTCTTTCCAGTAACCGGTGGTGACGCCGAAGGCTCCCCGGCACGCAGTAAGATCCGGGATACATGCTTGAGTTTTGTAGTGCAGCTGTTACAAGCTCCAGTATTTTGGGTGCCCTCTAATAACGTTGTGATGACAGTGAGCACAATGGAGACTAGGGTGTTGGAGACTCAAGATACTGGACTTTGGAGAAAGTCTTGTAGGAGTTTATAATGTGGGTTAACATGCATAATTCAATTGATCCCTTTTTCCATGTTCAGCTCTGTGTAACTAAATACCAATTTGCTGAACGCAACTGGAATAATGAAGTGATCTGTAGCTAAAAAGCTTCCTCGGTACAGATAATCCCACTGAGAGAGGGAAGGGGGAAAAAAAGAGACCTATATCTTCTCTTCTGCTGTTTTAAAATAGCACTGATATTCACAAGGAAGAATATTTATCTTCATCCCTGTTTGCTCTATGTACGTAAATACGTGTGCGTGCATAGGCTATGCAACCAGTCGGAAGCGATGCTGCTTGCTTCCTCTGGCCAGGGCACAAGGTGAATCTCAAAAATACCTTCAGTCCTTCGTTCAGAGCTTTTCTTTTATTAATCATGAGAGTTTTTTATTGGCGTTCTCTGCCGCAGGGTCGCTGCCTCACGCTGAGGCATTTGCTGCTGATGTCCTGAAGTGCAGTGGGAGGCTCTGCTGAGCAACATCTGTGCATGTCTAAAGTTTTCCTGTAATTTTTGTATTTTTAGGTAACCAGCTTTTGTAAGCTTGCTATTTCTGTAATTAATTGAATGTAGAAATTTGCTATCTGGTTCTTTTTTTGGTATCACTTTCTTTTTTTTTTTTCCTACAGTTTCATTTTATAGCTGACCACAGGCTTTTATTTGAATTGCAATGGTATAACATGGAAGCAATAAAATTTATCTTGAAATGAGGCTAAACATCTGCTAGAGTTCTGTAAACCTAAATGCTTTGGTTTATTATCAGGACAGCCTGTTTGGGCCTCCACATTGGCTTTTACTTCACCCAGAAAGCATAGCTTTGCTTATATACATCATTTTTGTGTGCTGCTGATCTCTAGAAAAGCGTTCGGGCTGGTATGTAAGATTTTTTTGCTGTGCAAAACGAAAGCCAAGCTGTTACCGCTCAATAATTAGGTGCAATGCATTCAGCTCATACACCGGAGTGGAGCTGCAGGGATGGGGAAGAAGGTTTGCAACATTAATAACATTAAACTCTTGCTCTGTAGATCCTTGAATCCATTAGTCTTATTATTGTAAGGAGTTTGGGTACCGCTTAAGGACCAGAATGGCGTAGCAATGGAGAGATACAGATACAGAACAGGAAGGATCCCTTCAACAGCTGTTGAAGTAATGTGAATTTTGAAGTAATGTGTGCTAAAGGCTGTCTTAATAATCGGCTTGTTGTTTTTTTTCTTTTTCCTCACTAGAAAGAAGAATGCAAGCACGAATATGAAGTGAAGCGTTTCCTATGCTTTCCCCAGCGTGCGGATGTTCGAGACAGGGACTCATCGTCGGGCAAACAGGTTCCTCTGACAAGATGAAAAAGCCACGGAGGAGCTTGCTGCTGCCCTGGTGTCACAGCGGCTGCTGCCCGGTTTAAAATCCATGCCAGACTGTGCCCGGGTTGCCTGACGTGATGAAAGAAGTGGTGTTCTGGTCGCCCGAGGAGGTGACGAATTGGCTAACGGAGAATGCCATGCCTGAGTATTGCGAGCCGCTGAAGAGCTTCACCGGGCAGGATTTGATCAATCTAACGGAGGAGGATTTTCAGAAGTCACCTCTGTCGCGGGTGTCTTCCGACAGCGGGCAGCGGCTCTTGCACATGATTGAGACGCTGAAAATGGCTCACCACATCGAGGCTCACAAAAACGGGCACGTCAACGGGCACATCCGTGTCGGCACAAGCGACACCGCGCGTGAAAATGGCTTCAGCAGCAAAATGAAACTGAACGGGATGCCAAATGGGTATAAGAAGGAGATGATAAAGATCCCCATGCCAGAGCCGGAGCGCTCGCAGTATCCCATGGAATGGGGGAAGACTTTCCTGGCTTTTATTTATGCACTTTTTTGTTTCGTCTTTACCACGGTGACTATCTCAGTCGTTCACGAACGAGTGCCTCCCAAGGAGGTGCAGCCTCCCCTACCAGATGCATTTTTTGATCGCTTTGATCGGGTGCAATGGGCCTTTTCTATTTGTGAAATCAACGGCATGATCCTTGTAGGACTGTGGTTTGTTCAGTGGCTGCTCTTAAAATACAAGTAAGTAAGACTGTTTGAAAACTGAGGGCTGAGTTACACTTGTGATGGCTTTTGGGGGCTTGGATACTGGTTTACACGTTCACATCCAAGTAAAACGGTGCTTCTTGTGATCTCCCTCGTTTTGGTATCCCAAATTGAAATAGATACTACACCCTGGGCTCTGCAATTTGTGTGTTTTGCTAAGGCAGAATGGGAAAGAAGTTCAGTTCAACTGCTGCATGAGAAACTAATAGCTGTGGACTTGTTTGCCTGCAGAACTGAGCCCTGTTTAGCCACAAAAACCCGTGAATGTTCTTAACTCAGTTGACTGTCCGGTCTGTACATAGTGAGCACAGTTCATGCTGGTGTAACTTATCAGCTGCTAACTGACTTGAGATACATTTAGTGTCTCTGTATAGGCTTAATATAAAGATCTAATGTACAGTTATAATACTTGGGGAAAAAAAAAATCGACAGGCTGTGGTTTAGTCCTTGCAGTCATTTAGTCCTTGCACCCAAGCAGCTTTGAGTGGAAAGATTTGAAGTATACTTTCTGCTTGACATGAGATGGGACAGGCGCTGACAAACACAGAGTATGGTTCTGTCAAAAGCTAATCATAAAATAAGTAAAAATGCAGCTATGCAGTGAGTTTAGAGGGTCTCAGGGCTGTCTGGGTACCTGCTTTCACTCAGTCAAAATGGCAAAGTAGAGTTTGCCCGCCAGTGGAAGTCCCCTACCTCATCTTCTGCCAAGCAGATGTGCGTGTGGATGCTTAATTTAGTGTATCTGATGTGCTGCAAATCCCCACCTCAGGCTGCCTTGCGGTGAGTGATCTGATATAAAATCTGCTGCTGCCAAGACTCAATGACTGAAGTATTCAAAGTCGAGTGGCTTTAAGCAGTATGAGACAAGTAGCATGTCTTCTTTCCTTTCAGAGAACAGGCACAAGTGTACTTCCAAGCCAGAAGCATGCTATTAAATGTCTAGAGCTGGTCTGGAAAAGAGGGGTTGGAATAGTATTCACCAACTTCCGGAGGTACAGTCGGCTTGAAAAGAGAGAATTGCTAAGCTCTGGCAGGATAAACTTGTGCAACGCAGTTGTGGATTTCTATACGAATCTGTCAAATAAATAATCCACGCGATGCTGTGAACTTTTCATTCCTGAGAGCTAAATGGAACATCCTGGAGAGTTGGTTTTTGCTCCACGTGTTCTCAGTAATGCATTTCTGATGAGCACTTCCCATGCAGCAGGGTAAATTTATCTATGAAAAAGAAAAAAAAAAACAACATTATTTTATGAAATATAAAGGTCATTAATACATAAAGTGAGCGCTGGAAAAATAAATCAGTTCTGAGACGATGGTTTTATCATCTTTCCTATTGCTTTATACTAGTTGATGTATTTTATTAGCTGAAATTTTAAAACCATTGTACACTTTTATGGAGGTTGCACTCCTTAAAGGCAGGTTTCTAGAATGGTTAAGTTATTCCATCATTTATTTTTATTGTAGGACTCAAACTGTGAAATTGATTTTTATTTATTTATTTATTGTGTACACACATGCATAGGAGGAGGAAATTACTCTGGCTTGGCCTCTTGTTTTGTTTAGGGCTATAGGCTTCAGTATTAGACTCCTATGTCAGTAGCTGCAGCGCTGAGTGGTTCCTGTCCCCACTGCTCCAACTTGCCTGTGGTGAACTAGAGGGAATATTAACTTACTTGGCCTCTCTGAGCATAAATAAATGTTTTTTTTAAGACCAAGGGAGGTATCCAGAGAAGGTGACATGGGATCACTTTCAAAAATGGAATGTCAGGTTAACAAGGCAGTACGAGGGATCCAAACACCCTGTGATGGAGCTGAGCAGGGTCTTCAAATGTATTATAGCAGCATCCATAAAGTCCTTGGAGATCTCAAAGCAGTGAGAGATGGGTTGACTTGACAACAAAGAATTTGGCATCACTGATAGATGTAGAGATTCCCCCCCATCGCTGTGCTTTGACATGTTCTTTCTTACTTGCTTCAGGAGGAGACCTCTTTCTGGTGTAAGTGAAAGATGTTAGAGAGGCTTATCCATGGCTTTCAATTCCCAATATCAGCCCTGGAATAGCTGTTCTGTACTGGTCAGTCTGTGTACTGGTCACATAATGCTCTTGCGACCTTTCTTCTTGCTTATCAATGAACAGGGCTATCATCTATGGTTAGATCCCCGACCATTTGTTGCTTTTTCTCAGTGGGCTTCCCAATCCAAACTGAGATGTTTCCAGCAGGAATAGGAAACATGGACAGTGGAGGCCCCAAGAAACTCCTCGGAGGTGTGGTCGTGACGCCAAGATTTGTGGTGTGGGAAATAACTTTTAAAGCCTTCCTAAACTGGATTGGTGAGACTCTGATCGTGAATGTGTTTGCAAGAGCAAGGTTTTAGAAGCTGCTACCTCTTGTGTGTGACAGCATGGGTCAGATCCATCTTGCTGTTTTTAGTACAGGTTCAATAATGGGGGGAAGCGGACAGATGTTAGATATTCTTCATCTTCAGGACACGGATAGAAAAGGACCATCAGAAGGTTTTGAGCCTTACATCTGTCTAAGTCTGGTAGCCCTGTAAGAAGCAGAAAGGGAAAAATGGGAGAGGTGTTCACTAGAACAAGAACTCAGGGCTGTGACTTATTTGTGGCTTTGGATGGTGAATGACTAAGTGTTATGAAAAAGTAGAATCACTTTTGTGTCATGGGGGTTATCACCTCCCTTTGAAACTAATGCAAGAATAAAGAGAGTAAACGAGGCCAGCTGGACTTCCCTCACTTTTCTAACCTCTGATGGCTTTGGGATGGTCCATTCAAGATGTGAAGATAAGAAGTGAAGCTGGGTGATTGCTGGCCAGGGTGAAACCATCTCCTAGCCTAGTCGGATGACAGAGATACTGTTCACAGATGTCTCCAAGTGAAAGTTCATGATCACTGATGAACCAGAAACATTGCGTCTGAGCTGAACTGTAACCAGTGGCTGGGTTGAGCCTTCAGTGAAAGCAGGCTGCTTCCTGATTTCAGACTTTTTGAAATACTTTTCTTTGCCCAGCAGTGAAACGTCTATTGCTTGTCATATCAGATATGCTATTTAGCAATAATCTGATTTCACCCAATCTTAGCCTGCTATTCTCAGAAGTGGTGACGGATGATAGAGGTGTGCGTCATTCACGTTGCTGATCCCTAAGGCCTTCGTTGTCTCACCACTTAGTCCAGGGATTGCATGGTGATGTTGAATAGGACCTACCTGTTTTCTGTGACGTTTCAAAGTTGTGGTCTAAACAGAAGAGGGTGTTGGGTGTGTCTGTCCACAAAAGGACCTCACAAACAACGGTACGATGTTTCCCTTGACCCCTGTTGAGTTGAGCCTGGAAGAGTTTTGTTCTGTGCTGAACGTTTCAGGGGGATCCAGAAGTGTACGAATGCCTCTCTTCATTTGTTGTTGCTCTGTTAGTTCTACCAGAGCAATTTCACTCACGTCCTGTGCAATCTAGACTGTAGATAGTTTAAGGTTATCTTCGGTAAGAGAATAAGGTTTATGTCCTACCTGCTCTGCGAGCTTCCTCAAGACTGAAAGCTTCAGTGCTCAGCAGTTGGCTGGATGTGATGCAAGGAGAAAGGTTCCCACTTTCTTTGGTGCTTTTGTTTTCCACGTGAAGCACTGTCCGTGGCATTTGCGGTAGGTTGAGTTGGTTGGTTTAGAAAGGAGGAGCAGGGTGGGTGTGCGGGTCTTGGTTGGAGCATCCTTTGGGCCGGCTGAGCCTTTTTCACGCGGGAACGTAGGGAACTTGAGGAATTCAGGCAAGCTGCTGATCTGCGAGTACTGCTGATGCGCAGCGAAGTTTTCTGGGAAGCATTCCCAGATGTTTTTGGAGAAATACGGTGGTGGTTCTTGGCCGCGCTTGACGTTTGATTCAGCCTGCACGCTCACGGGATTGAAAAAACCCCACCGAACCTGTTAGGTGAGGACTGGATAGTGGTTATAAAGCCTGGTAGGTTGCCCTGGCCAGTAAGAAGCTTTGAGGACGTAACTGTTAGCTGAGATTGTGTGGCGATGTTGAATGGGACCTCATAATTTCAAGAAAAAAATCCTATTTTGAACTGAAAATTTGTGGCTTTTTACATCTTTATATATTACCATACAGACAGCACTTTGACACAGACTTTTCTAAGCTAAGTACACCAAGTACAACCAAGTAGTTCTGTAGGTTATGTTAATAAAAAGTGGCTGAAATGTTCAGTGCTAGCTAAAACACTACTGCTCCTTAGGTGTGGTGCTTCTCAATCTTTAATCCCCAACTCCTCTGTTGTCTTTTACAGCAGGTTATAAAGAGAAGCAACTTCATATATGGTTATAAAAGCCAGGCGCAGGTGTGAAATCTTTAATGGCTCACCCTTCCAGCAGAAAAATTTCCCATATGAAAAACAGATGAAAACCACTTCCCCAGGGGCATAGTGCCTTCAACTCCTACGTTTCAGTTCATGGAGCTACACTAATAAAGCATGATTTTTTTTTAATTCCCAGTTGTGTCCCTGTTTGCCCTGGGAAGGAGGAAGAAAAAAACTAAAAAAAACCCTGCTGTGTTTCAATAGTCGTGAGCACTCTGAAGTGTAACAAAATATATTTACACCATTCGTATGCTTCACTGTAATATTTGAAGCTTTTCTGATAAATTAAGACACCCAAAGCTGGTATTGATCCAGTGCTGCAAAGTCATCCTCCCATAAGAATGGGAGCACGACGATTTAATAACCCTGTCAAAAGCTATTAAAAAAGAAGGCCAGTTCTGAGCTTCAAAAGAGCTTCGGCTTGGTCGAGGCTGTTGGAAATACTACTTTTTTTAGAAGCGAAAGTTTCAAAATAGCAACAAATGGATGCCAGGAGTTGTACCCTTTGATGGTAGGGTAATCCTTGTATGTCCAAATGATCATTATTTGTGAATAATGATGCTTTAAAATCGAACAAAACCGACAGGATTCGTAACCACCAGGACGCGGTCGCTTAAATTCGTGAACGGTTGTAATTGGATCTGCCCTTGCTTTGGTAATGCTCTCGCGTTGCAGCGACTCTCTTTACTGAAAGCTAGGCAAACCCGGATAAACAGAGCTCCCATCCTGACAGATGGACGTGCCAGGAAATGTTTCATTGCTGTATTTTTTTCTTTCGGTACGTAGCAGGGAAACTCGGTTTTGGGGCTGGCTGTCATTGCTGAGTTGAAGTCGAAGCTTGTGCAGTTGCTGGTTTTGCAAAACTCTGCTTTGCGGTACCCCAAACTTGTATCGGGCCTCTCAACCTATTTCAGTGATTTATTGGCAGCCCTGAATGGACAAATCTGCTTGAAACTATGGCAGTGGCTTCCCATGAAAACGTCATGTTCTGCATCTAACGCAGCTCTAAACTGGTGTTTCTGAAGTTTCAATGCTGATGTGACTTATTTGCTTTTTTAAAAGCTATTCAAGAAAGATATGCTCATTGGAAAGAGGAGCCACTGTTCATTTCTGCTGAAGTTTTCTATAGAAGTAGTGTTTGTTCTCATTTGGGTCCTATAGAGCTATTGCTTCTAAAACAGCCTTTCGTAATTAATAAATGTGTGTTTTATCTTATAATGAAAATATTGTAACTTTATCTCCTTCCTTTAATACAAAATTAGTGACCGTTCTAAGCTAACTGAGGGGTGTGGGCCGTGAAATCCCTTCTGGTGTCTTCAACGCTAAATTTGCACAGACTCTCGTGATATAATCATTAAGCTTCCTGGAATCAACTTCATGAGTAATCTTAGTTGAGTTCTTTGTGCGTTTCTGACCTGCAAAGCGTGGGAAAATTTGTCAAGTAATTTGGTGTTCTTAGGTGTAAACTGATACACATGAATACATCAGAAGTCCTGAGTTTCTAAAGCACCCATAAGAGAAAAGTTACTAGCTCATGTGTTTTATTTACTTCTGTATATTTTGTTTGCATTGAATGACCTCTTTTTTTTTTTTTTTTTTTTTTCCTTCTAGGTCTATTATTAGCAGAAGATTCTTCTGTATAGTTGGCACACTATACCTATATCGGTGTATTACAATGTATGTAACTACACTCCCAGTACCAGGCATGCATTTCAACTGCTCTCCGAAGGTAAACTGCTTGCTGCCATTCCGTACTGTAATCTGAATGTTCTTCTGTTGTCTCACCGTTGCCAAAAGCTCCGAGCAGCACTTTCACAATAATTGTTACTAATTTCAAAATATCAATGGGGCATGACGGGGGCGTCCTTCTGCAGATCATCTGCTTTGCCTCTTGGTTGAGGTGTTGATTGCTTTTAGGCAGTGCAAACGCTCCCACCCATTTTGAAGGCCTGATCTATGCAATTTCTGTAGCATTTTTGTGTGACCACCTCTTTTCCGTCTCCACCAAACCAGCCTGAAGCAGTGCAGCCTACGGAGATGCCATATGGGACTTCATTTATTTCTAAACAATTCAGCGTGTTAAATCAGAGTATGATTTGTATTTGAAAATGACCCAGAAAGACTTTCCTTTCAGACCAGTTCAGCGTGAAGCTTTTTGTCCCCTTTGTTGCTGTTTGCCCCTCAGAGGTTAAAGCTTGGCATCTTCATCCAGTCTCTAGACCTGACTTGATCTCCCATGAGAAACCCTATCGCAGTTCCCCTGTGTCCTGCAGGTCGGTCTGAGGAGCGTGCATTGCACTCACGAGGTGTGCCTGCATATATATATATTTTTTTTGGAATGATGTCAGGGCAAGAACTTGCCACCTCCTCACCTAACAAGCAGTGACTCCTGTTTGTCGCACCCATAAAATGGGCTTGTGAAAGCCATCGCTGAAATAAAGTCACTAAGGCAGAGATGGTTTAGGCAAGACCCTTTTAGTCACTGTTGAATGGTAATTCATGTGGTCAGGACGGGGATGGGATGGGGACAGCGTTCTTACATCCGTCTCATGTAACTCAAGCATTTGTGTAAGCTCCTTGCTGTAATGTGCTGTTTGCGGTGGGGAAATGCAATTTGATCCTGACTAGAACGTATGTGATACGACACAGTGTGCCTATACTTGATGCAAGCGCGCTTTCTCCACTGCAGTTCATCTCCTGGCCCCTCCTGGGATTATCTGCGCTAACGTGATTTAAGCAGGAGAGCAAAAACAAGCAATTTCCATGAAACATCTATTGCACACGTAGCCCATAGGCTTTGTGTGCACAGTCAGAGGTTAGATGACTGGTAGCAAAAGCATTAAATCAAACTCCTGATTTGGTTTGATATATGTACTGGCGCTGTTTTGATGAGTAGTGCTGGAACATATAAATCTGCAGTGCAAACAGAGTTGCAATGCTTCAGTTCCTAGGGGAAATGGAGCCAGCAAATGCTTGACAATTTGGAGCGTTTGCCAAGCCACATGTGGCTTCTTAAGAGACTTAAGTCTTTTGTAAGGAGAAGCGAGTGGGAGGGAAATCAACATTGTATTTGATCAGTCGGCCATTATGAAATTAAAAAAACCCAGCACAGATATTTATGAACCTAAATGAGTTAATCTGCAGTTTTGGGATATTTACAGTGTTGGCACGTTGGCCTCATTACTCAAAGTAAAGGCAAGCCTACGTTGCCCTCTTCTATTTCCGTGATAAGTTTCTGCTACTAATAATAGCAAGTTTTTTTTTTTTTCTCGAAAGATATAAATATATTGGTGGGAAAAAATAGCTTCTCATCACCTTATTGAACTATATATTATTCTAAAGAGTGGGCATTTGGGAGCAATTTAATGTTTGAGAAGGAACTGTTAGCAAGAAATATTTAATTACTGCAAAGGAGACCACATAGATCTGTCCAAAAAGTACAATTCATGTTACTTAATTAAGAATAAGCTTTAAAAGAAAGGAATAACGTGCCTATAATGACTGGCCGGGTGATCTTTGTTTCCTTCTTACCGTTAAATGGTTCCTGTGGATTGTAAAACTTCTTAAAATGAGCTAAAGCGGCAGCAGGGATGTAGCTGAGGGCATTGATCCATTAGTTCTTCTTTCAGCTCAAACAATGTCTGGCTTCCTTTTGGGTCCAGGAGGTGCTTGATACGTCCCAGTTGTGCTTGTCCTACAGTGCCCAATTTTTTTTTTTGGTGGATCCATCTAATGCGCGGGCTCGTGTTAGAGCTGGGAGCAGCGAGAGCAAGGTCCACGAGCATCAGAGAGGAGGCAGAGGAGAGTTGTCCCAAGGAGGACTCCAGTTTGGCTTTCCGAAGGCTTTCCAAAAGGCAAATTGGGGTCCTTCAAATATCCAAATTGGAGGTAGTCTGGATCAACCCCATCAGGTGTTCAGGAAGGTCCCTATTGCTCATGGGGACTGTTGGAATTAAAGCCAGTCTGCTCACGTGTGTGTTTGGCGCCATGCTTGTGGAAATGCTATTTGAGCTTCTTTTCAAATGCAAAGTGGAAAGAATTTCTTCTTTTTTTAAATTTTTTTAAAGACTTTCCAAGGTGGTGGAGGGGGGTCTTAGAGTTTTGGGTAAGACATTCTCTCTTGTGCGTTAAATCTGGGTTTAGGCAGCTGGACGTGTGGATTGGGTAGCTCACCCGCTTTTCTGTTGGATTATCATCTGTAGGGTCTGCACTGTTATGAGCTGAATTTAATTAAGCTTCATTTATTTAGAGTGTGTTGCTTCTCTAACAGAAGGGAAAAACAGATGTTTAGAGAACATGAAAAAGAATTCTAATTATAACTGGAAATATTTTTAATTACTATTTTTGTGGAGTTGGGTTTTTTTTGAGACTGATATTCTAGAATTGGGAGAAAAGCAGATTTATTTTTCTGACCTTCACTGTATATCCGTGGCTTATAAAAACATCCCTCAATACAAAGATATAATGAATAATAATAAAAAAAAGTCTGAGCCCATTACCTCTTCTTGAAGATTCCTACTAAAATCATCCTGCTGCACTGCCACAAACATTAGCAAAGGCTGCCAGCAAAAACCTCTGCGAAAAATTATGCCTTTAAATGGCACCAGCAGTAAGTACTTAGAAATACCAGAGAAAACAATTTTTGCTCTGCTACCTGTTCTTCTATAACCATAGCACTCTGCGTGTAGCTGTTGACAGTATTTTGATACCGTTGGAACCACTTTTTTAATTTGGTACCACACTGAAAAGATAGCATGTTTATTACTGCAACTAAGAGTTTACACATATGTACATATGTACCAACATGCACATACATCTATGCACATACATTTGTTTAAATAAAATTGCCTATTCTCCTTCAATCTGTTTTGTGATCATAGCAAAAGTCAGAAGTCCCTCGATGTATTGTATTCGTAGGGAAGTTTTAATAATTTCCTTGATTCCCTGCCTTGGGGATGCTTCAAACAAAATGATACTTTAGGCAGATGGATGTAGGAGAAAAGTCTCCTGCTGTATTCATATGAAGACTTATCGCTATAATACATGCAAAGGATCAATCAAAAATAACTCGTGTCTCATTTCCTGTCTTTTTTCCTCTAGAAACATGTTGCTAACTTTTGGGAAAACTCATGGGATTTTACTGATTAAATTCTAATGTTTCAATGCAAAAGAGAATAAACCATCTCTCCAGTGATAGCGAAAAGACAGAGCTGCTCGCTAATGCCGTGCTTTAAACTCTGAATGGTTGGCTCTGACTTGTTACCGTGATTTTGTTTTACTCTTCCACTAGCTTTTTGGAGACTGGGAATCTCATCTGCGAAGGATAATGAAGTTGATTGCTGGCGGAGGATTGTCCATCACAGGATCCCACAACATGTGTGGTGACTATCTGTACAGCGGTCACACTGTCATATTAACGCTTACATACTTATTTATCAAAGAGTGTAAGTTCATTGCTGTTCTTGCTGAATGTCCTGTTGTATAAATTCCCTTCTCGTTCAAGAATTAGTGTTGTGCTGATCCATAAATACAATTCAAGTAAAAATGCAAACTTTTTCAATTAAATTATTAGGAATTCATTGACATGGCTTATAGATACAGAAAAGTTTGGAGACAGAGTAAAACACTTTACCATGTAGATATTGGAATTCTGCATTTTATTTCAAAAATATTTTGTTTAGAGTATAGTTCAAACCTGTTTTCTACCCTACCTGATGGACATTATTTTAACTAAGTATCTCCTAGTCTAGCGAGATATGGATGTCCTGCGAAATGCAGTGTTGCTGATTTTACAAAGATCAGGCCTTAGCATATGCATTTCTGTTGCATGAAAGGAAAGAAGAATCGATTGCCCTCTATGTAGAATCAATATTGAAGTACAAAGCAGTTACTTTTACAGACCAAGATATATTAAATCTTTGTTGGGCTTTTAAGTTGTTCATTAAGAGAGCGATACTAATTTTGTAATCTCAGCATTCCTGCTCTAAATCTTAGTGCTGACGTCACTGGATTGCAGTCTCCGTCCTCTACTAATTATAGCAATGGTCTTGAGCATTCGTAACGTTATGCTTTGAAGTCATCGCTGCTTGTGCTTCTTTGCAGATTCTCCACGGCGACTCTGGTGGTATCACTGGCTTTGCTGGACACTCAGCATGGTTGGGATGTTCTGCATCCTCCTTGCTCATGACCACTACACTGTGGACGTGGTGGTGGCTTACTACATCACTACACGACTTTTCTGGTGGTATCACACAATGGCCAACCAGCAAGTGAGTTTCTCCTAGTCTTTGGATCTTTTTGGCTCCACGCTTCTTGCTGTAGCATGGCAGTGGGTGAATATGCACATCTTGCCCAGAGCCTTTCCGCAGGAGTAACAGTGGACTCGCCAGTGTCCTGTGGCATGTCCCTCTCTTACTCCCTCATGTTGTGTTTGCGGGAAGAAGAGGAGACATCCGTTGAGCTCATCTTGCCTTTTGACCGCAAAAAAAATATCTGAAGGCTTACTGACAGGCACGCCTCTCTCCTTTGGCTGTGTAACTGCAATTTTTGAAGTCCCTCTGACTTTTGGCCAGTTGGCCGTTTTTGTGGTATTAGAGCCAGGCATTTAGGTGTGGTGGTTTCTTGTTTTGTTTTCTTAACTGGCTTTTCCTTGTATTCTGTGGCTTACACCCTTTAATTAGGTGACAACTGTCTTGAAGAATAGCCAGGCTGTTCTCACTAGAAATGATCCATTTGCTCAGTGTTTCAAAAGGACAATAAGTTCCCCTAACAGAGATAAATGTTTTCATTTTGGAGGACAGCAGAGTAGAATAAGCTGCTTCTGTTCTAAGGCCTGTGTCCGGGAAGACATGAAAAATTGGGTGATGCAGGAAATACTGAGAACAAGGAGCTGCCCAGGAGGAAACACAGCACGTGATGGGAGGTAGCAAAGCATGGTTGTTACAGTGTTGAAATACTCGCCCAGAGAGCAGGGGTAAATGATTCAGAGGTCTGATGAGGAAGTCTAAGTGAGGTCTCTTGTGATTCTTTGTTCTTACTTTCCTGCCGGTGAACTAGATCAATAAAAGATGAGTTTACATTGCTGAGAAAATGCACAATTCCATTATGCATGAAAAAGACTAGTGAGGTAAAAGAAACTTAAGACAGGATAATTTCTCCTCAGTCTGTAACAACAGATCAGAGCCCAAAATATTTTCTATGCAAAATGGAGAAGGCTGTTTTGCTTATCAATTGCATATGACTCCAGTTAATTACGTTGATAAAGTTTGATAGGAAGTTTGCAATTCATATCGTAGTGGTGCAGATTTTTTTAGTTCTTATCAATGTCTTCTAGTGACAATGTCATGTATTATTGCAAGGATTTTGATGCTACTTGGAGCAGTACACCACAGTGAAGCCCTTGCATCACCTGGGTGCTGTTGTGTATATCTACCACCAAATACTTAACTGAGATTTCAGTTCAATGTTCAGTCACAGTTTGGGAATCATTGTGTTTGATAGCAATCCATGCCCAAACTTTGTAACTGTTGTGGCTGACTTTGCTCCTGTGCTCTGTCGAAATGACGGTACTGAGAGCCTGTGTTTTGAAGTTGGAAGTTACTAAGTCATACTTACCTTAAATGCTAATGAGGGCTTGCTTCAGAAAAGCTCTTTGCGTTGTTGTATGGAAACGCATCTGTTGTGCTGTATGATGTGACTCAGATAAGATGGCTCAGCATTGCCTCCCTAAACCAGTAAGGCATTGGGAAATCTTGAGAAATAACGATTCCTGGATCCTTCCCTGATGCACATTTGTGTTCAACACTGCTATTCTCCTTCCTTGTCCTGCTCCATGTGCAGAGGGAGAGAGGTATGGCTGTGGCTTGTGTGTGGTCTTAAAATTCAAAGCCGAAGTCCCCCAGGTTTAAAATAGATTTATTTTACATACAAGTTTCTAAATGTGGAAATAAAGCTTGGTGTGCAGACCCCTTTCTGGGGGTTTTCATGGGCTAACACGATGCTGCTCTGCTCTGGCATTGAAAAAAATCTAAGCATTTAGAGATTTTTGGAAATCGCCTTAAGCAACATGTGTGGTTTTGGAAAGCCACTTATGGTTGCAAGCGACGTGCAGTGAAGTCGTGCGAGTAAGTAACGTGCTCTTTCTTAATTATTTTCTCCAATTATCTCTGTGCAGGTGCTAAAAGAAGCTTCCCAAACTAACCTCCTTGCAAGGGTCTGGTGGTACAAGCCCTTCCAGTACTTTGAAAAGAATGTTCAAGGAATTGTACCTCGCTCCTACCACTGGCACTTCCCCTGGCCGGTGCTCCACCGGGGTAGGCAAGCTAAATACAGCAGATTGGTGAACGACACATAACAGCGTGTCGATAAGACAAAATGTGGGGGGAAAGGACCTGTCCCAAGTGCTAAGAACTCCATGCGAGAAGATGCCATAACAAATGAACTGCTCCCTAACCCTTTCTTTTAACGGTTACCTTGACTTAACCTATTCAGTTACCTGGTAAGCACTGTGATCTTTTTTTCTCTCCAAAGGATCTGCGTTGGACAACAATAAAGAAAATTTAACTTATCATGCACTGTTATACATTTCTTGTTAATGGATTTGGGATTTGCATTACCCATCACCATGTTCCTTTGTATATGATGCGACAGCATAGATGAAAGCTTTTATATCATAAGTTCTGGTCTTTCCAGTCACGTCTGGGAATAAAGCATATTATTTTCTTGGGAAAACATACTTTTCATATCTCTTGCCCCAAAGATTGGGCTGTAAGCCATTTTCTAGCAAATGACTATATGAAGGTTTCTAAATACCTGCCTTGGGTAAAATTGAGAAATCTTTCTACCTGTTGCACCGAGATACAAATGAGATGATAGACACAGGAAGGTTTGGTAATCTCGATTTTGTAGAATCTGCAGTGGCTGTGTCAAAAAGTGCAAAAATAGAAAAAAAGAAAAAAAAAAGATGTAAAGTGATTTTCTAAGTATTTCCTAACTTTATTTTTCAAAATGTGTATGAAAATTAAATTTAAAAAGATTTTTACATGTCAGAGAATAGAGAGTTAAAATTTAAAAAAATATGCTTCTTGGGAGAGAGAGAGATTTGTCTATGTTTCTAGTGCCTTTCTTGTCTTGATTGTATGGTCAGTAGGCAGTCTTAAATGTTTTTATTTAAAATAAAGTATTCCATGAAAGCAGAATTATATATACTGTATAATTACTAATTTTTGCATTTATAGCTAAATTAAACTGGAAATTTGCTTATAATGTTGAAATTGCCATGTGTAGGGAAAAACCAAATAAAAAGGGTCAGATCTTGTTCACACATTGTGGGCAGGTCATTCTAAAATATATCACTTTATTGTCTACTTGGTAGCTGTATTTTAAAAAGAAAAACAGCCATGAATTCCTGTTTTTTAAGAATTTTACAAATGATCACTGAGTGAACTACGAATGGTTTCTCCATCCCGTACTGAAATGTTGTTGAAAAACAACAAAGATAATCTATTTCTTTAAAATATTTGTGCAGAAACTGCATGTAATTATAAGTTTCACTCCTACCATACATACTGTATGTCTGGGGAAGTATTCTATCCTACGTGCAGAACATGCCAATGTGCAGAACAAAATAGTTTTTTTAAGAATGAAGAAGAGAAAATATATATATAAATATATATATATCCATTCTGTATTTTACGTGAAGCAGAGTTATCTTCTGTAGGGTTTTTGTGTATTCACAAGGTGATATTTGTATTGTAAAACAAAAATGGTGAAGGAAAATAAAAAGGCTTTTAAAAAATGTAGTTTCCTTTATCTTTTTAATATTAATTTTAAATTTAAAGCTAGGTTTATTCTTCCAAACCTTGTTTTTAATTTTATGTGTTATTGCACTGTAGGCCATCAAAATTGGACTGTATGGAAACTGCATTGCTTTTGAATTGCTGTTCACGATTTGGCAAATCAGTGCCTTATTTGAAATAAATGCTATGCAATAGTTTCTGATCTTTAGAGATCTGGGAGAGGATCTGAGAAGCCTTCCTTGGAACCATCAACCAGGGCTTGAAAAATCTACCCCAAAACTGCTGGGAAGGAGCACGTTGCAAGCTAAGCGTCCATAACCCTGCTATCTATCAGTCTTATGATTTAAACTACAAAACCTGTCAAATTTCTGTGAGTACTTTCACTGCAAAATATCTTCTTCTTTTTTTTTTCCTGATGAGCTAAGTGCATGTCTACTTCTCTGCCGTGTTCCCCAGCCTTGGCCTAGGACATCCTTGAAGAATTGATCCAGTGTTACTTTTGCTGCTTTGCCTTGCTGTTGCCTGGGATGCTAAATAAGATTTATCTGTTTCTTATTAGTTCCCTTTTCTCCCTGGGAGGGTTGGGTTTTCTTTGCTTCCCTTGTTTCTTGGCAAAACTCCTTGCAACAGCATTTGCAGAGCTATTTGCAAATTTTGGGGCTTAGCTCTGCACGTTTGACATTAAGTTCCTGTTGGCAATACTGTCTTTGCAACTATACGGTAAAAAGTTCATTTAAAAAAAACAAAAACACATCCCAAAATGATTTCTTGAAAGAATTCACACTCCCAGACGTAAACGAATGAGTAGATTTTTCAAGACCTGGATCACGCACATCAAAAACCATTGACATAAGTAAATGTATGAATATATGCACATGACATTAAATGGAATCTGCTGAATTCTGCATTGTAGTGTCTGACTTACTGCATGAATTTTGCTAAACATGGTTTCATTTTTCACGGTAGAGCTGTGCTTTGTTAAAGCATGCTGTCTTGAGAAACGCTCTCTGGGCAAGCAGGAACATGGAGCCCAGTAACGTGGCATGGCTCTGGTTGCAGCATAGTCTGGAGCAGGGGACCAAGGGAATAGATATGAGACAAAATTGTTTTGCATCGGTGTTAACTACAGGCTGTGTTACTTCTGCTGCCTTTTCCTTCTCGTTCCATGTAAGTATCTCCTTAGCAGCACCAGTTCTTTTAAGATGAGTGATGGCTTGCGGTGAAGTTCACGCTGCAGGGATAGGTATGCAAAACGCAACTGCTCCTTTTGTAGCGTTTCACTAATGAATTGGGGAATCCCAAATTTCCCGTTGTCGAACGCTTCAGCTATGTTTCCCAGAAATTATTCAGATATGGTACATCTGTTCTGATTAATCTGCCTTCATTTTCTGAAGAAGTGTAGCAAGGAGGTGATGGTGTTCTCCTGGAGATCTTGAACGTGTATGCCCACCTTTGGGGCTTTGTATTTCTGGGGTGAGATCCCTGGCAGCTTCCTGGGGCAAGCCTGTTCCTGACTGGAGGCTGCACCACCACGTACGTCATCCCTTTGCTGTGGGGCACTGGCACAACGATGCTTTGCATGCATCTACTTTGGACAATGAAACCTGCTTGGACTCGCATGGACCTTTACCACTGATTCCTGTCGGAGAGGAGAGCACAGCAAAACAGTGCCAGTGTGGAGCAAGGACTGAAGCGCGCACATCTTTGTCCCCTTCATTTTAGGCATCCTCCACGTAAGTCAGCAAAAGAGTTAAACTCCTGTGCTGTGCTGGCTTGATAGAAGCAGACCTAAATCTTAACATGTTGTCAAATGCAAATTCCAGGAAGCTGGAATTTGAAGGAAGGATCTGCACCGGAAAAGGCTGGGAAAGGACAGCTTGAGATGGAGAGGAACCCCGGTAATTGTCAGAGTCCTGGGGGAACAGAAATCAAGATCTTTCCCAGAGGATGGACTTGAAAAGATGAGTGCCTGTATTGCTAAGACACATCTCTGTTCAGCTTTTAGTCCTTCCAGATGGGGAAAGTTTAAGACCCTTAAAATACAGGGGAGGAGATGGCAGATTTTTGAGTAGCACAGACCAAGCAAGGACAGTGATCCCTTCCCTTCTCTGTACTCTTCTGAAAACAGTACTGTTTGAGAACAAACTTTTCTCGTCTGGTTCAGCAAGTGTTGCTGGCAGGGGCCTAAGGCAGACAGATTTGCTGTCTTTCATGGTGCATTTGCAGGAAGATTTGTACCTTCCTTTTGAGCCATTTGTTAAAGGCTGCTTCCAGAGACAAGCTACCGGAATAGATGAAACCTTCATCTGATGTAGCATGGCATTCCCGTGCATCTTCTCTCTGCACGTTGTCTCTAGGCACATCTCTAGCAAGCTTTGGGAGCCAAGCAGGAATCCCCCAACTTGATTTCGGAAGGCTTTTGCCAGCATCTCTGACCCTGACAGCTGTCACTCTGGGCTTGCTAGCAATCAGTTGGTGTAAGCGTGGGTGAACCTAGAGCAGCCCACCTGGTTTATTTTCTGCCCAATTATTGCCCAGCAGGGCTCTAGCTACCAGCAAAAGCCACTGGTGTTAACTTGGCAAGGATCTACCCAGTTCCTCCAGTTCTGTGTTGTCATTTTTCCATCTTCAGGCCCAGGGAGCAATGAGGGTTTTTTTCTCTTGTGCCACAGCTCTTCCACTCAGGTGCTACTTGACTGTTCCTCAGATCAGGTGCTCTCTTAGTGCTGTTGGCATTCCAGGTAAGTGTTGTGCCCATGGGGCTGTGTGGGCTGCTGCCGTGAATGGTGAATGCACGTTTGAGCAGAAGATCCCTCCAGGGCCCAGGAATGTCTCTGATAAACTCCGTTTTGGGTGGAAATGAGAATGCTATTATCACCGAAGTGTTTGGTTTTGACCAAATGCTTCCGAATGTATTTGGCTGCCTTGGAAAGTTGGTGAAGGGCTCGGGGTGGGAGGTTAGCTTGGGAGAATGTGCTTCAGTCAGAATAGAGGATGGGTTGAAGCCAAAATAAACTGCTTTAGGGTTTCTTCCGATGTCTCCTACATTTTTAAGTACCTAAAATGCTGCCAGATGCTTTGGGAAGTCCCTGCCTCTGACTCCTCCTTGCGCCCTAGTCCTTTCTAGCTCCTCCAGTCCACTTTCGGTTCTCAGGACAGCTTTAAGAGTTAATTTTTCTTTTCTTTTTTCTGTTTTTAACCTCCTGGTATGTTTGTATCTGCTTGTGGACACAAGAGGGGAAGGCAAATTGGGGATACCTCTACCCCTATCATGGCCATAAATCACAGCTCTTCTGAGTGCTGTCGTCCTTTGGATCAATGAGGCAGATTCCTTTCAACCTTGGCATATTTGCTGTGTTTAAATAGGTTGCTCGCAAGTCTGACCTGCTCAGATGGCACCTTGCAAGGGTCGCTTCCTCCCCCAGGTACAGCAGTCCCAGATGGAGGTTTAGCAGCCCTAGGAGCACCCTCACCTGGTGAGGAAGAGCGCCTGCCAGAGCATGGGTGAGTGGGGAGACAGGTCTCTGTAGTGTGTGTGGCTAGTCCTTCATCTGAGACACGTGGTGGTCACCTGTGCTAACCTTGCACCTTGTCTCTTAAGTATTTTTAATAACGGGAACAGCTTCTCTGAGATCTTTTGCTAAAGCTGAAGAACAGAGCCCAGGGAGATCTGCTGAACACAGCCCCACAGCCTTGAAATGATGGACAGAGGAAAGAGCCTGTTTCTCTGCTCTCCTTCCCCCACAGAGAGACCAGTTTGCCCCAGAAATCTCCTCTGAAAGGGCAGCTGGGTGCCTGGATCTCGTGAGCTACTAGACACAGTCTGCTTACGATGTATGCCCATGGTCTGCCAGTTGCCTTTTCATGTCTCAGCTAGGAGAGCTCTTGTTTTCCTCAGCTTCATCATCTGATCAGAAAAACTGAACCCCTGTAGTCCAGAAACTGTCAGAAATCTTTTAACCAATTTTACTCTTGAAAGACTCGAGTCTAAGCAAGGATGACTCTCTTGAATACCACCCTCTGAGGATGGGGTGGTTCCTCCCTCTGGTTAATGCAATGGGGTCCAACCAATCTGGGATTGGCTTTCAACCACTTTATCATGATGGCTTCAACTTGCTTCAAGTGCTTTACTACGAGGTACCTTAGACTCCTGTAAAAATCAAAGCAATTCATCCAAACCCTGCTTTTTTTAGCACTTAATGATTTATTGTATCCTTTCATTTCCCTTTCCAGACTTAGGAAAATAACTGTAGAGTCAAAGGATCTCTTCTCTGGATTTACGTGCATGTTTGATGCCCTGGGTTACTTTTGGTTGATGTACTCTTTAACTTAATTAATAATTGCTTCTGCTGAGGCTTTACCACTGGTTGCTGCAGACACTGGTCATAACAACATAACCTTGCAGAGCATCACAGCACACTCAAAGCACTAAAATGTTGTTCTGCAAGTCATTAAAATAGTGAGAAATAGATTTCACTGCCTTTTACTTGGAACGTGCGGTACAAGGTGCAGGTTACCTCTGCAAACCTGCCAGCTGGTATTTTGAAGCTTAGCGGGAATTACTGTAATTGCTGATTTTCCTTTTCCCTGGGGAGAAAGATATGCTACCAGAACCGCTGCTTGCACAACTGTTTGTTTTTAGTTAATTTTGGTTCATCTCAGCTTCTTCCATGCAGAGCGGGTTGGGCATGAGCAGTATGAGCTGAGTCTGTAGTGCCTGCAGCCCATAGCGGAGAAGAGATTCATCTTTGCTGCCTGGCAGATTGCTTTTAGGCAGCGAGATGAGCCGCAGAAATGGGACTGCTCATGCAGCCCTCTGCTGGGTGATTCAGTCTCTGCTGTCGCTCCAAGGTGATTTTTTTTTTTCTTTGCTCTTCCACTTTGTATTTGATAGGCTTTTAGGCAAATCAAGTTGCAAAGGATGTCAGGAGGCCATCTATTGCTCTGCACTGATCTTTCTCTCTTTGCCTAGAACGTGCGACTCTGTAGCTTTGAGAAGTGTCAGATACTGTGATATTTTATTGTATTGTATTTTATTTTTTAATTTTTTTTTAGCAAGGGTGCCTTGAAATGTGTTTCCATGCTTTGCGTTTTGAAAGAGTGACGGAAACGCACCTCATGATTTTACCTTGCAGCCAGATAACCTTTCCTGGATTAAATCCAGGATGAAATTTTGACAGATTTTAACACTTGACCCAGTGCCTTCCTGATGATCCGGTTTGCGCTGCTGTTCAGTACAACAACAACGTGGGTGGTTTTCCATGTGTGCTCATCTGGGCCACCCACTGGTGTCATCTATATGTGGAAGGTGCTGGCTTGTCCGTGCCTAGTGATGTGATCCCTTTATAGCTGGGCTTCATTCAGTGTTTTAGCTAATGGAAAATCTTAGCCAGGTGAGGGGGAAATCAAGCACGATGCTTGAGTGTCGAAAGTAATAAATGTTATGTATGAAATGGGGAACTGATGTTTGGCTTTTTGCTGTTGTTTTAAATAACATCTGGCAAAATATTTTTCGCTTGTATTTATGGTGGCATCTGAGCCTTTAACCCACTTGCATTTAATCCGCAAATAGATTTAAGTCATAAGATCTTGAGAAGTTTAGGGTGTTCCTCATGTCTGAAAATTAACCAAGTATTAGACAGCAGCAAAAAGTTTTCCAGAAGTGCAGGAGGGTTGTTACTTATTCTACTTTCCAGAATAACTTTTGGATAGTGGTTGGTAGGTACCGCTTGCTGCTTCAGTTCAGATGCGACTGAGGAATAATATTGTGATAGAGAATAAAAGCGTGTTTTGGAGCACTGACTGTACTACAGTGATTTAGGAGGAAATGATTTAGAGGTGCTTATTAATTATTTGGGCCAAAAATGTGGATTGTGGTGATATGTTGTGCACGACATCTGAGTTTAGAAATCGTAATCGTAGAAATCGTTTGAGCTTTGCCTGCCTTTTTGAAAGCCCTTCTCCCATTTCAGCCTGGAGGTTTCGAAACTTTCTGCGTGTGTTCTCGGCTGGGTTTTCCAGCAGGAATGTCGCTGTTTATTAACACAAACAGCTCTCATCCCATTGCTGGGAGCAGTTTTCAGCTAGGCCACAGACCTCTTGTGGCACCCCGAGGAAGCCGCTCTCACGGCGTTTCTCCAACACGGTGCGCTGTCTCTGAACGAACCGTTTGCAAACACGAAAACACCGTGTCATAAAGAGATGTTGGCATCCGTCCTGGAAAATAGCTTCACACCCTGACTGGCTATTTAGCACATATGCGAGGACAGGTGCTTAAGGCTCTTGAAGGACGTCACGGTCAGCCCAGCTAGTGCTGTGACTACAACAGGTTTTTGTTACAGAGCTCTTTGTAGGCCTCCTCTTCCTTTTTTTTTTTTGCGTTCCTTTCTCTGTCTGTTATCACTTCTGTTCTTCTTTTGCTTCCCTGCTGAAGTTTTAAGTTTCAAATTTACTTGCAGAAAGGGGTCCTGGGCTTCGCTGACATACCTAGAGATGGGTTTAGCCATGTTTCCTCCTATTTCTTACAGCGCTTCCTGGAGCAAAGGAGCTGAAACAGAAGTAGCAGCAGGCCTACAGCCAACACGTCTGAAGGGAGAGTGAGCAAAGGTATTTTGCTGTCTCTTGTTTTTCCTTGGGAGGGCAGCCCTGAGACGAGACTAGGGAGAAATGTTTGTACCAGGTATTGGGTGGAGAGCGTAGCCTGGGTCCTGAGAGCACCTGTAATTAGGGATGTGAGATCTTGATGCAATCATGCTTATCTGCAGCAAAAAGACTCCTGTTGATTTTATTTCCTAGCAAAACCCACCTGCACCCTACTTAAATTGCTCGAGTCCAAATTCAGATAGCTCTTGTGGCCAGAGAAAGGTATTTCCATAGCAGGTAACTCTAAGCTGATACTCCTGCCAAATGCAGATCTGACAGCTTCTCCCAGCTAAAGGGTGGCAGATTTGATTTTACCAGAAGAACTAGAGGTTTCACAAAGCGATTTAAGGCAGCTGCACTAATACCATCTTGAACTGGCAACTATGCTCAAGTTTTTCTTAGAAATAGTTGAGGAGGTTTAAACTCAACTCAGATCTTGGTGAAAAATCTGAATTGCAGCACATGCTCCTGGAAACAGAAGATGCTCCAAAAGGAAATCACTGCATTTCTCAGGTATTAGACTAGAGAGCCCGAAAAAGATCTCGTGTTACTGCTTAGTACTTCGGGGTCTGTCTGGAGTTAGCTACTGCTCTGTGCCAGCCCAGTTGCAGCAAAAAGATGGGAGGAAAGAGGCCACCTAAACTGGCAGAACAACCATGGGAACTGTTCAACTTTTGGTAACCTATACACTGGCATTTGGACAACTTATGGTGAGTTGGGCTAGTTATTGGATTAGCTGGGCTTACTGAACATGCTCTCGGAAGCTGAGGATTTAGCCACAGAACTTGACTCTTTCCTGGACAGGAAGAATCTGCTGTTAATGAGGGAACTGGCTCTTCTCTGAGACTTGTGAGAACATCAGTATCAAGATTATATCATGGAAAACCCGCAGCAGTGTTGATGAAGGGGCTCTGGGGTCCTCTGCTTGGAGCAGGACTACCACCAGCAGTAGGTCAAGGCAGTCGTCGCCTTCTCTCTCGAGCCTTGAAACACTACATCCAGCGTGGGAGCAGTTTTGGTGGTCAACAGAGCGCAGGCAGTGCTGTCGTGGTGGAAAGAGGCTCTCCTGTTCCTCAGGCATGAACATCAATCTAGAGCAGAAGGACACACATCTACCTGGGGTGAAGAAAAAATCATCCAGAAGATGGGAATAGGCTCAGATGCTTTTAGGATGGCTTTGAGATGCTGAGCATAACATCCTGTAAAAAGCAAAGACAATATTGCCACCTGCAAATGCATCTCTCTGTGTGTTTATGCCTGGATGGGGTTGGACAGGGTCTTTCCAGATGATCAGGAAAGCTGGAGCAAGAGTGAGGTGGTGAATCATAGGGCTATACTCAAGCCTGGCCATGATTTCCTCCCACCACGTCCCCCCCAAATCCTACCCCAAATCTTAGCCCTTCAGCCAACACAGTTAAGTACTGCTGCGCAGAGCAGGCATTTGAGTGTTTTCACTGGGAAAGGTGGTGAAGAAAAGCCATGTGCTGTGGTCTGATAAGTCACTTCACAGCGTGTGTCCTTGTCAAAGCCCGAGCAGTTTTTCTGCTGACTACTCTGTGCAGAAACGTTATCTCCTGTTGTCAGGATCCTTCCGTATTCACGCAAAAAGGACTTTGTTCATTCTTTAATAAACAACTTTATGTAAGAAGCTTCACAATCACTTCCTCCTCCTCGTAGTCAGGATCACAGGCTTTGGTGAATGTTTTGGGTCCATGTGAATAACATACCCATATTGAGAGCTGATGCTTGCTTCATTTTTCTACTACAGGAACTGACCAGGGTTGAGAAATAGGCTTGAATCGAAGTATCTGTCCTCCAAATGCCAAGGTCTGCAGTGCACTTGGACTCGCAGACTTCGTGCAGGAGTGCGCCTGCCAAAGGCCTGCTGGAGAAGTGCTCATCACTGCAGGGTATCTGCAGTGACTTCCCAGATAAAATGATTTACTCCAAGAAAAATGCAGGGTTGATGCAGCTGCTTTCAGCGGTTGCAGAAATTCAGCCAGAAGTTCTGGCTTTGTAGAAGGTGGCACAAAATGTTCCAGTCTGATAAAGAAAAGACTGAGCAATGTAGTGCTTTTTTGCAAAAAGAAAAAGTCTATTCATTCCCTGTCCATCCTTTTAATACGCCCCAGCTGAGGCAAACAAAAAGTCAGCCAGATTATGCAGCAGATCTGTCCTCTTCCTGGCTCTGTGTATGTGGTGAGTTATACCAGCTGGTGGGTCTCTTCCGTACTCTTTATTATGAATTTAATTAACACAAAGGCAGAAAAATCTGTGTGAAGCTGCAGGAGGGTGAGAACAGGGTGATAAAGAAGAGCTTTCTGAAGACATTCAAAACCCCACACTTTATCCAGCGAGATGCATGAAGGATCTGAATTTTGCATGCAGAAAGCAGTGGCTGCTTCACCTGAAACACGGGGCAGAAACTGTTGGTAGAAAATGAAGTTTTAATTACAGTGCAAATGCTTGTGTGTTTTGGCTTTGGGCCATTCAAGCTGAGATGTCTCTGGCCTCCAAACCAAAATTCAATCAGGCATGTAAAAATCATGCTGTCAGGGTACTGTCCTGATGATAATAAACCACGTCAGAACAGAAGTGATCCTCTGCAGAAGGCTTTTATCCTCCTAGCTAAGCTAAGGTGTTCATTCCTTCAGTCCTCAGCCTTTGAAGCATTATTGTATAGTGAGAATCCAACTCGGATTTTTAACATATGAAACCTTTTGTGGTGGTTACGCTTGGGTAGAATGTGATGATCACAGCCTATTTCTGGTGGGGCCAAATCGTATCCTGGCCGGCCCCCAGAAGCTGCATGTCTGTATATGGTTTGGCCAAAAATGATAGCTGTGAGGAGTGTTACAGCCGTAGATGAATGCCCATGGTGTGATGACGAGCTGAATTCAGGCTAAGCCGCTCTTAGCCGCTGCTTGGAAGGAGCTGAGATGAAAGCAGCTATTAAAGCTGTAACAAGCAGCACTATGAGGCCGTGTGAAGTGTTGTAACAGGAGTCTGGAAATGAAACGGGAAGAACGGAAAAATACCCCAGGGCTGAACTGCAGCTCCAAACACGTTTCACGTTTCTGATAGACTTTCCTCCATTAAAATCAGGGCTCTTTAGCCTTCCGCATTTCACTGTAATTTTGTCTTCTCCAATGCATTCAGGTAAAGCCACTGAAGGCTTTGACCTACAAATTCAGTAATCCCATATCTAATCATAAGCAAGTACATTCGTAAGAGAAGCGTTTTCTTAGAAACCCCAGGGACTGTAGTTTACTTTCATAACCTTCTCTGGTGATGGCCTAACTGAAACTTTGAAAATCAGGAATGAGATTTGTAGATGTTGAAATGTTCTGCCTTAATTACCCAGGTGCTCTTTATGCTTTACAGCTGGAAATTTCACGCACAATTACCGGGCTCTCCCACTAGATATTCCTGTAGTTTTGTGCTGCTTTTGAAGGGAAATGCAATGTTGGCATTGCTTGGGCGTATTGGTTGGTTTGTTTTTGCTTTACTGATAGTTTTTTGGCTATATCCCTTGCAGTGAAGCAGGCAATAGTGAAGCACCACTGATGGAGCATTATGTTCTTCCGCACTGCAGTCCGTGAGAAGGTCTATGCTATAATGGATTCAGGACTGAAGAGAGGATCAGCAGAAAAGAAAGGGAAGCAAAGGGACAGAATGGAAAAATAAGTACTCTGCTTGTTTAGTCTCTCTTAGGACTTGCTTCAATTTGAGTTTTCTATGGAAAGAACACCTGGAAGGTGTCCAGCATGTACCTTCCTTATGGCATAACCACGTTGAACAGTCTTTTATAAGATCTTCCCCAAAATGTGTTCTGAAGTGGCATCACCCCCTCCCCGCAACAACAACAACTGGGTTGTCTATTGGTCTTTTCCGGAGTTATGGAGCTGCAGTGAGGACTTTTCTTAAGGTTTTTATGTTTTGTGAGGTGAGACTGGAAGGCCGAGCCATATCTACGCGAATTGTTTAAAATTCATTTTCTTAAAGATTCATTATGACCTAGCAAATATGCCACCCTTAAAAAGAGTCCTTGCTCTTCTTGCCAACATACAACGCATTCCTGTGTCCCATTGGTTCATCTCTGGCCCGGGGACACTCGCCTATCAGCAGTGTGATAGTCTGCTCGTGGTTTTGTCGAACACAGCTCTTCAGTTACCTCCAGGGCTGGTGCAGAATTTGGGGCAACCTTGCCGTTTTCGCTATTCATACAAAACCCCTAAGCTGAGTGGTACTGCTCAGAGGTTGCCTGCAATGGAAGAAAGTCCAGGTAGGTAACTATTGCTCTTTGCAATGGCTGGTGTGCTCTCCTTGGGCAAGGGGAGGGAAAGCAACGCATGCAACACCCATCCTACCCTTTGAGTCTCATACCTTCATAGCGTCGTGGCTGGGTATGGCTGCGTGGTACTCTGCATCGGGGTGAATCATTCCAAACTAAATTACAGCTGTGTGTCCAGGGTGAAAATATAAGATGCTTGTTAAGAAAGAAGAGAAACTCAGATAAAGCATGCTGGCTCTCTGCAGGGACAGATCAAGGAAAACTGGTCTGGTTAGCACATGTGACTGTGATTTCACACCCAGGTCAGGTTCTGGAGCAATTCAGCCACACTTCTGCTGCTCTTTGCCTGAGCTATTTGCTCAGAGGACAGAAGCGATGCTCAGTCAAGAGTTGAGTCCTACCCACTTCACTGAGAGCACAGTCCAAGTATGAGTTCTTGCATGCACTTGGAACGGGTCCAAGGCTCTTCTTGCTACTTCTCTGTGCAGAGCTGTTGAAAGGTACTGGGCTGATAAATACACAGCCATGCTCAGGGGTCAGCTCACATCCAGCACTGTGCCTGAGCCAGAACATGCTCCCTGGGACAGGCACGACACGCAGCCTGACATGGATCGGTGGACCCTGGGCTGGATTTAATAAACCTTGCTGGTCTTGAGCTGGCCTGCTGCAGAGCCATCAGGGTCTCTCCTGGACTCCTGGGTCCAGGTGTTTCCCCTAAGTAGGATATTCCCAACAGCGCAGAACTCCCCAGGGGTATTTTTCATCCCCTAAGGCAAAACAGATTGGTTTCAGCCAGTGGAAGGGGCACTAAGTTTCTTCAGTATCGCAGCAAGAAGATAACATATCGGAAAGTCTTACTTATTCCCACCAGCCAGTCCAAGAATTGCTGAGTCAAAAGGAGATACTGAATACAGCCTTGAAACAATAACTCAAATTCCATGTACTTGATGCTAGCTGGGATATTAACCCTTGAGTTTGGGGGTGCAAGAGAAATGGTGGCAAAAAGAGGAAGACCAAATCTCCCGTGATGATTGGCTAATGGAAAGCTGAGCATGACAGAAAATGTTGGAGGTGATCCCATCCTTAAATTCTCCCTGAAACACATGGGAGTTTGAGAAGCTGGGGGAAGAAACAGCATAGTGCTCACGGGGTCTTTCACCACCTCCCTCCCTCCCCAAGCAACGGCAAACAGCTACCATCCCAGGGATGGGATGGAATGGGACCTTTGGGTTTGGGAAGAGCAAACCATCAAAGCTTTTTGGGCAAAGCATGCTTTAGCAGCTGGTGAATTCATGCCTGATAGAACCAGCCTGTGGCTTGGCCAGAAAGCCAATGGAAAAAGCAAACGAGCTTAAAACCTGAGGGTATGTTCCCACGTTCAAGTTCACTTTCTAAAAAAATTTGGCAATCCTGGAGACTGACCTTCCACAGAGATTAGGAGACCTGGCCAGATAGGAAGAAGAGGCCAGCCCAAAGGCAGGTCGAGCTATGCTGAAGCCAAGAAGAGGGAGGAAGCCTTATTCCCAAACTCCTTGTGCACCACAACTGACCAGTGCAATCCCAGAAAGGTTATTTTAGAGAGACAGGCACTGTTCATCATCTAAAATAAATGTGTTGAAAAATCCTACTTCCCTTTTTGATAAAAATTATTGATCTGTTTCTTCTTATCTTGTGCAGTGCCTGACTCACAGGGCTACAGCAGCAATAAAGTCAGTTTTCAAGCTATGAGAGGTCCTTTAGACCTTAGGACATGCAAGGAAGCTCAGCTACAAACAGAATTGAACGTACTGAAGCCATACATCGTCCAGAATACGGAAATTTCTAATAAGCTGTGCTACAAGGTAAGTTTGCATAGGATTTCTTAGTACTGCTCTGATCCCAGCTCGCTGCAGGCCAACACTGCAGCCACAGCAGGTTGTTCAGGGCTGTGCTCAGGCAAGTCCGGACAATCCCTGAGGGTGGAGACCCCCCATCTCTTTAAAACAAGAACCCAAACCTTTGGAGGATGACACATATGTGGTTCAGTCATGGGCAGCAGTGTGCAGAGAAGTGGGATCTGCAGTAAGCTTTAGCTACTAGCACATCTAAGGATGCATGAAAGTGGCCAAAGCTATTTTAAAGGCTTATTTCTAACTTGGACAGATGCATGCAAGAAGGGCGAAAGGCATATCTTTGATATAAGTGCCAGTCCCACCAGGGAAACCTGAAATCCTTGATGCAAATCTAGGATGCCAGAGCAGGACAAAGAGGAGGTCACTGTTGTTTTTTCATACAGGGTAAAATAGTGTATTTCCCCATAGTCTTACTTTGAATAATTTTTTTTGTTAATCTTTTAAAGAGCAATAAACCTGTGTCTGAGGTGGAAGAATGGTATGCAAAAATCTAATCCAAGGAGCTCAGTGTTTGATGAAAAAAAGTTAGCATCTAAAAGCAGGGTCTTATCATGGAAATCTGTGATGCCCTTTGATTATAAATGGTTGCATTGTTCACAGCATGGATCCTGGTGGGTCCTCCAGCAATCTGTCTCCAAGTGTTTGAGCAGATGCAATATGCCTAGGAGGGACGGGTGCCTTTCTCTGGGCGCTTTGCTCCCAGCGCTGCTATGGTCCGGGGGAAATCAGGGATCTCACTGGGAGAAGTGTTAGAGTTTGTGTTGTATCACAGGCAATCCTGAGGAAGGGAGAAACATGCTGTGTTCCTAAAATTCGTGGGTTTGGGTTTTTATTATAATGATGGGACAAAAAAACCACAACCACTGTTTTTTTCCAGCTGGGTATATGTTTGTTTTGCACTGTGTTTCCTAAATTAATATCACCATCATCATAATAATTGTTGTTTTGCAATATTGCTCCAAGCATGAGCAGCAGAAATGCTATCAAGTCTCAGGCTGCAATATCCCTCTCAGCTGCTGTACAGGATCTGGTGGAAGACTTGGCTTTATTTAAAAGATTTGTGGACTTTACTTGTGTTATTTTTATTTGGATTTATTTATTTTATTTGTGGAATTTATTGAAAAGATTTCTTCAAAAGATTCAAGCAAAGTGTTCTCAGAAGCTTGGGTCTGCTAGTTCAGGCATTCTCCCCGTCCTATCAGGCCTCGCGACAGGGAGACATCATAGCTCACTGGAGATATATTTTTACTGTCTTAAGCAGATTTAAAAAAAAAAAAAAATCACTGTCACTGCTTTTCATTCTTATCACTGCATGCTGGCTGTTCTGCCACCCGCCCTGGGCAGCTCAGAAGAACGGGATGGAAGGTGATGACGCAAACCAGAGCCCAGCGAGTGCATGGGGCTCTTCAAGGGTGTGATCTGCGACTGCTCTGGGTGTGACGTGCCCAACGCCAGGCGGTTGTCCCCGCTGCCTGTCATATGTCCTCCTTTCTCTTTTCACAGTGTGTGCTCCCACCATGTGTGGAAGGTCCAAGTGCTCCTTATCCCGCCTGGAGGTGGTGCTCATCATTTTCCTGACGCTGATGACGGCGGTCACCCTGGTGCTGCTTGTCCTCCACTTTCTCCCCAGGGAAGAAGCCTCTGCTGAAGGCAAGCTGGGATGTTTCAATCCCTCCATCGCATCCTGCTCCAGTTGCTTGAAATCTAGAGGGTTTGTTGGGGTGGAGGGTGCTGCACAAGGAGGGCTGTGGAGGAGTGGAAGTATCTGATTTCTTCTTAAAGCAGCAGCGGCCAGAAACCTTTTCTGGGGTCGGAGATCCCAGGCTGCTGTCCGCTGTGCAAAGGCACTGGCACAGAAAGCCCTGCCTCAGAGACCGTACAGATAAATCGATACAGCAGGTAAAGGATGGACAGACAAAAAAGCAGATTGCATTGAAATGAGTCTTCCCCTCCCGCTGCCGCAGAGCAGAGATGAAGCAAAATCTGTCCCTCAGGGTCAGGCAATGTCCATCACCTGAGGATAACCATCCTGTACTGCAATAACAGCCAGAGTGGTGTCTTGTTCCTGAATCTCTCGAGGATCTGAGGGTTTTAAAATCTGATCCTTTTTTGCAGGAGGCAGCAAGGTTTCTATGAATCTGAATGTCACCCCAGTTACTCACCCTGCCCCGCTCAAGGGTGATGTGACGTATACATGGCATGCCCATGGGCCCAGCAGCTAGACCTATTAGTCCATTTTCACCTGAAGCAGCTTGCTTTTTCAGAAAGCTTAAAAATGTGTTTAATAAAATCAAAACAGGTTATGAAGCTCCCATCTGCAACCCAGAGAAATGAGAGAGCTCTTACCTAAGGGGCAGTTCTGCACTTTCTGTTCATTTCTAGTTGCAAGCTCATGTTGTCCTTGAGCAATGTGCCCGGTGCAGTAATTTAAATTAATGGGCTACAGGTAGAGGGTTCCTGGGTAACTGCTGAGCATTTGTAGTCTTCTCTGTGGGTGTGATGTGTGTGATCCTCTCGCACAATCACAACCTGTTGCTTCTGCTGGCTCTCGCGGCAGGAGCATGGTGGCCAAACAAGAGCATCTCTCCAGGCTGCATTTTGGAGGCCCTGGTGCAGGGTGGGTTAGAGTGGTCGCAAGGATGTTTGCTACCTTCTTTCCCTCTCCCTGCTCTGCGGAAGGGGATCCAGAGAGCCCCTTGCTCCGGGTACGATACCAAGGAACTTCCTAGCAGTTGCAATACCATCACAGCCCACGTACACCTCCAACCCCCTCACCTGGCACAGGGAAGTTGGGTGTTTGGAGCATCTTGCCCAGAGTAACCCTCAGTTCACTTCTAGTATGCCCAGAGATAAAAGCTCAAGGGAAGTTTTAGCTGTTTCCACCTGATAAGAGCTCTTTCCCAGAGCAAGGGCTTTCCCTTTGGCTTCTCCCAATGGATGGGAAATCGCCTCACACATCAGGAATGGTAACTTCCAAGTTCTTGATTTTGAGCTCAAATTGGATAGAGTTCACACTTTCCTCACGTTTCTGTGTTGGAACACGTAAAAGTTTTGCACAAGTGATTCCCCTCTCAGCTGTGAAGGGAAGAAGGGGTGAAACAGCAGTTTTAACAGATAACCCTGTTCATTTATGCCTATTTAAGTGAGAGAAATACCTGGGGCTTGTATGATCAGTCCGCAGCATACGTGAGAATTTCAGCTCTCCTCTGTTTTAAATAACAGCCTAAGAAAGGCCGTACTGGGAAAACGGAGCATCCCATTATCCCACTACCCTGTCTCTAAAAGCAGCCAGCAACAGATGACTAGGGAAGACTATCAGAACAGACAAAGCACATACAAATATTTTCCCACAGTGTTATCTCAGCCTCCGTTAATTTGTGGCTCTGGGACTTCCTGAGACAGAGAGAATTCCTTTTTAATTTTTTTTTATTTAATATCCCTTGGTGATTTTTCATCCATGACTTTCTCCAGATGCTTTGCCCATCCTGTAGAAGGACTTCCACACTTTCCTGATGGGTGGGAGGAGACACGGTTTCCTCTGGGAGGCCTTGTCTTTGCTGTTTATATGGAAGTTGCCTGGGGGCTTAGCTTTGCCTATCTCTGAAGTTGCACCAGCTCTGCTGTGCCCTTTTTTGAGACGAGGGCACCAACGCTGCACACAGGAAGTGTTGGATGCCCGAGGGATTTATACCGTGACATAAGGATGTGCCCTACTTTGTTCTCTAGTCCTTTCCTGATAGTTCCTGACATGCTCCCCGCTTTCTTTCACTGCTCTAAGCTGAAGTTTTCATGAAAACAGCTATTACACCACAGGATTTGTTTCCTGCATGGTAGTGGTGAGCTCAGACAATTTCATCTTCTGCAAAGTTAAGCTCATCTTCTCCCTGCAGTGAATCACTGTGCATTTTACACAGCCCAGTGGCTCTGTCCTGTGAGCTCCCTCTGCAAGTCTTCACGGCTGGCTTTGCTACCCTGCATACCTTAGCAGTGTCAGCAAACTTTGTCACGTTGTTGTGCAGTTGCATAGTGAAGTCCCTTCTAGGTCATTTATGACTGCGCCAAAGGGCACAGGATGTAGAGCTCCCCGTGTGATCCCACTCACTGTGAGCCAGGATGGTCCCCTCCTCTCCTCCGTTTCTTGTCCCTTACTGGGTTGTTCATCCATCCCAGGCTTCCCTCCTAACCCATCCTGTGTAGCTTCTGTAAGAGCCTTTGACGAGGGCCATTTGGAAGGTAGGTGATATCAGCTGGATGCCCTTGTCTACAGGCTTGCTGCGTCCTCCAGTAGGTTTGTTAGGCATGCTTTGCTTTTAAAAAAGTCGTGTTGTTCTGCTTGTTCATGTATCCACTAATCTGTTCTTACTATAGATTCCAGTCGACCAACATCAACTCAGAACCCGTCAACTGATGGCTCGGGAAACTACTTAATAGGCGTAGGTCGAGCTGACTGCACAGGGCCCGTTGCAGAAATTCCTTTGGTACGTATGGGGAATTGAGCGTGGGGGTCTGTGAAATACTGGTTTTCATCTTTGCATATTCTTTGCAGAACTTCTGGCTTAAAGACTGCCTTACCAAATAGTTGTCTTTAACTACTAGGTGAACTTTCTTGCAATCATAGGGCAAGACAGTTGCACCTCTGAGTTCAGACACTGCTACTGAATGGCTCAACCATCTGTTCATTGAAAGAGGATGCCATTCTGAATCTGGCAGCTCTACTGCGGCTTGGGTCACAAATGATAAAGTGTTTGTATGAATCAATTGCTACACAAGAAAAATGATAAAATCGTGGAGTATTTCTGCAGGACTGCCTTGCACTTAGAGGTTGACTGGTTTCTGTATATATTAAAAGCTATTAAAAAAGAACTAGCCTATGACCACACTTTCAATGGTTGGATATAATTCCCTTGATCCGCTGCTAAATCTACGTAGAAATACATGTACAAGTGAATATGTAGCTCAGTATTTTGGCCATATGAGCCTGATGGACCTCTTCCCTTCCAGATGGGTTATGCCAACCCTGACCAGGTGGGTGGTGGGCTTCTCACACGACTCTACAGCCGAGCTTTCATTGTGGCAGAGCCTGATAACTCCAAACGAGTAGTGTTCGTCAGCGCTGACATAGGAATGGTATCTCAGAGACTGAGGTTGGAGGTATGTGAATGGAAACAAGCAATCTGCGCGGTCTGACTTTATTCTATGTTGTCACTGGTATTAACGGTAGTGCTGCAGTCATTGCTTAACAATAACAAACATGCTAGCACATTGCCCAGTTTGCTTTGGCATCTCCTCACTCCAGAGACTTGAAGATGTGCTATGTCTATGCTGAGGAACTGTCTCTGCTACTGAGGCTACACTTTGACTGTGCTTTTTTTACTAGAAACCTTATCATGAATGCACGCGGCACTCAGTACCTGTGTAATTCTGGATTTCTAGCACCACCGAGGGAGGGAGAGAGAATGGAAGAGAAGTGGGGACTCACTGGGTGATATGGGATTGGCCGTAAGTTGGCCATCGGGCTCTTCACTTACAAGATTCAATTATTGTAAGGCTGTTACCAACTTGATACCAAAATCCACTAGTGTGGGAGTATCGGGGAGAAAGAGAAGAGTGGGGAGTCAGATGAGAGATTGTTTTTTTTAGCAAGGGCTGATACAAACCTCTGCAATTTTGGGGCATGAAAGAGGATTTGTAGGATTACCTCCTTCTTCTTAGGTGCTCAAGGAATTGAAGAGCAAGTATGGTGAGCTGTACCAACAGGACAATGTCATTCTCAGTGGCACCCACACGCATTCAGGGCCTGCTGGCTATTTCCAGTACACCCTCTTCTGGTTGACTAGCAAAGGACTAATCAAACCGTCCCTTCAGGCCATTGTGAAGGGCATTGTAAAGGTAGGTGTTTCTGCTTCAATGAAATGAGATCCTGTAAACATGGGGAAAGGCAACGGGGAGATGTCTTCATGACTAATGGAGCTTTCTGGGATATTCATCATAGCATCTCCAAATGCTATGATTTTAAAACACACTTAGAGACAGGTTTGTATTTACCAATGAAATCAGGTCAGCAAACAAAAGCCTTAAGTATTTTCTTAGAAAATGATGGTTCTAATTTATTTCAAAATCTTGATTTTTATGCTCATCACTTTCTAGAATTTTAGACTGTTAAAAAAGAAAAAAAAAATCTCCAAAATTAACATGATAAGATTGGAAATTGGGATGGAGGGAGAGAGAGATGGGGAGAGAGGGAACAGGTAGTTGTTCCAGATGATCTCATGTAGGCCTTACAACTGATTCTCTTTTCCACGCATGGGCTAATATTCCCTGCCTTCCTGTTTTTCAGAGCATTGATATAGCACATCAGAACATGAAGAAAGGAAGGCTTTTTATAAACAGAGGCACTGTAGAAAACAGTCAGATCAACAGAAGCCCTTACTCTTACCTCCAGAATCCAGCGTCAGAACGAAGCAGGTAAAGGTTCTTCCAACGGCAAAGAAACAGAGTTCTGAAAGGGGCTCTCTGATCAGGTCTGTAACCCAGCTATCTCAGAGCAGGTGTTTCTGGTCATCCATAGGATGATTCAAAATGTGGACCGCAAGAGGATGACGCTGTCACCATCCTGGGTGCTTGAGTGTCTGCTCCCTGCTAAAACAGGTTGTACGAAGGGGCCTGAGAGTTGTGGCTGGGTGAGCCTCCGGCTTCCTCCAAGCACGGGAGAGCATTGGTTAAGGGTCTGACCTTGTGCTTCATTAAAAAACGGAAGAAGATGTCATTAGAAGATGTTAGCATTTGAGTCGGGTGGCATTAAAATGCTATCCTTTGTGCATGAGGTTGTATTCAGAGAGAGGTCCACTTTCCGTCATCCAGAGGAGCAGTGCTTGATGTTAATGAAAGCTGTAACTCTTCCCTTCTATTCTGCAGATATTTTCAGATGCTCCTCTCAGGTCTGACTGCACTTTAGTAATAGCCTCTCTGTTTTCTTCCTCAACCGGTGGAGATTTAATGCGTCTGAGCAACACAGAGCAGGACTGCAACTGTGGTGCTTAACGGGATTTCCCTGCTTCGTTGTCCCAGGTATTCATCCAACACGGATAAAGAAATGGTGATCCTGAAGATGGTAGCTGCAAATGGACAGGAGTTGGGCCTTATCAGGTACTGACTAAAGAAATAACATATTTTTTTTCCCCAAATCCTAATGAACCAAAATACCCCAGAAACCACAAGAGGCAGGACACTTGGGCAAGTGGCCCTCAGGCTGTCCTGGTAATAACACTTTTGGGCTGTTATTTAGAATCTGTGCAAAGATGATAGAATAATTCAGGTTGGAAGGGATGTCTGGGAGTTTCTGGTCCAACTCCCTTTCTACAGTTCCTTTCTATACAATCTCTCCTTTTCAACAATCATTCTTTCTCATTGCTCCCAGCTAGTCACCAGAGGGTCTCTGGATGAAGAATAAGTTTATGGTGAGAGTCTATGAGTGCATAAAACAGGACAGCGTTCTTCATCTGCTCTGGGAGCTATAGCAGCATCTGGTCCATCTCTAGCTTTCTGCCCACTCCTGGCACATCTGCATAGGCCTCAGCTTACAAAAGAGTCTGGGGAAGATGGTCATATTTGTTCTTCCTTTGTAGGGTTGTAAAACCCGCCCTACACAGCTGGATGTTGGACATCTAAATCTCTTCTTGCTCAACAGTGTGGAAAAGGGGAGGAGGATCACACAGTCATAGCCAGTCAGAGGCTGGAAGCACCCCGGGGCTCTCTGGTCTGACCCCAGCTCACAGCAGGGGCCAACATCACACCTACAGCAGGTTGCCCAGGGTTGTACCCAGGAGAGTCTGGGCAATCTCTGAGGATGGAGAGTCCCCACTCCTCCAAGTCCTTTTCCAGGGTGGCACCACTTGCCTGGGGAAGGACTGTTTCCTTAGGGCCAGCTGGGATTTCCCTTGTTGCAGCTTGTGCTGGTGCCTCTGGTGCTTTTGCTGTGCCCCTCTAAGCAGAGCCTGCCTCTCTGTAACCCCTTTGGGCAGCAAAAGGTGCAGCTGGATCCCTCTTTGACTTCTCTTCTCTTGATCTCTTGATTATTTTCTTTTAATGCCTCATCCTTCATGCAACGCATGCCATTCCTGGTGTTGAACACTGTGTGCTGAGTTACCTTGTCCAAGAGGTAACGTTTATGACGCCTATCCTATCAGGAGATCTGAGCCTGAGTGTTTGGCTGTTCAAAGTTTAGAGCTCAAGGCCAGGCAAATGAAGTAACTCACAGTAACGAAGTCAACATTTTGATTTCCTCATTTAGAAATCACAAGTGAGGGTTATGACTGTGTTAAGAGGAACAGAAAGGTTTTTCTATGTAACTGTTTTTTCTCCTGATGTCACAGCTAAGGAAGTAAGGAAAAAAGCCAAGGATCTCTCTTGAGGCATAAGTGCTGTGGAAGGGAGACACAGCTGCCTGCATTCAGAGGACATAAGGGGCCATTACAGCTCCTTCTTCTACCAGCTGTCACACACAGCAGTTAACCAAGTGCTGTTTGATAACCTCTGCCCTTTTAAGGGTTGAGCAATTGCTGAGCAGCTGAAAAGGCAGGTTTGCACATGGAGGCAAGACCTTTTCAAGCTGCAGTGAGCTTCAGAGCACAGCAGTAATCTAAAATAGACCCAGCTGTCTAGTTAGCATATAAAGCAGGGCAAGCTGGTTTCCTTTGGGGAAGGGGATGACTAGCTGTGCATAGTGCTGAAGAACTCAGTAGCTCTGGTGAGGCAATGGAGCTTTATTACGGTGCAACAGAAATAGTGGTATCAACACAATGTTTGTGATCTTGAAGGCTGAGCCATGGTGCACTGGACATCCACTGGGGGCTTTACTGGCTGCTATGAGCTCCATAGTTTGTTGGTTTGGCACCTTTTTGTAAGACTGAAAGTGTTTCTTATTTACCCTGCTGACTTTCTTGTTTCTCTGAAGCAAGAAAATAAGAAACCTTCCAAACTGTAATTTATTTCCAGTTACTTGTGTTTAGGATACTCACATTGCCATTTTTCTTGTAATTGCATCTCTTTGCACACAATAGAAAGGGGGTCTGATCACCTCTCCCCAGGAGTCTTGCCTGCTCCCTCTCTCTCACCTGCTGGTTTCTTAGGATTTCCATGCAGAGTGTGAGAATTGGGAAGAGGTTCATGGGGTGGAACTGCCATGAAACACTGAAATAGCTCTTGGTGGCCCTGATTACTGCAGTGCCAAGCTCTTGTGATCCCAAGACGTGGGCCATCCTAGTTATGAGCCTTCCCAATTGGGAAGGGAGAGGATGGGACAAACTCTGGCCTTGCTAATCCAACCTTGGGTATCCACAGTCTGGGTTTTAGTCCACAAAATAACATTCTCATTAGTCAGTTGCAAACATATAGATGGAATAATATATTTCCTATATGTATCTTCTGATTTTGCTTTAGCTGGTTTGCAATCCATCCAGTCAGCATGAACAATACCAACCACCTAGTGAACAGTGACAACGTGGGCTATGCATCTTACTTGTTTGAACAGGAGAAGAACAAGGGGATGCTTCCGGGAGAGGTGGGAGTATTTTAAGACTATTAAAAATAATGGGAAAGAACATGCACCAGAACAGGTTGATTGGTACCTTTTGTGCACCAAAACAGGTTCTTTCAAACAATGAAATAGGACAGCAGGATAAATACAGCAAAAGGAGACAAAGATGCACTCTTTGCCTTATTTACTTTTTTCTGCCTCTAGCAAAGAGAAATTACAAGGTGTACTCATGGCTTTCCAAAATAATAGCCAGCTACATTTATTTAGATTTTTAAGGCAAGCCCAACTTATTTTGATTCAACTACTGAAAATAATAAAAACATTAGAAAGGCATGTGTGGCATAGCTGAGCCAAAGGGAATGCAATACTGTGTCAGTGTTGTAGGATCAAGGCTGTGGTCAACTTTGTTTCTTGCAGTCTCCCAAACAGTTTTGCCTTCTGGTCTTCATTTGTCCTGGGGGCACTTCCATCCTTGGAGAGCAAACACTGCTTCTTTAAAAAGCTTTATTTCCCCTGAAATGTGAATGTGGATATGAACCAACCTCATGGACGCTTTGAATCATGAGCTGATTAAGAGAGTGGCCTCTGCGTATCTCCAGCTTGGAAACTATTGCCCATTCCCATTTTAATATTCTGGGCAGAGGACCACATGCCATTCACACCAAAGATGGAAACTAAAGAAAGTTTACTCATTTTCTACTTGCAAACATTTCTTTTTATGGCAGATTATCTAAAAGCTTTTAACAAAAGTAGTGCATAGTTATGGGTACAAGTCAGTGCGAGCTGACATACACACAAAGTTAAGTATGTGTGGAAGTGTTTGCAGGTGTCAGTATTTAGCTGTCTAGCCTGGTGGGCACATTGCATCTAACAGCCTTACAGGAGAATGGCTAAAGAGCTGATAATGTATTTAAATAGCTGGTGTTGACGCATGGTATCTCTAAAATGAGAGCATCATCTGAGAGAGATGAATTCAACTAACACTCGGTGTATGTAACCAGCCTTGCTTTATAAGTACCGCTTGATGTTAACTCCTGCAGTCAGATGCAGCGGCTCTCACCCTCTAAATCTGTCATGGTGAAAGCCCGGCAGAAGGAAAATCATGTGCAAGGTGCTATGTTGACCCATTAGCATCTGGTCAGTAACGTTAGGAATTATGGACAAGAGTGAATTGCTGCTGCTGAGCTGGAAGAGGTAGAAGAAACATTGTCCAGAGACTAAAATGGTGTAAAGATCCCCTTTTGCCACCTGCAATGGCAGTTGCATCCAGTGCATCCTCTTCTCCCTGGCTTTTCCCCTGGGGCACTCCTAAATCCCAGCATCAAACCTCCCAGGCACTTAAGAAGTAAATATCAGTGTCCCATGCCAATCAGCTGGCTATAATATCAGTCTTGGCATTATGTTGCACATTTGTAACCCTTAGGGAAAGATGTAGGTGATGTTTGCAATCACTGCAAGGCACTGAAACCCATCTGTCTATGTCTTTATTTGACAGGGCTCTTTTGTTGCTGCTTTTGCATCCTCTAACCTGGGAGATGTGTCTCCCAATACCAAAGGCCCATTCTGCATAAACACAGGGGATTCATGCGATAACCCACAGAGCACCTGTCCTGTAGGTGGGGTAAGTATATATTCTTGATCTACATTAAGTTTTATTAAGGAGCAAATTCATGCTGGAGGTGCAAATATGGAGCCAGGTGGCGGACGATTCTGCAAGAAGAGGACATGAATAAATCACTTGTTTCTTGGCTGATTCGGGATACCCATTTCAGGAACTCACCGTGCCTTTTCCTAGCACACCCAGCTTTCTGGTTGTTCACCCCAAGTCCAAATAAAATCAGAGGTTAACGTAGTGACTTGGTGCCCAAAATTTTAGACAGCTCACAAAAAGTAATTAGTTCCCACATTATGAAAATCACTTGTGCACTCATCCACTGCACAGTCACTCTGCAGTTATGTTCTTTGTGTTAACAGATAACTGGAATTAAAAAAAAATTTCTTAACAGGCAAAGATGTGCATGGCCATGGGTCCTGGTACTGACATGTTTGACAGTACAAGAATTATAGGGCAAAATATCTACTTGAAAGCAAAGGTAAGTGATGTTTTTGCCTTAAGAGTATGCACGGATGTGGCTATTAAAAAAAAGGCAAAATTCATTTGAGCAAATTTTTGCATCTATTTTTGTGAATGTTTGTAGGCTTAAAGTACACTAAAATCCATATTTATATGCTAAAGAAGTTGCCTGATTTTTCAAAAAACGTGCACTTTTATTCAGATGTATGATCATAGGCCTGCAACTTTAAAATGTTGGTTTGTGGTTTTAATCTCTCTGCTCCTTATTGGTATAGAATATGGATATTGCTCCCTTATAATTTCCCTCTTCCATGCATGTATGTCAAAAGAGTCATGGTGGGAAAAATCGCAGGTGCTGAAGACTCCTAGAAGAGCTCAGAGATGCCATCACATACCACTTGTTGGCTGAGTTTGACATCGCACTCCTAAACTAATGCAAGTGTGAGCTAAAATGTGTTAGCTTAAACACCCATGAAAGATATTCATCCTACCACACTTGACTTTGCATTTATTCAGCTGGTGTGCTCCAGCCCGCTGGCTCACCTACACTTCTTTGGTCCTTCAGCCCAAAATTCACCAGTTCCCCTTCTGTGGATCTGCGTTACTTGAGGGTTGTCAGCAAGAGGACGTGTCTGGCACAGTTTCAGGGACAGCAGCTTGTAAGAACTGGAAGAGATCCAGTAAAGGAATAAGAGCAGAAGGCTTGATGATGGCCATTTCCTTTTGGTTGCCGTTTATAGATGTTTGCCCTAAAATCAATCCAGACTGATGGTGACTTGCAAGTCAAAGCTTGTCCTAGGGAAACTCTTGTCGCAGTCGACATCTCTTGCATTTGTATCAAATGGAGAGTGAAAACATTGCTGCCGTTTTAACACTCCAGATGTTTGGCTTTCAAATGCGATGTCCTCTATTTCTTCCTACAGTTAAAGGAAATGTTGCAAAACCTGTATGACTTTTGGCAACACTTTCTATGTACCAATTCTAGATATGTGTGTCAGAAAAATCATTCACTGAACAGCTGATGACCAAATTAGAATGACTTGGCTGTCATCCACATAGTAAATACATAGTAAAATCTGTGTGTTTGGAAGCACCGAATGCAATGAAGTATGTGTTTTCCCATAGAAAACATTTGTTTTGGTCAGTCTAAGATGTGAGAAATGCAGATACTCTAACATCTCCTGTAGTAGAGACAGTGGCTTTTCCTTTCATTTGAGCCATGAGTAATATGGATGAGGTCAAAAGGTTTCAAACAGCAAAATGTTGTCATCAAAGTGGAATAGATGCATGTTTTCGCTGTGAAAAGAAAGACAGAACTGCTCGCCAAAGAGTATCCTCTGTATGTTACTTGGGCGAGGGAGAGCTTGCAGGAATTGGGGCATACAAGATTTAGAGACAAGATGATAGAAACAAAGAAGCTTGGGAAATATGCTCTTGCTTTAACACCTGGAAGATGTCACTAGAAGATGTCAACAGAATAAGGAAATAATTCATGCAGCTGAATTCGCAACAGGGAGATAATCTCAGGAGAACTGAGGGCCTGATCTCTTCTTCCTCAAGGGTTTACACCCATTACAGAGATTATTCTACATTGGCAAGCTGCATTGCTTTGGTTTGCTGACTTTGACACTGCTTACTGTATGTATGTGCTTTAGGAGATGTACGCAACCGCTTCCCAGGAGATCACAGGACCTCTCAGCTCAGCACACCAGTGGGTGAACATGAGTGATGTCTCGGTGGAGTTAAACGCCACGCACACAGTAAGGGCAGGAGCTCCCATGGACACAGGCCTGGGACGGCTCACCGAGGAAGAAATGTTGTATTCTTATAGCAGGACTTGGCGCACTGAAGAGAACTGATTTTAAAATCTCTCTCTCTCTTTTTTTTTTTTTCCTTTTTAATTAAGGTTAAAACATGTAAACCAGCCTTAGGACACAGCTTTGCTGCCGGTACTATTGATGGAGTGGGGGCTTTCAATTTTACACAAGGTAATTTAGGGAAGAGATGTCAATAGGATTTCATACAAATGGGAAAGACATGAGGCATCCCCCAAATAAATTCAAACCCTCAGAGTCATTTTGAGAACATCAACAGCTGCTTGAAACACAGTCTCCAAAGGGATGTTTTTAGAAAGGTGTGATCTTATGATGCCCTTGCAAGTTTGTCTGTATTTGCCAAAAGCCATATAGACAAGGAAATGACCATGCTCTGAAGGAAGAAGAGTGCTGAACGGGGAGTGGGGAGGAGAAAGAACTGGCCTTGAGGCAGTCTTGGCAGTATCTGAGTAGCAAGAACAAATTGCAAAGTGTGGAGCTGATGGCGTTCATGTGGGCTAAATCTCAGCATTTCAAACCACCCTAGAAAAGGGAGATACCCAGAATCTGCTGAGAAATATCCTATTCTAGATAAGGAGGGAGCGGTTAATAAAGAAGATTTCTGCCCAGTAACTGCTGCGGGAGCTGATGGATCAGTGGATGAAGACGTTTTTCCCTTCAGGTGCAGTAGAAGGGGATCCATTCTGGGACAGCATCCGGGACCAGCTGCTGGGAGAGCCATCCAACGAAACACAAGCATGCCACGAACCCAAGCCAATCCTCTTTAGCACTGGAGAGGTGAGGATACACTGCTATGTGCCCTGAAAAGCACAGAGATTGCTGATCTGGACAAATACCTAAGATCAGGGAAAGCAAACGGTGCATGGAGCTCAGCATTCCTTCCTCGTAGTCTCAGGCTTCAGGACATCCTCTGCTGGGGCTCATGTCTTTGTATTTAATAGCTCTGGAAGGGCTTTTCTTCCATCCTACCCACACTTTCCTATCTTAATCCATGAGAGGACCTTTTTTTTTGTTGTATAACATGTTGGGCTGTGTGAGATGAGGTAGCTTGTTGCTGCGCCTTTTGGAAACACCAGGGACGGTATCAACTTACCCACATTCTCAGTGGTGTCTTCAAAGACCTCCACCAGACTATGACTTCCTTCGAGAAATGCCCTGTTGACTTCTCTGCTTTTCTGTTTAATTATGCAAGTGTCTGCCAGTTCTGTGAATTCTAACATGTATTAAGGCCAGATTTATTCATCTACAGTTAGACTCACAGCCAGACTGAGGCTGGAGACACCACTGGCTGGGGATCTCTGGTCCGACCCCTGCTCACAGCAGGGCCAATATCGCAGCTGCAGCGGGTTGCTCAGGGCCGTGTCTAGGAGAGTCTGGGCAATCCCCAAGGGTGGAGATACCCCACCATTCAGGGCTCTTTTCCAGGGCAACACTGCTCACATGGGGACCAACTGTTTCCTTAGGGCCAGCTGGGATTTCCCATGCTGCAGCTTGTGCCATGGTCTCTGGTGCTTTTGCTGTGACCCTTTACTGCAGAGCTGCTCCTGCCAATCAGTCCCAGCCTGTCCCCGTGCATAGGGCTGCTTTTTCCTGGGGCAGGACATGGCATTTGTCCTTGCTGAACTTTCCCAAAGTCCTACTTAGAATCTTAAAATGAAACTGATGCCACGTTTTCCACCTGCTATTCCTTTGGCTTCGAGGCAAATGTAATGTACTGCAGAGGGTAGGGCAGCAGGATCATGTCCAAGGTCCTTTAGAGCACTTAGGGAATGTCATCTGGATGAGACATCTCATTGTTATTCCTTTCATCAGTCTCTTTAAAAGCTTTCCTAGTGCTGTTTCATTTTCAATTGATTCCTTGGCTCATCTCGCTAAAGAGATACTCCAGTGTAGAGCCTCCTCCCACCCCAGCTTCTCCATCGAAGCTGGTGTTATTGAGAATAAATTACACTTTATTCTTCTGGCTGTATCACCTTTGAGCATCCTTTTATAGATGTTCTGGCAGGCCTACCAGCTTCTAGTCTGTTTGACAAAGTTTTATCGTTCATTTTATGCCCCTAATAAGTTGCTCCTCAAAATCTTTCTGCCTTTCTGTACTAGGATTTTGCATTTTGTTTGCCCGAGCCATGTCACTCTTGAGTTGCTGGTGGTCTTAATTTCCTTTTATCATCTTCCCATGCAGGTGGGGAGTTTCTACTCAGGAAGTTTCTGTTCCTAGGTGCTACACTGACCTTATTCACCTATTTTGCTTTAAGGTGCCCCTCCACCAGCACAAATGGTTTTGCCGCACCCATTGTACTTACACTTGTCTCTCCTTAATCTGTGTGTGATGACCAAACAACTTCTTGTACATGCAATATAGGAGGTAAAATGCGTTCTGACATGGCTGACTACTATGCAAAGTAGTTTTATTTGTCTGATTTAAGACTATAGAAAGGAAAATGCTTCAGCTATTTATCTTGCTATTATTCTATAAAAGTCATATCTACTTTTTCTTTTCATCTTAGATGACTTGGCCTCACCCATGGCATCCTGACGTGGTAGATGTTCAGCTTGCTACCATTGGGTCACTGGCAATTGTTGCTGTTCCTGGAGAGCTTACGTATGTATTTTTGGTCTTGTTCTATATATCACCTCTGGCATGTTTTCATTCAAACCCCATGCAGTACTTTTGCGTGTGGGTGCATAATTCAGTGTAGAAGGGGGTTAGGGGAGGTTAGGCTAAAAATTGTCCCCAGTATATGGTAGCTCTGCAAGCACTACACGTATATGTCCACTGCATATGGTCTCTTGTACACTATCTCCTCTGGGTACCTGGAGTTTCCCACTTTCTTCCTCATTTTATAAACTAGCTATGGCCAATCTATGAGTGAGATTGAAACGAGCTTCCTAAGTAATTTTAACTCTTCACTGCAGAATGCAGTTTCATTGAAATGAAAGGAACACGTTAACTTTGATTCTTCATGCCACAAATACTGGAATGATGAATTGCATTGGTCTTAATTTTTCATTGATGATAAAATGGTAAAAATCTGGATAGGTTAATGATTTATTTCTATCATCTTTTTTCTATCATCCTGAGTTTTGATTTCATAAAAAGCAATTATTATGTTTTGATGTTGCCAAACTAAACGTGTATGATCAGGAGGCAAGTGTTTCGCTGGCTCCAAATAAAAGACTTCTGCTCTATGAAAAATATTAAAGTTTTGGCTTTCATTCTGAATGACAAACACAAATCAAGAACTTGATTGTAATATACCCCAAGAAAGACTCAGATAAATATCCAGACTTTTGGACTTAAAACAATTGATTCCTTCTTTAACACCCCCTGTGTTCTCTGCTTTACTGGAGATTGACATTATTCCCTTACTACCTCTAGGACCATGTCTGGACGTAGACTACGGGAAGCTGTTAGAAGTGTAAGTAGTTGAGGAAGAAGTTTCTCAAGAGAGCAGTGTGTCTGGAACTTCTCATTTCTTGATTGTGCTGTTTTTTCTCTTGCCTCCTCCCATCTGGGATCCTGGGTCTCACATCTTACAGAGGTTTCTTTCTCACAATTACTTCATGCATATTTGTGCATGCACTTACTGACATGCAAGAAAGATGAATATCCTCCCCAAAAGAAGCAAACCTATCAGATTTCAATCTGTTAAGTCAACACAAATGAAATCAACTGAAATCCTGGCATAACTGATGCTAACAGAAGTTTTGTCTCTGAAGCCTCTGTGGTGGTGGGGTTTAGCTCCTACAACATGAGAACAACTGGAAAAAAATGGCACGTATATATATATTTTTTCTATTCAGCAGATTGATTTTATCTTATTTTCAGCTGCAGTCTGAATACCTTCTTAATTTTACCTGCTGTCCCCATAACTCACTGAGGCTATCTCACAACATATCATAGTGCTGTGGTTTTTAGGAGAATACAGATATTAGACTTTGAAAGAAACTGTATTCAATTTGTTGCATTTTCTGGAGTATGACATCATTTACCCTCTTTCTCTGTGGGGAGTCTCTTTGCTCTTTGACACTGAATGGAAATCAAAATGTTAATACAGGGCAAATTACATTTGAGGGCTATTTTCCTGAACGTCCGCCTCCAGGAACTTTGCGTTCTGCCCTGGTAAATAATAATACATAATTGGGAATTAAGCAGTTATTGCAAGAAGAGTTATTTATTTCCTTTCTCAGGAATTTGAGTCTCAGGGAACATCAGGAATGAATGTTGTAATTGCAGGCCTGTGCAATGTCTACACCCATTACATCGCCACCTATGAAGAATACCAGGTAAACAATTAAAATTGTCTATTGAATATGCTTGGTTGGGTTCAGATTTTACTATATGGGATGATACTGATGTGTAATTATGCACATGTGCAGTAGTTTTTCTTTGCCGCAAAAAGCTGAAAAAAGTCATGAGAATCTTTGGTAGAAATCCTGACGCCTGCTTGTTTATTCTGGCCTAGATGAAATAGCAAGTGCCAAAGTGGTTTCCTGACCATTGCTAGGGAGTAGTTCTGGATAGCTCAGTACGGAAATGGTCAGATATACCGACGGGAGCTCTTCTGGGTTCAGGTCTTTTCAGTGTTTCTTCTGATGACCTGGATGAATTAGAAATGATCTTCACAAGTTGGAGAAGTTGCCAAAAGAAAGGTTTGGAGATGTAAGATCATGAGGTGACTGTGAATCAGCACTGTCAGGCTGCTGTAGAAAAGGCAGAAATATAGCTTGCAAAACCCATGAAGTAGTTTTAAAGGTCCCAAAAGGACGTGGTAGATGCTGTGCTGTAAGGAGGACACGGACCATTGGATGGATCCCAAAGGTTCAGAAATCCTAGCCTGGGAGGGAAGATTGGAAGAACCGGGGTTGTTCAACCCTAGAAGTAGGAGAAGAGAAGTCCTACCTCATTAAAAATTTAAGGAAATAAAAAGCTGTCAGAAATGTAGGGGTGATAACTTGTCTTCCTTTTTTGTGGCGGATAGGAGAATGAAGAATGACCTTGAATGGCAGCAGCAATACTTAGGTGAGCTGTTAGGCTGTCTTCCAGGCAGTAAAGGGGTTGAGGTACTGGAAATGAATCTCCAGGGAGGTGTACATCTCTGTCACAGATGACTTTCAGAACTCGTTAAATAACCCCCTGCAGGTACAGTGCTCGTCTCGTCTTTGGCGAGTAGAATGAGCCATATAAACTGTTCAAGACTCCTTCAAACCCTCCTTTTCCAATTTTGTCCTTTTCTAGGTTCAAAGATATGAGGCAGCATCGACTATTTATGGGCCACACACTCTTTCAGCTTATATTCAGCTCTACAGAGGACTGGCAAGGGCTATTGCTACGGTAAACAAAACTTTCTGTATGCCACATGCTGCTAAACACTTTCAAATCCTGTAAAAGGTGACGGCTATACTTGTTCTTCAGTGAGGTTATACTATTGGTACACTTCTATTTCTTTTAAGTAGCCCCTTTGAGACATTCTCATAGTGTATGAAAATAATTCCTATAACGAGAACCTCACACCACTCGAAGTTCTGCAAATTTTGGTACAAAGTTTGGAATATAGGTACCTACAATGGTTGAGGCTTCCACATCACTAAATTTTAGTATGGCCTGACATTGCTGCTTTTCCACCAAGAGGAAAAAATCTGCTGCATTTCTACTGTACATGACAATATTTGTTACCATTGCATCTGTGGACCATGTGAATATGCGCAGCTGGAACATACCTTTGAGTGGGAGCTGCCTGCCGTAGGATATTTTAGCAGGTCGATTTGGGGGATCTCAACAACAGGGTAGTTTGTGTCCGGCCGGGATTGTTTCTGAACACGGATCACAAGCAGGGATCTTCTCACTGTGCTTTTACATTCCCTTTATTGCTCTTGTTGTTAAAGTCTGTTTAAGCCACGTACTTTGTTAAAGAGCCATAGCACTGGTATGATTCGTCACAGAGGTAGTTGACATCTATAGTTTCGTATCGTAAGCGCATCTTTCTTCTCCCAGAATACAGTTCAGGATTTGCCGAGTGGTCCAGAGCCCCCACTTTTCAATATAACTAGCCTGACCTTGGTGCCTGCTGTCAGTGCTGATAAGGCTCCGACGAACAAGACATTTGGGGATGTGCTACAAGAAGTGAGACAACAGTATCGAGTGGTGAGAGCTTCAAGGATACTTGCTAACTCCTGTTTAGGAAAACTTCCTTAAATTCTAACTCATCTTCCTAAAGAGCCTGTTTTCTAAAGGACTGTGGGGATCTCAAATCAGAAAGATATCATTGCTCTTAGTGGACTTATATCATTGTTGAAAAGGCAGATTTTTACATATAGAAGATGGACTACTTTGTAAAACCCCTGATTGTCTTAACCACTCTGCTGTCTATGCATATGTTGTGTGCTTTGCTTTTGGTATTTTCCACACATGAATAAGGTCAAAGAGTCCTCTTCAATTTTAAAAACTGTTTCAAAATGCTTCTCTACTTCCTCACTTTTTAGTAGTGAATCAAACTTATCCCTTGAACGTGAAGCTTGTGGATGAACAAGATTTACCTCCGACATATGGATAACCACACTAGTGACTTGATGAAGCATCAGTACTCTAAAGGCTCTGTTTCCACATAAAACTACAGTTGATGATTAAATAGGCAAATATCATACAACGATTTCTTTACAAGCAGAAATCAGGTCACCTTTGATGACTCTGGTATAGAATGTAAATGAGATGAAATGTCAGAAAGAGTTCACTGTTCTCAATACTTAATAATTTAGATAAGGTGTTCAGAGCAAGGGCTTTCATCTCATTGGCCTATCTGCAGGAGACAGGTAAGAAGAAGGCAGGGAGGTCTTGTATTCTTAAAATGTCACTTATTTCCTTCCCTCCTTTACACAGAAATGTGATACCATGGAGGTCATCTTGCAAGTAGGACAAGTGGAATGGCATAGTACAGCATACAAATTCAGGATATAAATTGTCCGTTCCTACTGCAACAAGTGAAATTATTAAAAAAAACAAAAACCAAAAAACTCTTATCAATGGCTTCTTAAAAGCATGTTTTTAATGTGCAAAATACCACTCAGTCTTTAAAACAAATCTTAATATTCCCACAGGGAGAAGTTGCTGAAGTAACTTTTGTAAGCGCAAACCCAAGGAACTCTGCGGAGAATGTGGTAAATATAATGCAACAATGCTGGAATTGGGGCTTTTATGGACTGGTTAATATTTAGTTACTGCCTCAGCCTTACATGTTTTAGTCTTTGACGTTCAGGTTTCAAAAGGAGTAAAATCGTTTGTTTCTAGTTCTTTTTTCTTTGCTGGCTGTTCAGAAGTTTCTTCCTTAAGCATGTGCTCTGGCAATTCACACCACCACAATGTTTTTGAAGCAAAGTCCTAATTTTGGGCGAGTGTCCATTTGTTAGAGATCGCTTTGTCTTGTATTGGACATATCAAATGCACTACACTGAAGTCAGATATGGATCATTCATGATCTCTTTGCACTGTTCAAGTTGAAGTCACCTGTGTAATGCATCAGTCTAGATACCTTTTCTCAGTATCCAGTGCCCTTTCGTAGGAACAAGGGTGGGCTCTAGTCTCCATCCTATCAGCCTGGTATATGATTTTAAAGAAACAAAGACAACGAGAAAAGTACAAAATTCACCCCGTCAAGTCATCTTGGATAGAAACTGATGGCAAATGCCTTACTTGCCCATGCTCTATTTAATGACCAGGTTCTTTACATGTTCTCTGTTTCATTTATAAATGTAAAGTTGTGCTTTGCAGGAAATATAAACATTTTTGCCAGTAACTACTGAATTTGCCAGTAAAACACACAGACGCATAGCCTGTTCTCCAGCTGTAAATGAAACACTAGAAAAGGAACATGCCTGTCCCTTCAGAGCTAGTGACTTCTCTTATTTTTATTCCAGACGGAACACAACTTCCTGACGGTAGAGAGATACATCAACATTTCAGGGAGCTGGCATGTGGTACATAATGATGCCTCCTGGGAGACCAGGTGAGTGACTTACAGTGCCCTTACCAGATTTCACCCTTTCACAAACTCCATGGAGTAATTTGAGTCTACCGCAACGTGCTTTCTCTCAGATCTCCAAACTGAAGGTTGGTCTTGCCCCTGGAGATGATGCTCTTTGTGGGGACAGATCAGTCTGCTTTTGTGTGGTTACCATGTCCAGACCATAGCACTCAGCCTTCTCCTCAGAAATAACTTTGGGAAAGGTAGAAGGGAGAGCAAGAATTAGAGAAGAAGCCATTCTGCGCTCGGCTTATCAAGCTAGTTAAGACTACAAATGCAAAGATGTTGCGTAACTATGAGGGATCACCTTACTCAGCACCGAGGTAATGCTGCAGAGTTCAAGATGCGTTGGAAATTTATGCAAGACCGATGAGTATGGCTGCCTCTTTTTTGTAGAATAGAGTCCAGGTCTAATAATTTGTGATCAGATAATTCATTTTGCAATGTGTTGCTTGCAAAGTGACTTTTAGCAGGTTAAAGTTTGTCTCAAGTCTAGTCAGCAGATCACAAGAAGTAGGAAGTTAGACCTTCGGTACCTCACTCTGTGGAGACATTATAAGAGGCAATTCTTGTCTTTTGTAATGACCGAAAGGAGCCACAAGCGATCTCTGTTACAAATGGAGAGATAACTTATCCACCTCTGTGGTTGCTTGGTTGTGGAGCTGGGAACTGGCTAACCACAGTCTAATTTGTTCATAGCCTGCATCCAGGCAGTACTTTGCTGTACGTTATAAAGTCTGTACTTTGCTGTACGTTGTAAAGTAGAAATGCTAGATATTTTAAAAGAAGTTCAGAAAGAAACAAGTTTAAGATTGGAGATGTCCGGCATAAGGAAAAATGTCCACTAAGTGGCAAAGCTAACATCACCTTTTGGAGTTACATCAGAAGTCAGTATATGCCATAGGAATACAAAGGGATCTTTTGTCAAGCCGTTCTTTTAGAAGTTATTCCATTGTTTGAATAAAAATGGACATTCACCTATCTGTAAGAGAATGGCCCCCTGAAAAACGTCTGTTTGGGGAATCTCCTGACCTTGCAATGTTCCAGCGCAAACAGATATCCTCAAAGATCAGCGAGGCAATGTTCCTGCTAGCTCAGATTCATCAGGAAGGTCTTTTTTTCTGAATTTATGACTAGCATTTGGTAGGGCATAATTCTCTCTGCCCAGATGCAACCAATTGCTCTCTAAATCTATTCTGGTAGCTAGAACTCCAGCATAAATCCACCGTCTCCCGTTGACACGCTCTAATAATGTAACACAATTAAATGTGGTTCAAGCAGGCTGCCTGTCTCCGTGCAATAAAAGCCAATGTACTTCTCTTCTGCCCTGGACACATTCCTGGCCTGTCCTAATGCAGTAGATTTATTCCTACCTGTACTTGGAGCTTTGCCTGTCTAAGTGTTTGGCCTTTATTTAACACTAGCGCTGTTTTACCTTGTCACTTTAATTGCACGCTTTTTGTCAAGTTTCCTACTTAAATAAGGTAGCGCTGGCATTTTATCCTCTGTATTCACATACCATAAGCTATACTTAGCCCTGCCTACAAAGATTTTCCAAAATCTTGGACAGAAACACTGAAAATTTTTAATGAAATGCCTCTCAAAAAGCTGAAGAATATAGAAAAGGGCAAAACTTTAGGGATGTGCTGCCATAAAAAATCTAGACATCCTATTTTTCTTCCTGAGAAATGTTGGACTTTGGATCTAGCCTGCTCTGCAAAGATGCTCGAGTACTTCTGCTGATAAGAAAGAGGAATTATTTTGCCTTTTCCTGTCTGAAGGGACTTATCAGAGGGCAAAGAAATTGCAGATGGCAATTGTTTCCCTTCTTGGTGCTCCGTGAATGCAGAAAACAATACGAGAAAGGGGAAATAGTTTTGTAAATAATGAAAACAAGGAACACTGACTTTGCAATATCAGTAATCAAGGTGATAGGCACGGGGAGCATCAAACATCCCTACCAGACATTAGTGAAGTCAGACTGTGGTTTTTTTATATTAGAAAAACTAAAATTTGCTCCCATTGACTTTGGTGGCATTGCAATAGGAGAGCAACACAAGTGAAGGCCTTATTCATTAGTTTAGTGTTACAAAGTGTTAAATAGCTTATAGACACATTTGCAAAATGCATGTTTTCAGGGGTCAAAAGATAGGAAGGTTTACTGAAGGAGGAGCTGCTTTCAGGGAATGAGATCTCTGTTATCTGTGCTTTGTCTTGCGTTCACCACTGCAACAGTGATAAGCTCCATTCAGGTTCTACTTTTGCTGGATGCTCTTTTGATGCTTACAGGGAGAAGTGTTTGAACCATCTTGTGCCTGGGGTGGAGGCGTGGGATGTACTCTGTAATAGCTTTCTTGTGACTATTTAGGAGGATGAACCTAGCTAGAGGAGAAGAATTTGCCTGGCCTGCCTTTAGCAAACAATCAATAGAGATAATGTGGAGTTAAATCCCTGTGAGCTCATTTTGCATGAAGCCTCTTCCCAGGTGGGATCTGAGCTATGTTCCAGTTCCCAAATCCCAGAGCAGGGTTCTTAGTTCACTGAGCTCTCATTAAGATTTCTTGGACCATTTATTTTTATTTAGAAAAAGAAAGCAAATAATGATGTTTTCTAAATATGTTATGGTTTCCCATTTCCCACCACGGGCCATGAACTTAATGAATCACTGCTGAGCTCTACAGTTGCAGCTGCTGCTGTGAACCAGAAATGTGCAAAGTTACAGAGCAGCGGTAGCACCTACTGAATGTCTGGTCTGGGTACAATTAGGGCATATCAAACAGTGCCTTTCACTGGCAGCATCAAAAAAAAAAAGAGCAAGTTAATCTTTTTTATCATCCCAAGAGGTGCTCTATGATGGCTGGCTGAAAAATCCCTCACCACCAGATGCTGGGATGTTTTTGTCTTTCTGTCTATAGCCTTGAGGTTGAGTAGAAGTGTTTGATCCCTCTCTGACCTGACGTTCCTTTCTAAAGTGAAGAAGATTTCTAACAATTTTTGTCATTGAAATAAATAAATTCCCACAGTGTTGTTTCAACTGGTTCTGTCTTCCAATAGACCTGAATATCATTTGGGGCCTGCTGGGGTGGAGAGATGGTAGGAAGTGTGTGCTGCTGTTTGTTGACCTCTTCAGAAAGCATCTGCCTTAGGTTTTTTTGTTGTTGTTGTTTTGGGGGATTTTTTTGCTCTCAGGCACTTCAACTTCCCAAAAACTTACTTAAAAGTTACCCAACGAGCCTATAAAAGAAAGTGAGAGTTTGGTAGGAAGGAAATGGCTGAAAATTTTGAGCTAAAAATTGACAGATTTTTCAGCAACCTTCAGCTATTTACATAATCTCTTGGTTCACCACTTCCACTTTTCAGGGAAGACTAAACTGATGAATATTACTCATGGGATAATGTTGTCTGGAGTTTATGATATGGAGTTGGTAACATGAGAATGCTTTTGTAGAAATATTTTCAATCGATAGAAATGACCAATGACTTGTTGTACAGTGTTTCCAGATATGTCTCAACCCTCCTGTGTTTTGTGTTGGTTTGTTGATTGCTGCTCTAATAGCCTGAATATATGAGAAAAGGTTAAAAAAAAAAAGAGCTCTTAAAATATACTGAACTTGAGTTAATTCATCTTGTTCCACCTAGATTAGTCAGTCTGAGCTCCTGAGCGAATAAAACAAATGAAAGTGGATTTTCTTGTTGACTCTAGTTTTCCATTTTTCTGTTAGATTTTATTGGACCAAAGGATCGGGTGGTCGGAGCAACGCGACAGTTGAATGGCATATCCCTAGTGCCACAGAGCCGGGCACCTACAGAATACGATACTTTGGGCACTACAAGACAACACCACTTTTCAAGCCAGCTGTCTTTTATCCATTTGAAGGCACATCTTCAGCATTCGAAATCATAAGTCTATAGGTGATTTCCTCCAGTAAAGGAATTTTTTCCTTTGAACAGTTCATTTGATATCTGTGATGTTCAAATCCACACTTGCGAGTTGTTCTTACAGTGTTTGTGACTACATATGTCATTTTTGTCCCTCAAGTGCTGCTGGTTGTCTGTTGCTGTGCAGTGCAGCTCTACTTTCTGTAAAGTTTTGACTTGTTCCTGCAGTTCAGCCTAAGTAGTTTGATATACTTTCATTCGAGTTGTTCTCATCCTGGACTGTTCTCCTTGCAGTTGATTCTTATGGTAATAAAAGATTAACTATTTTATTTTAGTCCTTAAACAAATGTTTATTGACTGTGAAGTTTCTCTCACAGAGAGAATTAGTGAATAATGGGAGCTAATCCAGACCATAAAATAGTCGACAAAATTGAGTACAGCCCATAAAACTGAGAAGAGCTGCTGAAGTCAGAAGACATCAAAAGAGAAGACTCCACAGTCAAGTGACTGAAAGGGCTGATTTCCTAGGCTGGAGAGGGGAAAAATAGGATAGATACTCATCAAAAAAGTTTAAAGATTATTTCTTTGATTAGTCTGTTTTAGGATATTTGGAGGATTCATTCTCTCAGTTTAAAACCATCTCAATCAATAGGAGCGTGTGTGTGAAATAGTGTTATATGAAGTGAATTGTGCATAGTTTTGCACGGGTTGGAGGAGAGTACCTGGAAGGATTATATGTGCTCGCTCTGCTCTTATGGTCTTCCTGGAGCATCTACCAGTGGCATGGTCCAGAGGCAGGATGCTGGGTGAGAAGGATCTCAGGGCTGACTTTGGCCACTCTTGTATCCTTGTGCTCTGCTCCTGACCAGCACTCCTGCTGCAGCAAAGAGCCTGACCAGGTAGCAGATGCTGTTTTACCCTCTAACTATCACTTTGGGACACCTCAAAAAGAAGAAAAGCATGCTTACCTGTGACAAAGGATATTTCAATAGGAGGGTGTCATGGGACAACAGGGGCCATAAGTAGGAAGGGGAGTTTGGGAGCAATCTCTTTGTGAAGGAGAGCCTGCAGCTGGTAGTGAGAGGTGGCTGATGTCCAGCTGGAGCAGGGCTGGATTTCCTCACAATGAGAAGTTTGTTTCAGGTGCTTCAGATGGAAATTGGTAAAAGCTGAACTTAAAGAGTTAAAGCTGCTATTTCCCTTGCTGCTGAAGCAGCTCTGAACAGACCTCAGTCTGCTTCACTTTAGCACTGGGAAGGTTGCAAGGTGGGCAAGCTCTGGCTGGATGAAGGGCTTTCTGGAGCTGGCAGCCAAAGCCTGGAGGGGGCTGCGATCACTTGTGTGCAGGTCACAGGAAGGGCTTGCAGTGCCCCTCAAACCCATGGGAAGGACCAAGGGAGGGTTTCATTGAAGCAGAGCATGTAGGTACTGTCAAAGAGGCAGAAGGACAGTCCCAAAAGCCATCAGCTGAAAGGATTTTGAGATGGAAAGCAGGTCACCAGGGTGGTGGGGGATCTCCATCCTGGGAGGCTTCAGGACCTGCCTGGATGAAGTCATAGCCACCCAGCCACCAGCACAGCCACCGTTAGTGCTGTTGACAGGTCCCTTCAGAGGTCCCTCCCGAGCTCCCTTGCAGCAGTGCTGCGGTGAGGCTGTGGTAAGCAGGGTCAGCTCCCCAGTGTCCAAGTCCCTTGCAAGCTCAGTAAGTCATAGATTTGGCGGCCACAGCAAAAAGAAAATATGGTTGTCAGTTCTGCTTTTAGGATTCTCATAGTGTCTTATGGCTAAACAATCGTAAATGTTTAATAAGATCCAACAGTGTATATTAATTTTGTATGTGATCTCTAATTCTTCAGAGAATCATTAGTCAGATAATTTTGTCTCTCTTTAAAATCAGTAGGAGAGAATGAATTATTCATTTAAAACCATCTTCAATCAGTCGCAGAGATCCCTCTCCTCAGGAGCTCGAGCAATCTCAATATTGAGTCAGGAAAGAGAGAGCTTTGGAGGAACAATACCGGGAATTAAATCCCTGAAGATGCTCTTAATATCCTTTTCTAGTAACTCGCCAGGCCAGCCTGTCCTCTCCGCTTTCGGTTGCAAAATTGCTCTGCCGGCAGCGGTGTCTGCAAGATAAGGGCAATTTGGCAGGCCCCTGTGCCAGCGCCTCCAGCTGAGCCTGCCACAGTGTGCGATGGGTTTGGTAAGTGCAGCAACACTCCCGTTGCAAAGTTTCTTCCAAACTTTCTCCTTCTTTGTACATCAGCTTTGCTCGGCTGACGCCTTCACGTGGGAGCCTGCTGGGGAAACCGCCTGGTGAAACGTGTTGCAGTGCCCTTAAGCAGGGCCTGACCGTCTTTATGAGACACGGTAGCAGCTCCTGGATAAGATTTATCTCCTAAAACTTGAGCATTTGATCCTAAAAGAGAATTTTTAGAAAACTGGCTTTTCTCACATGAGAACAAAGGAGGTGGTGAGAGCCAGAATTAGGCTATCTGGAGAGTCCTACAGCACATATGTGCAGGACAGTGCTGTTCCCCTTGCGAAAAATCCTGCGACTTCATAGCATGGTGTCACTGTAAAGAAGTTTGAAATGTAGATGCTAAGAAATGAGTCCAACCCAATTGATGGATGTAAAATAATGCAGCCAGGGCAGCATCTCTCTTGGATCATGGTCCTTAGCAGATTCTTAAGGAAGAGTAGGAACCTCAACTTTTCCCTAGCTTACCCTTCCAGTCCCCCAGTTTACAGACTTATTTGTGTATTTGTCACTGCTGGGCATGGGCTTTTTCAGGTTTTTGGGGTGGGTGGGTGGAGTTTTTTTGGAACCCTTTGTAATTTTTGGCTTCCCTAAAATTCAGCGGCTCTGAGTGCCGCAGTTTGAGAAACGGTATTGAGAAAAGTACTTCTTATTTGTTGTTTAATAGCACGGTGGATTTCATCTACTTTTCGCATGCAGTGAGTCCTTCCCTGTTGGCTGCCTTCACATCAGCAGCATTTAGTAGGGTTCTGTGATTGAATTCAGCAGCCGCTAGGTGCCACTGCAGTTTTACAGCAGAACAAGGTTGTCACTAAATAGAGTGAAAGCTTATAAAAATTTTCAAGAATTTAGGCAACCTGCCAGGTGTTAAATTTAGAATTACTCATCACAGTTGTTCTTGTCTCTCTAGAGCTGCTCTCCTTCAATGTATAGACATTTGTGCATTGTGTACGTGCTCAGAGGGCGCATGTAGGCTCCACCTTTTTTGTCGTGGTACATAAACTAATATGAACTTTAGAAAGTTACTTGGGAGGTGCATGCTTCTGCAGGCTGATCTTGGCTCGGCTGAGACACCTTGCAGAGTTTCTTTCAACGAGCTGCGTCTGCTCTGCCAAACTTAACCACGCTACGATTTTCCTCCTGCGCAACATCTCATCTGTCCAAAATTGCCGATAGTATTTGGTGCTGCAGAAGAGAGGTGCTAAATTAGGATCTGACCCAAGGCACTGGGGTAAAGGGGAGAATCTCTCTGCTATCTCTGGGCTTTGATGTAGGCTTTTAGGAGCTGTCTGATCCTGTGGTTGTCTGGTGTTGTTTGCATGTGTCCCACCAAGGATCTTTGTGTGCACCCTGAATTAAATGCCTGTTGCTACCCTTGCATGTCCACGGGCAACTGTCTGCTTTTCAACATCTTCATGACTGGGACTATATAGGCACAACATGGCTCTGCATCCCGTGAATGTCATTCTTCCGATGTTTCTCTTAAACAGCCCCAAATCTGGATGGGGAGAAGATGTGCAGTCCCCTTCTCCAGCAGGTACCTGGGGCCAAGCCAGGGCAAGACTAATGATGCAGGTGAATGTTCAAGGTGGCAGGGCATCTCTGGAGAGATTGGCCTGCCCAAGTGCCCCTGCAGAGGGGCTGGTGAGCAGGGGTTGTCTTAGCTCACCAAGGGCAGCTGACAAGGGGGAGCTGAGGAGATCTTGCAATTTCAGCCAAGCCCAGAAGTTTGGAGGGTGAAATAATTTCCAGCCCTTGATAGGAAGGAGCATCCCACAAGATACTCCTACAGCTGATATGGGGGTGGTGTGGGATGGGCGTCAGGGGAGATCTCTGTACAGCTGTGATGTGCACATCTGTTCCTCTCCAACATACCTTCCTTCCCCCTTAAGAAATGGGAGTGGGAGTCAGAGAGTAAGTTTGATACTGAGGACATATCCCCAGAGAGGGAAAGATCCTAAAAGGTCGGTTAATAAATGCTCCTTTCCCAGAAGTCAGCAGTGCTCTAAGTTGCAACGTTAGCAGGCCCGGGGCCAGGCTGACCCACAGGCAGCTAATGAACAGCAGTGATTTGTGGTTCCTGGCCTGAACCGCATACAGCAGGACATATGGAAAGTCATTTTTACCTTAAGCAGTGTCCCCAGCCCAGAGAGCTGGAGACCTGGCTTCGGTGCCCACGTCATGAACCCACTTTGCCCCAAATTGCACAGCCCCTGCCCAGCAGAAAGTGAAGGTAGGGTGGACAGGAAGAGGGAGAGTGTGACTTAAAAAAAAAAAAAAGATAGGATGTGATTTTTTGAAAAAAGGCAAACCCAGGTATGTGAATTCTGGGAGAGGAGATCTGATGGTCTATGGAAACCTTAGCTGGGCTGGCAGGGAAAGGGGGGTGCACAATCTCAAATATAAAATGACTCTCCTTGAAAGTCACTGCATTTGTAAGCTGGAGCCCTTATCCCATAGGCTTACAACAGGGAATTTGGTGGGACACAGGAAATATTTTCAGGATGGGATGTTTCAGCATCTATCTGGCTCCAAAGGTAGAATCGGTGTGTGATCTTCAGACACATTTTGTTCTCTGCACCTCATATGTGAGGCCTTGTGCTACAGAAACTTCCAGGGAAGGGCTGGATGGAGGAAGGAAGCAGGAAAATGCGGTTTTTGTATTTCCTGTCCTGTGAGCAGACAAACGTGTGGCCATCTGCAGAGCTTCTGGGCCATTGACCTCCTCATTGTTTAAGGCTCTAACATGTCTTAGTCTTGTTCATGGAGAATGGATATGGTTTTTGGCTGTGTCTTGCTATCCACTAGTGTCCATGTGTCTTGCTCCATGGGGAGCACATGTCTTTAAAAAGAGGGGAATAATATTTTTGAAGTTGGGTCATGGGTTTTAGAGTTCTGAAAATCATTCTTGCTCTCCAAAGTTTATCAACCAGCTGCTCTTGAGAAAAGAGGAAATTTCAGGTCTCTGAGAAATTGGAAGGGAAATTTAAAAAAAGAAGAAGAAAAGTGAATTCTCCCATTGCCCTGCTTTCAAACAAAACAAAAACAGGACATAAGGTAAGCCTAATGAGGTAAAATAATAGAGGTGGCAAAGCTGTTGTTCTTGTTAAAGCCCAGAATACTGCTGACCTCCTTATAAATCTGTGAAAATAATGTCAGGCTATTTTGGGAAAATCTCTTTTGGCCTGGCAGAGGCGCCTTTTGTTGAATGCTATGTGATATCAGTAGCAAAACACTAGATCTTCCCTCATCTCTTGGGTTCGGGAACTCTCTAGAGAGAGAGGCGCCAAAGGTGCAGAACCAGAACTAGCAGTTACTGTTCCTGGTTTTAAGGGTGGAAGCTGGAATTGCTATTGCTCGATTATTTGGCTATGAAGGCGTTACAGGTAACAGGTAGTTCTTCTCTTCCAGCTTCCTCCCAACCTTCCTCATCCTCTTCAAGCGACCAGGATTGTAGCTAGTTTACCCACTGGCTACCTGGTGACAGGCTCTTCCCATGTTAGGACCAACACCTCCCAGCCCTAAATCCTGTATTGCCCCTTCTGCCCCATCAACCACCTTATTTTTGTGCGTTCCTTCCTTGTTAGCCATAGGCTCCGGCAGCCACTCTCCACCAAGATGTTTTCTTTGGGATCATGTAAGGAACAAATATTGTTCCTGTTGTTTAGCATTCAGCAGAGCAGGGGGGTGGAAAAACTGGTGCTTTCCTAAGTGTTCAAGGCTGGCTAGCTCCGAAGCAAATGCTGTTATCTGAAGCACCGTGATGACCTGGAGAGTAACAATTTCCCACTCTTCGCCCTGATGGATCCTGCATACAAAAGGTACGGACGCTTTGCTTCGATGAAATGTGAATTGCCCGCGATGTGACTGCCATAGGAGGCAAAGCTGAGCAAACGGGCAGGCTCTTCTGAGATTTCCCAGCCGCCTCCGGCTTGTTCTTAAAACAGTTTCTACACTTTTTTCTTCTCCTCGCCTGTTTTCTGCCTGTTCATCCTCTTCTTTTCCAATAATCATTGAGCTGCTGAGCTTTTCTGCAAAGGCACGTGGTGTCAGGAGGATGCGTTCCTTAAAATTCAGGATATCATCTAGCTCCAACTGCAGGCCTCTTGACACTGCTTTCTAAGTAATCCTTGGGGGTTTTCCTGAAACTTGTGTCATTTCTATTGCAGCTTACTGGGACGCCTTCTACATTATGGTGGCTTCAATTTATATATGTTTAGGTGGTTCACAATTGCTGCTGCTGGAACTTTGAGAGGTCATGTTTCTTTTCAATCTTTGTGGAAAACGTCTGGAAGTACCACACAAATGTTACTGCTATAATAAAGTTATAGCAAATTTAATTCCTGGGGAGTGACAGAGACGAAGATAAACATTGGCCAAAGAGGTGATGAAAAAACCCAAACCCTTGATTTTTGACTTATGAGTGCAAAAGCATAAAAGTGTGTATTTTCTGCCGCATATGAGTGCCAGGTGTCATCAGAGTGCATGTTCAAAACAGTTTCAGCATTACTGGGCAGTTTGTGAACTTGTCTGTATGACCCCAAATCAATGCCAGCAGAGCAAAGTGTGCTCTTATTTACCATGCACGGGATGACCTCTCTAGATAAAACTTAGGATGGAAAAGGACTGAGCCATTCATGTTGGTTTAAAAAGTTTTAATGATATTTCAAAGTCCAGTTAATGCCCTTTGATTATTCTAGAATTACAAACTTGCTTCACAGAATTTAATCCAGGTTATAATTTCCTTGTAATGGATGATTAAGATGCCATTTTGACTTCATTTCACCTAAGCATATATGATTGTCCTCCAGTAAATGGATGGTGTGATTTTTACTACACTTCATAGTGTTAAAACTCTATACAAATATTGTACTAAGCGTACAAAAATAAGTGCTTCATGCACACACTTTTTAATACTGTTTCTTGCCCTTTTCTTTGACATCCTTCCGAACTTATATAAATAGCTGAAAAAGCAGACTATAGTTACTGAACATTGAAAGCGAGAAACGTTTTCTACCAAGAGTAATTTTGTTGTTGTTGCTGTTTGAGAGAGAAGCATGGATGTATATTATTCATTGGCAGTTTTCTCAAACGTGGCTTAAAACACATAGGTAGAAGAGAAAATAGAGCCAGAATACCGATAACACTCTTGCAACCCTGCAATCAGGGTTGTCATTTTTTTTTCTTTGGTGAATCGAGGTGTGCTGAATAGCAATGACAGAGGACAATAATACCTTTTGGCTCACCTGAACAAGACAGTTTATAAATAGAAATAAACCTCCATTAGCAGCAGTTACAGAGGGTCTGAAGTATCTAATTGGAGGTTATGCTCCGGCTATCTTAAAGGGACACTGTCCAAGGGAGCGACTGCAAACGATTCCTGTGCCTAACTTTGATTCCAAGGTCATTTTCCGCAACCAATATTACCACCTGAGAGCACTAACAAACTTTAATGGAAGAAACGGGTTGTGATCAGGCAAATTTTTGCAGGACCTCTTCGAAAGCCCTGATCTGCACAGGTATCCAAGTATCTGCTCTCTGAGAGCCACCCTGGCTTGTCTTGCAAGCCGGCAGCAAACTCGAAGCAAGGCGAATGAAATCAGCTATGATGCCCAGCGTTGGAGGATGACACAGGTAGGCAACCTATGGCCACGCAAGTGGGGCGGGGGGAAAGACAGCCACGGGGTTGTCCTTAGTGTAGAAAAGTCCCCTGGTTTCTGCTGGGCTGTAGTAATGCCAGCATGAGACACGAGAGAGCTCGAGCAGATCACAGAAAGCGAGGTACTCAAAATAAACAGCCAGGACATTAAAAACAACAGCAAATACCTTGACAGTGTCCGTTTAAGTTTCTCGTACATACTCTATTTAAGGAGCATGTGTACATGAGTACATCTAGGCAGAGAGAGAGAGAGAGAGAGATGCTACTACAAAGCTACAAAACACCTTTAACATATGTGTCTAATAGTACCACAAACTATACAGCTTATATGGTTTTGTTCCATTCCTACCAAAATCAAGTCAGCTGAAGTATGAGAATACTTAGTTCCTACTGGTCAACACCTTTTCATCGATCATCTTTTTCTTTTTTTTTGCAAAGCTTTCGGTACATGTGATAAAGCTCCACTTACAATAGCAAAACAGCTTTCACAGTGTCACATTACCCCATCTAGACCTGCTAACAAATTCGGGTCCAGATCTGTTCAAATCAATGGGCATCAACATCTAAACACTGAGGGGAAGTTGCTCTCGTGACATGCGGGGAAGAGGCTTGTTTTTGCTCTCCGACAGAGGAAAATGTAGACCTGAAATAATGTCGTGGAAGCAACACATGGGGATTCAGCTGTTCGTCTTACAGGCTGTAAACTCTCCTGGTTAATAAGTCTGTGGGGGTTTTCAGATCCAGACTGAGCGGATTCAAGTTTTCTTAGAGTGCATGCTCTATACAATTAAAATGTGTGCCCTGTAGTCACTGAACATTGGATTTCTTCTGTATCTGTAGGGCAGGGTTACTCCTAGGTCAATCCGATGGCTAAAATATAAGGATAATTCCCTGCTGCTGTTAAGCAAAGGATACTTTCAGTATCCCAAAAGACTACGAACCCAACACCAGCTACCAGAGGCCAGTGCTCTTCAGAGCAAGACCATTTACTGTTGACGTATGTGAGTTACCCCGGGGAACTTTCACGGATGTGAGTTCTCATGGGCTAATTAAGTAAAGAATTGGCCATAATAAATAGTGTTTTTCTGGTTCTTAACCTTGAAAGTCCTGAAGATTTTCCTGTCTTTGACTAAAAATTGGATGGGAGGGGAGAACGCACCATCCTTTGTTGTTTGGTGACCTATAGGTGCAGCCGGGAAGTAGCAAAGTAAGAGAGAAAACTCTGCTGAATGCCTGCCTTCTACTTGAAAAATCAAATTTGCATTAAAGAGTGTACAAACTAGCCTGTTAGGTTGGACTGACACATTTACGATAAAACTGTTTTCTTCCTTGGCCGTGCCAGCGTGAATTTAAAAAAAAGACATTTGAGATGCCTAACTGAGCCTGAGCATGTCCCCGGAGCGCTTGTGGCGTGAGGTTTGCAAAGGCAGTAAAAGGCAAGCTGGATATCTATGCACCAAGGGCCAAAGGGGCAACCTTAAATTTCTCTATTTGGATAGAGATACAGGCGAACAGAGAGAGAGCGGCGAGTGGGGGATTGCTAGAAACACTGCTTTCCTCCCAGGCTCTCGAATCGCAACCTGAATGGGACCTGTTCTGTTTTCAGCGTGGATTGTTGCTTGTAAACACACACACACACAATGGTATATATACCTGAGAACCACTTATCTTCTGGGATAATATTCTGCTTTTTAGTACGAAAATCTGATTTTTACTGATTTTTCTTAATTTTTCTTTTTTTTCCCCCCTAATGTTCTGTTACGAAACTAACAAACTAAAAGAATAAAACTCTGACTAAAATCTCGTTTTAGATGACAGATTAGTTAAAAATCATGAGAATTTTCCTGCCCATGCTCAATTGAAGGAAACTATTGATACAACACAGTATTAAAATGCCCCATAACCATCACTGCGTGTAGCTACTGCGAAGGCAGGGTAGGCTTCATAGGCGGCATAAGTCGCTAGATCTTGTCCCATCGTCACTGCTTGTTTGAGCTGGGTGGCTGTGACGGTCGCAGCTGCATTAGCAATGGTGTATCCTGCAGGAGAAAAGAGATACCAAAATGTAGGTTAGTGAAAAGATGCTCAAAGGCCACCTGACAGTCGGTTTTCGATAGGAAGACTTGTTGTCAACGGGAATAATACAGGGAACGATGAATTTGTCAATGGGTAGATGGGAATAATCTAATTAGATTGAATATCTCACTTTGGGCATGTTTTCCCTCCATGTTACAGGTAGTAAAATTAACAGCTGCAGCTGGAAAATTAATGCATTTTCTCACCTATTATTTGTTAAATATGTTACTTAAAACAAACAAACAAACAAACAACTCTTTCTGGAGCTTTTTTCCTCAGGTTTGGATTATCTCTGAACTAAGAGGGTGGTACTGGTGTTCTGTATACTATCTCCCACACATGGCCTGAGGAGGACAAGAAAATGTAAGTAATACAGAGCAAAATCTGAGCAGGTTTCATAGACAAGATGTTTGTGCAGCCGGGGAATATATGGCTCTGAGACCCTGTACAGCCCAAGTATGTGCAATTCTGGACAGCCACGTTAGAGAGGAGAGAAATGCCTCCTATGCAACACTGGGGAGAAAATATTTAGTAAAATGGAATTTTTCCCATCAGTTTTTAATGGAAAATGTGGTTTCAACACTTCAAAAATTTCCATGGGAAAATGTTAGCTTTGCTGATTTAAAATGAATCATTGGGAAAACAAACATCATTTCAGGCTGGGTTGTCTGAAAGCAGAATATAGGCTCGACCACAACATTTTGTTGTGAAAGACTCAAGAACTGAGAGGAAGCCCAGATATGGGAAGTGTAGCTGGGGTACCCATCCGCATCGCTGAACCAAGCTCCGCTGCCAAACTACATCTCCCAGGATCCAACTTTGCCAACCGACCAGCCAGACGGCCAAGCATCTGGGCTAATCCAAAATCAATCAGATCTGCGTGCCTCTTTCGTGGAAAATGGAGATATTGGGCAACACAGAAAGTATATTGCCTTATTGAAGTTGTTACCATGGGAAAAATAGGAGAAATTTGCTCTAACTTGACTATGATCACTCAGAGTAAAATATCTTCTTCACGTCAGCAAACTGAGATGCATCTCTTCAAATCAGAATTGAGAAATTGGTCATTTAAAGTGTAATATTTGGCACTATCATAACAGAAATGAGCTGCTACCTGTGTATGGCCTGAGATGTGCTGGGTCTCAGCTAGTGTTGACCAAGGACCAGTGTGTCTTGCAGGCAGAACTTTAATGCATGTCTATTTGTTGAGATTCCAAGACAAATAAATAAGGGTGGATGAAAGAAAAAGGAGAGATTATAATTAAGCAGTAAGTGGGGGCTGGATTCAATAGTGTCTCCATTTGGTTTCCATGCCACGGAAGCTAGCACAAGCCCAGACAAATTGATTTTTCTGTGGCTTTTGCGGACTTCTGTGGCAGGAAGCCGGCTAGATATTTTTTTTTTTAATCCATCCCTGAGACACTCCAAACAATTCAGTAGTACTGACTAATGCATTCCTCATGTGCAGTTTGGCATAAATTGTTCCCACTACATCAGAATAACCGTTGTGCCGGAGAGCACAGTAAATGTGATGCCTACAAGCTGGATTCCTGCTCCTGTCTTAGGTTTTCCATAATTTCCCTAGCTGTTTTGGGTAACTATAGGAGCTGTTTGGGGCATGAACTCCCAAACTGGAAATATTAGCCTTCCGGGGGGGTGGGAGAGAACTTGAATCAGAATCTGTATGTCATGGTTGTGTCATTTGTCTGGCAGGTGAAATCAAAAGTGTTGATAGGAAAGGAGCTGGGGATGGCGGGGGACGACAAGGTGACCATGACTCGATCAGCTCGTGGTGAAGAAGGTCTGCACCATCCTGAGCTGCTCTGGCTGGAGCAAAACCAGCAGGTTGAGAGACAGGGTTATTCCATTTGCTTGTCACTGGAGAGCCCACATCTGGATCCAGTGTCCAGTTTGGGGCCCCCACTACAAGAGGCATCTACAAACTGGAGAGAGTCCAGGGAAGGTGAGTCCCTGGAGCAGGTTGCCAAGTGGTGGGAGATCTCCACCATTGGGGATTGCCCAGACTCGCCCGGACACAGCCCTGAGCAACCTGCTGTAGGTGCAACGTTGGCCCTGCTGTGAGCTGGGGTTGGACTGGAGACCCCCCCAACTGGGGGTGCCTCCAGCCTGAGTTATTCTATAAGTGCACCATACTTTGGGAAGTCCTGGTGTGATTTGTTACTGTATAGACAATAAAGATGCCATACCCAGAAATAATATCAGCCAAGGTAAAGGCATGCAGAGGAGCACAGCCAGATGCTGCCTGCATCCGCGTGCAGTGAACGTAAACTGGTGAATTCTTGACAAACACAGCAAAGCACATAGGGAAAACCAAATTCCAGGAGATTATTGCTGTGTAGACCTTCGCATACCTGGAAAAGCAGGTGCTGCGGGAGGCACCTCTGTTCCTTCCGTGGGAATCCCCAGCGTCTGAAGGGCATATTCTGCTGCGTAGGTTTTGGCTTCATCAATATATGCACTGAGCTTGGGAGGTGTGAAGGGATGTCTGTGGAGAAAAGAAAATAGTAGCTTGTTTTCTTTCTTTCTTTCTTTTTTTTTTTTTTTTCCTTCCAGGACTTTCCTGCAAGTTATTTTTATCCAGCAACGGTGGTTTAAATAGTCTAGTCACGTCAGCCTTTGCGTGTAGTCTGTACGGTTGGTACGATACCACACACCAAATGGAAACATGAGTTAACTGTGTTGATGCATTAACAAAAATAGTCTCCTCGTAGCGGTCCGGTTTGTTTGCCGAGTTTATCAGCCCTGGCCCTCGTTTTGGACAAAACATCCTTTCAGACCATGCTGCCAAATATTACCATGCTCCAAACTGCCTTCTTAGTCCAAAAGAAAGTCTGCTGGATCCTGGGTCTTTTGATAAAGTACATACCAAACTGTTTTAGATCAGAAGTGTTTAGGAGCATATTTGGATCTTAAATACAAGCATGTGCCTACAAGCTGCTTCGTTTTTCCTAAAAGAACTAGTGCCTGTTTTGCTTTCCTACTGAAAAATCACCCCTTTGCCTGCTTGTTTCTGGCTTTACGTAGATTTTTTTGGACCATCAGTGAGAGAGCACAAAGCACGGCAGCCCTTGCTATCGGTCTTCTTTAGTTTATGGCTGTTCTTCTCCCTAATATCCGAAATAACTAAAAATACGACTGCGTGGTTGTATTCTTGGAGAGATGCTAGCTAAAATGACCTTTAAAAAAATTCCTAAAACCCACAGAAAAAATCCAACAGTTACGTACATGGCAGGGTTCTGGCTGGCAAGGGCAGGAATCGTGATTTTATATAGGAACAGCTGCCTTTGATCTTGGCCAATTGCAGAATGAAGCTGGTAAACAGGCTGTCCCCAATTATTTTTCTGGCAGATTTCTTCTAAGATCTAGAAGGGGAAAAAGGGATTCGCTTTGGTTAATTGCCGCACAGTCGCGCTCTCACCCAGCTCCAGCCCCCTGCACCATGATGTCTCATTCCCTCCAAAGGCTTTTCGGAGGTGTATTGGCAGCTTCCTAGCTTCAGCTAAGCCAAAAACAAATGGAGGACCTGGTAATTCGGTCCACTCTGAAATATAAGATTCATCTAGACGTCTTATACCTTAAAACGCCGTTTAATGCCTGAAGGTAATTATCACCCTGTTAAATCTGATGCCTTGGTCCATTTTGTCAATTAGCTGTTTTATTCTGTTATCGGCAGGATTTTCTTTGAGTTCTCATCAGTAAATCTATGCACTCCTTTTCAACAGTGTTAAAGCACTATGGTTGCATTCATCTGTTCTCTCATGCCTCTCTCTCCTTAGTGGGATATAGGGTATGAACTGTCCAACCAGTCTTAAAAAAAAGCTCTGTTTCTGTCCAATTAATTATACAGGCTTCAACAGGCGATTTCGGCTCCTAGTTTGAAAGAGAAACGCTGAACCGTTTTGCCCTCGGCCTAAGAACGGCTTATTCAGTGCTAATTGGGAAACATTGTACGGAAATGCTTTTGCTTCATCTTCCTTTCTTAACTCACTGGGTAGCTGGTGTCCCAAGCGGATTCGAATGTAGCTTGACTTTCCCACACCTCCCTAGCAGCGATGCTCGGGCCAGCTATTTTTCTAAATAGCTCCACCAAACTTGACCTTCAGAAGTCGTTGGGTTTCCCCAAATATTTTTCGGTGCCATAATGATTTACATTACAGTGGCGCAGGAAATCAAATTAGCACCCCAAAGTCAGACGAAAGACAAAAAAATTCTGGTTATCTGCTGGAACTGAAACAGCCCAGAGTAACTTGCGGTAGCTGCGGTGTTGGCCCTGCTGTGAGCGGGGGCTCGGACCAGAGCCCTCAAAGGGCACCTCCAGCCCGAATCTTTTTTGTGGATTACTTTATTTAAAGTTTTGCAAATGCTGGTTTTAATTTTTTTAATTATATCTGCACGAAAACTCCAATTTAAGCTTATCACTTCATAGAGTATGCAAACGAGTTCGTTAAATGTTGCCATACTCGAGAAATCTGTCCCCTGCTGTTCCAACTGCATTATAAGGAGGCTGATTTTAAAATGTTACGTCAACACTTAAATCCTCCATAAGACAGATCTATTTATTAGCATTGAGCATCCTCGCTAGGCAACGGGAACAAAATTAGGAGGGGGTCCTTCAAAGATGCTGTTGAAATGGTCTCAGTTTAGTGGACAGGAGAGGCTGACCAAGTTAGCAGATGTTAACGAGGCCATCATATTAATGAGGCTGTCATGTTAACGAGGCTGTCTCTTATGCGGCCAGGCAGATGGTAGTGCGAACCAGGCTGTAGCTGTCTAAGACCAGTGGACGCTGGACTCCTAGGAAAGTTGCACGAGCCCCTGTTTGGGGTAGGTGGGAGGTTTCATGTGTGTTTTATACTCTTTTATAATCCCACAGATCATTTCTAAAGAGTGGGAAAATAGAAAAAAAACTGAATTTCACCTGCCCTAAAGTGCTGCAGCAGCACCATTTCACCCCTCAGGTGTGCTGCTAAAATAGAATAAAAGGTTTGAGAAGCTTTGCAGGGGAAGAAAAAGGCAAATTTCCAGTTTTCAGGGGTGGGGGGAAAAGAGGGTTTTTTTCCTGAACATTTGGCAAACAAGATACTATGGCAATTTAAGCGTTAATACACAGAGATGTAATTCAAAATGCAGGGTGAAGTTAATTTCTAACGTGGCTTTGGGTGATTCGGGGGAAAGGAATTGCCATAAGACACAGATCCTCAGAACCTTGGGGAATTTATTCTGGATTTGTTCTGTTCAGTCCTCGGTTATCTGTTTGGATCCATCACGTATGGTCAACCACATCAAAGGTCTCATTGCGGAATCAGAGTTTCTGCATTTGCATGGATTGTACATTTAATCAACACCTCTTTTCCCACAATTGATTTTAAGACATGTCTGTGATTTCAATTCTTAGCATTACTGTTTCACGTGAAGTTACGGTATCTGTGGAATTCTGCTTTCCAACCAGACATGTGGCTTGCACTGAAATTACGGGAGTCAGCGAGAGGTGACACACTCAGATCTGAGGAGATGCTTTATTCCATGTTTTTTCTTTATTTATACTGCTTTGGAGTGATTGAGTGGAGGCAGCAAAGCTCTGTGCACTACCATGACAGGCTCTGATTTGGAAAATGGGTGGTTTTTTTTCTAGCAAAACCACTATTATTTTTCTTTTTATGTGCACTTTTTCCTCAGCAAAGACCTATATGATGCATCCTATTTATCAAATCCGTTTGGGGTGAGAATTTCTGTATTCCACAATGCTCTTAAGGAGCTATAGCCATAGTTAGAAGGACTTCACGTCTGTGGGTGTCTATGGAAACTCTCCCTCAATGGAGAGTGGATGCAGGCTGTTCTCCAGCCAGGCAAGTGGGTATTTTAAGATGCAACTAGCAGTCTTTTTTTTTTTTTTTTTCTCCCACATCACTCAAGATTTATGAATGGATATACTCATCAGCATCAAATTCAAGCAGCGGCTGTTTTTCTGCAAGCATTTTAGGAGAAGACAAAGTCTGGCCAGAACGTTTAGTCGATTCTTCATGAACATACCTGAGGAGCAAGTTTGATCCCTTGGGGTTTTAAAGTGACGTGGTTCATCGGCGTGAGCTCCATTCCTGGCAAGAGGTCGTAGAGTTTATCCTCTCCCCTCTTTTCTCCTTTGACCTGGTATCCGCGCCCCAGGCCCGTGTAAGCCAGGTAGCCGCGACCTCCTAGTCCTCTAACTCCCGCAGCCCCTACAGGTACATTCATGTAAATTTCTAGGAATGTAAGAAGGCATTAAACTGAATCAAATCACCGGAAAAATTACCCTGATTCTCGCTGTAATGGAAAAGTTAGCCCCACTCACTGATTTTTGGGAAGAAGATGGGCAGGAGGGCCAGCGGGCTCAAGGCCACGACGCTTGCAGGCTCTGCCAGGTGCCGGAAAGGGGAGTTCCCGGGGGGAATTCCCAGCGCGCCGCTTTGTAGGAAAGTCTGATTTATAAGCACAGTGCACGATTCCCTGCTGCACAGATGGTTTCCCTTAGAAAACTCTCTGCAGGTTGCAAGAGGCAGCAAATCAGGGCATTACGGCCAGGTGCAGCAGTGGACTGAAAGATGAAGCTTCACCTCCTATTGTATCGCTTCAGTCTTTAGTCCTGGAAGTGCTGTTGCTGGAATGAGCCAGACTCAGCGTTGTCGTCTTTGGGCTGAAATGCTTTAATTTGTGGAGTTTAGGGGGAAGCCCTGCTTCTTTGTTACCCAGTTTCCATCTTCTCTGTTCTGCTCAGTCAAGGTGAGGCATAACTTTCCATTTAGTTCATGCACAAATCACTTCTGATTTCAGGACACCCTTCTAACTGGATTTGTAGTTGAAAGGCAGAAAGGGGACAACTGATATTACAATGATTCCTACCCACTGGCATAATTCCAGTTTCCTGAGAAACTCAGAGTTTATACTTATGGGAACCCCCCCAACCCTTATGTGAACCAAGGTCATTTTTTTACACATTACGTTTCCATTTTAATTTTCAGGAGCACCGCTTGGAGCTTGAGGAGACTGTGAAGCAAGAGAGGGCTGGTGGGTTATCACATCTGCAGCTTTCCCAATGTAATCATAACGTGAGCTAGCCTCATCCACGCATGCAAAAACATGGGGGGCAGCAAGGCGAATTTCTGCTCTCCAGTTCCCTTCCTTCTTTGGGAAGGAGTAAAAATTGTCTGGTCCAGTCCTCATCAGCCCTCCTGGTGTGCAAGACAGGATTCGGAGTTTGCTGAGGGACCTGGCCGTGGGCTGGGGACACGAGCTGACTTTGCAGCAGGCGTCAGCTTTGGAAGGAAGCTCGGGGACAGATTACTTTTTGCTAGCCCCCAAATTTACTTCCACCCAGATTTAACTTGAGTGTGGGGATATGATTTGGTCGCAGGTGCAGTCACCCGGGATTGAAGGCAGAGTTTCAGTAACTTGCAGAAATGCTGTTTATTTTTCATAGACTGCTTATTACTTGATTATTTGTCAAAAAAAAGAGTCCCTCTCTCAGAGCACACAAGCAATTTCTTGATTTCAGTTCTGGTTCCCATTTACCAGGCCCTGCATCAGGGGCTAGGACTGCTTCGAGATAGCTGCAAAGGTGACCTCCCCGGGAAACACCATGATTTGGGGCTCAGAAAACACCAGGACTGGTAAAACTTTCCCTGTGGGCCTTAAAGTAAGGAGGAAATACAGCTGTGGGCTGTGCCAGTGTCTGGTTGAGGAAGTTGGCTCTGAAGGGGGAGAAAAATTGTTTTAATTGTTTTTTTCCCTGTTGGGGCAAAACCAGGAGGATTCCTACTTTATTTACCCTGGAGGGAGGGTGATTTGAAAGCTGTTTTGAGACAGCCGTCCAGCTCGCTCCCAGGATATGGTTATTTCTTTCATGCCCTGCTTAGCGTACTGGAAGACCACTGCATTTTTGGAAAGGGCAGATGCTAAAAATTGTTTTTTGTCCCTCTCTTGAAGGGACCCAGAGTTCAGGGCAATGACGACCAACAGTAAGTTGGACGATATCCTGGGGTCTTCACTGTTGACTTGAGACAGTGGTGGCTGGAGGGGTGGGAAGCAGCTCTCATGAGCTGAAAAGCTTGGGAGCACAGTCAAGCTCTTGTGTTTTACAGTGACAGATCCTGGAAGGGTGTGGGACACTGACGGCTGCTGATCTTTGGTGATGGGAACATGAGAGGATGTTTGCATGACATCCCTCACCCCTAAGAAAACATGAGAAAATGAAGTTTGCAGTCACCCTTTGAGGGGGACATGCCTCAGCCTGTCCAGCCGTCATCAGAAGAGGTGGCTGATGGTGTCACGCCCCAGGTGCTATTTTTAAAAAAGCATTAGTACCAGCTGCAGCGTTATGAATGGATACACCGATAAAAGCGAGAGAGATTAGTTCACACGTTTGCCCTCAAAATGAGCGAGGAAGCAGTCATCTAAAACCTGGGAGGTGTATTTTGATAGATTCCAGTATTGCCGTGACTAGAGTTACCTCGGACGGACGGGGGTCGGATAATGCTCCTGTTGGTCAGCCCCTTGCTGGCTGGGAAATGAAGGTTAGGGATAGCCGCGTAGGCCTGGGGTGCGTAGAAGACGGGAGCGCCAAGGTAGGCCGTGGCAGGATCGTACACGTGGCCAAACGCGTAGGTGTATTCTCCTTGCAACATGGTACCTCTTCCCCCGGTGCCCCGGGTGTATCTGACATAACTGTCTTTGTCGACGGGTTTGGCTAATGTCACTTCAATGGGGGAACCATCCAGCACCTTCACACCAGCACGTCGGGGAAAGAACGCGAGAGAGGTACAAATGTAAGGAAGTCTCCCAAAACGCACAAGGATTATCCTGCCTAGGGAAGCAACTGCCCTTCGTAGTTTGCTAACCGGACAGGCATAGCTGAAAGATTGAGAAAACCACCCCCAAAAAGCCCAAATTCTCCAGCCTACAGGTGGAAAAATACACTGTCTGGGTGAAGGTTTAACATGCTGAAAGCATCCAGCCTTCAAAGCAGACAGGGAGAGCCTAGTTAACCTAGTTACTACAGCTGTGAAGCCTTTAGAAAGACTTCACTTCCCTACAAAGTAGCCTATAAATCTACGAGATTATATATACTCCTATATCGAATAGCAGTAACACTAAAAATAGGATCAGGGTTAACACCTCTTTGGGAAAAGCTCTTGCACTGAAGCACCATGAATTACATGCAGTGTGAGAAAAGCTAAATACAGCAACCTCCTTGCAAATCTGCATCTGAATTCGAAGCAGATGTTTTGGGTTGACCTTGTTTGTCCCTGTTTACCATTCACATGCTTCCCTGTAAATGTTTTTGTTGGCAGACACCATACAAGTATGTGAGCACGAGCCAAGGGGACTCATAGCCCTGCATTTTCTATTCCTCGTTTCAGCATTGTTCTGTTTCATTTTGAGTGGTGAACTACAATCTGATTTGGGCAAAACATTTAGCCTGAATGCAAGTAGCAAGAAGCCACAAAGTGAACAGTCTGCGACCACCACACTAGCTGAAAACTGAATTCAGGAATATAAAGGCAATCTGCAAACAGAGAATAGGGCTATCACCTTCAGGTTTTTGTAAATAATAAGCCACGCAGCTTTATTTCAGCAGTATGCTGCATATAGGCTCTATGAATTAGCATTTACACCAGCTTTACCTTCCCATTCAAGGCTTTCATAGCTTCTACCGCATCTTCTCTTTTATTAAAGTGCACGAAGGCGTAGTCTCTAATTTTCTTTACTCTCTCCACTGCACCTACAGGAAAGGTTGGAATATTAGTTTTGAAATGGAGCATTCAGCAAAACCCCGTTCTGAATGAGCAGCTGTGTTGTGCTGTAAGCCTTGGAGAGCAAAGGGCAAGAAGGCAAGGGGACAGTGCCCTCTCCCCTCTCAAGATGTCTACATCATGGGAAAGGAAATACAATGGCTATAGGATTTTGAGCAAGACTAGAAATGTTTGGGAGTTCTTCTTTTTCACATCCATCCTCTACAGTTTTCCGTTCCCCTTGTCAGCTCCTCTTCTGCTTCTTGGAATTGCGATACTCAGTGCCAATATGAACAAGTGAGTTTGGCTCCAAAATGACCACATGAGCTCCTATTCCCTGTGGTCACAGGTTTTAGATCCCGACCTTTATTTTCTTCTCTAATATTTCATCTTTCCCACTCCTGTTGGTTGGGGAAGTGCATTGTTAACCAGCCCCGCCACTGAGACTTCTAACATCTGCAGACACATCCCTTAAAAATACGGCTAATGAATGCTGAATTACTCTTCTGCTGTCTTCTCTCCCCTTCACCACTGAACAGGCAAATTGTCCTATTGCTGCAAAAAGTACTTACTTAAGTAACTACAGAAGAAAAAAATATTTCTTTGGAGTTAGGAGGGAGTCATTAGGAGCTCCAGTGTGGTAAATGAAGTCTGTCCCAGCCTATTACCCGAACAACCTGCACGTCTTCAAAATGACACTGAAACAGTAAGTAGCACTTTGTTTCCTAGTAGGACAAGAGGGTGATTTTCTAAGCCTAAAGTTATGGGAGTTACATACTGATCTCTTGTTTACAAGTCCAAGCTTTAATGAACTCTCTGTGTCTTGAAAATCCCCTTCCTGCCTTCCTGAGAGCATTCTGTCTTATTGATCCTTGCTCACGCCTCAGTCTTGCTCTCTCTCATTTGTGCCTCTGTTAGAACGAAGCAATGTACTACGGCTCTTAGGTCATCTCCATGGAGAAAATGGTTGTGCGACATTACTGGGGGAATATTGTCCTCCTTAGCTACGTATGGAGAGCACAACCTTCCTGCTATCGGAGCAGAGCACGTACTAGCTAAAATTACAGGAGATGTCTTTTACAGACTTGCCCATTTTTGATGCTCTCTTTCAGCATCATACTGCTTCAGCAGCAATGTCTGGAGCCTATTTAAATACGTGGAAATTGCCAGGGATGAGCATTACACCAAGAACTCTAGGGAAGGAGGGCAGTGTTTTTCGCTGACAGAAGCGATACATGAGTCTACAGAAGTCGTCTGAGGAGGGGATAAGCAGCATCAAATTTGGCAGCAGATCTTTTAAAGGATGTCACTTCTTGTGCTATAGTTATACATGGGATGCATAAACAGCTGTCCTACTAGTGTGGTTATGGAGACTCTGGTGGTTTGAGATCCTTTGGGGCAGTTGCTCCGTAACGGGTGCCTCTAGATTTTAACTCTTATTTGGATAATTTTTTATTGAATGATTTGTTATTGTCAAAACAGTTTCTAAATTCACTGGGTCAAACGTACACTCGAGGCAAGTGTCACTGAAACACAGCACAAAGAACAACACAGATAATCAAGGGAGGACATGAATCATTTCAGATCTTTGCTGACATTTTTGATTGTAATCTCACTATAACTTAAATTGCATTTATTCTCCCAAAAGCTCGGCTTTTGCTTGTCATATGCACATTTTTAGAGCTGTTCCATTCTTTAAAGCATGGCAGAGCTCTAAAAAAGGCATTCCTGATTTAATCCACAATAAATAAAGATGTCTAGGAAAAAAAAGAAAGAGAAAGAGAGAGAGAGATGACAGTTTCCAGCACGAGACTGAATACCTGTGTCAGAAGTAAAATGATAAAGTGACAAAAAGGAAAACTGAAGATGATGTGGTTTGAAATCTTCCACTGTTGTGCTGGAAAATTGTTTTTAGGAGCAAACCAGATGACTGTTACAAAACTTTCAGATGGTTTTTAATTGTGTTTCTGAGGAGTGCAAGAAGTTCAATGTTCAGGAGTGAAACTGAATAAATAAAGGAGGAAGCAGTTAATATAGTGGGATGAAACATATTTAACTGAGCGGTAAAATGGGATCGCTAACAGCTTGAGGGTTGCTACAAGTATTAGCTGATAATGTTAGAGGGATAAAAAAGACTCATAAAGATATTTCTAACAGATCTCTGCATTGCTGCCTACTACAAAAAAAGAAATATATGCAGCAGAAATGAAAAGTTAGTGATGGAAAAATGAAGCTCTGTAGTGTATTTTAAAAAATTAATAGAAGGAAGTTAATAGAAATGAGATGAAAGATGATTTCACTTTGCCAAGCATAAGTTACTAATGCCTAACGGATTGTGTGGCTTGGAGAGCTGCAGAAATGGGTTATTTTTATTTTGTTGTTTTTGGTACAATTTTCTAAAGCCTGTGCAACTCGGAAGTGAAATCTCCTTTGAAAGCCAGCAGGATTTTTATTCCCAGCAAACCTACTTGCTTTTTGAAAATCTCACACTAAGTGCATGTAATATATGCCATGAAGGAATACCATCATATTCTGGATTAAATGATAAACACTGATTATTCACACGTTGACAGTAGAGCTTTTTTGGTATGAAAATGATAGAAGTCAACATATAGATAGATTAGATAAAAGATAAATGTAAAAAAAAAGCCAAACAGCAAATAAACAAACAAAAAACCCAGGGTGGTATCTTGGTCTCTTTGGCGTGCTCATTTTATGGGGCTTTTTTTCTTAGAATATGCTTTTTTAAGGTGTGTCTAGGGAAATTAAACGCTTCTCAGGAGCAAAATGGAAGCATTTGTATGAAACCACTATTTCTAACATTATCCCTTTTCACAGGAGAAAAATGCTGAAATCGACTGGCTGTTTCACAAGCTCTCTCTCTTTTTAAGAAAGGTACAAATTCACAGGTGAGATCATTCTTATGATAGAGGCCTCCCCATGCAGCATTTTGGACCTCTTCCAGTTGCCAGCCATCTAAAAAAGGTTAGTAGTGTTGCTAACTGGAAATTAAGCAGATAGAGGGATGATGTGTTGTGCATGTAGGGTGGGAGCATTCACTTTAATGACAAGTTTTGTGGCATTACACGTGAACATTTTATGGCAGAAAAGCTGTTATTTTTGTCTCTTCCTTTGGCATTTTACAAATGAAGAAAGATTTTCATTTGCAGTAGGAATACTTGTTTAGGAGCTACCGTGTCAATGGGTTCCTACCTTGTTTGATGTTGTTGAATTCCTTTTCGATGGTCTCCTCAGTAGTCGATAGCATGAGGTTCCTCACATAGAGAATTTTTACTGATGACATGGTGTCTTCATCCACCTCGACTTCTGGCTCTGCCCAGTCAACAGCGATTGGGTGTCCCCATAACTGGATCCTTCCTTTAAAGGCATCGGCATCATCAGTGTCAAATATACTTTGGTTCTTTTCACTTCTGCTCAGAGATTATTTTATACAGAGTATGAACATGCTGCGGTATTAGAGCAGTAGAATAGATCAATTCCACAAAAGGGACCGATATAAACCTTTCTAGTGCAAAGCACTGGCGTTTAGTTAAAGTATTTCCAAAAGCAGACGGTCACACTTTCAGTGTGCTCCTGCTAATACCTTAGATGCCTGCAGAAATGCAGTGTCCAGAAAGAAAAGAGAGAAAATATGGTACGATTCACTAATGTCTGCATTCCCTGGAGTGCTCTGTGAAGGGAAATACTTTAATGAACACAGTTCTCTTGTAAAAATCCCTGTTGCTTGCAAATGTTTCATTCCCCCGATAATTGGAAATGCATCCAGAAGTCCCAGCTGGACAAAGGAAATAAGGATTTGTCTGTGTGGAGTTGTATGCTCCCACTGGATAAAGTTGCAATGGAAATAGTAGAAATAGGGGAAGCAAAGGGTAATGAGGCATATCACAGGCGCAGGTGTGGAGGAGAAGCATATGGGCTCCCTGTACAGTAGATCAAGCTGTTGAGGAGCAGAGAATAAAAAGAGTAAATAAAAAGGTAGTTAAAAGCGATGTTGTGGTCAGATTATCATGCTGGCATCCGTAATCATTTGCATTTAGTCAATTAATCCATTAGGTAATTGATCAGGGATTTATTCCAGTGATTTTTCAATATGTAATGAAAACTGACTGCCAAGAACTTGTCTCAAAGATGTGCAAATTGCAGCGATGAGAGCAGGATGGAGGGTAAAGCAGAGGTACCTCTATCTAGTGAATTTTTTCACCTCCTGTCTTCTCCAGATGGCAATGATAAGTGTGTCTTCCTGTTTTTCTTCCCTATCCCTTCTGCACATCTTGGAGGGAGATCTTTCTCCCCTTTCCCTTCAAGAGCAGCTGAAGTCTGGTCATCCACTAATACCTGGAGACCTAAATTTCATGTGCTCTCTCCTGCTATGCATTCACCCAGTGTTATCAGTGGCCAGATTTTTCTCTGGCTATTTTAATTAGTCCAGCAGATAGTGCTTTGGAGGTGCAGTATGGACGGCTTTCTGTCTAAACAGCATAGTAAATGCTAGATGTTTCCTCCGAATAATGAGATACAACATATCTCCCTCTTCAGCAAAGTTCCCTCAAAGAGTAAAAAACCCTTTTTTCAATAACAGAAGCGAAAAGTTAAAAAACAAAATGGAAAGGGGCTGCTTTCTGCTAGGAAGGCTTGTGAATGAGCTGTGACTTGTGGAGCTAGATTGGGTTGATGTTTAACTTTCAGCAGTGCCCAGTCTGATTTGAGCTGTTAATGAAAAGAAATAGAAAGATGGCAGTTAATGCCAGCCAATTGAAAGGAAAGACCATTTTCAGTTCAATAGTGGAAATAACGACCTGGTTTTACTTGTAGCGAGGAACAACCAATTGTGTTGCCTGTACTACCATCTTGCTGAAATCCAGGTATCCTCCATCCCAAAGGTATTCTCTTATTAAAACAGGAGGCCGGACAAAGTTGCTGTAAAAAGCATGTTCCTTTTTGAGCATTTCTGCCTCTTCTACAAAGCTCCCTCAAAGAGCAGCTAGGTTCAGAGTCAAGGATGAATCCTGATAATGATCTTCAGTTTCAGATTCATCCAATACATCATCCGAAGACACATTCAGTCCTGGCTTGAAACCTCTTTCATGTTCCTCCCTTATGATTGCAACATCATAAGACTCTTTCCTCCGGTTCAGGCCTTTGAAATTCCCCAAACTGTTTACTGAGTTGTCCCTAAATTGGAAGTCTCTAGCACATTGCACATGTCTGTTCAGGGCTATGTGTTCTTTCCCATCTGCCTCACTGTCTTTGCTCGGGATTTTAAAAGTGCTCTGCTCCCTCAAGGCTACTGTTGTTAGCTGTAGCTGTGCCTGCTCTGTTCCTTTATTCTTGATACGGAGCCATGAAAAAGTTATGCTGAAGCACAGATTAAAATGAATGTGCTCCTATAATTAGGGAGATGCGAAACTGATGCAGAATGTAGAAGATACAGAACAAAAGGAAAAACAGTCGATGTAAAATATCCCACAATGGCTAAGCATATTCAGATGCATATCAGTGCTCAAAATCATGCTCTTTTTTGGCAGTAAGTAAAAGGTATTTAAATGACTCGTGATTTTTCACAGGCTATCATATAGAAAGAGTCAAAGAAAATAGGTGGGATGATGCATAATGAACAAATCTCAAAACAGAAAGTCAACTGAATTCTTGCATTGGCAAGTGAGCTGAGTTCAACAAAGCGATGAGGGTAATGCTGAGCCTGAGAAAAATGGTGAAATCACTCCAAATTCACTTAATGGTGAGTGACTTTTTCATCTAATACCTATTAACTTCTCCTTCTTTGTAATGGCCCTTTAGCACCGTTCCCCAGTGCTAAATGACATAGAGTCATTCTTTATATTGTTCAAATCCTAATGCAATTCCTCTTTAGAAGTCTTCTTTCTACATGGAAAATATCACTTTTCAGGAAAGTCCTCAGCACATTCTTAAGGTTGAATATGTTCTTAAATGCTTTCCTGAGTGATGCTCTCCAATAGGCTATATATAAAGCTATATTTTATTTATAACCCAGAATAACCATAGGATAATATAAGTCCTAGAATAGAGCTGTACAGACACATACAGCTAGATCCATCTAGCTATATTTTTAATAAATTCTTGCTCCTTAATGAAGTGAGCAGATAATGAGCACGGTGATAAATCAGGATCTGCAGAGAAGTGCCCATCCCGAACCCCAGAGCCACGGCATCTCCATCACCCAGTCTGGTGTATTGGGGTCACTCCAAGCATATTGTTAGCAACTGAGAGAAAATCCAGCAGCGTTTGTTTCTTGGGTACGTGGTTCCACTGGAGACTTCTGTCACACCACAAGCTGTAAGCATGCGACTAGTAAGATGAAGCCATTCCTACCACCCCAGGTCTCTGTACTAACCTGGTAACAATTTTCTCCTTGCCATTGCTGCTGCCCGATGACTTTCGTATTCCACAAAAGCAAAACCCCGGTTTTTCGTCTTATCAGCCGCACTAGGGTACACAATGACGTCCACGACTCCATCCGTGACTTTCTTCATTTCTGCTAAGATTTCCTCCCTCTTCTTCGTTTTGGGGATCCCCCCCACAAACAGACGGCAGTTGTCCACACTGGCACAGACCCCAAGGAGACGCCCATTCCTGCATATAAACAACATTTCTGGTTGTTTGTCCCCACCTTGTCCCCCAAAAAAGGTTCAAACACAAGCCCTCCTACTCCAGTGGTATATGTTACTTGGGACACTCAGGTCATTTTGCTCAATGTAAGGTGCTCAATCCAACATGAAGGCTGCCACTTGGCCAAATTTGATATCAAAGTAAGGCAGCATAGTTGAAATGAGGGCCTGGAGATTTGGGAGAAACCAAAGCCAAATTTTGCTTTAGCTTCCTGGAATTCTCTCTTCTGCTCTTTCCAAAACCAGCTGCTACCACCCAGCTGTACCTACCACCCACGAACACAGCAGTGACTCTGCTGTTGCTGTTAGTGTATGCCAAGATTCTCTGTATCCACCAGTGACTTGTAGCATCCCAGTCACCAGTGGGCCTCATGATTGAGGTTCTGGGGAAAGAAAGTAAGTCCTTCCATTTCTTCTTATCATGAGGAGAGAACATTTTGGAGCTTACTAATGCCAGCTGTTCTGCAGACCCCAAAGTAAAATTTTCCTTTCACACACACTTCCCTCACCTCCTTATAGCCTGAGTACCTCTTGAGGGGTCTTGAGAAGTTAAAAACTTCTTTAGAAGGGTCTTTGGAACAAGACAAGTAAGCAGAGGAGGTGGAGGCCTCTGACACAAATCATGTTTCCCAGCCCTCCTCATGTGCCTTGTGACCTGCTCATCCTTGTGGTTGCTAGTAGAGCTTCCCTAGTTCACAACCTATCCTTTTTGTGAAAAATGAAAAGCTTAAACTTGCCAGAATGGTTTGTCGCCAAACACTTTTGAGCAAAGAAATATACTCATCCTACTTTTACTGAAAAAAAAACCACCCTGAATGTGGTTGAAATCCAAACAAAACATATCGATAGACTCGTATGTTGTTGATTACTGGTTGTTTTGTTCCCAATTTTTAGTTACAAACATGAGTTTTTTTTCTATCCCTACCCACTGGGGAAAGTCATTGATTTACCGTTTTGTTTCATCCCATTTTTTTGCAATCACACTGTCTTCCAGAACATATCTGCAGTATAGCTCGTGTGAGGCCACTCACATGGCTACGAATACATCAACAGAAAACAGCCCAAAGTGAAACATAAAATAAGGTGTCAGTTAATTTGACCCACAGCAAAATATTTTTTTCCAATGTTCTGATAGATTTTTTTGTAAGGAAGAAATTTCCTGTAAAAGATATTGATTCTGGTGAAATAGTGGTTTCTCTTGACTGCATTTCCAGAGAAACTAACCATAATACATATTTGCCTATGTAGTAAGGAATAAAGGAGTGATTGCACAGAGGGAGTGATTTCCTTTTCAGTTTTGGATATCTAAATAACCTTTCTCTAGGTAACGGGAAAATACGGTATGTATAACAAAACAGATTAATGCATCATATAATTTAAGGCTGATGTGAAGGTGTTTGCCATGCTTACCTAATTTCATAATTATTGAGTTGCTTTATTGCATTCTTCGCCTCCTGTTTATTAGAGAAGGTTACAAAGGCATAGCCCCTATTGTTTCCATTAAAATCCATCATCATTCTCATTTCATAGATTTTGCCAATCTGGAAGTGAAAAGAAAAGTCATTCTAAAGGAAAGGTTTGTCAGCAAGGTGGGAGATATTTAAACAAAACTGGGTACTTCCTTGACTATATCACATCAGAGCTCTTTGAATATTTCCATATACAAAATAATCATCCAGTGCCTATTCTACCTTCACGCTGCTTTCTGACTCATCAACAAAGTCAAAATAAACAGAGGCAGCACATGCTTAAGTTATAAGGCAGGCAGTTAACACTTTAGCAAAGAAATGTTCCTCATACTAGTAAATAGGAGTTTGGCCACTGACTTCAGAAGCATCAAGATTTTTGATCTCCCTGCCTGAAGGAGTCTGCGCTCCAGTTTTGGAGCTGATGCAGCACACAGCAAAAAAAGCAATAAAAAACAGGACAACTAGATGCAACAGTAGGATTGCATGGTCTTTAGTGTCTGAACAGGATTGCTAACCCATTTTTTTTTTTAATGATTTCTCTCTAGCTTGTGCAAAACCCCAGAGTGACTGCATGTCTGTGCCTATTTGCTAGGTTAAGGGAGGCGTATTTTGTAGAGCTGAAGAATAATTTAGGGAGGAAGGCACCACTGGGTGTTTCTAGCACGACTTCTCGCTCTGCATAGGGCCAACTCCAGTCTTAGATTAGCCCCAGTCATGGTGAATGGATGGTGCAGGAGCTGTGTGCACTAGGAGAGAAACCTATCACTGCTCATCCCAAAAGTCAGTAGAGGAAATGTCCTCTGAGTCTTTTCCCTCTCTTAGAGAGCCTGGAGGCACAGTCCTTGCTCTGTTCAGTCTCCTGTCTCCTTCACTTCCAGACAGCAACAACATACAGCTCCAATCTGGAGCAGAAAATGTGACCTGAAACCACATCAGGGCTTGGAGCCAAGATGAATGGTTTCTTGCTGGGGAGGTGGGGACTCCTGGGTGGATAAGGGAAGGGGGGTGGAGGGGCTTCCACTGAACCAAGGGTAGCTTTGTACCTGCTGACTAAGGAAGGAACTAGTGTTTCAATAGATGGCTTTCCCAGTCTGGGCCAAATCACCTCCAATTCAGCCTGGAAGTGTAGCTTTGATAATCAGTATCCTCTGCAAAATGACTACCAGCCATAAAGACTTACTTTTTCACACAATGGTATAAGTTCATCTTCAAAGAGGTCTCTGGGCAGTTTCCCAATGAAGATCTCACACCCCCTCTCTGGCGGAGGGCCGTCCCAGCCAGGTGGTGGGCCTCCGTATTTTCTTTGCCCATTTTCCTGTTGTGGAGAAAAATTAAAGGATGGCTTAAAATATGCGGATTTTAAACGTGGATGTAATCAGTCTCTTGGCAAGGAACCCAGACTTTTGTCCAACTTGACATGACATATTAGACATACACCATTACCAGTGTGCTACCAGGCAAGCACTCTCCTTTCCCCTGTGGAGTAACTCTTTACAGACTCAAAATAGATGATATAGTGTATATTGGCTGCCCCACTGATGTATCTATACTGAAAGACCTCGGTATCCCTTTCAGTAGGACTGGTGATGTACTGGAAAAGGATTTGATTTGTACCTAGATAAGTTTTACTACAGAACATGGCATCAGTGCATTGAACAGGATGTTGTTTCAGCAACTCAATTTCTACTTCAGATGTCCAAGACAGAGACAGTCAAATACCTCCTTGAGAAATGTGGGTCTTCTTGGCTATGGGAGGTGAACCCTTGTGGAATGTGTATTAGTTTTGGGATGTATAATATTGCACTGGCAAAAATGTACAAATTGATTCTTCATCCAATAATAACATTGATTAGCAATGATATGTCTCATATTTTAGTAACTGATGGAGAGCTTCCTTCTGTATAGACTAAAGAAAAGATACTGGAAGAATCATGTTTGAAAGCAGAAAGACTATGTAAAAGGAGAAGGCATCTGGACCTCAGGCAGAGCTAACATAGGGGGAAAAACAGGGATGGAGGTCACAGGGGAAGAAATTAGGAGAGAGATGTGGACAGAATGAAAAGTGGAGGGACAGTGAGAATGGATAGGAGCTGCCTTGCAGGCCAGCCAGGGAGCCTGAGGCTTCATCGGTGGTAAGTGATACTGGAAAGGAGCACAGGCTTCTCACCACACTTGGAAAATGATGTTTTCACCAGCAATTGGACTTAGCAAAGAGTCAGCAACACCTGGCACAAGGCCTGGTGAGGACCTGGGCCTGGGGATTGTCATGGAGGGATGGTGCAGGGGAAGTGATGGGGTTGGGCAAGAGCTTGGAAGTGACAGTAGGAGAGCGACGAGCCTCTGGATGCATAGTGCTGCTTTTTCTGTGTTTCTTCTCACTGCATGCATGCTTTCTTGCACAGCAGAGGAGACACGAAGGAGAGAGCACAAGGCATTCAGCGGGATGGAGGAGACAACACCTGGAGTAGGAAGGTTGTGCCAGAGTCCTGGTTTGCATCAGATCATGAGGAGGTGCTCAGCACCCAAAGAGCCACGCCAGGGAGTGCAGGTCCCAAACCCAGGGCTGTGGTGAAGCCCTTTCTCTACCCATCTGGGATTTGAGAGGGAGCTCAGGAGGTGACAAGGTACAGGAAGAGGAGAAAGAAACAGCCCCTTGGAGGGGAGGGAGGAGGGCCATCAATGGGAAGAGGCGAGGGGCAGGAGAGCTCTCCCAGCAGGGACTGTCTGGGGAGTCATCCGGGATGATTCCTGCCTCCCCAGGAGGGTAGGGAGAAAGTCTTGGCCCTGAATAATACCCAAAGATGTGAGAACCAGCCAATATTTCCACCTTTGCCTACATTTTTGCTAGATGGATTCTCTCTCTTCTCCTCTCCTATTTTTTATCAACTTTTCTGTCTTTTCTTGTTTTCTTCTCACATTTTCTCTCATCTTTCTCTCTTTCTCTACTTTTTCTTTCTCTCTCTTTGCCCTCTTTCTCTCTCTTCTTCCTATTTGTCTTTCTCTCTTTCTCTCTAGCCTTCCTTTTCCTGCTGCGATGCCATATGACCAGAGGAGCTGGGAGTTTGCTCGTTTTTCTGTTTCTGTCCCCCACCTTCTGTCATCATTTCCCACTCTGGGAATATTCCAGGCAAATGAACAACTGACTTAATGAATGCTTGAATGACTTAAGCCTATAGCAAAGGCAGATCCTTGCAGAAACTAAGACTATAGCAAGAGCACATTCAATTTTCTTAAGCCTATACCTGGCCCTGAGTTATCCATGCTCATTCTTCATGTTATAAATGCTTTCAGCATAATGTTGGAGTCATAGGAATATTTGAATTTATGAAGGAACCCTCACAGGAAATCAGACTGGAAGATCATGAAGTTTCAGACTATTTTTCTGCCCCTAGGTTGGCTGAACTGAGCACATCAGAAGTGTGAGGTTTTCTGGCTGCCCCAAGAATTGTCCAGATGTCTTTCGATCCATTTGTTAGGTGAAGACAAAATGTCACCGTTGCGTCATGTGTTGTTGCAGTCAACTGTAATCTTCATTGGCACGTCAGCTGGAGGAAGGAGCTGGTCATTGGAAGAAATGCTGATTTCACATTTAATGGGCTGAAAAGGGCTAGGGGAGATCTACCATTCCACTTGTAAACCAAGGAAGATAAAAATCAATCAGTTAATTTTTTCATTCTGTCAATGTATGTGGGAGCTTGTGTGTGAAGAGACTCAGCAAAAAATAAAATCTTCTTTCTCTCTGCAGTGGCTTCATATGTGGCCTGAAGGCAGCATCTAAATGGTCTCATCTTCACAATCTGGCTGGAGGGAAGGAGGATCTATGTCATCCTCTTTGCAAAGACGAGTGACCCTGGTACATGTTAAGCAAGGAGATGTTTGGCTCAGCAATAAGTAGGCTGGAAAGAAAGCACAGAGAGATGGAAAAGGGAAACGAGGAGGACAAAAGAGAAAATGGTAAACTTAAAAGAACAGGAAAAAGTGGGGAGAAAGAAGAAAATCATGGTGTGTTTGTGGGGAAATATGTGACTCAGAAATGAGCTATTGCCAGATGTAGGCGGCTCTGAAAAACAAGATAAAGAATGCCCCAGCAAATATAAGACATAGAGAAGATATATCATCTCCTGTGTAAAGAATGGCAGAAAGGGTCTCAAGGGCATAAACCCAGTTGCTGGCCTAGTCCAAGGGTGCGCACAGGTTTAAGGGCTATGTGAAAATACTTTTTCCCAGGAGTCTCAATTTTTGCTTTGGGCTGTTGTGCCCCCTAGTGCCACATAAAGAAAGGCAAAGTTCAAGACAAGACAACAGCCTTCCTAAAATTTATTGTTTTCAATCACTGCTTCTTAGAGAATGCAAGGGCGGTCATACTATTGCCTCGTGCTTTTGAAAGATTAACTTGTTTAGGCTGTGCTTAACTAAGAAACACTTACTGAGATGGCTTTGGAGGGATCTTCCTGTTCTCCATCTGCCCTGACCAGAGGAGGGTCTCCACTCAGAGACCTTGAAGACCAGCCTGGGAGCAAACCTTTGGCTATTGGGCAGGTAAAGTACCTTTCTCATGTGTATTTGTGTATGTGTGTGTGTGCAGTATGAAATGCAGACCTGGCAGTCACGCATCAGGCTTCTTATGGCCAAGATTGGACCCAAGGTCTTCAGAAACTCTGAAGTGTTTAATGAACTTTCTCCGCTATATATCACTGCTGCCGTGACTTCCACATAGCAATCTCAACCCTTCCCAAGATTAAGCTGTGCTCAGTTTTCATTTCCTGCTTATTATAATCGCAGTGAGCAAAGAATTCCTGGAGGAATACCATCTGCTTTATAAAAGACAGCATCTATTACACATTTTTGTGTCATACATAGAGAGAGAGAGAGGAGAATCAGTGAGAAGCAAAGTTTCATGCATAGAGATTTGCTGCTCAAGCTCCTGGTGCAATGTATCGATTCAAGACGAAACCAGACACTGTGCAAAAAAGGACATGACCATGAGTTCCTACCTGGATCAAATTATATCCCGTTCGCTGAATTAATGCACGGAGGGCGGCTTCTTTCTGTGTGCCGGTCAATCCATCCCCGGATTTGTGATTTGATTCCATTGTGAGTGATTATCAGCAAAAAATCAGGTTAATTAGGGGTGCTCACTGCAATCAAATTTAAGATAAATTAAATAAATTAATACGGCTAGGAGCAGAAAGTCCACCCTTCTGAGAAAGTTAACAGGATCATTCTTCCTAAATCAATAATTTTGAGATTAAAAAAACTAAAAAATCCCACAGACTCTGTGGAGAAAACAAAATTATCCCCCTCTTACCTGTTGCATGAAAATAAATAGCGTTTAAACCCATGATTCAGTTTTGTACAGCACTCTAGTGTGATGCAGAGGGATACTGTAACACGTTTGTCCTTGTGTCTAAGGAGGGAGACACAGGTAAGATATCCAGTCTTGCACCAGCTACATGAGGACGGACTCCTTCATGCCACAGCATCCAGCTAATGCTGGATAGGGAATCTGGCATGAGCCATGGAGGGCACATTAGAAGAGACGGGGTCTGATTCGATCTGTTTCCAAAAAAATCAAGAACATGGGAGAACTTCAGATCTGTATCTACAGTCCGGGCTGGGACAGTCTTGGGTTCAGACCTTTCGATTCAGAACTGTAGTTTTAGGTCATATTTAATTACAGAACTTTTTTAAGTTTAGTTTTGGGGCTGAAAAAGCTGTAAAGACAAAATCTGAATCTGAACTGGGTCTCACACGCAGTTTTTGCTGCATGCTGAGCTTTGTCTTGGTGCATGCAAGTAGCATTTGCATGAGTACATATAGAAGTAGGTCTGCAGGTACAAAGATGAGCTTGAGGACTTGTGAAACCATTACTGACTGATGCTGAATACCAGCAAGAGCAAAACTATTGCGTGCTCTGAGGGCTCCTGCCCAGTTCATCCATCGAATTGCTTGCTCGGGTGCTTGTAGTTGGGGCATGTGCTGTGGGCAAGTAGGACCAAGAAACAAGTTTGAAAACCTTAGCACTGATACGCGTCCATCCTATCCAAAGTCAAAAGAAGCCTGAAAGAGGTGGAAGGGAGAAGAGAAGGTTTCTCAGTGGCAGATCTAGCTAAGCGCACCAATTATAAATTAAAACAACATTGCAAATACGCACACTTAGAAACTCCACAATATCATGCAATGATCAGTTCAGCTATGTGATATTCCTTATTCAACATGCTCTGAAGACACAACTTCACAGGGTGATCAAACCCTGCTTGTTTCTTTTTCCCTTTTGACGTGCATGATGTCTATGGCCTTCCCACTGCTCCTACCTTCCTCCTCTGTGCAAGACCCACTCCCTGCCGAAAGCCGCTGCTGCCCCATGTGCCATGTCACCGTATTAAAATGCAACATATCCTTGCGAGAGCATCATTTGGGCAGAAAAGCCGCTTGGCTTGGCTTGACCATCCCAAGCTGGAGGCTGCAAATCAACTCCTAGGCTTCGTAGGAGGAAACTGCTAAATTGTACCATCCAAAATTGTTATTATTGCCTTCAGTCTGAACCTGAGCTGAACCCCTGGTGTCAAAAAGCTCACTCCCTCTGGAGAAAACGTGGAGGCAGCAAAAAGCAGCCATAACTCCCAGGATCGCTTAGAGAGCAAACAGGGCCAAAAGGAAGGGTCTTCCCCAGGACATGAGGGGAAGGGCAAGGGTGGGAGGAAGGGAAAATCCGAAAGAACAGAGGAGGGAGAAGGGAAGGTGCAAAGGAGGGGTGGATTGCTGCAGTTGTGCTGTGAGCTAATACCAAATTTGTGGGGAGAGGGCTCCCCTCAATCCCTCAGTACAGCAGGCTTTTTGGAGTATATAACATGAGTTTTTCACATAAAGAAAAGCAGCTTAAGAAGTGCAATGTGTCTGACTACGGCTTCCGAGCATGCGCTGGTGCTATGGAAATCACAGAAATAACCTTTCCTAAGGACTGCCTGTTTAACACCAAAATCTTTTATTACCACACGCTGCTTTTGGGGTGCATTGAGGAACAGCTAAGGTTTGAGGTTGGCCACTTTGTATTTGGACAGCTCTTGCTCTGTGCTTCTGCATCTACGCATCCCGTAAAGACTCAAGTAGGTGCTTAAATTTAAGTGGAAGGATTATTCACAACGCTGAAAGTCAGACATGCGCTTAGGTCCTTGTAGCGTCGGGGTGTAACTCGGACCCTGCTACACTGTGCTCTGGAGGCTGCAACATAAATATTTGGAAGCAGAGACATCCCCGTAATGCCGTATAATAGAGTTATTTATTGCTCAGGTTTGCGGGACTCTTCTGATTTTTTTTTTTCCGTTGTGTTCCCAGGCTCTCCAGTGTTTTAATTGCTACCAATGCGCAGTGGCTGGGAGACGGACTGAGCAATGCAATAGGTCTCTCCCAACTTTAATTGCAAAACAAGTGTTTTCTGCAGCAGCTGGAGCCCAATCATTGTTTTGGTTTATTTTTTATAGAATCAGATATATATTTAAGAAAGTTTGATTTTTTTTTTTCTCTTTTCACATCCTTTGAATTAGAATACAGCTGGCTTCGGGGGTTTGTTTAACATCTGGGAAAATGTGGAGTGAATCCATGAGGAAATATATAATGTGCTTTGTAAGGGAGACTTGGAGGTTGCTCCCTGGTTGGCATATATCCAGTGCATGACCCAACTACGTGTTTTTCATCTGCTGCACCGAGGTCAGCGGCCAAGCTGCATCAACGCTCGCAGCATGATGAGGACCAGGAGGGGTTTTGCGTCGCTCCCCCAGCAGCACATTTCTGCGCCTGCCGACTCATCCAGAGCTCGGGTTCGGCACAATACGGGACAGGATTAGCAAACTGACTTGGAAAACCAAATTGGACGTTTTCCCAGGCTAATTAAAAAAGAAAGAAAAAAAAAAAAAGCTTAAAAGAGTGTGTTATATGCATTTGCTCCAAATCAGCTGATCAGCGGTTTCTCAAAGACGACAATTAAAAACAAAATTGGCTTTGGATCCTTCGGTCCTTCAGCCACTTCTGACGGCTTTATAAACAAGAAAACTTTCTGAAAGACATGGTTTTGGCTACTTAAGCGCATAAGCAAATGGCAGCCATAGACTGAAGGCCGTGTCCGCTGAGGGGTGCTACACGTTCACGTTGTCCGCAGCGAGTCCCTGGGGCTGCAAGCGAGCGACTTTGCGTGGGACTGGGTCTCCCCAGCTCCATACAGAGGGATCCTATACGTGCCTTGTATAGGAAAGTGCTGGTGTTGAGAAGGGAATTGTTTGAAGGATCTTCCCTAGAAAAGTGATTCACGCTGGTAGCCCTGGCTCTCCCGTCCTGTAGCAACGCCGTCGTTCAGGGGATGCAAGAGGAAAGGCTCGGCGAGGTGTTAATACTATATCTCTTACCCAGGCGGGGCAAATTTGGCCCCTTACGGTTTGTTTCTGCTGCGTCCTGATTTCAGCAGCAGCTTGGGAGATCAACCTGCACCACGTGGGTCGCTGCAGGTTTGCTTGGGCCCCCGTGAGTCTCCGTTAGGTGCTTTTATCCAGACTCAAGCGTGTCCTTACGCACCAAGGCCAGCACGGCTGTGGGGTGGAAAGAGATGGCTGTGCTACACAGATACCCGTTATATTCACGGAATTAGGTTTCATTACAGCCGGGCAAGCGAGCCAGTAACATTCCCAGGAGGTCATTCAAAGCTTTGAGCTGTTCCAGCGGCAGGAGGCTATATCCTGTCTCCGGTGCCAGGGGACCGTGCATAAAGACTGTCTCCTCTGCCCTGTGGCAGATACGTCGATGTCGCAGGCACAGGAGCAAGGACAAGGGCAGTCAGCCCGCCGCGCTGCTGCAGCCGCCCTCTTCCCAACACCAAGGTTACCCCAGGTGTCGATATTGCCTCCGTAACCGGAGCGCAGACGTAGACGTGTCGCCAGCCGGCAGATCTGCCCGCCGCGGGTGTCGCGTCCTCGTGCCCAAACGGGTTTCCATAGCAGCTGAGGTTTTCAGGTTGCTGCCTGTCCCGAGCAGTGACCTAGATAGAAAACTAGTGTAAAAGCCCTTTTCTTCCCCCCGTCACGCTGACTGTTTCATGCCACGCTTTCTGACGAGCCAGCCGGCTTAGCAGGCTCCTTTGAATATATTTGCATGCAGCACCGTAAATGCTCCGTGCCTCCTCCTCCAGGGAGGAATATCATATGCATCTTGAATGAAGGCATCCAGGAAGCCACGTTATTTCTAGCCAACATTTCAGCTGAGGAGATTTGCTTCGTGTTGAACAGCGAGCACAAACTTGTGGGGGTCAGGCATAGATGTGGACCATGCTTTTCCCAGACAGATGCATTTACAGGCAAAACAATATTCCTCTTCAGCTTCTGCCTTATTAGATAAGACCAGACAAGCTCTGCTGGTCTCCCTTCTTGTAAGACATCCTGCAAATTTTAGGCTGTTTCAGACCAAAATGTCTAGACATCTGCGTGCACCGGTGGAGAAGACATGTTCAAGTAATCTGCTAGAAATAACAGAGCAAGAACATTCAAGGTTGTGCAAGGTATTAATCAGAGTCACTGTGGAATCCAATGCTGAAGATTTCCGTGGATTTTTTTAAAAGCACCAGAGAAATTGGTTGTGGTATTCTCAGGTGGTGTATTAATGAAGGCCTGGCCTTAATCCTCCATCCTTGGAGATACTCAAAAGCCATCTGGACCTGGTCCTGGGCAACGTGCTCTAGGTGACCTTGCTTGAGCAGGGGGTTGGACTATGATCTCCAGAGGTCCCTTCCAACCTCAACTGTTCTGTAGTTCTGTAATCTGCGCCTAGCACTTGTGTCACATCACCTGAAAACCAGCTTCCACTCTGAGGTCGTGGACTGCTTATCCTCCGAACGACATCTAGTTCTGAATTTTCTGCCAGCACTGGGTTTTGAGATAGCACTCTGATGGGTGGCAGCCCCACCTGCCAAGCACTGAGCCTACCTAAGTGTAATTAATGTGGTGCCCGTGTTGCAAATCGAGTGATGATACGGTTTCGCCACTTTATCAGAAAACACCTCGCTCGGGAGCTGAATAAATGGTTACGTTTCTGCGACGGAAGGGGCTGGGCAGACACACCGCTTTTCCCCCCGCCGCCTCCGAATTTCAGCCGGCCTTGGCAGGCCGGTGAATGAGTAACAGAAATTCCCCAAGCGCCCAGGGATTTTCTGGCAGCCTTGCCTCCCCGAAAGCTGCTGGCTCTTCTCTCCACCTCTCCACTTCCCTGGTCCAGCTATAACTTGCCTTCCTTGACCTGATGAGGTCTAAACATCTTCTTCTACAGGGCGCTATTAATTTCCCACCTCTATTGCCCCAAATCCACACGTCAACCAGTGCATCAGGCCGCTTCTGGTGTGCAGACCCCAAGCTGTGGTGGGAGCTTTTATTTCCTAGGCTTGGGGATTTCATCCCGTTCCTCTTCCTCCACTCATTAGCCTCAATCCTTGCACTGGTGCCTATGTGCTGAGCTAATTATTTTTTTTTTTTGCAAGGATAACAGAGGAGAGCTGCTGCCACGGGACCTGGGGAAACATGATTACTTTCTCTCCTTCTTTGTTCCCTGAGTCATTAATCAATTAGCAAATACCTACTGACATGGGAAGGGGGAAAAAACTCCCCTTTCGTACCTGTCACTGGAAACCGTCAACAACTGTGGCAAGTTAAGGCAGTATTTTTAGCCCTATTTAAAACCAAAATAACTCAGCAGAAGCAATTGTCCTGCAACCCAGTCATTTTCAGGGGCTTGGCCCTGAGGTTGCTTGCTATTAATAATGAGCTTGATGTAAATAATTAAAAAAAAAACTAGTTACATTTTATTCAGGAGAAGTGTATATTGAAATTAGGATCTTCAGCAGTGCTAACTGCGTGGGTGCATTTCCTATGTTATGTTCATTTTTGACCGAATTTGAAGCAATGCCACTTATTTATCACGGATGCAGAACCAAGAACACCGTGCTATTACAAATGGAAAGTATTGTTTTTATTTTAAATAAGAGCATTGTTTAATTTGATTTTTTCCTCTCTTCAGCGAATGCTATCATTTCTTTTTAGGTTTCTATTCAAGCTCTAAAATGCTGAGAAGAGTAAGCGTACTTTATGTGCAACAAACCCCATACTGACAAAAACACCAAAGTTGCTAGGATGTTGTTTCACTTCTCTGCAACTACTTTGCTATGTGGTTTTTCTTGCTAATGGTATCTACCGCACACGGACTTTGATGCTCTCCTCCGTCTAGCCTGGGGCGAGATGAATCCGGGAGCTTTTATTCCACAAACGCGGTGGTTTTTGCTTCGCTCTGGGGTATGTGCTTGCAAAAGGAGGAATGTTTCCCAAGCTAAGGGATGTCTCCTAGGCCAGGCTATCCGCCGGCACGGCAATACGCCTCGCGCTACGACCGCCGGCAAAGCGGCCACTAGTTTTGCAGAGCGTTTTTCCAGCCTAGCCCTGCTGCTCCCTGGCTGCTTTTGCGCTCTGAGCTTGCCCGTTCGCAGCGCGCTGCGGAGAAACCTGGTTACTGTTTCCAGGAGCGAGATAACGAAACCCTGTTTATCCTGTGAGGATCAATACGCTCTCGCGTCTGAATGCATTGAGTCACTCGGACGCAGCTAAGGAAGGCCGTTTGGCAAAAGTACCCTCACCCCGTGCAACCACTCCTGGTGAAGAATAACAGCCTTTGAAAAGAGCAAATAAGTATATTCACCCTTTACTCTTAATAAATCAAATATAATAACTAGAGAAACCATTTCGCTTTAGGCTATCAGCTAGCATTTCACTGGCTCTGTTCTTTTCTCCCCCTACAGGCTCCAAGCAAGGTTCCCCGGGGAAGTATTCGGTTTACTCTTCCTATTCTTCCCCAAAACAGACTCTTTTCAAGGTTTGCCAGCTTCTTCCCAAGCGCCGCGAGACGCGCCAGCAGCCGTCTGCAGCAAGCTGCTCTTTGCTCGGGGGAGAAGTGCGGCAGGACGGGGTCCGATTTAAGCAGCACAACGAGAAAGCGCAATTCCTCTGCCTTCCCACTGCATCGGTTTTTTTTCTCCGTTCCGCCGGTCCCGGGGAAAGTGGGAACTTGGAGATATTTGCAGGGAAGGGGGATGCATTGGCTCGGAGCAATTACCTCCATCGCTCCAAAGCGCCGCAGGTGCGCAGCGTTTGCAGCGCGCGAGCCCTTCAAAAATAATTTTGGTGCTAAACGGGCGACTTTCCCCCCCCCCCCCACCGCAGCTTCTTTTTCTTTGGAAGCGGCTTCTCGCCTCCAAACGGCTCTTTGCTTGCACGCAGCCATATTACCAAACGCACAAGCAGGCCACAAAGGTCCTCCTCGGGAGGAGAGATGCTTACGGCTGAACCCAGCCTCTGTCCCCCCCCACCCCGAAAGTGCAGATTTTCAGGAGCAGCCTTTGAAATGCAGACCGGCCTTTTGCAAAGCGAAGGAACGGCAAGAAAACGGCTGAACTAGGTGAAAAGATCGCTAACGATTAGCCGTAGGAAGTTGCGCTTTAACAAATCAAGACCGAATTATTGCAAGGTAAATGCCCCCCCCGCCACACACGCACACACACCCTTCCCTCCCTTGGCCGACTTCATTTTTTAGCAAATGCACAGGTCAGCGCTGCCCGGCGAAGCAAAGCGCCAAAAAAAAGCTTCTGCCCGGGCAGAGGTTACCCCGAGGCCTTCAAGAAACTCTTATCTGCCCATCGGGCTCCCGACGCTTGCCTCTCGCTGGGGAAAGGAGGGCGATTCGAGCCGCTCCTTCCCCCTCCCGGCGCCCGCATCGGAGCGAAAAGCGGCCCCGCGGAGAAAGCCGAGCGGCGGCACCGTACCTGAGCAATTTGCGGGGGGGAGATCACCGCCCGGAAAACTTCTCCTTGATTATGGAGAATTTGCGACGTGTCACTCCGGTTATTCTCTAATCATCATATCAAACTCCAAAGGTTCAGCAGCCCCAGGTTGGGTTTACAGTCCCTGCGGGTTAAACGTTAACTCGCTCTATCTCCCGGCTCCCTGCAGGCCTTTGACCAGATAGCTGGGTCACCGCAGCTCAGACAGTACCTACACAAGCTGATTTTTTGGTAAATAAATACAAAGGACCCAAGTCAGGTTGCTGCTTAAAGACAATTTTGAAACGGGTGATTTGCTTCAGTGCCAAACACTTTTCTGGGTGATTCTTGCTGGCTTTGCTCTGCTAATAGACCGCCGGCAGAGGTCTTGGGGGAAGGACTGCAGCCTGGTGTTGGTCCTGGCTTCGGTATTAATTTTTAGCTTTCCCGAGGAAGGCCAAAAGTGTTCCTTTCTGCCCTGTCTCCTAAGGACACATCTCTCCCACCAGTGGCTTTAGCGTCCATAACCTGCAAACCATAAATGCTGAGACAGTTTAAGTGACAATTTAGTCAAGGAGTCATTATGAAAACCGCAGTTCGTTCTACTAGACGTGGCTATGCTGCTCAGATCCTTCAGCGGCTGACGCCAATTTTGGGCCAAGTGCCTTCGTGAAAGGGAGACTCGATTATGGAGCATAGCTCCTTCACAGCTCTGCAATGGGAAGATTTCGTTTCCCTGAGCAAACCCCTCCCTCTCTTTTCCCCCCAGTCTTATTCCAAGGGATCATCTCTGGTGAGCACCATCAAGCGACCAAGGAGGAGAGCGGAGGCTCTCCTGCAGGGAATATGTTGGTTGTACTCTTCAAATACCACAACCTCCTAAACGAAGAAGAAATCAAGGTCCCTTGCTGCTTGCTACTGCTTCTCTGAGAGCAAACCCGTCAGAAAAGAGACGGGCTGAGACTCTGTAACACATAAGCGCACCGTCTGGTTTCCCTGGTCGCAGCAGCCATGGAGCCAGACGACAGCCTTTCCCTTCGGTGCAGATTCAATTTTGCTCTCCGCTGTGTCAGAGAGCTGGAACAGACAGTGCTCCAGATCAGTCAAGCAGATACCAAATACACTTGTAGCGTGGAAAGCCAGTACTGGGGGAGGCTGTTGTACCTGGAAGAGTCTTCAAATAAATGTGACAACCAGGAGTCTCCTGCTATGGGATGCTTCCAGGTGAGGCAACTTCTGCTCATCCAGCTATTGCGGTCCTCATGGTATCACATGCTGCTCACATCTATAGATGCAACTGCTGAACTGACCATTGGTCTCTGCTAAAGTCCTTCTAGCTCCTGATAGCAATGAAATGCCTACTGGAGTACTTCTAACACAACATTCAAGTTCAATATCCCAACGTAAGGATCCGTCCCCACAATTGCATCCTGCTGTGAATATCTCTTACCTTGGTGTTAGACCATAACTTTACAACCTGTAGTAACTGCCAGATTTAACCAGTCCTAAAGATGTTCCCCAACGAATAGACTTTGCCTACGTGGATACTGAACTGCATTTAAAACGGTCTCGGGCTCAGTTTCGAGGCATTTTAAATGAATTGTTTACAATTAGGTGTTGCTGACGCTTCAGAATTGGAAAAGTGCCATATCGTTGTTTGTTTAGCTTTAAAAGCATTAGCTATTTCTGTGCGGTGGTTAGATAAGAGGGAGCCTTGCTCAACGTGAGCTGCATCTCATTTCGCGTTCAGCCCGACCGCTGGGCTAACACGCCTGCTGTCTCGCAGAGGCACTGTTGCATTTACCCACTTTTTGGCCCCAAAACTAAACTGGTGTCAATTAATTTTGATACGTGGAAAAAAAGTGAGGGTAAACTAAGGCCAGCTGGAATTATACCTAAACCTGGGAGCTGGGCAATTCTGTCTCGGCCTACAAAATCGGACGTGAAGACACACATCACAGTGGTACTTAGTGCGTAACGAAATGGAGGCTGCTGTTTCAGGCTGTTTGCAGGCAGACAGGGATTGCGTCCTGACGCGGACATTACAAAAAAACGGGATTGCTCCCAGGAAGATGCCTGCCCTCTGTTATCCACCCGTGAAAAAGTGAGATGATCTGAAATAATTTTGTGATCATATAAATGCTGCTGCCCTGCGATAGAGAGAGCGGCAAATCAGCTGCAAGAAGAGGAAGACTCATGCATCTGCACGTGACCATCAATAACATGAAGTCATGAGAAGGTCTCTCTGGGAGAGAGAGGAAAAAGTTGCTGGAGAGAGCAATATGATTTGTTCCCTGATAGCAGGTTACTGATGAGACTGATGGTACATGAGCATCCCTGGGAAATGCAATATATATAGGTCTGTCTGTGAGCATGGCGGGAGAAATCTGATGCCTGCTAAAAGCAAACAGTCCCTTTACAGACTTGGAATCGCTGCTTTGGAAAGATTTTTTTTTTTTTTCTCTCTGTGTATTTCCCTGATGACAGGGTTGTCTAATGCAAGAAATATCACCCAGCCATGCATAGCTGGCACACTGGCTCTGCAGAGAAAAAGCCATCTGCTCATTAGATGAAATGCATATGACAAGTTGTGTTACGTGTGTAAATAGAGAAGTTTGGGATGCAAGGCTGATTGCTGAGCCGGTGTAAACCAGGCAAGCGCCGCAGAAGATGGCCGTGGCAGGGAAAACCAGAGATGGCCCCATGCTCTGTCCTTGAGGGCACTCCGTTCAGTTTTCAGACAGTTGGAATTCGGTAAGTCTGTCGAGTTATTTTAAGCTAGCACAGTGCAAGGGGAATGACGGGCTTCGGCTCAAGGAGTTTGGTTTTAACTCCTTCAGGGAATGGCAAAATCATCCCTTCATCTGGGATGCAGAAGGGGGAATTGGCTAGATGTTCCCAGGCCTCCACGTTGCCCATATGTCATTTTGGCTGCACAGGGAAGGGGGAAGAGATTTCTAGACAGGTGTGCTGGGAAGGTCTGCAGGGAGGGTCCCACAACCCAAAGGAGCAGGCAGTAGCTTGGGCTGTTTTGGGGGGGTTTGTTCCCCTTTTAGGGGCACAGGATCCAGAATTGCAGTTTGAAAGGGTTTCTTAACCCCATTTTGGAGCAAAAAATGGCTGTGCTTCCACCAATTTGACCTGCATGTTTGGGGAAAGTCGGGTGACACATACAGGTACGGGAGGAACCATGCAAAGGCATTGAGATGCCAAAGGAATTGTGATTTTAGCCTAATTTTTGAAGGCCCTCAAGGCTGTGTGGGAATGGCAGCTATGACGTTTCTCCCCTCTATGCAGCCACAAATCTTTCTCTCTCTGGGACAGAGTGTTGCTCAGAAGATGAGATGTGACCTGTGTTTATCTTTCCTTGAAAGTCTCTTGAGAGGCATATTTAAGAAGCTCTGACAGTGGTAAGACAAAATTGTTTCTTCTTCCATCATCAGAAGTCGGTTGCCTTTTTGAGAATTCCCCTCTGCCTGGTGGAATTAGATGAAAGTACTTCCAACTAGAGAAAAGCAACGCTTGAATGAACATCTTCCCTTGTGCTATTTACTTACTGCCACGAAAATCCTAACGCAAGTCAGATGCTCCCGCTTCCCATGGAAGCGACTCAAGAAATTCCCTGGGATGAACAGGGAGGGGTTAATGACAAAATTATCATCTCGGCCGCGATGAGTCCTGCTGGCTGTAGCTGCCCATTAGCATAGTAATGAAGCCATTAAAAAATCTTTGATTTCGCAAGGAGCAGGGGTGCTCCGGGCAGGACCTCGTGTCTAGTCTCCCATTGGTTTCCACTTGCTTGCCCCCTCCTCGCTTCTCCAGCCTCTCGGTCAGGCAGCCCAGTGCTCTGCCGCAAAGGTGACAAAATGTTTGCACCCGGTTTTGCTGGGGACCGAGCTACCTGCTTTACTGCAGGGAAGGCTGATTTTGTGCAGTTAATTTTCAGAGCAGAATGGGGAGAACGGTTACGATATGCAGAGAGCATCGCTACATATCCGCCCACTTGAGGAACTTTCTGTGAATCAGTTTTAATTTAATTTGCCAGTAACTCTTGTAACCGATGCTAGCAGACATGAGGCCCAAAAGCCCAAACCCCAGACAGGTGGAAATAACCAACCTGCTCAGCTCTCCAAGGGGGATGCAGTGTTTCTTGGTATGCCAGCAGAAAATATCTCACGAATTCACTTATGCCCAAGACTCTGGTGTGCTCTGTGGACTAAGCAAGAAGGTTGGGAATTAGTGAGAGGATTAGCAGCTTTAAACAGAATTTTCTAAAGGGCTCAGGGGCGTCTTCTGCTCGTTTGAGTTTGTTCCTGCATTGTTCATGGCAATGGCCCAGCTTAGGCTTGCTCCCAAGTAGCCCAGCTTCCTCCATATCCACCCATGAAGATTCATATCCTGAGACAGCTAGCAGCTGATGAAGGGATTTGGTTACTAAAGCTCACCCAAAGTAAGAACAGGAGTCACGTGACAGCCAGCGCACACAAGGGAGCAACACTCCACGTGGGCCCCATTTCTCGTTCTCCCCTCTGAGCATCTGCTGACGCCCACTGTTGGAAATGGGATACTGGCACAGCACTGGCAGAGAGGGTAGGAGTGCAGGACGGTGGTGGGTGAGGAGCATGGGTGGTGGGACAAGGCTCCCCAGGCTGGTATGTGTGGACAGGGAACAGGTTTGGAAGTAGGGAGGATTTTAATTTAGCATCAGGCTTTTCTTGAACATTGCTGGGGAGGCTAAGTGGAGTAGTGGGATGAGAACCCAGGGAAATGTTGTGTTGAAAACCATCATGGCTTGGGACATTTTCTGCCTCATTTAAAAATGTAAGGGCTTGACATGCCACAGCGGGTGCATAATCCTTCCTCAGTAGGTTACTTTGCTTGGGCACCTTTTGACATGTACAAAGAGACTCCACAAGAAGGATAGACACAACTTTAAAGGGATAAAGCAAACATTTACTGGTTAATACATGCAGTGGATAACTGTGACTTGGGAGCTCCTAGGCCAAGCCTTAAGGTGCTCACCACCTGAGAAGTGCTTGCTGGCCAGTCATCGGCCAGGTGGGAAGGGTTTAGCCTCCATTGCTCCCTGGAAGGGGACCTCAAATACATCTCCAGATCTCTGTTTTTTCTCTTAGGATTTTATAGCTTTCCATGCTGGAGCTTCTTCTTTTGAATCCTTAAGCTGTGAGTGGGCCCATCTCAACCATATTCCTTCTGTCAGCTGGTTTGCTTTTCTTAGCTTGCACAGTCAGAGTCTATGGACCTTCTCACAGCTCTCCCTCACGGTTTTCTCAGGTGTTTGAGCCAAGGTTATGCAGCTGGGCCAGATCCACTCAGGGCCTTGGATCACAGGAACTGGGCCCTTAGGAGCTGGGCAGGTGAGGTGATTGCCAGGTGAGACCAGGCAAGACCTAGCTGGAGAGCCACCTGAGGCAGATTTGGGAGAACTAGATGTGAAGTGGTGATAAGACAAGGTGCCAGACCTAGCTAAGGGGTTTATTAGCTTTGGTGCAGGACCTGTAGGAGGGTGACTGCTCTGTGGTTGGTGGGTGCAGCAGGAAGGGAAGCAGAAGTCCTCCTGAGATGAGAAGGGATGCTTTTCAGAGGGAGATGTTGGTATAGGTGAGCTTTCTGAGGGGCTGGTTTGGCTTGGGCTGTTAGGGCCATAGTGGAATTTGGGGCCTTTGTATGCCTGTATGCCCAGAGGAGTAGGATGGTGCTGGAGGTGGCCCAAAACTAGAAGGTTTTTATTCCTGGATGTTGAGTGTGTTTTTCAGGTAACACAGTAATTCTTGTGCAGCCCTTTGTTGAGGACTAGAGTTTGAGAACTGTGAGACTCGGTCTTTGCTTTTGGCATGTGGAGCTGTGAATGTTGGCTGAGACTTGTAATTTAATGATTTCCTTTTTTAAACCTTGGAAGCTGATGTCAAAAGCTACCAAGCAGCTCAAACCCCAGAGCTCTACTCATCTACTCATGAGAGCAGAGCACCTCTCGGCACATCAGAAATGCTCATCTCGGCACCAAAGCAGTTAAAAACTGAGTATTCAAAATATGTCGCACAGCCTAGTATCTCCTGCAGCTCTCTCCTTTGGCTGCACAAAGGAGTGGTTGATCTCAGGGAATGAATGCAGTGTTGGGGTCTGAGATTTTTTTTTTAAAAGAAATCATTGGTAATTGGAAGCCCTGAGTAGCTAGCAAGGGAGAACTATCTGATCTAAAAGTAGAAGCTGCTTCTACAAACTTGTATTGTAATATGTAGGATATGTGCTCCAGGGAGAGGGTGAAAGATATTGCCCTTGTATTATGCCATATACAAATTACACTGTGTATATTATTATAGCAATGGCAATGAGGCAGAGCCTTGATATCTCAGCTGTGATACATTACTCCTGCGATGCTCACACACCTCTCATGTTATGTAATGCTGGAAATCTCTCCTGAGTCCTTGGTTTGGTGCTGGCAGAGGGGACATCTGGGGTTAGCCTGACTGCATTGAGCTCCAGGTGGGAAGAAATCTGTGCTCAGCAGCCCCTGGTGGGTGGTGTGACCGCCACAGGGGAGCGGTCTGCTGGACACGCAAGAAGAAATGAGCTATTGCTAGGAGGGTTTTGCATTTTCCCAAGTGTCAAGTGGACCACGTGTTCAGTAGGGCATTAGCTGGGGAGCGTTATCTATGCGCGTCTCTTAAAACTGCAAGTTACAGACTATATTAAACATCATTATAACTCATTACAGCTATATAAACATCATTGCACTCCTTTCCCCAGACTAAATCTACATAGCGTAATGCTACTGCAGTCTGTAATTATAAACAATTAGATTCAAGTCTTAACGATTTCAAAAACGGAGCCTGCATTTCAGCAGCCTACAGCATGTCTTGCTAGATTGCTTCTAGACTGTGAAGGAGTTTATATTGGAGACAGGGGAACAAATTTACCTATATATATAAATATACATATATAAATTGATCCCAGTTGGCGTCAGGTGGAAAACAAACTCTTGGATTGTTAAGACATGCCAAGTTTTGGGTTCTTTGTTGGGGAAAAGCAAGGGGGGGTCTTGTTAAAATACCTGCTTGTCCATCCAAAATGGAATAGCTCACGACATTAGTGCTGAGTACCAGAGACTTGGGATCAAACTTTTGTTTAAAAACTGGTGTAAAAGGAACTTGTGTTGTCATTTCTTAGGCTGGGGGGTCTTTAGTCTCTTGTGTTGCCACTTGTCCCTTGTTCTGGCTGAGAAGTTCTGGGTTTTAGCTGTGCTGTAGGGACACAGCAGTGATTTGCCAAGAGCACTTGCAGTGCTGGGAAAGTGTCAAATCAGGCTGCTGCCAAACAAAATAGAGTAAGTTACAGAAGCTGTGCATACGTGTGGCTTCAGGATAGAGCTGTGGTCATGAGATCTCTTTGGCTGATGATATTTTGATAGGAGCTCCATTTGTGCAAAGACACTGTCTGGATATTGATTAAATACTGACACTATTCTGGTTCATAAATGTTCTCCTCCTATTCCTCTGCTCTCAGATTGACGTCTCCTGTAATGTGGCGCGTCTGCCTGCTGCGATTACATTTTTCTACAGTCTTATGGGTTTTATGTGAGTGTTACTGACAGGGATCGCAAGAGAAAAGTATCGATGACACTACTGTAATTATCTCCTTGTTTCCTGATGTGACGTTAGCGTGAATAATCATAACACAGAAGCCAAGTTTTATGCTTGAGCTCAGGTAACTATATACTGCTGAACACATGAAATGCTCTTTTTTTAATTTGTTTGCTGAATATTAGTCTCTAAAATCCATGTCAGAAAGTAACTACAAAAATAAGTTCATGATGATGTAAGTTCATGATTAAAATGGGAGCTGGTGGTAATATCGGTTACAAAGACATCCCTGTCTCCTCGTCTTCAGAAGAGCCTGCTGGTGATGTCTTTCCTTTTAGCAAATAATGCTTCAAAAGGTGTTACTAGACCTAAATCCTTGGGAATTTAATTCAAGTTGCACTTAGCCATTTTTAGTTATGCTGAAAGTTTCATGCAGTTTCTTGATACCATTGATATGACCTCAGTCATCTTTGTTTTGGAAAAGCACAGCTTTATCACATAAAGTATATGGCATTATTATGGGCGAGTAGTAAAAAGTAATGATATCTTTTTTCATAAAACAATATGACCTCCACTTATGTAGGAGGATGTGAAGACAGATCTAGAAATTGTAGGTTTTGAGTTTCACTTCATGTTAGGTTTAAAAAAGTTCCTTTCTACAGCAATGCAAAATATTATGGATAAGTTGTCCTTCAGACTAAAATGAAGTTGGCTAGTTCATCGCTCTTGATGGCCATGGTTCTTAGGAAACGGAAGGAAACAACATTTATTTGAAAATAAAGCTTCTGAATACATGTTTTGCAGCCCAAATAGAAGAGCTCTGACAATAAAAATGAATGTCTAGGTGAATATTTCCATACCATGGGAGAGTAAGTACAGTTTAAATGTGTCTGTTATTTCTTGGTTATTTTTCACTGTTTCTCCCAGAGTAAATTGATGATAAAATTACTTGATGTGTAAATGGTTTTCTCTGAGCTTTGATTTCCCAACAAGCTCTTATTTCACCTTTAAGTATGTTCTAAAGTAATAAGATATTTTAACAGTAATAGAGTAGTTTACATTAAACATAAGTGAAAAGTAATAATTGGATTTACTCTATGAATCACTGACAATAAGTAATCTAATACTGTTAGGTCTCGTTTAAATAAATGTCTTAATAATTTTTGGCATATGAAATATTTAAGGCTCACTGTTAACATTCCAGTCTATAAAAAATGTATATATTTTTGTAAAAATTCTCTCCTGGCTGAAACTGAAGCTCATGAAACAAATAATTAGACGGAAAGGCCAGACACGGTTATTTTGCAGGACTTTTTTGTGGCTTGTGTGTGTGGGAGAAAGGTTTACTTTTTTGGTTTGGGACAAGCAAGGAAAGTGGCATGGAAAAGACAGGACTTGCACATTTATTAGTCTGTTTATTTTGGAAGGACACCCTGTACAAGGTTGCATGAACTCAACATGTTGCAGCGTGCATGTGCAGCTACAGCATGTAACCTCTTTTGATGGAGGAGAGACTTTTTTCCTGTTTTTTTTTTTTTCCATTTTGGAGAGATCATGAAACATGCTTGATGAATTAATGCTCTTCAATAGTATATTTGCCTTCCAGGGTACCTATGCACCTCAGAGCTCAGGCTTGCTGGTCATGGTTACTTCTCTAACACAGGTGTAACTTCAGCATCCTGATAACTCCTTCAGGTGCTTGTCTTATTCTGGGGGCTCAAATGAGGGCTGATCAGCCAAATTAAACAAGATAGCTTAAAATGGAGATTGCCAGATGTTATGAGCTAGAGTGAAGGAATATAGTTTGGTGCCTCCAAAGGAGCAGAATGGCAAGCACCTCTAAAGAGGGGAAAAAACACTTTGGGGAGGGGGGAATGTGCCATTGTATGATGGATTGGCACCTTCACAGTATCCATAGGAGCAGAAGACTTCTTTTTGTCCTTAAGTCTTTGCAGCTGTCTCAGGTTCCTCCTGTGAGTCTGTGTGATGGAGTAGCACATCTTCAGGCACAAACCTGCAGGAATCAGCTGTTGGGCTGGGGAATTGGCAATATTAACATCAGTGCAAAGCCTCATCTGATAAGGAAAAGAGGGTGGTGAATGGGAAATCCCCCTGCAGTTATACACAGGTGTGAGGAAGACTGTTGATGATGCTGTTCCCTCTTTCTGAAGGGAGAAAATGGTGAATTATGCACAACTATACATAAATTTAAGAGGGGATAGGAGAAAGTGGTGTTGGTCTTGGGATATAAGGCTGTTGGTAAGAGATGGTAATGTTTTGCATAAAATAGTAGGGAAGTCTAGGTATGAGAGATGGGAGTGATGAGACTTTTACCTTTCTTTGACCTTGGCAGAGCTTACACTCTTCTGCTGGGAGACCAGGGAGGAAAATGAGGTTTTCTGGATATCAGGTTGGTTAGGTTTTGCTTACAAGATCCAGAGTCTCTTGTCTCTTCTGGGCTTTGGTCATTCTCAGTCTGAGATGCTGCTTCCTTCCGTGTGGCTTTTGCTTTTTCTCCAATTGCTTTGCTTCAGGGACCGCTTCCTAACTCCTGTGTCGATTAGGTGAATGCAAGCATGCTGAATGTTTCCAAATTTGCCTTTAAAATAGGAGTCACCTTACGAAACGGGTACCAAACCACTATCAGCAATCTGAGAATGAATTCACTACTGTGTTATGCTTTGGTGTCCTGATTTGGTTTTGTAAGTCATTGTTTTCTTAATTTCTTGAGAAATAAGAAGAAAGAAAAGCACCGAGGCCAAACTGAGGAAAAATAAGCAAAAGCAGTCAGGAGCAGCACTTAACCTGACAGTGTGTTGTCTTATAGTCAGGAGGTGTGAGCCTGGCCCAGGTATTTCCCTGCAGAGAGGGGAAAACTGTTTGCTTGGCTATGTATTGGATAATCCCCAGCAAATTATGGGTGAGCTTAACCTAAGCATCAAGGTCCGCATGGGTCCATTAGCTAACAACGGGGAAAAAGAAGCAAGAAAGAAATGCTATGGAGAATCAGGAAGTAAAGCTTCCTTTGCATTGACACAGCTGCTCTGCTGGTGTTTTGAGGACTGGCCAGTTGTAATATTGCAGCTTCCCAAGGTAACTGTCACCTTTCCATCTTCTCTTGTAACTGTTTTTCCTTATGGTAGAGAAAAACGGATCAAGGACAAATTCTGCCGGTCCTGTTCAGGCAGAGGTGCCACTGGAGTAAGTCAGGACTGCATGGTCTGGTCCTTGCTGGACATCTATAGCCTGCACTGAATGGCCTTGGGGATGGATGAGAAGGAGGGAAAGGGGGAAATGGCAAAATGAGGTAAAAATTCCTGACTCAAAAGATATGAGAATTAACAGGTGAGTGACACATAATATTGGCATGAATGCAGTGCTGTTTCCTCAAAGCGGTAGAGAACTGTTCAGTCAAACATAAACTTCAAGCTCCATAGCTACAGTAATAATTATTCAGCTAAACCAAAGAGGGATCTCAATTTTTCTTTCTGTACAGAGTGTTTTATAGGCAATAATAAATGTCCCTGAAGCCATTCGTATGCCACTGTAGGATGAATGAAGTTCTGCAGCACCAGCCCTGCCTCTATTTACGTGCATACCTGCACTGATTTTATGAAAAATGGGGGTGTCTGGATGTTCTCAAGCTTAGCTTTTTGTCTTGTCTCAGGGCTACAGGGTTGCATCCTCTTCTGTCTCAGTCTTTTTTTGTGCTAGGGGTGTTGTGTGTGGAAAGAGGAGAGAACTGCCAGGAGGGACTCCAGCACCTACCTACTTCCTTTTCCATCCTGATTGTCACAGGCCTTCAGAGAGGTGGTGGAGAGACCTCTGACCTCATCCCTCCAAACATAGACATCTCAGTGGTGGGGAGGTAGATACCTACCTATGGACCAGCAGTTTTAAAGTGCTGATAGCTGGAGCTAGCACTGGTCAAGAACTATTTAAAAGAGAAAAATCACTTCTTAGTCTTGTTCTTGTTTGTTTTTTCTGTTCTATCCCCAGTGATTTATCAATTGGTTTGTTGCTCTGGCTGGTTGGTTTTGATTTTGGGTAGCCTTTTGCCTGAAGATGAAGGGTCCTACGAGCAGACAGATGAACTGGAGTTGGCCTTTGGGGTAGAAGACCTTGTTTGAGTCTAGGTAGGAAGTGGGAAGGCTTGTGTCTTCTTCAGCGCTCCACAGGAGGCTACAAAAATCAGTCCTGGTCCTAGTGAGGAGTCTTGGACCTTCCACCTGGTCTAAATGTGAGCTTCCTTGAGGGTTTGGGTTTGGATCCAGCCTGCAGAGGGAGGGTGAAATCGCAGCACTGCTGTTCAGCTGGGAAGTCGAGCTTTCCCCCAGCTCAGGTGGGTGGTTGGACTGGCCTTCTGCATTAGGCCAAACTTGAACAAAAAGGGGTCTGTGATGCAAGGTAGCAGTGTTTATTTCTGGATGTGTGACTACTAACCGCTAACAGAGTAAATATTTAATATAATAGAATGGAAAAATAGACTAACCTGAGTAGTTTAGACAGGCCTGTGTCACTTCAACACACATGTAAGGGTTTTTCCTTTGAAACAATTTATTTTTTCTTTAAATGAATCTGAGGCCATGTTAGCCTTAGGGGTGTCACAGTTTGCTTTGCAGTTTAAAATGAACTCTGCCAGCACCCTCCGTGAGGCTGCCCTGCATAATGAGGTATGGGGAATATATTCATTTTGAAGTGGTGTCTTAAACAAACCCTTTTCAGCTGCAGCCAAGTTTAAATCCTCAAATGTTTCCATGCCTAGAGAAATGGTGTTACTTTTAAATAAATAAAAACTGACAGCGCTGCTCCAGAATCTATTGCTTCTAAGCTGTGACCGAGAAATGGCAACCAACATCAGCTCCAATTCGAGTTAACTTTATATAATGCAACTTTTTTGTCATGCACTGCATTTGGTGAGTGGCGAAGATGAGGTGGTTTTTGAAGTGGTTTGGAATTTGTGGGTTTCACTAAGGCTAGTGAATTCAGTGAGGTCTAATAGTATACCTGAATCCCTACCCCAAAAATGTACTTGTTAATCCAGACCTTGGCCTCTCCAAAGCAAATGGCGCATTTCCAGCTCTGTTTTCCTAAAGCCTCTCTGGCACTGATAAACAGCTATTTGCTCCTGCCAGTAGGAGCACCAGTCGGGCAGCTCCCACCAGGGTAAGCTGATGTTGAAGCACAGTAAGCAAAGCAGGCAGAAGCACTGTCATAGGCAATGCTGGAGACCAGTTCTTCCTCCTGAAGTGGTTTTGGGAGATGCAGGCTCCTTCTTCCACTATAACACTTGACATCACTTCAGATTCCCATGGTGGAGGCAATGGTGTGGGAGCCCAAGCGGAATACAGTCATACTAGAAAATAAGGCGGAAGTTGCTTTTATGTGCGTTCCTGGTAGCTAAGGAAGTGCCTGCTTGAGTGGATGACTCATTAGCAACAGTTGTACTAGAACCACAACTATCTCTGCTACTGGCAAATGCATTTCAATTGTACAAGCTTCATTCTGGAGGAACTTGGTCCGGATATGGCCCTCAACCTTGTGCCCGGGGTTAGGACTTGGGAGAAGGTATGCCAGCAGGGGGGAACAGCTCACCTGTCCCACCTCAGGGCCCAAGGGTGACTTGAGCTGCTGCAGAAGATGGGTCATGCCCTGCTGCCATCCCTGCTCCCAGGGTAGCATCCAGGAATGGAGCAAAGTGGCCAGCCCTCAGAGGGTGCATTTTGCAAGTGATGTGAAGCAAAGTCTCAGTTCCCTCTGAACTGGTACATGAAAAGGCTAATAACTTATTCTTTCTTAAATTCAAAGTCATCTTCAACCATCCTGTGTCTGTTTCTGACTTGTATTCTAGCTTGTTTAGGGATTTTTAAGAAGAGTGATGCTCTGACTTCCAAGTCCCCTATTAAAAGTGATGACAAATCAATTGGCAGTAAGATTTCTAAAACAAGAGCTGGCTGGAAGCCTGTAGTTTTTTCCCTTTTCTTGGTGGGAAGAAAAGCTTCCAAAATATTTCTCACCATTCATCATGATGAAACCAGACTTAGAAAAATGTTTTCAGAGGAGGCAACCACCAGCAGGGCCATGTCGCCTGGACCTGGTGCTGGGGAGACATGGGTTTGTGTTTCCAGCCTGAGCAGTGCTGAAGAGCAATGTGAATGTGGCTCTCCTTCAGCTGTGGTACAAGCCCTGGCCACTTCACTTCTGGCTAGTCTTGCTGTGACCGGAGATGCCAGTCTGGACCTATGAAATAGCCTCCTCTGAAGCTTTGACTTTTCTTTGAGGAAGTTTTGGCTCTGCAGATTGTCCCTCTTGTTTCCCTGGGCCCCATGCCAACAGAAAAGTGTCTTATCAGACAGCTCCAGACTGGCTTTCTACTGGAGCTATAGCAAATGAGGTGTCAGCTCTACATAGCTGAAAGTCATGAAATGTTCACAATTAAGGCATGTCTTCCCAAATTTGTGACCCATCAAAATTTTTTTGACTTTCCAGCCACTTCTGCCCATTGCAAATGTAATCGCTGTAGATCATGCAGCATGCAGCAGTACAGAAAGGAGACATCACCCTTTAACCTTCATTTGCCCTATGTTGTCTGCAACTAGAATACCACCCTTCTTGGCAAACCTTCCTAGAAACATTTATGTAATATGCTGCTTTATTCTTGTCCCTGTGAAAGCAGCCAAACTTGTCACAAAACTTCTTACAGCTAGTAATTGCTGAAGTCTTTCCAGTCTTCACTAACAAATTACAATTTCAGAGATAAAATATAGCCCTGGGCATTGGGTAAAAGTGGCATGCTCCAGATATTTTAATGACTAATTTGTATGTCTGGGGGGAAAAAAATGTTCAGCTACCATGCGACTAAGCTACATATGTAAATTCTGAATTGTAAACAAATATTCTCTGTGGGACTATAAATTTTTGGCAGTTTACAAAGAAAGAGCTAAGTTTAAACAGGGATTCATTCAGCTGCTCTAGAAAGCAATCAAAATACCTCAGATGTCACAAGGGGGTGGATTTAGCTGTTCGTCCTCCCCGGCAGAGTATTATTGTTACTACTTGTTTGGTATGGCCCCTTCCTAAGTACGGAGTAATGCAATATTCTTTAGTGCCTTTCCTATGCATACTGAAATCCTACAAGTGCACTATTTTGGGCTTTTTTTATTTTTGGTCTATCAAAAGCAAATGACTTGTTTGGCAGTGCCAGTGAGCAAACAGAGTGGGAGGCGAAGAGCAACCGGGCAGGCTGGGGAGCAAGCAGCCTCCCGAGGAAGCACCCCATTACAGAGTCTAATGAGGTTTTATTTGATCCTTGAAGTGATGGTGTTGGAAGGAACCTCTGGAAGTGATAGGAGCCAACCCCTGCATGAAGCAAATGCAAGGTTTTGTCCCTTTTTCGTCGTCTGCTTGAATCAATTCTGCTATGAAAAGATCATAAATGGATCAAAACCGTGTTTGTAGGCAATTTGGTTTCCTCTGTAACCTTTCCAGGGATTTCCTGCTGCCTAAGCAATGTGCCTTTGAACAGGGGTGCCTTGTTTCTTGGGAATGGTGAAAGCGTTGGTGATCGATACCATGTAGTGTGTATAGCATTACTTCATAGCCTCTTTACATTTCCACCCACAGCCTATTTAAATGAATGTGGTGATACTCTGTTCAGCTGGGATTACTTTTTTTAATCTGAGAATATCAACAATAATCAGTATGTAGCCATACAGATGAACAAGTAGCTTGAAGGCTAAGCATATATATTTGTAAAAATTATTTCAGAGAAGAGAAAATCCTATGAAACTAAAAGAAAAATGTCAAGAACTGTTGGGGGACTAAGGATTTCTCTCTCTAGACAGAGAGGAGGGATAGGCCTAGACTTCAAATCACCAGGATATGCTAATATATAGGGCAAAATAAAATGATCCATCCCTGGTAGATGGGGAGGGTAAGTATAAGGTGTCTTAATCTACTTCTAAGAGTCTGAGATTACACATTTGATTTCTCCCACACAAGTAGTTAAGTCCTGGGCAGGGTTGCTGAAAGCAGTTGTGGAGTTGCAGTTGGTGTATGACTTGTCTTGGAAACCTCCAGCATTGGGCAGGTTGGTCCAGGAATAGGTGGCTCCTCTTTCCATTGAGAATAACTAGATGGTGCTGCTCAGCCTCTGAGCCCCTGCCAGGAAAGTGTGCCTGGACCGCCACCATGGATACATGAGCTACCCTGAGGATGTTCATGAATAGGAGGAAGAGAAGCCTGGGCCTTTCACAAGGCTGGAAAGCACTGGAGGAGATCACCTCCAGAGGCCCTTTCCAGTCCTATGCTTTGTGATTTCCAGTGGAGTTACTGGGAAAAGCTGATTGATCTGGGTAGGCCTGGGTTAGCCTCAAAATCATTAGACCCTTTCTGGATCTGTAATCAGAAGTTCACTCAAATGTTGAATAGTTTCCAGCACACCTCCACTTCAAAGCAGTCGCTGGAGAATGTCAAAGGAGATCTTGGGCATTTGGATGCTATAGTCCCTTGCCGTGATATGTGGAATAACTTTAAATTCAAAGCGTGGTCGTGGCCAACTCCGCTGACTTCATCCCGAAGTGTATTAGGCTTTGTTGCTACTCCTGGTGACGCGCATACGCTTTTATAATGTGTTAGTGCAGAGCCAAGACAGCCAGCGGCGTGCTACCACTCTTCTGGTTTACTCATCATCAAAAGAATTTAACTTGGTTCCACTTGCAAAATCTTGCCCTCAGGGCTACAGCTCGAGGATAGAGCTGAGTGGAAAACTTTGCTTTTTTGGTTCAGCCAGCAAACTAAAAAATATGTACTTCGGGTCAACCGAAATAATTGTGCGTATGCTGCTACCCCCCTGCCTTGTGGAATGAAGAAACCTGAAATTCCTTTTGGATCGTCTCAACTATTGGGTCTACTTCAAGATGAAACATTGCACTCTTATTTATCTTTAAAGGTGTTAATCAAGTTTAGCCAATATCAATTAATTAAATTTTTCTCCAATCTTTTATGAAGGTCTCCATGATGTGTCGTGGTAACCCAGTTTAACTTTTTTTTAAATGGATTGTTTCTGTGTGTTTAACAGCAGCCCTACTGGTTTTGGGGGAGAGACATTTTTGTGTCCTTTTTTTTTCTTTTGACAAATGAATGCTAATATCTAAACCCCATTTAAAGATGTTACTGCCCTTGCAACTGCACCATCACCAGTCCAGGAGGAATCACAGAATGATTTCTGGATCCAGGAATGGAATATCAAATCTGAGCTAAAAATGGCTGTAAAGTCAGAGTTCAAACACTATTGTTTCATTTTTATTTTTTTGTCACATCTTGGATGCAAACGGCATGTTCCTGGTCATTTGGGCTTATGCTGAGTTATAACTTGACCCTGGAGTCATGTTTTAATATTCTTTGGTTTGGTTTTTCTTAGGCCTGACTTAAATCTCTGCTCTGTAGAAAAACACATGTGAATTTAACTATGAAATAACCTCTTACTGCTATGAATTTATTTCCCTAGGCATTATCACTGGGCCCGAATAAGCAAGGGTGTGCAGTATGTCTTCTGTGTGTGAGAGAACTAAAGATGTCCTCAGATTTGCTGTTGTTTTCTGGGACAACTATAATGTTACTTTTTCTACAGGCTGTAATGTACCATCCTGTAATTAGCCCATGGCCCAACAGAAAGATGCTGGTATGAAAATCCTACCAGAATATTCAAAATCAGTGCTATTCCAAAATTATATTTAACGTTTAGTTGCTGGGACACATTTCAACATCGTTTTCATGTAACTACTGCTAGGACAACCTTATACTTGCTAACTTTTTTTGCGTTGCATATGCCAACTTTTGAAGACCTCTTCATTGCAAACGGAAGTACAGCAAGGGCATTTATCATAACGTTATATCAGCCTAAGGTGTCTGCAAGTTCAACTTTAAGAAGTGCCCTTCTTGTAAGGACCTAGTGGAACCCCTGGGAACTGCTCTGATTATCCTGGGTACAGTGTTGCCAAAGCTTAGACCTCTCCTTTTATTCTTCTTTTATTTATTTCTTTATTTTTCTCTCACTCTCTCCCCACATGAGCTTTATTTTCCTTTAGGCTCTTTGAGCTCTACAGAGCCAGCTTCCCTTGGACAAAGGGAATGCGTTTCCCTTTGGGTTCGACTCTCTGTTCCTCTCGCTCAACAAGCCTTTTCCCTTTTTTATTACCTTTTCTGGAATCCAAAACTAGTTCTGTTCCAGAAATAGCACAGATTGTTTTTAAGCAAGCAGCCTAATTCAGTTAATATAGGATAAAACTTCTAAGCTGTTGAATATGAAGTATATAAGAGTACAAAAAATGAATGTGTTTGTCTTGAAACTGCAGGAGATCCCCAGGGTTTATAAAAGTGGTCCTGCAGGAATGTCCTGAACCATAAAACAGGGGAAAATATTCAAGGTATTCAGTAATTCTACCTATTATTTATCAGTACTGAAGCTCTGTTTCGGTTCTGATCCCTGACTTCAGAGGTCTGTCATGCTGTATTTAACACTAGTTTGGCTCCCCTCAGGCCCTATGGAGATGCAACTAGCCCTTAATCCAAAAAAGTCACAATATTAATTACAGAAATAGGAAATCATAAGTACGGACAGCAAAGCGTTGCCAGTAATCAGGGTATAATGGGTTGTGCCAGGTAAGGCTACTTCTTACTTTCTTTTAAAATGACCCATTTCTAGCTGCTTATAAATTTGCCAGACTTAGGCTGGATGTTTTCCACCTAGCCTTAGGCTGACTTTTTTTTTTTCCTCCCCCTCTCCTCTCCTCTCCTCTGGAAGGATTTGACTTGAAGGGAAAAAAGCTTGAGAGGAGAAACTTTGTCCACTGTCAGCTGTGCTTATTGCCCTTTCATTCAGGGGCTGCATAGCAGCTCTCAGCTCTGGAATGAGTGGGGTGTAGAGAGGGTAGCTGACTCCTTAAACCTTAAAGGCTGGACCACAAAATATCCCGGACCACTGATTCGACCAACTTCTTGTTGGCTGGCATATGTCAGTGCTAAGGAGCCTGCTGAGATTTGTGTGTCATGCTCCCTTGTCCACCTAAGCTCTCTTCTCAAGTCTTTAAAGTATCGCTAGGACAGATGTGCAAGATGTGCTCAACAGCTGGATGGGGAAGAACAAGCTGCTTTTCACATGTTGCTAAAGAATGAAGCTTTGAGATGTGTCTTTTTGCAGGGAAACCAAAAAGAGAAACTTTTGAACGGTATACATGTGGCTGAGATTATTTTTATTTTGAGTTAGAGGTGCATTTTGGGGGGCTTCTCTGGTTAAGGGCTCCAAACTAAGGTTGAGAAGAGATAGAAGATCAGTGTTTAGGTGTGGAAGAAGCTGTAAAAACTTGGTAAACTGAAGAACACAGTGAGAATTATAATGTGGGATCTGAGATGCTGGTGTTGACTATACTTGTGGTGGCCCAAGGATATAGGGTGAAGTACTGTCTGTCTTTGGCCAGCTGAAAACTTCAGTCTGAAACAGAAATGGCAGATTTCAAAGCTAAATACAAGCTAAGAACAACTGTGTGGTGTTTCAGGCCATCTCTGAGAGGAAAGGCTTTTCTCACCTGGGGACTGAAGGGATGGTGCTGATGAGTGTGGGTCTGGGGAAGCGGGGGGGATAGAGAGAAAGGAAGGAGTGATCAAGTGATAGTCCCTAAGGTGGGGAGAGATCAAGTAGTCTATAGCTTTTGGAGTGTGGAGAAGTTAGCAGGGTTAGAGCAGTATTATAAAATACTGAGGGAATAATCTCTGCTGCATTTGTATGTTTTGTGCACAAGCAGAATTATGACATTAGGTTTTCCTACATGGACTTTCAGCGTACCATTGGGAAAGCACTGTCTTGACAGGTTGTATTTTGAGTTGATCTTGATGCCTGGAGACTCTCATAAGCAGTAAAGCAGCTATCTGAAATGAAGGCGTCGCAAGGAAGATGTGTGGTCGTGCCAGCATGGTTGTCTATGGAGCAGTGCTGTGAACTGGATCAGCTTGGTAGCTTTTCCCACCCTGTGTCCTGGCCTTCAGCTTTCTGCACTATCCTGCAAGGAAGAGATGTGGCAGAGTCTTGCTGTTCACTCTGTTTTCTCCAGATTAGCTTGCTTTTGGGTGAATGCAGGCAGGCATTCATACCTACCATCTTCACCAGGATTTGGTCTAGGTTTCCAGCAACACGGAGCTCTGCTGGGCACTGTGGCTGGTAGAGCTGGTGGCAGCCAGGTCTCCCCTCGCATGCAGGAAGGACTACCTATGCCAAGCTGTCAGCCTGCAGTGATAGGAATCAAGGTTTATGTCCAATTACAGCATTCTGATGGATGACTGTAAGACTGATTGCCTTAAGCGTTTGGGACTATGGAAAATGCACCTGGATTGCAACTAAAATGAGAGGCTTTAGACTTTAAAGGAATTTCAGCTGCATGTAAAATACTTCGAAAATATTAGGCCTTATTAGACTCTTAGTACGCAGTATTCTTCAGGTGATTTAGAGCTGTAAATCCTTATATAGAAAGAGTCCCAAGCATCAAGTCAAAAATCCTGACTAGGTTGAGGATTTCTCAGATTTCTTTAGCACAAGTGCCACTTAGTAACAAATCTCTTACAGTGTCATGGTCAGACAAGGGAGTAGAATTAGTTTAATGGGAATGCCACATGTGGGTGATATGTGCCCTCTACCCCACACCTGCATTTATGGCTACCAGGAAATTGCATAGTGGGAGGAAAAGAATAAAATGCCTATGAAGTTCTAAGGCTGATGCAAAATATAGCTGCTACTTGGACATCTTCGAGTGCAGGTATGTCCGTATTATTGTTTAAGTTTCAAACTGATATGAGATGGAATTTGTTATAATGCAGCTGTTTCAAGTATAAGGTGCCTCATATAATATGCCCACAACACTCACGATCTCAACATGCAGAATGACTTGAACAAAGCAAATTTTGTAGCCTTCAGTGCAGAAGAGCTTTGTGGAGGCCTCGTTCCTGGTGACAGTTTCAGTATGTCCCACTAGCAATGTGTGGTTGCTGAACACCACGTGGCAACAAGAGTGAAAAGGAGCGGTGACAGGAGCCCTAAATGAAAGCCTAGAGCAGTTGCAATTTCTTCCATGGTTTAAAATATGGAAAATGCTTGCAAAAGAACTGAAGTTAACTTTAGGCCAGTTCACTTGATCTGAGAGAAATTAATCACAGCCTTGTGTCTAATAGGCCCTGACCTCTGTGGAGAGGGGAGGAACCACTTCTATAGCCAACCTTGAATAGTCATCCAAACCTGGCTATGAAACTCCTTCCTAGGTGGGTCACCACAATCTTCCCCTGATACCTGCGGGGCCAGGTTTGGTAGGATGCACCAGGGTTCAGTACCGGCCAGGGGCTATTTTGCTTCTGGGACTAAGCCATTTCGCAATCAAGCCTTCTTGACTTGAGCTGCTGAGAGGTGGTGCAGGGCATCTCCTTCCTGCTGGCGTTTTCTGGTAGGAAAACGCTTGAGAAGACTTTACTAGCCCAGTAGATGAAAGGTAGGTTGTTAGGCTTTGTGGCCATAGTGCAAGTGGAGGTGGTCTTCTGCCTCAGTGTTCCCAGCTCTGGAGGACCAGGGTTTCTGAATGGCCAGAGCCCAGTCCTCAGAGGGAAAATATATGGGTGCAGGTTGTCTGAGGATGACCCTTGCAGGCAAGCACATCTGGTGAGGGGAAAACACCATTTCTAAAATGATACAGCTGGTTCCATCACCTTGGGCGTTTTCCCCCTTAATATATGTAGAAACACCAGCTGATCTAGATAGTAAACAGTGACTCTGAATAGCAATTCTCTGCTGTCCCTTTACTTTGAAAAGCGGAAAACACCATCTCTTAGCTGTTGAATAAGGTGGTTCATGGGAGCAAAGCGTGCTTATCTAGTTATTTTCAGGCTCTGATATAGGAAGTAGCTGATGCATAAAATGCTTAAAGGAAAAACAAATTCACCAGAGGAAAAATATTAATTAATACAAAGTGTCTGGTTCAGTTGGTTTTTCTCACTGCACTGAGCCGGTTTGTAGTACAGCATGAGCGGATCAGATGCTTTCTTAGTGTTAGGTATGACTTGCTAAATTTCTGAGTTTGCACCTCTAACAAAAAGCATAAAAAGGAGGTTATAAAACAGACGACGATGCCTCTAAAGGCAGTTTCTGTCGAAAGTATATGCCCGCTAAATGTAAGATATTTCAGTAGCAGTCTGTAGCATTGATAATGTTCTTATTTTTTGCAAATATACTTGCTAGATTAAAAAAATCGGTTCCCAAACTCTAATGTATTCCTGATCCATTTGTACCTAATGAGATGAACCTTCATGAATTTTTGACCTGTTCTAGCTAAATGCTTTATATATTCCCACTAAACTCAGTGAAGACTGAACTTCTATGTACTATAGTGCCTTTGTAGTCAGTATTTCTCAGATTTTTTTTTTTTTCCCCCCCACCCCTGAGTCAGTAGGAACATTTGTGCTGTGTCGTGTTCGGTGTTAATTCTCAGTCAAAAACAGTTTAATCATAAAAGAGCCCGTTTCTCAGCAAGATTTGATGAAAACTTGTGTCGAAGGAGTTCACAGGCAGCTAAGCATCTTTGTTCTTCAAACAGTTGTCTGGCCAGCGGTCTCTAAAAGCAAAGTGGAGAGAAGCTGAATGTGCAGTTGCTTGGGATTTTTGAAATGAAAATGTAGTTAGAAAGCACAGAGCCCTGAAGGGAAATGAGTTGCAAAACTGAGCTGAAAAGGAAAATTGATATTTGCTGTATTAATTTCTCACGGTTATTGAGATTTGCATTAACAACCACACTAGAAAGTGACATTATTATTGTTAAAATGATGTTGAAATGCAGAGACTAGCCAGCTACAGGATGTTCTCTGAGAATGCTACTTTGCTAAAAGAAAGTAAAATAAACAGTTGGTCTCCAGCATCTAAATATTGATACAAAGATGTAAAAGTTTGAAAGGCTTTCTGTTTCATAAACCAAAATGTGATGGGGAATGTCACAAGGCAGTAGTCACTCTCATGGTGTGAAATATTCTCAGCATCTTCATGACGTAGTTGAAACTCATAGTTTCCTAGAACAGCAGGTTGAGACCCAAGTAATAGGAGTTAACTACATCATCCAAGAGTCAGTCTGTAGTACCAAAGCAAGGAATGGTATCTTCTGGAGTCTAGAAATCATTCACTAATTAAAAGTCCACTGGAAGAGCGTCCCTGGGATAGAGCCCCCAGCAGTGGGGGATCTCCATCCTCAGGGATTGCTCAGACTTACCTGGACACAGCTCTGAGCAATCCACTGTAGCTGCAACGTTGGCCCTGCTGCGGGCTGGGGTTGGACTGGAGACCCCCACCCAAGGGTGCCTCCATCCTCAGCCTGGCTGTAGTTCATTAGGGAGGCTGTATTCTCATAATAAGTATTCTGGCGTTTTATTTTAAATTCTTGCCAGGTTTCTTTTCCTCAAGAAACACTTTGCATCAGGAAAATACGTAAGGTTTAAGAGGGTTGAGTGTTGCAGCATTAATGAATGAATTAGTCGGAAATGAATATTAATGAAATGCAGTGATTCATTCATTTCAATGGAGTAAGTTGGTTTTACTTCACCAGCAACAATGAGTGACTGCAAAGTCAGAAAGCCTTTATCTAACAGCAGCTCTCCCCTTCTGGTCATACTGGTTTTCCTCTTCTAAATTAAATGGCTAATTGAGTGTTTCCTGGAATTGCCGCATGCACCATTATTCAGCAGGATTTGTCACTTTATTAATGATTCAAACTGTTGTTTTTCTCCCAGAGAATGCAAGTCCCTGTAGTGGCCGTATCTCCTCCACTTGCCCTGGCAAAATGTGCAGTCCAGTTCAGATTGCCTCCATGAGAGGAGGTCCCTGCTTAAGATGTATCGCCCCAGTGAACAGAACAGCTTGCAGCCAGCTCCTTTCAGCTAATGCTCAACAGGATTCCCCTTTTAAAATAACCTTCAATTAATCTCAGTTGTATTCTTCCCCCCCCGGTATGCTTCAGACAACTAACTTGTCAGTCCCAATTATAATTGCGTGTCAATACAGGAGAATGATCTGGCAAATACAGAGCAAGATGTGTGTGTGTGGTGGGTTTGGGTTTTTTTTTTTCTTCTCACTTTTCCGTTTTGGCCCTTTTTAAGCATTAAAACCTTCAGACTTGCCATTAAATTCAGATGAAGTCCTGGGTGAGGCCAGTGGAGGCCACAGGGATGGTGGGGCTGGAGGTCTGAGTGTAGGAGGAGAGGCAGCAGGAGCTGGGCTGGTTCAGCTTGGATCCAAGAAGGTGAAGGGGGATCCAACTGCATCTTCTGCTGCCCAAAGGGGCTACAGAGATGACTGGGATGGATCTGCTCAAAGCACCAGAGCCTGTGCCACAAGATGCAACATGGGGAAATCCTGGCTGGCAATAAGTAATAAATTCCCTGGGTGCATGGTGTGTCCCTAGGGCAGGCCCATAAGCAGTGGGAGATCTCCATCCCTTGGGATTGCCCAGATTCACCCGGACATAGGCCTGAGCAGCCTGCTGTAGTGGTGATGTTGGCCCTGCTTTGAGCTGGGGTAGACCAGAGACCCCCAGGGTGTCTTCAGCCAGAGCCTGGCTGTGATTCCTTGGTATTTTCATGGTGTGGGTGGGTGATGCCAAACCAGAATGACTGTACATGTTACCACTTCAGAAAAGAAACTCCTGTCATGTTTGCAAGGTCAGAATAGTTCAAGACAAGAGTCATTTGTGGGAAAATAAACATGGATTTCAAGGTCATGTATGTAGGTCATTGCCTCCCCTACAGTCACTGGTTAAAACTTGTATACAAACTCCATAGACTCATTTTTGGCATAGGACCAGCTCACATTTGGTCTTGCCACCGCTGAACATTCCCTTTTTAGCAAAACAGACAATAGTTATTTTCTAGCAGCTTTGTCACCTTCCTAATTTTAAAGAGCGGCTCTTGACATCTAAAGCGAGTGTCTTATTCCTGTTTAGGTTTCCGTCATCATCTCTAGTGCTGTGTTCAAATGCAAAGGATTAGCAGACCTCAGAAAGGAAAAGATGGATTATACCTCAAAGTAGATTTCCACAAATACTCTAAGCAATAATTCAGCCTGTTTTGAGAGCTGATCAAATATAAACTTTGAGTGGTGTTCAGGAAGAGCTGCTTTCTGCAGTCATGCCTGGTGTCATTTTCCCAAGATAACCGTCAGTTGTCACGCTAAGCACCCTGGTTTTATTTTGGCGCTTGAGCATAATTCTGAGGAGTAGAAGGCTTTTTAGATTTGTCACAGATGAGATGCTGAGCATTTTACAGAAACGCTTCGTTCTCCAAATAGACCTTCAGTGGCTTAATGTATTTGTGGTTGGCCAGGTGGTTGTTAGCAGCTGTGTTGTGCCGCTGCAAGCTGCAGTCTGGCACGGACGCTACGAGGCACAACATGACTCGAAAAGCAGAAAGGAGGAAGATGCTTTATTCCGTAATTGCTGGTGAACTGCAGCATACTGGGAAATGATAAAATCTGGGCTTGGTGGTTTGGAAAACGAAGCTGTGAGTGCTGTGGTACGAGGTTCCCGCAAGAGAGTAGGTGACTTTGGAGCAGAGCTCTGCTCCGTGTCACAGGGATTTGGGTTTGGAAGTCACTTCTGCTCCTTTTGAGCTGCAACCCATGGCATGGCTGTCTAACACTACGCAGCTGTATTGGAAATCCTGGGTTCCTCTGGTCAGCTGCTGCTTTTGTTGTCTATCATACAGGCAAAATAAAGATTTTTTTTTTCCATTCCTCTCGTGTATTTGAAGGAGTTTCACTCCCTCCTCTCCCTGGGTTTGTTTTGTGGTCAGAGAAATCCCTGATAGTTGCCTGGACCCCAATATAAGCAGTATCAGCCCTGCATTAGGTGGTGACAGGTTTGGCTGTGTAAGGGGACTTCCTCTCTCAGATCTATGCCACCTCTCCCTTCTTGAAGGAGTTGTTCTCTGGGGGAAATCATGGGGGTCAGGGCCTATTTCATGCGGGAGTAAGTCCCTTCCCCCCCTCCCATAGAAGTGGTGCCATGTGGAACAGGGCTGCAAGCACTGGGGGGTCTCCATCCTCAGCGATTGTCCAGACTCACCTGGACGTGGCCCTGAACAACCTGCTGTAGCTGTGACATTGGCCCTGCTGTGAGCAGGGGTCACAACCGGCGATCTCCGCCCAAGGGTGCCACCAGGCTGTGACTTTAAGATTAGCTGCCTGTACTAACTTCCCCCAAAAAACCTTCAGGGCCCCTGTCTCTCTTGGATGATGTACTAATGGAAGGCAGTGAAATGGTTTAGGAATGATAGCTGGGCCCCTAAACAATCTTTGGTAATCCTCATGCTGGCAAGCAAAGAGGCAAACGAGTTTCTCTGCCTGATGTCATTTATGACCTGTTGTTTCTTTGACCTCAGAGGTTTTGCTTCGAAGAGTCCCCGATGTATTTAACCTGAGTAGACTTCTAGTCTGTATTAACACTGCTTCAGAAAAGAGACAAGAATTAGTGTGAGTGACTCTTCCCATGGCAATGGTTGGGAAATGAGGAGCTGTTCCCTAGAAGTAAATCAGAGGGTTGCCCATTGGTCTTGCAGCTACTGCCTTCCGACAGAAGGAAATGGAAACATGTGAGATCTTGAGCTGCACCTTGCTGCGAAAGCTGCACGTTTTGTGCCTGTAGCTGCTTCTGTCCCCTTGTAAAGGAGGATGTCCCAGGCCCCTTCAGGAGTACAGCGGTGCATTGAAACTCGTGTCCAAGGTGAAAGTACTTCCCCTGTGGAAGTGCTTTGACAGGGAAGCAGGAACTTAGGACCAAACGGCCCTTTCCATAAAACATTAATGTGTGGAAAATGGCTCCAAGAGCTCATCCAGGAACCCCCTGGTTAGTTCAAGAGACATGAAGGACATCCTAATTGCTAGACACAGTAATGTATTACAGGAAGTCGAAAGAATTGGGTCAGTTGTGTCATTTCCCATTAGGCGGCTGGAACAGTCATTTTTATTAAGAACTCAATTCTTCTTAACATGTTTCTCTCTCTGTCTCTGAAGAATGAGTTATCGGGATTTGAATGCCTGACATCCATAACGAATAGCAGCCTGAATTAAATATTTTCCATGTGTCAGAACCCCATTTCGCAGTAATAATGCCATTAGCAGGCAATATTGCTCACCCTGGGGAAATGCAGCCATCAAATATGGCAGCTCTTTTTTGGAGGGGATCACTTGCTCCTCTGCCCCGAAAAATAATAATCATAAAGGCGCTTTCGTTCCTGTGGTTTTGCGAGAACTAGAAAGCGCGCTGATAGGTCTCCTAGTATATAAATGTAATATTCTCAATCTTGAATTCCTACAGATCCTGAAGTCATTCCCATTCACTCCTGATGTGGTAACTCCCCATGTGTTCAACAACTTCAGCTTTGCCAAGGTTTGTCAGCAAGCAGAGTTGTAAACATGCTGTTTTGCACGTCTCCGAAAACATTCCCTAACAGGCTTTGTTCTTTCTTCTGTGAACGGTCTATCAGTGTTTTTCTGAGACGGGCTGATCCAATTGCTTCCTTCAGGCTCTGAAGAAGTTGGGAGATATTTCAGAGGCATCAACCACCAGGCCAGGTGAGGCTCTCAGAAGAGCTGAAATGCTCTGGAGGACAAGTTTTATTCAGTGGCAAAGCACCGTTATAATAAAGGCACTTAAAGTATGGAAAAGTCTGTTTGTAATTAATGAGACAATGGAAGATGATAAAAGAGGTTTTTATTTGGCAATCATCTATTTTTGGGGAGAGGAAAAAAAAAACATTTCTGTCAAACTGATTTTTTTTGATTCAGTTATGACTGAAAGCTCTCAACTCTTCTGCATGTTCATTGGGTGCTGGATTCACGTAGCCCCAACAGGTTTCACTTGTGTGGTTTTAATTTTTTTGACACCTTCAATATTAAAAAGAAAAGCATTTCCAGAAGTCTGTATACTGGCTAAAACGTATTCAGGTTCACAGGGAGAGTGAACACAGAGGAAAACAAGGCAGCTGGACATCACAGGTGTCTGCAAATTGAAAGGGAACATGGGTGAGAGCCCATGCAGTTGTACATATGTGTACAGAGACGATAGTTAATATTATTTATGTAATAACATGCCAAAACACAGTTTTATCCTGGGGCATCTGATTGGATAAAGCTCGAATGAAATCCTGACTATCCTTGAAGTTCCTGGATTTCTTTTTCCATTAATCCCTGGGATGCTATCGAGCAGTTGCAATGAGAACTCAGCAATAAGAGCATGCATCCAGAATGATCATTTCAATTTATCCAAATAATTCTTTTGGCTTTCTACTTTTCTTTAAGTTACTGTATTAAATTATGACATTGTGATGGTGGTAGTGGCATTTTAATTTGTATTAATACAAGAAGAAATTAAAATTATGGGACCATATATAAGGCCATTGCTGTGGTTCTGTGAGCTGATGAAATTTTGTAAGCCAAAATCCTAGGTATCAATGATCAGAATAGTTTTCTCAACTCGTAATTACATTGATGCCTAAAACATCATTCTGCTGGAAGTTGTGATGGATTTTCCTTAATGGGGGGGGAAAAAAAATCAATCTAGTTCTATGGAAATATTTGAGCAGCATTGCTAGATGCTTTACACAATCCAAAGGAACGAGGTGGGTTTTTTTTGCAGACTTTGGTAGCTTCATGACTTACAGCTCTAAGACATGCAGTGCCTGTATACCCAGATGCTGCTTTATGCCCAAAGCAAACGTGGGGACACTTCTTAATGGTGTCAGGCAACCAGTAAGTTTTTAGGAAGATCTGTGAGGAGCTTGCTGTGCAGGCTGCTCTGCAGCATTAGTTACTCTGGGTTTTGAAGAATGCAAATTTTTAACATAAATGTCTTTTAGTATTTCCCCACGCAACAAAACTTTGTTCGGATCCTTTCTACTCCACACTTAGTGTGGTGAGAAAGCCTCGTAGCTGCCTTTAAAAACCAGACACTGAGAAGGTGACAGTTTATTATATTATCTATTTTAACGGGGACTAAAACCATATTCACTCTCTGTTCTTTTGGCAGTGGCAGAAATATTGGAGATGGAAATAGCGCAAAGTTAATTCATCCTTGTAATCTTAAAATGCAGTCCCATAACAAGTCATCTCCTGTGTGAGAAGGAAGTGATTTAAAAAAAGGCAAGTAGTTCCTGGACTCTGTCTTAATTGATATTTGATGTGGTACCATCCTGCTTCTGGTACCGCACCTTGTTCCAGGAAGTGATTTGCCAAATAAAGCTAAAACAGTCAAGGTAGAATAGAAGTGCATGAACCAAAATGGAGCTGGAAGCTGCTGTAATGAAATAATTCACCGCCAGTGGAGCTGCTGGAGGTGACGTGCCCGTTGGTACCTACTCAGTGAACCTGAGATTGCTGTCCAGCGGACCTCACTCATGCATCAGCTCCCTCAAGCCTGGGACGTGGGAAACTGCTCGAGGTGTCTTGAGCTTCATTCGGCACTGAGGTGAGAGCCTGATTTCCACCAGCATCACACCAGTATCTTATGGCACTGTGCTCGGCAAGTGCACCGTTGCAGAAGACCTACCTGTAGGACATGCAGCCAAGCCTCTCCTGTAATTGTGCTGTACCGATGTCTCCACAGAGAGATCCCGCAGATAGAAATACTGAAATATCCACTGTCCCCGTGCCCTTTTAAAACAAAAATTCCTTAATGAATTCTTTAGTGTGATTTCCGGGCTTTATTAATGCTTTCCACCTTTAAATGGAAGTGTCCTGCTCACCATCTTAAAGACCTATGTCGTGCCAGATCTGTGTTGTCTGGTCTGTAAGGCAGCTGCCCCCTTTAGGGGATTGCAGCAAAAGTTTAACTGAATTTTTTTTTAAAGTACACAGTTTTGTCATTATTTAAATAGGCCATAAATTCTGATTTAGCACGAGGGCAAATGCTAAGCATTACTGACTTCATACGGCTCTGCGCTCCTCCAAAACACATAGATCAAACTTGAGGTCATAACGCTATTGTTGCAGAGGTCCATCGCTTGCAAAAGTGAGTTTAAAAGAGAAATGGGGGGGGGGGCGTGTGCAGGGAATTAGAGGACTTGGAATAAAAGCTGGGGTATTGATTTTATAAAATCCAGCATCACCTTTGATACTCTGTTAAAGTTACACTAACGGATTACTGGCATGGTTTCCAGCAGGATAATTACAGCCGCAGTCTGAGTAATGTCTGCATGCTTTTGTCTTGCAAAGTGATCTGCCTTTATTGCGAAGAGTTTGAATGAAAAATGAAGGCGCCGATTTCTTCCTGGTTCAATATCTGGCATATTTTACATATCTACTTTCTGTAAACTCTTTCCGTAGTGCTTCATAACAGAGAAGCCGCTTAGCGCCAAGAATAAGTTCTGGCGATACTTGCCAAAGGCAACAGTGTTACTTCCAAAAGCATATTACGTTCTGCCTCTTTTGTAAATAAAATGTTGTTGCTCTTGTTGTTCACCCACGGTTTGGAGTTCGTGTTGGAAATGAAGGGACTCGCTCGTTTGGGCCGCTCTGGGATCAATGTTTCTGGCAAACTGTTATCTGTTCTTATAGTTGGTCGCATGTTTGCTCTTTGCACATATATTGCATATGTTATAGTCCCTTAGGGCCTCGGAAGCTACATTTTTAAGAGCGCCAACAGAAAGCACCAATAATTATGCTACTGTGAAGTTCTTTGCCAACTTTTGTAGGAGGTACCTTGGCTACAAATGTGTGGGATTTTCTTGGTTTTTGTTTATTCCCCTATGGTTACCATTGGAAATAGTTGCTATTGGCATTATCAGAAAAATCAAATGTTACTCTCTGCTCCTGCTCAGAATAAATGAGACCGGCTGGGGTGGTCTTGTAGCCTGTTGACTACTTGGTGAATTTGCAGCATGTGGGACGGCAAAAGCCCACTTTTGGGTTTCACCCTCCCCGGGAACAAGGGCAGGAAAGTATCTGAGCTGGGGCTGGTGGCTGAAGCGGTGGTGTGACTGGACACCTTCTACCTGGACCCTTCAGGGTTCTGCTGCTGTAGAGATGTTTGGGGCTATCTCCACGGAGAGGAACCAGATGAGAAACATCTTGATGGCTATCTACTGGTGAACTGTCCCTTTTCAGGGACTTGCTGTGCTGCCTGACTGATGCTTGGGGGTCTCCTTGCACCGTTTTCAAAGCAGTAGGGTTATGCTGACACCAAAGCAAGGGATAGGCACATAACACTTCTCCCTGGGAAGATGGGGATAATGCTAAATCCTCTCTTCCTGCAAGGCTGCTGGCTGCGTTGCGCCAATCCCACTTGCCCTGAAAGGTTTCCAGTTAGAAGCCTTCAGGGCTGTCTAATTCCCTCCTTGATTTTTATGTCCATATATACAGGATGTCTGGAAGACTTCAGAGGGTTAAAGCCAATTTAGATGTCTGACTGTACTCAGCCCTTTAATTCTTCTTACTGTTGCTTCATTATAGGCTGCTTTTCATCTCTGTGCTTGTCTAAAGTGTCTGAAGACGCTTGTCTTTAGATAAAATACAGTTGCTTTAGGCTAAATCTAGATACTGTGCTGGTCATGTTCCTGGAAGGGCAAATGGACACGGAGGGTAACTTTAGCTCGAGTGTAAGGACAGAGGTGAGACTGCGATTTAACGGGCTTTGTGAATTGTTCTCTCTGCGGGTGCCCATGCTGAAGGTTACTCTTATCTGGGCTCCCCCAGAAGCTGACCTTGAAGCCGCAGCAGTTGCTAGTTGTAAAATTGGTAATGCTCTCCTTCGGTGGCTTGCTGTGGCTGTCAGTAAGCTCCCAGATTCAGTTCAATGTCTGTTCTTAGTGGCATGTATGTATATATAGCCCTTAATCTAGATCCAAAGTAGACCACTGACAGTGTTTTCCCTCCTGTAACTCCAAAACAACCAAAGCCGGATGGGATATTAATAATGATCACATGCTGGACTACTCATATACTTAAAACTTCTACTGAGGTTGCACAGGCAAGAAGGCAGGTTAGGACCTGCTTTTTCTATCTTGGCCTCAGCTCCAGAGATGATTTTTTTTTTTTTTAAAGCAAAACTATATGTATCAAAATAGAGGAAAAAACATAGGTAGTGGCTGTATATAGGGTCCAGTAATATAGTGGTGAAGGCGCTCTCAGCCTGGAGAGCCTTTACAGTACGTGGTGGTGATGATGAGATATTAGCTGTTTTCATTTGCAGACTTGCTGATTTCCCCCTCCCCAGAAATCAGGGGTTTGGGGCAATGTGGGTGATCCCAGGCACGGTGGGAAGGACCTTCCTCCCTGCAGGATAGCATGCTATGCCTCTGCCTCCTCCCACCTCAAGGGGGTCATCTTGATCTTTCTGGAAATTGAGTACAAGCACTGGGTTTTCTGTATCTAAAGGGCTTGTAGAAGGACACTTCTTCTGGTCTCACTCATGTAAGCACAGTTTCTGGGAGGAGATTTTTCATTCTTTTCCAATGTCATGTTTTATACAGCTAAAAAAGGACAAGAGACCATTTTGCTTCTATTTTCGCTTCCAAGTTGGACTGGAGTTTTAAACTAAGGCCGCTTGACCGATCTTTGTATGGTGTTTAAAGAAACTTCATAAGATTTGGATGGCACGTGATGTCCAGCCTTCTAAGTGAGCTTGGATGATAAAGCAGATGGTATGTTGCCAAGTTCAGCAGAGCTCTAGAAGCAGTCCATCACAGTGCGGTTGGTACGTCCCATAATAACAACGGCCTTGAACCCTTGTCACTGAAAGCCCTGGCAAAGCACCTTGTGTCTTAACTTTTTGCATCTCTCTTGATTTTGGTAATTGGAGCTCAGTGCATATTGTGCAATGATGCACAGGTATTCTTCTGTGCGAGAAGTTGTATTCATAACAGTAAGCAGTGTCGAACAACAGCTGAAGAGTCTATTAAATATGAGATATTATGTTTTATTTCTATCTGCAAGGCCACGTCTTCTTCCATGCTGGAAATTTTGATCTGCCAACGTTGTTCCTTTTGGTTTGCTTTGATTATAAAACACTTGGGAACCTGCACGCGAGCTGACTTGGTTCATTTTAGAATGGGAAACTAGCAGTTTTTCTACAATATGTATCTACTGCTGTTTCAAATTAAAGCTGTAATACATCTGTAGACAGTTCTGGTATGAAGATCTGATACTCTCAGGTGCTGCCTGGTTATCCTTGCTCCTTATATCATGGTGGTTTCGGCATTTATCCTGACTCCTGCTCTCTATTTGGGAGGCCAGGGCTTGTAGACAGTCCTTGAATGTGAATAACAAACAATGAATTTAAAAAATGACCCTGAAAAGCATTGTTTGATATTGGCAAAATCTGAATGCTTGGTTAATCTATGCTTTATACAAAATGTATGCATGTTTTTCTGGTGTGTTTCTTCTTCTAATTCCTTGACGGAAGTTACTTTCACAAAGGCCTTGAGGAGTATGGGAACTGCGCTCCTGTTTTTATAAATGAAGCATTCCTTGAGGAACAGTATTTTATCAGCCTATTTTATATTTTAGCAATATATCTCAGAGGGCCAGAGCATCAGCGCGCGTGTTGTTTGTAACAAGTCGTTCGCTGCAGCGTCCTCAAAGTGGCTTTGGCTTTGCTGGAGTTGGAGATGCAGTGAGCACACGTGTGTGCACGCGTGTGTGTTTTTGCCTTGTGCTACACGATCTTTTCCTACACGAGATGGCGCTCTTTGCCTTCCAATAAGGCAAAATGAAACATTTTCAGTAGCTTGCCCCCATGCACACCTTCATCGTGCTAGTTCCCACTTGCCTCCTTAGCCAGCCAGCTCGTCTCCTCCAGGGCTGCTCCTTGGATGAGGATGGGAACTGGGAACAACTCCGACCCTGGAGGTTTTCAACTGTATGCGAAAAGCTGTAGGGACAGATGTGAGTGTGGGAAAACACACTGCCACCTCCGACTAATGAAAAGAGAGGCTGCTAAATGATTTTTTCCCTTAACTTTAAGATGCTTTTGATGCACTCTCATCCTCCAAGAACACCTCAGGTGCTTTTCTTCCCCTCCTCACCCTGCCTGGGGGCAGGTCTGCCAGAGTCATCCCCCCCTTCCCAGCCTGCAGCAAGGGGCCCCTGCTCTCCTTCCTGGAAGCAACGGTGGTTTCAGATGGAAATGCGATATGGGAGCGGATGGTGCCCTTTGCCAGCCAGCATTAAAAATGCATGTGCAAGATGGGCTCTTCCAAATAAGTCCAGGAAAGGTGAATTCCTGCCACTGGCAAGCACCCAGGCTCCCTGCCCTCCCCAGCCGGCAGCCAATTTTCCCCCCACTCAGGGTCAGGGGGACCTGGTGGGGTGGGACGCAAGCTGTCGGCACTCTGGGATGTGGGGTGCCCTGGTGTGTGTAGGGGGACCAGGGTGCCTCAGTGGGGAGGGCTGTGGGGTGAGATGTAGAGTGCCCCAGAAGGGAGGGATGCGGGGATGGGCATGGGGTGCTCCTGGAGGGAGGGATGCGGGGTGGGATGGTGAGTGCCCTGATGGGGAGAGATGCAGGGTGGGGATGTTGGGTGCCCTGGCGAGGAGGGAGGTGGTGTATGCCTTGGGGAGGGATGCAGGATGCCAAAGGGAGGCATGAGGGTGCCGCAGCAGGCAGGGAGGAGGGATGGGATGAAGGGTGCCCCAGTGGGGTGGGACGGGGGTGCTCTGGTGGGCAGCGATGCAGGGTGCTAGGGAGGGAGGGAGGCCGGGGCTGGGCTCGGACCGGGGCGCAGGGACGGGGCGGGCGGGGGCGGGTGGTGGCTCCACGTGGCTCATTAGCAGAAGGCAATTTAATATTTATGAAGCGCTCTTGTTTGAATCCCAAGTCTTCGGCTCCAGTTACAAGGAGCTGCGTCACCCTCCGATCACATGGTAATTGTTGCTATTTCCAGGATCCCAGCCTCGCGGAGTGGCACAAAAGCTTTCTCCCCCTTTTTTTTTTTCTTTCCTCTCTTTTTTTTCCCCTTCATTCTTTCTTTTTTTTCCCCCCCTCTCTCCCCTCATTTCCCCGCTCCCTCGCTCCTTGCGGGTCACTCGCGGCCGGGCAGCGCGCAGGGAGGATGGAGCTGCCGCCTTGACCCGGGGCGGGCAGGAGCCACCCCCCCCGGCACACACTCACACACGCACACACACACACACACACACACGCACCGCCTCTCTCTCCGCGGGAGCGGATCTGCTCGCGATCGCGGCGCCTCTAATTGGTTTCTCAATGAAAAGCTAATCAGCGCTGCCCGGCACCAGCGCCGCGCTGCCTGCGCGCAACGGGACAGCGGAGAGGCCGGGGGGGAGGGAAGGAAGGAAAGGGGGGGGGGAGCGCCCCCAAAATGAGCGAGCTGGAAGGCGACTTCACCAAGCTGCTGCTGCTCAAGGAAGAGCGCATCAAGGAGCTGGAGCGGCGCTTGGGCGAGAAGGACGAGGAGATCCAGGAGCTGCGGCGGCGGCTGCACAAATGCCAGTCGGTGCTGCCGGCGCCCAGCCCGCACATCGGGCCCCGCACCACGCGGGCGCAGGGCATCTCCGCCGAGCCGCAGACCTACCGCTCCTTCCACGACCTGCGCCAGGCTTTCCGCAAATTCACCAAGGCCGAGAGGTAGGGCCCCGGCACCCCCCCTCCACCCCCCCCCCTTCCCCAACCCGTTCCTCCAGCAGGAGCAAAAAAACCCTCCCAAAGTTTCTCCCCGGGTGGGGAGGGGGGAGGCAGCGGCGCCGGGACACGGTCCCCCCCACCCCCCCCCAAATCCCACGGCCGCCGCGGCCACCGGAGAAGCGCTATCGATCGGGCCCGGGCTGAAAGCCCCGGCGGCCCGGAGGGAGAGGAAGCGCATTAGGGGGCTTTTAGCCGCTGCGAGCTATCGGATAACCCATTAAAGGCGGCCTGGCCCCCCCCCCCCCCCCCCCGTGCCCCCGCTCCCCCGGGGGATGCCCGTGGGAGAGCGGCGCGGAGGGGGCGGCCCAGCGGCCCGCTCCGCCCCGGGGCCCCGCTCCGCCGGCGCCGCTCCGCGCTCCGGCCCCGGGGAAAAGTTTGCAACCGGCCCGGGAGAAAAGTTGGTTTGCAGCCACCTTGAGAGCGAGCCTGGGCTCGGCCGCTTTTTCTCTCTTTTCGGCTTATTTCCAAGGGGGGGGGCAGCGCTGCTCTGCGCCCCCGTTATAGTGCAGGTGCTGCCGGCACTGCTGTCCCCCCCCCCCCCCAAAAAAAAAAGCGCACCCGGGCACCGCTTTGCTGACCCCCATCCGTGCAAAAATCTCCGGCGGCTCCGAAAAAACTAAAGCCGCCGCTCCTCCACCCCCATACTTTATCCTGGTGCTTTGCATTGCGTTACCCAGCGTCGAGCAGACAGCACCCACGGAGATTTTTTTGGGGGGGGGGGGGGGACGTAATTATTTGCGGGATCCTGGGCGCGCTGCCGAGCCCGAGGATCTGGGCTCTTTGAGCGTTTTGGAGCGTGTGACTCTCTCGCCTGAGTATATTCTGGGAAAAAAGTGGAAAGCAGCGCGCCTCCGTTTCCGTGGGGATTTCCTAGTGCGACAGAAAAGTTGTTGTCTGCGTGCAACCGCTTTGTGCGAGTTCGTTGCAACTGCAGTTTGTGGAAGTAAATGTCAGGCTTGTTTCAACAGTCGCTGCGCCTCTGGCGCTCCCAGAATAGGAGATACCCGAAGGTCTGGTTTCTTCTGCACGTAGTTATTTATTTTGGCAAAAAACATTCATAAATAATCCTTCTTTGCGTTTGCCTTTGGATTTGCACCTCTCTCCTGAATCCCCTCCCAAAATACCGCTTGCTGTCGCTCAAACCGAACGCCCGCTCTTTCCTTGACCGCCGTCCCCTGCCTTTTGTTGAACAAGATTATTTTGCCTGTAAAGATTAATGAAGAGCTGTTGAGTTTTGTTTTGTTTTGTTTTAATTTTCCTTAATTATCTGGATCGATCTGATGACGTCAACTACCATGCCCGGCAAGTTGTGCGACCGCCGCAGAGCAATTCATCCCTCCCTGGGTTAGCACGTCCCTTCGCGTCCCTCCGGCCTCGGTGAAGGCCAAACGTCGCGGCAGGAGGAGAACCTCAGATCCGGCCTTTCCCTGCCCGCCCCGCTGCCAGCGCTCTTTCTAAGGCTACGGTCAGCCCAAGCCTCGACCACCGTCATCTTCCCTTGCACCGAAGGGGACCCGCTGTCCGGCGACGGCCGGGTGACAAGGGCAGGAGCGTGGTGTCCCTCGCTCTGCCAGCAGAGCCCTGCAGCGGAGCAGAGCTGCTAACGGTTTGAGTTAGCGTTGACCCGTTGCCCGTAGGGTATGGAGTAACAGCAAGGTTTTCGGTGGCCAGCACACCCCGTTTTCACTTAGGAGTTAATAAACACGCTCGCGGCTCCAGCAAGCTTTATTCCTGGGCTGGCAGCGAAGCGCCGGAAAAAGCTGCTTCCTCGTGACGTTGCAAAGGGAGAAGGACCTTCGTTACTTGTTCCTGCAGCAGATGCATGTGATGTTTCAGAGGGACCTACGTACCTTGATGCTACAGGGCGAGCCTGCATCTGGTTTAGCATTTGCCGTCACCCTTCGGTCTCTGCCTGTAGCATCGCTTCCCGCTTCTTCCTCAGGTTCCTTGTGCCTGTCCTGGATCATTCCCATCCCGCGGAGTTGTTCCAATTTAGGGGAAAAAACCCACAGCGGGGCCTGTTTCCCTTCCCGATTGCCCTCCAGGCTGGCGCTTAATTCCCCGTGCATCTCCCTGCTCTGCCCGTGATGCATCCCGTGCAGTTTATCCATGGTTAACAGTCACCGTACGGTTTCCCACAACCTTTCCCATACCCCGGCCCGGCTCTCGGTAGCCGTGCCGATGGTAACCAAGCCAATTCGGGATTGCTCCGAGCTTTTTGTTAAGGTCTGTTTAATCCTCCTCCTGTCTCGTTGCGTTACAGCCGGCTCCTGCCTTGCGGAGGGAGCTTCGATCGGTTCGTCTTCCAAATAGCCTCAGGCCTGTGCTTTAGCAACAGATAACCTTGTCTAAACTGTTTATCCCGCAGGTCTTCAGGTCCGGGAGTGGTTTGGGAAGCATAAAACAGCCCTTTTCTCGAAAACCCAGGGACAACTTTCGTATCGTAAAAACCCAGTACGATATTTCAGCCCGTTTAGTGCATTGTTTGCAAATTGGGGTCAATGGAAACCTTTTTATCTAGGTATGCGGGTCTGGATCAGACTTTAAATGCTTTTTTCCCCCCCTCCCAAAGATATATTTACAATTATCTGCAATGCGTTTAATTCTGTTTGCGGCCAACTTGCCTGCAGCATATACTAACGCTTTTAAAAATCTCAGGGAGTCGACACTAGTAAATGACACCACAGAAACCCAAAAAGTAGCTAAATCCCAGCTGAAGGCAGAAGCAGCAAATACAGTTTTGTCTCCACATTGGGTCTGGCAAAATGTTGTGCGTGTTGTAACCTGTTTCTGTAATGTGTACTACATACGTGTAACACGTGTAGTATGTAGTGTTGGAGCCCTAAAGGCTTGCTGAGATCTGGAGAAAGCCACATAAAAATTGAAAGGCTTTGAAAGACGTGTTACTTTTCGTCTGCAAGCATGTTTTTATTCAGTTATTCTTTCAGGGAACTTAAATTTAACAGAAGAAAGGAAAGCATGTGCACGTAGACGGCCGCAGCCCTACAGCTATTCCGATATATAAATCAAAGCCTTTCAAAAGCGTCAGGACGCTGCGGCTTCACCAAGTGCCGAACGCGCGTGTGTATTTCTCAAATTGATGCTCTTCCCTGTTGTTTTGCTAATATTTTACCGTCGGCGTGGAGCTGCGTCGAGGCAAATTGCGCTCCTGACGATCCTTTCGGCTGCGTTCGCTCCGTGAGCTGTCGGGCGCTCGCGTCTGAGCACGACCAGCGTTCCGGGGCGCGCGTGGGTTCGGTGCCAGCGGATGCCACGTCGGGCGGCTGCTCGTCAAAAGCGGCGAGAGCAAAACAAGTCGAGCTGTTGTTTTTTTTCCGAGCACGCTAGCAGCCATCCACGCAGGGAACTAGATGACGGAGTAATCTTTGCTAACGCCTCGGGAAGCAGTTCCTAGTAAAGGGATTCCTAGTTGCTAAGCAAAACCTTTGCCGCAGCGCAAGCACGGCGAACGATAAACGGTGCAAAGCGTAACCGCCGAGGTGCGCTCAGAGCTGGGACTAACAGCCGGATAAATACCCCGGGGATTTGCAAAAGTGCCGAATTCCCGTAGCGAGGTGCTGTCGAAAACCCGAGGGGGTGCTAATCTCTGGGTTTGCAGCGCCTAAGCGGGGTCTGCGCCGCGCGAATCGTCGGCACGCGTGATAATCCGCGGCGTCTAAGTCGGCCTCTCGGTGACTTGCGCAAAATACGCTATTTAATTCGGAGGCGCAATGCCTAATCGCGGCTTAACGCGGCTTGTTGGAGCCGACGAGCGTTATTCCAACCGACGGAGCGCTATATTACTTTGGAAACTGCTAAATGCCTTGAAATAATCAATAAACGCGAGCGTATAGATAAGTATTAATGCGCTGGAGCCACCACTAAAAGTAAGTTGCGGCTCTATAAGCTGCTTTACGTGTGCAATTAGCTCCTTAACTTGGCAAATTTCTTTTGGACGACCCTGTCTGTGCATTTTTTTCTGCATCGCTTTCTATCTAAGGCCACGCTAGGGATCCGGAGTTAGCATCTTCTGAGGCACAACTGATCCTTTCCCAGTGCGTTCCCGATAACTCGTCATTATTGGATACGGCAGCTGACCCGGTCCTCAACTTTTCGAAGGGTTTTTCCCCTCTTTCCCGCTGTTTCGGAAAGCATTTGCCACAAGATGGCAGTGGGGTCTAACGTTTGGCGCGAGGTATCGGGGTGTGTTTTTTTGGTTTCGGCTTAGCAGTCCTTTTCCCGCGCCCGGCTAGACGTTGGCCCTAACGAACACCCGGTGCCGATGGCTAATTTTCCCACCTTCCGCCTCGTCTAACGCATCCCCTTCACTCTTCGCGGGAAGGCTGGATGTGGCCCCCCCCTCCCGGTCCCTCTTCGGCGAGGCTTTTCCGGGAACTCGGCTCCCGCCGGAGCGGCTGAGGTGCGTTGATTTAGACATGAGCTCATCATCTGCCGGCCGCTGAGGGATTATCGATCCCCCGTTCAGCCGCCGCGTGGCCGATAAATAAAATAAAAGCAAGCCAACGGCTTCACTCAGCTTTACCCGTGGCTGTGATCTCCCAAGGCCAGGGAATAAGCATTTTTCCTTATCTTTGAATATCAGGGACAAGTGCATAATGTGCTGTAAGGGGCAAAAAGCGACACTTATGCATTGCTTATGTTAAGGAAGGCCTTTAAACTAACGAAAGGAAAGGATCATTTGGGACCCCGGGTCATTTAGCACTTGATATAGCAGAGCAGTTACGCCTTAAATAGTAAGGATGCTTTTTTTTCTTTTTTTTTCTTTTTTTTCTTTTTTTGTCTGATGGCAAAATCACTCGAGAATTTACAAAAGTCATCTCAGCCTCCCAAATTCATGAATATCGCTCAGGCCGGCCCAGATCTTAGGCAGAAATAGGGAGACGGCAGGCAAATTTTCTCCTTACCGGTGCAGCGACAACCCACTGGATGTATAGAACCGGCGCACGTTTAATCTTTAAACAATGCTAAAAAATGTCTCTGTTCGCTCGTTTGTCCGTCGCTGATCCGCTCCCATCCGCTTCCGAAGCGCTGGCACAGCACATTCCTTGGATGCTTCGTTCCTGGGTGATCGACACCTAAAGATCATCGGGATTCCTTTATATCAGCATATTTAGGAAGATTTAAACGCTAAAGCTCCAGGTGTTCTTGCTGCTTGGTTAGTGCCCTTAGTGCTGTCCCAAAGAGAGGAGAAAACGTGGAGGAGGCAAATTTCACCCAACATCATTTAATTTGCAAATTGCCGGAAACCACCGTAAGGGGAATGATTGAAATCGGAGCCTGATTATTTGCTCGGCTCATCCTTTATCTGATTATCCGGGTAGAGTAACTTAGTCCATCGGATAAAATGGTTAAGGATATTAAGCCAGGTTTGGAGACGAGTAGGTTGTTGTACGAAGAGAGACGGCAGGGGGTCCTCAGGTCCCTCGAGAAGTCAGAGGTCGGCAAAATAAGCGGAAGGGTTTTAGACGGTGAGAGAGAGCGAGCGAGAAGCAAAGGTTTATCGTTAATCAATTGAAACCATTTCCCTGCTTTTAATTTTTAATGGGCTGACGCTCCTGCTCCCCTTCCTGGGGCGTCGCTTTTCCGAGGCTCGCCATGAAGACCCGGGGGGACGAGCGAGCGGCAACGCGGGGAAGTCCTGTTCCCAGCGGAGGTGGGACGTGGGGTGGCATCTATCTGCTGTGAGGCACGAGCCTCGGGACCAAGCCTGCTGCCAGCGTCCTTTTCCACCTTATTGCTCGTTTTCCGCTCGGCGCCGGGTGCCACGTTTGCAGCGCGTTAAAGCCGTTGCAGCCGGGCTTCGCCCTCCACCTCCCGCAGAAATAACGCAAGAAGAAGAAAACGATCCCTGGCCGCAGGGCGAATGGACAGGCAGGACGGCGGAAAAGCAAACCGGGCGACGCCGGGGTTTTCCTTTGGCGCGTTCTTAATAATAAAGCCGAGTATTCGAGGTTTTATTTATTACAGTGGGTCGCCAGCTCGCGTGTCGCAGCTCGTAGGCGCCGTCCTGTCGACCCCACGCTTTGCAGGGAGCGTCCCCGTGGAGAAGCAGGGCGATGGGAAGAGATCCCGCTGCCCGTCCCCTGCTTGCGCCGCGTCGTTCCCGCCGGCGTCGTCTCAAATTCTTTATTCCGACTATTTTTAAGCGACTCGAGTCACAAGGCTTTCGCCGCCTCCCTCGGGGGAACTCGGCCCCGGCCAAAGAGACTTTGCTGAAGTTGAGAGATTACAGTGCAATGAACCTTCTGCCAGGGGAGAATTTGCCTGGTTGCGTTATGAATCCCTGAAACTGTGATTACATATAAACCTTAAAAGTAGAGCCGTGCTTCGGGGCAGCGGTATGATAAACTGCTTCTTGCTCTCAAATCTTTGATGTGAACTCATTTAAAAGATTGAAAAAGGAGATGGTATCTAGCAAATGCGGTGCATTATTTCTCCACAATAGCTTTTGGATATCACGGAAGTTCACTTTAAGTCTGGAGAAGAAGAAGGCGGCCGTGTGTCTTGCTCATGGTTGCATTTTTAAAAGCAGTGCATAGATTTAGGCATATATGGTATTGTAAACTACTCAGCCACAGTAGATTTTTTTTTTTGGCTTTTTTTCAGTCACAGCGAGTGTCATTTTTGTTAGAACTTCAGACTTTAGTGTCACAAAGGTAACTCTATAGCAAAAATCCTCAGGGCAATAAAGCGTATCAAAGCAAAATGAGATTGAAAGGACTAAAATAACACGGTGCATCCCTCTTTGCAGTTTTACTAATGAAAAACTTCGGAAAAAAAGCCTTCCCAAGATATTCGTTCAGTTGCCCGTGGAGTTGGTGCAGGTCCTGGAAAATATCTAGCATAGCTTGGCAAGGGAGTTCTTAAAGAGCTTTACCCTCCGTCGTGACCTCCTGGCTGGAAAAGATGAGGGCTGCTTCGCCCTTTTTTACAGGGTTTTTCAACGTTTTGCTTGGGGATGTTCCTTAAGCATAGTTGTTCCATTAGTAATAAAACCATGCAGTCACAAGCGAAGTATGTGCGTGTGAAGGAGATGCTAAAAAAGACGGTGGAATGAAGGCTGAGCTCAAGAGAGCGTGTGTTTTAGCAGAAGCTGGGATGTTTCGGACCTAACTGTTGGCCCATTGGGATTCATGAGCCCAAACGGTGATGCTTGTGTTTCGGATCGAATTCACGTTTTGGGCATAGCCCAAGCAAACTGGCTGGCAAACTGTGCAGGATACCATCGGAGAGGGGGAGCAACCTCTCCTGTAGTGCTACCAAGTGTCGCAGAGGTGTCCGACGCAGTGCTTTGGCTCAGGTCTTGAAAGGTGGAAAGAAGAGGTGGTAGTCACATACCTGACTGAGAAGGAGAATTTCTGAGTCAGTGCCCAAATCTCTCCAGCTGATGCCACGACTTGTGGACTCTCCATCCTCAGGGATTGCCTGGTCTTACCAGGACGTGGCCTGGAGCAACCTGCTGTAGCTGCAACGTTGGCCGTGCTGTGAGGTGGAGCCAGACTGGAGACCCTCCAACCTGATCTTCCTGGGATTTCTGAGATGCCTGCGGCTTAGTGCTCCCAGGTGATAAGCTTGAAGTCAAATCTGCCGGGAAGGTGGTTGTGGTTGTAAGAGGTGACCCAGAGCTCCTGGTAAGAGGGTTGACCAAGGCTGTGGGCGTTGGGGAGAGCAGACATGCCTTGCAGCAGCAAAGGAACAATCTTGTGCTCAGTACAGGCTTGAGTGACTTCCTGGGAGCCTCTAATCGGGATTAGGTTTGCTGTCCCCCAATACCCTCTGCTGTAGTGTCTCCACCCGATTCAATTTTGATCACCAGTCGATATGCGACTGCATTCACGAGGCCTTCGTAGCTACTGAATTGCTTCTTTCTCTCTGCTCAGGATGGCTTTGAATAAATCACACAAAACTTGTGTTGAGGGAAAGTGTTTCCCTGTAGCACAAATGAACTGATTTAAATAGGGTCGGGCTAAGTAAAAACATTCACTTGAATCCATGTCTGCTCGCTTGTTAAAACTAGCTGTATAATAAAGATGCCCGTTGGCTTTTTGGGGGCATTTCACGATGCAGTCTAATGGATTCAGTTCCAGTAGAGTGGGCTAGGTATAACTTTTCGTTTGGTTTAAATGTCGATTCGAACAAGAAGTTAGGTATAGTCTTAAAATTCAGCCCATGTCTTTCTTTAAAGACGATGTGCCTTGAAGGGCACACCAAAGCAGCTAGGTTTGTGTTGCGTTTCCCTTCCCAGGAGATGCTTCTGTATCTCTGAAAGACTGAGAGTAGCTGCAGTTGTCCATTAAAAATGACAGGAGTGTTGTGTACTGTCATATATATTGGAGCAGGGCTGTCTATTCTCTTTAGGACTCAGAAACCCTTATATATCTTGCAAGGCGAATATACAAAGTGGAGCTTTAACAGAGACGCGTTATCAGTAGCATATACCGGTACAACACTATATCTAAGTGTTCCTGACCCAGGGTGACGAATGATTTGAGTTGGAGTAGGTACAAAATAAGAGCCAAAGATGTAACTAAGCTTAATTATAAAGAAAGGTTTACCACCTGTTTAACTTTTTAAACAAATTAATTTTATTTTGCACTCTGTTGGCATTTGCTTTCTTCATGTGTTTGTGGGTTTGAGACGTGTTGGCACATAGAACAGTATAAAAACATATGCCTGCAAGGTCCTCACAGCAGCAAACTAAGTGTAAGTCGATCGTGCGACTGTAAGATTCAAGCAGCATAAATTGTTATGTCCCGTAAATATTTAACGGGCACTTACATGCATTTATTTCAATTATTTTGGCAAGGTGTATGGGTGTCTTCTAACAAGGCCACGGAGCTGAGGGAGATGCTCGGGTGATGTGGTTGGCCACGCAGGGGTGGGTAGGGAGTATCATTGCAGGTCTGGATTTCTTTTTTTCCCCCCCCCCCCAAACTGTTTAACGCAGAAGAGAGCCCAGAAATGAATGTGTGAGAAAGACCAACGGCATTTGACAGGAGAAAGGCCAGACTCAGGCAGGCAGAACCATCTTAAGGATGAAAAGTAGGGGTTTAATTACCTGTCCAGACACTTTAAGAGAAAACAAAATACTGATATGTGAGGCCCAGAAAGTAACTGCGCAGGTGGGAATTAGTTTCAGGGTGTCAGTGTCTTACTTGTTTGGTTTTTTTGATATATGGCTTGCAGTGATGAAGTACAGTACAAGGCTGTGATTGAATCTAGAGAGAGCAAAAGGATGGAAATTTTGAGTTCTTTTTGCTCGTGTTTTGCTCTTGGTTTGAAGTTCCTCTAAAATCCTCCAAGATAAAAGTCACTGCTGGTATTTGCAATGACAAATCAGCATATAATTTCCATCGTAAAAATTCTGTTCAGTTGTTTATGATGGCAGATTTGGTTCTGAAACTTGTAATTTTACTTTCTGTTCATGTGTATACCTCTGATGTTTTCCTTATTTGATTTCTTTGAACTTTTTAATGCTTTGCGTACTGAGGATCGGCACAAGATTTGACTCTGTCTAATTTATCCTGCTGTATAGGAGAGGTAGGAAGCATAACTGGAAATAATTTATTGAGCAGGAAATATTTTGTGATCCCAAACCCTCTAAAAATGGCTTAAAGTGCATGCAGAATTTTGACTGTATGGTAGCTATCTTAGAACAGGTGTAATTATTGAGCTAAAATGCAATTAAAACAACTGGAATCAATGGGTATATTAGGAAGTTGTGCCTTAAGAAATGCGTCCTGAAGCATGGTTTCCAGTTTGGCTATTTTTAATGGTTTGAAGAAGTGCTCAGAAATGAGTATAGCGCAGAGAAAGAGATTTTTATGGTGCTTCAACTAAGGCTGGAAGGGGAGTTGCTAGACGGTGTATTACTTAAGAATACGTCTATTAAAAGAAAAAAAGAAAGCTAGAAGGAGTAAATAAGTCAAAGCTACACTCTTGTTAAAGGCCATGGCTTTGGGAGGCGCTTTGAAGCGATTCGAGAAACGTGCCCCGTTGGTTTCAAAGCATACTGATTGCTATTGCAGGCACTCTCGAAAGTCGAAAGAAAATAAATCTATGTGCTGGGAGAAATACTGTGGAAATACAGCGAGCGTGAGGCGCAGACAGATTAGATTTTGGAGTAATTTGGAAAGGTGGCTCTGCGAAAAGCCGTGAAGGAGCAAACGGCTCTAAAAATGTGAGCGGCTTGGATGGCTAACTCTATTTTATAAGGTTGCTCTGCTGTTATCGGAGGGCGGTTTTGTCCTCTGTCTGTAGGAACGCACCCAGAAGTTCAGAGCTCATGATCACGCCTTTAATAACAAAAATACGTGGTATTTGGGAAGCGGCTCCCAGCTGGGGTGGGTTTGTTCCTCCAGGACCAACCAGGATGAAGCACAGGCTGCAGCGCGTCGGGGAGATTTTTTTTGGTAAAATAGCTGGAAAGTAGCTTTAGTCTGGCAGACGCACGAGACAACTTTGGCGAGAACAAGGCTGTGTCTCTGAGGGTACTCCGAGGCGTTTTTGCTTTTCATCTCCCAGCATTTATCACTGTAGGGCAGTGGTGTCTGAGAAGATGACTGGAAGGAGGAAAACATAGATAAGTAACACGGCATGGCTCCTGTGAGGCTAATTCTGCATATGCTCGAGACATTGAGCATGTAGTGAAGAGCTGTAGTTGGAGCCACGAGGATTTTATTACTTAAAGGTATTTCATTGCCTGGCATTACCTTAAAGTCACATCTTGTAACTGGGTGCCGTTGGGTACACCGTTCCTGTCTTTGCTGCTGCACCACGCAGCACCATGCTGACTGCATCAGCGATGCCCATTTTTTGGAAAATAAGAAAAATGAGGTGTTAAATGCATGTAATTTGGGTGGAAGGTGATAAGCGCAGGAGAGTGGGATGAGCCAGCCTTGATGAACCTTTGCGAAGACTGTGCCAGAAAAGCAGCAAGCTATACTTCAACATCTAGAAATGTGCTGCCCACAGGATGACTCCAACCCACATCTGTTTAATGTGTCTTCTGATGCAGCCCTGAAGCTGCTGGGCTCTCTGAGATTGCCCCATCGCAGGCACAGCTCTCACTTCCCGTCTTGCTGAAGGGTGTTTTGAGATCGGGACTTTGGTCAAACGCTGTCATTAGGCCTGAATTCGTCATGCTAGTCCTCCCCTTCCTTGTCAGTGCTGGTGGTAGTGTCTGTGCCTTGCCATTTTGCGCGGTTGATGAATGCTTGAAGAGCGAAGAGGAGGATGGAGCTTCTGCTGCTGCAGAAGTCCTTGGGACTGTGAGGAAAGCGGAGGGAGCACAGCAGCGCTGAGTCAAGGCCTGCTCAGGACAGACCTAGTTGATCCAGACCAATCCATGCCTGGAGTGTTGCCTGGACCAGTGGCCACCTGAGCATTAAGAAAACAGAGATGCCCTGAACGTTTCTCCCCCAGAACTCAGTCTCTGCATGCAAGATCTGGGCTTGCTCTCTGCAGTCAAGAGAGAAGGTGCTGATTTGTGTAATTTGGCCACAAGCGTTCAGCGTGGACCTACAGGCTTCCTCTGTTGAAGGTGTCGAAAGTGTCCCAATGCATCAGCTGGTGCTGGGATGCCTCACTTGGGAACGGGCTTCATAAATCTTGCAGTGCAGGTGAAATACATTGGGCTAACCTCAAGCAGATCCTTCAGAGACGAGTGCCACTAATGTCTCCTTTCCCCTTGTGGTATCGCTGTGGAGGGAGAAGAGAGAGGAGAGTGGAAACCTCTCGCTGCACAGCTCTGGCCTGGTTTCCGTTGTCTCCCAGAGCGACGTTTTTTCCCCCCTTCTTTCTGCAGCTCCTTTTCTATTCTGCTCAGATGGAGCTGCTCCCCAAAGAGTTACCTGATCACGGAGTCTATAAATAGACGGCCGCTCTGCCAATGTCGGAAAAAAACAAAAAAGGACTGACAAGGTGGATAAAGCGTAACATTTACATTCTGCTGCAGTAGCCACCTTTGCCATTTTTAGATGAGCGCTGGAGGGCACGGAGAAGACTAACAGTGGTTTCTCCATAGGCTACCGAAGTCTAAATCCGTTTCACCTTCTGAGGGTCCTCGGCAAACACGGAGAGCGGACGGATTACGTGGCTGACGCTGTTGGCTTCAACGCTCGCTGCTTTTCTGGTTTACTGCTACTGTCGCGAGCCGGCGCGCTGTGTCCGTACAAATCCCCAGGCGACGGGAGAGAGAAACTCCTTCACCCTTGACTGTAATTCGGAAGATCATATAGAGTTTTCTTTTCTTCAGAGCCTTTTTTTTTTTTTTAATATAGAAAACAGAATTAGATCCAAGCAGAGCGTCACGGTTCAGCTTTCTCAATAACAGGCTGAGGTTTCCACAGCTGAGCGTGCTGAACTCGATACACCCCGTGCCTGTGTTTTGGAGGGTGCAGCGCGCTGTGTAGTGTTCGGTGCCTGGTTAAAAAAATAATGAGCTATTTAATGAATCAGAGCTGAAATCTATCTCCTATTCGGATGCGGACAAAACACAATCCCCTTGCTCTGTTGCTTATTCAAGTGAAATCCATGGATACCAGGGAATCGTGATACCTTAATGAGATTTTTCTATGAAGGTGGCTAGCCATAAAATGGGCACTTGAAAACATGCAAATGGCTGTATATTTTCCTTTTTTCCTCTTTTTTTTTTTTTCCTCTTCTAATTTGGTCTTTTATTAAGAATGTAGCAGTCATCCCGGAATTATCAGATTATCAATTTTTTCTTTAAAAAAGCAAACACTTTACTATTTGTCAAATACCAAACTACTTTGTAAGGACAAGAAGAAATCTTGGACTTTAAAAAAAATCTGTAGACTTTTAATTTTAGTTTCCTGTAAAGATAATATTGAGCAACGGTTAGCTAGAGAAGCACATCGTATACCCACAGTTTTCTAACACGCTTGTCTGAAGTTAGATTCCTTCCAAGCGGCCAGAACTCACCTGTTGAATAATACCAGGAGATCTTTCCTTTACTAATGTATAGAAGAGGGTTTGAAATAAGGGTTAGAAAATGGGCAAAAAAACAAGCTTTATGCCTTTGAGGTATGTTATATTTACTTAACCAGATGTGATTTATATGAAGATTTCCCCCATAACAAGGAACAGAATGTAAGGTGTTACAGTTTTGGAGAAACTGCCCTTAAAGCTGTCCACAGTTTCTTGTTCCATTTTGCTGCGTCTCCTTTTAGACCGTTGAATTTAGCCTGGTGGTCTGCAAAAAATTCAGATAAACGCAATAGTCTTTTGAAGAAAAGCCACTGGGTCAGGAAAAAAAAAAGTACTTGTGCATTTGAAAAGATAGCTTTTTACCTGAGATCTCATTACTTACTAACACATGTGTTATTCCTGTCATCTGGAAATTATTAGCCCATATTGGCAGATACGGCACTCTCATGCATGCATCATACTTGCCAAAAATGAAAGAAATGAATTCGGAATAGAGTTGTGTTTATTGTATAATAGACTGTATAGCAAAACTCTCCCGGGCTGGCTGCTTTTGTACAGTTACTCTAAAATATACGTTTCCTCATTACCTTGGCATCTAAGGATTGAAAAACCCTTAGATCTCCACTGTGTTGTTCAAAATCTACCTAGCATGTGGCCCTGCAGACCAAAGCAAGTTAAGGTGGTTCTCCAGGTCCATAAAAAGGTCCCGTGAATCCGATGGGCGCAGGGACAGAGCCGTCCAGCTTGGGCAAAAGAAAACCGGCACCAGCAATGAATCACAGCAACATACATATGGGTAATGGAAGAGGATAGTGAATAAATAAACGTACGATGATTGGATTCATTATGGCAAGTGTCAATAACGGTATATACTGGCTGTGGCTGGCTGATGACTTGTTACTTCTAGTAAATGGGAAAGCCTCAGAGTATTAAAACCTAATGTGAGGAAAAGAATTGAAACGAGAATGAAATACAGATTGTAAATAAGGACAAATAAAGGCCGTTCTCTGCTGCGACACAGGAAAACAAAATTTACATTTCAGACAAAATCTGCATCTCGGTTTTACTTGCAGGTATGAAAAATGCCTGGGGATGCGGCACTCAGATGCAGTCTGGAGTTAGACGGGTATTTGGCTGGGGGAATAATCGGGACTGTGGTTTAGATGTACCATTGGCACATGGTCTGGTAGGAGGTTCTGATGGGATTTCAGCCTAAATGAGGAAAAAAAGTTCCTGAGCTGGCTTTTATACGGAGATTTTTGACAGCTCTCTGTAGAGCATCCCCATGCGTTAGAGTCCTTTATTTCAGTAGGTTTGAAGTGAGTCTCTTTAGTGAGTCTCTCATTTTACAGATGAGGAATATGAATAACTTACCCATGGTACTGTATTAGCTAGTAGGAGAGTCAGGAAGAGACCTGAGGTTCTCAATCTGAGCCTTGTGCTCAACCTTTTTATGGATATAAGTGGGAATGGGTGCATCCAAAGCAGATCAGCAACACAAAGCCGGACAGGAAGGGAGACCCGTTTTCACGCTTGTCATCTTTAGATGATATTTTCCTCCACCCTTCTTCCCTCAAATTCCCCAGCAGTGCTGACTCTAGCGCTGCTTCGGTTTTGGGAATGTTCATCAAAACCACGAAGAAAAGAAAGGAAAAACGTTATCCTGCCTCTGAAAAATGCCGGGGCAGCTGCATCGTGAGCAACTGGCTGCGGTGTGGTTTCTTCCCCTCGCAAGCTGAGAATTCCCCGCGCTGCTAAGAAACCAATTACAGGAATAAGACAATACTATTGCTTTATCACCACGGGCAGGGGTGTACACACCAAGGCGAGTGTTGATTGATTTTTCACGCTCCATTAAGAAATCTGTCTCAAGGTGAAGGGTGAAATCTATATATTTTTCCTTTTGCTGCATAATACGTGGCTGGTGCATTAACGTAAGGTTTGGGCAGTAAGGCTCTGCCTGCCGGTAGCATATTGCTTAGTTTGATCTGCGATTTCATTATTGGATGCCCAGCTGAGGTAAAGGACTGGATTGTCTTTTTGGAAATGCAGAACAGGATAATTGCTTTCCTTTGCAGAAACTCTTGGGTTTTGCAGACGCTCATACGCTTTGCGTCTTCTGTAGGACTCTCTTCTCCATATAACTCTGCCCTGGTGGAGGAGAGGAAGAGCTATTCGGTGCAATATTTATCATCTGCTTGAAGCAAACAGCATTTCCAGCATGTACGTGCAGCGCACCCGACTTCCTACAGAAGCAAAACTGTGCGTTTGGGGGCAGCAGAGGGAAAAGCGCGTGGGAAAGGAAAGTGGAAATGGTGTCACAGGTCAGCTGAAGTACAGCTTTACAGTAGTTTTGGTGTCTGAGTAATCTCTTCGGATTCTGTGCAGTACAATCTGTCATAAAGGATCAGTGTTTAATAATTCAGTGCTGTCCTGGAGAAGCGAGTAAACTTTGCAGGTGATGACTGGAAAGGGTGGAATTGAACATGCAATGCTGTTAGCTTTTATAAAGCCTGTTCCCCACTGTCGTTATACGTCTGTTCAGAAAGAGCTGCAGCGGACGCTATCTGTACTAGAAATAGCAAAATCTGTCCTTTTAATCTTTCTGGATTTGCCAATATTTTCAAAGCAAGGTACAGCAGCCAACACGTGAAGGTCTAAGGAAGGAAGATAATCAGCTCATTGAAGAGATTGTATTTGTTACTGAGAGCAACTCCATTAGGGAGTGTAAAAACCAGTGTAGAACACTGGTTTCCATGCTTTTGCCATATGTGCTTGATGTGCCGCATGTGTTTTTGGGAAGGAATCTGATGACATGGGCACTTGCTCCTTCAGCGCGCAAAAGTGTTGTGACTTGCCCAACTATGGCCTGTATTAGTAATGAAATAATTGCATAAGATTTTCATGGATTTCCTAATGTGATCTTTCATGACTGATACATGCAGGCCTTCTGGCTTTCATTTCATGTCCCTTACTCCATCGAGATGATCAAGACACACCTCAGAAGAAAAACAACTCACCCAGGCTAAGTGGCATCATGTCAAGGTCATCACCTTGCCATCTGGGTGCATCTTAGCCCCTCAGCATGACACCTAGGGGTGCTACTGCCCTCGGGCTCCTTACCAAGACCTTTTATCTGGGGTGACATTGAATTTAAAGGTATGAAGGGCCAGGAGCATAGGACTTGTGATAAAAGTGAAGTTTGCATCTACTGTGCAGTAAATCAAGACCAGTTTCATGTAATAATCTGGGTGGTTAAAGCAAGAATTGATTTCAAACAGCATCCAGAAGATATTGAATTGTTTGTGTCCGTTCCACCCGGCTCCTTCTGGTGTATCTCAGTATGAGCTCTTGTACCTTTTAACTGTGTTGACCTATAACGTGCCATTACTACTCTGATAGAAGAGAACAGGTAGAGCTAATTTCCACCCTCCCTTATGTCTTGACTTCTGTATCACGGAGGCTCAGATCGATTTTCTTCCTTCTCTTTCATTCTGTTGCTTCTTATTAAGCAGATTAAAAATTAACTGTCTCCAAGAGGTTTGAAATCAAATCTAAATAAAGTGTGAAAATAGCAAAAAAACCCTACAAACATATTAGTTACTGTCCATTTTAATTACGTCATTAATCTCCCCAGCTAGTATTTCTTGGATCGCTTTTGCCCGAGCAAGCGTGTGAAGCAGTCAATTTTAGCTGCTTTTTTTTCCCCCACAATGATTTTTCTTCTGACCCCCGTCCTGGGTCTGTGATTCATTAGGAACTGGAAGCAGCAGTATTTGCGTGGGCGTTGGATTTACTCGTCATGCAATCATTTTCGCATTGTGAGGCATAATGCGATGCTGATAAAGTCCGTACATCTGTATTCCGTGCGAATTCCCGGAACGAAAAGTCTGCAGGATGGCGGGCTGACAGCATTTGTAAATTCAGTGTGTAACTTTCTTTTATGGAAAGCAACGTTACAATTACACTTGTATTCGCTTTCGAGCCGTTTTACGGCGCCCAAATGATGTCAGACGGCACAAGAATGAATGAAAATTGCTTTAGTTTTCATAAAGGGATATGTTAAAAGGCCAGCAAGGCCGGCTGTGATCATCAAGACTGATTTGTAGGAGATGGGCCATTAGGCTTTTCTGAGGTTTTGTTTTCCACTACTATATTTATGTCTTTAAAAGAGAGAAAGAAAAAAAAGCCTTCGAGCATGGTTTAAAAATTGCTAGTGATTGAGAAAGCACCACGATCCCTTGTAAATGCTTAAAAGATTAATTGCTCTAATTGCTCTCCCTTAAACGTTTGCTCCACATTTCAAGCCTGAACTGGTCGAACTTCACGGTCCTGCTACTAAAGCCTTACAGCCTTGCTTGCTGGATTAGCTGTCTATTCTCAGGCTTTTCTCGAGCACTTTATCGATGGCAGCTCATCCCTCTTAGCCCTCCCTTCATTGAGATAAAAACAGTGAGTTTCTGGAATAGGAGACATGCTTAACAAGTTCAAGTTCATAAGTTATACAATTTAGAACCATCTAATTTCATTACATCAATGCTAATGCTTTTTCCACCCAATTTGCAACCTCCTTAACAAAAACCGCTAAGCTGGTTTCATGAGATCTATTTTCCATATAGCCATATAGATTGGCATTCATTATATTGCCTTGATTTCTTTAGCAATTACATTCAGAATCTCTCGTCCCAAAGGATGTCCAGGATCAATGTCAAGCTGGCATAATTTATCTGTGCTATTCTGTTTGCCTTCCAAAAAAATATCTGTGAAACGTTTGCTTTCCCCTGGCCCTCCAAGGTGTTGCTCAGTATTTCAAAACTCACTGAAAATCAACAGCAGAGAAAACTTAGTGGCTCCCGGGTCCACCTTTTTTGAAAATGTCTGGATTTGCAGGTTTAAAAATGCCTAACAGCCAAAGTTGTTGCTTAGCATCATCATTAGCGTGGAACACGAGGTGTTAATGGCTTTGCCTGTAACACTACGTTTCTTCCAAAATACAGAAAAAGCCTAGAAGAATACTTGTTAAAGGATCATCCCTTCTACCTAACGTGAGGTCTAGCATATTCTTCCTCGTGTTGCATATGATACCTTGCAGCTAGAAGACTCTCTAGTACTGTCCGGTAATATTTAGCGACGCAGATGCTCTTTTGATGCTTTCGAGACCTCTAGCACAGAGCAGTGGGATTGCAGAGGTCCATAATAGCATGGCTCTTTTCTTTCTCGGCACCGACAGTGCATAAAGGGCCGATCGCTCTGTTTTGCAGTGTTTTAGCTGTCCGTAGCGCATGTCCCCCTCTGTTTAATCTGTTAAGGGACCAATGCATAAGATCTTTCTTTTTTCTTCTGAGTTTCCAGCAACCTGCCAGGTAATGATGTTTTGCCTGCATGGTCCTTCCTAAGTAAGCCATGACCATTGGGTTTAACAAGCCAGACGTGTGAATCTTCCTGCCTGCTTCGATTAATGGGAGCTTACGTGGAATTTGTGCAATTCCGCAATGTGCAATTCCAGGGTTTCTATCCAGGGTCTACTCTTGGTGGACAGGAGCTTCTCTTCTCTGTGGCTTGTGGTGTCTTGGCTAAGCGGTGTTAAGATTTTGATTTTAGTCTACAGAAGTCCTCCTTTCTTTATTTTAGCTCGTATATATATAATAGGTAGATCTCCTGTTTATCTCTTTAAATACATTATTTGCAGTTGCCCCACTGAGAACATAAGGGTTGCTTCTAGCTTGTGTGACTTCTTTTTTGGTCCTCTTGTCTCTGGTGGTTGCCCTTTTGTGACCACTTCCTTCTCCCTCCAGCTGCTCACGTTAGTAGAAGTTAGTTTTAAGTAGCATAGTTTAAGGGAGCAGTTGAGACACTATTTCAGACTTTGTGATGGAAGAATTTTGTATGAGTGTCTGTTCCCATCAGAAGCTGCTTGATCCTCACACTCCGCTAATGAAACCATTGAGGTAATGATTTCACAGTGTGTAGGAAACATTTTCCACTGACGTTACCTCAGTCTGGCCTTCGGACCCACACAATGATAATAGGATAATTATGACTTGATTTTGTGTGCTTAGACGTTGTTTTCATCATAGACAAATGTTCCCGAGAAAGTGAAATGTCATCCTATTACCGCCTGATCTTTAAAACCTTTGGGAGGTCTCTCATTTTTGCCTTTACAAACATCATTCTCACTTGTATACATTGCATAAAATAATTGCTCTGTTTATCAATGTGATGAAGTAGGTCCTGGCACACTAAAATACATGACAGTTTACTGTTCTTTTGCAAATAAAACTGAGCAGGAGGTTAAACACAGGTTTTTCTTTGTAAGTGTACTCCTGGTTTAAGAGAACTGAATGAAAATGCAAGCTTTAAATGAGAAAAGACGCAGGTTCATTTGGGGCTTGCACCTCTGGAATAAGATCAAGTGCGTGTGGATGAGTGTGAAAGTGGTACCACCTCGGCAGCTCTGATGGATTCGCCTTTCAGGAAGCCCTTATATAGCTATTTATAGGCTTGAAGACTTGAAGCTGGTAGCCTTCATGAAATTGTAACACCCCTTCCAGGTTATTGTATGGCCACAGCTGATAAACAGAGAAGTAGAGCAAAAAGACAAAATTTAGAAATCCCGGTGAACAGAAATAGTACGCGGAAAAGGGTTGGTATTACGGATTTTGAGGAAGCTGTTCAGAAGCGTATCTCTAGCTCTAAAAATGGCACGGCTGAGCTGAAAATAGTGGCTCGGCAGGAATTTTTGCATTCAAACTACAAAACGCTCCGGCGTAAGGCTCTGGCTCTGCACCTGAATGAGAAAACACGCAGTCACACTGCTGAGTATCAGGAGACGGACAGGGACAGAGAAGAGCCTTGAATAGGGGCGGAGGGAAGAAAAGGGTCACTGTGCGTTTTCCTGGGTATAAAGGGAAATAACTTGAAAGGGAGTCCGCGCTCTGAAAACCCAAATGACTTGCGGACTGATAGTAAAAGGTCTGGCAAAGCCAGGCTGATCTGTTCTGTCTTTTTGCACAGACAGTCTCTGCTAAATTTCTATTGCTTTCAGCTCCGATGAGCTTGGTAGAATAGTCAGTAGGGCAAGGGAAAAAAAAAAGGGTTCGGTACCACTGTGCAGAAGAACAAGCAATGGATTGGGTCTGGATAGAGCTTTAATTTAATTCAGATTTAACCCTGGGATTGGGTAGATGCTTTGCCATCACCTTCCTGACTATGAAATGTTAAGGGAGGAAAAGGAAAAGAGAGGAAAAAGAACAGATATAGTGGATGATATGCAGCAATATGGCATAAGCAACAGGTATGGAAGTATATCAGTATTATCCAGAGTCTTTGGCTGCTGCAAAGGACAAGGGCATCACGTACATCAGGGGCTGCCAGGTCAGGTTGTATTCTTAGCGCACACGTTACACCTCCCATAAAGGATTAAACACTGCTGTAACTGAGCAAGTCCAGTAAAAACTCAGTGGCAGGCTGGGATAAGAAAGAATATTCAAGTTACAAGTGAAGTCCTGCCTCACTTTAGTCGTAAATCTCACCGCTGTATTAATCGCATTCCCCAAATGCCATGGGCCTGATTTTCCAGGATGTGCCCTGGTGCAGTGGTTATTTATTTCAGTGAGGAGGGAGTTATATTTGTCTTGCAGAGGGCGAGATTGCATCAGAAGAGCTGAATAACGTTGGAGGCGAGTGCTGTGACTGACACCTCTGACCGTGCGTGTGTAGCTGGGGGATGGTGATGAGGAGGGACCATGGGAGGTTTTTGGTACCTACTGCACAAGCATAGCGGGTGGGAGCATTTTGAAACTCAGGCTAGGGTTATCAGGCAAGCCTTGATTACCAGAGATTAAACACACGTGGATTACTTCAGTGTTATCTTCCATAGGACAGCAAATATTTCATGATCGAGGTAATGAGAGACCCACATTTAGTGGCCTTGACTTCAGGTTATACGTCCCTGGAGATAAGCAATGCGGATCCTGCTGAAGGAGGTGAAATGCAGAGAGCGCCTCTTAGCTTAACGCTGGGAAGTGGTTAAAAATGTCAAAAATCCAGTTGCCAGGGAAAGGAGGGAGGTTGTTTCAGAAGGAAAAGCTCGAGGGCTGCACAGACCCAAAGCTTTCCCAGGAATGAAACATGCTTTCAGATTTGGGTCCCCACCCTCTGCTCTCATAAAAGGAGTCATAGACCAGAAATCTTTAAACACATGGTTTGAATAAGGTAAAGTACATAGCCAACGGGCCAAGCTATGCCCTCAGGTACATCTGGGTAACCACATTGCCCCCAGAGGAGCTCTACAGATGCAACCAGAGGTAGCAATTGGCCTGGGGGGACCAAGCGAGGATGAAAGGCTGCAGTGTTCAGACCCTGGTATTTTTAACAGTTAAACTTTGGGGAAGGATTCCTGGGTCAAAGCTGCCAAACCCCCAAAAACAACTGTTAGGTCGGGAGAAGCGGCTCCTGTGTACGGGCACACACAACTTGGCCACGTGAAATATTTTCCCATCGCTGGCAGGAAGAGCACAGCTCTTCGCAGCGGCTATAAATGGAGGAGACATCTGGATGGCTGCAACGTTCCCGACAACAGCAGCAGCAGCAAGAAACCCCAAGACAGAGAGCGAGAGGGAAGATTTATGAACAAATGTCTGTTTGGGCAGAAAAGCAGTGGTTGTTTTGGGGCTTTTACAACATAAATCTACTCAGTTGGAGTGACGGCGGGCACCTCGGAGCACCTGTGGAGCACAGGAGAAGGTGGCTGAGGTGACACCGCAGACAGACCTCTGTCGTCTTGATTTGAAGGCAGAGATGTTTGATCTACCGCTTTGCTTCATAGCTTGTTCTCATGGTCATTTGCCCTTCATGTGCAAAATAGGTGCCTTCATGTTTGAATTTGCCTGTCCTCCGGTTCTGGCTAACTGGTTCTTGTAACACCTTTGCTGCTTCAAAAGTGCTATTTAATCCTGAGCGTTTCTTCTCTGTGAAGGTGTCTCTATATTATTTCTCCATTTTGTTAGTTGTTTTCTACTCTGAGCTCCTGTTGAGCCACTTCGCTCTTGAGCTTTGTTGCATCCCCTGTCGCCTAGCTGTGGCCTCTCTTCCTCGTTCCTTAACAGATCTCTCTGCGCTGGGCTGCATGAAAGCAGGAGGTTCAGAGGGGGCCAACGATCCAGGCTGCCTGTGCCACTGGGGACATCTTGTCCCTCTTGCCACCGGGCAGTGGCGAGGGACAGCTCTGAGTCAGAGCCCAGCGTAAGGGCAGTCCGTACTGCAGTGTGTAGGCCACCACCCACGCGAAGGAGGAAAGTGGAAAGGCTCTTCCGAGCAGGAGGAGATAGGTCTGTCTCTTATGAGACCAGCCACCATCACGGCTATTTTGTGTCCCTGATAACACTAACAGCATGGCTTTCGGGCCATGGGGCAGAGGACCTGCCACGGTCTCCTTTTGCTCTTTTTTCTGTTTCTCAATCCGGAGAATGCCCACCTGAACCCTTCCACCCACTGAGATTTCTCACCAGCAGCTTGCTCAGGATAGGGGGGATGAGGTGATGCCGTGGATCCCGCTGGTGGCCGAGGTATAGGGGGAGAGCTGAGGTACGGGGAGTTGTGTCTCCTGCATCTCTGGCTTTTCTGGCAGCTTGCAGAGGGCAGCCAGTGGGACAGGCCAGCAGAGATGGTTTTAGGTAGGGATGGCTGAAGGGCTGCAGACGTGAGGGCTCAGAAACGGTTGTAGACATCTGGTCGGAGCAGGTGGCCTCCATGGCATGGTCAGGAGAAGGTGCTGCTGCCTCCCTGAAAGCCTCTCGAAGGGAAGGTATGGGGTGATCAGTGGGGGAAGTGCTTCTCCAGCCAACGGCTACATGAGGATGGCCAGCCCCTGCTCAGAGGCAGAATTAAGAGTGGTATCTGAGTATTTTGAGGGCCATACATCACTCTGTGGAGTGACTTTTGAAGAAAAGCCAATGCGTGGGAGGATATGCCTTTCCCTGTGCCCTAAGACAAGATCCTCCAGGATTCTGCAGTCCTGCTGGAGCATCACAAATCCACACACTGGCCCTGAACGCCAGACCTTACATTTAAGCTGAAAGAGGAGTAGGTTTGCCGGCAGGTGGCTGCTTCCATACATATTGCATATTGCTTCTGCGAAGAGCAGCTCTGTTTCTTCTGGAAAAGATATGGGGGGAAGAACAGGTCCCAATTTGTCTTAGTGGGCTAAGAGAGACGAGAAATAGCTCACCATCCTCCTATGACCTAGCAAGGGTTTTAGAGCAAGGTCAGGGCAGGAAAAAAAGGATAAAGCCTGGGCAGATGATATTCAACGTAGACACTTGCTTAGATGCTTCTGAAGGCCATTTCATGGCTAGATGGTCTTTCCCTACCTGGAAACCAGCACTTTGAGTACACAGTTTTTTGGAGCCGTTTTCTGGAAGTGAAAAGGTTTACAAAGACTGGAGGGGGGTGGACAGACGATATCTGCTGGTTTGTAATCTTGTCCCTTAAAATATATTGACCAGCCAAAAAAGAAGAAGTGCTTAGCAGGGAGATTTTTTTTTTTTTAATTTCCTTTGAACTCACTAGTGTCATCTATAAATCAACCACTGGACACAGGGAGATTTAATGCATGATTCTTTCTGGTGGCTAAATGCAACCCTTCCCATTTTCCTTCTTTAACTGCTGGGATAAAGCAGGCATGACTGTGGAGTTTGCCCTCATGGGACAGTGCTTGGCTTTGTCTGCCAAGTCCAATAACTGGCGTTGCCTCCTAATAATGACTCCTTTAAAAGAAATCTGAAGTATAAATAATTAATGCCTGTTAAATTATTCAGACTGGAAATACGCTCCATGAATTTAGCAAGCTGACCATGATAAGAATGAGCAATTACATTAGTTAACCCATAAAGCATGCAGATCCGCAGTTAGTTCACGTTTGAGGCTGCTTTATGTTTTTAGGAACAAGCATGAGCCACACTGGTATAAACTAAAGCTACAGCTAAAAAAAAAAAAAAAAAAACGGGTTAAACGATGTGGTTTAAATGCTCAGCAAACAAACTATATTCAAATGCGATTGGATTTATTTTCAAATGGCAAAGTGGTGCTTTTTTCTTTTGGAAAAAAAAAGAAAAACAGTTTTTTTTGTTTTTTTTTTTAAGCTTTAATCACTGTTCTCTGCAAGAACTTGAAGCTGTTTCAGAATGCTGTTAGCAGCGCGATGAAAGAAGTTATCCTCTAGATGCTCTGTCCCGGTCTCTGCAAATTTCTCCTGGTCTTTCTCCACGTGCTGCCGAATAGGTAGCAGGATAGTTTAAAAAAAAAAAAAAAAGGATTTTTTTTAACCTATTAGCATCATGGAGGAAATCTAATAATAATGTACATACCGACGGTCCAGTTCTGTGAATGCATGCAAGTAACTGCACGCCAGTAAAACCTGCACGATTTATTTGGAGATTGAGAGGCGATTCAGGTTAACAACTCTGGGACAGTTACTGAGATGTGTCTGTACACTAAAAGCCTTTTCAAGTAAAAAAGGAACATAATTTATTAGACAAAAAGGAAAACCGTTGCCTTAATTTGAAGCTCTGAATGCAGAGCTAAGAAGTTGATTTTAGAACTCAAAATGGGCATTGTCCAAATGCTTTGTCTACCTTATACTCGCCTGAAGATGATAAGGTCTAGCCTCAAAAAAACGGATCTTTTTCCCAAGCTGTACGAACTAACCAGATAAGTGTTTTACACGGTTATTCTATAGACTTTCCTATGGAAGTATGGACTCTCTGACTCTTCCTACTGAGAAATATAAGCAGATATATACGGATTTGGTTCTCTTTGTGTTTTTTTTGTTTTTTTTTTTGTTTTTTGCATAAAACTAAAGGCATCATATTGAAAAATGTGTTTATGACTCCTTATTTACTTGAGGAAGCCGTTGCATACCATATGCAGACCATACCGTGCTGCAAAAGCACAAGTAGAGATGTTGGGTGGACACAAAATGCATCACCTCCCTCTACCAGCCTAAGCCGGGACATGGTCTAACTTAGTCTCAGCCAGAATCTGGGCTGACCTTACTTTGCCTCCAAAGAATTGGGTTCTGGACCATTTCAGCCTGCAGATCAGTTTATTTCCCTCAATCACCTAATCCGTTTGTGGTTTTGATTTGCCTTTTTAAAGCTTTATTTACCCTGCCTCCTAAGCGTTCCTACGAAAATATAAGCGTTAGGGTTAAAAAAAAAAATCTATCTAAATCTTTTATTCTAGTGGGTCACCTGTATTGATTCTTTCCCCGTATTTTAGACCTCTGCACTCAGCATTTCTTGTTCTGCCGCCCAATCAATATCAATTCCTCCTGGAAATTACATTAGTGTTTTTAAATACGAGTTCACTTGCGAAGTTTAACTTTTCCTGTACATCTGAGAAGCTTTGGGAAGTTTTTCTTCTTTTTTTTTGAGATGATGGATTAATTGCAGTTGTGTGTGTGTGTGTGTATATATATATATATGTGTGTGTGTGTGTGTATATATATAATGGTATTATATATATAATATATAACATATATATATAATGGTATTAGCATAAGCTATTTTAATTTACTTGACTTTTCTGAGAGTTTAGTAGAAAATATTAAAAATTGAAAGTAAAAAAGGTTCAGACTTCTGAAAATTGAATCATTTAAGCATCTAAAGAAATGAGAATAAAAAGAGATTTGTGATATATATAGAAAATGAAATTGTATTCCTTTTTCAGATTGTTTAACATGTTAGGTCATGTTTAACAATTGCATTCTCACCTTAACGTTAAGCAACAGTTTTGCAGGTTTATAAGTCCCTGATTTTTATGCACGCGCTCAGGGTGGTTGCACGTCACCTTAGCGGCAACGCGTATTGGGTTTTGAGCCGAGCGCCAGGAATTGGCGTGAATCAAGGGGTCTCCTAATGGTTCCCTTGTAACAGCCGTCCTTGGATCTATTAGCAAATCAAATCATTGACTCAAACGCTGAAAAAAAATCATTGAATCCCTCTGCGTCTCTTTGTGGGAAGCGTCCTGAACCGTAGGAGGATCGAATACCTCTTAGTTGTTCAAAGCAGTTCATAGACAGGCTGTCAGTCTCCGTTGTATAGATCCCTTCCAGAAGGAGATGACTTAATGCTATAAGATACGTTACTGCTGGTAGGATTAAATCCATTAAACAGAAGTCTTGAGGGGATTCGTTAACGGGTGTTTGCCCTGCCCTCTGCAAGGGCAGAAGCGCTCGGTGCTGTACGAACATCCAGGCGGAGGACGGAGATTTTAGTGGTGTTGCTGGGGTGCACAACGAACCCCCTGTATAGGGATTTATATAAATGTGCCCCTTCACATGCTATACGCTCACTCCTTTAGAGTTATAGCAGCTAACTCGAGAAAAACTTGTAATACTAATCCTACGTGCCTGCTGAGAAAGGCAATAGCATCAATATGTTGATGGGAGTTTCAAGCTGCGTTGGAGCAATACTCCTGGCCTCCGTGGTCCTTTTTTTTCTTTAAATGCATGCGTATTTTTGCTTCTATATTTCCTTTCGATCGATTTTTTTGGTCGGTGATTCAACAAGTATTCGGCACGTTTGCAGCCGTACGCCTCGACCAGGGAGAGCTGGTCAGTAGAGGGCGGCATTAGACCTTGTGTTTTGCGTTTTCTCCTCTTAAAAGAAATTAGAATTAAATAACGGGTGTGTGTGGGGGGGAAGAATGTGGAGAATGCTGTGCCTGCCAGAGCTGCAGGCCATGTAAGGGAATATAGTGGGGCCAAATACCCACCGAGCAGGGAGGGGGCACGCAACGCTTCAAGCGATGTCACGCTGACATCGGGAGCTGAAAAGGGTCGTTTTACTGATAGTCACGGCTTTTAAGCAAGGAAAAAAAAAGGAAAAAAAGAAAGAAAATAGAAAATAAAAGGGTGTTTTAAAAAAAAAAACAAAACAGATGTTTGTGTATCCGTGAAGGAGCAGTGGGATTTTTCAGAACTGGTTCCCGAATTGGTTGAAAGAGGAAAAATAGGAAATACGCTGGCTTTCCGCATGCCATAATGTAGGTTTTCATGCTGCAGACCAGGATCAATCCTTTCTCCTCCAGCACCATGAGAATCATTTGCCTCATGCCTGATGCTTTCAAGATGAGCTTGCATACCAAGCTTGGGGCGTATGGATTGCATATAGAAGGATATGACAAAATAGCACCGTTAAGGTTTTACCTGAAATCGGGTCTTGCATAGAAGTGGACTATAAAAGGCTGCAGACTTTAGCTAAACGGTGGTTCCTGGAGCTGGGAGAAGCAGCCCCAAAGCGCACGTTGCCTTTGTAGGTTGATCGCTTGCGAAGGACTTTTTCTTATCTAGCTTTGAAGAAGTTCCCGGGAGTGGAGCCCCGGTTTGCCTGGTGGTGGAATTCATGCTGTTCTCCACCTGCATCAAAGAGCAAGAGACGGCGGGGAAGCAGCGCATGGGTGAACCTTCCCAGCATGTTTTAATGCGTGGTTTAATCGTGCGCTGTGGAGAGGGCTCTGGGTCGGAGCAAAACCCAGTTGGAGATGGAGCCAGAAGAGGGACCGCAGTCTCCCACATTGCCCACGGCTGGTGCCGGGGAGGCGCAGGAGCTTGAGTTTCAGCATCGTGGTGCAGCAAGGATGAGGACGGAGCTCGCGGCGCCTGGGTTCAGCCGCTAAGCTGGAAGGGGGAATTTTGCAAAGGTGAGAATAAAAGCGTTGTCTGTCCCCCGATTCGCCCGACGCAGCAGGGCGGTCAGTCCAAAGACACCGGCACCGCTCCGGGAATGAGGAGAACGCTGGTCTCCAATGAGCAGAGCAATCTGTGACAGAGGAAAACCGGGAGCATGAACGTTTTTACACACTCAGAGAGCTCACTGGGATGAGGCTTTCCCAAGCACAAATAAGAAATCGCCATAGAAGTCAGTGGAGCGCTGCAAAACCTTTGCGAAAGCCGACATGAGCCCCAGTTTGCAGCTTCTGCCTGGACGGTTCATGGACGCTGGTGCCTTGACGCCGGGTCCTCCGCGGGACAGAGCCATTAATGGTCACGGAACTCAGCTCCGAGTGCAAAGGTTTTCCAAACTGTTTTTTGGAAAAGAGGCTTCAGCAATACTAGAATTGTGGACATCAAGATTTCTAGGTCCTTAAGTGAAAATCTGACATTGCAGTAAAATATTTCTAGTTGCGCAGGACGTGTAGCTGTTAGAAAAAGACTTCATAACCAAGTCCCTCATGAATCTGTTTCTAAAAAAAGGCAGGCAACTGGTGTTTATCTTTAAGAAACACCAGTCTGTTGCCTAGTCACATAAAATACAGGTTTAAAATATACGTTTAGCGTTCACCGTTATAAATATTTGAAACATTCAAATAATATTTTTTAATAAGCACAGGGATTAATCTGATTACATAAAGAGACAGCATACCTGTTTACAACGCATTCGTCATAAAACGATGTTCACGCACTGGTTATTTTTATATTGGTCGCATAATACGTGTTTATTACTAATCCGATTTCAAATATAAATGAGTTGTTTTGAAGGCTGGACAAATCAGCACAACAGACCAGGCTAATTATGGTAGTTGAGTGGTACATTATTGGCAAGAGGAGATAAGAAACACCGCAGGGTCCAAAAGGCGATGAGAAGGAGCACCCAGGATTGCAGATGCTTGGGGCCGACAAGAGGTCTGATGCCGTTAAACGCAGGAAGGAATGGCACCATGCAGCTCTGAAATCAGGCCGGAGGAGCGAGCCGCTATGGATTCGAATAATTTTTTGGGGAAAAATAAGTCTCTTGCTGTTTGCACCTTTCTGGGTACTTTACTTTCCACCTTTCGCAGCCGGAGAACTGATTTAAAAAAATCAGCATGTTGCAGATGGCAGCAGAGGTTTGCGAAAGAGAAGGATGTAACTATACGGTAAGAGAAGACAAACATCAGTTTTGATCAACGTGAGCTTTTACCAGCGCACTGCTGAAAACCTGTGCAAAAAACACTGCGCAAAAATGTGCCATTAGAAGCTATTACGGCCAGCTGGGGTCCAAAAGAGTCGATTAAAAGACAAACTCAGAAATGATCTCACCCGGAAAAGGCTAGCGGGTGCAGATGAAGTCAGAACCATATGCATCAAGATGGGATTTGACCCCAGATGTCCTGATACCCTGAGCGCCTGGATCATGTAACCCAATAACGTCAGATCTATATTCTGCCCAACGCCTCTCTTAAGCAACTTAATACAAAGATGATATATAGCGTGTGTTAGGCAGTCGTAAGGTTGCTGGCTGTGCGGATGTCGCACGAAAGCTGCTTGTCCCTTGTCTCTGAAAAGGAGGTTCGTGAGACCTTCAGTGTATGTTGACCATTCGGTCAGCAGATGACATGCAGGGCTCTATATGGCATTTGGATTTTGTCTCCGTTGCGTGACCAGGCTGGATTATTTGTGTCCTCTGGCAGTCGCCCTGTGCCACTCGCTGCATGGGTTGGATAATGGATGAGTCACAGCGCTCTCCCGTCTCTTTACTGCGACCCGGAGATATCATATAGCAGAAGGAGGACCATACGTGGAATAGTGAAGATAAAACAATCCCAGAGCACTGGCCGTCCTGAGCGGTTACGCTCCAATTCCTGGCAGGGAAAGGATTTCTCCTGGCGCGAGATGAGAAGCGTGAGGGAGCAGGCCTGGCCCTCCCAGCTGTCTGGGCGTGAAGATCAGCAGCCTCGGATCCAATGTGCAGGTCCCACGTTCCTTCAAAAGTTGCAGCTTTCCCCGATCTCGTAGCTTTATTTGTGCGAGCCAACATGTATCCTCAAGCCTCTCAACTTCTGTCTGTTTTTCCAACTGTGTCAGCTGAGTTCAGTTTTTCTGCAAACTTTACCTCCTTTATACCCTTTGAGCATCATGGTTTCCAGAGTAGATCTGCTTCCTTACATTTAGGATAACTGGTCCCTGGGTTCATTTGCCAGTAGCTTTTGGCCGAAAGCAAAAGAAAACTACATTTCCAGCGTTCTCCTTGTTTAAATGCTGCCTTTGCTCCGCATAGTCAGTGCCCTGGGACTGTTGAGAAAAGCAGGGGCATAGGCAGTGTCTAATTGTAGTAACTGGAAAACCGCACTAAGTACTTATTTTGGCAGTTTTCGGAACAAGTTGTTGCTTAGCAGGAACCCAAAGAGACTTCTTAAGGCAGTTGGATCATTTTGAAGCCGCTTCTGGCTTAATCCAGCTCACAGGAGGATGTGCCCAAGCTTTGCTCCGAGCTGACCTAGCTGGGCAGTTCAGCCCTCTTTGGCAGATGGGAAAAAATAAACCGGTCGCTTGAGGTGCGTATGGATGGGAAGGCTCAGGATCAGGGATCACGGACCTAGCTCCACTCTAGACCTACCTGGAGATCTGCTTCCTATCTGCAGCTCCTCTTCTGTCTAGGGGTGGCACGGAGAATGGGTTCACTCTCTCCTGAAGTAAGCCCAGCCCCGAAGGTTTGGTTTGGGTGGACGATAGGAGAACGTGCTACCAGCAAACCTGTGGTGTCCCCTCCTACCCCGCAGAGCACCAAACGGGCACCAAAAGCGAAGGGGTGGGGAGACCTTCTGCCACCATGCGTGATCATCAGATGGGACAAGCTGTTAAAATCCAACTGTTGTTGAGACAGTGGGAGAAAAGGCATGGCTTACAAAGAAACCTTTCAAGTGAAGTGTGTCAGATGCTTTTTGGACTGCAGAAGACCTGTGGTTTCTATAGACACATAGGCAGGTTAGCTATGAATAGGGTCTTATTAGCAAGGGAGCGAAGCCAGAGGGAACTCCTACGGCTTGCTCTAATGGAAGGAAAAAGTAATAGGCTCTTGACAGGCTTGTTGAATGCGCATTCAACTTCCCGTTTTACATAGATATTGAGAATAGTTTATTGTCGTGCCATTTATATGCAAAACTCATGTTCCTCTCGTAAAGATGTCTGGTGCTCTTCTACCCTTTTGGCTCTGCAGCCCTGGCAGCGGGAACCACAGGTAGAGGCTTTCCTCCGGTCTGAGAAATAAGGGGAGGGTTATCTTTCACATAAGGACCTTGTCAGTGCACTATGACCTTGGTGCCTTTAATTTTGATGGGCAAAGGGCCCTCGAAGGACTACGGGAAACTTGCATCTTAATGTGATTGTGGCACGTGCATGCGTGTATGCTGGGGGCGGAGGGACTGAAACCGCTGCGTTATATAGATAATCCGGTGCTATTACACTGTTGTAATGTCTTGTCATTTTGCCTTGCATGACACAAGCATTCATTTTTGTGTTATTATGTATGCTTCTAATGCGATATAAAAAGCTAAGCATATTACCAATTACAGTGCAGCCCGCTATTATTTTTTTCTCATCTCTGCAGTGAGCATTTTTTTGTCAGTTAATAGATCTTGGGGTATTTTTCCTCATACACTGTCTACTCGGAATGATCCTTTTACTGGGAGGATTTCCTAAGGCAGGCTGCAGCGGTTGCATGTTCTTCACCAGAGCTGCTTCTCAGTGTTTCTTAGTGATAATGGGGAAAAAGAAAAGAATCTACATACTAAAGAAAAACCTTGAGATAATCCAGCCGAGGTGTTGATTTGACTTCACTTAGGAATCAGTGGAGTTTAAGAGAGAGCACACGCTGCGTGAGTGTATCTCCATCCCTTCAGTGGGGAAGAATAAATGGGTCTCGGGTCTCATTTTTAATTGAGTCTACATTCATCAATGCTGGATGCTCCAGAAAGGCCCCAAATGAGGCAAGTCCAACGTCATGAACAAATAGGGCTTCTTTGTCGGAGAGAAACGGGGCTGAAGCACTCCCCAAATACTGCTGATTCCTGCTCCTTGGGCTTGGCGAGGCAGCTCTCCGCGACGCAGTAGTTCTAGCTGCAGCGGTATCCTTGGCGGCTGAATTATTTGAGGACAGAAGAGAGGTTTGTCTCGGCTGCGAGACCCCAAGGAAAAGTCAGATGTGTTGGTGTTTCAGTAGGTGGCACTCCGTCCTCTGCGTCAGCGTGAGGGACGAGGTAGCATCCCACAGATGAGACACGGCGACTCTCACGGACGCGCTGCAAATCCAGTCAGTTACGGCACGCTTTTTGCAAGAGGTCAGCTTCTGTGCGTGCCGCTTTTCTGCATGCCCTTCTGTATTTTTAGCCTTCTTCACATCGTAAAGGTGGTGCTGTGAATAAGTGCATAGGGAACGTATCCTGCTTTGCAAGTGGCTCCGGTCCCAGCAGTGGCTAAAGTCACATGGGCACTATACCTGCCAATTCTTCCCCAACCTGCCCAAAGCTAAGACCAGCAGGGAAATAGGCTGCAAACATCCAAACAGTTCAACTTTCGCTTTCTCCCGCAGGCTGATCTGCTCCCGGAGATATTTTGGGAAAGGACTAAGCAATGGATTGCAATGGATTAAGGCGGGGGGGGGGGGGAAGGAAAAAAGCACTTCCAGGAGGAGGGAGATGTTTATGTATGTACTCAGTCATGCATCTCTAGCTTCTCCTTCCTGGCTGACTCCAGCAAGGTGACATTTGCCTGTCAGCGATCCGGCTTGCCACCTGAGTTTTGATTGGCGAGCACCGCGCGATGTTTTCGGCATAGGGAGCTTTCAGATGGGTTTTTAGCTTTGAAGATGGCAGCTGAGTGGGTGCATTTGGTGACAGATGATCCTTGAAAGGTTTAGAAGCAGAGCTATTAAAACCCAGAAGCTGCGCGCAGAGGAAATATTGTGAGTGTATGGGAACCTGCGCGGGGAGAGGAGAAGAAACATTGATGTTTAGCGGGGAAGCCTGTGATTCCCATCAGCAAGCAAGCCCTGGTGGCGTTTTGGGGCAGAGGTAAATCCATCTGTAGGTGGTTTTTTGTTTTTTGGGTTTTTTTTCCCCATCAATTCGCTGCTTACTGACATCTGGGCCGGGTGAGGCACAGTATTGCAGTGGTCCGACCAGCAAAAGGCTTTGGGACCCAGAGAAAGTTTCGCTCGCTGACTCCCTTAACGAACTGCAAGCAGGCTTCGTTTTGCCTTCCCCAAAGCAAGTCCGCCGTTGCATTCCTGCCATTCTTCCACGCAAAGCTTTTTCTTCTCGTTCGCGCGCTCGAGAAGACAAAGCAGCTGCTCCGAAAACCGATTATTTTATTTTTTAGTTGTTTTTTTTTTCACTGGGAAATTTAAGCTGAAAAAATGGGGTCATAGGATTTATTTTGATGGGTTTGGGGCAGTGGGAGCTTCGTTCTGCTGAGGTTGCAAGGCAGCCGGTACCCCGAAAGCCTGAAGTACGAGCTGCACAGGCAGCTGCGGTCCCCAAACACCCCTTGGCTGATGGTTTCTTCAGAAGAGCAGTAAACAACCCAAAATAGGCAACTGTCTGCAGCCTTCACAAGGCAGGACTCAGCTGACAGGTTGTAAAGACCTTTGGGCTTCCTCGGCCTCATCCTGAAGGTTTACGGCTGTTCACCATAGCCACAAATCTAAAACCATGCCGTAAAAAATCTCTCTTTGGATCTTGTAGGTCTTACGAGACCAGGAGAATCTGCTTTCCACCTGTAAATAAATATTTTCTTTAGCTCTAGTTAGTTGAATTCCACTTTTATTTCCCATAAAGCCAGCAGCAGCAATCTCAGGGATACACTAAACAGCAGATATGTGACTTTCTATAACCAGTGGGGAGAAATCCTTGTATGAGAGCATCCTAAGTATATGATGCCTCATAAAACACGTCAGCCCTGACAGCCTACCCCTCTGCGGAGCAGCATTTCTAATGTTTTTCTCCGGATCCTTTCTAATAGAAACTAAGTAATGTGGCTTTACCGCTCGTTATTAAGAAATTAGGCACAACAGTTTCCCCCCCAGGGTTGTCGCTCTTTTGAAGCCTGGGGGACTTCACTTAACCACCTTGTGGTCTTACTTGCGCAGAAGTTAATATCACTTCCGCAGGGAAGAAACCAATAAAACTTTAAGCGTGTTCGCTGGATGCTATTAAAATAGTTTTTTACCATTGATTTCTAGCCTGTAGGCAGCAGGAGTGCATCTATTTAATGCCACATTGCTTTAAAATGGAAATGTTCAGAAGATATTTGGTCCTTTTGCCCCTAGTGAGTTATGTAAGATGTAAATGGAGGAAGTACATGGCAAAAAAATGCCGTCTGAACTTAAAACGTGTTGTCAGCCCATGAAAAAGACCTGTGAACTTTGCTTTTGTGCCTAGCAAATGCATCAAGAAGACTTAAAACTGAAGCAATTTACATAAGCCAATTCTGTTTTTCACGCGCATCTTGAAAAATGCAGGAGGTACCAAATACGTGGAAGAACCTGCAAAGTCTCATGCAAGATTTATGAGAAGAATCCAGGCCCTTTCAAACAACAGCTTTGAATAAGGGGAGTAGTTGTAATTCCTCATCTGTTCTTTTTTTCTTTTTCTTTTTTTTAATTTTATAAAGACCATCTGCAGGTTGAAAGCTGGAACTTTGGACTCAGCCAAGTGCCAGTATGTAGCAATAGAAAGAAAGAAAAAAAAAAAGCAACTACAAAACCCATAAACGCTGTCTCTGTCTGGATCGCTCTCATTTCCAACTAATGCCCAAACTGGAGGTCTGGACAGCCCTGCTAACGGCAGGTACAAAGGTGCTGCTGCCACCCACCTCCAAAAAATGGATCCATCATGACATTCCTCCCCAAATCCAGCTCCCAGGAAGGGAGCTGAAACAGCAGCTCCGGCTGCCCTGAAAGCATCCAAGCACGCTGCTCCGGCGACTGAGCGCTGCGAAAGCTCTTGGTGGGGATTTTCACCCTGTGTCCGTGCCATATTATCAGGAAACCAAGCCCAACTATTCCTTTTGCCCACAGATCCCTCTTTGCGTCCTAGGGGGCCAAGCGCGGGAGCCCTATTTGTCACCGTGTGCATCACCGTCCCTTTTCTGTGCTGGGAGAAGGCAGGCAAGACGCAAGGAAACGGAGCCATTTGGCACTGAGGGCTCCGCTGATCTGGCTCGTTTGTTCCGTTTTGGGGTATTTTTGTGCCGCAACCCCGGAAACAGTATCGCATAGGTAGAACCAAAGTGTCGTGGTTTCTCGGCACATAGAAAATCCCAGTGCATGATGCGGTGTGCTCGTGGACTAAGAAAACCTTGATGTGTTTGGTACAGTAGAATTTAGCTTATACTTTTGTGTAGGTATATATATATATGTCTGTATATATATATGTATTGGGGCTACACAGAAAGTGCACCCATATTTTAACCTGCTTTTTCAGTGCTATGAGACCCATATGCACTGCCTCCAGATTTTTTCCAGCGAAGACACACTTGACCAATATTTACCTGAAAATCTAGGGGTTTGGAGGCCAAAGCTCAGGCTGAGCAGGAGCCATGCCTTTGCCGGGCGCTGGCTTGCGCATTCCCTCGTGGAAGACAAAAAAAAAAGGGCTGCAAAAAAAGTAAGCTCGCGATAAGCAGGGCGAGTTCTGTAGGAGCAAGTAGCACCCTTGATTCAAGCAGGTGGTGGGGAGGGAGAAGACGAGGGGACATCCCCGAAAGCGGGGTGCGCGGTGCTCAGCACCGGTTGCTGCGGCCTCCTCGCAGCGTGGGGGCCGCTTCGCCGCCCCCCCCCCCCGCAAAAGCGTGGAAGCAGAGGGGGTTGCAGACGCTGCCCTTGGCACAACCCCCCCCCCCCCCGGCTCCTTCCCCCCGAGCCCCCCGGCCCGCGGGGGACGCGCAGCCGCGGGCGGGCGCGGCTTGCCCGGGGCGGGCGGTCCCGGCGGGCCGCGGGTTCGCGCCCCGCTCGGCGCCCTCGGGGGGCCGCGGCGTGCGGGGCGCTGGGAGCCGGCGGCCCCCGGGGGGAAGGAGCGAGGCGCGGCGCGGCGAAAGTGCATCCTTGCGGACGCCCCTTCCTCCCTGCCTTGCCTGCCTCCTCCCCTCCCTCCCCCTCCGGGTGCGTGTGTGTGTGTGGTGTGTGTGTGTGGTGTGTGCATGTGTTGAGTGTGTGTGTGCGTGTGCATGTGTATATGTGTGTGTGTGTGTGTCTCGCTCTCTCTCCAGTCTAGCCTGACGCAGGCAGATCGAAATCACCCCTAACAACCCGGGCTCCGGAGCGCGGTGCCGCGGGGGAGGCGGCGGGGGTCCGGCTGCGGCGGTGCCGCCAGCGCCGCTGCCCCGGCGCGGAGCGGGCCCGGGGCCGCAGGCAGCGCCCCGGCGGCGGCGGCGGCGGCGCGGGGAAGTTGGCCCAAGTGCGGGGAGGCAGCGGGGGGGAAAGTTGCCGGGAGAGGCGAGGGGCGAGCCAGGCAGCGGCCGCGGCCAGGACCATGGGCACTTTGCGGGATTTACAGTACGCGCTGCAGGAGAAGATCGAGGAGCTGCGGCAGCGGGATGCGCTCATCGACGAGCTGGAGCTGGAGTTGGACCAGAAGGACGAACTGATCCAGAAGCTGCAAAACGAGCTGGACAAGTACCGCTCCGTGATCCGGCCCGCCACGCAGCAGGCGCAGCAGCAAAGCGCCGGCACCTTGCAGGGGGAGCAGAGGACCAAGAGGCAGGCGATTTCAGCCGAGCCCACCGCCTTTGACATCCAGGATCTCAGCCACGTCACCCTTCCCTTCTACCCCAAGAGCCCACAGTAAGCAGGGGTTAAGCCTCGGGGATCCATAGCGGCTGTCTTTGGGGAGCGGAGCGCTTCGCTGCCGCGTCTCCCCATCCGCTCGTCCAGGGGAGCCGCCGGCACCTTGCCGCTTGCCGCGGCCGCGCTGGCGCCCGGCGCTGCGCTGCGGTGCCCCCCGCTCGCCCGCCGTGCGTGCGGGGTGGCGGCGGGCAGGCTGTCCCCCCCCCCCCGGCCCCGCTGCCCCCCACCTGCGCGCTGCCCTTCCCCGCCGCATTGCTGCCGCCGTCCCCCGAGAGGGCGGCGCGGTGGCGCGGGGGGCGCTCGGCAGCCGCCCCGCCGCCCTCGCGGGGAGCCGCTGGCTGCCTCCCTGCGCCCGCTGCAGCCCCGGCGGAGGGGCCGCTCCCGTGACCCCCCCCCAGCCCCCCGCGGCTCCAGCAAGTTGCTGCTGCCTTCCCGGGGTGGGAAAGTTGCGAGTGTGCAGGTTGCGTTGCGGGGGGCGGCGGGAGGGGGCGGCCGCGCTCCCCCCCCGGCCCCGTGGGGCTCTGCCGGCGGGCGCCGGCGAAGCGCACGGCCTCGGCGGCAAGTTTGGGCAGAGGCCGGCGGGCGCCTTGGGGGGTTTCTGGTCGCGGGGGTTGGGGGGCTGCAGCCGTGCGGGAAGCGAAGGGAAGGGAGGAAGGCAGGGGCGCAAGGGATGCCGTCGGGGGCGATGCGAAGCCGAGGGGGCCAGGAAGCGGCAGGGAAACTTGTAGGCTGGCGTGGGGACAGCGAGAGAAGGAGGGGAGCGGGCTTCAGCGCCGGCTCTCCGTCAGCCTCCCCTCGCCGTGCCCGGCCTCCTCGCCGCACGAGGAGAGGTGTTTGCTCGGTGGGCAGCGGTCGTGGGGGTTGGTTGTTTTTTTTTTTGGGGGGGGGGGGCGCGAAGCCTGTAGCAGCGGCTTGCAGCACTGTCCTGGTGTGCTTGAGGCTTGGCAGAAAGGCGGCTCGAAGGGAAAGTTGTCGGCAGTGTCGCCTCCCAGCTCGAAACACGTCTGGGACGTGGTCTGTCCTTGTTTCACACTTGCCGCAGATTAGGCAAATCACAGCGATTTAATGGGGGAACGCGGGGACCTCGCCGGAGCCGCGTTGCCTCCCCCACCCAGCGCTTAATATCTTTTTGTTTGTTTGTTTTTTAACGACTAGCCAGTAAATTGTAAAGCATTTGGTTCAACCTTTTAACAACAAAAAAAGACTCTCCAGCGTTGAAATCCCTGCCTTTATGTCAAAACCCACTTTTTTTTTATCACGAGTGCGGGTCTCCCAAGCGGGTTTGGGGCCCCGCCGGGGTTACAGCTCCCCGCGGCCGTTGGCGGCCGTTGAACCTGCGAAGGGCTGTGGGGAGCAGCGGGCCGCCCGCTGCCGCCCGTCGCGACACGTGGCCGTGACGGGAAAGGGCATGGCAGGCGTGAAGGGGCTACATGGTGTTTTTTTCTCCTCAGAGATGACATCGTGGCGCAAACACCCGCCTCGCTTCGGGTTGGCGCGGGGGGGGGGGGGGGGAGGCGAGGCGAGGCCCCGGGGCGGCCCCGCTGCGGCCTGGCGGCCCCGGCCTCGCCCGGCCACTCCGCCATAGCGGGTCTCCGCCGTCTCCTGGCAACGGCCGCCCGCCCGCGGGGGGGGGGAGGGGAGGGGAGGGGGTGGCGGCGGCGGCGGCCGCCTGCCCTGCCCTTCCCTTCCCCTCCCGCCTCCCCCACCCAACCCGAGCGTCTCCGCAGATATTTTGCCCTTTTAAGGCGAATCGCCGCCGCTCCGAGTTCAAACGGCGGCGGGGAGAAAGTAGCGGGACCCAAAAAGTAGGAAACGCGCGGCCGCCCCCTGCCCCCTTCCCCCTCCCCGCGCGCCGCCGCCATTTCCCCGCGCGGCGGCGGCGCTTGGGCCGGGCCCAGGTGTGTGGCGGCGGCGGCGGGGCGGCCGTGGCGCCCCCCCAAACCCGCGGGGAGCCCCCCCTGCTCGGCTGGGGGAGACCCCCGGGCCCGCCGAGCCCCTGGGGCCTCTGCCTAGGCCGGGCCCGCGGATGCTGCTGGGCCCCTGATGGAAACGCGCCTCGTCTAGTCAGTGCTGAGGTACCGTTTTCCTCACCCTTTCGTAGGGCCGTACCCGCAGCGGGCGCCTAGCGCTGTTGGTGGAATAAGGCTGCCCACAGGAACAGGCACATTAATTTCCCTCGGTTAAAAACGCAGAAAATATTTTCATGAGTGACATAGGCCCCCGAGCGCCCCGTGCATAAACCGGCACCAACTCCACCGGGCGATTGCAGCCAGCGAGGCGTTGGGACGTTGCTTCCCCAACCGTTTGGCGCGAAGGAACCGGGAACAGCGGTGGATGGTGCCTGGTGATTTCGGAGGGAATACTAGCAAGTGTGGCAGTTCTTGCGTTTCAACTGGTGGATCGATCCGTCGATTCTCCTAGGGCTTGTGGAAATGCTTCAGCTCGAAGCAGAACAAATCTTGAAGCTCTGCTGTGTACAGTCAAATACGTAGGAAGCCTGTCAAAACTTTGAATTAACTTTTTTCCTAGCTGCAATTCTAATTCCTCCTTCCTCATGTTCCTTCTTCCAGTTTTATTTGGGGATAATGCACACCACTTGCCTGAAGCAGTGTTTAATATTGACTTTCCATGGTCAATACTATACATAACACTTTAAGTTAACTTACTGCTTCATACGATAATTGTTGAGGTGAGAACGATCACTTGTTTGCTGCATCAGTAATAAACTTGGCTCAAGCCAAATAGTTCAGTTTTCTAGAGTATTCGCTACCTTATAGATTAGTCATGTTATGGTGATGAGAAGCTCTCGGAGCTTCTCACCAAAGGGTGGATTCCCACCGAGATAATGCAAAGTCTTCTGGATGTAAATTGTTATCTCAGGTGCTTACTGAAATCTGTAAGTTACGGCGCTGATAAGTACTTATAATTTGAGCATCCAAATGGAGAGAACTGCTACTTAAAAGAAGGAGAAAAAAAATGTCAGCGATGTATTTTCTTATCTGGATTTCTTATAAAAAAAACGTAACCTGGATTAGCCAGACTTAGTGGTGCGGTACCTGGGAGCTTCTGGGTGTGGAAACACGGTTGGCTTAATTTGTTGGGATCATGAATGCCTAAATCATGCATTTTCTTCTACTTCTCTGCGTGAGACCCAAATATGGCTTGCATAGTGCTCCTGTGTGCTTGAAAGGAACCTCTTGTCTTGATTACATTAAAAATGTGACACAGAATCTTTAGGCTATTTTGATGTTGTATATAACCATTTATGGCAGCAATGGAGGGAAAGGCAGAGAGGATCTGGAAGCGTGGGTATATACTTAAAATAAGTTTCAGAGCGCACAGGACTTTATTTGCTGTTGCAGGGCTGGGCCCCTATAAATTTCACTATAAATTTATCTTGCTGATGTGAAGTTGCACTTTGGGTTCCCATGAGTTCATACCTAAAATATACGGAGGGACATGACTTGCCATTTTCTTCCGAGTTAAGAGACCAGTGAGAGAAGCCAGATATTTGCATCTTTATCAGGCTTTGTATTTGAGTGACTAGAAGGAAGTTGCCTGAAGTGAGAGTTGTTATTCCCCCCGCCAATGGAAATAACTTGCAAGAAGTGAGTGGAGAAAATGGCTAAAGACCTGAGAAAAGCTGGAGCGTTTTCCATGGTGGAAAAATGCCATGACTAATCCTTATCTCATCTTCATCTTCTGAAATTTGCTGCTCTGTTTGTTTTTCCGCACCTTTGACCTGTCACAGGGTATATTTTGGCTGCTAAGGGCCTGTTAGCATTAAGAAGACTGTGAGACCAAGTTTGCGCCAACAGTTAGCCCGGTTAAGATTTTGCAAAGCTGAGAACCCAAGAACAGCTTTTATAACCAGGAAACTGTAACTCTTTCTTTGCTTTTGTTGCTTTGCGTTTAGGATGGGAAAATACCCATGCCTTTAAAAAGAATGTTCCCTTTTGTGATTGACAACAGCTGTATCCCTTTTGTAGACTGTGTAATCAGCATATTTTGTGTTCCAGAAGGAAAAAATGTGCAGACATAACGTAAAACAGAGTAGACAGCTAATGAGTGTGAGGGATCTATAGGGCCCCGTCTTCTCTTGTCCGAGGCGGTGTATATTCTATCCTTGCCTCGAGTGAGATAAGGAATAATGCTTTGTCATTTATAGAAAATGTTGAGTAAGATGAAAAACGGCGTGTTTACATGAGTTAACAAACTTAAAAATGCTTCGAATGTGGATTTGGGAAATCTGCCAAAATCCCACAGATTCACTTTTTGGGAGGGGGAGGGGAAAGCATTCTGTGAGTCATATTTAAGAGTTTTTTTTTTTTTTTTTTTTTAACATATTTGGTTGCATAGCCGTGGGGGCAGTACAACATACATACAAGAGGTTTAACTAAATCCCTTCAACAGCTAAATTGCTTCTTTGAAGGCAGATGAGCACATCTTTTATGGACTAGAGGCATGTTTTTAAGTGATCACAATAGTAATGAAATGAAGTAGAAATATTTGAAAAAGCACTTCATATTTAGAGTATTTGCATAAATATCAGCAGATCATTTTATAAATGGTATCTATGCTGCAGTACCTAGGAGCCTCCCATTAATTAAAACTCACAACGTGTAGTGCTAAAAAAACCCCCTTTTCTTAAAACCCACACATTCCTATTTCAAAAATAATCTGGAGGATGGTTGCCAGCATAACTTAACCACTAGAAACTGAGATTGAGGGACCTATAACTGGGAACTGAGGCAGCCCTCCTGGAGTGATTGCTTCCTAAAATCTAGGGCAGAAGCTATGAGATTGGACAAGCAATGCTGGCCTCCTTAGTCGTATTACATTCTGGTTTTGGTGTCGTCGCAGAAAATAGCGTATCCAAAGCGGCATCGCATCATCACTCAGCAGTGCTGGATGCAAATGGGCAGGGAGGAGGGAGAAACCTTAAATTCTTTTTTTAGTGTGTGTGTATGTGTGTGTATATATAACTTAGTGTGATGTGTTATATATATAAATAACTTAGTGTGATGTGTCCAGCAAGCAATTAAAAGCATTTATCATTTGTTTGAGAGTAATTAACTGCTGTGGTTACTCCAGTGTTATGCAATATAATGTTAAGTTGATTTGACTGTCGTTCAGCACTGTTCTGCAGAATGATTTATGTGCCTGGAAAGCTCTGCTAATTCTTGATTGAACTCTGACAGCCGTTAATGTCAGCGGACTTCTACGGGCATGCAGGACTGCTGCTCCCAGGCTTTGCGTTGAGGGGTGGCGGGGCAGCGTCCCTCTGCCGGTAGGAAGGTCTGCGCCTGCCACGAGCTCTATAAGAAGCGAGAAAGGATGATGCGCTCGCTAATGTGAGCTGTGGCCCGGAGCAGCGCCTGGAGCAATGATATCCCTTAGGCCTCGTGGATCAGCTTGCGCTGATTAGCTTCCCGTTTGTCTTGTGGCTGTCGAGGGGAGGTTAGAGATACCAGAGCAACTTTCTCCCGCTGGTCGAGCGGCGTTTTGCCACTCACACCATATTGCTCTTTCTGTCTTTGGCTCCAGCTGGCTAATTTGAGATGCTGTGAAGGATAGCAGCTCCTGTACCGAGCCTTGCTGAGTCTGGATGTGTGGGGCCTGTCGCCTCCCCAGCGGCCCTGTCCTGAATTTCTTGAAGCTACGCCATTGGCCGAGGCGGCGTGACAGAGTTGCCTTGTGAACGGTCTCCTCTCTGACTCGCGAAACCATCTTGCACGCAGCAGATCGGAGAACGGGCCCCGTGGCATCCCCAGCCCCCGTTTTTATTGTGAAGGGTTACGTGCTTCCGGACAGAAGTTTTGCATAAAGTGTGTCGGGGATAGTGGAGGACGCAAGTCAGTCAAACGTTATTTTACTCTGTTTTGACAGGTCTGATTCGGCAGTGGTGGAGTACGGTGATGGTGCTAGATGGGGCTTTCCTCTGCGCGAGGCTATATGTGACTCATACCTTGGCGCCTGTGTCATTTAATGCATTGTAAAGTGGCATGTGTGAGATTGCTGATAGGTTTGCTCTTTGTGCAATTCAGCCTTCTCATCCTTTGATCAGGGACCGTGGTGAGGAATAGCTATATTTAGTTATTATGCAGAGGACAAAGATTTTTCTGTATTGGCAAGTACCGTTCTGGGTTGTCTCTGAAGTGTGTTTGTTTACGTACGGCATAAGAGTTGATCGATTAAGCTGTAATGACTAGAAGATGTTTCCTTCAGAGGAAGGGTCAAAAATAATTAGTTGGACAAGGCTATTAAAGCCGTGTCTTTGTTTTGTAACTTTGTCTGATTCTTGCCTAGACTAGTGATGGAAATATTAAACCGCAATTTCAGTTACTTTTAGCTGACTTAGAAGTATGCGTTTTTGTGGCTCCTATGAATTTCTGCTGCTTCTAGATACCAGTTTTAGCAGTGTAATATAATATAGCAAGTTGTTAAACAAAATTGCACTGAAGCTTTTATGCTGCTTATATGCAAAACAGAAGTTAAAGTATTCCACAAGCCTAACAAACAGCAGGGTAAAACAAGCTAACGATGCTTAACAACAGTTAATTTACAAACTGTTTTTTTAAATTATGATGCATAGCCACAGATTTGCTTTCTAGAGAATTAGCTTTTCTCCTCTTGTCTGTATTACGTGGCGAATGCTGTTGGTAGGGAGGTTTTAAGTACATCAGCAGGAAACAAGGTCCAAGACGTTTGGCAAGAACCCCACCGGAGTTCAGCAATTTTCCCGAAAGTGAATACGCTCCGGGCACGAATTCCTTCTCTCCGGACTTGCTGTGAAAGCTTTCGCATCTTGCGTTCCTAAATGTAACATGCGTCTTACATGGCAGAAATTAATAATAATAATAATAAAAAGCGTGCTAATGTTGGAAATGATGTAGAAGCACAAACCTATAGACTCCTCAGCTGCTAGCAGCAGCCTGTATTGGAGGCCCCTGGAGAAGGACTACTTGCCCTTAACTAAATACCGTCTCTCAGAGCACCAGATGCAGTGTATGAGTCAAAGGAAGAAATTGCTTAGGTGCGTGCTTTTACAAAGTTAGAAACACGGGGACTTGATAGGTAACGGTTTCTTTGCTTATCCGCTTTGGAACAGATATTGTGGGTTTCTAAGGTTTCGGAAATCAGGTAATATAAACCTTGCCTTAAGATAAGGGGTCCTTGCTGACTGGAAACTACATTTTAAACTGGAAGGGTTGGTGTTTTAAACGCCACATCATTCCTGATTTACTGTCATAAACGATGCTCTTTGCTCCCTGTTTTGCTGATGTTTCTTGCCTTTGGCTTTTCCTGATGCTAAAATACTCGCATTTGTAACTGTCTAAAGGATGAATGTTTGTATAGATGTTTTTCAACTGCTGTTTGCTTTTTCTTGGGGGTATGTGCAGGCAGAGAAGTCCATGCCATTCAGGTTGCGTAGCTTGTTTTTTTTGCTTTGAAGGGCTGGTAGAACAGGAAAAGAAAAATATTTACTACAGTGGAGCCTGCAGCTCCTTCCTATCAAATAATTCCTTTCTCCTTCTGTGAACATCTATAGAAAGTGGCACTATCTATAGAAAGGGGTTGGCTGCAAGTGTGAAAGTTGTTTGGGCATGTCCCGTATCTCCTGATGTACTAAATGTCTGAAATTGTGTTCAGGTCTTTTAGAAACACTGGTAAGCATCTACCTTGGAAGGTTTGGGTCGCGGAGATAGCTACAGTGTACTCGCGAAACGGCAAGCACAGGACTTACATTTTACAATGTTCATGCAGTCACTGGTTTCCTAGGAAACTAGTGCCTGAGCACATATAGCCAAACTTGAACGCTGGTGCATGGTTTCAAAGTATATCAGCAGAAAATGGGCTCCCAGACTTGAAAAATTGCAAAGTGGAGTTAGGATTCTTTGGACTGTACTTAGTGCTTGTTTGTTAGGAACAATCTTGAAGCAGAATATTGCTGAAAAAAGCCCCTAGTCCTACTGCAACTCTTTTTTTTTATTATTATTTTTTATTTTTTTGGTCTGGAGCCGTTTCCTTTTTCAAACTCCTTTTTTTGATTAGATTTGTGAGCATATTTGTTGGAGGTGTTTCCTGTTAAAACACACAAACTGTGTCAGGAAAGCCTTGGACCAGCTCTGCAATGTAGGCTGGAAGTAGATTGGAAAAACACCCTGCTGGGCCAGCTTATCTTGTTCAGTTATTTAATATTCTGGTGGTGGGTAATCTGAACAAATAGAAGAAATCACACTGTAGCTGTCTGAGGTGACTGAAAATGAAACTATAGTCTTGTAAATACTCACATATTTTTAGTTAAATGATATTTTAGGTTCAAGGCAAATAAGTAATGACAACTGTGTGTATGCATGTCTATATTTATCCATGCATACATGAGTATTACATTAACATAAATATACTATGAGACTGACTTTTATTAAAATGCAAAATGAGTCACTCTTAATATTGGTAGCATATATAGAATATTTTCCCAAACCGCCTGGACTCTGGGAATGTAAAAATGCTGTTGGCTTCTGCTGTTTGGCAGTCGGTGTAATTCAGACTCGGTAGCAAAAGAATAAATAACTGGTGACATGCAACAAAGGCTTTAGACGTTCATCGCATCCCTGCCCCTAACCCCCTGGTGTAACGTGGTCCCTAAGATCTGTTGGAGCTTATTACTTTTTAAACCGCCTATCTGATGGGAACTTTCTGCAAAAATCCACTGGGTGCGGGGAATTCATTAGTGCTTTTGTAGTCCTTGGGCTAAACAAAGAAAATAACTTCCTTGAGATGGGTAACATTTCTGAACAGATGAAATCAGTTGCTCTATGACTCAGACAACAGCCCATCAAGGCAATAGTCAGGTACTTAAGCTGTAGTTAAACCAAATGTAATGCAAATAATGCCATTAAATAAGCTTTTGTTGGTTTGAAACCTCATGGTCAGCCTCGTGTTGACCCATGGGAAGGTGATGGAGCATGAAATCCTGGATACTATTTCTGGACACGTGAAGGGCAGGAAGGTGACCAGGGTAGTCAGCATGGATTTGCAAAGGGGACATTGTGCTTAACCAGCCTGACAGCCCTCTGTGATGAGATGACTGGCTTGGTGGATGAGGGGAGAGCGGTGGATGTTATTTATCTTGACTTTAGTGAAGCTTTTGACACTGTCTCCAATAACATCCTCATAGACAGCTGGTGGAGAGCAGGATAGAGAAGTGGTCAGTGAGATGGACTGAAAACTGGCTGAACTGTTGGGCTCAGAGCATTGTGATGAGCAGCATGAAGTCCAGCTGGAGGTCATTCACTAGTGGTGTCCCCTAGGGGTTGATACGGGGGCCAATACTGTTTAATGTCCCCATTCATGACCTGGATGATGGGACTAAATGCACAAAACTGGGACGAGCGGCTGACACACCAGATGGTTGTGCTGCCATTCAGAGGCACCTTGACAGGCTGGAGAAATGGGCAGACAGGAACCTCATGAAGTTTGACAAGGCAAAGCCCAAAGTCCTGTCTCTGGGGAGGCATAACCCCATGTACCAGAACAGGCTGGGGCTGACCAGCTGGAAAGCAGCTTTGCAGAGAAGGACCTGAGGGTCCTTGTGGACAGCAAGTTGAACATGGGCCAGTAACACACCCTCATGGCAAATGCCAACAGTATCCTGGACTGCATGAGGAAGAGTGGTCAAAGGAGGTGATCCTTCCCCCCTAGTCAGCCCTGGTGAGGCCACACCTGGAGTGCTGTGTCCAGTTCTGGGTTCTTCAGGGCAAGAAAGACATGGACCTGCTGGAACGAGTTCTGCAAAGAGCTGCAGAGGTGAAGGGACTGCAGCATCCTCATGTGAGGAGAGCCTGAGAGAGCTGGGACTCTTTAGCCTGGAGAAGAGAAGGCTCAGGGGGATCTTGTCCATGTGTATAAATATCTGAAGGGAGGGTGTCAAGAGGATGGAGCCAGCCTCTTCTCAGTGGTGCCCAGCGACAGGATGAGAGGCAATGAGCACAGACTGAAACACAGGAAGTTTTGTTTGAACACAAGAAAATGCTTCTTCACTGTGAGGGTGGTCAAACACTGGAACAGGTTGCCCAGAGAGGCTGTGGAGTCTCCATCCCTGGACATATTCAAAACTCGACTGGGTATGGTCCTGGACAACCTGCTGTAGCTGACCCTGCCTGAGGAGGAAGGTCAGACCAGATGATCTCCAGAGGTCCCTGCCAACCTCAGCCATTCTGTGATTCTGAAACAATGATCATCTTAATAGCTGTAGAGACGCTTTGAAAATCAGGGCTCTTAAATCGGAGAAATTCCATTAATTAAAGGAAATGGAGGAGCACAGTGGAAGCAGTGTTCATCTGTTTGCCTTTAGTTTTCAGGGTTGTTTAAAGCAGTGTAATTCTAGACGGGCTTACACAGGAATTTCATAACAGTAGTGGAAACTCCGTCAAATTTGGGAGAAATGCATTTTTTTTTGACCTGCTTTTTGTAGTTTTTTTGAGACAAATATTTAGATAAATGATTTCGAGACATGATAAATGACACATGATTTTTTTGTTGTTGTTGTTTTTTAGCGGTGTAGCTCAATGTAGCTGTTATGGAGATCACACCTGCAGTAACAGCGGCTTGCTTTTTTCGTCTTGGCTAGGCAGAGCTGGGTACCTGCACGGGAGCCTGCAGAGAGGTGTGGAGCAGATGGGCTGTTCTTCCCAGCGGCAAGGAGTTTTGGTGAGAGGCTGGCAGGGACAGACAAGGCAGTAGGGTTTCCTTTGCTCTCTCCTCCTGCAGTGACAAGTGAGGGGGAAAAAAGGAATTGAGTGTTTGAGTGTCGTGAAGGTAGGGGCTGAGGAGGGAAAAGGAAACGGTGGTACTTTTCCAGCTTGCTGGATGCGCTGTCTGCTCCCTTCGTCTCTGCTTCCAGGTTCCCCCGTGTGTGCTGGGGTCCTCCTTGTCCCCTTCGCAGCGTGTGTCCTGGCTCGGTATTCCCAAAGCCCCCTGCCTTCCCGCTGCTGCTGCTCTTTTCTGCCCACCATGGCAGGGCAGGCTGCCCGTCCCAGGCAGAGGGCTCTGTGCGCCCTGTCGTCTCCTTCTCCGTTCTCTTCTTAGCCTTCCTTACTTAATCCCCTGGATCGCTCCTTCATTTCTATTCCTGCTCCTCCCTCCTCTCCAAGATTTTTTGCCCTTCCTACGGGCGTTTTGCCCTTTTCTTCCCTTTCCTACTCCAAAACTCTTCCTTCCCTGGACCTCTCCCATAGGGTCCAGACTCTACATCTCCCTAAAAAAAGCTGCCTTGTTCCCACTATACACTGGGAGACAGAGTTCCCAGTAGCTTTGGTATACAATAGTCATGGAGGCTCGGTGTTTTTTTTTTTCCCTCCTGACAATCCAGCTTTTCTAGCACGCCAGTTTGTACGAGATCAGCCTGCTCGCGCCTGATCAGATGTGACTTTTCCACGGGCCTCCTGTTACGGGTCAGCAGCAATTCCATCAAGTCGGCTGCCGAGGCCTTGCTTTGCTCAGCCCAAAGACAGATAACGCGCGTCCCCCCGCCCTAAAGAACTAACGCCGAAAAGGCCGCAAAGCGAAAGAGCGGCTGGCTCCGTGTCAGCGCCGTAAGTGATAATGGCATTGAGTTATATTGACAAAAACATCATGATATACGCAATGCGGTGGCAGTGTCATTCTGCAATTATTCGGGATGTCCCTGTGCTCTGTTTGATGAAGTGCTTCTCCGGCTCTGGGAGGCTGCGCATCGCCTTTTATTATTGCTTATCCTTATTGCGGTCATGCCTATGGACCAAGCAAGAATAAAGCCTCACTGTGGCAGGAAGCATACAGCCGTAAAACAGCGGGCTAGAGCTCCGTTAGAAATGGGGGGTGTGTGTGTATATATGTACCTTCATGCTGTGCATGGTGTATATGTGAGTGCTCAAATGGAACTATTTGTCTAAACTCGCTAGGTATTTAAAAACTGTTTGAATCAGAGTGTATTTCTTTTTTTCCTTATGCATCTTTGCATTTTTTTTTTAAATCCTATTAATAACAGGGCAGTTGCGTGGAGGGGAGAACTGGCCTCCTGTTCATCAGACACTTGATTGCTTCTTATTTTCCCAGTTGCAGTCTAGGTCTATGAGGCACATGAGAGAAATGGAGCGTGGAGAGGCACTGGCTTTTCTACATTAGCAGTATGCCCAAACACAGATGTACTCAGATACCGTGATAATGAGTATGGTAGGAGAGCTTAAATAAGGCGGATTCTTTGTTTTACCTCGATGTTAACTTGGTTCAGAGCATTGCTTGCAATTCGTGAGTGGAAGGCGCAGACTTTGACTTGCCGCTCGAAGTTAGCCTTGTCGCGGTGGGAATGTAACTGAACTTCTGCAGCGTCGCTGCTTTGGAGAAGGGACACAGGTGGTGCGGCTCGCGTTTTATTGCTTCTTAACCGAGTCTGACAGGGTACCTCATAGTTGCAGCTTGCATTGGCAGGAAGAGCTCACGTGGCCTTTTTTTGGCAACGGCGCAGTATCCTGTTGCGTGGCGGGTATTATATTGCGGCACAGCAGCCTTTCATTAGCGGAGTCGCAAGGGAATGCTAACTATCCATCTTACTTCCCTCTATTCATTTGCTAGATTTATTAATGTGCCTGCAGGAGGGCACGCACCGTCAAGGAGTGCTTTCTGCAGACATGGCCAACCTGAATACCATAGCACACAAGCCAGTAATCACAAATTCGGGTATGTTGTATGTACCGCCGCTGTTTGTTAGGTATCGGGCACTGGGGAAATGACATTTGGCTGTGTGTGGGGGCAGACCTGACCTCTGCTCCTGTTCTGCAAAACCAGCTGCTCTACCTTCTGCTTTGCAAGCGTTATTATTCTCTCATCAGCCACCATGGCAGGTACTTCACAAGCGTGTGTTGTCCACGACCAGGAACAAATGATCGCTTCCCTCCTAAATCCCAAAGCTCTCCACTTTCTTTTTTCCTCCAGACTGTGTACAAGAATGACTGTTACTGTTCTTTAGGCAAAGCAAGCTTGAAAGAATCATCATCAAGCAGATCTCGACTCTTTTTAATTTCATGCCATTAGTCTTGCACAGACACAGCATTTTTATTTATTTTTTTAATGGAAAGCCAAACCGAGCTCAAATAGGGAGCCATTAGCCTGATGTTTAGAGCCTCGCTTGGCATGTATAGACCCAAGTTGAGGTATTATCCCTGTATTTACAGATACAAGTGGAAAAGCTCCCACAGAGGATGAGGCAGTCCCATCGACATAGTGAGGATGAGTTCTTGGGAAACTTGGTTGAAACTGGGCAAAGCAGGGATATGAATCCATGTCACTCAAATAAGCAGAGGCTTTACCTCTACGATATGGAGGCTCTTTTTTTCTCTCCTTGGTTTTGACCAGAAATTCCATCCATGAGCTAGAGGACTTTTTCTTTTTTTCTATTGCACATTTAATCAAAATGAACCTGTCTCTAGTTCTTAAATTTTCACAAATTTTTTTCCAAAGCAAAAAGGCTTTGGAGGCAGTCTCTGGGCAGATTTTATAAATTGGAGGCACGTTATTTGATTGAGCTTGCTGGATCTGAGGGCCGCAAGAATTTTGCTTGGCTGCAAGGCTAGCGCTGAAGAGGGCAGCTGTTTAGATCTAGCCTAATAATCTTCCAGAGCGTTGTGGTAGCATTGCTAAATAGGCGCAAAATTAATGAATGCGTAAGAAAAATGTAAAGCATCTTAAATTTGCGTACTACTTGTATAGGGTTTGGAAGTGGAGGTTGAAACAACCTGATTTATCTACTGAAACAGAGCAGCAGTCTCGGGGTTATCAAGACAACTACACAGAACGTAGATGCTTGTATAATGTCCTGAGAAGGCAGGATCTTTAAAGGTATATAAAGTTTTAATAGTAGTTGGAGAAGCCTTGTAAGGCTTGGATTCTAGTTCCCAAGCTGCACTTGTTTTTTTCTCTCTAGGTTTATTGTTGGGAGACGACAGTGCCGTGTCTACCGTACCTATGCTGCTGCACAGGTTTTCTTCTTTCCACCAACATCTTCTGCTTCTTTTAAACCTTTCTTGTGCTCTGCACGCTTTCAGAAGACCCCACAGTCTGTTTTTTGTCTGTTTGTATTGGTGATACTGAGATTGCTCAGACACAGCCACCGAATGCCCCGATACCATTTTCTCAGGATTGCTCTGTAAGACTCAAGTGCACTTTTCTGCAGTACATATATTGAGACTAAAAGACAGCTACCGCATCAAATTAGTGTGAAAGCATTGGAAAAAAACTGTAGAATATTTTTTTTCCCCTGAGTAAAAAGCTATCCTTTTGCCCGTGGCATATGCTTTTTAAAAGTATATCTGTTATGCAGGAAGGAATTCTGAGGAGTTAAATCGGTCGTCTGCTTGTGCCTCTCTGCACTCATCTCAAGAGGTAAATCAGATGCCACACTGACAGACATCTATCTGTGTGGTAAGACTTTAGTTTAAGTGATCAGGGAGGAAAAAACTCATTCTGGGTAGCGAGATGCATGTGCAGTAGCTTTCAGTGCAAAGAAAAGTAGTTCTTTTCCACAGGCACTGCCACGGGTGCCCAGGTATGTGATCATTTAAAAAAAAAAAATGCTTTGGAGAGCTACAGTGCTATTTAAACAAGAATCTCAAAATGCTATTTTTTGTTGTTGTTGTTTACTGCTTGAAAAGGCTTTTGTTAGAAGCAGCCTCTGTTCAGAACGCAGGCCTTTGAAAACGTTTGCTGGTGTCCGTGTCTTGTTGAATGAAATAACTAATGTTTCCACTTTGATTATTAGAGGTTTGGTTCACAGCCAAGTGTATCTGAGCAGAGCTTCTTCGTGTAGAGGCTAAGGTTAAGGATCCATCCTACTGCGGGTGCTTCAGCCGAAAACTTCTTTCTGTCCGCAGGACTCGGGAGAGTGGTCACGGTCCCTTACAGCAGAGATTTGTTCTGGGGAACAAAAAGAAAAAGTAATAAGATGGTGATACTACAGCTGGTTCCTTACAACGGCTAAATATAGACAAAATAGCAAGTAGTAGGGGAAAAAAATGTTCGCTCTGTTAACTGGGCTATATTTAGGTGTCGGATAAACAGATTTCTGCTTTTGACCCTCCCCCTCACACCCCCAAAACAGCTTTCTGTGCTGTCTGCAAATGTCTTGGTTGTTCATGGCTTCTGTTCTTTGCAAAAAGAGTAGTTCTGACTGGTAAGGAAAAGAGATCTGTTACAGCTGAAAACCTAAAAAGATAAGCTTTTGTATATATGGTCCCTGTGCCCACTCTTGTTCTTGCTCTGCAGTCCTTCGTTATATTTACATCCATAGGATGTTCCAGTTTACAATACAGTTACTACTTAAAATACAAAAAAAAGCCCACTATGACTAAGGGGTATAGGCTAAATAATAAACAGCTTCTCCTATAGTTGCTGTATTTGATATCACTTATGAATTTTTACCTTGCAACAGGCTATTTTCGCAGCAGTACTGTCGGTAGCAATTGCATGGTTAGCTCTACTTGTTCGTCAGTGCATAAGTGGTTTTTTATTTTATTTCATTAAAAACAAATAGTGTAATATTCTGCCAGAAGAGATTAGGACAGGGAGTCCTCAGAGCTGCAACTGTTACTTTGTGTTTGAAGAAGAAGGTTTCATACGCCCACAATAAAACGCTTCTTGCAACCTTAGAGGTGGCCTTAGTGCAGTATGAAGTTATTTTATTAGTTTAATTTTTGCTTTTCGCAGACGTGCTTGTGTTGTTCATAACCTTTTTTTTTTCTTTTTTTTTTCTTTTCCTTCCTTCTAACTTACAAAAAGTTGGGCAGCCTGGATGTCCGATGTACTATCTTAGAGGGAGGAAATTCTGGCCAGCAGAACAAGCTTAGGTCTGTCCCAGCATTGCAGAATTTGATCTAGCTGGCTTTCAATGCTGACTAACCAGCACTTGTAAAGTCTTGATTTTTCTGTCCCAGAGGGTGTTAGCTATAATTCCTTTGTAAGGATAGGTACTTGGCGATTAGAAGTTAGGTTTCATAGCTAATTAAATTGCAAACTATGAGACTGGGTCTTTAACAAAAACATAGGCTATGTAAAATTCCAGTGTTCATTTATCCATCAAGCTCTTGATTGATAGGTATTGATTTCCTCCTCCTCCCCTAAGACAAACTTAGTTTCCATTTAAATAACAATACTTAATACAGATATTAATGACAGATTTGTTTAGTTTTTTTTTTCCCTACTAACCTGAGAGTAGACTAGAAGCTCTAAAACTGACTCCATTGCTGTTGGAGATCCCAGGAAGGTGAACAGCTGACAGTTTTGAGTAGTTAAAATTTGATCTGTTTTTTCTAGTCTAAAAGCTGTGCGGAGCCCAACTTGATTCTTGGAAAGGGTAGCTGGTCACTTGAGATTTCTGCTGCTTAACTTCCAGCTGGGTCTGTCCAAAAAATGAAATTAGAGCACCTGCAAGTAGTAATTCTGCCTGTCGCTCCTGTGTTTTCCATGACCTGGCAAGAGCCTCTACAGACTTCTCTTTACTGCTTGGGAGAGAAATCTGATAACTGTAGAGCTGAAACTCAGGGAGATATCTCCCTCAACGAGATTTTTGGTTGTATTCTTGTTCTTGGATGCTGCTTCGATAGCACAGGACCTGGCAGAAGTCCTCAACCCTTGGGCATTCACAGAACCTTGGAGACAGAGGTAGGAGAACATCAAGGATGAATTGTCATCAAAACTTTAATTCCCTGACCGGGGTCAGTTGAGAGATTTTTTTTTTTTTTTTTTTAAATTGTATTATGGTTTCAGTCAAAGCCAGTGGCAGCATTTAATGAGAAATGATGTAACTGAGATTGGTTTAGATGGATTTTCTATGTTTCCTCATTCATTTGCCTTATTTCTCAGGGTCCTGGAAGGGCCTTTTGCAGCACTAGCATCTCCTTAAGTGCTATTAGCTGCACAGTATAAGTGGTCTTATGCAGATGCCTCTGTGTATTTTTACTGTGGCAAAATCATCCGTATGGTTATGAGACTTGCTTATGTTGAAATTGTGCTTCATTGGGTAAAGATTAAAAGAAATTCTAGCTTCTGACAAAATCAAGAAAGACTTAAGATAATAAGCGTTGACAGCTTAATGTTGTTGAGTCGTTGTCTGACTTCCTCAATAATTAGTATGAAAATATTGATCATTGGGGCACAACTCAGTTATTGGAAGATGACAGAGGTATGGTTGAAGCCAAAAATATTTTGCCCCAAGGACCTGGGTTAAGCATGTTGAACTTTATTTAACCCACTCCTGCCACCTCCGTGTCCTTTGCAGTTTATTTTCTTGCCCACGAAATAATGCAAAGATTTCTCCTTACTAAAATACTCTGCAGCTGAACAGGATTTGTAACTGTGGCTTATCCAAACAACCTGTCTGAGTGTTAATGTTTCAAAAACAATTGTAGTAATTTAAAGAACAAACATTCGTTGTTTTATTTCCTTCAGCGCATGCAAAATTGTGTACATACCTCAACTGAGTTTGAAGGGGCAAAAAATATTCTGAATATTTTTTCTTCTGAAAGGGGCAATCTACAGCTGCTGAAAAGGATTAAGTATAGAAATAATCTGGTTTAATAATACAAAGATGTTGAAGCTCTGCAGACCGCATATGATTTACTTGACATTTATAAATAGAACAGCATTGTATCTTTATTGCAAAAAGACCCATAAAGTAGCATGCTGATTTATTGTTCACCATATATTGCAGTCTGTAGATTTTATTCCTTGACCAGAAAGGCAAATTGTCCAAGTAGGATTTGGACAGAATAGCACTGTACATACCAGCTTTCTCAGAGCGCTGCCAAAAAAATGCAGATACATATACTTAAAAGCAGCAGATGAAAACTGACGGGGTCAGACTAGTCTCTTGTCTTTGGTTTCAGCAAGAGTATTCATACGAATGTGTTACAGGCCCTTATCTAATCAGCGCAGGGTTTTATCAAGGACCAAGTAGTGACTTAGTCCAAGACAACCTGTCTGCACCTAATGCAAACCAGCACTGATGTGTTTTGGTATCACAAAACACGCTCAGGACTTGATGCTCGGATGCTCAGGACTTGACGAGCCGAGGCCCCAAAACAACGACTGGGGCCACAGGTCCAACTTCAAAGCTGCTTTCGACCTCTGGAGGTCTTTTCCAACCTGTGCTATTTCTTGATTCTGGGATTACTTATGCTTTTTGTTTGGATTTATTTTACAAAACTGTCAGATTCCATATTGCTGAAATGAGCTACAAGTTACCGTGGCTCGCACAGCACTTCTCCCTTCCCAGAAAGAAGTTATTTAACATGTTGAGCACCTTGTAAAATTTGTCACCAACTACTAAAACCATATGGTAAAGAGAAAGAAAAGCAGGGGAAGTCAAATCCTAACATCCCTTTTAGCATCAGTTTAGGAGCACTGTACCTAATATTTTTGACAGCATCTGTCTTTAAGGACTCTAGGATTAAAGATGAATAAATAACCGGTAATGTTACTATAAACAAGCAAGCAAAACCGAGTAGTTACTTTAGTTGCGAGAGGTGGATGTCCTGTGTTTCATAATGGACAAACGTCAAGAGTTGTCATTTTTAGAGTCTCATGGGGACGTCGGTGAAATCAAAGCGTATTTCCAAAGTTCTGGCTGTGTGTCATCGCTAGCTAAAAGAGTTTGTAGGTGAGCAGAGGAATTTCATTTAAGATAGGTGAATCTTGCACGGCACAGTGGGTGACCTACACAGTCGGTGGGTGAGTAAATAATCTGAAGTCCATTGAAAATAAAAGGCGTTTCAAACTTTCCATAAAAGAAGGCATACAAGTACCGGTCTCCGGACAAGCAAACAATAATATCTCTTTCTTTCAGATGCTGTGCTTAAAGATCGGCTGCTGTTTCTTGGTATTGTCATGGAGTTTTCTTTCTAGCTCTGGCTGCTCTTGCTGTCTGCTGGCAGAGGGGAGATAATAGGCTGAATTTAGATAAAAATACTGCAGTGAAAGTTGTGCTGTTTGTTCACTCACTCCAAAGATTTGTATGCTTTTGTTCTGTAAGCTCACTAAAGGGAGAGAAGGTACGTGCGTTTTGGGTTTTTTTTAGGAGTTTCAATGTCGGTTACTTTCATTTTTCATCAGTTTGACACATACAGGGGTTGATCTCTTTAAACACATTCTGCTCGTGAATATGTGATGTATTAATTTATAGACAAACAGCTTGTGTTTGCTTTTGACTTTGAGGCAAAGAAGTGCCAGGGCATCTTTAAAAAAATGCAGTTAAATGTCTTTGGTATTAAGTAATACTTCTTTAGGTCGGAGTTAAGCCGGATTTAAAATTATTTCTGCTTACTCCAGGAGTTCCTGTTTCCTGTAAACAAAAACCAGCTCTTTAGCATGCATACTTTTTGCTCTTGTTATCTCTCTCTTTCTACTTATTCATGTAAATATTTCCTAATTTTAGTGTGTGGATTTTGGGGGAGGGGGCCGACTTCAAAATATGGCAGGATTGTAGTGGTGCTGCTCAAAAGCAAAACAAACACTGTATTCAAAACCCCATACAATATTTGGGATGGAGGAAGCTGTAGCTGTCTCCCTTGAGAACCGCTTGTGCCGCATGTAAAAGACAATTGTTTCCTTTTCATAACTGTGATGCGCTGATTTACTGTTCCTGTGAGGGTGGGCTTTTTCCCTCCTTTTCCACCAAATCTAATACAAGTACCTCTGCTGCTTCCTTTTTCCTCTTCCACTCTTCTGCGTTAACCCCTGAGGGCTCTTCTGACTCTTTCTAACTCCTCTTCCAAGCCTGCTGTGTCTTCCTTCAGGCCTTTAGCTTCTGGCCTGCACCTCTAGCTTTCTGCTCAAGGAAGATGATCCAGAATAAATGCAATGGGAGCAACCATTTCCCATTTTGAAGATGGGGAGAGCAAGATGAAAGGAAAGGGTATTTGAAAGTAGAGTAAATATAGTAATGCAAGGAAAAGAAAATATGGGGTAAATTAGGCATGTGAGCTAACTTACTCTTTCGATCATATGATGCAGATAAATGTAATTTAATTCCGTGCCCTCTTCTGGCTTATCTTCTCTGTCACGGTTCTCAGCCTTGAGCCGTTTCCTTTCTCCTGGGCCCCTGTTTAGAGCCTTCCTCGAAATAAATGGTTTTCTGTGAAGTGCCTGGGCAGCAGACCGGCACTCTTCATAGTAATTTATGAGGAGCAGGGGCCCTGATAACTGCCCACAGCCATAGCATATGTTGCAAACTGGTACACAAACGGTTCAATCTACCATACATCACACTTCAGAAATGTTTTGGGAGAAACATATGCGGCTGAGTTCTGGTTGCCACTCTTGCAGGAATGTCGAAGCATGGGAAACAGATGGCCAAGTGTCATTGCCGTTTGTCCTCCTTGGGTTCCACCTGATATGACAAATTCTAGATCCAGAGCATCACTTATAATGGGGTGTTCGTTATCTGGGCCCTAATGCTTGAGATTGTGCGAGGTGGCCATCCCAGAGGCTTGAGGATTAAATCCTTAATCCTTCATACACCTTTTGAAACTGTCTTGCATTCCTCTCGGTAGGATTCAAGTCAACTCTTGATCCGTTCTTTAACGTGTGATTCTTTGCACTTTCAGATCTTGGTTGCTTTATGCATTCACACGTTTACCTACCAGCAAATCAGTATGCATCTGTCCCGTTTTCTGTGGCGCTTGTATTATCATAATCCACTTTCACCCATAGTCTTTGTTTTGGCAGTGTTTGAAAAGAGAATTCCCCACATCTGCTGATGTGACAGTGACAAACTGCAGCTACGCTTCATGCACCCTGTCTTTGAGAACAGAGCCTTGTTTCTGCAGAAACTGCCTAGTGATGGCAAATATGTATGCTTTCCATCACTCAAGGCTTAACAATGAATCTTGAACATTCCTGTTTTATTAAAGGGATTACTTTCTTGGCTTGCTACAGGAGATTAAACAGCAAGCTGTTCAATGCACCTTGCTGCCCATCCTCAAGAAGCAAGCAGTGCTCTTGGTTCTCTTTGAAATGGTCCAGTTTGTAAAGAGTAGAGATCTGTCAAGCTTTTGCTCGGGAATAACTCAATACCTTTCACACTAGGATTATGGCTTGCCCTCCTGCAAAGCTGCAATTCCAGCAGGTTACGGTTCTCTAAAACTTGCTCAAAGGAATCATTTTGCTGGTGAGCATGCTGTTCCTCAGCTTCACCTTGGCAGTAAGCTTGTGTTGCTCTAGCCTTCTTTTACCTTAATATGTGTCCATTTCTGTTGGCGTTCCCCGAATACAAGTGATGCCATGAAATGTCGGGTTGCTAGTGTGCTGGTTGTGCAAAAATATCTCGCCGTTTTTAAGAAATACGGTGTTTCTCCTGTCAATATCCTGTCAGGCTGAAATTCCTAGAAACCTTCAAATCCCCTAGAGGATGGTTATTTCAATCCAAGAAGGGCTATTTCCCAAAGCTTTTAAAATTGCATAGTCTTTTCCTTCCCTTCTTCTGATGTGATATTTGTCACTTATTCTTCAAAATTATTCTTTTGGATTCTTCCTTTCTTGCATTCCTACTTGGACTGTAACATGGCAACCCTCATTGCTAATTGAACTCTAGACTTGGGAATTTAATAGGATTGCCAGGAAAAATGATGTCACCTGTAAGTGTAACATGATCCTTGCACTCGTCTAATATTTGAAGAGATCCCTCTGCAGATGGCTGTAGAAGAAATAGCTGGATGGGGTGTCACAGATTTCAGGTATCCCTATAGTCTCTAAACAGTGTACGTGGGAATTTGGGAAGCTTCTCTGAATCTCCAGCATATCTCCTCTTGCCTTCTAATCGATCAGAGAACCTGAGACTTTATGGAGGCTCAGCCCTGAGGCTGCAAGTTTCCAAGCATAAGACCACATTGGCTTTTAAGGGAAATTTGCTTCTCTGGGATTAGTCACCTGATGCTGCTCTCGTGTTTGCTTTATAACTAGGCACTCTGGCCACGGCTGTGAGGTTACGGTCCCACCTGCAGCACGCCTCGATAAAGACAACACCTTAGTCCATCCCTCTGCTTCAGACCTGTGCGTAGTGTTTCTGTGTTGCTTTACGGACTAGATGGATTTTGCCTTTGGTTTCAAAGGCAGAAGTACAAATAATGGCCTGAGGTTCTTAATAGACTTACTAAAATGAGATTAGCACAAAAGTACATCTGAACAAAAAGCATCTTATATGAGGCAATTGCTGTCTGGGTATTCTTCAAAGCTCAGCAGGATAGAGACACTCAATACACATGCAGCGGGAATAAGAATTAGAAGATAATCCAAATATGACAATCTCTCCCTGATCTGACTTTGGCTGGATAGGAACCGTCAGTGGCACCTTCCTGCCAGGAGTCCCAGCCTTGCTGCTTTTCTTTCTGCTGCAGTTCTTCTTTCTCCGTTGAAACGTTATCAAGTGGTATGACTTGGTATTTAGGTTGTTGAGAGTTCGCCGTTGTTTGGCCGGAGGTGCTTGCCCAGCTAATTGGGTTTATTATTAGGCTAGACGTAGTCTGCGAGATGGTGGCTCTCACTACTTCATGCAGGGTTGCTGTTTTGCTGTATCCTGAAGTAGCCTTTCTGAAAGCAGATATATCAGCAGTACTTGCCTTTAAATCCCTCTGCCTTGCCCCGTGACTCTCAAGGGGAGAATGTTTTTTAGGTAATCCCATACATCTGCTTTCAAACACTTGTCTCAAAGCATGGCAGCTAGAGTCAGTCCTTTTACTGACTTTTAAAGAAGCAAGAAGTATTTCTCCCTGAAATCCTTAAGAATATTTTTTCAAAAACTGGGGATTCTTCCCATTGCAGGCTGCTGTTGTACATCTATAGCGTTTGAACCGGGGACTTTTCCAGGCAGCGCCAGTGTAGCAGAAGGACTAAAGCAACTTTTGTACTGACAGTAACATCCATCAGAAGGGTTGGCTGAATCAGATTGACTCTTGAATCTCTGATCTTCTTTCATAAGTCACATCTGTGAAATCACATCCTAAACTTACACTGGAGACAGCTTTATATTTACACTATCATGACACTGTTCTCTTCTGGTGCTCTTACGCCGAGGAGGAGCAAAGTGCTTTTGCAGAGCACATTCATTTTGCCTAGGCAACAGCACATTTAGAAAAGATCGCAAAATGTTTGTAGCCTCTCTAATCCAAGAGACAAGCATGAGCTGTCTCTGCTCAGAGGAGCTCTAATTGGATTTCTGCATCTATTTAAATTAGGTTATCATCCAGTTGGCAGATTTCCTGCTTATTCCACCAGGGCAAAGTCCATCTCCGTAACTGCTATCAGTAACTTTCTTCTCCAGGGCATCTGAATGCAGTTCTCTGTCCACAAGTTCATTTATCACTGTGAAGTGATGCAGACCTCAAAACAGGCTAATAAACTTTGGAGAACTGTTTTTAGGTGCCAGTTAGCTGGACTCCTTATACTTGCCTCCAGTCAGGGTTTACTGCTTGGGAGCTGCCAAGACTAGAAGTGTACGGGGATAATTGACTGACTGATGAAGAAACTCTTGCCTTAAAATAGATGTTTCTTTCTAAGATATATTATTGTGACCTTCAAGATGTGTTGTCTGTGTCTCCACTACTCGGTCTTCATAACCGAAGCCTGCTGGTGGAGGTGAACTGGAAGAGTTCAGATGGTCTCTGGAGCCCTTGGCATCGTGATGTATGGATGCTTTTCCCCCCCCCCCCCCTCTATTTTCCTTAGCTTGAAAAGTCTCCAGCTTGGTCATGCTGGATGTGTGCATCAAGCATGGCAACATGACAACACCTCTCAAAATAAAAAAGAAGTGTTTTTTTTTCTGCCAGGCCTGTGGCTGTCTCTTGGAGAGGTCCCATTCCTCCTTCACCATGACCTTACTATATATGTGATTTAGCCTATGATTAACTGGCCAAAGCTTATACGTCAGGGGACCGTTTGCTTCAGCTGATCAAGTCGCTGATATATCCTGTTCAAAGGTATCGGCAGTGGCTTCCCGATGTGGTTCGTGTGGGAGTTCCTCGGAGGTGCCCGATATTTCAAAGTAGGCAAATTCTGTTGGCGAGAGCCAACTTTTCCTTACTGAGCGTGCCAACGTTTCCAGTATCTAAAGCTGTTTTTTGTAGAATGCAAAATACTAGCCTAGAAAAAAGTGGTGAATTAAGATCCGTGGGGTGAGACACGTTAAAATACAAGAGTTAACAAAAAAAACAAAAAGCCCATCACTTGCTTACAGTATTTTTGTGCTGACAACATTTTTCAGCATAGGCGAAAGGAGAGTTTAACTTTTTTCTTAAATTATTTCACATAAATGTCGATGCTAAAATATAATCTAATGAGCAACAGGGTAAACGAACTGTTTTTTTTATTGATATATTTAGAAATCCTAAGTAGAGCTGCCTGTCAGCACATTCACTACGAAGCTCCTCTATTCTCACAGACTAGGAGTAGTATTTAAGTACAGGCGAGGTTTTAGGTTTAGATGAGGGCACAGTTGATTTCCCTGTTGCTTGTGTCTTTAATCAAAATGTCAGTTTAAAAAATTTCAGTGTACTGTTCTAAAGAACATATTCTTCCCCCAGCTACGAAGCAGCAGTCTGCGCTGAAGATGTTTAAGGTCCTGCTCAATTTTTTTTTTCCCCTCTTGGAATTTGAAGCCAAAAGCGCTGGGGGTTGCACGCTGTAAAAAAGGCAAGCACTGGATAGAAAATCATCAAGGATATTAAAAAGCCTTTCTTATTCAATCTGGGACTTGAACCCTACTCTATTTCCAGTTAATGGGATCAGAATAACTCTCAGGAGCTATATTTAAAACTCCCTTTAAGAAGCATTTAAAGCGGTTTTTATCCGTAGCCAAAATAAACGGATAACGTAGAGTCATCAGTTATTAATGACATTACAACCCAAACCAGACCCAGAATTTACTGAAAGGTCTAGGCTTTTCTACACTGTCCTGCTCCTAGGAGTATGCAAGCCTTAAAAGAGGATTCATTTATTTGTTTACGGGCTTAATGGTGTCAAGACATTACCCAGTACTACGTACTCGAGAAAGCCACAGTTTCTATTGCGTTGCTGTCATGCAAAAAATATATGCTGCCGTATTCTGCAAGCGTTTGTTATGCCGCTAGCCTTTAATACAAAATCTCCTGGAGCAGCGTGGGGGGAGCCCCCCCCCCACCTTTCTGTAGTGGCCTTTTTCCAAAAAGTACTTGTAAAAGCATAAACGTGAAATGGAGGTATGTCTCGGCACAGCTGAAAATTCGTAATGTTCTTTTTTAAAACTTTTTTTTTTTTTTTGGTTTTGCTGATTAACTAAAAGAGGGTAAAATAAGTCCCTAACTGGTAACTCCGATGGTTTGGTGTTAACCGGACTGGGAACTGATACGTTGAGGTCCTGCTGCGGAGCTGCATGCCGGTATACGTTCTATTCTCGCATAACGTTTTAAGTGCGCAAAGGCTTAAAACATAGTTAAGTGCTTTGAGAATATGAGTTTGGATGAGGAAAGAGCTTTCCCAAACCCTTTAGGAACTTGCAGCCTTTGCCAGTGCTGTTGAAATGGATGCTCCTTTATGAAATGGAGACATGCCTCAGTATAACTTAAAAAAAATCCTCTTTTTTTAAAACACATCTTTGGAATGTATGTGTATCCCACTGCTTTCTTTTCACACTGTCGCATTTCGTAGAGGAAAACGCTTGTAAATGTGACACGGCGTGGATTGTATTAATTTTCCGGACTCCTGCATTGCTTATCCTGGATCAGAGGCAGTAGTTTTCCCACGTTTCTTACTTACTGAAATTAGCTCAACGCAATGTGGAGGAGTAGCGATATGGAAGCTCCCCAAAAACGTAGCATTTCAGGATAAAGTTCTACAAATACGCTCGCTAGATTTAGTTGGTGGCGAGATGCAATGGATGCGCATTCAGTATATTTAATTTAATTTGTTTTTTTTTTGCAGCATTGATGAAATAGCACAAGGCAGATGCTGCTGATTGTAATAGCTCTGAGCGATGTTTACGATATCGGCAGATAACGAGCTCTTATCTCTGACGGAGCGGCGCTTTTACTGCTTTAAAGTTCAGCCCTGGCAGTAAGCGCCATGTGTCTACTTGGTCGAACTTCCGTAGATCTTTCCCTCCTAAATATAGTGCTTTAGGTCATTTGTAGCAGTTTGCCTACCCTTGATGGTTGAGACTCTAGGAAAAAAAAGTGTTTTTTCCTGCATGAGTATTGAGCATGAAAGTTTGTATTGAAAAGTGTTTTTTTTTTAAAAAAAAAGTAGTTCAGAGAGAGGAACAGCTAAAGAAATTCTTGTAGATTTTTTTCCTCTCTGCTGTTAAATGAATCCAATATGTACTTTTTTGCATAGACGTTTTCCCAGCCTTATTTGCCTGGTGCATAGCTTTCTGGTTTTGCTCCAGTGGGATATCTCCACAGCCTGGTAGTTTAAAGTGGTTTCAGTATGTAGCTGCAGTGTTACACTTGTGAACGCCAGGAAATTCAGATCCGTTCCCAAATATTCTGTTAGTGCTGCCTAATCTGAACACCAGTCTCTTTTTTTCTCAATCCACCTTTGTTAAATCAGCTATTCCCAGTAGTATATTCCTTGGAAAACCCTACTCGTGTAGCTACTGTAGCTTGCTTTTGACCTAAGGTTCGTGCAAGCCCCATTGCAAGCTGAAGCTCTACCAAGGCGGTACGTTGCAGAAACCTAAAGCCCTCCTTGAAACCTTCCCTAGATCTGTATTGCAGCAATCTTTCCATCTGCACGTATATTTTTTTCCCCTTTCGTTAAAGTCGGCAGGCTGATGTTGAAATAAGACCTTTTGGGATGGAGATTACCGCTTTGTTCTAATATTTATCGTATGTGCCTGAAGGTACAAATCTAGCATAGAGTGTGTGGGTTTTCCTTTTCCTTTTTTTTTTGTGTGTGTGTGCTTTGAGTTAAGAGCTTGAGATTACTATTAACTTTGCTGTTTATAAAACGTAAACTACAGACCGAGTAAGAGTCTGTAAAACAGGGTTTTGTATATGACTGCGTACACTGCAAACTACTGTAGCAGTAACTTTGCTTCTTATCTCGGGCTGCATAACACTTCCAACTGTTTTATTGCATCTGCTACAAAACGAGATTTTTTTATATTTGCTGCATTCATGCATATTTGAGTAGCCAGCAGATGTTAGCAACAGGGCTTTGAGCGGAACGCTGGGCCAGATTCTGCATTTCGCCGTGGCCGCAGCAATAAAGTAAACCTTAATCTGAGCCTTTTCTGGCACAGCTGCGATGCAGCTTCTGTGCCGAGCTCCTACCTGCCGATGTGGGAAATGCGGCTGAATTTTTGGGGGCGTTTTGCTGCTCGTGAGCTGTTCTGCTCGCTCGCTGGTGTAGTTAGCGGCCAACGCAGATCCACCGGGTCTGATTTGGCTGGAGGACTGGGCCAGCCTGCAGTAAAGGACTGGGAGGTGCATGTGTAATTTAACATGTATTTATGTGCTTTTCTTCTAGGGAGCATCTTTCTTGCAACCAGTAATATAGGTTTTTCTGAATTAGGGAAAGTTTTCTAGAAATAAGGTGTTTTTTGCATGTCTTATATGAATTAACTTGTACCTACTGTTGCCTTATTCGTTACCTTGATGGACTTAAATCGATTTGCGAAAAGATATGTTGGAGAGGATTGCGCCTTCTTTTTTTTTTTTTTTTGAATTGCGCATCGTGTCTCCATTGCACTTAATCATTAATTTCTCAGAAAAAATAGTGATGGTTTGCTGCCAGATTCCCTACCTCTGGAGAGTAAAGATGACAACTGCTTTCTTTTCTGAATGACCCTCTGCATTAGGAGCCATTCACTTCACCATTAAGTAAATATTCATGAAAACGCGCTCTTCTTGAAATAGGGTCCTTTGGAAAAAGTCTGTTCTGTTACAAAGAGTGTAGGTTTATTTTATTTGCAGGTCATCTCCATTAGAGCCTTGAACTGGAAAATACAAAATAAATACCCTTAAAAATTAAAAGGACCAACAAAACCACCGTATCTCGTTTAAATGACTTCTGATGGCGTGAGTGTGTACGTGACCTTTTCAATGCTTTTTGTATTGAAACGTAGACTCATGTATAAATGCGTTTGGGATAGATTCCATTTACCTGAAATATTTTTTGTGTGAATTACTGGAGGGAAACTGTTTAATAAAATCTAGAAGAAGCTGAAGGGCTGTGCCGTGCCAAGCACGTGGGAATGGTAATCTACACTGCGTGAATCATTTTGTGTTATTAGCCTGACGAATACCCTCTTCCATGGAACAATAGAGTTAATCTTACTGTAGCTATGACGATGTATTTTTAGTATCAACTAATTTTCAAATAGTTCAAGCTAAGCTTGTCTATTTTTTCTTTTTTTTTTTTTTTAAGACATGGAAAATTTACTGATGAAAAGGTTTTTAGCTTCAAACTACAAAGCCTGCTATGGTATGATGTGAATACGCTCGTAGACGTGGAGCTCGATTCACAAGGCGTTCGTTTCTGCAACGAGACACTGCTTATGGGCATCTGGAGGTGCTTTTATCTCCTGCCACTCTATTTGTATTTGAAGTCTCATTATTTAAGGACAGCTGGTTAAAGTAATACTTATCTTTTTTTTTTTTTTTTTTTTTCAGATGTGGCGGAGTTATTATCCAGACTATTCTATGGAGATATCTAATTTTAGGATGTTCGGTTTTGGCAGAGGAAGCATGTTATCGGTGTCGTGGCTGGCGTGCTTTTTGTCTTAATGGTTGTGTTCTCTCGTTGACCTTAAAAAGGGTTGAATGACTTAGTGGGCCCCTGAGCTTTAATCTCTGCAGGACCTCTGTGTTCGAGGAGCGAGGCTTTTTACGCTGTGAATCTCTTAGTTCAGAGGTCCTCTTAGAATAGAAGAATACTATTAAAGTCGCGAGTTCCCATAGTTTGCTCCTGTCATGCATGTTCTGCTGCTTTTCCCCCCAAATGAACTTCTGATGGATTTTTTTTTTTCTTAGCCTCCGTGCTGCTCCGTCTCCATCAAACAGGCCAAGTTTTCTGGATTCTTTCAAATTCTTCACTGTACTCGGTTCCTCCAAGAAAACCTTTTCTTGTTGTTGTTGGCCTCTAAATTAACAGAGGAGGTCTGACTTCAACCATCTCTGAATTCCCCCCAGTCTCTTGTGGATATTTTATGAACACTCTGCTTGAAAGACTGACCTTATTTTATCAAGGAGAAAGTCTCATTTTTGAGGCTCGGAATGAAAGAAACGGCTGAAACTGTAGCGCTGGTTGATACGGCTGATGTGAAAGCTTTTATTATGCCTTCTCCTTTGGCATGCAGTTGGAGTAATGCTAATAATTAGTGCCTTTGTTATGAGAGTTTTGGGGACCTGCGGGGGTGGCTAGGACTGAAAGAGCAGTATTTAGTCAAGTTGTAGCCTAGAAAGACCTCAGTCTTGCTGTAGCCCAGAAGAACCGGCAAGCGGGGAAAGCAGCTCAGCTGTCATCTAGTCACCCTTATGCATTACCAGCCTTTCATTACCCAAGGCGAGAACAGCATAGGCTTTTCTGGTGGCTTTTATTTGCTTGCAGTAGGGAATGGGAATGACGGATAAGATTTCACAAGAGCAAAGTGTTTTCATAGCAGTCTGATTTTTTTTTTTGTTTGTTTGTTTGTTTTCTTACAAACGGTACTGAAAAGTCTGGTCTGCTTCACGTCCTGCACTTCAGTTAGGTCAGCGCTGATGGACTTCACATCAAAGTCATATGTTTTGCTGAAATAACCCCAAAACAATCACAAACATAAAAGTTCTAAATGTTAAAGAATTAAGTCTGTGTTGTATATAACCTTGAGGTATACTTTAAACACTGTAACACAGACATCATATCCCTAAGGCTGACTTTTTTTTTTGGACTTCTGAAGCCCCAGCTTGGCTGTCTTTCAAGAGACCATGATCCACTAACATATCTTTTTTTTAAAGAACCTTTTTAAAATTTTCTATATATTATTTCAACAAGGTAAAACTCATTCTAGTGCCTAAGTTCTGCAGGTTGCAGTTGTCCACCTGGCCTCCCTTCACGTCAGCAATTTGTTCAGCCCACTGAAGTGGATCCGCAGAGTGAGAAGCTAAGTGCCAAGGAGCTGGTGTCCACTGTGGATGTGTTTCAGGGCTTTTGGTTTGGTCTAGGTCTAGTCTGATCCAATGGATTGAACACGTGCTAGTGGTTGAAGCCAAAAGCTGGGTGAGGGAGGATGACTGGGAGTTGTTCCTCAGACACGTTCCTAGTGTGCATCTACTTGTGTCTGCTGAGTGCAAACTAACTGGTGGCAAAGTCTTCTCCATGAGCTTATACAGTGAGGTGTTAGTGAAAACAAATCTTCCCAACTCTGTTAAAGGTTGGCTTACTCCTTGAATGCTCTTTGTGTGTTTTTTAATTTAGCTGCATATAACAATAGTTTGGGGTTTTTGTGCTGAATTATCATGGGACGGTACCTCTGGAAACCCCTTAAATACCACCTCCGGAAAGTAAAAGCCAAGCAAACTTATGGGGAGAAGGTTTATACATGTGTATTCCCACAGATTCAAAGTTTAAAAGGTATCAGAGATGGCTCAGTAGCAAACATATCACTTGGAAATGATTTCCCTTTTTAATTATCCTATTTAAGCCCTGGTTCGTATGCGTTTAGTGTCTTCAGCTGTTCATTTGCACAAAGTTGCTTTGGGAGGCTTTTTTAAAATATGTATCATAATGTTGTAGTTACGCTGCATTAGCAGATAGATTAGGTTGGACTTGATGGTCTGAAGGGAATATTCAAGCATTTGTTCAGCATATTGACTAGCGTATCAAGTCTTAGCAGTAGTACCTGAGTGTGACACAGCGTGTGGGGAGCACTGCAGTAGTACGAATTGGCAAAATCTCAGAAAAATTAGGAAAAAACACCTAAATGGTTTGGTTCTTCCTTTTGTAAGATCACACTTGCAGAGGCACTTCTGGAGAAAGCGGATTATGCTGCATATCCATTTGCATAAGGTCCTGGAGAATGCTGGAAGGTCACCTCAATTTTCTATTTTCAGAAACGACTGTTTCCCTCCTAAACTCTTCTAAGAGTGGAGAACTTTAGACTTTGAATGCAGTCACATTCAAAACCAAAACTGCTTGCATAATTTTGTGCATACAAGTAAAATGTTTTGAATTTTCCACTAATGAGCAATCAAAGGAATGAACGGTGGTGTTATTTCTGCAATGATGGTGTCCCCTCTGAATCTTATTGCCTTTGGAGTTTGTCTGATGCTGCATGTGAGGGCATTCTTTGAGTATCTCCTGCTTTTATATTCCCCAGTCTCTATCATTTAATAGAAGATACAATCAGCTAAGTAAAAGCTTTAAATTTCTTGTTTGTATTTCCTTTCAGTTCTGTATGTGGAAGATATTTCAAGTAGCTGTCTTAGTCTTTGAAGTTATCACAGACAGGAAACTCATAGCTGAAAGGATCTTGCAATCACATGGAATCTACTCTTGAATTCAAAACTTGGCCTATCTAAAACTTATTTACAATTAACACATAGGGTTTTTTTGTTGTTTAGTCCTTTGCAGTTGGAATTTTATCCATTTTCCATGGATTTCGGGGAAAAATTCCAGAGTTTTTGCAAGAAAATACTGGTGTGCTGGAACGGCGTGGTTGTGCTAAACCTCACATGCTACTAATGAGCTCAGCTGACGGACATGTGGATCAATCTTGCCTCTCTTCTTGTAGGTCCAAGGAACTAATAAAGGAAGCAATCCTTGACAACGACTTCATGAAGAATCTGGAACTGTCGCAGATCCAGGAGATTGTGGATTGTATGTATCCCGTGGAGTATGGCAAAGACAGCTGCATCATCAAAGAAGGAGATGTGGGGTCCCTGGTGTACGTCATGGAAGGTATGATTTAAAGTGCTACTATTTGATGTTGCTCTGTTTTGTTTTTCCACCACGTAGAGACTAAAACATGAAGGAAAAAAAATCACTTCAAAGAAAGAGATGAAGGACACTGTCTAAATGCATTTGTTGGGAAATTGCGTGGACTACTCTTGCCTGGAAAAATTCATGCTAGAATTGTCTATCTCCCTGTATACAGAAAGATGGTTAAAACTCTTAACTTAGCGCTGAGATCCATTAGAATAAACCTCCACCTGCGTATAATCCTTTGGCTTTGAGGTGATGGCTTGTTTTTAAATTAAAGATTTAAAAAGGAGAATGATGTTACAGAAATGGGAAATGAGGCTCGACTGTCTCATTGGACAAGGAGAATGTAATAATACCTCCCTACCTTATAAAACACTGAGAGTAAGCTGATAAATGTCAGTAAAGCATATTGGGATCTTTCCAGAAGCAGTGTATTGTGCAACTAAAAATAATATTTTTCTGCCCTGTGCAGGAAATGAGTAGTGTATGTAGTTTAGCCCACCTGATTTGTCACAGTTTGTGCTGTGTTAGGGTTTTATTTTCTCTTGGAAGAAGAGAAGAGTGAATGTTCTGTTTTGTTTTTTTTTGGGGGGGAGTCATCAGATTTCTGAATCTTAGGACCAGACCCTTAGAGATGTTGTCAGTGCGCTGCTTCTCCAAAATGTTAGCTATTTGCATTTTGTATCCTGTTTTTTCAAAGTTCCCTAAATCTCTCCATGTCTAATCAGGCATATTTTTTTATGTGTATATATGTGTGTGTGTGTGTGTGTGTAACTTTTTTTTTCATTTTTAAAGCAAGTATATGGTCTTCTGTAGGAATTTCTATGCTGGATCAAACCTCATGTCCATCTACTATAGCATCCCTTTTCTCTCAGTGGCTGGTGGTAACGAGTTCTGACACTAATGGCACTTTTAATTTAGCTAGCACAACCATCAAATTCTCAGTTTGATTTGGTGCAGTACAAATAGGTAGATGCTTTTACAGTCTCTTTTTGCTCCTTACAGGAGCTGTCTGGTAGACTCGCGAGCATTTTGACCATAAAAAAACATCTAAGAAGAACGGAGGTTTCCCTCTTGTCCGTGCCTTTTGAGCAAATATGGGAGAACGACGGATTATGTATAACTTGAGTGCGTGCATATGTATGTGTACGTGCAGAAAATAATTTCTTAAATTGTTCCTTTAAACAAGAGGATTTTCAAGGCAGTAAAGGATTCTTTTAAACATAGTTTCCTGCCAAACTCTTAATGCTGTATAGTTGCAAATGCTCTCTGCTGGTTTCCCAAAACAGCTTTAGTGTTCTGTCCTTTTAAGGTTAAGTCTTTTCTCAGGGCACAGATTTAATTCCTTTGGCTTTTAATATTTATACATTTTGCACATTCAAATGGTATTTTGCATTATGAAGTAGTTAGTGGGAGAATCCAAAGCAAATTGTGATATGTTTCTACCCCAGCGTTACATGGAACGATTTAGGTTTTGTAATCCTCTCTTTGAGTGCGGAAACTATTTTAATGAGGTGCAGTATCTGTCCTATCGCTCATAACAAACTGTTTTAAAACAATATTTGAATGGTACTTTTTTCACGGCAAAATGTGTTAGGATGTGAGGATTTTATTATGCAGTTCTGGTTCAGTTTTCCAAAACACTGCCAGTTCAGAGGCACGTCTGCCGTGTGGCTGGTTTCAGGCATTGCGTTCAACGTTGTCCCTTGACAAAACCTTGTAACAGCAGAGCACTTTCAAGATGCGCATGTACTTATCTCCTGTTAAGTGTCTTCACATCCTTTGGAGAGGTCTTTTAGGGGCTTTACAGACAGACCTCTTCCCAGTACAGTCTTGACAACCGAACATGGCTTGGTACTGGGATGACCCTTTATTTAATACGTCTGATGCTGTGCTGCTACTGTGACTATCCTAAATTTACCAGATGTTTCTAATTGTTGCTTGAAGCTCCAGCCCTCAGTTCTTGATCCCTGTCTCCTAAAACAACTAATGTCAAAGGCAGCCTCATGTCTTTGCTCTTCAGCTTATTCTTGTTCCTCCTGCAGCTTTCTCTGGAGGACAACAGGACTTGGCTCTCCCCCAGTCTCCTCCTTTGGTCTTATAACTTAATTTACGATTGTTTAGATAGCTCACTAAATATACAGATTGCTTTGCAAACAAAATTATGAAGAGTTTATAGTCTATGTTTAGACAAAATGCAATGAGTGGTAATGGAGCTGGAAGATGATGTTATCAATGGATTGGGTTATGGTTATGATGACAGGCTCATTTGTTCATTTTGGCTTATTATTCTGTATCTTCTCAGTTGCTCCAAAAAACAAACAAACAAAAAAAGAAAAAAAAAACTGGCTATAAACTCTATTCTTTACAAAGCTCTACTGGAAAAGCCTTTCTTAATGAATCTCCTAGTCAAATATCAATACTTTATTTTCTCAAAAATCACATAATCACTGCAAATATTTCTTCCATGGATTCTTTTTTCCTTCCTTGTTTGGCCTTATAAGCAATTTTTATTCATATTTATCAGGGTTATGTAGAGCATTTGATAATAGTTACTCATGCGTGTTTCTAATTTATGGTTCAACACTTGGATACAGCCTCTTGCCAGAAGTCTGAGTTCTGTATTGGTGATGTTTTCTTAGATTAAATTAAATCATAACTTCAGATGGATTTGAAAACATCCATCACTCTCACTGTTACTTTCCAGGCTATCTTTTATTATTATGGAGCCACAGTAATCTGTGTTTTGAATTTCCCCTTACCTCATAAGGCTTGTTAGATGTGAAGACTCTACGAATCTTGGTGAGACCTTTATAACTATGATCCTTTGGGACTTTGGTTCTTTCGCCAGGGATGTTAAAATATACATCTGTGTGACACTTGCTGAGTTCAGTGAATCTTAAAAGCTGGATAGTGACAATTGCTGAGCTCCAAACTCTTGCTGCTTCGCTGTGACTTGATTATGCTTTATGAAGGTAGTTCTCGGGCTTGCTCCAGTCCTTGGGGTGGGAATGGCCATGTATTGTACCTTATTGCACCTTAGCAAATGATGACACAAAGATTCAGGAAAGGTTCTAGCAGAAAGGTGATTTGCTACTGGCCAAAACTAGGTTTGCATGTAGAGTCATTTTTAGGCATGCACTTGCCCAGCCATTTCCACAATAGCAGGCTTGGCATCTGCAGAACTGTCCCCTCCTGTCATGGGCTATCATGCATGTGATGACTTAAACTTTGTCTTCTTTATCCTGTTATGGCATGCCTTGCATTAGTCTTCCTGCCCTCCTGTATTTCTCTTTATCATCAAAGGGCAGAGCACCAATGGTAGGAACAGATTGGACTCCAGAGATGAAAAATTGGCTAATACAGTGAAGTCTGAGAACGCAGGAAGACAATCTTTGACACATAATAGATGGAATAATGAAATGTATGAAACTGCAGGGCTGGGCGGGAAGAAATGAAACGCAATGTAGGAAAACAGATATTGGGGTATACTGGGAACTGAGTTTTAGATGAGGGAGAGAAGAAAATTGAGGGAAAGGTACTCAGAGTTGAAATGGTGAAATACTCGTAGAGGGAAACTGGAATGAGACAGTGTGTTCAGAGAGAGACTGTTCTTATCTGCGGTATGCCGGATAGAAGCAAGTGTGGAGTTCAAGAAACAGGGACATGCCTCTCATGTGCCATGGTTCAGCTGGATCAGGTTTTGTCCGATAGTCTCAAAAGGCAAGAAAATACCCAACAGATTGAGGGACTCAGCATCCAAACACTCTCTGGCCTGAGATGTGCTAATCTGGGAGCTCACTTTTTTATGGTGTTGGTATAGAATAGCTCTTAACGGACATAAGGCTATGGGAGAAGTTCTATTAGTCGTCTCCTGTGTTTTCTAAACCCAGTAATTGAAAATATGCTCTGTTCTTATTAGAATGTATATTGTTCTAAGGGAGGCTGAACAGATTTTTTTTGTCCTTAAAACTGAGGTTTTTTCGGAGTCAGAGAAGGTTATCTCCACTGGTCAATTGTATTCTGCTTCTAAAATTAGTCAACCGCCTCCAGTTTTCTTTGTTTAAGAAAAAAGTTTTTCCAAGCGCTAGTTTTGCAGGTTTGCATTGGTTGACTTAAAGCCTCCTTAGAACGTAACGTTTTTTTACAGTTTTCTAAAAGCACTTAAAAATGTGAAAACCTGAAAAGATCTCTCTCTGAGATGGGGGGAAAAGCAGCATTTTCATGCATTTAGATCTCTGCCGTGTTGACAGCTTTGAGTTATGTGTGGGTGTTACCTCTCACTAATGAGGATAAATGTGATATCCCACATCTAAAACCAAATGTTTCCTCTTGTGCTCCCTCTCCGTCTGAACCCATCAACTGCAGTATGTCATATTTGATGGTTGTATTGTGAAAGGAAAATATATCAGCAAAGCTGTAGATAAATCAGGTGATAATGTACAAGTTCTCAGCTCTCACGCGAATAGCAGTCATGCCATTATAAAGAGATGTTCTAATTCTTTTGGAAACTGTATTAATAGGTCTAAAGAGCACTACTTTAATGTTTGTTGCTATTTCCGTGTAGTGTAGAGAAATAATAGAGTGAGCAGGGTGAATAAAAAGGTTTATTAGTTGTCCTACTGTTAAAATACTTGAATTAACTTTTTTGCAAATTTTTTTTGTATTGGTGGTAGCTGCTGTAACATCCTCCTTTGACTGTTTGTTTTTCTGCAGATTAATAATGAGGTTATGCTTCTGCACCAGAATTTGAGAACATGAGCTGGAGAAGAATAACCCCATCTGGGCCCTAGTGCCGTAAGATGAAAAAGGAGGAATTGGCTTTAAGTGCCCATGTTGAGTAACAGCTAAACCTCCTAGAATCTCCCCAGCCTTTGTTTTAGTAATTTTTCCCTTTTTTTATATTTGCTTTCGCTTTGTCTTCAGTTGTGGAGGGTCCCCTTTTGCATTTAAAGGAGACTGTTTTCTACATCATTCTTCTGAATAGCTTCTTCAAAGCAATGAAACTTCTAATTGGGCCCTCCCATGGGACCATGTTTTCTTGGGAGTGTAGAGGCGTCTTGAAAGACTGTATTCCTAGAAAGTGCATGATTTGCCAGGATTTCAGACTCAGCATTGACAGGGGAAGACAAATAAAGTCTCTGTAGTCCTTTGAACTACAGAGAGAAATGCAAAAGGTCCTGGAGAAACCGCCATCAGAGGCGGCAGAGCTGTCTGGTCTCAGATGGATGAAATCCTCAGGACCTCAAAAGAACTCTTCAGTCTCTGAGGATCTTTGCTGTCGAATCAAAACCAAAGCAGGCATGCAGATACTATCTGTCTTCCTCAAGATATCGACTCACTGCTGCCTGCAGGTTCTCACAGCCTTTGCCCAAGTTTTGTGACACCATAAGATATTATCATCAATCTGTTGGCCAACCTGCTTGTGCATGTAATCGCTTCTGAAGGTGTCCTGAAGTGCCTCACCCTTTTTCCCTCCTTGTTGCTTTTGGCAACTGTGTGATTAAGTGTTTCTCTAGCTGGACAATGATCATGTTAGACTCTTGGATGGTATGAACTATTACCTGCATATTCTGCATTCAATCTGCCTTTGTCACCCTCCCTCTGACCCCTCTTTTGTCCCTTTTCTATGGACTACTCTCATAAGAATCTGATTTAATAGGACATAATTACTCTTCTAGCCCTAGGGTCTTCTGAGTCAGTTCCTTTTCATCTCAGCAAAAGGACTGAGTAGGACTGTTTTTTTGAAATGAAGGAAATGGAGATCTGAGACCCATTTTGGATTAAAGTAGGCTAAATGCCTTTGTTCCCTATGCAAGTCCAGAATAATGAAATGGGGGCAATAACGCTGCCACCTCAGTGGGGAGACTGTATCATGTCTCTTGACCTTCACCACATTTATTTTCATATTACAGTACATCCTGCTTGCAGGAGGTCCCGGGGTTTATTATGAACTGCTATAATTGCCTTTGCAAAGTCCAGATGTGTGATCTTCTCCTGGCCCTTTTGGTATTCACCAAAACTGTGAAGGTGGTAATCATTCATCTCAGAAATCTGTACAGATAATTTTTGTAGCTTCTTGGTGAGGGATGCTGTCTGGATCAGATATCAAAATCTCTCTAGTCCAGTCTGTCTAGTTTTTAGTTTGTTTACTCTCTGGGGCTAAGAGCAAATATGCAGTTTCTGGCTCAGTCAAGTCCAGAGTCATTAGCAGAGCTCTGTCTCTGCTGGAGTGTCTCAGGTTAGTCCCATGCTGTGAGATCATACTCTAAGAGATGGAGTTGACCCCCTACAGGTACGAATTTGCCTGGTAGCGTAGCACATGTTGTCATGTATGTCCAAATAATATCCTGCTAGACTTTCTCAAGATCTCTGACACTTCAGATGACCAGAAAGTTGCAGCCTTCTTGATGCTGGGCCAGACTATCTTCAGCGTTCTACCAAATATATTCCTGGTAGGGTCCTCCGTTTCCACTTTCCTGCATCTCCCAAGGATTTTTGGGAAAGTAATGATAGGTGCGCCTACCATAATCAGGTCTTTTCTAATGCTGTTAAGGCAATTCTGGTTATAAGACTTGTTCTGTCTTTCAGTAGGAGTGTTTTGTGTTTTGGAGCCTACCTCAGTCTCCAAACCTCTCCTAAAGGGGTTTGGATCTGTCTTGCTAAACAAATAGCAAAAAGTCTCATCTCATAGCACAGATGTTAGATGACTCTTGAGACTGGAGAGTGTTTACTCTGTGTCCGTAAGGAGCAGTGAGCAGGAAGGAATCAATTGCACATTTATGGTGAAGTGAGATTTTCTGCACAGCACGCCAACAAATCATTAGCCTGTGAAGAAGCTACCTTTCACAGGACTTTCCATTAGTTTCGTAAAAACATACTATGGCAGCAATTCCTGATTTGCCTATTAGGCAGATCACCTATTTAATGCTTTCTGCTTCTTTTTCTTCATCACCCTATTGTACAGTTGGTCAGGAGTGAGACCAGGGTTTTTCCTGCAATCAGAGATACTGTCCCTCCCTGGATTCTTGCAGCCTTCCCGGATTAGCTATTCAAATCTTCACTTTTCTGATGGAGATGAGTGGTTTACTGGTCATCTCTCCTCTGTTCCTCTGTCCTCTGGGAAACTTTCATGCTCTGATGGCTGATCCCTCCTCACATCACCCATCTCTGGTGAGACCATGAGGTATGAGGGCAAGACCCTATTGTAAGGTGCTCCGTGGTTAAGACGTTCTCTAGTATAGATGTCTTCACTCAAAAGATCACCCTGGCTGGTGAATAGTGGACTTTATTAGGACCTGCTGAAGAGACCAAAGGCAGAAATATTAGTTATCATTCCAGGTGAGCAAGACACCTCCTAGTATCTCTGAGACACGTTTCTGTACAGGTGATGTGTGCTACTGCCTGGAGTTGTGTGTGCATCTTCGCTTAAGCAATGTGCCGTTGCCCAGGCTTCCACGTAGAAAGTGGCCTTTGGTAGAGCCTTTCTGCAGTTGGTGCTTTTGTAGGACTTGAAGACTATCCCTCGGGCCACCCAGTTGCGTAAAAGAATATTCCTAGAGCTCCTTACAGTGTCAACTTACATATGGGCCAAAGGAGCCTTAAAATGTGCTATCTATATGGGTGTTTGCACCTGGCGCTGGCTCTCCTGTACCTCAGAGTCCTGGGGAAGAGCTTGTGGGGCAGAGGAGCGAAGGGGTAAGATCTCAGAATACTGGGTGGTGGTAAGTAACTTTCCTTTTTGTTACAGTTGCCTTTTTGTTCATATTTCTCTTAATTTCTGTGGAGCTGACTCCACCTCTCTCTTTGGAGATGCTCAGGTTTGTTTCTAATATTAAGTTGACACTTTGAGACTCTATTTCATGTCTAGTCTTCATATTTGCAAGAAATAGGTTTAATGCTATGTAGAGATGTGTTCAGCTTAAGATAACCGTTTTATTTTTGGTACTGTTTAGTAATTTCACTTGTATATCGCTCTACCCATAATTCCAATCATGCCCTTGGCTAGACATATGATTAAAAAAAAAAAATAACTTTGTGTGTATATTTATATAAACTGTGTCCTGATCCATTTGGAAATCCTAAGAGGATTTCATTATAAATGATACTAATACCCGGGAAGTGTATTTAGAGACTGGCAGCATAGGAACAATAAAAAAAAGACTTCTATAGCTTGGCAGTCGCACGCTTTTTTATTGATGCAGTGTGAAAACTTGCAGCTCTAGAAAATCACCATAACTTATACACTGAATCAAAGAAGCAACCGTACGTTTCCCGCAGCAGTCTCAGTCGTCTTCTAAATCTCCTTTGGCATTTAACTGAGGACTTCATGCATCTTAATAGTTTTTTTGTGCATTTTACATGTACAAAAAGCTGTCAGCATAAAATTGGAGCAGAAACCTGTTTGGTCTTTGTGAAGGTTTCTTAACTATCACTTATGGGAATCAGGCATTATTCCAGCTACTTCCATTTGGAATTACTACAATTGATGTTAAAATTTTTTTTTTCAAACCCCCCTTTTTTGCTGGAAGTAAAAATTTTGGTTATTTATTGGTAATAAATAATAAGTATTTATAACATAGTATTTTTACGCAAATAGGTAAAATGCAGACTTGTGTGGCTGCTAACCCTCTATCAAAATGGATTGGTTTTGGACTGTTAAGGCCTACCCTATACGAACACTGTTGGAAATATATAGAAACACCTAAAATAGTGTATCAAATTAACTTGTTTCTAGGAGTCTTCCAGATTATGGCACACCAAACATTCAGCTGCCCTGTTCACTTAGTCTACATGGTATTAGAGCGCCTTGTATGTAGCCAATCTTAAATCAGATTTATGCACCGTTGTTTTAAAATGTAGTGCAATACCAATGGAAATCTTACACCATTATAGATCTTGTTTTTTTTTTAATTTCACAGTATTTTAAAAGTTAACTCTTCTAAAGATAGTTATTTCCTCATACCAGTGACAGAGATGGATGAATAATTGAGTAATATGAAGATTTTTCTCATTATCACGGTGACAGTGTCTTGTAGGCAATGATTATGCTCCTGGGTTAGTTAGAGGTTGATATTTGTTCTGTACGAAGTAATTACTGTTTTAAAGCTACAGAACTAACTCTTAGCACTTTAAATAACAGCACAATAAGAACGATAGAGGTGTATTAACACAGTACTAAAATACTTCTTCAACGTGTTACACGATATTCTCATTACCCTTTCTCCTAAAAAAAAATAATTCCAATGAAATGGAAAGCCAGTATATATCTTTTCATTGTACTACTTTCATATGAGTCATTAGCAAGATTGCTGAATCGGAGCAAAACGGGGCTTAGAGAAGGAAAGATTATCGTGTTTTATAAGGACAGCAAGAGCATGCCCAAGTCCTGGCTTGTGTGACTATGAAAGGAAGTTTTATAGAAAGATCACAAGTACTAGAAGAAGAGCTTATGAAGCAGGAATGCAGTCGAGCGGCGTGCAGACAGGAGCAATGCAATGCTGTCCGTGCCCTCTTTCCCCCTTGGACAAGCCCAGGGAAATGCCGGCACTGCCTGCGAACGCCTGTCCCACTTGGCGTGTGGTCGTAAGGTGATTTCCATAACCGTGCGCAGAGCTTCTCGCTGGTTCATCTGAACAAGCTGCACTTAAGGGTGATTATTTGATTATTGCTTTGGATAAGTTGAAAGCTTTTTTGCTTCTTCCGAAGAAGAGGCTGAGGAAAGGGACTTTGCCAGCTTTGGCAGGGTGGTTGGTGACGGGGCCACTTGCAGCGACCTATGTCTCGGTCGTAGCTCCTTAGCACCCGGTTTCATCTTCCCGGCACTGATGGACATATGCCGAGAGGGCTTCCCTACTCTCCCTGCTGCTTGTAACAATTTAGGACCATCAGATAACTCATGTTGGAAGGGACCTTGGGAGGTTTCTTGTCCGACCTCCTGCTCAAAGCAGGGCCAGCTTGGGGGTCAGACCAGGTTACTCTGGGCTTTCTCCAGTTGGATCTTGAGAACCTCCAAGGATGGAGACTGCGTGACCTCCTGGGTCAACACCTGAGCTGTGGTTAGTTTAAGCCTATATATGTTTCTGGGGGAAACCACAATCAAATAGGAGCTAATGATTTTAGTTGTATCAAATACTTCCTCGTAGCTATTTAAAGAATTGAAAAAAAAAAAAAAATCAAGTTTCTTGAGGTATTGCCAAACTCCGATCAGCGGAAAGGAGGGACGGTACAGTATAATACCTTTATATGAGTTCTGTCAAGCACCCGAATAGTTATCTCATGTGTCTCCATCCTCTTTTGTGTTCTTCAGCTTGGGCTGTCAGCTCTAGCTTCCCCGTTAGATTCAGATGGGAGAAAACTCCTGACAGGTCCCTAAACTGTCTTTAAATTTAACTGTTAAGATGACCCAAAATTATTTTCACTTTAAAAGTGATGCCCAGCTTTCTCTGGGATCTGTTCATGTTCAGAGTTATTTACTACTCTGGCCATTTTGCTCATCGGATCTTGAACTTCTCAGAATCTTAAGTTCCCATTTTTCAGTGTAATATTGAACAAGGCTGGAGCAAATGCAGCACAAGTCCTCATTGCTAGGGAGGAGTATTCAGAATTTATCAAATAGATACAGTGTTCTGTAAAGGCATTCGTACAACCTGTTCCTTCTGCAGGCAGCCAGACATTTATTTTCCCCTCGTATTCCTGTTCAGGGGAAAAAAATGCATAGGGGTAACCTCTATAAAAAGGTTCCCAGTGTGTAAGAAACATAGTGAATGTATATTTTTCCTCATATCGGATCATGTTCTATTTATTTTTGTATTTCTGAGTGGTTATGCAAAGACCACTTCATCCGTAAGCAGGGTTTTATTTACAAAATGGTTAGATAAAGACTCATTCATTTTATTAAAAGCGGCTGAAAAGGGAGGCACAAATGTCTCTCTCGTCTCCCCCACAGTTCCCTGACTCCCTTTTACTGAAACGCCCACAACTGAAATGTAAAATAAAAGGACTTTTCATCAGAATAGTATACATTAAAGTGCCTGGATTTTGACCTTTGTTTCTGCCCATTAAAATACACGGCTATATAATTTAGTCTGTGCATGTAGATGGAAAGGCTCTGGTGTTAGCAATGCAAACTATTATTAAAGGAGCACTCGATGCAAAATGTTCTCTTTTGTTAGCTGGCATTTGCTTCAGTTGGGATCGCTTGTTTACTTTTAAAGCCCAAACCCCACTATCCAAGCCTCATGGCCTTTTATATACTGCTCTAGGATGTCTAAAGAGAGCTGGAAGTAAGCAGTTTGAGGATGAGGAAGGAGAGAAAGGTTTCCTGCTCGTTCTTTGCGCTGGAAAGTCAGGTCATCCCTACCTTGAGTGTTTTTTTTTTTTTTTTTTAAATAATCTGTAATGAAAAATAAGAAAGTGAAAACAGGAAAATTGAGAAAGAAAGGCACTTTTGGTCTCTTGAACTCTGAGGTCTCTAATACTTAATTGAAAAATGAGCTGAAATGGAGAGGGAAGAAGTCACGTTAAGCCGCCTTGGTGACCCTCTGCTGCCAGGGGAGCTGACTCAACTGCTTGGACTGACTCTCCAGTTCATATTCTGCACACACAACGTGGTCACAGGGTACGCAAGGCCACTTAGGGCCACTTCCTGGGGTAAAGCATTGCAAACACCGTTGCTTTTAGCTCTTCAGTGATGCTGGTTGTTCTGGCTTTGCTGCGAGTGGTAGCTTGCGATCACCACTATTGCCCTGCTGCAGTGGATAGAGGAGGAGGGGGTAAAATGGGGAAACCCGACAGCAATTCCTCCCTAAATCAGGGAGACGAGAATTTAAAATTTATCCATGTTCCTTAAATGCTTCACCTTGGTTGAGCATCTTTATCCTGGGGAAATTCAGACTAGATTCCTCTCACCCCTCAGATCGATGGAGAAACTCCCACTGATTTGTATGGTCAAGGCTCCTTGCAGACCAGAAGTGAGACATGGCACAATCTGAGAAGAAGTAAAATGAAAGGGAATAAAGTCAGTGAGATGCGGGGATTTTGGATTGCATTCTTCAGCAAAGTGTTTTTTTTCTTTTCTGTTTTAATGTGTTTGTTCCAATCTCCAACTTCTGTGTAACCCTCACAGATCAGACTTGGAAAACTGAGAATTTTCTTTGTAGAAACAAATCTTTTTGAGATATCAGAATGTCAGATCAACGTTTGCACTGTGTTCTTCTAAAATAACAAACTACAACATATCCCCACAGCTGCTATTCCTAGCACATCTTGTCACAGATGATAATTAAATGCAATCTGAATATATAGGAATTACGATCGAAAAGCCAATAAAACAAGATGTTTGCCATCCTTGTGCTAAGTACTTCATACCCCCTTTGTTCTGACTGAAAGCAGCTATTTTGTGCAATGACTAGAACATGAAATAACGCTGTGCATGCTTTATCACATTAAAAGTAAAAGCAGCAGCTGATGTGTGAGACGATGCAGACTTTGAAAAGCCATAATCCTGTTGTAGTCACGCAGTTGGGTCCTTCCAGTAGAGATCCACAAGGGACTGTTTATCTTTGCCTAAATGATAGAAACCCTTGTCTTGAAGTAGGAGGAAACTTGAAAATTCTTTTTTGCCTGGGTTTATTTATTTTTTTGGTAATGACTTGGCTTTAGAGGCTTCGAGTTAACCGTATTTTGGGTGGTCTTTTGCTCCCGAGCTGCTTCCACCTCTTATCTGGATCTGTCACTGCTCTCTGGGGAGGATGGAGATGTCTAGTAGCATGTAAAAAAAACAGCTTTGTTCATAAGTAGCTGGAATCCATGGAAAATATCTCTTGGACATTCAAGTGTGGGTGTTTTATACTTAAATGGGCCTTTTCAGGGCGCGCAGCCCAAAACATTGTGTTCTTTGCTGTGTCCTCTTGTGGCAGGTCTTCCCATTTGCAAAGCAAGTCAAATGGTTGTATTGATAAATGGTCTTAATTAGGAAGTAGGGAACTGCCAGTGCCAAAGCCCTGCTAACTCCATCAGTGTAAACTCGTGACTAATGCCGGAGTTTTTGTGCGGACCTGCTATTCCTGGGGCTCACGGAGTGTTTTTCCACCCCCAAACCTGGTAGTTCAAGTGATCCACTGAAGTGTAGAGTAGTCTATGGGGTAGACACTCCACCGTGGCTGAGAAACTTTCACTTCCCAGTATAGACCTTTTAGAGCTGTGTGGTCCAAATGCCCCAAAACGACAACCATCTCCAGACATTTCCTTTAAACAGTGGTTTCCTGTGTTGAAATTGGGACTGAACTACATTCGTGGAAGGTTTTGCCGAGGAATGTGTTTATTCCCAGCCAGTACAAGATAAGAGAAGGACGCATCCTTGGTAATGCTCCCTTGGAGGGAACAGCAGGGCCTCCTGAGCTGCATGATGAATGGAAAGAAAGGAAGTTTATTTTCTGCTTTTAATCATCGGGTCCTGCTTGTTATCATTTGTCGGCTAAAATAGCTTCTCGCTACATTGTTTTCCTTCTGGGAAAATTCAAGCCTTTTTCGCAGACCTGGTTTAGCTGAAAGCATCTGCGAACAGTGCAGAACTAACCTTGCTCGTAACCACCTCTCAGTGCAAGACTAGTAAATAAATTATATGCTGATCAGACGGTTCATGATCGTGAAGAAATGGAAGCATTTTGGTTCACTTAGGTGCTTTTGGTAATGGATGGAAAGACAGAGGTGCTGGGGAGAGCTGAGAGGTCCCAGAAGGTCCCCTAGCTGCTTTGGCCCTTTAAATTTGAACACTAATTTCAGCTTTCCAGCTTACTTTTGTAAAATAAATGTCTTGCTTAACTGTTAAAATAAGCAGGACTGTCTTTTCCTGTTGGAATCGTGGTGGGAGGAGGTTGGGGAGTCATAGAGCCAAAGCTGCATTGTCAGTCTTATTTATTTGGGTGCAAGTTTGGAGGATTTGGGGCCTCAAAGAGCATCCTTAGCAGCATCTATTTACTGATATTGAGCAAAACTTAGCACATCCTTTCGGGTTGGTAATTGTGTGTCACACCAGCAGGATCAGAAGAACAAGGGTGTTGGCGCCTCTCGGCCCCTCTGCAGGCACATGGGACCTCTGCCACGTTTGTTCTAGGTTTGGGGGGGGCTCATTTTGGGGCAAGTGGGCTTTCTTTCCTCTGCAGGTGGTAATATTTGTCACCAAAAGGTTTTTTGGTTTTTCTTTTTGTTTTGTTTTTGCTAGATCTTGCAAGATATCTGCTCATTTCTGAGCTGGAAGTTTGCACTGATCTTTTTCTGCTGTGATTCTTAGCGGTCGCTGTCCCTGCGTTGTTTATAAGATAACCCCCCAAAAGTCTTACTCTTCTGCTCCCCCCCAAAGGTAGCCTAAAGCTAGCCCTGACAATACCACTCTTATTTCTCACCGGATTGCTCTAAGAATTGCTGTTCTTGTTTTCTTAATACTGTATTTGAGCGATTATTGTATATTAGCATGCGGAGCCAGGTCCTCGGGTAACATCAACTAGCAAAGTACCATCTGGTGGTGAACTGATGGCCATCTCCATACTCTAGGAGTCTGGTCCCATATTCTGCGCTGGCTTTTGATGTTATTTGCAGTAGTAAGATGATCAAGTTAAATGTTCTCTTAACGTTTCGTGCTCAAATAACGGAGCTAGAAAGAGAAATGAAAGCTTATAGCAAAGCAAAACAGAAAACGCTCATAGCAAACTAAAGCTAATGGAAAAAAATGGTGCTGTAGAATAGCGTATTTATGCGGAGACGTTCAGAAATGACTTTTTTTCCACTGCTAGTCAGTAAGAAATAGAATTTATTAAGTTAAGCAACAAGATTAATGGCATTCCTTAAGTGAATAATGTCAAAACTGGTTAAGGGTTAAAAACTCTCACTGGGCTGCTGTTAACCTTAAGTAAATGACAAGACTGATGTATTTTAAAGCGCAGTTTAATTTTCCAATTCTTATGACAAAGAATTGGCGTTTAGTATGCGTTTTCCATAAATACTGCGTTGTATTGCAGCAGAGGAAAAGTCGTAGCGAAGGCTTATTTCTCTGCCTTACGATTCGTTATACACGGCATTCACAATATTATGCAGATCAGTTGTCAAACTGCGGGATATCTGGGTTGAAGAATCGCTCCCATTTGAGAACAGAAATTAGTCAGTCTTTCCCTCTCATATGTTACAAAAGAGGGATTTTTTAAGAGCTCCGTAAGGAGCAGAAAGAAGCGTCACATATAAAAGCTTGCCGTTAATAACTACGTTCCACGTCAGCACTGCGGTGATCATAAATCTCAGCCTTAAGTTTTCCTCCAGTCCTGTCAAAGACTTATTTAGGCTGGCATGTGTTTGAATTACCTGGGCGTTTTGATCGCAGAAGGAGCAGCTTCAGCGAATACTCCGATTTAGGTTCAGACATGGATTTTTTTTGTCTCTAAGTTTTAAGTACCGATCTAGGTCGTTTTGCCTCCTCGTCTTGTTGGCAGGGCTGTTTGCTGCGTGCTTTGCAAACTTTACTCTCGGGAAATGCAACCCGCTTTAGCCAAGCCGTCAGCCTCGCGGAGTTTCCTAAGCCGGAAGAAATCCAGCTTTTTGCAGCGCAAAAAAAACCCCACAGTGGGAAACGCAAAACGAGGTCTCGCCCCCTTCGCTGCGGAGGGGACTTTGCCTTAGCTGGATCCGTTTGGAAAGCTTGCTGCGCGTGGTATTTTCAAAATGCATGCCCGCAGGTACTTATCGAGAAGGGTGCTAAATCTTTCCTGGGAATAACTTCCTGAGGTCTGTAACGATTGAAGGACTCGGTTATGCCGACAACAAAAAGTTGCGAATGTGCCGCTGTAAATCCATCAAACCAATCCCCTTATTACAAAGGGTTATTTAAATATATATGTATATATTTACAGTTTTCATATGAAGCCACCTCTAATGCAACATTTTGCAAATCCATTTGATCTGACAGTCTGAGACTCGTACCGTGGCTTTCTAACGTAAGTGCAGCAAATTGAATTAAACCCCCACTATGATTCAACTAGCAAACGACTATTCCTAAATTACCCTCCTCTTCCCCCCCCCCCCCACCCCGAAGTAACAGCGTCTAGAGCAATGAATGCCGGTGTAGAGAGGTGTTATGGCACCTGAATGACAGGAAAAAAAAGCGTGAAGCCTGTTTGCTGCCTCCTCGGTTCACAGTTTTCTTCCTCAAATAGAGGAAGAGCAGCTGGGGTTCAGTAGGGGGGTCACCATGCTCCCGGTTTTGCTGTTGCAAAGTGGTCAATGGGGGGTTTCACAGATCAATATTTGGGTATTCTCGCCAGAATCTCCTCACTTCTGCAAATAACAAAATCAGGAAAGGAGGGGGGAAAGAAAAAAGAACTACGCAAAGCCGTGATAGCGATTTCAAAAATGATCACAGAAGGGGAAATTTCGTTACGTAAACCAGGGCAGGCTAAAAAAGGCACAACCATAGCTCGCTTGTCACTTCTCAAATTCATAACTAATGCATGCGAACGCTAAGTGTTGACTTCTTACATCCCATGCGGGTGGAGGGGTTAGGCGCTAGCTGGCTAATACTAGCGCGCTTCGGGATAAGGTGGCAGTTTCTACGAAGTATGTGTGTTTTATTTAGGCCACCCGCTTGCCTTATGAACAGAAATAAGATTTGCCCCTGCTACCGCAGCGAAATTTTTGAGAGCGGAGAACAAGCTCGGTTCCACCTTGTCTGCTGCAGCCTCAGCAGCAAAGCTGGAGTCCAGTTGTAGCTAGTGATGCCGGAGCTGGGGAAAATGCTGCTTTACATTGGGCGAGAGGAGACTGAATTTGTACTTAATTCTGGCAGTTAAGAACAAAATCTTGGGACGTGTAACCTCAGCACGCTGATGATACATGAGTCCTCATATTTTCCTCATATAATCTTCATATTCCTATTCCTGGGAGTGCTCACGCTTCACGGTATAGCACTTGAAAGAGAGAGCCCTAGGCAAAACGTGCAGTTTGTTTTCCTAAACTACCTTTTTAAGAAATGCTGTACACAACATAATATATATTAAGTGATTGGGTGATTGAAATGGTGAAAGTTGGTGTCAGCAAATGCAAAGAAACAGCTCTAGTAGATAAACTCAGTGGATGGGATTTAAATTAGCGGTCACACTTGGGAATGAAAGGTTGGAGTCGTCGTTGAATGTTCCCTGGTTACGCCGACTTGGTGTCCAGCAGTTGAGCAAAAAAGCAAACAGCACGTTTGCCTTTATTAAGAAAGGAGTTGAAAGCAAACCAGAAGACACTGTCACCCCACTATAGAGCATCATGGTTTGTCTCTGTGTTAAGTGCTTTGTGCAATGCTAATCCCCTGTCAAAGAGGTATGGTAAAACTGCAAAATGTACAGAGAAAGGGATGCTCGGACATAGGGATTAGTTTCTATATGAGAAGAGACTAGCAGACTAGGAAAGAGGCAATGGAAGAGCAGGAGTGAGGCAGAACGTATTGACGGACCAGCTGAAATAGGGACGAGGGATGCAAATCCACCGTCAGGCAGATGGTGATCAGGGCCAGACACGTGATGGAAACATTTATGCTAACTGCTGCTCAAAAGCAATAAGAAGAGGAATGAAAGTTTTCTACAAAAGTCCTACCAATTCTGTGTTTTACACTCGAGAGAACCTCAGTCATGAACTTCGTACACAAATTTCCATTAGGCAATTTTTTAATGAGGTGTAAAAGCACTTTTTTCTACATCCAGTATGTGTATGTTTTTACGGAAATAAGCATTCTGGAAAATTGTGATTTTTATTCATTTGGCTTAATTGTCTCCTAAGGTATTCGTTTCACTATTTGTGCTATGTGCAGAATGTTTCAAACATATCGTGGTGTCTTCTAGACTGTGTAATTGCTCATCAGTGAATGTCCTTCTTGATCTCAGATTTGAGTGTAGCCTTCTGAAAAAGGCAACACAGAAGTGTAATGCATTTGGTCTGCTGGTGGCAGATTAATAGCCATTATGCTTCTTTAGAGAAGTGTTTTACTGACCTTTTTACCCTCTCTTTTTCCTCCTGTTAAGCCTAGTGTATACCAAATAAACTTGACTAAAGCACGCTGGGAGCAGGCAAGAACAGAACTGTTCAATGCCTAAACTTAATCTCAGGGTATAATGAGGAAAAAAGTTAGCTTTCCTGATGGCAGATGATTGCTGCTGTGCTAAAATGCTATTGCTGATCTCCACAGACTGCTCTGATTTCTAGCATCATTCTGTCATACCTTCAGGAATGGAAGCTATGAAAATGCCCTGTTTTTCCTGGTGACGTTGGAGCTCTCAATGTCATGAAGTCAAACAGACTAGAATAGGAAGAAAAGAAGACTGAGTTGATCTTCTAGAACTGTTGCTACCATGTGTCACAGTTTCAGTGGTTTAATTGACAGTTTTCTGACCATACTGAAGGGAGTGTTGCTTGCCAGAAGACCATGACTTTTATCTGCTTTACAGTTCAACCTAAAAGAAACTTCTGCTCTTTGAGTGCTTAACACCTGCCAGTTCTGTGATAGATGAGTATGCACCTACTTTATTCCATCTGGAGACTCTGGCATAAAGTTTTGGTGGGGTGCTGTATTCGCTTAGTCTATCTTGGTGCTTCCTTGAGGCCGGGATGAGTGGACAACCCTAGCTCCTCCTCAGTGCTTTCTATCACAGAAAGAATGTTTTTCCCCTTTTTCTTCCTCCAGTAAGGAGAACAGAGCTCTTCAGCTTGCTGCCTTCAGTCTATACTGGTGAAGAACTTGAGAAAAATTGCGACTCCTGGGTTGTTAACAAAAAACATGACGGCTTAAGCACCACGCCTGAGTTTTCTCATTACTTATTTTGCCATGGAGAAGGATGTACAGATGGAGCATCTGTCTGCAAGCCTTAACTCATCTGAAAAGGGAAGCTGAGTAGTTTCTCTTCTGGCACATATAGGAATAAGCTAAAAGTCCTTATAGTATGAGTCTGGAGACCTACCTCTGGTGCTCTTGATGCAGCTCTTGATAGTCAATCATTTCCACACCCCAGGGCACACATCTCTCTGAATGACTAATGATGCAGCAAAAACAGGAGGAAAGAACTAGGGAAACAAGGAATCTTCCCTACGTAGAAATGTACCAAAATATGGATGGTGCATCAAGCATATGAAGCACTTTGTGGCCACTTGTGGCTTTAGCAGACATGAATCCTTGAGAAGGAGCTTTCTTGCCCTATGACTAGGCTTTCTGTATATGCACAGAAGTTTCCAGGGAGCATCAATCTGATTGTGTAGGTGCAATACACCCTGGCTTTGTGTGTGTGTGTGTGTGTGTGTGTGTGTGTGTAGCGTGGGCTCACTCTGAGCGTGCATGCCAACTCTTTTGGCTGCTTCTTCCCTTTTCTGAGGAGCACCTGGGAAAGAAGGTAGCTTGGAGCAAGCTGCTGCCTTCAGTTCTCCCCAAAGCCTGTTCCTCAAGCTTGTTTTACAGTTGGCTGTGGGAAATGATGCACCTCGTGGACGTGTTGGCAGTCCCGCTGCCATATGGTACTTGACGAAAGGCAGGGCAGTCAGCCCTGGTGTGCCAAGAAATGGCCCATGTATTATGTGAGAACATCCAAAGCCTTTGCCTTTTAGGAGCAAGAATTCAGTTGTCATTATAAAATAGCATTTTGCAATCAGCAAAAGGAGCTGACCTCTGGTGGGACACATAAACGACACCAACAGAGATTGCTGCAAGGCAACCCAGGCCCTAATCCCACAACAGATGTGTTTACTCTCCGCGTCTGAGCAAACTCTAAGGCATAAGAGGATTACAAATATTCTGAAAGCTAAAATGATATCAGAAGCACAAATCTGCCCCAGACGGTGTTGGCATCTTGACTTAAGAAACTGTATACGTAAAGGATGGCTGTCTTCACCAATAGCTGAAAAGCCAGTCACTTCGTTTGAATTGCCATAGTAGTAGCAGTGTAACTTGTCAGGTGTTGTGCTCGAGCAGATCAGAAGAGATTTAGAAATGCTCGTCAGTACAAAGGAGGAATCTGAAGGAATAGTCTCTCTCAACAGAAAAGATTCACAGGCTCATCCATATCTAACAAATTTATGCCAACTGGAGTTCAGTGCATATCATAGCGCCTGTTACACTTAGAATACTTGAAAGAGTTTTCTGTTCCTTTGAAGTCCATCTAATAGCTTTCTGTAATACAAAGTAACACTTCTAATATGCCACTGGACAGAAATGGTTGACAGCATCCTTGTTTTCAAAAGTATTATCCGTCAATGTGAGACTCACTTGGGAGTAAAACCTTGTTTTTTCTGCGTTTAAGGGCCGTTTGCTGAAGAAAACTCAAGTATCCACCTCTTGTCTTCCATATTTTTCTGAGGGAATAGGAATTTTTAGTGGTGGTAGGTTCAGCTGAGGGATTCTCCATATTAAAAGCCTTGACAATGGAGTCACAGGCCACATCATAAAAGCATGCTAAGTAAATCTGGATTTTCATTTGACTTGCACAGTGCCTATGAAAAGTGCAACCTTCTTGTCCCCTCTTGTCCCAAAGTTTCCCTCTGTCCTCTAGATAGAGAGGCATAAAGCTCCAGACCATTTCAGCATAACAAATATCTGGCTGGACTTCAGCAGTACTAATATTTTATCTTCTGTGGCCTACTGATCTCTGTCTTTGATATCCACATTTTTTTTTCTCAGCCACCCTTCTAAATGACTTCCTGATAATAGTTATCTGCAAGTTTTCCACATAGGCCCTGTCAGGTAATTTCTCTTGATCTCATGTTGTACTCCAGACTTCTTGGTGTAATGGAGACTTTCAGTCTGAGCTTGTAAATGACTGTCCCCTTATGCTAATAAAAATACTAAATGTAGAATTTATTTTTTTTAGATGGTAAAACTAGTTATTTCTTGAAATGCTGGATTTATATACAAAACTGTATCAGTGCTTGACTTGACGTCCGACTTGGTGTTTTATTAATGAGCTCTTTAATATGAAGGATACTGACTACACTTTAAGGGCCAGGTCCTTCAGGCTCCTTCTCGCAATGTCTGCTCTGCCGATGCTAAAATCCGCAGGTATTTTAGGGAGCAGTTTGCGGTATCCATGAATCCCTGGGCTTGCGGTGCAGGCAGTTGGATTTGATATGCTAAAAATTCTGCTCGATAGTCTTGCTCTGCTTGTGCTTCCTGCAATACTTAATGGAGGTTTTTAGGCAGGCTACCCTGCCTGTCAGTTGGATTCGTACAAGCATTTAAGTCTGCTTGCTGCTTGCAATATTTGTACTCCTGATGCAGATGTAGAAGTTTTTCTCAGCACCGAAGAGGTAGGTACTGTTGGAGCTTTGTAGTATATTTTGGACCAAGTTTTCAAACTTAGATGACTCATGTTGGGGTGCTTAAATATCTGCATAAGCACTGTAAGGCTCCTGGCCTCTCTCTCTAGCTCAAAAAGAATTAATTGCCATGCCCAGATCATTCAGGTATTTCACAGAGGGCACTTTATAGTACTTCAGATAAATGCCGGGATGAATATCTGGCTATCTTGGCTGCATTATGTCTGACTGTCTCCTGTAAATAGTTTGTCTCTACCTTCTCCTGTTCACCTTCAACAGAAGCTTTTCAATGTGTGCACCTAGAGCAATGACTCAAAACTACCTGATTGGGCTGCCCCATCGTCCAAAAATGTATCACCCCAGATTTAGGGTGTTGCCTTCACTCCTATCATCCTTTTGCCTTTCTTTCTCCCACAACAGCCTCCCGGTCAGCTCCAAAACTCTCAGGTCCTTCCCAGTTTTCTTGCCCTTGCTCGGTGATGTTTACCAAGCTAAAGCATAATTCTTGTAGCGTTGGAGCTGCCGGATAACATTATTGACAAGTTTTAACAAAGAATTTACAGGAGTGCTTAATGCTTTCTATTCTCTTCCTCGTGTAACAGTTCCCCCTTTAGCCGCTGTTGCTAAGCGGCCTTAAGAATTTGCATTTCAAGGCAGTCTTAATTTAAAGCACAGCCTCAGCAAATGGCATTCCATAACCTAAAGCTGGAAGAGAGTTGAAACAATTGCTAGTACAGTCAGTGTATTAATCATGACAACGAATGATTTAGGCAGCTACGCGAACCAGAGGAATCCATTTTATAAGATGTGCACAAGCCTCCCATCAGCTATCTAGCAGAGGTTAATAATGCTGAAAATGATTTTGAGTCGCAGCCAATACGGCTAAGGTTTTAGGAGGGGCGGTGGGGGAGAAGAAGGCAATGCTAGCTACAGAGAAGGACAGTTTAAGTTTGTCTTTCAAAAGATATTGATTCTTGCAGTGTGGGAGCCTAGAGGATGATATAATTCCAGGTGGGACGTGTCCTTTAAGTGAATGGGAAAAACAAGATTAGTAAACAGATAAAGCAATTGAGAAAAGTGGCAATGGAGAGAAAGGCCGGGTCTCATTGAATACTGCAACTGAATAGCAAAATGGTATTGTTAGTAAAGTCACTGTACCTATTTTAGTCAAAAAGGAAGGCAAGAGAGGTTTTTTTGTTAAATCAGCTGATATAGCTGGAAAAATTGGAGGAGCCTGGGATTTGAGGATCTGTCTTTGGATCATGTAGATGTCCTGTCTCAGCATTGGGGTAAATAGGCAAAATAACAAACATGCACAAAAATATGTGAGTAAATACCAAGCAGGATGATGGAGTAGGACTCGATGGTATAATCAAGCTAGTCGTGCACTGGCAAGTGAGTTAAAAGCCAAGTCTCCAAGGCTGAGTACAGTGTGATTCAACAGAATGGCAAGGGTGCCGTAAATCTAAAGGTTTACGTGATGTAGATCTAGGGTCTGGCCAGCACCAACAGCCCGATGTGCCCAGAAAGTATTGTACTTTCTTGGAGAACCGGGGGAATTACATTTAATCTAAAAAGGAACAAAACAAAACCCAGCTGTCTTGGTTGGGAGAAGAAGAAATTCATTTTTAGAAGGAAAGCAGTTCCATGCACAGAGTTGGATTAATACAGTCAGGTTATAAGTATTCAAAGCATCTGTTCGGAGTGATCTGCAGAGCAAGAATTAGTCAATGGCAACCTTTGTGAAGAATTCTGAATGAACATACATTGGGCAATTTCGTAATCTTTTCATCAGTAATTCAGGTAGAACCATCCAATTTGTTTTGTTATGCATTATTAACTGAACCCTACCTAAGAACGGAGTGGCTGAATATTTTATTGTACTTTTAGGCTTCTTTTTGCTCAGAAATAATGTTTTCTCCGGCGGCCTCGCACTCTGTTATCTTGGCTTCCTTTTATGCTTGATAGACTGTATGCCAAGTCTATGTTTATAGTACATTTGGGTGCTGGTACACCCATCTGACAATGTAAATCAGCTCTTTACGAGAGCAAGCGTTGCGGGGAGCAGCGAGGGCTGCATGAATGTTTGCGTGCTCTGCAGGAATCGCATAAAAGCCATGTAGAAATAAGCCTCGGGCTTGTCATTCACTTCTGTTCACCTCTTTTCATTACCTAGCCTAATCTGCTGCGACTGGAGGGCTATGATAGCTCTCGGTGCTGGATTTAAAAGCAAACGGGGCCAAGGATAATGGGGTGGGAAGGACCTGGGGTGGGACTACTTGGAGGCCTCACGTTCCTCACACCATCCCTTTGGCTGTATGAAACCTCCTTCCAAAGCTGATGTTGCCTTTGTTTTGCCTGAGATGGGGGAAGGTCCTCCCACCTCAGGGACCCTCTCATCCCCCTGCCTGGCCCCTGAGTAGCATGACCATGGTGAGTCGCCTTGGGTTGAGCAGGTGCTGCTAAGGGGGACCTCAAGGGCACCTGCACATCTGCAACTTGGAAGTCTGGTTGAAAGGTGGTAATGACCAGAGCGCTCCTCTCACTTGATCCAAAGGACATGCGCGAGAAACCAAGGCAACTCCTTTGTTTAATGCATTTCTTCTTCATCCTTCCTTCTTGCATTTCTTCCTGTCTCATGGAGTCTGGATTTGTACAGACAGCTGTTTGTGGGGTTTGATGGGCAATAGCTCCACGGGAGCTGCAGATCCCGGTTTTGTATGGCAAATGAGTAGATGGCAGCTTCTGGTTCACTCTTTTGATGTAATAACAAATCTCATAATTTCTGTTTCAAGAACAACTGCTGAGATCACTTTGCTCCCGTTATTTCCGACCATGTACTCCATCCCCACATCAGATGAAATATGTTTGCCCATCGGACCCGTTTTCCTTTGTCCAAAACCACTTCTGCTTCTTCCATTCATTACCACTTTGTGTTTTTGAGTGTGTGAAGAAACAACCATTTCATTTAGTGTGGGGAAAATGCAGATGCAGAAAGGCATTTTTTTCTTCTTCCGGCTATTTGAAGGTGATATAGGAGATTGGCTTTGAAAATATTGGAAGGCTTAAAAAAATGTCTACATCTTTCATGTGTAAGAAATAAAACCTGTCTCTGACCTTTTAAGTAACTTTATTTGCTTTTTGGAGGGTACTTTAAAGAAAAAGAGACCAAGATTTAAGAGGAATTTTCTAATAAAGTAGCTGATGAGGTGCGAATGTTGCATTCTTAAGCAAAAATAAATCGTGCATAGACATAAAAATCTTTAGACCTGAAAAGCTCTCAAAACCAGCTCCAAAAAAAGTATGTATTGCTGGGTCATTGTTCCTGAATGTCCGATAAAGTCAGCCAATCTTGACTTTGTCTTTTTGACCACAACAGCAATGTCACTCCTGTGATTCATCCTGGCTTCTCTAACATTTCTGGCTAGCATTTGGATGTTTTATTTTCTCCAGGCATCAAGGTAATTTGTAGAGGTGTTTAATAGCTGATTCAGAGTTGAGTTGGCAGCAATTTCATCCTTTCGGATGATGTTCAGAATTGCTCTGTTTGTGGCCTTTCCAAAAACAAAAACAAAAAAAAAAAGGAAAAAAAATCTTGTAGCAAGCTGGAACCATATGTTTATGAGTTCATGTTTTTAAGTGGGTTTGTGTATTTAATATGATCTAGCAGGAAATTTGTACTTTGCTTATGTGTGATGGAGATAAAGCATGAAGCCTGTTATTAGGCTTTTTATTATGTTTTTTGGAAGATGCTCATATCCAGTTTTCTCAGAAAACACAGGATTTTACTTATCGTGCATATTAGCAGAAGCATCAGCTCTTCCTGCCAGGAGAGAGGCAGTTTGAGCTCTCTGCAGAGTGGGCTGTAGTGCTGGCAAATGGTTGGACATGATGCTGGAGATCACTTTCAGTTGTAGGTCCCCAAGGAGGAGCAGAGTAAGTTGAGTTAATGTTGCTTGTCACATACTGAAATACTTATCACCTCTTTAATGTATATTGCTCTTAAATAAACATGACTTTCAAGACATCACCTTCAGTAAATTATTGGCTACAAAATATATAGTGATGTGAAGAAACAAGGTACAAATGCCTACCAAACAGAGCTTCCCAGAACCCCAAAAAGGGAAAGAGTTTGAGTTTCCCGAAATCACTTCAATGCATGTCTTCCATGGGAAAGTTAGTGCCCAGCATGTGCAACAGCAAAATCGAGCATCACTGTCCTCTACTGCGGTTCTGCGTGCATCAGTGCGGTTAAATGCATTGCATCATACTTGCAATGTTTGTGTTCTCTTGTGGCTATCACAATATGTACGTACTGCTCAAGGCCAGAGCATGTTATCTTTTTTGTTGTTGTCATTATTTTAATATATTGGTATTAGGGAGCTTAAGGTCTTTTGAGATTGTTCCAAAACGGGTTCTGTTTTTTTGCATTTTTTTATTATCATTTTTTTAAACCTTGGATGTTTTTTTTTATCTTGGATCATACTCCAGGACATCCAAGGAATTGTGAGATAATCTCCCTGGGTGTTTTTCAGAGCTTGCTTTCGCATTGCTAAATTATTCTGTAATGATGGAGCAGGTCCAGAGATGCAACACGATCTTCAGTGGAAAGCTGCAGTCTATTGCCATGGCAGTTCTTACTGCTAGTGACAGGGTAGGGAGAAAGATCCTGTGAGTGCACGTTCATGATCTGATGACATCTCAGGTATGTTTCTCTGCCGTTCTCTGAGCAGGTGACCTGACATTTGGGGTGGATCAGAGCAAGATGGGTAGGACTGAATCTTTCCCAACTTGAGGGGTGACCCCGTCGAGTGCTACAACTTAGGCTACTGAAGGTATTTTCCTGCAGTACAGGCCTACAAGACTGGAGGAACAGAACTGGTGGTGACCTCAGCAAGGAGTGAAACTAAGCAATTAAGATTTGACATTAGGTTTTGGTTCCTTAAGGGAAAACAAAGCCAGTACAGTGTGAGGTCATCAGAGATGTTGGTATATTGAGTTTATCAGCAGTGTTGGTCGGCTGAAAAATGTTGGCTTCCTCAGGAATGAAATTCAAGTCTGTCTATAAGAACGAAGCAAGGAACTCTCTTATCTCTTTGTATTATGAATTTCATTTCAATTTTTCTTCCACTTCTCTGACTTACCAGAAATCTTGATGGAGCCAGGAATTACTTTCTGTCACCTGAAGTCATGCTAGGATGCTTGTGCCGCGTGGCTTTTGGTGAGCTGAAGGGCGAGTGTGGATTTTGGATCATCTTCGCGCTACTGTGAATAACACCTCGCATGTTTAAGTCTTATATTTCACACGCTATTTGTGAAACCTCGAAGGTTTGAAACTTTGAGGGAAAGGTAGGCGAGGAGCTCTCCGTCCTTTCCTCCTCCCAGCCATTTCGGACACAAGTTACTGCAGTCCCTGAAGCAGACGCCGGCTGGTGTTAGCATGCAAGTGCAGCAGCCGTGGCTGGAAATTGATATGTTCTTCACTTCTCGGAGCGCTCGAGACAATGACCTCATCAAGCTTCAGGAGGATGAACGAGGCCCTGTGAAGGCAGATGGGGCTGCTATTCCCAAATTGCATTTTCCCTCGGAAAGAAACTCTCAGATGGTTCTGATAACCCCTAAGCGGGGAGGAGTAGAAAGCCAACCAGATGGAGAAATTCCTGCAATGCTGATGTGAAACTCACCAATTCTGGCTTATTTTGTTTGAGGAAAAACGATAGCTTGCCTTGCTAAACATCTAAAGTATTCCTAATGAGAGAAAATTTGTGTACAGGTGCACAGAATGTCTGTGTATATGCGCCCAGAAACAGAGTTTTCCAACTTGGATAAACTCTAAGAGAGGGAATATGCGATATGTCTTATGTTTCACCCTCATACTGGCAATCTGATGAAGTTTTATATTAAGTATTGAGTTCCGGATAATCTTATAAAGCAGGTTTATTGAAAATTCTGACATAACGCTTTGCTCGGTCTTGAACTAGGTTGCCCAGTTATTTTTCTATCCTGGCACCTCTTTTAATCATTTTTTGCTGTAATTTGGTATCCGCGTGTTGGATTTCATTGTTCTTGCACCGAGCTGCTGGTATTTGCATTTGAATTATTTCCCTGGGTCTGCCCAAACTTTAATTTTCCATTTCGCCATTCTTTCGCCGTTCGAGATAATCGAATGAATAAAAGATGAAAAGTTGTTGGCTCTGTTTTTCGGCTGCAAATACTGCATTGCTAAAACTTCCAGAGGAAAGGTTGGCTGTGTTTGTGCACCGTTATTTATATTTCCCGAGTAACTCCAGAGTCACAGAGATGACATTGCAAGGCAGAAGGTAATGGCCAGTGCTGAGGACAGCGGGGAGGACATAAAACAGATTACAGATTTTGGGGCAAAGATCATCTTTCTGCCTGCATATCTGACTGCTCCGCTGAACAGCGGGTGTCGTGTTGCATAAAGGTCTGACTCAAATAGCCTCCGTTTCCCTAGGATGTTTTAGGGCGTTCGAGTGATACAAGCCTTTTTTTTCCCCAATAACGATGCTGCCAAACTTTGAGGAAGAAAGTGGAGTACAATTTTTGTAGCGCTGACTGCAAGCGTATGTTGTGGACTACAGTCATCTTGAGAGCTTCATTCGGGAGCCGGACGGACAAAATAGGTACTTTGGTAACCTATAGGAGACCTGCTTGTTTAATTAGGGAAAGAGACTGCTGGACGTCTTAACTAAGAATGAGCCACGGTGGAAAAGTAGGATATCTGTTCCCATTCGTAGGTGTTGGTTTTGTGCTCAGGCTTTGCCAGGTCCATGGTTCAGTTAACTTACAGGGAAGTAGTTTAACACCTCGGTAAAAATTCAGCACAGCGGGCAGTAATTTGATTTGGGTAAGTAATAGGAATACGTTCTCCGATGACCAGCATGGCCATTTGGCAGGTTAGAAGCATTTAGGGAGATGTATGAATAAAGCCATTACTACTTGCGTGCTTTTTTTTATTATTCAAAGTAGCTTGCTGGTTGCCTTCCCCAAGTAAATGTGTGTATTGATTCAATAACCTCCTATATAAGTCCGTCTTTCCCAGGAACTGGAGTTATGGATGTACTTGTTACAGTCTTACTCTTTTTATGTTAAGCATTTTAGAGGTTATGTCGTCTTCCAACTCTTTGTTCCGTCGAGGTAATGTTTGCTAATTTAGCAGTGAAATATGACTGTGAACGTCTAAGAGCAGCAGCTTGCAGCGGAGTGACGCTGGAGGTAACGCTGCCTGTTGCCCTTTCTAAATTTAATGCACGTAGTTGTGTCCACTGCAAGCGACAGCAGCTACAAATAGAGACGCAGTGTATCCTGACTAGGAGTAATTGTAAGTTTTAGACCCTTAGTTTCTGGATTTCCCATTGTTATTTTTTGCAATTTTTTTCTTTAAAATTAGTATTGTATCCGTGTATTTTTTGCTTATTCTTCCAAAGGATCATTTTTTATAGGATCTGGATTTTTTTTTTGGAAAGGTGTTTGTGTGCGGTATAGGTTGGGCACATTTTATTCTGGCTGGTGGAAAGAAGAAGGGGTCGAAGTGGTGTATCTTTATTATAGCCTCTAGGGAGTAGGGCCTGACTCGGAGCGGGACTGTCGCCAGCTAGGTCGGGGCTCCCCAGCCTGTTGCTTCCCAACCTCTACGGAGACATGGGGTTATTTCACCGTAAGACCATGGCACTTAAAAGCATAGACAGCGTCTGTACTTACCTTGGATGTGAAGTTGAGAGATCCATGATCCACATCGAATGGTAGTCATGTTTTTGGATTGTTTTTGTTCCCCCCCCCACAGGAATTAAATGAGTGCCCTTTGCTTAAGGACAGTTTTCCGCAGGACCTAAAATCTTCTCCCCATCGGCTCTAGCTAAGTACTGTTTGCACTTGAAGTCAGGACCATTTATACAAAGTTAATACTTTCCAACGTGATTAAAAAGTAAACAGTTGAATAGTGCTCTGCAAACTGATGAAGAAGAAGAAAGCAGGATGGTTTAAACCAGCTTTGTTTATGCTCCTAAGTTACTTTGGATGCGTATTCGCTACTGGCTACACTTTTCAAATCTAATTGCTGTTTTCCTGCTGAAGCAGCTGATGATGAGGTTTGCATGTTTAGTTTAAAGAAAACATGAAGAAATACTTGCTCAACCTTTTTTTTTTTTAAATTTTATTTTCTGTCCTCACAATTTGGGCCGTGATCAAGAAGCAGGTTGAGTAACGGGGTTGGGGTTGTGCTAATAAGTGCATTAACCTCGCTTCTGCTTGTTGTGATGTTGTCCTTCACCGTTGTAAGGCAGCTAAGTGATGCCCTCTGATACTGAAATGCAGCCAACTTGGACGCGTCTTCAGTTTGAGAGGAGCCGAAGAGTGGCGGTTGTACGTTGGAGTTAATGTATGATAAAATTAATACGGCCTGCCATGTTCTTGGGAATAAGGGTCCTTGTCCTTGCCTCTTCCATGAACGATCAGCTTGGCGGTGCTTGAACTACTTGAGAGACATTGGTTACACTAGGGTTTTCTGGCAGAGAGTTCATTTTCATGGCAGTCTGCACAAGGGAGCTGCTTAATTTTCCCTCTTTGAAAGCAATCTGCACTTGATGCCTTTTATTGCAAAAAAGAGAGCAACCCATAGTGGAGAACGAGGGTATGGTTGCAGTGATAATGCGAGGCGGGAAGGACTTTTTCAGGAATTGGCAAATCCTTCTATTTTTCCTTTTAAATTGAATAAAACAGGGGAGGCCCCCTACAAGATGTTCTGGGTTCCCTGGCAGTTGTTATAGTAGCAGTGACCATCCCGGAGTCTTAACATTTCTTCAAATAAACAATTAACTCCAGCAAATTAACTCAAATTGTGATTTATCAGAGCAGCAGAGAAAGCTGTTATTGAATAATCCTGAAATCAAATTTTTCAGCATCCTGCATAATCCTTGCAGTGGCACTTTCTCAGTTTATTTGCTTCTTTACGGGAGGCACCAAAAATGCTTGTCGTTTTCTGAGGAAAAAGCGTTTTCTTCTTTTTCTTACCCAGCGGTATATGCGTTAGCGTCTGAGGTCATCAGTCGCTCCTCTTCTTGTCGCCTTGTTGAGACGAATGTTTTTTAGAGAGAGGCTTCAGATTTCCTTATGTTAAATTTTGACCGGGCTAATTCGCTCCTCCTCAGGATGTCTTGTGCTGTGCCTTCTGCCTTCGGAGGGAAATAAATGGCATGCGAGCCAGTATAGTTTACCGCAAGCAGTAATACGCGGGCAGCTTAGGAGCAGCCCCAAAATCCTGCCCGTCATTTGTGACACTGGCCCTTATGGGATGTGCAGAGGTAGCAGGGAGGTGCCTGATTTTAGAGGTCCTTGTGAAAGTGCCACCAAGCATGGACAGCACAGCTCTGCTTTATTAAAATAACTGCTTCAGATTTACAATGGGGATGGCTTATGTATTTTTTCTTGTTCTCAATTGTGTATTTTGGAAGTACATAGAGGTAAGGAAGCAATTGTGTTTGCAACGGCGGCATTGACACCTGGAAAGGTGTTCGCATGTGACTTGAGGTGCATGTGTTTCAGAAGGAAGACTGGAAAGGAGAAGAGAAACACAGCAGCGCTTTTGTAAGCTTGCCTTTCACTTTTCCATGAACTTGTGGCTTCCTGTTTTATTTTCTTGCCATTTTTTTGTCCGTCTTCTCCGTCCTTTGCCCTCATGTTTTTCTCTCTTTGACCTCTTTTGACGATGGCTGCTAAGAAAGTCCCTTTTTGTTAGCAGCTCTCCTGTAGAAGGTACAGGAGCCAGGAGTTGCCCAGAGAGGTTGTGGAGGCTCCATCCTTGCAGATATTCAAAAGCCATCTGGACACAGTCCTGGGCAACGTGCTCTAGGTGACCCTGCTTGAGCAGGGGGCTTGGACTAGATGCTCTCCAGAGGTCCCTTCCAACCTCAACCATTCTGTGATTCTGTGAGAAGAGCAAGCGTCCAACCTGAAACTTGCCATCAGCTCCACAGCACCAAGGGTAGTGGTTTCTCAGTCTCTTCTTACATGGCAAAATGTTCTTGCTGTATTTACATGGTCATGCTTCTTCTTCACCCAGCAGTTACCTGAGAGTGCTAGGATGTTGCCTTTGCTGAGGCAACATCCAAATGAAGGAAACCAGGTTTAGGAAGCTTCAGATTGCTGGTGATGAAAGGAGAAGATGGTCAGAAAGCGAATCGTGTCCAAAAAGCCGGTTTCATCAAAAATGCTGAACTGTGGGAAAAATGAGCAATGGGCCAGGAGGGGACTTTAGAAAAGGATGACCATGAAACATGTTGGCCATGGAGGAGAGAGCGGTGATGGAGCCAAAAAAGCAAAGCCACTGGTGTTATTTTTGCTAACAGTATTGAGGCAGGATCAGCGCGGACCCTCGGGAAGGCATTTTGCCCGGGATATAAAGCCGGTGACGAAGGGGCAGCTCTGGCAGACGTACAGATGGACAGGCAACACGCAACTCGGATGCCTCGCTCCCTAATTCCTGCGACCTTTTGGACTAAGCAGCCAAACCGCCTGCCAAACCGACGTTTCCCAGTGCCTCGCAACCTGTTTGACCAGGCGAGGAGTATTTATTACGGGATCGATCGGGGAGCGCTCAGGCAGGAACAGGGTCTGCACTGATTGCGGATTTGCAATTAATCTATTAGTTTATGCAGGAAAAATGAGGGGGAGGAACTGGTGCGAGGCGGGCTGCTCCGTCACTCCTCCTGCAAAGCCGATCTTTAGTCCAGAACCGTGGCGTAATTTTTTTTTCTAGCGTGGCTTCTTATTACCCTCCTATTAGTCCATACAATAAATTGCTGGTAGGCAAAATAATAATGCAAAAATGAGACAGCTCTTCTGTTAAAAAGAATCACAGGGTTTCATCTTCATGCCGCTCGAAAAGCCGTTAGAGGAATTTGAAGTGCGCTAATTGTGGCAGTTAAAGTTACAACTGTAGCTGGATTGCGCCGAATGGAGTTTCTTTTAATTTCCTTTATACTCCTCTCCGAGGATTAAATTGCACAAGAATTATGAGGTTTGCAAGCGGTGTTTTACTTTAGAGTTTCCTTCTTATTTTTCTGTCTTGGAGTTCTGTTAGTCTTTTTTCCTTTGCGTGGGCAAAGCTTTGAGCGCAAGGCCTGGAAATTGTGTGCTTTCTAGCACCACCTTGTTCCTGGGTTAGAGAGCGCTGAACCGTATTTTTTCGGTAGAAGCAGTCGAAAGAGTCGCTTACTTTTGGTTCATACAGCACTTCCAGGGATAAATATTAAAATATTTCCCTTTTTGTTCCCTATTGCAAGGAAATCCGTAAAATGCGTGTTTTGGAGCGTTGTTTTCTGGAGTAAACTAATCCGTAGCTGTAAAATAATACAAGGCTGTTAAGGTGCTATTTCAGGAGAAAATGGAGCTTGCTCCAGGCTATCTACTTTGGACGCTTACATCTTCCTCTGCCACAAAGTGCTTTCTTTTCGCAGTTGCCTACGTTGGCAGCCTATGTTAACGTAAGAGTGATTACAGAAGGCACTTAGGAGTCTATTAAATGGCCGCTCTTAATGAGCTTGAAAAGAAAAATGGATTTTACATTGCAAAAAAGTTTAAAAGGTAATAGCGCGAACGATGTCTGCGGAGGTGATCGTCTTCTCCAAATCAAGTTGCAGGGCCTCTTCCGCCGTATGCAAGATGCATGAGCCGTGAGCGCGGAGGTCAAGAAAGCACAAGGTAAAAATAATGGGGTCTTCACGTTGCCCTGCTCCCTCTCTGGGTCCTGCACGGAGGACCTTGCAGCGACAAGCTCGGCTTGTGTATTCAACCACTGCATATTGCCGGCATGATAAATTTTATCTTCGACTACTCAGCAAAGCTGCCTGTTTGTGGTGGGAACGGTGTGCGGTGGGGGGTTACGCTAACATGAGAGGCGGGATAGGAAATGTGTAATAACTGTCTCAAAAGCAGCAGACGTTTTTGCTCTTCCTCCACCCACAACACACATTTTTCTTTTTGTCATTTCATGGTTGCAAAATAGCAGCCACCGATGGATTTGCAAGTTCAAGGGATCTGCAGGTCTCCAGACCTTGAGGGGCTGCAGGTCTCTAGACCTTGAGGGGCTCAGGAGTATGCAAGAGGCAAATGTCCATCTGCAAAAGCTCTTGATGAGATCTTCATCCAAGATGAGGTGCAACAAACTGGGTTCTGTAATAGTGTATTAGCTATTTGAAGAAGGGGGACTCCAAAGTAGTTAAATCTTACCCTGTGCTGTTGCAGTGTCGATGGTAGTGACTCCATAGCAAGTGTTGTACCTCACCTTAAGTATAAGCAATGTTTTTTTTTATGAGCAAGTGCAAATTTGGGCTTTTGCCAAGTGCAAATAATGCGTCTCGCATCCTGTACAACTTTATTTTTAATTTTTTTCTTATTGCATTTCTCCAGCGGGCTGGGCCCACATACCCTGTGCTCACTTTTGGCGTTCTTCCTTCTTCACCTCCTTGTCTTTTTGATCGCTTAAATTGCTGAGTCGTTGCTACAGTTTAGGAGCTCCGCTTCCCCTGTCTGGGCCCGTATCCCAAGCGAATACACAAAATACCAAACTCTCGGTCATTTTGGAGCGAGTTTGTCTTTGCCTCCTGTTTGGACAGTCTGGTTCAACCTGTCCTAAATCCGTTCCAGTTTGTATAAATATTTGTTAGCGCCACAGGCAGGCCTCTGCTCCAATTCACTAAAATCTTCCATCTTGCTAATATATATATATATATATATATATATATATATATATATCGCTGTTACTGTGCTGCGGCTTTCTTTGCACTTTGCTTTCAACTTGCATGGAAATAAATCTGTATTATTTATTTATTTATTTATTTATTTATTTTTAAGCGAACCCTTTCAGGAAGAATTGAGTAGCTGGACCGAAAAAATGATGGAATCGGTATCCTGTTTGTTTTTTTTATTTCCCCCCTAATACAGCAAAGAATTACCTTTAAATCCTAAAGCTGATAAAATACACGAACTCTGAGAAGTGAAAAGCCCTGGCACTCGCTTTCGCGAGGAAATGCATACAAATGTACAGCTCGGCAGCCCTTGTGTTCGCAGCGCCTCTGCTTCAGGCTGTCCCAGGCCTCTTTAAAGGATTCCCCAAAGCTTTTATTGTGTGGAAACAATTTCTTTGGGTGTTGCTAAGCTTTGTGTTTTCAGCAAAAATTGAAATTGCTTTCTTTTTTTTCTGAAAAAGCTGAATTTCTATAGCGGAGGATTTTGAAAACGGTGAATAAAAGAATGCTCCACGATCTCTACATGGATTTTTTAATTTTTGGGGGGGAGTTATCAGGGTTAGCATGAAGGATTGGTTGAAAAATGACTTTCTGAGCCAGCCGAAATTAGAAATACCGTCTCCTATAAGGCCGGACAACTGTGTTTATTAAACATGAGCTGCGATTCTGAGATGTTGTGCTTCATGCAGTGTTCAATTACAAGAGGATCAAAGAAAGCCTCGAGACCAAAATTCTTATTTTTGTGCATGATATCCCCATTCCAAAAGAAAAAATATTGTAAGTACGGTCTGTTAAAACACACAACCAGTTTTTTGTACGTTGTTCCTGTTTAGGTCTAATTTCCAGCTAAATGTGTGTATTCTAAGATATCAAGAATCCCCCAAGTGAATCTCTTTCCCCAAATAATCTCATATAAAGGTCAGTTTAGGCCCTTACAGCACCGTTTTAAAGGATAACATGACCATACATTTTTGGCTAGTCTTTTAAAATAAATTTGAAGGCCTCTCCAAGCACATCATGAACCTAACATGTGAAAATATGTTCCAGGCTTCCCGGAGGATTTTGACTAATGTATTTTCACTGAAACGATCAAATTTTTTGGCCCAAGCCACAGCCGATATAAATCAGCATAACTTCACTGGCTTCAGCCAAGCCTCTCAAATTTATGCTGGTTGAGGATCCAGGCTATATGGAGAAAATTATTTCACTGAATTGACTACTTTGTCAAAAAGATGAACCAGAACCGTTTTTTACCACTTCTGAGCAAACGTACGTCCACGGCAATGAATAGGTTTTCATTCAACAGAACGCGATTAACTTGACTTGGCAGCTTCTGACAGAAATCAATTTATATATATATATATTTTGTTGTTGTTGTTGTAATCTGATACATTTTGAATTTCACTGAGACATTTCACGCACCTTTGTGTAGCAGGAACCGCTTACAGCAGCTAATTCCTTCAATTATATGTTTTCTCTTTGAATTTATGATCGGGGAGATGTAACTTGAGCATTTTTCTTTATAGCACCGCAGAACAATAAAAACAAGGTAATATATTAAAAAAGATTGAACTCCGGAAATTGATAAGGAAGTGCCGTGAATGTGAATAACCCAGGGATGTTGCAGCAGCGTTTGCACGCAGGTACATAGCGCAGGTCTATTTGCCCTTTTAAAAACATTTGGCTTTAAATAAACTCCGCGCTGCACAATTTAACAGTAGTGTTATTGTGCTTAAGCCTCCCAGGCAATGTGTATCCCTTAGTCTGAAATTCTTTGAATCAAATACCGTGTCGGTGCATCCACGTAAAATGGTATATAAGGAGACTTGATGCTTGAGAGGACCCCATGAATACCATTGAAACCAAAAGCATTGCAGTGGAAGAAAAATGTAACTTGAGTTAAATCTCTCTTCAGTGGTCTCTCTAACTTTTTTAGAGCTTTCCTGTAATGTTTAATATTCAGGATGGTTTTCATCTGATAATAAGTGGAGGAAAAAATTGGCTCTATCTTCATTTAGGTGCTGATAATTGTTAACAACAAGGTTATGTGCTGTGCTTTCTGCCATACCATTTATGTTGATGGAAGACATCAACAATAAATATATACTTTTTTTTAGCAGTATAAAAAAGCGCTGAGGAATTCTCACATATATCTCAACTCATATAAAAGAGTCATTTAAATTTATCTTGAATATACAGGTTAGAATGGCATATTTTCTCTCTGTGATTGAATTCCCAGCAGTCTACCTCCATTTACTTGCTGAAATAGAGAATTTTCATTCCTGTAGCGTGCATCAGTCCAGGCTTGATCCTGTCTTCATCAAGAGCAATAAGTAGGAGGGTAATGGAGACCCAGTTAGTGAAATGTCACAGGGGCATAAACTTCTTGCTCTGATCCTTACCCAGAAGAGCAGCTGACTTAAAGTGTTTTCTTTACACAGAGGGGAGACTGTAGTACATTTTTATTATTGGAAATTATTTGCTGTGGAAACTGATGAAAATGGTATTTTCGGTCTGGAAAAGCATATATGGCAATACTTTCTCTGCTTTGCAGAGAGCTCTGGATTATCTTGATTGCAAATTGTCCTGCGTGTTCTTATTAACGTGTTGTAATTCACTTCTTGAGCCATCATTTAGTGCTTAGCATTTAACTGCTTCTTCTGTTTGATTCTTAAATCTCTGCTCATTTTACCTCTTTCCTTACTCATGTATAAAAATTTTGGAGTCGCTGAGGCACTTGAGCCAAGCTCAGAGTATGGTGATACGTGAAATGGGTTTGCTCTAGTCGGTTTATGAAGATGCAAGAACTGGATATTTGTTTTACATATAGGCAAACCAAATGCAGGTGAAATGTGAGGTGGTCTTGACCCCTAATAGCTTCTCCGAGCTGTAAAACGCTCAGCGTTTCACAAGCAAAGACCTTACCGAAGAAGCTGAATTGAACCGGGTTCACTGCAGAATAGAAATGTTAAAGCGTAGAAGATGAAGCATCAGAAGGCTCAGGTGCATGTCCAGAAAGAGGCACCAAACAAATCTCGTCACTTGAGTTTCATTTGTTAAAGATTATGTGATGCTCTGGGAATTGTCCCGTTTACTATTCCTCCCGATATCATGTTAATTAAACTGGTAAATTGTCTGTTTTGAGGCTCCTTTTCTTCAGAAGGTCTGAACAGAAGTCACCATCTGCTACTAAATTAGTGCAGAAAAACAAGCCTCCCTCTGGTCTGAATCCCCTTCTGAGGCTCGAGGTCATTCTGGTAATTGCAGACATTGCCTGGGTAAATTTTATGTGACCATAACTTCAGCAAAATTCTTCCCAAACTCCTTGTCATTAGAAACGGAGGAGGTGGGAGAGGGAAAGCTGTTTGAACTTGGTCTTCCAGGGTGTTAAGTGGGGTCATAGAGTCCTTTCATGTAAGAAATTCAATTTCAAGCCGTAAGTAGAGGAGTAAACTGTTATTTTGGGAGCTGGACTTCTCAGGCAGCTGTAAAGCTTGGTCATCGTCCGCGTCTTAAGCGTTCGTGATGGAGTTTATTATGGTTTCCAGGAAGCTATGCTGCGATTTTGGTGATGTTAATCTTCAGCGCAACATGGTGAAGCCCATCTCAGCTTGGATTTTTACATTATTTTTAAATATTTCTTTTTTTCTGGTGACTTTCTCAGGGCCCCTTTGAGGGAAAAGTCAATCATCTTCCTCTCGGAGAGAAAATTAAACGATTGTTTGCCTTAATTGGCGCAAGCTCATAGCTGGCATGGAAAGTCCGCCTGACTCTACCCTCTGCATGAAGATTATTTTTGCTGCTCCTGTGCTGGAAAGCAACTGTGTAGCTGTCATCCAGTTATACTCCTACATGCTTCTATGAACTACTGTGCCAGCTGCCAAAACCCAACTTGCAGTTTTGATTGAATGCTATTTACTTGGCATCCAAATTGATATGGAAACAGGGCAGCAGCTAAAGTCGTGAAAACCAGGGAACAATTTCCGAGGGCAGGTGTTGGCAGCAGCCAGATGTGTGAAAGGGATGGTAGGTCCAGCTAGCAGTCTTCAGAAAGTAAAACAGTGAGATTTATAATATATAACCCATTTTGGTCAAAGTTTTAACCTCTTTTACAAGCAAAACCCAGTGCATGGTTGCATAAGGAGTCACCGTTGCACATTAGTAGATAAATAACCCAGCAGAGAGCAACTGTCGGGAGAAGTCTCCTGGTCTAGGAGAGAATAACAACTAATTGCTTATAAGACAGCTGTATAGTCAGTGTACAATACTGCTGTCGGAGATAGCGATGGATGAATGCAGCAAGTGTGCTTAGTGTGATGAATATGACACATTGTTTGCTCTTTTCTAATGATGTTTACGTATTAGCACTGGAGAATGGGTAGAAGCAATCCGTGGGAACCTTTGAGCAGTCCCTATCTTGGAAGCAAACGCTGCTGTTCTGCGGGATGTAGGAGAGGGAGCGAACAGTGGTTTGGGGTAATGACTGAGCATGCTGAGCTCAGCTCACAGAAGAAGAAAATCCACAGTAATTTAGAGATTTTCCTTCTTTCAAGGGTATGCGTGCATATTTCCTGTTTTGATTTTTCTGCTTTACATGTCACTTGATAACACTAAGAGCAGCTCATAACAACTGCTGAGTTTAGATTGCATTAAGGTTTACATAGAGAGGAAAAAAAAAAAAGATAGATTTTTCTCTAAGCCAGCTATAGAATGTCTCTTGCACAAAACTACCAGGATAGCTTGAGAAAATAGCATGTCTCTTAATTTCTCTGGTGTCTGTGATTTACTTATTCTTTGCACAAGAGAAAAGGAAAGGAATCCTTTCCTTTCTTCCCCCACCCCTAGCATGTATCCAGCCCTTATGGAGGAACTAGTCAGTTGAGAACGAAAGGAGGAGTAGCCAAGGAGATGCGAGGTAAGCTGTATCAACTCTTGAATTCACTTCCAAGCCCTGCTTTTGGGGCTTCTTGTTGCAGATATAACTGAGGCATTGACTGCTCAGGGACTCTGCATCCTGGGAGTTGTCCAAGGCTTGGCTGGTCAAAGCCATGTCTGCCTCCATCTAGTGTGATGTTTGTCCTGCTTCCAAAGAGAGGTTGGACTAGAGACCAGGAGAAGTTGACCATCACATCTGATCCTGAGATGCTTGCCTTTTCTGTCTCTAATTCTTCCACTATCAATGCCTTTCAGAGAGAGCAGATCTAAAAAGCCTTCCAGTGAGGCTTCATGTTTTGTTTTGGGTTTTTTTGTGTGTATGCTGCATCTTGAAATCCATGTCTACAGCTTCTTTAAAGCTTTTAATACTCAAAATCTTTAAAAGCTATTTTGTGCTATTTCATATTTCATGGGGTGAAGGAGACTGTAGTTCTGCTGAGAAAGCTGTTATTTGGGTAATTTGTAGGAACAGAAACGGTCTGCAGAGAAATTGTCTTTACCAAATTATCCTGGGAGATGTTCTAAGAGGCTTTTCCCAAGAGACCAACCATCTCAATTTTTCTTTTAATGTCAGTTCAGATTCTGAACGTAGTTGGTGTTCCTTCTGCGCAGAACGAGATGTTAGTAATCACGTTCCCGGTTATCTTCGTCTAAGAGGGACAAGAAAAGATCTGGCTTCCAAAAGCACTATTTTTAGATATTCAGCAGTATGCTTTGCAAAGCTGTTCACAAGGGGGGACATATTCATCCTTGAGATGAGTGAGCCCTTGTCAACCATCACTTCACCCAACAAGGGCGAGTTTTGGAGAAGTCCCAAGCGCCATGTGGGGCTGATATGGAGCAAGATAGACACAAGTTGGAGACTACCATCTTGGGCAAAACACCTGGCAAACAAAGGTCTACGCTTTCTGCTTCCTGCCCAAAATATGGCTTGTAAAGAAGACTAAATTTGCAAAATACAGTGTTCAAGGCAGGGACAAGGATAAAGCTCCTTACACATCAGTGATAAAGTAGCACGCTGGGGAGCGCTATAGATGCTGCGCAACAGTTACGATAGATCATGAAAAGTAAATGTGGATATATTCTATTCAAGATTTCTTGGGAATGTATTTGGTGATGCAGAAAAAAATTACTTTTAGCAGGGAGGAAGCTTTTTCCGTGTGTCATCTGTTGACATTTCTTCCAAAGTTTGGATACTGCTAATATCAGTTGTTTCCTATGGGAAAAAATTGAAACAAAACATGCCTGTTACACAAGAAAGAAAAACAAAGCACCCTTCAGAATGACCTCCTGTATTTCTTTGCTTGACATCCATGAAAATGATTAGTAGGAGAGTCCTAATCTCCAGAAAATAATACTCTAAAGCCTTGAAAATGTAACTTATTGCAGAACGAGATATTAATTCAGCATAATAGTTTGTGTGCCAGAAATCAAATATTCTACATGAGTTTTGTCCCTGGACTGGATTTACTGAGAACAAAGCATTAAAAAGCTCTGGTCCAAGCATTATCACACATTCAGAGAAAAATGCCTTTTATTCTGACCCTGTGCCTCCAAGGACCCCTTGTTTCAGTTCATTTTTAAGGTCACTGCTGTTATTTGATTTGCATTCACAGTCATAAATGCCATAAATTGTTTGATCAAAACCTTTCTTTTTGGTCTTCCCACCTGTTTTATATAATCTCAATTTGGTATTTTTGAAAAGCATGCCCAGACTGGTGTGTCTTGAACTAAAATAGTCTCACTCTGGAAGTCTTCAGAGATTCAGAATCTCAAAAGCAGCTCAAAGATGCATCTGATGCCCCCAGAGAAACAAACCCACAGATTTCGACAGAACGAATATTTTAAAAACCTGTTATATTTTATGTAGGGTTTGTGCCTTTTTACACAAAGGTTAAGAATTTTGATGCTGCTTTTTGCGTTGTGACAAAGGCATTTATGAATGTTTCTTGTTGATCTTCCCGTAAGCATTAATTTTACAGAAAAATGTGCTTTTGTGCAAACCTCTGAGAACAGGATTTAAAAATAATTAGTTTAATAAATTGCTTTGCTGTGAATGTTGCCTGAAATATTTTAAGGAAAAAAAAATGATTAGTTAAGAAAGGCTTCTCAAAGATTTGCAGTTGGAACACATTTGCTAACCGAAAGGAACTCTTTTCTTACCCACGTTCTGTAGCCAAAAAGCCTCGTTCTGAAACAAATCAATCACCGGAGACTCCAGTCTAGAAAATAATACAAATGCAATTTTAGAGAAAGAAAACGCGGTAAAACCAAGTGGCATAGCGTTGCTACCAGCCAGCAGGATAACCGAGAATAATAGGAATCGCCTGTGTTATTACAGAAATAAATGTAGAATTTAAAACAAGCTTCTCGATTTTGTTGGTTACGCAAGAAAAGAGAACGGCTGTAGACCCGTGCTACAAAACCAAAGGGTTGTGATATATTTAGGTGGTTCTGGCACTGTTTTTTCTCATCTTTTATATATGAAAAGACATGACTTGGCCCATGTTCTTCCAGAGGCCAGACCAGTGCCATACTCACGCTGAGAAAAGCGTTGTCCTACAGGTCGAGTGGAGCGAGGTTGCTTGCAGGCCAATGCGCCATTTAGCACATACGCCTGGAAAAATCTGGTCCATGAGGGTACTGGAGTTATTCCAAGTTATTTACTTTATTGCATCTACTTATTAATAACTTAATGAGCCTTTGAAGTTGATATATCCTGGTTTTAAGTACAAGTCATGCAGAGCAGCGTTGAGTTTGACAGGCTAAAATGAAAAATACAGCAGTGTTTTGACTATTACTTTGAGACATTATTGATAGCTTGATGCTTGATTTTGACTTTAAATACAAAATGGTATCTTTGAGGACTTTGCACGCGGAAGAGGATGCTTAATTCTCGCTACTGTTTTTATGATTTGTGACTTTTCTCCAGTGGGAGCTGGTTGAATGTGGGCACTGCTTATCCTCTGTCACGTCTCTCCGTTCCTTGCATTTTTTTATTGACTATTATTCCTATTAAAGAAGTCCATTGTGAATTATTTTCCTCTACTGATGATAAATGTATCATCTTAGTGGAAATTATCACTTTTCTGCATAGTCCCCGAATTACAGAAACGAGAAGGATCCACTCCTGTTGGATTAGAACAAACTGATGCTTTACTGATCTCTGATTTTTTTATTATTTTTTTTAAGTTGTGCAGCTTTGCGTATAAGCTGTTTGATGAAAAGCATTTGGAAAAATTCCAGGTAGAATAACATTTTAGAGATCTCTTTCTTAACTCAGCTGATGCTAGATCATTTTAAAAACTTGCCTCTCTTTTAAAAAAGCTTTGCTCACTAAATAAGGAGTTGGACGCTGAGTTAAGGCTCCTCTGAACTAACCCCAGCAGAAGACTTCCTCCTCCATGCCTATGTGTAAGGGACTAATCAGGTAAAATACTAACAGATGGCCAAATTCGTCAGGGATAGCTGCATACCTAAAGGTGGCCCAGGTGTTTTTCCTCACTTCACATTTACACCCAAGTTTAAGAAGGAAATTGGCTGCTGCAGAAGGAAATGCCTGGGAGCTGGAGATGGCTGGAAGTGCCTGCAACTTTGATGTTTAAGGTATTGGACTTGATTTGCAACTTGTAAACGGAGCTGGGTTAGCTAAGGTGGTTTCCACCATGCAGTGGCATAGCAAATATGACTGATCTGATTGCTAGAATTTCAGTATCTCCCTTCTCTAGACGGGAGTCTGCTAATAATGTTAATTAAGCGGGACTTCAATAGGGTTTTGTAGATGCTATTTTATTCTTGAGCTCTTTTTTTTTTTCCAATTTTTGAGGTTTTGGGGGTTTTGTTTGTTTTTTAGAATGGGTGGAAATGATGTACTTGTGCCTTCACATTTACCTTCTAGAATTCTTGTCTTCTTTTGGTTTCTTATAACTGTTTGGTAGGACACACATTTCTAAATCTTGCCTTCTTTCTTATAGCACACATGCAAGAATTTTTAGTTTAGAAGGAGTACTATATATGGAATCTCCTTACAAAAATGAAAAGAAAACCCAAACTGAAAATCCTTGTAGCCCATTTGGCTGCAAATCGTACTTTTTAAAACTACGGTAGAGCTCGGAATATTTTAAGGTCTGGATCCAAGGTAAGCACAGCAGTTACTCTATGAAACGATGTCTATACTATGTGTATATATATTTATACACACATATATACACACACACACATAATGTATACATCCTGGGGGTCACCTGGTGAGTCGTCGGCTGGTTTGCTGCCGCAGAGGAATATTAATGGCAGGCAGATGTTTTGCCCCCGCCGTACTTCTATATGTGGTTCAAAAGTTACACTTACATAGTTGCTGCTGGTTCCTTGAACCACCAGGAATGTGTTTTATACCGGTGCCAAAACTGGTTTCAAAGGCGCCAGTCTGCCCCGCTCGCAGTAATCAGATCGCGTGTTGTTCGTTGCCTTTGGCAATGACCCGCAGCCTTGCAGTAACATTTTTGATTGCCGTGAAAGGCTTTTCGATATTTTTGCTATAATCCACTCGTGACCTCTGCTTTATGGGTGTATGAAATGATATTTTTAAAATAAATGTGCTTTTTTTTTTTTTTTTTTTTTTTTAAATGCTCACCGGAGGCGCAGATGACATTGTCAGGTTTTTTAGGATTTGAGCAAGCGGTACAAAGAAGGAGAACTTTTTTTATTGGTAAAAGTTTCTTAGGCTGTAGTTATTTCTACACTTAGAGGAAAAAACATGTAATGAGTAATTAAAATCCCAGTTCAGCAGCTGGGTGCCACTCTCAGTGGAAAGTCTTCCACCTGGGACTGACTTGCTGGGGGAAGATGCAAGACGGATAAACTGGCTGTTTTCGTAGGAGTGATGTTGAGGCTGCTAATGCAATCTTAAAATTCCCGTATAAAATTAATTATGAAGAGAAGAAACAGGCACCGAGCAAGCAAAACGTTATTACTTTAAAGCTATTTCATTTCGTATTGATCATGGGAGTCTTTTCTGTCCTCGTTTTCTTCCTGATTCCCCCCCCCCCCCCGTTTGCGCTAAATACTGAGAAATCCAGGAAGATTCCCTCTGCTTAATCACTGTTTCTGCTGACAAGCCGAAGTTTTCTAGATTAAATCAAGCGTCATATTTAGTACTGCAATGGATGCAATGGAATTAAAGTACGTGGTTTTTCAATTGGATATTGCCGTATATGAGGATATCTCTCCTGGCTAGGTTAAACACCATAAGCGCCGCTAGAGCTTTATGCGGCCGTTCTGCTGTCAGTTAAACAATTTTCTCGGATGCAAAGAATACAGAATTTTAGGTTGCAAATGAGTTTTGCGGTATGTTCTGCCGTCGTCTTTCCGTGCGGCGCCCGGGCTCTGGTTAACAGCCCGTTTTCTGCTGAAATGCTACCCTTGCATTTATAGCGATTATGAGCTGGATACCTGCGTAGCTCAATTTTTGGCAGAATTTTTTTTCAGATTTTATTTATTTTATAACATTTTTAGGAATTTTAGGAATTTTTTCTTCCTTTGCCTGGAAGCCTTCAAGTAGAGAACGAGCACGTTGTAGTCGGAGGTTAGCTTTGAGATAGCCCGTTTGCCTTTATTTTAGCTTTGGCTTCTGTTGCAGTGAGATCCTTAATAAAACAATTTTATCAAGCAACGTAACACAGGCTCAGATTTTCATAAACGTTGACTGGTTTTTGGATGCCTGAAGGAGAAGCAGTTATCAACCAAGGCCGAAATATCTTGTTGGTTTAATAAATTGCCGAAACGCCTAAAGAAAGCTCTGTTTAGATATCCGTGTTTCCATTTTTCTATGCTTGAGCAAACACTTAGTTCGGTCCAAAAACATGTGGCGACTGGCAAATAGAGTGAGAAATGTTAGAGAAAAGCAGAGAGTGTTTATTTGTACGGTAGATGTGAATGTTTGCTACGGTTTGCTGGCTCCTCATCGTGTGCTTGCGTTGGGAGGGAATTTATATCCTCTCATCTTATTAAAAAATAATTAAATACAGTTTGCAAAAGGAACTGCTGAATTGTGTGCACTCCGTATTGTGTACCCGCTGCAATTTTTTAATATGCCTCAGTGGTTATAAGAATTGTGCATTGAAAGTAAACAGGTAAAAATGCCTGTTTTTGTAATGTCTTTTGCAGTTACATGTTGGTAATTCAAAGAGTCTTTAAAAAACCCTCTGGTTTCATTTGAGGCAAAAGAAATTCTGATTTACTGAATCCTTTTTTTTTTCCACTTGCAGGTTATGAAATAGCTTATTTGCTCAATCTGCTACCAAGGGGCATCCGCAGTTCTGGTAAACCAAATGCGTTAGCTCTGCTCACGCGCTAGCTTTTGCTTACAGCCAGGAGAATAGAAATTTGACAGGGAAATAATGTGCTTTAATGAAGTATTCATCACTTTCCCCCATTTTTCATCATTAAAACAGCCATTTCAATTTAGAAATGGACCTGAAAATTCATGAAATCGGCCATGCAGAACAGATGGTTTTCACTGCAGATGGAAGAAGAAGGAAAAAAAAAAAATCAAGCTGTTCATGAACAGCAGTCTATGTATTTTAAGCACTTGAGTGTTTTTTGGGAGGTATAATAGGTCAAGTTTGCTTTTTTTTTTTTTTTTAAATGGCAGAGGTTATTTGCCCAGACTAAGTGAAGAATTTTCTTTTTAACTTAGCTAAATGAAGTTTGTACTTAAAGTATTATGTTTGATTAAACACAGGGATGTGGCTTTTCAGTGGCGTCTGGGGTGGTTAAAAAGAATGTCTCAACATTATCATTTTTTTAGCTGGATACTTTTTGAAGGAAGGAAGGAGGGGGGTGTTTTTTATTGGTGGTATTTTTTTGTTGTTGTTTTTTAATCCTTTTCTACAACTGTAGCAATTCAGTTTCACCATGGGCTTGGTAGTTCTCTGCCATTTCTGGCTGCCAAGAGCCACTTGTTTGGAACCGCTTGGGAAGCAAATGCACGTGATGGCTTCAATGTATAATTCAGATTTCTCTGGCGTATCCTCATTCTCTGTATCCTACGTTGCCAGTTTGTTCGCAGATGCTTGGCCGGTCCATCTGAACAGAGATCTCCCTTTGGCAGCGCTGGCAACGGGAGAGCTCAGCCCTGTCTTTCCCACCTCTTTTGGGTTATGTTGGTGGTGGTTTCTTCACCTGAAGTTTTTTCCTAATTATCGTGGCCTTTTTTTGAGCCTCCTGTTTCTTTGTTGGCTGGAGTCAGAGTTGAGTTTGCTGTTCTGCTCGGACGCTCTCCAGGCACCCCGCTTTTCTGGATGAGGTTCTTGTGTGGTTTCCTACAGCTCTTCTGAAGGTGGGAGAACTGGTTGCAGTTACTCAGTGTCTCCATAAGATTGGCTTTAGTTAATACCCGTTTGTTCGTCATCGTGCTCGTGGTGGTTGTATTTATCAGGGTTGTGTAGGAGTTGGTATTTATATTGCTTTTCTTCTCATGGATCTCCTTTGACAAGTATGTCCCATCTGAACCGGTAAGGGGGTCTCGGAGCTGGAAGAATGAATAGATCCTATCACTCACGCTTGGGGTCTTTCCCTCCAGTAAGACTTGTTTGGGCAGTACCAATCTGTAATAGAGGTTTTGGGGAAGTTTTATGAAGCTTCAAATGTCACTTGTAGCTCTCAAAGCAAGGACTGCTCACATGAACTTTGCATTTTCGTTGAAGTGTATGTAACATTTTGTTAGCAATATAGCCAGCGCTGGCCATTGTTTGCTTTCCTGTGGATCTGAGCTTTTAGAGGTGGAGATTCCCTTTTGCGTCCCCATGTCTCTTCTGATGCAACACACACAACTGTGAGTGTGTGCAAGGGGGAAAACTTTGCATTGCAATTTTATTCTCTAAGATACCCCTTTGAGTCTCCAAAGGAATGTTTTTCTCACTTTTCTTAATAACCTTCCTGAGAATTGTTGACCAATTCCCCTTTCCTTTTAAAATTGTGAGATCTGGGAGGTGTGCTAGTGCGGGCTTGCCACATCGCACCCCCAGGTAACCTGATGTATCAATGTTGGTTTTCATGGGACCGCATCACCACAGCCAAGAGAGGATTTGGCTAGAGATGAGTTTACGCAAGAGAAAATCCTCTTTTTTGTGAGGGTTGCAGATCAGCTTCAGGCTTAAAAAGATTTAGGCAGTGCAGTGCTGTGGCCAGAGTGATTTAAAATGTTCCAACCGTGGTTAATTTTGAATCGAAAAAAATCTACGGAGGCACTTTATATTCTGTGTTCACCAGCTCCCAGAAGATTAAATATGTTTTTGTAGTATTCCAGACAGTGTGACCCTACTGGATTGTAAAATTCTGATAGGGAGCAATTTAACACAGTGATGCCCTCATTATGGGCCAGGCATATTTTTTGATTTATGAATACCGGTGTTTTGTTCTCCCATTGTCTCTGCAATATCAGCCGTGCTCCAGCCATGTTTGGAGAGCAGACACAAAGCGGTAGCTAATAAAGAAAGTTGACATGACGTCTAACTCTTTCAATAGAACCGAAGCAGCTCTCTGTGAAATTTGAAGACGTGTTTCATTTGCATTTTAAGGCAAGCCTGGCATCTATTTAACCTGTTAAAGCCAATTTTTCTTATGGTTCGTTAGACTTCCGTTTTTTCCGGCGGTGCTCCTGTGCGTCATGCTCTAAACCCAAGACACGTCAAAGGGTGCTTGCCCTGCTTTGACGCTTCCTTCTGCTGTAATGTCTCCCCGGCACGGTTCCCCTCCTCAAAGTCCTTGGAAAGAGGGAGGACCTGGGGCTTAGAAGAACCTTTGTGGTGGTTGCAAAGACTGTCTGGATGGGTCAAAACCCTTTGCAAGGACTAATGAAACTACAGATGGAGAAAACTGAGGCCTGGGCGTCCGTGCTGTGAGGTAGCCCAGTACCACCACTGAAGTCTTCTGCCCTCGCCCTGTGTTTTGAGACAGGGTAAGTTAATCTGATCTGCAGTGGAGAAGTGAATTTTTGTCAAACATTGAACTTTTCCATTCTCTTCATATTCAAAGCAAGCTGTTTAATACCAGAAGAAACTCTACTTAAAACATAAGACTAATAGCTTAACAAGTCAGCTTTCTCCACAAACAGAGATGAGATGGGTCTTCAGGTCCGGTCCAGAGCTGTGGTAGCTGTATTCAAGTAAAGGTAAAAACAATAAGGTGTGCTAACCACAGCAGAAGATCTTACAGTGGTATCGGATATCTTAGAGAATAGAGTTGCAACGCAAAGCTTTTTCCCATTGCACGTGAGAGAGTAATGATATTGGTGAAGTGTCAAATCAGAAACTTCCATTCTGTTGGCAGTAGTAAGGAGCCCTTTTTGTATTTTTGTTATTACACAAATAAGCCGGTGGCCTCCAGAACCGAGATATTGCACCCATATGTCAAATACCCCGTTTTTGAACTACTGAAGCAAAAGGCGTTGCCTCTTGACAGTCGTACAGTCGCAACCTTGCAAATTTTGATAAACTGATGTAGAGCAGATGCTGACAAAGCAAGAGTGCAGGCACTAAACCTCCGCCTCAGCTTGCTATCCTCACTCAAAATTGCCTAATATATTTCAATTATAGAAACAATAAATGAACCAGGTGGGCATGTTTATTCCCCTAGCTGCTGCTTTGCAACCCAGGCTTTTAGTCCTGAGAGCCTCCTTTGTACAAGAGGGAAATGCAGAACTGCTTGTTTTGCCGTTTTGTCTCACTGGCAGTGGAGAAAGCAAACACTCAAGTGGGAGAAGATCCATCCAGGTCAATATCGTGGTCACTAGTGATGCATTTTTACGTCTTGTGGGCTCCTGGAGATAATTGCTGTAGCTTTCTGCTCATTTATAATTAAACATCCTTGCTGGCCAAAGGAATTTTGAGGCTCATTAAAGTGCTTCAAGCCTAAGAGAGTTTGGGATGACAGACCCTTTCATCTATAGATAAGATTGGATACAGGAGAGTTTGAAATTTAGGGGGAGAAATAGCTCTTTCCCTCTACCAATGGTAGTAAGCAGCCTTAGACGTACTGTTGGTGAGAGGGAGTTAATCTGCTCCTCTGCCACCCTGAACCTGGGATGCAATTTGGTCACAAAGAGTTCACTTAAGATGAATAGAAAAAAGAAGAAAGCTAATCTAGCCTTCTCCGTGGAGTGAAAAGGAAATTTCAAAACAACAAAGCTTTTATTAAATCACTGACCTTTTGAAGGAACAGTGTTCATACATCTCATACGAAATGACTTTTTCTACCAAAAAAAACCCAAACAACCCTTAGTCTTCTAGGGTCCCCAGGATGTCTTTAAAAAGCTTGTTTGGCAACAATTTTCAGGGTTATTTGTGACCCTTTTAATAGAGGGACTCTAAGAATAAGCTGTAGGGAAAATCCTTACATCGATTCTGTCAGTGAGTAATGCTATGACTTCCCTAAGCGGGGACGTATTAATGTTATAGACTTTGGCCGAGATCTTCACCAGCAGCTAAACGAAAGCATTATTGAGTTAGTAGGACTGAACTTTCCTGAAGAAATGGCTGCTCAGTTGCAGACAGGGTGACAAATATTCTGTATTGGAGAGCACCAGTGCTAAGAACGTAATTATTTCTCCCAGCCTTTTGTAGGTCTAATATTTGCTTGAGCCCTACATTCCTACTGTCACCAGCCTCCAAACTGAGAACAAGCTTTTTGGGGTGGCACCAAAGTGAAAGGTTTAAAAAAGTCATTTGTTTGAGATGCATCTAAGTATCCTTGCCAGAAACTCCTTCCTAAGGAAGCAGAAGCCAAAATGAGGTGTTAACTCTGCTGGGAAGCCTAGAAGAGAGGGGTGATGATCTTTCACTACAGAAGAACCGGAGGAACAAATGTTTTCATGGTGAACATAAGAAAAGAGGTTTGGGTACCTAATGAATATCTTTGATGGGAAGCCTTTTTCCTAGGCTGTCTCATTTGTGCCATTTGCTAGAGGGCACCCGGTAGCACCTACCAGCTGAAACAGCTCCCATTTCCCATGACAGTAGCCCACAGGCTTGGTGAAAACCAGTCCCCAAATCGGAGATCCCAGTTCTTTCTTGCATGGTGTCTTTCTTGCATGCCTGTGAGCCAGATAGCTTCACCTTTTCCCTTGAACTCTGGACAAGCTCAAAAGGAAAATATGCTTTAATTCCCATAAAGCGAAGGGTTAAGTTCTTCATTACAAAATGGGAAGGAGAAGAGTAGAAAATAAGAAGTAAGTTTATATATACCTGAAACCAGCCTTTTATCTTTATTTTTTCTTCCTGTTGTCACTTCAGATTCCTTCAAGATATCACTTAGCCTGAGGGAGCTGTTTTCTGGCAGGGCCAGGTTTGGGTTTCTTCCTCCAAGATCTGTTTGATGATTATTGAGTCTTCTGCATGCAAATGAAAGTCAAAAGCATGGCCCAGGTCCCACGCCCTTCCTTCCCTCTTGCTAATAACGTTAGGGAAATGAATTGTATGAGCCACTCGGGCTGTGCCCGGGAATGTAAATGAAGCGATGCCCAAGGTTGGCTGGTATTTGAGCTCCTCGGCCATCCAGATAAGCTGATTTTTTTCATACAAGGCTCATCCTGCCGTCTGGGAACATAATTGGATTGCCTTCCCCTCTCCCTTCCCAGGGAGCAGAACTTGCGATATGAAGTTGCTTCCTGCTTTGAAAGAGCTGTGAACTTTTAGATTATGAGAAGAATTATCAATACGATATTCCAGGCAGTCTCGCAGTTTGAAACATGGCTCTGGGCTTCTGGGGAGCCCATGGGTGACATTAATAAAACATGACTGGGCCTTTGGGGCCTCGCTTTTCCCCCTTGCATTAGTTTCAGAGGCTTTGGTTGCGGCAGCATCTCATTGGAGAAACAGCGGGTCCTTTTGCAGCCCGCATTCGTTATTGGGAGCCTTTTGTTAGGAGATCCCAAGTCGGGACAGGTAGTCGGAGCCTGGGAGCAGTCCCCATGCGTCAAAGTGCTCTTCAGAGGATGTTTTCTGAGCCCTTTTCTGCAAAGCAGTGGAAAGGAGGCTGGCAATTAAAACCTTGGCTTAACCTGCGGTGTCAGTGAAAGCAGAACAGCAGGCTCCCGATTAGCATCTAGGGTTGAAGGACCTGATGGTACCTTTGACTCGAAGTATTAAATATTAATTATCGCTCCTGTTTGATCTGCAGGTATGGGGCGTTGCAAGGCCAGGATCCCTCCGTTTGGGCAAGCCTCTCGGTGCCGTTGCATCCCTGGTCTTGGCAGGTCGCCACAGTTAACTCGCTTTTCTTGCTTCCTGGGGAGGGAATTGGCTTCCGCGCCACAAATCCTGATGTCTCCGCTGAGCCAGCCAAGCGGCTGCAGGCAGGGGGGAAAAAGGAGCGAGTGCATCCCTTTGCCTAGACAAATCTCATTCGCCCCAAGCGATTTTCCCGCACATTGGAATATATGCGAGGTGATTGCTTTGGATTGTCTTCCTTTAAATTGTCCACGGTTCTTGTTTAGCAGTTAAGCTGGAAGTGAAAGCACTGAACTGCTGCAGGAAGGGAAGAAGCTGTTTCCACCCTGGCAAAAACCGAGGAATACAGCAAATCTTGCGAGAGAGCTTTTTCTCTGAGGATTTCCAGTCTTGTTTGTAGATCAAAGGAGCCTTGATATGCACTCGAACTTTTGGATGCTTATCTGTACAAAACTGAACATTTAAAACCTGTTGAGATTCTCAAAACCCTCGTTCGCAGGAAATATTTATTGATGTAACGAAGAAAAAAAACAAAAATCCCCCTGGAGTTTACTTGCCAAGTGACTCTTGTTTTCCAAAAGAAATGTTCCGCTGTAGAGAAAATGGGTCATGATAACGACTTTCAAACTAATGCAGGACTCTAATCTTCTTTTTAACCCCACATGGGTCTTCTAAGCCAATTACCTGTGTATTTCCCTTCTTTTATAAGCTTTGGTGACAGCTGGGTTAATGTAGAGCTGGGTAAGAGAAATTCATGCCATAGAGATGACTACTGAGCATAGAAATATGGCCACTTTCGCGGTTTTATCTCTAAAAATGTGCTGAGAGCAGCAAATAGTGAAGTGGGCTCTTGCCCAGCTGTATTCCCTTTTTATGATGGTCATAGATATCATCGTGTATTAGGGTTAGGAGATTCCCGCACGTTCCTAGGCGTTCCTCCCCGGGCTGCTCTTAGAAGCATCATGAATTTTAGATATTCATTGGAAAAGCCAAGTGGATGTAGTACCGATTTCACGCCGTACAGATGTCCTTTCCCCTTTAGCCTTAGGGCAACAGCGCAAAGCCTTGTGGGCTTCCTGACATCAGTCTCGGTGCCGCGGTATGATCCTGCTCCTCAGCCGCCTTCTGAAATGCCGAGGGAGTTAGGAACCTGCGGAGGGTGGAAATTTTGCAGGCAGTTTAGGTCTGCTTTTGATTTCCCCGCGCGAATAGTCTTCGTGCTCTGCCCCTGGGCCAATCTAACAGCCTTTATGCAGCATCCTTCAAGAGAAACAGGTCCTCCCGAATGCCGAGCTGCAGAGCGAAAGAGGTGGGTTTGCTCCTTGCTTTGATCCGAGCTGCGGCTGGGAACTGCGCAAGTGAAATTCTTAATTTCCCTGCTGCTCCCCCCGCAAAAAAAACAAGAAGAGGGAGCAGAGAGCAGCCTTGGACCGCTTGGGGATTTGAAGATATTAACAGGATATGAATTTCACGCCGGCAGCCAGCAGAAAGGGAGACAGAAGCATTAAAAGCTCTAGCTCGGCTTCTTCTCTCTGTTCGGCAAAATCTGCTTCACATTTAAAATTAGTCCCTAGAAACCTGTCTGTATTTATGTATATTGGAGACAAAGGCTCGAGGTCAAGGTTTTAGAGAGGTGTAAACGGTTTGGGAGCACGGGGCCCATTTTTAAGAGTGATTATGTGTGCCAATCATCTTCAAGGGTGTTGGGGCCAGTAAGCAGCAGCTCCTTGTGGGATTCCTCTCTGCCACAACGCCCGGAAAACATGCGACTCCTTCCTTGCTGGAGGACGATGGTTTGCTTTTCCTATTAGTGCTGGCGTGCCAGGGTTATTTTCCTGCGATCAAAGACCGCTCCGTGGTCATTAAGAAGCAAGTGCCTGCGTTTTGAGACATTTTAGGTTGACTACCTGGTGACGGGAGGGATCTTGGATTGCAAGCCGGGCTCTAGTGTGACTCTGGTCCGGAAGCCATACCGAACTAATATGAATGGTTTTCTCTTTCAGGATATACCTAGCAGGAATCAATTCTGTGAGATATTGGTGGAGCCCGTTGGATGTCCCTTTTGATATGAGCAGTAGGTCCACCCAAGACTTTGTCCATGGAGCTTAGTAGGTTTTATGCTGCTTGGCCTCCCTGCTCTTTAAAAGCTGTGTGTGGTAACACCAAGCAGTGAGTTAATGTTTTCTCCTAGTGCAATAGGATTTATGCCAAGCTTAGTTGCATGAATATGCACTTTGTTAGTTAAAGAAATAACGTGCAGCATCCTTGCTGATCTAATGTTGTAGACAGATGTTTCTTGTTTGCTCATGGAGAAAAAAGACATTCTGATTCAAGCACACATAAGAAAAGTCATCTGCAAAGGCCACGAGAAAGGTAGGCAATGAAGCGAGCAAAGGCAGAAGCAACATTTCTTTGGAGCAGACTTAACACGATGCCAGTGGCAGATAGCTCAAACATAAGCACGTATAATTTCTTTCTTATCGGGTATAATTTCTTTCTTATCATGAAGTTTTGGAAGCGCATTAACGCACCCTGGATAAGGCTGTGCCAGGAGGAGCCTGTGTGTGAGGATTTAGCTTTACACTGTTATGAATATGTATCGTCGCGAAGTCGGCTCCTTCTCACGAGGTTCACATGTTGGCAGCTCCCCAGGTGTCACGGTCTGGGTCGTTGGTTTTTTTTGCTCGAGTTGCTTGTGCTGTGCCTTTCTGGCTGCTGCAGTAATACTACCTTGCCTGAATTTTTGCTATGGAAAATAAATCAGGTCAGGTATTTGCTGCAAGGATGCCGAGCTGCTCTGTCCCGTTGCGATTTCGTTGTCTATTCTTGCCGTGAGTCTGTAGGTGCGCGCGGAGCAGAAACCCGAACTTAATATTCCTTCGCACATCAGCAGCTACGTGGCCTGGTTCAGGCCAAGATTTACGGCGTTATTACTGCCTGGATGCAGTTTCGTTGCCCAGCGTGTGCTCTAAGATATGTATCACAAATTGCACGACAGCTTCCCAATTTGCCGCGTGTCATCACTTTCCCAGCTCATTAAAGCCATTCTCTTAGCTTGAGATCCATCCAAATATATCGTGCCAGAAAACTTTGTCTCCGCACTTTGAAGCCTTACCAGCAACATGGGAGAAACGCTTATCGGATGAACTTGGAAATGTTGCTGGCAAACGCAGTAAGAGCCTTTGCAGGTGGAACTGGCTGCAGCAGAAGTGATCGCGGCTCCGAGGTGCTCCAGCTGGGAGCCTCACGCCGTCTCCCAGGTTAGAGGCTGCCTGGAAAGGTGCGTTGAGGGGTTTTTTTGCTTCATTTTGTGCGCTTGCTTTTTTTCAAGGTGGATCCAAACGTAAATAAACGTGGAAGAGCTGTAGCAAGGCAGAGCAGTTTTCTTGCTCTGACGTACAACCGTCCTGAAATTCAGGCTTCTCCATGTCGGTGGCTGATCAGATTCTAGCAGCTCATCACGTATAAAAGAGAACAACTCGTATGGATACGGTTTCCAGTTCTTTGCATGTTGATGCGTGATTTTTTTGTTCAGTTCAGTAAAGCAGAATAACAGGTATTTCTACAGCTGTTATATTTCTGGGAAGAAGCCGGATCACTAGCAACACTCCCCAAGCAGCAGATCGGCGCCTCGTTATCAACTGACTTCTGTTACTGTTTATTAGAGGAAAATACTTCTGCGATGGTGAGCCACGCTACGCGGAGGAGACCGCACCATGAATATTTAACCAAGCCTCCATTAGCGTCCGTGCGCAAATGCGTTTGTATGCTCGCGCACGCTCTGTAGCGGTGACAGCAGAGGGATGTATTTCGTCTTTCTCAAAGTAGTTTTCTTTCTCCGCAGGAGATAGTTTCTTGCAATGCGGATTGCGTTTCCGTCGATTCTCAGGCAAATCGGCTTCTGAAGGGAATTTTGTTGCTCTTGCAGTCTAACAGATATACAGTATTAAACGTTAGCACGCTCCGTAAGAAAAGCCTACTAAAATTGAGACTAAAAGGCAGACGCTATGTTACAGACAATAACTTGACAGTGTGAGTCCTGACGCCTTTAAGGAATTATTTATGTGCATTTGTGCTGATTTCCAGCAGATCAGACTCTAATTAAATTTTCCATTAATGTGCTTAAATTATTGCGAAAAGCTAATTAGTAAGCTTTTTTTATTGCGTGCAGCATGACTTAATAGCATCTCATTTGGCGTAAGGACCTGTATCAGTGAGGACTATGTTTACAACGTACGACATTATGATGATAACCATATAATCCTGTTTCAAGAAACTATTCATATGAAAAAAATGGAAAGCCTATATAGTGATTAAAAATAACTTTCCAGAGAATATATGAGACATTTGTGCTTGGAATTCCAGGAAAAGGATTTATTAAGTAAATGCACATAGGCTGCTTGAATACTTGCAATTATCTGTTTTTACCTCGTGTTTCTGTATGCGCTATTTTACCTTGTATTTGCAACTCAGATAGCAAAGCCTGTTGATAGGTTTTCGTTACCAAAAGTGCAGGAGTGCTAAAACCCATCCTTAAATCTTTGCTGCTGCTGCTGGGGGTGGAGATGAGCAAAGTCCAAGCTGTGTTGTTACGTGAAGCAGAGCATCTCTTTTTGCAGACGGGAGGGGGGAAAAGCCAGTTCAACTCGAGATGTTGCAGAGTCTTTCCATAGAACGTGTTCCCCTTTCCCAGTAGAATCAATTTGCGAGGAGTACCTCAATTTTGAGGCGATGTATAGAAATGCGTTGTCAATTCTGAGTCATATTGAATGTAATTGCTGCAACAAAGCTGGTGTTTAGCAAAGCGAATTCCCCGGGCAGGTTGCTGTTGTCAGACCTACTAAAGCTCATACGGTCCAATGAGGCTCACCAGTATTTTCTGGCCACCGGCAAGGCTGTGTCTGACTCACTCTATCAGCAAGGCGCTTCGCGATAGCGATGCGGGACTGTTAAACTTCACTTTGTGAAGGTACAGCCTTTTCGGAGATCTTTCATTTCCTAAAAGTGCTGCTGCGTAGAAATTTCTGCTTGAAAATGCGTTGGTGTTACAAAGCACATACGTTCGCGCTCGCCGGGTGCCGCTCTGCTTGCCTTCCCTATCAGCTGAATCGGTGGAGTTTCATGCATGCAGTTAAAGAAAAATTTGGGCCAGATAAACTAACATTGCAGGGTGGTGTTTTAAAATGACCGACAGATGCATTTGCAGGGATGTATTGTCCTCCTCGTATTTTTTGTTTCCTTTGAGTTGGGATTTTTGTTTGTATTCTTCAGCACAACTCCGAAGACAGTTTGGCAGGGATGATTTGAGACTTGGTAACAGTCGATTTTAAGGTTTTACTTTCTTAATGGAGTGATTTGCTCTGCATTTTTGGACCAGAGCTGATTTTTAGAGATGTTTAAGAGTGAAGCATGTGATTCCAAGGGGATTAAGAAGAGAGAAGCGCTAAGTTCATGTGAACTTCCAGTTGTGTAGTGGTGGCCACTTATAAAAAGTGGGAAGCCTTTGGGGCAGGAGGACGTGGCTGTGTTCAGCGTGCCTCTGGAAAGGCTGGGTGAAAATAAACTGCGCATTAAACAGGAAAGGCAGATCGGATGGGGCTGCAGAATGAGGATGAGGATGGAGCAGCTGCCTTGGAAGGCTCCTCAGTTTGGAAAGCAGAGATGCAATGAAGGTTTATAAAATCAAAGCTGTGACTGAAGCGGATGTGGAGCTCTTGGTCACCAGATTCATTAGTGCCTGGCGATGCTAGTAGGAAAATGGGTAAAAGATGGTGGTATTTCACATGGCAGGCAGTGAACTGCTGCAATCTGCTGTCACAGGAGGTGGAGGGGAAGGATGGTGCCAGCCCATGCCAGAAGGGTTTAGCCAAATTCACAGACAGCAGGTCCCAACACAGATACTAAAGCCAAGATAGGGATGTGCTCGCTAGCAGTCTTGTGCAACAGTTGTGGGTGCTGCTTTTTCCAAGGAACACGGACCACAAAATTGGCCAGGGTCCCGTATTTTTCTGAAATATCATTATTACTGAGCTAGATGGACCACTGGCCCATGGCCAAATGGGACGTTTCTGATGTCCTCATCGATACAGATCTAGGATCCTTGCAGATAGGTTCTGCCTAAGGTAGAATAGATCAGGCTCCGAGCGCTTTACAGGAGAGTTTCAAAGTAGCAAGTGAATAAATGAGCTGGTAGGTTTGGTAGCATACATACTCTTTAGAAATGAAGTCATTAAAAACTCTTTATTCAGGGGAAAAAAAGGGGAGGGGATAGGACAGAAGTTAATAAGAAAATTCAAAGAGCAATTTGAACAAGTGAAATCTCATTTAGGCAGGGCAGCCGGGCAGCCAGGGAAGAATCAAATCTATCTATGTTCCTGCAGACATGCTAGAAATCCAAAGAATTAGATGGATGAACAGAAATGCCTGGTTTTCACTGTAGACCTTGATATATAAAAGACCTCTCCAAGCTTGGTGACAGGTTGTAGGCTAATAGGAGAGACTGTGTTATACAGGACTGATGGAGTTGATTGTGCTGGTGGCAGAGTAAAGGCGGCTGAGACTCAAACAGGTAAATGTTCTCTGTATCAGCAAGTCACACCAAAGCCCAGATTTAAAAAAAATATATATCGGGACTATGCTGTGAAGCATTCAGCCATTACTAGTGTCAGTGGCTGTGCTATGCTGAGTGAGACCAGAGAGGTTGTAGAGGCAGAGAACAGAATAATAGTGGGAGGTTTCAGTTGCCCTCTGGGTAGATGTCACATTTGGAGCTAATCATAGCAACGTAGAATAACTTAGGTTGGAAAGGAACCTCTGGAGCCCTCTAGTCCAAAGATTGCTGCTCAAAGCAGGTCTACCTTCCACAGGAGGTAGGTTGTTCCGGGCCTTGTTGAGTTTTAATATCTCCAAGGATAGAGTCCCAAGGCAGGTTCCCCAAAGGATGGGCTCCAGTGTGGGACCTTCCCTGCTCTTCAGCTGCGGTCAACTTTGCAGTTTCATGAGAATCTCTGCTCAGCCTTGTGTTCTTGACCGTGTTTACAAATGCCCTGAAAAAAGGGGAGGAGAGTGGACAAAGTTTGCTAGTGATCCAGAGTTATTCAGAGCGGTAAAAATGAAGCCTTCTGCAAGGGGTTGCGGAAGATACTTAGCGACTTGGCAACCAAAACTTCATATCAATAAACACAACGTAATGCCCATGGGGAAAAGCAGCCTAGCCATATGTCTGTGACAGCAAGCTCCAAATTAGCTTTTGCCATGAAGAAAAGAGGCTTTGGAGAAAACACCAACTTAGTGTCAGGCTTCTGTAGAGAGGGAAGAGGACCCGTCTCCTTGCTTGTGCTCTGCTGCCGCAGCGGCTGGCCTTCACGCGTGCCCGCAAAGGTCAAGGCGATGACAGGGAGGAGATGGCACGTCACTGCTTGGAAACCACGAGGTCAGAGCACGCCGAGAGCAGCTGGAGCTGCGTAAATATGATTTATGAGAGCGTCGCTGGAGCGCTTGGGGGTTTTGCATACCAAAATGGAAACTGCCAGGACCTTTGCAACAGCCTAGCATTTGCAATCGTAGCTCCCTGCAGGCACTAAACATTCAAAGAGATGAGTTTTCTCAGGCACTGTGGTCTGTCTTATATGTTTCTGTGTTTACTAACAAGCAGTAAATTTTAGACGTGATTCCTGGAGTTTTTCCAATAGACTTTCTTATCTTCTGTTTTACCGAAACCTACTTTTTATCAGCATCTGTAAGAACATTTTGTTAAGCATTTGGGGAGGAATAATGCAAAACTAGATCTTTTTTTTTTTTTCTTAAAATCTCAACCTCTTAAAATCTGATTTCTGTTTTGGAGTCTTCTGGCAGTATGTGAATAGTGAGTGATTTCTACAGGCTGTTTTTTTTCTCCCTGTGGAGGTACCTGACCTCGGTTCCCAAATTTGCCGGTCAAGGCAGTTGCTAAAGTGTTTTAGCTGATTAATTAAATTCCTTGTGCTGCTGCTGGCTCAGGTCCTATAATGCCACAAAATGCATTGCAGGAATCCAGCCCTGTAAATAACAGTTATTAGGGACGGTAGCAAGCACGGTAATTACAGGAATGCTCTAAAGAACATTTGACTTGGCCATTCACAACTTGCAGGCTTGCTCCCGTCTGCTGGGCCCTGCAGCGTAATACCGAGTGGCTATTTAAAAGTCAGCAAGCGTAAGCGCAACAGGTTTCGATGTTAGCAACTTAATAAAACGAGGAATAGTTTACCTGTTTCTCCTGTTGCTATTTTGCCACTGCAGGCTCCGTTTCCACATCACCTTCCCCAGCGGCAGCCCTTAACCCATCCGTTCGTTCAAGCTTTTCCTGCAAAGACTTGCTTAAAAAGACCGCAGCAAAATTTTGCATGGTAACGTTTTTTGCCCCCAAAGGCTAACAGCTCTATTTTCTGCTTTACCCACGTGACTCTGTGTTTGCAGAATGAAGATGTTTGACTCGCTGCTTGGCGTTGCTGCGTCCTGACTTGATTCATTAGACTCTGGAGTCTAATGAATCATTCTGACTTTATCATAAATATGGAAGTTCTTCTGGGAGTTCATGGTCAAGTGTCACTTGGACGCTTCAAGACTGAGCGAATGAAGTGACTTTTACTTTTTCAAACACTGCATGTGAACTTCCCTCCGTTAGGAAAAGCTGCTTTTTTGGCTGCAATACAACACAGTCTATTCTGATTCGGTTTTGCTTGCACGATGTTAGTGCTGCTGCACAAATATTACCATAATAAAGCATACTTCCTAGTAATTAATACGCTTATAACATGAAAAGGGTTATAACAAAAAAAGCTACCACGATCTGTAAAGCACTCTCTGTATTTGTACATGTGGCTTCAAAGTATCGTATTATGTCTTAAATAAGATACAGGGCAGAAGAATCGTGAGCGTATTGCGGAGCTGCATATAAGGCTTTTGTCATTTGGGTAGTTTAAGAAAAGTATATTGCAAAGAAAATGTCAGGTTAATTGCCGTACATAATTATATTGTAGTGGAGAAAAGAATTTTAACAAGCCCATGAACTGAAGCTAACAATTTAGCTGGAGGAAGGTCTGATCTTTACGATTTGTTGAATAAATTTAATTTAATGTAAAATTTTACTCAGCTTATTAGAGATCTCATATTCAGAAAACTTTCCGTGGTCGGAAATGTAAAAAAGATGGAGATATTGCCGGCTTAAACAATGGAGAGGGTGATTTGTGCTCTGTTCAAGGAGAGCAGCTTGACAGCTTTTTGGTTGCAATAAAAGTAGATAAGATCCAACTGGTGCAGTTAATAGTGATTTTTTTTTTTTTTTTTAAGGAAGTCAGCCTTCTCTCTTTGTCTCACTAATGATCAATGCTGCTTAAATACAGTGATGGGAATGAGTAAAAAGGGCACATGCTGCATATTTTTTCCATCTGCAGCCTTAGGCGATGCTTCCCTGGCTGCTGAAGCCGATCCGCTGGCGGCTGCTGTATCCATCCTCTCTTGGCCGCACGTGTGTGGTCCTGCTCTTCCTCATGCCTTCTGCTCTCGGGAGATCCTTCTTGAGATCTTAATGAGACTGAGATATAACAGGGAAGGGGAAAAAAACAGAAAAGAAAAAGGGAAGAAAAAAAACCAGGGCGCATCTTGACAAAACTAGAAGGTCCTCTGGTTTGGGGGCAAAGCTAGATGTTTCAGGCCATGTGAAGTTGCAGCTACTCCTGATGACGTTTACATGAACGAATGTTTTGATTATTGCCCTAAATATCATGACATGCTATGATATGGTCATGCTTTTTTTGCACTATTAGGGTCACGCTGTGTAAAAAAAAAAAAAAAAAAAAAAAAAAAAAAAAGGGGGGGGGGGGTGGGAAAGGAGGTGTTGTTCAGGTCTCATGGGAAGGTGTTGGCTGTGGTGGGTCCTGACAGTGAAAGGGGCTGAGGTGCTGAATTGCTGCTGTGGGATGTGAGCTCTACCATGGTCTTTCCTGAGCTCTGGCTTTTGGAAAGTTGCACTGCGGGCTCTGTCGGGCTCTACAGCATCCTATTGCTGCTCTGCTATGTGGGATCTTGGAGAGAAAGGGCCACCACAGCGTTGCACTGCGTAGGTGTGCACAGCTTCTACTGAGAGCTGAGCATTTGGGGTATGGACTTGGCAGGTCAACAGACTTGCAAAGGTACCAAAAAGGATATTATAGGACAGTGAAAAATATCTTCAGATGATTTACTCTTAAAAACTGGCTTAAACCTATTTTTGGTGAAATAACATTTCAGGGTTAACCCCAGGCAAGGAGCAGTTATTGAACTCCAAAGCCAGTTTGCATGTAGAGTAGTGCAGGAGTACCTTACAGAGCCCAAAACACAAGAGTACCATTTGTGGTGTTATGAGGACCTCTGGGCACGTCAAATAGTTGAACTTTTTTGTTTTCCAGAGTTCTGGGGTTCAGATGATAGTTACCGCTTATTTTGCTCCCTTGGAGCACTTGGTGGAAAGCTTTCCAAAGATCCCCCTAACCACACTCCTGTGTGTCCTCCCCACGCTATTAATGACACTCGCAGAAGACGCTGCTGTTCTCTGCTCCTCTCTGGCATGCGCTGCCATTTCCATCTGCTCTGCCACGTTGAGACTGATTGCTCTCTACTCCTTAAGGGCTTTCTAACCATTTTTTTTGGCTATTCTCCTCTCCTGGTTGCCTGGTAGGTGTTGTGTGTGTTGGCACAATGTGCTCTGACTGTGTCCTGTGTTTCCTTCAAACGCCACCGATGAGCGAAAGCTTGAAAATCTCCATTGCTGAAGTCTTTCCATCTGACTTCCCAAATCTTTTGCAGATGCATAGTCGGCTCACCAAATGCCGTGGCAAATCGCTGGCTCTTAGAGCCACGTGGTTGGCAACGAAGTGATGTTTGTACTGAAAATTCGCAGTGTCGTCCGCCTTAAATCTTCACGCTCTTTGAGTTTAGTAAGGGCTGTGGCTCTCTCCTCTCCTCACCATTGCTCTTCATCCTGCAGCCGCTTCTGGGCTGTGTGGTGCCACTCAGCAGGGTGGCCAGTCTTCTCCTTGATGGTCTTCTGCTTTGGTGCAGAGTCTGGCAGAGGAGACGGGGAGCAGGATCTGCCCCTTGCAACAGCAGTGAGCTGTTCGGATCAGCTATGAAGTTCATCACCCCTGTCAGTGGCACAGCATGATCAGCAGAGTCCAAGTCTTTAAGGCATTTGCTGTCTATTTACGCTACAAGATTTATGTCACCCGTAAACTTCTTCAGACCGCAGCAAAACTAAACAGCAGTGGAGAGAATCGGCTCTGTTTCATACCAGCGGTCGTGATGAAACGCTGCGTTTTGTGGCGAGGAGATCCCCTAATACCTAAGGTTTAAATTGTTGCCCTCTTGTGCCTTAAGCTCTTCCCTCTCCAATAGCTTCAGTGAGTTTGCATTTTATGTGCTCTTGAATATGTTATAGTAATCTAAGCATCGCTCACTTCCTGAGCTGCTTCTCACCTTGTTCCCGGGAAATGAAGAAGAAGATGTTTTATATTTTGCAGTAACGTTTACTCCCTGTTGCTGAATTTGCGACAGGATCTTTCAAGGACCTGGCATTTTTGCTTGGTGGTTATTTATGTGCCTCTTTGTTTCAATTCTCCTTCTTGTGCATAATCTCTTCCTACCTTTTCTGATGTTTTGCAGAACAGTCAGTTTTTTCTTAATCACTGTCTCTGCTAAGACATCTCCTCTTTCAGCTGACTTTTATTATTATTTTCCCTCTGTTTCTCCTTCCTTCTCTGCTAAACTGCCCTTTCCCTTGGTTCTCTTCCATCTGTCCTTGACTTTTTTCCATTTAGTACTTCTCATGCCTCTTGCATTTGTGCTTATCGGTGCTCTGTAACTCTCAGACCGGTACTGCGAAATATTTCAGGACAGTAAAAGGTTTTGGGGCATGCTCAGGAGAATTATCAGTCTTCTCTAACCTTGTAATAAGACTGTTGGCAGCCCGGTCTCTACATTTGCAAGCCTGCTGTCGCTGGGCGAGTTGTGAAACTGCCATCCATTGTAGTGCAACGTGCTGCCCCTCCTACTTGATTGCATGTGATTGCAATTAATGCGTCGCTATTTAAGGAAAATGGATGGAGGTGCATATGGTCCTCCCATCCGGAATTGCATCGACTTATGATAACCTGCTGCAGTTAATTTGACCTGCGTGTAAATGGTAACTCTTATCTTATTGAAACAAAATTTCTGATTTCTCTGCTGTTGCATCTGAATCTACCCTGCAACGTCACTTCTGGATTTGGTTGCAAACGTCTTTGTTATGCTGAGAACCTCAGTGGCCTTCACTATGTTTTATTTTTAATGTTGAACACTTTGCTTTTAGGCATCGACTTCGCTGGTTAAAGGTCACCAGACTCCGATGAGCTGCATTTTTGTATTTGAATATATCATGAGGCTACTTTGACATCTGGGCAAATTATAGTGGTATATTGGTTCTGCAGTGCAGTTAAAGCACTTAGTGATGAGTATCTCCAGAGACTATTTAATTTTTTTTCATAATGAAAAGAGCCGAGCGGTTCTGCTAGTTCGCGACTAGAGCGCGTGAATAGAAGTTGAAATTTATTGGTATTTTGGCCTTGACTGTGCACAAGTTTGACCAAGGAACATTGCGCGGTTGAAGGTTTCCTCACGCTCGTATGGACTTGAATGCTAATAAGGCAACAGTACAAGGCAAGATGCTAAAAGATGATGTTACTGCCTAGTAACGGTAATTTGCTTTAGGGAAAAAGGAGAACAGCAGCAGAGAAAATTGCACGCTTACGTCCTCCAGTGAGGGTCGCATGTGGGGAGGATTTTTCATAGAATGTGCCGAAATAAGTGTTTGGTGTGCTAGGGGTGTTGCACACCTTTAGCTTCAATTTTGAAGTAAATAGGAACCTTACTTTGCGAATCGCCATTAAATGGCATTTCCCCCTGCTGTGATGTTTTACGGAAGGACCTAACCGTTTTCGCAACGCTAGGCAAAATAATAATACTTGGGAAAGGAGATCGTGCGACGAAGGGTAAAAAAAACCCATGCAGCCGTGAAGGAGAACCGATTCCTCTCTACAGTAGCAATATCTGAGGTTCCCTGTTGGCCAGCAAGGATCATATATTTTGCTGAGATTTTATAGTTAGGGGTACCTAGGGCTGGGAACATTTCTTTCAAATTTACTTCATTAGAGACTAAATAAATGAGCCTGAATAAAATGTCCCCAAACTATTATGCTTATCCCTCTTCTCTGTTTGTCTCTAATTAATGTTGTCCGAAAGCTAGTGCAGGACCAGCCGTTTGCACTTTCTAGGAGACATTGAAATTTCATAATCTGGTTCATTTCAAAAACGAATATGAGTTTAAAATTTCTCGGAAACTAATTTCTAGAAAAGAAGCTGTGCAGTTTATCTTTTTTTTGAGGCAATCTAGACTTAAATGATATATAATATATAGTACGCGCTCTTTCCTAAATGATGCAATAAAGATCCAAGAGCTCCATTTGGGAACATATTAAAACGAAACGCGTGGAGCTTTCTGATAAATTCAAAAGGGTTTAAAGTAGAACTTCCTCAAAAGCAACACTTTCATGCAGAAACGCACGGTCCTGATCAAAATCCAAAAGCAAACCCTTGCTGCGCTTGTCCTCCCTACCGTAGCCAGTCCCCTAGGCTGGAGGAAGCTGTTCCCGGTGGTGGTTATCCAGCAAGCCAAGCTTGGGGCCCCTCAAGGAAAATCCTGGAGGGCTAATGTGGGCAGTGCGTTGTTTTTTCCAGAGCTGTTTGGAGTGGGAAAAGCTGTTGGCTGGACAGTCCAGGTGTTTGGTTTGGGTTATCAGGGTCCCTGGGAAAAGCAGCAAATAGGTATATGATCAGGTCATGGAAATGCAGGTTGTCTCTTGACGTTGCAAAGAGAGCGAGCTCATTGCAGTTGGGTATGCTGCATTCTTGAAGATGTTCCCGTTGTGAAATATCAGCATTTTTCCAAAGGGGAACCAAAAGGGAAAACGTGACAATCTTCCAGCGTCTTCTCCAGCGCTCCCTGTAATGTCTCACTCAGGGATTTTAATAAGAAAGCAAGGTACCGCTTCCGATTCGGTGACCGAATCGGCAGACTTGCAAAACCACTCGCGACGTTTGCGAACGGCGACGTTTGCCGGGATGCTTGCTTAGCTTCAAGTTACCCAGCTCCTTCCCGAACGCCCGGGCACTTGTAATGTGTCTCGTAGTTATTTGCGGATCCTCCTGAAAAAAATACACATGACATGTTTTTGATTCTGGTCTGGATCTCATTTAGATGCCTCTTGCTCTGACTGTGAAGACGCCATCTGTTAGCAGGCTCTTTAATGCGCTTTAATAGGCTCTTTAACACACTTTTCCCTGCGCGTTCTTGGTCCCTCCATGACTCGATGAAGCCGTTGATCTCATCTGTCATCTCTTGAGCTACTCTGTCACTCGTCCTTACTGTTGCTCCGCCGTGGGGGAGGCAGACAGTTTCCTATATTATGGGAAAATCATGTTCAGCAATTGGAAGAAGAAAAAGCTTTTCTAAAAGACATGGTTTTTATCTTCTCTGGGAATCTGTTCTTCTTTTTTCTCCTGCGAGCGTGCATGGAGGAGGATGTTGTGCAGGGAATAAAAATTCAGCGGCTAACGGTTACGGTCACCGTTGCTTAAAGCACATTCGTTGTGGTCTTTTGCTGCGCGTGGCCTAACCGTCGAGGAGAAATGAGCTCTTGTTGCTCTTCTTGCCCATCTGTCCTTACTTTATCGTAGTGCTTCATCGCTCTTTCGGGCTGTTCTGCCACCCACCTGCTGTACTAATATCATATATATTAGTTCAGGCTCTTAAATGTTGGGAAGACCTATGGGGATGCAACCTAGCTGTTTGTGCAAGATGCTTTGCAAAAAATCCGGAGGTGTTGCATGGAAAGCATGCTCTAAGGTGCCATTTGGTCGCAAAATATTTATTCCACTGCTGACAGCTTGTCCCCTTCAAAGCCACAGCTGCTGTGCTTTGGGAAGTACCAGGGTGTCCGGGGACAGGTTTTCTCCAGGAAAGTCTATCAGTAACAAAACTATATAATAGGTTTTGTAGCGAGGCCAATGATGCTTTGATATTTGGCTGCCTTGTCTATACATATAGATAAGCTTAATGCATAGGTGCATTTCTGGAGGTGTTTTATTGCTTACGTTAAACGTTTGCTCGCGGTTTTGGAGGCTGCCCACTCGGTTTTTCGAGCAAGCGGGCCTGATTTTGTAAAGCTTTGGGGAGCAAGGGTGCTGTTTGCTGACGCTTTGCGTGTGCAGTCCCCGTTTGCTTCCCAGAGGAGATCCCAATGGTTGCTCCCGATCCTTCCCCCCTTTCCTGAGGGACATCTGAGGATCGGTAGCCTTTATGCAAGTACGCTCAGAGCTGGCAGATAAATGGCAGGGCTCCGTTTTGGGAATGTTTTCTTCCACCTGTATTCAATACATCTTTTTCATCAAGAAAATTAAACAAACCAGAGCTTCGCCGTAAAAACGCATCTAAATACACAATGCATCATCAGTGGGAAAGTAATCAAATCTCCCCGTACGGTAATCAAGTGTTCACACAGAAATGTAGCACTTCAGCAGCTCTGTGTGCGTGGTGCCAGGCAGTAGGACAGTGATGTATGTTTTAGGCAGATTAAAAAAAATATATATATATATATATATATATATATATATATATATATATATATAAAAGAGCTTAGCTGTGTGTTTTGTTTTGTTTTTATGAGCTAGGTGAGATATTTATTCCAGGAAAATCCAGAGAAAGCCTTCAGAAACATTGAGCGTATTTTTGCGGTAGATTGTAGGAACAACAGATTTTGGGGGGGGGGGAAGCCAATCAAAAGCTTTTTTTTTTTTATTTTTAATGGAGACTAGTAATGACTTCTGCAGCTTTGCACACAGACTGTCCTGATGCTTTAAAAAAAAAAAAAAAGAAAAAAGGCAGGATCTTCAGCACTTTGCTAGCCTCCCAAGCGTAGCGCCCCGAAACCACGCTGTGTCGTGTGTAATGGCGCTGACCTTCTTTTCCCAACAGGTCTGTGGAAGGGCAGAGTTTGCGTTCCCGGATGTAATATTCATTTTGTCCATTTAAATGGTGAAGTAGAACACAAAGCGAGAAGCACGAGTCTTCGGAAATGCTATTGAAAAAGGAGCTAGCTGCACTGGTTTGCTTAAGCAGTGACTAAGCTTTTTGGGCACCAAATTTTCAGAGGTGTTCAGTGGTTTGCAGTTGTAGGTGGCAACAAGAAGTTGCACGTCGTCTCAGAGGACCGAAGAGGAGCCTTTTTCCGCTGGATTTTTCCCAACCGTCTGGATTTCTAGTTGGAGATCAGTTTGCACCTCAAGGCATCTCAGCTCTTAGGAGGATACTTGATGAGCCTACCAACTACACGTGAAGTTGAAATATGGCAGGTTGTGGGGAAAAAATGATTTTTGCTTCCTTCTCCCTGGAGGAGAGTGGAAGCCGAGCTGCATCTTCCAGAAGAAGGTGGCTTTTTGGTGAAGAGGGTGTGTTTTGTTTGTTTTGTTTTTTGTTTTTCCCTAGGAAAAGGGAAGCACTGTTGTGTTGAGACTCTAGGGAAAGTTGGTCTCCTCCTGTTGGGAGGACACCTCCCTGCTCCCTGAGCTTGCCTGCTCCTCACCCTCCTTCTCAGGAGGTGGTCCAGGCTAGCAGAGCGAGGAGAGGAGAAGCTGGTGCTTCTTTGTGGTGAAAGATGTAGCATGAGAGAAAATACTGTATGCTGACCTTCCTTGTAACATCTACGCGTGGTTCTATCTCCTCCCTTTCTGTCTTCATAGCATTTACAGCATGCCCTCTGGTTTCCTCCCTGGACTTGCCATCTCATCAACTTGACCTTTGAATTCAAAGGAGTCCTAGGTAGCAGGATTGACTCTGTCCTGTCAAAAAGCAAGGCTGTATTGCAGACATTTCCTCGTGATGATCTGCATAAATGCACCTATACTTTATTCATCTCTATTCTGATTTTAATGATATCTTTATGCTGCGGTGTCTACGCACGAGGAAGTTGCTGTCGTCTTAGGGTGTCCGTCCTACCACCATCGGCGACGTTCCTCCCGGTCTGGATGCCGTTGTTTGCAGTCACGCTGGTCCTTGGACATCAGGCAGTGAGATCGCTAAAGCAATGCGCTTCATTAGCATTCTTGGTTCCTCTTAAACAGTTCTCCAGAGAGTTCTCAACCGTTTTATTTTTGTCAGCAGAAGAGCATGGGGAGAAAATCTTTTATTTTGTTCGTTCCCTCTGTTCTGTTTAACCAGCTAGATGGATGAGCATCTTTGGGAAAATTGTCTTTTAAAACAGAGCGTCTCTTCTTTTGGCCACTGTGAACCCCCAGGAGAACAGGTACGGTCAACCCAACGCGAGGTTCGCGTTGGGTATGGAATAGCTCTCTGGATGATTTGGACATCATCTTTACTTGATAGGATGTTGCAATATGCCACTCGTGCGTAGGGATGTCTTCTGGGCAATACCCTTCTTTGGATGGTGGCTACCGTCCATGGTGTCTCCATGACTGCCAAAACGTCCCGTCTCCTTCCCTCTTGTCCTCTCCATCCCCTGTGGTTGTAGGGACGTACTGAGAGGGTGCCTGCTTTTGTGTGCCTAAATTCAGCCTAGAACAAGCTATAAAACGACAATTTTCTGTTCTGTAGTTGTATAAAATGTGGTTTCTAAAATAATATAACTTTTACTGTAACTTCCTTCCCTTTCAAGTGGTCGCGGACATGTGGGTGGCAGAAATTTGGCTATCACCCTTTCTGATCACCCTGTTCCAACAGAAGGAAATATTTTTCCATTTTTGCTGTTCCTTTGAATTTTAAATATTTTAGGCAGAAACATTACATCCTTAGTTTCTGTCGGCAGATTAGGAAAAATAACCCTGAAGAGGAGCACAAGGGAAATACACTGTTCCCACTGGAAAATATTTTTGTAGTTCTGCCATTCCCTTTTGGAAAAGCAAGTGGGTGACGAGTCTGGGGATGATGATGGGAGAAAACGTTGCTTTTCTCTGGGCCACGTAGGACCAAATATATCCTCGTCTTAAACTTTAAATATATGCTCCAGACAGCTGTTGGGATGTGTTTTTACAAGACGCATGCTATGGATGAGTTCAGACAACATGATAAACGTAAAAATATGACAGGCTGGATTAAAAATGAATCAGGAATATATAATTTATTGATGAATTGCATCAGCACAGTGTGTATGCAGTATCCTCTTGAGTAGTATTTAGACTGTGCACGTGTGTAAGAACATATATGCCTGTTATTTCAAACCTGGTAAAAGCAGATGCAGCTTTAGGGGTTAACTACAATGTGAAAATATTGTGGTTATTTATGCATTAACTACATAATGTAACCATATAGTGTTTGATGCCTCCAAAGGAAAATTTCCTCGGTGTAATCACCTGGAGATGGAAACTTATGGCGTTTTCTATTCATCTGAAATAAGTGGATGATCCTTGCATTTCTACATGAGCTTTTTTGTCATAGGCACCATATAGTCTGGAAAAAACAAATCCGGTGAACTCAGATTCTTTTCTTCTACAGAGCAGATTTCCTTAAATGTTGGTGCAAAGATTTTTCTTCGTTTCATCTGTGCTTTTGAAAACCTGTGGAAGCTAAACCTTTGTGGTTTGTTTGTCTGCAAATGAATAGCGCGCGCGCGCTCTCTCTCTCTCTCTCTCTCTCTCTCTCTCTCTCTATATATATATATATATATATATATTTCTTTTTAAATTCTGTCTGGATTTCGTTCCCTGCACTTGTAGACAAAGATCCCTAAAAAAGTGAGATCTCGGTGAGAATTCTTTCCAAATAATAGCTACAATACATAAATTGTCATAAGAGCAAAGCCTCCCTGTATTTATAAATAATAAACAACCAGGAAAACCGAGAAGTTACTATATGATACTTTTGTATCTTTAGGAAAGTTGCTAGCAAGCGTTCTTCTATAATGCATATATATATTACAGAAATTGTAAAGTGTTTCCAATATTGAGGCTCAGGCTTATAGACTGAAACGTGCAACTTGAGCTGGTTGCACGTATTCAAGACACCCAGAGGCAGGAGCTTGCGGCTGGTTATTGCCCAAGGCTGGTTTTGTTGCGCTTCCCAAATGTTCCCTGGGTGAACGTCTTCGCTGTGCCATATTTTCTCCCTGCTAAATTTTATACACCTTGTCCAAAGGATTGCAATGCATGATTTTGCCTTATATGCACTGTATGCATTTGTATTATAATCTATATAATATATGCATATATAATACATTATTTTTGCAGATGAGCGGGCGTGCAGATGAACACTTTTCTGCACCTGAAACCATTCCCGTCTCATACAGATGACAGGTGACTCTATAGTTTTTCTGCCAAAGCTTTCAAATCCTTAGGGCCGCTTTGGCTATGGTGCAAGCTTGGGCTGGAGTGCACTGAGTGTGCTCAATTTTAAATCTTTTGCTGTGTGTCGTGGGCTGTCACAGAGATTGCCCTAATTTTCCAGTGACACTGAAAAGCATCAGTGCCGCAGTAATATTTTACTGTTTTTTTGACAGATTCAATTCATGCTTTTTTCATTCTGTAACAAGGGACTACTAGAAACCTGTCTAATTAATGCAAAAAATAGCTATTTCTGCTTAATGTTCCATAGATAAACCCAATGTGCCTCGACGTAGCTGTGCCCAGACCACGTAGATCCAATCATCCCTTTGGTGACTTTGGGGAGGGGTGCAGGAGAGAATCACTTGTGCGAGTTTGTCCAGAGAAACCAGCTTAATTCATTGCCTTCAACTGACGTCATTTAATAGATTTGGCTTAATTCGATTTTAATAAAACCAACCGTGCAATTTCCCCATCAATGCACAAGGATGATCTCTGCGATGCGACTTCAGCGTTGCAAAGACCTTGGCCCCCTTCTTCCCACGTGCTGCTGAGGCGTCTCCAGTGCTGATAGCTTGCACACCATGAGTCAGACCCCCAAAATACATTTAATTATTTTAAAAGCATCATAAATCAACTTTTAATAGGTCATATGATTTTTTTACTCCTTTTTTTTATACCCTGATATAAATGCACACGTCCTCATGTGTGACATTTAGCGTCTCTACATTTAAAGTTGCTGTTAAAGCATTTGTTTGTCCTCTGATGCAAGAGGCTGCTTGGTGTATTAGATGCTGGATATAAAATATGTGATTGCCCTAGCTTGGATCCATCAGCACGCTTTAGTAGCCTGTAAATCTACCCATGCTGTAGAAAGGAAGGATGCTTAGAGGTTAGGGACTTTTCTGGTCTTTGCAAATTCAGCTCTCACCACCTTGAGAGTTGCTCAAGGTAATCTTGAGCGGTTAGGTCTGGCCCTTGGTTCTCCACCGTATAATGGGATCTATAAAAATGCTGCTTCTGGAAAACGCTGGCTTTGTTTTGGAGGGTTTCTTGGTTTGCTTTATTCCCTCTCTGTTTTCATTGAGAATAACTTGAAAGCATCACTAAAAAGAGATTTGACATTTATGATTGGAGTGGAATAGAAATTTATGGTGGAAAGGTCTAAGAAAAGACAAGACTGTGGTCCTTTGAGAATTTCCCAGTGTTTTGTTTTTAAAGCAATGCTGCTTTATGAGTTTAAAAAAAAAAATCCCAAAATGTTAACAAGGTCAATATATTTCTAACAGAAATAATCAATTTTGGTGAAATTGCATTTTCCAACATCACCCTGAGAGGGTACTAAGCACCGACTTCCCAAAAGTTTTGCTCTCGGCAATAGTAGGAGCCCATGTTCTACTCTTGGCTGTGCTTCAAGCATCTTTATTTAAGCAATCTATGTGTGAGGGAGTAATTAGTTCCTTCGTACGGATCTGAGATGATGAAGTATGGAGATCAATGAATGGAAAAGCCTGGGGAGAACCTGCTGGTTTGGCTCCTGATGCAGGCGTCCCTTTCCCAAAAAGTCACCTTGAAGGGTAGAAGAGGGTCTCTTAACTGTGTCCCCAAAATTGCTGCCAAGTTTTCTTATTGAATGGAGCTGGGTAGAGTTATTGCTGCATTTACATATATGATCAATAGTGTTCTTGAAATGATAGTAAGGAGTAATCAATACACTTTTCTTTGGAAGACGCTAGTTGGAGTGCATGTTTGCTTTAAATGATTTTTTTGGAACAGGAAAAGTCCAGGGGATTTACGATAACCTCTATCGTTTTGATAACATTGAAATGTCCTGTTTATGGGAGGTCAAGAGCATCAAATTTAGGGGGCGGTTGACCCACTTTACTTCAATACTGTGGTATATTCAAATGCAAACTTCGAAGTTCTATGTCTTAGTAGGATATTAAATCTTCTCTATTTTAAATAGCATGAATTGATATCATCAAATTAAAGCATCTTTCTTCCTTGAAAGAACATATACCCACCTCTTCACAGGTTAACTAGAAAATTAAGCATTAAATAAAAAATAATATGTCTCAGTAGGAGAATTCCACATATTACTCGGATCCTGTGGAGACCGGTTTTCTTATCAATTGCTTTTTTCACGGTTTATTTGTTACCAGCGTTCATTAAAATGTCATTTTTAGAAGGTCTAACTGTGACTTAGCGATCGCTTAATTGATCACTCTAAATGCTTATATTAAATGGTAAATGGCAAAAGGCTTCTGGAGCACCTGAGTTAAAGCCTGAAATTTAGCACTGCCTGGGAAAAAGGTGGTTGGTGAAGTATTTGCTATGTGTTTTTTTGAATTTGTTATGAAAGTTTCTGAAGGAAGCTAATTATAACTTCCAGATCAACGGTGTGAATAACGGGTGCATCCAATTTTTCAAGGAGAAAATGAAAGCATTATTTTGGAGCAATTGATATCCATGACCGTGAAAGAGAATAGTTTTTCTTTCCAGTGGTTGAAATAGCTGGTATCAAAACTCTGTTGGGTCTCCTTAAGTTTTTGTTTCTGCATCTTAGGTTTTCATTTCTGCGTCTTGGCGATCAATAGTGCCTAGATGCCTTCTAGTTGGCCAACGTGAGGATCGATATATCTGAATATACGCGTGGTTAACCAGAGCGTCGTTTCGAAGCAAGTCTTGAATCCAAGCGTGCTGGGTTACCATCAAAATAACCTCTTTTGATCAAATCTAGTGGCAGAGCAAGAAATAAACATGTTTTTCTGAAACGCATCCACCGTCATTTGCACAGATAGATCGTTTTGCTCTACTCATAAGGTGTCTGCGGTTTAATTTTAACTGCCTGTAATTTTGCGGGCACGACTGGGACTGCTGCTGCCTTTTTTCTAACATCGTTTTCACTGGTAGCGTCAAATTTGTTGTTACATAGATTTTTGCAAAATGCAAATATCCTCCACTATTGATTTTCTTGAATCATTTGGAGGTTATACAAGAGACTGTGATTCTGCGCGTTTCCCATCTTTTTTTCCCCAAAACTTTTGCTTGCACTTAAATTTTTTGTTTCTGTTCCTCCTGATTTTCTTTGGGAAGTCTTCCCACGAGCACTTGATATAAAAAAGGGATTATAACTCCGCAGGTGGTAACACCTAGCAACTGCTTCCAGGTTGTTTGATAGCACCAAAACACCGCTGTTAGCTTTCGTCCAGGTATCTTTCTGGTTAAACACTTTTTTTCTGCCAGGGAGCAAAAAACCTGTTAGTTCAGTGCGAAAGGAAAACAAAAATATTACTTTTCGGAGGTAAAGCTCTACAGAGCAACATCTCCTGCTGGCTTTGCATCTGTTTGGAGTCCACCAGTAATTGAATTATTCTGATTTACGCTGCTGCGATTGAAATGAAGGCCAAGCAACTTTTGAAATGCAGCGAGTGGAACCTGAAAATGGGGTTTTCAGAAAACTGGCTCTCCTACCGTGGTAGGTTTTCACTTGGCCCCAAGAACTTTTTAAATCCGAGCTGTCCCCGAGGCCTGAAGATACGCTAAAATACGTATGGTTTTCGATGTGCAGAAGGACGCTGCAAGAATAACCGATCTTCTACCTTGAAAATTTTCACTTGCACATCAAATCCTGTGGCATCCACTAAACAAAACCGATGAAAATCTGAGCTTTGCTCTGTGCTAATCCACTCATTTTACAACTCCAGATGCTGGAGTGAACTTGCATTTTTTTTTTTTTTTTTTTTTTTGTTGCGATTTACTCTGCAGGAACGAGGAATTGAAGAACATACCTAGTCTGAAAAGGACGAATATAAGTTCAGCTCTCCAAAGTGACCTTTTCTCCTAAATATCCAAGTCTTGAGCCCTTTGAGCAAGACAACGTCCTCTGTCCCAGGGTGCTAAATCTTGCTGTTTGACCACAGCTTTGCTTTCTACGTACAAAAACACTGCGGATTTTTGCTGCTGATCCCTACTAATGTATTTCCTTCTCGACGCAGACGAGGAAAAGAAATCAGAGAGGAAGATTTCTCTTCCCGGATTTTTGGTGATCGTTAATGCAAACTGTTGTATCCCTTATGCAGTTGGGACTTGCTGGAGCAACTTCTGCATCCTTTGCTGTGGGAATACTCGCTTTTCCCAAAGAGGGATGGTGGTTTGGGGGGCTTACGCCACGTGGCCATCCGTCTGCTGGTGGTCCTGTCTATTTTAGCTGTTTGCACTGTTGCTTCAACACCCAGGGGTGTCGGAGGTGGCTTTGCAAAGTGTTATAATAGCTGCAGTGTTCAACCCTGTTCCTGCCCATCTGCTTGCTCGGGAAGGCTTTTAGCAGCAGCCTTGAAAACCTGCATACAAGCCGTACCGATCCGCTGGAAAATAAACAAAGCAAAAGGCAGAAACGCTCTTTAGCGCTATTTATTTTTGTTCTAAAGCTTGCTTAGGTATATACATAGCAGACCTTATGCAAGTCAGTCGCTAAAAAAAGTACTTCTTGGAAAGCTTTCGCTGTTATGTCACTGCTTCTGTAGGTGGGAAAAAGTCTGGGCTTAAATATGTGACTAGTTAACGAAGAATAAAGGCTTTTTTTCTGGTGAGACATACGCCTCGGGCTTGTCGTATCGAGGTAGCTTCCTTTTCCAAGTGTAACTTGCTGTTTGCCGTTGCTTTTTGAGGAAATGCAATGACCGGTTTCACGGGAAATGGATTTTTCTCCTCCGCTGCCCTCTCAAAGAGAGCAAGCCCCACGGGGCGCCGAGGAGTCCAGCGCCGGCGGTCTGTTGTAGCTGAGATTGGACAAGCTCATTAACCCAGTGTAATACAACCCCTCACAGGTATTATAAAATATAATGCTTTCTTTTTCTGTACATACATGTAGCTGCTCCTAAAGGCTCCTTTTCCACCCACAGCAATTTTGCTGCGCGTGGTTTGCAGAATGCACCTAATTATTTCCAGTACTTAAAACACCGGTGGTTTTGCTAATGATAAGGCAAACAGTTCAGAGAGCAAGGCGTCCCTTTCCTCCTCTTCTGGGAGATTATTCCCAGCCGGCCCCGAAAAGTGGCACGCTTCCCGGGAATCCCACAGGATGGAGCTGGGCGACCCCTTGGCGCTAACAGGAGCCGGGGAGGTAAATCACCCGCAGTCCTCGGAAATGCAGTTTTTCCAACTGTGCAGAGACCTGTTCCAATTTAGAAATTAAAAAAAAATAAGCGTTAACTCTTAAAATACTGAGAAAGGGCTCTCGCTGCGATGTCCCGTTCCCTCCTCCTCCTCGCAGCGGACCAGAGGACGCCCTATTTGCAACAGCAGAAAGCCCTCGTCGTTTTAGAGTTGCGTCACTTCCATGGCTCATGCTCTAATCCACCCCCTAAAGATGAAATTTAGGGATCTGATCACAAGCCCGTTGGGAGTGAGCCGGCTAGCGGTAACGTAATAAACATATTTGAGACTCCCCAGCTGAACCACTCTTGCTGCAAAGTACGGGAGATGCACCACAAGCGCAGATGGAAAACCGGGAACTTGCAAGTTTTGACCCCGGTTTGGGCTCCTAGAGCTGCAGACCCTATAGATGCATAGAGCCGAAAGGTCTTTTTTCTTTATTTGCTTTTCCCCTACTAAGCTACGGGATATGAGAATGGGAAAAGACACCTCTCAAGGTAATGTTACAAACGGAATTGTTTCAGGAAGTCTTTAAGTCCTTTCATAACCCAAGCTATGGTCTCCTGGCCTGGCAAAATTTTATTTTGAGACGGTTTTCCAAATGTTCAGCGTCAGAAAAATAACAGGATAATTCTTCCTGAAACGAGAGGGAATTGTAGCACGGGAAAAGCCTTTGATGTGGAATTTCAGCTTCAGGAGCCCAGCAGAATATAGCTGCATAAATCACATGTACGGGGCGGAAGGTTTTTCTTAACTATTTTGCTTTGGTTATTCTAAAACACATTTTGTATATATGTATCCTGGAAAAATGAAGGGATTTTTTCATTTGTGGCAGAAAATTTGGTCCTTTTTGTAATAGGAGCTCATGTTACTGGCCAAACACTGCCCTAAGTTTATCAGGTTTAGCAGCAGCAACATCAAATTCCTATTTACTTCTCTTTCTTTTAAGCAGCACTTCATTGGAAACAGAAGTTCTTGCAGGCACTGGTCTAGTTACTGAAAATCTGACATAAAAGAGAGAGGGGACTGTCCCTTCCCTAAGGAGTTGGCTTTCGATATTTTCCGCATCCAAGCCTTCAGCAGGGCTGATTTAATGCCTTTCCAGGTCGCCCTGCCGCGTGACGTCAGGAGGGATGTAAGGACAAATATGAATTTTTAATGGTGCTTGCACTCTGGGAGAGATGTTGTGAGTGCCAGTGTTTGTCTCTCCCTCTCTGCCTTCGCAGTAAATTTGCTTTTTTGTGGACAGGGCAAAAAAGATGAGGGATTCCCCCCCCCCCCCCCCCCCCGGACCCGTACAGAAGTGGAGTGTGTCACAGACTGAGTGTGATCTTTGGTACCCTTGGCACGTGCTGCCAGATCACAGGATCAGGGAGGACATCCAAGGTTTTGTATTCCCTTTCTTTTAGAAGTTGTGCTATCAAAGGTAATCGTTTTGTTATTTGTGTGATATCTAGTGCCTGATCTCTCCTTTTCCTCTGTAAGAGATCTCAGTGCTGATTGCAAGAAGCATCAAAGCTCGGGACTGATGCTTGCTAGCCAAAACCAGTGCTACTGTGGACAAGTTTTTTCCCCACAACGTGTTTTTTTTCCTCCTTCAAAGAGCAGATGGATACCCTCAGTCATAATTAACTTCATTTTCGAGCAGGAGAAATGTCTAAGCAAGAATGATATAAAGCAGCATCTCTTATAAGGAAGCACGGAGGGTTTGCTTCCTCCGGCTGGCAAAGAGTTAGGCATTGCAATGAAATAGTGCCTGAAAAACGGCAGTATCGTCCTCCGAGGATTCATTTCAATGCAAACTCTATTCCTTTAAATTTAGTGGACCGCCCTGTGTGGTTGTACGCTTTGCATGAGTTGGTCTCTGGTTTCAGTGCTTTTAAGACTTCAGGGGAGAAGCTGGACCTTAAAGTTGAGTACTTCAACGTAGGCAAGGTTGGGAGGGCATTCAAGCGTCCCCATTCGGTTTGTGGAGGGTATATTGTAGAAGCTCTTAAATTAAAACAGTTATTAACGGTTTATCGGTCGGAGAACTACCTCTTCCACCCTAAAGTCACCTCAGATACCAGCTGCTGGACAACTAGTTGGTCCCTAGAGATGGGAGCTGTTGCGAAATCAAGATACGGTTTTGCTGTTCTTTAAAATGTGAGAATAAGGGTGTTTGGATCTCTGTTTCCGTGATTCTTTTGCATGTCCAATATTAGCGTACTCTGGGTCTTCAGAGATTGCTCTGTTTTTAGAAGCAGCCGACCAATTTTGGTGTGACCCTGTGGGGCACTGCTTTCTTTACAAATCTCCGCCGTTGTTTCCTTTCCTAGGCAGTTTGTTACTGGCATGTGATAAATAAGCTAAGGCAGAACCTGCCCGGTTTTAGTATCCTCCCATTTACTGCTCCCAGTGATTGATTTACACTTTCCTTTCCTTATGTTTTCCCCTTTCCTCTGCTGTCACTAGGTAAATTACTATAACCCAATTTGGGGCTTTATTGAATCATAATCTTTTTAAGGAGCTAGGTAAGCCAGATGTTGAGATATATACCTTGGGTTGCATCGTAAAGCTTATAAATATCTGGAGAAAAAAGATCCGTCATCTTGGGTGAAAAATGTTTTTGTTTGCTTTAATAGATGGTAAAATTGCATTGAAAATCTTCCGGTAAAATGGCACAGGGAAAGGCTTCGTGCTTATTTGCAGATTTTTTTTGGAGTTCTTCCTCACCTGTTTTGATTTAATATGACATAGGATTCCTCAGTCCTTGCAAAACATCTTGAACTTGTATGCTCTCCGGAGTGCAATGGCTCTAACAAATGAGTCTCATGAATTTCCCTGCTGATGCAGTGTTTTCATCACCTCTGGGTTTTAATACCTGCCATCTGTCTCTGTGCTTGGCTCTGTGGTGCTCTAAAAAAAACCCCCAAAACAACAAAAAAACAACAACAAAAAAATCTGCACCCTTTTTTCATAACCCCAAAGCTGCTTTTTATTGTTATTACCATATTTATTAAGGCAAAAAACAGCATGGAAGACCCCCTGTTGTGCTACCCGCTGTACAGATAGCTCTGCACCCAGCACCTTGCAGGGCATCCCAGGAGGAGAAAAATATACGTAGCACTCATTTGCTCTAAGTTTTGACATCAAATGCCACGTAAACACCCTATAGCCCGGCAGTCGTTGGCTAGTATGTGTAGAGTCAACACCTATTGCAAGCAGCAATGGGAGATGTGACGTATATAATCTTGCACACGCGTGTGTGTACATGCAACAGTCTTTTAACATCCCAGCGTAGTAAGTAGGGCAAAGAGAGGATTTCTTTCTCTGTTGCAAACTCCAGCCCGCGTAGCCCATCTAATTCCACCCTCCAGCCGTTTCCTCGGCTACCAACACACAGCTGCAGTGATCAACGTGAAAATACCCGCGGGCCTGTCCCTCCTCAAAGTGGTGAAAATCTCCTAAGACGCGTGGATATAGGTGAGAAATGCTACAGCATAAATAGTTGATGAAGCAGATGGGCTCGGCTGACTCATCCACCAAGGGAGGAGGTGCAACGCCGGTGCAGCCGCTCTCCCTTTGCCGTTCATTCAAGGGGCAGGATATCAAGCGGGCGAGTGGAGTGCACAGATTGCCGTCGTTATGGGTGCGCTTGCATTTTCCTAAACTGTTTTGACTAAATAAGCCTTTGTGTGTGTATGTATATATATATATTTAAGGTAAAGAAAAACACTCTTAAACATTCTAGAAGTTGGAGGTGCAACAGATGGCAGTCATTTTTCCGGGCTTGTTTGGGGCTTCTCGCAAAATGACTAATGCGAACCTGTGTCAGCAGCTTATGCTCTGGGCGTTCTTGTGGAGGAATTTTGCTGCCATGCCCACGATTTGGAAGGAAATATTTCTCCTTTTCCCTCCCTAGCTTTTCTCCGGCACTTCCATCAGAGCCCGTTACTCGAGCGTTGAGATGTAGAGTATGGCCCTGGTGGTGGCACCTGTAGTTTGGTCAATCAGGATCTTGTTACAGTCCCCCCTCAGGCTAAGAGTTGGATCTCACTTTGATGCTTTGGATTTTATTTTCGTGGTAGTAGTTGATATCATCTCAGCACCATGGGCTTTTCTCCTTGGGAACTTTTCCTGCATACTTGGAGAAATGGCTTGCTCGGATCCGCATGGGATGGAGCAATGCCCTGGAAGAGGGCCCAGAGCAGGTGGATCGTAAGGACTTGTCCTGGGAAAGGTTTTTACCTGGATTTTCTCCAGGAGAGATGTAACAAAGTCTGCTCAAGATGACGCTTACCTAAGCTTTAATGAAAGTAACTGCCAGGTTTTTGTACGTCTGAGCTTTCTGTTTGGTGGCAGGGTGTGGATTGCCTTTAAACAGGTGATCAGTCAACATAAATATCCTCTTCAATGCTACATCTCATTATTTTTTGTCAGTCAGATCATATCCTGTTATGGAAGGACTAGGGATGTCTGCTAGCTTCCTTCAGCCTTGTGTCCTATTAGCCTTGCCGTTAATGAAAGAATTTGTTTTATTTTCAGGTTGGATGGAAAGATTCAATTTTGTGGCCTTTTTTTTTTTTGGCAGATATGAGTATCCAGTAACACGTACCTATTTGCTGCAAATATTCATCTAAAATTTCTCAGGCTGTTGTTCTTCTGAAGTGTGAATAGCCGTGTCGGGTCAGATCTTTAGTCTGATCCATCACTTTGATTCCAGCGGGGATGACACCATCTCAAAGAGGTGGTTTCCTCACGTTGAGGCTCATCCCTTGGGCTTCAAGGGTGATTTCCCCAAATGCAGGAGACCCGTCTGCAGGCTTGATGGCACTGAGGGTCTGTATTTGCACCCTTCTTGGCAAACCAAGAAGGACGTTGGGGGGATCCTTCAGGACCCGCTCGCCTTCCCTCATCCCATTGCACCTCTGGGCAAGGCAGTGCTGGGCACCATTCGTCAGCATCTTGGGTGAAATCACACATCTGGCTGGCTGTTGCCATGGCCTTTACTTTGGAAAGGTGAAGCTTCACCAAACTCTCTGCCCACCTTGGCTTGCGAGATGTTTGTTTGCCTACGTCCCTGAAAGACTTGGCTCGGCTAAACAGCAGGGACTGGCGCGGTTGTTGTCCTTTAAACTGAAGGGTTGCTCTTGTGTTTTGAGAATGCTTTTTCTTGTAAATGTAAAGTACCCCGGTGCTAGCTGAAGAACCAAACATCAGTTCCCAGGTAAATTATTTCTGCTCCCGAAATCTTCACAGTGGCCATTTGGCAGGCAATTAACCTTACAGTAGAATGCGCAGTATAACTGGCATCATGGGCGAGAATTGAAAATTGTAGAGCTTTCTAAATTGCCTCTTGGATCCGCGTCGTCTGCTCCTTCCCTGTTATGCCTCTTCGGCGCTGGCTCCTCAGCTGTCGTCATACAGCAGCTGGCGAAGGGATGCTTGACCCCCTTCTGCCCCAAAGACTTTGACATACGGGTCTCTTCCTTTTAAACCCTCAACGTACAGGCGAAGCGGGTCCTGGACCGTATCAAAGTGTGTAACGTGCCAGCTGTCACTGCTCAGCCGAAGAGAGGTTCCTGCTGCAAGCAACGCTGGGGATTTTGGATGCCTTCCAATTTAGGAGTGAGAAATGCTTAGTTTGAAACAGTGGGAGCTTTTTTTTTTTTTTTTTTTTTTTTGCATGCTTATCTGCTGTTATTACATGCTGCAAGAATACTTTTGGAGCAATCAGCTACGTTATCGTTTGCAGACATGAGTAATTCATGTAGAAGACTGTTAGGAAAGAGCATAGGCTTGGTATGCAGGAACACGTTCGGTTTGTTGCTGAAGCAGAAAACATAGGACAGAAGTCATGTAGTACCATCTAAAGCTAAACTCTTGAATTTTGTTCAATTACTTCAAGTTTTGAGCTCTCTTTTAGCTCTACTGTATAAAGGGATGAGATTCAGAGAGGGGATTTGTGCATGCTACATGCCCGTAGGATCTTCAAGTGCTGCCACCTGGATTATATGTTTTATTTTTTTTCAAGTTGAGAGGCTGACAAGGAAGTCCTATGTAGATCTGGAAAACCATTAATCTTGTTCTTGCATCCAGTCAAAAACTGCAGGGGCAACTTAACCTTGGGGATTTGGATTTGAATCTGAAGGCTCTCATTCTCCGAGCCTTGCAAAAAATCAAAGGTTTGAGACTAGCGAGTCTGGTTCAAGCGTGATTTTAGTTCAAAGCAATGAGTGGGAGTTGCACATGCTATAAAACCCTGCGAATATAGGGTGCATACTTTTAACAAGGAGTGCTTTGATAACTTATTCCATATGTCCTAAAGGAAATTCACCTCTTTAACTTTTTTTCTCCTTAAGTTTTGAATATATTGAATGTAGAACCTGTAGCATATTTAGCACTACATGAAAGAGCTGGAATACTGGATTAGATGCTTAAGTATGCATTAACAGTACAACTGGCTTCTCTATAGGGTGACTTGTGAGCCCTTGTCAAAATGACAAGAAACTTTCTAACGTGGTCTTGGATCGAGCCTGGGGTATAGGAGAGAAGATGGTCAATAAGTTGCAGGTCCTTCACTTTTGCTGCTGCTTCTCGAGTTTAACCTCTGTCTGATGTAGCTGGCATGTTCTTGGACTGTGGCCCTGTATATCTCCGAGTACGCTGTCTGTGTCCATTAAAAGCCTGCCTTAGATCTATATGCAGAGTGCATACGTCGTGCTTGAGTGCCGTGGATTTATTTTCATTAGGGGTCCCTGCAGGACTCATTTTTAGTCTTCAGTTCTTGTTGATCTGAATGTCACGTTTGCCCAAAGAGGTATTAAGCAGATGATGGATACATCATAACAACAATAACGAAGGAGCTGAACGCAGAAATGAAAGCATTTTCCCCAGCTGCCTTAGAGGTTCAGAAGTGGTTGGCACTGGATTAGTGAAATGATTAAGCCCAAGGCACATATCAAGCTGTTGGTCTCCTCCTAGGCTTACGTTTGGACGAGACTTTATTCAAATTGTTGGTAACAGCCAGATGACATTCAGGTGAGCTGGAGGTTTTCTCTAGTGAGAGAACTGAAATAGCAGCCGCGGTCCAAAGCAGAGATTTGTCAGGACTTGTGCGGTTGGAAGGGTTTCACTGTGGGCTGGATCTGAATGCAAGGGGTGAGAGATTAATTTGGAGCTGGGTACTCCAAAAGCAGCAAAGAAACAGGAGGACCTGACCATAAAAATGGAAAAACACCAGAGCCTGCCTAAGGAAAAAAGCAGGTTATTGGTTATTTTGGTTAAAATAGTGGCTGAAAAGGTTCCTAGAGATGTGAGCAAAGTAACCTTCTGGGGCAAGAGAGCCGTTCGAACCCCCATGCAGTCCGACCTTATCCCTGGAAAGCATTGGGTATATTCCTGGGAAACAAATAAGAGAATCAAAAGGATACTTGATTATGTACCATCAATATTTGGTGGCTATTCAGAAACCCAGTGGATCCTAAATATCGACTAAATACCCTGCTTGAAAGGGGTATGACGTACAAGCAACAGCCTTTCAGAAGTAAAACTCTCAACTGAATGACCAAAAATACTGAGCCTGAGTCATAAATAAGAGGCTGATTTTTATATGGTGCTTTGCATTTTTTGAAACACTTAACGAATGAAGCAGCGTTTTGGGAAGGGAGCTGGCATCTGCTGCTTTTATAAACTCATTGGGGTGGCTAGTGGAAAGATGACTTATTATGCTGTTGTCCGTCTTTGTAGAGACCATCACATGGCAGTGGTATTTGGTGTAATAGCTCGTTTTGCTGTAGCAGTGACAGTAAAATTCACTTTTGATGTGAAGAGTTTATTTCCTGACTCCATTTTCCTTGGCTTTAGCGTAGAAGACATCATTTTCTCTTTTTCTTCCTCTTCTGAATTTGTAGCCTCTTTGTAGGCTGTGACCTTGTTCTCTGTGTGCGCGTGAGGTCCATCTGTATTTTGAGTAAAATTGGTCTTTCCAACACAGCTTGCTTGAACTTGGGAGGTCATTAAACTTGCTGAACATCAGTTAAAACGTTTTATTGGATATAAAGAAGTTAGTTTGATATGCCATCAGCCTTAGCTGTAGAGAAAAACCAGCTGAAATGCATTACTCCTTTTAGCTTTGACTGGATCTGTTGGTTTTGAGATTTGTGACTGTATGGGACTTCCGGGCCATAAGCGTGTAATGGGAACGTCTGAAGAAGCCAGCAGTTGCTCTGCAGTCAATAAAAGCAGCCATCGAGGCAATGCTCTAATCGGAAAAAGAATGAGGAACTTTCAGATAATTGGAAGACTTCCTTAATTACCCTTTTTCCTTTGCTTTATTACAAGTTTGGAGGTTGGAGTACCCAGCTCTACTTAAAACAGGAGGCATCAGCTAACACAGGTTTTGTGAAGTCTCTGGCTGCCACTGGCTTTCCAAAACGCAGGAATGAAGCTGCAGTGGACTCATTTTCCATTAGCAAAATATAGTTACCTTTGGCAGATTGGGTCTACTTGTTGTTTTTTAAGCCATGCATCCCTGTGGACACTGGAGTGTTAACACTGGGTTTAAGCAGGCTATGGCAGATTGACGTTTAAAGTCTTTAAAGACAATATTTTAAACCTAACGACATATCGAGGCATCCTCTTGTCGCTGGAATGACACATTATGGTGGTGTAAGGCAAAAAGCGATGGTATGGACGCATTATTGAGTTTCCTTTTAAACTCATTTAAGGTATGTTGTGGTGGCACTGTCATCGGAGCCTTGATGGTCTGCAGAAATGCACAAGTGAAAGTTTGTATAAAGAAAGACTACCAAGTGTTAGATCAGTAGATATCTTTGTGAAAAAAAGAGTGAGTTTCTGTGAAAAAACAGTGAGTTTCTGTGTACACAGTGCCTGTAACGTCTCGGTGCAGATAATTTTGTAACATCTGCAGCAGGAAGTCCAAAATCGGCCCAAGCTTGCATACTACGTACTGCTGCCTTTTTTGGGACATTGTTGCCAGATATATTCCTCTCCTTCTGTTTAGGTTGTTTTTATTTAGCAGAAAATTACCTCCTTATGTCTTCCAGTTGAGTGTTTTAGAAAGGTACCCATCATCACCACCACCAGTGTTTGAAGATGAGGAAAATAAAATAAAAATCAAGGAATTGCTAACGAGGTGCAGAACTTAGAACAGCTTTTATTACGCAGACTTATTCTGTTTGATCAACACATCAATATATCCATTAAGTGAATTGCATTTGAAAGTTTAGCATTTTTATTTTTCTCCTCTCTTCAAAGAACAGAGAGAGGAGGAACAGTTACTCTGAATTAAGTTCTTGTCATCTATTTTATGAATCCCTCTTTAGAAGCAAGAGGAAGTCGTTATTCCTATATTCTGGGCAAAATCCTCCATTCTTTAGGTGCTCAAGTGTGGTCAGAATGAGTAGATGAGTTAGGCACACTATACTACTATTCAGCTATGAAGAAGAGGGGTGAAAAAGGAGGTTTTTGCTTCCTGGAAAAGCTGCAGTAACAAACCTTCAGTGAAAGAGTCAAGCTCACACTCTTGTTCCCCATTATCTTTCTGAACATTTAAGCATTTTTTTCCAGCCATCACTGCTCAGGATAAGACCCTTTTTTTTCCTATTCTTGACTCCTGATCCCAGCCCTCAAACTGGCTTTGGAAGAGGGCACAACCTGACAACCCTGTAGCTATTCAGTAATATGTGCCAGGGAGCTGAGCACTGGTAAATGTCCCAATATTGGCAGTGTACGCCAGTCTTGGAAGAAGAAGCCCTTGCAGGTTGCTCCAAGTTGGCTTTATTGTTAGTTTTCAAGATCAAAGAATACAGCTACTTAAAACATAGCATAGTAATAATGCAACCATAGTGCAAAAAGATAAACTTAAGAAGTGCTTTTATAAGGATGCACTTACAGATAGTCCTTTATTACTCTTTCAACTTCTGGCCTAGCTTCTGGCTCTTGATTTAAGCAGGCCTCTTTTATCTCATGAAGGTTTTCTTTGTCTAGAGGGAGGAAAGGGACACCGACTAGAATCATCCATATTCTTTGCTTCTTGGCTTCAGCCTGTGCGTGTCCTTTGCAGTGCTCTAGAACTGCCTTGGTAGGACCATACACATCTCATCAGGAGAAAAATTAAGTGTGCTGTCATCTTCCTAGGTTCGTAATTAGTCATCCCTTTCGAGTTCTGTACAAATATCGAGCAAGTCGCTGTGGTTGAAATTGAGTGAACTGTTAAATCTGCGTGACACCTTCTCCATCCCTCTGGATAGAGCTGTGATTTTTCCAGACTCCCTTCTCCGGGCTGCAGCTGCCCTTCCCTTTGTATGAATTCCTTATTAAGTACCAGCAAATGTGTTTTTCTTGACACTAACTCTCACTCTTCTTGGCAGACCCATGCACAGCAGACCTGAAGTTAGCCTATCTACAGTAGTGGCTTTCAACTTTTTTGATTTGCAGACACGTACACATTTTCTATTAGAAGTATCGACCCTTTATTATGACCTTAGTTTGCCGACAGCGGGCTTGCTCTTCTTGGTCACCTTCTGTTGACTGATTCCCTAAGGAGCCACGGACCATGGAGCTACAAAATTGCATTCATTTCTGGTACTGTCTTACTGTCAGAATAAACTTTTATCTGTCCCTTTATTTATGGCACCTGCCTCATACACTGAGCTTTCTCTCTTTACAAGTCGCATCAATCTCTGGAAGTACAATCATCCATTTTATCTCTGAGGACACTTTCTCCTCTGCTGTTTTCCCCTGGAAGACATCTAGGGCCTCAGTGCGATTTGAACGCAGGCTACCACCCACACTTCCCACCCGTTCCCACAGGGTCCTTCACCATGGCCATTAAACAGTGGTGGTCTTGTTGGGGTCATTACAGACTGTTATGAGAGTCACTATGGAACAGCTCACGATAGAGAGAAGAAAAGGTTTCTTCCCAGGATAGGGTAACATGCTTGGATCTATTAAATTAGCAGTTGTTATCAAACCACTCAAGTTTGCTAATAAATTGCTTGGTGGACTGAAGAGTGACAAATGACTTCCTATAAACAAAAACCAGCTGGATTTTCTCAGTGGATACTCCCTTCTCTATTTCTGGAGCTATTTGTAACCAGCAAGAAGAAGAAATGTCAGGATCTGCAGGCATTTTGGGTCTTGACCTGAATCCCACCAGTTTCATTACTGTAGAAATGTGAGAGAATAGGGAGACGTGGTAAATTATCATCACTCCATGCAGCCATCATCTCGGTAGGCTTAGCAGGCCTGAGACAGTTATGATGCTCACAGATTTCTTCAGGAAGATGAAAGATATTTTCTTTGATTAGAGCTCATGCCCAGAATCGTAGTTTTGCATCTAAGGAGTAAACATGACGTGGAAATTTTCTGCTGGACCCTTAGCTGCATGCCCTATGAAGGGTGTTAAAATCCAGCAAACGCAATCCAGGTCCAGTCCTTATTAGTCATTTGAAGGGGGGAGGGGGAAGTGAATGGGTCCAAATGGAGAAAATTGTAAGCACAGTGTTACTAGAATCCTATGTATTCTCTGAAAATATGGTTCTTGATTTGTGCATTATTGAAATCTGGGGTTTCCCTTTACTGTTCAGTGTGTGGCGTCATCCTCGTACCATCTGCCCTTCAGCAGATAACCTCGCTTTGTTTTTGTCTCAGTGATTTTTTTTCTTTCTTTCTTTTTCTTGAAAAGCCTTAGGAGAACTTCCCTGTGAAACCAAAGCAATCATGAGATTGATCCCGATGGTGCAATCGGGAGAAAAGAAGAATTGGGAGATCTCGGCTCGGTTCTCCCACGCGCTGCGTTGTGCCGTGAGAAATCTGTGTTTTGCTCATGCTGTGTCTTCTCAAGAGGTCTTGAAGGCCTTTGCCATGATTTGAGTTGCAAACGGCAAGGCGCTTGGAAGGATTTTGGAGATCTCTTTTTCTAATGGGATTAGAAGCAATATCAAGCGGTTCTGAGGAGGTACAGTCTGCTACTGAAGATGCCAAAATTGTTAGGGTGTCTACAAGCGATGTGTTATTCCACTGTCTTGATTTTTTTTCCTTAAAAACATGCCTGTTATTGATATGCCCAACAAAGTACTAGGGTTTTGTTCCTACCTACTTCCCTTTTCCCTTGCTGTTGTGCTGGCTGTTACTTATGTCCACCACTTATTTAGGAGAAACCAAGCAAAGGCTGATGTGCCTAAGCAAAGAAGTTTTTAAACAGAGCGAGTGCAAGATCCTACATGCTGTTTCCTACTTTCCACACGTGCAATTTTTCTGTGAGCTTTTTAAACACCGAAAGATCTTCCATCCAAGCCTGCTCTAGATGGGAGACCTGTATATTTAATACAGAATTTTAAAAATTGCAGCTGTATCTGCGAATTGCAGAAGATAGCAAGTCCTACCAAGTTGGACAATTAATTGAGAAGTTGGGATGTGTAGAATATTATTAATGGGTAGTCTAGTATACAAAACTAACCACAAGCGTGAATACTACTTCAATTATCACAACTTCTTTCTTGTTGTAATTGCATTTTGTAAGGAACTTATTCAAGATATTTAGGAAACGGGCTGTGTAACTGCAGTGGTATCTATTGCACCTGGCTACGCTTACACCTTTCTTCTAAGATGACAGCAAAAGCATTTCACCGCTGCAGCATATTTGATGCTACAGTGGAAGAAATATCACTTTGGGCAGTAAAATATGTAATGACCTATTAATGCTGGTTCTTCTTTGATGTATATTTTTATTTGCATATCTATTCTAACATATGCTCTGAACGCAAAATATTTACCTAACGAGCAGTTTCTGCAAACTGATCTTTGGAAAATTCTCCAAGCGAAAGAAGAAAAATGGAAACATAACTTTTAGCTTTCCTGTTGACTAAATGCACTTGATTGGCGAGCAGAAATAGCGTTTGCTAGGGAAGAACATCCCTAACTGTAAAAATTACTGCTTTCTGCCAGCATGAGCGCTCTTTGTGTAAAGCCTGTAGTTTTATTTTAGTAACGACACCAACTTCTTGGGAGGAAAAAAAATCTCTCTCAGCTTTCGGAAACATCTTAAATTAATCTCAATGAGTTTTTGGAGACCTGTTGCCATGTTGTATCTGACTCTGGTGTATACCTGAGGTAATTAAATGTGTATAAAATCACTGCAATGGTAGCTCGGACTCGTAACTAGCTTGTACTCTTCATTTTTTTACCTTTCTCTATGGCATGGTCTTTCAGCATTTACGGAAGGTTTTAAAGATGCTAGTTGAGGCTTAAGAAGCATGTGTAGTTTTTCTGGAACGACCCACCTATTTAAGGGCTGTGTGAGCAGCGGTTCTCTTCATTTTGCCTCTGTGCAGGATGTTGCCATGCAGCTGGAGTTATGTTTCTTAAGAAACCGCATTGGCAAATCGGAAGAGACAGGCTATTAATTGCAGTTGCTTCATCTGACATTTAGATGTTGAGTGATGGTACGTTTTGCCTTTGTTTTTTGCTGTCAGCAAGAGCAATTACATAGACTTAGTGACTGGCCAAAATGCAACTACCTGCCTCTTTGGAAAATCGCAGCTGCAGAATGTTAACGGGAATCGTCGTCAGCTCAAATTGGCCAGCTCTGGGTGAAGAAACCATTTCCATCTTGATATTCCTGCTCATGTTTCCATAGCTCTTCTAGATTTCTGCCTTGCAGACTCACTTAAAGGAAACGTTCTTTGGATAAAATGTTTGCGGTGGCTGATTTTTGTCTGTATGGTCCGAATTTTGCAGAGCTGAACCCCGTGGAAGGTATTTCCAAGAAACTCGTTCTCGTCCCGTTGCATTGTCTCTCTTATTTCTCTTTGGCCTGTTCATAAAGTTTTCAGGTCTGTTATGGACACAATGTTTCGCCCTTGTGTTTCAATAATAAGAGTTAGATACCTGGCAAATTTGATTCTTTCTCTCTCGAGAAACTAATGTTTACAAAGAGATTGATCTTCCAGCTAAACTTAATTTTTTCTGCCCTTCCCTGAATAAGGAAATGCAAAGCCTTTAGGGATCCTTTGCTTAAGGACAACTTAAAACAAAAAACCTCCCCAAAACTATGCATGAAGCCAAAAATTATGCTCGGATTCCCCACCATCACCACCACCTGTGGCAATAAATGACTAAATCCAGCATTTTCTTTCAGTCGACTTGAAAGTCTGTAGTATAATGTTAGCATCAGGATCAATTACTATGCAGATGTCAGTTAAGTCATGTCATATTAGGGAACACATGCTAACGACTACATTGCATCAACGCTAATGAGGGGCGACTGCAGAGCCGTCTTTTATAAAGTGCTGCTTTAGCGTGGTGCCTTGTGAGTGATTTGTAGCTGTCTGTGAGAGCAGGTACTCGTGTAGTCGCGTGTTCTTATCTGGTTTCTTTTATTTTGCCTTGCCTGAAATTGTTTCTAGGAGTTGGGAAGGGATCCCGGAATAACCAAGGGTTATTTTCTTCCAGAATGTTGCCTTCCGTAGAAGGTTGGCGTAGCTGCTCCTCATGTAGAAGACAGCATTGGTAGAGATGGTTCATAGCAGGGGGCCCAACTGACTGCAGGTGGGAACTTGGAGAGGGGAACTGGTCTCGGTTTTGGTGTTTCTTCTAGGCGTGCTGCCACGTACGGAGGCAGTTTGAGGTATAACACTGATTTGGGATGAGCCAAAGGGTTCTTTCACTGTTTTGCGTTGTGTGACAAAGTATATGGCTGTAAAATATGCTGTTATCAGGTTGTCCTGTGTTCTCGCTCATACATTCCCGAGCGAGGAAACTGTATAATTTCTGGATGGCAGAGCGGCAGTGTCAGATTTATAGTTATTCCCATTTAAACCAAGGTTGGCTTGTTGTGCCTGTATCTTCTGAGCTCACTTGCTGTGAATGCAAGACAGAGTTTTACTTTCTCAATTGCCTGTGAAAAGTAAATATTAAATCCTGGTGCTCAATTAAATTAGCATAACAAACTGTTAAAAGAACGTTATTAAGGTTATAGAGTCAAATGCTCAAGCATTAGGAAATCTTAATTCTGGGTTTTCTCAAATTCAGTTCAGTTGTCCTGTAGTGTAAATTTATTTCCAGTCAATGCTGAGTTGATGGGTCGTGTAGGACCCTGGCTCAACACCGCGCACAGGGTCAGTGCTGTCCATGAACCCAATTCAGTGCTCAATCTAGTCTGCGGAGCAGCATTAATATCTTCAGCTGTGTAGACTATCCATCTTACATGACGTGGCTGATGGTCTGGGCCTCCTAGATCCCCTCTGTAGACCTGTGACCCTTGGAGAAACATCTAGGAGCTGTAACTGTGTTATCGCTGTTACCCTGACAGAGGTAGAGGGAGCAGGGGCTCCTGTAACGATGCATGCTAGCGTCTTCCCGTTGCTCAGCTCTAGGCTCACCGCACATCCAAGTTTGACCCAGACTGTCCAGATTTCAGGTCAGGTTATGGGTTAGAGTGCAAGTCTCCAGGGTCATGGCTTGGCAGCAGGGTGGTTCCCCACCACAACACCAACCATGGGAAAAAGACGTGGGCTAAGATAGCTCTGCCAAGTCTACCCAACTCCCAAACCTCATCTCCCCAAGTCTTCCGGCTGATCTCCCTCCATCCAGTCTCAGTTCATTGGGTCTTATTGCCTACCTCTGAAGCGACCTGCAGGAGGTAGAAGCATCCTCAGCAGGGATGGATAGTGCTCAAGCCCTCCCTGTCCCTGAGCAGATCCATCACCCACCTTGAGGATCTGACCTACCTGAACGTGGCACTTGGTTTCCAGAGACTCCCTGACTTTTGTGGACTGAAATGGTTTGGTCTTTCCTAGGTCTTTCTGCCAGCCCAAAACCTATCGTGTCCCAAAAACTGAGGTTATACAACCTGTGGATTGTATCTCTCAGGTGCAATGGTGAAAACTGTAGGAACTTCTAGCTGCTTAAAAGTGAACTAAGAAAACAGTTTTGAGTCTTAAGGGAAAGAAGATATGCTCTTCTGCAAGACAACTCTCTTAACAAGAAATGGGCAAGTAAAAGAAATCAATTGAAAACTAAAACTGTGCATTGTGGTGTTTACAGAAATTCAGGTGCACTGAGTAACTACTTCTAGAGAGGATATACACAGGCAAACTGTTCATAAATATTTTGCAGGAATGGCTCCTACATTAATTTGTTCCCCTGTTAGCAACTTTGTTCCAATCCTCAGAAATTACTTGTAATAAATTGCTCATAATTGGTTCCTAAATGTGAGGAAATCATCAACTCTCAATTGCTGAATATTTTAAGTCATAAATTATGAGCGCAACGGTGCTACAGGTCTTGATTTTGTAACCCATACGTGTCCCCAGGGTTGCATGTTCAGCAGTAATAAAATATATTAAAAAAAGTATATTATTAAATTGAGCTCATTTAAATGCATCTGTTAAAAATGTTTGAGCAATTTTGTGATCAAGAACTAAGCTCGCAGGAGAAGTAAAACAAACTACTGCAAACCACGCGTGCTAGTCTGAAAGTATCTGCATCGGTGGGGTACATGTTCTTGATGCCGAGCATGAGTTTGCAGCTCTTGTTTTGTACTATAGTTTTGTACTATAGTTTTAATTATATTCTGAATTGCAGGGCCGAGCTTTTTCTGTACGTGTGTGGGGGGAAGATAAGAGTTGATGAAGCGAGAGCAGTAAATCTTCCGTGACTTCCTTTCGCTGCACGATTGTTCTGAAAAAGAGCAAATAGGAGGAGGACTTGTATCAAAATCCTTCAGCGTTCGGTGTGCAACAGTTGGTAGATTTTAATACAAACTTACTTTCAGTACTAAACCTTTTGGACAACTTCTTGTGTTGCTTTTTGCTCTCTTAACTCTTGTCTACTCTTGCCTTAAGTTGAATTTAATATAAAGGTGTATGTCACTATTAATAGATGTAATTGCTTAGAAAATATAACTGTTGATAGTGGAAACAGTGGAGCTTTCGCTGTTGAAATCCTTATGATAGTGTAAGCTTGTAGCAGTAAAGATTTTGCCTTCCATTAATGTGCTTTGAGCCTATGGAGGAAAATCTGAAACTTAGCGTATGGAATAAGGAAATGGTTTTCATGCAAAACCAGACGGTTTTTAATTTTGGTGCGAAGCAATTGTAGTTGTTTGAAGTTACTTGCCTGCACACCAATGGGGTTTATCACATGAATGTGTATAAGATTCAGATTCACTTCAATTTCAGAATTTCCCGAAGTCTGCTATCCCTAGCTGTGTATTCCAGCTTTTTCTCCTGCTTGCACCTGTCCAGTGCTTCAGGCGTATCAAACACTTCAAATGCAAAATGTAGAACGTAGCAAATTAAATACAGAGTTTCAGATCTCCTGAAGAGGGGAAAAGGATCCATCAGCGCTAAGTGAAATTTTTCCTGTCGGTCCTTCTGCATCCCGAATAGTGCTTGTACAGCAAGGACGAGGAGGAAGAGGGATGCTAGAGACGGAAAGATGCAATACTGTCACCTCAATATAACCAAATCTAGTGAAATCTAGTGAAGCCCAGACCCATTAAGGAAGATGCAAATCTTTCCACTTTTTTCCCCTCTCTACACTACAGGGATCCATTTATCTTCTTAATTGTATTTATTGGACATTTGAGCAGTTGTTTGCATCTTACTTTCTGTTAATCAACACATCAAGCAATTTAGCAAGTCTGGCCAGGAGCTGGGGTTCGCTGGACACCGGCTCAGGAGCCGCGCACGAGTGGGCTGGGATAGACTGTCATTTGTCTTAGTGACAGGGGCCGGGAATTAATGAATCGGTTCAAGGTAATGCTAATTCACTACTGTCCGAGGTCCAATTTTGGGCTTTTGCAGCTGCTGGGTCTCATGGGCAAGAGGCCTGAATGTATCCCACCTTGGCTATACTGGCAATATATGTGTCAGCAGGAATAAGTTAATGTGTTCTGCATATATAATACCTCTTGCCAGCAGTCTTCTTCCCAGGGTTATTACCACACGGGGTTTTTTGGCATGTGTATGTTATGCATGGTTGTAGCAGAAGGTGCTGTGTGTTCCCGCAGCCGGGATGCGGGGAGAAAGTGGCAGCAGAATGGGATGAAACTTCCTTTTTGCTGAGTGCTGAAAAATTAATATCTACAGTGGTTGGATCTCGCGCGGGGAAATTCGGAAGCGTCGTTTGTACTGTTAGCTTCCTCTGCTTGCCAGGCTGAGGAGGACGTTTCTTCCCCATCGGTTCTTCACATTCAGCCTGGTACAAAAGCCGCCTTAATTACAAAGTGAAGCAGTGCCGCCTGCTCCTCCTCCCTTCTTTTCCCTCTCCTCCTAAATTGGCAAATAAAAGCAGTTCATACAAATATAGCAAACGTTTCCCCACTACTGAAAAAAGCAGCAGGCACTGAAAAAAGCACTGTTATAATATTGTCCCTGTAAATTGCTAGATGATGTTTAACGTAATGATATGCTTGGACTGGTGCATCCGTGAATACGTTTCAGGTATGTACTCCTCCTGAGATGTGCGCTAGATGGACCATTCTTACAGGTTTCTATATTTGAATTTTTCCTGGCGTTTTTATCTCCCTTTTGAATCCTTGCCATCTCAAAGTATCCAAGCTGTCGCTGTAATGTTTCCTCTTGTGTTGGTCTGCTTTGGTGTATGATGTAGTGACAAAAGCGGGAAGTTTTAAAGGGGAAATAGTTCTGCTGAAAATGTTAATTTAAAGTATGCTGGAAATGATGAACCCCTCTCTTGCAACTCTTTGCTTCTAGTCTGTCTGGGAAATACTTCTTTTCCTATATTTACTGAGACTCGTGAAAGCAAATCAAAAGTTTTTCCTAGTACGAGGCACCTCTGACAGTTAGTTAAAGCACAGTCAGATACATAAAAACAAATCAACAGCAAGCTGGCAAGCAAAGTGCCAGCAGAAAGAATGAGATATTCTCCTTTTCTTAAGTGATAGACCTCAGATACATGAGAGTCTGCCTGACTTTTGAATTCCCAAAGATGTCTTGAAGTATCTTCCACCGATGGGTGAACATTGTCTCCAGAACTTTAGCTCTACCTCCCTGAGAAATGGGTCCAGCACGTGAGACGTGATCCTGAAATTACCCATAGCATCGTGTGGATGTGAAAGATATCCCAAACTCGGTCCCGAGCTGAACCCTTCCTGATCAGGCTTTGCTCAAATGGAGGTCAGGCAGGCAAATAGCTGCTGCTCTTCTGCTTCCCAAATGCAACGAGTTGAGTGGTCCTGGATTCCCCTCTTGCCTTGCCTTCATACTGCCGTGGCCAGGACTATGCCATATCTGCTAAATCCACCTTCTGCCATAGTGCTGCAGAAACTGGCTGTACTTTGATATCTCCTGCTTTTAAAACACCAAGAGGAAGGCTTGATGGCAATAAGCTACAGAGAGAAAAAGAACAGGGAAGTGGATAGGGAATGCTAGGATGTCCTTTGCTTTCTAGACAGACCAAGAAGAGCAAGTCTTAAGGTTTGGGCCCAAACCTGGGATGCTTAATCCTAGACCTTGGGCTCATCCATGGGGCATTGAGTGTCTGGAGCTATCATCAGTGTTTCCATGGGAAAGAGAAACCTATAGCTTTCTACCTGAGAGCAGATGTTGTTAGAGGAATGATTTCCCTTGTGGTCCCTGTTTGGGTGGAGGAACCGAGCATCTGAGCAACGTTATCCACCTTAGCTATCAGCTAATACCGCATGAATATCTGAGTGGTGTCCACAGGAAGAAGTGCCTATCAAGCAACATAATTAACACCGTCTCTCTGCCGTAGGCAATGGGCACCCCCATGGGCAAAGGCTAAGGGAAACGAAGGCATTTGCATGTTGTGGGAGTGTTCTCCAGACGACCCTTTCATTAATCCTAATCACAAAGATAGATTACACACTGAGGAGTAATTAGCCAGAGAGCTCCTTCCGCCTAGGCACCGTGTAGCTTTTTTTAATGGGAGTTAGGCAGCCGACCTCCTTGAAGGTGTTTTAGGCTCTTCACCTCCTCTACTCACGAGCTAGCAAGGGATTGCAGCCTCTGGTGATGGCTGTGGCAGCAGGAGAAGGCCTGTGGCTTGTCCTGCCTGCGATGCTCAGCTCTGCCTTTGTGCACACTCTCGTGGTAATCCGTAAGCACCTTTTTCCAGCTTAGTGCTGCCATTTGGGTTCATCCTCCTTGTCATACTGATGTGTGTCCTTGTCTGTAGTTTTTGGCACTATGTTACCTTATTGGTTGTGCGTAACGTCATCTGGTTGCTGCAGATGTCCAGCTCGTGCCTTGACTGGAGGCATTCTGCATCCAGGTGCCCGCGCAGAGGGCTACTTCTGTCGTCGGAGCACCCGCTTTCTGTGGCTGTGCTGTCAGAAGAGCCATATCTATATAAACTAGTGTGATTTGGTCAGATCTTCTGGATGCAAGGTGTTGTCCAAAGTGTTCATCAATAGCCTGCCTTCTTGTATTGATGTGCAAGGCTGCAAGGCTCCCTTTTCTTTTTGCTAGTTAGTCCATCGTGGTGAGAAGTTACAGTACTGCGCTGCCTACCTTTGTGTCCTTGGCTCTCCTCCCTTCAGCCTGTCCTTCCTGGACTTTGGTGGCCTCCACCAGGCACTGCGCTGTAGAAGCTGAATATAGCTGGGTCAAGCGATACGCTCTTCTAGTAGGATGCAGAGCAGGGATGGCTCACCTGGTTAACTGGCTTTAGGAGCCAGTAACATCTGCATTAGGTAGGAATCCTTTTCTAATTTGCATTGCAGAAGGTGAGTAGGGCTTATCTTATTACTATGTGTTATTGCCCAACAGAAGTTCTCAACTGTGACTGCTCTGAGGCAGCTTTATGCAATTTGCAATGGCTGAAGCTCAAGGATGGATGAACTATTTAAGGACCGTGGAATCCCCTTCTGTTTCAGAAAGGGAGCTCATGGTAGAGGAGGAGGTGTTTGTTCATGAGATCGTCAGATAGAGAGCTTGCCTCATCCAAAGCTCAATAAATTCAGCTACGATTTTACGGAGAACTGCTGTCCCACGCTGCCGTGGGTGAGTTTATAGCATGCTCACAGTATTTCTCCATGGGGTGGTTTGCACCGCTTTGACAAATACAATGCACTAGAGAAACCCATAAGCATCTTCTGTGTTTATGGGCCAGCAGTGTTGTACAAGATAGTTTTCCGTCCTCTTGCATTCAGTGTGACGTTATACACTTGTTATTAAAACTTTTCAGAAGTATCAGGGCAACTGTGGGTTGTAGGAGAAAGGCAACCACTTGGAGAAGCCGTGGAAAAGCACTTTATTCAAGCTGCTCAGTGGAAGAGCAACTGATATATCCTCTTGGGAAATAAATAGGAGTTAGTCTTTGAAAATGCAATGATATTCCTGTGAATAGGAATAAATGACCGCCCTCGCAGGAAAAACCTCTGTGGCAGTTCTGTGGTGGAACCCTCTTTTGCTTTTTCTCCTTCTCTCATCTGCCTCTGCAGTAGCGGAGCAAAAACCAGCACAAATTTGTGGCTGGTTTTGCATTTCTTTTGCTTTTTATCCAGAAGCTCTTGTCCATAACCTTTTCCATCTGTTCTTAACTAACTTTCTGTAATCTTAATCTTCAGCTGCACGCTAGATAGGCTTCAATATGAACTTCCTTTAAATTATATCTGTTCACCCAGCGCTCTTGGCACTCGGGCGTCTATTATGTAATAACTAAAACTCAGGTCTTCCAAGTCTTCTGAATTTCACAGCTGAAGGGCTTGCGGAGCTCTATTAAATGAGCCCTTCCCCAGGAAGGGATCTGGAGGAACAAGTGACACGAGTGGCGGATAAACAGTTAAGCTCCGGTTTCTAACAAATGCATCGCCGAACTTGGCTGAAATTAGTGAGAAATTTGAGACAGGGTGAGAAGGTCTAGGCACGAGTGTGTGCATCCAGGCCGGGAAGAAAAGCCTGGCTTTTCAGCTTGCACAAATGATGATATTTGGTCCTGGCTATCAGCCAACAGGGCCTCTGGGTTGCACTCCAGAAATGTCCCGGGAGAGAGGGGATTTTCCATACTGCTATTTCCACTCCTGAAGTCTTCCTGAGGTGTGTTATTTTGCATTTTAACAAAATACGGGAGGAATCTTTGGGAAGTGTTCTTGGAGCAAACGGTGACGTATTCCAAGCAAACCTCTGGTGCGACAACAGGGAAGCACTGAATGCAAATTTAGAGGAGTTGGGAAGTTGTTAGGCAGGAAGAAGTGGGAGGCCGGGCAGAGGAAAAGGACCCTAGTTGCCATCCTTGGAGCCCTAATGAAAGAAATGAATTGCTAAGGCTTCGCATCAGGTGCTCGAACTCCGGACTGGTGCGTGTTTAATGGCTTTCACCGCTAGTGCCGTATTTAAATACCTGTCCACGTTTGCAGGCTGTCGCTTTGGAACGTGGATATGAAAGCAAGCGCTTGCCGTGGGGAAAATAATTTCAAACATGCCAAGCCTCTTTTTCCTTTGGAAATCAAAACTCCCAGGGTGATTTTGTTTGCCTGCGGGCCGGCACTTGAAAAGTTTGCCTTTAAAATCGCCTTATGCTTATTATGTGCTGTTCGCGTGAATGAGAATACCGAAACTTTCTCCTGGCTTGCTACGGAAAGCTTCTTTCCTGGCACCAGGCAGCATGAAACTGCTAACTCTGAGCTGAAAAATTGTTTGTAGGCAGATCGTGAGATCAGTCTACTCCGTTTTCTGAAATTGTGTGCCCAGAGAAAGCAATATCAGATATATATATATTTCTAAATTATACAGTCAAGAGACTGACATCATAAAACAGAAGCAAAACGGGACTTGCCGGTCTATATTACCTCCATCAGTTAATGTCAGTGCACTGATTCTTGTTTCTCTGATGTCTACAGACAGTAATAAATCACATTTGACTGAGCCGAGTCAACATGCTGATTTGCAAACACAAAGTAGCAGCTAACAAAAGTACGCGTTTCAGGTTTTTAAAGTACAGCTATTGGATTAGCTTGAAGTATTGCAGCTGCAGAGTGCTGAGGCTTCGCAGTTTGAAAGTTCAGCGTATGCTTTATGCATGCAAAACTAATTAAAACACAATTCGCTCCTGTTTTCAGAAGCGACTTCAAATACATTTGACTGAAAAATTACATCCCTCTATACTACAAGGTGTTTCTTGTCTTTTAATTTTCCCATTTGTCAACTTGGGTTTTAAAAAAAAGCTTGTCCCACAAGGTAATATTTTTCTCTAGACAGTGATCTCCCAGAAAGCTTCGTATCTGCCTTTTATAAATAATTATTATTGATATTTCAAGTGGATGGTACTCAGCATTATATAAAAATATTTTCTGCTCATCCTCACAGCCCTTTTAGGTTATCTCTCTACATAGGAGAAGGAACATTAGGATAATGTTTATACAGCACGAGCAGCCCCTATTAATCCAACCTCCAGCTTCTAGGATTTCTGTCCTCAAAATGCTGTTAGCCTGAATCCTCAGCTCAATGTACGGCATGGTTTTTATATATCCACACTTCCTAGGTGGTCGCAATGTAGTGGGAACTGCAGAGCTACTCCAGAAGAGCCACCTTCTTCCAGCCTCTTGGTGTGGCTCAGAAGTCCTCAGCCATTGCATGAGCCGAGATAACTTCAGGGGTGCGAGTAGGACCTGGATGATAAATTCACCTCTTCTTTGTCTCAGGATAATGACTGTATTTCACATATTTGGTTTCTCACTCTTTCTTCCTGCTTTTTATTCTTTAAACCAAATGACCTATTAAAGTTCATAGCCCGTGTATTTTTTTTTTGCTCTTCCAAATTATTAACTTCTTTAGGTTCTCCAAAACAGCCTTTTTTTTCCTGTTTTTTGGGTGTCAGCTGCCTTCTGGAGGAAGGCATCCTGGGTGACTTCAGTATAACCTATATCTTTTCCCCGTTGCTCAGGGAGTGCTGATTTTTAGACTTGTGCTTGTATCATGGAGAAGGAAACTGCCTGTCAACTGACAAGCTCGAAACAGTCATGCAGGTTCAGGAGGGATGTTCATTTGCTGGATGAACCGCTAGTAAATTTTGGAAGCGGTGCTGGACAATACAAAAGCAAAATCCGTTAAACAAATGCAAGCTATTAGGTGTGTGTCCTCCACAAGCTCTTTTGAAATCTAAATGCTCCAGGCATGTGTGAGTCTCCGAGGAGTTGGTGGTTGGTTGCTATTGACAGTTTTTCATATTCTTGGTTCTCTTCTTGATTGCTCTGGATGTTTTTTGACACACTTGGCTTTTTTTTTTCCCCCACAAAATTTGTGCTGAGACAGTGATGCTCTTTTCCCCTCTCTCCCTAACAGCAAAGGTTGCAAACTGTTCTTGCTTCGTGCACAGGATGCTTTTAAGGTGTTAAATCAGTGTTAGGAGTCATTTCAGTGCAACATTAAAGTAAATAACAGCCTGAAAAGTGGCATTCATCTCCCCATGTGGTTGTGATACAGATGGTGGAAGGCAAGGAGCTCCCTAGTCCCCGCGCTGCTCATTTCTTTCCCTGTTTGCAGAACTGCGAGGTGTTCTGGCTCCTAGCAGAGAAACTCCGCTGCCCTGTCCCTTGGTGATTTGCTCCGATTGCGTATTTCCCAGTGTTGCATTGCCAACGATAGCCTCTTCCTTGGCTGCAGCTCTTCCCTCCCGCTAGCCTTGCTCCATTTAGAGAATCCAATTATTTTGTTTGCGGCGGCTGTTTCTTCCCCAGATCAGTGGAGAGTCTCTAGATCATTTTACTCTTTTCTGTAAAGTGATTTAATACCAGCTGGAGGTGCAACAAGGATATTCTCACCTGCCAAGATTTAAAACAGCTCCATTCATTACTGTACCCTTTTCCCTGATAGGGAAGCCTGGTGCATAGGGCTTAAATGAAATTAGTGCTGTACACCTCTCCTGGAGGCTAGCGCTAATGCGGCTTAAGGAGAAGTCCCATGACGTTACCTGCAAGGATCTAGCCTGCTTGGTAGGAGTACATTGCAACGGCAGCCCATTGCAATCGGGCAGATGAGAAGAGATTAGTCTACTGCATTAACCACCAGATATCCTTTTCTCGAGGTTTTGCCACAAAGTAGCGTTTTGGTTTTCCATGACTGTGGAGAAAGTTGAGTGTGTATCTGATTATTAGAAAGGGGTGCGAACCAGCTAAAATGAGATACGACCCAACTCTTTTGACCCAAACGAGACTATGGAGAAAGCTGAGTGTGCATCTGATAATTAGAAAAGGGTGCGAACAGGCCAAAATGAGACATGACCCAATTCGGTTGACCCAAGCAGTTCAGAAACTTAAGATACCTGATTGAAGTGCTTCATTTTGTTTTTAAGCTGGTTGGGAATAGAGCAATACATCTCTTGGTCGAGAATTAGTTTGATTAAATTGAAAAATATTTGTTTTCAAAAGAAATTGTTCATTTTTTGCCTGAAAAACTTGTAAGACTTGCAAGTACCTATTTTATCAATAGCACTTTGCTGTTGAAAGCACTACCAAGTAATTTATTGACCAACTATTCAAAAAATTCCTGTGCTGGGCAAGAAATGGAAAACAACAAAATGCCACTGGTTCTATTCATCTCAGAAGCCTGGGCTTATTGCAGATGTCAGCTGAAAACCATGATTTACTTGAGACCTTTTTCTGCTTCATCCAAGTGAGAATTTTGCTCATGACTCAGGATGTGGTCCAAGCTTTGCTTCCAGTTGCCAGGCCCATTAAGTCTGCGTAGTTCAATCTCGTCCCAGGTATTTATCAGTAAAACACGGTAAATTGGGGAGAGAAAGCCAGTGCGACAGCAGAACTAGTCTTTTCTTGCAGCAGTGACTACTACAGATAATTTTGGTCAATAAGGGTGTGAAAGCTTTGTGAGATTTACTTCATGTGAAGTTGCGCACTGAAGGCCCATCTCTCCTCACTCATGTGGTTTATTCTCTAGACGGGGTGTGTGTGTGTGTATATATATATTATTCTCTATGTATATGTATATATATGTATAGGGTCTGTGTGTGTGTGCGTATATATATATATTCTTTTCAGAAGAAAAACAGAGGAGATAACTGTGTGAGACCTTGAGCAGGTGCTGGCACTTTGCCTTTTTTTTAGGCCCCTACCTAACCTGAGAAGGAAAACTGTTACTTTTGTGCAGGACTGGAGCAGGTAAAATGTAAAATGCTCTGTAAAATGCTCTGCTCTTATTTTCTCTTTTTCCACCCGTCCACGAGGTTGAATTGATTTGCACTGAGAAGAAGAGGAAGAGTTTTCCAAGGGAGATACTAGTAGGGTCTCAGTTTGAAACTGGACGGGGACATAACTGTAATGCTAGCACAAAAGCAATATTGCATTTCCAAGTCACCCAAAGAGGAGTTGTGTTTTGTGCACGTGAAATCTATAGTTGCAGATATAGAATTGCTGTTAGGTGGCTTCTGAGCATTGTGTGGGTAAGGTGCCCTTAGCCACACTGCAAAGACAGTAGCAATGAAAATAGCAGAAATATATATATATTTTTCCCTCAGATGTGAAAATTTGGTTATTAATAGTAATAATATAGTTGTACAGAGGGTGTTGAACTATAAAGAGAGATTTTTTGCTCTTCTTCTTTCAATAGATAAAGGAAGAACGTAAGACTAAGATTATTCAAGTCAGAAGGGACCTCAGGAGATCTGTAGCCCAACCTCCTGCTCAAAGCAGGGCCAGCTCTAAGGTCAGACCAAGTTGCTCAGGGTTTATCCAGTTGGTTTTTGAAAACTTCCAAGGCTGGAGGCTGCACAAACATTACACTCTCAGACTGGAGACCTTACTGTTATTTACCACCAGTGATCACCAAACCACTAGGGAACTACAGAGGCGAAGGCAGATGCTCCAGGTTGGCTCCATCTCTCTCCTTGGCCAAGCGAGGGTTTGAAGGACCCAAACATACCTTCGTCTCCAGGTTTCCCACAGATAGCTGTTCCACCCAGTTCTCCTCTTTGCATTATTTCACATCCATACAAAGTAGCTGAGAGAGGTAGTGAAGCAGTACGGTCAAAATTTTTAATGATGCAAGACCATTTTACTGGCTAAAGCTGAGCTTAGAAAGCGCTATTGCAGTACTGTCAGAAAGAGGTGACGATTTCGAAGCGCTGGTCTCCTCCTAGCTTTTGCAGGATCTCTGCTGTGAAACTACTGGTTCAAGTCTTCTATTTTTGGACCGATTCACACTCAGTCTTCTCTAACCGCAGAGGAAGTGCATCTTCTCTGTTGGAAACGGACCTGAGTCCTCTGTTCTGTGTCTTTATATGGAGCCTAGACGTTTGGACGCTTTGCATCCTTCAGCTACCTCCATCAGTTAGGCCCCCAAAACTTGCAACTTGGGGACATTTTTTATTTTCCTAACTCCCTGGCCAGAATTGACCACAGCATATATGATCCCTGGCTGATGTCAAGGTACCTTGGAGCCCAGTGGACCTTCTCACTTGTCGAAGGTGTGTTTTAGCCCCCTAACGTGTCCACCAGTATCAGTGGCTGGAAGTGCTCCTACTGCAGGATTTCCCTTGAATAACGTTTTCTTTGCAAAGTGTAATTTCCAATAAGAGCTATAGTTGGTTGGCAGGCAGCTGAATTATATATACGGCGCTGAATAATTTTTAGAATATACATTGCATATATGTAATAGTGTGCATAATATTATCTGTACGTCCATTTTCATCAACTTAGCTTTTTTAATTATTTTTGGTGGATCTTCCACTTCTTTATGAAATGCCCGTTTCTAATTCTTTTCTTAAAATTATATCTGTTGCTTTACTGTTGCCTTTTTAGCATATGATTATTGCGAGTGAAAAGAGAGGAATGCTTTGGCTCTTCAAGGGGACTTCAACCTCTGGTTTTGTTCTGTTTAAGAGATTGCAGTGATTGTGTGTCCCACTGTCACATACCAAATGTGGCTTTCATTTTAATTAAAAGAGTTAATTAAAGTTGACTGGTCAGTTCCAGTGTTTTATAGGCTTAGGTTTCTATTTTTTTTTTTTATGTAACATTTTGAAATACTTCCAAAATATTTTGAAGAGCCAGGAAATGAAAGACAGCTCTAAAGAGCAAGGGAGGAGCACTGTAACTAGAAAATAAATTTGGATTGCATAATCCTACAGCTCGGTTAGGGCAGGTGAACAAAATACATCTTATCCCTTATTGAACTGCAAAGAAAATGTTTCAGTATTTTAAGAGAAACGAAGTTACCCGAGCGTCTTGGAAGGCTTTAAAAAAGGGAAAAAAAAAAAGGAAGTCAGGGTTTTTCGGCTCCTAAAATACGTCAGGAACAAAAGGGTTGTTATGGAAACCCTGAAGATAAGTGTAAAGTTTGCTCGTCTGCCGCTCCGTTTTTGGAGAACGGAGTCGGGGAAGTTCAGAGACGGTCACGAGCTTCGTGCCACCACGGTGGCCCCGGGACGAGCTCTGCCCAGTTGTCCCCTGCATCCTCCAAGCCACCGCTGGATCCCAAATCCCAGCCCTGCCACTTTTCCATTCCTCCCCTCTTCTCTAAAGCAGAAAACCCCGGGTTTGTCCTATTTTGGAAGGCGGCGTGTCATTTCTCCGAGAGCTTCAAAATACAGATGGAGCCCTGTTCGCACTTCCCACTCCACCTTCGGGTTGCCCGAGGGGCTGCTGTGGCCTATTTACTGAAGCCAACGCGCGCTTCGGAAAAGCAAGGATTGCGGAGAGAAATAGTCGAGCATCCTTGGATCCGGAGGGATCCCCAAATACCCCGACGGGGAAGCGCCGAAATCCGAGCGTGAGCTGGCTCGCGGCGCCTTCCCGCGCTGCACGAGTCTGCTGCGTGCAAGGCTAAATAAATAAATTAATACATGAACAAATTGCTTGCGCGGCGCATATATTTTCGCGGGGCGAGCTAGCTTCGGCCCGCTTCCCGCCTTTATTTCGTACGGAGGTTTGAAAAAATGGGACGGGGGCCGTTTTTGGTCTCCTGCAGCCAATCCTGTGAGCAATAAGGCGTCTGATCCGTTCTGCTCTTGCACGGGGCTCTCGGGGACGAGGAGGGTTTGCTGACGAATAACGTCAAAGCAAAGAGGCTTGTGGCCTTGCGAGGCACCTATGCGACCGCAGCACACGCTCTGTTAATGCTTCTCTCCTATTCCTGTCGGAGATACGTCTTAGACGAACATTTATCTGTGCTGATTCTTATTTCTTCCTTTTTTTGGTGGTGTATTTATTTTATTTTATTTTTTTAAACCATCCAAATAACTTCCAGGAATATCGTACGCAAGACGAAATTCCCCCTTGACTTGAATTCCAATTTTTTCCATTTTTCTCCCCCGCTGGCCGCTCAGCAGGTAAATGCCTCCTCGAGTCCTCGTTACGGCCGACTGACCCCCGATTTTTAAGACGGGCTTTTCTCTAGCGGCTTGTTTTGCGTCACTGGGTACAGCTCGGGCTCTTTATGCTTTGCTTAACCTTCCTTCCTCTCGCCTAGGGTTTAATTCTTGCTTTTAAAGCCCAGAGGAAGTTTCTTTATCCTTTTTTTCAGATGCGCTCAGTCCTCCAAGCATCTTTCTGCCCTTAGGCCGCTTTTCACGGCTTTCGGCGTTCGCCGCCTTTATTTCCCATCTCCGGTTTTAAAAACGTTTCCGTGATATAGAAGCTTGCATGCAGAGCTGCTCGTGTCTCCAGTAACCCTTTCTCAACAGTAAGTCTCGGTTTAAACCCAAGGAGCGTCACTGCTGTTCGCCGCTTCCAGGCTGACACTGCACAGTGCTGATTTACTGCTTCAAGGCCGGTGAGAAAACGGTAGCGATCTCCACGGTCGGCCTTGCAGGAACGTACTCCCGATGTGCTACAGCACTTCAGGCTGCCCGAGACTCACCAAATGTCCTTTGGCTTTGGAAACCACCATTTAATTATGATTATTTCTATCGTTCTTGTGGAAGAAAACAATAAGAAATAATCGTAACATATCCTTTGCGAAAAGGCGCAGCGAAACTCCCGCCACGTTGCTGGCGAGTCCTAACCAATGAGCGAGGTGGAGCAGCACCAGTTTGCTAGGTATTGGCCATTTTGGGACATCTCTTTGGACGGGTCCCCGCTGCTGTCGAAGCGGCTGCTCCGTCCTATCTGCTTAATCCTCCCAAATAAATCTGGGTGCTGCAAATCCTCCAAAATAACATTTATATAGGGCCAGGGAGCCCAACAGTTACCTCTTCTCCAGCGCCCCAAAAGAGTCATCCTAGACGACGTGCAGTCTTGGGGGAGGCTGGACCACTGGTGGGTCAAATCTGACTGCGCCCCTGGTTTATAAAAGGCTAAATAAGTGTGAATACGTACTTTTTAGAAGTATGTTATAGATGAGACTAATAGCGCTGCAGATCCTTAAGGCTGACCCGTGCTGACCACCAAAAAGCGCTGGTTTTAGTTCCCTATAGTTTGCAAAGCTTTAAGAGGCTGAGCTTTAAACTTCTGGTGCCGATGCCAGCTTTAAAGCAGAATCGTCTTGGAAAAACACCATCAGAAGTGGTTTAGCCTTTTTTCCAGGGAGATACCTAAGGAAAAAAAAAAAAATTTTTCTCCATATTCAGCACACTCTAGCAACGCTTTACTTGATGCTTAATGCTGCCATGTTTTGGAGCATGACTTAAAATTTGGCAAAACATGCTCTTTCTTTTTTTGTTGTTGTTTTTTTTTCCCCCTCCTCCTTACACAGTTCAAAACCTCTCCAAATTGGGGTGAGGGATAAGCATATCTAAAGCTGCCATTCCCACTTGGGGGTCGGAGCAGCTGCTTTTGCGGCGCGGGTTGCAAAAGGCCAAGCATTGCTGCACGGTCCTTTTTGTCGCTTGATAACTGTTGGCATTGCAGTATTAATGGCATCACTGTAAAGTAATTGGGGATGCACATTTCTTGACCCTGTTCTTTTTTCTCTTCTTTCCCTGACCTGCCCCTGCATTATTTTTTTTGCAAAGTCTGGGTTTCGAGCATCTGAAAGCTATGCTTGAAGCCGGTGATGTTGGAGCTTTGAATATGCAAAGGGCTATAGAGTGATAAGCATTGCTTAAAATCATCATCATAATTAATAAGAATAAAAAATTGAGTCTTGCATGTTGGACAGTCTACAGTGGGCGCTGAAGGCTGTGCCATAATGTATATATTGTGTGGTGAGGAGCGGATATTGAACCCAGGACCTCTGTTTTGTTATGTTCCTAATTTCTGCAATGTAGTGTTTTTTGTTTTTTTTTTTTAACTTACACATAGGTGTCATAAACAATTAAGCCCCCGTGGGAGAGCTAACCATAATTTTTTGGAGCTAAAAGCAGACCAGTAGCTTAAATATTGATAAAGCTGATGACTCTCCTCCATATCTTGTAGGCATTATCAGGATATACATTGGAAAATACAGAAGAGAACTAAGCCTCCCAGGCAATTCCCGTTTATACCCGGGAGGAAAAATAAAGAAGCTAGAAATGTTGCTGGCATATTACTAACATTAATGGATTTACGGGACGATACACAAAAGCGTATGCGAGTAAAACATGCTGCTGTATAGAATGGTGCATCTCTCGGCTCTTAGACGTCCTCCTAGATAGTCCTAGATCTTTAAAATTAAGAAAGTGGGGGACGGGTTTGTGGTTGTAAATCATTTCGGTTTTTCTTTGACTTGACTTTCCAGCCATGCCTCTAAGATGGGCCGAGAAAGTGGGAGCCGGTAATACACACAAGGATTTTGCCCATTACATAAATTACGTGCTGGCTGACAAATTCTTCAAGTTAATCTGTTTTCTCTTGCCGGGTGCAGAAGAAAATGACCATTTAATTATTGGAAGGGGGGGAAAAAATAAAAGTTATCTTACTAATTGAGAGCGCCGTATTAGTGCAATTTGGTTTATGGTTGGATTTATTTGAGGAACACGGAGGCAGTGCTGCCAAAGATGTTATTTAATGTTTAATTGGGACAGACTCGATGTGACAAAGAACCAAATGTTCTCATCAAAACAAAAATAGCCTGTGAGCTTTATCATTAGACAGGGCAAGCACATGGAGGCTTCTGGATGTGCAGTCAAAGCGGAGCCTGCTTTTCCTTCATTTGTCCCGTATTTTTACCTTTGCATGATTACAGTGACCCATATTTAACATCCCATCCTGAAGAGCCTTTTCCACATATGCAGTATTTCCAGGGATCACGTCATCTCCTGACTTGCAGCCTCGAGGTGAACCGTGGGAACTGTGGACAGTATTCTCATTTTTGCCGAGAAAAGCCAAGAGCAACTCAATGCAAGCCTATTTTAAGAAGTACTAAAAAAAAACAAAACAAAAAAAACAACAGAAAGAACCCTTTTGGATTTACTTTAATTGTTAATATTTATCACTGGGAAATTTGACACTCTGCAAACGCTGCAATTGGGGCATGCAGCAGCTTGTTGGGCACAACCCCATGCGTAACGCAAGCTATCATCAGTCCGGGTTTGAACCAACCCAAAAAATGAACGGGAAGGAAGGCAAGCTGTTTTGCAATACTGAGGTTTTTTTCTTTATTTTTTCCTGGATTGACTGTACACCTAGGTGAACGGCTTTTGCCTATGCGAAGGAATAAGGATAAGGCTTGAGCTCTCATTATCCGAGAGGATTGATGGAAAAAAATGAACAAGGACAAAAGAGGCTGCTGAGTCTCTGAAGACGAGGAATGACGGCGCAAAGCTTTCTACATAAAAATTTGTTTTGCCAAAGGTGGGGATGTTTTAAATAACCCAGCCTGGAAAAGAAGCAAAGAGCCTCAGGCTGAATGGGGATGTATGAGCATAAGCCAGAAACCAAATATTTCGAGTTACGCACACGGGAACTGATTTCTGGCAGTTATTTTTGCAGGAAGCAGCCTCCTGGCTTGTAGAGTTTCCTTCTGTTTTGCATCCTCGTGCTATTCGCCTTTTTGCATTTACCGTGAGAAAACTAAATCGGTGACGCGCTTTGAGTTAGAGAACCGATTCGTGAAACTTGGCTTTGCTGAAAGCCTACGTGAAAAGGCGGATGTGATACGGCCAGGGCCCGTTTCGCTCCTTGCGGAGCGGTGAATGCAATGACATATCGGTCCGATGATATTGGAGCGTGTTTTGTCCACGCAGGAATGGAGAAGAGTAGGGAAGCTGCAAATTTGTCTTCATCTCCATCAGTTGATCAGTATTACTGTGCTATATACTCTTATTTGCATGGGAGATAATATATTTTGCATGGCTCCCGGTCTTGGGGAGTTTATCGTTAGGTGTTTAATGTTCCGGCGGCTTTAATTAGGCAGCGCATAAATGGAATACTTTCTCCAGTATAATAAATAGTAATTAAACAGCACAGTTATTACCCTACCGTGCTAGAAGAGAAACGACCCGGCCATATCTCCTCACTTGCTGTAGTATCGGAGATCAAATACCTCCATCTTTGGAGTCCAGCCTTCCTCTTATAACTGGACTGTGGCCAAGCTTTGGTTCATGGGATAAACGCCTCCAAAATGCCGAGATGCTTAATTTCTAGCGAGAGGAAATAGCTCGGGCTCGTTTCACGTTCCGACTGCGCTGTTCTCCGGTTGCTGATTTATGGAGGCTTTCCTGAAACACCTAATTTCTGTCCTCTTCACGTTATTGCCTTCTTTCTGATTGTTTGCAGTAAAAACACGGCGGCGTTTATGATAGCTATTTCATCTGCGTGTAGCGACATTATATTTAAATTTGCAAAATAAGGAGCGGGCGCTGAAATCAAAACAGCATTTCATTAGCATAACTGGTAGAAGAAGCTTTTAAATTGCTGCGTATGAAATTCATATTTGTTACCTTTCAAAAAAACAGATTTTGGCTGTGTATTGGGAAATGAGATATGTGCATTGCGTTGTATTATACTTCTGGAAGAATCAGTTTTGTGGGGGTTTTTTCCCTGTGGAAAATGTTCTCCACAGTTTTGTATATCGTCCCTGCAGGATTTTCTTTAAACGTTTTTATTAGGCCTAAGAGTAGTTTGAATGTAAATGTTAAAGGAGCATTTAAATCATTGATTATAAAAAGTAACTGCTCAACTAAGAATCGCTATTAGTGAACACGTCAAATCGTGGCCTTTGAGCACTTTCCGTGTAGAAAATAGGTATTTAAATTCTGAATTCATCAAAACAAATGCTAATTTTCTGTTTGCGGACTAATGTCCCAACTCCACATCACTTGATTTCATGGGAATTTTCCATCCTTATCTTTCACTTAATGCTAATGGCTTTTCAGTTTTGCCATGAAACTGGAAGTATATTGAATTTGAGCAATTCTTGCCTACCCAAGGGTTCTCTAAAGCTTATGATTTTCCCCCAAGCTCTACAGCTTCTGCTTGAAAGTCAACGTGGATTTTACAAATACATACAAACCAAAATAACTTCTGACTTTTTTGAAGCACATCCTCTTTTCTGTAAGCAAAACTGGTTAGTTTGCCTTGATTTTGTTTTTGCTTTCTTGAGTGTGATCGGACGTGGTTTTGGCTGTATCCAAAATGGGAAATCTTTTCCATTGCTCTTTTTTAATTAGCATTTTATCTTCAGCACCAATCTGCTGCTTGCATATTGGTGGAAATGGCTGATGCAGTAACAGGACTGTGAAGATGGTAGCAGGGGTCCCTCAAAATCAGTTGGGCAACATCATGCCTGCTCTTTTCAGGCAGTAGATCTTGCTTCCACAGATCTTTGCAATAACCGGGCAGCACTTGCCATCAAGATATGGCAGTAATAGCTCAATTTTATAAACATAAAAAACTATATGGAGGTTATGAGTGTGTATGTACCATGAAGAGGGGTATGGAGATCCACCAGCCAGCTCGAGGAGAGGGCCTACCTTCACCACTGTTGCAGTTGCAACAGTAATAGCAATAGTAATAACAGTAATAGCAATAGGAGCTGAGCTATTATTTCTATATATTGCTCTTGGGAGCTCTTTCGAAGCCTAAGGCAGCCCTTTCTCGGTGATTTCCATCCCCAGCTTGCCTCAACCCTTGGATAGCACCCATGGATAACGAAGCCTTGACTTTCTAATTGTGAATGTGAGTGCGCCATGCAATTTTTTTTTTTTAATGCTGAAAGAGACCCTCAGCTATGAATAAAATCAGAATCTGGCTCCTTATTCTTAAATCTTCCCAGGAAAACTAATGGGACACGGGAAGGCATGCAGCTTTCTTATGAAGATGAATGGTGAGCATGAGTTGCTGTGGGAAGCAACGGGATGACGTCTGGAGCGGTGTGACAGAACCGCCCAGGCTTTCAAATAATGCCATCTGTGCGTTTTTGCACAGGTTTTGGGTGGAAACCAGTTGTGATCCCGTGAGCTGGATGTGAGGAAAACGCATTCACCTTGCCAATCTGTCTGCTTGCTGCAGAAATATCCCCCCTTGAGCTCCGCGGGAAACTCTGCAAGCGATTAGAAACAAAAAAATCTCCAAAATTCTCCAGGAGTCTGTAAAGCGTGTGAAGCAGCATTAGTGGTTACTTTTGCTGGTTCTTGAGATAAATATCTGGGGGTTTTGTGCTTTATATTAGATTGATACCACAATAAATGAATTTAACCCAGCAAAAATAATAGATTATCTGCTGACTTCATTTTAAAAGTTACTAGGAGTAGAATCCTTTTGAAGCTAGTGATATTGATAATGATCAATAGCCTGAGAATTAAATTTTTATTTTATTTTTTTTCTCTTTGGGCCCTAAGTATTGTATTCCATATTCCAGGATTTCGGCGATCACTTTGCCATAGGAATATTGGTGAATGTTTTCTTCGTGGGTATTTAGTACTAGGTGCTAACAGTGCATTATCGGTAACTAATATTAATACTAAATCTGATGGAAACCTTTGGAAGCCAAAGGAAAATGTCATTTTGCACACCTATGGGCATATGATTTTGCTGCACCCTAATAATGTTAAGAAAGGGATTTATTCCATTTGGATGTATTCCACATGGATTTATTCCATGGATTTATTCCACTGTGGCTACCCTCCCTGGCATCTCTCCCGTGGCGCGGCGAGGAGTTTGCACGAGAAAAATCTGCTTTTGCCTATTCACTGCTTTTCTATAAATAAAATGCTGTATATACAAAGCATCTGTGCAAGCTTTTTCTGTCTTGGCTGCATTAGGGGGTTTCAATTTCTCTCTTCCGACGTAACGCCGGCTGCGCAGCCTGGCACCGGGCCACTTTTCCGCACTTCTTGCCTTCCCCTTAGTGAATAACTGGGTTCGGGAGTCTCTCGGCGGCGTGCAAAAAGCAAAACCTCCCGGTGGCTCTGCTTGAATGCAATTTTTGGCGTCAGGGTGCCGCGGTGTACAGGATTTATCGATGCTTTCCTGCAAGTCGGAGGACGTTTGGAAGCACTAGCTACTTGTAATGGTTTTTATTCATCCCTGATTTAATATGCTGCCTCTGCATTCCTCTGGTTTTGATACAATCTTTGCAAAACCTCTGGAGTGGATGATTAATGTGTAGAAGTTTAGTCTACCTTAATGCAATACGTTCTTCTGTTCCCCTCAACTCCACATTGCCCTCGTTCTTTATGAAAATATTTGAGTGTTTCTGTCCCGTTTGACGTCTCTTATTTAGGTGCCTGGTGGAGGTATTGTGTATTAAGCTTTTTTAGTGCTCTCCAAGTTTGCTTTTTCTAATTGTTTAGGTGGTCTTAAGGCTGAGAAGAACCAGTCAGACGTTGTGCTCACTCTTGCAGAGCACTGTCCATAGAGGACAAGCCAGTAATCCCTAAGTTTTAGGGGATGACATAGCACTGAGCATTAGCAGGACCCCTTAATTACCTGCTCCCCAGTTTGGGGACAGGAGCAGCTTTTTAGTGGCTGAGAATATTTAGAATTTCCTTTCTCGTCCTGTTTTGTGACATCCTAAACGGTGGCTACAGGCATAATAACCTTGCGTTCCCCTGGCGCCTCTACTGCGCTCCTTTTTCGTGTTGCCACTTGCCTGTGCGCAAAGTAGGCGATGGAGCTGTTTGCATTTCGTTTCCCTCTCCTGGCCCTCTTTCCTCTGATGTCCTTTGAAAAGCATAAATTGGCCCGGAGCTGCTTTCTTTCCGTTCAACCTTTGCTTTTAAATACCCTTTATATGGCTCTTCTCTGCACTGTATTGGTAAGCAGATAAAACAGGCTTGCTCCGGTAAGGTGAGATGTTCAAAAAGAAAAGGTACAGCAAGATGCGACTTAAGTAATTTTCCTTTTGATAGTGGCTGCGTTATTCATGGATGAGTGTTCTCGGGAATTAGTTCCTCCGCGAAAATGAGCAAAATTACCCCGTGGTTTTCCTGCGTGGTGTTAAAGACCTAAATCTTCTTGGTTTTAGTACAAAAATTGGAGAAAACTTCTCCTGGAAGTGTAATATGTGAAACAAAGTTCACACTGAGCTTAGTGCACCGCTTTTGGACTCTATACTGATACGCAGCTAAGAAAATTCAAGAACTGAAAGCATATATAGGCAATAGTTGTTTTTAAGCTTTTTCTGAGTGTATATGGTCCTCCTTTTCATGATGTGTTTCTTTAATTTGTCTTCAAGTTGTGGGACTCTGGTATTTTTAGTCATAGTTTAATAGAGGCACTAAATTATAGAACGGGTCTGAGCAAAATTTCCTATTTAAAATGGTGTTTTTCTTTTTTTTTTTCTCGCAGATGGGAAGGTTGAAGTGACAAAAGAAGGTGTGAAGCTGTGCACCATGGGACCTGGCAAAGTATTTGGGGAGTTGGCCATCCTCTACAACTGCACCCGGACAGCAACTGTCAAAAGTAAGTTTATTTTTGAACTTACAGACTGAATTCCTTAGGATTTTAATATTAGGGTCCTTATTTCTAGGTAGCGTGCTGCATCAATGTGCATATATGAAACTATATTAAAATACTTCAGCTTTATTCATCTGCTGCTGTTTTTCCAAAGCCAGGCTATGGTGGTGTTGAACTGAGGGTTGCTACTTAGAAATGTATTTCATTTTTTGGATCTTGGCAGAGCTGCTCTTCAATCTCCCGGCTTGAAGATGTTTTGTTTCAGTTAATTTTCTGCTGTCAGTAGCCCTCAATACTGCTTTCCCCTGGAAGAGCTTAATCTCCCAGAAATGGTTGGAGGAACATTTTTCACGCACAATGAAATAAGAGTGAAGAGAGCTCATCCCTTTGGGCTCTTGTTTTTTCAACTTGGAAGACTTCGGTTTGATTCCTTGCCCTGCCATAGACTTTTTCTGGGTCCCAAGCAGCTTCTTCCAGGAAAAGAGAGAATGTCTACCAACGTTAGCCTGGAGAAGCTCATTAACCCTGTCATCAGTAAAAAAGGAGAGAGACTGAGGCTTTGCCCTAAAATACCTGAGGCATCTGCCCTAAAATACCTTTCTCTAGAGGGGAATGGGTCTGTCTTTGGTGATGGGTTTCCCTGGTTAAGTTAGGTTCTGCAAACATCTCTATTGGACTTCTGATGTCTCAGTTCTCCTTAAGTGAAACGGGGACTAGTAGCAGTTTCGAACATCTCAAGCGTGTTGGATGTCCATAAGCATTACAAATTGTCAAGAATTTGCCACCTGTGGATCCAGGCTGGGAGGGCAATGTAAGGGAGCTATACAGCCTGGCCACAGATTTTGGAAACTGGTATAGTTTTCCATGGAAGGTTGAAGCGTGGCTGAATTTGCCTTCAGTTTCCGTGTTGCACTCCTAATCTGCTGCATGCTCTCTGGCCATCCGTAGGGCTGGATCAGAAATGGTCTGGGTGGGTAGAAGTTTTCCCTGCGCCGTGACGGGTATATGATCCAGACGAGTATGTTGCTGAAGAATATCTGGTCCTTGTGAGTTGACCCTCTAAGAAGAACTCTTATGTATTTTTTCAGGACCAGTCAGTCTGTTTCCCCCCCCTAAACTGACTAAATGGGCAGAATCGGGGGAAAAAAAATGGATGGCTAAAAGTCTTTGGCACTTCTGTAACTACTGTCTTCTATGAATGTTGTGAGCAAAAGCACGGGTTACACAGTATGTGGAGGGAAGTCACATTACTGCATACAACAGAAATATATTTTCATTTAAATTCAGCTTCTAAAAAGTTGAGAATCGGGAGGCATGGTATCACAGTTCTTGACCTTGAGGTCAAGAGCTCCCAGTGACATCTTAAGCAGAGAGGTTTTATGGGAGATGATAAATACTTCTGTGGTTTGAAGACACTGTAGTGGAGGAGTTGGAAGGAAGCGGATGGGATAGATGATGAGAATAATACAGAGACACAAAAGTACTCTCAAAATGAGGCACAAGTCCCTGTTTGGAAGAAAGTCTTTTAAAAATATCCAATTAAAAAAATAGAAGTAAGAGGAGAAATAGGCAGAAATGTCAAGACAGGAAGAGATAATGAGATGTTCTTGCAAAGAACATGCAGTTCTCCATAATCCTAAAGAACTTGACTGAGGGACTCTGTTTTCACCGGTGTAAACTTTGTCTCTTTAAAAGCGCTGTTTAATGCAGGTTAGCCCCTGGCTAACCCATAGGCAGTTCATCGACAGCTCAGCTTATATTTCGGAGTAATCCGTAATCCCAGACACTGCAGTTTTAGTTAGGTGTGGCAAATGTGCACGTTGCACAGGTCATGCGTAGCCCCACCGAGGAGAGCCTGTGTGCAGGGCCACAGCACCGGAGACCTCAGGACTGCTTCCGCCACGGTGTATTGGACTGCTCTTTTACGAGACACTTGATGTCCCCTCCAGTTAGTCTGTTGGGGACTCAAGGCTGCGAATGGGAAGTAGGTATTGATTTACTCCATCCTGCCCATATCCCTGTAGAGGTATAGCCTGTGTTTCTGAGTAAAATTTTGGAGGATTGGTGGTGATGATGAATTCACATGAGCCTCAAGTTCATATTATGATACAGTTAAAGGAAGCAGGAAAGGAGAAGGGGAAGAGGGGAGATGCTGGAGTCCTAGGAAGAGAAATGAGAGTTCATTACAAGGTTTATTTTGGGAGAGGTAAACAACTGATAATTGTAATGAAAATAGACACCCAGTCGACCTTAATGCTGGAGGCGAAGGATGCATCAAGGGGCATCACCCGACTGTCATTTACAGAAACACTTTAAGGCAGGACTTCCCAATTTTCAGGAGATGGATTTCCACCACCTTTAGAGTGTCGGAATTTGCCCGCCAGTACTTCATTACCAGGACTTTAAGTATTTCTTTTTAAAAAATGAGGTGTCACCAAAGACTGATGGAAGGATGCGTTACGATACTGTGAAGCTCGACGGCACCTTTGGGCCATGCCGATGTGTCAGCCGCATTGACATTGCTTTGCTGCGTGTGTACTCTTGCTTTGGCTTTGTAAATAATGAAGTTTTTAGTGTTACAGCATTCGTCTACGCTGGCTCTTCAGCTGTTGCTCTCTCTGTAGCAGACTAAATTTAGGAAGATAAATCATTTTAGAAAGTACTTTGTCTTTTAAAAGTAATTTAAGAGAGTTTGAATTTTAATTATTCTTGTCTGACTCCTTCTTGGTTCATTTTGACCTCTTTTAATGAGAGACAACACAGGTCTTCTGGAAGCCTCTTCTGAGAGAATTATTACAATATTTTTGCAGCCTCTATTATTACGGTCTTATGTAAAAGCAGGAGGGGTCCAAGGGTCCGAGAAGAAACCACCGCCAGATACCTAAGGGTTCCCCTTGATCTTGGTGAGGAAGGTAGGGCCACATCTCATGAAGGGTGGCTTCATATTTAAGACAGCTACTAAAACGTTTTTGACGCCTAATTATTGGTTGCAAATTTTGAAGCTTTTGCTTTCCATTTCTAAATGTTACTGCAAGAAAGCTTTTTTTTTTTTTTCCATTTTCCCCCAGATGAAGCTTTTTCACTCTCTCGCTCCAAGTAAGTCCTTGCCACGGCTTTCTGCTGTTGCTCACACATCCGCTTCCATTACACATACTGCTAAGTGCAAATCAGCAGCTGGATTTTTCCCTGTATCTGTAGTTGATCCAGGGCTCGCAGATGGCCATATGGGAAAATCTGAGGCTGCTCACAGCTTGGAGGAGAATCGCAGACTTTTTATACCCCGATTCCAACAAATAATTTTATTCAGTGTCTTAGAATAAGGTAGAAAGTGACTTCACTTATTTCTTATTAAAGATGAATTATTGCACAGCTAAAATGCTGCCTTTAATCCTCTGGGAGAGCAGTATTCTCCAGATATGTCTGCTTACCCGCATATCCCAAATTGCTGTTGTCTTCTCTTTGAGGAAACAAGTTTAGTGCCTTAAAATAGTAAAAGCTGTAAACTCGGGTTTCAGATCACTCAGAAATCACATTGTTGGCTCAGAGTGTGATCCGAGAACTAAAAATATACTGGATTTAGGGTTTTTTTTAATATATGTATACTTCTGTTCAGGCTGGCTATTTTCTCCCTGCCACACATGCAGGTCGGTACTAGGCTAAAAGCTAGCGTGAATCTTTCCCGTACGCTGAGAGACCTAAGTAAGGAAAGCATTTTGTCCTGCTGCTTGCCCAGGAAACAGGATTTTCAAGTGTGTTATTGCAAGAACCTGAAGGAAGCAAAAAGATGCATAAAAACTTGGCAGTGATTTTGTATTGGTGTTAATGTAGCGTTAGTGGTATAGGGGACTATCTGGTAAGTCAGAAAAAAAAGAAGAAAAAGAAAAAAAAAAGAAAAAGAGACCCTCCGTGGAGAATTCAAGCTGTGTATATACAGCTTTTTAATTCAGCATTTGATAGCCCAGAAGATGCGTTTAGTAAATGAAAATTCATCCTGCACGTCATTACTAATGTGCAGTGGTTCTCAGTGCTTGTAAAGAATAACCTGATGAATATCATTGAGTATTATTATTGCAAGCAGTTTAGGGGAACGCTGTAATTTTGCGAAAGGAATGGATTCCAAAATTTAATTCCCTCGGCGGCAGAATTTGAATATAAAACCTGGCAAAAAAAGCCTCGATAAAATGCCGCCAGCCTCAGTGGAGTTATGCACAAGACGCCAGGCCATGTTTCCAGGGAAATAACACGAGTGGAAAAAAGAAAGCACAAACTGAAGCTGTTAAATTGCAACTTATACAGGTCTTTCTTTTCTTGTTAAAACTAAGAGTGTCTCCTCAAACGCTAGCACGAGAGTCGCTAAGCTGCTATGCCCGTCGGCACAGCTAATTGTGCAAAAGTCACTACCCTGCAGCATGTTTAAGGAAGTAGTTGGGCGGTGGCGTTGCCAAGCTTGGATGAGTTTGAATTTACCTCTTCTGTCTTCTTCTGTCTTCTTCTGTCTTCTTCTGTCTTCTTCTGTCTTCTTCTGTCTTCTTCTGTCTTCTTCTGTCTTCTTCTGTCTTCTTCTGTCTTCTTCTGTCTTCTTCTGTCTTCTTCTGTCTTCTTCTGTCTTCTTCTGTCTTCTTCTGTCTTCTTCTGTCTTCTTCTGTCTTCTTCTGTCTTCTTCTGTCTTCTTCTGTCTTCTTCTGTCTTCTTCTGTCTTCTTCTGTCTTCTTCTGTCTTCTTCTGTCTTCTTCTGTCTTCTTCTGTCTTCTTCTGTCTTCTTCTGTCTTCTTCTGTCTTCTTCTGTCTTCTTCTGTCTTCTTCTGTCTTCTTCTGTCTTCTTCTGTCTTCTTCTGTCTTCTTCTGTCTTCTTCTGTCTTCTTCTGTCTTCTTCTGTCTTCTTCTGTCTTCTTCTGTCTTCTTCTGTCTTCTTCTGTCTTCTTCTGTCTTCTTCTGCTGTCCTATGGAAATACCTCCCTAGCCTGCTAGCTGCCGCTGCAGAAAATACCATAGCTTTGCAAGCAGCTTCGTGACATTGATAATTGGCAAGGAGAAATAAGGCAAGAGAGCGCCGGCTGCCAATTAAAATTGCAGAGGCTCATTTCGAACCCTTAGGGAGCGATGCTGCCTCTGTGTATTCTGTTCTAACAATTACGGGTGTAAAGTTTGTTCAGATCTTAAACCAGTCGAACGCCGGCCAGAAGGCCAAAGTTAATTGTGGACATTCGGCCATTTGATTAAAATCTTTCTGATATGGCTTATTTATGAATGTTAAATTCATAAAACAGAGACGAGGTTGCAGCTCAGCCTGAAGCGCCTGGGTCCGTACGTTGGTGAGGGATACATGGGAATATCCTTGGAGAAAGCAATTTAAACTCTCCCTCCCGCTGCCTGCATTTCTCTTTGAGCGATCCTCACCTGTGGAACCGCAGCTCTCTGGACACTGATACTTCGATTAGATCAGCATTGCATGTTTAATGCAATTTTAATTAGAGTTTCTTGCCATATTGTGCCACATGGGCTGGCTGTAGGAGGAGGTGGTGGTGTGGTGGGACGTGACTTTTGCATGCTGGGGTCTGTCAAGGGTCAGTATATGGCCCATGAGCACAGTAGCAATCGGATTCCCCAGGAATCGGATCCATCCGTGGTGCTCATCTCTGCTCGCGGCTATGCCTTAACGACGCAACCAGGGCTCAAAACAGTAATCAAGCTGCTTCTTCCACCACCAGTATGTCCTGGAGACCACTTGCTGAATGCTACACGGCTAAGATAAAAATACTCTTGGTTCAAGGGCTGAAACGCCAATTAATGTTATTAATTAGGGTGATTTTATGATAAAGCAGTTCTGTATGGGCAGCCACCGGTGAGCATTGCCTGCGTGAAGATGCAGGGATTAAGCGGACCGTTACGCTTTTTCCAGGCGATGCAACAAGGTGGAATTTGATTATTCCTCCACGGGAAAGAGAGCAAGAGCGAAAGTGCTGCTGAGGACAAGGGACAAGACATAGCCGAACTCTTTTTTTTTTTTTTTTTTTTTTTTTTTTTTTTAAAACAGCGCCCGAGAGGGAGTCTAATCAAAGGGAGAATAGTTGGAGATGGGAAGAGCGAAATGAAAAATTCATGCAACACCTGGGCCCGCTGTCTACCCAAAACGCCTACAGGCTTATTGAACTTGATGGCAAAAATAGAAGAACCGGTTACGGAAACAGGGCGGGAAAAAAAAAAAAAAAAGAGGCAATACGGCATGATTTATCTTGCGGTGTGCTGATACCTTTTGATGATTTTTTTTTTTTTTGTAAGCAGCAAGCCGTATGGCGGCGTAATGTCCGCAGGAATGACCAACCGCAGGAAGTTTGGGTCCGGAGTTGGGCGCGATGTCTCATCCTGGCTGGTGGCATGCAGTAAAGGCTCTGCTTGGCACAGCCCTGGTGTAAAGTGAAACAGCATGATTTCGCGCTCCGATATATAGATATACGGCCTGTCTCAATAAAAATAAAGAGGTCCAGGTCCAGAAAGCAGGCCGTATATTTGACTTACACCTTCCGCAACAGTTGTTTCGGGTGCCGTAGCGGGCTGTTGGCTGCAGAAGGCCAAGAAAGCATCATCCCTTTGCACTACCTTTTTAATTTGGGAAATAGAAATAAAGCGACTGAGCCAAAGGAAATCCATTTGGATCTGATTGTGGTTAAGTGCTGAGTCTGTGCTTGGAACATGTTTCCTTCCAATGCAGTGGTGTGTATATATATATTTTTTTATCTTGATGCAATCCCATTGCCTGGTTCTCAAGTCACTGCATCAGCTGGAGCTGGGTGTTGCAGCGATGCTAAAACATAGTTTAGCCGCTGACCCTGTGCGCAAATGCTTTGGGGTTTTTGCTCGCTTTGACCTTTATTTTCATGATTATCGTCAATCGTGCAAACTGCAGCTGGTTTCGAGCAGTGCAACAAAGTTGGGTAAAATACCCCTAGTCAGGTATAATCAAAAATATATGGGGGGAAAAAAGGGGAAAGAGCCATGTTTCATGCTTGCGAGCGAGACTGATGCCGAGGGTCTCTTTGTAGAGGAAGAAGCTGGATGGAGGAAGCTCATTCCCTGGGCGATGAGGCCGAGAAAAGGCTGTTTGCACAAAAATCTTTAGAAGAGAAAGCTAACAGTCCTTTCCAAATGCACTTGCTTCGGGGAAATAGAAACACGAGACTGAAATTAAAAAAAAAAAAAGAAAGAAAGAAGACATTTATGAGAAAATGCAAGCTTTGGCAACGTTGCATTAGGTTCTCTAAAGGAATGCTTTCCCATTTTATTGAAAAACTGTGTTTATTAATTTCAAGGATATAGTGTATTTTGGTGACTGGTGTAGGAACAAGTGCGGTCGGGGCTAAAATAGCAGCACGTGAGGGCCTGGGGCTGCTGCCGTGTGGCTCACCAGTGTTATAAAGCACTGGCGCTGCCTTCAGGAATTTTCCATCTGGATTTTTCTTGGTTCGATTTTATCTATGATTATTAAAAACAAGAAATCCCTTGTTCTGCCTTTCTTCTCCTTGAAATGTTTTCCCAGCTGGGGTGCGCGGTTGTTGTCTTTGTGGTTGAGAAAACGGGCTCTTTATGTGTTTTAATTAGTGCTTTTAATTTAAAAAAATATATATATTTAATTTTTTGTTGTTATTACCTGTCTTTAACTTTATGCTTTGTTCAGTTTGCCTGCCATTGGCTGTTTTGGCATTTTCCAGCTTGTTTCAGGATTTAAAATTTTACATTTTAATTTTTTTTTCCCTTTAGAGTCTTTTCCACGGCTCTTTTGACTGGAATTGTTCATCCTTTTTAAATTTGTTTTAACTTAATTGTCTACCTTCCCTTTATTTCTATCAGACTTGGTTGGAATTAGCTTTCTCCTGGTGCTTACCTGCCTGCCCGGAGTTTTCCCCTTGGTCCTTTTAGTCGGTTTAATACTGCTATTGCTTGTATTCCATCGCTTGCAGGTGCTTCAGAGGCAAAACGTTGCTGTGAGCGGACTTTTTCCGCAGCGCTCCTTAGACCAGCGAGAAAGTAGCGATAAGTTTTGGTGCCGGTTGAGCCGTTTTGCTCAGCGAAGCCGTTGCAGTCTGTCTTGTGGGCAGGAGTGGAAGAGAGATGCCAAAGTTGTAGCTGTTATACTGGCGAAACATCTAAACCTTCTACAAAATCCAAGTTTGGTCAAGAACTTGAGGGCTAAGCAAGGTACTTAAGGGACTGATCTTAGATATGTGTTTAATAACTCTTAGGGCTTTAAGTGATGTTTAGTCCACGGTGACAAGTCTTTTGTTAACATTGTGGTTTGCTTCCTTTTTCTTACATACGTTACCCAAAGCGTTTTGGCCATCAGTGTTTCATTTGCATAGTCCAAGCCAGTTCCTGGTGGGTGTTTCAAGCTCTCACTGTATTTTAGCTCGGCCCCCGCTGGTGGTTAATCATGGGGCACTTAGCAATGTGTTGACGGCAGTCAACGGATGCAGCAGCATCCTAAACTTCAGCCTAAATGCATCTTCTAGTTTTTCCCCTCTTATTGATGTAGATGGTTTCCTAGTTAATTGTAGAATAGCTCCAAGGTTTTGGTCTGGGGTTGCTCACTGTCCGTAGCCCTCCCTTGAGCATGGATTTTTAGGCTTTCCAAAAGGCATTGGAGAACAGCGCCTCAAAAACTCGCAGCTCATTTGAGTTAGGAGATACCATCTACTAGGAATGGGGCTCCAAAACATTGGTGGCAGCTAAATTTTTCCAAAGGTGACAACTGCAGTCCTGGTTTTATTTCGTGATGGCTTTGGGCGCCTGGAGAAACGAAGGTTTGCAAAACGATGCAGCCCATTAAAACTCTTGAAGAGCATCGGTCAAATATTCTCGCAGTAGCAGCTTGGGAGGTTTGGAAATCACGTGCGGTTTTACGAAAGCCTTCCTATATGGTAAATTTGGAGTGAGTCAGGCCAAATGTAGGTGTCTACCGCCTGGCCACCCTCCAGAAAGGACCGAGTCTCCTGTAGGTCCTGAGCTGTATCTGCTGAGCCCCTGGATGATGTCTCAGAGAGACTGCAGAGCCTCAAAAGGCTTTAGACGCCCACGTTCAGGTAACCGAATATAGTCCTTGCAGTCTGGCATTATATCCCACTGTCTGCCACGTTCCCTTTACAGGGAATAACTCCCACCTCGTTCAGACACGTAAAATTATTTCAGACTCCGTAGTATGAAATCATTTTGTTATAGGAGAAAGCTTTCAGCGCCAGGCCGGGTTTCCAAACGATACAGACCTTTGTGCCAGTGCTCGTAATAAAATCATATTTATTGCCTGGTGCGGAAGAAGTACGATAATCATTCAGGGGAAATTAAGCGCTTGAGTTGTTTTTTTTGAAATACCCCCCCCCCCCCGAGAATGTTTTTGATGGTATTTTTCTTTCCGTTTTTAATTGCGTAGTCGGATAATCCGAAAAACCAGCACAGCCAAACACGCTCACGAGTGGATTATGACTTTCTCCGCGCAACCCCAGCTGTAAAACGACGACTTCACAAGAGCTTCATTTTCATCCCCTTTTATTTGCGTCTCTGAAAACATTATTGATGCGTGAAATGATGAGGCGAGAGCAGAGCTGATGCATGAGATGACCGAACGCTTTTCTTTTTCCCAGCCAACAAGAGACTCGCAATCAGCAGTGGTGTCTGCAGCATGTAGGTATTTTTTAAATTAGGAACACTTTCCGCCTCATTTAGTCTTTCTGCCCCAATGTTTTATGGTAAATCCTTTAGTTTCTTTAAGATTTCTGATTCTCTAATTAAAGTAACTACAGAAGAGTTAACATTTCCCAAAATTTTGGCCGTGTCTTCTAAAAGCAAGGGAAATGCTTCAGTACCAGGCTGCTTCAGGGTGGGCTATCTTTTAGCATAGTTTGCAAAAGAAAAGTGGTAAATAGAAAATATGAACTGTCCTTATTATTTTTTTTATTTATTCTGAGTGAAAATTATAGGGGGAATATGCCAATGCACCCTGGCTCCTAGGACAAGTATAAAAAAGAGCGATATCTCCTTTATTTTAGGTCTTTCCATGCAGGTAATGAGAGGCTTATCTGCTGGAAATGAAAAGCCTGGTTTTTCCCTACGTGTTTTCAGTAAAGCACCGTGACTTCGTAAACAATTAGCTTGAAACTGGCTTTCATGCTTCCCTGGAAACCTATTTATCAGTTTGATTTTCTTCCTCCTTCCCTTTGCACTTCATATTCTCTCACTAGCGCTACCCTTTAAAGAGCACATAAAGGATGCCCAGAGCGCATCCGTTGAAAGATCGGCACCGTTTTTTGCCTTATTTTCTTGCTTTACAAGGGGCAAAACGGACACAAGTAGCTTGTCCAGCTCAGTCTAAAGTTGCAACCCAGCTCTCCTATTTAGCACCTTTTCCAAACTGAAATCCGTGCTGGGCAATGAATAACAAATCTCAATGCAAGTGCTGAGGATTAGGACAAGCCTTCTTTTAAATGCTCCCCAAGCATAACGCAGCTAAATCCTGTTTCCTTATTTCGGGAAAGGCTGGAAGCCTGCAGCGGCAGAGGGAGATGTCGGACACAAGCAGGAATCACGCAGGAGGGATGGAAAGCAGCTTTTAGGGGGAAATCAGAAGCGGTTTTGCGGAGCTTGTTGTGACTGCCAAAGATGCTAAAAGTTGCCGATCGCGAGGAGGTGGCTTGTTCGGAAGGTGGCCTCCGCTCTCGTTTTTGTTGCATGGGTGTTTTAAGCGTGCGAGGCGTTGGTGTGGCAGATGGGTACGCCATGTGTTGCATTACAGAGTGTTTGAGGTTATATCTTAATATATGGAAAAACAAAATAGCGACTGAAAAACACACGTCTATCTACCACCCTGCCTACGTTGCTTGTACTTTTGGAGGGGGTTTTTTTGGTATCCGCCATCTGTGATTGCTGGTTTGCCTTTAGGAATTCCCAATGGGAGCCGGGTCTGTGTGTCCTATATATCCCCGTGCCCACTTAGGGGCTGATAGCCCAGCTCCCCAGCAGTTCCCAAAGCAAGCAGTCAAGCCAGCGGCATACAAATTGTTTGCAACCTGCTCTTCAGGGAATATAAACCACGTAAAAATAAATTCTTGAGCTAGCGCTTATGAACAGGCAAAAGCAGCTGCTATTCTTTTTTTCTTTTTCCTTTCCAGCTTTGCTGAATTATCAGATGAATAAGAGTAGCGGGGCAACAGTTCATCAAACCAAGAGAACTTTCCCCTTCTCTATAATGGACGCAAGGTAGAAGCTATTTATGGAGGAGGCACCTGACGGTGCATTCAGTATAGTGACAACCAGTGGTTGTGTCTCCTGAGACCTTGCGATCAGCTCAGGCTGTGTTTGAACAAAAATACGTTCGTTATTTGATGAGCCATGTTTATTCTTGATAGGACTGTGTTATTTTGATCGTTCTCACACTTTTATTGAGCCGTGCGATGTCTTGATTTCGTGGACCCGCTTAAAGTTAAAATACAGCTGTTTAGGGAAACTAGTGCTGCGTGTTAGCCAGCCTTCACCTACCACACCTTTGTGCTACTGCTGTGATTTAAAGTAGTCAATTTAGTCATTTCAAAAATAGTGAATAATGCTATACTTCAATTCCTAAAGAAGAAAAATTCTCTATCGTAGCTGGCTTACACTGAAAAATACTGTTTCTCACCAAATTCATTGTCTTCCCTGCAGTGACAAAACAACCAAAATCTTCTTTATTATATAATAATCATAAATCCATTTGCTAGTGGCAACTTAGCAAAATCGGGGGAAAAAAATTGCAAGTTTCCCGTGTGTTGGGATACCCCAGATGTAGTCTTTAGTGACCAAGATTTACTGAAGATTGTAATGCTGCAAAGAAGTCTGTAATTTACTTGCACTTATCCACTCTAAAGGCCTTGGGCAAAGACGGATATAATATTAGTTAAGTGCCAGTGTATAAAAGCACTTGGATACAAATTAAATCAACAAAAAAGCAGGTAGACCTTTTAAATAAAAGCAAGCAAACAGGTTCTCAGAACGGCAGATCTGAAAAAAACTCGTTACCTCTTCATGAATTGCATCTTCTCTCTAAAAGCAATCAGAACGGGAGTGTTTTTTTTTTGTCTTCAGACCGCAATAAAAACCGCCCAGACAGCGGACTTTGACAACTATATTTGCTTCTCCAAGTTATTTGCAAAAACCTTCGCTTTTGAGCTTAAATGCAATGGTTGGTTGAAGCGCGCATAACGAAGCTCTAGACTCTTCAGCCTCTATCCAATACCCAGGAGATGGAAATGAGATTAAAATAGACTATTATTTTAATCAACGGGAGGAAAACAGAGTATGCATGGAGGGCCAGACATATTTGGGTCGTTCTTCAGTTTTTCAGGGTATGTTGCAGCCTCCCTAAACAGCAACGTAAAGCACAGCTGCCACCGTAATGATGATTGCCGTGGCTTTTACTTTCATATGACATACACTGGACATCCTAAATCGTTGTTTTTATGGGACTTGAATTGAACTCAAGTCATTTGAAGTCAATTGAGCAGTTTGGCTAGTGTTTAAATCCAGAGACCTACACAAGGAAAAATCCCTGCTGTCTTCGAAGAAGTAGAATTGTCTTTATTTCTCCTGTTTTTTTTTCCCAGCTCTCTTATTACTCTTGTAGCTTATTTGCAATAGAGAACAGGCACGATGATTGACTAAAATTGCATAACGTGACCAGCTTGGATCTTATCTTTTTGTAGTTAGATTTTTTTATGTGCAAGGGACGGGGACGGATTTCTTTGTGATATAATATCAGTGCTGAGCAAGGCAACGGTTGGGAGTTTACCAAAATTGAGGTTAAGTGATTTCTGCCAAGGCAGGCCATCGAGCTGCGATACTTCTCCTGCAGTCAAACATGGAGTCACTCGGAGCAAAATTGCATTTCCTTAAAGAGAGACCATCTAGCTGATGCTCTCTAGATATTATGCCCCTGATGTGTAAGCATAAAAATAACATTTGTGAAACCGAGTGCTCTTACGGAAATAGTTTGAGTACCGGCAAGAAAGGCATGGAGAGTTACTCTGATAAGATGGTGCTTTGTATAAATGTTTGTTCGCAAGCCTTTGGTAGAGGAGCATTTCCATCTGTAGAAACCTCGAGAGCTTCTCAGCCTTCCTCACCTGTGTTGTAGGGCAGTCTGTCAAATCTCATTTGAACTTTATCTTTTTATCTGTTTTTTCAGTGTTCTCGCTAGTTTTTGAGATAACAAAATATAGCAGAAGAGGAGAAAATCCAGTGATCTAAAAGCAAGTGACGGTGAATTCTTAAAGGACGTATGCTGTGAACTCAATAGGATGCTGGATGGTTGGTGGTTTGATGCCTCCTTAGATGTGATGGGGATGAGTTAGAGAGAGGAATGCTGGTGAGGTGGAGAAAGCGGACCGGGTGACAGGAGATATTCAAGGAAGTGTTAGAAGTTGGCACTTTCCATGGCCACCATGTCTTCACGGCAGCAATGGCTGAGCTCGTCATATTGAGATGTCAGAATGCCTCGTATTATGTCAGTATTTGCCCAGATACACCACCAAGTGTCGGCAGCAGAGGCAGCACTGAGATGCAGCTCTTCCATCTTCCTGGCTCATTCCCTGCTCGCTAAAACACATTCTCCCTTTGACAAATGTTTAATACCTGATTAAATGCAGTAATCTCTATATGACAGCTCTCCTGAACCACTTTGGATTTTTTTCTTCTTTAAATTTCTTCCCTGCATTTTTGCTTGGCTTCTTCCAGTCTTTGTCCTTCATCCTTTTCATATAGTTCTGTGATTCTTTCTCACAGTCTTTGCAAGAGACCTGGAATATAGATTTATTGTTAGATATTCTCCGGGAAGAATCAAGTTTGCCTTGTTCTGTCGTCTTATAACGTCCTTGCTCAGAGATATCCAACATAAGTCAACACTCAAAGCGCGTCACATCTCTCAAAGCCCTGGCAGAAATCTAAACACAGATAGTTTTATAGATGTTACGCCAACGTTGCGAGCAGCGGCTCAGGTCAGGGATGAAGAAAAATCTTAATAGCGTCTCATTTTGCTTTTTGCATGCCTTTCCAAGCAATGATCCAAACTAAGAATGTGGTTTCCCTTTCTGACTTATTCCTCTGTTCTCGCTCAGGCACTTTTAAGCCTCCATGCATTTGCTCTGCCCTCTAAATAGGAGCTTAATTTTGCCTATTTTCTGTTGTGATGCATGCAGGCGTTATTTTGTATATATGCACACACTTGTACTCATATATGTATTTATATATATGTATGCACAAAACCATATGCACATAAACGGTCTCTCAGGCTACCGTTTTATCTGGGAGCCTTAGACACTACCATGATGCAAAGTGAGAAAATCCCAAATCAGTCTCACTAGAGGAGGAAGCCGATTATCTTCCTCTTTTTCTGAGAGAAGAGATAATCAAGAGTGACATTTTATAGCCTCGGTGTCCATGTGACAGGTTTGGCTCATAGGATCATGAAACCTTACCAACTGCTGAAAACCATCAATTGACCTAGCCAAATCCATAGCCTCGATGACGCATGGGAATCCAGAAAAGTGCACAGTACGAACAAAGTGGATAATATGTCAGGACTTGAAGGCGTTTAAAGGGATAAAGATATTCAAGTGATTGATCTGAAAAGTTTATTCTAATCCCTTGTTCTAAGAAGCAGCAATTTAGCACCCTGTTTTATTGCATGCCAAATATTTGTTTCAGGGAGTCCTTTGCTTGATGCACCTAGAGATCATCAGCTGTCACTTAGTGGGAGCTGTTCCGTTGCAAACCATTAGCTTGGCTGTTATGTCATCAGATAAGGAACTTTATTCTTTTCCCCCTTTTCTAATCATCCTTACCAATTTGTGCTACAGTCACTAAGGCTTATGAAGCAACCTGTGGCGTGCTCTAAGGTTGTTACTCTTCAATTAAAACGTTGCTGACTTAAATAGCAAGTATTCTCACGGGGATGTTGCATGGTTTCTGCTTAGCCCTCTGTGACGGACAGTTGAGTCTCATCTCCCGACTTTCCAATTTTAAAGTGCAGGAAGCTGATTATATTTAACTGCAGGGGTTCTGTAGCTTTATCCATACCTGTCAGCCGCGAGGAGTCGTCTTGTGTGCTAGGTATTCTTGAATCCTACTGAAAATGGTGCATGTTATTAAAATGGGGTCCTGTAGTATACATAAGGCCAGACTCCCATTTCCCTTGATGTGAGATAGCGCAAAGATGTATCTATAGGGGGAATTAAGGAAAGCTTAGCTGAATTAGGGGAGAGGTTGAAGGCTGCCATGCTTTGGACATAAACACTCTTTATCATAAACCACAGCATTTATGCTGTGAGGAGCTAACACCTCACTTTAGCAGCAGAGTCATACAAGTGTTGGAAGGGACCTCAGCGAACTCTTGTCCAGCCTCCTGCTTGAAGAGAGACTATTGTGGCAGCCGCAGCTTGGTAAAGACAAATCTTGAAACCCCCAGAGGATGGAGATCCTTCACCTCTCTGGTGACCTTTCCAGAGCTGCACCACCCTCTTGAGGAAGAAGTTTCTCTTCATGTCCAACCTGAACCTCACCGGCTTTTGGCTGTTGTCCCTTGTCATAAAAGTGTGGCAACCATATCTTTGTAACAGCCTTCGCAGTGGTTGTAGGATCAGTCCGTTCCTGCACCCGCTGATCGTGCTGCTCTCCCGGCAGGAGCATTGGCTTAAGGAGCTACGGCCGTTTCTTTGCGCCCCTGTCCACCTCCAGTTATTCAGGTACTCACCAATGTGTCCAGTGCCATGGGAACCGGGTTGGCAGCTAATCCAACCAGGTTAAATATACCCTCTCTCCACAAAACAAACCAACCCTTTAGGTTATTTTTAACCTAAATCTCCACTTAGCAATGCAGCTGCATAAACAGTTTTACTGGCACAACCGAAGGGTGGTGTGGGAGTGCGTGGGAACGGGAAGTATGGGAGAGAAGGAATGTGATAGGGACAGCTTTGGATAGCAATGGGGAAAAAAAAAGTTAAAAGTGCAAAAATCTTCTTTCTTCCTGCACAATGACGTTTGGGTAAGACTTAATGGGCTTCAAAGTGCTCTCTTTGCTCCAGACCTTTAGTAGCCTGAACTTTCCTGTTTCCGTGTGGGCCATGTTCTGAGCTGGTCCAGTTTACGCAGGGAGAAGATGAGGGCATCAGAGGATCTACAGTGCTTATGCTCAGTTGTACCGTGTTTCACATGGGATGGCATTTTGGTTTATTGGAGAGAAAATAAATATATCTGGGGTGAAGCACGCAGTTTCAGAGTGCTGAGTTCAGGTCTCCGCGTTGTCCCAGTCTTTTGATGTAATTTTGAATAAGCCTCCCTGGCCTTCAGTGCTGGTGCGCGTGAAACTGGGATATTATGACTTTCGGCTGTCTGCATTATTGACTGCGATTGTAAGCTTTCTGGGACGAGGACTGTTCCTGCGATAAACCAGGCACCGGTCTCGCTTGACGTTTCTAGACTATATTCTGATGCCAGTAATAATTATTTTTATGCAGTAGCTGATGGAAGTGTGTTATTGAGTAAAAACCTTATGTAGCTTTGTTGATGTGACATTGTGTCTCATTAGGACTTTTTTTGGTACGTATGACAATTATAATCGGATCATATAATTTAGTTACTAGCAAATTTAGGTCTTTAATTAGCTGGTGTTTTTCAATCTGCCATTAACGACTTCTGGAAACTGTGGACACTGAAGCGTTGGCAAATTTTACTCGTGATAATATGTAATCCAGTTAGCTTGTAATTAGGTAGTTATACTTGTCCCATAGTGTTTGTACTCACATATATTCATTACAACGAAACGTATACAGCCCATTACATGGCTGTTTTTAAGAATACGTTCAAAACTGAAATATTTTGAGTCTGAATATTTCAGAGGAGTCAATAGCAGACTTCAACGTTGATTTGGAAATTTTGTCATTGTCTAAATATTTGCTTGCTTCAGATTAACTCTAAAAGGTTTATGATATTTGCGGAAGCGTTGTCCCATTTCTAATTGCTGCTTGACAAATACTGTAATATCCGGGAAGACTTACCAACACCAATTCATTAGGAAGCAGCTGTAAACATACTGATCTGCTGCTGTATTGGACCTTTTTTTTGTGTGTGTGGTCTAAAAGAGATCCTTCTTCCTTCCCTGCTAAATCAAGGAAGATGACGATGGTGGTATTCAGGATTTGTTATTCAATTCCTCCTTCATTGATCCTATGCTCTTCTCTCCTTAATTACAGGCAAAGAAAAGGTTCCACCAGTAAGTGATGTTATCAAGAAGTGGTCAGGGAGATGCCCAGGCGTTGCTAAGCCCTTGTTTCTCTCTCGGTCTTAACGGAAGCATGCCAAGACATGAGTGGAAGCAGATTTTTCTCTAATTGGCCTTGTATGAATGCATTTGCTCCTGGGAAACAGGTGAAACTTTTTTAGGATATCCCTGAATCTTCATAGCGATGCACAGGGTAAGGGCAACCCTGAATTTAGAAGTAAGACTTAGGGATCTGCTTCCACTCTGGACTGTGCCGGTATAAATCAGTTAAAGCTTAAGGCCTCAAATCCATTAAAGACTGATGGATTTTCTTTCACTTCATGGGACTTCAGAGCACACCCAGAGTCATTTTTCTGCTGTATCTACTCATCCCTGTTAATTTTAAGGTCCCTATAAAATTATTAACGTGCCGCAAGACGCGCGTCAGATCTCGCGCCGGCGCTGCGGGCGTCTAGTGCTCGTATGGCAGCTTCGAGGAGTCTCGCCACCATTGCTGAGTATTTGCCGAGTTAAATGCTTTTCCCATAGACCGTGCTAGCGGCTAAAGCCGGCTGTCGCCGTTTGTAGCGATTTGCTGTTCCGTAGAGAAACGGGCTCACGAATGAGGAGGAGACGACTGCGTTTCCCGCGTGAGAATTAGCTTTTCCCTCTGTTGGAAAGGGATTGGGTTTGGAGAAACTCCTAAATCAGGAAAGGTCTGGGCCCATCGCGCCCCTGCCGCTGGCCACCGCGTCCCTGCCTTGGGCTTCGCATCGGCGCTAGCTGCGACGGATGCGCTTTTGCTGGTGGCCTGACTGTATTTTCCCTGAAAAAAACCTGAAAAATGCTCGCTTGTGGCCGGTTGCAGATGAGCTAGCGGCGTTGGGGTGGATTGGACAGATGCTGGAAGCCCCTACACTAAGGTTGGGAAAAGTCTCTTTTTCCGTGCTGGAAATCAGGGAGATGGTAAAGATGCAGAAACCTAATGCAGTTTTAACTCCTGTGATGGATATTATGGCTGAGGTTAGCAAGGAGGACAGTATCACAGGAGCTGAGATGTTTTGAAGTGAGAGACTTGGAGGAAACCATCTCATTTTTCCTACTCGTTTTGGAAATCCTCTCTTTCCTCAGTGTGCTATGTTATAGATGCTGTGGTCAGAAAGAACATTAAGAATATCATGAAACAGTGTGTAAGAATAGTCTTTATTTGCTTTTTATCTTTATTTGCTTTTAGTCTGATAAAGAGCACGTGTTGCCAGCTTTGACCTCTAATCTCTCTTCTTGAACAGCATAGGAGCAACACCCAATTAAGAAATAATTCCCGTATATATTAAAAAAAAAAAGATTTCACGTGGCTTTTTTTTTTTTTAATGTTATAAGGCCCCTGGTTTCTTGGCTCACTGGGGTCGCGTGTGTCATTGGCATCCTTGTATTTGCATAATTGCATGTGCAAAAAAAGGAAAAAAAAAACAAAAAAAACAAACCTAATCCCAAAGGCTTCTGCTACGGTTTTAAGATCAAAAGGACGTGCTCGTCGCGTTGTGCCCCCAAAGCGCTGCAGCTGCCCAACTCAGTTTCGTGGTTTTAGCTTTTTCTCGGGACTTACGCATTTCACAGGCCGATAGAAATGTTGCAAAAATACCGACGGATCGGTCTGGGTTTGAAGCTGGTTTCGTTTTGGAGAGTATTGCCCTGTAGTCTGCAACGTTATTCAAACTTGCCTTGCTCATCGTTTTCTAAAATTTTCTCTTTTACCTCTAGGAAATACAGGTTAAAGATATTCAAAATCAACCTCTTAGAACCCTCACAAAGAAAATTGCCTGTTTAGAGACCTTTTACTTGCATGAATTTTATTATAACATGGGGTTGTTTCTCAGCTCCTATAGCTTATTTTTCTCCAAATATTTGTCAATTCAAATTACGACCAATATTTCTTCAGTAATGCAAGATGCGACCTTTATTAACCACTGCAGAGATTGCAACTACTTAAAGACTAACAAGCTAATTAAGACCACATCTCGGGCTAAGATTCCTACTGCAAATCCATTAATTTTTTATGACTCTGATAAATTTCAGTAAAGCGGTAACTAATTTTTTTCCCCTCTGTATGGAAAGCATTTAATGAAGTACCGCTGTAAATTCGGAGTCCAAAGGGCTATGAATAATACTGCAGTTGGTTTAGCAAAAGTATAATAGTGTGAATAAAGCTTTTTAATAACACTATTTTCATATTCTAGGGAATGTACATTTAATGGAAAAGCAAAGATAGCACAAGCTGGGAAAGGGTACGGTTGGATTTACTTAACTCATCCTATAGCTCTACCGACACTATAGCTCTACTGACATTATAGCTCTGAATTACAACACCAGGCAAGGTGAGTTAGGATAGAGGAGACTTTCCTTACGTTTATATGTTATCAAAGCAGTCCCGTTAAATCGGGCCATTCTTCAAATATTCATGCCTTGAATAACACGGGTGAGATTTCAAGATGAAGCTGCGGGCAAAGATCCATTGGGAAAAGGCTTGTTCAGACCGTGTTTGCACTCTTTTTTTAAGCTATTTTGACTAGCATTCAAAGCTGATCATCGTGCACATGCAGTTAATCATTTCAGAATACCAGCAATTGCTGAACAGCTTTTGGTTTTGCATCTGTTTTTTTAAATAAAGTAAGTCTCATCGTGCCTCACGGCACGAGGCATTGGTCGCCTTCCAGGCGTAGACCTCCGTGCACCCTTGTTGAACTCCCCTGAGCTAGCGTATCTTGATTTCTGGTTTGCATGTAAAAGTTCACCTGTGGCGCGCAGCGATGGGGTCCTGAGCCGCCCTACGGTATCGCAGCAGTCCTCCTCTCCACCCCAAGGCTGCTGAAGTATTGATGAATTTGCGCCCCATCGCCACCTTAACCCGGTGTGTCCTGATGTTCTGCAGTGATGCCGATAAAATCTCGTAGGTGGTGCATCTTGGCAAGCAAGGGCCTGACGATCACGTCATAAAACCCATGCATTTATTTTGCGGTGAGCTTTGCGCTGGGTCTTGCTTCCTTTAAAAGGTGAAGCTGTGAGTGTGGTGCTCAAACTGGTATCTACCCATAGCCGGTGGTCATGCTAGATCCCTTCTGGAGAGTCGGCACCAAGTGTCCATCTCGTGCTTTTCTGGTTATCTTGGCCTTATGCTGGGGTCAGATCACGCACGCTTTGTAGTTTATATTGTATGCAACTTCATATTTTTTGTAGAAACATATATACGTACTCGTACCTAAATGCATGGATAACGTGTGACCATATCTTCTTGCCACTACAGGTCTAGCTGTGAATTTTTCTTTTTCCGATCGCAACTGCTTCTCCTAACTCTCTGAAAATACTGTTTTCGCAGCTGGATGTTGCAGTGGTCTGAACATTATCTGGCGACTAAGTCAGCGTTCTTATCTCGTACGGAAATATTTTATTATGTTCTTTAAACTGAAATTTTATTTACATTCATTTGTGAATGCTCGTATATAGTAGAAACGCGCTAACTCCCTGAAGCTCTGTCTGAAATGCCTGCACAAGGCAGCGGTGAAGATTTTACAGTCTATTTGTTTAAAAGTGATTTTTCCGTTCAGTTTTGTCACTAAGTCCTGCTGGCACTAAGTAGGTTTTTCTGAGTAACTGCTTGAAACGGCTCTGCAAAACCAGGTCTGTTGTGACTCATAATACAAAATATACCGCTACCAATTATTCCATTGCATATATGCAGTGTGTTTATTTAAAATATGATACATAATCAGAATATAAATCAGAATTTGTTTCTATACCTGCACGTCCTAATTAATCCACAGTTTTCACAATTTTTATTTTTTTAATTATACCAACTTCCTAGACCATAACAACAGTTGCTGGTATTTATTATGCAAGTGCATAATGAGTCCTTCATAATGAATTATTTTGATTTATTTTTGATTAAACGTTAAATATATACTAACTTTTTAAGAAGGGGATGTGCTTACGTACCCTCCATTGTTGTTTTGTGATCAAGCTCACCATTAAGAGTTATTTTGATATAGGATGTATATGTACGGTGGATAGAGTCACACCTGCTCAAAGCCTGAAATGAAGCTCGGATGCGAAGAAGAGGGAGCGGGATCCGATAAGGTCAAGGAAGCATATTACAGAAACACAAACTGCCTAGAAATCAAGTGAGATATCACTAAAGTAAGACTAACGTTAAGGGTTTTAGTGCGCTATTGCTAAGGAAAGCAAGACCAGGAAAAGGAACAGTGGTGATCGTATGAATGATTCCTTAACGGCCAAGATATAGTTGTCTGCAAGTGTTAAGTGCGTTTATGGTCGGCAGAGTAGCTTCTTAACACATCAACCTTCTGCCTATGCATGCGAATTGGTGTGCTTATTTTGATAGCCTGCTTGAATTTTTCCTACCTTGTTTGACACCTTTGAAAATGATTGAAGCGGTTCATTTGGGGATGACAAGCTAGGTATTTTTAGCGACTTTTGAAATAACTGCCGAGCGCAGAATAGACCACTGACAGCGATGCATAATGGAGCACGAACCCAACCTGACTTTCAAACCCCAGAGAGGTTTTGACATTTTTGTGTTGCTAATAGATAAGCCGTAAAATGAGAGCAGGGAGATGCAGCCGGCATGGGAGCTCGTGATGCTATTGTAAGAGATATTTTGCAGTGTGAGGGACCTTTCCTTTATTTATTTATATGTTTTACAGATTGCTTCAGCCAATTCTTTTTATTTGCCAGCGCGCCTGAAGGCCACTGGTTGATTTTTCACGCCGTGGCGAGTTCAGTTCATTTAGCTTACCGGTGTGGCTGGTGCTTGGGAGACAAGTTATAGCTAATATGATGGACCACAGCAGACTGAGAAGTGTTTTCATCTGTTACGATTGCACCAGCAGCAAGTTGTTCCATGCATATTAGATGTTTTAGCTATATGTGTTTATGAAGGTGACTTGATTTGAGGGGCATCAGATCCTTCAGCAAAACAGGTGTCTTCAAAGAAAAGGAGGTTGCTCTGACCGTATTTTGTGAAGATTTCCAAACTGCAAAAGCATCTTAGGTGGGAACTTGGTCTTTTTATTGACTCCCAGTATTATTTTTACCTGTCCTCCTGTTAGAGGTATATGTATGCAAAAGAAGGAACGGTAACTGGACAAGAGCAATTCAGTTTTTGTCAAAGTCAACCAGGAAATTTATTGAGCTCTGATCAATCGTGTGCAAATGGTACCCACGTAGCACGTCTGCTTTCCAAGAGACCGGGACTGTAGGGAGAAAGGAGTAGCCTGAATTAAGTGCTGCCTTAATATATAGTAGACAAGAAACTCAGATCCTGAATAGGAGCGTGGCTCTGAAATCTCTTTGGAGGCCAGCAGTCCTCCAGGAAATTCTTGTGGTGGAAAGCGTGAGCTCAGAGCATCTACCTCTGACCGTTGCGGTTCCTGGTGCATCTACTGGCCCCTATGGGAATGCGATTGATGAGCCACAGATGGATGTCTCTAGTGGGGCTTTGCACTAAATTAGCATAAACGAACCCAAAAACCCTCTACAGGCCAGAGTGCTTGTGCGGAAATATCATCCTTATGTTGCTGGTGGACGTTGCAGCTCTTCTCTGCTTGGCCACCCACAGGCGTCTCCTCATCTACCGGCTTGAGTTTGGCCCCTTGTCTGGATCAGGGATTTCAGCTTCATCACTCCTAGCGTTTTCTTTGGCATTTTCAGTATTCAGCTTCTTTGGGTGTATCCAAATGCATCCCTGGGCCTCCAGGGTATCCCGGTGAAGCCAGGAGTAACTGGAGAGGGGTGTCACCCGTATGCTATTAGCTCCTTATTAAATGCCTTTTTTTTTAATTAGTTTTAATAATTGCACTGAGAATATTCTCTTACAGAGCATGCGATTTAAAATACTGCTTGCTCAAAGGAGCTGTCTTTAATTAGTGTGAATAAATGCGCTTATACAAAACTGAATGCTTCCTTCTTAGATAGGACGTTTTGGGTTTGATTTGGTTTCTGTAGGCAGCTTGGGAAGATAAAGCATATACAGCAGGCTTTTGATGTCCCTATTTTGCTGAGAAGTCTGGTTGTATTTAGGGGTGTTCAAAGCTTGGAAGGTATCTTCAGGGTTTCTGAAACACAGCAAAAAACCCTCCAAATTCTAAAAAAGCTTCATTTGCCATAAAACAATTTCCTTTGGACAATGATTCCAAATTTTCATTTAATTAATTTAATTAATGAGCTTTTGTCCCTTCTTAAAATCATCTATACAGTGTTTTTATGATGTAGCTGTTTCACAAAGCTGTTCAAAGCTGTTTCACTAAGAACAATTATTCAAGTCGCTCCCAAGCTGAATATTTACAGATAAATTCAGCTTTAATGGTAGCTGCCTATCCACATCCCTTATGAGGCTTCGGAAATCTCATTTCTTGTATTTAGCGTGTTATCATGGAAAAACATGCTGGAGTTTCAGCTAATAGGAAAGGAGGCCCTGTGTATTCCCATCTGCTCTGATGAGCACCAAAACCTCATCTGCAGGAGAGCCTAAAGCAGTCGCACTGCAGGTTTATAAATTAAAAGTGATTTGTGGTTGATATTGTAAAGATGATGGATGAGATGGCGGAATGCTCATTAAAGACTCGTATTTAATACAAGTTTTAAAAAACACTCCAAACTGCCTTTTTTTTCCTTCCACTGGCCTCAAAATGTAGGCATAACCCCTTGGGATGGTCTTTATGTTCAAGGTGTTTCTGTGCAATAGCCCAGGGAAGAGAAATTATGATCCTGAAGTTAATGATTCTGCTTCAAAGCATATGCATGTAAAGGGAACTAATGATTTTTCTTTTAAGAAAAACTACAGTGTGGGGATTTCCAAACTTTTCAGAATTTCGCTTTTTAAGTTCACTGTTCTCTGACTTCTTTGCCTCGACTGCGTTCAACTACATATGGATATCATGGTCATGTTATAAGTAGTTTATTGTATACTTTTAGTAGCTAAAGTAACATCTTATCCATTCATCCCACATACCTGAACATATGGGAAAATGCCATCTAACCAAGCAAATTGGCCACAACAGAAGTATCTCCTCTTCCTCCTTATGTCAAATTAGCTGATAATACGACACTGGGTAGATGGAGGGTAATAGCTTGTGAAATAGATGCTTCCCTCTGGGACATGCTGCAAATCTACCTTGTCCTGCTTGCCTATATGCTATTGGAGAAGCGAATGACTTTTAAAACCATGCTATGTTGCTAGGGGGTTGTTCTTTTTGTTTTTACTCCCCCCCCCCTTTTTTTTAATGAAAGAAGTGCGATAGGAAAACTGAAACATATATTGTTGGGCAAGTATCTCCATGCCACTCATTCAAATGCCATGGACGATTGCAAATGAGTCAGTCCCTTACGTCAAAGACCTGCTTTAAAACGCAAAGGCAACTTTGCCATGGGCATATTACTCTCAAAGGAAACTTCACACTTTTTTTTTAATGCTGTAAGCACAGTTTTGCTTTAAAAAGCAAATCGTTCAAAAGCAAAGATGCCTAATGCGGAGAGCAAACTAATTCGCCGTCGTTTCACTACCTCCGTAATGTTCTAGTAGTTATATTGAAGAGCGACATTAATAAATCAAGGTCTGTTTTGCAGCACAAAATTACAAGTTGCAATTATATTTTTACTTGCAGTCATGCATTTTTTCCAAGAGAAAGGGCATTTGTGAAGCAACTGAATTCTGTCGGCAAACTTGTGCATCAAGTGTAATTGAAAACTGCTTTTATTTCTGTATGATTTCCAGACCGCGAGTAGTGTTTCAAGGAAAGCCAAAGAGTGAAATGCTGTTCCCGGTAAGGTTGGTTGGAAAACTCTTAACTCGTTTTGTCTTTCCTCTCCTGTTCTTCTCCTCCTGGTTTATTAGCAGCAGCCAGTTCCCATATCCCAGGGTATTAAAAGTATACTAGCCTTCCTGAGCGTGTTTTTCCAGTACGCGGCGAGGATGCGCCTAAACAAGCTGTTTTGTAGAGGAGCTAGTGGCCTGCTGGGATCAATTTGAAGGACATCTTCAGCTGCACACAGATGCTTCGTCTTTACAGAAGTGTCCTGTGTTGGGCTGGCTGGGAGCAGTTTGCATTTGGAGCAAAAGGCACAAGTTAATGCAAGCTATGAAGCTCCTCATTTACTTATTGCAGTTCAGCAAAGCCTGGGCTCGGGTATTTTCTGGCTCTACACTTGATTCCCATTCAGATGGTTGGATTCTCTAGTTTTTCCTCTACAAACGTTTGAGAGAATTTAATCCTTTTGGAACAGCGCTTCACGTGATGCGATTGCAAAGGCAAACCCTCCTGAGCATCCCTGATCGGGAGCTGGGGGAGCGTCTCTCCGTGGTCTCCTTCCACCTGCAAATTCATGGGAAGTCCCGTCTCGCCTGGAGAACATCAACAGCTCTTGTGTCACACTGAAGGCAGCAAGCTGCATGCAATATAACAGTATTTCCAAATGAAAACGGGCATAATAGGCAGGGAGGGGCTGGAGAGCATTTTATTAGAAGGCATGCGAATAGGGTAAAGGGGGAAGGGAGGACATCTCTATATTATTCTCTGTTTTCTTTGAATATTAAATACATTGCCACCCCATCTCCAAACTTCTCAGCTCACCTAAAAAAAAAAAATTGATTGGCCACCGCTCTGGAAAAAAAGGCAGCGTTTGTCCGTCACGCGTTTGACAGCCGTGATCACAAATGCAAAGCGAATGCAAAAGTAATTTTGCATTGCAGCCTCTGAACGCGCGAGATAGATGAAGGATGTCAGAAACATCGGCAGTGCCCGACTGATAGCAGGTTCTGTTTTTGCAAATATAACTGTCAGTTAGCAATGTCCACGGTGACGCACGCTGTATCTTAACATCAGCTTTTTCCGTTATTGGCTTATTGCTGCTGTTGAGGAAATAGTCGCAGCTGCCTGGCATGCCGTTCTCCATCAGAAACCCCTACGAGATGATGGCCTACACTTAAGTGTATATAGTGCTGGCAGTGTTGTTATTAAACTTATGCTGCATTTTAGGCAGGCTAAGAACTATGGGGGGAAAAAAAGGATAAAAAAAGATATATGAAAAGCGTAAGTAAAGGCTTCCCTAAATTTCTAATATGAAATATGAGGCAGAAGATGTGACCACTTGGAGAGAGGAGATGAATGAGAAATGATACGTCTGGATTGTAAAGGGTTTGTGACGTTCTGCGCCACGTTGTGAAATATTCTGAATTATCTGTGTGTTGTTTTTTTTTTTTTCCTCCTTCTCTTTTGATATAAATTGCCATTGGTTTTGGGGCGCTTGCAGGGCTCTGCGAGGACAGCTGAGCCATGAGTCTGCAGGAGGGGGCTGGCAGCAGCCGCGGTGGCGGGTCTCTGGGGACCTGCAGCAGGTCGTACGTGGAAGCGGCATCTGCTGCAGTGTCTCCTCGAGCGCTGGCTCCGGATCACAGCGTTGCTTCGGTTGCTCATCATCATTTGTGATGATTCATGACAGTGTTCGAGGAACGGCTTTGAGGCACGTGCCAGAAGACCATTACTTCCAACCCAACCAAGTATGCAGGACCCCCGCGAGTCTTCCTCTTGTTTTTAACAATGTGCCTCATCTTCTCCAGTTTGCAGGGAAAACGTACACGACTTCCAGTTTGTGATAGCAGTCAAAAAAATTTTGGCCGTGCTATTTCAGTATCCAGCCTACTTTTACTAAAGCTTGCTGTGGTGTCTATATTGCCTACGCTTCCAGCTGCTCTACAGCTGTATTTGGAGAGTGTTTAGCATACCACCCCGGGAAGGACGATGGTTCAAATCCTTACTCCACTGTTTTTAAATAACCAGTAACTGTACTGGTGTCCATGATAAGCACATCCATCTCCACAGCACGAATTGCATTTCTGCAAAACCGCTAGGAAGTTTTTGGTCTTGCTCTGAGGAGGAAGAGGAGCAGATGTCAGAACTTCCACGTTGCCCCAAATGACGTTCTCGCCCGTAACCTACAGTTGATGGTCTTGCAAAAGGGGAAGATGTCCTGCCGGGTGACAACTCACGAGAAAGAGAAAAAAGTAGGAAGGACAAAAATGTTAAATATTGTTTAATCCAGAAAAAAACCCAACAACCCTCAATCAGATCTCCAACGTAGAAGTTTGGCTTCAGAATAATGCTTTGTGATTACTTTTGGTTGATCAGGCTTTTGGGGGAACTGTCAAGGTTCACTAAAACATGCTTTTTGCATTATCGCACGCCGCTGGGAAGGGGCAGGCTAAGAAAACAAGCATATTTTAGGTGGTGGTGCACACTCGATGACTGACAACGATGCTTCGGAGAAGGGAACTGCAGCTAATTCTGGCCAAGGCTATAAGAGACCATCACTAGGAAAGAGAAAAGCAGTTTAAATGGACACTGATAAGGAGTTGAACAAAAAACAAAACAAAGTGAAGCAAGTCTGCAGACATTTTGCTTGGGATAGCAAATGCCTTTTCCCTTAAAAGTCCGGCGATTCATAAAGATTTCCCGCCGTGTTTTTAAAAAGAATAGAGCCTTGATCTTAAAATGCAATTTGCGGAGGTTAATATCGAGGGAATTGTTTGCTGGATGGTTCTTAAGCTGAACAATTATGTTATTATTAAATCCAACCACTTAATTAACTGATCAGCTATAATGTGTTATTCTTTCCAGTAGGGTGGCAGAAGTAGATGGCAGGTCAGCTGCTGAAAAACAAAAGGAGAAAAAAACCCTTTTACTCTTTGACTGTAAAGATGATGTCAACAAATTATTTCTGCATTTTTGTTTTTTTAAAAAAAAGTCTCATACTACTTTTAGCAATGCTTCTTATTTTCTAGGGGTGATTCCTTTTGTGCTTGTATTAGCAAATTAATTAGGAGAACTGTAAGACCTAGTGATGCAGCTTGTCGTAATTATGCCGAGGCGCTTAAAACATGCAAGCCTCCCCAAATTAATTGCAAAGCTGTTTCATATGCGGGTAGCCAGAATTAATCATTAGCCTAATAATTCCCTTTCCTACATTATTTCTTTGTTAAAAATGAGTAATTTTAATTGGATAATGAGGTGCTAGTATGAATCGTGAATTGTACATTACCCAAGCTGATGGAAAAAAGAGGGCTTATGCAAGTAGCATTACAGATGCTGTTACAAATGCCTCCACAGTGAACATTTTATTCTGATAAATTCTTAATTTATTTCCGGATCGCTTTTGTTGTCTAGAACCTTTACTGTGTGCCGTCATTTATCCATTTAATGTTCAAGTTATCTAGGTCTTATGAGCGGCGTAGATGGGGCTCAAACCCTTCGGTAAGAACCAGCGTGTAGTACTAGGTTTTTCAGCCCTTCTCTGGTGGCAGACAAATCTGAGCAATGGGTGCATGAAAGATTAGCGCCGAATGCTCAGCTTGCAAGAAGGCGGGAGCAATTTCATCCTTCTGGAAGGAAAGGAATGGTCTAGTCTCAAAAGCCTAGAAAGGCTTATTGGAGGGACAGTCGGAAATTTCCGAGTACGTGACGTTCAAATGGTTTTGAACCTTTTAATGAGGTTGTTAGGGATTTCCTTTTCAAAGAGAACAGAGCCCACTTTTCTGGTGAAAAGAATTTCCTCTCGTCAAGAAGGCACGGCAATGGGAAGATTACCGAGTGTGGTATTTCCCACCCTGGAGGAGAGTAATTTCTAGAAATAAGACTCCAGTAACGTATTGATCACCATTTAAAGCGTCTTTGTTTGCAAACAGTAACCATACTCTACTGTCTAACATCATAGCTTTCTTCCATTTTTACTAAAAGGTGTCGATTTGACAAATGATTTTTTCATAGGGTAAGTTGGATAGCTGGTTTTAAAGATAATACCCAACAAACTTGTAATGATGCACTACCGTTAGAATAGCTTTCTCGGAGCTGGAAATGGATTTCTTAGCTTAAAAAAAAAAAAAAAAAAAAAAAAAGGATTTTACAAGCCACTTATGGATTTCTCCGCAATGACTGCGGTCGTTCACCCCGCCGCAGAACAAGAGCGCTTGGCCTTGCCCAGACCGAACCCAAAAACCTTCTCGGGCAACTGCAACCACTGTGAATCCTCCTTTCCCGCTGTTCCATGTCCCGCTCCGATCGCTGCTGTTTCTCCCGCACGGCTCTTCTCATCTACCTGCCCTGACCTTCTCACCCCTCCCAGCTCCTCGTTACAGTAATTGCGCTCCTTTGAAGTTAATTAGAAATGAGTGAGCTAAGGGAATAATTATTTCCCCGGATCAAGGTGTATGCAGGTTAAATGCATGAGCGCGCTCTGGTAGGAATAATTGAAGAGGGATATTGACTTTCGAATCCCTTGCCAAATGCCTGTGTCTGATTTTTTGTAATTATTATTATTAATTCATTTTTTATAAAAGAATAGCCACAGTTCTTAGGGTGTCAGAGCAGATTGTGAGGATTAAGAAGCGTGGCTCTCAAAGACTTTATACTAAGAGTTGAATGGTTAAACGCATCTATATGGCTAAAATAAATAACAGCGTGTTCTTGTGATAGATTTCATAGGGTTGGAGAGTTTGGGGGATTGGTTTGGATACCCTTACCGAGCATTTTCAATAGATATTTTTCTACTTGGTGTCTTTAAGCAATGCACACTCATATTTTTGCTCTCAGACAAGTGCGGGGATATAATAAGCAAACTCAGCTGTCCCTCTTCGTGTGTTTACGCTTACAGAGCTAGTGAAATCATGTTATAATTGAAGTGTTTAGATCACTGGAACATTTGTGGGATGGACTAGTAAAAGCTTTGCATGATTAACCTGAAAAGTGATTTATTTTTTTTTTAATAGAAAGATAGATTTTTCCAAGCTGCTTTTGGGTTCTCAGAGTTAATGATGACTGCAATCATTCATCCTTGAAACCCAACGGTGTAGGCTGGATGCCCTGGAGAACTGGGCACGCCTTGCAGGTTCTCCAGGAACCACCCTGATCAAGGCAAAAATAAATAAGGAATATATTTACGGCTGTGGTAAATATCATTAACACAGCTGTGAAGGTTATAGGCTGGTAAACACTATATAGGTCTCATTATCTATTAGCAGCTGTCAACACATCAGGGCTCTCCCCAGCCCCATCACTTTTGTCGCGGGAAGTTTGGTGACTCTTCCCCTGGTCTGTTGAGTGCCTTCACATCATCTCCAATGCTAATCAGAAACAGAAGCTGTTAATTAACTATTTCCCCCATGTTTAATTAAAATATTTGCCCGGTGCCCATGAGCAAACTGTGAAGTCGGCATGAAGTAAAATACTCTTTCTCCTGTATCTCAGCTGGACACCTCACAATATTTGGAACCTTGTATTTCATATTTGCATGTAAATTGTCATCTGCTTGTTGCACAAACATGTGAGATTGTCCCCTCTTTCGTTGCCTGAGGGACGCCGCAACTTCATGAGCTGAGCTTAAACAAATTACCTGCACTTTTCTAGAAAAACTACTTCTGCTTTTCTTCAGAAGTCTTGGCAAATATGAAGAACCTCTTTAATGGAGACTTTCGTATGTATCCTTCTCCTGAAAAGAAGATATCCAGTAAAGCTAAGCCTGTGATTTGCTACCTGACAACTGCTCTTGTCTCCAACTGATTTTTTTCTATAAAATAACCCCAAGGGATCATGGTGTAGGTTTTCTCTCCCTCCTGGAAAGCATTGCCTAATGATCACAGGTTATTTCCCATCACGCTTGAAGCATGCAGCCGGTAATTACAACTGGAGTAGACCATACCTTCAGCAGCATCATTTCTCCCATTTCAGTCTCGGACTAAAATGCCGATTTGGCCTGATCCGTCATGACTTATGAGACCTTACAAGGTCATGCAGATACCAAATGTGGAGGACTGAGATGTCCTGCAGGCCTATCTGTCCTCCCTTCAGATCCGAGTTGAAGGGCTGACTGTGCTACTACTGTTCCTTCCTCATCCTGTGGTTTATTAAAATCACTAGTTATGTCTTAATACAGGAAAAAATATGCAAAAACCTAATAAGGACAGATATCAGTATACACCAGCCTCTAGTCTGTTTGCCAGAAACCTATTTTATTATCGTTTTCTACCTGATAATCAAGACTTCCGGTCACAACGGTTATTTGCAGGTCCTACGGGTTGAATCTAGTTGTCTCCTTGACTGACCGTATTTGTAACGATTGTTGCAAAACAATTAAAAAGGTTAATGGTAAGGTGAGTCAAGCCTTGTGACGGCGGGTCCTTCTCACGTCTTTCCTTGCAGGTTCTTCTGTGATGAGAACATGGGTATGTCTGTGCTCTTTCATGAGGCCCCAGTTGAGCGGACTGCAGTTAAGGATGCTAAAAACTGGAAAAAAGACATCAGTTTTAGGACCTGCAACAATCTGTCTTTCTACCAGGGCAGAGATTTCCCTATTGCACATTTTCTGTTTACTCTCATTGCAGATTTCTCGATGATGTATCTAATTAACCCTCCTCTTAGAAGATTTTCTTTTAACACTTACTGTCCTGTTTCAGGTGACGAGCTTATGGTGTTTACCCATTGCTTTTGTTATTTTTGAAAGCTCATCCCATCATGTTTAACCTCCATCACTTCTGTCTGACCGTCCTTCCTTTCTGTGTTTGAGATGCCTTTTCAGCATTTCTCCTCACTCTGTCAAGTATCTGTCTTTGTCTCCGTCTCTGAGATACCGTGCAACTGTCTCCTGTGCTCCTACATTGCAGTTCTCAGGAGTTTTGGCTTTTCTGAGGTCTGTTTAGCTCTCATGAGCCTCCAAATACTTGGGTTGCCTTGCAGAATTTTACGTGCAAGAGAAAAATCAAAATGCCTCACCAGCATTACATAGGCCACCTGGACATGAGGTCTAGATGCATCAGAATAAAGGTTTGCTCTGTGCTCACTTGCTTTTCCCCAGGAGGAACCAAAGGTCCTGCGAGAAATGCCCAAATCAACCTCCCATAGCCATTCTGGCAGGGCAAGATGCCAGGGAAGTTTAAATATTTACTACTTAAATGTTGTGCAACTTAGTTTTCCAGTCTTTTTGTGTCTTAATAAGACTGTTGAATTACAAGCGCTCTGGATTGCTGTTTTCGAGATTAATTTCAGTAATTTTTCTCCTCTTCACTGCTCTATTGCTGCTCTGTGTGGTTGTTATTGGTTTTTCTGAAAGAACAGTGGGAAGTATATCCATGGTTTATAAAGTTATAAATAAACCAAGAGGACAATAAAAGTTAAAATGAAGTCCCTAAAACTTTATTATGTGATCTTTTCTTTTCCATTAAAGGCACATTTTCTTATTGTATTACCCAAAATGATTATTTTGCAGGCAGCTGTGCACGCTCTCTCTTCTGAGTCTCTCATTTCATGCGCCGAACTCTGACATTTAAAATCCTTTGGAAATAATCTCAATTATTATATATGGTATGCCTGATTCGTTAGTTGTGTGACTTTATAAGGAGCACGAGAAATAATGGGCTATATAAATTACGTGACATGCAGCAAAGATAAACAGTAACTTAATTTCTGCGTTAATTCTCTTGACCGAAGTGATGTGCGTGGCAGTATAACCCCTACGAATTGTTTCATTTGGGAATGCGTATATGGAAAAAAATCTAGCTTGTTTCCGTGTATTCTGGACCCGTTTTGTCACCTGTGATGTCAACTGAGAACAATATTTGAGAAGTAATCCTAGGTGTAGAAAGACAGTACGTCTAGGAGAGCCGCTGCTGCTTGCACACATACCTATATTTCTGCTCCTAGCAGAAATATTAGTGGGTTATTTTGGAGTGTGCTAGGAAGAGTTCTTGAAGAAGCTTGCTATTTTTTCATTTTTGTGGGTTTGTTTTTTTTTCTTTTTTGATTTTAAGCGGTAATAGATGCATGCAGGGTCCCTCCTCGTTACTTATTAACTGAGGCCAAACTCTCCACTTCTTCAAATGTAGCGTTGTCTGAGTAATAAGGGTGGTGTTGGGCCCTTAATGACTGACAGTAAGACTGACTTGTCTATAAGACCCATAACTGACTTGTCAATAACTAAAATATCTAAAAAGAGGGTAAGGAGGCAAAAATGAAGGCGTTTCTGCTTCCAGTTATTTGACTCCAGTGGGCATCCTCATTGCTTAGCAGGAAATCACAGCAACTCTCTCTAGCTGCCTGTCGTCTTTTTGGAAACCACTCGGACAACAGCAGATCGAGAGATGGATCTGCACAGTGTTAAATTCTTTCAGGTTTTGTGAAAACAGCTAAAAGCAAGAAACTCCTATAAGCACGCCGTCAGAGAGGGAAGAAGTAACATGCATCACGCCGCATTAGTCACTTGAGCATCCAGACGTAGGCGTTGTTGCGATTGACCCACCGGTACAAAAAGCTTTGAGTGGGTCGTATGCAATACTACGCAGCAGAGAAGTCACTTAATCAATGTTTCGTTCCCCTGTGGGGTCTCTGGTGTCTAAAAAGGCAACCTCGGTGAAATACCGGCAAGCAGTCACAGGACACAAATACCTGGGCAAGAGAGCTTCATTTTTATGAACCCAAGCTTATTTTTGCTTTTAAGGTTCAGGTTTTTAAGCTTTTCAATATACCTAAGAGGAGACTGAATAGAAATATATATATATATATAGTAGAAGACAAGAACCCTATTTAAACGCAAACTCCAGGAGCGATGCCTTAAGAAAAAACAGAGAATGTGTTAAATGGAAATGTGCCAGGTTAGCAATCTTACTCTCCGCATGGTGGATTTAGCTATCTCCCTTCGCAGGTAGGATTTTCGGCGCATACGCTGTATGAATGAAAGGGTCTTTGCTTTTACAGTGTGAACAAGGTTATTGCAGGGAAATTTTCGGGGAAGACCCGGTGGGGCAGATTAGGGTGCTCATTTTAAGTGTGGGGGACTTGCGTGCAAATCCATAAGCGGGATGAGTATGAGTGATGGCATTACAACCCCGTTCTCATGCATCCCCACATGAATTCCCCAACGGCTGATGCTTCGTCTGTCAAATTTTAACTAGTTATCGTTTCCTTATGGAAAAAAAGTATCCTATCTCTAAACGTTTCCAAACGACTCGAGTGCAGAGTGACAAAGCGTTGATTACCGTCTTGCTAAAGATGGATATAGGTAAGAAAACGAGGAGCCGGCTAATGCGGTTCTAGCTCTTCTGGCCTTTATTTTGGGGCAGAACTGCCTCAAAGAAGGAGAAGGTGGGGAGTAGCTCCAGATGGACCCATGCTTGGGAGACCGGGCAGGAGAGGCAGCAACAGTTACAAGGGCTAGAGGGAAATACCAGAGATTTCACACGTGGTAGAATCGGGGCAAATCTAGAAAAATCGTTGAAGTTAAAGGACCATTTGAAAATGGATGGAGGAAGCCTAGAAGAAAGTGCCATGAATTTGATTTTGTGTCATCCCCCATTGAGGTTTCCTTAGCAAAGGGCAGAAAGTCCCAAGTGCCTAGAAATTATCAGATGAATTTGTCATGAGATGTACGTATTTGCTTAATATTCTTTTGTTCAGTTGAATATTTGGCCACCCAAAACACTGAGAACCCCTTTTTTTTCTGGTGGTGATTTCTAAAAAATCTTAACTGCAAGGCTATCTTAGATAACTTTGTTATCCGTTATGAATAATGTTTTAATAGTGAGCTATTGTTGAGTGTTACGTTGTAGTGAAATGCAGTGGAAACGTGGGGATTGCTCTTTTGAATATGAGGACTTGAAAGCACTTTTGAAGGGAGATAAGTATCATTGGCTTCATTTTACCCAAACAAACCTGTGAAGTCTAAGAGGTAGTTAGTTCCTTGAAGTTCACCTTCCAAGTCTGGAGCAGAGGTAGGAGAGAGGGGGAAAAAAAGAAGATGAGGATTTCTTTGTGGAAGCGTGATCAGCATTTTCATTTCCCAGGCCTCATAAAAGTATTGATAAAAACAGTATTGTTTGCAAGGTAAGTCTGCTACACAAAACAAATTGCCTGCAATAGAAAGGGCGCTATCCTAAAACAAACAAACAACAAAAATCCATATTAATCAGCTTCTGCTTTAATGTCTTTCGGTGCTGCTCATTTTTCATAAAATTGCCCGCAGAGCATATGAAAGGACTCCTTCTGTTGCTGAGGGTAAGGCCCAGGTTTGTATACCACATTGCAAGAAAGATGTGAGCTAATTTTGGCTGTTTTAGAGGCTCAGTGGTTTGGAGAGTAGCAGAAGTAGAAAGCGGGGCATGAAAATACCCTTCAAGTAAATAAAATGCCTTTATAATGGGGAAGGAACGATCTTATCTCAAAATTTGTGATAGACAAAACCAAATAAACAGCTTAAATCAGAGGAAGGAAGATTCAAGTTGGGCACCGGGAAAAACTTTCTAGTCTTAAGGATAATGAAATACTAGAACGAACTGCCTGGGTTTACCTAGTAGTGTCTATTATTGAATAAATATCTGTTGGGCATAGCAAGGTCTGGATTTCCATGGGAATGGCCATCGGCGTACAGGTACCTAATCTTTTGTAACCCTCCATCCCTGTTCTTATAGGATTTTCGTGTAATATTTTAAACCCTTTGCTTTCCCTTATCGCATCTCCCAAATCACAGAATAACACATAGTGAGGGTTATGCCTTTGCAAAGCAAACTGCTGTTGGAAGGACACGCGTGGGACAGTAGCCGACTTGGAAGCAGCGCGGAGCAAAACGTACCGACCTTGCAAGACCTGGGCATTGCCCAGTGGCAGCAACTGGTTCCCATTTTCAGGTGTAAAACCCTATTATTGCACCTGAAATCCATATGGGCCTCGGTTTTTATAGGTTATTCTGCTGAGGGAAAATGCACGTTTTGCCGTCTTTGCATCAGCAGGTCGAGCTGGAGTTAAGGGCTGCTGCTCTGGGAAGCTCTGATCATCGGTAGAGCAGCATCGCGTTTGGTAGCGTTAGCTTCATCAAGCTTCATCATCCACAACCTGAAAAGCTCGGAGGGGTCAAAACTCCTAAAGAGCTTTGATTTATCTTAGTGCTTTGTTAGTCTTCCCGAGAGGAGCAATTTCCAAAGGCCATTTAGGAGGTATCCGAGATGTGGGAATGGCGTCACCCAGCCTATTGCCGCCGCGCACGCGTGCCGTACAACACAACGTGCCAAATTTTATTCTCCATGGTCAACTTTCGTTTCCGCAGGCTCTCCTGGTGTGGCTTTCCAGTGAAATTTGGAGTGACGCCTTTTGCCTTTGGCAAACCCCCTCCTTCGTGCCTGTTGCTCGGTTTTGATAATGGCGAACTAATTTGGTAACGTTTGTACGGTATTTTGGCAATGTTCGTTATCACGCTTCCTAACGTCAGTAAAACGTGGGCTTGCGCTGATGGTATTAAACTTATTTTCGGTCTTCTTAAGTCTAGTTGTTTTCCAAAAAATGCTGCTGATACCTGCAGCTTACTCTAATAACTGATAGAGGAAAACAATGGGTTGTGAAATGCTACTTTTCCTCGTCTTAGTACCATTTTCTTCGTGGTCTGTGGAAGAAATCCTTCCACTTTTCTCCTTCACGTAGTACTTTGGGGTTTTTTCTGTCTTAAAAATAATTTCCACCTGGGTGCAAATGTGGTGCAAGAACGGCCACAGATAAATTTGCCAAGTTTTGAGTCGCTGGTAAGTCTTTAAGTGCATGCCATGCCCTAAGGGCAGAAAGACTCTTTGAAATGCAGAGAGCAACTGCGATTCCTTTAAAAACTAAAAATGAATACCAAAAGCAGAGTTTTCTACGTTCTGGATCCTGCCACTGCTGCTTCATGTTGATGCCGGTATAACGTCTTCCCGGCTTTGTTTGCACGTTCTGTTTTGCAGACCGAGGCGCAGGCACATACTCATCATCTAGCAGTTGTGTTAAGGTGAATAAATATCCATGGTATCAAGTCGTTAGCAACATTTCTGCATTGCACGCACAAAGTTTTGTTGCAAAAACGCTATTGGAATTGCAAAACAGAGAGCTCCGGAGTTGGAGAACATCTACTTCTCGTGCCTTTGGCCATCCCGGCTTTGACATCGTGTTTAATTAAATTATTATACATACTGGTTTTATTCCAACTTCTGGAATAAGGCAGGACACCTGAGAGAAAAAGTAATATGCAGCCACGTAATTAAGTATAGTGCCATGTTGCGTATTCGCCAAGGCACGCACGATGCATTTACGTTTTCCTTTGCAGTGCCGTGCTGCTTCACGTAGATTTTGTGCAATTACCCAGGTTTCGTTAAAAAAAATCAGGCCAGAATCGAAGCAGAAATTGCCATCGTATGGTAATCAAATTGGCTTCATCAGCAGCCGGTCCCTCGGACGGCCTCTTTAATGGATGGTGACTGACATACTGCGTTATTGCCAGCAGCAAAAAATACATTTACAGGGAGTGTTTTAATATTTCCTGAGAGCAAAGAAATGAAATATTTTTGCGTCTTTATGTGTGTGCTCTGGCATGTATAGGTAATCCCTTTCCGTACATAGTAGCCACTTTTGATCCACCCCCCTTAACCTTCCTCTCCCACCTATTTTCAGCTCAGTAATTGCCTTAATTCTTAGATATCGAACTTTTAAGCTCGTTCAAGCATTCATCACTGTTTTTCAAAGTTTACCACCATCATTTGGGCAGGGTTTTGGAGAGAGAGGGAGGTAAGGGAATATCTCAGAGACAAAGCTTCCTTCTTGCAAATACCGAGTCCTGGTGGTAAAGTGTGAGCCTGCCAAAAGGTTCAAAAGAATTAATTGCTAGGCTTTGTAAATTTGGAATACTAAATGAATTTTTCATTAACTTGGTCGGAGATTTTTTTTTTTTCTTCTGGATTGGAGCCGTATAATCTATTAGGATTATTTTTGAAGTATCTGTCTTCATCTCGTTTGCGATGACGTCTTCCTTGAAATGCTTGTGGCCATACCTTAATGGCTCATGAGGATAAGGAAGGGGATTACGCGTAAGAAAAGCGGGAATTGTAGGTATTAGTAATTATGCAATCGCAGCTTTTTCACACCTGAGCAAACATTAAAATAAGAGAAAGTGTGTTCACAAAGCTTGCTAATTTTCCAGTCGTGTTTAGTATGTTTTTTTCCCACTTATGCTAGATATCTCAGTGCAAGCCCTCATCTCTCAGATACTGGTACTATATTCCACGATAAAGTTATAATCTTGTGATTCTGCCATCAAAGTCTGTGGTTAAGGATATAACTGTGTTATTGGAAACTCTTTTCTTGCTCTTTTGTGCAGAAGAGAAAAGTTATGGACTGATGGGCTGGGAGGCATCTTAAATCACTCAATAATAATAATGCAAACCATGCAAGCGCCTAGTATTTAGTTAAATCAGCCCGTTGGCTAGGTATGATTTTGGTAGGCTGGCAAAGCCTAGCTGGTGCATGCCAACAAATCAAGAGTGATGGCTAGTTGAAGCACCAACGTGGCTGGTGGATGTGACCAGTGTTTCATGGCCTGGGACAAAGACGATTCTCCAACATGAGCTTCCACCTTGATGACCCGAAGAAAATACTGTGAGCATTCCAGCTCCTTAAATACATATTATAATAAGCCTTTTTGTTGAGTCAATTTATATAGAGATTGATCCCACTTGGCCGCATAATTACCTTGAAGAGCGAACAGTGTAGGTAAGAAATCATTATTAAAAATACAGAGAGAGGAGGAGGGAGATTTTCCGTTGCCCGGTTTTCAATTCCCGGTGAATCTGCTATAAGTGGCTTGATGCTTTGTGGTAGCTTAAAAATTTGTAGTTGTCACCTGTCTTTAGCTCTATATTTTGTTGTAATGACAACATGATTTGTACTTCCCGGTAAATGGAAGTAGCAATTTACTCTTCATGATAGGAAGGGGGGGAAAAAAAACACCACCAAACCAAAAGCAAAACAACCTTTTTATGAGTAACAGCCTTAAGTAGGTTTGTTTATCATAACTGGGTGTAATACTTCAGGCAGCTTTGACCAGCGACTCTAACGTATCGATTTTTAGATTTAGAAGGTAGCAATAGCCTTACCAAGCCCTATAGGGAGCAACAAGAAAATCCTCTCCTTACCTTTAGCGAGATTGTGGGAGGAAGGTATCTTTTTTAAGTGCCACCAGTACAGCCTAATGGGTGAAGCTTTGTGGCGGGTTCATTTTGTCATTAGTATTTGCAGGCAATTCTGTGATTTTAGAAACACATTTCGGTCATGCACACTCAAAAGTAACAGAATGAGAGACTTCCATTTCCACATAATGCTGATTTCACAGTAGCCTACATTTTAAAACCTATCAGAAGAAAATTGAGATACCCCACCTGCTGCTATATCGTAAGCAGAAGGAAAGATATCATTTACAGAGGAATACATATTCTTTTTTGTTGTTGTTTTTCCCCGCATCTTGTGCTTTGCTCATTTAAGGCTGTGATGAACTTCCCTGTGTGCGGGAGTTTTGCTTCCATGTGAAATAGCGTTGCTTATAAATTTCCATTTGCACTACCGTAATTTAACGTAGTGGAAAAAACTGATTGAAGCATTCTGTAGGCTTCTCCGTCATCATCTCTAGCGTTTTCATCGATTAATTTAATGCTGGCATTTTCCACCCAAAGAAATTTTATCAGTGTGATATGGAAGGGTTTTTGTATGAAATGCAACCTCTTGAAGTCAATGGAAACTTCCTTATTGGCTTCGGCGAGGCCAGGAGTTCACCTGTGACTATTTGAAAAGCATCAAGCCTTTTAGAAGATCACATAGATTATTCATAAGAAAGGTTAATGAGAGTAGATATTTAATCATTAAAGCAGATCCTAGGTTCCTGATCATCTTTATTGCAGTGGCATCAGTTTTATGTGAACGTAATACAGTGGAAGATAAACGTTTTCATCTTTGCGGTGAAGCAAGACTTGCAAATCAGGGTTCTTTTTGAGCTTGTAACATTAACATATATAGTTAAGAGAGAACATTTTCTGTTCTGCCTGTTCTTTTATACATTATTGAGCATTCTTGCCTCTTAGCGTACCATTTTTTTTGTCCAAATTCTGACCTTTACAGTCCAAATCTTTCATATTAATATATTCTGGGACTGGCCTGGAGAGAACATATGATTACGGTTGTCTGTGTGAGTCTTCCTCAACAGCACCAGCTGTGCCAGCACTTCAGAGGATTTCACGGATCCAAGCTGAGGCATTTCAGAAATTCCAGTATTGGTTTATCAATAGTCATTTTTAGACATAGATGATGTCAAGATATTATATGCCAAGTTATTTTGATTTTTGTTACTGGCATTTATTGACTAGCTTTTAAAATCAAGCAAGGATGTCTCAGCAGCTCTCAGCTACTGAATAGGAAGAAGGAGGAGAAAAATGCTGCCAGAAGATATGAATTGACCATATTGCTGTTATACTTAGTATCAGGTGAAGTCCTCTCCCTCTTGACTTCTACTGAGAACAAGGTTTTCATCCATTTCTTACATGGCAAATCTTATTTAATGATTCAGTTTTGGCATGGTAGCTGGCCATGGGTGATTCCTGGAAGTTTAGACACCTCACAGATTTGGTTCCCATTCTGTTATCAAAAAATGGGTAATTAGTGCCAACGGAACCTATTCTTAGCAGTTTCCCAAATCTGTACAAACTGCCACGCTGGCATGGCTGTTCTTTGCCGGCGTGATTCACATGAAATGTGTCTCTGGTTTCTCCGATGGAGTCCTGATTGTATCAACAAAAATTCACATATCCTTAAGAGCCAGCATTACCAATTCCTTTCTTCAGTGTCAACACATCTGTCAGCTTAGTCCAGTCTTTTACCCTTCTGATGGCAAAATTAATTGTGTGAGATCTTCTGCTCTGGAGAAGTGGAGGTGCTTAGACAAGCTATCAACCATGGAGGGCACACAACGGCACAGCTTTTAAAAATCAGCTGCTGGGCTTATTTATCATTGCTAATCAGGCTGTGATGTTCGTAGGCCTAGTAGTAGCGGAAGAGCTCATAAATCTTCCTGCAAAATGGAAACGTCTAAAATGCCAGGATGCCAGCAAACGCCAGCCGTATTTATCTTCATCTCGCTTCAGATGGGGCCTCCTTGCAAAAACACCCAGCTGAAAATTTCAGCCCATCAGCTTTAACAAGCCTCTTTTTAAAATACCATATCTGCTCAAGAGCCCTTCATTTTACTGGAAACTTGTATATGAATTTTTACTGTCGGTATATCCCAGCATTGCGTGCGGTTCAACAGGAAATATCTCGCACCCTGATGCCGTGGTAAGCTAATCTACTTAGAGAAGATGTTGGCACCAGCAAGTCTGTGTTTTGGTCTATCACCAGAAATTATGAGGCACGAGAAGAGAGAGTTCCTGCAGACATTTGCCTTCTGCTTTCTCTCAGCGCCTAAATTTGGATCTTTAGTTCCTACTTTGCTCCATTCCCACAGCACGGTGGGGCCAGAATATTGCCTAAACGGGTTAGAGATTCCAGCGGCGCGGCTCTGCGAGAGGCTGCTCTGATTTATGCTTGTGGTCTTGGAGAGCGGGCGGGTTCTGGCTTTTCTCAGGATGCAGATCCTCAACAGTTGCGGAAAGCAAGTGTGGAGTGATCAGGATGTACCTGGGGGTTGGGATGTCCCTTGGGCTGAGAAGAGGGCAGAGGAGGAATTGGCTTGGACGCTCTTCTGCGTGTGCTGTTGAGCCCAGGGAGGCCAACGGTGCTCCTCACCCTCCTACGGAGCCCTTATCCATGCGCAAAGCTGCTGCTTGTCCTTTCTCTAAGAAATCACTTAATGTCAGACTGGTGGGATGTTTCTTTCTATGCTTTTTTGTTCATCCTCAAATGACTTGGGACCGGGTGAACAACGTTTGGTGCCCTAGGAGAGAGCTCTCCTTCGTATTCGTCTAGGATGCATGTATTTGGAGGTTGAAGATGGATCCCTTGTTAGCAGATGGCTTATTTAGGGCAAATAACTACCCTGGAGAAGAAATAACTGTTGTTTAACAGCTAGAGAAATTGTGCTGATGAATTTGGCCCTACATAATTGCGTGCTCAAAGCATCTGTTTGGTGACGTATTATCAATTGATACTTACCTAATGCTTTATAAAGGCATTACTCTACACAGGAATACTTGCTTGCACCTCTTTCTTCAGGGTAGTAAGAATCTGAAATCACTTGAGAAAGTTTGTATTAATGCGAGTTGGCTAGAATAAATCACTTATCTTCAGATAAGCATCTAAAATTTTCATCAGTATCAAACTATTTGTGATTATTTATAGAAAACAAGCATTCATTAATTGTGATCATTTTGCAAGCTTCTGATTTGCAAGCTTCTGCTTTGTTTTGCTGTAAATTTAAAGCACCTGTTACTTGTTAAATACCTGTTGCTGGCTAACCTGATTTTTAAAATCTCACCTCATCTTGATGTGTGTATTAATATTTAACAGAAAAGAGGGACATACAACAGCCATGAAGATTAATTTCTGGCATGTTTAATGGGAATGAGAAGGTGTCAGGTAGAGGCAGTGTGGTCTGATTGTATTATCCAGCACTCTACTTAAAGATCCGTCAGCATTTTCTTATAAATTCTTAATTTTAGAGAATAAACTGGTTTGCCAAAATAAGAATGGTCTCAGATGAATGTAGCTATTTCAAATTAAGAGGAATATGGAATAAGCAAATACATGGCAACAACTGCTGAGACCTTTGCTGGGGCAGTTTAATGATACTCAGAAATTCTTTTGCGTCTGGAAAAAGAAACTTGGCAGATGGTGGTGTTTAACTCTTTGGAAAGTATGCATCTGTAAAAAATATATATATATATTTTTTCAACTGAGCCTAGCATGAAGCATAATGTCTGTTAAACAGAGCATAGTAAATTAACAAAAGGATTTTGGAATAAGGAATAGATATTGAATTCAGTTAGGCTCGGAAGAGAATACTGCACCCAAGTAGGGATTGCAGGAAGATGTTTAAATTTGAGGAACCTCATTGGCATTTGACCACGATACTTTGTCAAATTGCCACTCGTGCAAAGAGCTCCCCTGGCTTGAAGAAGTGCCACCTTTGAACTTTAATCACCGTATTTTGCTAGAATTTCGGTTTTCTCCTTTTCTAGGGAGAAGGCGGCATCGTTCCCGCTAATAAGATGCTGAGGAATTTCTTAAGTATGTAGCCACTGAAAAAATGCTATTTTGGAAGTTGCCAAAAATCTGCCTGTATGACCTAAGCCCTCAGAGATCTTCCATCTCCAACTCGGTGCACCAGCAGAAAACTAGCCCAGCATAAAAACACACACGCACACACACCCCCAAATAAAAAACCTTCCCCCCCTAAAATCCAAAGATCCCAAGGAGGCTGGATGTTCACATCTCCCAAAGACAGATTGTCCTAACTGACTGTGCGGGAGAGCTTTTATTCGCCCTCAAATATATAGGGAGCTGATGATACTCTTGTGGACGGGGAAGATGGTGTGAGATCAGTCCAGGTTAACTTGCTACTTGGAGCTGATAACAGTCAGGAAAAAGCTTGTAAATGCATTTAACCGTTCATATTTTTCAAGTCCTACATCTGTTTCTGGCATCAGGCGAAGCGGTTTAGTTGTTTAGAAAGAAGTCGAGTAGAAATGTCTCATCTGCATTTCACCATTGGCTTTCTGGGGAGGCTGTAGCAAGACGTCTAATTAGCAGGTCTTGGAAGGTTTTAATTTCCGAAGATTGCTTGATAAATTATTTATGCTTTCTGCATGCAAGCGGTATCAACCGAGAATTAAAGAATTATTTTAGATTAGTGAACAATGAAGCAATATTCACTCTGAACTACGGAAGATTGCTTGCAATTTACGGGAAGAAGCAGCCTGGGTGCGCCGGTGGAACTTGTAATATTCCTGTGGCATTACCAAAATTCATTTTTTCTTTGCTGTTTTCAACTTTTATGTGCAGGACACCTGCATTTGTATGACACACAGAATATCTTTTTTTAACCTTCTGTTTTTGAATATAAAACTTCACCTTGGAGTGCCTTATCAGGCCATAATATCTCTGCTTTTTGGACGTGGGCCCAGCTGCCGTAAATCCTGTGTCATAACCTGGGCTATATTTGAGGTCAATATTTTTTTTCATTTTTCAAAGAAGAAAGCAAGCATTAAATGCAAGAAAAGGATGCGAATGCTTTGAACCATGGGAAGGGGTGTCCTTTTTAGGGCAAAAATGCAATAATTGAGGAACAAGTTTTCCAGTTATCTCTGCAGTGACCGGTAGCTAAACAGTAGGATCCTTTCTGCTGCTTTCTCGCACTCTCGGCTCAGAAGACAACATTTATAAACAGAAACAGCTCATTGCAGCCAGACATCAGCCAGGGTCTGGAGCTCGTGTTTACATCTTTAGGAGCCCTGTACTTGGGTCATGGAAAGCATGCTTTTCTTTCATACCAACTTTGACAAAAGGGGAGCAAATAATAACAAAAATGCAATTTCTGCCTGACACGTGCAAGTCGGGGATGAAAGCCACGGGAAATACCGCAGCGTGCTTACGCTGGCCAGCAATAAATCAGTTTTTTTCCCCTCCAGCCCCAAGGTTTTAATAAAAAAACCTAATGTTAGCTCTCTTCAAATGCTGCTCTGATTGGACAAGCTCTGAGCACAAACTGTAAGAGGCAGCTGACTTGCTGAATTTTTTGAACGAGCTAAAACGTAAGTTTTGAATCTTTCCGTGCCTCTGCACATGGCTTCATTGCTGCCAAACCATCTCCCCCATTCGCCCTCTGGTTGAGGGCTCCTACTCCACCATTGAGCTTTGCTCTTCCCTCCCCAGAAGTTCAAGCACCACAAAAGCACCGAGCTGAAGCTCTCTTTCAGGAATTTAGTGGCCTCAATCCTGAGGAAGAGTTCGCCTAAAGCAACTTAACTCCTGGGTAAGAGCTTCCACAGCTGCACTTTCATTTATGTCCGTTGACTTGGCTGATGAACGAGTCTCCGTGTGTTTGAGTCCTCGGAGCACCCGATTCCTCTTCAGTCTTTGCTGTATGGAAATAGTCCCTTCTTGTCCGGTTTTTGCAGTGTTGGTTTGGTACAGGTTTCCTGGGCAAAGAGGAAGTCTCTTTGGAGATGTCTGCACTTTTTCCTCTCCTGAGTCCACTCATCTTAAGCCCTGCGCTTTGAGGTGTGATGTTCATGTGACAGATGAAAGCACCAGAAGGGTGGGAGAGCACCTGGGCATCTCAAAGGAAGACCCTTCAAGTAAGCTTTTGGGATAGAGGTGACCTTTCATACCGTTGGCTGTGTCACAGTCATTTTGCTGTAGGGGTAGTGTGAAATTGGAGATCGTGGGTTGTAGTCCCCAATGGAATGACGTCAGAGCTTGAACATTTAGAAAAGAGAGATCCACCTCCTGGTCATAAATCAGATAGACATGGAGATATTTTGTAGGTATTTTACAGGAAAAAAAAACCCTAAATGATAACATTTTTATTTCTTGAACAGAAATAGCTTGAAGTAGGAAAAAAAAACCCAAACCCAACGCTCTGTATTGAGTGAATTTCAATACAGAGACAATGACTATTTATATCAAGTTAACTTTAAGGCACGCTACAAAAAATTACAGGGTTCACTTTCATTATTGTTTCATATGGCAAAAGCTTAATTAATTGTAATATTAGAAAGGGACGCCTCAAATGCATACACCAAATCTCAGGATGCGGATGATGCATTTGTCGCGTATGAGTGGGCTTTGATTGCTTTTTGCATCTACGCAGCATCCCCGGTTGTACGCCACGTTCGAGCGCCGCGTGTGAATCAATCTGGCATTTTTCCTGTTTCAACGCGAACTTTCCTAGAGTAAACACATTACCCCTGGGCAACGTTTGTCACTGCAGGATGACATCGAGATTGGGCTACCTGTCAAGTGCTTTGACTTAATGCATGAGCGCAATCAACCTCATCTAGATGACGGGGCCTTTAACGCACAAATGATGCTGCCGAGAGGATCTCATGACTATTTGGTTTTTGCACGAGGCCATCATTTCCATTCAAAATGATGCAGAATGCCATTGTGTTTGACGGAGTCCAGTAAGAGCAAACGAGATGTTTCATATTCATTAAAAAGTGGCTTTGGAGAAGGCAATGATTGATTGAGGGCCAATTAAGTGACGGGGCTAGTGCGATAGCCCACAGCCTGCTGTGAATACTCAAGAAGGTGTCTCTTCTGGTTTTCTCTGCTTAGGGTGATAGAAATGGGTTGTTTACCCTTCTGATGATGGTTTTTTTCCAGAAATAGTAGTAAAATAAGGATTGCTTCTTTCAGTAAGCTGGTTGCAGTGAGTTAGCACAAGAAAACGCGCTGTTGCTGTTGAAGTCCTTGGTTGTCACAGTTATTACTGCATCTCGGTCTGGGTATTAGTGTTATCCCCATTTGTTCTTGGTGGGGTTTTTTTGGCTGCTATAAATAGCTGTTTTCAAGGGAAGCTTCATAACTTCTGTGCCGCTTGCATCTGCTGCTTTTTGTCCTTTGAAAGAGCCAAGCGCCCTTTAATGTTAAGGGAAGCCCGCTCAATTTACACGTGTGTCGGGGAGAGCAACAGATTTCCCTTGAAGTCGATGCACTTGAACTCAGAGTGAGCAACTGATGTCAAAGCTAAGGACTCTCCATGTGCATGCCACAAGGGTTGCATGGCCACGCTTGGAGGAAATCAATAGAAGATGAAAATAAGCGTTGCACAGGTGCAGATATTAATCTAAGCCAGTTCTCCATGGACTTGGATCAAGGAACTACCTTACTTTATGCAAGCCACTAAACTGCTAGCAATAGCGACAAGTGCCACATCAGAGGATCTGAGAGTCGGCGCCCTAGAAAACTCAGACTGGAGGTCCCCCGTGCCTTGCTAGTTAACCTCCATCCCAAAATCGTACTCAGAAGTCATTATATAAATACCCTGTTGCACTCAGGTTCAGCATGTAAAGCAAAGCCAGCAATAAGCCACAATAACCGCTTAACACTTAATGCATGTAATGGTTAAATAGCTGATCCTTTCATGCATATGAAAAACTTGGCGTACGCTTTCCCCGAAGAAAAATTGCCATTCTAATGAACTCTGGGAAAATACTTTCCGATGCCTGCATAAAATTCTACAAGTCTTATCTAAAGATACCCCACCGGCATGAATGTTTTTCTTTTTGCCTGGTAACACAGATATATATTTTCTGCACTTACATATGCAAAATTCCCCAAGAGGTATATATTTATTTTATCAGTTTTGCAGTATTTTTCGTGGAATAACAAGAACACCTTATTCTGTAGCTATTAAAAATACTTGAAAGTAGTTTAAAATATTAGCCTTTAGCGTGAAGGGTGCCTTTGGATTTAGAAGAAACTTGGATTTAAGAGCAGCAAAGATGATTTAGCTCTCTGGTTCCTAAAAAACAAAATGGTGAAGGGAGAGTATATTTTATGGTGAGGATCAGCAAAGGAGGAGTGTAGAGCTGCTGAGTGGGCAGACATGCATTTTCACAAAAAAAACTGAGTTTGGGAGTATAGGAGAATTATAGGAAAATTATTTCCTAAATAATTCCTGAACTGTTCTATGGGTTCCTCAGAGGGCAAGATGCCTTCTCATTTGGAAAGGATGGGTAAAATTTGGCTTTAACATCCATTTCTGTATCAAGATGGTGTAATTTGGGAGGTCACCTCCCTTACAGGTAGAACAGCAGAAAGGTGTGCACAGCGAGTGTGAACGTTTGGAAGAATCTTCAAATCTTTAAAAATCTTAACTGGTCTCTTCTAGCATTAGAAAGGCAATGGAGAAGAAAAGGAAAGGAAACTTTTTATTTCCGGTTTCTGCCAGTTAAATGTTTGAGCTTGGCCAGGTCTAAAAAAATGGCTTTTTGTAGCTATAGATTTACCTAATTTGCTCTTCGCATTTTTCTGTACGGCTGAAATAAAATAAGAACATGCACTAAAAATAAGTTTTTATTCCATAAACTCTGGGGAATATCTTTCTGAAGCACCAGAGGAATTTTCTAAACTATTGCAGTTTTCTTCAGATTTCAGAATAAAGCATAGTACTATAGGCTCAGCGAAAGCTTTGCTTTTGACCCAAATTGGTTTTGTCTTTTCATTTCTCAAATAGTCATTCTGTTTTGGGTCAATTCAAAGCAAATTTCACCCCCTAGGTATGTCTTAGCCACCCTGCTGTACACGTGATTGCCTTTGAGGGTTTTTTTTTTTTTCCAAACATCCAATGCTTCATAATTTATTTGCAGAGTCTTTTATTGAACATACCAGCTCTTGCTTCTAAGAATTCAGCCGGGGCATTGCCAACATATTTATTTAGTGTTCTTGTTGCACCTGGGGCGCCTAGCGTTTAGTTCGTTTGCGAGGATTTTAGATATTTCAAAAAAGTTGGTCTCGGCTCAAAAAGGCTCCTAAAGCATTCTTCCATCTTTCTACGTTTTCTGTAGTTCGTACCTAAAAGGTTTCCATTTTCCACTTTGCCACGTTCACAAACATTTTGCTTTCCAACTGGTAAAATATCTTTGCAGCATTAGTTCATCTCCCGGCTCCAGATCTTCTATGAAGATGCACAAGAAGTGGCTTTTGCCTTGTCTCATCGGTCTCCGGGTATTTCCTTTGGTTTCGTCTTACCATATTTCTTAGTTGCCTGCTTGTTTTGAACATCTTCTAGAGCTCCAAAACTCTTCTTTGAATAGCTCACATACTCTTTTTTTTTGACTCGGCAGCCTGTTTGCTTCATTTTGCTCTTCACTGCGGCAGGTCTGCTTCTTATCCTTTCTTTACAAGACAGCAGTCGGCATTGTAAGTGGTTCCCTTAAGTGTCTTGATGTCTTGGGTTGTTTCTCTTGTGTCCTGAGTTTATAAATACATGATCAACTTGATGGTTATCCAGCTCTAGTGCTCTTTTGTGTTTATGAGTTTTCTTATAAATTTTGGTGCTGTTCGTAATCCCCTTGCCAAATATGGCACAACTTGCGTAGTTTCATGGCCGTTATGTTTCATGAAACTTCTTACCCGCTCTAGCTTGCACCCACATTTTAATTTTTGTGCCGCCCCCAAGGACAATTTTGATGCAAGACCTGTTCAAAGTCTTCAGAGTTCTTCTTTTGTATCTTCTCCTGCTTCATCAGTGACAGTAGTCACAAGGTGAATATTCTTTAGTATTCTTAAAAATGTAAGGTTTCAACAGCTGCGCTTTTTCCGGGCTGAAGAAGACAACCTGTGTCCCTCCTACAATACAGCAGGTCAACGAATTGCTCCTTAGACTTTCCTTTGGGTCTTCAGGCCTCCAAGTCCTTATTATTGGCAAAATTACTGCTGTTATAAACTCTTAGTATCATGAGGGCACACAAAGTTTTGCTCTATGTTAAGGGCACGTGGTTCCTCTTGAGTGGGAGGTAACCAAGATCTCCATCAACACATTTCCTAAGCGTGACTGGTGTTCTTAGAGTGATTATGGGAATAATTAAATGTTACAGAAATTTCTATAGGATATTTTATAGTCAGTAGTTTTTTCACAAGTTGTGAAGAGCCTTCCTTTCAAAAACAGCAGAAAGAAAGTTTGTCTTTGTAGTATATTCCCAGCATTTCTTTAATAGTGGGAAAGAAAGTCAACTTCTTTAAGTAAAGACCTTCTCCAGTCTGGTGGCTTAGACATAGGATGTGGCCTGTAGGATCCAAATGCTATTCGTAACTTCTTTTTTTAATTCTAAAACTAAATATCCACGTTTCTTAATAAGTTTCTACCAAACTTTCCAAGGCTTTTACTAGAAGGATTTAGAATTTTCTTACAATTTTGAGTGGCTTAATGTTTATCTTTGTAGCTGCTCATTTTACTCTTCTCCAAGCATGATGTGTGTGACAGCTTAATATCTGTAATACCAAAACACTCTGAAGACCGAGGCAGCCGTCTGAGGAATCGGCATCATACAAATAAATGAGAAGAATGTTACTAATAACTATTTTATATCAACATTTCAGTTTATTCTCCTACAGAGCAGCAGCTTGCAAAAGATGGCTTGTGAATGCCGGGATTGTTAATGATCAGCGGTGTTTGCTTTTTCCATGTAATTAAAAATAACTGCATGTTCCATTGACTATAATAATACAGGCAATTGCCTGAATGTTTGTGCCGTTGTTGTTCAACCTTGAATGGCTGAAGAGCCAATTAGTCATCGCAGAGACTTGCAGAAAGCCACAAAACAATCACGGCCAGCATTCTGACGTTGCATTGATTAAATTGTCATCGTAACTCAAAGCAGCAATAAAAATATTGCGGAGCAGCGTCAAGATGAGGACGATTTTGTGTTTGCCTGAAATATCGGATGGCGTGCCATTTTCTTTCCTCATTTCTCCGGAAACGTGCTTTTCGTACCGTTCCCTGGGAAAAATGGAGGAGGTTGAGAGCTCCGATCGTTCTTCATGGTATGTTCTTTGCAAGTATTATCTGCTATAAAAGCAGTGCCTTGATTTGCAAGCTGGATTTGCAGTTTCCGTAATGATTAAAATTTAAGGTTCAACACGGAGCCAAGTAGAGTTCACAGTGACTAAGGTGGGGCTCGGGCAGCCAGCTTCTGATTTCATTTATTTTTCGGGAAATGCCAGCAAATTAGACCTAGCCTGGTCATATTTTTTCCTCTTCTGACATACAAAATCAGTGATTTCATGTCAAGGGGAGGCCAACTATAGGACAAGAAAGTTCAATAACGCAGTGGTTTTTGCCTTTGGACAAGGGCAGCATCTGCTTTCCGAAATGTGTTAGTACATCTGTACCAACTGTGGCGTGGGCTGTATTCGGATACAATATATCTTTATTTGAATGAAAAAATACCGTGACTTTTTAGAATGAGGTCAGGTCCTTGCTAAATGCTAAAGCCCGTCATTTGCTCTGCTTCCCTGAAAATTGCGTGGCTGGCAATGGTGAAAGGAGCACAGGGTATGTGAATTGTGATTTTTTTTTTTTTAATACGCGAACTGTGATTTTTATGGAATTGGGCCAGAATATTTCACCCGCTTATTTCTGCATCGAGCCAAAACTTCAGGATTGTTCATAAAAAGGTTCTTTGTGTATTAAACATCTACTATAAGGGGTTAGGAGTGTCTTTGCAAGGATCTCCTACAATGTGTGGCTCTCCAGCATGTTTTTTTTCTGGACTTTCTTCAAATAGTAAGGTAAAAAAAGTGATTTATGAAAGCCCATTGACTGTGTACCATATCTTTTTAAACTGCTATACAGCTAATTTTTAATTTTGTGGCAAATGACAGCAAGCAGGTTCCCAGTAGTGTTTAGGGCTCTGTTTCTATAAGCATTGCATCAGTCGCGTCTTCCCAGTAAAACGCCATGTCTTCCCGTACCCTTGAACAATATCCAGCGCGGCTGGGCATCGCTGTAGGGTTATAATTGCCCTAAGGACCTACAGCAATATTTCTCCAGTCTGTCTCACTGAGGTCCTCATTTTTCCTTTCCCGGTCAATAATACTTCATAATATATATAATTTTTCCTTTAGTGCCTAAAGTGTTCGAATATCCTCTGCTTTCAGCCACTTTCTGCTTGCCAGCCACTTCCCTGGGGACGGAGAATACATGAGTCTTCCAGGAGGTGGCCCAAAACAACGTTGAGGATGGTCAACGCTCTCTTCCTGCTAAGAAAACCCGTTGCAAGTCTCATTTGCTGCACGTTTAGGATGCAAACATCCACGTTAGGATGCTCTGACAGCATCCGAACTACTTCCTGGCACTCTTGTTTCGACCCAGTCACCTATCAGTCTTGCACAATTAATTGCTTTTGAGCAGAATTTAATTGCACCCCTCTGTTCGTGTATGAGCAAAACTGGCCTAAAGATCAGCAAGTATTGGGGATGGACAGAAGGAACATAAATGGAAAGTAGTGCCTACCATTTTTTTGATTAGAATACCTAGGACTTCTCAGGCACTATAATATTTTTTATGATGAAATATCCCAATGGTTTGGAGACTACTTCTATTTTTATTTTTTTAAAATACTCCATTTTTATATATTCTACATAGATAAAACGGAACAAAATGTATTCCCTGGCATAATTTTGTCATAAATAATGGTGGTAGATTCTCAGTCCGAGCAACACACTACTGCTATGTGTTGGCGTAAAGTTTTGTGTTGCTGGTATTTAATTATGTTTATGGAATACACTATATTAAGACTTAATTGGTATTAAGAAGTGCTGTTGTCTTTAATAGCTAAAGCTCAAGAGATCTATCAAAATATCTAGCGAAAGCATGTTCCTTGATCCTGGCTTTGGAAAAAAAATTGCTGATTTGCCTACGCTAATACTCCAAATCCAGCAAAGCCTGTTGTTCCTAAACACTGAATGCAAATTAATGAAATCAGGCAAATTACGCGGCACTGGATTGAGGCTGCATTTCGTAATACTTCTCATAACAAGTTGTTCTCCGTCAAAAATTTTGTTCCATGCATCAAACTTTGTCGAAGCCCGGTGTCATGGTTAGCTTGGACCCTTGTGGCGGTAATTTGGAGTTGGCACAACACTCATCCACTCTCCACAAATGAAAACTAAAAATAATAGTTTCCTTAAATCCCTTATGAGCGTTCCTTATTTTGCGACAGCCAAAATATTCACCCCTTTTAATAGGAGTTGATTGTTAGGTTATGGTGTTTTCTCTCTTCACCGTCCAGTTTTTCTCCTAAAATCTTTAAAAGCAATTACCCTGAACATTTGTGTTGCTATAACGACAAGATGCGGCTCTTGATGAGCTCTCGTTTTCTTAATGTTGTTAAAAAGTTGAGTTGCCATAACAACCGAAGGCATTTTTATTTTCAGGACCTGATAGCTTTGCTTTTCATCCATGCATGTAGATACCTGAGTGGTTTTGGCGTGTTGAACGCTTGCATGTATAAATATGCAATAGAAAGATGTACGTACGCGTTCAACGCGCCAAAAAATTCAGGTTGAGCTATTGCACCGGAATACGTGGGAGTGAATGTATTGATGTCTGTACGTCAAATATGGATTTAACAGTTAGTAGGAACGTGGAAACTTTCTGCGATCTGAAAATACCACCTGTCTTGGAGGAAAAAAAAAAAGTTATTACACGCCGGCATTTAGTGCTGTTGGCACTTACCTGCTCCAGCAGAAACGAGGACGGCCGAAACTGCTGCGCCGCGTTAAGCGTTGAAAAATGGTCCTTTTGGCCCCTTTTTTGAGCCTTTAGGACCAAAACCGCTTCTCCTCTTAGCTGCCTGAGCGCTATTCCTTGGTTGTTTTCTGCCCGAGAAATCTGCTCTCTGTTCAAGAAGGTGCAAAAATGTCGGGATTTTATTTTCTCACACCTACTTGTATTATTAATTATTTTAGTATAGCTCGCGAGCTTATGCAAATGGAAAAAGGGCCAGCATGGGTTGTCTCTGTTTAAAGAAGATGCAAAAATGTCGGGGTATTAGTATTTTCCAGCACCTACTTATATTATTTTAGTATACAAGGCGAGCTTATGGAAAAAGGGCCACTATGGGTTGTCCCTATCTAAAATCTTAAGGAATTCATAGATGGGAATTCAGCACAGGAAAAGTAGCAAGCAGATCCACGTGTTGGCGTTAGCGGGTGGCTTTTTCGGGGCGATCCGAAGCAGCGGGCGGCAAGTGAATGAATAAGGCAAAGAAAATGATCTTTTTTTTCAAGTGCTCGCGTCTAGCGTCGCGTTGGCGCGCCTGGGTTTTTGCGTCGCTTTTCCACCGCCTGCCCTCTCCTGCCATTTCTTGTTTTCGGGATGCCGAATCAAAGCGGGGGCTGTGGGATTGCTGCGGCGCGACCAGCGAAGGAGGGTCCGGGCTTTGGGTTTAACGGGCTGTCGCTTTTCATCACGGTTCATTTGGAAAATAGAAAAGAAATAGTGCGGGGTGATGGTCTGGGGCCGAATATTATTTATTTATTTATTTGTTTGTTTATTTTTCCTAGCGCCTGGCTTTACGCTGGAATTTCAGCCAGGTCCTGCAGCAGCCTGATCTGGGTATAAAAACAGCTGGAATTGGAAATGAAGCACCGATAAAATAGATGGAGCTCAACCCACTAAAAGAGCGCAGAGCTGTTTTATGATGTCTTTGGCTTAAAAAAAAAAAAAAAGGAAAAAAGAAAATTAAAAAAACTACATATTTATATGTGTGTATATATAAAAATATTCCTGCTGTAAATGGTGAAGCTAATACGGAGTGTCGTGTTGGCGTTGTGGTGTTGAGAGTCATGCTTTGCACAGTTGATCCTAGGAAGAAATTTGGATTAGAGCGCAATTCCCTACTTAATTTTTTAGGGGATATAGTACCCTTTCCACTGCATTTTTGCACTTCGGCAGGGTGGGAGCGATGGACATTTCCCCGAAAAGCCCAGTGTCATTCCTTGCCATTCCTGCTTCTTCATGTCCTGTTTTCTTCTGGGATGAGAACGGAGGAGTTTGCCTTTGCTCTTAAATGGCTAAATTAAAAAGGAGTTGAAGATCCTAGGTGCCGTTGTACATGTCTTCGACACCCAGGACGATCCGACTGCTGCAAGTTGTCCGTAATTGCAGTTGGGTTATGAATAAAATGCCTAACAAGTATTAAATAATAATAATGATAATGATGATTAATAATAATAATAATAACTCTACCTAACTCCTTGCTTGTCAAAAGAAAGGAAAGCCGGTTGTGGGATTCGGCACCTAGACTTGGTTGGCTTCGCTGCCCAGGTTGCATAAAGCCTGATGTTGGAAATCACAGCAAAAAATTTTCATCTTTATGCTCTGATTTTAAAGAAAGCGCTTAGTGTTTGGATAAAATATAATATAATATAATAAAACAGAAAAAAACCTAACTGTTGTTGCTGATGTTAGGAATTTGCATTAATTTGCAGAGAGCCCCAGTCTCTTGATTGCCCCGCGCTTGCCTGCGCTGGGCTCCATTTCCCAGCGAAAGAAAAACTAAGTCCTGGCTCAGAATATAGGTATGAAGCATATTAGTCTCTTTTATTAAAAGCGTGATTATTTGCAATGCTTTCAGGGAAGACAAGGTGTGTCATTCCTTAAAAAAGTATAGTGATAGATGCCATGAAGAAAACCCAAGGGAGAATAGCCCAATAAGCTTTTTCATCCTTCCCTGCAGTGTAAAAGCATGAAAAGTTGGGGAATGAGACAGGTTTTTAACTATTTTAAAGTTAATATGCTTAATTGACGGTGCAATTTAAAAACGCTGTGCTCATTAAAGCTTATGATTAGCGCTTATTACCTAAACCTAATTGCCTCAATCTTCTCCGTCTTTTCTCCATTTCCATTTTATTTCCCCATTAATTAGTCCATGTTTTGGGGTTTTTTTTAATTTATTAAAATAGTGATTTGGAACTGAGGGAGAACCGAGGCAGAGAGCATTGTTCGAATTGTCCCAAATCAAATGGGAATTCATCCAGAACCGGAATTTCCAAAGTCCCAGACCTGCCGTTACCATAATTTCATCCTGCCTCTAAAGCTCCATGGAGCAAGGAGGAGGGCGGCGTGCAAATGAAACCGAGTTCATCATACGTGCTCTCTCTCGAGGGCTGGTTTTTAGACTGCGTTTGCTGCTCTAAGTCATGCAAGAAAATCACAGAGCTCCGTGTATTTGCAGCTGGATGTGTTATGGACTCAGAAATTGCTGCTGCTTATTAAAATATTGGGATTGGAACGGAGATGGGCAATTGAAACGGCACGTGGATGCAGATGTAGGACCTGGGAGATTTTGTATTTGAGGTTTTTGGCTCCATAAAGTTATCTTTAGCTGCCTTGCCATTATGCTGCAGAGGCTGTTTCTGAGATTTACTGCATAGTACAAATTATTTTAGGCTTTCTTTTTTTTATTATTATTATTATTATTTGCTCTCCCCAGCCAGCCGTAGGAGCTGCCTAGAAGGAAATCGTTATGCACAGGTTTTCCGTTGCAAATACTGATACGCTTTGCGATGGTAAAATATTTCATGAAAATATTGTCTGGATTGCTGGCTGGTTGCCCCGTTTTTAAAGAACGTTTCTGAAATTATGTGGGGGCGGGAGTGCGGGGAGTTCATTGGGAACAACTTTTCAATGCAGGTTTTTTTTTCCTAAAAATCATTTTTTTTATCCAGCTCCACCAACAGCAAACTCAAGGGCCATGCTCTGTGATTTCATGATGATAACAGCCGATAACATTTATATAACCAAGTCATCTATTATCGTATTTTGTATTTTCCTGCCTCGTCTTCGTGCTGCTAACAGCTGTTCCAGCCCTTAGGAACATCTTTCAGGGTAGAGACAGGATAGTCACGTTTTTGCCACTGTGACTTTTTACATCATTTTTAACAGCCGCATGTTAAAAGTCAGGAATAAATGGCATGGATTTATAATCCCAATCTCCAAGATGTACAGCTTAAATAAATAAAGGTGAACAGCACAGCCCTGGTTCCCTGCATTTCTTGCATCTTCTCCCGTAGGGTAGCTGCAAGGTCCAACGCATCTCAGATAAGTAATGAGAAATTCTGCGCGTTGTCAGCCTGAATAAATGCAGAGTTATTTAGCGCAGGTGCTGCTGCAATTATGACGTATCGATAAAATTTGCGATGCGGTAGACCCGAAAGTCACGTTTCTGCTCGTCCAGAGTGTTGTTGTGGCATAAACGCCTGGAGCCATGACGTTAACCACCCAAGAATGAATGAAAAATTCCCACTTTGCCCTATCTATTCTGAAAGAGAATGTTTTCTCATAAAGAGACTCATTCCAAATTAAAATGTTTATGTTCTGTCACAGATAGCTGGCCTAACAAGTTGCGGGGAGCTAAAATAGGGGAGTAGCTATGACTTGCGGAGGAGTTAGAGGAGATGTTGCAGTGTCCCACCTTGGAGAACTTCCCTGGACCCAGTGATAGCTTTATGCTGTTTATTATTTATTTATGTATTTATGTTGATTAAAAAAAATTCCAAAATGCAAAAGAATGCTTGACTTAGTTTACTTGGAAGATGCTAAAATGAAGATATATTGGCCTCACGATACCTCCTGATTTGTTTAGGTTTTAAGAAAGGGGGAAGGAGGGCACTGAAATATCCTGTATCTAAATGACTAGCTCTACAAGCAGGGAACTTCTGCAGGGCAACGCCGTATTATTGACATTGTTCATTGCTGAATAGTAATTCTAAATAATAATTGCAACCTATTTTTTGGTAACACAGTTGTCAACGGCTAGTTGCATTTATCTCGGCTCGATTACAGATTTATCTTGCGTCTAGCTCTTTCCACGCTGCTGCCTGTGCCATCGGTCCTCGCTGCTGTGCACGCAGCACATTCAGGCGGCGCAGGACAGCGTGTGCATAATAAATTGGTTTTGGTGCCGGCCTTTTCCCGGTACTTTCTTGCTATTTTAGTTCGGCATTTGAAGGCAGATGAGTGGATGTATTGCACGGAAATTTCAGCTTGACTGAACTATCTGGTGCTTTGAGATCGCGCTCCTTGGGGAAGTGCCCGTCATTTAGAGGAGCCTGGTTTTGCTCCAGAATCAGTGGTTTTACAAGGCTTTTGTATAGACTTATGTTTAATTAAAAAACAAATTGTCGTGGCGCAAGGGAAGAGGCAGCCTGGATGGCTTGATGTGAAATAAAAAAGATCCCAGGACCATCGGATAATCCAGGTCAGAAGGGACCTTGGGAGGTCTCTAGCCCAATCTGGTCCTGAAACCATTGGAGCAGGCTCAACCCTGGACTGGGCTAAGCAAGACCTCTTAGCTCTTCCTTCCTTTCATAATTCAGTTTAAACATGCACATTTGGTTTTGTAGCATCTCTCATGCTGCCACAAACATGTAAATTAAACATATGTTCCTCTTTTTAGTTCTTTGCCGGAGCCCAGTCATGACAGTACTGAACAGTTTGCCAGTAGCAGTGGATTTGAAGGGACTGGCCTGCAGAAACTTTCTCTTAAAGGGTAGCAGAAAGAAGTGCCTTGGGAACCTTTTGATAAGGAAATTTGGGTTTTCTGAAAATATTTGTTCTCTTCTTTTCTCTGGAAAGTGCTTAGTCCGCGGTAATCAGCTTGCAGGTGGCTTGGTGAGCAATGTTATCTGAGCATTGCTGGGTTCCTGCATGCCATCGGGGCACTTCAGGGGCTGAAAAAGGCTGATTTATGCATCTTCCAATGAGCCATGGGATCAGCTTTCGCTGAAGAGGAGCTTTTACCCGAGGTTATTTCATTCTGCTGTCTCAAGCCCTCTTTATTGTGCAGCAACCAGGGGATCCAAGCTGCAAGCGTGTTGGTGGAGGCTCTACCTGTTTCTAGCGTTGGCGTGCTGCACTTCAGCACTCGTAAATTCAGATTGAAAAGTAAACTCTGCGTCGGCATGTCTGTATTTATGACTGCTCAAGGAGATAGTATGGATACAGCAGAGGGAGGAGTGCGATGGGCAGGTTTTTCTTTTTTTCCTTCTTTTTGGTGGCCAGAGGTTTGTTCTGAGATGTACTTCATTCCTCCACTAATCAAGTAGATGCGATTTTTGGCAACTGAAACATATTGTGCAAAGTTCAGTACCCCAAAGAACCTTTTTCCATGACTTGGGATTTCTAATCTGGTTCTAAACTGAAAAAAACCCTTCCCTCTCAATGAAATACCTTTCCCCATGGTGGTGGGGTTTTTCTAAGTTCACGTGATGCTTCCCTGTGAAGTGGTGGAAACAGAAAATACTAAATTTTCTTTGCGGTGTGACAAGACAGTAATTAAAAAAGATGGATCAGATACTTATCAATGGATTGTGATGGTGAACAAATTTATTGTAAGTAATACCATGGAAACAGTTTCTGCTTTCTGTTTCGTTCACTTAAGGTGAAGATATTCAAAAGCTGGTGCTATTCTGAAAGTTAGGTAGCGATATTTTATAACATAGGATCCAGACACTTAGACATCTATCACCAAATAAAGGCTCTTTATACCTGTGGGATGAGATTCTCTTTAGCTCTTTTCCTCTTCTAATGTCTGCGAGCTGATGGAGGGACTTAAGCATGGCAAAAGCATGGCTTGACTTTCTGTCTGCTTTTCCCATTACAAAGATCCTGGTTGGCACAGGTAAACCAATGAACCATTCAAATTTTTTTTTCCATTTTGCTGGAAATAATAATACAAAATAGTGCTACAAGATGTAGAATGCAGCTTCCTTCGAGAAGGTCGCCTTCATTAGAAGGAAAGTGGTGAACCTCACCCACCTCAGTCTGGGAGATGGGGGTTGATAAACCACCTGTAACAGCCACAGGGGAGCATCATGATGGAGGGAAGGTGATCGTAGGCTTCCTCACACGTCCTCCTCAGGACCAGGTTTATTTAGGATTTTCAGTGCTGACGTTAACATAAATATTGTGACTGTGCTGAAGGCAGAAGGGTGGGAGACATTGTCTATGTAATGGATGTAGTCCATCTCTGCATGGCTGCAGTAAGAGAAATTTATCTGGACAAAATGCAAGGGTTAATACCGAGAATTATTGGTTGGAAATGGGGAAAAAAAGGAGGAGGATGAGGGTGTATTAGTCAATCGTAGCATGAGTGCTAGGTACTAATGCGGTTACACCGTGAAAGAAAGGCATGAGAACCGGTGGGGCAGCAGGAGAAGTGCCACTGGGCATGGTTGAGATGCCACCTCGCCGGGAGCCCACCGGGGGCAGAGGAAGCTATGGATGAGGGAGGGAATGTGATGCTCGTTTTACGAGGACACCCTGAAAGCCTCAGCCTGCATAGTTTAGCAGAGTGGAAATCGGATAGTCTCTACGACCGCACCAGGGAGCTAACCACAAGGGAAGGAGAAGGCATCTTTGGCTGAAAAGCAGTGTTGGCAAAGGCACACATGGTGCACGCTGCCCTCAGATGAGATCAGTCTACAAGAGAAAGTTTTGTAACTTCAAGAGTAGTGCAATTCTTCCAATCGCAGTCGTAGGACATTAAGTTGAGTTATGTCAAAGTGAATTATTAGTTATTATTATAAATTACTCCTGAGAGCAACCAGAAGGTGCTTTCCAGACTAATGTAGACAGATGCTTGTCAACAAGGAAAGTTTCTGCCGGCAGTTTTTCAGCAGATGTTCTTTTTTCCGCAATGATTTATTTTAGTATAAACAATATAAAAGTCAAATTTAAAGTTTGCTGGGTAATATTATTTAAAACAATTTCAGATTCCCAGTTACAGTAAGTTGCAACTCCCTGCTGATTCTTGAGTCGTAATGCTTGAAAAATAACCCATATTGCTTTTAATAATTCAGTACCTTCTACTTCACTGCTTTTACATCAACTCTTAGAGTGACATTTGATACTCATTAGTCCTTTTTTTTTTTTATTAGACTATGCCAAGACTTTGACAATACGATGTCGGATGGGAATATGTTGTTTTTAATTGCATTTAGTTTTGGTGACAAAAAAAAAAACCACATCACTAAGCAAAGGTCAAAATGTTCCATTTGACCTCAAGCTGTTTTTCTTTTAACAATAGATTTTTTTTATTTGAAACTTTTTTTGCGTTTTAATTTACATGCCATATTAATTTTTAAACAAAATTTTTTTTTTTTATCGGTAGCTCTTAGATATGCCAGAATGTTACTTTAACCCCAAAGAAAGCTCTCATTAATCCAAGTGCTAGCGAGGGCGCCCTATTAGCTGTGTCCATATTGGTCAATCGAATCCAGCTCCATCAACTGTATCCTTTTTCCGAATGGGAAAGTCTTTTGCGTGTGAAGGGCTTTTTTTTTTTTTTTAATGAAGTCTACTTCTAAATGAGCAAGCTGCTTCCAAAGTTTTCCTGAAAATTTCTCCTGAAATCGTCATTTGAAGTGTGCGACTTCTTTATCAGTCACATTTTACGAATACCTGTGCTTTGTACGTAATAAATAGTAGAAGTTAGAAGTTCTAAGATGATGTAAAAATAGCTCTGTGTATTTGATACTTAATCTAATTTAAGTTGCTTTTGCTTGAAAGCCTGGTATTAGCTAGAAACTCCGTAACGTGCAACATTTTGTTTTCCTTTAATAGCTACAACCTCAAATATTGTATCTGATCAGTCGGAGGTAGCTGAAAGATGACCATTACTGTAGAGGACCTAAATTTGCTCTGTTGTTACCAAGCAAGAAAAAATTCCCACCTTGCCTGTTTGTGAAGAGGCTCCTGTTGAAATCTTTCCCGTAAACATAAATGTCTAAAGACACAAAATCCCCCACTTTTTTTTTTTCTTTAGTGCATAAATAATTTTAACAGTGAGGTCTTCAGTCAACTGACCCAGCGTTTGGTATCAAAACGTGCTCTTTCAGTGAGAGGTGAGGACTCATTTCTATGTCGTTATTTGTTAGCTATAATTTGCTGTTCTCCACAGCGAAGTCCATAGATGGCCAATGAGTTTTTTTCCCACCAGATTTGTCCATTCCCGTTCTAGCCTCCCTAGTGCATATTGGGAAGAGTAGCCCAGTCCGATTTATGGCGACCGGAAGTGGTTTGCACAGTTCCTTTAGTGTGGTGCAAGAGTAAGAAGTGGGCATCTCTTTGCACGTTTGTCTCCAAATAATGGCATTTCCCCCAAATCCGAGACAAAATTCCATAAGAACTCTGAGCGTATTAATATCAAATAGAATATGTTGACATTTTATATCCTAATACATTTATGATATAAATTAGGATGCAGTTGAGCAAATGTAGGGCCATGCATAATTCTATAATTTATTTTATCTCCAGTGACGGGGTTTCTTGCTTTAAAATTTATTACCTTAAATGTTTTCATTTAGACTTTTCGACTAAAAAGGCAGTGCTTGGGAGGAAGCGGGTACCTGGGTAGCAAACACCAGCATGAGTGGAGAGTGGAATTAGGAAATCCTCTTCAGAATTGGGGGCAGTGGCCTCCGACAACCCTCTGCAAACTCAATCCTGTTGCAAAGGGAGCTCCAAGAGAGGTCTGTGATCTAGCAGCTGCTGGCAACCTGTCGAGCGACAGCAAAGCTGGTTAAACAATAGTGTGTGAAGAGGAGAGATAAGGGGAGAATTATTTTTTTTAGGGCAAAATGAGTGAATGCTACCCAAAAGGAATGAAGTAAATAGGAACGTAGGCTTTTTACTGCCTGTCATGGTTTCCCCCTCCTGAGGTGTGCGCCAACGTAGATGCTCATGGCATCTTCTCGCGGCAGTGTCGTGCCCCTTCTTCCAACATCCCTCAACTTTTTCCAGCATCCCTCAACTTGGGCTATAACATGGTCGAGGATGTCATCTGCTTTCTAACCATGGTGTCTGTGATCCTCTTGGATCCGCCAAAAAGCCATCAAAGATGCACCAAAGCTCCTGTAAATACACCCAAGCGGGCCCTGATGTAGATAAGCTGGGGCAAGACAAGCTTTGCTTAAACGAAAGGAAACTTCTCATATCTACAGCTTTGGTTGCTGGGCAGTCCTGCCTTCGATTTATTTACACGTTTGCAGCAAGCAAGCAGGCAAAAACACCACTAGAAAAATCATGAAGTCAAAATGGTTTTCTGTTTTTATTTAGAGAAGATTGCATGTATTTCTGGATATTAGTAGGTGCGTACTCTGTTTGGACTTCAGTGACCAATTTCATTCCATATAGCCTTGAATGTCCACATTAATTTAGATGCTTTTGAATAGGAAAATACTTATTTGACCAAAACCTGAAAATAAAAGATGAAGACAACAGAGTAACCATTTGAAATTGCTGCTAGGAAAAGTAGGCCAATGTCGTATCTACCTTTTGTCCTTCTGAGGATTAATTTATTTATCCTCTGCACAAGAAAGATGCTGACTAACCCTGGATCTTTAGGATTTTATTATTTTCAGTGCAAAAATTTAATGAACACGCTTAAGATTATGGCAGAAAATTTTTGAAGTCTTAATAATTGCAACCTTGCACAGTAGTTAACATTTTTCTTCTTTTTTGGTGCTATGAAATTATAAGATATATGTGAAGCTTTCTTTTTTTTTTTTTTTTTTTTTTAAAAAAAAAACCTTTGTGGCTTGTGGTAAAGATTCAGGCCACAAAGGTGCGGGGGAGAAGGCACCACGTATTTACGAACTGCAAATTTTAGCCATGCAAGCATTTATATAACGACTGATTAATCATGACCATTATAATTTGCCTAATCCAGAACACTTGCATAAGCACGATCACTTCAGTATCTTTTACCTACACATTTAACTGAGCATTAGTGACATGGTATCTCTACTTCCACACTTCTCTCCTTGCTGATTTACAAGTTAAGCAGTAGCGTGCTCTTTTATGGGATTATAATGGAGCCCTTTAGATGGCAAATAAAAGTCATTTGGGCAATTACTGTCTAAGGGTTGCATATAAAAATGTGCAGAATAAAAGTCTGTTTGCTGATTCTCGCTATCATGGATTTACTCTTCTCTAGCATATGTATCTTCATTTATTTGACATTTGTTGAAATGATAGAACAAGCCTGGGCTGTATTTTCTTATCTTTGTTCTTATGCACTTCTCTCTCTGTCTGTATATATCCCCGTTAAAGAAAAAAATCCCAGTGTATAAAAAGTTTCATGTCAGTAGTTACATCCGAGCCATTTTGGGGTCATTTTTGCTCAGAAAGAATAGGGTAGATACATATTTTCTCTTTTCAGACGTTGGCACCGAAGAGTTTTCTGGTTCACTTAGAGCTGTCATCATCGTGCAAGAACAAAAATCTGCAGATATACTTTAATAATCAGAGTTTCTTAATGCGTTAGTTGTCTAAAGCAATCAATGTTGCAATCAAATAATGTTCTCGATAAAGCCTTGGCCAAGCAATTACTTTTAAATTATAGATATAAAAGAGGATTTCAGCAAGATATCCCTGACTAAAATCATAAACTTGGTAAGTCTGGAAATATAAGCTGTCAGTATTATTCCTGAGTAATTTCCCTTTAGCAAATATTGCTTCCAGGGTTGTGGGCCGCAGTAGTACATTTTTGTCTACTCTGCTGAGGAACGGTCACAGTTAACTGTTCTAATTAAGTTGCTGCCTCAAATGAGCATGTCCGACCCAACAGGGCAAGCTGCATTAACGATGAAAGATATATCAGTCTATTTTATGGATTTTTCTATTGATTTTTAGAAATTTTAGCCCCAGGAACCCCAGCTTTTGAGCACTCTGCTGCGTCTAGTCTTCTTGGCCCCCAAATCCTCTACTATGGGGAGCAGAAGTTTTGCAGGGGTGGCGTGATTCCCGTAGCCTTGCACGTGGGGTGGGAATAATTTCACCTGACTTTAGCTATCTTAAAATTAGACCTCAAAGCTAATCCTGAAGACTCCTTTGATGGCAATAGGATGGAGTTGGACACCTCCAGAGGATGACTCATGTCTCTTTTTTGTTTGTTTTTAGTTTTAATGTTTTTTTCCATGTATATAATTTGGAGAACCATTTTTTTTTATTAGTTATAATTCTTCGCTATGGTTCTTGTAAATCTGCTTAGAGTTCTGACCTTTTTTATCACTCCTGAATAATAGGATAATTCACTGAAGATAAACAGAATACAATGAAGTCGTCATCTAGAAGTGCTTATATAAAAAGCAGGAGTGGAAGGGGAAGCTCAACAAGTTTCACTTACATGATACAATTTCCTAGTAACTCACTTCACTGTGATTTTTACTATGAGAAACTCTCTAAAACTGCAGAGTAGATTGAATGCAATGTTTGTTTAATAAAGTGATAATCAGAGCCGCTCTGTTAAGAAAGATTGGACAGAGTCCCTGACGCCTACCCCTTGCTGATGAGAATAGTCCTTTTCTAATAAAAACTAGCCAATTGATCTTGTGGGGAAAGGTAAGGAATAGTATGCAAAGGCATCGGAAAAAGAGCATTTCCTGCCAGCCCTCAGCATTTTGTTCCCCTCTGTTAAGAAGACTTATTTCAGTCAACGTTGTCTTTTGATTAAAAAAACCCAAACTTTTGATTGACCCTTTCTGCATGAAAAATTCTGCTTCTAGATAATGCAGACCTTTTTCTGCAAAGACCCAAAATATGTAGACTCAACGACTGTGACTGTGTGTAGATGTCCCGTTACTCTCTGTGGTTCCCCTCCAAAATAGTCTTCACTGTGAATCCGGCTCTTGCCGATGCTGTTTTGACGTTGAACTGTCATATTTCTGTGGCTCATTTGTGTCTTCTTTGGGGAAAAGTGCACAAAAGGGGCAATGCAGAATGACAGGGACCTTCTTGGTGTTTCCCTCAGACTAATTTTTTGGAAGAAAGGAGCGTCCCGAGAATGAGGTGTTGAATTCCTCTCCAGGATCAGGGGGACATGGGCACGGAGAGACGTTAAATGAAATGGAGAGGGCCTCTGCATTGCCTCAGCATGGGGAAAAGTAGCTCAGCCAACTTGTGTGCCCTAAATATTCTGCATCTTGCACCACCCAGGAGGTAGATCGCATGGCTTTTTATCTCATGGCAGGAGGAGGTAAGGATTCAATGCGTCAAACTGTGTCCGACTTCCATCTCAGCGATTCAGTGAAAGTTTGAGTATGACTTAGTTCCCCATATTTGCAGAGTCCTATGAAATGCCATAGAAATCGCTGACCCGAAAGACATGCAGAGAGTGATCCGTGGACGAGACGCTAATCTCAGAATACTGAGCTAAAGCTTTGAGAGATTGAACTGATGATCTGGAAAACAGGCTCAGATTAAGAAATGTCAAGTTGGTATGACGTCTTAAAAGCAGAAGGATAAGAAAACTGAGATATTTGGTTGTAGCAGGAACAAGCTGGAAGCGGATTATTTTGGACTCCTTTTGACATGTGCTGTCAATGCAACATCACAAGATACGGAGGTATATATATGAGACACGAAGATTTATGTTGGAATGAAGGGCACGTAATTTTTGTGTTCATATATGGTCTGAGAATCAATATACAAAAAATGTGTGCCAAAATTAGCAATTCCTTGCCGAGTCACAAGAAGGGGACAGTGATGGCCCAAATTATATATCCTAAAATACCTCGAGTGAGGGAAATGAGAGTCATGAATATTTGTGTGCCATGATTTTTTGAGTTGTCCTCGCAGGGTGATGTGGCTCAAAGAGTGACCTAATCGTTGCACTACAGCAAGTAAGACATTTGGTGTTAGAGTGATCGGGTCATTAATGAGGGGAACAATTTTGTGGACTCCGAATGCATTCATAAATGCTTAAATCAGGAGAATTGAAGTGTGATACGGAAGGGAAAGTTCATTGAGATAATTCTATTTGCATCTTCAAGTGCAGAATAGGGAGAAAGCATAAAAAAATTAATAATGACCTTGTATTTCCTGATTTAGTTGCCCACAAAAGGGAAATCTTTTTTTTTAAAAAATGAAGAAGGGGTCCAAACTATTTTATTTTTAATTATTATTTTGGCATGCTTATTAATCTTTTCTAATACATTATTTCTGTTGACGTGGGACAGAATACGAATTTAAGCACTCTGCAAATAGTATTCAGATATCGTACATCAGAGAGTTCCCAGTCTAGGGCTTTGTACTTTACAGATGGATTTCAGAAAGTAGGCACCAAAAGTTTAATAGTCGTAGGCCTTATTTTTTCTTTGCTTTAATCACTGGTAATATAGCGTTGGTCAATCCCAGAGATGAAAGGTTCCTCGGTTATGTCAAGAAAGTCATTTTTTCCCCAGCTGGCAATATCATCTTGGGTGTTTTTGCTTTAGACTCCAAAGCACTAGGCTGGATCTTCTCTGGTCTCGAATTTTTTATAACTCGTGAATTAATGTTTTGACAGAGCACATATTTATTTTAATCTTTGTGTTTCCTTTTTACTTAGAAAATATGCCGGGACAGGGGAGGGAGTTTCAAAGGGTTGGATGAACTGGCTTGAGTGGATGGGTGCAAGTCTATGGCAGGCGTTTTAGGCTCTACACAGAGCGCGTGGACTGGTTTAAAGGAATCTGCATTAATATTAGATGATCTCTCTCCTTTCAGCTAATAAAACAGGGAAAATTCAGACTTAAGGTAATTGCTACTTAAACCGGTAAGCTGTGTGCAATGGCTAAGCACGCTTAAACGTGCAACATTGCCGGCCCGTAGGGTGTCAAACCTCGACGTTGCCTCCAAAGTAAAGACCCGGGTTGGTTTTTTGTTTGCCTGCTTTTGCTCTGTGATGTTAATTGGTCTTAGGAGAAGCAAATAAATCACTGAAATTGTAGGGTTGCCCTACTGTGCAAAGCACAGTTCGTAGAGGAGAGATAACATAGATAAATGCTGTGACTTGCTTTGCTTCAGGAAGTTTTTCAAAAGACCAATATTTCAGCATATATATATATATGTACTTGAACCAGAGAGGAGTTGAGAGAAGATGCTCTGGTCCAATTATTAAAGCTTATCGTAGCATGCACTGAAAACACCAAAAAGTAAAGTTGTGTGGGTATTAAAGGAAAATATTGTTTAGAGTTGGAATGAGATGTTTTTGTCGTGACGCCAATCACCGTCTTAATCTTATGTGTCCTCCAGTAATTCCCCAAATTCCTATTCTCACGGGCCAATTGACGCTTGGCAAAATTTGGCTTTGGCCTGTATTTCTGCCACGCCTATAGGATCCAAAAGACTTTGAAAGGTTTGAAAGGTTTAATTTTTTTGGTTGCCCTTTATTAGGCAAACCTATTTCTAGGTTTGATCTTGCATCACTGAAGTTACTGGTTCCTGGGATCTAAAATACTGTTTGTATAACTAGTGGCTTGAACCAGCCACCTCTCCTCCTTCCCTCCCATCCTGCCTCCTTTCAGCATTTACCCAATTTCCAAGTCTTTATTAAAAAAAAAAAAAAAAAGTCAGATGTAGTCAAGTATGGCAAATTGTTCACTTTTCAGTCTCGATACTGGAATATCTTATCATTTTTAACTCAGACTTGAGAGCAGTGATTGGTTTTAATTAAGATAAAAGAATTGCTCTGGTTTAAAGGAATGTGAAATTTGCTTCGGTATTTTGGGAATTCCTCACTTCATAGATGTAGGTGCATGTTGTTTTTTTTTCTTTTTTACCACTCTAAGAATCTTCTGTGTTACATTTTATTTCCTACCTACGTTGCCTCCTCACTGCCCCTATTAGTAGCCTGAGCTTGTTCTTCAATGAAAATGCAGTTTGTTAGGAAAAGAACTGGATATATAGGTCAAAAACATGGACATGAATTAATTTTAATAATTTAATAATTTAATAATCAAGCCTAATGATACTTGGAGTCAACATTTCTTAGACGCGGAAAACTTCCTAATGCATTTAAAGATGTCAGGTATCTCTTCCCGTGGTTAAAATGCTGCTGATTACGTGCCAAATATTGGGAAATAATAAATTGAAAACCATATTTTACCTAACGCCAGAATGGAAACTTCCATCCAGAAGGAAAAAGACTATTTTTTGGTTATTACCTTACTGCAATGTAACGAAGTAGGAATATATGTTTTCGGGAAGGAGAGATGCACCCTCAAATGTGTAGTAATACATATATACTAAATGTATAGTATATAATGCAAAGTGTTTGCTGTGCTCGGTAAATGTAGGATTTTTCTGATGATTTTAACGGGCCTGTTAATTATTACCTAATTTCAAACAGTTCAGTATTCGCCTAAATTAGTTTCCGTTTTAAATTTCAGTATCTCTTGGGTTTCTTTGCCTTAAATTATATAGAGCCGAAAATGGAGCACTGGTAGCTAATGGGACGTTTAGGGTCCCCTCTGGAGATCTGGAACTAGCATTTTTAATCCAAAGATGTATCCCATCCACATGCCAAACAGGTAGCGTGGATAATATTAACTATTCATGATGCAATATATTGAAACCGTCTTCATTAGTTTGAAAAAGCGTTTATTTTTGCTCCCAGTAGCATTTCTGCCATGGAAATGGTGCCAGCCTTTTGGGTAAGGTCCTGAACCAGCAAGCTTCAGGCAGATTTATGGGGTTTGTATAAATATAAATAAATAAGTGTGTATATATATATATACACACACACGGTAAGACTTCTTAATAATTTATCCACACATCAAGACTGACAGTGGCTGAGTTTATTTGGGTTGAAGCTGAGCATCCGGTATCTGTGGTGACTTTGGAGAGCATTAGAGATGTTCAGAATCTCAGCGGATTGTACCCTAGATGCAATCAACCTTTCCAAAGCTAACTACTTGACTTTTTCTTTTTTTTTTAATCAGAGAAAGATTTTTGCAATCTGAAAAACCCTTTTTCAAATCTGCATTGCTTGTAAAACATAATAGAGTAGAAATGTTACGGGAAATAGCTTTTTTGATCATCGTTGTAGAATTTCTTCATCTACGGACCGATCGGTAATGTGTAATCATAGCCATGTAAGCAGCCTGCTGAAATATCTTAATCTTGTTTTCCAGCAGGCCGGTATATGATAAATTTATTTTTGATGAAGCGTTAAGTATGGATTGCTTTATCCTGGCGGTGTTTTCTGCCTGTGTGCGGACTTAAATAAAAAAAAAAAAAAAAAAGCTCGGAAAGTTGCTAGACGACGAGTGAATAGCTTGTGTATCTGCATGCTAATAACAGGGAATAAGCAAGAGGTATTGGAAGCCTGGGTGTGTAATCATAGCTACGACTTAATTAGCATTACAGAGGCTGGCTGAGGTAATTTACATTCCTGGAAATTTGATATGGAAGGATGCGACTTGTTTGGGAGAGGGGAGGCGAGGAAGCAAGAAAGGACTCTACGTTGAGGCCAATTTTCACGTTACTTCCCTAATTTAGAGAGGCTTTGACCTGTCCAAAGGGATCCAGCAACATCCCCAACCTGCTTTGTGCAAAAGAGTCAGGAAGCCCACGTGCATCCTGAAAGTCGATGGTCATTGCTGAAGTATAAGCAGAGGACAAAATAAAAATACATGATTCCACAAAATAAATAAGAAATTTGGCATAAAGCCTATTTCTGCAGTTTGAATCCCCCAAAGCCGCGTTACTTGGACTAACTGTTGGAGAATTGTCTCTAAATAGCGTCACCCTGTCCCATAGATTTTTTTTCCCTGCATTTTAAGTGTTTTGCAATTTCTTTTCCTTTGTTTAGGAAAGGGAGAAAAAGAAAAAAACGATGTTAGCGCAGTCTGCACTTTGCATAAATGTTTAAAAATGTGGCATCGGCTCAAGTGCTTCGTTGCCGTTTCCAGCAGCGTTCAGACATCCAGGAACCAAAGCACCATTAAAAAAATCGATGGGACTTTGCTTCATAAGGAGCATTTGAAGGTGGGACTTAGGCGCCCAAGTCCATTAGACACATTTTCACATTTTCCTTACCGGGTTTCCTAAATACTTGGAAGCTGATTTAGGTGCTTAGGCAGAGTTTGACATTTTGATGCTGGTTCCCGCGCGTGGTAGGCATGATTTATTAGATGGGTATCCTGTTTTGAATGCAAACTACTCCTGGTGATCGGTGCCACGTCCACCTTAGAAACGGGAACGCCTAAATTACGCATTATTAAATGCTTCCCCCAAAAGGGAATAACCGAAAGGGCAAATCCTATAAGCTAAAATCCAGATTGCAACCACTTTCAGCCAAATGGGGCTCTCTCCGGCAATAAATAAACCCTATATGAACGCGGCCGGTAGTTAGCACATGATTTTTAGCTCTGCCTTTTGATGAAAGCGTGGATTCGGTAAGCTCAGCTTTGATCAATGAGTGATAAAATGGAGGTTTATAATGCTCCTGTCCTGACGTTTTAATCTTTGCTTTGTTCTAAAATTCCCATTAATTGTGAGCGTTCGGGAAAGACTGTTCAGACTCTCATAGCCTTGGGAACTCGATAGAAACCTCACAGATGAGGTATGGACGTGAACGCAGCGGTTGGGTTTTTTTTTTTTTTAGGCTCGTTCTGGGGTTAAATACTGCCGGCTTTTGCAATTTCAGACTAGATTACGACCGACAAGAGCTTCAGATAAATCCAAAAATAGATGCCGGTCCCGGTGAAGAATAGGAGATTAAGACCTTTCAGCAGCGGAGTGATTTTACTCGGTTCCCAAATTAGGTAGTCTATACTCTGCTCTCCAAGAGTAGCGATATGACCTTAGAGTCAATGTCTTATATATTTTTAAGAGGATTTGCATATTTGCTGACTTAAGGTTACCTTGAAAAATAGTCAGTTGGACTGTTGGCAAGAGAGCAGGTGAATTTGTACCAGCAGGTTTTTTTTTTCTTGTAGATATTGCTTCACTTATAGCATCTTTGTCACCAGCAGGCTGCGTAACTGGTGTTTATTTATTTTATCTTGTTTCCTGGCACCCTGACAAAATAACGGGAGCTCAGACATGCCGAGGTTTGACAGTCCTTCGGTTTGAGGCCATTATTCCTACGGGACTTTACGACACGATCTAACAAAGCCCCTTTCCTTATCCGTCCATCAATGCTGGGTCTTGCTTGGATTTACTGACAGAGAGGTCGACGTCGTCACTCCGCTACGTGAATGATGATCCCGAAAACCGGAGCCTCGAGCCTCAGGAGTGCAATTGCTCTAGTCTTTGCAACAATATTGTTGGCTAATGGGCCATGTTAAAAATATATATATGTGTATGTATATATATATATATATATATATATATCTGAAGCAATGCCAGAGCCCCGAACCCGTAGTTTTGCACAGTGGTAAGTTATGCATATCATTGCCGTGCGCTTTTAAAGCAATCAATCCCCAAACCGAAAGAGAGATTTCTCTGCAATATCGAGGCGCAGATGCATAATTCCTCCTCGTATCGTTGTGCTAGCGCCGCATGGAGCATCGCTGGCCTCCGTACAGCCCTCCTTGAAGTCACAGCTCTTATCTCGGGCAAGAAGAAAGCTGCAGCTTCCCGTATTTTCGGAGAGGCAACTCGAATGACTCTTTTGCTGTCGTAGATAAACTCTAACGAGTCCGGCTCTCTCCTAATGCCATATTCATGTCGCGGTATCTGGGCTGAAATGACTCGTTTTCAAGGAAGGCCTAATTTCCGTCGGTACAAGAATTACAGGTTGAAAACCCGGATTCGTTTCGCTGGCACAGATGGGTTTCGGCGCTTGACAGCGTTGTTGCCATTCTGGCCTCAGCTCAATATAATTAAACTTGCGTAATAATTACGTTCATTTAGTGTGCTAGTAACTGGATGGAATTTGACAGCCACTTAAAAAAAAGGTTGTTTTTTTTTAATAACATTCATAATATCTTAGGTTGTAATGCAAAGTGAAGCTACTTTGAAAGGATAAGCGGAGACACTAAGATCTTCCTCCAAGGAACAGAAGAAGCTGCACGTATCAGATCTAATAGCACGCGGGTTGCAAAAGGCAGATCCCTTTCAGATTTCAAACTACATTAGCCGTTGGTTAAAACGTTGGATTTTGAGGGTTTTGAAGTTTAGTAATGCCAGGTAGAAGTAGCAGTTTTGCAGCTAGTGCTTGGACGCGTCTTTTGGATGGCACTGTCGGTCATCTCGGGCACGAGTTTGCCTCACTTCTTGTCTTGTACGGAAGGGCCTCTTTGGAGATCACGGGGAAAAAAGTGTCATTCCCTTTCAACGGAGAAGGAGCCGCAAGGATTTTGATTGAGAAAGCTGCATTTCTTTTCGGTGGAGTCCTAAAATTGAATTTTAGGCAATGGGGCTGGCATCTTGCAGGCATCTTGCTGGCATCTTGCAGCGGGACTCGCGCCAGCGAGTTTCTGAACTGCTCTAAACTGTTGAGAATAAAAAATGTTTAACTACGTGTAAAATCTGTTATTCTTAGCTTAGATTAACTTTTTAAATTTGGAGGGGCTCAAGGGAAAATATTTATCACATGTAATACGTCGAACTTTGTTCAAGGCTCCTTTAGCCTGGCTGAAGAAATGCAATATAATAAATATAACCAAGTAGCTAAGGCGTGAATGAAGTTCAGATCCCTTTATTACAAATGACTGTCTTGCAGCCAGCCTATGGGCAAAAATGTTTCCAAAAGTAGGTTTGTCGCTGAATAGGTGCTAAAAGCCAGTCCTAAATGATTTTAATGATTAATGATTAATTAACTTAATGATATTAAGTCCCATTTGGCTTTGTCTTACAGTAAGCTTATGGCCGTGTAAAAAGTATGAAAAAGGGAAAATTGATACCAATATGTCCTTTTATAGACGGACTGCAGCTCATCTCTCAGTCTTCCATAACATGTTGCAGTTATACAGATTTACGGTCTTTTCTGAAGAGCTCGGGAAGGACTGAGAAGGAGCTCACGTACGGAAAGGATGGATGGGTCTAACACGGCATCAGTCATCCGTACGACTCTATGGTTCTCATAAAGTCTCTTGATTTTTATTTCTTTTAAACTAGAGTTGCTAAAAAAAACTATTTTTCAACGTTTAGGACAAAGGCAGTGTATGAAGAAGAAAACTGGTGTCGTCTTAAGGTGTAATTCTGGAGAAGGATCCTAAAGAATACTAAGCATACGCTCTTTTATAGTTTAATTTTTGCTGTTAACGACATCGATTTTCAAGGTTTCCATAAAGGCTTTGTGAGTCTATAAAGGATGTTTAAAAATATCACAGCATGGACTGTGGTATATCTTTCCAAGTCACACCTGGCGTTTTAAACTCTGGAGATGATGCTGAGTTATCTACTCAAGAAACTTCAGTTTTGGGATGAATCTTCCCTCCATTTCCAGTCCAATGCAGTATCTTGCCTACATTTCCTTCTTCTATCCTTTGACCTTTCCGTTCTTAAGTGAAAATGATTGTTTTGCAAAGCTCTGAGAAATGCAACACGTGGAAAACGCAGTTCTCCAAAGTTTTCACGTGTATCTGGTCGCTGGGGAAGAGGCTGGTGCCAGAAATACGGAGTTTTAGTTTTAAAAATGCAATTGCGTTTCTCTGTTGCTGGGACTACTTTTGCTAATCGCTGGTAGTTAAAAGTTATTTTCGTGAATATAAATCTTTAAACTGAACATGGTAGCAGTTAATATTAAAAAAACAAACAAACAAACTACATTTTAGAGGGTAAGTGCCTAAAGTCCAGCTAACTTAACCTGCTTAAAGTGAGCTCATGTCGTCTCTGCTGCTCACACGGCCAAAATCAGTAATTTTCTCGTCAGCAAAATTGCCTGTTGAATTAACTTCTTTGGACGCTCAGAGGCAGCGGACCCCGAAGCGTCTTGCGTCCCGAGATTTTTTTTGTCGTCGGTAAGCGAAACGGTATTTCCCATCTGACTCCGGTTGATCTCGGGGACAAGTTTCCGGGGAACTCAAGAGCGGCGATCCCGGAGCTGTGCGTTTCTCGGGCAAACTTCTGCCAAAAATGTATAAAAATAAAAAATAAAAAAGGGAAAAAAGCAAGGAGTGGGGAGACAGTACCACAAATCCTCCACGAGTGCAGCCCCAGAGATGGTTTCGCAGGGTTCAGTGGTGCTTTTAGGCGGTGTATATATAAAACTACCTATTTTTAGGTATTTCTAGGTGGCCTCCACTGGCTATTTCCCAAGCCCAGACCAAGCGATAAGATGCTCTCGGCCCCCTTTTTTCGTTGTCCCCTCTTTCTACCTGTCCTTGACTCTCAACCCGGCTACCGTGGTGGCTGCGGATAGTAAAAATCATATTCAGCATTTAAGGGATATTAGCAGATAAGGGTTGGCTGTGTGATATTTGGATAGTGGTTTCTAAATTAACTCATCGAAAACGCAAAGGGCAAAATTCAGGTGAAGTAGCGAGTGGCTTCTCCGGAGTGTTTTTCAACCTATGAATTTTATCAGGTCATTTAAGTTAAATTACTTTTGAAGGGCCAGAGTCTCTGTCCCTGAACTTAAGGGGCGTTTTACCATTCGGTCTCTGTTGCTCTCGTTAATTTGAAGCGGGGAAGTGCCATCGATAAAACAATTTATTTGATCAGAAACTCCGCAGGAAGCAAAGCGTCGCGTGCGGGTAGAAACGATCCATGCAGAAAACAGAATTAAGGAGCGAGCGAGTTTGGGAAATGAGCTTCGTGAAAGCTTTGGGCTCTCCAAATGATATTAGAATAGAGAGCATTTTTAATGACATATATATCAACATACGTGCTAACACTTCATATCCCTCATGCTGCTTTTGAGGGTCCTTTTAGCGGCGCCTGAGCTGTATCAGCTGGTGATGACGGTCTGCACTAGAGGAATAAAAATGGCCAAAATTGAAATCTGAAGCTTATTAAATTGGAAATACATTTTTGTGCCACATGTATGTGTGTGCACATATGCCAAAAACGTACTTAACAAACTATTCGCCCCTTTGCATTTTAATATTTAGACATGCTGGGTATTTTTAATAGTTTATTTCTTGCTGAGCTAGTGCAAGCCTGAGACCTAACAGCGCGTTGAAGGTGTTTTGGCATATTATATTCCATTCCTCAGACAACTGTGTATCTTTTGCTAAAAATAGAGCCCAGAAACATGAGAAATTTGGTTTTTCTGTGGTCTGGATGTGCTGCAGCTAGCAGGGAGAGCGCAAGCCAGACACGCACTGTGTCGCTACCCAAAAGGTTAGCAGTGCCTGTCCCATAATCATGTTTTTATGGCTGGATCGCAAAGCTCTGCCGATTTGAGAAAGTAATTACTTTAATGCACAGTTTCAAGCCTTTCCCACCGAAAGGGAACACGCATTGAGCTCAGAAAGTTAAAGTTCAGGCGAGAACCTTGCAAATTTGCAGGTTCAGGCCACGTTCTTCATTAAAATAAGCCTTTGCTCACCAGCGCCAGGGTTTCGCGGTGAGATTTTTTGGCTTGGGAAAGGGGTAGCATTGAAATAAAATATGGTGCAAACCAAATAGCAGCTAAATTACATAGTAAAATAGAAAGTCCCTTCTTAAGCAATATTGCGGATTTAAGGCAAAATATTCAATAGGTGTTTGCTTTTTGGATGTTTGGGAAGTTGTGATGCCATCGTAAAATACGCTGTAGTCACACCGCATATTTGTCCTGCCACGTGCTCATTTTTGTTCTTTTTTTTTCCTATTCCCCAGATTTAATAATCCAGATGTATTGATGTTGTGGCTTATTTACAATGGCTTTTGATTATGGCACACCCAAATAGCATTTTACCTTGTAATAGCCAACATTTGCGGTTGAACGACTATGTAGGTACCAGTGGTGGCGGCAATTAATATTCCAGAATCAGTGTTTTTAATTATATAGTTAGACCGATCTGGCCTTTTTGTTTAGAAGGCCAAAAAAATCGATACCTATTTATAATATAGGCAGCTGCGTAACTCTTTACACCTTAAAAATTAAGGAAAAGCTCCAAATCAAAAGAGGAAATCAGTTTGCAAAAGCGTTTAGCTGAAAGTGCTTAGTTTAAAGTCTGTGTACTAAAGATTTTACCCGTTTTGGCTTCAGAGGATCTCTATAGGACGACAAATGCCTATATACGAGTTTGGGGTATTGGGGAAAATTGGCCTTGCGTTCAACAGTCGTATGTTGTTGTAACCTCGTTTGCTTCTCTGCTCTTGGAAAGGAGGAGATATTTTGGGGCTAAGTATTTTGGCTCCGGGCTGCAAGGGGTGGTCTCGCCGGGAAACGCTAAAGCAATTCCGTGTCTCTTCGTCTTTAGGCTATTGCAATCGGTGGCCCAACTGCTGCAGGTTATTATAGCAAAAAGAAAAAAGAAGAACCCTCCGCTAGCAATAGCTTAGTGTATACACTGGGCTTTTTTACAATATAACCATCCAAAAAGAGAAAAAAAAAGAGAAAGAAAAGCTGCTGACAGTCCGTTGGAATAAGTACAGTAACAGAAATACACTCCGCTGAAAGTTTGGCAGGTCCTAATGGAAGCGGCCCCAATAAAAATAGACGGACTGTTTCTTTTAGTTTTCTGGGGGAAATATATACTCTCTCTATATATATATATAGTGTGTATATATATATACACACACACACTATAATACTCTGTGGGTGTTTCGTTTTTTGGGGGGGTTTTTTGTTTTTTTGCCTTTGGCACGTTGGTTCCTCATCTCATCTGTGCTCACAGTATTGAGTCCATCTGTTGCGAAATGAAGGGGAAGAAACGGCAATTAAAACAGCGGCGGTTGGATTGTGGTTTGCCTGGGATCCGCAATACCGGGAAACGTCTTTGCAATCGCGCAGAGTGTCTGGCCGGGATGCGGAGAGGGGTCCCTGCACCGTCCTGCTCTGCGGGTCGGTTATGACCACGCTTAAGCCAGGCTGTTTGTACTTTTGAGCCAAAATTGAGAGTTTCTCATTGTGAGGCGCTTATGAAAATAGGCGGCTGGGTGTTAAAAAGGAGGATGGATGAGGAGAAATAGATGCACAGGGGGAAAAAAAAAATAGCAATCCTATTTTTGTATGGGCCCTGAGCTGAGTATTATAATTTAGGATGGAGGACTTGAGATTGTGAAATGCTGTTCTGTGAAAAGATCAGCCCAGCGTTCTCTCAAAAAAAAGCCAAATTGAGCACTAGTGATTGAAAAAGAAAAGAGAGAGAGAACATCTGTCTGCCCCCATGTAAACCCATGATTTGCTAACATCTTGAATACCATCTACACTTCTGGGTTCCCCCATCTCAAAAACCCCTACAGTCAAACTGGAGGAGGTGGAAAGAAGCCTGTAGACTGTGGGTTACATCTTACCCGGGGAAAATGGGAAGATCATTTTCTTTCAGGTGCGGGAAAATAATCTAAACTAAACCAGCTCTTTGGTGCACCTCAAAAACTCCTGAGCCTTGTTCTGCTTGGGTTTAGGCTGGACTACGGAAAAGAGACGGAAACATCCATGCTGGTTAACTAGATGAAAATTGAGTTTCCATTCCTTTTCGGTCTAGGAGCTGCTTTCAGGACTTTTTCCTGAATTATGGGATTGAGGAATAGCATCCTGAGAGAGCCCGAAGATGTTTGCGGATGTCCTCTCCCTTGCTCAGGGCATAGCGCTGTTGCAAGGGCTTGCTAACCTCCCGTAGGCTCCTTGTGTTTCCATCTCCATATTTATACTTTTCAAGGAGGAATCTGTTTTAGCGCGGCAGCTGGTGCGGGCTAGAGTTTAGGTGGAAGCTAATCAGTGTTGGTACAGATGGGACTAAGAAAATACTCCTTAATTGGGATAACACCTAATGCAGTTGGCAGGCGTGCGTGTAATCAGCAGCCACCACTGTGAGGGGCAGAAATCATGTTTTAAAGCAGCTGTGTGAAACATAGGGATTTTTCAAGTAATTTTAAGTTTCGACCAGTTGTATGGGCTACACTTGGCCAAGGTAACAAGCTTGGTTATGTTTTTGTTTCTTTGGAAGGAGTGTAATATGCCTCCTATGTGTCTAATGAACGAGGTGAAACTGGAAAGAAATTAAAATTAAGTCCATAAGGAAATGGGGGAAAAGGAGAAAGGTCCCACAAGCCTTGAAAGATGGTTATTTGAATCAAAACCCGTAGTATGTTTGCATGCACCAAAAAATGTGAGGCTTTTCCTGCAAAGATATTAGAGTCCTGTCTTATAACTGTGGATGGAGGAACTGTGGTTCCATTTCTTCCACTTACATATTCTTTCTGAGTTTTTGCATCATGTTAAGGCCTGATATTTTGATAATAATTCTGTGTTTATACATATATATATTTTTTCAACATATGTATATATTTTTCACATCTTTACATTGATAATTGTCATCTGAAGAGAAGATTCACTGCGATTACTTAAGAGTAACCCCATAAGAATCGCTTTTGGAAGTCCGGCCAATTGACAGTTTCAGCAATTTTCTAAACGGATTCCAATAAAAGTCTTGTTAAATAAAGATTTTCACAATCGTAGAATACGGAGCTATGAACAAATCAATGCTAAACTCATCCAGAAGTGGATGCGGTTACTTGGAAAGGGTAGAACAGCCGTAGAGCGTCATTAGTTTTCCATCAGACCTGCTAACTAAACTAGAACTGGTGCAAGGGGGGACAAGTCCGGGGAAGGAGAAGACGTGAAGGAAGGAGCAGGACTTGCCTTGCTGCCACCAGCCCGCAGTTGCATCTGTTTAGACGCAACATGAGACTTCATCTGGAGATCTTTGCCTATCTAGGTGCTTATCGCTACTACTAACAAACAGTCAGCATCAGACATTGGAAATATTAGAAGAAGAAAGTTGGTCCAGGAAGATAACTATGCCTTGCCTTGCTTTGTTCTCAGAAGTAATATTTCAGTAGTAGATATCTTCTAAACAGGTTTTCAGTAGAATGAAGCAACTGAGCCAATTTTAAAGTCTGTCTGCTGAGCTTACATGGAGAAATTACTGATAATCAAGAAGGAGGTGGAAACTTGTCTGCTAGGAATGAATGTTTCTGAAACTGTAAAGACAAATGTATTTCTAGCAGTCCTGATGGCTGAGAGTTTTCACCTGCAGATGCTTGTTTGCAATTAATTCCGCAGAATCAAGGCTGAAAGAGGTCTAATACTGTCCAAAACAACAAATATGTAACACTGCTGATATTGATACCTTGTGAAATAATGGGAACGTCTCTATGAGATCCAGCTGATAAAGAATTAAAGGCTAGAAATATTTATAATGCCAATCAGTATGAATTAATGAAAAACAGATTTGGCCAGACATGCCAAATCTGCCTTCCTTCAGAAAGTTTTTTTTGCAGATACGGTGTGCTGAGGCTGTTTTAGGTTGTCTGGTTTGGTGCTGCACATCGTTTTGATTTCTGGCAGCTAGCACAAGGCAGAGTCAGTAACTCATATGTAGCACCTAGAGGGTTTCTTGATGAGAGAGAGCAATCCAGTTGAGGTTGTCGGAATGGGTCGGCTGCATAATGATCTGAAGAATGTAAAAACCTCTGGGGGTAAAATTTGCGGGTGACCGAAAGAATATTGGAATTTAGAGTATTAAAATATAAATGAGGACAGAGCAGTCACGTTGGTCTCTGGAGCAACCTGCATGGAAGACTAGCTGGAGGAGGGAGAAGATCGTCTGGGCATGCACAAGGACTGAATTTTAACTGCAGCAGTAGCAACTTTGTAATGAACTACCTGCTCGTGCTGAGATGAAAAGGAGGCATTGCTAGGCCCACTAAAAGCAAGTCACAAAATGTTTGGGTAAACTGATGGTCTATTCTGACCATCTTCTGGTTCAGGAAGGTATCACTGGTGACCTGTTGGGTTTAGATGGGATAAACTAGGTTATTCCCCCAGACAGCAGACAGACATTGCCATCTGATTGCCATCCTGGAGGCCGGGGGGGAACTCGGCACTGGGTAAGGGGACGGTGGAATGGAGACCTGGGGCCTCAGATAGCTGTGAGCATCTCCCTGTGGACCTCCAGGTCCACATTCCTCCCCGCTCCAGATTCCTCCTGCCACACTGACAACCCCCCTTCCACCTCCCCCCACACACTTTAATCTTGGAGCTGTATCTGATCCAGAAAGTAAAACAGGGTTGCCAGAGAGGATTTTTTGGTTGGATTTTGTGTGAAATGGCAAGGGGAAGCGGGAAAAGTAGTGCAGGATCACCATATAGCGCCTGTCTGCTGGGCTTTGTGGAGCTGCTCTTTGGGTGAGGTCGATGTTGTCTTCCTAGTGCAGATTTTCTGCATTTTCTCCATCTGAATCCGGCGTCAAGGAGAGCTAATGAAAAAGATGGAGAGGAGCCAGCAGGAAAGGTTGCCGCTAGTAGGAGTGGGGCCCTACACGGATGTTTTGATCTTCTCAATTATCATTATTTAAACATTAAGCAAAGGCAAACTTCATGAAAGGGAGAAATACAGCACTTTGGCGCAGGAGAATGCTGCTGGCTTGTGTATGTTCAAGTGTTCAGTGTCTCCTTGCAACGTGGAGGTCTGAGCTGCCTGTGGGGTGCAAGATATGGACTCACTATGGATTTTTACACCCAAAGCAGGATTTTCTTGTTGGTTCTCTGTTTCTTTTCCAAGAATCCCTAACATCTTTGTCTTTTTGACCATGGCTTAACAGTGAGCTGATAATTTACGAGTGTTGCACCATGACTTCTGCAAGGCAATTACTAATTTAGAGCTACTCTTGTCTATACGTTGTTAAGGCCAGCTTTCCCCAGGTGCTTTACTTGCATGCATCAGCACTGAAGCCAAACACGGTGTTATGGCTTGGCTACTCAGTATCCATCTGCAGTTCTTCTCAGTTCTTTTTAGTTTTTACCTCCAAAAAATTTTACACGATCGTCAAACTTTATCGCCTTCCCTTCACTCTCACCTTCCCTTTCATTTTCAGGTCATGTATGAATATGTTGCTGCAAAGCCCTCTGTCCTTGTCTTGTGCTTCTTATCTTTTAACTCTGGTGCAGAAGAAGATATTCCCTTTTATCCTATAACGGCTTAGCTTCTGGAGCCGTCTTTGGGAAGGGGCCATGTCAAAAGCTCCTTTGAAACTCAGATACACGTTCCCAGCTGGGTCACCCGTGTCCACCTGCTAGTTGGTTCCTGCAAAGGAGCCGGTGGATTGACGCCCTGCTCATACCCTCTGCACACCTCAATTTTCTAAAAGCTCCTGAGAATCCTCTAAAAAAATCTGCATCACTTTTACCACCCTCTATTCCTTGATTACAAAAGCTGCTCTGAACAATAGGCCACGTGCCAAAATTACTAGGTTGGCGGTTTGAACGGCCGGCGTTCACTTAAAATGCTAAGGAGCGCGTGAGCTGGCCGAGGCAATTTCTCACCATTCATCCGGTCTGTTTGCTCCAGATCTTTTCTGCTGACGCTTCAGTTTGAGGAAGTTTCTTGCACATGATTTCCGTTTGCGGTGACACGGCTGGGGAGGTCACTTAGCTCCTCGCAGCTGAACGGTGGTGCCAAGTCCTGATCTAGCTTTTCTGCTCTAACCTTGTCGTCTTTAAGTGCTTGCTTTAAACCTCAGTTATCGTTGGCCCTACAGATGCGCTGGAAAGCTTTCTACTTCTGCTGTCTTTGGAAATGGCTTTACCATCGACTTTTAGCTAGTAGTTCCTCCAAATCTCTGCTTGCCTGCCGTGCTGGGGTTTTGCATTTCTTTTGCTAGAGTTTACACTCTTCTCTTTAAAAAGAAGAAAAAAGAAGTATCCTTTTTGCTTCCGATATCTTTCTGCACTTTGCTGCTTAACCACGGGAGCTTTTTCTTGCTTTATTTAAAGCAAGCAAAGCTTTTGGGGATAGCTGGTATACATTTGCTTTGAAACTCTCATAGGTGCAATTAGACAATATTGGTGCCACCTCTATTTTCCCCACCACCACCCTTTTGGCTGCTCCTTTTAATTTCCTTTCAACACGTTTCCTTGCTTCTATGCAGTCTTCTCCTTTTGAGGCTAAAGGCACTGGAACAGTAGTTTTGCTTTGCCATTTTCCCCGGGGTGCTAAATTTGAGGACCCAGCGGCCACTTTAGGAGTGACTTCTCAGCAGGAACTTCTGAAATCAAACCCAAGTGCCCCAAGATTTTTTTTTTTTTCTCCTTCTGCGCATTCTCCGAATGGCTGTTTTAAGGAGATTTCAATGCTATCAAAACAGTTTTGACATTCACCTAGGTGAAGAAGAAGATCTGCAGTCTCCCGGTGGTCCTGCCTTTGCAGTTCCCTAGGTATTTTGTACTCTTACAGAGTCCTTTCTGACAAGTTTCTGAGGTGCTGCATGCCTTCGATTTAAAAGTCGGCATTGCAATTGGTGTCTGTTCATTTACAAATTTTCAAGGACTTGTATAGACAGTATATGCATTTGGTCTTAGTGCCATAACCTACTTTTGTGTGCTCTGTCTAAATGAAACATTCTTCACTGAGGTTTCTTAGATGCTCTTCCATATCTTTGGATATTCCCAACTTCTGTCCTATCTTTTTTTAGGCTACAGAGCTTTTAAGTCCCCATACCTAGAGAATATATAGCTCTTAACTAGATTCTCTTCCACTCCTATAAGCTTTCTTTTTTCTTTGTTTTAGAAAACTTGCCTATAAATTCTGATTTTCTGAGAATCAAAAACTTTTGACCGCTATTTCTGATCTCCGGTAAGGTCTGCAGTTTACAAGTTCATGAGGATAAATATCCCAAAATGAACACGAGTGCAATCTGTCTTCTAAATAGTTACTTTTTATAGTTTTTTTTAGCAGTGTAATTGCAGAAAATTGGCAAGCTATGAGGCTTGCAGAGAAAGCTATTTGGCTTTTTTGTTGGCATAGGAATTACCAAGGGTACATGATTATTCCCAGAATATTTACATTGCAGTTTGCCTGCATTGCTTCCTGTCAATCAAATCGTGCCCCGAACAAGTTTTGCACAAGGATCATTGGAAAAAAAATGGAAAGAAAATCAAGATACAAATTAAAAGCAACTACTCAAAACTCTCAGACCTCAATAAATGAGCTATAACTGCTTTCAACTCTTTTCCATCAAATAAACCTGTTCCGAATCCCCATTTTGAATATATGTAGCAAATTCACCTTTAATAAGCGTGCAAGCTCCTATCAGAAGGAGACAACAAAAATATGCCCTTGGTAAAAATTCAGAATGATAAAAATAGACATTAAGGATTACGTTCTCCTGGCCGAAATCACAGAGGCCAATAATATACATAGTGTATTCTGTTGATTAAGGCACGTTAAGGAATAACTGTGGTGAATTTAGTAAGCGTTATGGTTACTGCTGAAGTTCTTGCTGTTTCTCATCTCACTCTGATTTCCTTCTTCATTTTAGAGCACGCATGTTTGCAGAACACAACTTATTTCTCATTAAAGGCTTAATTCAGCAAATTTGTAATAATTTCAAGAGCAGCATCTGGCCCACAGGCCACAATTCAATCGATTACATGGACTCATAACTAGCTGTAAGCATGTAGCTAGTACTACTGAAATCACTAAGTCTACTTACTCATTCTCTTAATGTTTAGATGCACTTACGTGCTTCATTGGGTTGCGCCCAGTGTGCTCAGCATTTTGCAGACTCAAAACCTAGGGAGTAAACATCTCCTGTGAAGATATTTGAAAGATGAATATTATAGCCAGGTAATTGTGTGCTGGATCATCACGTACCATTTAATGTTAGTGTAGAAGTACTTGTGGTGATAAGTTTCGGAGTACAGCCAGGAAGAACTTATGCTTTTAATAAGGTTTAGCGATTTGTTGGATCTGGCTTTTGCGGAAATTTAAGAAGTGTGAGGTCTTCTCATTATTTAATAAGAAGTTCAAGCTCCAAAGCATTTATTGCGGGAGAAATATATACCTGGAACTGTTCCAGCCTCCTTGGCTGTATTGGCCAAATTGTTTGAATTGTTGGAATCGGGATGTAAAATTCCTTCCCTATAGACTAGGAAAGTAGCTGCTTCTTTAGCATCAGGTTCCTCCCTCTTTCATCTTTGGTCTTGAAAGCCGGGCAGATCCAGAAGTCCAACTTGGTTGTGAGGCTTGTAGTGAAGCGAGCACCCCGGGCTTGTCTCCGTCATATAAGCCGTGATCTGTCCTGCCACAATTTACCATAAGTTGTCCCAAGATCTGTGTAAGTGTGGTTTTCAGCTTGGTGGCCACCTTCACTTTTGTCCTTACTCCTTCACGCGCTCTCTTCGAACCTGCTGTGCTGTGGACCTCATGCCAAGCACAGATAACCCAGTCCAGCATTGATTTTTGTTATATGCCTCTGCACTCATTTGCTCACTCTGCTTTGTCTTTTTTTCTTAGCAGTAGAGCTCACCGCTGGCTCTTAAAAACGCAAAAAAACACAAAAAAGTTCTTTAATATTCAGTTTGAAGCATGATTTCTGATCACTAAAATGCTTCTCTAACTTCCGTACAGCAGAGTTGCTGGCTACAACTGTTGGTTTTAAGTTAGCAGCATTTTTCATCAAAGTCAAAATGATCTCTAATGATGATTCTACGTATCAGCAAGTGACTTTTATTTGATATATGTATTAATCAGCAGGCATTGAAGATGTATGCCCCTTTCAGGCTTCAGTAATGCATTGGAAACCATCCCTTTGCAGCATGTCTTGAAAGCCCACAAGTTTATCTAATGAAATACACAGTGTTATTTTCTCTGTATATATGTATTTAACAGCTTGGAAAATAGCTTCTCATGAATCATATTAAGTACTCTGTCATCGGAAGAAAATGAATGTCTACTTCTGTTCAGATAAAATGTTCTTGCCAGCTAGATCGGATGATTAGAGGAGCGAGATTTGAAAGCTCAGGGCAAGCATTAATATTTTTTGCATGCACTGATGCGATACTTTTTGGAGAAGAATTTAAGTGTTCTCCTCAAGGAAGGCTGGGGGTTCGTGATTCAGGCAACGATAGTGCCTTCAGTGTTGCAGAAGTAAAACAGTGGCATCGGGGTTAAGTTTGTCCTTTGTGTGCTGCTGGAGGGAGAGGAAAGTTAGCCCACCCAGTCATTCTGGGGAGATTGATGTCCCAGCGGAAGCAAATTGAGCAAAGAAAGAGAAATTGCACCTTCTTTGTGCGTGTCAGTTTGGCTGGGTACCCTGTGGCTGGGACTTTCTTTTCAAGCTTGCATGGCAGGTGGATAGTGCAAAGCAGAAAACCCAGTCTCTTTGACCCCAGGAGCTTTTGCAACAAATGATTCCGTAATTTCTTTAAAAAAAAACATATGTCCTGCAGGAAAATTCCTTACAGTTAGCTTGCTTAGTCTTTTCTATTTTTTCTGATAATAAGCAGCTCTATCTAAGCACGCTTCCCAGTGCCTGTATCTACATCAGCATTTTGGTTCAGAGCAGTAAGACAGTATGGAAGGGAATCCCCTGCTTGTCTGCGCTCACCAAGTGTTGGTTTGGTATTCAGAGTGGTTTCAGCATGCACCAGCGAGCTTCGTTTTGGTGGAAACTAACCTCCAGGAGCTCCAATCTGCATGTGCTCCAAGTGCTGGTGGATGCAGACCCATTCCTGCACCACCACAAGGACCTCCCATGTTTATTTAAAAAGTAGACTCCACAAGAAGGCTCTCAAACTGTTGGGAGTGCCTGCACCACCCTGAAGTGGCTCTTGTGCTGTCTGAATGGTCCAGTTCAATTTGCCACCCTCCTTTTTGACCCCTGCTCTGTTTGACTGTTGCTCCTTCCTCAGCCATCCGCCTTCCTCATGGTTTGAAATCCTTTCTCCATTTCTGTCTCCTCTACCTACCCATCTCTTACTGAATCCCTTATTTTTTTCAGTTCTTTTTAGTATTATCCCCTTCTTTGACTGTTGCCTTCTGCTGTGGCAACATCTCCCCTTCAGCCTTCACATGGGTAGGGGGCTGGCAGAGAACTTGTGCTTTGAGGGCAGGAAGAAGGGACAGAGGTGGTCTGGCTGTGAGGACTCTGCATGAGCCATGGGGTCTTGAGGGCCCATCATGTAGTTGGGGACTGAAATTCTCAGCTGTCTGACCTCAGGGTTTGAAGCAAAAGCCTTGGCACAGACCTGAAAGATGGTTTCTTCCAAAAAGGAGACTTGGAGTGGTGGAGGAGAAAGTCTCCCTTGTTGTATAATGAAGGATCCTCCAGGGCATAACCAGCCATCAGGGCCTGATGGTCCCTCAGCTACATCTCTTCCCCTACCCAGCCTCTGCTCTAACTTCTCCTAACGTACCACCAGACAAGCAGGCCACCTCTGTTGCCTTCCCCTTAGCTGCTTGGAGTTGTGCGCTCCCAATCAATCCACTCGCACCAGCATAGTGACTCCTACTGGGGCCTGCAGGAGAGGAAGCAAAAGTCTCGAAGCTTTGAATCACATGTGCAGGGACAACATTTAACCCGGTGGACCAGAATGACTCTAGTCCAAAGTAACCCCCCACCAAACTGCGCATGGTGGAGATGTGAGGAGCCTGAGTACCAACTGCTGTGATCAGCAGCTCTGGTCCGGTGACCCCATGTTAACTGCTATGGTGGGAGGCCAGTTGTTGCTGTCCATGCTTAGGAAAATAGCAGAATGGTAACATTTTGGGAAGTTGTCAGGGTTCTCTAAGGCAACGTGGTATCTCCTCCCTCCTGTCTTTCTCATCAAGTGAATAGGAGACCTTGTTCTCAAAAGCCATGGTGCTTAGTCCTTTTGTTTTGTAGGTGGTATTTTAAAAATTGCCCTTTTCCATTTCCCTAGCAAAGTTTTCCGGTATCAGATGTTACTGCAGTTGTTTGACTTTTGTTTTATTCAGGCTGTAGTTGTCCAATGTGCATCAGCCGTTTTCCAAATACGGAAGCAGCTACAGTCCCTTCCCAGAGATGGTGTCCTTTCAGGAATACGTAGGCATAGAAACTGAAGGGGAAGGCGAAGCAAACAAGCTACATCATGGCTGGGCATAAAGCCTTTGGCAATGCAATGGCCACGTAGCAGCAGAAATATCATCAAGTCGTGCAAGACACTTGTTTTTGAGGAAAAGGGTAGGGAGCGAATGATAGCAAGCATGAAAAGCTTTTGACAGCCCTGAAGGCAGAGCTCCTGTTGGCCCCCAGCATGGAGAGCAGTGCTACAAGGTTCTTGCCCTTCCCCTGGAGGATCAGTCTGTTGTCTGTTTTTAATGATGTAAGCTATGGGCTTTTCGCTATGTTCAGCACACTGTGGACAGCAATAAAAGACTTTCTGGAGAGCGAGCAGCTTGCTAATTGCTTGCATGGTTCTCTTCCAGCAGCTGGACCGAAGCTACCATCTCTTTTTGTACCAGCCAGCAAACAGCCAAGCACACGGTGCTAACTTTTGATTGCTTTTGACCTGTCTGGGTCTCCAGCAGCAAAGGGAAAAGGATGTGCAGTCTGCTTCTGATTTTCCCGGCCATTAGGTTGCACACGCAGCACTGCTGTGCTTGGGAGGAGGAGGAGGAGGAGGAGGAGAGCCATGCTGGAGACTCCCCTCCATCTCCTGGTTCTCGGAGGCCACCGCTCGTGCTGGGGAATACAGGGTGGACACAAGTGCGGAGGGCTAGGGAAAGCTTTTTGGATTTTGGATAATAAAAGTTTGGATATTCAGGAGGGTTTTATACTCATTTTGTAAAACATTCTGGTCTGAAAGAAGGGTGAGCTTGCCATCCCTGCAAGTGGTTTGGGCTAGAGTTAGGTGTTTATCTGCAGGTAATGGTTTGTGTAATAATTATATCCCAAAATATTAATGCTGGTGCTGAATAAAATTTAATACAAACTTCTGGATATGACTGCTTGTTAAACCTTTTTAAAGTAAATGCACTATTAAAACAGACAAGTGAGGGCTGAAGCAGCTCAAACAAATGAATTTTATGAATCTTGCTGGAAACAGCAGTATATTTCAGCGGCCGTATCTTCTTGGAGCAAAAAATGTCCGTTGTTTTGCTGTAGACGTCTTTAAATGGCTGGTTGTGTATTTTACTTTTGCCAGCTATTCCCCTTCGCAGAGCTAAAGCTGGTTACGGACTAACCCAAAACGTAGCGTCTGTCCTTGTCTTGCCAGTAGAAGCGAGGTTGCTCTTATATTTCTCAGTATGATAAGCGCGCCAGCGTTTGCTGTTTAATTAATGACAGTTATTAACGGCTTAACAGTATTTTCGGCTGTGGTATGAGGTGCGATCGAAACGAAAAAGCTGTAGCGCCCCGGAAATTTCTCTCTATCGTCAGTTTAGCTGATCGCGACATTTGCTGATCTCAATTTGCCCAGCTGCTACCCGTGGTCACGATTATTTTCTCGGCATGGGAAGATGTCCTGGGCCAGACCGAAGCTACCGAGAGCCCTCTCACCAGGTATGGCCAGCAGCAGAGGCTTAAGGTAGAGCATAATAGGGCAAACGTGTATGATAATTCCTCTTCATACTCTCCCAGGCTTCAAGAAGTGTCATTTTAAGGATTTTCCCAAGAGAGAGCCTCATATTTAATAGCCTTCAATGTATTTCTCTTCCATGAAACCTCTATGATCATCCCTTGAAGACACACAGACTTTTAATGTCCACAGCATCCTGCACGTACCTTAAATACAAACTGACCAGCATGCTGTCTTGTGTATTTTGAACCTGCCTTTCGCTATTTTCTTTTAACCCCATCCGGTTTGCAGAATCCTAGAAGAAGGGTTCAGGTTGGTGGGACCTCTGGAGGTCTTCAGTCCAACGTCCTTCTCGAAAGGTTGCTCCCGTGTTGGAAGAGGCAAGCAAAGAGTTGATAACATTTTCACTCAGTGCCTTGCCATCCTCCCATCCCTGCGTGCCCCTCCGCGGTCATCTCTTTTCCTTGCTGAAGCCGGGTGCGTGCACGAGGGAGCCCGTGCACCCACTCGCCTATCAAGAGATGTCATCCCTGTCCGTAATCTTGGGGAGAAAAGCTTGGAGGAAGCGACAGCAGCTCCGCTGGCTTGGCCTGCATTTCTCTCAAAGCTCTCTCCCGTTTCTTTGAAAGCCAAGAGGTTCTCACCTACCTGCTCCACGACTGTTTTATGAGATGTTTATTGGTGTACGGACACGGAGATTACGAATAGCTAGTTTACATTAGCTTGTGGTGTTATTGTATTTTTTTTTCGCCAGCCGAACGCTGTAGTTAGCATGCTCTTTTCATGGCTCAGCACTTAACAGCTTGAATGTGTCAGAATTAATGAGGGGGAGGAAGAAGCTGTAGTGACTGCAAGTGCGGGGAGGAAGATGTAAAGGAAGAGATAATACTTGAGTCATAGCTCAAAGTCGTAGCTCAGACGAGGAATTAGAGCCATGTTTTCTTGTCGTGTGATTCAGTTACTCCACAATACCTTTCTTTGGGGGTGCGTGTCGTGTCCCACAGCAAGGGTCTGTCTCTGGGTCTTCCGCACTTCTCCATGCAAATATCGTAGATACCTTCTGCATGGGGTGTCACTGGGCTTACTCTGTGCTTATCTGCTTCCCTTGTCACCACTGCAACAAAAACATGAGTTTTTCCAGACCTCCCGCCATCATAAAAATGCAAATTTTTCCAGACTCGGTCTGCAACTTGCCGCGTGGGGTTGGAGCAGAAGGAGTCAGTGGGAGGCAGTGTCTCCGCACCCTGGGTGTCTAGGAAGTGGGGAGAAGCATATGGAGTAGGAAAACCCCAGGAGAAGTCTGCAGCTTAAATGGAAACGGAAAAAAACCTGGCTGGGATTGCTTTTTTGGAGGCAATCAAAGGTGATGAATGGAGAGCGTGGAGAGTTTGAAGCCTTTCATATGTGATTTTGTATCATCCATATGACACCACTGCAAAAGCGAACGCAGTAAAAAAGAAAAAAAAAGGTAAATAGAAGTGATAGGTGACGGGACAAGTTTCTAAAAATGGTATTTGCTGTGGCAGCTTCCGTTTTGTTGAGGTTGCTGAAAATTCCTCGCGCGCCACAAAGATGGAATTTAACTTTGTGATTTTTGGAAACGTCATCGTTTGAATTCATGTTTAAAAGTGGACCGTTGTTGGCAGCTAGCAGTAATGCAGGAGTGAGATTTTTGTTAGAGGGTTTTGCTAAAATACGTGTCTGAAAATGGTGCAAAATAACATGCAGAGCTTCATTTGCTGATGCTGTACCTGGGGGAGTTCATATTCCCTTGAGCTGATTGATGTTTGGGTGAAACTCATGTGTGAACTTTAATTTAAATGGTCTTTTTTTACTAGGAAACAAATATCCTAATTGGAAAAGGAAAGGACCTACCTTGGAGCCTTCTGCTGTATCTCCGCGTGTTTATAATTTAGGAGTGAGAGAAGTGTAAATATCTCGAATGTTGGGAATATTTCCATTTTTACAATGTACTGCCAAGGCCCTTGCTAGATACTGAATTGTAGGCCTTGGCTGTCACACTTGATATGACACTTTTCAGGGAATAATTTATTCCATCGCTTAATATTATACAGTCTGTCTATGTGTAGCAATGCAAAAATTCATCCTTCCTTTATACGCGCGTCCTCTTGCTTAGTAGAATAAGATTGTTATCGGTTTAATTTGTTCCACTAATAGCACCGAGCAGCACAAAGTAATTCTTTGCATTCCTCTGCTTATATACGGACAACCCCGTTTGTGGGTTTTTCTTTGTATTTATATTTTTGCGTCGCTGTAGCAGCGTGCATTTTAAGTTTTAATAACAAAAGCCCCAGGGCACAGCTACGATGCTCATAAGGCAAATAAATGCTACATGCATGCGCTTGATCTGTACGTAAAAAGTAAGAATATATGACAAAAATCCTTCTATAAAACACGCAGCTGAGAAATAGCTCAAAGGCATAGCGGTGCCACCCTCCTTTTACAAAATTTGGAGCCAAACCTACTGTGGACATCGCTATGCAGATCTTAACTTTATGATGCATCCCAGGAGCGACAGTATTAAAAGGGAAGATGCAGGGAAACATCAACGGGACCCTGGGGATCCCATTAGTTCCTGCAGCAAACTCTATATACTGGCGCTGTAAAGAGGTTTTATGCATACCAGAGATGAGAAAGGTAGTGCACTGATTTTTCAGTACTTGTTAGCTAAAGAAAAAAAAAAAAAATCTGTACTCTAATTTCATAAACTTTTGCAGCTGTAATTAGAAGAATTTATTTATTTTTTTTAAATCAATAAAAGCATCTTGTCCAAAAAGTGTCCATTGCCTATTAGGCACCCCTATTGAAGGCGCAGATGGCACTTGCTCAATTCTGCTTGTTATTATTCATGAATAAAAGCATCCCGCGGTGCAGCATTATAAGTGAAGGTGTCTGGCTGTGTAAATGGATTTCCACATGGCTTCACGCTACTCTGCCCGGTTGAATGAGCTTTATAGGAAGTTGGCTGTGCTGGCTATTTTTTGCATTAAAAGGGCCCAAATAGCACCTAGAGCCGGGGAGGGGAAAAAAAAGGCAGTAAAATAATGGCTTAATGCTATTTAGAAAGTATCCCGAATTTCGTTATGTGCGAATAACTCTTAAAAAAAAATTTTTTTTTAAATTCTTCCTTACAAAATGGGTTTTGATAACTCCGAATGGAAAATGTGGACAAATTCTGGTTTTCGGTGTGGGCACTACCTTGTGGGATAACGGAGTAAGGAAAGGGCTAATGGCTATTCCGGAGGTGAAAAGATGGGCAAGTCTAGCTGGGAGACTATGAATTACGAGTCCGGAGACCCAGATCAAAGCTTTTTACAGTCATGGAGACACTTGACTTTTCCAATGAAATCGATACGTGATGCTTTATCGCTATGAAGAGCAATTATTGCTTTTAAAGTTCTTCGGTTTTCTTTTTTAGAAAAGGCCTTGCCTGTGCACTTATTATTTTTATTATTTTAACAAGCAGACATTGTGTGCTAGCCATATATCCTTAAAGCAGTATTTTCTTGCAAAGAGACTCTGAGCTCTCCGGTGCGTTTTCCAATCGTTTTCAAATACTTACAGTCACTATTTTAAATTGCTATTCAAGTAATCGTAGCAATATTCAATTGCTGCAATTGCTGTTACAATTTGCAGGCGCGTGTCCCTTCAGAATACCGCCTGCTCGCTTTAATCATTTCTTTAATCTTGGGCTCCCTAAGAACGATCAAACTAATTGGGAACTGGGGCGGCTCATCTTAAAAATTAATCCCAGGTCCTGCCCTGTTGGTTTTTATTTGCACGCCCGCTCGTTGCATTTGCTGTTTTACTAACTAGCTGAGCCCTTCCCAAGAGCGTTTTTTGGGGTGTAACGTTGAGATATGAAGTATAAGAGAGGTTCTCCGGGCAGAAAGTTGTGCAGCTTTTATAACTTTAAGAAACCAAGCAGCTTATGCTTGCAGAACATCTCCAGCCCCTTTCTTGGTAGCAGCACACCAGCTCCGTCCTTCCCGAATCCCAGATCCGCAGCACGGCCCCTGCTGTGCTGTAGGACATTGGTTTCCCTGCTGGGGAGCCCATCTGAGGTGCTTCATCTCTATTTTTTTCTGTTGCTTTTAAACGGTGCCCGGAGCTTGTTTCTTCATTTATCAATCGGTTCCCTTCTCAATTAGGGCGGTCTTAAGATATTTCCTTTAATTGGTTTTATTAATCTTTTTGTCGTTGTTCTTGGGGGCCCTTTAGGCAAATGAGCTAGAACTGATTTGTAGCTCCCTTTAAAATGAGAATATATTACTTTGCTCATTACTCTTAAGAAACAGGATTTCTCTTTAATGGTTTTATGTTCACGGCATGCCGATGAGATGATACTTGCCCGGCTGAATCTCACAGCCTGTGAGAAATTTGGGTTGTTTTCTCCTTTTTTCCTTCTAATAGTTCCAGGCGTTTTGCTTCAATGCCTCCTCAGAAGTTCACCGGCAGCAAGGAGTTCTCCCGTGTTGGCTGTGCTAAAAAGTTGTTTGAGCAACTCAATTTTAACCTTCTGCCCTGCATTAGACCCTCCTTGGGTTTCTCTTAGTCTCGCCAACACATACCACTCCCCGTTAAACTTAAAACGCTACTTGAAGGCATTTGGGGGGGTTTCAAATCGCTCTGAATAGATTCTTTATAAACTGCTTTAAGGAACTATTTCAGCTTTCATCTGTTGTACGAACATTTAATACCGTCCTAGATACAATTTCTTAAATACTTTGTGAGCATTTTGTTGTACGAGGAAAGTTTAATTAAAAACCTAGAAAAACTTCTGCATGGTAGTAATTTAGAAAGACTAGAACTATATTTATACAGAAGAGATGACTTAGGACATAATAACGGTTATGTAAAATAACGGTTTGTTTAAAGACAGCATGTTAGGATAGCTTCATTTTTCATAATAGAAATTATATGGACATGCTTTGAAATTCAAAGAGAAAAACCTGATGCAATGAAAGACTTGCATAATACAGAATTAAGCCTTGTCACAAGGTCTTACTAAGACCAAGAAGTTATGAGTCTTCAAAAGAGGACTGAGATATTTTTGGGGGGACACAGGAACATCCCTAGTTATGTTAGATAAAAACAAACAACGGCACATGCCCTCAGCCAAAACCAATGAATCTTAAATTGATAAAACACCCATGACGGGGTTATTCCAGGAGAAATCGTTAGGAGGCGTCTTGTACTTCTCCTTAAAGCGTTGGGTGGAGATGCTTTTTAGGGCAGAAGGTTGGATGAAACGGTTCACTGTTCTGGCCAAGAAAGTCCTGCGCTCCTACGTAGCGTGTAATAAGGATTATTGTACTCAGTGTTGGCCAATAGATCTTGTCAGATCTTAAGTATAAGGGTTTTCCAAGTTGTAAGCTGTATGATGAACGAGTAAGAATGAAATCCTCTCCTGTGAAGTCAATGAATGCTTGGCTTTAAGCTTTACAAGAGCCTCGGGGCTTCCGCGATTCGGTCATACTCGTTATCATTTCTTTATACATAGTCCACTGCCGCTCTGACACTGGATTTTCAGAAGCCAGGAGGGATCTCCCATATTAAAATATATATATATATATATATATATATATATATATATATATATAAAATAAAAGAGGCAAGACCTGCATGGGATTGACGCTGTGGGAATTTGAGGTGGGATTAGCAAAAGCTCTTCCCTCTGCATCAAAAATAGGACACCTGCCTGTATTACCGAGGAAGCGGTAGCAGATGGGAAAAGTCTTCCCTCGGTTTCCTTTGGACCCTCCGTGTATCCTTTCCTTCAAGGAGTAAGAGCCTAACGAATGAACCAGTCCCTCTTTTTTGCATTTAAATAGACCATTTTGTTGCCTCAGCAGCGCCCAGCAGCTTCAGCGGGAGAAGGGGTCAACCCAGCTGCCCAACGCAACGTACTGAAAACACCGTAAAACCCATGATGGCTTCTGTTAGTCTGCTCAAACATCAGCTGCGTTATTCTCTTTGCTGTTTTATCATTAAAGACGGACTGAAATGGTGATCGTAACGTCCACCAAGTCGTATCTACAGAATGACTGCAGTATTTCGTTAGCAGAGGAAACAACTGTACGGCTGTGCAATTAATAGGCTTCAACTGGTTTTTCTGAAAGCTCATTAGGAAACTTCATATCTTCCATGTAGTCTCTCTGTTACATAAAAAAACACTTGTTTTAATATGGTTTTTTGAGAGCCACTCTATCCTCCCCCTTTGACTTACAGCACTGCCAGCAGGGATCAGTTCAGGATTCTCCTTGCTTTTTCTATATATACCTATCCGGTTTTGTTCCTAACCATTTATCAGTCTCTTTTCTTAGTCGTGTCTGCTCTTTTCCAGGCTTATTTCATTCATCTACAAAATGCGTGCCGTTCTCGACAATATCCTGGGTCTCCATGATTTATTATAGAGAAAGCAAAACTATCTGGAGCAGCTTTCATTGAATCGCGCCCATCCTGCTGTGTTGCCACCTCACGTAATGCGAATGTATCCAGCATCACCGAAACCGGTGCTTAAATAGTGGCAAAACTCTTCTTTAAAAAGTATTGCGATGCTGGGGCTTCCCCATTGGTCTATTTGTTAACGTTTTAGCAACTTGGTGGTAAAAATCCACAGGTTTGAAATTGCAAAATGCGATTCGGGACCGGCTTGTACTTTAGAGGTGCGAACAGGGTGTAGTTTTGAGAAGAAGGAAGGGTTAATCTCCTGTGTAAACCGCTGATTATTTTATCGGGATCTACAATACGTGCAGGTGGGCCTCCAAAATCATCTGCCAGGAGACCTCAAAGATGGGTCAGAGCTGATGCGCCCAGGCTGGCTGGAGAGCAGTGTCCTCCTCTGAACTTTATAGTGATTTTTTTAGCTCTCTTCAAATGACGAATATTCCAGATATAGGGTGCGTCTTCCCTACAGTGAGTGGTGTTCCCGCGCTGTGCATGCCATATTCTTGAGCTTCTTCACGTTTCCTGCTTTAACTGAAAATAGGCATTGAACAAGCGCGTCGTGCATCCCGTATCTGTTGATATCGAATCTCCAGTTCTGCCTGGTGGCAGCTTGATTAACTCTTTGAGCGGAAACCTGCTGTAAAAATTCATCCGGCTCTGCCCCAAGAATGCAAAAAAGGGAAACGTCAGCAGCTTCTGCGGATTTTTTTCTTTTTTAATTTTGGAAATGTACTGCTTGATTTTAAACGGTAGCACAAACGACAGAGAAACCATCTTAGTTTAGCACATGGCTATAAACCCTGCTAGTTGTTGGCTGACCGGGGGAAAAACAACGCATATCCGTGTTTTCCGCTGTCTCTGCTTGAGCGTTGCAGATGTAAAATTACTCCTTCGCTCACGTGGTAGGAGGTGGCAAAATACTACCGTGGCGTTAAGTGAAAGGAAGGCTTGAAAAATTGATGGTATCAGGATGAACCCAGCTTTATGCTGCTGTTGGTAAAAACCCAAAACTCAGGTGTCCTGGAATAGAGAAACATCTTCTTGCCTGCTCCAGCTGTTGCGTGCAGCGTCTCCGCCTTGCTCCGTGCCGTATCCGGAAAAGGAGCCCGCTGGCGGTTCGCTTGTGATTCAGGATGTAATTGAACGTGGCCTTTCTGTTTATTTAAATATGCACGTATGCTTTCCATGCTTATTTTATAAAATATAAACTACGAAACACAAGGAACGGGGACTGAACGTGTTCTCTCTGGAAGTGCTTTTTTGCAATAATCCCCGTGAGAACTGAAAAAATACGAGACGCTGCTTAAGCGTATGGGAAAATTTGACTTCCAGTTGCTGCTGGAAAGACCCTAAGGCCACCAAGGTGCCACTGTTTATTTGCCTGAGGGTTTCCTAGGCAAATAAGCCAGCAGTCATTTGAATAAAATAGGCTAGAAGCAAAAAGGGAGGTCGTGAATTCTGCCCGCTGTGCAAGGCACTAAGAAGTTTCGGGTCCAATAAGACGTTCAGCTAGTGCCTAAGCCGGGAATGATTCGCTTGGTGAGCCTTGAAAAGCTGCAAAAAGCTTCAATGAGCAAATGAAAACGTGGAAAGCTGCTCAAATATTGCAGTACTCCTCGGCCAGGTGTTTAGGTTCATTTTGACATAATGCACCTCTTTGAGCAGTCGCCTCCTTGTAGCTCGACAGCGCTATAGCAAGTGTCCCCTAAAGCAAGAGAACTTAGCCTAGGAGAGGACGGACTTATCAGTAGCAGTTCATTAACACTTTAGCTCCAAGTCAGTTGTTTCTGTGATCTGCCCCATCAGGGCATGGATACAACATCTCGGCACAGGCTCTGCTGCTCTCCTATAAACTCTTTGATTCATAAAACTTATGCCGGAGTCAAATATTGTACTTAGTTGCATTAAAACATACCCTTACTTGGGCAGGAGGAAGACCATCAGAGATGATCGGAGCTGTTGAGTCCTTCAGGCTTGTGCTTCTGAACTGGAGTAATGACGTATATGCACTTATTTTTTTCCACTCTCCGGTTTTGACCCGTGAAATCCTGATTCCTTTGCTCTGATTCTCGCTCTTCTTTCCTGTTGGCGCAGGAGCGTTTTGCAACAGGCCGCACCAGCCCGGCTTTTGGTCTCGGTCCTTGCAACCCCAAGCTTTCATGTGGGCTTTCAGATTCAGACGAATCCGTTTCTCAAAGGAAATCTTGCCTGAAAGCGCAAGAAACCGTACTTTGGCTGAGGTTGATTTAAAAACAAAATACGAGCGGTAAAACGGAACGGTAACTGTAACGTTTCGGTTTGGAAAAGCGCAAAAGGGCCGATAAACTTTAACTGGGGAATGAACTAGCCATTTTGATTGCGATATGATATTTTGTATTATTGAATAGCCTTACGAAACTCCCATCACAGCTATACATACGCTGGGACGGTTGCGTCGCCCTTCAGAAACTTGGCCTCCACCGTCGCGAGATTTAACCTCGAAAATCCTTCAATCTCTGCTTTTAAATGAAGCTGAGTCGTCACCCCGACTATTCACCTGCCTTGCTTGTGCTCGGCAATATCGCGTGGGGGAAGACGGCTCTGATTAAATTCCCACCGTATTTGGCAAAGGGAGAACAATTTAGTAGTTCCAGCCAAGTCATTAAGTGGACGAGGCGGGTCGGGAACTACAGGGAGAAAGAAACTAGTGCGGATTTATTAATTTCTAACTTAGCTATTTTCTTAAAAAAATTTATTTTGAATTATGTGACACAATAGGAAGAAAAAAAAAGGTTAATTTAACTATTTGCTCTCTTCTGACCTTGCTCAACTGGTGGTGGCAGCTTAACAGCTCTGCTTTTGATATAGAGATTGTATGAAAGAAGTAGGTGAAAGCTTTAATTTTACACTGAAGAATGGATGTAATTGAAAAAAAAATAGTGCTAATGATCTGAAGACACTAAGGTGTGTACATGGTAAAAAATACCGTAGAAAAATATTTCCAATGAACTAGGATGACAGAAAGGTGTGGTCATGGTAGGGCACGCTGTTGGATATTTTAATCCAAAGGAAAAAAAGCATAAACTGTATTTCATTCATTATTTTCACATTCCCTGTATCAGCAGCAGCAAATGCAGGGTAAGGAGCTTTTCCTTCTTAGGTTTTTCCCCGTCCTGCCCAGTTGAATAACATTTGTGTCTTCTTCTAGAATAGAAGTCATCTAAAAGTCAATTAAAAAGCTTATTTTGCACAGGATAGTGACAGAAAAATAGAGATATTAGAGATATTAGCTGTCTCTTCTGAAAATATGTCATACTTTCCTATCAGTTTGATTATAAAACTAAAAGCAGGTCTCCAAAATAACTTGGAACAGCTCCTCACGCTTCTGTTTTGCAACGCAGAAGAGGCTTCAGATGATATAGGACCTTCATTTAGTTCTGCGATGCAATTTTAAGAAGAAAAAATTGAATTTGCACGTTCAAGGTTTTGCTTCCTGCGAATGTTGTTATGGATAAAAGAGCCCTCTTTAATCAGAGCGTTTGTGAACTAAAGGACTCGCAAATAAAAGCAAAGTAATTTTGTGAGTTTTATTCATGAGACTGTTTGTAAATATTTTTCTGAAATTCTTTCTTTTTTTCCTCATTTCTGTTTCCTGAAGAGAATTGGAATAGAGGGATGAAATTTATTGCAATTACTCCCTGAAAAAAACACGCCATTTCAGTAGTCTTTAGAGCAGTTTTGTCTACTTAAACTGTTTCTCTAAGGAGGAACCCCATTAGAAACATTAGGTATGAAAACATTCATAATTAATGCAAATGTCTAAGCCATATCTGAGTTGATATTTTGGAACATTTTGGATTCTGTGCTTTCAATCCGCAGGATACCGTTTACTTCTCTTTGCACGTTCTTCTGTAATTTATGCAATATTGACCTGTCACATTTGTTTTTACATACTTAGAGTAATGCCCTCACTTTTAAAATATTATGGTCTAATATATGGTGCAGCAGAGACGTGAAAACCAAAGTTGGAAAAAAAAAAAACAGTTCAAACCCTCAGAAATCAGTGCATATTCAATTATTAGGGTCTAACAGGATCCGGTTCTTGAAAACCTCCCGAGGTCAATGAGAACAGGCTGCCGTGACTTCTTTGCATCTCGGTGGCACAGTTGTTCTTGGGCGATATATCCAAAGCCCAGGTGCTATGGCAAAAACTTAGGATAAAGTCTGATACCTATTTTGGGTCGTTTCAGCGCGTGCTTAGTCCGTTATCCGGCAGGTTAAATTTTCGTCGAGGTTTTGAGGTGTTGTACCCATTTTCATGCTTTCTCCTGAAGACTCTGCAGTTCGCGACGGGTTTTTCAAATTTGCTAATTAAATTTTCCCCTTGTCTTCTTCCCTTTTTTTTTTTTCTCTTTTTTTCCCTCCAGCTCTCGTAAATGTGAAACTTTGGGCTATTGATCGGCAATGTTTTCAAACAATAATGATGAGGACAGGCCTTATCAAGCATACTGAGTATATGGAATTTTTAAAAAGGTAGGACACTTGTTTACTTTATAAAAAAAAAATACGGTAAAACTGCCGTCCCGCAGCGTTGACTTTTTTTGTGAGTGCGGTATTTGATTGCTTTCTTTTCGTCGCTTTTTATTTGCTGTTTAACCCTCTGTGAGCCACGTCCCACAGCAAGGAGGACGATCAGGAGTCGTTTTGCTGCTGTTTAGTCTCGTTCTCATGACAGGTTATTCATTTGCAAACCTCAGGCTGCGTAGAAAAGAAAAAAAACCCTTAACATGAATCATTCAAAACTTCCCTTATCACAGAAATACCCGTCAGAAAATAAACAACTCCCTAGGGAAAAACCTGATTTATAAAGTGATCTAGGAGCAAGTCCATTGGGAAGTGCATTTTTGTGCTTGCAATCAGAGGCAAGATGCAAGTTGCTAGTGAAACAAAAGCTATAGGTTTCTATAAGATCCAGGCTGGATGGCTAACCAGAGACACATGAAGTGAGGTCTCTCATTCCTTAAATCTGCGTTTAATCTCTTGAATTTGGTTCAGTTAGTGCTGCCATCTCAAATTATGATGAAGCTTCCTTATTGAAGCGATGTATAATATCCCAATGACTCAAGCACACCATAGCAGTAAAGAATCGGATATGTCTCACGTTAGCCAAAACAATACAAAATATCGAATACAGTAATATTCATATTTAATACCAAAAAATGATAATACAAAATAGCACAAAGCCAGAAATACCAAAACACCAGAAAACAAAACGCCCTGTCGCTGTGTCGAAAGCGTTCCAAAAAATCGTGCATCCAAACGTTAGCAAGCGTTGGCCTTCCCGCCCGTTGGTGAATTAAACCGAGAAATGAATATAAGATCCGTTCTGGGGGCGAGGGCTTCTGGCTCTCGTTCACAGCGGGAGCTATGCACGCGTTAAGCCCTTAAGCTTTGAGCTTTAATAGAGATTTTCTCAAAGGTTGTCCAGATTAATTTGGATGCGGGTTGCGCAGAGCCTGCCCGGCTTTAATTTTAAGGTCAACGGTGTGAGGAAGAAATGGAGAATAGTTTTCTCACCCTGTGCCTGAGCTTCTCGGTCGCAGCCTGTTACAGTGTGTCGAGCTGCGTATAAACACCCATTAGAAACGCTAAAAGCAAGGAGATACCTTTTTCTTTCAGTCGTGCAGCTTCAGTTTGGGAAAATGTTTCTTCATGGGCCACAATGGTGGCGCGGGCCAAGCTAGTTGCACGGTTTTCATTATAAAACAGCATTTTCCCCTTGTTTCCACCAATTTTTCCTCTGTATGTCAATAGCTATCTTAAGTGCAATATAAATTCCACTTTTCACGTTAATGACATATTAAATGCTCGTTCTTAAGGAAGCTTCCCTGCTCAATGCTTTTAAGGAAAAAAATGCATTAAATTTGAAATCAAGGGAGTGCATCAATTGTTGACCATCCTGTTGTTTTTTCTTTCTTTCCCTTATTAATAAGTGAACGAAAATGCTCCTGTTAAGAAATCAAGCATAATAGAGTTTTCTTATAAAGGCATAAATGGAACCTGTTCATAGAAAAGTCAGGGTGGTTGGAAAGCATTATTTTCTCTTTGCAGTGCTGTAAAAAGTTGCACTTCATAACCTTGTCATTGGTCACAAAAACGTAACAGTCACCCTCTCAATAACTTAGTTTCACCTACCAACAAAGCGTAATAGAAATATAGCTTTTGGGGGTGAAATGAAAGTATTCATCTTTTCTCATTCATCTTGCCGAAAGTAGTGGCGGTCTGATCCCTAGGATCGCCTCGGTTCCACATATTCGTTGTAAGAGTTGTTACCCCTTTGACCAGTATTTGTGGTCCTGCCAGATTTTTCCTTTGATGGAACACATTGATGATGCAGGTCAGCTCTTGTTATCTTAGTTTCATCCTTTTATGTCCGGAGAATGCATATCCCAGCCCTTTCTTCTGCATGCCGCAAAGAAAATGGAAAAAGCACATTGCCTAGTTTTGAGAAATCCAAGTCTACCCTCCCACCGGATAGTGTGCCAGAAGGCTGCGTCCTGGGTTGCTCCAAGGACTCTGTGCCGTTGCTGAGCGTGGTTTCTTTTCCTAGATTTTGATGGTGGCTCCTGGTGTTTTCTCTCCACCAAGGGTATGCTCATATGCTCTTTAGCCTCGATGGAGGAGGTTGGTAGGATTATCAGCTTCAACGAGGTTGATGACTGCCAGTGGTGTTTCTCCAGCCTGACAATCGCATGACATTCATGTATGTCCCGTTCGGAGATAAAACCAAATGTTTCTGAGGTCACCAAAAGACTTTCCGTCCATTAGTTTAGAAAATAATGCAGGCTATTTCCTCGACTTGAGAAGTGCAGAAGGAAACAATATTGGCCGAGGGGTTCTGGTACCCACTTAAGGCATCACAGTCCGCATGAACAATGTATCTGTAGTACATAGTTCACACAGGCTTATAGAAGTTGAGATAAATCTTTTGATTTATATAAATCAACTGCAGTACATTGGAGTGTGGAGCAAGTGAACATCCTCTTTTTCATAGTATAAAACTCATTGTATTTTGGTTTTGTTCACTGTTCTAATCTTATAAAGATATTTTTTTTTCTCAAACCTCTAATTAAATGAATCCGTTTAAGCAAGATCAGAATATTTTAGTCAAGGAGACAACTATTTATAAAAGGCTGCATTTGTTCGGGAAATAAAAGACTTGAAAAAGCTTTACCATGTAGCAGGTGGAATCGTTTCCTGCTAGATCATGAAAGTTTTGTGGAGGAATATGAATATCCGCTCTCCAAAAAGACCAGACTGTCTTGGAAGAGTAAATATTGTATTTTTTTTTTAACAAAAACTTTCTAAATATTGCATAAAAAGACGCCTAATGTTCCGGTCCATTGTGTAAACTCTAATTCATCCAAGATCCTGGAACAGATCAGCAGAACAAAAGATAAATATTCTGTGTAGCCCTAGAGGAAGGATCTAACTTTAGAATAGGAAGCTTAAAGGAAGTTATACACACACACACACACACAATCTTGAATTCTTATAAATAAAACTCCAGTAATGCTTATAGAGAGCAAAAAAGAAAATTAAACTTAAGATATCATGTTAGCCCAAACTCTAAACTTACAATTTGCAACACTAACATAAAGTTTAATTCTGCTGAAAAAATGCATGCTTGTTTTATCCTTTAACATTTTGCCATAGCGCTCTGGCTCGATCTTTAGTCTAGTCTACAGTTTTAGCTGAGGCCCCGTTGGCTTAAGTGGCAGGTTTTGATCTGACGAACCGTGGCAGAGTTGAGTTGATTATATCTCAGAAACAAGAGTTTATGCACTCATCGGTACAGGGAATTATAGCGGTAAACCACAGGTTTGATTGTGACAACACGTACTGAAATCAGTCAGCGCAAGCAGAATGATTATTTTAAGGGAGAACGTTTTGCTCTTCACAAAAGTCATTTATCAATGACAGGAAAGCAAATATAAAAAAAAAAGTGAAGCTTTATTAAATGACTCTGCCTTTGAAAGATTGCCCGCAGTTTCACATAAGATGTTTCCCAAAGGGCATCTCAGGATAAAATTACGGTGGATAGGAGTGGAAGCAAAGCTAAGAGAGTGCGGCAAAGTGAGGAGAGGCTTTTGAAAAGAGAGTTGAAAATTGATGCTGCGTTGGTGAAGTATGTGTCCTAAGATTGTTTCAGATGACTAAACCTGCAAAAAGGGCCTTGACATAAAGAAAACAACTCTTGCGGGGCGCTGAAGCATGGACAAAGTAAACCAATGGGATAGCAGAGAAAGAGGGAAAGGAAATTATTTGTATAAGGTAAATAAATGCATCTACTCTTAATACGAAGTTATCTGATCCCATATGTGGGAACAGCCATACTGGTGCAAGCCAGAAGCCCATCTAGTCCAGCATCCTTTTCATTCCTTCTCTCCCCAAATGGTGCTCGGGGCCAAAACGGAGGAGGCTGCTCCCACTAAGATGGGCGGGCAGACCAAGACTTTGAAGGCCAAGAGCTGTGTTGAAAAGTGCCCATATCCACAAGATCTGGACATCAGCCATCTTCAGGATTCCCCAATTTTCTGAGGCTTCAAAGACAGTCCAAAGAGTATCCTTAGGAGGAACAAGCTTGACTGTCGTGTCATGATCAGGTTGCCTCTGACCTCAGAGACCACCGCGAAGATGATAGTTACCCCACCTTGGTTTCATTGTTGTTCTTCAGGCCAACAAACACCAGATCAAACATGTGATCAGTAAACTGGGCTAGGGATATGGTGAGAAGAAAGCTTATGTCCAGGTTATGATCTGCTGAACGGAGCTAGCAAGACTGGAAACATCCAAAGAGCATCTACCAAGAGCTGTTTACAGATGAGACGATAAAACCTAGCAATCAGCTCACCTTCCTCTGCCATGCCCAAAAGTGACCATAATAACATGCCCGTGAAAGAGTTAAAACAGGGTGAGCTAGCAAATACATATTTTGGCTGTTTTGCGGCTGAACTGGCTTTCTGACTCCTGTCGGTGGAAAGCTCTAAATCTTTTCTTTCTTCTGAAATTCTCACATGTGGTATTTTTCAGCCCTCTATTTGCTGTTAGCATGACTAAAGCTCGGCGGATTGTGTGCCACCCACAATTTTACTCAGATTTGCAGAGCTGTCAAGTAGTATCTTACTTTGCCTCTTAAGATGCACTGGTTTTTGTATCACTTTATGCTCTATAAAACTGGACTGCTAAGAGAGTTAAGACTGGATGACTGATCTAAAGTCCAGCACATCTAATACAGTGGCAATTTTAGCTAGAAATGGATCTTGGTGCAAGCAGCTGAACTCTTTGTCCCAACTCAAGAGTGGGGTGCGGCTCTGGAGAGGGCACCTGAAGATGATGGGGTCTCTCTGAGAGCAGGCTTTTGTCTAACGTGTTCTTGGCTGAGGTCTACAGCCACCTTGAGTCCACAGTGAGCGTTAAAATTGCCTTTTTTTAATAACGGCTTGAAGTGAGCAAAATGATAGGCACGAGGGACTGTCAGGCAGGCAGAAAATCAACCCAACATCAATGCACTTAGTGGTTTGATGGTGTTAGAGGACTCCTCAGCGCGAAGGATTCATACTCAGATGCAACAAATCAAGGTCTTTTTATATGTAATATCCATTTCAGCTTTTGTGTGTTAAGGGAAGATGGAAATACAGCTTAGCCCTTGACTCTGCCGAGGTTTATGTGCTTGCTAAACTTAACGTACACTGAGTTACCTGGGGTTTATTACAGTGAGGAAGACTAAGCTGACTGAAGCGCGTTTGCAAGACCGAAATCTAGTCTTACTTTGTCTGCGTTTTGGTTCGATAAATGACGTGTTACAGCTAGCTTTGGTGCAGATGGGCATTTTAGAAAGTCCACCCCTAGCTTTGTGTTTCTCTGCTTAGATTTCTCAATGCTACAGCTGCAAATTGGAGTAGGCAACGAGCTGCGTCCGAGCCTGCAGCTCGTACAGACGGCAGAGAATCGGCACGTGCACGTCGGCAGGGCTCAGCTAATAGGCGCCGCGGTTAAAGTGAGCGAGAGCAGTGTTGAGACGGGAGCCTGGCTGAGGGCGACGCGCCGCAAGGAAGAGCGTTAATGAGTTACGGTAGCAGGGGAGCAACTGGGGCACCTGCGGGAGCGCAAACAGGAGAATAAATAAGATGTCAGGAAGGAATCTAGGCTTGGCATAATGGAAGAAAGAAGTAAAAGGCCCTCATATGTCTCTTGTCAGGCGCGGGAAGGATTTACAGAGAGGAGGTACATATTTTTTTAACGTGATGCTGAGTGTAAGGCTGCAGTTGGTGAAGATGCTCCGTGCAACCACAGGATCTCTCGGGAGGTCCTCTGCCTCTCCAAAGCTCATGCATAAAGTATGAAGACAAGCCGAGGAGGGAGTGGGATCTGCATCTGGTGGTATTTCAGGAGGCCAGCGTAGAAAGCGCTGTAGGTCTGATTTGGAAAATCACACGGAAGCGTGTCTGGCTTGTCTGTTGGTTTCTGCTGTAGCCCTTGAGCGCGGGACGCTTGAGGACATTGTGAAGGAAGTTTGTGTTTGCAAGCGGCTGAATGTAAGAGGGTGGTTTTCCCCGCGTCGCCGTGCACGGCCAGGCACTGAAGCAGAACTGAAATGATGCACCGAAGTATCAAACTGTCAGTTTTGTTCTGCCCTTTTGCAAGAAAAATAGCCTCTCTGATTTTTGTTTATTTATTTATTTTGCTGGTGAGAAGGCCAGGTTAAGATATTTTTTAAATAAATTTATACTAAGTGGTTTTAGTAGCTGTAATCTGGCTTCTGTAATCCCGTGTGAATGATATTATTGCATGTAAAATAGCTGGTGTAGATATTTTTTAAGTAATGGAAGTTTTCTGTTAATTATGTTTTTAAACTAAGGAAAATCTTCATTGGAGGCAGTAGACCACAAGGAAAGGGGAGGAAAAGGAGGAACTATAATGTTGCCCTCAAATCAAAGCAGGAGAAAGGGGGAGGAATCATTGAAACTTTACGTGGGAATATTTTAAACACGGGAGCTTAAAATAACCTGTCCCACCAACGGCAGTGAGGCGATTGAATACAGCAGACCCCAGACCGCCCTGGTCTTGGCATCCACCGTAATCGATATTTGGAGTAATGCGAACAGGAGTCAATCCATATCTCTGTTTAATATAGTGCTACTTGCATCGCTCTTGGCGCACCAAAGGGGAAATAGTGTTGCATCTAGATGAGGCACACTGCGCTTTCGCGTTTGCTACTACTGTTGATTGACAAAATCAGATTGTTTGTACACCAACATATCCGGGTGTTTACTCTGTTGCCTGATTATAGATTCTGCATCTGCTGCTAGGAATACCATTAATGCGGATTGATTTTCTTTTTCCGTGTTGCTCTGCATATGCTTACCTTCAGTCAAAGCATTCGCACTTAAGGGTTGATCTTTTTTTTATTGTTATTATTATTTTATTTCTGCAGGTGCCCACTACAGCTTTAGCGAGAGTGTAGTAAAAGAAAAGGGTTTTTCCCCGTTATTCTTGCCTTCGAGTGTGGCAGTTTAGCTTCCGATCTGCAAGCCGGCAGTAAATAATTTACAAAAGGCAGATGACAGGCAGCTACTTGGCTCCCCTGATGTCTACCTGGGGGGGCAATTTAGGGCTTTGCTAAAATGAAGAAGCGATATGTTGTGTAGAGAAGGGCTTGTTATGCAGAACAGTGGAGCAACCCCAGGCTGTGCAACCGAGGCCACGGGGGGTAGCTGGTAATAAGGCATCTGTGGGCATTAAGGATTTTGAGATGTTTGGCTTTCTTTGACCGCTCTTTTCTCATTCAGCCCGGAGTTTTCTTGGTGAGGCAAAATCTCATTTGCTAGTAGGATTGTTGTGCTTGTAAGACACAACATCTTTACATTTCGAAGGAAAACAACCCAGGAACCTTTTTCTTTTCTACCATGTGGGTTTTTTTCTTTCCATAAAAGTTACTGCATCAGTAAGGAAAGCAGCCTCAAAGATATGCTCATGATCTCAATACACACAAAATCTCATTTTGTTTCAGATCACTGGCTTCTCCTTTTAGATTTGTTTTTCTTAAGCAGTTACATGTCAACATGGTCCATGTGAAATCCATTTTGAAGGACAGTAGGTCCACAAGTAGCCTTTTGGGCTCTGCAGGCCTATTTGCATAGACAGAAGAGAAAAAGCCCACTCCTTCATCACCAGATGTTAAAATATAATTACGATGAAGCTTTGTAACACTGCGTAGAAAGAAGGAAGGACAGGTCATGTATAAAGACATATTGACAAGTGGTAAAAAGAAAGCAAAAAAAAATTCAACTGAGTCAGAAATCCTGCTTTGTAAGTTGGAAAAAGGATTTTTTTTTCAAAAGGAGAAGAAGAAGAAAAAAAAGCTGAGATTTAAAGAAATTTCATGATTCTGATCAGCCAAAATTCAGCCTTATTCCTTCGTTATATCACAAGCCTAACAGGTGCTGCCAGGAAGACCAATGGAATGTCTTGTTCTTTATTTTAAGACTAAATGAAGTCAAAACACTATCCAACAGCAAATCATAAGTGACTTTATGGCAGAGTTTTCCCAGAAGTAAATTTAAGGATGAGCTGTGCTTCTCTCTTTCTAAAAAATTCATGAAGATATCCATGTTAGGCGATAAGGGAAGCAAACTGGCCAAAGGGTTGGTGTCTGTACTGAAGGCAGACATGGCCAAACCAGACTGTCAAGGAACTAACTAAAGTCAAGCCACAGGCCACAGCTATCAATAAATTAGTCCAGTTTGTATGATCAGTTAATGAAAGATCTTTTCTGGATGTTGTTTTGTACACGTTATTTCAGGGTTATACAAAGGCCAGAGCTCTGGAGACCATAGTGTTTCTGGAGTATTTGTGCCCCCTGCTCAAACTAGCTGCTGATTGATCAAGCAAAGGGTCTTTAGATGAGATGGTGCGTGGGATTAAATCTTGGACTTCTGGACTTTTTCTCTTGGGTGGATTTTTGGTGTGGGTTTTTTTTTTTATTAATGTCCAAACCAATTTTTTTTAAGGTGAATGCTGTCTTTTTATTTGTCCCAGTTATTGTTTCTTACCGCGATGAGCATCATGTTTTGCCTTTGAACACATGTAGATTCTGGTCGCAGGTACAGATCAACCAGCGTGGAGTAATTCACTGGTAAATCAGGTATTATTATGGATTTGCACGGGTGCAAATAGGAACAGAATCCAGTCCTGTATCATTCCAGGGGTTCTTCAAGGCTATCGGGGTTGGCTACACGTCTTAACATCTTGCCTGTCTGGAGAAAGAAAACCCTTTCTAGTAGTTTTGGGTCAGGACCAAACCAGTTCTGTCTTGCTGTCTAACTATTAGCTGCTGTCATGATTCATGACACTTTCTGAACTTCAGAACAAACCAGACCGAGAAACAACTTACACATTTGTGTTGTCTGTGTCAACTAAGCAATCAGGCTCTTTACAATTTGATGCAAAACTTTAGGCATAGCTGCAGATTTACTGAGGTGTTAGAGTTTGTTTGAACTACTTTGTTAACCTAACCAAGTTAACATTTTATATTCATGTAACATTATGTGGGCATTGATGTATATACCAGGAGGATTGTTTTGAATTGTTAGCTAAAATGTAGAAAAGCATGGAGAGATTACAGTTTGTCATTTATGCTGCAAAGATGAAAGGAGATCAAACTATTATCCTTTAAGGTTATTTTATTCTGATCACATTATATTGTGACCTAAAATAAGACTCTGCAAAGGTAGCATGATCCCCAAAACAAGATCTACAGCCAATAGCTACTTGCAGAAGACCCTTGGATGGCTTCAGTAAGTTTTCCCTTACAAGTGGTGAGCTGAGGAGGCAGCCCAGAATAAGCAGGCGAGACTTGGTAGTTTGTTCTTTAATAAGTGCTATGTGACAATAATCTTTGGGCCTTTGATCTATCAGCTATTTAAACTGTCCAAGTAAGTTATTCATGCCCTAGCTGTGGCAGAATAGAGCTGAGCAGTGATACTTAGCATTGAAGTTGGATGAGTTGTGACCTGCAAAAGTTGAGACGCTTTGGAGGCTTTTGCTTCATTTCAAAATGACCAGTGGTGGAGCGGCACTTGTGACTTATAATGGATGGTTTAAGTAAACTTGCAAGAGACATTCTGCATAGCTGTAGAGAGATGAGAAAAGGCATGCTATGATCATGGAGACCAGAAGATATCCCTGATGTCACCATGGAAATTTGATATCCCTGGTACCTGGCTAAATTAGGTGGAACACAGGCAAAACTGCACAGGATGGCAGTTCAGCCCAACCTGAGCACAAAACCACTTGTGACTTCCCAGAGATATCCAACTATCCAGGGAAGCCAGACAGTCCCTATATGGGATTCCATACCAAAAGAATGGAGATAGAGGTCTAAAAGAGATAGGTAAAACACAAAAAGAAAGTTAAAAAAAAAAAAAACAAAGCTCCAAACCACCAAAAAAAACCCCACATCCAAACCGTGACAGCACTAAGATGAAGTGAACTATTTAAGAGGTATTTAAGTCAACAGGCAGCTGCTGATGCAGACGGATGCATCAAATGGTTCTGCCTTTTGGGAAATCTTGCAGATCGCTAAGGATGGCTGGTGGTGATGAAGTGGGAACTATAGAAAAGTAAAGGATAGACAAGTCATAAAAGCAGCAGGAGGATACGAGAGAAAATGCATAGTTAATGGTGTTAAGGGCAGTACAAGAGGGAAAAACTAATAGTCATAAAGTTCATCCCGCTCTAGGTTGTAGGTTGTAGGAATCACAGTACTGTCTAAAGAAAGAAAAATGAACTCAAAATGGCAAAAATATTCAAGCAACATATCTGTTCTGTATGATGGAATTCACCAGCTAATAGAATTAGTTCTTTTTGAATCAACAAGCCTAGATAGTTTGCGTTGAAGAATTTTTAAAGAGTGTTTGGGGAAGTTCTTTGGGTCGTTAATTCTGTTTTTAATGAATGTTAAAACAGCCAGGAGGTTCCAGAAGGAGAAGAGAGCATTGATGTGAGGCCAGCGTTGAATAGATGGGATGATATTGATCTTGGACAAAATACGTAACAGCTGAAATGGGATTCAGATCCTGAAAGAAGATGATAGGAATGTGAAAACCAGTGGGCTTGTGGGAAGTAGATGTTGGGAAATTATTTGGGGGTCTTTTATTGCGGAAACAAGTCTGGATGATAAATGCAGAAATATGAAGAAGTCCTTGGATGGGCAGTGAAAAAAAAAAAAGAAAAAGACATTAACAGGAGCTTTTGTGGTGTACTCTCTGCTGCTGCAAGATCTTGTGCCGTTCAGGTGTCCATAATTCAAGAGCGAATAGGTAGATTGGATAGAGTTGACAGAAGAGCCACGGGAATGGGAATGGGGTTGGAAAACATGACTTATACTGGTGTACACAAGGAGCTCAATGCATCTGCTCTAGCCTAGAGAGGGCGATGTAGTAAGAGTGTCACAGCCTACAGGAATCTACACAGGGAACCAAACTAGAATAAAAGGCTCTTAAAAAAGGTATGAGAGGTGGCCAGAGATCAAGGTAGGATAGAAATAAGCCTAGTGTTGTAACCCAGGTAATTCTTAAGTTTTGAAGCAATATGAAGAAGATTATGGTAGATTTTAGAATTCATTTCAAAATCAAGTTTTAGTATTTTTCTAAAACTTGCATTCTGCTTTAAGCAAGTAGTTCAGAGAAGCCCGATGTCCTGTGTTGCACAGGAAATCAGAGTGCATGACTTATTGTTTGGCTTCTACAATCTATTATTTATAGATTAAGTCTGTAATTTATAATTGAATTGATACGTGTTTTAGAATGATTTTTGCTTTCTTCGTTCTCCCTGGGTTGGTAGTCAAGTATTGATGTTAGTTTTAGAGTAGAGTCAGCACAGAAAACTCAGCCCTACTGTCTTTATTCAAGCAAAATGCAATGGCTTTTTCTCCTCCGCTTATAAAATGGTGCTGATACGATGTTATTTTTTACCCTGTCGTTTGATTCTTGGGCAAAATCACCCAAGACCAAGTTGTGCTCTCTGGTCCATGTCCAGACGAATGACCCAGGGACACGGGTATTTAACAAGTACCCTTATGGCAGCTGCAACTCTGCTTGCCCTTGGCCGAACGCCTTTCCCAGCTGCAGCCCAGGGCTGTCTGGTGCCAGGGCTTGAAGCTGGGGAGGAGAGGAACAGATTGGAGAGCAGGGAGCAAAGGGCTGAGCAGAACCTGTTCTGCAGAAGTTCACAGCCACAGTCAAGCAGAGTGAAAAAGCAAACTGCTGCAGAAGAAATCATTTAGAAAATCGCAGATGCTTCCTTGTTTGTCACGCTGACCACCTGCCCACGCGTAGTGTCTTTCGCCGATGGTCTGCCCAAGATGCCTGAATCGGGCGAAGCCTCCAGAACTCCCTGTAGGACCTCTCCTAAGAGATGGAAGCCTTTGGGTTCTTTGGAGTGGTCTGCAGCAAATTACTAATACATTAATCAATGGGTTAGAAATCAAAGTAAAAACAGGAACGCAGCAGTCTGGTTTTGACCTGACCGCTCTGAAGATCTCAGCAAGGTAGGCTCACCTCGCTTGGGTGAAAAATGAAGAAAACATGATATGCTTGAAAATCAGGGTCTGTTTTCCTAACCTCCTCTTTCAAGGACAAGCTCCCCCTGACCCATTTAACTCTCTTTGGCCTTGGTCCTCAAAGGCGGTTTTGGATCCCTTAGTTAGCGTGCAGCCTCTTGATCATCACAGCCATTTCAGAACTCATTCTTGTGTCTGACATTTCTCACAAAAAGCATTTATCCACCCATCCGACATGTTGTCACCACAGACAGTGCTTGTTCTTGTGTCTATTTTCATGCTCAGATTGCAGATAGCTACCTCCCAAAGCATCTTCCAGTCCCCTGTCCTCAAAGGAATCATACAGGAATTGATGCGCTCGGGAGAAGGATTTCAGCCATGCCTGGTAGGCTGCTTGGAAATACTTTGCTTTTTTGCCAGGCAAACTGAGATTGGCCTCCTCGGTGACAGCCCTTCCACATCTCCATGTTGCTGGAAATGCATTTGTAGGCTTTCACAAGTCAAACTTGACTTCCTTATGTCCTGTTAATGATCAGATAGTAACATATAGCAGCTCCTCCGGGAGGATTTTTTTTTATTACTGTTTTTTCAAATGAGTGAGTAACCTGGGGATTTCTTAACAGGAGGGTGCAGGCCGGTGGAGTTTAGCTTCTCTATCTGTTTTTTTTTTTTTTTCCTTTTCTAAGAAGAAATGCCTAAATTTCACCACAATGTATTAGACCACATATGGAAGCCCTCAGCTCCTTGTCTTGCAGAAGAATTGTGACTAGATAAGTTGTTCAAATGCCTTAAATTGCATTTAATTACATTGATGCTGGTGATGCAAATTTTACTTGCTCCAGTGAGGCAGAAAATATATTTTGCTCTCGTTTGCCCAAATGAGGCAACTTATCAGATACCTACATGGGACTGAACAGTCTATCAAGTTGCAGCCGTAAAACAAGGGGTATTGAAAACTAGGATGTAAAATCCTCTGCTTTCTTAAATTGGCCATTTTGTATGCAACTCGGCTTCCGGGTATCAGTATCAATCCATTATTGCTTTTTTCTTCTTCAGTCCAAAATGATAGTTCGATAGGCAGTGGAACAGTTGCGTTAAATGAATGCCAGTGCTTTTCACTGGTGCTGTTTTATTAACCATGGAATTCAATGGGAGGGAAATGTTCTCGCCGGTCCGTGCATGTGACCATTGGTGCTGACTGGGGGGAATCATGCCTTTAGGTTACATTTGTCAATCCTCTTGCCGCTGAATTACAGGATGTAGCATTCAAGTGATCAGCTTGCTCCAAATCACATTTTCAGCTTCGATTTATTTGCTAGGCTAACTCTCCTATTGGGACCATAGAGCAACCCGTTAATAACAAGACTAGCCATGGCTTGACATCCTGTGCTGCACAAATAACTCGTTATCAAGGGACATTACTAGTCGCTCACTGGGTGCTGGTCAGTTGGTGTAAAATCTACTTTTCTCCTTCTTATCCCGATGAAAAGACTGTTGGATTGGAGCATTCTCCATTCCTACTGACATCTTCGTCCTCCAGCTCTTCACCATGCCTCTGTCATGGCATGTGCCGATACTTTTCCCTCTTCGCAGAACTGTTAATGGTCTTGCGTTGGTAATTGCAAAACCAGTTGAGGTCTCTAGTGAAAATGAAACTTTCTTAGCTGACTCCAGATGAGGGGGAAAGCCCACGACGTTGCCATCCCCAGCCACAGAAGAGAGTGGGTGCAGAAGACTGACGAGGCCGTGCTGGTTACTCAGCCAGCATTGTGCAGCCCTCCTTAATAAAAATTGCAGTTTTCTTAACAGAAATGATACCCATCACCTTTGTTTCGCTTTCTAATAGACTTGTGGCATACAGTGTCTCCAGTTTTTAAATTAGAAAGCTGTTTTATTCAACCCACTTTTTTTTTTCTTGCAGTAATGAGCGCTTCCAAAAACCATTGACTTCTGAGTAGCGGGACATGTTTACTACGGCTTCCGATTTCAAATAAACAGCTTAGAAATGTAAACCACACTTTTTAAAAATTGACTATTGAAGGTAGCAGTGACTTTTGCAGCCTGCAGCCTTGGTGGAAAAATGGAAGGGTTCGTTTCTTCCTGAGCAATTAAAAACCTGATCTTTTCATTTCGGGGTTAGATATTTATCAAGACGAAGTACCCCAGCAAGAAGCAATTCTTCATATGGTGACCACCACATGTGAGGAAAATAGGTCAGGCAGGATCAGCTCTGTTGCCAAGGCAACTGCTTAATAGCCAGCGGAAAAGGCTAACTTGATGCATAAGTGCTGTTCTTTCACATGAGTTTTATTGTTAGGTCTTATTTTCACGATGACCTGATGTGGCGACTGAGATGAAGATAAGCAGTGGCCACCTTGCTAATCACCTGTAGCTGGGCATCGGGCTTGACTCGATAAGATTCCTGCAACTAGAGGAGCCTTTGTGCGAGAAAGATGCTGGAGACTTCAGACTACGTATTCAGAGTTACCGTGGGAAGATCTTTTCCTTTACTCCCAGAACTTGCAGAGTCGTTTTGATGAAGCTACAGCGAGAAGACCTTGGTGTGCAACGTTGCAGGAGAGAAACGTGAAGTAATTTTATTAACCAAGCTGTTGCATTGCACTGCCAAATTCCAGCTGCTTTAGGGAGATGGCGAGTGCTGCTTGCCGCCAGTCGCATCTGGTGCAGCAGTGAGTCCTAAGCATCAAGGCACGGCGTTAAAAGAAAATAGTCGCAACCTGGGAGAGAAATGAAAATATGAGTAAAAGTTCAAACCTTAAGGGGAAACTGCTCAATATTTATTGTTCCGTGATTCTGTCTCGCTCTGACTGGGTCATGGCCACACTTGCACGAGTCCCAAGAACTCCAAGTTGTGCATTAAGTTTGAGGGAAGATTTAAGACTTCTGGTGCTACTGAGATTTGGTTTGAAGAGTTCAGGTAGGAAATACAATGTCAGGAACCAGTTAGCAGTATATTAACTTGGAGTCTCTTTTTTTTTTTTTATGAAGTATTTGTTGAAGTCTAACTTTGCTGTAAAGCTTTTTTAATATCTAGTAAATGTTTTTGCAGTGCAAAGACCAAGTATTTTGCACAAGGCTCTAGGCTTAATGAAAACAGTCCTATGCTTGCCGTTTCTACTGGCACTGATCGTAGTAGTACCAGTCACAACTGAGAAGAAAGCTTCATCAACCAGGGTGGGCAAAAATGGAAGTCAGGTATTATTTCTTGGCATTACCTAATTGGCATTCCAGTGCTTGCTTTATTTTTTGTAAGTCAAAAAGATCCGATACGGGTTCACTAAGACAGGCATTTTCATAATTCTTACTTAAATACATTTAGACAGATATGAAGAAGAGATGCTTTTTGTCTTTGTTGGAAAAGGCTAGCTAGTACGTTTGAAAAGAACCTTGGTGGAAAAAAAAATCCCTTATGTTTCGGTAAGCAAACTTGCATATCAAAGAGTTTAGCCTTCATTTCATCTTTCCTTATGGATGGCTGACAATTATCACATTGCCCAGCTAACCCGGCTCTGGATGAGGAATGGACTGCTGTACAAATGGAAATTGCTGTGCCACTTCTCCCTGAGATCACTTTTTTCTTTTTTTTAATTCTTATTTGTTTCCCAGGCCATTTGGTAAACCTTTGCTTAAAATGTAGTTCAGCAAGAACAAAGAATTCTTTAAGAGTCTGATTAGCTGTCACTGCAGTTAACTCTTGATAAACACAAAAGCCTTACAAGGTGCTCCTTTGAATAAAGATCACGTAATCCTGTTTTGCTGATTGGAAATCCTTTGGGGATTAATACATGTCTCGGTATACTTTTGTTCAAGCAAAAATGAAATGGTGCTCACTGGCTCTTAGAAGCTTTGAAATAAGAGGAATTATTGCTTCCTCTGCAAATTGGAACTGTACATATTGGAACATAAAACGCATGAACCGGACTATATCCTTCTGACAGGGTGATTTTAATCTTCATTATTAATTTGGATAATACAGTTGTTGACTGCAAATAAACCCTGTTGTTGAATGCAAAATAAACCACCCTGAGCTGGAAAATACGGACAGGATCTTTGAATGAATCTTGGAGCAAAGCAAAACGCAGCAGCACCTCTTGTACCTCTGAGCTGTATTGGAGTTTAAAGGCCAAATGAAGAGGTAAAGAACTGGGCACGCTTTCAAAAGAGGAGCTCATTAAACCTCAGCTCTGAACTAGGCTGTCTGTTAGGAAGCATGCAGTAAGGCTCCCCTTTGATACTCTTTGGCAGGGCGCATCGCGTCTAATTTTGGATTTGACATTGCATAAAGATCCTGTAGCTTCTGCCAGAGACGTGGAGCCCGCTGCGTTGGAGACTGAGCCTCGCGGTGGAAGAAGCCGCTAGCTTGGTATTTGGGTGCAATTAGAGGTGTGAGGGGAATACTGTGATAATCTTGCTTTGTATTCGTGGGATAATGGCTCACAAGAAAAATAGATTCTTTTCTGTGTTTACACTGTGTCTCTGTAAGGCAGTTACTGTGAAGGACACTTTAAGTGTATTATCCCAGTGCAATCCATTCCTATTCCTTCATATCCTTCAAGCAACGCTGTATTTATTTGCCTTTCCCTTTCTTGTTGAGTTATGCCTACGGCTTGGCAAGCTTGTCAATAGTTAATCTGGCGGGTAAAAAGAAGAAAATTGACTGTAACAAATATTTGAAATACATCTTCTGTCAAGAAGATGGCTTAGGGAGCTTTTATTCTTTCTTTTCTCAAGGTAGCTTCTTCTGCTCCTTCCCTTGACATCCAAACAAAATAACCTCTTAGAACCACTGAAGGCTGGTGATGGAGCTAAGAGCACAGGCAGTATCTCAGGTTTTTCCCGAATTAATTTTTTCTATCATCGAGTTTATCTTTCACTGGTTTTAGTTATGTAGTACCTCTTAAGTCGTTAGCACTGGTTTCAGAGGAGGTGGCCAGCTGGCATGAGGTGCAGTAAAGAGCAGCCCATGAACGTGATTAACACTTAAACACCTCTGCTGTTTTGAGCTGGCTTAGTTTTTATTCCTCCTGCTCACATTAAAGTACTAACACAGGTATTGTATTTAGCTATTTTTCCTGAGTAAATTGCCATAGTGTTCTGATACGTGCCGGTAATATCGTCTTTGGAAATATCGGTATGATAGGGAATAGGATTTCTGGCCTGTGCTGTAGTAGCAACGGATTTCTAAATTTTATCTTATTTTCATAGTGTGAGCAGTGAGATTCTCATAATGTTCTGGGTGCTGGTTGTGTAGCATGATGAATGGTGGTGGCTCATAAAGCTTGTCCTGCTCCGTAGCTAGTTGTCTGGGATGTTTTCTGTACTTGGTCCTGGCTCGCGTGCTTCCAAACATTGTGTCTGTCCTCTGGGTTGTCTTCCGCTCTCTCTTCTGTAACTAGGAACAAGATGAGTAATATGATGGTTTTATTTGTCTGTTTAAATAACCCATAGTATGAATTTGTTCCGGTGGCTTCGTACGGTGATAGTGTGACAATAGTGTGCACATGCAAATGTGAAGATAGCTTTCCAAAAGGAAAACACACTGAATACGGCAAGTTTGGGGGGGTTCATTTATTTATTTATTTATTTATTTGTGGTATGCTTGAGCATTAGAAAGGTCACCGTGCATAAATACTGTGCACCGTGAAGATACTTCTTAAAGCGTATCTTCATTCAAGTCTCTGAGCATAGTACACATTTTCCACCTGCTAATTGTTGTGCTGTATATTAGCAGAGTACAAGAAAGATTACGTATAAAGCCCTTAACGTGATTAGAAAGAGCTGTTTAGATGTGTATCTCATTTATGATTTGTAATTGTCTTGAGGCTTGGCAATCTGCCTTATAGGTGCAAATAATAGTCCCCCTTCAAAATGGTTTAACCAGCTGAAGTATGAAGATACAGCAAGTATTGATCTAAAGATAGAAAAGTGTAATTAGTAGAAAATAAATTGGTAGAGAAAGTATCTGTTGGTCTACAAACCTCATTTAGAAGCTTGTAGTTTTACGTAGCATCCTGCTGAATAAAATTAACTTATTTGATCACTAACTCCCCACAGATTGTAGGTTTGGTAAATCAGTTATTTTGTCTTCCCTGCTCCTAGTTTATGGTGTCTCCCTTTGTGCTATAATATGTATAAAAATGTTCCCTAAGTGATGTGGGCTAATTTTCTAATGACTTTGTACTTATTGCTCTCGTCTGTGAGCCTGTGGATGCCTGCGGGAGAGGGTTTTTTGGCTAATGAGCTACCCAGACAAAAGAAAAGGCTATTAATGAACTAAGTTTTCTCCTTCATTGAATTAAAACTCTAAAATTCATGTCGATTTGAACAAAACAAAGAATCTGGCTCCTATTTGGGAGCTTCCAACTAAAGTGAGACAAAGGGTAAGCACAGGAGACGTTCATCAAACTAGAGAAAAAACAGAGACCTGCTTTTAGCCAAAAAACTTCTCACCTGGGTAGATCCAGATCTAGTTCTTTCCTCATGCTCAGGGTGACTTAAACCTGCTTCTCAGGGCAATGTCCTAACCATGGTGCTACCAGATACTCTGGTTGGGGTTTTCTTAGTCTGTCCTGATGAAGAGACTCCATGTGAAGAGATCCTCCAAAAGAAGTGCAAATCAATGTCTCCTGAGATGTGGTAAATGTGGGGTTTTTTTGTTTGGTTGGGTTTTTCCCCCTCAGGAAGAGGAGGGAATCGGATATGAGTCTTCCAAGTGCAGTGATAAGCTCTGTCATGCCTAGGTGCAAGGGGGGGCCTTTTCCATGCTTGTGTAGTCCAGGAGAAGAACTTCTGATCGAAACCATGCAGCAGACTGAGGTAGCAGTAATGAATAGTTTTTGAATGGCCAAAACTGCATTACTACATTTTAAAGAATATTTTACTTGGAGAAGTATGTATTCTTGGCTTTCCCGAGCAACTGTCAGTTAGGTTTAATCAAAGTGCTGGTTTGGTTTGGTTTTTAAAGTTGGAGCTTTTGTTTGTTGCTTGCACTTTGTTTCAGGATTTGTAGAAAAGCTTCCTGATCTAAGACAAGGTTTTTTTTTCCCCAGTAGCATCTTGATGCAGATGCGTAAAGATAAAACTCTTATAAGTGGGAATTTGGTCAGAAAATGATTACTCGGAATAAGAGTGAGAAGATGAAGGTACAAAGATATGTCAGGCTGGGGATAATAAATCATCTCTGGAGAGCCTGCCTGCTAGTAGAATGTGTATTAAAATATTCCTCTAGGCTAAATCATTTCAAACTATATGTGTTTAAACAGTTCTGCAAAGTATCTTCAACGTAGCAAGCTATCAGCACCATAACAAAATGGAGCACGTAAAATTTTCAGTCCTAAACAGTGTCTGGAGGCTTTTGCATTTGAATTGGAGCAGGCAGGGAGTGAAAACAGTTGCTTGAGGTTACGCACCAGAAGGCTGCTCAAGTCTAGAAAGGGACTTGGGTTTTCTGGACGTTAAGCCTTGTCCTATTGACCGGGACACGCTAGCTTGACTCTTTTGGTGAGCTTAATATCAATTCAGATGTAGGAGAAACGAAATTGAGACACGTGAGACGGGAAGGAGGGAGAAAAGGCGAGAAGGTGTGTATGGACAGCATTTTGGAAGAGAGAAGAAACAAATTATAGCAGCTCCATTGGCCTGGATTCAGGGAGACAGCTCTCCACAGCAAACTCAAGGATGGGTTTCATAGTCTTAAATATATGTTGAAGTTCTGTTCCAAGTGGGAATAGATTTTAAATGCTAACAGAGCCTCCTTTGATGCTCTGTGTTCATCAGGAAAGTAATCACATAGATAATTTGACTGTCTGGATAGGACTGCCGAACTTGAAATGGTATCTTTTTTGGTTTTTTTTTCAGGGAACCAATTCTAATTTCACATAGGTTCTTATTAATGTCAGTAGAAATTACACTTGTGTAACAGGGTAAAGTGCACTTCAGTCATGTTACTAATGGGAGTGTTTTTTCTTTGGTCACTCAAAAAAAGCTCAATAAATAGAGCCATTTGAGCACAGATCTATTAAGTGTTTTTATGTCCAGTCAGAGACTAGTCTTTTTTTTTTTTCCTGTGTCTAGTACATTTGCAAATCTTAATGATCATTTTATGCGTTTGTCCTCTACTTTCATGGGATGAATTTTTAATGCGCAGGCAGAAGGTGACAGTTTTATTGCTTTTATGAGCATCAGGAATGCATTCTAAATTCAATTATATACTGTCTCTGGAAACATCACACAACTGACTTCCCAATAAATACAGCTCATAGATTGCTGAAAAATAAGGAAGACAGTAATTTCCAGACTGACTTTAACAACGGGAATCAAGTAGCGTATTACATATGACATAGAAAAATACAAGGTTATGCATACTGCGAAGAATAATTTAAACTTCTTATAGACACTGATAAACCAGCATAATTATTGCTGGAAAAAGATCAAGGAGTTATTATGGCTCAAAATGAAGAGAAGCCCACAATATGCCTCAGCAGTTCACAACACAATTAGAAATATGTATTTTAAAGTGTAGAAAAAAGAAAGGGAATTATATGCCATGAAAATGATCTCACGGAACATGCTTATAGGAATTTTGGTGTTGAATTGTAGTTTAGACTAGGAAAAATCAAGCTGAGGCTAGACTGTCCTCAGGGAGACAGTGAAAACTTAACTTTTAATAATTTAGAATATTACAACTGTCTTCCTGGGAATTAATATTCTGTTAAGCTGCTAGCAAGGATGCTGAGGAGAACCAGTTGGCTGAAGCATGGTGCAAATCAGTAAGATAGTGACTTAAATAAGAAGACTCAAGTCCTAAACATCTCCTTGTTCCTCCATTGGAGTAAATCCTAGTTGTAATCCATGGCGGGGATTTACAGATGCTTTTATACATCCAAGCGAATGGGGCTTGGGCTCCAAATGCCATTACGAATTCAGGAGCTTTTGTTCCTCTGTTTTAGACGAACGAAATCTTTTACATCAGATTACAGCAGACAGGTTAATATAATGCTTCCATAAATTTCCACCTTTCATAAACAAACTGGTCTCAGATTGTCAAATAGTGAGACTTTCCAGCGGTGCTAAGGTGTTTAGCTCAGAGGGAATGTAATCATTCTTTTGCCATAACATATAATTGCATATTAATAATGTGAATACAGCAGTCATCCTCTGAGGCTTCCCATAATCTCGTTACAGGCTAAAAAAATTATTTGCAGTCACTTAAAATGCATCCCTTTTGGCTGACTGCCTTGAAAATAAGCTTGTCTCTTGCTGTACACTTTCAGAAAGCGAATAGCTCCCAGTAGTGCCCCGTCCCATGGATGAGCAGGCTATGGCAGGTACGCTGTTTCAGCACTACCAGATGTCTAAGCTACAACTGCAAAGTAACCATCTCCTTAAGCGCAACCTCTCCAGATCTGCCTTCCCTTTGCATTCACAGCTGCTGAGCTCAGTTACAACCTCCATAGACATGCGCCATGGATTTTTTTTCTTGGAGAAAGACCAAAGCATGTCTTTACAAAAGAAACCCAACCTTGTCTTGGAGGTTCCCAAATGAAGATGACTCTATCCATCATGAAGCTGTTCTAATGCTTTCCTTCCTGCTAGGAACCTGGAAATGAGAGTGGATCTCAATGTATCTGATTTCTAATTCCCATACCTAGCCTTTCTTCATCTGTAAGATGGAAAAGATCTTCACTATCTGACCTTTTTCCCACATCGGTAAAAATTACTCTGAATTCATATCAAATGATAAGCCCTCCTCCTCCTCCCCCTGTGGCTTAGGATAGTTGTTGTGGTCTCCTCTGAGCTCTTCCTAGTATTTTTAGCTTTTTTCTGATGCAGGGACAGGACACCGCATCTGCTGGGCTGTCCCAATCCTGCATGGAGTTTCAAGATTATTATTCTGCATTCGAGAACCGTTACTTCAATCATAGTGCCAAACTGAGCTTTTCTGGAGGAGGTTATCGGGGAGGACCAGGATATCCTGTTTTAAGTCGATGCTTGCATGCTTGCTTTGATGCTGTTGCCATAATCTGCATGCCTAATCCAAAAATGAGTCATTGCGTATTTGGAATATTAAAGTGCATTTTATTAGACATTAATCACCAGGAGGAGTAAATTGCCTCATCTGCAAATGTGAGGAATGATCATCAATAAATTGAAATGACATTGAATTAGAAATGGATTTATGGGAATTGCTTTCAGCAGCCATTGCTCACTTCTTTTAACTATATTTTGATACCTGTCAGTGAGTCAGTTTTTAATTAATCTTAAGTGTTTCCTTCTAAACATATATAGTGGTATTTTTAATCAAGAAGCCACATTGCCCTGAATAAGTCCACATACACTAAATCAACACATTTGCCTTTGTCAGCCAGGGCCAAAATCTTATCATGAAACCTTCTTTCTATGAAAAAGAAGTTGACTGGCATAAATTATATTTTTTAAATAATTTTTGATAGGTCCTAGATTAACGGGTTCATTAGTTCGACATTAATCTTAGGCAAATCAGTAGTTCTCAGGGTGACTTCTGCTCTTCCCAGTTCTTTGAAATTTGTCTAATTCTCTGAGAGCTCTTAAAGCGTGCAGAGAGTTTTTCAGCTGTCGTATTTATTTTATCATATAATTGTACAAGTATAATATGTAATCCAAAGAGTCCTAGACTTCTCTCATATGACCTATATTCAAGGAGGGGACATCACAGGAGTCAGGCTGTTGACTAATAGCAGAGGGAGCCCAGGACCCTGTATCTGGGGATGCCAATGATCCCTTTCCCTTTTCCCATAGCGTGATGTCCGCAGCGCTCTTTACTACGAGGACAGGCTCTGATCGTAGTTGGTCTCCCAGGACACTGCCATGGGCCCAAAGGACGTGCAAGGCACATCCTCTGTTACATTGTCCGGCCAGTGTGCTTCCAAATCCAACCTTGGGTATTGTTTACTCATAGATCTCATCTCCTGTCTGATATTCCTGGCTGAATGACAAAGTTTTCAGGAGACTGCCCATCACATAGATGCTTGTTGCATCTGCTGCAGCCCGAGTGGCTTCTCTATAAAACAATCTCTGCCAAATCACTGTAAAGCATGTACTTCCCATGGCTAAGTCTAGATTTTTCTCCCCTAACCCTTCATATTATGTTACAAGCTTGACAAACTATGACATCGTGTCTGTAGATCATGCGTTGCGTCTGCTGACCTCATGTGGTCAACCCCTGTGTAACTGAGGCAGCGTGCTTGCAAATCCACTGTTTGCAAGTGGAAATCTTGTAACAGATGGGCTTTAAGCATCCCGTTAGCTTCATGTGATCTTAAATCTGTATGTTTATAAGTAAGAGGAACCCCTTAAAGTCCCTCGGTATTCAAATCTCTCAACATATCATGAGAACAGGCATTCTGAGTGAGGCTCACCCAGTATCCTGTCTCTAATGGGACCTGGTTAAAAAAGTAGCAGTAGAAAAACAGAAAGCAAGAAAGCAGGGTAACAGAGTAATGTGCTTTCCTATTTGATAAATGAAGTTTATTCAGGAACCTAATTAGCAGAAGTGGCTCTTTTTGGGCAGTGTATTATACTAATGAGAATTTGTTATGAACAAGGTTGGAGTTTGGCACCGAGCAACATGATGCGTGAGATTCCAGGGGAAGCTGTCTGTGGGTTGCTATTAACTGATATTTACTGCACTCTGAACATATGTGTTTCTTAAATGGTGTAGAAACCTCCAAGCAGCTAAAAGAGCCATTGCTCTAAGGAGCTTTCAGTGTTGAGATGAAATTCGGCATATCATATGGCACAAGCTCCAAGGGTTAAGTGATTTCTTTACACTCCCACGGGGACACCCAAATGGGGATTTCCGAACTGAGACCAGAAGAGGAGCAAACATGTTTACTGTGATTGCGCAGCCATTTTATCGCTCTTCTGCAACATATGATAGGGAAAAGCTTTGGAAGTTCAACCATGGGCAAAGGATCATTGGGTATGAAGGCATTTTTCTTAAGTCTCTTAGCTCAGGATTGTAATATTTGTGTGCCTGTTGAGATGCGTTTTGGGGACAGAGAGGCAGGTATGTAATACACTGATACTGTGTAATCTGTTGATTAACAAATCATCAAGTGAGTTGATAGAAGTTAGTGAAGCTTTGTTGTTACAGTGGAGAAAAAAATAATGGAAAAATAGAACGGAGTCGCACATCTGTGGCCATTCAAGTGGAGAAAGAGGGATGCAACCTTCAGAGAGCAGGAGCAGTGCAGCTGAGCCGATCCGACGTGCGTTGGCTCGCGAACGGCCGCAAAATTTCCCGAGAGTTTGCCCTTCGGCATGAGTGGCCGTTGCGTGTATCAACTGAAGTGCTGCCAGTCTGCCTTACCGCTGGCCAAAAAGTGGTCCTCCCGTCCCCAAACCGTTTTGTAGCTGGCGGGCATCACAGATTGCAGGATGTCCACATGGGCTGCTGTGCCTGGACCTGTGCTCGCTCTGCCATTAATCCAGAGCAGAGATTTGGCTCCAGTTTAAGGGCTAAGCAGATCTGTTAATGTGATGCCATGCCCCCAACAAGCGTTTGGTATTAGCCAAAGTGTAGCGTTGCACTAGCAAAATCTGGGCCAGGTCTTAACACAGATGGGAGCCAACGTTGGGGTTAGAGCCCTTAGTTGTATGTGGCTGTTCTTCAAATACAGAGGAAGCAACAAGTAAAGATCGCTTGACAGTCGCTGAGCAGAATTTCGTTTGATACCTTAAACTGTCTCCTCGGTGTGTCTTTTAGTTTCTGATTTTTTCGCTGCCCGTTGTATGCCTTTCCTGTTTATAATATTTTTGAGATTATGTTTTTTTAAAGCAATTGAATTTTCCGATCTTATATTGAATCTCTCCAGTTTATTTGATTATTTCTTCAATACAATCCAAACCGTTTGAAAATCCTCCATGTTTAATTCATTTTTAGCTGCGTTCTATTTCCAGCACAAAACATGCTGCGGAGGTTTACTGTACGTATGAAATTTTTGACTCTTGAGATGTAAGGAGGGAAAAAAACAACTGTATTGCAAATTCGAAGATTAAATCCTTCTTCTGTTTTCTTCTAACTCAATAGCAGGACCTAAAGGTTTACTGGGGAAAGAGAACGGTGCAGAATTGTACCAATTTTTAAAAAAAAAAATGAGAAAGGGGGAGGCTGGGAGAGGTGGTGTTTTCCCCAGCCTAGTGCCCCGGTGGATTCATGGAAGCTGCTACTCAAGGGAGGTCCCCGCTATTTTTTGCAGCCCACCAGAAAGTGGAAGGTGCCCATGGCCTGGCCATTGCTCCCAGACCCCATGGTGGTGCACGGGAGACTCTTCCACCCAGATGCCCAGCCCTCATGTGGGCCATCAAAGGTGACGGCACTCCTCTACACAAGGACAATTGCGGGAGCTGTCCCAAGAGTCCCAATAAGAGCAGTTAGAAATAGGGAATTAAGACAGCCCACCATCTGGTAGCCATCAGAAGTTCACAAAGGATAAATGTCCTGAATTACAACCCCAAATCAATAACGCCTGTGACCGGCAAATGAGCGCTCTGCAGAGCGAATGACTTTTCTTAAAATAGGAAGGGACTGGCTGGCTGTGTATTTTTTGCCTCTGGCAAGTCTTGAAGTCAGCGCTGCTCTTCTGTCTCCAGCCAGGTATTAATTATTCAGAGCTGCTCTGTGGCTGTGCAGGTTACAACTTAGAGAGGAAGCTTCTCCTCTTAGCCCCCTTCAGTGTGTTTGGTTCAAAGCACCGAATTAGGCTTGGTAATATGTTATGGATGCCTTGCTGATACATGTGCAGGTTAGGCTTAGGCTGCGCTTCTCCAGGAAGGTCTGAAATGTCTCTCTCCAGTACTCAGGCCAATTTATGGTATTATTTTCAGTTTTAGGCTCATCCAGTTGCTTTAATTTTGCACCGTGAAGAGGAACAAGAGGTTTGTAGACTCTGCTGCCTCTTTTCGTAGCTTATTTCCCTCCATAGGGTCTAACTAAGTGGATTTCTGGAAGGCTCTTCTCAATGACAATCTACTGATCAAAAGTCCTTGTGCTTTGACTCGTCCCTCTGGCTAGGGGCGAATCATCTAAGACGCACTGATCCAGAGTGAGAAGTTCAAGATTGCCCCTGAAGCCAGTTGTGCTGTGTTTCGTTGCGTGCGGCTCTCAGTTACTCTGCCAGACTCAGGGTCACCCCTCCAAACCCATGACTTAGGTCTATGCTGGGAAGGTTTTCCATTTTATTCTTTTGCTGCAGTTGGAAAACTGTTCTGATTCATCCCAAAGTAATTAACCACCAAATATATATATGTAATTTTTTTTTTTTAATGCTCACTTTGTGAATCACATAGACTTAGTCGTTTGGCAACATCTGTGTCAGGGAGGACTTCTTTTTTTTCAAATTCAGAGTTGCTCACCTACCTTGCCGATGCCTTTTCTTTGGTGGGTTTGAAAGATGTTGTCTGGGAGGAGGCAACATGCTTCCGATTCCTCTTATCTTAAAAACATTCCCAGCATGATTTTGTGCTTTTTTTTTTCTCTCGTATATAATTATGAAGACCGAAAACTGCTGTAATCTTTTTAACATACTCATTTAGTGGCACCGTTTAAGAGAAAGTAGGCGGGAAGCAGCGTTAGAAGAGTGTAGCAGCAGTGAACATTGCACAGCAGATCCTGTGCTTTTGGAAATAGTACTGTCGGTGTCTTCATGAAAGAGATATTATTATGACAATTTGCTGCCAAGTGCAGGAGACATCTGTCAGAGACAAAACGCCTGGCTCGAATTGGTTTGGAAGATGCAAATATCTAATTTGGAGAAAGGCGACAAAGTGGACTGTGCATGCAAACACAACTTGTCACTTCTTTAAACTCTCATGTAACGTTGTCTGCAAAACACTAATCAATGTTTAAAGATCTCTTTTAAGGCACAGCTCAAGAAGCAGCCACAAGCATCTTTTTTCTTCTCGTTATGGCGCTTGCATCTTTTATGAGATAATGGTGTTCGTGATAGTTTGACTTTATTCCATTCCTGCTGTGATACATTTATTGTTCCAGTCAAAATTCGTAATAATAAGTAGTCAGGCTAGATGCATTTGCTTCAGGATTTTCCACAGAGCCAGAAGAATTAGGGGTTCATTTCCCACAGAATCCCTCAGAAAAAGTGTGGGAGGAAAAAAGCTTGATTAAAAAAAACCTCCTTGATGGTAAGCTGTCTTGAAGAGGGAATAACTACTAGGCATTGCAAGCCATGGAAAAATTAATTTTGACTAGATTGCAAATGCAGGATCGTAGAAATAAAACACACAGGGTGCAGTGGTGTGAGGCTTCTTGTGACAGGTATTGTCTTTTAATAGCCTGTAGAATAATTTTGGAGAAGACAGGGGAGCTGAGCGATACAGAAGCTTTCCTTTAGGTCTATAGTTACAATTTGATTTGCAAATATGAAGAAATAGCAACTGCTGCAGCAGGAAAAAAAACAACATAGTGTACTCGAAAGATAATACCAGGTATCATCTCTTCTGCAGCAAAGGCTTGTCTCTGTAGACCGCCACAAGAAGAGCACTGCTAGGCCTACGAGGCAATGCAAATCCTCTGCCGTGAACTGAGTAACCAAAAAATGTGCACGCTTAGAGTTGTTTGATATTTCCAAAGTTATCGTTCTTGAGCATTTACAGCTCTTTCCAAGCAACTGTCCTTCTCGAAATTATTAGAGAGTAGATACATATGCAATGGGTGAATGGGTTTCTCTGCCTGCTAACTTCTCTGCTTTTCTTTCATCTTGACAGCAACTTTTTCTTTTTTTTAATTGTGCAGTCTCCCCAGCGACTGCAAAATGAGATACAGTAGGAGGGCTGTCTTTGAGAATGGCCGCCCGTAAGGGAAAAATAGGGAGTGACAGATCTGGGGGAAAAAAGTGCTCCAGAATACCTGAGGAGCCTATTAAACACTCGCTGTCTGCAGACCAAAATAAGGTGTCAAACTGCATTAACTCACCTTGGGAAAAGTGGAGTCTGCTAGTACGTAGTGTCCATGCCGGTGCTTATTCGAAGGGAAATGACAAAGAAGGATTGGCGCAAATGGAAAAGGAACGATTGTTTCAGTTTGAGGACAGCATGTCATGGAAATTCAGATAAAAAGGAGGTCCTGCCTTCTTTCCCCCCTGAAGAGTCCTCTGGCACAGTCAGTGAGGTCCCGCATCTGCCGGGAGCTCCTCACAAATGGTCCATGTGCACATTTCCACTGAAACGGCTGCCGTTTTCCTGTTGTCAAGACCCTGGTTGTGTGTGGAAGATGAGAAAATGCTTATCCGTAGTCAATACACACCATGTAGTTAATAGATGGGCATCCCTCATGTGGATTCCCCACGTTGGCATCAGTGCTGGGTCCTCCTGCTGTCAGTGGACCACTTCATCCATCCATTGGTGTAGCTACTGTCCTCTCCTCACGGGAGGTGTAAGCTGTTTAGACCTAAAAGAGATGTGATCCTCCACACTTGCTTTTCTTCAGCCTCTTCATCGTTTGAAAAAGTCACTTCATCTACTTTCTGCATCTCTCTCACTTTCATATGTACAGCAGCCCTTAGGAGGTAAGGTCTATGTTATGGTTGACAGAGCTTTAAAACTGTAGATGCAACATATTCAGCCTCTCCGAGATGAGCAATTGCAAATGATTTTAATGCCTTGGTAGCTTTAGCCCAACAGACAGGTCATCTGCAGCAATTGTAGAGCAAATGTATTCTCGTTTCCAAAAAGTGGCATTATTTGAGCTGATTTCAAGGCCAGATGTAAGTGTAATTAATGTGAGTGTGAGAGAATGTCGCTCTCCATCTCTTTTCTTCTTTTTCTCTAATATTCTTTAAGCTAAGCAAAACGTCCAGGAAATTGCTTCAGGAAAACTAGCCTTGACTTATCAATTGCATTGGTAATAGAGTAGGTATCGAGCTTCTGGAGAACTGAATAAACCCTTTCTGACCTTATTTTCTGCCTCTTCTTTTTCATTCGGTGTCATAGGCACTACGTATGAAAAAAAAACAACTGTTTATCCTCCAAATAATACCTATTCATCTGACAGGAGAGAGAAATTGGTATTTCAGTGCAAAGCTTGCAACACAAAGCAACTGTATCGCTGAGCGTTTTTGCCTCTCTTGCACGGGGATTGCTATGCTGAGGAATCTAGCAACTGTATCAGCTTGAGGCCACCACCTGTAGTTGCTCCCTCCATTCAAAGGAGACTATCTAACCGTCTTCTCCAAAATCTTACTTTTTCTCCCCAGCAAGCCAGCATACTCTCCAGCCGCTGCACAGCGTCGGCATTGTGGCAGCCGATTACCCACCCGGCATCTCCAAGTGCTTCTTTTCCAGGTGCACCAGGTCACCCCTGGCTTAGCTCCACGGTGGCCTCGAATAGCAGTTTTGCTCGTGATCTTTAATTCAGCATGTAGCTTTTTTTACCAAAGTGCAAATGCACTTTTAAGCGCTGGGCAATGCAAAACGTAGAGCCAAGCCCACCTTTCCACAGCTGCTCTCTCCCTCCTGAATTAGGTTAGGATTTATTCCATAATCAGCCCCTTTTGCTCTATATGGCCGTGTTGACGCGGGAGCTACGTAGCTTCTCTGCAAGCAGTGCCAATGCACTCAGGATTTTTTTATTTTATTTTTTTCCTCCTGAAACTATCTTCTGGAAGATCCCACTTAAACCAATGACAACCAGCTCTCAGGATAGAGGTAATTTCTCCTTTGTGCAGTGGGAGTATGTGCCGTTCTCCAGTACACTATGTTCCAGTTTAAGAAGGCAAAGAGAAGACAAGGTAAAGGGTTTCACAGTAAATTATGCTTGTAAACTTTCAAGAGTTAGGCTCAAAACAATTCTCTCAGTTCCCTGGTTAAGGCTGTGATGCCGACGGAGCCAGCAGTTTCTGACGCAATTTGTTGACGAGTGGACAACTGCCAGTTCCAGAGCATCACCAGCTTGAGCTGTTCAAAATATAGTTTTGTGTCCTAAATCAAGTGTCAGATCCTACTAGGTACAATTTAACTGTAGCTCTTTGAGAGCAGAGAGGCAGTGCTTTAGGGCCACCCCAAATGGGGTAAAGAGAGGTCAAAAGCATTTAACGTTTTTTGATCATCTTTCCAATGTAGGGGTGCAAAAAAAAAAAAAATGTTTCGGGGAATGCAGACAGACTTAATTTCCTGCTATTTTGCTTTTTAAACTCTGCCTACCCGTCTGGCCTACAGCGGAGAACACTGGCAACACTCACATTTTATTATTGTGCCAAGCGGTAACAAAGGACGAAGGTTTTGTTTCGCGGTTAACCCATGAGGACTGTCCGCCGCTGTCTGCAGAGCTAAGTGACCACCCTTAATGAACATCCTTGAAAAGCTTAGGAAACACATCTTGAAACACACTTGGAAAGTCAACAGCTACATTTGTGTTGGATGGAGTACAGGAGGTGTCCGGGACCCTCCATCCGTGCATCCGTTTCGCTACCGATTGAATGATGCTACGTTCATGCATGTCAGAAGCTGGATACGTTCTCAGAGCGCTGGCATCCATGCTGCTGAGTATTTTTAGGGTCAAATCAAAGCCTTGGATTATTGAGGAGCGCTTGCTAGTTTAGGACAGGCATAGTCCCATGGGATGAATCAAAAGGTACGTGGTCACCTACGCATATCCGGCACTTTCATGCAGATGGTGATGGTAGCTAAGGATGGATGTTGCTTCTGCTCCAGTCCAGGAGCAGCTACAGGTGACAGGGGGACTGACATCTCTTGCTGCTTCTCACCTCCTTCAGAAGCATGGCTTTGCTTTTGCATTTGGGCTGCGATTCAACTCCAACATTTTTGCGCAGCTGGTTTTCCATATTTTGTCATCCCCTGTTTAACGTGTTGAGGACTACGTAAAAGTTCTAGCTTTCAAGTCAACAAGAAAAGCTGCTGTAAAAGACCTAAAGACAACAAGGAGTTCCCCGCAGTGCCCTCACAAGGAATAGGGACCGTTATTGAGTGCAAAATATTTTGTAGGTGAATAGTGTGGAATATAGCGGACAAAAGGTCGTCTCTTCTAGCCAGCTTGAGCAGCTCATAACCGGTACATCTAGTTCAGTTCTCCGTTCCAAGGTCAAAGAAAAGTCCAACCAGGCTTGGGACAGAGCGACTGGAGAAATTCAGATATCGCTGTTCATCCTGTTAGCCGTGACAGCTGTGAAATCGCCGTTCAGGCTGCTTATTTCAATCGCTGTTTGCGATAAAGCCTGGCGGTGTTATGGATTGGTAATAAAAATAAAAAAAGAAAAGAAGAAGAAGAGAGAGAAAAAGAATTGGGTTTATTGGCATTCACTTTTAAAATTCAATTTCTTTATGCAGTTTTTAACAAGGAAACAACTAACCGGGCAGAAATCGCTACAGGAGAGCTGTGACATCTTGTCAGTGGCAGCATCTCAGATGATGACCTTTCAGTCTAAAGGTCTGCAGCTCCTCCTACTTGGGCTTCATGGACTTAGATGTCCCTCTGGACCTGAAATGTCTCCTCCTGTGCTACCAGCACCAGCTTTATTCCATAACTCAGAAATTAGGTTCCCTTGATCCTGCTTTTCAGGCAAGGGGATGGAATAAATAGTGTCTTGATGAGACTGAGCCGTATTTTCTGTGAGTTCTTCCATCATAAGTAAAGAATATCTCCAAACTCAAACGTCTGCTGTTCTGTTTTATATCATTTCTCAGACTTCAATTTCACAAAATTGTAGAAAATAGAGAATATATATATATTTTTTGTCTGTTACCGTGCTGTAAAACCTTGAAATTCAATTTCTTTCTTTCGGGTCTTCTGCCCTCCTGTTTGACTTTCTAGTGTGTATTTTCCCGTTTGCAGCAATTTGCTCCTCAGATCTCGATTTTCATATGAGTTCAGGTACCCACGTGAAAACAGTCTTCAAAATACTGATCTTTGTATGCAAATCTTTAAATAATACAGCCAGATCTGGGAAAAATAAGAATCTATTTTAAGACCCTATTTAGTGTTGTCATGGAGAGAATAAGGGTATATTTTTATTTAACTGGAGTATCAAGCCAGCCACCCCATATTATGCTGTACATGTGAACATTTTTGCTAGTCTTGTTCTTCTCTCAGGGTTATCATCAGCTCAGCCTGAATTTATGACACTTTTTAGCAGGTCAATAAATGTCTTCTCTTTGCTATTTCATAAGGGCATTTATGGCCCTTCATAAACGGCCATAAATCCGTGACATTAATTTTGTAATTCTGTGATGTTATCTGGATGGTGCTTGTTTTGTCAACAGGTTGATTTTCTGATTATCCTCTCTATTGCTATGTTAAAACTCTGAATATTTCTCTTTAGGAAAATTTCCTAATTTGTTTAATATCCGAACTTTTCAATAGTATGATTTTGTAATTCTTGCATGTAATACATATAAGATATAATACCAGTAATCCATACATGCAATAGCTCACCTGCTATTTGTGCTATAATAATAATTTCTAAGAAAAAAAGGATGTTAGGGAGAGCCTGAATGATCACATTTTTCTGCACATAGTTGGCCAGTTCTGTCTTAATTATTAATTGATACATTAAATGAAAGTCATATTTATTAAATAATGGAGGCTTCCAGTTTTTATAATTCTGCTGTATCATAGCATACACTAGTTTTATGTTAATAAAAACAAATCCTGTTTTAACTGTGCTCACAGATGTTCCATTAGCATCCCCGGGGATTTCTTTTTGCAGGGAAGCTTAGGCACAGGCACACCCCCGTTCTTTGCTATCACACCTTCTGCAAAGTCTCCAGACCTCCTTTGCTTTTACAGTTGGGTTTTTCTCCGGGTGCAGCAGCAGCTGCTGAATTGTGCCCGGCCACCCAGGAACCATCTATAGCTCATGAAGCATTGCTGGAGTGGCCACCTGGCAGGCAAAGCTCCAGGATCCGCTCGCGGATTTGGTTTGGGGTTTTTAGCTCTCCAAAACCTGAATAACTTTCCCTATTTGTGTGTTACAAAGCAAAATGTGAAACCTCATCTGAGAGGGAAAATCTGATTTATTTGGGGTTGCTTTTACCCCTCTTCAAGGCAGTCCCACCATCACCCCCCACTTTGTGCCTGATAATCAATGCTCTCGAAATTAGGACAACACATCTGAGGACCTAAATTTAAATCTGGAGGCGTAAGCTTATGTTTACACCATGTAATGAAGTGTGATAAAGCAACTGCTGAGCGAGCTACTCCTGGAATAGACTCAATAGAGCTGCATCAGCTCAGTGCTACGTTTGGGCTAATATCTAATGCAGATACATTGCTAATTGGCCTATTGATAATAGGCATTTTTAATTAAAGCAGGTTCAGCACTGCTTTCCTGCCTTTGGAAAGTACATTGTGTCTATGTTGGCTCATTCAGCATCAGACCGAACCTTGAGTATGTTGAAGGAAGTCAAGCTTTTATGGAAAATAGAGAATAAGAAACCAAGTACGGGAGGTTAGCTAGTAGCTTAGAGGTCAGGGTGCTTATGTGAGATTTGAAGAGTCAAATTCAAAGCCCCATCCCTCCTGGCTCAAACTGAATTAAATCTCTGTCTGGTGTTTCCTGGATGAGCGTTGCTGCATCTCTCTTGCGTCTTGACCAGAAAGTCTAGCCTGGCCTGGGAAATCTTTGCCAAGGAAAGTCTATGAAAAAAAAAAAGTGAAAAAGTTGTCTTTCTGGCAAAAGAGAACAAGCCTTGGATGTAAAGCTCCCGATGGACTCTTCAATAATTCTAGCAATAGTTCAGCACTGTTTTCTTGATGCCCCCGTACCCTCTGCGGCTTTGTGTTCTGCATTTGCTATGTCTGCGTGTAGTTTCAAGCAGGTTTTTTATCTATTGCTTATTAGATCCGATCTCCTTTTTTTTTGTTTGTTTTTCTGCTGCGATGGAACTGGCACAGGGAAGTTTTGCACAATCCCATATGTGCCTGAACACGTTTGCAGCGCAGATGAATCCTAGTAAATCCTAAATTGATTCTTAGTTGCTTCCCAGCTTGAGGAAGGGTTCTCCAGGTGTTTATTGCAAGTGGTCTCCCACCATAACAAGTGAACACTTAAAAATATATCTTGGGTGGCACAAGAAGACAAGATTTCCATTATAGATGCTGCTTTTACGGTAGAAACTTAACAAGTCCTTAGCAACAAGGGCAATACGTGCATGAAATATATATGAAATAAGTACAGCTGGCTTTGTGAAATATATAGAGATACTCAGTAATCGAGGGTTCTCTTGTATTGCAGTGTTCCCACATTCCAGAGCCTTCCCGAGGAGATACTTAGTAAGCTTGCAGATGTCCTTGAAGAGGTAAGTGCTTTTAATTTTGACGTCTAATGAGTTCATAGTCTGGAAGCCTTCTGGTAGCAATATCCAGGCTCCTCTCAGAAATAACCACTTCTCAACTTTGCTCCCAATTACAGCTGACTGTTCTCGCACGTAGAGACAATGAGTGGAGAGATGTGAAAAATGACTCCGTTTGGCTGGGGGCTTACGTGTTTTTAATTGGATTTTGTTCCAGTTGGGAACTGGAACGATAGTTTCCTGCATTTTGCAGAAGGGAGACATTCTACCATGGTCCCCGCACTGGGGACCTGGCCTGAGGTCTTCTGCTGAGGAGCCTGATGGGCGGGCAGCTATGGAGGAGGCATATTTTGGTCTGGACGCATGTGGGAAACGATAGCTGTGTTGGGTTTTGTTATTTTAATGCTTTGACCAGCCCTAACGATGGGTTTCTGAGCTGTGTGTTGGGGAGAGGAGGACGTGGAAATATGGTCGCCTTTCAAATTTCGTGGGAAACTTATATTAGAGGGCAATATCACACTTGAAGGTGTGGGAATGGCTTTAAGGTAAGGGAACGGCTGCTCCCGTAAGAATTACAGCAGAGAAGGGCAAATGTAGCGTACGTCGAGATATTTGAAAGTCCTTACGGAGTTGTGCCATGTCTACCTGGTTATAAGCTATTATCTCATTAGTGTCAGGCTTCCAATAAGTCTTTATTAAAAAAAAGACTTGCGCTCTGAGTGAATGTGGAAAATGGATGTAAAATGACTGAATTATCTGGCAGGCAATTTGTCCACGTAGTTCGGAATTTATTCTCGCAGCGCTCCGTTCTGTACCTGAAGAATTGCATATTAGCAAATACTGCAGACACTGCTAATAAAACCTTTCAAAGTATAACCCATTATGATTTAACTGCATGAAATCTCTGTGTACAACAGTGTTTTATTGCCTCTCTTGTTACAGCAGGGTTTTTTCGCATATGCCTTGCCATCATGAGCTGCTCCTAATAACTATGTTTATAGAAAAATGTTAGTGTATAGTAGTAGCTACCACTTCTCTCATTGATTTTTAAGAAATGAAGCTGCTGGCATTTTTTTAAGTTGATTTTCAGGTCTGTCTTTTTTTTTTTTTGCCTTTTTATTTAAAGTACAGATAAAATGTAATCTGAACAAATCCCACATTTGTCATACAGAGTAGCTTCATAGATAAGCTTTCTTTCCTTTACTGCAACAGAAATGTTCACGTCTAGAGAAAAAAGCCTGTGTGAACTCAATATGCTACGAATTAAATCTGCGTATCGCAAAAACACACACCTCACCAGAAACAAATAGCTTAATTAGCTTGGATCACAGAAACAACTTTAATCTCCTTATCAAGAGTCAGGTAAAATGTATAAAGTCAATAAAACTTTTCCGGGCACCCTGAAAGTTTCAAGGGGGGAAAAAACAATTAAGAACATAGTTAAGTGCCTCGTTTCTACATCTATTTAAAAATAAGCCCTTGCCTTAAGACTGCTCTTGTTGATCTTAAACTAGCAAGATAATCCTCCCTGATTTTATCTTTACCTTGTGGTTTCTAAGAGAACTAGTACCAAGAAGCAGCTAAAGTGCAGAAATTAAGATGACTCCTCACTTGAAAATTAGGAGAAGCCCAAACTGCGTAACGATGACGTTGTATTACTGCTCTGCTAAGAGACGCTAGCGTCTTTTATAGTGGTTTAATTTCTCACTCTTCACTGCATGAGGACAATTCTGTGAATTTAGATGAGATGCTACGTTGCAAGAGCAGCTTATCGTCCCTAGTCTGTTTGGGGGGACCCGCTAGATGAGTCTTCCAAAATCAATTGCGTCAAAATATATGCCAAAATATATATTATTCACTGAGTTGTAAAATGTGATACATTAAAACCCATAAGAACATAAACTATAAAATCCCCTTACCATATATTTTGTGTTTAACACTATCAAGCATATTGAAACTAAAGTGACAATAGCTTTATTTTGTCCTGGCTGTTACTGTAACAAGGATTGAATTAAAGTGATTGCCTGGGCACAATTTGAGGCAGGGAATAATCTCTTAATGTCAAGATTTAAAACAGGTTTTCTTCTGAAACAATTCTGTGAATAGTTGCTGTGCTACATTTTTTTTAAAGCAGTTTCTAAAGCCCGTTAACTAAAACCCAGAAGCAAGAAAGCTGTTTTAATTGGCCTTTTCCCAATGCAAATGTGGCGACGGTCTTAGGACGATTAGGCAATGTCTGAGGACGGTGGGAAAAAAGGGCCCAAGTTTGTTAACGTGATTTCATTTTAAGAACTGATGGAAATGCTAAATTAACTTATTTAGCCCAGGTGGATTGAATGAGGATTAACGAAACCCTGGGGGATTTCCTTTTCCCTTGCAGTGGCTTCTGGCTTGTGTAAGATCATTCCCATCTCCGAAATTGCTCATGGTTCATACACAGGTGAGAGTAGAAACAAGGCAGTTGGCTCTGGTTTTAGCAGACCCAAACCTGAACCACTGGTTTTGTGTGTTTTTGCAAAGTCTTTTGAGATAAATCAAGATTTGCAGGTGCTTGGTCTGTGATTTACCCCATTTCCCCAACTGATCGCAAGAAGCCCCTGGCACAGCCCTTTTTGCAGTGCCCAAAGACCTGTTCTCTGTGTTGTTACATTAGATTATTTTCATTATGTTAATATTTTTTAGCATTACATAGATATTTGTTAATATCTAATGTATAACTGACTCTGTACTAACATTTCTCAACATGTTTGGTAACCGCTGCAATTACTTTCGGCGCCTTTGAAAGCTGAGCAGCCGTTTTAGTTCAGAGTTTGATTTAGTTTGGTTTTAATGCCATCTCTGTTGGAACAGCTCTTCCTGGCCGGAGATTTTTATTGCATTGTTTATTCTCGTGCTCGCCAAACATAATGCGCAAATCAACAAGTAATATGCTTCTGCAGCTCAAGACTTAATTCTTATTTTATTTGGGTTTTGTGAGGTTGGTGTCCTAAGGATATGAGGCTTGTGCAACCGCTCTGGCTGCCCCCCAAATTTTTTTTAATTGCTTGCCCAAAGCACATTTGACACACTGGAGAAAATGTCCGTGGTGCATCATAAACTCATCAAAATTTCTGGTTAGGGGGAGAATTAAATTGGTGGCCCCAGCATGGAGGAGGCTGCAGCAGGTGCCCATCACTTACCTGGCTTTTTGGCTCCTGGCCGGCCAATGCACGTGAACCAGTGGGGGAGGGAGACGCAGGGAGAAACGAACTCCTGTAGCCATTCAGGCTGATGGGCAAGCAAGGGTTAACACGATCATGATGCTCAAGGGATGAAGGACCCGTATTCCTCTGCGCCTGGAACAGTTTGTTTCGTCGGGTGGTGCATCTCATCTAGCTTTTGCCGCATATCTGGGGCTTGAGAAGCAACACGTATCACCGTAGCCTGGCAGACTTTTTAAAAAATCTTTGTAAAACTGCATGAAGCCTGTAGTGCACGCCATCATGCTAATCTGTGCCCAGCACGTGTCCGCGAGGTTGCAAAAGTCTACCGTGAGCCTGAGCGATGGCCAACGGTTGCCTAGAAATATGGTGGGATCTTCAGTCTGGTGCAGCAGTAACCAGTGAAAGCAGCCACCAGCCAAAAGCAATAGTTTCCTTCTTACATTCGTAGCGTTATCCCCAACATAATATATAAATATATATATATAATTATATATATATTCCATATAATGTATAATCCCTAGTTTTTCTTTCTCAGTGCCTGCTTTTGCATGGTTTTCTTCCCTTGAAAAAGTCCTTGCTGACCTCCCTCCGACACTTCAAATGTAGGACTGCTCCTTCCTAAAAAAAATCTGCAGCTCGGTTATTTTTGTCTCCGGTGTAGAAGCGCCGGATCGGTAGCGAAATAGTTCTGCTGTGCCATGTTTTTGTAAAGAAATTTGGCACGTTTGCGTTTAAAAATTGCAGGATTAATGTCGTTAGCAAGGAGAACGGTTAACGGGATGCGTCCCCTACTGCTTAGCATCACCGCGCGCCTTGCCCCTGCCACAAGGGCTGTACGTCTCGGACGTCTAAATACCTCTAGCAGTGGTATAAATATCCTTGCTCTGGATGAACACAGATCTCCCTCGGAAAAACGCTCTTTCTTGCACACTCTTTTTATTCATGGACTCTCTGGATAATTGCAGTTTCCTTGGATCGGAGAGGGGAATTTGTTTGAGAATTGAAAGATTTACCGTAGGTGATTAATAACCAAGATTAAAAGCCTTTTTTTAATTTTATTTTATAAAGCTGCAAAGCTTTATGAAAATGCAAAACCCTGACCTTTCTTTCCCCCTTTTTTGACGGCTTTGAAATAATTTATGGTTGCCTTTTCTGCATACAGAGTTTCCTGTTTTCTTAGAATTAAAAAAAAACAAAACAGTTGTGTAGTTTTTTTCCATCCTGCACCGCTAGTATGTTATATATCACTAAAATAAATGCATTTTCTGTAGTAAACAGTTCTTTTCTAAAAATATGCAGCCTTCGCCTTCTAGCGCTTTGTTATAGTGCAGACAGTTTGTAACAGATGGGAGTAAACTAATTTTTTTAGGAAACTGTAAAATGCATTCAAAGACCTGTAGAATGACGTGCTTAGGAGATTACTGCAACAGAGGTGCCGTGCAGGTACGTGGTAGTGAGTGTCAACATTTTGGGTCCCATCCTGTTCCCCAGCCCTCAGGCTGAAGGCCCCAAGGAGATGCCGAGATCCTGATCTGCTCTAGGAAGAACAGAGATTTTTGCCTGGCATGCAAAGAGGTGGAAAAGGTGATTTCTCTTCGCTCACGTGCCTGTATTTAGTTACTGGCTGTATGACACCCGAAGGTGATGGATAAAACTCTGTAAAGATGAGGACGCTCTGGCTAGTACCTGCTTTTCTTTATTTTCTTTGGGGCAAAAAATAATTTTCTTGGCTTCATGTCCATCCTGAGGTTGATTCATTCTCTTGGTTGTTTTTTTCCCCCCCTTTTCCCATATATCCTCCGTGTCAGGCAAATGTAAAGCTTATATCCCTGAAAGATTTATGTCTAAAATCAGTAGTTTGGGTAACACAACTTATAATTAAGTTTGCTTGACCTTCTCGCTTTTGAAACTGCTTCCAGTTGCTAATGATTTTGGCGAGTTATCCATTTGATCTGAAATTATTCAGTGCGGCCAGTGGCCCAGAGGGGATTTTATTTACTTTTTTTTTCCAACCGGAACTGCTAATCCTGTTTCAAAGAAGAAGATTGTTTTGCCCATATGTCAGGGATGGACTTCTGTTATCCCCCTGAATATATGTCCTGGTTTGCTTGAGTTACATATGGCTTTCAAAAACCTTATCGGACCTAACTGCAGACCTACCTAGCAGAGATTTGTTATAGTTTCCATATATATATATATACACATTATATACATAACATATATAAATACATATATATTCATTAACAAATTCCAGGTGTTAATTGCTGTAACCGTAGAGCCTGGCACATTCAGTTTGGCTTAGGAATGCATAAGGGCCCCAGGACTGCCATCCCCGTCGTGCTCCAAGTGGGCATTTGGGAACTTTTTGTCCCATAACCAGTTATTTTGGAACCGTCAGGCAAAAATGGTTAAAGAAAAACCTAAGTCAACTCCGTTACTGGTAGTTGACCTTCCTTTCCAGGTCCTGATGATGGACTGTGAGCTTAAAGTTGCCTTTCCTAGTTCAGCTTCAAAAGCTGGCTTGGTCAAACGTGCCGTGTTTTGGCAGTCCGTGTGCTAAGAAGCAAACCTTCCTCCTTTCTCCACCTTGCAATTAGTATGGAACAGAAATCCTTATGCTGCCGTTGTTTAATTAGCGTGGTCTAAATATAGTCCTCCTTCTGTGAAGAATTGCATGGCAAGAGCGATTAGAACAGGGAAAATATATATATTGCTCTGTACTTGTCTCATGTTAGATTTTCACATGAGGTTCATGGAAATGAGATTTGTTTATCCAGGTATTCTGGGAGAAAAGTGTCTGGGGGTCTACTGGAAAAAAAAAAAATCATTGCACAAAAAAATGCAGTTGGAAAAAACAATGTACAGGAGTACAAGAAAGTGCTCCGTTACAGTGTCGAGATGAATTGAGCAGAAGAGTGTCCTTGTCTTACGCGTATGACAGACCTTTTCTGGCCATTAAACGTATGGAGTATGGCTTCTATGGATGATAATCTAATTGGAAAACGGAGCCCCTGATCAACTTTCAGTTTTTATCCAAGTATAAAATGCAGCTAAGTGTGTGTGCTTGAAAGTAATTTTAAAGGATGTTAGGGAAAAATTGCTGTAACACTTGCATTGGGATAAAAGGCATCATTTTGATAGTTTGGGGGGTTTTTTTAATCTTTCTCCTCATTTTCTTTAGTCTGTTGTGTGCGCTGACCTTTTAAAGGCAATTACAAATAAGCCTGTGCTTAGGTATCACAGCAGAAGAATGGGCTCATATAGATATTCCCTGGTCCACGCAGATAGTTGTCAGGAATCCAATCATCTATATCCATCTTATAATTAACATTCTGTGATTTCCTTATGCTCCTACAACAGCAGAAACCAAGAAATGTTTGTGGGTTGTGGAGGAGACTTGGGAGCATCCATCGAGATTGCTAAAGAGCCAGAACCTCCTTGATGCACAAGCAGCTGGATGCTGAGAGAGCATTTGGGAGAAGTTTCCTATATATTTGCCCCGGTTTTGCTCTTCCCAGCACATCCACTCGCGCCAGATGTTGGAGAGGACACAGAGCTGGGCAAACCCTTGGCCTGATGCAGCATGGCCCGTTCTTAGGTCTACCATACAGCGTTCATTGATATATGGAGTAACGTTTCTGAAGGTTTGGGGATGGGACGCTGTAATTTAACAATAATGGAACTTTACAGCATCGCTATTACCCAAGTTAAGCCTAATTTAAACAACGTTATGGCTATGCCAAGTCCTTCCTAGGAGTAACGTGCAAGTGCTTAAAAATTAATGCCCGATGAAGTAGTTTGCGAGCGAAATCAAAATTTCGCCAGGCGAATGGCTCAGACCCGCTCTAACTAGAGCATCATCTCGTATTTGAATTTGCGGCTCCGTTCCGTCCTCTGAAAGGATGCGCGGGACAAGTTGTCTGCCACATAGAAAACGGGCAGGCGAGCTGCCTACGTCGCTTGACGCTGCCACCCAGCTGAAGAAAAAATGCCTGTGATTATTCCGACGATTTCCATAGCCACTGCACCCCAGCGGAAAAGAAAAGCAGAGGAGCGCGGTGAGCCCGGGTGGCTGCTGGGCACTCCTGTCCTCCGCTCCGTTGGGAGTTGGTCCCCGCGATGCACCCCGCTGCGCCGGCTCCCTGCGACCAGAAAGCGAGCAAATAAAATCTCGCGTGAATAAGCAGGTGAATACGGCGAAAAGTTCATCCGATGCACGTGCTTGAGAAAAGAAAGGGTGCTGCTGTTTGGAGTGAAGGTGCTGCAAAGTCAAGCTGTAGCTGATTCCCTGACTGTCTACCCCCGCTTTCACCAGGGCTGGTGGGTGGGTGATTCATCCTTACAATCCTCACATCCCTTTACAATTGGGGAACTACGCTATCTTTTCGACTTACTTGATGAACTGAGTTTTCAGATCTCTCAAGAACCAGACTGCGTTGAGTTTGAAACTCCCAGTTGCTTCAGAGGACTCTTTTCAGGAGGCTTTTCATGCAGGGCTGGTTTCCTCCAGAGACGGCAGGAATTTATTATTATTTAATTAACCATCAGAAGTTCTGCTGCCCTTTTCACCGGGCTTATTTTGTAAACCGCAAACACAGGTTCTGGTTTTCCAGTGCAAATTGGGAAATCCATTGAAGTCAGGGCAAAGTTTCTGAGGAACCCTGCTGCAGAATCGTATCTCCTGTGGCCCCTGGGAGCGCGCACGTGAGCACGTGCATCTACGTATTTGCAAAGAGACTGTAAATTGAGGCAAGAATCCCCAAAGCCATGCAGAAGGCTAGGAGTTTGGGTTTCTAAAGAGATGCTGCCGTCAGTGTTAATGCAACGCGGCAGCTTGCTGTGCTGTTCCGGAGCATGGTCCCGTAGTTTGTATAATTGTCTTTGCAGGGAGCCGACTATTTAAATGGATCAAGAACGACGCATAGCTTCACTATGGGGGCAGGTTTCCCACGTACAGAAGCTATAGACTGCTATTTTGCAGCAAATATTTGCATGCAATAGCATGCAAAGTTAAGGGCGCGATAGCCACTTTATAGATGCCTTTGGAGACAACACCGGCACTTTGCAGCTCTCCCGAGGGTGTGGCTCCGTCGGAGGCACCCGGAGCCCAGCCGTAAAAATCTCGAAATATATCCTTGCCTTTGAATTCCCACAGAATTCGGCAAAGAAAACAGAGCTTTGGAAATCCCTTTGGAGAAATAGCATGCTCCGAAAAAACTGTTCCTCCAAAGGGAGCCTCCTGCTGTAAGCCTGAATTTTCGAGTGCGTTGTTCGTATCGGGAAACTTTTCCGGACGCTGCAAGAAAGAGTTTTGTCTTTGCCTGTTTCTCAAGTGTCTTCTCAGTATTTTTCCACTTTCGGTAATAAGAGGTCGAGTGGACTTTAAATCCGTTCTGTGATAATTCCCTGATACGATGCTGATTTATAAAACCGCCGCTCTCGAGATCACCACGTTCAGGTTGTGCAGCTTTATGGGCGTACATGCTTGCTGTTTGACGGGCTTGGATTAAAACCGGCTGTGGCCTATCTAGAATATATTTTTGCGTTATCTGGAAACACATTCTTCAGCCTATCACAGCTATTAAAGAAACAAAAAATGTAAAATTGCTTTTTATGGTTAATCTTAGATGATTTCCAGCGGGTCATAGATATGACAAAAGGATTTAAGTAAATCCGTAACTGAGCACTTGCACTTGCAGGTTTGCAGACTCTCCTTGGGAAATAAGCAAGGTGACTGCGAATTTTTCACCGACTATGGGACAAGGGGGAGGTCACAAAATGAAACTCATAAGATCCAAGTAAATGTCTCCTCCGTGAGCAGGCCATGCACATAATTTTCGCATATTTATTACCTTACTTTTTGCAGTTTTAAGCTGCGTGTGCACTCCGGCAAGCTTGTCTGCCAAGGACCCACAGCGGGTTTGTGTGAAGAGAGGAGGTACAATAAACATCGTCTGGTTGGTATCATGAAATAAGCCTTAAAAAAAGTACAGATTTCTTCTAGCTAGCTAGCATCATCATTATTTTATAAGTTACACCTTTCAGGGTTGTACCTTCAAAAGCAGACGGTGTCCTGAGATTTAGACCATGGCCATGCGTGCTCTGCATGAGCCAAAATGCTGTGTCCGCAGTCGTATTCTTGGTGGAAAACAGTTCTTTTAACAATAACAGTGCAGTAGTCGTGCTTGTTTTTCAACGTTTTCTTTGGTTTAGGCAGAACACATAGGGATTCTGGTTTCCTCTGTGTTTTATAGAGCCCTTGGGGCCAATGGGTTGGTGTTCTCCTTTCACTTCTCATGTTGACCATCTTGTTTCTGTTTTCTTACACTCCTGTAGTAGATGGGTTTTCTTCGCGGTTGCTAGAGAGGCGTTTGATAACGCCTATTCCACGCTGCTTAGAAAGAAAGGTGGATTAGTCCTAATGACCAGACAGGCAGCATTTGGTAGATCTGTTTCTCGAGGAAGAAGCAGCAGCAGAAAAGGAGAAGGGTTGTGACAAAGTAGAAGCAGTAGTACGTGGTAAAGAGAAAGTCAAGACCTTGCTTGGTAGGAATTTGGTGATTTTTGCACATATTGTGGTAGAGCCCTTGCTCCTTCCATGTAAGTAGGAGACGAAGGCCAGAAAACTCTTTTCTGTCATAATTCATAACTCAGGTACAGGTTGCTACTTGTATATCTGATGATTTCCAAAAAGAGCAAAACACATTAGGTCTTATAATACAGCCCTAGGGTTTGTGCATACCGAAACAGGCTGGAATGGGTTCAGCTCTATCCTACTTCCCATCGCTGTTGCTGCATATCAGTTTTGACACCGGTCAAAAAGGGACCGGCTTTTACCAGGTTTGACTGAGGCTTAGTTGAGGCCAAATCAGGGAGGGTCAAGGAGATGCTAAGCAGATGTGTCAAATCTCATGCATTCAGCCCCAAATTTGTGCTCGCACAAAACAGTGGGTTTCAGGTGCCAGCTCTTCATGTACCTGTGTTGTATCTCCGTCTCTTCCCCTCCATGGATGCACCAGCTGGTGCTGGCTGGCTCGATCTGTGCCATGCTAACCCGCTCTGTTGGATACACAAGGACTTTGAGTGGAGGAGCTGCTCACCAGCTGATGTGGCTGGTGCTCAGAGTCACCTAGATCTTCTCTCTCTCCAGATGCAGCTTAGAGCCAAAGTTGTTGCCCTCCATGTGACATTAGCAAAGGATCTGGCCCACGGGGGCCTCATGGTGAGAGGCTAGTTGAGAAAGCTAACTGAATGACCTCCGTATTCTTGTGGTCGCAGACCAAGTGGTACTTGTTTTCTGATATAAAATGCAGTGGAAGAGTTAGTTTTACTCTGTCTGCCGCTAGCTTTTGCCATATTTCAGCTAAATGCAGGATTGCCCCAATCTTCCCTTCTTCTGATTTTGCTGTGCTGAAGTCAGTGGAGCAAGCAGAGGAATTGCAGTTGCCTTCTGCTGCAGCAACCTGCACACGCTGCGCAATTCTCATTTGCAGATTTATGGGGCCACAAACTATGCCCATGACATCTGCCCATGCCCTAGTTATTTATCCCGAGACTAAAATGATGATACACTTTTTGTGACATGACAAGTGGCTGTGTGTCTTGCAGAGAGTGTTGGGTCAGAACCGAAGCTCTAAGACTTCAGGGACTGTCAGTAAAAACAGTAGCAGGGACAAACTGCGATTTTTCAAGTTATGCATGTTTTCAGAAAAGGATCATTCTGAAATATTTAAAAATGTAAAGCTCTCAGGTAGAGGCAGAGTAACCTGTTTCTTAAATCTTCAAAAAAGGAGTTTGGGGTTTTCAGATAAATTTTTGCTGCTCCCAGATATAAATCCCCTTTGGCTGTTACTCAGGCACTGTAAAACCTAATCCCGTTGGGCCATACTGTTTTGACAGAGTGAAATGTTGGGAAATGAGGTAAGAGGTGCAAGATAGGAGCTTGAAACACTCCGTTTACTGCGACTTATAACGCTTGCGGCTTACTTGGAAATTCAAGTTTGCCCTCCCTTTGGATTGGTATCTTCCTTTCTTCACATTGACTCTGTTGGCCACATCCCAACCTGCTCACGTTCAATGGGAGAAATAACTCTGGTGCTAGGGTTTAACTTGGCTTCACATTTTATTTTAAAAGTTTTGTATGGCCCTAATCATAATCTTTTATCGGAGATGGATGAATACACTCATGTTCTCATCCAGGTTCTCCTGCCCATTTTCTGCCTCCTGGTTCTTTGTGCCACACTAGTGGAAGGGTAGTTGGTGGGAACCTTTGCCCGACTGGGAAAGACAAAGGAATTAAGCCTAACTTAATTTCTTTAACTGCCAGGGATGGAGGATGAGGCCACTTGGCCATCACTTGTTACCCAGGCTGGGGATGGATGGAGGGTTTTTGCCACCTTTTTCTCCTAAGGAGCAACAGCCTGGAGGCCAGATGAACCGATAGCACAACTTCAGAGCAGCCTTGAGGCTCCCCTTAACTTAAATACTCTGCAGAGCTTTGGGGCTATTCTTTTGATAATAGTGTAATAAATGGTGCTTATTTGAAACAGCAAATGAAGAGCATGGTTTGGTCAAAGCTCCTGCTAGTTTCTTCTTTCACAACCCCAGTCTGCCCATTCTGATGTGTTGAAGGGGCTCTACAGGTCTGGCTGTGCTGGCTTGGTGTGAGTTGGGGTTGGGGGGTCATTTGGTAAGCTTCTGTCAAGTGCTTTATGCAAGGGTCAGAATTCAAGCTCTCCAGTTGTCTAAGGTTTTAAATGGAACCAGAAAATCTAGCTTAGAAATTAAAAAATATATATATTCTAGAATTAAATTTGCTTCTAGTGATGATAGTATCATCAGCAAAGAGTGGTACTATCTTGCTCCAACGTGACAGGCAGACTACAGATTTGTATAGCAAATTCACCCCTTAAAAAAAATAAAATGCCGTGACTATGGATTTCAAGATAAAACAAAGCTGTGTAAGATTAATGAACTACACCTAGGAAAAAGGCAGTTAACACCCCCAAGTTTCCGTTTCCACACAAGCATCTCTAACCATCTGGGTTGCCTCCTGCCCCCTAAGCTCAGGACCAACAGAAGGAGCACCTGAGGGCCTGGTATCAGAGCCCAACTATTGGGTCTAATTTAGAGCAAATGCCTTAATGTCCTCCTCCGGAGACTGGAGGTTGTTGTGGGCCACGGGAACTGCTCAGCCCCTTCAGACAAACTCCAGACCTGTCTGGGCAAAGTCTCGCTGAAGGCTGCTGATGTCAAGGTGGAGCTTGGAGGACTGACGTGCTCAATTCACTGCACTGAGCGCTGCGGAGCAGTCCTTACTTTGCATGTTAGTTTAAAAAGCTTAGGTAGTCGTAGGCAATAGTAGCAGGTTTGTCATTTTGATTTACTACTGGGCCTTCATTATCCGTAAAGAATAATCCCGGTTTATAGTGTACCTATATTTCACTGAGAAATTTCCATCACATTGACCTTATCTTTTGTCCCAGTGAGAACAAATTGGCATTTCTTGAGATCTGATTAATGTTTTAATCCATAGACGCCAGGGGTGAAAACAAGTGAGAAGTGCCAATGCCTGTGTTTCTTGTCTGTTGAGAAGACCTCCTGTGAGTTTATTTTCATAGCACTTTCCAAAAATACCTATGTTTTTACCCACACATCACTAGATAAATGAATAAATCAATGCATGCACGCATAAGCTTCATTTTGTGGTAATGAGCTTTGCCTGACTCGCTTCTTTTTTTTGTTTTCAAGAACCGAAGAAATAAAAATCCAACCTTATGCTGCTTTGAAAATGTTACATGGTTTCAAATCTCTGCCTCCAAATGGCCCGAAGCAGGAAAAATGTGAATAGTTTTTTAACAAAGCTCCTTTTATCTGTAAAGCACAGACAGTGCTCTTTTTATCTATAAAAGCAGAAAAATATAATTAGCAATTATATTAAAAACAAATATTAATTAACCTGATGGGCGTTTTCCCTTTGATTCCAACTTAGTTCCCTGGTAGTTTCTTCTATAACATTGTCCACACTGACACCTACTGGTACTTTCAATAGCCTGGCTCGCAGGCTGCATCTTCACGAACAGCTCATGCGATGGAAATTAGGGAAATTAGGAAAATCGAGAGGACAGTAGCTGTGTTCTTGGAGATACTGATGGCCACCCAAGGAAAAGCTCCCCACCACCAAGCCAGGCTTTGAACTCCTGCTCCCTTGTCTGTGCTGCGACATCGATCTTGAGTCTTAATGCAATATCTAAAGAAAAGACTATGGCAACAGAGCCACTGTGTTAAATCTCAGCTTCTTGTTAAGAAGATCAAGCATAAAAACTGGGTAGATACCCACTTCCACAAAGCTTGGTGACTTGTGAAAATGCACCAGAGCTGGTGGGTGTTTCCTTCCTCTGAGAGTTTATTTTCCTTGGGAAATAAACTTCCTTGTGTTCATTTGAGTAGCTTTCATTTTCGCACTGATAATGCCTGTGTATTATTAAACATTCAATTAAGGTCTTGGAGATGCATTTGAAATAACTTCTTATTTCCTACTGGTGGTGTGGTATTTGCAGTATCTCGCTGTTGTAATAACAGTAATTGAAAAGTGTCTTTATGATAGCAGAAATCCATTTCATCCTTAATCCATGAAGTGGTAGAGGCATTGGATATCTTAGTAGATAACCCCAAGACTAGGCAGCTGGAGGAAGGAAGAAAAGCACCAGAAATGGAGTTACTGATGTGGTAAAATTGAAATGGCCTCATTTCCATACTTCACAGAATGCAGCAAAACAGCATTCGAGATAAGTTTTATTATTTACATTTTTAATATGTTGTGGGTTGGTGTTCTTGTTAATAGGGAATTGCTAGCGAAGCTTCCCAAAGTGACGTTTCCTGCTTCTGGAGGGGTCAGATCCTGTCCGCTAGATCCAGCTCCGGAGGGCACAGAAAATCCCATGGCGGATTGCTTCCCCACTCGTTGGGTTTTTCTCATTCTGCTCCTAGATGAGAAGCCTGTTTCTTAATTGCCGTGTGCTTCATCCTTCAACCTGCATCCACCAAAACCCTCTCCCAACCTCCAGCATTAGGATGGAAGTGTAGGAGCTGCAAGAAGGAAAAATGAAGTACGTGCCGAGCATCCACATTCCCTAAATGATTTGGGTACCAGAGGAACCCTTGGGTGTGTTTTCAATCCCGGGCAGCCCTGAGGTGGCAGCCTGGGAGCTTCTCCCCGAGTTGGAGAAGGAGCTCAGCCTATGTCTCTCGAAAGGCAGAAAGCTGTGTATTTGTAGAGTTGCGATGTTACCGGCTAGTCCTTTCATCCAGCAAATTCCTACCAAATACAGAGGCTGGATGATGAAGTAAGCAATGGTCAGTAAGACAGATTTTTTTTTTTTTAACAGAGTGTTTCTCAGCCACTGGAACCGATTGCGTAGAAACGTGATGGATTCTCGTCCCATGCAGCCTTTTTTTTCAAAAGCAAAGCTTTTTGGTTGAGCAGTTGATGGGCTAGATGAAGGGAGGTTTTTGTTTTGGCCTTTTTTTTAAACAAAAACGCTGAGGATTAGGTGATTCAGATGGTTCTTTCTGGCCCTAGAAAGGTATGAAATTCAAAAACTTGTTCCTAATCTTCAAAGCTTTCAGGGAGCTAAGCACAGCTTAGAGCATTTGCCTTTCATTCCCAATCCTCGGGCATTATGGAAATAAGGGCACGGCGTTGTATTTGAGCGTAGTACACAGAAGCTTTCTGGGATGTGGCTTCAGACCCTGGAGTGATAGACCTGGGATGAAACTCCTCATCGCAAAACATTGCCATCATCATTTTGGACTAGGCATAACTCAGGCTTGCTCCAGTACGTGATAAGGGAAAGGGTGCATTTGTCTTAAAGGCTTAAGAAATTCCTGCCTGACAAGTAACTCCTAGAATTGCTTATAAAAGCAAAAGGAAACGGCCAGCGTCTCCTTGCCTGCGTGGTTAAAGCAGGAATAGCGGGTGGGAATTGCTGCTGTGGTTTCCAGTTGATTTGGGCTTTGTTTTGTGGCCTTGCTGGCTTGCTGTAGGATTGTGCAAAGAAAGCTTTCAAGGGGGTTTCGCTAGGTTTTGCTCGGCTAAATAAATACCCCTGGTCGTTAAAGCAGGGTTCAGTTAAGTATTTTAAAACTATGAAATCCAAAGGTCCTGATCTTTTTAGCGTTGGAACCAAGTCAGGGTTCAAATACTCTCTGGTATAATTTGAAGCAACCTAATAGCTTTTTTAGGATGATAAGGCGTAAGGAATTGGGACTGATGCAATTTAATCCAGTGGTGCCATGTCCTCAATTGCTTCGTCACGCTAGCTCCGAGGGATTTGGAAAGGGTAAGGGTAAAGCCTGGTCGTGTAGTACGTACACACCTAGACCTCCAGCTGGGGTCGGTGGGGTGCACAACAAGGCAGGCAGTGATCTGAAGGGATTTGCAGGTGGAAATATTAATCATATTAGGAAGTACCTGGCTGGCATGGGAGGCAAACTCACACTGTTCTCATTAAAAAAAGGGACAGAACATATTGCAAACATGAGAGAAGATGAAAAAGCAAGGCATTTTTCTGCAGGTGATTTTTATGCTGGATTACCTTCAGTTAGATCTCAGAGGTGCACGGACAAGAAGAAGAAAATCCCGCTTTGCCATGCGCAAATGTTCGTCGTTCTTGGCGTTAGGCAGCAGATGCGAAGTTGAGGGTCAGAGCGCACTGAATCCCGTTAGCGTCTCCCCATAGCCTCCTCCTAGCTGCAGCAAAGAGCACTTTGATCCCCTCGCGCGAGGTCTTTGCTTCTTCGTCGGCAGCGTGCAGCTTTGATAACAGATGTCGAGCGTGAGAAACGAAATACGAGCTGCTGTCGTGACTCCATACGCTTGGGGGCTGTGACGTGTCCGGGCTGCTTCGCTTTTCCTGCTTGCGTTTCCCACGGTTAGGTCAGAATTCACAGCTGCCGTGTCGGGAGGGCTCCTCATCTCAGCACAGCTGGCGGCGTGTTTGGGTATCGCCGAGAAGGGGAGAAGCCCTCCCCGAAAGCCACGTGCTTAAAACTCGGCTCCCTGCTCAGCCACCGGCGTCTTGGGAATTACTGTTTAGTCTGTCTTCAGTTCCTCATCTCAAAAGTGGTGGTAGTCGCCCTTTCCTCATGCACAGAGATGCTGAGAAGATACGGACGTTAAAGATGACGAGGTGCAGACTCTACAAGGCCATATAAATACCCAGGATAGCTAGAACTTGACACTTGGTTTATTGATAGCTCCAGTTCTACCAGAAAATCCCCAACTTCTGGCTTTTGGCAAGACCTCACATGCAGGACTTGTTGAGTGCTGGAGTAGTCTGAGTGTAACCAACCAATCGCAGCCTGAGACTGAATCATTTTGGGAGGCGTCGTTAGGCTTGACGCATCCTTTGAGAACAAGTTCACCCATAAATAGTTTTCTTACAATGCAGATGGGCTTAGCTCTCGTGGAGAAAAGGCATGAAGGGATCTTTTGCAGTAGGTCCAAGTCCTTCAGCTACCCTTCCAACAATCAACATTGCAGTTTGTGCCGAAAAATAAGGCTCCTGAATATCTCAAAATTAATATAAAACGAAAATAACTGTCTATTTTGGCAATTCGGAGGGAAGATAAGTGCAAAAATAGCTCATTGCTGGGAAAACTTATGATAATAGTGCGGAGGAAAATGCTGACGTCTTAATTCAGGACATCGGTGGAACAGATGTGCTCTTCTCTTTCCGTTCTCCTCCCTTTCTGGTTTTTGTGAGCCATAGAGACTGGGAAATCTAAATAACACGCCTGTTTTTACCAGCACATAGTTGTATGATATGTTCTGTTACTAACAGTGAAGGTTTTCCTTGGCTGCTCAGAAGAAGTGGTGTTTATTAAGCATCATTTTGGGTGATCCTGTCTCTGTTCCAAGGAACCAGAGTCGATCCAATGCTCGTGCACTTGGAAATCCAAACTGTAACTTCCCAAAGGCACAAAAGTTAGGATTTTTCTGTGCTTTGGAGTTCCAAAAGCTAGTTAAGTAACCTCTGGATCAATTTGCTGCCCTTGCCTGTTAAGGAAATAGTCAGCTGTCCATTAGCAGTGCCAAAAACCTGACCTAGATTATATTTCCCAGTGTTGTTCTGTTTTTCTTTTCAGGACTGATACTGCGATATACTCAAAAAGCTGTTTGAAAGCACACAGTAGATCCAGTTGAGTATTTATATGACTAGTTATTGCATGAGGGATTGATTGAGACGTTACTGCTGCAGGGTTAATTCTTTACGTGCTCATATCTGTTGGTAATCTAAACTTTTATCGCCTTCTTAGGTCGAAGGATGATTTTATTTTAGTGTCGTGTTCCACTGCTAGGCAGACAAAAGCCTGGAATAAGTTGTAGGCGGTGGGATGGTCTGGGAAATTTTCTGTGTGATGACTTCCTAGCTCTTTTCTGCTAGGCACGGCGAGAATTGCCGAAGCCTTCCATTTGTCACCCCGTGAAGTAGTTGTATTTGTGGAAACCTGGAAATTTCTCAGCGTTCGTGGACCGGATCGCATATTTTGCCAGGTAGCTCTGTGAATTTTGGAGGAGTGAAGTATGGACTGAGAATATAAATTGGAAAGCAAAAATCCTTCATATTGGCACAGACATAAAATTATTCCGTTTGCTGTTATCAGGGAAAGAATATTCTTCTGGCAAAATTTTCACCAACAGTAACAGCTACAGACTTCTGTTTTGGGGGGAGGAAATATTTTTAGGTTGAAATATGTTTTTTATGTTAATCTGGCACGTCCTGCTGTCAGGAGGAAAGTTGCATCCCGGTTTAGGGTGCTTTGCTCAAATCAAGCAGCTTCTGTTTCCATCGAGAAAATTTCTTATTGCTATTTAAAATAATGGAGCTTTCTGCTTTATCAATATCGGTGCACACTGAGAATAAAAGTTCACCGGTAACTGCTTCAAAGAATGTATTTTAGACCTACATTTTACCTGTTTCAGTAAAATCATGTTGAGACTAGCTAATCAAATGCTTTTCATGATTTTGCTGTGAGTTTGTAGCTCTTACTGGCAGCATATGGAAAGGTAGCCTCTCTTCTTTGATTCAGACCTCTGAAAGCAAATATAGTTCATTGCAGGTTACTTGAAGAGCGGCTGAGTGGATTCAGTTAAAATGCTTTTTTATTCGCCATAATAGACTAGAAAATTAGTTTTGTTCCTCGTGGCCATGCAAGTAGCTTGTCTGAATAAGCATACCAAATTTGTTACAAATTAAGAAAAATATCTGAAACAAATATGTTGATTTACATTGTTTACTTCAAAATTCATTTTTGCAAGGCATTGATTGCCTTTTTTAAATAGTTATGGAACCGATCTAAGGATTTGTGGAGGAAAATTAGTGTTCCATACACATTCTTCCATTATAAAGAGAAAAACAAATCAGAGGGATTCAAGAGAGCAGGGGGAAAGAGCATCCACTTTTCTTGCGTTTCAATGAAATTTAATTAAAAATCCATACCCTTATAAAAAATTGCTTGCCATTTGAGAGAAATGTTATAGTGCAGTGACACAGCGTATTATGAACCATTTGTTACTGATTGTATTTTCTCAAAGCAAAGACTCAAGGTCTGCATGGTGTCCTATTGACTAGGGAGACCTTTTGGTCTCTCTGCATTAAAAAAAAACACCCCAAACCATTCCCTTCTCTGCCGGTTAAATAGGAGTGCATTGCTTTTTCACTGCTGGGAAGCTATTTTGGCAAAAAGTCTACTGAAATGAAGCAATTTGAGCAATAGTCACAGCAAGGTGTTAGTGTTTGGAGTAGACCCGAAATACCATTGAAATACCGGTTGTTTGGATACAGATTTCAATCCCACAGAAGCTTATATTCAAAATTAAGCATGGGCAGCTGGTCTTAGGCATGAAGTTAAGTCCTTCTTTCTCATGTTAACGCTTTTTGGCTTGCTGTGTATATATGTGTGTATATATATATTTTTATATATTTTATATATATATATACACACACATATATACATATATTTTTTACTTATTGATTTTACTGTTCACTGATTTTTAGTCGGGTTAACTGATGAATTAATTCCACTCTGTTGCCCAGGTATTTCTAATTACTTATCGCTCAGTTAATTCTCCACGTTTCACCTCGATTACGTGTGAATCGGTTATTCTCTTAGCCAGCAGGCCCCGTATTGATTTTTCTCCCCCGGTTCATTGCCTGCTTGATTTGTAGCCTAATGTCACTATCAACTTTCACCCAAGTAATTTGCTGTCTCTCCCATTATCACTGCCATCGTTCAGGGTAATAAATCCTCTTTTTTTCCGTATCGGTTCCTCTCTCACCTTCCTGAGCAACCCTCTTTTCCGGCTCTCTTCTTCCACTTGCCCTTAGCCTGTCCCTGTCTGCTGTTCTCGCCTGCTTGTATTACCTCTTTGCTCTCTTAATCCTTGAACTCTCTCTGCTTGAATCCTCCCTCTTTGTCTTGGGCATTTGTCTTGGCTTTTTTTCCTCTTCCTCCCCATCTGGATCTCGTTGAGCTTTAAACCTCTGCCTCTGCAACATTCTCTCCGTCTTCGATTTCTCTTCCTTTTGAAACTCTCGTGTCTTCTCAGAAAATCCTCCCCTCCATTAATCTACTTTTATTTCTCTCTTCGTGTTCCTTTGCGTCCCAGGAAATGAAGCTCTCCCCCGCTGACGGGACTTCTGCAGTTGATCTCTTATGGTGGCCTCTCGTGATACCAAATAAATGTGTGGTGGCAGGGCTGAGCTTCCTTTTCTGATATCCTCATCCTTCCTTTCTTGCTTTCTCATTCTTGGAGCATCTGGTCCTTCTCCAAGAGCATCAGGATTTCTAATTCTTATTTTGTCACACTGCCAACTACTTTGTCTCCTCCTTCTCCTATTACATTTTCATGTCGATCTTTGGTATGTATCTCTTCAGGTGGATACCCACTTTCTGTGGCTATGTGTCAGAAAATTAGCACTTCTACTATCTATCTATTAGCTTCTACTAGCTCCTACAAGCTTTCTTCCAAAAAGGAGGTCAAGCCCGAGGCAGCGGCTTGGTCACCTTTTTTAATCCATGCCCTATCTATTCCAATTCTTGCAGCTTGTCATCAAGCTCTGGGAATATCTGGGCAGGAGAGACAACGTGAGGCTAAGGGGTCATGAAGGCATTGCCTCCTCTAACAGCTGGTGATGGCATTTTGAGACCTGATCTGTTTTTCGGGTAGAAAGAGAGAAACAGATGTGCCAGAGCAGCATGGAGAAAAAGTCGCTGTGAGGTGGTTGCCTCTGAGGCTATCTGCAACTTAGAAAACCTGATAGTTTTCAAAAAACGATTGTCAGACTGCATTACCCTAACGATATGGACGTAGCTAGAATTAAAACATGGTTTCTAATGCTTTGTGTCTACTTAGAGCAAATTAGGGCAGGAAATTTGTTTAATGGTAATGCACTAAACTGATGCATTTTTTAGAGTCTCTTTCCTCCTCTGTCTCCCTTAACAGTGCGCAGGGCATATAAGAATCAAAGCTGTATCTAAAGTCTTTTTTTATGAACACATTACAGTTAAACCCTAATGGACTCAGCCAGCCCAAATCCCCTGGCTCACAGTCCGTAGATGTCCTGCTTGATTCCTCGACATCCTTTAGTCTCGGAGGTGGCTGTAAACAACTCTATGAAGCCAAACAAATCTTCATCTGCTCAGGGCATCTTCTACTATTCAGCCAGTCCCAAGGGAGTAGGACTTGACTTTATTTATTTAAAGAGTCCCTTAGCGTGCTCAGTACTGCTCAGAACTGGCTTTTTGAGAGTGGGCTGCTGGGAAGGAAACTTGAAGTGACTGTAGGACTTGAACACTTGTCTCCTGCCTAAGAAATAGCTATATTGATGTCAAATCAGCCGGTTACAATAAAAAAAAGAGAGTTGAGCAAACCTTACGATTACACGGGAGAGAGCAAAGAAACCTCCTCTTCACTGATCTTAAGGACTATAGAAGAGAGAAGAAGGTTCAGTGGCAGGTTGTTGATTTAAAAGAGGCACTAGGAGCACCATATCACCCACCCCTTTGGGTGGTGAGGAAGATGGGGATGGAAGAGGTCATGGCTTTAGAATGGGAAAAGCAAAGGGCTAAAAGCTCTTTCCATCATCTGCACATCTCTTCAGTTTTGCACCCAGCAACCTGGGCCAACCTTCACCAAATATGGTCCCTTGTCCCTTTCTTTTGCCATTTATACATCCTTGAAAATTGCATTTGATGAGCACTGGGTTGAAGTCCAGTGAAACCTAGGGATGAAGATGATAAAATCAAACCTAAAAAGACAATGTTGCGTTTTCAGTATGACTAGAAGATGATCTCGTTGGAGTTTGTGCCTACCTTGTGCACTTTCTCGTTTGCTTTAGCGGACTTCTTCAATGAGGCATGTCTCTTTAGTGACAGACCTAATAAATCTTGTTTGAGTATGTGTCCTACAAAAGCTGCAAGTGGTCCTACTTGCCCACCATTTGTAGCCAGGAGGAAAGCTGTGCCAGGGTTGGATGTTCTGTTGTTATAACCTTAACTTTTATGGTGTAAATGGACTCAGAACTGATGAGCTGTGCTTCATGGGCCTGAAAATACCAGAGCTGTGGCACTTCTTTTTATTTCCAAGTGAGAAGAGAACGATCAGGAAGCTCCTGAATGATCGCAACCATAATGACGTATTTACGTGAGAACGCAAATGTTTTGAATTCATGGCGAAAATTCAGGGCCTGCAGTTTCACCCGAGAGGTGTTCAGAGCTGGAAGTCACAGTGTGGAGATGATCTTTTGTTCTTTGAGTATGTTCAGTCACTTGAGTTTCACTTCCACTTGGACTGTTTCCATTTTTATGACCTTATTTCCATCATCCATCTGGCCTTGTCCATAGTAATGTTGCTGGCTACAGCCCAGAAGCTAATTTGGGAGAGGGCTGGTTCCAGCTCAGTTTGGAGATATTTTGCATGACAGTGAGACACTGAAATTAGAGGAAAGGTTTTGAGAAAGAGGAAGAAAAGGAAGAGTATTAACCTTAGCCGTGGGTACCCCCATCCTGTGGCTCGTACTCCCCTCCCTGCTGGCTCGCCTGGTAACATGCTGAAATCTAAAATTGCAGAACAGTAGTGCCAAACCCCAAAAGAAACAAACAGGGAATTAAAGTAATCTTTTAACCAAAGAACTTTAAATTAGGAACATTTATCATATCTTGAGATTTTAGAAACAGCGGCGGATTGCTGTTTTATTCATTTCTTTGCATGCCCAGTGGATTCAATTGCGAGTTGCAGTTTGCATTTGCTTTAACTAAGCATAATTGTTGGATATGCCTCTCACGCTGCTGCTGTACTCCATGTTATATTCCTTTCATTTGGAGAAATTAATATAATCAAGTTCTTAAAGGCATGCATTATTTCTTGGGTATTAGGTGAGCCACCAATCCTTTTTAGTCTCAGGCAAAGATATTTCTTAGCATACTGTTTGCTGCTTATTGTTGGAATTGTGACTAGTTATTTTGCAGCATTTTAACTTTGCTTTTTTCTGGATAACAAATGAACTGTTATCAGATTCCCACCTCGTAGCTCAGAAGGACGCTAGGACAACTGCAGTGGAGGACAGGTAAACCCACCGTTTGAAATGTGTATTATTCCAGTCGCTTCTAAAGCTTGGACTGGAACACCCACACACGATTAGTCCCATGAGGTGCGTTAAGACTGTTGTTGTTCAGGAAATTGCTTGTGCGAGAATCAGAAGCAAACTGTCCACTGCAGAAGACATCACATTTAGAAAAGACACGCAGATTATGAAAAATGTGATGAGTATGTTGTTTTCCCATCACTGCTGGAGTCCATTAGAAAGCCGCAGTGAATCAGTGCAGGAAAAGGGAAATGTATGCCGCAAAGCCTTACCGACACGAGAGTCCCCTACGATTGCTACAAAACAGTTTTGACTTTGATGTATATATTCAAACTTCTCTTGAGTATCAAGGCTAGTTTTCTTTTTAAGAAAGAAAAGTAAGTTTGTAATCCTTTACAAAGAGAGGAAAACTTGCTGCGGAATAAATACAACTCAGAAAAAGCCAGCTGAATCAGAAGAGGAGGTTGCAACCCCAAGTTGCCATTGTTTCATACACAGGTTTCCAGCTGAAGTTCACGAACATTTGGGGTGATGGAAGAGTGCTAATAGTTTTGCATATGAATTTAAGTCAGGACACCTTACCATGGGCCAGTCTGCACCTCCTTGTCTCCCAAGACAGGCAGAGGTCAGCAGATCTGCTCAGCGACATCCTCCCAGTGCTCCGTAGGGTTTCTCCTTCCTCCCCCGCCTTTCCAGCCCTGCGCTCCATGATGAGGTTGCATTAACAGGCATGAGTTAACCTTCAGCTCCCCATCGGCCACACGTCTTTTTTATATTTAACTTTCCCACTTGTTTTGGTGGCGAATATACTGCATAAAGTTAAGCTCTTGTTTGGAGGGACATTGAGCAATCCTGAACGTAAAAAATCAGACCCACCAGCTGCATTTCGATTTATAATCTTAAGTAGGCAAAAGACTACAATATGATAGTTTTGCTCCTCAGATTTTTCAGGGAGCACCATATTTAGATGTTTCCTGAGTAGAACACAGTAAAATCGGAGAAACAAAATCTTATATGATTCCTAAGGAACCGAATACAGAAGATAGTTATTATCCTGAACTTGCTTTTGCAGAGCTGGCCAGAAAATAAACATTTGTGTTAATTTTGTTAGCACTGCTGTTGTCATTTCAGAATTGAAAAAATATTTGGGGCAGAAAGTACAGAACAGAAGCAAAAGTATTTTGAAAGCTGCCTGTGTTTAGAGTTTTGATGATTGCCCCGTAACTATTTTTTTAAACCACCAGCAAAATAACATATTCAGCTCTATAAAAACTACACCTTGGGGTAGATGGATTATGCATTCCGAACCGTCATCAAAACCATGTTATCCTCACTGGTTATGTGGTGCAAACCTGTGGCTCGTTAATAGAGCATTTGGCTGCAGAGTGAGAAAGTCGTGCTTTCAAAGCTACCTTTGTGTTTCTGTTCCCCTTACGTGACCTTTTAAAGGATTTTGGCCTCTCCGTTCCGCAGCTGACACGGGTTACGTAGGATTCCAAACATCAAATCTATTTTCCGCCTCTTTAAAACGTTCTGAATATAAATGCAGAAGTCAAAGGAATCCAGCTGGAGAAACATGAGGTATGCTGAAGAAGTTTGCTTAACCATTCGGTTGAGTCTCCAGAGTCAAGGTTTCTCCTGGAAACTTGTGTCAACACTTGGTCAGGCTTTAAAGCTTCTCACTCTTTGATGGTGGTCAGCAACAGAAGCTTTGATTGAGGTTGGTGGTGACAAAATAGGATCGGTTCATCCTTTATGATGACCTTCTCCCAGGTATTCATAGTTGTAAGACCAGACAGACCCGGTGGGCAAGATGAGTCCCCTGACGTGTTGTAGAGGAGGACTTGACAGCACTGTGTTCACCACTGGCCTGAAGGGCCCGAGGTGTGCCAAAACCCGGGCATTTGATGCTCCTGTGGTCAGCACGGCTGCCGACAAACCCAGTGGTACAGCGATGTTCGGGACACATCTGGGCACTTGTGGATGCATTCCCTATTTAAGCCACTCTGCTCTGGCTGTTCACACAGGACAAGGTTTGGGCCCTTTGAGCTTAGCATGGGGAAGTAAGAAAGATTATTTTCCCTCTAATTAGTGGAATAGTTTGAGTTTATTAGCTGTAAGTCGTTTCCGTACACAAAGGAGGGTTGTGATAGAAACCGCTTTGCAAAGGGCAAGATGCGGAAAATCAGACTGCAGATTCTCTGATCTCCTGCTAGCCACGGTGTTACCATTGCAAACGAGAAGGAGAACACGGACAAAGCAAACTCAGTGTGTGGTGCTACGCCGGCTTAACTGTTAATGGAAGAAATTAATTGCATAAAATTCCGTCTTTTCTCAGGGGCGTGATAGTGTGTGATCACGGAGCCAACCCAACGCATGTTTAGCACATGATCAGACAAGCACTTTCATTTGGGGCTAGTTTCAGTGGGAGGTTTTTCTTGGTAAGGACTTGCAGTTCCAGTCTTAGAGACCACAGTGACTCCAAGGAAGTTGTTGTCAAAATTTGGCACTGCTTGTTGTCACAGAAAATACCTTGCTGTTTCTAATTTTGTCGATGTTCAGAGCGAGATTAGTCTCATACAAATCCGATTGCTTCTCAAGAGAGTTTTAATTACAGAGGGTGTTACTCTGCTCAAGGCTGGGGCGGTACGCTGGTGTTCTGCACAGGACAGAGTAGTTCATAAAACAGACTAATATTTACATTTTCGGAGCACAAACTGGCTTGATCCTGGGATGCGCTATGCCTATGCGAGGTCTTTTGCTTGGTACGTTGAGCACATCAGAGAAGCTAGCTGATGTCTCAGCAGATCAAGCCCCATGAGCAAATGCTTCCTCCCTGTGCTAGGATTTTTGCTGCATCCATGTCAATACAAAAAAGGGGGTGGAAAAAAAGAGATTTCCATAAAAGTTTCTGTTACTGGACAAGCTGGGTATCTCCAGGAGAGAGGCACTTGTCATACTGATGGGCCATGAAGGACTTTGAAGAGGGGAACAGGCTCTAGGACTTGTGTTAATTCAGGTTGTAGAAGATTGTAGGTTTATGAAAGGCTCAAGCTTCTCTGTTTACTGGGGTTGATTCTTACCTAAATATATGTGAAGACCATTTAGACACTGGGTACCACAAGCTTTGGAGTAAGATCTGGCCCTGATGAGTAATGTTGTTGCATAGAAACTAGACTTAGTTTTTTTTTTTTTTTAGCCTTTATGTCTGTTCTGTCATTTTTCTAAGGCGAAATAGCAGTTTGGAATGACAATAACAATTAGTGTGGAGCTCTTGCTGTTTGATAGCTAGATTTGTGTTTCGGGTACCTTGAATATACATTCTATCTACATATAGTTGGAAAGCGCTGAACAGCTTCTGTTTGTCTGTCTTAGCATGGCTTTTCTAAGAAATTTGATTTCTGTGGTTACACGCCACTGCTGCAAATTTAATCTCTCTCTCCACTTTCAACCGTACTCTAGATGTGCTTAGGATTTCATCCTGGCTATTAAACATCAAAGTAGTTCGTCATGGTGGTGACGTGGATAGTAACGGAGAGTTTAAGAACGGGAGTTCTTAAAGGGTTGTCCAGACTGACTACAGCTCCCATATGAGAGATATAACCCTTTCCGAAATTATTTAGTTGAACTCAAGGATCTCTTTAATCACCAAGGAAAAGAAATTTTTACCCTTTTTTTTTTTGGTGAATTTAGTGGAAATATGAGTTTGTGAATATAATGCAGAGGCTTTGAGTTGGAGTTCAGCCTCCCTGAAAAGATTCAGGAATCCTGAAAATCGAAGTCCTGTGCTCATTGCTTCTCTCATTACCACGGAATAACAGTATTTATATGCTTACAGGAGTTCAGCCACGTATGGAACACAAACTAAAATCAAAGCCACAAGAATTAATGGAAAAATCTGTTTTTTGGGTTTTTTTTTTTTTTTTTTGGAGTGGAACTGTTCATCTTTCACTTCTCATGCATTGCACAAGCAAAAAAAAAAAGTGGAAAAATTGAGATACTAGGGTTTTATCACTCATTTTCTCTAGGAAGAAACCTATTATTATAGCACTTGAATATCTGGTCGTTCGGTTGCCTTGCGTTCTGCTGAGGCTCGCTATGGCCATCCCTGCGCTGCTGAGGAGACGGCAGTCTCCTCTTAAAGGTTTGATAAGGCAAATTTCCGGATTACATAGGAAAGCAGGGTGTCAGGAGTCCTGGGGCAGATCCATATGGGCTGGGGAGTGTGCTGTGCGAGTCGGGCAGATCCTTTCCTTCCAAGTACCTTAAGTGCCCAGGGTTCGTCCGTAAAACAGCAGCCTGGTTAATGTGACGAATGCTCCAAATTTTGTAGCATTTCTAATGCACTGAAATGAGCCTTTATGCTTATAAAATATACATTTGTGGCTTGCTAGTATATGACTGTTATCAACATTGCCGTTTCCTCGAGCGCCGACTCTCTCGCCAAACTGCGACCCAGATGACTTAGCTTATAACTATTTTTTTGCCCGCGCTTGCAAGACCTTTGTAGCTATTAGCTTTTCTGCCAGGTCATCTCAGCCTCGACAGGTTGTACAACTGTATTTTTGCAGCCTGTGTTTCTCTTTGGGTTTTTTTTTCCACTCCATTTTTACGCTGGACTTCAGCGCTGGAGAGAAGAAAATATAAGAATAGTTAATATAGACCGGTCAGCTCTTCCAGAGTGGCATTAATTTCTGTCTTGCTTTAATTCTGCTGTGGGCTGGAGTACCTTCTGTGTCTTTTATATATATACTCAAAAACGTATTTCAGTGAATTATTTCTGAGATATTAAATTAGCTTTCATCACTGAACTTTTGTATTGCCTCTGAAAATACAGTGTTCTTGGTACAGCTCTCATCTCAGTCCATTTAATTTTGTAAATGCAGGTCCAGAAGAAGTGGTGGGGTCAGCCTTAGGCTAGCAGAGACACAAGTACCTCTTTAACCTGCTTGCTTTATTGCCTCTCTTTTTTTGCAATTTTAATTCAAATATTATTGCTTCTGCATGTGCCGCCACTGTGGCTTGCAGGATTATTGTTATTCTCGCATTGTTCTTGGCCTGGTTTTCTGTAAGCGAGATGGAGTTCGTGGTGCTAAAAGAGCGTATGTGAATCAGCTATACCATGAATATATGCGACATATTTGCCTAAAGGCTTGCTTCGGATGATGTTGTATAATGCCGCCATATGTATCCGAGAACAGTTTGTTGCCTTTAACTTGTCTGGATAGAGATAAGAGGTATCGTAATTGTTTTTATTTGCATGTGTCATAAGGGAGCTTGGCACGCTACGTACCTTACAGAGTGCTTTCAGTCTAAATGGACAGAAATAATTCTGTTAGACGGGCGAAGCACACGGATGAGTTGGTTTGTGTTAGGGAAGGAAGACTGAAGACGAAGAGCGAGAGCGTTGTTAGAGAATGGGAAAAGACAGGTTGAATCAAGCAAAAAGAAGTGAGGTGAGATGGAATTAACAGTGAAAGAAATGGGCAAAAAATAAGGAAAGAGGGAGACATGGACCACAGGAAGGGCGTGGAGAGAGATGCCAAAGAGGAGGTCAAATGCGTGAATGGGAATAGAAGGAAGGACTTTAAGGCTTTGATCTGAGTGTTGGGAGAAGGAGATGACTGACCTGCAGTATTTGGAATGAGAGTCCAGAAAAAAAATGATACAGTAGTCAAGGGATGCTAAAGTAAGGGAGAACTTGAGGCTCTTCAAGGCTCGAGATTTGTTCCCCTCCCATATACTGATTTTATGGGAGCCTAGATGGGAAGACTGATTGATGGGAACCAGATCAGGCAGTAAGACTGGGAATCTCACCGGTAAGTGGTTGATGTAGCTGTAATTGGTGACTGAGAGGGGAGGAACAGGGGTGTGTGGTTAGAGGTTTATTGGCAGAGAGAGGCATCGCGATCAATAAGAACCATTAGATTATCTGTTGCAGTTTGTTTGCACTCCCTGAGCTCCCAAAACATCCCCCGAGTGCTGCCCGGCTGAAAATATTTTCTCGAGTTAGGTGAAAAGCTCTTAAAAAATCATTTTTCGATCAAAGTGGTTAGCGGTTCTGATTGCCCGGCCCAACCAACAGCAACTACCTGCTGAGAAAGATGACACCTACACTGATGTTCTTGCTTTGTTTTGTCCAAGCATCGGTTTGGTAAGGAATATGTGCAATGGATTTAGGTTACCAGTAGTAAAGTTGGGAAGTTTTTTGACCAATATTTTCAATCATTAGTGAGAATTACAGATTTTGAGGTGCCTGCTTGATGGCACTTGAAAGGACCTGACCCCAACACCTTATAAAATCAATCCTTCTCAAGGAGTCTCGATGTGGATGTTCAAAAAAGTGCATCCTCAAAATCTGCTACCTAGAGCGTCCCACGTAAGAGCTAGAACTGTGAGGATGTGTCCACAGAGGTCCATGCTCACCTCCAGGCTTTTGTTCCTGGAGTATTTAGGAAAAACACTGCAGTTATCAGCTGCATTGGAGCCCAGTAGGAATCAGGGCTAGGCCCAAGTTGGTCTTCCAGATTCAGCTTCTCTGGTCCCTTTTCGAAGATTGACATTCAGTATTTGTTATTCTGATAGGGGACCTTTTTTTTTTCTTTTTTTAAGTCATTAATCTTTTGGAGACTCTGAAGAATATTATTTACTAGCATTCTCTTTTGACATTCTGAGTTTGTTTTTTGAGAATTTTTAGTACTGTGCAAACATCCACAAACTAAGTGTGTATGTGTGTGTGTATAAAGGGAATATATAAAATAACCTACTAAATTTCACATTACAGTTCACTTTGATATATTTTATTTTTCTATGACATTTATTTTACATTAATATCACCCAAGTCCAGTGCTCCCAAAGCCAAGAGTTGTTTTCTTTTCAGATACATTAGATATTTTACACAAACCTTTACGTATTTATTTTCGTGTTGGAGTCTGTAATCAGCCTTCAAGGGGCACCAAAAAGGTTGAGTGTAAAAGAAGAAAAAATACAGCCCAATAAAATGCCCTTGGAAAAAAAGGAAAAAAAAAGTCTAAAGCTTAGCCAAATTCTAGGATTCTGATTAATTCCTCTTTCTTAGCTCCAGATCCGTCCTACTGTTGTTTATACATACTTGGGGATTAAAAGAGCTTTCTGGGGCTTTGTGCTTATTGTGGCTTCAAAAAAACACGCGGGCTAGAGCCTTATTCATATTACCAGGGGAAGGTTTCGGTAGGAAGCTCTTCAAGCAGAGCACGTTTGAAGAAAATGCCATTGTTTTGCGGGCTAAATATGAATGTAGAATTTTTCTTTAGAACATATTGGTTTTTATTTCGTTGGTGGTGTGTCTGTGGGTATTGATTTTGATGATGGTGTAATACAAGGGATGGAGCTAGCCCATTAGGATGCATGCTTTGATAAGATACGACAGAAATTTAGCAATGAGTATTCCAGAAAATAAGACAAAAAAAGGCAGACTAATACTTAAGCTACCTTGACAACAGGAAAAGAGTGAAAATAATCTGCGTTTGAATGCTGGAGAACAGAACATATACCAAAACAATGGGAAAAAAAAACTGAAAAGAGCTATTTCTACAATAGATTTATTATTGTAATTTCAGTTCGTGTACTGTATTCTCTGCTGAAAATGCCTGTGTCTGGTTTACTCAGTATAAATGGATTTAGGCTGTGAGGACGATTCATCTGGGCAAAAGCTGGCACTGGCAAAGTAACAAGAAAAATGGGCAAGCTGGAAAGGGATTCTTTTTAATTATTATTTTCCTTGACACAGGGCAATTTTTAAATCTTGACCAACATCAGACTTGGAGGCAATTCATTCAGGGTTATGTTTCCGGAAGCGTTATCTTGCAAAACTGCCAAACTATAAGCTTTTTTATTAATTTTTCTTTTTTTTTTTTTTTTTCCACAGACACACTACGAAAGCGGAGAGTATATTATAAGACAAGGTGCTCGAGGGGACACTTTCTTCATAATCAGCAAAGGGAAGGTGAGTTGACACCTGCTTTAAGGAAAATGTGGTGATGATGATGATGATGTGCTCTTGAAATTTGGTGCCAGCCAATACTTTCTCGCCCCCTGACCCAGAGTGTTGCAACACTTGACATTTAATTAAACTTCTTGCTGCTCTATCAGTAGGGCTTGAAGGGGGAAAAAAAAGAAAATAGATCTCATGCTGTTATACACATGTGCTCACAGTGAACGCTTTGGGGCTTGATAACAGTTATGAAGCCTCTTGGTGAATGACCAAAAAATTCCGTGCTTTCTCCCTTGATTATTGAAACGGGGTGGATATTCCTATCTTCGTTCCCTGAGACACGGCTACGTTATTACGGAATGCTTCGTCTGCCTAGCTGCTAAGCACAAAGCCAAAAAGGAGAGCAGAAATGCCTGCTCGCCAAGTCCATGGGTACCTTGCTCTCTCTTCCACGCCAGAACAGCTCTACTCAGCCCAGGGTAACAGCAGACTCGCTTGGTGGCATAAAGAAAGTCTCCTGGCTTAATACTTTTACTCAAATAATAGGAATGCAGAGAAGCCTGAGCTTTCTCTTTGGGGGAAAAAAAGGAAAAAAAGGTCCAAGTTTCTGTTCCACTGCTCACTGGGAAGATATGCTTTTTGACCACTTTTTTAACCTCTTTTCCCATAGAATCCTGATGGGATTTTGTAGATCAATTTTTTTTTTTCTTCCACTAGAAATTCTTTATTAGCTAATGCTATTATGCCTGGCAAATATTTGGCGTCTTTCCACGTAGCGGGACGCGGATGTTCAAGGGAATACACAGTGATTTCCCCCTAGGGATGGGATGTGATCATAAAAAGTAAACACAACGGGATAAATAGGCTTGAAAGTAGGCCAGTGCCAGCCTCCTGATTCATGGATCTGACATTTGCACCGAGTCACATATTAGCGTAGGCCTCGTGTAATTAAAGATAACAAAAAGCTCCTGGCATTCATCGAGGGAGAGTGTGGGCGTTGCGTGCCCATTCCCAACCTGGGGATTGCACATGTATTGGATTGTTTCCCAAGGCTGTTGTCAGCCATCAGGTACTAAAACTAGCTTTTCGCCTTCATCTTCCACTCTCTAGCTCTGAAAGCAAGTTTTCATCAAAAGAAAAAAAAGGGGTATTTTTCAGGTAAATCAGATCATCATGGGCAGGTTTCTGAAATGAATGTAATTATGGACTCTGCAGGTATTATTAGCACTGAAGGAGCTCCTAAGCCTGATCCTTCTCTTTCATTTTCTGCTCTTCACTGTTAAGTTTGATGGTATTCTCTCATGCTCTTTCAGTTCCCTCCACTCAGAAGTAATATTTCCTGTTCTCCCAGAATAAGGTCAACCATGACCCACGCTTCAAAATCCTTTCTAGGGCAGATCATTTTTAGTGGGTGGTAGTCCATCCTCTGTGCTTAAGAGGATGTCTGTAATCCATGATTTCCAACTTTGCCGGTCACTGAGCAAGCAAAGTGATCACCTGAGTTAGGAAGTTGTCATCAATGCACTCCAGAAGCCTGCTAGCTTGCTTGTGCCCCACTGTGTTGTCCCTCCAGCAGATATTGGGGTAGTTCAAGTCCCCCTTGAGGACCAGGGCCAACAAACATGAGGCTTCTTCCAGTTGCTTGAAGAAGGCCTCATCTGCTTCTTCTTCCTGAGCCAGGTGGTCTGTAGTAGACACCCACCACAACATCGCCTACATTGGTCTGCCCTCTAATCCTCATCCATCCGCTCTCAGGTGCCTCATCGTCCATCCCCCCTATGCATTCCCGCTGATCTCTCGCATAAAGGGCAAGCCCCCTCCTCGCCCTCCTGGCCTGTCCTTCCGAAAGAGCCTGTATCCATCCCTGGTAGCACTCCAGTCATGTGAGCTATCCCACCACATCTCCAAGATCCCAGTGAGATCATAGCCTTGTACCTGCACACAGACCTCTAATTGCTCACGGCTGTTTGCCGTGCTGCCTGTTTAAGCATACAGGCATGTCAGAGGAACACCCAGCATGCTGATTTCCAAGAAAAAAGGGTGAAAGCTTCCTCCATAAGGCTATTCTGCGGTCACTTCCTAATTTGTGCGCATATGCTTGAGGTGGGCCCCCTTCAGCCCTGTTCTGTTTATTAGGAGGTCTCTCTTATCCATGTCACCCTGCACCCTTTGCTTGCCAACCCAGTCCACTACTTCCTCACTTGGCCGTGGGTCATCATCTCCCACCCCCGTCATTGCTGGTTTAAAGTGCTCCTCACCAGACTGGTAGTCAGTTGGCAAAGCTGCTTTTGACCCGCTTGGTCAGGTGGATCCCATCTCTTCCTAGAATTCCTCCATCCTCAGAGAGGTTGTAAAAGCCAAATCCCTGTTGTAAACACCTACTTGCGCAACCTGTTGTGGACACGCATGATCCATCCAGTCCTCCTCTAGACCTTCCCCCTCACTGGCAGGATGGAGATGAAAACCACCTGGGCCCCATGCCCTTGACCATGGCTCCAGAGCCCTGTAGCCACGCTTGATACACTCCAGGTCTTCCCTAGCCAGAAATTCCCCCAGGGACTAAGTTGAATTCTGCATAAGCTTCTCTTGCAACCTTACTGATTTGCAAAAGAGGTATCAGTGAATGATAAAGGATGGAAGGAATGGGAGACTACTTAATTTAACGCACGTATTGAGACGCAGGAGCTGCACAGTGTATGTAAGAACAACTCTGTGATAAGGGTACGGCACAAGCCAGGAGGAATAGAGCCCCAGCACTGAACCATTGAATAAATGAATCCGCGTATGCTGTCTGGGCTTTCTGAAGCAGTGTCACATCATGTCCCATTCTAAAACCTGACCCAGGCAGCTTAATAAGCCAGACAAATTTCTGGCTCTGGCTCATGTATCTGGGACCTCACGTGTCCCTTCTGCATTCAGCAGCTTCATGTGAGTATTATCACAGTGAAAGCTACTTTTGAAAGCTCTCTCCTGCCTTTTGTGTCAGAGCTGCTCCAGTGACAATACTTGAATCAAGCGAACAGAGATGATTTTTAAACTTCCTAGCTCATCACTTCTCTCGGAAATGGTTAGAACAACTTTTTTCCCCGTTTTCTTTCAGCCCGTGCGTGCTTCCTGGATATTTCGTGTAGTAACAGAACCAATTTAAGCTTTTCCCCTCTGTCTTCTCCAACTCCAGCCATAGCACTTGATCCCACTCCTGTGCTTCTTTGGTTGTTTGGGGGCACGTGGCTACCAGTTTAACACATGCAGGTTCACTTATCTGTGTCTGCTTGGGATCGGCAAAAACAGCTACTCTTGCAAAATTGGAAAGGCGCATGCAAGAGCAGGAGCTGTCTGAGGTGGTTTTAACACTGAAAAAAAAAAAATGCTTGGGGAATCTGGCCTTACAGTTCTCCTCTATTTATTATAGTCTAATTCCTCAAGTCCCACTGAATAGAAATCAAAGTTTGTTCGAAACAAGCTGCGTACAGAAATCCGTTGAATAAAACATTGGATGAAAACAGTTTGATCCCCTCTGCTTGCTAAATGCTGCTGCTCTGTGCCTGCTCAGTATCTCTTCTTTGCAGAGAGATTGTGTGTCATGCTGTGTCATTGTACACCGTTTTCCCTTTAAAAGCAGTGGTTTGTCACCAGTTTAATACGAGATCGTGCGGGTTCTTTGCTGGTGCCATGGCTATTAAAATATGTCATCGCTTTGAACCACGTAGAAATTACGTTCCCGTAATCCCTTGGCATTTGTTTTTTAGGATCAGCAGAGGTCATAGAGAAAGAGCTAAAAAAGCGTATTAAGTTTTCCTTTGTTTGTCCAAGGATTTTTTTTTTTTTTTTTCCTTCAGCTACAAATCTTCCTGGCTCATCTGTTACGCTTTCCCTACTCTCATCTGATCTTTGATGAGTCACTGCAGATGTTAAATCTAGTATATTGTAGACTGAGTGCTCATTAATGACTCAAACCCACTGTTTTCGCCATCCGTGAAAGAGTGGAGAAGGTGCAGGGCGCAATTGTAAATTCAGTGGTAAAATTAAACTAGATTGTCTCTAAATCATAAATAAAGTGTCTGATGCCCCTGATTTTGGCTTTGAGAATTTGCATACAGACAATCTCTGATTAAAGCAGACAAACAGCCTGAAATGGAAATGGAGTTGAGAGATTATTCCTTTGTACACGGAGATACCTCCAGAGGGTCGCTCACCCCGCTTACTTTAGCTTTGGATGACTCACCTTTGGAAATGCCCATCCATGTCCACTGACTGTAGAGGGAGCCTGGACAACTAGATTTAGAGGTGACTAATGTTAGGGGAGATGATACCCACCATGCACTGATTGCGGGGGGCTGTGTTTCACCTGCCTTCTTGTATGCAGGACATATGAGTTGCCTCTGGGAAGAGTTAGCTGAAAAGGAAGAAACATTTCCCATATGAGGGCCCTTGGGTCAACAACACTCATCGTTCATGGAGACTTTTGAATCCGTAGTAACCAATGGAGCATGTCATGCCACGTCTCAGCAACCAGTCCCCAGCAGGGGCTTTGTCACTACGTGGCTGCTAGGACTTGCATCCCATAGTGGTTCTGGACAGACCACCAAAGGCAAACTGGAGCCACTTACTAAGATAATGCAAAGTAGTAGGGTCTTCAGAAGATCAAGTACTATTTTTCTTCTGAAATGTAAAGTAAAATGTTATTTTCCTTTAAACGTTCATGTAAATGCTTGATTTTTGCTCCAGCTATCATTATCTTTTCACTGAATTCAGGAGAGGGACCACTAAAAAAGAGAAGGAGGCATCCTTTATCCTGTAATGTTCCAAATTGTTTCATTTCATTTATGTTTAAATGTAGACTTTTTTTCTATCCCTTAAGTGAACTTAACAACACAAGAAATCATGTGCAGCTAAGCTAACAGAAGCCTATGCCATGTGTCTGTCTTATACACATAAAATATTTGGAATCTCTTTCTGCTGTTGACTCCATATGGGCAATGACTGTGCTTGTGCAGCCAGCTCCATGTTTAGAGCTTAAAATATTCAAAAAATAGGAGTATAGCACTTTTGCAAGAGTGGTAGGTATCTGAGTGGAAAATAATTATTCGTTTTCTTGAATGGTTTGAGGCTGGCTTATGGAGAATTAGTAACTGGCTGCTGATGCTGAGGGAGGAGCGCAGGCCAGGAGAGTTATGTGGCTCCCGGGGAGGAACACAGACCAGTGCATTTTCTGGGAGATCCAGGAGATGATTAATCCCTCTCTGAACAAGCAGATTTTATGAATTAATTGAAAGTTTTTTAAATGCTGGGGGGGTTTTGGCTTTTCAACAGGTGAATGTTACTCGTGAAGACTCCCCCAGTGAAGATCCAGTCTTTCTCCGCACTTTAGGGAAAGGAGATTGGTTTGGAGAAAAAGCCCTTCAAGGGTAAGTGCTCCTTATAATGTCGCTCTTCTGCTGAGATATTTTTGCAAGGAGTTGTTCTGCTGTCCTCAGGGGGCTTGTGCAGTTTGGAAATAGGTTAGAATTGCATTGCAAGCGCTTTTACCAGCTGTGTTTTGTGCATTGTCACTTTGTGCTGCGCGTTGCATTGAGATTGGACCTTAATGGGGAAATAAGATTCAGTTTGCAATTGCATGGTCAAATATAGATCCCCTCAGCCCGTTTGTGGACATAATAAAACAGCTTATCTTTGCATTGTCTTCCCTGACCATGCATCTGAGGACCTGAAATGTTTGACGCTTTCAACGTAGGTCTGTTTGACATGTAGGGTAAGGACCTAATCATGGTCTTCTAGATGGAGTAGACAGCTGAAGGCAGGGTGGTGATGGTGGTGGTGTTTTTAATTGTGGTATCATATCTTTGGGGGGTTGGCGGAGGGGGTAGTTAAAAGCGAGCGACCCATTTTTTACAATCACCTTGCTTAGGAGATGACTTCGGTGAACGAGAAGAATAGAACCTGTAAATCCATATTAATCAGGTGATTATTATAAAAGCATACTTTATTTCCATAGGGAGGATTACGAATATGAATAGTAGGACATGTGCTTTAGGACATGCTTTAGGAATTTGGGGCCCCCGTTAATCTTAAAGGACAACCACTTGGTCCCGCTCTGGGTGCTTCTCTCTGCATACGACCCATGGGGCATCTCTTTGGCGCTGTGATAATGCGTTCAGGCACTCATAAATCAGTCTTCTTCCAGAAAGAAGACACCAAAACGTTTAGAGCCCAAATTTTGTCCTACTTCTGGCAGCCAGGGAGTCCAGCACAAGCAGTCAAGCGCACAAAACTCTTGAGCCTCACCTCTGCAAATCCAATACTGTGGTTATTAAAATAAGTATCCTTGGTTTGGTTACTTTTTTAATGCTAAGGGAGAGGAGAATTACATTTTTAATTTTTTTCCCCACAAATGTATAAACTAGAAGCACTTGCTTTTTTGTCAAGAACGGGGATTCTCACAGAAACTTGACTCTGAGAGCTGGTACATTAAGAGAAGCACCAAATATCTTGAGACATCCAGTGCAGTGCTGAGAGCAGGCAATAGAGTGCCAAACAAATCGTCTTTTGAAGAAGATCAGATATGGGAAATTAAAGGCATTTCGTACTTTGCATCCCTAAACAGTTCTAGCAATGCACGATGCCCCAGCGAGCAGAATTCCTCAGCATTTCAAATACAGTTCTTCTGGCTCAGCCTGAAATTGCTTAATTTACAATAAGTACTTAATCTGCATATATTTGAATATAACGCCCATAATAGCTTTACTCTTCTGAAATTAAACCAAAACGTAACAATAATTGGTAGCGTCTTCCCAGTTTACAAGGAACGCCTAGTATTTTTTGATTTAAAGACAGCCTATCTGAAATACTATACATCCAGTTTCTGATCAGTTATTCTGCGGCTAGATTTTAATTTAATACTGTGCAAATGTGCTGTTGTAAAGCATTGCTTGATGAATTACTAACACATGAGTATCTTCTAGGATATCACTGCCCAGCAGTCATGGTAAACCTTCGGGATGTTTCTACTGTGTATATAAAATTCACTTATGACTGACAGTTTAAGATAAACTTGAGGAAATTTTTAATCTATTTTCTTTTTCATCCATGGATAATTTTTCAAAACTTTCCTGGGATTTGTTTAGCCGTAGCTTCGTTACATACTGTTAAAACATACTCAGTAGCAAATGTGTTAAAAACAAAACGGAATATAATTTTGTGATTTCGTACATGTAGGAGGCAGTAACAACTCTAAGGCATTTTTTCTGACAATGTAAAGTAATAGTCGCAGTTTTCACTCTGCATATTGCTGCACAGCAGGAGTACGGATCCCAAGTATCTTGTATGCTCTCCTAGAAACATTTAAACTGACACGGAAATCCAGCGCTGATATACATTATTTTGTTTTTCTCGCTTGCGCCAGACGGCACTCGTTATTTCGCAGAATCCCATTCCACACTGGCAGGAACAAAACAAGTCATGAAATTATCAGCCATGTTATTTTAGAGGAATTACTTAAGGCTCCCCAGGATTACATGGTTCTCTTACCTTCCTGTCTAATTGAATCGGAGACAGCAGATGTATAATTAACAGTATAACAATATATAATTCAGAATGTATTCGCAATCAGTTATTTTGCTGTGCTCTTTTTTAATTGGAAAAAAAAATATGAAACCATTTACGGCAATTATTTCTAGCAACGGGGAAAGGAGGGAATTCATTTAAATCGGCAAAGGAAAGCCGGGGAAATAACTCAATGCGACTTGGCGGCTAATGTGTATTTTAATAAAACCGGCTTATAATTACGCATTCTGTTGGGCTCTGGAGTGTTTTTAATGCAGTTACCACCAGAGGTAGCTAGTTCAATGTGACCAAGATGTATATTGGTGAGGTTAAAAAAAACCAAAAGGTTTCCTAAAACAAAGTTTTGTTTCTAAAGCACCATCGTTTGCTCGTTTGTCCATGTAATCTATCTTTGAAAATAATGAAATGGCTTGTTTTCTTTTTTTTCCCCCGCTCCCACACTTTAGAGTTTATTATCTTCAATTGAGTTGATTTATAAATCCACGCAGACGTTCGTTTTGCTGTTGATAGGTTTTTGTGATTTGGCTAAGCCAAAGAGAAACGTACTTTCACTTGACGGCGAGCGATAACGGAGCACCGTGACAGCTGGTTTGAGGAGATGATTTCTTGGCAACGGGTTTTAATTATTTTAAGGCATGCATATGGAAAAAGCCGTGAGGATGTGGAAAGCCTTCCCGCCCCCGTGTCTGCATTCGCCGAGGATTGGCTCTCAGATGACACCTACTGGTTGCTACCTCCACGGGCAGCTCTCGGTTGGAGTAGATAGCCCTGTTGAAAGGGTTCTTTCTCATTCGTAAAGAGTAAAATGTGGTTTTCTTAGATGTGTCCACAGAGTGAGGAAGAAAGGCAGCTCTTTGGGTCATGCGTTGGGTAGAAACCCAGATCTTGGGGTTCCTGGGTCAGCCTCTGAGAGCAGCATCCTGCTAATGCATAGGGCCTTGGTGTCCACCGGCTTGGGTGTCCACACCGCGCTGTGAATGCTACACGTCCCTACCACGCAGCAGTTTTCTTGGCCTGTTTCCTTGTCCTTCTCCGTCTTGAAAAAGAGACTGCAGACTCTTCAAGGATGCACTTGTCTCTTGCTAAATGGGAATGTAGTTGGGGCTCTTGGCTGGTCTCTAGAGAAGGAACATCCCAAAATAAAAAATAATGATTGAGATCTAATCTTCATACATCAGTCAAACTGGGTTTGCTTTTGCTTTTCAGGTTTTAGGGAGAAGGCTGGGTTGAGAAACTGGTGACAATTACAGTTTGAGCTCCTTTTCCTACTCTGGCAGATGAATTTGTTTTGTTGCCCTCAAGATCGTCTGAAAATGAGTATGGTAGTGCTAGTCTCTCAAGGGCCCACCAGCACCTCCTACATTCAAAAAAACGCATGCTATTTCCCATTTATATCTCCACCTCCAGAAGCTCCTGCTCAGTTATATTCCCAGCATACCAGAAACCATCTGTCCTCTAATTCCCCAAAATCTCTTTGCTGTGTTTTGCATATATTAGGACCCCAAAATCCTTGGTATGTTTTGTGCACTGGTAATTTGCAGGAACGATAAAGCAATGTATATCTGTATGTGTAGCAGTGCCAAAAGAAAATCTATTTTCCGACCACCCCAAAAATGTATATCGTATTTCCGCCCTCACTTAAACTAGTGCAAACTGCTGTGATGAATTTTGTCTTCAGACTTGGCATGTGCAGAGGCAGCTGTCTGTAAAAAGGAGAGGTGGGATAAGGAAAAAGTGGCTTGGAAAGTAAGAAATAATGCGTATGGAAATGTTAGTGTTCCTTTAAATCAGAAATGCAGCTGACAATGTCTTAGCTTTATTTTTTTCCTAAATTAATGCAAAGACTAAATATAATCCCTAAAAAAAAATTGAAAGGTCTAGTAGCTGATAGTTAGGACAAGAATGAGCCATCAATAGGACATTAGAGTATTGGCAATGCTATTGATTTGTTTAATATTTTTTTAATGTTGTTGTTTTCTCTTGCTGTGGCCAGGGTTATGAATCTGCTTCCAGCAAAAATCATTTTTATTTAATGGGTATAAATACGATAGGAGGTGCGGAGGTCCCAACAATATATTCCTGGTCCTTAGCCTTGCTGTAATTCTAATGTCATTTCTGTGTAATTGCAATGTTGGTTCTTCTAAACTGACCTTTACGCTACTTCGTTTCCCAGATAAGATGCTAAGAATTTGTGTTTCCTTCAAAAACTTAAATGTCAAAAACCTGGAAGGTTGTTTAAGTGACCCACCGTTGTGCCCCGCTGTCTTATTTGTTGCCCTTTCTATCTTTCTTATTTCCTACCTGCTGCTTGTCTGTGCTTCCAGAAATTCTTGCCCCTAAGCGCCCGGCTTCCTGACCTACGTGCCTTGTTGCCAGCCTTCCCTAACGACTTTTGAAGGACTACGAGGATTTATTTAGTCTGCTTACAGCTTGGTGGGAGAACGAGGCTGGTTCTTAAAGCTTGGAAAAGAGCTGATTTGCACAGTGAAACTGCTTTGCATGCTGCCTTTTTCAAATTCCCTTTGCCTTCCCCCCCTTCTCCTTTTTTCTCCCCCCTTCTCCTTTTTTCTCCCCCCTTCTCCTTTTCCATTCCCCACTCAGTGCCCCGCACAGCTCACAGTGTACTTGGCTCTCCTGGAAAGGAAAAGTGCAGGCTGGAGTGGTTCTTTTATCGTTTTATTCTCTTTTTTTTTTTTTTTTTTTTTGGGTAAAATGGAGGCTCCTGTTCAGACTAATCTTCACTCTCTCGGCAAAGCAGGGTGTTTTTCACACTCCCTTGCTGTCAAAAGTTTCCTATTTTCCCCCCCATTTGACACGTGCATTTCTGCTGATTCCAAGTCACCTGTTGGGACATACGTAACGAGTTTTAATTTACTAAATGCACTGTCATTTCTCTCAGCCCTCGCCATGCCTGAGCCGTTGGGTGCAGCAAAGCCGTTTGAATGTCCTGGAGTGAATTTATCATTGAATGGAAGTGTAATGTCTCGTCTTAGTTGGACAGCTTGCTCACGATCCTAAAAATCTTAGCATCTGCTGACCCATTAACCTGCCTGTCCTGAACTTCCTCCGCGAGGGAGAAAGGGATGGAGGCTGGGAAACGCTTTTTGCTCGGGGAAATTTCCTGGCAGCAAGAACGAGGCGGTGTCAGGAGCAAACACGCGTCCCATCTCAGATGGCGTTGTTGGACAGTATGGCTTGGTTTCTAGTTTGCAAAGAGAAAGTATTAATATTTCTGAGTTTTCCCGTGGCACGCGCTGAGCTGCACACTGATTGCTTCCACGGATCTGCACTGCCCTGCTCTCTGAGTTTTGGCTTTGGAGTGTTTACAGCTAAAACAGTTTCCTTCACTAAATTATGGATTTAAGCTACTGGAGCTTGGCTGCCTGCATAAAAGGCATCTGTGTGTTTTAGTCACAGCAGAACGTGAGAATGATTCGTCATCTCCTGGGGATATTCGCTGGTTGAAACATAAATATTACAAGAAGAAACTGTGATTCTGGCTCGTGAACAGAGCACTCCCTCTGAAGTCCCTCTGCTTTGTAGCTCTCTACCAGAAACGGTCTTAAGGCGATGACCACAGGTTTTTAGGAGCCTTCCTTGGCAAAACCGAGCTCCTCTGGTTCCCTGTGGTTCCCCAAGGGGTTTGGAAAGACCTGACTGCTCTCATGGTACCCACTCTTCTTCTTCCCAGCTGCTAATTGTCATTGAAGGGCAGCCCCAGCTACAAATCCATCAGTCGTTTGCGGTGGGATTTTCCCTTGGGAGCAATCAGTGCATTTGTGAAACAGCTGTCAACCCCCTGAGGGACCGCGTGGTTCTGGGAAAACGGCAAAATTATGATGTAAAAAAAAGTCGTGGGGATCGGTGGTTGGAAAGGGAAAGCATCTCGCTGGAGCTGGTGGTGGGAAGAGATTCGCAATTCCCATTCGTTTCTCAATTCCCAAGACACTGAGAAAAGGCAAGAAGCCATAGGGTACAGGATCAGCTCGGGAAAATGTAATTTTCCAGCCAGGAGCCCTCTTAGGATGACATTCCCCCCTGTGCTCGGCATCGCTTGGAGAGAAGAAAAATAAGGTCTCATCCGAAGCGTCTTAGAAGCAAAGCAGCACTTTGAATGGTGATACACAAGTGAATGAAATTAAAGATAAGAGGATTTTCACTTTGTGTTATGTCAGAAGTTGGGAAGAAGATGGGAACTCTTTGTCACCCTTGTTGCTGAATAAGGGGACCGTTTTAATTTATAATTTTGCCACCCTTTGGTGGGCTTTGTAGCCCTCCTTACCTTCAGCACTGGCAACATAGCGTGAGTAACTCACAGATTGCCTACATCTGGCGTACGGTCTCTAGAGACGGACAGGAAGTTTTGCCGTCCGTTCTGTTAGCTTTTCTGCATTTATTACAAATGTTGGCAGTCTTCAGACATATTTCAGCCACTACAACCTTCTTTGCTGTTTTATCCTTCTGCTAGTTAGGTAGATAAGCGCACGTATCGTATCAAGAGAGACGTGGAAAATGAGACTAGGGAATGCGTGCTGATGGTTTTTGATAATGTAGGAGATTGGGGGTGTCAAAATGCTCAGAAAACAGCTGCAAAATTCTTGGAGAGGAGCACCGTTTCATGCAGGACAGCGTGCAACTGTTTAACCCAAGACGTAGGCAACGTCCCAAGCTTTCAAAGGGTTTCAAGAACCTCCTGGCAAACTCTGGAAACAAAAACCCCTCGAAGGCTTTGGACTGTAAGAGCTCTAAAGCACAGACAGCCGAAAGCGAGGAGGCAAGGTGACACCTGGAAAGCGTCACCATATGCTTCGCCGTGGTGTAGCCTTTCTTCCTCCAGGCATCTGGCCGCGGTTAACGTCAGGAGAATTGGCTATGGGGACCTTTGGTCTGGTTGATCTTAAAAGTGCGCACCACGCCGTTAGTTCAATATTACCAAAATGAGCAGCTGTCTCCACTGTGAGTGGAGACAGGCTTTTCCAGACTGGCTTCTGGTGTTGGCGTGCCCCGGTCTCAAAGTCCTCAAATAGCGAAATGCCCTTGCTTAGATAAAGTTATTTCGTGTATTGATATCCAAGAAGATGCTCCCGTTGCAAAGGGAATTACGAAACCTTCGGGGCCTTTGCGATTCATGTTGTTTCGTTATTGCAAATAAATATTGGTTGCTGAGATAGTTGCCCCACTTCTGCAAATAGAAATCCTTTGCTATTTCTATTCTTCATAAAATACGACCCTGGATTACGTCGGCTCTTGCAGGAGTTTGCTCTGGGCGTCTTCTGTTTGTAGCCCAAAGCTCCTTAATGCTCCGGGAAGCTTTCTGGCAGGCGAGAGGCTCTCAGTTAAGGGACTCATCCAAAGCCTTTTAAAATGAACTGGAAGGTTCACGGTGTTTTTTCTTAGGCAGTTACAAAAATGTAGATCTGCATTTGTTACCTAGAAAAAATAAGTTTGTTCCTTTTAAATCTGTCTTGACTTCAGCAAACATTATACAAAGAAATGTGGGGGGAAGAAAAGGAGAGAGAGAAACAGAACAACACATATTGCTTTTAAAAGCATCCTTCCATCCATCTCGCCCAGCATCCTCTCTTTGACACCAGCTGGTGACAAATACCTAAGGAAGAGGGGGAGCATGAGCAAGACCAGGAATATTCTCCCAATGTTTAGTGGTCTGGTGCTGAGGAACGTCCAGGACCAGAGCTGGTGGCTTTATTTTTTACCACCCTTGACAGTTTTTTGGTTCACTTTTCAAGTTCATGCAAACATTTTTATCATCCGCAACCTTCTGTGACAATTAGTTCCACAGTTTAACTGCGCAGGATGTGAAGAAATGCCTTTTGTTTGCTTTGGCCGAGCCATCTGCTCCTTTCCCGAGATGCCTCCCTGTTCTTGAATGTGCAATCGGCTGTTTGATTTGCAGATAGCTCGAGAGTCTGTTGTCTGCGGCTACAGATGTGGCAACAAGCTAACTCGTGTGCAGTTTTTACAAGCTAAATAATAATTTATTTTTGTTTAATGGTGTTTACGGTTTGTGGCATCCTAAGCAATTTCATAAGCCCTCTTCAACTTGGCCTCACTTTTTCTTTAACACGAGGTAGTCCTTTTAGATAAAAATATTCTGGAGCTACAGATAATGGACTGCAGCATTGTTCTGCGTCGTTGACAAGCAGCTATTCATACACCGGTGGTGCAGAAAGCTAATAACATCACGGTCGAACCCCGTCACTTAACATCCCTATTGCCCTCTGAAAGCCGGGAAAGCTTTCCAGATGTGGGCCACCTAGGAAGGTATAGGAGATGTGCTCCTTCAGGCCTGCATATACTAAGGGCTACTTCAGGACACGAACGACACAGCAAGCAGAGCAGTTGCAAAATCATCTGACTCGGGTGAGTTAGGAGAATGGGAGTAATGCATGAGATTTTTGGTACCCTGTTCTGGCAACCTTGCTTTTGGTTTGGAGGCAATTTTTGGTGGTGTGGTATTTTCTAAACGTGACCGACCCTGGATATTTTATGCCAACTATTTTTCCTAAAGGGAGCTAGCTTGGAAGCAATGATGGCTTGCCAGTGTCTTCTCCCTGCTGTGGTAATAAAGATGTTTTAAAATATGCCATCCGAATTTCAAAAATATCACTTTTGGTCGTGTATTACTTGCTGGAAACCTGTCTTGTGGACTTTAGTGGTTAGAGGTGTTAGAAATGATACCCAGAAAGTCTCTCTCAGCGTCTCTGTTTAGATGATCACCTAAAAAGCTCAAGCAGGGCTGGATTTGAGCAGTGAGACCGTGAATCGGGGCTTTTCGACTGCTTGATTTCCCATTGTCAACTACCTCGCTTCAAAATTTCTCGAGTTTTGGTGCAATTGACTGCGAAATCAGCCGTAGCCTTATTTCATAATAAAGCCGAATGAAAAAAAAAAAAAAAAGTTGCGGTTGAACAGCAGTAAACATTGCGTTTGGAAGGGAAAACGAATGATTATATACTTTAGCAGGATCGGTGAGCGCCAGCACTGGACTCTTTTGTGTCTTAGCAATTGTCTGCCGTCGGTGCTGAATTTTGAGCAGCCGCTTTGCATTTCGGAAGCGTGTTTACATCAAATCCATAATCATGAAAATACCTCAGCAACAGAAGGATGAGAGGCAATCATATTAATAGAAGGTTTGTGCATAAAATCTGCATGTTAGTAGTCTAAAAAAAAAAAGAAAAAAAAAGAAAAAGAAAACAAATGACCGGCTTTTTATTTACTCTATCAAACAGAAAAATTCTTTTGAAAAATGACCATTAGGAGATGATTAGTAGTAAATTCAAAATGTCTCGTTTACTGCTCTGCTTCTAACAAAAGTATATAAATGAAGTTGTTTCCATTTCCACAGCAAAGTCATGCTTGGAGCCAACGTCATGCCTCAAATGAAGTTAATAAATAATCGGGTTGTTTGGGGCTTTAAAGATAATAATCATTAGTTTATAAGAACTCACTTTATTAATAGTTCTGGCTTTTTTACAGCTGACAGAGACCCTGGGAACGAAAACTCTGCATTTGCCTTGCTTTGAGGATACAGTCCCACAGTCCCAGTCGGAGCACCTCCTACTGAGTTTAAAATATATATAACACTGGGCAACACGATTTTGCCAGATGGAGGAAAGCAGAATTACAAGGGCTTTTATTGTTATGGAGATATTTGCTTACCCTTATTGCGGTGGATGTCTCTGAACATTTTTCTCATTTCTTTTTGCCTTACCCCTGTTTTGGAACTTGAAAGAAAGCTTATTGCTGAAATAGGAAATAGCACCAACGCTGAGGCGTTAGGTTGTTGCTGTTGTAACTCTCTTAAAATCGTTTCTGAAAGTTTCATTCGCTGAAAATTGATTATTTTTTTTTCCGGCAAGCAGGCATAGGAACCCCGTGCCGTGATGCCATGCCTAGTCGTTGCGTGAGCCCTATAAAGCAGCACCATGATGTAGAATGTTTAATATTCAGCCTCGTGATTCAAGAAGAATATAACGTTCCTTACAGAAGCACATTGAAACAATTCCAGCTCTCAAAATACAAAATCAAAGGTCTTAATGGCTTTAATTCTGAACATTGAGCAATTTAAATACAAGGCGTAGGCCATTTAAATTATCTGGAGAATTAAACACAATCAGCATTGAATCCGTGATATAGTATAATAATATTAGACCCCCACCTTTGGAAGAACAAATGGGTACAAGTTTGGATTTAATACATATTTCTGATGATCTGTTATTTTCTTTGTCTTCCTATTTTTCTGTCAAGTATGATGAACAATTCTTAATCACTTTTTGATGTAATTTATGTTGTTCAGGATATTCCATGGGGAGAAAAAGGAATCTTTACAGTTACAGACTTGTCATTTTTAAGATTACTTTTCTGTAACTCGCCTGTAAGTATGTGTAGTCCTTGAACAACCTGGTTCCCTTTCTAAACTCTCCTGTAGGTCAGGATCACAACCCTAAAACTTTTCAGCATCAGGCACTGGCTAGAGATTATCTCCTAAATACGATGAACCTGGAATCCAGTTAACTTTGGTTTTGCTTTATGAGGATAAAAAAAGGAAATACGGTCTAGCAGCTCTAGAACTAAGTAAATTTTAACTTAATGGACGTCAGATGGATTATTGCAACACCAAGAAACAGTCTGTGGCCGTTCAGATCTATGGTGACTTCACGGAAGGCTGCACGTCCCACCACGTTTTGCTTTGGGGTCGGTGGCCCGTAGGTCTTCCTATGGTTTCCAGAGAGCAAAGCTGTTGCAGGGGATGATTCATGCCGTGCTGAAACAGAGCGCCAGTCATCCCCCTCGAGATGCCAGACCGTCTCCGTAACACGTAGGCAGCTGGCCCGGACACGATGCCCAACTTTTAGTAGGCTAATGGAGGTCAACCATCTCTGAAGCATTGACTTTATTTCCCACGGGACAAAAAAAAAAAGCCTCTGAGCGGCTGCTACCAGTGGAAAGCCTGGCGACGAGTATCTATTTTCCAGATTTTGTGTGACGTCTGTCCAACTATTAAGTAATGTAGTTAACAGCTGTGGGCACGCTTAAAATTAAGCATGAAATATTTATCAGACGGGAGCTGGCAAAGCTATCTGTGTGAAAGCTTATTTCGTTCTATTTCATTAGGAACTTTACTATATTTAAAGACCATTTTGAGGTCGCCCTTTTCAAGTAATGCTCATTTAAAATGGTAATAAAAGATCGAAACAGGAATGCCCCCTTCGGCAGCCCTTCGTTTAAGAATAGGTCTGGGCCTGGATTACTCAGTTGGGCTTTTCTGTTTGCTTGCTTGCTTGGTTGGTTTGGGGAATATGTGTGGCGATGGGCTATAATCTTGCTCTGTGGCAGAGTTAGAGAGGTATAATGTCATTTGTACCCAAAACGTGTCGGCGCTGCGTTTGCAAAGCGCGGAGCCGGGAACGTGATATCCACCCTCCTGCAAAGCTGCGACGGGTTGCACAAAGCGGTGGGCAGCCTGCAGCGGCGTCTTTGCAAAAGATTGAGCAGACGATCGAACCGAGAGTCGTGGCTTGCGGTGTCGACCCTTTATTAGCCAAAAAAAATAGAGTCAAGTTTGGGGCCATGTTCATTTTGCCAGAATTGATCCCGCTTTTTTGCTGAGAGGCGGGAGACCTGAGTTTGCCCCGGCGCTTCTCATGCAAAACCTAATGAAGCAAGATAACTGTTTCCTCCTGCTACGTGTATTCGGCTGCATCGCCTGCCCCGTGGCCCTGCCGATATCCCGGGGGCTGCAGGACCCGTTTATTTCTCATCAGATCTCTGCCCACCAGCAGCAGCGCCGATGCATCCCAAAAGGAGCCGCGGAGGCGGCAGGCAGTCCCGGATGGCCAAGGCACGGGAAGCCGCTGCAAGCAAACGGGAGAGCTGGGTAACTCTGCAAACGCACGCGTGAACCCAGGCTCTGCGAGAGCTGGGGGGCAAAAGCAAATATTTAAGGGGCTTTGCACATTGCATCGTAATACTAGAGAATAATGTTCATCGAGGCGTGCAACAAAAAATGCTCTTTCGGCTGTTGCTTTTGTTTAAGGAAGCAATTCCTTTTTTTCGAACGCATTGGGCATTAGCGGTTTGTTCATTTTATGCCCCGGAGATGTTTTCTGCTGCAGAGCCAGCATCGCGCTGTTCGTGGCATGGGAGAATGATAGGTAAACAGCTGAAAACTGCTGCCGAAAACACAGCGTGTATTTATGCAGGTGCCGCGTCCTGCAGAGAAAATAAAATAAAAAAAAAAAAAAAAGAGCATTTGGAGCTAATAAACCGAAAAAAGAAATCATTTCCAGGTAGGCACGTGATGATGTCTGCCTGGGTTAACTATCCCACTCTGTCACCGTGAAAAATGTGTGTGCGTTGTCATCTGCAAAGAAGCTTTGAATGGGTAGTAGCATCCTGATACCTAATGTGGTAACGATAACTAATTTGGTAATGACCCTGTATTTATTACACCTACTTTTTTGGTTCAAAGGGCGACTTTTGGCTTTTCAGTCAGCTTTTGGATTGCAAACGAGGTTGTCGTCAGCTGTACCAACAATTTGAAGCGCTCTTGGACACCCTGCAAGCTCACGATTTCAAACGAAGTCCAAATACCCGTGTGACCCGAACGTGTCGCCTGTGTTGGCAACGTCATAATCTCCACAAAAAAGGCCAGGAGTTGAGATTATCATGCCCACTCTTGGTGAAAAGGGTATTAGAGTCAGCCCAGAAGTACCTCTGGGTTGGGTGACAGTCCAAGACCGCCAGCCCAGATCTCTTAAGCTTTGCTTTTCCATTCTTCATCTTCCCCCCAAGCGTGAACTATTCCTATTTCTTGACGCTCATCAGTCTCCCGGACTCCCGCGTTGAAATTAATGCTTGTCGTTAGCATTTTAGATCTCAGACTAGATCATTCCTCCCTTTAGCATCTTTGCAGCAGGGCTGTTCACGCTGGTGATGTAAAATCAAGCCCTAAAGGCTCCACTTGCAGTTACGGCTCCACTTTCAGCTACGGCCTCTGAACATGAAATAAGCTGCATTAACTGTGAATGCAAACGATACAGTTAAGCTTCTAAGTACTCGATGCCTTCAAGTAAATACAAGTTGTTCCTGCGTGTGCCTGACGCCCATTTGACAGCAGCAAGGCTCTAAAAGGGAAGCTGGAACCAGTGTAGCTACTGGGACCTTGGAGGCTGCCTGGAAATATCATCCGCAGTGTTTTAACGTTTAAAAATAAATAGATTGTATTCTCGCTAAACAAAGTCAGGTTTTATTTTAAGCAAACAAGAAACCCGAGCATAGCTTTCCAAACGCGTTGCAGCGCTCTTGTTACAGCATCAGAACCTCGTCTGCAAAGCTCATTATGTTTGGCTAGCATAATAAATGCTTAAAAACAGACTTTTTTTTTTTGATTAAGAGAGTGTATTATTTTTCTTTAATGTTGATGTAAATGCCCAGCTGAGGGGTCTGTTTACTTAACGCAAAAGATTCGGGTTGTTAAACGCAGCATTATTGAGGAATGCTCCTTATCTCTATGTGCTTAATGACCTACTCGGATTTTACTAGGATAAATCATATTAGCAGCAGCCCTTAGAAACATTCGCGTGGCATTTCCATTTTTAAGCTGCATTTACATTTGCTCTTTCAGACCTGGTTTTATTTACCGGGGAATGGACTATAACCATGTGGATGGCATGAAACAGGACATTAACCAGCCTGTCCCGGGCATGGAAGCTGTGCTGCCAAGTTCGGCTCTAACCTTCATAACCAAAATAGTGCAAAAACCTGCTAACAGGACTTAAAGGAAGGTTTATTACACTCCACAGCGCCCTGGTAGACAACGGTTTTGAGCAGTTATCTTTTTGATTTCTGCGAGGCGTCTACCCAGATTAGGAAAAATACCTTCTGCAATAAAGGCTGCGTCATGCACGTTTTAATGAGGTGTGAAGAACGGGAGTGATACAAAAAGCCCCAAATTATAGGAGAGCTGCAAAAGCGATTACTGCTCCTTGTTGATATTCGGAGCGGCTCAGGTACAAATGAACTTAAAATCACAGCCTGTCTTTAGCTAATTGTGCTGTTTTGATTAAAATGAATAGGAAGAGACTGCGTATTTATCTGATGACTTTTAAGGAGGAAATATTTAAGGGGGATGGTGGGCACTTCTGTGAGATTCAACTTTTATGCAGGATTTTAGAGAAGTATTTATGTAGTATTAATGCTTATCACAGGGTTACTCCTATGCCAAATATTATAAAAGTGGAAGCTGCCCAAATTAAATGGGCCTGGTTTTATCCATCCATCCATCGAGACCCTCTGATGGATGAGGAAGCCTTAGACAGCTTTCTTCAGTACTTCAGGCTGCCTAAATGATGAAGGTGAACGAGGACACCGGTCTCAGCGTTGGGATTAATCTTTTGTTTCTAGCCCTTTACGTGATGGACTAGACCATGCCGCCTCTCTCGCCGCTGAATTGTCTGCCCTGTTGAAACCTAGACATCAGGTTGGCTCCGCTATTAGGCGTTTGGCTGGTTGAGAGCTGAGGATGTCCCAGGGCTGTCAGCACATCTCAGCTTGCGCTGCGAGCCTGGACGTAAAAAGAGAAAACTTCTTCTCATGGGGGAGGAAGAAAATAACGGGTTGATCGGTTGCATCGTCTGTTGTTTTGCATTTAGGACTGCTTTGGAATAAGAAGTCAAAATGCTTCATTAGATGAGACTGGCAGGAAAATTTGGTTTCATAAGGACTAAAGCAGGGATAAGAGCCAGGGTTAGGCTTGTCTCCTCCAAAACTCTTCTCCGTTAGGTGCTGGCAAGCGTTGAGGCTTCCCACAAAGGGAGGAGGCCGGGATGCGGCGGGGATGTGCTCAGCCCTGGGTGCTGCAGCGGTGCTGGGAGCCAGGCAGGGAAGCGGATCAGGGCACCCCAGGGTGAGCCAGACCTGACAGGCTCCGCTCAAATCCACGACGCGTTGCCAAAGATGCATCGGTCCATCTTCCTGCAGCCCTCGTTCTGTTGGTTCTTGCCCCAGAAAGGCTGCTCACGAGGCACGCTTTCCGCATTGCCCCCAGCCGTCTTGTCTCGTTGAACCCTGGCCACCGCACCTCCCGGCCAGACCTTTTCATTACTGCCAAGACGTCTCCTTTGCTCCGCGTGGGCCAGTCTTCAGTGCAGGGGTTGCTTCTCTGCAGATCAAAGGCTCCGTACCTTCTCTCTCTTCTTGTCCTTCTCTAATCACAAGGTCCTCATCCCCAAATCCATTTGCTCTTGTGCTGCCAAACTGCTCTGGCAGAAATCCTGCGGCCAGGCTGATTTCCTCTAATTACGATTATCGTCTTCTCAGTCCTGCCATCTCTCTAACTAAATAACGCAGTCCCAGCTGTCTTTTCATTCCCTGACAGGCATCCGTCAAGCTTGCTACTCCATTTTCCATCCAATATCTCACTGTTTTTCTCCTAAAAAAAAAATGACAAGCCGTAATTCTCCTGACTTGCTCTCCCATGTCCCACTGACAACTCTGTCCTCCTCCTTCTCGCCTGATCTTCTCTTCTAACCTGCCAAGTCATCTTTGTGGTCCCTCTCTTGTCCCTTCTCTGATCTGTGTCTTGCTTTATCCCTTCCCTTTGTTTCTTGCTCTCTCTTAGATCTTATCCCACCCCAGGCAAACATGCTTTGCTCTCCCCTGTTTTAGAGATATGCCTTCTTCCCCACCTACTGCCTCTTCTTCCTTTCTTCTGGTCGCTGATAGCGTTTAGTATATTGAAAGCTGCTGGGATTTCTTCTCTTCCACTGTTACGGAATCATCAAATCATGACTTAGGTCGGAAGGGATTTCCAGATATCATCTAGTCCAACCCCTGGCTCAAAACAGGTCTAATTAGATCAGGCTGCTCATGGCCATGTCAAAATGCATGTCCATGCATAATCCTAAATGCATGGATTTTTTCTTCCTTTTCCTTTCCTCTCTTCAGCTTCTACTCTGTGAACTCCGATGTAAGTCTTCTAGTAAGCCACTCTGAGCATTCGTAATCCAAACCCAGGACCAGCAACCAGTTTTTCTCCTTTTTGAATTGTCATTTAAATTCAGAGCTGTCAAACATTATCTTCTCTTGGCACCTATGACTTTCTTCTTATTATATGCTGTGGAGAATCCATATCTGTTCTTCAGCTTTCTGTGCAGGGATTCACAGTGGTTGTTCCCTGGTTCTCATCTTTTTCTCTCTTTACTGTAACTTCACTTAATCATCTCTGTACTGATGCCTTATAGCTCATTTCCGAATTCATCTCCCTTACAAACAGGAATCTCAGCTGTTTCTTTGATATCTTGTATAGACTGACTGCCAGTGCGACTACAATAAAATATGTAGTCTTCCCCACTAATTTCTTCTTTTCTGCACAGTGGTACCAATCTGCCTGTTCCCCATGTCTCTAGGGTGGATTTCATCTTCATTTTCTTCCAGACCCCACCTCCAAGCTGTCTAAACCTGCAAGTTTCCTATATGGAAGTTCTCCAGGACACCTTCATAGCTGTTCATATGGCACATTCTCCAGAGTGTTCCCTGTGTCTTTCATTATTCCAAAGTTGTTCCAAAGATATTGCACCTACTCATTCGGAGCGCTGCTGCAGTTATTGTTGTCCTACATCCTTGGTTTGACCAGGCTACCCTTTTCTTTGGGTCCTGTCACCTCTCATGCAAACTCCTTGAATCAAGTGCAAACCCTTTGTCTTTACTTTCATGGTCTGTCTCCATCTGCCTGTCATCTCTCACATGATGACTCTCTCCTGTAGTCACTAACGATGCCAACCTCCAGTGCCCATTTATTACACACTCCAAAAAAAGTATCTTAGTGCTTCTTTCTGATATCCCCCAGCTTGGGAGGAGTTCCATGTAATCATCCACGAAGCTAGCCAGGCTTGAGTCCTCCATGAGCTCTTCTTTACCGCAGTCTGTGCGAAATTATTTCCTAGCGGTAGAGTCCCAGTGACGGGCTGAGACTGCCTCTTGTCACTCTGAACAGTTGTACGGCATTTTCTTCTGTTCCTCTGCAGCCATCTGGTTTCTCTTGGCCTAGAGCTGGAGAGCAGACCTCTGCAGAGGTTTGCCCAGCCCCTAGCACGCCAGTGTCCTGAGTCTCGACCACAGCTTCAGGGCTCCGATCGAGTGCTGATTACGAAATCCTCGGGAAGGCTTGGAAGTGCGGTGGGGTCTTCCACAGTGAAAGAGTGTTTTGCATGCCCAGCTGCGACATGATTAGGATGCCTCTTGAGCACCACTCTGAGATGCTCTCCTCTCTCTGAGAAGTACTATCAGACATAATAAATTGTTACTGCCATAATTAGGAAATACACAAGTCTTCACCGTTAGAACCTCTAGAAAGTGCTAATTTGATTGCAGTAATGAACTTGCCATGTTTATTCCCTCAGATATATGCCTGTTACTGAGGTCTCCGTAGGCTTTAGCTTTTTCGAGGTATAAATTGGTTGTGACCAGCTTAAAGATGTTAATGATGCTCTCAGGAGTTGTGCTGCCAGTGGAACGTCAATCATCAGAAGTACAACAACCTGATGAGGGAATATTGGGCTGCATCCACTGGACTCGGGGCAGCTGTTTTCAGTGGTTTGAGAGCGCTTACATTTAAAAAAAAAAAAAAAAGCTTATTTATAAGATGAGCAGGTTTCTAAGCTGAAGAACTAGGACGCATTTGCTGTATGCAAAGGCTCATAGAGGAATATGGAGAAAAGTTTGCTGTTGCCACTTGAGATTAAAAGATCACTGCAAAAAGCAGTGACACAAAAGAGGGGAATAAATCTGGTTGTTGAAGCACAGCGGATAGCTATGGAAGGACATGAGTATCTTCTGCGTGCTGCCTCTTAGGTCTCCTGGCCAGGTGAAGAGACACATCTGTTTTTGCTGTATCCTGAGCGTGCCAACTAGCTGCAGAGCTTTGGTATCCCCAATATCCAGAGTACTCTTCCTGCCCCCATGCCACCTCTCTCCCACTCAGACAGGACGCTAAGGCCATGGCTAGCCTTCATTTCATTTTATTCTTAGGTTTGTTCAGGCTGAAACAAATGTTATATGTTCATATGCCAGAACTTCCCTAATGAAGTAATTTCACTGCAACAGCTAAAGGGGCTGGCAGAGCTTTAAATTCCTGTAATTTTTATATTACTATCAAATTCAATTTTTTTCCCAGCCTCTGGGCTTTGTAAAATCAAGTTCTTGATTTCCAAAGTCTAAGGCTATAAAATGCACATCTTTAAGGCACTTGCTAAATTCCATTATTTCCTCGATCATATTATAATTAAGTGAAAAAGTGTTTTCAGTTGTGGAACGGAGAAGTTGGAACAGTTTAGAATATTTTTTGCCATGATCTTACAAAGATGATAATGGCTATTACAGCAGGTTAATCATCCTAGCAGGTTAATCATCCTAGGTGCAATTTTATTTTCCTGCTCCATACTATAATTTTAGATACAAAATGTTTGGGAACTTCACAAAGAAGTTGTCTTGAACTATGCAATAATATGAGCCTTCTACTTTTCTTCTTTCAAACAAAGAGAGACCGCAGAGTAGTGAAAAGAACAGAAACTTGGCAAGAGGGGCTAAGCATTGGATAAAGAGAGAGGGATGATGGTTTCATTGGCTTGACTTCTGAATGTGGGATTTAAATCCATTTTATATTTTTCTAGTGTATTCTTTCAAAAGTATTATCTGTAGCGACATCCAAAAGAAGTTGTTCAAATTTCTTCCAAATAAAGCCATCCATCCTGTTGGGTAACTTCAGCATGTAGAGGTTCAGTTGAAGGTGGCTCTGCCTGACGGATCAGTCATGACCACCTTATGATAATCTAGGTAAAAATACGCAAAATATATTAGTATATGGATAAGCTCACTTTTCATTCTTACATCTGTGTGCTGAACCCCTGAATGAGTTTTGCACCAGGCTGGGAGAGAGATGTTGCCAAGTAAGTAGTTGAACTTCTTTTGGCATGTGCTTTTCACCACGATGCCTCCTGTACAAGAGTAATACTTGCACAATACTTCAATGTGTGCAAGAGACTGCTCCGTGAGCGGATGTCATGTTTGCTCCTATGGCGCTCCATGCTGATAGCTGTCCCAAAGGACCACTGTCTTAAAAATGTATGTCCACTGTACGAAAGACATAAGCAACTACGAGTAGGCTGGGTCACATGTGACACAGAAAAGACGCAAATTAAGTCAGGGAGAGGGAAACCTTGAAAGTTCCTTGCCAAGGCATTAATTTCCTAGACTGAAGGCTCCTTCATATCAAGCTAGTGTGCAGCCTCAGTCTAGACCCAACTCCTCTGTGTGCTTGATTGCAGAAGTGACCAGATGTGTCTTCTAATCTCTACACCAAAAGGACAGTAATTAAGCAGTTGCAAATAGGAAGATAAAACTTGATGGAAGTATATGGAAGCTGAAAGGACCGTATGCATCAGTGCAGAAGTAGCCTGAAACTAGTTTGCAGAAAGTTTGCACCAGCTTTTATGCAGAAGTTGTGGAGTAAATCGTTGTTCCATCATCTGGAGTCTGCAGATAACTGGGTTGCAGCATTTTTTACCTGCTGCATCTAATGGCGAAGGCTTCCCGATGATTTTGATATCTTGACCTTGGACATTTTGCAGTTTCCTCCAGGAATGACTAAGACTACAGAAAGTGATGGAATGAATTTTGAACTCAATATTATTCTGCTCTGAAGCCAATATCTTCTATTACCATAGGTTAATGTAGTACTTCTAAAGTAAAGATGACTCTAGTTGTGACTTTCTCTCCTATCTCACATCTAAAATCCTCATCTGAAGTGCTCTTAGTGCTCAGCCTTCAAGATTTGTCTGAATATATTTGCTTTAAGGAAAACTGAGAGGGTGGCATAAAAAGCCTGTAACTCAGTCACTTGTCCCTTTTTCCTCCACATTTTGTTCCTATTACTCATGTGACCTACCACAATTTTTAAAAGTTCTTAGTGTTAAAACATATTTTAGTCCATAGAGGAGTTTTGTCACTGTTGGTGACAAAAAAAGTGTATTTTGTATTGCATGATTCTTAAAAATTAGCTGAGTTTATTGGAGAAGGGGGGGAATCTCATACAGGAAATGTTGGCTGGAGATAGAAAAGTCACAGAAACGTTGGCTAGAAAGGAACTCTGAAGGTCTCTGCTGCAGCCTCCTGCATGAAGTGGGACCATCACAAATGCTAGAGCAGTCTTGGAGCATCCAAAGATGGAAAGTCCATCATCTCTTGACCTAATGCACTGCTGTACAACCCTCTAAATGAGAAGGTTTTTCCTAAATTCTTCACAATCTCCAACCTGAACTTCCTAAACCACAAATTGTAGCTGCTGCCTCTTATTTTACCCCTTGATTTATTATTATTCTGCTACTGCAAAGAAGAGTTTGACTCCATTTTCCCATCTTTTTGAACTGAATTACATTTAGTTGTTTGTATTACAGCTTTCTATTCCCCTGTTTGTAATCTTAAAACAGACAACCTATAAATATATTTCTGATTAGAGTGCACTTAAATAAAAAACAAATTGGCTACGAATATTTTTCATCATAGCAAGCAGCTATGGCATAATCATCCCATAAATACTGTGTTAAAAGACTCTTGTAGAAGGGCATTTTTATACTGTTTCTAACTATATGATCGTATTATTTCTTAGGAAGTACATTATCATGTAATATCCTCTTCTAATATCTGATTCTCTGTATGCAATGGAGAAGATATGAAGGTATTTTTTGTGGGTGAGAGATGTCTCCTCTCATAAGCTGCCATTCTGTTTGAATGGACATGTTAAGCTTTATGTCTATATTCAAATAATGGAAAATGTTGCCAATTTCAGGTCAGCACCTTTAATAATTTGCTTTATATCTCTTACCGTAAGAAATAATATTGAAGGTATATGAGAACATGGGATTATTGCACAACATGTGCAGCACTACTCTCTCAAAAGAGATAATGTAGTGCTTATTGCATGCTGGCTAAATTATGTTTATATAGTATACAAGATACAATGGATTAGTATATCCTGGAAATAAAAAGTCCTCCCCAACAAAAATCCAGTATGAATTTTTATACCTCTCATTTTAACGGTCGAGCGGAGGGGAACGTATGCTTGTTTTTGTATAGAAAAGATGCCAAACACACAGTGAGGTAGTTGGGGTTAATGCCTTCAGCACTTTTTACATGGTGGTATGTAAAGCAGCAAAGAGGAGCCAAACTTCAGCTTTTTCATAAAGAAGCTTTTTTTTTTAACTCTTCCTTCTTCACACCGGTTCACATATGCCAATATTCCCTGTTTTAGAGAAAAAGCAGAGTGCTGGATGGTGGCACTCAGGACCAGGGCAGGCCTGGACAGCAGAGATTTCCCCCAGTCTCTGAAATAATTAAGGAATTATAATAGCAGTGCAATAGCATGTGCTATAAGTACATCATATTATATGTAGTTAAAGGACATGACACACGATGTTTTTATGATTTGGATCCTTTAAGTCAAATTCATGCTTAAGGTGGCGCATTGAAGCCTTTACTGATGTTATTGGGTCTACCATCGACACCTCGCTGCTATTTCGATTGAAAATATCGAGAAGTTAGGGTGCAAAAAATCAAGTGTTTTGAAAGGACAAGTCGGGCAGTGAGGCTGCTAACATTTAAAAAATATATATATTGTCTGTGCAACTTTTAATTTTGTTTTGGGTTGGTTTTTTTTTGCTTGAAGCAGAAGAATTGCCCTGGAAAAAACGCCAGCACATGTAATTTAAACCAACCAGTATGGCATTTACCAGGGATTATTGTAGCTATTTACTTCAAAAAGCTATTGAGCCCTGTCTTTCATTGTAATGGGAATGGGAATGAATGTAATCCGCCTGCCTTTCACTGGGGGTCTGCAAGAGCGGAGAGGTCAATCTGTATGAATCACAAAAATACGTGTGGATCTTAAAAACCACATCACGTGTTCCCTCCGGATTCATTCCTGGAGGGATCTTCCTGCTAAGCAGGGCATCTCGGAGGAACACAAACCAGTTTAGCAAATGTTTTATAGTTATTAACCTTCTAGCCTTGTTTCTTCTTTATTCCTTTTTTGGATGGGAAAATATTTTTTTTCCTCCTGCGGAGATTCTGAATTAAAGATAATGGAAGGGAATTATTTTAATTGTCCGAAACCTTAATTTAGTACGGAGACACAGCTGATGACGGTTTTATTGCCTATATTTGCATAGTAAAATGGCTACAATGTTTCGAATTCTTTGTGCTTTAATGCCGTACTTTCCAAAATTAGCCCATCTCCTTTGCTTTTCAAACCAAAGAGGATATTTGAATGCATACGATGAAGTGCCCTCGCATTCCTAAAAAGACACAAAGGGAAAGCAGTCGTGTCGGCTTGAAAAATGTTGCTTGGACCAAAAAAGAGAGCTGCCGTGTTGAGGGAATTAGTCAACATATGTGCCAGCAACCGCATGGGACTCAGCATGAATTCGTGTCCTTAAGCCACTGTGCCAACGGAGCGAGACTTTGCAGTCCCCAAAGTCATTTAGTATGTTCAAAGTCAGCGTGAAACCTTTACATTTCCGATTTAGCTAGAATAATTAAAAAAAAAAAAGGCGAATTTCTCAGAGGTTTTTTTCACGAGCGCCAGATCTAAGTTTATAGTGGGAGACATTAAAATGGCATAAAATTATGGTGTTTATTAATCTCCGTGGGCATAGCTTATTGGTATATTTTGGATATTTTTTGCTTTTCAGTGTAAATATTTTCAAACAGGGTGAAAGGGAAGGTAGATGCAGTAAAGAACACTTAGGAATGCATTAAATAAACAACATTTACAAGTCATCATTCTTGGTACAGGGAAAGTTTTATAGGTAGCCTTTCCTTCTACCCTGTCTGAAAATACTCTCAAAGTGTTTTTCCCGTGCATCCAATATACTGCATTTCATGATGGTCATTGGCATATATTTTATCTCATTCCCTCCTTATTAACATATAATACATCTGATTTATAAGATTTCTGTGTGCTCTGAGTCCTGGGAGCAGGAGCGTGGTCTTATCTGGTACTCCGACCAAAAAACCAAAGTGAACCACCCACTTGATAGGAAGCACGTTATTCATATGCACATTAAGAATAAATGTGTTATGTTTGATGCTGAACTTGATAATGCTTTGCTAAAATGCGTTTCCTAGGAGCACTGCAGAATCTGGCTAGTTACTGCCCTGATTGTGTGTCAACATTCCTTTCCGACTTAATTTGTGGTGTTTTATGGCCTTTATACGACGCTGTCTGCGGTAGATCAGGACAATTTTGTTATGCTTTCGTCGGCTGTTTTCCTTCTCTTGAGTCCTCCATGCACTGGTGGGTTTCAAACCTTCGTATTGACTTTGTCCAATTTTGGCAGCAAAACAGGTAAGGTATAAGTGGGTTCCTACACTTGTTCCAAGAACAAAATGCACAAATCCATTGGAAACCAGGTTTCATTACATAGGTGGATCATGGAACAACATGTCTTCCCTGAGTCCAGAAGTGCATAGAGGGATGGTCACTGGTGCTTACAGCTTTGAGCTGTAGGGACATCACGTGGCTCATCCGTAGGTTACTATCCCAGGTAACTTTCCCAGTGATCTTCTGATCATACAGAATGGGAGAAGCAGCTGTTGCATTGCTTTTCCAATTTTCTTTTGAAAAATTACAAGCTGTTTTGTGCATATCTTTCTTCGTGTCGTAGCCAGAGCAAGAACGCGCAAGAACTTTGTCTCTTTTCTGCTTCAGTGGGTCCCATCTTTGCAAGCGTTAGGTCTATTCTGATGGCAGTTTTGTCTGAATAAGCTCTGAAGAGTCAGACACGTAATTAATTCCTGTACCTTTATTCAAATAAAATGTCTTCCTAGCCTTAAATAGCTTGAAAACCAGGAAAAACTAAACAGAAACCCCAAGTTCTTGATCTGATTGTTTAATTCTGCATAAGTTAATCAGAAGAGCATCTGTTTTCTTTAGCTAGACTTTGATCTCAGGTTATTCATGCTATTTAACTGGACAAAATTCTGTTCATTAATATGTTTTGAAAGCTAATTGATTTACTAATAATACGACTTTGTTTCCTCCAAAGTCTTTGATCCTTTAACAAGGTTAAAATATCAATATATCCCAAAGTGAAGTAATTGTGTGAGAGAGGAATCCTTTTTTATATTCCTTGTTTGCATCCAATCTCTAGTGCCTTGTTAGATAATATGCTAAAGTCCTTCATGAAGAAAATGGGTCAAACACCACTTCATGAGGCTCAGTATGCCAAATTCTCTTGCTGCTGTTCTGCAAATTACTTTTTTTTAAAGTAATGTCTGCAAAATTTTGCAGTTTGCCACTTTTTATTTCCTTTTCAAAATGCTTTCAAAAGAGCTGTGTAGTGTTATCAATTAAAAAAAATGTAAAAAGAATTAAAAAGTAATAATAATAATACACACCCACATTTGTGTGCATATATAGACACAGACACAGTCTACTTCATACATATAAAAGAACTCATACTGTTCAAAACATTAAAATTTGATGCCTACTCTGTTCAGTTGCAACACTGGTTGCTGCTGTGAAGACTACTTATTCTGAGTAAATCTGTATGCAAATAAAAGGTTTCCTCTTAAAAAGGGGAAGTTTCTTTGTCATTTGGCTTTGTCTAGCTCTATATTATCAGATCAAGGATGGCTGATATGTACCTTAAGCAAAGCAGGACTGCAAGGCTGTTGTTTGTAGAACTCCTCCGATTTGCACCAAATTTAAATGAGTTGTCCTTGCATATGATAATTAACATTTAGTATGCCTTAAAACACTCTTGTCAACCCCTTGCTGTTGGGATTCTAATGTAAAGTGTGTGGTAGCATAAAAGTGCATTTTAAAGACGGCTTTTTTTTAAAAAAAAAGGTCACTTTATACCTCTGGCTTGCTTCACATAGCGAATATTATTAGTTACTTGCTAATGAGACACTAATAGAATGAGTCAGAGTAAATTGCAAGAAAAAAAATGGTTTAAATCATTAATAGATTTAGCAAATAAGTTCATTTTGATGTCCTAGTATCAGCTTTACTTACTCAGATTCCACTTTAATCTTCCTTTTTATCCATATTAAAGTTAAGCCACATTTTACCTCCAAAAATATTTTGATGTTAATCCCTATAAAAGACCACCTTTGTCTTTCTGGTCTTCCAAATCTAGTATTCTAAGCCATGGAAATATTTTAAATGGACTTCTCTATGAGACACAGGGCATGTTCCTAACAAATTAGGTCCACTAAAAATTGTGAGACCATCCCAGAGATGGTGACCTCTGAGGGTTGTTGCCGTTTCAGTAGTGGGGAGCACACTCCTTGAGGTATCTCAACAGCTCCAACCATTATTGACTGACCCCACTGTGTCACACGTGGCAAAATACAGGGAGTTTTGGGGGCTGCGTCTTTGTCCAGGGGTCTACCAGCTGCAGTGCAAGAGTGAAGAGTGTTGTATGATGAATTTGGGTCGCATAAGAAAAGTTGGTATGTCCCAACAAGGCGTCTAGATCTAGGAATGGGACCTGGTTGCACAGGAACGTTGAATAGAGCCAGGGTTGCAGCCCTGCGTCCTGCCCGCTTTGTGCTGGGAGAAATCACAAGACGGATTTCCAAGACATTCAACATCTGGGAGAAATGGGAAGAAGTTGATTTTTTTCCCCACCGTGGCTCCATGCAGATGAGGGAAGACCAGTGAAAGGTGTGAGGTGAAAGTAAAAGATTCAAAAAGGAATAAAAAAGCTGAAAAGAGGAAAGAAAAGAAACATTGCAAGCCCAAATAGGGACAGTCTGTCTAACCTTTGCTATACAGCAAGAGTAAGGGACAGTTCAGTCATGCGTACACACTCCACACACAAAACCCTCTAGATATGTTATTTGCAAGACTTTAGAAATTGGTAGTTGTAAATGTGAGAGTAAATTTTGTTGTAGCAGCTGCTTACAAGGTATGCAATTTGACTTTTACACAGTTGGCTCATGTTGCCTGCACAGTCAAGCTGAGATGTCACTCCTGCGGTGGCTGCTTCCAAGTGAACAACAAAAAAAAGAACTCATAAAAAATTGTTTTCTGACTCTTTTGTCACTGTTTGACCCCGAAATGATTGATATATAATTAGCTCCAGAAGGAATTTGTTTCCATTTGCTTAGAGGACTTTCACTGTTAGCTGTCACGGTCAACAAATAGCACATCGTCTTTGGAGCTGGGACAAGAATTAATGATAAAGAAGGAGGCAACAGCAGTTATTTCAATAAAGAAAAACCTGGAATGATGTGGCTAGTAAGAAATGCAAAAGCCTGTAGCAGTACAAATCTCCCTTTTAAAACATATTAAAACAAGCATTTCTGTGAAGAAAATGAAAAGATTTTGAGTGAGTAGGTTTTTGTTCTTTAGGGCCTCAAGGTAGCATAACATACACATTAATATTAATGAAATCCTTGTGTAGATACAGGCAGCGTTAGCATTTTCCGTAGAAGTTAGACTGGAAATAGTCCATTCTCGGGCCATAGGATCTATTCGGAGTTGAGCTAGGTCGCAAGGTTGCTCTGTGTAGGTGAGAGGACAGTAGGAGAAGTTTTGCGCAGATTGCTTGCATCCTTGGTCACAGGAGCTGATGCAACGAAGAGCCCATTTGCTGCGTCACTCTATAGCATCGGAGTCCTGTAGTCATCGTGTGAGGTATTCAGTGCTAAATGTGGCTGCAAGGAAGTCAAAAATCCCTGGCCCTACCACAAACCCGTGCAACCTCCACACCGATGGTGGAAGTCCTACAGTATTTATAAACCGAAACGGCTGAGAAAAACCTTTAAGGCAGCGGATAGGTATACAATTGCCATGTCATGATGAATGAATGGGAGTATTTTAGTGTCTTTAAGAACAAGGGTACCTGTTTCGTGTTGCTCCATGGCTCTGTAGGTTGCAGGGGAAAGGAGAAAGGAGGGAATGAACCGACCATGCTGGAACTGCCATCGCTGAAGACCTGCCTCCATGAAAAGCCATCTGTTAAAAATAAGGTTGAATTACTCTAATTTCATCCAGAAAACTGTTGTTGTGAATAGACCTGAGCTCAAAGGAAGGAAAGGAAATGAAGTTTTGCTGTGTACCTTCTTGTGGTCTTCTAAAAGGGTTTTAAGACCTCTAGGATCAGTCAGCTGGATACCCTGCAGAAGACATGCTGTAGACACTCAGCTTCTTACACCTCCTAACGATCTGTGCTTTATTTATACTTCAGATAGAGTTAGCGAAGCAGTAAGTCATTGGCGTGCACTGAAGGATTCCCGGTAGGATGGAAGCAAATCCAACCATGACGAGATCAGTGTAATTACAACATTTTAAGCTAGATAACATTCCAGGCGCAACTTAATAGCTAAGGATAAAGATGTTTATCTCTTTTTTTTTTTTCTTCACCCATAAAAGACTGTTTACAAGAATGATTTCAGCTGACCATCTATCTGAATATCTGTAAAATACCTCTTAAATGCCTTGTCTTAGCTGTTCTGCCTTTTTCATTGGATTTCCCTTCCCAGCCAGATGGATTCCCCCAGGGACAGCAGAAAGTGGAGAGTTTGTGTGAGAGTTTGTCTGCCTTTTCTCTAGGAAAAGGCAGAGCAGAGCCTGCTGCAGATAATAGTCTACAAGCACCTCACTTTCAAGCTTTTTTATATATCTCTGATGCTGCCAATAATATCCTTTTCTCCAAGACTAAAAAAAGCTTCCTGAAATTAATAGAGAGAGGGAACATCTCTTTTTTCCAAATGCTTCATCCTGTCTGCATGCGCTTCAGCATCAGTAATCGATGTTTTGTACCTTCAGGTGTTAGCACCTAGGTGAACGTCTGAGGGGTTGTATTGCTTCTCTATAGGTTTATAAATAGACATCCCAAGCTCACCTACAGCATTCCGGGGTGCAGTGCTACTTTTTCAAAAATTAGACTTTGGTTCTACATATGACTCATATCTAATTCACTAGCAGATATGTAACGATGAGAAAGGGCAAAGAAAATGTTTTTTCGCGTGAATTTTGACAACTGTTATTTAGCGTAAAATAATGCAGTATGTTTTCGTGCATCTTCAGCGACATACTACTAATATTTAGCTTTCCTATGCATTTAGTGAACACATTGACTTTAATGTACATAAAACGCTACTGAAGGATTTGGATCAAGTTTTCTTTTAATAAGATAGCGCTGGTACAGAGATTTAAAAAAAAACCCTCTATTTGAATTCTTTGCAGAAAACAGCCTGTTTTCTTATCTCTGTTTCAGTAATGAGAAGTGAAGAGAGAGCTGTCAAGACCTATTTTCTTACAGTTGCTTAGCTTTGGTGATTTTTCATGGGACCTGAGAATTCTTATCAACTGTTTTTCTTCCTCACTGTCTACGTGTTTCTGCTGTGTGATATCATGTGAAATAGGCCTTGGTTTCTCAGCCTGATATTTTTAAAGCTTCAGAATATGGGCCAAGGACTCTAAGTAAAGCCAGAACCTCTGTTCAAAAGCATTCTGACATCTGCAAACACACGTACAGAAAAAGGTGAATTAAAGCCATTAATAAATATTGAAGTGTAACTTATTGGTTGCAAGCACAAATCCATATGATAATGTCGTTGCATGGATTTTTTGCAGAAAAGCTAGATGTTTTTCAGAAAGCATCTTTGGATCAAAAAGTTTGAAAAACATCGATTTAGAGCAGCCCTTGCTTTGCCTATGTAAGCTGAATTGGAAACTCTGCTTGAAGGATGCATGTGAAATTTTAATCATCTGTGAAGACAATAATTTTCTTCAGGAGTTTTTAATCTGAAATTTTGCTATGTCAGGAATGCATCAAACTTTCCCATCTTTAGAAAATTAGCTGAGCAGGAATTGCATTCCTGTACAGGCACTGAGTCCTAGACTGCTGTTATCAAATGCAGTCTGTATAATTTAACTGAAGATTTCATTTCTATAAATCATGTTTTGGGGCTTGGCATCGATATGATTGCTGCAGGCAAAATGAAAGTTGTAGGTAGATTCAAAAATCTCATTATTCAATTCTTACTTAGTCATTTATGCAGGGCTTGCATTTTGTGTTTATAAAAGAAAACGTAGTAGTGTGTAGTAAAAGAGTACTAAGTCATCCTTGTGATAGTCATTTTATAAAGCTTTATAAGAGTTATGAAAAATGATACCTATAAATTACGGGCAGCCCGTTTAAAATGTGGCTCTGCTCAGCAGTGGCTTGCTGACATTTAAACTAAATAATGATGGCAGTGAAGAAAGCCCAGATAATCTTTCTGTTAATGCTGAGTAACACAAAAGGCTTTCTGCTTCTTGTTCTGTAGATCTGTAACTTATTGCTGAACCAGTGGGAATTAAAACACCTAGATATGGCAATGAACCATAAGCAAACAGTGAAAACCCTCACCATTTTCTGTGTTAGTTAGTTAATGTTTTGTTTTTAATGGGATTTATGCCCAAATTCTGAATCTTATCTAAATTTTATCCCTTTCCAGCTCTGGATAGATACGGTTTCCTCCATATATATTAAGGTAAAACACAATAAAGTTAAGTAGATTAAATGGTTGGAAGCCAACCTTCTTTAACGTCCTTAATCATTTTATTTAAGGTTCACATGCCTTGTTCACCCAACCATTTTTTTTAACCTTTTCTTCTCTAATCAAATTTAAATAAGAGATTGCCCACTTTAACTCTTCAGGTGGTTTAATGCTGATCTAGATTCCTGGTTCCCCCATCAGAGGAGAAGCTTGGACTCACCCTGGTTGTGCAAGTCGTTCAGCCCGCAAAGTACTTGGATTTCCGGTTCCCGTTCAGGTCCATCTATCATTTCGAGTTCAAATCTGATTTGCAGATGGCACACGTACTGGGACATGTCCACCCCACCAAAAGGGTGGTCTTAACGCAGTTTATTTAGAGCCATCGAGTGCGCTAGGGCAGTAGCATGGGACTGTGGCATGCAGAGGACTATATTCCAGATGCAGCTGATGATAGTCCTATAAATTGCATGAGAAAAGTGGGGCTGAGAAGACGGAAAGAAGCTGCAATATTATAATGGCAATAGCTTCACACAACGGACGTGTGAAGGAAGGGAATAAATTTGTGCCCGCTCATACTTAATGATACAAGTAACTCTACTATTTCCCATTTTAAACAACCTAGGATTCATGCGTGATGATGTTGAGATGCATCACAATTTGTTTTTTAATTCTGTCTTTGGCTGAGACATATTATTAACATGAGAAAGGAAAGGGTAAGTTTTTTGGAAGGGTATAATGGTTTTAAACTGTGGCTCTAATACGCGGGGTAATTGCTTAGGTTTTTATTGTGTGTTGCACTGAGCTGGCTGATGCATCTTCCATCTTGACGCTCTGGTATTCGTCAACGCGTGGCTGATAAAACAAGCCCTCGGAGCAATCAGATCCATCTTTTCAAGTGGGTATACGTTCATCCAGAACGAGACCGACCGTTCTGCAGCCTGCCCGAACGCCGTGTTAAAAAGCGATGGGATAACAAGATGCCATTGAGCAAGCAGCCTGCCCCAAAATACCTGAGCTGGCTCAAATTTCTTTCGTGCAAAGCGTCCCGTTCCCACAAGCGTTTTTGCGTGGTCCCGCAAGCACTCGCTCAGGGAAGCGTTTGGCACGCAAGCGGGAAAAGCCATCGCCGGCGGGAAGGAAGCTGCCGGCAGCTCGCGGTCGGCGCGTCGGGGACCGAAGGAATCCTCCTGCTGCATATGGCAAGGGCTCAGGCTGCCATTGCTTTCATCTCATGTCGAAGTAATAGCAATATTCATCAACAAGACATTGTCTGCAGGACGCAAGGCCACAGAAGAAAATCCATCACTTTCCTCCCGGGAAGATGATAGGTGACAACCCTAATTGCTCTCTTAACACTTTTATCATACTCCCAGCAACATAATTTCCTGTAGGTCGAATAAGTGTCACCCCCACTGGTGCCAGAAACTAATTCATTTCTTTTCACGTCGATTCAATTCCTTGGATAGGATTTTTAAAATGACACAGAGGAGCTGTTCACTTGCAGTATTTCTAATTCTCCTAGAAATGTTGGTTGTAAAACTTAATGTTATTAAAAAAAGGGTCGTTTTTATCAGTGTAATATACTTCTAGCAGTTGTAATTTTCTAAGTTAATAAATATGACGGATTATTCCTTTTGTAAGAATGTGTTTATCAGAGCTCATTTTGATACGTTTTCTTTCAGCTCTTGCAGTCTACAGCCACTGTACAGAACAGACTCATTGAGAGTCAAACGCACTGTATCTTGGATGCTTGCTCTGTGACTCCTCATTTTGATTTGGATTTAGTAATGAATATAAGATCTGAAAAATCCTGTATTAGGGATATGTCACATCCTATGTGTGTGACATAATGTTTAAGAGCAGGGATCTTTACTGGCTGAAGATCAGGCTGATTTTTTATTTTCAGCAACAAGTCTTACTTGCTATAGTGGTACTTGGAATTTTATCTTTTCTAATCTAATTTCTTGAATTTTGTCTTTAAAGACTGTAAAAGAGATGTTCAGTGGAATACTTAAATTGATGTTTTCAAAAATAATCTATGTGTTCTGCTTATCACAGAAGAATAGACTAGCTCAGATCAAAGGGACCTCTGGAGATCGCCTGGATCAATCTCCTGCTCAGAGCAGAGCCAACTTCTATTTTCTTCATGAAACTGTTTTGTGGCATCAAGTCTGATGCCACATCAAGACCTGGGGGATTTTTGTTTGTTATTATCGACAGTGAAATTTTGATTTTTTACTGAATCAAGAGTAGGGATTAGACATGAGGTTCTTGGTATAGCGGGTAGTGCTGACTGTAGGCCAAGATGGAGGATGAAGGTGAAGGTGTAGAAATTATTACAAATGAAAGGTAATCCAAGCTTTTAAAAAGTAGTGGATTCCCACTTAGAGAACTTCCAGTCTCAGTTCAGATCGTTCTAGTTTCTGAAATTGCATGTGTAAATCCAATCAAGTCAGAAGTGCTGTCATAACCGGGAAAAACATAGGGACTATGTTGAAAGACACAGTCAGAAGCGATTCAGGTAGCTACAAGCTGGAAAACTTCAATTCAATATCATGCAAATCTTTAATTATCTTTTCCTTCAAAATTTCTTCCAAAGGCTTGGAGGAAAATGCAACACGTTGTGTCCGTGCAGGAGAACTGACCTTTTAACATCAAAGAAACCACAGCAGATATTGCCTATCTGAGCTTGAAACAAGATTTTTTGTGGCTCCACATGCAGATGTAGAAATGAAGCGATTAAGAGATGAATGGAAAAACTGTAAAATCAGTATAGATCAGGTAGCACGGAAAGTTATCGTGCTGGCGTTAAATCTAGTGGAATTTCTTAAGCGTAGGTCCTAAGCCTGATTCTGTTTAATATCATCATTTGACGGCATTGGCTCAGATCAAGATGTTGTACAGAAAGAACTGGGTCACTTGCGTCTGAAGAGATGATGTACTTCAAGACAGGCAGCACTAATTTTGGCTGTAACTTGGAAACTCGTCAATATGTAGAAAGAGATTTGAGTCCCAATCTTGACTGCAAGAATGAGGATGAACCACCAGTTTGGTGGAGCTGTGAAAACGGCACATATTGTTCTAGGAGATGCTAAGGGAGGTGTATCCGAAAGGAAGAGGGCAATATTTGTTCCATTGTACAAAGCCCTGGTGAGATGTAGTCTGGACTGTTCCAAACAACTAAGGATGCTTATGTTCATGAGATATGAACTCAAACTGGAAGAGGTACAAAAAAAGGGCAAGAGAATAAGAGATCTTCTCTTAAGAAGAAGGATTAGGAGACCTTGATTTGCCTAACACAGTGACATAAAATCTGAGAAGTCTTTATTTTTTGAATGTAAATATATATATAGGGAAAGAATGCTTATTTTAACTTCAGTACAGTTTTGGTCCAGGAACAAATAGGTTTAAGCTTGCTGTGAATAAATTTAGACTGGGAAACAGAAAAAGATTCCTAACCATTAGAGAAATAAGTTCTGGAAGAGCTTCAGTGGCTTTGCTGGCAAAATTGATTTTAATTTGATTCTGTAAATTTGTGAAAGATATTATATGGCATTATATGGCAGGAAAATGACCCACCAAAATAACTTAGTTTCCATGGGATTCCAAAAGTTCCCACGAGATCCAGATAATGTTCCAGATCCAGAAACCGGAATCCCAGACTGTGATACTGTTTCCCAGCTCTGGTGGGAATCTGTATTCAGCATGAACTCCACAGACCCTGGAAGGGAAAGTGATTTAGAGTCTGAGTTTGAGGTCCAATTCTGTGGACTAACTGAGGCAATAAATATGGATATATCTACGTTCTTTGACAGTATAAGAGTTCTTATATTACTATCACTTAATATAGTAAAAAGAGAGAAGGTGATCTCAAAATCAAATTAAATTAGGAGATCTTGATTTGTCCAACACAGTGAAATAAAAGCTGACAATTTTTTTATTTTATTATTTTATTTTTGAGCATCAGGGAACTTTTCCACCAAAAGAGTATAAGATGTAAAAAAATCGTGATATACAATTCAAAAACCTCTAGTGTGAGTAAGAACAACAAAAGGAAAGATTTAGAAGGCAGCGGCCTGATGTCTCTCATCTCAGCTAAGTGAATATGAAAACTAGAATGAAAATTAATTTATAGCATGCCTGGAAGTATAGGTTTCTAGGCAAAAAGAAAAAAAACAGGCCAAGGCAGGATATTTCCTGAAGGCAATGGCAGTCACGCACGAATTAATATCAGGTGTAAGCAAGCCAATAATCTTATCCTTCCTTTCTGTGTGTTGGAGAGTGCTTAGATATCATGTCCTCTGCCGGTAAGGCTTGAGCGTGAACTCACCAGGACAAGTGGAGATCTTCACTAGCTGCAAAGCACTATGCGTGTTTCTAGTGCAATACAGCTTTCAGCCGTGGATAATAATTTTCTGCTGGAATAGATTTAGAAAAAGAAATACAGCCACCTCCACAGTAATTATTGTTATCTACGAAAATGTAGGATGATGAGGCAAATGAAGGTCTGCTTCTCGTGTAGAAGCATGATGAAGTATCGCCGTAGAGGCAGAAGTTACGTTTTTCCACTAACAGAAGCCTGCAATAATGTTGATCTGCAGTGAAGTTGTGGTTATGAGTTGGAAAGGAATGCCGGGAATATCAGCAGCTTTGGGGTTATGTTTGTTTTAAGCTGTGATTTATTCTGCTGCTCCTGCTTGAAGTACTGCCTCCAAACAGCTTTCCGCCTCCTCGCCTAGGCTTGGCGTAGATGAAGCGTGAAATCTCATTTGGCTTCTTCAGTGCTTTACCAAAGTTTTTAGTTTATTTTCAGGCTACAGCAAATCACTTTTTTCAGATTTCTCACTTTCTAAGACTGTAATATGCTGCGCTCCAGACATTGCGTAATTGTTTGGGTTTCTTTAAGTATATATATAAGTGATATAGCATAATCAAGCTGTTTATAGCAACACTTTTAAAGATGTACCATATCCTTCTCTTTGTTACTAGTAAGATTGTTCGTTAAAGGTCAACGAATACTTTCTAAGGAGTCAAAAATAGCTTTCTTGTGAAAATGCCTTTCACAGGCAGAACATCTCATTTGTTCCCTGCTTTTTGCTTCTGTATGATGCATGTTTTAAGCAGTTAATTGTGCTGTTTTGTAGTAGAAATACAGACCTTTCCATAGCTTGGAAGGTTATGCGATTACTCAGTGGCTACTTTTTACCTTCTCTTTTCCATCCTGGCCATATGTTCACACCATTTCCCTTACTACCCTCATACCAGTGATTACTAGCTATGGAGTGGATTGCATTGATTCAACTGAAAACTAAGCCTTAAAAAAATTTGATTTGTCTTAGCTTTAAGGTGATCACAGACCCACATTCTTAGACAGACTATAAGATCTGCTCCATCATTCGGTGCACAGAAATGAGAAAATAAGGCGAAAGGAAATGTATAGTTTCACATCTTTATTGATGATAAACTGGACCCATAATTTTCCCTTCCTTGCTACTACCACTATAAAATAACACACAGAACAAGAAATTGAGTACTGAAACGAAAATACGACCCCATCAGCTTGTCAGCACAGCAGACTGTGATATGCCATAGGGATACTCAAGTCAGCTTTACGTGAGTTAACCTCACCATGAGAATCAGTCTAGCTGTGGCAATCTCGCAGCGTAATCTAATTTAGTCGCTGTAACTCTTCTGTGTGCTGCCAGTACTCACTCCAGCCTGCTTAAAGTTAGCTCGAGTGACTCTCTAAAACGTGGAGTGGTGCCCGAATTAAAACATAAGTTGCCTGAAAAGCTCAGACTTGCAGAGGTTCTGAATCAGAGCTAATTGCATCAGTGGGAAGCTCTGAGAAATTTTTTGAGGATACCCATTTCTCACGGGCCTCCTGCTAGCTAGTCTGGAAGACATCTGTGAAACATCACTTTAGGAGATGTGTAAAGGCTACTGAAGAACGGGCCGCAGCGAGTCTCTTCTGTTGCTCTTCCTGCAGCAATGCATCAAGGCATTTGCATCAGCAGGTGCCGATATGGTCCTCTGTGGTCATTAACTGTTGCTCTTCCAGATATTAATTTCATTCTTCTACTTCAAAATGAAGGTTTTTAGCACGTTCTGCTATTGTTCAAAGTGCTTTTGTCCTCGTTATCAGTTTGACATTTCATGCAGCTAATATGAGAAAGGGTTCACTGTGATTAGCCAAACAAAACTCATTCTACTGAGTCTACCATTTCTCTGGCCACCTTTCTGGGATATGACACAAGAGCTTTGGTATGCACCATGGGATCATCTGCAAGGCTGCAGAGATTGCTTCAGGTGCAAACTGGTGAGCACCTGCCTGATTTTGGTGAATATTAGAAGCAGAAGGTGCAAGAGACACAGGTGATATCTGGTTGGCACATCCAGCAGCTTTCTCCCTATGAAATTTGGTGAAGATCACAAAAGCTGCCATTTGGCTAATGCTCCCACCACAGCACTGGTCTGCCTGGCTTTAGGTATTGAGAGCCTGAGCAACTTATATCCCACAAAACCAGGAAAGAAAGAACTTAACAAACTGGAAGTTATCCATGCTTAACTTTTTGCTTTAAACCCCGTCAGGGAGCAGTAAGAAGAGGCTGCTCCGCAAGGGAGGATGAGCTGGGAGCCAAGGGTGACCCCAGCAGGGGCAATGCCCTCACCAATGGGGCACAGTCCCACAGCATCTGAGCTGGGCAGGCAGAGCCAGGTGCTGGTAAGAGGCTCCACTGAGTGTCCCAGGCCCAGCAAAGGGATGTACCAGGTCTGGGGTCCAGCCAGGAGCAGCAGGAGATGGGGCCAGACACAGGGCTGGAGACAGGGCTACAACATCAGGCAAGGTCCATCCAGGAGATGGGTCTGGAGATAGGGCTGGAGGCAAGCTATCTACAGTATAGATCCAAGGTCCATCCAAGAGACAAAGACAGAGATGAGATGAAAGACAAGACAAGTCTCTACCTACAACAGAGCTCAGGCAAGTACTGATGGTCCAAGGCTGAGCTGAAGTGGGACTCCTGGGCCATGGGCAGGGGTGTGGGTGGAGGTCCCAGGTGAGGCCAATCAAGGTGATTAAGGCCTGTTGGTGCCCTCAGGGCCATCAGTGAGAGCAGCTGGGTAGTGTATGAGGAAGTCAAAAGATTGGGGGGGGGCAACAGAGAGATGTAGTGGATTTGGTCTGGAGAAGTGATGAGCAGGTCTGCATGAATGAGTAACATGGGGAGGCAGGTAAGAGGGCACCTAGCCTCCCTGGGGTGGGGAGGGGGATTCAGGTCTGCTGGTGTAGAGACTTGGGCAGAGGTAGAGCATGAAGAGGCAGAAAAAAGGATGGTGTGGATTCCCTGTCTAAGGAGGGATTGCAGCGACCTCCTGCAACACAGAGGAAAAGGAATTGGTGTGTAGGAAGCTTGGAGGTGGGGGCTGGCAGTGGTGGCCAAGGACACACAGTAGGGGAAAAAATAGCTTCTCCAGCTTGCCATCTAGATCCTGCATCTGATATCTGTGAAGGAGAAGCCATAATCTTGTTACAACTTCCTCGCCCTTCCCTCCTCTGCAGTGCTTAGGAGTTTAAAAAGGATGCTGTTTAAAGCATGTTTCTTTTTTAAAAAAACTGCTAGTTCAGAAGAAATCCTTAAAACTTTCCTCAACTGAAAAAGCCTTCTATCACACGCAGATAGAACAGATATCTTTGCTGTGAGATGTGGTTTTAATAGACCTATGAGTTGCTTATGACAAAGAGTATTTGTCCCAGTACTCTCAATGTGCAAAGAAGCCAAGCTTAAAAAAATAATAATAACAATCATAGAAATACTTGAAAGGGAGGGGAAAAAAAATCCAGCTATTTAAGGATCTCAACCTGTAAGTAGTTACTCGGTTGTTTCCATCACTGTGGAATCTTGCTGAAGAATTTCCTGTGTTAATGTATGGTTTTGAGGCATAACTATAATGGTAGCACTGCTAGTAGGGTACAAATGCTGGCACGTTACCCTAAGAGTGGCACAATTAGGGATAATATGATCCCTGCCTCTGCAGAGACCACAAGGGTGCTGCTTTATGAACATGCCAGCACAGTAAACAAGTTAGGCTAAATTGAAGCAGTGCCGTTAACTCTTAAAGAGAGGACCTACGAGCCAGACACCAGTTTTGTTATTGATGAGACTAATTACTTGCTGTTTAATCTAAGGAGCCTCGTTTACGCTCCCTCTGCGTTGGTTTACCCGCCTATAAAATATGTGCAAAAATATTACTGTAGACCTTAGCTGCTTGTGAGATTTGATTATGAAAATGTGAAACTCCTGCCTGTATTTTAAAATGATGTGTTATGCAAGTGCAATGTTGATGCTGTTACCAGGTAATAGATGTATCTCATTACTTTAAGTCTCAAATCATGGTTTGATTTGATTTTCATGTAGCTGTTTTCATAAATATACCTTTAAATGAGGAAATAGTAGCTTACTGTTCAGGGAGAGTGCGAGTGCATTGAATTAGTTGTGGTAGAGGTCGTATTATTTTGTGAGCAATTTGCAATTATCAATTCTAGATTAAATATGGTGAGAATATAGTGCAAGTGATAACTCTTTATTAATACTGTTCCCCACGTGGTTCATAATTCTTTCATATTGTTGCAGTGAAGATTACTTTGAATAGGGGAGTTAGGGTAAGAACCTGATTATGCTTCTCTGCAAGGGGAAAAGTCTTCCTGCTGACTGTCAAAATAGTAGGTACTATGAGATTTATGTCAGCTCCTTGGTAATCAAGTGGTAGCAAGAACCTTTTTCTCTCCTTTCAGATCACGAGGAGCACATACCCTTCTCTTCTCAGCATAGTTTTCGGCTGGCACAATCCCCTCTTGGTTTCCTGAATTGCTGGCTGCTTTAAATAGTGTATATAAAAGCTAAGGTGGCTAGTAGAAGCTGATCTAAATCTCTGTAGGATGTTTTGTTAATACTTCTTGCCCCCTATAGTTTCCCATTTGCTTCTAAGTCCTGTAAGGATTTGGTACTGAGCCACCTCACGAAGCCCTGCCAAGACAAGTGCGTTTGTCTAGAGATGAGGGAGAGGAGACTTTAACTAAAATGTGCCTTTCTGGAGTACTTTTGGAGGCAAGCAGCAGAAGGTGGTGTAGAAGCAGAGGGCTGGACTCCTTGGAGGTCAAAGACGCCTGTCAAGGCAAGGTTCATATCCTCTCCGCGGCACCGCGGGGTTTGTTTGTGAACGGGTCTAGATACTGGGTTTTGTTGAGAAGCTTTGTAGGAACTAGCTTGAATTAATTCCAGCTATTGAAGGACCTCAGGCAAACTATCCTGCTGAGGATGCAGGAGTTAATTGCTGCTGAAGACAGGTGGTGATGATCAGAAGTGATGATTTGGCCCGTGGAGGTTCCTCTTCTTCTCCATTGGCAGTAGAAGGCTTTTCTTGTGATAGTGCTTCTGCTTTAATTTTTACCATTTTTAGCAGTATTTACCTGCGTTATGTCTCCTAACGTGGACAAAGATGGTCTAGCAATGTAACTAAGACTCCCCTTTTTTGCACTCATTAATTCAGCAGCTTGTTTACGTCAGATCTGTGATGCCAGAAAAAGCCAACGATGGCCATCTCTAATGTAGTGACCTCTGTCTGTAGATCCGGGGGTTCACGAAGTAAATTAAAGCATTATTCTCATTTTAATGTAGGAATTGGATATTGGTGGTGAAATAACTTCTTCAAGGTGGTGCTGTAGCCAATGGCAAAGCTGATGAGTGAACACTCGCAGAGTTGTTTCATCAAATAAATGCAATGATTACAAAATTGGAGCTTTCTTTTTTTTTTTTTAATTAGAGCCTTTATGTTATATGCCCAAATATATGACCCTTTATGTAAAAATCCTATTGTGGAATCTTTCCTAAGGCAGCACTTTCCAGTTGGAGCCACTGGAAGTGCAATGAAATTTTGGCAACAGAAATTTCCCCTTAATTTTAGAAACAAAACAAGTGCTAATTATATGCTATATAATTACAATATGCTATATTATATGCTATATAATTACATAATACAAGTTATTAGAAAAGGTTGGTACTTTTTTCCCAGCCTGTTTGGAGAGTTCTACAGTTTACATTTATTGAATAATGAAAAAAATATATATATTTTTTAAACAGTGTTGTCTGAATGAATTCAAGTGTTGTTCTGTAAGAAATGTTTTCCTTTCCCTGTAGCCATATAACCGAAATTGCAGGGTAGTGTATGTGGTAGCGTATGCATGTTTTGATTCATACCTTCAAATTGTGGTACTTTGAAGCAAAGCCTCTTTGCTATCATATTTCTTTGCTTTTATGGAAGCTGTGGATTTTTTTTTAATGCCTTTTCCTGTAGCAACAATGTGGATTTTGTTAGATTTAAAAATAATAATAATAACTCATTTCAAGTGAAGCTTTTTTCCAAGTTGTGTATGTTATTAGCTGGTTTCTCTATTTGGACATATGCTGATTTAACAATTGAGGGTACCATAAAATCAACCCCTAATTCTTGGTTCCATGTAGGTAAGGTGATAATTTCATTTATACGAATAGTCCCGATCTTTCAGATAATACTACTTGCAGGCACCACCTCTTGTAATCAGAGTGTGTTTCTCAGCAAAGTGATGACCATCCTACTTGAATTGCCTTCAAGACTGCCAACGGGCTAATGCCTTGCCTACAAAGTCACTGCAAACTCGGCTGCTGTACCTAAAAATCTGCAGGGATCACTTTTTTTTTAGATGAATTCATTTAGGAGTCTTAGAGTGACATTGCCAAAATGTAAATTTAGTAATTTTATTTTTTGCTTTCCCCTCTCTATCTAAAAATGATGATAACCCATTCTTATTTGAGAAGGTTACAGAAGGATCTTGACCATCCACCTAGCGTAGGTGGGTCAGAACTTGGCCTTGAGTGTTTCTTAACGTGGTATTCTCAATGAGCTTGATTTGAGGTATCTAGGAGAGCACATGTCCAAAATAAGTGAAAGAAAAAACAATCTTATGGGGAAAAAAAATCAGTTAGCAACTACCATTTAGCGGTAACAGCTCAAAAATACCAGCTCCATCTCCCCTTAAATTTCGTTGATGGTTCCCTGATTACGCTCCCATTTTCTAAATTGGAGGTAAAAATTATCTGTACTGGGTATTCTGAGAAGGGGTGTCCAAATTTGGTCTTATTAAGGGGGGGGGGGGGGAAGCCTAGCTCTTTTAAGGAGAGGGTATTGCCCACCCACAACCTCAAAATGCCTCTCATATGGGTTTTGCCCTGAATTTACCTGGGCCTGACACAACGCCAGTCACAGCAAGAGAGGCTCGGCTGTAAACTCGATACTTCCCGTGCTAGCGTACTCACACCTAATAATAAATGCTATTTTGTGCAGACAGCCCGGGCGTCTGGCGGGGGAAGTATTGATCCCCAAAGCCGTGCAAACATAGTGCTAAGTTTGCGCCGTTTTGCGTTCGTGCTCGGGAAATAATATAAAGCAGCGCTTACTGAAGTTGTGACAGCAAATTTCAAGCAAATACATAGTATATATGGTTATTATGGTTATAGGGGTATATATGGTATTTTGTTGAATTAAACCTTCCAAGATGTAGTTTCTATTTATTTGAAGAATTACATTGACATTATTAAGGGGTGTGGTGGGATAGGACCTATGAGACCCAGTGCCGGAGCAAGACTCGGCTGAATTAGGGGATGTGGAATGGCAATAAAGCTAAAAATAAAAATAAAAATAACAAAAAAGTAGCAGTGATCTCAAAGGTTTAAAAAAAAATCAAAGCTAAATTTTTACCATCTGAGTAAATAGAATCAGGGGTGGAAGCTGACAAATGACCTTTTGCTTAATCAAAGCTCCCTGTATTTTACACATTCATATTTTCAAACACCGCATTATAAGGACAGTGTGATCAATAAGCTTTTATCAGAAGGCTTTCTTGGAAATGTTTTTTAAAAAAAAAAACTTATTAATTTCAGTTGTTGACAGCTTATCAGAAACAAAATTGTTGAAACGTATATATGGTGAACTGTCTGGCAAATTATAACCGTGAAATTCTTCTGCTGTTAAATAACGTAGTCATAAGTTTATACTGATGTAAGATATATTTTTTTGAATGGCTTTTAGGAATTTGGCTATTTCCCCCCCCCCCCCCCTTTTAGAATTTTTGGAGCTGGTAGAGAGGTTTCCCGTGCTCTTTAGGATAAAAAGTCACCCCGAGAGTTGCCGGACGTTGGAGTCCGCGTCCAACGCAGGGCTCACAAGCGCCAGCCTAAGTAAGTGCTATTGTAAAAGACCCCCCGCTAGGTGGTTTTTTTTGCGGACAGGCACGTTTCGGCGGGGAGCGCGCCAGCGGCGAGCGCGTGAAAGACGTCCTTCTCCGCGGCTCCAAAACACCCTCTGCTCGCGTTTCCCAGGGATGCGCCGCGGAAACCCCCCGAGCAGCTGCGACCTTTGGCGAGTTTTACGTTCGAGGGGCTGTAAAACGCCAGAGCTCGTCCCCGGGGACGAATAAAGGAACGGGCTCAGAGGAAACGGCAGGTTTCCCAGGGGGAAATGGTGCAGGCGATCGTTGCCGATGGATTCTTCGGACAGGGAAGGTGACTCTTCGGACGACGAGCGCTGGTTCTCGGGAAGCAGCGACGAGTACTCTGGCGACGAAGGCGGGAAAGTAGCGGAGTCAGTGCTTGCGAGCAATCCTTTGAAATGCCAGATGGTTGGGTTTTAGGCGATTCGCTGCGGCTAAGGGCTGGCTTTCTGAATATTACCCTTACCACGCTTATTAACGTCTTGTTTTGCATTAAATATAACTGAGGTCAGTGGCTAGATCATCTGCGTGTCTCGATATGTTTGCAAATCTGTGGGCAAACGCTAACTATAGGCAGAGGCTGAGCGTGTCATGTATTTCACAGCCGGCACTCCGAAAGGAGAAGCGTTTCTATCGGGCTCTAACTACATCGACTGTTCTTTCCCGCGCGGAGCTTTCCCGCCCGGCTTCTGGCTCGTGAAATCGATTCTCCCTGGGCAGCTGCCTCCGGCGCTGGTGATAACGGGGCGCTTGCCCCGCGGCGGTTAAGCAGCGCGGACTGTGGTTAGCGGCGCTGAGACGGCACTAAATCAGCCTTTCCTCCCCGGCGCTGGTTGCTCGGGACCTTAATGCTTTTTTGACGTACTGCTAATGGCACCTCTTCCTTCTCTGGTGGGACAGTTGTGCTCCGAAGTCGTGCAGGCAGGAGCAAGCGCAGTGTGATTTTGTTTACGGGAGAGGGTCATTCCTCAGCAGCAGAGTGGACTTCTGTGATTTTTTTTTCCCCCTTTTTTGCACAGATTTCTACTTGTGCAAAGCATTAAGAAAGGTCTGAATCGCGTGTCTTTCTGCGTCTATAAGAGCCCATACAGCTCTGGAGTTTGTGTTTGCACTAAATCAAATATCCTTAGAAAATTGCATTCATTCTACATTAATGTCATGCTGATTTAAAAACTTATATATAGGAAGTACACTATCCATGCATTTTAATCTCCAGTATTAAGAGTTATTTAAAACACTTGAACTGAAGCCATAAACGCCTCTATTTTACTTGTCTATGATCTGAAAATGGCAATAAAGGTAAACCGTCTCTTTGTGACGGAACAGCATCTGAGATGATAGAATGTGTATGTTAAGGTTTTTAAATGGAGTCGCTGAACCACCGAAAACTTGAAATTCTTGCTTATTAACGTATTAATATGCTGGCAAAAGTGGACACAGCAACTTAATGGAATTTTGGATATTATAATTTTGTGTTCTATACCAAAGTTTCAAATATTAGTAGATAGAGGTATACTGCTGTTGGGCAGCTACTTTCTATTTCCTTTAAATTATCATGATTTTATTGTCTTTGATAAATTAGCACTATTATGTAGTTGTTCAAGATAGGTGCAATTACAGCATTCACGTGTAGGCTTGAATATTAATGTTTTCCATCTATTTTTCTGCTTCTTCTGTTTTAAAGAGAATTTTACCTAATAAATTTAGGTCCCTATTTTTTGAACCAAGGTAGGGAGAGTGCATGTGCATGTATGAGTGAGCACAGCGATGCAACCATATTCCTCCTTTAAACCCTCCAATTTTTAAACAGTGTAACTACTTTTTCTAATAGCACTTTAAAATGCTATTTTATGCTTCACTGGAAACGTACAGTAATTCTCGAGTCTAAATGAATTAGATGTGTCTGAAAGAGGTGGATCTATTTTGCCTGTAATGCATTTACAGTTCATAAGTGGAAAGATTTTCAGCGCATTTGAATAAAACACACTATTATGTTGATAACTCTGTTTCGGTGCCCGTAGTAAGGAACCAGACTGCCTAAAACAGGTAAGACATATGGGCTGATATGTGTTTGAATGTCTTATTTCTGTTTTTTTTTCCCCTGCCACTCGTATATGTTTTTTAACTGTTGTATGCTTAAAGCTTGTATGGATAATGGGCATCTGTCAAAGTAGCTGGGAAACCCGTAATCTTATTCTGGAACTGTCTTAATAATGATGTATAGTTTGAAGCATAAAGACAGTGATGAGAATAATATCGCTTGCCTAAGAAATATATTTTTCTTCCAGGGAGGATGTCAGAACAGCCAATGTCATCGCGGCTGAAGCGGTAACTTGTCTCGTCATAGACAGAGAGTAAGTACATAACTTTCCTATCTTGTAAAAGGTGTGAGCTGGAGATACTCAATCCCACGGTTTCTTTTTTAAACTAGAGACTTTGATTGTTTTCTGTGGAGATGTCACTTAATTTTGAGTAATAGGTTCGCAGTATATTATATGTGTCCTTGATGAGTCGGAGAGATGGCCCCACTAAATCAATAAGATGAAATTCAGTAAAGACAAATGCAGGAAATTAGGAAGCAGCGCACAAAGGCAGAATGGAGATAGATGGGGAGATAGCATTACCATGGAAAAGGATCCGGGTGTTACAGTGGAACACGGTTTGAGTGCAAGTCAGCAAAATGTCACGGAGGAAATAAATCTTCCTGGGAAAAGGAAGAAGAGCAACATGTTGTTCTATTCCAGATGGGGTTGGAGAGCCCTCACTTGAAGCTCTATGCTTGAGGAAGGTAGAAGAGATCAGAAAAGTAAAATAATTACTTTCCTTTTCAATGCAGTACGGAAATGTTGGAGGAATTGGGCATTTCTAATCCAGAAAAGCATCTGTGCTCCAGAAAAGTGTTGCAAAGTCAGCTGTTATCTGTGACCATTGCGAATGGGATTTAAAAAAACAAAACAAAACAACCCACTAACTTCACTTGGGAAGTTCAGCATGATTATTAGGATGTTTTTTGAATTGTGAAGGCAGTGAAACACTGGAATAGGCCATCGAGAGATGCTGAGAAATCTTCCGCCTTCACACAGGAAAGTGTTAGCTGTATGTGTTCTTGCTACTCGGTGAAGAGTTCCTGATTTTCTTGTTTTAGATTTGGGGTGTTTTTGCTTTTTGGCCTCCCCCCCCATGAAAATACCAGCTCAGAGTTTAGTAGTAATCAAAAAAACAAATTGAATGTTAGGAATTCTTTGGAAAAAAATAGCAAAATAAATCCATGGTTTGGCAGTGTTTTGCATGCCGGGGGCTGTTCTGGTTCCCTCAACCCAAAAGCAATTGTATTATACCTAGAAATTGTTAAAAAGAGTGTCTTGAAAAAGAATGATAGGAAAAGGGAACGTCTTCCATTTGAAGAACGGCTAAGTAGGTGAGGGCTCCTTAGCCTGCCAAAGAGATCATAAAAGGGAGTATAGTATAGATCTGGAAGTGTTCAGAAGGAGATCAGAGAAGTTAATGGGAAGGAGATCCACATCTAGGACCTACCTCGGGATTAGGAAGTCTGAAGGGCCTAGGAGAACGTCCAAGGCAGCAGATACCATAAAGGCTTGCTCCATTCTTGTACTCTTCCCCGAGCATCTCCTATCAAGGCAGGGCACCACCAAAGGTAGGACAGTGGGTTGGCTGGAGCTTTGGTCTGGCCCTCCAAGGTCATTTTTATATTCTGAGGAGACGAACAAGAGCTGCTTAGACCCGTATCCTTTAGGGAAGGTCTAGGTACACTCGATTCTGCTTTCATACAGGAGTTTTGGATTAAATTATCTCTTGAGATTTCTTCCATTCCTTCATTTCTAAAAATCTAAAATTCTGCGATGCCAAAACTGAAGGAATAATATTCTTGGAGAAGCCATGATGTGCCAGCTAGGTTCTGATCAGCTGAAGATGTTTGTGGTCTCTCTGTTGTAAACAGATGGTGAACTTCAGGGCACTTGGCTAAGTGGCTTTTTTGCAACAAGTGACATAATGAGATATTTTAGCAAATACTAATTTGGAGAAATATAAAGCAACAAGTAACTCCGCACTTTTTTCTCACCAGCTCTGTAAGGGAGGTTTATGTTTCTGCACTGTAAGCATTAAAAAATCCAAATAACTGTAGTAATTGCAGAGTTATTCCTTCCTGATTGCTTTACCAACTGTTTCTTTGCTTAAGGTGCCTTTTTCTCTGTAATGCCCTTGAAATAGTAAGGAAGCACAAGTTAAATTTAACTTGCGAAGCGGTAGTTAATCCACAGCGTATTCCAGAGATTCTGGTAATGCTCTGCAATTAGTAGCAAAGTAATTATAGTGCAAGACAAGTAATGCTATTTATAGTATTATTTACAGTTCAAGAAAGGCTGTCCAGTGTCCTGACCCATCCTGACTTTCTTGTCGTACCTCTTATCTTCTTTTAGATTATTATTTTACAGGTGTGTGGATAAGTGCAGAAGCTCATTTTAATACAGTGAAAACTTATTAGGATTTCTCTAAGTTTGGTAAAAGTGCAAATACTATTCTGCTAATGAGGAAAAAAAAAATCCTTTTTACATCCAGATACACTGAATATTAAAGCATACAGTTTGTTATGGGGGTCACAGTAAATATCCCCATCAAATTATACACAAGGCATCAATGGAAAGGGGAGATCGGCTTTCCCTATGGTCAGAAGCTGTTACTGTGCCCTCGGTGCAGAACGAGTAGTGAGGCTTGTCACTAAGGTTGCCTAATATTTTTCTACTGCAAGCTGAGCTTAGTCGCGTTCTCAAAGCAGCAATTTTCATGCTCTACGTGTGCCCGAATCCGAAGCATTTCAGCGATACTGATTTTTTTGCAATTTCCAGCGACATGTTGCGGGATATAGTTTTCTTAATGTTCAAACACATCCTGCATCCGTTTCTCTGAGAAACTCTAAAATTTCGATCGTGTTGAAGAGGGGGTTAAAATTAGCTGTTCAAATTATCTCGTCATCAGAATAGACTCCTCTGACTTCCTTTTTTATTATTATTTTTTATTTTGAAAAACCAAAAGTCTTCCCAGGACAGCCAAAAAGTATTGCTCAGAATTGCTTTGAGTGTGTGCCCCACTGCAGGGGCTAACCAGCGCCATGGCCTAGCCCCATAGCGGCCCTTATCTTCAGCAGTCATCTAATAGCTACAAAATACCTTTGAGCCTCTAGTTAACATTTTAAAGCTTTCACCTTTTTATGTATTCCGTAGAGGTGGAGGTTTAGTCTCTGGATTTATGACCAAATGTAGGGTCGTTTCAGCTGCTGGAGAGTTTTGAGGGTAATAACGCAGGAAACTTTCTGTACCAGGATGAGTGCTAAAGCCAGGCCAACAAGCAAGCTCTGAAAAGAGTCAGTTTTGAAATTGGAGGTGGCTTAAGCTTAGGAAAAACGATGGGGTTTGCATAAAATCGTTCTGCAATTTAAAAAAATAAATGTTGAAGTGTTGCACGAGTGAAGTGATGGGGTTGAAAATACCATGAGAAAGGGCAAATGGCAGAATATGGTGGATCTTTAACAAACTTCCGCAGTGTCTGTGCTGCTTTCCTTTTTAATTTCCTTTAATTTCCTTTTAGCCATTCTGTTCCAAACTAAACCTTTGGCTTGAAAATGCATCCATTCCTGAACACTTGTTTTTGCTAAGGAAAATTCCTTTATTTATAAGGACGACGTGGACATCCTTTTCATTTTGCAACTATGTTTTTAAGTTCCTTTAACTTAATAACGAATTTGGGTGGGATTTATGGGATAGGATCCGTAACACTCTCGGGCTTCCCCCGGTTTGGTAGTAGTCTCCACCATGCAGAAGGTGAAGCCAAGCCAGTAACCCGGTTCTAACCAAGCCGTACCGGAAACTTCAACCGACTTGACTATGACTTCATGTCAGACTGTTTCATTTAAATCCCTTGAAATACTGTTGACTACTATTGTTCATGGACAACAATTAATTCCACCATATCAACAAGGAAGTCGCTGGTATCAAAAGCTCTTGAGAAGTCATTAAAATTAAACAGATATAATTGACTTACTGGGCCCAACAATGAAGAAACTACGGGATCGATGCTGAACTTTTGATTCAGTTGCTCTTTTAAATCAGATGTCTTAGAACTATTTCGTATAGTCTCCACACCTTATTTTCTGAAATTAGTATCTTCGGAACTGTGTAATCAGTGGAGGCCAGTATATGGACAATAAGTCGCCTGATAGAGTTCAGGGAGGAGAGAAATTAGGCTGTGTTGCAACCGGAGATGATTCTGGTGTTCGTATTTATTTATTTATTGGAAGATGTGATAGAGAAAAAGAAGCGGGTGCACATGCATTGCAGGTGTTGCAGATACCACCAAAGAGAGAGAATGTGGAGGGGAGATGCCTTCATAAGGATCATGACTCTTGGAAGGTAGTGGTCATGAAGAGGGGGAAGATGCAAGGTAGCAGAGGGAAAATTTGCATAGAGGAGTAGGTTTGGTATGCTGGAGAATGATCAAAAGTGATAGGCATTTACAGAAGATGAGAAAGCAAGGAAAAACATGTAATTTCTGGAGAAAAGGAAAGGCAATACAGTGGAAAGGGCCAAGAACTGGGATCGGTGAAGCAATTCAGGCTGTGACTGAATAAAGAAGGGAGGTTTCGCAGTCATTATGACAAATCCTGCAAGGAATCCGTTGCAAAGCCGGGGATTCTGTGAGGAGCCAGAACAGGCAGCCTGGGAACAGCCGCGCACAGGGAATCTGAGGCTTGCCCGGAAAATGCAAGGGCATTTTGTTTGTCGGGAATAAAGATGCAAAATTTGCTCCTGGGTAAAGATAATATGATAGAAGAGCAACCGTACCTGAAACGCAGCTATTGAACACAGCTGGAGGCAAAAATGAGGTTAAAAAGGTAATTGAGTAACATTTGCTAGGGATTTAATAGACTGGTACCTAATACAGAGGAGGCATCAAGCATGGATGTTTGTTTTGGGTCAAAATCACTTTGCAGATGATAGTAAGAGTGTTGTAGTAGTGAAGGGAGTTTGCTGTGGCTGTGTTTAGATAGGAATAGCATAATCCATAAAGCTTTTGTAGAGAAAGAGATTTCTGGAATTGTGTAAATGACTAAATTTCCAGGTCTAAAGAGGAAAATAACTGCATTCATCCCAGATATCCCTGAATACGATAGCATACACTGAGCCATTGAAACAACAGAGTTGGTCAGAGTAAGCTTTGACATGTAATGAATACGCTGTCACAGGTTGTTTTTTGGTAGGCAGTGATAAGCTGGCCCTGGAAAATAACCTTGGATCAAGTGATAACATTTTGATTTAGCTTCAATTTTGAAAGTAGATCTGTAACTGTGACTCTCGATATTGAAAATAGAGCAGTGAGAAATTAAAGGACCTCTTCGGGGAAATGGGCTGGACTAGGGTCCCTAGGATTCTTCCTATCTAACGGGCTGAAATCTGGTTTGCGAGAAAGGTGACGTATTTAGGAAATGACTTGCAGGGAATTCATTTATAATCAAAGAGTTTGTCTTCTGGGAAGAGCTGAAGCGGATGAGCTAGTTAGCTTCGGGTTGATGTCCCACCAATATTTAGCTAACCCAGACACAGAAAAAGCAGTGAGTTCCCAAAGAAGTATTTCCAGCATTATTATTATAGAGGTATTTCCTGCATTAGTGCCGTTGCACAAGCTCTTGGGATGACTGCATTGCAGTGCCATCTCATTTTAATGCTGTCATTTGAGGTTCCATTAATCCCAAAGGGGAAAAAAAACAAGACTCATAAAATTAGCTCAAAAAGTTCAGTAGACGGGTTGGCCATTTGAATGCTCTATTTCAATTAAAAAGAGGAACCCGTAAAATACTTTGGTCATCTCCCTTGGCATCCGGCATAGAAATCCATCCAAGTAAAGCAAAGGCCATGTGAATGAGTAAATAAAATCTGTATATGATTCTTGGGAGTTGTAAAACTAGGCAATAAAGTTTTCTGGCCATTTCAATGAATTTGTACAACCTTTTAGATACTTGGGAAACCAGAAAGCTTCTTGCAGGAATATAGTTTTCTTTTGATCAAAGATACAGTCCAGGTAAACATACTAGTATTTTATAGTGGTTCGTAGTTGTCAGATGTCCTTTACTTTTTATTTATTTTATTTTTTTAATCTCCCCAAGAGAAAATTCTGACTTCTTTGGAATTCATAAGGTTTTCTGTGTTTATGATCTGGTAAGACCTTATGTGGAACAAATTGGAAATGGTTGCTAGTTTAGGATGCTCTGTTGTGATACTGCAGCAATTCTTCCTCTAGGAAGAAGCTAGTTGTAGGAAGTGGATGAAGTTGTTGACTTTGTGCTTCAAGCGTTGGCCACGGCACGGCTTGCATTAGTGATTTTTTTCAGGCTCCCTGGAGGGGTGGTTAGATTTGGTGTAGAGGTACAGTGAACTGCTTGGGGAAAACCTACTATGACCATAGGCTGAATTTGATGGCTTGATCCTACTGGAAATTTTTTATTTAAAAAAAAAATTCTGATTTAAAAAAAAATTGTGTAGATCCTAGTAGGAGAACCCTGAGCACTTGTTTGGTAATTCAATTTGAATAAACAAATGCGTAGGCTACTTGCAGCCACTTTGTATGTAGATAAAACAGGAAGAAAACACTCAAAACTCATTCTTCAAATTTTGATCGTTATTGGTGCCCTGAAAGAGAAGTCTGTGCAACTTAATTTTTTTTTTTAACATGTACCCATGGAGCCTGAAGAAAGTATTTATAAAGAGTTCATGGAGTGTTTTGAACTCTAAGGCTATTTGCATTGTAATTGATGCTTCAGATTCATCTTTTATTTATACCTGCTTTTTTTCCACCTCTATATAATTTAATTACGTTTATAACAATATTGCACAGGAGCGCTGAGATTTCCTAGGTTTAAACACTGAGTGCTGGTAGGACAAAATTGCCTAGTGGAAATGTTAGAGAAAGAAGCTGAAGAGCCAATAAAACCTGAGGCACAGCTGCTCCTGAATTGACCGAATAAGGGCCAGCTTTTAAATATTTTTGCTATTTCTAAAGATTCAGCCAGAAGTCTTGTGAGGACATACCAGGTGCTGCACAGATTTTAAGGAGGTTTTAAACCTTTTGGGTATTTTTCAGATAGTTTTGACTTGCTTGCGGATCCCATTAGCAAAGGAAAACTGAGAGCACACGTGTGGTTTTCTTGCTAAAAAGCTGGAGGGAGAGAGAGTACTTTGACTTTATTTATTTATTTTTTTTCTCTGAATCTGGAAGCCTTATTTTAGTTTGCAGTGCAGGAAAGGTTGCTATATCGACCCTTTTGGCAACAGAAAGCAGAGCAAAATAAAATAAAGACGGCATTATCCTAGCATGACTGACTCTATACAAGCTGAACGTTTTCTTGGGAGATTTTCATTTTTGCTGTTTTAGTGTTTTTTCCCAATTGGGGTGAAGTTTATCCATGGAGAAAATTGGTTATGAGGAGAAAATGGAAACAATGAGGAGGGAGGACTACGAGGAGGAAAAACTGAGCAGTTTTCCGCCGAGATTTGTGGCGGAAATTGTGACCAAGATGATGCATCAACAACGAGCTGAGAATAGACAAGAAAAAAGTTACTTCAGTGAACTTCAAAATCCTGCCCGGTCCTGAGCCTTAATTAAGATATGTTTAAATATAACCTTAAAGCTATTAGACACTCTCCTATTTTTTGTTTTTTTCTTATTTCACCATATAATGTTTAATTATACAGAGATTTATTCACATTGCCAAAAATTGGAATGTTTAACCCCACCATATTTTCCTACCCACATTAAAGTCGATCAAGACCTGCTGTTTCAGCAAGACATTTTAAGCCTTGGGCTGTGTTTCAGAGCACAACAGGATGGTTAGAGTACTACACCGTCTTGCTTACGTGCTTAAATAAGCTTGTGGTGCAAGTGAACATTCGTAGCTTCATCTCACTTTCTTATGATGGCTTTCTTTTAATGGTTTTGGCTAGAACCTATGGCCCAAATGACATACATTTGGCCCCAAAAATATGGCATATGCCGTGCTGTGGGAAGTATTCTTCCAGACAAGTCTGGCAGACTTGGCAGGCCTCATACAGGTGATGCTGACAGTCATGGTGATCATGCAGGGCTAGATTGTGGATGGGTCTTGGTGGGTCTCCAGTTCTTGATCCTTTGAATCTTCCATCTAGAGCCCTGTAGAAGTAACTGAATTCTGTAAATCTCCACTGAGAACAGTAAGGATCAATGAGGTGAATGTCAACCAACAGACTTGGTTGCTGTATTTTGCCTAGATTCCTTTTTTTTGGGGGGGGGGGGCATTGCTGTTTCTTTGGAAAAAAGCAACATCCTTGATGTGTCCAACAGCAGCGCAGAGATTCTCTTATTTCAAGTGTGCTGCTGAATAAGACATTTTGCGTCGAAAAGATCCTATAGTTAATAGCACATCTTAATCTTGAAAATTACAGCCTGCTGAGCCCCTACCATGCTTTTAAAAAAAAAAAAAAATCCTAACAAAATTTCCATGGCAGAGCAAAGGAGCCTTTGCCTTTTCCTCTTAATTAATGAGGTCCTATTTCTTTCCCCATGCTGCATAAATGACTTCTTGGATCGTATAATTTAAAATATTATGGATTAAACAAAGAGGAAAAATGGGGGGATTTGTGTGGGTAGAGGATGTTTTCAGAGCTGGGATGACTGTAACTATGCAAGAGGGCTGTGCTGGAAAGGCCCTGTTATAGCAAGTTATAGCCTGCTCATCTCGCTAAGAGCTGAAGTTTGAGGCTTTTCAGTAAATAGGTTTTTAATCTGCCCATGTATGGTGCTCTATCCTATATAACGTTGTATGACCATAGACCAAATGCTTTAGGGAAAAGTGATTAACCTACCCTGTATTTTCCTCATCTGCTGAATAGCTTTAATCCTGTTTCATCCTATAAGTCTTTTTTTTTTGAGAGAGGACCATATTTAATATTCTGTTATTGTTCTTAAATCCGTAAGTATGACCCTAAATGTTTGGTTTATTTTTCAATTAATAGCCATTTCATTACTTGAGCTCTATTTTTAACTCAAGAGTGTTGTGACCATCCATAAGATGGAGGAACTGCAGGTCTTTCATTTGTGGATCTGTCACCGTAAGACAGAGGGAGAAGAGTCCTGATTAGCCAAGAGGTGGTAGTTTATAAGTTTGTCCTAGCTCTTTTCTCATTTTGCAAATAGCTCTCTCTTTTAAAGAAATAAATAAAGTCTGTGGGTGACAGACACACTGGGAATAATGGAAATAGTGGGGGAAGTATGCTCTTCACGTGGAATTTTTATATAGTAATATATATGATTTTCAGTTGTATGTATTGAGTGGACCTGTTTAATTTTTTTCTTTTTTATTTCTTATTTCGTCTCTGGTACTGTATAATATCCCCAACAAAGATATAACAGTTGCACTTGTTTTTAGTTTTACCATTACACTTTTTAAATTTTTGCCTGCTGCCGCGGGACGACCGACTGGCTTACGGTCCCGGACTGTGTGGGTTTCGTGTGGCGCCAGGGAGGGGGAGGGGAGATTTGCTGTGTGACTCCACAGCTTGTCTCAGAGACCAAAATTTACTGCGGAAGCGGCAATGGTACAAAGCAACAATTCTTGTTAACAGAAGCTCAACTCAACTAGAATAGTTATGTCTAATTACACTAAAAGTTGTGCTAACAGTAACTACTCAGTAAACGGAAGAAGATAGCTAATTTATACTAACTGTAACTACCCAAACGAATGAAGTAGGCAAACCGATTCTGACTGACCTCACCCGCGCGTTGCCTCAGCGCCCAACGTACCCTCAGCCCCAGGGAAGTAACTGCGGGAGGGCGTCCCCGTCCCGAGGGGCTCCCCGAGCTGGCAGACCCGCTGTCACCCGCGAAGAGCCCCAGACGGCCTCCGGGGCCAACCTGTTCCTACCTTTCGGGGGAAGGTGGAGGTGGAGTCGCCAGGCCGGTTGCAGTTCTCTTCACGCAGGCGCAGCCCCTGGCTCTTGGCTGCTGCAGGCTTCAACTCTCCTCTGTCCTTCTAATGACCATCGCACCCACGGTCGTGGGGTGGGGGTGGCCGAACACCCCCAAGGGCAGGCTAGCTGCCTCGCGCACCCTTCAGCACTGAAGGGAGGAGTTTGAGTGACTGTGAATGACCGCTTGACTCTTGCAGTGGTGGTCCCAAGGAGAGATCCCATAGCTGGGGTAAGAAGGAGTTAATTCCAGTCTGCAATGGGGCCCCAGCCATGAAAACAGGTGTTATGCCTCAGGGTCCTGGTGAGGAGGAGACAGTCCTGACCACAGCAACTAACCCTGCCCCAGCAGTGAGAGGAGGCTTCTGTTTCTCAAGGTCCTGGGGCCCAAGCAGGCCTTATCTCCAAGTCTTGACATCCTCCCTTTTGGAGTGTGAAACACAGAAATCCAGGCTGCTCGTAACTGGCACCAAATGTGTATTGGGGGGGGGGGGGGAGCTGGGAGCATCCCCCCACACCTACATTTCTTAGTTGAGTAAACAGTTTAAGGTAGAAACTTATTGGGTCCACTTGTTTGTGTCACTCATGATATAAAAAGATATTCCAGTCCTTTTTCCGATACGACTGAGGCCTTCACATCTCTCCTGGGACAGAGGATGGTGTTAGGGGACTGCTCGAGATGCTCTCCGCGTGTACAGAAGAGAGCTCGGCATTGGGTGTCTCGGGTGCTCCTAACGTTTCACCCTGCCTTACACCCCGTTAAACTGAATTAAATCCAAATTTCCTCTTTAGTGTCATCAAGCAGTTCGGCTTAGGACAAAACACCTGCCTTTCTGCCCTTGCTTTTCTTCTCCTTCTGCTTTCTTGGGGTTCCCCCCCCCTTTCCATTTTATTCCTGCTCACTCTGGTTTTGGCTGCTGTTTCTCATGCTGAGGAAAAACTGAGATACAGAAGTGAGGATCCCCCTTGCTTAGAAAACGGGGGGATTTCTTGTGGTTTTTGGCCTGGAGATAGGGCTGTGGTGGTGGCCCTGCTCCTCGCCACCGTGGGCCTTTCCAGCAATGTTCACAGTTTGAGATTTCCTCCAGAACTTGTATTTCCACTGTTGGAGGGAGGGAAGACTTTAGCGGTGATTTCACTGAGCTCAGACCCTAAAAAAGCTGGAGAAATAAGATTGGATTGCCTTGTTATTCCATTTTCACCTTTTCTTAAACATGCCTGAGGCCAGGTTTCCAATACGTGCCCCGCTGTGGCCCAGGTTCAGGTGGTCTTAGCTGTCCCATGGTCGTCAAGGGCAGGCCATGGTTGCTGCTGAAGACCCTGACTTTGCTTTCTTGGCTCCCAAATGGAAATTGTCTTTTTTTGTTAAAAAACCTCTACCTTTATTTTCACAGCTCCTTCAAACATCTGATTGGCGGTCTAGATGACGTTTCCAATAAAGCCTATGAAGATGCCGAAGCAAAAGCAAAGTAAGTGTCAGCTCGTTGCATTCAGCGTAAACTTGTAACCTCATTTTGCTTTCTGCGGTCTGTGTTTGTTGACAGCAAATCACAGTAACTTCAAAAAGATATTTTTTTCCCCTCAACATAATGGTGTAAAATAGCGTAAGTAGTAGTGAATTAAGCTCTTGTTCTGATTTTTTTTCACCCTGGAGGAACCTCTTTCTACCAGTCTTGCGCTCTCTGTGCTTGTGGAAGGAGCAGAAGGAGCCTGGTCTGATGTTGGTGGCTGGAGGCAGGTGCTCCCAACATCTCTCTTGATCGTACTACTCGAGTCCAGCAAAGCATTGGATTTTAAAAATTGGTCACAAAATAGTTACCTTGAAATGTTGCAAGGTGAGAAGTAGGAGAATTTTAAAGCTCAAGTAGTGAAGGAAATTGTTTTATATGATTTGCATCTTTAAAGAGCTTTGATCTTTCAGAAACATTTTACAAAGTAGGGACATCCTCCAAGAAGAAGAATGGGAAATTGAGCTGTGTCATTTCTGAATGCATGCTATGGTTATTTCGATGTGAAGCAATACATTCATCTAAAATCCTAGCTGCAAATATATGTTCCTTTGAGAAGTGAGCTATAGTGTATTGCAATTTTAGAATATATCAAAAATCCCTTCATAATTCATTCTTGGTCTACAATTTTTTTTTATATATAGAAAGATTTTGGTATGTTTACACTCTGATTCTATACTAGCAATATAACTTTTCAAGAGGAACATGATAGAGTGATGCTGAATTGAATATAAACATGTGATTCAAAGCCAGTGATAATTTAAAAGAAAACTGAAGCTGCTGTATATAAAAATAATCTTTTTATTTATTTTTATTTTTACTGCTACATTAAAGAAAGGGAGAGGGTTAAATGTTTTCTCAGGAAGTGCGACAGGGTTATTCAGTGGTCTTCAGTGGTCTAAATTTAAATTTGCTCTTAAGTTATACATAGTAACTTCTCATTAAACTAGAAAGGTTTGAAATAGCATATAACAAAGGTATTTGGCACCTCTGTGGAGAGAAAATGAGAAGGGCCTAAATGGTTATTTAATTAAAATCAATTTTTTTGTTAGTTTCAGAAAGTAAATTTGCATCCCAAGAAACTCTTTCTGGTACAAGACTTTGCAGTATTGCAAAGTACCAGCAAATTGGGAGACTATTTTCTTTTTTTAATCGTCTTTGAACGATATTTAAAATTTTTAATAATGCTTTAATTTAAGATACTATATGGCACCCTAGGGTTCCATTTTTATTTAGGATAATATTTCCCTGCCCCTAATAAAACATGCAAGGTTTCTTTTCAAATACTTAAGTTCCCTAAAATAGCTGTTGACTGACTTAAAAAGGCAGGGGACCAGCGGCCTATTTTACCATCCCAGAAAATAGGTATTTGGGGCACAAAACGCAGTTAAATGGACACAGTCTTATAATGGCTGATACCTAGCTACTAGAACCAGCTAAAATCGTGACATTTTAATGCTTATATAAAGCACTTCATAAAGTGTCAGAAAATTAACCTAAGCGATTCCAGAGACATGATCACAAATAGCCCAGGCACGTGCTATGATTTTTTTTATTACTATTTTTTTTAGGCTTACTGTTTGGGTTATTTAGATTTTCAACAAAATAAAATGGAAGAAAATGTTGGTAATGAAATTGGGTTTTTTGTTTTTAGTAATAATATTATATTATTATACTTAGATGCTCTGTGCGATTACACCACAGTCCCTTAGCACCCAGCCAAGTTTGCAAATAAAGCTTGCCATATCCCATTTCATAGTCTGTCTTCTCACATTTATAGTTTTTAGCTGTCTTATTAATCGAGTATCATGCAGTAATCTATTGTCACAGGCCACGTTTGTGTACACAGACGATATTGGAAATGCAAGATAGCTTTGTGACTTTTAGGGAGGACCTTTCAGGACACATTGTCCACCTGGCTCATTTTGCCTTAACTCCAAAGAAACCTCCCTTGGCTTTGTAACATGTCTTTTAGGAGATTGCAGCCTTGGCCGTATTTTGGATAAACTCCTTATTTTAGTAACCAGCAGGCCAATGTTGGCTGTAACGTTTTTGAGCTTTTATCTTCAGTGTTCCTCTTCTTTTTCTTCTAATGCCAAGGCTTTCATACAAATGGAAGGGCAAAGTGAAGGCTTCCTGGTGATACAGAAATTGTTGCTCCAAAGAGCGGTTTGAGTAAATTTTTTTTTAATAGCGATGGTTTAAAAGTCAGAGGTCTGTGCTCGAACCCTGTCACTCGATGCTGTAGGTGACAATGGCGCTATTGCCCTTTGCATGTTGACATTTTGACTTTGAAAAAGCAGAAGGGCTCGGTGCTGCCCACCCTGAAAAGCATCGTGAAAGGAATGCTCTTTCAAAAGCTGTGGCATTTATTAGTCAAATACCATATTCATGTTTGCCTGACTTCTTGAAAGCAGATGCATGCCTGGAAAAAAGATGAATAGAATAGCAAAAATTACCAAGTTACTTTGAGAGTGAAGTGGGATGTATTGTAAGCTGCTCCGTAACGTCTTATCACTCAGTAGTTGCTGCTTCAGTATCTGACAAGATAAAACTCCTCTGGGAGAAAAATAGACTTTGGAAAAAGTCTAACCTGGATTTGTTTTCATGCTGCTGTTAATTAGCTTCAGCTAATTGTTCTTCATGAGCTTATCATTTCCAAGGGGAAGTTGGTGAAAGGGAAGAACTTGTCATATAAAGCATATTCAGGTTCAGTAAAGTGCTCGGCTTTACAAAACTGAAATCACATAATAGTTCCCCCCCACACCCACCCCTTTTGCTTCCTTGTAGCTAGCGTCTCATTTTCTGGGCTTGTATGGCAGATAACAAAAAAAAAAAAAAAAAAACTTCTTTGAATGGATAGAACTTTTCAATATAAACTTATCTCAACAGCTATCAGGTGGATCGAGACGATCCCTTGAAAGGTCAGAAATTCAGCAAGCATAATCATGCATAATAAAGTCTTTGAATTATATCTTTTGTATTTATTAGTGGCCAAGCCTGCTCTTGATCGATCTGGTAGTCAAATTTTTGTTTTGCTCTAATCTCTGTGCTAGAGCAACACTGCAGCCATAGAGCTGATGGAAAGGGTTGGTCCCAGAATGAACTTGGTTTTGCCGAACCTCCTGCAGAGACCGTTTAGGCTATCCCAAATGACTTGCAGGAAAGCAGATAGAGCGCTTGCTCTGTGGTGGGTGGAAACTTCTTAGTCTGGTAGTGGTGCTTCTGCAGGGCATACCTGGAAGGGTGCTAGGCAGAAGTTATGGGTTAAGAAGTTAAGTTCCACATCTCCTGGGGGGTAAGTTGATCTTTCCATGTGACCAACACAAGACTAAATGAGGTGTCATGGAGGGGTTTAAGGCTTTCCCTTGCCTTTCACCCTGGTCTTAGGCATCTGCATCCTGGCTGTGACAATTGTGGGTGTCTCCCTGCTCCACATGGATTCTGTCCTAAATGTCTGGTGCTTGGACTGCACAGGCAGCCTAGGCGCTTGACACAAGGTTGTGTAAGTGCTCTGGTGGGAAGGTGCCCAGAAGTCACTGCCAAGCAGGCCTCTGAGGAAGTTGTGTTCTTTAATGGATTTGGCCTTACCTCAAGAAGACATCTCCATCTAGGAAAGCGATTCTGTGCTTAGGCTGCTGAACTCGGTGAAAGTTAGAAAAGTCTCTTATGTGCGCAAGCAGGATTATCTTTCATGTTGTTTGAGTTTTTTTAAATTCACAGGACTGTAAAAATTTGGCTTTCATCTAAATGGAAGAACCATTTATCCTCACTGGAACCATTTATCCTCCTCATTCCTTATGGAAGAACCCTTTTTTTAATCCTCATGATTACAGAGAACATCTTTATAATATGAGCTTTAAATGCCTTAGCACCAGAACCTCTTTGCTTGTTTCCCTCTAATGTCTTATTAGTATCATATTTTGGAGACACTTTTTCATGTTTTCTGCAGGTGTGGGGTTGGCAGTTCTGCTTACGTACATTCTTGTGTTAAATCTCTTAAGTTAGAAATCATAAAGACATCTTCAGTAAAACAGTAGGTAATCAGTGTTCTACTTGGATATTTTCAAGTAAGTTAACTAATTCATCAACTAATTAATATTACAGTTGCATCCTTTCCAGCATAAAGGTGAAACAAAGATGCAAGCATTTAACTTGGCTCACTTTCCAAAAAAAGAAGCAATTTCAGAAGAACAACACTTCTGTCCCAGTGCCAGGCTCAGGTTCAGCATATGCTGCCTGTTATTCAGTGCAGAAAGCAAATATCTAAAGAAGATAACCTTTATATGTGTAGATTAGTTCCAGGTGGATCCACTACTGAAACCCTCAGAAATCCAAGAGGGAAACAGGTGGTTTCTAATGCAGTTATTGATGCCAAGTGAGAATACTTTGGAGAACACTGTTAACTCTGTGCGTGCTAATTGCTTCTGCTGGGGTCCTTCCCCATTCGAAGGACTCCTGAAGTTAATCCCCGTGTGCCACCTTACCCCATAACATGGTCACCAGAGGAGGTCCCCTCTATCTTGGTGCCACCTTTATCTGACGTGACCGTAGCAAGGGAGAGCCCTCTGCCATGGCACATAGACAAGGATGGCGACAAGGTGTCACCCCACTGGCAAGCCAGGAAAATTAGCAGCTGCCTGGGCTTTACCTGGCCAGACAGAGTGTCTGCGTGGATGACCAGGTTCCCTGCGCTCGTTTTCTCCTGTCACATACAGAATTATCCGCTGAGGTTCATCTGCTATGGCAGTGGGGCTTGAAATTAATACCCTACTGAATGTAGGCACTGGTGTCTTAATGCGATTGCTCGAGACTCTCTGCAGACTTAGGCTATTTTGATTGCTTTCTTCACTTTTCTTCGTTCTAGCTGTTTTGCAGCCCTGGGGACCTGTGGCGTTATACTCAAAGCTGAAATTGTCTCCTTTTCATACGACTTGAGGAGGCAGGGATCTTTGTGTAGATGTTCAATGCTCCTTCCTTTCTTAGAAGCTTTGGCCTCAGACTCTCTTCGTCTTTACTTGATCAGTGTTTTAATACAGGACCTTGGAATAGCTCCATCCAAATGTTTTATTTTATTGGCCAGAGGAGTCACTTCTGTCATTTTACCCCTCTTCCTTCACTAAATTTATTCATAACAAAGCATCCTTCTAATAGTTTATTGACTTAGGTTTTGTTGCTATTACTATTTGTTCTGTTTTTAGATGCATATTTTCCTTTCTACGTTTCTTCCCCCCCCTTCCATTTTGACTTTAAAAGTAGAATTGACTTTATTCTAATACGAATGATATAAATACAGCTTTACGGTTTGAGTAAACGGGATGGTATGGTGCCCCTTCTGTTGTCCTTTCATTGGCTGCTTACGAAACAGTAATATGTGCCAAGATACCTTCTAGTACTAGTATTTTCTCCAATGCCAGTTTAGGAAAACTTTTGGACTCATGGAGATAGGCACATGCTTGTGCCTGGCTGAACTGACACTTGCTCCTTATGTCTTATGTGACTGGTAGCTGGTGTTCAGATGCCATCTACTGTTTAAGACATTCCCTGTGCTGCCTCTGAAGTATTACATTTTGCAAGATGAACTCTTTGTATCCCCAAATCCATCTCGTATCTCCCTGGCCAACATGTGAAAAAGAGAAAGTAGTTTCAAGTGTCTTCTGTTGCTCCTCAGGGGTGTTCCTTGGAAGGCTGCTACTGGATCTCTATGTATTTCATTCCTATACAGCTTTTTTCTTTTTCTTGGTGAGCTTTCCTTCTGAGAGTTTGCTTTTTTAGGTGGAAATAGTCTCTGAAAGATGAATGTTTATTGCACGTGGATAAGATCGTATTACTACAGATCAATGGGAATGGCTTAGTAGAGCAAAAATGCTGGTGACAAGGACCTGGCATCTAAAGTACATGCGTTTTGGTGGGGTTTTCCTCTGGATTGCCTTGAGTCTGGTTCCATGGACTGAAGGTTAGATAGTGCTTGGAGCACACCAGATCAGCTCCTGAAGCGCATCTTCTGGTTTAGGATCGCCTGAAAGCAGACTGGTGCTCTTGTGCCACCTCTGAGACATGAGCCAAAGGGCTTGAGAGGGAACAGCCAGGGGACTTGCTGCAAAAGCATGCTCTTGGTCTGGGTTAAAATGTATCTTAACGTACCTTGTGTGTAAAGACTGCTTTTGATTAATCATGAAACTGCAGTATTTGAAGGCTGTTGGCAGTGATCTGGTCACCTTTATTGGTATGCCGGTATTGCAGACATCTGGTCTTTGCTGGTTTAGGAGTGCCAGGGTTCAAGTTCTGGCCAGCTTCTCTATAAAGGCTGGATTTGGCCCTAATGGTCTTCGGTGCACAAAAACGTGCCGTGACCCATGGCAGACTCTGGCTTATCTTCATGCAAACACCTGTTTTGGTGAGACGGGCGAGCTTTGCATGCAGATACTGTATCTGCAAGCGCAGTGGTGCACGGTGTTTGACGATACAACCAGTGCACGGATTTTGGATGGATGTTGTCCAGTTCATTTCATTTACTAAGTACAACTGTGTATTAGGAAAGGATTATTTTGGTTTTGTTTTGCTTCCTTTTAGGAAAATGAGCCAAGCAAGATTTATTTTAATCCTTGCCAAAAGTGAAATTTTCAGAGCTCCAAACTGGGAGTGACCAATTAAAGAGAGAGCTTTTGCTGAAATACCTCGCTGACCCGTAGACTACACTTAGATCAGAAATTTTTCTGCAGGAGAAAATATTTTCTGGCTTACAGCGTTACAGAAGTCTGGACAGCATGAGGAGCTGTAAGAATTGGCTCCGTCTCCCTTTGTGTCCATTGTTTTCTGAATTAGCGAGCATATGGGAACTAGCTTTTATCTTGGCTATATGCTGTGCCAGAATGGGAAGGGGGGGGGGAAAAAAAAGGTTGTGGAACATGCTAAAAGAGAGGAGGAAAAATATTGCTAATGCTATGAAAAAGCAGAGGTTGCAGTCTTTTGTTTTTTTTTTCCTTAAGCTGTGCAAGCAATTGAAGTAATTCCCCTGCTCAATTAGTGTTGTGAAGAAATCAGAAGTGAGCCCAGCATATTATGTGCCTTTCATACACTTTTAAACTTGTATGAGTTTAAATATCCTGCCGTTTTGGAAGAAAGCACCAAGAGCGTAGCTTTGACTTTAGACAGTGTTATTTGACCACTGGTACGTGACACTTTCTTCTTTCTGTTGGAGAATTTTGCATATAACAGAGCCTGGCCTTAAATCACTTTAATTTCATACTGAAGCCGTCTGTAGTTTGTATCCATGTCTAACCATCAAATTTTCCCAGTTGCTGGAATAAATAGGTGTTTACTTAGCAAACAGGTTCTCGGGAATCATTTAACATCTGGTATGGCGTTCCTGAATAAAGCTAGTGGAGACTGCTAAATTGTGACTTTTTTTTTGAAGGTAAAGTGCTATTTACTCTAAGACTTGCATTACTCCTGCGGATCTCTACACTGGGTGCACTTTATGGCTGCTTTCCTCTGGAGAAAATGCACTGCGTAATGCACTCTGTAGCTCACAAGGGGTATATTAAATTAGCTTTTAAAAGCAGGTCATTTTTATTTAAGTAATAATCTATATGCTTTTTCTCTTCCAAACCCAACCTTTAGACATAATCATGAGCTGTGTCAGGTGTCAGCTTGGAACACCAGCAAAAAAAAAAAAAAGTGCTTTTGAAGCAGGCAGCTATTACAATATTTTGCTGCATTTGTTTTATAAAATTAGAGCCTGTACTGGCTCAGAGATGATGAAATAAAAATGCAGCAGAAAGCTTTCGGAAGATTGAGTGCCGTTCCAGAGAAAACAGAAAAATGTTGCTGTGACTGCAGGTACTGGCTCAGCAGTTCCCGTCGTGCATGTTAGCACTTGATGGAGGTGCAGATCTGCATATTAGAAATATTAACCGTGCTCTTGGCATTTATCTAAATTTTTTTCTGAGATTGCCGAGAATACTTTACTAAACCCAGTATGGTCACCTACAGCTTTGTATAGCACAGTCGTGGTAGCTTTTAAACAGGAAATTTTGGCATAATTTGGCATCCGTGAGGAATGGAGAGGCGAAGGTTGTATTAAAACACTTTTGCCAGGTTTCTTGGTCTGGATGTTTGGCATTCAATGCATTTGAGGGCTGTCCCAAAGACCATATAAACAGCTCTGTAATTACTATGTCACTAGAATATGGGCTAGTTGGGTCCCACTTGCATCAGAAGGACTTTAGGTGACATGTAGGCACTTGAACAGAGTCAACTCAGTGGTACTTCTGTCCTGATTTTGGAAAAGCTGGCAATAGTTGGGGGTTGATCTGTTGCTTTTCTGGTTCTGGACTTACTTGCTAGACCAGGTGTCTCCAGTTGTAGCTGACCAACTCTTTTAAGAGCCTTCAGGAGGGTTGTACGGGCTCCAGCATGGGCAGCAACGTCAGAGGAAGAGATGGGGGAGCCCCATCTCCCCGGTGCTGACTTCCCTTAGCAGAGCTGGAAAAGGTGTTGCCAGGGAAAAGAAACGAGTTTCTTCCTGTTCACCTTTAAAATATATATATATAAATTTTAAAAAAAGAAAAGTGAGGATGAGATGTGATGGGAGTAGCTACAGGCACAAAGTTCTGAATTTTTGGTGCACGCAGTTGTGGGAAAAGAGAGGGAAAAGAGCTAAGTGGCGGGTCCGTGTTTCAAAGATGAGTGAAAATAAATAAATATAATATATTATAAAAATATAAATGTTTTTCCCCTGGGAAAATTGGTAAGCGTAGTACCCAAAAAAGCACATAGCAAATTCAATTGACCCCTGCGCAGTAATTGTGTCAAATTCGAAGATGAAATTCAATCGCTGAACTGTGAAATGGAAGAAATTTAATCCTGCTATAAGTGAAAAGCTGAATAAGGCCTTAACTTCAAATTTACCGCCGACACCTCTGTCGCGCTAGCAGCTGAGACGCCAAAGCAAAGTGTTTTTATTTTCCCTTCCTCGCTGTTTAAAAAAAAAACAAAAGCATAATCATTTTTCCTAAAAGTTCAAACTAATTTCCAGATAAAGCTTACGGTCTTTTCCCTATACTTTGCCGCTAATTGCAGTCCACAAAAAACAAATTTTTGATCACATCTAATGCTGATTAATACCTGATATAAGCAATATTGGACTGTGGTGGCACCTTTATTGCAGGTTGCCAAAAGTCTTTAACGGTAAGACTCTCTTACCTTACGATTTCTGTTAATTTGGCCAAATCTGAAGCGCCTTAATCAAAGTCTGATCTTCCTCGTTATTTTGGAGGTTAATATAAAACTAGCCGGAGGATTGTAATACGGCTATTGTAATTAAATCTGTGATGCCAGTTAAAAGGACATTATTCATAGCTGTATTTACAATACACTTCAGTAATGGGAGCGAGGTGTTTCTAGCTCTGTCTGCTCAGTGTACCATCACATGCAAACACATTTACGCTCCACCTTTGTGGTCTCTTAAGCTCTGTTGCCTCATTTTCAGGTGTGATTTTTATGGTCACCATACCGAACGCATCAAACAACGTAATTTCTCGATAACGAAACAAGGGATTTAGTCTGATACGGTCTCGATTAAAGCACGCTCCCAAACGCGTTTCAGGAATTGCAATTGCAGATGCGTTCCTAAGCGAGGGAGGTTTGCTCAGATGTTTCCTAATCCTTTACGCTTCTCGAGGATGCTTGCTAATAAAGGTGCATTTCTTGCATGCTGAGATTTTAATGGATTGCTGTGCCTTATTTCATTTTGGAGACCGTTTCTGTGCCTAAGTGGTATCATTCATCTTTGGCCAAATGTGTTCTTATTACTTTACATTCCTTGAGGAGCCAGTCATAAGAAATGCGCTGGCAGTATGCCTGTGACTCCTTTTACATGTAGGAAACAGGCAGTCGCTCCCCAGAAATGCTGTTTGCACAGAAAAGGTAACTTTTTCTATGCTTTGAAACACTAGCCATCTCTCTAAAACCTCCACAGCTTCACAGCTCGCTTTCTGATTTCATACACTTAGGGGAAATTGGTGTGTTAAGTTGATCTCTTTAAGATGGGAAAGCTGGTGGTTGATCCCATTATCACCTCCACGGCTTGCAAATAGGCTGTTTTAATAATTAGGTGATAATGGAAGTGTTATAGTTTGTATTTGGGTCAGGTTTTGACACGAAAATGTTTATTAAACATTGAGATGGGCTTAGTCAAGGCATTACCTACTGCTTGCGTAAGGTAGCGCAGCAACGAGAAAATAAAGCTCCAAAGTTCACATCTCAGGGAAAAAAAGTCTTGCATGCAAATTATTGCTGTTTCAAATGCTAAATGTTGCAGCTGACATTTTTAAAAAAAAGGAGTTGCTTTCATCTTTTACGGTTGCTGTGTTTGCAAAGGGTAAAGTCCTCCGAGAGATTGCCAGCGAAGCCTTGCGGTGGTCATCGCCTGTGCTCGGCTCCTCGCAAAGCCCCCTCTAAAATTAATTATCATCAAATATTCCTCTGGCAGTCAATGGAAACAAATCCCTGGTAACCTCAGATCTCTTCATGTGGACTTGTTAAGCCCAGAAGCAAAATTACAGGTGTTTTCTCTTGTTTCTGCACGAGTCTCAAGCTTTTTGTTTAAAGCAGCCGGGTTTTTGTCATTGCCTTGTTACTCAGGACAGCTACCATCTATTACTCCTCTCCTGGAAAACCTGAATATTTTTTTCCCTTTCTAGAAATAGAAGGTAGAAAGGCTGGAAACCAGTGGTCCTAGACCTTCATTTTCCTAATGTGTCGCATAAAGGTTGGTAACAGTTTCAGATATGGACGTGTCTAGACCTAGGGATCCCTTGCGTGCAAGGTCATTTTATAGCAAGTCTCTTTGAATGACCTCCAGTGTTCTGCAATATTGCTTTGGACGTGGCATGTGCGTGGCAGGGGGGAAATCCTGTTCCAACGTTTGCTTGACCTGCAACATCTCCTATGCCATTTAGTAGAGGAGTCTAACCTTTAAAAAAAGGCTGAGCTTTAGGTGTGCCGGGGGCCGTATCGCTCAAGAAGTCAACAGTAGCCACTAAAAATAAGTTGTCCTTTTGCTTCAGTGGACATTGGGTGTCACATTTTGCCTTAAGAAAAAAAAAAAAATTTACCCGAGCTATTTTCAAGTTTGCTTAATCTTGCCCAACTTTTCTAGCATATGAAATGCTTAGAAAATGAACATTTTTAGTAGCGGGTGCCACTCCTGCTGTGGGGGTTCAGGACAGGCTTGTTTGTGTCACCCCTTACGTAAAAAGCAAAATGAGGATGATCAGGAGCCAAAGTAGAGGAATTCCTAGAATGAAACTTTGGGGTACCATGAGGGTAGTTGGTGATGGAAAGCCCTTGTAGTATGTCGGTGAAGGCTGCAGTGAGAAAGCGCCTTGTAAACCTCTGCTTAACGCTTAAATTTGGGGGTCCCTATGCTGACCTCCAGAGCTTCTGGCTGTGAGTCAGTAAGAAATTTGGTTACATGGGTGTTCAGTGCCATTGAAGTTAATTTTATCTGAAGTGTTTATTTTGCTTAAAAAATAAATACCAGTGGGATATTTGTATATGGGTGCAAATATGCTTGCTTGAAACTTGAACTCTTTAGAAAAAAAGGCTACATGAATTCAAATGTTTAACAGGTTATTTTAGCACTGGCTTTTTAGAATTATTCAGAACTTGAAATAATTTATTACAACATTACTGTCTCTCTTCCACTTTCAAAAATCTTGTTTATTATGCGAAGGATTCTAGTATCATGACGGCAGTTCTCAGTGGCAATCAAATTGCTAATTTTCCTGAAGTCCTGCATCTTTAATAAACCACCTCATCTAGATTTGTAAAGCTAGTTCTGTTCCAAAAAAAAAAAACATCCAGTAATACATTGAAAATATATTTGGTTCTTCAAAACCATGAAGAAAGCCTGCTCTTTGTTCAGCAAATGTCTTTTACAATAGGTTGGGGACCTGGGTTTGGAATGGTCCTTTAGCTGCCGTTGCCAAAGCCATTAATATTTTAGATAAGTATAAATACAGCCAGGCCAGGGGCATGCAGAAGGCTTTGTTCGCTTGGGTCGGCAGATGGCCACAGCTGTCTCCTGCGTAGGCCACCTGGCCAGGCTTTCATGTGAAGCTGTCAGGGGTCAGAGGAGCAGGATGCGGGCTATGGCTCAGCTTGCGTTGATCTTTGATAGCTGGGAGCTCATCACCAGGTCTGGGAAAGGCTGCTCCATGGATCTAGTGGCGGTGAGGAGTTTTGGCCTTTCCTTGGTCTGTCCATCATCTGCAAGGTCCTTTTGCAAGACCTCATCGCTGGTAGTCCTATGGGGTAGCAATGGTCCCTGCTCCACGTTGCACCCTGCTCCACTGTGCACCAGGCTCTGGTGTTGCACAGGGAGGCTGGAGACCAAGCGCGAGGACTTTGAGGTCAGAAGGGTGCAGGGCTTTTTAGTAGTGATAATTATACAGAAGTCCAAAAGAGCACTTTGACTTTAAATCCTGGAACAATTTTGCAGGCCTGTGGGGTATTTAAAAAAATGAGCAAACCCATGTAGCAGTACTTAAAATATTGAATACACAGACCAGGTTGTGCTTTCTCAAGCAGTCCTTCAGGGAAGAGCTTCGTTCTCTGGGCCAAGACCCATTTAAAACGATAAAATCCACCTTACAAGGCCCTAAACCTCCCTCTAAATTACCGATTTATTGCCCCATTCCTGCAATGCATAGCTCTGGCTTCACTCTGCAAGAATCGATCGTAATTTGGGGCGCTCTGAGAATTCGGGATCAGGCCTTCGGTTGAGGAGCAACTATTTTGTTTGTTCAGAAAATGAATGTTGTGAACGAGCTTCAGGAATAAAATGGTCTAATCTAGGAAACGATTCAATTTCAGAGAGCAGTATCGGTCTTTTAATAGTCAGCGCTCATTGATTGCAGCCTCTGAAAATTTATATTCACTGTGTTTAGTTGATAAGGTGTAGCATTATCTGGCTTTTCTATTAGAGCGTTTCTCATACCCAGTGCCTCTTTTTCATATTTATACATCTAATAAAACATAACGCTGTCAGCTTAGCTGTGCATTTGGATTTTGCTCTTTAGTCCCAGTTTCTATGGGAACCCCGGTTGGTACGGCAGTAGAGAATAAAAAAATGAAGAGAGTTCTTCAGAGACGTAACTCCGTCTCTGTGCGCAATTCCCAGGATTACGTAGCATCCACAAACCACCAGAGTAGTCGCGTGGGAGCCAAATTAGCTGGGAAGGGGGAAACTGAGGCAACTTAAACGTGAGAAAGTTAAGGGTAATTGAGCTTCCTGATGGAAGCAGGGCTTGGGGGAAAGAGGGAATCCTGCTTCCAGGAATATTTTTATTGGCTGGTTTTATACTTTTTCGCTTTGAAAATACGTGGCCAATACCTAAAAGTTAGGTTTACATTTTCTGATCAGGGAATAACTATGACTTACTGTTGCTTTTTTAGGGCTGTTTTATGGACAGGGCTCCACCACACCAAAAAGATTCTGCATTTGGTATAGTTCGTGAGTTGAAAACATGTTACATTTGTATATGGTTACAGAGGTTTTATGAAGAAACATATATTCTAGTTAACATATTACAGTAAATCATTTAGTATCCACCGCTTCAGTAGTTGTCCAGGTGAGCAATGCAGATTAGCTGAAATAATTAGCAGGAAATAATGAGCAAAACCTCCTAAGGACATGTCTTGCAGTGCCACAGTGCGTCAATGAGTTCCTTAGGAGACGCTTGCGTTTCTAACCGACTGGGAAGAATGTGAACGTAACGTTTTTGAATGCATAGGGTATGGTTTTCAGTGTTTGTCATACCATCCTTGCAGTAATTTCCCATTTCCCGCTTGCCCTGAGGAGTGCCTGCCTCCACACTCCTCAGTGGGCATCAAACAAAATGTGCCAACAGCCGAGGCTGAAGCCTGTGATTCAAAATTGCTTTTTTTTATATGCTTTTTGCTGTCTTTCCTTTGCACTGTGTATTTCATAATTTGGAGCCATAGGCTTTCCTATGCTCTGACCTGAGCAGGTTAATACTGCAATCGCGTTGCGATAACCCTTCTCTTGACATCTCTTCTCGCTTCTGCCTTCCTTGAAGTTGGTTTGGGATGGTATTGTTGGTTTATGATTAGTAAGTTGTAGTATTAGATGAGGAAATGTCGTGGCTTCTCCTGCTCCTGCTGTGTGAATGTGTTGAGTTGGAAGGAACAGGGTGGTTAAAAACCTTTGACTGTTCAGTAGTGTTGAACAGCACCACGAACAGCCTTGGGCAAGTTGCTTTTCTCGGACCCGTGGCTTCCTGAACTGAAAAACAAAATGTAGCCTTTCAGATCTACTGACGAAAGTACTACATCAGAAACTGATATTGTTACGCATCTCTGTCGCCCCACACTACAACTTCAAGGTGTGTCTCAGCATCTCTTTTCAGAGCTCCTTGAAATGTTTATTCCTCTGTGCTTCATGGTCACTTCATCTTTGCAGCAAAGTGATATAAAAATTACTTTTTCAAATAGTTGTCAAGCGTCGAGTGCCTGACTTCTCAACACAGCATCTAGAAATAGCTTCTTACCTGTGCCAGGAAGCTGGCTAAGCGTGCCTCCCTTTTCAGGCATCCTTATACAGTCAGTGTTACCTCCCCATTTATATATGGTTGCTATCTGTTGGCCATGAAATTGCCTGTGCGGTTTCTATCTTCATTAAAAAGATGGGAGGGCGTAAGAGGTGGTCACACTCTTGCTCAAACTGATTTTTTTTTCCTTTCTTGCAATATGAGGGAGTGCATTCTCTCCTTTTCCAGACTGCATTCATCCTGGGTAAATCCATATCCTGGTCTGTGACTTCTCCTGACTATACGGGCATGCCTTTCTGTCCTTGGCAATGAGGTGCTCTGCAGCCCTCATCACCTCCCAGTTGGTCCTTCTGCTGCTGCCTAGCTGCACAGATCCTCATGGTGGGAGAGTATCAAGTCATGGCTCAGCTGAGCAGGGTCCAAAAGGTTCTCACTCTTACCACCCCCACTGAAGGGTTTGGACCTCTCCATTAGTTTACAGGGTGGAATTGGCAGTCTATGTTGACAGCTCCAGAAAAGCTTGTTATAGTCAGGCCAGTTGCAACAAGTTTGGTTACTCTGTCTAGGTTTACACTTCTCAAAACTGTACTGCCTGGGTAACAAGTGGGTCAGTAGGAACAGAGGCCTTTTTGATTGGTGATGACCTTTTGGGGCTTGAGAAACTGGAGAAGGAGGTGCATCACAGCAAGAGGAGCTTGCTGGTATATGATGTGGTGTAGGACAATCTCAGGGATCTTGGAGGGGCTCTACTGCTGGATGAAGACAACTTTCAGCTGATAAGATTGACAAATCTGACCTACCACTGTGCTATTCATAGCATAACAGCTCCAATATGTAGGTGGCAGTGAACAGGTGGTCAGAAGAAGAGGTCTTCTGTGTAGCAGACATTCTCACTGTGGACTTTGAGGACCCAGGCATTAAGTTTAGTCCCGTAGCTGTGAGAATTCCTGAAATGAGATACGGACTCCAATTCAAATGCCAGGCAGGGATTCCTAGGTCAGGCACCCCCCTCCTTCCTTAATAACCACAGGGTCTCTTGCTCCAGCCCACACAGGAAGAGCTGAAGGAAGAATGCAGCAACGATCTTGAACCTCTGAACTTGAATTCAGAAAGGTCATCTGCTGTGCACTGACTTTAGCTACTAGACACCGAACCTTTTGGTTTGCAGGGGAAACATAATCTGTCTGGTTCGTTAGTACAGACTCCCACTCGCATCCGAGTGTGGGGACACGGGAGCCTGAGGCTTCCTGTCTGTGTTCTCACCGCTTGTCCCCAAAGCTAAGGAAAGGCAGACAGAGCTGCCTGTCTTCTGGTGTCCTTAGACTTTTTTGGTTCCCCCACCCCATGACTTGTATTTGAGGTTGTCCTAAGTAGGCAGCCGGCGTTTATTAGCGCTCTAGGGGAGTATTCGGAACATACCAGGATGCTTTCAAGAACATAAAAGCTGAAGGAAACTACTCTGAACTGCTTACCTTCCCTGAGGAGACAGGCATTTTGACAGGCCTCTTACCCCTGGATTCAGGTGTAACAGGGAACGGCTGTAAAAACTAAGGGCATTGCCAGGATTAAATGAAAAATGTCACAGGACTCATGGTTTGAAGCCCCTGTAGCACAGTGATGCCTGGAGTGATCCAGCATGAAACAACACAAGCCCAAAGAAGGTATAATGGGAAACACTGAGCTATCAGAACAAGATTAATTTGAGAATATTATCTATTCAAGAAGATGTGACCACAGAAGTGGCCTACACTTCAGTTGCTGGAGAGAAGTGAGTGGTGGTGGTACATAAGCCTGATGTTTGAGGGCCGACATTGTTAGGTCCTAGATGCCTCTCATGAAATGGTTTAGGCATAAATGCCTATCATGAAGGAACGACTCTGGCGCATGTTTTACTGCTTTTTGGGAAGCAAAGAGGTGGGGAGGGGAGCTACATTTGGTTACCTGTTACCTTTGGTGTTACCTTCGTGAGCACTGTGGCCCATCGTGCGGACAATATTCAGGTAAGCCGTTCTTTAAAGGGGGATGCATTTACTGCGTCGCAGACCTCATCAAGTTTATCCGTCTCCCAGGGAAGGAAGAAGCAGGGAAGGGAAGTGCACGGCGGAGGGAGAGCGCAAGGCGTTTAGTTGCAGCATGGGAGAAATGAGTGAGGCTCACTGCAGGTCAATGGCACGTCGGCCGCTCCTCGTGGGCGAGATTTGCTTCCGCGGCCACTCTTGCTGAGCAGGAGCGAATGCAGCTGGTGTCAAAAACGATGGGAGAAAAGCCTTTCTCACAGTCTTTCGGCTGAAATGGTGCTGTCCTTCCTTGCGTCCCTGGAGGAGGAATTTCACCGCAGCGTTGGTACAGCTTGGAGCCCCAGTGGCCTTGGAAATGCCGTGACTGCTGTGCAAAGGGCTATTACAGCAATTCCAGGTCTTGCATGGGCTGTTTGTAAAAGATTAAAACCTACCAGGGAGAAAATATATATATTTTTTTATATCCTAACACAACAAAACACTAATATCTATTTAAAATCAGATTTTATTTTACTCTGCTAGATGCAGGCATTCATAATTCCCTTGTGTCATTTAGAAAAAGGAGGTCTGACCTTGACTGGGTTGCCTGTTATTAATCAGGAGTCAGCTGCGTTTTTACCCCGAAGAGCCTTATAGTAAAACTTCACGGCTGTGCTTGTTCAACGCGTGGCTGAGTTCAGCCCTTTTCTAATTCATTTTCCATTCTGCGTCGCAGCAATAGCAGCTAATTCCAAACCACCACTGCTAATTCCAGGAAACGAAGAAGTCATTAAGGCTCTTTGGGGAGTTTCAAGTGACAACGTAGCCATTAGTAGAGGGGAAGTGTAGGAAGATGATCTTTATCAGAAACCGAGTGTTTGGCTATATAGTTATAACCTGAAAGTGCCTATTTACCTTTTGGCTAAGTATTATTTTTTGTTACATTAAAAAATAAGTGTTGTTAGGTCTCTTCACGTTCTTGGTGAGCAGTGGTTATAATTTTGCAGTTCAGTAAAGATGTTGAAGGAGGAAAAAAATCTACTGCTTAAAGGAAGTGCGTGTTCCTCTCTGAGATATGGATCCAACTTTGGCGTGTTTTTTTTTGTGTATAGGGTGACCAATATTGGATGCGTGTTTGCAGTGCAGAGTTGTGACAAAAAAAAAAATCATTGCTGTGACCTGGGGCTTTGTGTCATATCATGAAATAGAGATGATCGTTCTTGTGTGACTGGTTAGCTTTCTGTTGGGGAAAAAAACAGCTCTGGGCATCTCCGTGCCACAAAGATATGTGCGAGTTTAACTCCAAAACCTTGGATTTATGACAGTGCTGTAAATGGTGGCCCAGTCCTCCTTTCATTTGGGCTGAGGGGGATGCTAAGCTAGGTTTCCTGCTCCTGAAGCCCTTGCTGTGGACGAGTCCATAGCAGATGCAGCTGCAAGAGCTCCTTTCCTCCACCCCAGGCAGGAGGGGAGAGTGGCCAGAGCAGAAAGCTGGAGGGAGGCGTTTTTCTGTGCTCTGCCTGGACCCACGCAGGGGTTCAGAGAGTCATGACTGGCTGGTAAGATATACTATTTTTGCTGCTGCGTCTGCTCTGCGTGGCTTAGGCCATCAACAGGGCTGTCGAAGGTGGGGAGAGGCTATAACAAAACGGCTTTCATTCGAAATAATCCCCTTTATCGTAAGCTACCGTTGCAGGTCTTGTGCTCATTTCGTGCACTGAAAAAGGTGCCTGTCTGATTTTTCTATCTGATGGCAAGGCCATTTAATTCGCTGTCTGCTACTTCAGTGCCTGGCTGACCTTGCCTAGGGATGCTTCTCGCGCCGCCGAAATCAGCAGCCACGTCCACCCTCCCACGTACTCCAGATACCAGGACCACTTTGACGTGTGAAACTCCCTTCCTTCATGTAACACCTTTGTGATAGCTACTGCTAACCCTCATGAGGTTCAGCATAGGTGGGAAGGGCTGTGAAAAGCTGCCCAAATCTTGGACTGTTGTTACCAGCTCGTCTGTCTTCCATCAAGAAATCTCAGAAGGTGATACAGATGCCTTAGGAGGTGTTTGAGCCTCAAATTGCTGAGAGAGTATTCAAGGGAAATATCACTATGTGCTTGCCCTGCTTTTTCCCTGTGCGTCCTCTTGGTCATTCTTAAGAGCAGAGTATTGAGCAAAATGGACCTTGGACTGGGTCCCAGACATCTGTTCTTAAATAAGTTTCAGACTATATCTTCATTTTATAAATAAGGAAACGGATATGGAGAGATGAAGCAAATTAGCAGAAGTCAAAAAAGAAAAGCCAAGGCAGACCCGGAGCTGGCACCTTCCTTTTCCACATCTTCAGTCCAAAAATATAGATGTAATTGGCAGAGGAGGAGACGGAGTGGGAGAAGTTTCACCTGCATAATTACTTTCTGCTTTAGTGAACTAACATAGGATCATTATGGCAACAAGCAAGCAACTTTTTGCCTTTCTGTTTTTAATTGTGAAATAATTAGTCTGTAAAACTTAGGTACTTAAATATGGAGAATTCCTTATAGCAGACCACATTCATCACTACTCCGGATTTTGAACATGTAAATACTTTCAAAAAAATCGATTATCCTGTGGAAGTAGTGTCTCCCTTTCTTAAGTAAATCTTGAAAATGCCAAATTGTAGGGGTGGACCTAAAGTCAGAATGCAGCAGGTTTTCAAAAGTATGGTTTTATCACTGCCCGCCTGAGTTTGGCCCACACAGAAGCCAAGAAGTGATGAACTCTGTTCACTTAATGCATAACCCCTTTTTTGATCAGTAAGAAGATAAGTGTCTTTATTGGATTAGACCAGGGCTCCACTTACAGCATCCCCAGCAATGCTCAAAGCTGCGTGCAAGAGGAAGAGCAAAAATAGGGAGTATGGATATACATCATACCCCCCCCAAGTACCCTCTGAACCTTCAGCCATCCTTGCTGTAGGGTTTTCTTTTAGTTCAGAGTCCTGGTTTCGTCATTATTCATGTAGAAGCTTGTCCCTACCTTATTGCCCTTCTCTGAATAGTTCATGTTACTGCTATACTGCTTTCAGTATATAGGTGGACTAGAGCTGTGTGTTGTACTAGAGGTGCGGGAGTACAGTAGATTTGTACAAAGGCAGGTTGTCTTCTGATCCTTTCCCAGTAATCCCTGACATTCAGGTTGTCTTTTTGACTGTCACTGAGCAGTGAGCTGACACTTTCAGCCATCTATCACAAATTTTGGAGCCTGCTCCTGAGTGGGTCCGACCATCTCAGAGCCCATCTTTTGATATTAGAAGTTTCAATTACTTTTTCTACATTTATCAGTTTATCTGTATTTCATTTCTTCTGACATTTCATTAGCAAGTTGCTGAATCTCCTAATGTCCTGCTGCAGTTCTTTGCAGTTAGCCCTGTGTTTTTGTTTGGTTGTGGGGTTTTTTTGTTTTAATCTGAATAATTAATGTCAACAGAAAACCTTGTCATTTTGCTATTGAACCTTTTGCCAGGCTGGTTTTGAATCCAATCCAGGGCACAGCACCCTGCAGGATCTCTGGTGACTGCCCCCATTCTGACACTGACCTCCACTCTCTGAAGCGGTTATTTATCCATGAGAAGACCTTTCCTTTTATCTCCTGGCAGCTTAGTCGCTTTAATTGCCTTGCTGAGGAACCTTATGAGATGACTTTGGAAATCAAATACACTGTCAAGTGTCCTGACTTTATCTACGACCCCTTCAATAACTCCAATAGGTTTGTGAGGCATACGTCCCTTTTATGAAAGAGAGCATATCAGCTTTGCTCCTGTATCCACTAATTCTACTCTTTATTTTAGTTTTCATGTTACAATCCATAATTTCCCAGGTCACCTCTGCAAGCCTTAATTTTTTTTTTATACCAGTTTGCCTACTGGGAAACCAGTGTGCATGTTAGCCAGTCAGCGCATTGGTACCCTCAACACATTTGTGCTACCTCCAGGGTAGGTATCTAGGGAGCCTAAGGTGACCTTGGAGTGCTGCAGGTAATGCAGGGAGCAGAGGTAGAGGTGTGCTGGGGGTATTTTTAGGGTATATGGTACACAATGATAACGAGGAATATTGTAGTGGGGGGAAACACGGGAAAGATGAGGATGCTCTGATAACTCGGAAGAATTGATGTTGATAAATTGTGATCATGGTTGATGCTCTTCAGTAAAGCAGCCTCAAGGAGACAGAGAAAAGTGAGGAATAAAATTGTAGGAGAACAGCAATATTTTGTGAAAATCCTGACCTTGATTTGTAAAGCTACGCTGCTAATAGACCTAAATACAAATTGAAGTCTGAGTATACAAGAATGTCTCCTGAAGGCAAGATCTTGCTAAAGCTCTTTTAAGCATATAGGTCTGTGGCAATGAGCTGAAGTGTTGCTTATGGAAACATGGGATATTTCTGCCCTCCAGTGGAAGTATGGGAAAGTACTTTTCAGGAGTTGTCAGTGCTGGAAAATTCGTGGGAGCCCACGAAGGGATGTTAAGGAGCTTCCTGAAAACGCATTGCTTTTGACTCATTGTTCCCTAAATTATTGTCAGGACTCAACAATGCCAATCATGTTCAACTCATGGGGTGCCATGAGCCCATCTCCTAAATGAACTGAGTGCGTGGGAGGTGGGTTAGGAAATATTTCCAAGGTCTGACCAGTTGCTGAGCCGCTGTGACTTCAGGAGTTTTCTGCCTGCCAGCTTCCTGGCGTTCCCAAAAGGAGACAACTTGCATCCCTTTTCAGGCGAAGGGATCATCTGCAGTAGAAAAAACTTGGGTGTTTGGGTGGCTTGTTTGGTTTTGTTTGTTTGTTTTTTTCCCCCCTAATTAGCACATGATAATATTCAAATGTCGACAGAGCACTTCACAATTTTCACATGTGGTGAACTGAGCATTTGCATCAGTGAAGAAGTGAAAACTACACTTTTCTCCCACGTTAGTCACCATGTGCTAAATGATGTTTGATAAGAAACTTCCTTTTATCTAGTCAAGACAAGTCTTAAGATTGCACAGCTACTCTGTTTCCTTGTAGAACAAAAACAGACTTCCAGATCAGGTGCCAGGCACTGTGAAACACAACTGTCATTTCTTTTAATGCTCTACAAGAAGGGTCTTGCATGTCTCAATTTATTCCTGTCTGCTTATATACGGTAAATTGGAAGTGCCAATATAAGAATGGGTGCAACAAGTTGGACAAAAGATCTAGCTCGCTCAGTCCTGTCTCTGACTGTGGCTAACAGCAGATTTCCAGGAAAGAGAATAAGAGCCAAACAGATGCTTATTGATTTGTGGTCCACCAGTCTCCAGCGATTTGGGACTGAAGGACGCCCTGCAGCAGAGGCACTGTCTGTATGTTTAATGGGCCATAGTGATTTTTTTTTTCCCCTTGCATCTGCTTAGTCACTGTTTGACCCCACAAAAAATGTTAGTGTCCACATCTTCCCGCATCAAGGCATGGTGTGACTTACTTCCAAATTGTGTCTCCTTTTGTTTGTTTTGCTTCTGCTACCAGCTAGTTCTGTCTGATGCCTCCTAGTTCTTTTATGGGCAGAGACAATGAACAGTTACTTGCTTTTTGTTCTTTCCAGGGAACGCGCACATTTTAGACCTTTCTGATCCTCCATGAGTTGTCTTTTTCCCAAGAGGAAGCACCCAGTCGCTGCTGCGATAGAAAACGTTACAGACCTTTGGTCTTTCTTGTTACACTTCTCAGTACCTTTCCCAGTTCTACCATATCGTTGTGTTTTTGAGATGGGAGGGGAGGGGGAATATGAATCAGTTGTACGGTTCATGTTGCAATATGTGCAACTGCATATAGTCTTTAATATCTGGGTGCACCATAGATGCATGTGAGGGTTCTGTGTTATTTTTCATTCCTTTTCTAATAACTTCTACTCATTTTGATTTGATTTTTGACCATTACTGAGTATTGAGCCAATATTTTCATGGAACTATCCACTCCAAGATCTCATTTCTAGGTGGTGGACAACTCATAGCTGAATATGGCATATATAAGACTAGCAATTTTTTTTTCCTGATATGTATCACTGCATTTCAGTGGAATTTCAAGTAAATTTATTATCTTGTCACTCAGTATCATTAAATCCTTTTGCAACTTTTCCACCTTGTGCTTTTGTCCACTGTGTTCGTTAATTAAATAGCCTCAACAAATGTTGTCATTTAACTTATTGCCCCTTTTTATAGATCATCTATAAAGATGTTGAACAGAAGAGGTTTGAGGACTGGCCTCCATCCATTAGGAAAACTGGCCATTTATTACCATCCTCTGTTTCCTATTTTTAACTTTTTTTTTTTTTAATCAATGCAAAGACCTTTCCTCTTATCTCATGACAGCTTCATTTCTTTAACAGCCTTGTCAAATGCCTTTTGGAAATCCAGGCCAACTATATCAACCAGATCTCTCTTGCCCATGTGCATGCTGACTCCTTCAAAGAACTCCAGTAGATTTGTGAGGCATGTTGGCTGTTCCCCAGATAAGTCATATTTATCCATGCATCAACTAATTCTGTTAGTACAGATGTTAGGTTTACTAGTGTACGGTGCTCTGGATCACATCAAGAAGCCACTTCCATCCCTCTGAGAGCAGAGATGGTTACAAAGCACACTTAGTAGTTCACCTTGAGTTCATTGAGAACTTCTGGATGAATACCATCCGGTCCTGGAGGTTTCTTAATGTTCACTGTGTCAACTCGTGTCCCCTACTGACACTTCAGTTGGAGGTCGTTACTCAGGTGATTCCCCTGTGAAGAAAGACTGGTATGAGGATGTCCCCAATCTTCCATGTTGAACCCAGGGGTAAAAAGTGCACTTAGTTTTCTTTACATAGCTTTGTTCTCAGTGTGCTCTTTCTATATGGCATGATTGTCTGTAGACCCTACAGCCTCTCTGTCATGCTCCTTGCTGCTGCTGTGATTGAGAAGAATTTATTATTTGTTTTTATGTCTTTTGAAGTTCTTTCTTTTTTTTTTTCCTGCCTTATGGTGGTTTTCCCTTCAACCAGACAGAGTTTAATTCTTTGCTTTCTTTTTTCTTCTTTGATTTGTTTAGAACAGCTTCATATTTGAAAGATGCCTTCTTGCTTTTAATATACTAACTTACCCTTCTGTTCAGCCACACCAACTTCCTTTTAACCTATCCTAGGTCCGTGTTCAATAGATGATACATTGGCTGTATGCTTCCAGATGCCTGTGTGCTACTACTGAGATTCTCTCTCCTAATTGGCTCTTTTAGCTACTCTTTGAATTCCTCTTTTTAAAAATTTTTTAGTGCAAGAGTAGTAGATGCTGTTTGTGGGATGACACACATACAATTGCTTTGGATTTCTTTATTTCTCTGGATTCTCTTTAAATGGACCATTCGTTCCTATGCTTTTTTCCCATCCTGTCCTTGACCTTCGCCAGATACTGGCATCTGTTAGTTGTGTACAGTTTTAAGCTCCAGGACAAACTTTCTGCCTCTGCAGAGCCTCTCCCACCTGGTACCAAAAGCAGGACTTTTCACCTTTAGCAGCAGAGCCACAACCAGCCATACACACAACACTGAAGACCATGTAGTGGATGAGACATTTGGATGGGATTCAGTTGTCTAAACGTGGTCATCTCATGCTATTTTAGACAACCTGGATTATTCTACCTGCTGTCCATCTGGTTCTCCATGAGAGTGTGGACTTTGATAGTTTCTGTGCCATTTCTGCTAGGCCCATGAAAATTACTCTTAATACTGTAGGACTTCAGAAATGAGAATAGATACCTGAGTTAATTAACGATCAGTCTTCCAATAATGGGAGCCTCATGGTGGTGGGACCAAATCTGCACTTTGTCCTTGCAGTTGGGAGTGCTCTTTCTTCTTTTTCTCACACCTTCAAGCCCTTTTCAATGTCTCCCAGATTGTTTGTTTCTGACCCCAAAGCTCTTTCCATGATGCAGCTCCCCAGATGGACCTTCTGTTGGCTCTGTAGAGCCCTTGGCAATGGTGAGAGCGAGCTCTCCCAGAGCCAGCGTTATTTTGCGGGAAGCGCTGAGCAACATGTTGCAGCATGTTTTCCAGGTTCATGTGGCATTGCACAACTGCTAGAGAAAACCAGTGACTGGCTTGAAGGACCCTAGGATCCATCTTTTATATCCCACAGGGCCCAAGACATTGATTTTTCTTTTGAAAGTGATGCTCAGAGCAAGGATGCAAAATCTTAAAGGATCAGTCAGACTAAAAGAGGGTTTAACAGAGGATAATATTAGGACAGGGTTGGCTGTATGGAACCTAGTTTTGCTGATGTCTTCCCACAGTTTCATCTGTCTGCCAGAATAAACAAGCGGAACAAAAAGCTCGCTTTATATGCGCACGTACTTGCTTTGTAAGGAAAAGTCTGCTTCCTGCCTGCTCCCGCTTTTCCAGTAGGATCTTATATAATGTTCCCTCCTCTCCGCCTTACCCAAATATGCCACCTTTTGTTTTTCAAAGCCAATTAGGAAGTGATCCACGCCGGAAGGGACAGCTTCAGCAGCGATGCCAGCATGGCTTGCAGCGCTCTGACGTTTGCAAAATAAATCGAAGCTTGACGTTTTTGCTGTAACGCTTTGGGAGGTTTTCTTCCATGACCCCGGTGCAATTAATAGTTCCCACTGGGCATTTTGGGGAAGCCACAGATTTCTGTCAAGAGCAGCAGAGTGTCATTCACCCATCTGCTGCAGCAACATCTACAGGTCCTGTCAAACACTGGGCTCTGCTCGAGAGCCTGGAGTAGGCTACAGAAATGTCTCCTGGCAGCCCTGGAAGAGCAGCTCGTTCAGTGGAGGTTGACCTCTACTTCTTAGCAGTCGCCAAGCTGGAGACCGTGTAGTGAGTGAATTCTTCCTGGAGAACTAAGGCAGTTTAAAAAAGAAATGAGTTAATACAGCTCGCTGGGCAAAAACACAACCATGCGTCGTTATTTGAAACCCGGGGGACTTGAACAAGTGTGCAGTTAATAACAAACATGGTAAGTTGGACACATAAATATGTCCAGCATCAGCAATATATCGATCCGTTCCCCTCATTCTTTTAAAAAAAAACTAGAGACAGAAAGAAGGCAATCAAGCCTTTTTAATCTGAGTATTGCTGTTGCCATGGTGAGCATTTACTTATGCAAGCAATGCAGTCCTACATTAAGGCTAGAGGCAAAAGGACCATCAAGCTTTTACGTGTGTAGATGAACAGATCTGGAGTTCGTGGTTTCTAATTAGCAGTTTGCAATACACTTATTAGATCGCGAGGTTTTGTAAAGCAGAACGGCAGTGGAAAGAATTAACTGCGATTTGAGCAGTTTGATGCCGTAACTGGACTTTATTTTCCTTGCGGTTGCATATGACTCGGTGAGGAGGCACTTGCTGGTGTTGCAGTGTGGGCATGGCTCTTCCCCGTTGTCCGACCAGTTGCATTAAAGTAGCTGTTCTGCTCCGTGAGACGTGGTGGCACGCTTGGACCGAGTTTGTTGGGTGGGATTGGTTGATATTTGGGTTGTGAACAAGGTGTGTGTATATATATATGGGACCGAAATCTCTGGCGGAAGAGCCTTGTCCCTGGGGCTGAGCATTTCGTGACTGATCGAAACGGTGGGGTCGCAACATGGACCACTGTACTCAGGCATTAATGCTAAGCGATGAGTCCGCTCTTGGCCGTCAAGGATCCGTATTTCCATGGGGGGTGAACAACACTGAGGACAACAGAAGAGATCAAATATAGGTATTTCCTCTAAAGAAAATCAGAAAGGCTAGAGGAAAAACCCGTCATGCCTTATCGTCCAAATATATGTTCTTGTCTACAGCTACAAACTGTGAAATCAAGGAACAGCGGAGAGAATAGAGGGAAGTTAGCGGATTGCCTCCTTGCCTTCTGTAATATTTCTTTTTTCTTCTAAATTATTCAAGGGCAGCTATCACCAGGGACAAGCAAGCACGCAGCTAACCACGGGAGCTTTATTTTTCACTGATTTCATATTATTTTAATAGTTAGGCTTTGAGTGCTCCAATAGAACTAAGTGTCACTGAGTGCATCCAAACTGTAGCTAATTTAGCTGGTGAATTTGGGGAGTTTCGGTCTGAATTTTGTCTCGGTAGTGACCCATGATTTAGGAACAGTGGAATAGGAATGGATTCAGCAGCTCGAAAAAACTTATTGGCAAAAAGTCCCTGGCAGTTCTTCAAGGAACCGCACTTGGTTCAGGCCACACCAGCTTGTAAGGGCGACTGTTGGACGTTGAGCCGCAACCCAGCAGGATGCATCTAGTAATTTATCCAAAAAGACTGCTTATTCATACAAGTGTTAGCACGCGAGGAAACGTGCCAAGAGGACCATTAAGGCGTAATACTGCCGGTTGCTGTAATAGCAAAGCTAAAAAAGCCCAGCAAAGTGCGTTGTGCTCTCCGTTTATCCTCACTAAACGGAGAGCAGCTTTCTCTTTGCAACGTAGGTAGCTTGGAGCACGACGCGTGTTTCATGGCCCTCTGATCTAACCCCGCGCTTCGGTTGCAACGAGCACAGCTGTGGATCGAAAATCCAACGGCTTTCCAGGGATTTGGGATGGGGCGGCTGGGATGCGAAGCGCTCAGTGGAGTCCAGTGAGCTAAAACATGTAATAGCTGCCTTTTGTCTGCTGGGTGCAGTGTTTCGTTTGAAGAGCATTGAACACTCATTGGTTTAAAAAAGTATGTTTTTAATATAAATTTTATATCAACTTTTCATATCAAGTCGATATCAGGTCGATATCAAAGTGATATCAGTCGATATCAAAGTCATATCAAGTCGATATCAGTCGATATCAAAGTGATATCAGTCGATATCAAAGTCATATCAAGTCGATATCAGTCGATATCAAAGTGATATCAGTCGATATCAAAGTCATATCAGTCGATATCAAAGTGATATCAGTCGATATCAAAGTCATATCAGTCGATATCAGTCATATCAGTCGATATCAAAGTCATATCAAGTCGATATCAAAGTCATATCAAGTCGATATCAGTCGATATCAAAGTGATATCAGTCGATATCAAAGTCATATCAAGTCAATATCAGTCGATATCAAAGTGATATCAGTCGATATCAAAGTCATATCAAGTCGATATCAGTCGATATCAAAGTCATATCAGTCGATATCAAAGTCATATCAAGTCGATATCAAAGTCATATCAAGTTGATATCAGTGATATCAGTCGATATCAAAGTCATATCAAGTCGATATCAAAGTGATATCAGTCGATATCAAAGTCATATCAGTCGATATCAAAGTCATATCAGTCGATATCAAAGTCATATCGTCGATATCAGTCGATATCAAAGTGATATCAGTCGATATCAAAGTCATATCAAAGTGATATCAGTCGATATCAAAGTCATATCAGTCGATATCAAAGTCATATCAAGTTGATATCAAAGTGATATCAGTCGATATCAAAGTCATATCAAGTCGATATCAAAGTCATATCAAGTCGATATCAGTCGATATCAAAGTGATATCAGTCGATATCAAAGTCATATCAAGTCAATATCAGTCGATATCAAAGTGATATCAGTCGATATCAAAGTCATATCAAGTCGATATCAGTCGATATCAAAGTCATATCAGTCGATATCAAAGTCATATCAAGTCGATATCAAAGTCATATCAAGTTGATATCAGTGATATCAGTCGATATCAAAGTCATATCAAGTCGATATCAAAGTCATATCAGTCGATATCAAAGTCATATCAGTCGATATCAAAGTCATATCAAGTCGATATCAGTCGATATCAAAGTGATATCAGTCGATATCAAAGTGATATCAGTCGATATCAAAGTCATATCAAAGTGATATCAGTCGATATCAAAGTCATATCAGTCGATATCAAAGTCATATCAAGTTGATATCAAAGTGATATCAGTCGATATCAAAGTCATATCAAGTCGATATCAAAGTGATATCAGTCGATATCAAAGTCATATCAAGTCGATATCAAAGTCATATCAGTCGATATCAAAGTCATATCAAGTCGATATCAGTCGATATCAAAGTCATATCAGTCGATATCAAAGTCATATCAAGTCGATATCAAAGTCATATCAGTCGATATCAAAGTCATATCAAGTCGATATCAGTCGATATCAAAGTCATATCAGTCGATATCAAAGTCATATCAAGTCGATATCAGTCGATATCAGTCGATATCAAAGTGATATCAGTCGATATCAAAGTCATATCAAGTCGATATCAGTCGGTATCAAAGTCATATCAGTCGATATCAAAGTCATATCAAGTCGATATCAGTCGATATCAAAGTGATATCAGTCGATATCAGTCGATATCAAAGTCATATCAGTCGATATCAGTCATATCAAGTCAATATCAAAGTGATATCAGTCGATATCAAAGTCATATCAAGTCGATATTAAATCGATATCAAGTCGATATCAAAGTCATATCAGTCGATATCAGTCATATCAAGTCGATATCAAAGTCATATCAGGCGATATCAAAGTCATATCAAGTCGATATCAGTCGATATCAAGTCATATCAAAGTCATATCAGTCGATATCAAAGTCATATCAAGTCGATATCAGTGTCATCAGTCAATATCAAGTCGATATCAAAGTCATATCAAGTCGATATTAAATCGATATCAAGTCGATATCAAAGTCATATCAAGTCGATATCAAAGTCATATCAAGTCGATATCAGTCGATATCAGTCGATATCAAAGTGATATCAGTCGATATCAAAGTCATATCAAGTCGATATCAGTCGATATCAAAGTCATATCAGTCGATATCAAAGTCATATCAAAGTCATATCAGTCGATATCAAAGTCATATCAAGTCGATATCAGTCGATATCAAAGTCATATCAGTCGATATCAGTCATATCAAGTCAATATCAAAGTGATATCAGTCGATATCAAAGTCATATCAAGTCGATATTAAATCGATATCAAGTCGATATCAAAGTCATATCAGTCGATATCAGTCATATCAAGTCGATATCAAAGTCATATCAGGCGATATCAAAGTCATATCAAGTCGATATCAGTCGATATCAAAGTCATATCAAGTCATATCAAAGTCATATCAGTCGATATCAAAGTCATATCAAGTCGATATCAGTGTCATCAGTCAATATCAAGTCGATATCAAAGTCATATCAAGTCGATATTAAATCGATATCAAGTCGATATTAAATCGATATCAAGTCGATATCAAAGTCATATCAAGTCGATATCAGTCGATATCAAGTCGAGATCAAAGTCATATCAAGTCGAGATCAAAGTTGAGATCAGTCGATATCAGTCATATCAAGTCGATATCAAAGTCATATCAAGTCGATATCAAATCAAGTCGATATCAAGTCATATCAAAGTCATATCAAGTCGATATCAAAGTTGATATCAAGTCAATATCAAAGTCGATATCAGTTGATATCAAAGTCATATCAAGTTGATATCAAGTCGATATCAAGTCGATATCAAAGTTGATATCAGTCTATCAGTCGATATCAAACTCGATATCAAAGTCGATATCAAGTCGATATCAGTTAATATCAAGTCGATATCAAAGTCGATATCAGTCTATCAGTTGATATCAAGTCGATATCAAATATATTATTGAGATATATGCAGGAGGAGGTTAATAAATCCGTGTCTTTCCAATGAGGCAAGAGCGGTGCCCATTGCCACCTGTTATCATGTAGGCTCATCCTCTCCATTTACTACTTCTCCTGCAAGGAAAACTAGCTGGGATTTTTTTTTTTCCCCTAATGAAAACGCTGACTCGTCAAAAAAGGAAATGCTTTACAGAAATACATGATTTCCACAAAGGTTTATCTGGGAGGGAAAAAAAAAAGATAAATATTATTTTGAAATGATCTTTCATTTCTTGCTTTATGCCAGTTGTATTGAAACGAAACTCGAATGTCAAGATCAGAGTGCGGTGTTTGAGTCGCAAGGAAAAATTATTTGCTTTTCCTTAGCGTTTTGTTGCGTGGTTGTCGTCGTTGTCTGGTTTGGAATAGGAAAAGGTTTTTTCATGTTCTCCTTTTCCACCAAGTTAAAAGTGAGGTTTCCACCTGCGTGTAATCCAGGGTGTCCACACACCTCTGGGTTTAGTCCCTCTCTGCTGAGCCCCGACACGGATACAATCCGGTGGCAGTGAGGCAGCTTCTTTGGTCTCGAGCTAGCAACAGCCCGAGTTTAAAAAAATAAATAAATAAAAATTAAAAATAAAACCTCCTTGAGCAATATCTTTTAATACTGTGCAGAGCAGGAAACGACACCAGGGGAAGGAATCCTCCACATCCTTCCCCCTTCCCACCCCCTTTTTTAATTAAAATGGATTAAAGTATAGTTTTGGTAAGTATATAGCGTAGTGTCTCTTGTTTGAACTATTTCAGGACATTCGCGGTGCTAGGCAGATAACCCAAGTGCAAATAGTATTTTAACCAAAGCTGGAACCAGGACGTCTCGCGCTGGGACACTGGAAGATAATCTTGCTCGGAGCATCAGGCTGTTTCACGAGAACGTAAAGGAGAAACGCTTGAATTTGGAAAAATAAAATACGTATGGCTGAGGCATGGCGCTAGAGCTGTGTATTTAATTGCTCAGTGGTGCCCAGGCAGATCTTCTGGGGCAGGGGTAGGACAGCATCAGTTCAGGAAAGCATTTACAAAGCGGTCCAAATCTGAGTTTTTCACACCAAACCATCGAGGAAGGCTGCCTCCCGCTGCCGCTTCAGCTTCGGAGAGCAGAATTTGGCCCTGGATGCACAACGACTGCTTGATATTGGTGGTAAAAAAGCAGCTGGAGGACTTGGGCGACCCAGACTGGGCGCAATTTTGGCACCGCGGCGCGCGATATTGCACGCTTGCTCCGTCAGCGCCCAGTGCCAGGGGCCGAATTAGCGAAGGCGAATTGGGCACCTGCATGGTGACAGCAGAGCGAGGCATCTGCAAATGGACATTTAAACCAGTTGAAAAGAGAATATTGCAAAAAGAGAGCGCTGGAATCCTGCCGCTCCCCTGGGTTTAGGCATCAAATCAAGAGAGCTGCGTTCTGGTGCCTTCTGTGAGCCTGAGCTTCATGAAAGCGTTTCCTGCAGAGAGGTGCTGAAATCGTCTCTTTGGACGCAAGACATCTGGCTCGTCCTTTTCCTTTGAAACATGGGCAGAGGAGGAGGTCCCGGTTTTGACTGCAAATCACTGCGGCTGCTCGGCTTTCCGCTGCCTGAGCACACCTACCAGATCCTCCTCCGGGGATGGAGATAAAAGGAAGCTTAACGTGCCGCTGCCAAAAAAGATGAGATATTAGGCATTCAAAAGCTTAGTGCAATCCAGGCAGAAGGACCTGGGTCATGAAGGAAGCATCTGGGTCGCGTAGGGCAGCGCTCACCTTGGCACCTCGGTAATTTTATTGGCAAAAGTCAGCTGCTCTAATGCTTTTTTGGGGGTGTTTTGGTCCCAACCTCCTTTTGATGTTCAGTAGAAAACAGATTTACCATGCCCATCCCTAGGGACAGGTTGGAGATAGGAGAGTATGGATCAGATCCGTTGTGTATCCGCTCTACAGCTGATCCATGCATGCGCTGTCAGTCCGTCGTGTTCAGAGCACGCTAGATTGACTTTTTGCCCCAAATGAGAACCTTGCTGAAGGTCTTCGCGTGCTCAGCGAGCTTGTCCCAAATTTCCATTCCGCAGCAGCCACTGGAGCTATTGCTCCAGCCTGTCCTCAGACACCCCAGACCAATGCCCCAGACCTTCACGTCTCTCATGGGCGTGATCCAGACAGGGAAAAAAGGCTACGTTTGGAAAACTGGTAGCTGTATGCAACCAGTTTCATCCATGCTTTTATACCGTGAGCAGAGATTTGCCGGGGATTTGTATTAGCAGGTATTTTGCAGTAAGAACGGTCCAGCTTTGTTGTTTTTATGATTGTTTAACAGAAAAATTGTCATGAGGCTCGATGGTGCGGAAACGCTGTTCATGCGTAATCTTTGGTTCAGCACAGTAATGGAAAAAAAATCACGTGTGGTTCGTTGACCAAAAATTTTACTCGTTTCCGGCATGCGAGCAGATAGAATTGTGCAATAGCATGATAATGGAGTGCAGCAATCAAAATGCACTCGCATACGTACAAAATTCTTGCATCTGCTTGGATCAGAGAGGGTTTTTTTTCTTTTTTCTGAGCCATTTGATTGTGAGCATAGATACATGGACAGTATCATGCATCTTAAAGGGAGCAGTGCATTTCCCCTAGTTATAAGAGGACAAATTCCCACTGCAAGCTTCTGATAAACTCTGCAGCATTGTGAAATTTGGGGATGGTTTTGTTTTTTATTCCTAATAAAATTGCTCACCACGCATCGTATGTTCAGCTAAGCTCCCGCTGCTGTGCTCATGCTGTAGCTAGACAGCAGGTACAGAACCTAGTAGGCATAACGTGTTTAATAAGGTATCGCCTTCTTTTGTCGTATTTAGGAATTTGACAATATTAGCTTGGACGGTAAGACTTTTTAAAGAGAAGGTTTTTCTGAAATGCGTTAACTGACTGTATTTGAGTGCCTTCAACTGCATTTCTCGGCGAGACTGCTCTCGGTGCAGTAGCTGGTCCTCAGAGCCCCGTAATGCCAACAGATTTGCTTAACTATTAAAACAGCTCACAACGAGCAAAGCTTGTTATAACGGCATAATGCTATGTTCACGTTGCATATAATTCTAATTGCAAAGTCATGTGTTTTTAACAGAGAGGGGAGGGGGAGAAAAGCATTGCTCTGTTAGTTTTTTAACTTTATGTTTTCAATTTCAGATCTCCTTCCCCTTCCAGAGGAAGTTAGAGATGCCATAGCTTTAATGTCCGTTTTAGCTGCCACTCAAATGTTCACTTTCTGTAAGAAAATCTAAACCAGGAGGTATGCTATTTCTCCTGATTTGAAAAGCGTTAAAGGCAAGTACCCTGGAAGTTAAAGTGCTGGTAGGTCAAAGGGAAATTCGCAGCCCCGACAACATTAACTTGAAAAGAAAAGATAAGCTTTCTTTTCAATGCAATTGTCTGCGCGGCTGTAGCTTTCAATTGCATAATTGCCACTAGCCCATTGCTTTAAGGAATCCAAATGAAATCCCTCTGATTTGGATTTTCAGTGGAAGGTAAAAAGGTAAAAGGAAGTGGTAGCAGCTAAATCGGGAATTAAAGCCACTGCACTGCTGACCTCAGAAGGATGGTCTGGAAGAAGGAGACCTGAACCAAAGCAAAGCTCTGTTATTATTTATCATACTTTTCCCCTATATCTATCTATCTATAGTAATATGTAGCTAGATAGATATACAGCTTTAAAATTTTTCATGTTGTTTATAATTTAAAAAAAAAAAGTTAAGAGTGGGAGATCAAGATGCTGGGTTTTTTCTTTGCTCTTCCTTGGTGGGGTGCAGCAAATCCTGGTCTGCAAGTAAATCCGTGCTCTAAAAGGTAAATTCCCCCCTAGGAACGGGTTAACGTTAGTATAGCAAACGCCGTGCAGAAAATATTTATGTCCATCCTAGCATATATCCCCGGTCCTGGGGATCACGGTCGTCTTGTGCCAGCACTTTTACCCAACAGCTTGGTGTCTTGTCGGTCTTCCTGCTGTCAGTATAAATGGCGATGTCCGAGTCTGATTTTGTGATTCTGTATTTGTGAACAAGCTAATAAATTCATGTGATGTGACGGGGCTTAACATGAATTTGGCTTTTGTGTACCGTTATGTGATTGACAGTAAAACAGGTAAAGAGATGGTCTTTTTCTTGACGTTTTTATTCTCGCTGATTGGCAACATTTATCCGAAAGGGATGTTTTTGAAAGTAAAGGTGCGTTTCTGTGGCATGAGAGAGACGGACATCTGGTACCTGGAGGAAGAACCACAAAACCTAGGCATTTCCTATGCAGAGAGCCTGTCCTTAGGAAATATTAATTCTCTGCTATCGCTGCCTGCTCTACCTAACAGTAATTTTGGGCCGAGCACCTTCTTTTTAGTTAATAAGCCGGTGGAGAGAGCTCTGCAACCTGCAGGATGAAATCCTTAGAGGACAATATTACTGCCTTCCCCACCGGTGCTTCTGGTTCGTATCTTTGGTTATTTCTTTTTGCTGCGACGGTCTGTCAAGGGTCATCTCTCCATCCAAAGCACGTGCTCGCTCAAATGGACCGGTATCTCGAGCAAACGCTAGAAAAGAAGCGCGCTTCACCCATGGGGTGGGGATCTCTGAGAGGATGAGTGACAACACATCATGAAGAAATACGGGTTTGCTGTCAATGCCTCTCCAGAATTTGCTTTCAGGCATTTCCAGGCTCTGGATCTTGCTGGTTGGGTAAAATACACTGTCGATCTGCCATGCTTCTGTCTGTCGCCTGCATGTGGCTAAGAGCAAGGTGACTTATCTTCCGAGTCCCCCACAAACAGGGTGTAGTTGAAGGTAAGGATCTCATGGGGCACTGACATGAGGTGTTTTTTTCTTTTGCTTCTTCCCTGCATTGCTTTCGCGTCTGAATACTCCTCGTTGCGTGAACTCGATCCACATCTCTTGCTCCTTTTCGTTTTCATGTTTAGCATTGCCTCTCTGTTAACTGAAGAGCATACGCAAATCCGATCCAGAAATTTTTCCATGATTCAGGGTGCAAGGCAGCTGAACAGCAGCTGGGCATCATAAGCAGGCCCAGGTTGTTCATCTACCGTGTCTAGACTATGCATGTCCAGGTGTATAGCAAAAATAGTGACAAAATTGAAATTTGATGCCATTTTTGCCTTCATTTATCATCGTTTTTTTTTTTTAATTCAGCATCAGCTGAAACTGTGCTAAAAAGTTATTGCTTAAGAATTAGAAGAGGATGGACTGAGACGAAATTTCCGTTTCATTAAGTGGGCACTGAAAAGCTGTTTGCTTTTGTGTTTTTTTTTTTTTTCCCACCCCGTTTGTGGCTGTTAGATTCGTTGCCTGTGTGACTTCTTGCAAGCTGGGCCTCATCATCGCCATCCAGCTACTGCGATTCAGTTTATTTTACTCTTTGCAGAGACTCAATTTTTCTGTTTGCAGAAGTGCATTGTCCCCCAGGTGGGTGCTACAGTGATCCGGCCAGCCAACAAAATGGAATATAAGGCCAACAAAATTGCTGTTAAATAGCTAGGGTTTGTCACAGAGGAAGGCTCGGAAATTCTGTTTTTGTCAGCCCAAAATTGTTATGTTTGTTATTATCAGGGAGTTGATCGTTGGTTCCCATTTGGTTACAATTTACGTCTAGTTGGCAGCATACAGGTGGAAAGAAGCCAAGTTTTGCATCAAGATGAGTGTTTGGTAACAGATGTCTAATGTTTCCCAACACATTTAGTTCATGTGATAGGAATCATGAGCTAGTTTAGGGAAGCCGAGCAGTTGGGTAATTACAAACCTTTGCTCATGTCGTTTTCTCATTTCTTCTTTTTTAGCTGCCTCGTTAAGGTGGTTCTGATTTTTGTATCTATAATTTGGGAATTACAGCTTGAAACGTGTTTCGGCGTAATAACTGTCCTATGAAGCAATCATTTATTTAAATAGTTGGGAAGTTCCAGCAGCGTGTGCAAAAGCCACATGTCTTCCTCACCCACCCTGCATAGCAGGAATTGTCCAAATGCCTAGAGCGTGCTTCAAGAGCTGCTCCTTCAAAGTGACGGGACATGTGTACAGCGGTATTTCCTCGCGGTCCCCTGGATAACTCTGGTTTCTCATATGGGACTGCTATCCATCCTAAGGACGATGCAAACCCAGCTCATTTTAATTACTGATTCACTGAGCGTATTTATTTTATTTTGAGGGAAAGAAAGAAATTGTGGTTCCAAGCCCCATATCTCCCATAGCAAGGAGCTGATGCTTGTTAGGACAAGCTAGAGTTACGGAAAGGCCGTCGTGTTTAATGAGATTTCTATAGATCTCTGTCATTCGGCTTTGCAAAAACCTTGGAGAAGGTTTCTCTTCTTGGAGAAGAGCTTGTGGGATTCTGCAGGATGCTCATGTTTGACCTAGAGCTAAACTTTTCCTCCGTCTCCCTGTCAGCGCCTGAAGTCACCTGTGGAGGAGATACCTGCCTTGATGGAAACACAAGGGGAATCTCTCCTATTAGCTGCCATAGTGAACTGCTAGCTTTGGTAGGGGTGGTTAGGGTTGCTCAGATAGGGATGGTCTAGTAGGATCAGTTATAAAAGCAAAAAAATGTTTGCATTAAGCAAAGAAGTCCTGTTAGAGTGCAGTGGGAGTTGACACCTTGCTTCCCTCAAGCTCTTGTGAAAATCTTGGCCTTATTTTTAAAAGCTCTTTACTAAGGGAGGAGAGTAGGTGTTTTGCAAGGATCCTTGAGTTACAAAGCACGGACCTTTTGTTGTTCTTTCCTATTTGAATCACTTAATGGTTTGAAAAGTTCTGTGTCTGTTCTTTTTTGCATTTTATGCCAAAATATTGCAGGAAGGGCTCTTTCCAAATTATATCTAATCCAGCTAGAGTCAGACAATCCCAGAAATGGCAGTATGGCAAGTTTGTCTGAGATTTGCTGAGCGGCTCCAGAATTTCTCTGGATTCAAATACGAGCCTGATCCTCATTCCCTTCTCTGGGTACTGAATGAAGCCTCAGAACTTGCTTGAGGTGCCTTCCTAATATGCCTCTTGCATATCAATCTAGGAACCTAAAACACTAATATTTTAATTCACCAACTCTTCCAGAAGTCAAAAGAATCATTGTTTGTTTGAAAAATCTCAGAGCACCGGTATACGGCTGCATGTCTGGAATATAACTCCTTTCTCATCGGGCTGCTAAGCACCAGGTGGGAAAGGACTCTGGCAGCTGAAAAGCTAGACCCATGAGAAATATGCCCTGAACGGACACACACATTCTTCCCACAGAGGGCTAAGTTACTTCCATATTGACAGCGTGTCAGCTTGCACAAGCGAAGTTGTGGCAAACTCGTCTCCACCATCCATCCTATCTCGGTTCTGTTCCCAGGGAATAGCCCAGGTGTCCTCTGCAGCTCAGTCAGTCTCCTTAACCTGTCCCAGAACCGAACATATTCCTATAGACATACCGACTTTAATTGTTAAACTTTTGTATTTCTTCAGATTGCTCTCCTCATCCCTTGAAAGGATGCCTTTGATTTTGGAGAGCGATGCTGGAATTAAATGAACGTGTTGCAGGACTGATTCTCACCTATAGCATAGATGATGAAGTTAAGACATACCGTATCTTTTTCACTAGAAGTCAGTAGAAAGACCGTCTTGGCTGCAGCATGTTTCCTGGCCGCCTGTTTTCAGTTGCAGAATGAAACCGAGAAGAACAAGGAGCACGCTTTCCAAGATCTCAATAGCTTCTGTGTAGAGAGTGCCCCACAAATTAAGCAAGCTGCATAAAAGTCCATGAAGTTGGATTCATATTCTGAATTTCAGGCTGGTGATCATGACCTGATTTCTGACTCATGGAATAACTTGCGATTATTTGCACTTTGGTATTTTTATTTAAGCGACTTAAGAGATTTATTCTTAGGCTTTCCAGGGCTGAGATGTGTAACTCCTGTTAGTTGTATTGCTCACGCTGACTCTAAAATTAAAGTGCACCATCCTCCCGTTCACCTTCAGATAAATCTAACTTGACTGAAAGTAATCCTCAAGATTTAGGAGCTTTGAGAATTTACAGGTGTGGTCTTTGACAGAATTTGGCCGTAAATTGTGTGCCTTTAGACAATAATGATCTTGTTCTTTTATTGCAATTTGATTTGAAAGTGGACTTTGATCTTCATAGCTGGGAACAAAACAATACAGATGTGACGGTTGTTATCAAGCATATGATAGGCTTGCATGCGTTTTATACTCATTTTTGTTTCACTATATATTTTACGGATTTCTTTTGTTTCTAAGACGCCTGTTGCGTAGCGTCTGGAGAACTGAATCCAATTTGTTTTACAGGCTTCATTGCACTTGTATGTACTAACTACACATAACCAGTCTATCTGAGAATTAGCCAGAAGATTTCCAAAAAACCCAGTCAAAGTAACGCTGTAGTCACTTTTTTTAATAAAATATTAAATTCACAGATTTTTGCCCAAGACAGGCCCACTTTAAAAGCCATCAGCTTTCAGCTTCTTTGGCTCGACGCACAAAACCTGAAGATCTTTTGGCCGCAGCAGGACATCAAGGCTTTTTAGAAGAATTGGTAGCTCTTCCAGGAGTTGAGAGTAGCACCCCGTTTGCCTTTCCAGTACCCTGGCATGTTTTATCTGGTTTTGTCCCCTCATGTCGCATGCTATGAACTCTACGCAATTTTTGTAGGACTCTGCAGACATTCAGGATAAGAGGTATCATAGGAGAGTTTTTTTTCCCCGTCTTTCTTGTATGTCTTTGGAAACCCAAGCCGTTCTGACATACTGGCATTTGGCATCTCTCACCCCCTGTTTGCTGGGAAGGGGGATGCAATCCCTTGCGGCTAATGCCGAGCTTTTTGACTCGAAGGTTTCCATCAGTTGTTTCACCACTGAAGTGAAGTTTTCCGTATTGGGATCTCGGCTTTCGAGCAATTATAAATCATTAGACGTATTTAAATGGTCAGGAAAGCCAAAGATAAATCACACGCTGTGTATGTATTTAGCATGAACGTTAGACCCGTCTCATTGCGCTGTCATCCCTGAAATGATGTGCCTTTTGTGGTTTAGAAGGGAACTTGTAAATGTGCCTTTCATTTCACAGTTTTGTTTTTCCCGGTTACCAGTTTAATATGCATCTCATGATTAGTATAAAATGATCAATAAGCAGCTGTGTCGCCCAAGGTCGTTCCAAGTTCAAAGCAGGCGCAGTGGCGATTAGTTTCCAAAATCGGATGCAGTCAGACCGCTGTGGCCACAGGAGCAAGGTCACTGTGAGGATCTGGTGGCAGTATAAATAATAAAGCAAAGCTTCGCTCATTTGGCATCAGTACCCCCAGATAAGAGCGCGCTTTATTGCTTTGTCTTTTGGGCGTTCTTATGGGACCTTTCGCCTTTCTCAACACCTCTTTTTGGTTTTTTTTTTACCCTCAAATTGCTTTTTTTTCTCTTCTCTCTCAATGTCATTTTGTTTTTCAATAAAGAAGGTGGTTTGAAGGGAATAAGTCACTAAATCAATTTCATTCCATTACTGAATTAGATTATTAGATACAGAGGCAGGCGTGACAGCTTAGATCCATTAAAAAGATAGATAGGTGGATGTGTGTATGTGATCATTGCTAATGCTATGATATTTTATCTTTACTGTAGCATAAACTGGGCTTAAACGAAGCACGTGATGCTCGGGTGAAATAGCACATTATGGTTACAGTTAATGGCGAAGCCTTATGGATAAAATTAAATATTGAAAATTGTGCGCTTCCAAGCCAATTCCCCCTTTACACCGTGCATGCCTTTTTCCATAACCCTGTCAATGTTGTTTTTTTTTTTCCCCTCCCCGTACAAGTCCATATCACCAACGGCCAAAGGTTGTACATGCACAGGGGCTTCTCTCTGGCAGCTGAATGTCAAACTTTATTGAGTGGGTGGATCCTGCTCATCCATTTCCCTTCTGAGCCTTTCTAAAAATACCATGAACCTTGACAAGGAGATATTTTGGAGGAATCATATTCATGAGTGTGTTCATGGGAAGCTTATTTTGGCAGGCTTGCATGTGTCAGATTTGCATGCTTCCATAGTTAAGGGCTTGGCGAACTTCTGTCACAAGCCAGTTGCACATGGGCTAAAGAGGGAGCATCTGGATTTTGGGACCTACTGGGTTGGAATTTCTCCTCCAAGTGAGTTTATAGCAGGAAAAGAAGCGAAGATATTCTTATAGGAATGTTAATATGTGACTGAAGTCATTCATTTCAGGCATTTGCACACCAGCCCTCAGCTTATCGGATCTGATTTCATAAAACCTGGCTGTGATTTCTCTCCAGGGACCTTAATGATCTTGCCACTTTCAATAAACATTTATAGAAACTACTGCCAGCCTGTGGATAAGAGAAACTTTTGGGAGAGACTTTGTCTTCCAAAAAATACTAAAAGACAAAACAGACCACCCACTCTTCACAAAGAAGATCAATAGAAAATGTCAAAATGTAGCATTCGCTTGGTAGCTGGAGCTGAATTGCAGTACCAGACATTTGCACTGTAGGCGTGCAGTAGGTACGTTCGCTTTTCTCCCTTTGAAAAAAAGTGCAAATTGGAGTTATGCTATAACTGGGACCAGCAAAACTGGGAGTGTGACTAAAAGCAAACTGTAAGAGATAAGATGGAAATTAAGCAGGTAAACGCTGTTCCACGCTCATGCCATTCGGGTACAGTATTGCGCAGTACTCATGTTTGCACCTCTAAGAAATTTCCATTTTTTCGCATAAAAAAATCCAGATATGAAGCCGAAGCTGCCTTCTTCGCCAACCTGAAACTGTCTGATTTCAACATCATTGACACCCTTGGAGTTGGAGGGTTTGGACGAGTTGAACTGGTAGGTAACCTTTTTTTTTTCCTTTGAAGTTTGTGTAATGTCCTGGGAATGAGTACTATGTTACCAGTCTTTTCGTTTGTCTTCATTATTATACCTGAATTACTGGAAGAGAAGTATGTGACAGGCTTATAATTTTACTGATAGTTGAAGAAAGTTGTATTACATTTCCGGGAAAATAAAAATATATGAATAAACACGCTGCAGTAATCCTAAAGAATGTATGTTACTAGGTTGAGAGAGGAACATCTTCTCTCTCCAAGTGGTCTTCTACTGAAGCAGAACCTTTTTATGACATTGATTGCCTTTTAACAAGAACCCGAAGAGTTGTGGTGGTGTTGAGTGATGAGATTGAAAAAGCAGCCTAAAATCTTAATTAGCCAAAACTGCAGTAACGGTCCACTGTCTGCTGTAAGCAGTTCCTAATTCGGGTCTAGAGATCGATCTCCCGATCTCCTACTTGATTATGAAGAAAACTGTAGATTACGTGTCTGAATTATAATACTGGTTCACAGAAAGATACTTCTTGTTTGCAGAATTTTAAAGAAAGCACGAAATCTCAGCTTGCTTTTTGCTCCGCTTGGGTTTAGAGCCGTGTAGTTTTTTTTATTATTAAAACAAGGGCTGAGCAGGAAGAGCCGGAAAAGATAGCCGTTATGCGACCCATTTGTAATATCGTGTGAATATGAAAGCTTAAAATAGAAAGAGGGAGTTTAGTTTACATCACTGCGCTGAGCAAGGAGGCATTTCTGATACCGGACACCAGTACAGTATGTGAGGAACCCCTTTAAGTTCGGGGGCAGAAAAGTAAACAGAGTTACTGCTGCCATCACAAAAGTTAGAGGAAATCCCCGCTCCCTAACAGTACGGAAGCCAAAAGCACCTTTTTGCATTATCCCCTTAGCGCTGGGAACTTGAAAACCAGCAAAATAAGTGGTTTGATCATTGCTTGTGACGTGAAGGGTGAATTCTGTCTTTAAACGGCAACTTGTTTCTGCCTTTTCCTATTCGGAGGTTATTTAAAAACATGCAGAGCAGACCAGTGAGGACTTTGATCCCTTCCCGTTGTTTTATTTTTTTTCCCGTTAGCAGCTGGTGTTTTGGAAGATAGTCACGAGAGCTCAGCCATAGCCTGGGAAGGTGTCCTTCCTCCGCTCCTTCTATGGTCAGTGGAGAAAGAGGGTCTCCTGCCGAGGATGCTCGAGAGCAAGAGTCTAATTTGGGATGCACTAAATCAATTGGGTTGCATTACTGAAGGCAACGAGTCCTCTAGCTCCAGCTGCTTCCCAAGTTAATGTGGAAGCTATATGGTGTTAACAAGAACCATATCCGTGGATGAAACCTTGGCCAGGTCTGAGGAACAGCACAGATGGACACGTTCTGTCATTTGAGGGTATCAGATGACAGGTAGAAATATGTAAATCTTAGGAGACTTAAAAATTTTAGAAGCCTGCAGGAAGTGTTGGATATTACCTCAGATGGCAGAAAAGTCTTCATCATCTTGTAGGGGGTTGTCTTCAGCGGTGAGTTTAGGAGGTTCCAAGCAGGAGAATGCTGGTTAAGATCATTTTCTGGGTAAATCGTGAGTATAGTGGTGAATCAGATGAGGAACCTTTTGCCTTCTAGTTAGCTTAAACCACTTCCCATATTGATTTCCTGCTGTCGATTTGTTTGTTGGTGACATCAAAGTTGCTTGTGCTGTATGGTTACAATTATTCCCGTTGCTGGGCCAGGAAGAAATGATCCTGCCAAGCAGAGGAGGAGGTGATGGGAATAGAAGTGTTTTCTCTTGGGAAAGGTGTTTCGATAATCAGCGGGAACTAGATCGGGAATAGCGGAAAAATGCAGAAAAAGGTCATGGCTTGCTGGTATAATCTACAAAAGGACTTTTTCAGCTACTGCGCCTAAAGTGAGCCTGCTAAAACCATGCGCTTAGTTCAGAATTGACGGCAGAGCTAAGTATGCGGGGAAGATCTTATGTGTCAAATTTAAATAACCAGGATTTTTTGTTACTTAGGAAAAAAGGTTGCATTATGTCAGTAAATAGGCGTATCTTTCTGCTCAAGAGGCTGTAGTGGTTCTTAACTGATACCAGATTACACACAGAAGGATAAAAGATATTTTAAAGTTTAACTTCACATTCTTGATTTTATTACTTTCCTTTACCACCAGGGAAAACTATGTTAATATTCTCTAGTCTTTAACATTTTAAAAAAGCTAAGTACCTTTCAGAGTTGCCATCTCAGCGCTGAGTATTGGCAAGCGAAATTGTTATTAAAGCAAAAGGACTGTTTTCATCAAAACGGAGTATAGGATTGCTACCTCTTGCTTCTATCCTCTTTAGAAAAACATATTTTGTAATTTCAGGCTAAAAATGAACTGATGCAATATGTATCCGAGGAACGGACTCTTTTATTACCTTACTGTATTATGGCAGCTCGCTAGTACATGGCAATGTTGAAATTTGTTCCTGAAAAAAAATCTAGTTCTTGCACTTTTCTCAAGTAAAAACAATCAAATAAGCAAAGTGCATTGCAAAGAGAAGACTGTTTATAGCTTAACCTTAGCTTCCATGCGCAAGCTAGCTCAGCGCCCCAGCGCGTCTTCGTACCCTTCAAGAGGGCAACTGGTGGTGTCTGGTTAGAAACTGGAACGTCTAGGATTTAGTCTGGGTCTTGCTGGCCAAGGATAAATAATGCTCCCGTTTGCCTGTGTTTTAATTTTCAGATGTGGTTTGTTTAAATGTGAGATGGTATTCCGGACACCTCTGTGAATACTGGTTGTTTTGAGAGGTCGTCCCTTGGATGAATTTAAATGCAGGTACATGTCTCTTGGGCGAGACGGTTATTTAAATAACTTTCTGTTCTATGGATATTACACATCTTTTTGTCTTGGTTTTGCTCCTGTGACAAAAAGCTTACGCATACAGTGTGGTGACAAATCTTAGTTAGTGCATGTCTTAATGGGACCTTTCCTAAGTAGTTTTATTTTCTGACTGTGTCAAAAGAAATTTTCAACAGGTTTGTGTTTGCTCAATTTTTTATGGCTAGCTGATGCCCCTTATATCGTATCTTGTCATTATGGATGTTGTTCTTCATCTTTAACTGGACCTCCTCTGTAGTTAGCTGGAGCAGACTGCTGTTGAAGGGATAAAACAGATGACTTGTCATGTTTTCATATGGTGACCAGCTATGCAATTATAACAAAAGTGGCATTTTTCAGTCGGGCACGAACCACACTAAGTCCTTGCACCTCTGTCAAAATGCCGGCTGCCAAGTCTTCCTTCTTTCTTCCCTGACTGTGTTGCAGTTAGCTATGAAAACGTTAAACTGGCATGAAAATAAGCAAAAAGTAGTTTTCCCATGTGCCACCCCTGGAAAAGGGTGCGCGTAGTCATCTTTGGACAGCTTCTCAACACTTCACTCCCTGAATACGCTGTCCAGTTTCTGTAGCTTCAAAAGCATGTTTATAAAAACGAGAAGTGGCCTGAGCTAGATAAAATAAATGCGTTTGTTCACTTACAGGGCGAGCAGTGTGACCCCAATCCTCAACATTTAGCAAGTAAACAGACGGGCTGGAGCAGACCGCAGTCTGCCCCGGGACAGACGGTGCTACATTCCTAGAACCACCCTCATAAATTGCTGCAGAGTCTGCCAAGTAGGTGCAGGCTACTCCAGGACGTGTCTCCCTGTGCCTGCTCTCCAGCTCTCGGACACCTCCCTTAGCATGGGAGAAAGCAAATAAGATGCCTAGACTTCTCGGTTTGAATAACTGAAGTAGCCACAATTTTTTGCTCAGTAGCTTCTTCACTGGCACTCATCGGAGTGGTAGCTGAGCATCTTCAAAGGATGCTCCCACGTGTGCTCTCATGCTGCATGAAGGGCAGCTCCCTGAATAGACGGGTATAGTACTGACTCGTATGAAGTCTATTAACATATATATACATATATAAAACAGTTTTTTTCCTGAAAAATATTTATACAGCTGTCTAATGTTGTGAAGAGACCCTTGTCCATAGGAGCAGAAGGAACAGAGGCAAAAGGCTTGGGACTGCACGTTGCTACGACTTCAGCCTGCCCTTTCCCAGGCAGATTGACTGCAGGCTGAGCAGGTGGTAGGAGCCTCCACTTACTTTACCTTCATTTTGGTAGCTAGCATTTGATCTTCAGAATCTGTAGTCGTGCTGCTTCGCTGGGTTCCTTCCTGCCGAGCCTCCATAATACGTTATGATAGTGAATGAATGTATCATCTCAAGTTCATATCCTTCAGAACACCCTTTTGCAGAGGACAGAGGTGCTGGTCAGGTGTCCCAGGGCTTCATAAATCATCTCTTCTCAACTTTATTGCTCTTGTCTTTGTCCTTTTGTTTGCTTTTAATTTAAACTCCTCTGCCTCTAATCATCTGCCCCAGGTCAGGCATTTTGATTTAAATGAAGATTACTTTAGACAGCTCTGAAACGAATGTAACGGAGTATCTGGACATACAGGGTTAGATTCATTATGGCTGCGTAATCAGTTCATGAAAACGATGGCTGAGCACAGGCAGGCTCAAATTCAGCGCCGTGCCTCAACACACACCGTTGTTATATTGATTCACACAGTTATCATTTCCAATAATCACTCCGAGCCGGGGCAATGAGAAAAGAAGATTTTAAATTCCCCCAGCTTTTACAGAATTGCAAAAATAATACTTCTTCACCCTCCCCGTCACCAGCTTGTTTGAGACTCTATTTCAGCTGAACATCTTTGTTCACTTTTTGGGCCAGTCAAATATTCAGATAGGCCAGTCAAAACCAATTGACTTTTCCTCCATCTCCGCACATATGCAAGTTAGGAGGGAGCTATTCATTGTGCGCGGCTGTGGGTAACATATGGCCAAGGACATCCTGAAGGCAACAATATCCATAGGCAGATTAAGGACATTTAGCCCTTACTCGACAAAATATTTAATCGTAAGTTTTAATGTTCAGCAGGTTTGCGGAAGTCAGTGACACTTAAAGCACATATTTCGAGCATATGTTCATTAAACATAGGTCTGGGAGGGCCCGAAGCTGATCATCCGTTCCATTTTCAAGGCACAAAGCAGAATCAAAGAGACACAAATATTTCTGACCATTTTTCCCTTAATCTCTTGTTGAAAGCCTTTAGCGATGCAGGTTCCCAGTGCAATTTATTCCAGGGCTTACCTGTTCTTAACTTGCAAGAAAGGTTTTCCTACTATTTAACATCTTCCCATGCTGTAGCCTGTCATTTCTTGTCCTTCTTGTTCCAAGAGGACTTGGTGGCAGTTTATTGCATTCTCCTGCAGTAAGATTTATGTATTTGAAGATCATTATCACATTAACCTGTAGTACTTTATTCTTTAGGGAAAGTAAATTTATTTTTGAGCTTTCCACGCAATTCACGCTTTCTAGGCCTGGCGATCATTCTTGCTTCTTCATCTCCAGGTGGTTCTTGTCTCTTTTGAGCAATGCCTCAAACAAGGCACGTTGAGCTAACTGGAGTGGTCAGGTAGAGCAGAAAAATGGCAACTGAGCGTCGTGTTTTGCCTTTACCCTTACTGAATTGTGCCCTTTCTATCTCGAGTCATCGCTTCAATTTGTAAAGATCAGGTTGAATTTCCTTGCTCTTCGCAGAAGTGCTCGTAGCCCTCTCCGGCTTGATATTGATTGATGGTGCAAAGTTAATAACCTTCTCCTTACTCCATCAGGCAAGCTGTTAATAAGAGTATTTAATGGTGCCGTATTCTAGACAGACCCCTGTGAAATGCCACTTGTAACGTCCTTTCAGCTTCCTGGTGACCACTAAAAACTAAACTCCTTGGCAATGTGGAGACTAATATGGACATAAGCTTAAAAACGAAGCCTTTGCTTCGGCCGCGTTTCACCGGGGCTCTAGAAGGCCTATTTTCAATGGTCAACGTGGGATTTTTCATTTTCATTCATGTTTTAAGAGGAATCTGACCACGGATTGTAAAGTGCAATGAAATTTATTGTAGCCTCCAGCCCTTTTTGTAAACAAAATCATTAGCGAATTAATTAGATGGCAAGGAAGGAAAAAAAAAAGTAATTGTCTTCCAATAGACCAGCAGATGCATAAATCAGACATTTATTAGTGGAAATTTCCAACTGCATAGCTATCATTTTGTTCCATCCGTTGTAAAGTTTTTTTTATTAGACAGATCAGTCGTCTTCTCTTTGAAATTGCTTAATTTTTATTTTGAAATTGTGAAGAATCCTTTGGCCTCCTTCCTTTTGAAAGAACGGGCGTTTCTTAATTATTATAGGGAATTAAAATGAGAATATCAGTGATTTTATATATAGGCCCACAGGTTGTTTTCAAGGAATTAGTGAGTTTTTTCCATTTGGTTTAATAGGTATTAGCTATATAACCCCTCTTCTGGCTTTTACTTTATACTGGAATGATTTTATGCGCGAAGCAGTTTACATTCCTCACTTGTTTTTAGCCTTTTCCTTCTAGACATTTTTGAAAAATAATATTTACCTCTGGCATTTATGGAAAGACACAAACTTTTATACACTTCCTAATGCCCTTGCTTATGAAAAAAAAACATAGTTGCGCATGTTGGCAAACACTGGATATAAATTTTCCGTACAGTATTCAGAGCGTAGAATTAAAGATTTTTTAGCAAAGTTCAGGATTTGATTAAGCAGCTTTAATTAATGGTTAAGTAGATGAGGTTTTCTAAGGAACTGTGTATTTTTTTTAGCATATATGTATGTATAATTTTGCAAGGTATTTTTCTGTAGAGTCCCTTAGCATTCACACTGTGCCGTGTGCCAGGCTACGATATTTAGTGCCCTCCCAAATAGTTTTCGCATTTAATTGAATCTAGCCTTGTTCAATCCTAATAAAATAAGGGTGGCAGCAGGGGCATTTCGGAGGCAAGCGATATTATTAGGGGGCAAGCTGTTTCGTTCTGGAGGAGCGTAGATATATCGAGTGCTCGGACCACGCTGGGCGGCTTTGCCTGGGGGGAGAAACTTGCTGCTTGGTCCGTGCAGCCGGTCAGCTGTTGGGATTAAGAGAGCTCAGCTTGCGTTCTCGTTAGCCCGTCTAAGTGCTGCGCTCGGCGACAGCTGCCGCTATTTTTGTTGATTCGGGTGCATATATCTGGGAAACCACTGGAAGTTTAAAAAAAAAAGAAAGAAAAGAAAAAAAAACCTTGCACGTACCCAGCAAGCAAAAGCATTCGTACTTCTGGATGCTCTCTGGAATCGGTTATTTTTTAACGTGATACAAAGGCATGCCCATCTTTTTTTCACAATAGCACTGATTCCTGGCTCCGTCTTGTCCACAATTTACAGATGTTAGCTAGCAAAGGTCCGTTCGAAAAGCGTCTGAACTACCGTCTCTATCTTTTGGGGTTGAGGTGTCACCATGGCCACACAGCAAATTCAACGGGAGACAAGAGCAATAAGAACCTTGTCTGTGAGCAGTGTACCCGAGCTCTCAAGAAACGCTTCTGTCCTGCTCCTAAAAGATAGCCATTACTGAGGGTTTAGGAAAAAAGCCACATCTCCAGAGTAAACTAAATATATATATTTTTTTTATTTGCACAAACTCCGCTTGCTGGGTGTTCTCATTTAGCTAGGAGCCAGGCCAACCACCTTGAGGATTAGCAGAAAACGCGAAAGCTCCTGCGCAAGGAGGTTTCTTTGCACACCCAGAAGCTTCACGTTCAAATGTTTCTGTTATATCTATCAGTGACAAGAAATTTGGGGCTCTCAAAGCTGCCAGCATCGTTCAAATCACAGCCTTTATTTCAAAAATGAAAGGAAAAATGGATTATAAATGTAAAACGTGTTCAGCTCTGCTCCCGTGCCCATGGTCTGCTGCTCTTCTGTGTCTGTAAGGGAGCCCACCATGAGCTGGGCTGCATCAGGGCAGTGGTGCCCCCGACCACCGCTGCTCTGAGTCCCCTTGGCTTTAAGGCTTTGCACAGGGTAAGGCAGTGGAAAATATTATCTGCAGCAGCTCCTTAGAGAACAAGTACAGTGCTGCCTCCTAGGGCTTTTTGGAGAACGCACAGCTCTGCAAGAGCTGTCATCCACAGGCGTAACATCTACAGTGACGGGGAACTCAGAGCGTCAGTAGAGGTTCTTCACCATCACTTCCTAGGAGGAGATGACGCACGTAGGAGATAAGTGCAGTCCAAATAGTATAGCCTCCATCTAAATCCTGACTATGACAAAGTGGAGGAGACTCGAGGCTGCTTTGGCTTGCTGCAGGCATGTCACTTAATCTTCACTGAAAAAAAAATCCTTCTTTATCAGGATTGTTCTACTTTTTTTTAATGTTTCTAAAGGGCAACTTGCGTTTTAGCAGCTCAGTTCTCATCGGAGTTACACAGAAATTGCTACCGTTGTGGACTTTTTATATAAAGTAATGAATATGAGCACATAAATATGTAGCAAATAAATATACTTAGAGCAAGACAGACAGAGAAAGAATAAGAAACACACAGATACAACCGTTTACTCTTTTTTCCATCGGGGGCTGGATTTGCTCTCATAAATACCCATTTTCCCAAAAGTGTGAAAAAGCACGAAGGTCAAAACATATTTATTTGCATGTGAATTATAGCAGTGTTTAAAAAAAGAAAGAAAAATCAGACCTTGAAAGTACTGTGTGTTTTGGAAGTGGCAGCAGTTTGTACGTCATAAAGCAAAGCGACATTTTTGGAGTGGTTCCAACATTTTTGTGAAAGCTGTGTGAGCCCAGCAGAAGCCAGCTGAGGTCTAATGAAACTCAGAAGAACAAGAGAGGTTGGATCCTTTCTCCTCTCCCCTGTGCCAGCATCTTGTCCTGATTTTGTACAGTTGCTGTTCTGCTGAACCCACTACTGAGACATCTTCACCCCCTGCAATAGTGGATTTTTTTTTACTGAGACTCAGTATTTTCTCACTGCTGAGACGCAGTATTTTCTTACTGCTAAAACGTTAAAAGTCATCCCGTGAATTCAAAATTATTGGCAGCCCAACGAAGCCCCCTTCACTGCTGTGTCCTCACGTCCTCTTTGGAGGACCGTCTCGCTTGGGTGTATTTTCAGTTCGTGATCCATCTGGTTGGGCTCACTCGGGACTAGCTCTGTCACGATGACCCAGGCTGCCAAGCAGACGCTGGTGGCATGGGACCGGGCCATCACGCTGGAGCACGGTATCCGCAGGTTGTCCTCCTCTCCCTCTGGCTGCTTCATGCCGGGGCAGGCAGGACTGCGGCGAGCGATGGCTCATCATTTCCACCGGCTGACTCATGGACCCCAGGGTTCCCTGTCCACGAGGGCACCATTACTCATCGCTCCTGCCCGAGTAGACTTTTATGCCTGTCTCCTTGCCTTGTTTGGTTTCATTTGTTGGGGTTTTTTTTCCCCTGTGATGATTCTTCAAAATTGTTCTTAGTTTTTTCTTTAAAGCTTTCCATAAGTTTTTTCCTCCCTCTCTCCAAAGAACATAGGAATATAGTGCGGGGTCCAGGTAGCTGCCTAGTGAGTGTCCAGAGCAAGTAGATGAAGATGGGAGAGGGGGAAGCAATGACCACGCAGTTGATGGCACCCTCCAGGCACGTGGAGAGAGGACAGCTCCAGGGTCCAGCACAGACGAAAGCTCCTCTCTAATTTGTGTCCACCCTGGACATTTCGAGGGTTTCTTGCTTCCAAGGTCTGGATGGGTTTCACACACGGAGGGTAGGAATAACCTCCTCTTCATCAGCTTGGCAATCGCTATGAGCTTGTGGGATGGGAAGGGTCTAAAAGATGGAGGAATCTGACCCTCCCAGAGTAGCCCTGTCTAGGTAATATCTTGTGATTAAAAATGCAGCCATGACTCCAAATCTGTGCATGATAGCCCATCACCATGGTATTTGGGCCAGTATATATTTGCAAAATAGATGCAACTGTTTCTTTTTTCATTGTGCTTTGCTTTTACAAATGCCTGGTTTAATTATAGACGAGGTTTCTGCTGATTTTGTGTCGCTGGGAAGCAGATCGTTGCCTGGATGAGAATCCTGCAGAAACTACCCAGTCTAATGAATTTTATCTCTTTCTGGTTTTGTGCATCGCCTCTTTAGGGTGGTGTTTGGGCACAGGCTTTACTTAACTCCTCTCTCTATTGCATTTTCTTATCTTTCGGATAGAAAACATGCTCCTGTTCCACGACTGAAAGGGATTATATGGAAATCTCCTTCAGAGTTTCGTTCCTAACAGAGGGCAACAGCTCATTCAGATTTACTTGGAGTGAGTCAGACCACAGGAGAGTCAGCAGTACCTACAGGTTTACCAGGGTTCGCTGTTTTGGGGATTATTGCACTAGAAAGGAAGGCAAGGGCCCGCAGCCTGGAGCATGCAGGAAGCTGTCTAGACTGCTCTGGTAGGAGGGTTGTTGTTCAGCTTGATTTGCATTTTGCAATTTAGCCTCTGTGTGCCAGAGCACTGTGACAGGATAGAAACGTAATGGAAGGCTTAAATACATATAGGAAAGTGGAGAGAAAGGGAGGGAGGAGTATATTCAGTGCCATAAATTTTATTTATCATTTTTCCCCACCATTGAGCCTTTCAGTGAATTTGCAGCTTCAATATCCTCATTGATTAAATCACCATTTTCAGCAGAACGTGGACATCTACAGCAGACTCGATGCTTGCTCGTACCATCAGTGCACTGAATCTCTGAGAAAGAGGGATTTTTGGAGTTTTTTGCACTCAAGAAAGGCAATGATTATGTAAGGAAGCCGTGAAGGTAGGAAAGAAGGAAAGGGAAGTGGCCAGAAATTGGTTTAACTTGCAAAGAACTTGATAGAGAGATGGAGGCTGGTTGTTGTCCCACGTAGACCCTCTTAGCGGTTCTCCTGGCCTTGGAGAGAAGCGACTGAAACCCAAGGCTCCAGCAGGTCTCCAGCAAATCGATAATCCTGGGGCCTTGGAAATTTAAGATGTCACTTTGTATAGTTTTGAGTCGAAGCTGGTCTAGTGAACTTCTCGCACTGGAGGACTGCACGCTTTCCCTCTCTACAGCATTTAGGAGATTTTTGTGGTGGCTTGGTTTGGAAGGCTGAACTTCCTGCCCGACGTATCCAGCTTCTCCGCAGCTGAGATTCGCAGTCTCTGTGGCTTTTGCGGCTTTGTGTGCTCTTTTTTTTGTGGCATTTAGAGGATAGGGTGTTCTCATCAGCCCATTCTCATTTTCTCAATATTATTATTTTTTTTTCTTTAAAGTAAAACGTCCCCGTGACTCCTGGATTTTTCTTATATTTTTGAAACAACATTTCAAAATAAACTAAAACTTGAATAATGTACAAAATAATTAGAGTCTGAATTAATTAGTAGGATAGCAAAATGAGATCGGGGTTAGAAATGTTCTTTTTCTATTTACTATCATGGGTAGAATGACCTGGATTTTCCCAGCTTTACATCATGAAAATAGTCGTCGTTATTAGCCCCATTTGGCAGTCTTGGTAGAAACACCAGAGCAAGAGGAGGCAAGTAGACTCACCAGGCATGTTGAAGAAGGAGGGGAAGCTTGCAGGATTTATTTTTCCAGAGATGTACAAATAGCAGTGAATTTGCTCGGAAAAACACATAGAAAAATAATCCAAAGGGAAAGTGATCCAAAGTTTTGTACCTCACCTGCATGTTTTGGTGTATCAGCACATTTAATACAAATTAATCCCCCAGTGCTCTCAAACCCTGGCAAATCCTCTGCATTATGAAGCAGACTGGGAACGTGAGTGGAAATTTTATCTAAATTCTCCTGTGGCATTAGGTCAAAGTCTTGCATTGGCTAATTGTAACCTCTCGTTTGTTCTATATTTAAACATTTGTGGCAGTGATAGCATTATCAAATAGAAATGCTGCCTTTTATTTTCTCTCGTGTTAACTTCCTTTTGTATACTTATTTTGAAGCTGTACAAGTAAGTATAGGAAAGCAGGTTACTTCCTCAGGCTCTTCATCATGTGCCCAGGCATCCCTAAAAAAAAAAAAAAAAAAAAAAAAGTTAAAAATAAAAAATCCTTTGTAATGAAAGACAAAAAAATTGAACAAATAGTCACAATCTACGATATTAAAATGACATACCAGAAATGGAAGAACAGGGATTTATTCACATTACGCTTCATTATATAATTTTGGAAGTTAGTGATCTGAGAATTCACCAGGTTGTTAGGTTTATTTTTGTCATTGACGTAAAGATAGGCAGCAGTAGCATTAGTGAAATATGGATTTGTGTTTCAAGTATGTTTAGAAGTGCTGAATGCCACTTAAAAAAAAAATGGTTCACGGTCAAATTGACTGAGAAGTGCTCAAGTTTGCTAGTGGAGCTACCTCCTTCAGCTGGAGAGCAGAGTTTGCTGAGGACAAGTGGTATGTGGCCAGGTCGCATCCTGCCCTGGCGCTCAGGGCACGGTCAGGCACACGTTTTGGCCCAGAGGTTGCTCCCAGGTCTCCCAGTTTCAGGGTAAGTGGCAGGAACTGGACAGCCCTGGTTGCATCTTGCTCCTGTAGGTCCTCCTTCTCCTCCTCTAGGAATTGCTCGTAGCAATTTGTTTATTCACTCAAATACAGCTAGAACACAGGGAAAAGCTAAGAGTGGAGCAGGCCAATAAATATATGTGAAGTCATACCAAACCTTCATCTTTTCTTGCAAGCTTTGGTAAATTCTGCTCGGCCCCATTACCACCATGTCTGGGTTGGGGCAGATGGTCTACAGACTTCAGTTTTTCCCTCTTCCTGAAAACATATATTTCAGAGCCTTCCCCAAACAACTCGCCCAACCCAAGCTAGAACCTGAAAGTTTTGGTGCTAAGATCTTCTGGTCTTAAGCTGAGATTTGGGGAGAGTAAATTGTCAGACACATTGGAAGTGGGTAGCTGAATAGCTGCCCACTGTTTCTTCAAGGACTTTGATATGACCTTGGATTTTTTTTTACCTTTGCTGTTATTTCGTTCCCTGTTCATCACTTCTCTCCCTGCTCCCCTGAAACAGCCTGGTATGAGTTAGATCAATTACATCAAACTGATATGTCATTTATTCCAAACAAAACCAAAAAAAACCCAACCCCAACTCCAAACCAAAAACATTTTTATCACTTTCAGTCTGCAATAAATGCAAAATCTGGTTTGAGCTGGTCAGCTAACATAGCAGAACAGCAGCATGTTCAGTGAAGCAACTGGGGAGCTCTGCGGGATGGATGAGGAGAAATGTTTTTCTTTATTTTAGGTGGCTTCTTTAGGTCTTTGTACCCTCTCTCCCCAAAGATTAAATGGCAAACACAGGCTTCATGCAAAGATAATAATTGAAAGTCTCAGTGTGAAATGCGGGATAGTTCCTCTGGAAAAAAATTTTTCATGTGGGGTTAGAAATGCTTGCAGCTGTGGGGAAAATGAGATGCCACAAATCAGAGGACAGACATCACACAGAAACTCCAAGTGGTTTTAAAAGAAAAGTCCAAGACGTAAAGTGGCAGCTACAACCACCCTAAGAGCAAACACGTATTTGCTGCTATGCAAGGACAGGTAACCACTTTTGTTGCAAGGGATGGGAGTGCTCGGGTATTTCTGCACAGCGGTATTATGCCAAGAGCAAAGAATACAAGCCAGCAAATCTCTGGATGCTTCTATGAAAGTAGTAGCAGAACGTTGGTAAAATTGACATCTCCACAGATGTTTTGAGAAGGACGAGAGTAATCTGAGGAAGTTCAGTTCATCTTCAGATTTTCCTGACTTTATTAAATTCACCAACCTTAAACTGTGTTGTACAAAGTGCATGCCATGAAATTCTGCAGCTTCTTTCTAAAAGGCAGTGAGCAGACATGATTTATGGTTGGTAACACATGAACTATAATGTCTGTGTTTTGGGTCATTATGGATGAAACCTCTGAAGTAGCATTAATAAATCAAAACATTTAGAATGAAATATTTGGCCGTAGAAAAGTGGATTCTCATTTATTAGTGTGTATTGCTCAATCCCTTGTAGTGGTGTTGAGAATTGGTTTGGCATGTCGTTTGACCGGCTGAGAATCTGACTTTTGGTTTTGATTTCTTTAAACCGTATGTGTCTTTGTGGGTTAGAGAGGACATTTCAGTACCAGTTTGATTTCTGGCAGAGGCTTCATGGGCTGAACTACTATGTGAACAAAACAAATGCAGAGGAAACTGGTCAAGGTTATGGTTGCAAGGACAGCCTAGGAAAAGTTTTGAAGATGCCATGTCTAATATCAGCCCACATTTCTGTTATCAAGAAAATACAAAAATATTACATTAAAATGCAGTTGTATGAATGTTATCTCCTAATCTAAAAGGCAAGCTGGATTTCTGATTTGGTCTAACGTTTTAAAGCTGCTCTTGGGCATAACAACAGATGAGCAGGTTGTCTGCTGGCTGAAGCTGGAAGTAAAAGCCAGGTTCCTACAAGAAAAACAGAATTTTTTCTCTCTCATTCAGTGGTAACTAGTAAGGGATGGCCAAGTTGGAAAGGATGGATACATTAATTTCCAACAGCTGAAATGAATGTATGCTTTGGTTGCAATCTGAAGCATGTGCCAGGGGAGCTGACAGATAGTAGTACAAATATATTCCTTTTGCCTGTTCTGGTACTGTGTGTGTGCGCAGTGCGGGACTGCAGAGCTGCACGATATCAAGTCAACTTGAAACTGTAGTAATGAGTGGAGAAAGGAGGAGACAGAGCAGTTTCCACCTATTCATTCTGCCATTCCTGAAGGCATCTTCAATGCCATGAAAGATGTTCATCTCCAGGAGGCAGGTGGATATTCTGCACCCAGCTTTTTGCTCTTTGACAAATGGACACTGGTGTCAGCTGTTGGAATAGGAAGTCAATAAAGACTTAAGATGAAAGACTTGAGACTTTCAGGAGCTTGGGTGGATCCAAAGCAATCCCATACTTCAACTCAGGAGATGAAATAATCTCCATCTTTTAGCTCACAGTCTTCCTAGAAAGCAAGTTTCTCCTCGAGCTGCAGAACCAGATGAGCCTGGTTTCCCATGGATTTGTGTATTTTGTTCCCAAGTCTCTTGCCCATGCAATATATTCACTTCCCCCCCCCCATCACCAACCCCATCTCTGCTATGATCCACGTGACAGGAAGGGACTGCAATGTTTCCACTGCTCATACCCAGCCTGAGCACCTGTCTTCTGCAAAAGGGGACATTTAACACCTCCGTTCCTTCCTTGCCAGCACTCCTTGGGATCTCTCTCCTCTGCCCAGCAATCAGTCTTAACCAATTTGCAGGATTAGAAGTGTCTTTGAGATTTGTGCCTGCCTTTCAGCCCTGCCTGGAAATGCTCTAAGGTTCAGAAGTTACTAGGGTAACACTGGCAAGCAAGCAGGTGGATCGCTTCAACCTCATCTCAGGAAACCAGGCTAAAAATAGGTTCCTGAGGCTCAAGGTTAAAAATAATGATGTGACAAAGCAGTGCCGTGAAAAAGGCAGCTTTGAAAGCATTCAAGGACTGCATTTCCCTGCCAGCGTCGGTGCATATGTTACTAGTTATAGAGAAAGGCTTTATGCAAGTTGAATCTAGCAACATCTTACGCGAGAGTCATGCTGATGGTTGGGTTTTCCCTTTGACACGGTGAGTTTTAGAGATAGTTTTTCGATTTGATGGCATACTGTAGCAGCCCACATGCCAACCGTGCGTGATGCAGCAATATGTGAAACGTTTAGAAATCTGGTTCATACCAAACCCACCCATATTTGGGTATTGCACCATATTTGAATTGGCTTTCTATGAAAGAAATTTGGTTTTGGGGGTTTTTTTTTTCAGTTTTCTTGTGGTGGGGAGACTACTTGGCGCCCATGCCGAACATTATGTTAAAAATTGTCACAGCTTGCGGGGGGGGAGATATGCCCTGCTTCTAACTGATGGGTTTGCCTGCTTTATCCAAGGTCCAGTTGAAAAGTGAAGAATCGAAAACATTTGCCATGAAGATCTTGAAGAAACGGCACATAGTGGACACGAGACAGCAGGAGCACATACGGTCAGAGAAGCAGATAATGCAGAGCGCTCACTCGGACTTCATCGTGAGGTACTGTCCCTTCAGCCTACACGCTCATTCCCCCAGGGAAGCAAAGTATAGAAAAATCTCAGTATTTAAAACCACATTGCAGTGAAAATGGTATAGGAATAGTCCCTGCGTCACTACAGAAACATTTTAGCTGTAGCTTCCCAGTAAGCGACTGCTAATACGGCACCGTAGGATGGAGTCTTCTCCAGGCCAACATGAGATTACTCTGCCCATAGCGAATGGGGGATTTCTGCCCATGCTACCAGTGTGACACCAAGCCTAAATTAAAGCTGGGACTTAACTTATTTCCTCGGGATTTATGCCATGCTAACATGGCTGCGTGGCTCCTGCTTCTGAGCACACACGTAACCAGCCTGGAGCATGGGCAGAGCTTGCCGATGTCTGTGTGCAATGCTCCGTGTAGACGTGCCCTCCGGGACTCAGCATTAACTTGGCTCAATATTGAATTTCCTCTGTTGCAAATGGCCTCGGAAAGGCAGGGCTTGCTCTTTCTAAATCAGGAGCCATCATGCAAATAAAGATTCAGCTGTATTCAGCGCTTTTCTTTATGGCGTACTAGCTAGATCCAGTTCACTGTCCCTTAACTCTTCGTGCGTAAATGCTCTAAAACCATATTCCTCTGCAGAACTTAAGGAGATGCAACTTTTCAATGTGTAAAAACGGGCGCCAGTCACTTTTGTTTGCTTTTACTGTAATAGCCAAATTCTCTGACACTTAAAGAATTATGAATATTTGTCAACAGGATGAAGAGATGATCCTTTACGTGTTTTAGATTAGAATAAGAGTGTTAAACGATTGGGACCTGTGATAGGCAGCCTCTCGCCGAACAGGAGCTATCTCAAATGAGGCCTCTTGTCTAAGCCGGTCACCAAGGCTTCCTCCACAGCCAGTGCAGAGCAGAGGGAACCTCACAAGGGTGATTCATCCCACCCTAAAATAGATGACCAAGGCACTTGGCTTTTGCTGGAGATCATTTCTGCTCCCAGGAAGCTCCAGAGATACTTTGTTAGCACAGGATGGAAACCAGTCAGCTTCTTCCTTCAGAGCACTTGGGAACATCTCCACCATCCCAGCTCTGCCCAGCAGCGAGGTGCCGCTCTCCTCAGAGCCCTCAAAAATGGGTCCCAAACTGAGTTTGGGACCAGCAGGTCTCCCTAGCTCTTGCTCAGCCTCAGTCCTGCCGGCTTTAAGCCAGCTCCACACAGAGCAATGCTGTGAAGCTCCCCAGTGCCTTTCGCTGTAGCCATCCTGGCAAAGAAGTCTCCTCTGCAGCTCAGGTTTTACTCTGCCAAAGGCTATTTTTCCTCAACTGAAGTGGAGCAGTAAAGCAAAAGACTATATGAGTGCTTTTTATCACCAGCTGAGCTGGTTGTTACTTTTGAAGCATTTATTTCATCTTCACGTTTGATTCATTTGCCACAACTGTTGCTGGCTGGAGTAAACAGGATGACGCTGTACGTGGCTTCAATTTCCTTTACACGTTGATGATTTTTATTATCTGATTCACAAACATGCCCCCATTACCTAGGCTCGAGCCAAATATTCCTTGCAAACTGTTTCAGCATATAGATATTTTTTCTGAAGTTTGATTTGGATCGATAGGCTAATTTAATGGAAGGTGAAGTGCGGGGCCAGCCAACAGCAGGGACTTTTTGACACAATTTCAAGAATATCCACTTTCAAATAAAGAGCGTGAAGCTGCAGACTTTTGTAAATGACTGATCTTTGTAGCTAATAAAATAAATACATGTCACTATACTGTCCTCATTCCCAATGTTTATCCTTCAATAATCAAGTAAGAAAAAAATTATACTAGTGCAGAGTGCTGAGAAACAAAGCACTGAAACAGGACAACAGTGACTGGATGATCTTGGGAAGTGATCTGAAATTTTTTTTCCTGCTCTGAACTGAGCTCAAAAGTGGAAAAGAAGACAAGAGGAGAGGGTGAGGGAAGAACTTTCTCCAATGCTTTATGTGCTGGTTTCCATCAAAACCCAGTCATGATTCAGGGCATCCTTCCCCGGGCTGTAGCGCAGAGGACTTCAGCAAGGCTGAGTGGTCTGGCACAAGCAGTCTGGCCTGACGGTGATTCCAAAGCAAAACTAATTCTGGAAAAAGCAGAAAATAAAAGTATTATCATAAAAGCATGAAAAATCCTTGAGCAATAGTTCAGTTTGATTGCTAAAAGTACATTAAACCAGGCAAAAGAAACAGAAGATGCCAAGCGTCACTAAAAAAAACCTTAGTCATAGATAAACTAATAGCTTTCCAGAACAAATGCTATACCTGAATTTGATAAAGAGCCAAATAGGTGTTGAGGCAAGGATGTCTGCGTTGTAGATGTAGGTCGTGAAATGTTATCATAAGTGAAGATCTTCTCAATATGAAGTTGTATGGGAGCCAAGTGGTAACTGCCGGTATGTTTTGCCATATACCTTAAGTTAATATTTAACTGAGTGCCTTCAAAAGGAATCAAATCCTACTGTTTTTTTCCCTGGTCTATCATACAGCCCTATGAAAGATATGAATAAGTGGATTTCTCGCTGGCTTTGAAGAGCTAGAATCTGCAAAAACACCTGTTTTAATTGATATAATGTTACAATGTCAGCCTTTTAGTTTTTAGCTCTGGAGATTTCCATGCATCACGCAATTTCTCCGTAACAGGGTATGCCTCAGAATCCCTTATTGCTGCAGAACTGTGCTGAGGAATTCAGATTTTTAAAATTAATTTCTAAACAGTGCAGCTGCAAAGAAACCCTTACCATATCTGGATATAGCGTGCCTGCTTCTTCAGGGAGCCTCAAATGATACCTCTCCGTGTAACTGTGAGGTAGAAGCATTCATCTGAATCTGAAACGCAAATGGACTGATATCAATTTAATATTGACAGCATCACTTTCTGTACGGGTCTCACAGTCGCAGAGTGTCTGGAGGATTTCCCTTCCCTTCCAAAGCAAAACTCCAGCCCTCCCCTAACGTCTTTCCTCCCCTCTTCTCATATCCTCCTGCAAATCTTTGAAATACTGCTCCTCCTAACCTCAGTTGCAACTTTAAAACAAAAGAACTTTGGGGGGGAAAAAATGGTTCAATATTAAAATTCAAGAAAGCAGCTAGTACTGAATGCCCTATTTTAATTTTCATAGTTGCATTTGTTTCATGTGTCAGGGGCTGGCACAGAGCAGGGATTTTACCACATAATTTAGATCACAGCTGAGAAATAGCATGGATTCATAAACCCTGGCCCATCTATCTATCTTTTTAGGCAAATTTTCCTACCTAGTCAGTCCCTGGAAGGAAAAGGAAGGGTGCTTTTAGTTACCTAAATGTTAGGAGATTCTTTTTAAACTCTCTGAAGTATATTAGCAAATCAGTTAATTTTGAGTTCTTAAGTGAATCACAAATCGGGTGGCGTTCCTTTGAACTGATTAAATGAAAAGATGACTGGGGATCTACCGCTGGACTCCACAGCTTGAAGAATAAAATGATATGGATGTCATAAAAAATGGTATGAAAACTTCTCTGGAAAGCCAAATACCAAGTTATGCAGTTAGAAATGGCAGACTTTATATTTAGTGTCCAGAGTAGTGATGACCTCAGCTTTTGTTGTCTGCGATGTGCTCCACCATTCAAATACCAAACTTCTGCTGCTGAAGTATTTCCCACAGGATATTAAGGACTGAAGAGAGATTGAAATGATACCCATAAATGTAGCAGTGGCTCTGAAAGGTTCACCTTAGTCTTGTGGCACTGCTTGGGATGAAGCGCGTGGTCTGCAAGAAGGTGGGACCGTTCACTGCATTTTCTTGTTTGCCAACAACAGGCTCTACAGGACGTTCAAGGACAGCAAGTATTTGTACATGCTGATGGAAGCCTGTCTAGGTGGAGAGCTCTGGACAATTCTCAGGGACAGGTAAGTTTTAAGAAACTATTGTGTGGAAAATGTGGAGTATTTTCCAATATGCCTTCAGATAACTTAAGACCATTATCTTCCACAGGCAAAACCACGCTATGTTTGATTTAAGATCCTAGTAAGATTGGGAAATCATCTTTTCCTATACAGTTGACTAGAGACCAAGTGAATCTAGTTATGACTGAGAATACCCTAAGGACTGATTTAAGTCACATCTAGTATGTACAAGGCTTTATACAAGTGGAGTCATATTTCAGGGTATTTTGTCATGGTCTCTCTGAAAACTGTCAAAGAATGCCAGAAAAAGTACGGTGGGGGTAGTGATGATAGTCATATGATGAATTGCATCTATGATGTATCTTTGACGGTCCTTTCTCTGTCTCATCATCTCTAAAGATTATCAGAAGCTCTCAGTACCCTTAAATTGCTAGCGGTGTATTTTAATGGTAACGTTTTCCAGGCATGGGATGCAGCTGTCGCCAGTGCTCATGCTACAATTCCTGCTTTTGGGGAGTCTGGCTGGAGACTCAGGCACCTAATATAAAAATGTGGGACTTGGATGATGCAGGCTCTGGGCACCATGGGTGAAGGCAGAGTGTGGCCCTACGTTGGTGCATGCGGTGATACCAGACAGGCGGTGCCTGCAATGTGGAGTCAGGTCTCCATGCGTTCTTGCAAGACACACTGAGGAGATGGAGTCCTTCCGGTGCTGAACCTATGTGAACATTAATGAGTGTTCACAGTGGAGATGAAATCCATGGGAAAGTGCATTTTCAACATAAAAAGCGCAGTGTTGTTCTAAGCCCTCTGAAAAATCAGCACATCCCATCCCAAGCTGCACACCCCCAAGAAAGGCTTGCTTTCTTCATCTCAAAGTTCGTTCCTCTGTTCCCCCTCTGTAACTGTGATTGCTATCATATCACAGAGGCGTTGTATGCTTAAACTTAATATTTGTGAAGCAGTCAGGTAGTGATGAAGGCCAGAGGAAATTTTGGGAGGTAGTCAGTAGTTCAGAGTCTGGGAAGCATGTAGTAAACAAGGCTTAGGGCCACGCACGGAAGTGGGAGACAGTTGTCACACGTAGACCCGCAAGAAGCGTCATTCAGTTGCGGCACAAAATGAGAGAAGTGCAATGGAAAAAAACAGTATGAAATCATGTAATTAAAGACTGCACCATAATGCACGGGCAACTGTGGTTCTGGTATTTCCTCTCTTTTGAGGGCTTGAGCTGGCAGGGTTTCGGTTTTGCACGTGTAGAGAGGAAGAAGAACGAATGTGGGTTGTGTGAGTGTACATGATATGTGCACGTAGCACAACTTTGGTGCAGGAAACTGTGATAAATCATATATAGCTATATGATAGCATCATACTTGGAACATAACTTCATATAACTGAAAAAAATGTGAAAGAAGTGCATTAGAAAGATCGCTCAGAAAGCAAATACAATTTTTTTCATTATCTAGAACAAATGGTTTTGATTCTTCCTATTCCTAAAAACATGCCTTCTGTGGACCATTAAAATTAGGACAGTAGCAAAGTTACCGGGTGTCAGAAAGTATTCCTTTTTCATTTTCTGTTTCAGAGCCTGATCCTTTAATCTTTACATCTCTCGCCTTTAAATTGTGGTTCTGCTGCCACCTAGTTTAGAAGCGCTTTTGTCCGCCTTGCAGCAAGCAGAGCTCTACCGTTCCACCGTCAAACTCGGAGCGTAAGCTCAAGGCGGGTAGTGGCATGTGGTTTCCTTCTGGAAGCATGTTGCAAATGGAAAATAAAATGAGGATACAACAATGCAGTTTGTGCTGAATTTGAAATTAACACTTCAAATTCCAGCAACTGTTATTTTTTGCCTTTTGTCTCAGTTACGAGCACTGGTCTCAGAGTTCTTGATCTCCACAATAGGTGGGGATCAAAATGTATGTATGACCCAAAACCCAAAGGCTTATAATAAAAAATCACCTTTTGCTTGCAAGGTACTTATCTGTAAATCATTACCTGTATGATGCAATTATAAAATACAACTTAACATATTTTAGATATGAATGTTTGACATGAATGTGGATTGAAGGCAAAGATGCTAACACCCAAAATGGAAATGTGGTTGCTTTTAGGTATAAAAGCAAGTTCAGTAGTGGGCATTTTCCAGGTATTAGAATGATTCTACTGAACTGTATAGATATTGTAACAATAGGATAAAATCAAGTAAGGGAAGAGATTGGACTGGTGTTACTATATGGCTTTAGGCTGCTAATAAGAGAAAAAAAATTGTGAACATAATGATTTGGTTGGCAGCTAACAAGTAGCTATCTAGTGCACACCTGGCTATCTGGCATTCTCCTAATTGTGCTGATTTATAGAGACGTCCTTTTGCCATTTGATTAAAGCATAAAGGTAGCATCCACACACAGATGCTTTCCTTCTTCATTTCCTTAAAATTTTTAACTTGCTTTGAGCTTCGTGTGCTGACAGCTGTCCTGCAGTACGATTTCTTTTAGCAGCTTGTGGGTTGCTGCAGTGAAGCATATTCTTTTGACACCACGATGTCAGTCGTTGGAAAATTTGGCTTTATGGAAAAGCCATTTGGAAATGTGATTTTATGTTAGGACTTGATCTGGGAGGGAGAATGTGGCAGAACAGTCCCTAGAGGTAAAAGAAATGCTTGACTTAACTCTGGGTAGAATGGCTAGCACCTTGCCAAATTGAGCCCTAGCGATGCGTAGTGATGGCTCAGTCCTGTATAAACTAATCGCTTTGTCCTCTTTCCCTTTCTCGTGTTACGTAGAGGTTCGTTTGAAGATTCGACGACCAGATTTTATACCGCGTGCGTGGTCGAAGCTTTTGCCTATTTGCATTCCAAAGGAATCATCTATAGGGACCTCAAGCCAGAAAACCTCATTCTGGATCATCGAGGTTATGCCAAACTGGTAAGAGCCTATAGTGTCTTCCTTTACTCCAAAAGCAAAAACAAAAAACCCCAAAACATTTCTGGCTTTCTTCTGGTACAGGACACCTCGTATTAGGGGTAGAGGAGAACATAGGATTAACCATCAAGGGTCAGAAACAAAGTCCACCCAGCCAAGGGTCCTGTTTCTGCCGGTGGCTGGTGGTAGGAGTTGAGTTAAGAGCAGGGCAAGCATGTTGTCACCCATCATCAGGATATTCTCCTGGCCTCCAGCAGACTGTGCTGGTTTAGCTGAGCTGTAAAACACTATTTCTGGCTAAAGCTTGGCGTTCAGAGCTACAATCCTGGTGACTGGTAAAAACAAATTTGCAGAGTACTGGTGTTTCTGAGTAGGTTCTGTTCCACACATAAAAAAAACATGATTCTTAATGGAAATATTAATCATGACATTGTCATGGCAAGAAATATTATTATTAATTGCTTTGGATCGTCAGACCGTGCTGCTAAATTGTAGCTGATACAGCTTCTTGCTTTAGTAGGGGGATTCAATTTTGATTTGTCTTAGCTTTTGGTGATGTTGTAATGTCTAAAGCTATAACTTCTCATGGAAGAGGTTATGTATGTGCCTGAGCGCCATAGTTTCAAATAAAGCCAATGTTCACTGGAGTTCACTGGAGCACCTCACACACTGGCAGTTACCTATAACAGTTTGCAGTATCATGTCTGAAGAGTGGGAGAGAAAAGTAAGAGAACACCATTTTTTCAAGAGGCTCTGCTTGCTCTTTTCATTCCAGTTTTGAATTCTTTACGTTACCTATCATGCCAATTGTGCGTAATCAAATTATATCGATGCCATGCTTATTGCAGTCCTGGGCAAATACACTGGCAGTCGGATGTAAAACAACTCTGTGAAGCTGGATTTTCAGTTTTGGGCTCGTTCTTTAGTGGATGTAATAGCACTTATGCATTTTAACTGCCTTCTCTTAAGAGCCTTCTACCAAGCACCTCTTAAGAGCATTTTACCAAGGCTGTTAAAAGCATAGCTGCCATTAGGGATGTGCCTCTGAACACTGGAGTCTCAAGGACATCCATTCCTAAACACATGCACTGCAAGGAAGAGATTGCAGCTTATTTTTTTCAGTTTTAACAGCCCAGTGAGTCCTTGCCTGGGCCTTGCCTTGCATAGGCACTCATGGGAAGGTGATGCTACTAGGCAACATTATGCTTTAATAGTAAAGGCCACTTCTGCGTTAACATTGCAAACGCACCTGACTGATCTGTGGAAACTCCTATGAGATGACTGCTTAAGGTTCTGGCTAAACTAGTCTTCTCAGAAGGTCGTGGTGCTTCTCAGTGTTGTCCTCCTGCAGCATCCACCTCTTCAAACCAGGATGGCGGAATCTCTGCAAGACCTTCACCCCCACAAATGCCAGGTTGCTTTGACAGAGGGCTAAGTAACCTGGCTCAACTCCTATTCCCTGAATATTATGAACCCAAAATGTTGATATTACTGCAAAGCAACCAACATGTGGCCTTCTCCTGCTGCATGTCTTCGTGAAGGACAAGGTAGTTGGAGATCAAGCAGGATAATGTACATGGCTGTACTCTATTGTAAGAGCTTAGAAAGTGGCAGTGGGGTTTTTGCACTGTGCACTGGCCACTCCTTGATGACTGCTATGTCCGGGCTTAAATGGCCACAGGCATCTTGCCACCCTGTGGTGATGTGTTGCATCTTAATATTGCATCAGAAGGCTTCTTGAGGGTTTGTAAGTAAAGCCACAGCAAAAATGTTCATGCTAGGAGTGTTTCCATGGGTTTCACTTTATTGTGCTATTCACTCGTATTATTCTTTTGCGTCAAGAATCAATGTAGATGTGCCCTGCACATAAGGCATGCACCAGATGTCTGGGGATTGCAAAAATCTCCCTGAACCTGTGGAGAAAGGGAGAAAAAAGGACTTCTCTTGGTGGGAGGTGCTGTCTCACCCCCTTTTGGGGAATCACCCTTATTAACTGGTGGTGATGTGGGCACTTGGGAAGCCTTTTCTACATCAGTGAAGGATGGGGCAATACAACCCTAAAAGGAGGGCTGTTTCCAAGAGGCACTGATGGTCTTCTGCATTCCCACCCCCCCTGAGAGTCACCAAGGGCCAGCATCTCTGCCTCTGGGATGAGGGACTCTTCCCTATCTGTGGGAAGAGAAACTCAGGAGCAGCAACAGCAGCCAGAGCAGTAGGTCAGACCATTTTGGTGTGCTGCCACTTCACTGCGTGCATGCAACCAATGAGCACCATCAGAGGCCTTTATGGCCAGGCAGCAAAGAAGTGTACCGCCAAGTGTCACTAGTCAGAGTTTATCCTCCACAGCATTTCTCTAAGGCTGGTGGGGTCCAGCAAGGTGTCAGATGAGAAAAGTGGATTGGTTGCAGGGCTGTCCTTCTCCCAGCCCCCAGGAGGGTCCGAACTAGAGTCTCCACCTTTCCCATCATCAACCCCCAGCTCCTAAGATGTTTTGATCTCACTGGCAGTTTAGGGGAGACTGCACAGTGTGGCGCAAGAGAAGTATCACAGATACCACAGCATGATCAACCCTAATCCTTTGGGGATTGCATCCATTTAGGACTGCAGTACTGATGTTTTGCCCGTCCCTAGTGCAGGAAGGTGTAGGAGTGTTTCACAGCCATCAGGGGACAGCAGAGTGTGCTGCAGACCACAGCTATGGGCAAGCAGAGCCCTGAGGACAGGGGAGGGCAGAGCAGTTGATGGACTGAGCTGAGTTTCAACAAGAGGAGGAGAATCGGCGTGAGCGCTGACGCTGATCTTTTGTTCTGAAGTCAATGCACTAAGCAGAATAGTTCATTCAATAGTTCAGGTAAAGATGGGGAGTTAAAAAAAAAAAATCAAAACAAGCTGAGCTGTGAGTGATATAAAGCTGCATCTACCAAGAAATGTTCAGAGCGTTGTATTTTGTTCTTCTTACCTCAAGAGAATCTCCATTTTGTATTACGAAGGATAAATTGGCAAAAAAAGGTCACTGCAGATGTCTGCTTTCCGAACAACCCACAATGCTTTAGTTATGATAATATTCCCACGAGGAAATCTGTTTTCTGCTTTGCTTCGCTTTAAGAAAAACAGAGCCCCATGGCTGAAATTGCCTTTCTTTCTGTGCCGTGATGGAATTCTGTTCCTTTCACAGGTCGATTTTGGCTTTGCAAAGAAAATAGGATTTGGAAAGAAAACATGGACTTTTTGTGGAACTCCAGAGTACGTAGCCCCAGAGATCATCCTGAACAAAGGTCACGACATTTCAGCAGACTACTGGTCACTGGGAATCTTAATGTATGAACTCTTGACTGGCAGGTATGGGCATTGGAGCCGGCGCGGCTGATAAAAAGAGCAGAATATTTCTGCCATTGTCACTCTGATTAGAAGCCCAGGAGATTCAGAGTGGGTGCTTGCTATAGTGGCACAGAGAAGCCTAAACACTGTACTGTTGAACCAAATAATTTTTTTTTTTTCCTTTTTAACCGTAGCTTCCGTATGGATCCCTCAAATGGCAAGGCATTGCTAGGCTTTTTAGGAAATGCTGTAAAATGACACCAAAACCCCACCCTCGTTTTTGGCTCCTGTAGCTGCCGCTGAGCTGAACGTGGTGGGGAAAGGGTTTGCAATTCCATCAGGGTGGTGCGAGTGTAGTGGGGTCTTGCACCTCTGGAAGAGAGGTGGTAGGTCTGACACGGTGGAGACTTGAGTCGCTATATCCATCCCTTCTGTTATTTAGTTTAGACACAAGGCTTGCCACCTTAAACGCTCTTCTTGCCTATGCTTCTTAAGCACTTATGCAGTTCTCGGTTCTCTTATATATTGGGCACATGCATGACAGTGTAGCCTGAAGCAAGCAAACCCTACTCTCCGCGTTTAGGAGCTGTTTATTTGTATACTGTTGTATACTGTTCTTCACTCAACTTCCCTCTCTTCTGTTAAACCAAGGGAAACCTAATTAATCCCCAACAACAATGTGTCACAGCATCAAATAGAAAATAAGCCAGCGAGCAGAGCTCAGACCCTTGTTCCTCAGGCTGGCAGGACTTGGGGCGTTATGGAAACAAAGCTTTTAGCCTGTGCTGCCTGGAGAACATGACTTTCCTCTTTGATACTTCCTTTCCACCAGCTGGGAAAACATCCCTTAAATCCAGGGAGTATCAGAGCTCCATGGCCAAAAAATGGTTAAGGTCATAGGAGGCAAAACATTTCTAGTTGTCATCTACCTTTTCTCATTTCTCACACGATAGGGAACTATGGTTCGGTTTGGTTTGGTTTTTGTAACAGTCTTTAATGCTATTTTAAAGATGAGCTTTAATCTTTTTCTTTCTCTCTCCTCTGAAGTCCACCTTTCTCAGGCCCAGACCCCATGAAGACCTACAACATCATATTAAGGGGAATTGACATGATTGAATTTCCAAAGAAGATTGCCAAAAATGCTGCTAATTTAATTAAAAAACTATGCAGGTAAATGCATGAAATGTAATCAGCTTTATCTTAGGCACAGAGAAATGAGTCCCTCAGAATGATTAAAAAAGTAACCAGTTTTGTTGTTCCTTTTACAGGGACAATCCATCAGAAAGATTAGGGAACTTGAAAAATGGAGTAAAAGATATCCAAAAGCACAAGTAAGTGTCTTCACCAACCATCCATCATTTTAACCCACAGAAACATTCATTTCAAACACTTTAATTTTCTGTGAGAATCAGTTTTCTTGAATTCTTTTGGCCTGTCCCTTCTTTTGTGCTTTAGACTTTAATTTGCATCAGATTTCCCCCCCCCCCCCAGTATTTTGGTATATATTCTAGCCCTACCTGTGAGCAAAATGCGTTGCACATTGAATAAGACCTTTACGCTTGGATTACTATAATGCAGAAGATCATTTGGAAACAATCCAACTAGGCCACTGCCTTTTTGCACTTTTTTTGGTTTGCAGAACCACTTTCCAAGATTTTCCTATATTTCCCTCCCCCCTAGACAAACTTTCTTGCTACCTATAAGGTTAGTCCTCCATCCCTTCTGGTCTGATGGTACAGAGTTCTTAAGTGACATTTTATAAGCTCTATTTTTCTGCAGGAATTGATTCACAAGAGCAGCTTTCACACTGCTTGAGAGGAATGAGTTCAGGGCACATCCTGGTAGCAGGTTATCTCAACCTCAGCAGGTTTTCTCATCTCATCCATGCTGGTCCTTCTCTGCTGTCATCCCCAAAGCAATACAAATGTGCTGGATGGACATTTGGGGGTGGATGGGTTTGAAGGCCCAACTCGCGGCTCACCCACCTGCCTGAGCTGCCAAAGCCCAAGCAGACCCAAGGCACCCAAATGGAGAGGAGGACATCCCTGTGCAGGTCCTTAGCTCGAAATCTCATATGAAGACGGTATATAAAGGGTCTCAGTTGAGAGGGATCAACCCTACAGGAAGCAAACAGCAGCTGCCAGGACACCTGCAGTGAAGAACGGTGTTCTTCTGAGCATGTGTAATTTATACATGCCATTATATCGCTGCTGGGTTGCTCCACATGCTTCATTTTCAGCTTAAAAAAAGCATATATAAAGATGACAGGAAAAATTATTAACACTAATTAGACAATTTTGAAGAACGTAACTGCAGGAGTTAAAACCTACAGCTTAAGCAACCTAAATTTCATTATGTGCTACAATTATATCTTGGCCATAGGTCTAACTTCCTGATCTGTTTTCTTATTCTCTCCCTTCTAGATGGTTTGAAGGCTTTAACTGGGAAGGGTTACGAAAAGGGACACTGACACCTCCTATAATACCCAGTGTAAGTTTACTACTTATTTTCTCTTTCTCTGCCAGTAAGTTTCTTTAACATGAATTTTGTGAAGTTCCAGCACTAATACGCTGTAGGTAAGTGGGTACAAGCATGGCCTGTATTTCTTTTGAAGATGCTTGTCAAAGGAAAAAAGAAATCAAAGCCCAATGACAAAGTCAGTTTAGAAGTTTAGAGGCATTTTCATGTATACTTTGTCTCCTGGTAGTCTCTTCAAGGGGAAGGAGGTTTGGGGGCATGACTGTGAAGAAGTGCTCTTCCCAGCAGGAGAAGTGGGAAAGGGTCTCCCACTACTACCTATTTGGTGCTTTTTCACCTGCTCCACTTGTTTCTTCCTCTGCTTTTCACATTTCAGCAGAGAGCTGCTACTTTCACCCCTTTTCTCTGATGTGTCCTCTTTCTTTCTCCTCGTTCTTCTTTTTCTTGGTGGGGCAAGTGGGATTTGTATGCCTCCTCCCTTTTCCTTTCTCACTAACCTTTCCCCTTGTCTTTTCTTTTGTGCTTTTTACCCTTTTCTCCTGCATCCGTGTCCTACATGAAAAGCTCTGTTACCGACTAGTTTATGTTTAACTGGGAGCAGACTCCGAGAGACAGCGCTACTCATTTTCCTTTACACCAAAGCTCTTCCTTTGATGTCTTTGTGAGCTCTTCACCCATAGAGCCAGCTGCAAAGGGAAACCAAACAGGATTAGCTGATAGAAATTACCTTGGCCCCTTCTGTTCTGCAGCCTCCCCTCCTTGTTTCGGCTTAATCCCTTTCCCTTCATGCCTCTCCTGCGGGATCATCAAGAGAACGACATTTGCAATCGCATTTCATTGTGCCCCTTTGCTCAGTCCACTCATGGTCCTGTGCCTCCTGCAGCAGTAGCACGCAGGGCTCCAGGGCTAAATCCTCCGGCACCAAGTTTTCTTCACAGCGATGAAAGAGCAAGAGGGTTTTGTGTCTCCCTCTCTCCCTGTGGCATGCGTCGTTAAGTCAGACAATGAAATCAAGTTTACTCCTTTACTTCCCGTTTCAATTCCTGGTTTACCTGTGCTATGTGCAGGATGTCAGTGTAGCCTGAAAATGTCCAGATGTGTCTTCCTTATTGTTCTTAGTGGATTTTTAGTTTAGTAAGAGCGTATCCAATGCTTTTACCTAATATCAAGTCAAGTTTGATCTGAGTTCTTTTATAGTCACTGGTGGATGATAGCTGTAGTTGTCTCTTCAACCAAGTAGTCACCTCCTGAAGATTGCTGCTACGCCAGATGTTCCTGCACCCTAAACGCACGCATTCTCCTTTGCGTGCTCATCTGTGCGTCCATGCACAACGTGGATATTGAAACATTAGCCCTGCTAGTCTGCTGTGGAGGACTAAGTGAAGGATTAAGTACAGTACCCCCTCAGTTCCTCCCAGCTGTGAGATTCAACCCTGCCAAGCATTCATGCTAGCTGAGCTATATTCTGACTTTTATTTTTGCATGCTCACCAGTATCTTTAGAGTTTCTGCTGTTATTTCCTAAAACTTTTGGGGCTTCAGCTTAAGGCTTACATTCTGGCCAGCCTCTTGAACCCATTTGTTCTTTTTTTTTACTGGACTGACCTCCTTGCTTGATATATGGGACTGTGACATCAACCATCATTTACAGTGGCATGTTTTTGCATCACAGACAGCCATAAGTAGTGTCTTTTATTGCTGGGGAGAGGGTTACACTACTACCAAGCACCCTGCATGTCTAACCCTCAGACAGAACAACAGGCAGCAGTGACTTCAACAATATCTACTCTCCAAGTGCATGAATTCCTCCATGATATACCAAGCTGGCATGTTGCTCCACCATCAGACGCTGTCTCTGTTCCTTTGGCATTACCTGCAGGGACCATTCCCCAGCCAGTTATGCAGGGCTTGGGAAATCACATTCTCTCTGCTTTTTCATTTAGGCCCAATGCAGTGTCAGGAAAGGGTCGTGTCAGCACCCAGTCCGCTTTGCTGGCATTATTTCTTGGCCTTATCAGGGTGTGTGTTCCTGGGTCCAGTGACTTCCCACCAGGAAACATGTCTGTGATTGCCCCCAAGAGAGTGAGCTGCTGCCATCCATTCAGCCAGTCCACCAACACCAAGCCAGCCCACTGCTTGAAGTAGATGGGAGCAGTCTTCCCTCTTCAAAGGCCTCGGTCTTTCCTCCAGGACAGCTTCTTCTCAATGCTGACAACCATACGTTGCCCTAAGCCCAATTCAACGCAACTAATTCTTTGCTGGATCTCTTAGGACTAATGTCTTCTCTAGGCGTGCTGTTAAGATCTTCTCTGAAACATCCCTACATTAGCTAGTGAACCTTCTTGACAGTTTTTCAACCCCACAACCTTGTTTTCTGCAGCCTACTCAGTTGCTTTGGCAAAAGTTCAACTGTCAATAAGGGACATATCTGAAAACTGACCAAAAAATACTTAACTCTGGGAGAAAAAATCCGTTTCTTCTTCAGTCAGTCCACTTCTCTGTGTGAGTTGGAAAGGAGCCAGCAGGGTTAAACATACAGACTAGCTGTTTTTTTTAAGAGAACAGTCTTTCACAGCTCTTCAATTCACATCAGTGGTTACATGGTACTACTGGTGAGGCAATCAAAAGCTACTTCTTGGCTCTTGTTCCACAGGATTTTAGGATAGATCTCAATTCCGTCCTACCAGAAGGACAGCCTGCTTCTGGACATTGCTTCAGGGAAGCAACTGAGCCTTGATACTGCAGCTTAAATCTGTGATGTCCTGCAAAGACACTCCTACTCCTAGTGTCTCTTCCTAAAGAAGTGCAGTCTTGGATCTTGGCTCTTTCCTTTGAGGAAGATATGCAGATCTCTGTGCCATAATTCCTCACAAGCCCATAGGCCAATAAGCAACCAGGCAGCTGATACAGGTGTTTGCACTTTACCCTCTTGGATGGAGAGGGGATGAATCTGTAGTGTCCCTTCCTGTCTGGGGTGGGCTTTGAGAGGGGCATTTCTTCCAATGTCTCTGACTGGGAAGGAGTGCAGGCCACGTATTGGTGACCTGGACCTCAGAGCTGTGGGGAATTGTGGACATTAGCATCACAAAACATCAGCCAGCATGGTGACACCTGATCCAACTTTTTTCCCTAAATTGTATTTCTTTTGAGGAACCCTCTCCTACATATTAGCCATTGGGCACACTCAGCTTTTTTATTTTGTGAGGTGGTTTTGCATTTTCAAATGCAATCAGTTTCCCAAAGCAGGACTCATTTCCAGTAAGGGCTCATCTAACCTAGAGCTCAATCAACAAAGATGCCCCAAGAGTTGACACCAGCAGAGCAGCCTTGTGGAGCTCTGCCAATGCTTTTACCGAGTACAGTCCACTTACCAAGGAACCATCATTTCTGAGATGTTTTCGACAAGAAGCTGCCGCTCGTGTGCATCCACCCTGGGAATGGACATACCAACAGCTGCATCTGTTTTACTTTGATACCTGTTGGCTTGTATGTTTATTCCCAACCCTCCTGCTTCCGGGGGGCAAGCTCGCGTATGGATTTCCTAGTTGAGAGATGCCCTCCAGCCCTGTGTCACTGCACATGGGAGTGGAGGAAAGTGAGCTTGGAGCACACCCTAACCTCCAGCTGAGGTGAAGGTTCTCCAATTTATCAGTGCCACCACCAACACAGTAAACAGAAAAAAAACAACTCAGAGAAAATGAATTATAGTATTCAGTACCAAGTGAAGCATCTCATCATTCCATTAAGCTTTTACATGCTTTTTCAAACTGAGTTGAGTATTTAAGGTTCTTAATTTTCACTAAGATGTTTTAAGGAGCAGATAAATGCTGATGCAGCTGAGTAGCAAATTCAGAGTTGAATTCTGACTCTTATTTGATCAAATAGCCTTCTCCCAAGGCTTGTAGCAGCATCCAGCATCAAATACGTCTCCTGAACTGGGGACTGGTTCACAAACTTATTGGAGGACAAGCTGGACTCTGGCAATAAGTTCTCCAACAGCTACACAAGGGACGTGAAACTATTACAACGTGTGCCAAGTGTTTCCTTAAACAGCATTCCTGTGGGAAGTGCAGTCCTCCCCAAATCTGCACTGGCGACCTTGAGGTACTGCTGAAGGTACTAACTTTACTCTAGTAAGACACAGATTATTTTTGCCTGGAGGAGCTGCTGGTCTATTTTTGTATTGCTTCAGTTTTTAAAATTACATTGACTCTATCAGGATCCCAGCATAAGAAAGTTTTAATTATTGTCATAAAGCAGAAAAATTAAATTATCTAATTAGAGTAGGTTTTAAGTTACGCTATTCCCCCCCCCAAAAAAAAAAAAGAGAGAGAAAGGTACTTAGCCTTCATAATCCTATTAGATGGCTGAAACTCAGACTTTCTGCTTCACTGGGAGCATTCATATTTGGTTCTGTTATAGTTCAGGGCAAACTCATTTGTGTCAAAATTCGTAATTGGAAATTCAGATGCATCCTAGGAATATCAATTTCTCTCAGTTTGCAGGCTCTGCAGGCAATCTCAAAGCCACCGGAGGCCGAGCTCGCGGCCTCAAAATCAGGATCCTGGAGCCACAACTTGAAATCCTGAGCTTTAGGAGAGAGAGAGCCCTGGAAGAAGGCAGGGGTTTTTCTACCAACCAACTGGGTAGGAAAGTTCTTGAGCCAGAGATCCTAGAGGGCCTGGATCCTCGGTAGCGGTACTAGGGAACCAGCTAGGATTTTGTGGCAAGTCCTCCTGGGACTGAGCAGAAAATTGTTGAATGCAAGACTTGGGTATTCTGTAGAGGTCCAAAATCGAGCTTGCGCAACGAGCCAAGTCAGCCACCCAACCTTGTAACTCTGTTCTTTCGACAGGTTGCATCTCCGACAGACACAAGCAATTTCGACAGCTTCCCTGAGGACAATGAGGAACCACCCCCTGATGACAACTCAGGATGGGACATAGATTTTTAATGTATTTCTTTTACCTGCTTCTGCCTTGCTGAAGACAGCTTCCGGGGACGTGGCTGCCAGCAGAACTGAAAGAATTGGGGAGGATTAGTGCTCGGGGTCACCATGATGCCTTGATTGATGCTGCTACAGTAACTACAGTGGCATTAGGACTTCTTGCTTAGATGACAATAGTGCTCTTCATGTTTTATGTTCAAACTTAAAATAGCAGTTGACATGGTGGTCCTGACGCAAAGCCTTTCACCAGTAAAGAAATACGTTTTCTATCACTGCAACGATCTTGCTATGCTCTAATTATAAAAGTTGAAAGATACATAGTGTAAGATGCACTTAATTCTAGCTGCAAGGTACTGGCTTTTATCAGTAGGATCAATAATAATTTATTAAGTACTGTAGCGAAGCGCAGTACAGGATTTGGGCTACTCCCACACGTCAAGCTCTGTAGGTCTTCTACTGTAGGCCAGGGTAGAAACAAAGGAGGACCACAAAAACACCGGTCAAGGAGTTCGTGTCAAAAGCAGTGGTAAGGTTTGTCCTTTTTCTTTCCGAGCAGTATTCATGACGAGATTGAATGTTACCGTTCCTCTTTCTTTTTGAGAATTTTTTTTTAACCTGACGTAACAAAGCACAACTGCTATAGATTCTGTTAAGAACTGTTAAGGCAGATATGGGTCGCTTCTCACGTACACCTGAGAACATAGTGTAACACAAGGCTTTTTTGTTTTTCTTCCTTTCTTTTTGGTACAAATACATAATTGCATGAAAAGAATCATAAAATTATCCATTTTACATATAAAATAGCGCTTAAATAATGGTCCTATAATAAAGCGACAGCAGCCAACTGGTCTTACTGATTAGCTATTAGACATGAAACTAAGCTTAACTTTTACCTTTTTAGAACCCAAAGGGAAAATATAAGACCCATAATGTACTTTATAGGTGCTATGTACATCCTTCGTCTGTGAATATACCTATTCAGTCAATGACCATTTCAGAAATATGTAGCAAGAAGCATCATTTTCCATCGCGTTCTAAGAACAGAAAACTTTAAGTCTCCATTTTTGCATCTCTTCCACATTTATTTCAAAGCCAATTTTTTTTTAAATAAGACGTATGGTACGGGGCCAGCGTGCTGGCTCTGTCTGGAAGATTGCACGTCAAAACGTAATTCTAATGCCGCACCAGAGTAAGTCAGAAGATACTCCACGGGAAAGTCAGTGGAATTAAAAGGAAAATTGATACTAGCTCAACGCAAACATGTTGCGTTTGGGTGAGATTACTGCTTTACCTATCTCCAAAGTACCAAGTCCTCAGTGACCGTGCTTAGGCACGGTGATGGCTAGAGCTGAGGCACCTCATATTAAAAAAAACCCTAAAAATAAAGAAGAGCTGGGAAAGTAACACTATTACACCTGCGCTTTCCTCTCACTTCCACGGCTTTTCTGCAAGAGCGGCTCCTTTGCTTTAGTGAAGTCTCTTCTGATTTACCCCGAAGTAACCAAAAAATCCTGTCCTCTATGCCTACTTGGCAGGCGTACCCGCGGCTAAAGGTTTATCCCGTCATTCCTACACGAAGCCCGAGCTCTCGGACTCTGTACCGACTCTGCCGAAACCTGCTTGCATCCGTGCCCGCCCCAAGCTTGGCAGATGCTGCCCCGTTTGATCGCAGAGTTGCCAAGAGCTGTTGGAGACAACGGAAGTCGAAAGACCAACTTCTGCTAGTCGCGATGGGTTATCTGCTGTTCCGATTACGACTGTGAATTATCCCTTACGTTTCAGTAGCTCCTGGGAATTGTCGGTTTTTATGGTGCGTGTGTCCCCATACACAAGTAATTTCATTGCAGGAGTATTTTTCCAAAGGACGAGAGTCCAGGCTTTGACCTTGTTCCCCTGAGCAGGAGTTTTACCTTAAAAAGGGGAGTGCTAAGAAAACACACGCGTCAACGGTAAAAAAATATATATATATATTTCTCTGATGCTAATTCCCAACACTTTCCCATTTTCACAGTGCAAGCGACTTGTGTAGTCTTAATAGAGCATATTAAAAAGATACTTTTCCCCACTTCTTTGACAGTCTCAACAGTATCTAAAGTTTGCCGAAGAGCTCAGTTATTGCAGACCCCCTTTAAAAAGAGTCTGTTTCACTGAATTTTCTTCATGCTTTAATAGGCGAGGGAGTTAGCGTCTTCAGCGCGGTAACTTCAGGTTATTCCTGCTATTCATTAATCGCGTGTGGCATTGTACTAACATCTGTTTGCCTCGAAAACCATAGGGAAAAGGCAGTAGCTACGTCTACCGGGAATTACTTGCATAGAATAAATACACGCTTGGTTTTAAACGTTTATCGTAAGGATTGAAAACCCTGCCTGAAAGCAAACCCTAAATACTAGGGCTAAAATAACCGCTAGGCGTCCTACCAAACGAACAGTCGCTTGACTGTGTCAAAGCCGAATTCTGCATTCGTGTCCCCCTCTTTCTTCACTCAATGACGTGGCTACGTTGCACGAGAAAACTTGTCGCACTGGTTGCCGTTGCGCAGAAGACTATAAAGAGGAGTTTGTCTCAATTCTAGGTAATACAATATTTAGCACTTGAGATTCAGTTATCCGTCGAGCGAGGACTTGCCACGGGAAAAGAGCATCACGATGTTTTTCGGGGGAGAACTGAAAACATTGCAGGAAGAATGTTTTAGAAAATGGGCTGAGGAGTTGTTTTCTTTCTGCCTATCAGTTTTTCCTTGTGCCACATACAATAATACCTGAACCGTGTGGCATGCACTGTATTGAATATAAATTTATTTTGCTATCGGACACCTCACTCAACTTTCATCACCTTTACTAAGCATACGTTAAACATAATTAGCATATGTATATTAATAATATACGTCTTCATTTATGAGTAATATATTTGAGTTGCATTATATATATATATATATATATATATTCACAACAACTGATTGCCTCTGTGTTTCCACATACTGTCTTTTCTTCTTTGTCTCCTTTTTTAATATATGGGACGACGGTGTATTTACATAAGGGCAAATCAGCTACCATATTTAAAACAAATGTGTTAAGATTGGTGTCATAAGATACAGATGATCTGTAGCTTCTTACAGTGCTGCATTATCCATAGTAAACTCTTATTTAACAGCAGGACCACAAGCAAATATTTATGTAAATAGATATTTTCGTGTTGATATTTTGTGGTACACATATAACTTTTTATTTAGAGTTCCATGGCATTATTACTTCCTTTTCTTATTTGTAATGTAATGTTTTTAGATCAAAGTAGACTTGAATTAATGTCATAATTGTCAGTATTATTAAACTTTACGTCAACTGTACTGTTACTCATCTGTCCCATGGTTTTAGAACATGACTAGCTATCTGGCATTGTTGCAAGTGCCTTAAATTCATGGCATCCTATAAAAAAAATACAAATTTGGTGTTATGCTGCATGACAAAGACAAACACACCTCAAAATGTTGTCCTTTCTTAGCTTGCTGCGTTTTACAGTTCTTTCTGCTACCGATTTCTAAGCCTTTATTATATAATATTGATGAATTACAGAAATGATGAAGTTGTTCTCTTATTTCTGTTCAATGTACCAGAGCTGTGTATCTGTTAATGAGATACAGAGTCATTTCTGTGAAATGTATAAATGTATGTGCGGGTCAAATTAATATATGACATACTATCAGTCTGTATACAGGTATTCCTGTTTTGCTAAGCTGTGCAGATTTGAACTAATAGTGCAGTAACGGTCCAACATATCACGTTTTCTAAACTTCATTGCAAACGGTCCGCCCCGAGAACGGATTTGGCGATCGGGCGTCCTCGCGGCCAAGCAAAACCGCGTTTGGACCGCGACAAAAATAAACCATTACAAAAAAAAGCAAAGCTGCATCGTGTTTGCACCACTCAACAAAACAGGATCCGTGCTTTCCATGAGTTCTTCTATATGCAAGTCCTTACGGAGGCGAGTTCTCGGCCCACCCAAAAGCTCCCCGTCGAAAACGTTACCGCTTTTGCTTCCTCCGCAGCTGCCCGCGGCATAAAACGGAGCGCCGAGACTCGGAACGGTTTCGGGCTTTAGCGGCAAAGGGAAACGTCATTCGGAGTTGCCTGTCCTGCCGGTCGATGCTGGTTTTACACTGGTCATTGATTTTGTATTCTTATATATTCTTCTTTCCCCCCCTCCCCCGTCCTCTCCCCACCGCGGATTCTACGTAAAAGGGTTTTTGTCTGTCGGAAGACGTCCGTCGTCGAATGGTCGCTGACCAGTTGCACTCTTTTGATGTAGACTTAAGAACCTGTTTTCTTTGTTTTTTGGGGTTCCCCCCCCCCCCGTAAATTTAACTGCTTTGGTTTCGCTCTGTATTTTCCCCGCAGCTGTAATTGCCGAGTGCCTGTTGTATACTTTATAGAGTTGAAATAAAAATAATTACTTTTGAGCACCGTTTTGGGGCGTTCCTTCCCCGCTGGAATTCAAGCGCGGGAGAATCCTGCGTCCGTGGTTTGGCGTTTTAAAGCCCATTTTGTGTTCTGTTTCGCGGTCCCTTGCGGCCAAAATTATTTGACGGATGCGCTAAATAGCGGGCGGCTATTTAAATCGCACCGTAGTCAAGGCTGAGGGTCCGTGCTTCAGCGCGATGGAGAAGACACCTAGGAGAGGGGACACTGGAGGAGCTGCTGAAGAAGACGAGAACATTTCCTTCCAGTTGGCAAATAAACTTGATAACTGCCTAAATAGGAGCGGGGAAACATCACCAAATGATATTTTCGGGGGGTTTTTTGGGTCACCCCACCAGGCCATACCTCCTGCATGATGCTCCAGCACCCCCAGCAACTCACCCCCACCTCATTAAAGACATTAGTGCCCTGGGTATGGCTTGGCATGGCCCGGCTCTGATCCCATCACAGCAGAAGTCAACAGCAGTGTTAGGCTTTAAGGAAAAAATAAAGTCACATGATAGCAGAAGATGCCAGGCTGCAGCATCACCACCTGATTTTTTTTATTTTTTTTCCTTTCCCCAAGCTCCAGTTTCAAACACAAATTATTTGCTCTCTCACTGTTACGCACAGCAAATATCAGCAATGTCTCTTGGGTTTTTCTTTTCCCCCCCCTCCCTTTTTTTTTTTAAAGAAACATGCTGCCCCAATGAAAAGACGTCAGAAAAAATATATATACTTTTTCGAGGTGGAGGCTGTAGCCTCTTAAGGCTACTTTTTCCACCCACCCCCTCTCCCTCCTGCCGCACCGGATGACATCTGTGCAAGGCTCCTGCCTGGGGACACCCGTGAGCCCCGGTACGGCCCCGCTAGCTGCTGGGCACATTTTGCTCCCCTTTTTCCCCCCCAAAAAAAACCATCAGTGCTATAACATACTGTTACTCATCCTCAGTGCATGAGTTCTGGCCAAAACGGGTGCACGCAGCTAAAAAATATATACATATATTGTAACACCTAGCTAGTTTGCTATGGCTGACACTTAAGACGGGGAAGGATTTGGCCTCAGCTCTTTGAGGCACACGCACACATATATATACACATTATATATATATGCATATATATATATTTATACACGTATATGTGTGTGCACAGTGGCACACGGGGGCCCCGGGAAGGCTCCGCTGCAGCCCCGGTCGCGGCCGCCAGGGGGCGCCGCAGTGCCGGCGGCGCCGCACCGCGCTGCCCCGACGGGGAGGGGGGAGCGCCGGGGGGGGGGCAGCGGCCCCTCGACACCCCGGGGGGGGGGTCAGACGGGTCGTGCTCGCGGGGGCTCTCCCCCTTCCTCCCCCCCCCCGGGCTGCAACCCCCCCCCCACACACACACACACACACACCGCGGGCCGGGGGTGCGGAGCGGCGCCCCCCCCCCCGCCCCTTCCTGCAAAGCTGCGCTGGCGCCAGGAAGGGAGCCCCCGGGGGGGGGGGGGGGAGGGGGGGTTGCAGACTTGTACGAGACCAAAGGCCCAACCGTGCCACCGGGAAGGCGGCGGGTGGGAGACGGGCAGGCGCTCGGCTCCCCACGGCGGCTCCAAGGCGCGGGGTTGGGGGCTGCATGGGGCGAGCACACACACACACCCCCCCTCCCCTTCCCCCCCCCCCGTCGGGAATGGGGTCGGGCTGGAGACGGCGGGGCCGCGGCAGCATCTGGCGGCGGCCGCGGCGAGCGCCGCGCTCGCCCTTGCGAAATCCCCTCCCGGGCCGGCGGCCAATGCCTGAGCCCTCGGGGGGGGGGGGGGGGGGCAGCGGCACGGCCCCCCCCCACCCCAACCCCCGGGGGCCCTTTGAAATCCCATCCGCGGCCGCGGTGCCCTCCTCCCTGAGGGGCGGGAGCAGGCGGCGGCCCCGGGGGTATAAAGGCGGCGGCGGCGGGGAGCGCAGGTAGCCGCGACTCCGCGGAGCTGCTGCGCGGCCGCGACGGGGCGGTGAGGGGCGGGGAGGGAGGGTGGGAAGGGAGGATGCGGGCGCTGCTGGCGCTGCTGGCGGCGCTGAGCTGCGCGGCCCCGGCGGGGCGGGCGGCGGCGGCGGCTCCCGGCGGCGCCCTCAGCTCCAACGCCATCAAGGGCCCCCCCGGGGGCGCCGCGGCCAGCGCCGCCCCGGCCCACGCGGCGCCCTTCGACGGCAGCAACAAGCCGCCGCCGGCCGCCACCCGGCAGGTAGGTTCCCCCCCCACACACCCCACCCGCGGACCCGTCGCGGGACCCCCCGCGGCCGGCTCCGCGCTGACCCACCCCCCTCCGTCCCCCCCCCGCAGCCCTTCCCCTGCGCCGAGGACGAGGACTGCGGCCCCGACGAGTACTGCGGCGGGGCGGCCCGTGGCGGCGGCGGCGCCCCGCTCTGCCTCGCCTGCCGCCGGCGCCGCAAGCGCTGCCTGCGCGACGCCATGTGCTGCCCGGGCACGGCCTGCAGCAACGGTGAGGGGCGGCGGGCACCGGCGGGAGGGTTTCTGGGGGGGGGGGGGCGTGTTTGGGGCTCCCGTGGCTCACGGCCTCCCCGCAGGCATCTGCGCGCCCCCCGAGCCCCAGCCCGGCGCCGGCGAGCTGGACGAGACCGACGCCGAGGCGCTGCCCCGACGGACGCCCGCGCCTGCCTGGCTCCCTGCTGCCAAAGGTAAGCGACGGGGGGGGGCCACCAGGGTGGGGAAAGAGGGTCTGGAGTCCGTCCCCCCCTCGACGGCCGGGCCAGGCTCACCCGGCGGCGCCCCCGCTTCTCCCCCCCCCCATGCAGGTGAGGAAGGGGACTTCTGCCTGCGCTCGTCGGACTGCGCCGCCGGCCTCTGCTGCGCCCGCCACTTCTGGTCCAAGATCTGCAAGCCCGTCCTGCAGGAAGGCCAGGTGTGCACCAAGCACCGACGGAAAGGCTCCCACGGCCTGGAGATCTTCCAGCGGTGCCACTGCGCCGAGGGGCTCGCCTGTCGCCTGCAGCGGGACCACGGCGCCAGCAACTCCTCCCGCCTGCACACCTGCCAGCGGCACTGACCCCGCCGGCGACGCTTCCCAACCCGCCTCGATGGGACGCACGGACGGACGGACTCTGGCAGCGCCGGCCCGGCCGTGCCGGGGCTGGCGGCACGCGGGATGTGCCTGGCTGGAGCTTACCCGGCGCGCTCCTCCTCCTGGTGCTGGAGCTGGAGCGGAAGGTTGTTTCTCTAGGGAACTACTTTGAAGCGACTAATTGCAGTACGTTACTGTGTTGTGAATACTCAAGGTGGCACTTAACTGTATATATGCCAGAACTTCTAACGATTATTCTAAGGGTGCTGCCTTGTGCTCTTCAAGCTATGACTGTGACTTTGTACACACTGGGTTTTTATCTTATTGCAGTGGACGGACCTTCTGTTTGCAAGTGAATAAACGGTTCTTAAATAAGCTGAGCCGGCGTGCTGTCTCGCAGGCGCCACACTGAGATGTAGGCAGGTAGCCAACACGGTGTTGCAGTAGCCCCGTATCGCAAGTCCTTGCCCCTCGCTAGGGCTGCGAGTGGCAGGAAGACGTGGCCCCCACTCGTGGATGAACCCTGAAATGCAGTGGGAAATATTTTGCCCAGAGAGGGAGGGGGAACTACCTTGCCTTGGTTGTCCCTCAGCCCTGCCGGCAGCTATAGGACGTGCGCATGAAGCCTTCCTGCAAAAAAAAAAAAATGCCAAGAGGAGGCAAGCTTTTCCTATAAATCCTGTTGGGAAACTCTAGCTAAATCCTAGGGGCAGGAGACAGGGCTCGTTGCCCGCTAACCGTGGGAAAAGCCGTTATTATCGTTCAGCTGCTTTGGGGAATTACGATGTGCTGTGATAGCCAGAAGTCAGTGATAACCTCCGACCTGGCTGACCCCAAACACTAGGTCATACCGGTGCTCGGTCTCTGTTGCCGCAGCTGAAAGCCCTCGCAGGAGGGATGCACACGTCAAAAGGGTGCTTGGAGGCAGCGTTGCTGGCTGCAAAAACCAGCTCCGCCGTGCTGCCGGCTCGGTTCCCGCGTGCATTTGGCTGGCACCACGCAGAGTGAAGCGTGGGGTGGCAAAACCAGCCAGCCCAGGACCCGAGCTGCCCTCGGCCCGTTTTCCCCCCTCCAGCAATAGCTGCCCTACGGGAAGATGCATTTTCCCCACCCCTCTGAGATGGGGGCGTCCCTGCAGCCCTCTCCCCATGGGCACTGCAGAGCCCAGCAGGTGCTGGGAGGTCCCCACTGCAGCGGGTGCACCGGGTGCCCCCTGGGTGGCCACCTGCCTTCGGGGCTAGGTAGACACCTATGTCACGTGCCCATTTGTGCAGCTAATGACACTTGCGGCTGGCTGGAGCACTTTGGCCTATGATCGACTTGGATCTCAGCGGCTTTTCATCTGGGTGGTCAGACACTTTCACATGAGCGGGAATAGATGGGTCTTACATGCAGCCAAACCTGCTTGCTGCACTTCTGCTTCTGTTTCTAGGTCTGGGGAGCACCAGGTGCCTCCCAGGGTAAGGTCCAGGCTGAGGAGGGCCATAGGGCCAAATCTCATCATGCTTGATCAACAGGGAGCTGCTTCTGTCCTCTTAGAGCACTACTAGTCTGTGGAGTGCATGCTCTTACACACACGCACACTGCCGTAGGAGGCATTTCTTGCCCCATGGGAGATGAAATCCCTTCCATTGGCCTCTCGGAGAGCAGCATTTCTCACAAGGCATGTTGGGTGAGGGACAGATGGCCCACACCACCCTTGAGATGGGTGCTCTGCCCCTCTGAAGGGCAGACAGCAATAAAACATCTTGCTGCCTTGTTTTTAAGAGTTGAGGCAAGTGTGAAGGAAAGTTCTCCTGGACTTAATCCCCCACCACCACCACCACCCTGTGGACGAGGTGGTCTGAGAGCGCACACTGCCAGGAAACTTCAAGGTCTTAGAGCAGCCAAGGTGGACAAGTTGCAGCACTTCCTGGCCCCACAGACCTTGCTCGTGGACTTCAGGCTGGGCTGGCAAAGGCTCATCAGAAGCCTGCTATGGAGTCACGTCTCTCTTAAAACCCTTAGTCTGGGTTGGCTCAGCTCCTTCTAGTCCCAAGCCTGTGTTCCCATCTGCCCTCTTTGTGGGAAGAGCTCCAGTTCAGGAGCTGGCTGGCTGGCTCTGCGGTGGCAGTTCAGCAGCATGTGGGGCCAAACGTGGGCTGGTTGGACCGACTGCAGCAGTCTGGTGAGCAGAGAGGCCTCGAGGTGGCCGTCAATGCAACAGTGGGCGCTAGCGCATGGTAAAGACTATTTCTTGATTCAGTGGGTTTGCCATCTGCTGCTTTCAGAGCCTTCTCCTTTTCGTGATGAATTGGACGGGCGGAGAGCTGGAAGCACGACTTTCCTCCACCTCCGCCTAATTAGATGAAGAGGGCTAAGGGTGCTTTAACTACTGATACTGTCCTCCTACTATTGTGAGCAGCAGATTGAGCCTTGTCACTGGCTGTAAATTTGCCAGGCACCTCCTGTATCTTCTTCAGCTGGCAGCTTCAGTGGAGGAGAAAAACATTGCTCCAACAGATTTGTCACTTGTCAGCTTTCTTGCAGTCTGTGGGAGATGTCTGGCCTCCAGAAGCTACGTGAGAGTCTTCCCTATGCAAATCAAAATTGCACCATTGCTTTGTTCCAAGTCAAAATTTGCCTGCAAACTGGCACATCCATCTGCTCCTAGCGGAGCAGCACTTCATTAAGCACAAGGGTCACCTTAGGTGCGCCGTGTCCCATTCACATGGATGTTCCAGAAACGCTACCACCTTAGGTGATGCTTGCGCACCTTTCTTTTAAAGGCAATCCGATTTCTAGCATTTCAGCTGTTAATGCCTCCAGTTAGAGACCCGTGGGACCGCCCTGGAGCATGGGATTACTGAATATTAACTCCCAGGGGTTAATTTTAACTCAAACTGCAGCATGCTCCCTCCTCTCTCAGACCAAGAAGTAGCTCTTGCTGAACTTCTTGCTCAGCCAATATGGCACTCTCCCTTTCCAGGGTGGACCAAAACAGCTTTGACATCTTTGAACATAGTTAATGTCTGGTATTACCTGTGCCTGATCCAGGAAAGCTATGCTCATGGTACTTGAAGTGCCCATTACACATCTTTTTGGTTTAGACTGGCATTTTATCAAATCTTGCTCACATGCTGATTTTTATTTATTATTATTATTTTAAAACATCCTCCTTATTGGTGTTTGGCTGTCCTTCTCCAGCTCAAGATGCTGTGGTACTTTCTGATCTGAGCAGTCGCTTTTGGCATTTGTGGTATTTTCTCTAGGTGTTGATAACACCTTCTGAAGTCAGTTTTAACTGCCACTTGAGCATGTCCTGCCTCCTCTTCCCTGCAACGTGTGCTAGGTTAGACACAGAGTCCAGTATCTTCAAACCTGGTGCTTAAGTTTGATCCTTAAAACTGTTTCAGCACCTGAATAGCTGACCTTCTTAAGAACCTTGCAGTGACACCTGGCACTATGCAGCACTTAAGATACCTTAATAAAGTGACTCTCTTCAGTCTGAAAAACACTGACCTTGGTATCTTTTCTTTTGTTGTTAATACATTCTTGGTGTCCTCTTTTGTTTCAGGCAGTTTGGTCATCTCCATACCTGTCTGTTCGCTAATGACTTCAGGGTTTTTAGCCTAGGGAGGAAAGATCTGTGATGGGACTCGAGACCCGTCTTGCTGCATGAAGCAGGATCTGCGTCTTGACTTTCTGCGGTGTCTTCTGTGTCTTGACTTTCTCCTCAGCCCCAAAGAAAGAGCATTTGAACGGCCCTTCCTCCGTGGGAGAAGCAGTTCAGGTCACTGCTGGCCACCTGATGCAGGTCATTCCTGAGCTATCGCAACCTACTTGCATTTGTTCCCATTCTTTTTCCTAGTGGTAAGTGAAGCCAACTTAGAGAAGACATGTGCTTTTTGCTCTCCCCCAGAGAGACACGTCTGTAATACGGTGGTTTGGTACTTCCTAGAACCTGGATTTAATAATGTCCCTTAGAAAAAAAATAAGACAAAAATGCCCCTGGTCAGTTTGTTAAGACTTAAAAACATTTTCTTAAAGAATAGATTTTTCAGTCTTCCTTGGCCCCATTCTTTACCGTCTAGGACAACTACTCTGCAGCGTTGTGTGCTGGTCTGCCACTAGTACTTGAAACTCAAATAAAGCTTAGGTAGCCTGAGAAGTCAAAACGTTCATTCCACCCCAGCAAGATCCAGGAATCACTCTTATCTTCCTCTGTCCCGTGGATACATCCTGCAAAACCTCCGACAGTGGTTTTAAAGTGCAGGTGTACTAAGACCATCTCCAGTGGGTGCAACGGGGCCAATATAGATGAACTAAGCAAACTATCTTACCATGGGGTGCTCCTTTTTTGAGAAAGGCCTGATTTAACATTTGGACCTTAGAAAGAGGAAGGAGAGTATGGGACATTGAACATATACTAATCAGACTGCAAAAAGATTGGATGCGGCAATCCCTTAACTTGGAGCTTGCTGTTGTATCTAGATTTGGATAGCAAGCTCAGATCCAAAGACAGAGAACGTGGTCAGTAAAGAGAAACACATTGAGCACTGTGTTTCAAGGTACTACGCACGATTTGATAACACTTGTACTAAAAGGTGTCTCAGGATGTGCTTCCTCAGACCCCTCTCCACTCTAATCGCATTATTCATTGGAAAAAAAAAAAGGGAAAAAAAACCATATTCTGAGTAGCTAGTGCTAATAAAATAAGCACGCTTTGGTGGGGAAGGAGGTTTAGCACTGCCGGACAGCTTGTTTACTCACTGTTCCTGGTCATACTGCTGAAAGAGCAAGCTAACAACAAAGTTATATAAAGTTAAATAATGTTATTTATAACAATAAAAATGGAGCATTGTAAAGCAGCCTCTTCTAATGACTAGTTGCTGGCAGCACAGCTTTATAACCTTTTACGAATATAACTGTCCTCCTTAGTCGCTCCTTCAAATTAAGTTCTATATCAAGATGCAGCACAGCTGCTTATTATCAGACTGTGGAAGGGCGACTTAAGCTCTGGCAAAGCTTAAATAAGCATGATCCTATCGTTCCTGTTACATGCATGGTACGGCACTAAGCAGAGCGTTCGGATATAGCCCTTGCCCAGCTGAACCTCCAAACTGGGTGTCTCGGCCTTGGAGACGCAGGAAAGGAACTGGCAACATCCTTGTAGAAGCATAACCATTCCAGGACCTCATGGATCTAAGGAGGTCCAGGATAAGAAAAGAGTGCATACCTTGCACGTGTGTTTAGGCCATAATGCTCAAATAAGAGTGAAATGGGAGTTTTCTGAAAGAGCTGAAGATTTGGAGTACCTATAAGACTCCAAGTGCTGTACTTTAAGTCATACGCTTAATTAAACATTTTGCTCGGTCGAACCTAGACTCTTAGCACCTTCCCAGCTCAAATCCTTGCAGGGGGTGACTTAGACTCTCACCATCTAGCAATAAGCTAGGTGGTAAAATTGATCCTGTTCTCATTAAATTTTCTACTTCGCTCCCCAGAGCACCCAGACAGTTAGTGATACATATTTCCCGTTTTTTAGATAAGCTTAGTAGTGCTAAAACACTCAACAGGTGTGATTTTGTTTAAAGCATGAAGTTTTTTTAAGACTATAGGAAATACCACCCCAAGTCAGCCCCATGGGCCATGTAGACCAGCATTGGCTACAACAGCAGCAGTAGGAGACAGTGTGTAAGGAGTCTGCATGAGCCTGACCGTCATCTGTGGTCCACTCCCTCAGCTACCATCCTGACAGCTACAATTACGATATTACAGATTTTTTTCCCTTCCATGCCTGTTTATGGGGCAATTTTCCATTAATTTGCCTACTTGCTTAGTTTTGCAAAGCCCTTCCTGACACTTAACCATACCTTGTTAGACACCTTGTAGAGGGCAAATACTGTTTTCTTCACATCTGCTTTCTAAGTTCTTTGAGAAACTTGTTTCATCTTAAGTTGTAGTACAAGAAGCTTCCCATGTTGCCAAAGCATTAAAATATATAGCGATATACTAGCAATTAGACCCAGGGCCTCCTATTGCAACAGAAATTCATTCGTTACAGCAACTTTATGTGCTTTATGTGCTAAAGCATGGCAGAATATTTTCAAAAATTGCTTCTTTTGCTCTTTTTTTGTTTTTGTTTTTAATCCAGAAGCACTACCACCATCTCTAATAGCTACCTCCAGCTCTGCAGCAGGCTCCTGCGCAACATGCAACTGAAAATGCTTGTTAAAATGCTTAATGGAAACACTCACTGGACCCCCCCCATAGCGTAAGAAAGGGCTGCAAAGCAGCACACTCCCAACAGGACTCGGACTCCCCCGCAGACAGCAGGGTGAGAAAGGTTTCTGCTTCATGCTCCTCTCCCTCCATCCAGAGCACACTCACGCTTCAAAGCCGTGAAAGCACTGAACTGAGAAAGCAGGTGAAAAACCTTATGGATGTAAGGCAATACAGAGAGCTTTTTTGGTTTGTTTTTCCTCGTTTTTGGAGTTTTTTTTTTTCCCCAGTAGTGCAACCACCTGCTTAAGCTGTCCTTTATTCTAATTCTTTCAGCTGAGGTTTTGTTGAATTAAACCTTGATCTCACCACCACCCTTGAAGGTGTGGGGGGGGAAGAAAGACCCATACGAGTGGCCTAGCATCTAATTACTCCTCGCCTATGAAAGGCAGAGGTGTAATGGCATTAAAGGTATTGTTTCCTCCCTGTCGTGCAGGCGGCTGTGCTTCTTTAAACAAATACGCTACATCGCCGGTAATCCAAAAAAGTGATGTTTATTACTACTTTTACAATATACTATTTCTTGCACTTTTTTTGTTGTTGTTGTTGTTTCCACCGTGCGCGACTTGTGTCCCCAATTAACAACTTAAGGGTGGGCGAGGATGGCTGAGAAACTTAAGGAGGGCGCTTCTTGGCAGACCTGCTAATCTGTCCATCAGCGAGGGAGGGGATCCATTAGCAGGTGATTCGGGGGAGTAATAAGTCCATCAGCATGCAAATCGGCCCAGAGGATGAAAGGGCAGGCTGGGGGATGAGACCCGCAGCTGGGCCCCGATGGGGGTGTTAAGCCTCACCACCCTCCCACCCCTGCAAATCCCAGCTCTGAAGAGCCGGTTGAGTCGAGGGAAGCGGGAGTCGGGGGCTGGAGCAGGGGTGTGTAGTGGGGAAGGAGTCGCTGGGGTTTTTGCATAAGAAAGTCGTGCCTCAACCGGCCCACCGGATTGCGTTGGAAGGAATCAACAAGCAAAGCGAGCCAGCGGCTTGCAAAGACTTTGCTAAGGAGCTTCCCAAAGCGACGAAACCCTTCCTGGATAAAATGGGGGGGGGCCCCTTTGAAATAACCGGGAAGCAACGCCTGGGAATAAATATTGTGATAGAGGGAGGTGATAGATGGTGTCCCAGAAGGATTGGAGCTGGGACGTTTGCTGTTGGGCTCTCCTTACCTCCTTTTTCAGAAGACTTAGAAATAGCACGGGGACACGGGGTGGATCGGGGAGGCCGCTCTGTAGCTGGCCGTGAAACGTTGCCGGATGATATGGCGATGCCGAGTGACTCAAAAAGGAGATGATATAGCAGAATTGTGAAAAATAAAGGGTAGGACGGGCTCCCACGCAAGGGGAAAGTTTAGCCTGCTTTTATCAGCTTAAAAATGGATGGATAAGGGAGGATAGAAGAGAGGTCTATGCAATTGCCACAAGATGAAAACGCATAAATCAAGTCACAAGGGCGCTAGGCAAATTCACAGAAGACAGAGGTTCGGGTGCAGTTACCGGCTTAGGAAATCTCTAAATGCCGATTATTGGCAGTGGGAAGGACGGTGCTGTAAGTGTCTGATGTTTAAAACCTGCCTCCTCGAGGATCTGCTGCTGGTTCTTCGGGACAGAGGTCCTCAGGCTGCGAGTACGTGGGTGTCAGACCCACAGGGAAGCGTTGGTCTATTTTGGGGGTTTAAATTAAACCTTATTTAAAAATATGTAATTGGTTCAAGATGCTGATTTTGAGGAAAAAAATAGGTGATTGTGTAAAAGAGCTCCGTCACCGGGAGCAGAGCCCTGGCAAGCAAACAGTGGCTTCGAGGCCTGTTTTGTCTCCCAGCTCTAATCCTGGTTTCCTTTTGGAAATGACCTCTGGAAATGTAAATCTGATGTGAGCAGCACAGCCCCCATCTGTATCTGTAATGCACAAGGGACATCCGAGCTGCACAGAGGACTTCTTGTAGCAAGTCATCCATCCGACCACTTTTGCCTTATGGTGGATGAGCTTTAAATATTTCTTTTTCTTTGTTTTTATTTTCCAATTTCACTGTGCACCTCTTAATATCCCTGGTCAGGGTTTTTACGAGATACTGACTTAAAATATGCCGACTCCATAGTAAATTACTAACGAATGGAATGCCTTTATGTGCTAAAACACAGAAGAATATGTACAAAAATTGGTTCGTTTGCTCTTTTTCAATCCTGAGGGCCAATTCACCACAGAGAAACAAGTATTTCTATATTGTTTTGAGCTTGCACTTCAACATACATTCTCTATCTTAGCAATAGTACACCACTGATTCACAGTGCTGTTCCGTAGTTTTATAGCCAACCTGGTGGTGTACAAGTTGCACTTTAAAATGAAAACTTCACAATATAATAAGACCTTAGAAAATCCTGAACAGGTAGGGACCTCTAGTTAAGATTTCTTTTTTCCAAGTAAATGGTTTCACACAAGGAAAAGTAAATCAAAACTATAATTCATTTAAAGGCTTACACATTTGGGGAGCATCTTGCAATTTATTCTGCAGCAGAATGGAAAGGGAAGAGTATAAAAGGTCCCGTTACAGTCAGTTTTTTTTAGAAGTAGTGGTGTGTGTGGAGCCTCACTTGACTTCTTGTCTAACGAAAAGCAGTTTTTTTGCACCCGCTGCCAATTTGAGGTCTTCTGGTCTCCTGGCGCAGCTTGGGAAGGTTCACACAAACGGCAAGCAATTTCTCAGCTTTTGAGAGCGCACTGTGGTCAACTGGGGTGTGGGCTAGGTAGGAGAAAAGGGAAATGCAAATTGAGCTCATTTCCATCACAAATGTCTGTCCAGGCCCTTTACTCGGGCTCCCTTGTTCCCTCTTTAACTTGTATGTTAGCAGGTTTGCTGGTTTTAGATGGGCCCAAACTGCTGGTCCTCCCAATGGGTTGACTGCCACTGATCCTCCTGTGCTATCCCGGTTTTCTCTCCCAGACATCGCTGCTCTTGAAACATGTTAGTGAGGATTTTAGCTGCCTTAGCCAGAAGGAATGCCTGACCATAAATGATCATCTAAGAAGAGAAATTTCTTTTGGCCGCAGCCCAGCTTGCACAAGGGGATGACTGATGGCCAAGATACCGAACAAGCCAGGTTCTTTTCCCCTATTTGGATACTTGTTTTTTACATACCACAACCTTGGGTTGCCTTCAGAGGGGAGGTGAGGGAAGAGCCTTAAGCTGCGTTCAGACAGGACTTTATTCCACTCCTATCCACAGGACAATCCTATCTCACTAGCTCTGTACAGATTTCAGGCTGAAGCCCAAATGTTTGGTGCAGATATTTGATTCTAGGTGTAGCTTTTTAACTTTTTTAAGACTCTCGGAGATGGGGGGCATACACAGCTTTTGCTCAGGGACCAATGCTGAGGCAACAGCAATAACAGCTCAGAAAGTGCTTGTGTTCAGCATCTTCGTAGACTGTTTGGGAAGGCAGTACCCAGGCCCAGCCCGAGAGACTTCTGCACACCCCAGCTGTCTGTCCCGGGGCTGACGAGGGGCCAGCCCTCTCTTGCATGGTCAATGTTCTCACCCAAACGCAGCATGCCTCCAGAGCACTTGAGTACATTTTTACGGAAGACTCTTATTCATGCAAGATGTAATCTTGGCTTCCTCTTGTCAAGAAAAGGCAGAATTATGAGAAATACCAAGATATTTTGTCCAGTCTCATGGACTTCCAACTTGCCCTTTGCAAGTTGTGCATGGCAGATGTGGAAGCAGATATTGTTCCTTCTACCACATGAAAGCTGGCCATCATTTGGGTGATCTCTACTGTAATTTCTACTTCTAGCAGAGCAATAGAGGGCTAATCCCATTCCTGATTTGGTTGCCTTTCATCCCAGCAGTCTAATATTTCCATTAGACAGCAAGGAGCACTGGTCAATAAAAGCTGCTGTCAGCCTATTTGTCTGAGCAACTGAAAACCAATAGGAGTGTGAAAGGGAAGCCCTGGCGACCCAACTTAATCATGTGTTTTTATCCTTGTCATGGCATTTTATATTTTCTTTGGAGTTGTAATTTTGCTTTTGTGGTTTTATTTTTTGTACCTTCAAAATCACAGTTCAATAAAATGTCAATTTTTAATTTTTTTTATTAGTATTGTCTGGCCTACTGCTCAGATACTACTTTAACAATCACTTTGTTATTCAAAGAGAGGAAGTCCTCTGGAGCTAGAAAGGTAACATGACAAATCCTCAGTCAGTTGAACAATATCATGTTTCTCCAATGTTAAAGGCGGCTGAATACAGTGTTTGTAAGAAGATACCTGTCAAACAAAACAGATTTTTTTTTTAATCTTCTTGTGGCTCCAGAGAGGCTGTGCTCATGTTGGCCTTTCATCTCTGGAAGTACAGGCTCCAATTCAGGTGTGAGACAGCTCGGAAGCAGAGAGCAGCATGAGTTTGGTGACAGCAACGGTCCTTCTGCGCTAAGTAGAGGGAGCTGGCAAGGAAGGAGATGTGCGACGGGTTCCTGGAGACACCAAATTACTATTTCCCAGGTCATATTGTTATGCCACCTTAACCCAAAATGATCAGAGGGAAGGGAAGGACCCTTCCTTCAGTTCACAACACAGAAACATCGGCATGTGTGTTGCAAACTTCTTGATATGAGGTTTTTTTTCCGGAGTTGTAAATGGCTATTAGCATTTTTTTATGCATCCGATGTTCTTCCCTGTATAGCAGATTTTTAAAAATATCGTTCAACCATTGCTAAAACACTGGGGGTTTTTTTTTGAGGGGGGGGGGAGAGGGCTCCAGCTATTGTCTAGCCTGTAAAGCTCATTTGCATCCCTTTTTAAGAGCATCAAGATTTTCTGGACAACTTGAGACAAGGAATCCTCTCAGCGCATAACTCCTGCAGCACACCGCTGCTGACTGGCAGGTTCTTTATTATCCAGTAAAAGCTTCTGTCTTCTGGCTCTGCAGACTTACTTGTCTCAAGTGTATTATAAATGCCTCTTGCCATAGGAGTGCTGGTGGTAGCACAGCTATTTTATAAATGCCTCAGCTGGCAGCAAGCAGCCGGACAAAAGAATACTAATTTTTTCTCTGGCGGATGGTCCAGATTTCATTGATTTTTTTTTTTTTTTTGAAAAGTTTAGTGACATGTTGAATACTGAGTTGTGTGCTACCCTCTGGGTTGCTACTTGACCTTTTATTCTTAAGGTTCATACAACAGAAGTTGGTAAACTAGCAGCAAATGCCTCTAACAAATTCAGGCTGTCTAGTTCCCGAATTTCTCACTGTTGAGCAACCATAGCTATTAGCTGCATCCCTGGGGTCTGTGTTTTTCCCCTACCTGTCTGCTATTTAACAGATCATCTGTTCAAATCGCTAAACTATGGTTCTGCATTTGGTGGAAGGCCGAGTTTTCTTACATCAGAGTCCTGTCTGCAGGTCCCATGAGCGGTGCTCAATGCTCAGTTCCTGAACGGAACCAACTAACGGAGCTGCTCAACTTTCTAACGCCCTAAATCCACATCTGGTCTTCAACCAAGGGTGCTAATATGCAGCAGTGCCCTGGGAAGCCCCCATCCCCTCTTCCTCTGGAATAGCTCTTCCCTTTGGGAAATCATCAGCTGGCCAGTTTTAAGGCTGCTTCTTGGTGACAGCGGTGAAGGAAATGCATAAGACCCACGTCCATCTCCTTCAGTGTCTACCTCCTTTGGTCTCCCCCAAGGGTCTTCCTGTCACCCCTGCGCTCATGGCATGTACCCCCAAGGGGACTCTGCCGGCACGGCTCAGTGGTGCTGGCTAATGATATCCCCAGCCTACCTGTGTTGAGGTGCTCCTGGCTATAGCAACCCAAGCATCATCCTTGGAAAGGAGGAACCTTGTTCAGTGAGTATGTAAATACTCCCCGGGGTTGGGATTGGAGCGGCGGTCTTGTTCCTGCCGAAGCTTTTCAACTTTGTTTTAGCTAATTCTTCCATTGTGCTGGAGAGCCATAATGGCTTAGGAAGTCTTTTGTTCTTTAGGTGTCTTGATCCCTTTTCTAAATCTGACTCTGCCTTAAGCTGTTCAAAGAGTGGGGAAACAGTACTTGTGGTTTTAAATAATGTTGCCCTATTCATTAGCAAGATGCTTTCAAAGCCAGAGTTTTCTTTGTTGTCATAACATCTTAGTCCTGAATACTTCTCACTACTAAACAGCCTTTTACTATTAAACATCTTCGCTGTTGTTAAACATTGAAGGCCTCTGCCTATTACAGAGGTGAGCGTATTCTCTAGAAGTGTTTGGCCAACTCAGCAACGTGTGTTTGCAAACGTGTGCAGCTCTGCAGAGCTATTAGGGCTCCAGGGCGCTATGGGATTTCGGGTTTCTAATGCTGAGCACGAGCAAGGCTGGCTCATTCACGCCAGCTGGGCTGAAGCTATGCTAGCTCCACGCTCAGAGCAACAGGTCCGGGGCTGTCATCTAATCTTTGCACAATAGCAGGGGTGCAACGGTTTTGAAACATAAAATCTGGTCTCCTCCTTTCCCCCACAGTCACCCAAAAGCAGCAGTGAACACATTGCACGACCATCAAGGACTTGGGCTGTGAGCGTTTCAGGTCATGCAGCTGCAAGTCTTCAAACACCAGATGTTTCAGGGTGAAAACCTGGGCTCCTGAGCTGGGGAATCACACTTTTCCATCCCTCCGTTGAGCTATGTCTAGCCCGTCACACTTTAGGTGCTTAAGCACCTAAATGGCCTCGCTAAGGTCATCTAGGAAAAAAATGAAACCTCAGATTAGTTATGAGATCATCAGATCATCCTTGTTGGCTGCACAGTTCCTCCTTCACAGTAACACACAGCTTCCTGGTGCAGGAAGCAAACCCTCAAAACATTGGTTTGTGCATATTAGGCATTATTTCCTCCTTGTAAACATCTTTTTGATGACTTTTAAACTGGTTCATGGAAAAGATTCTATCTAAGGATTTAACGTTGTTCTAAAGCAAGATAAGGAGCGAGGGCATATTCTTCTCACTTTAGGACAACGTTCTGGGGCTTACCTTTCTAGCACTGTATTTTAGAAAGGGCACTGGGCAATACTTAGCATTGGCTTTATATTTTTCAGAGCCACTGAGATGGGGTAATTGAGCGTGGGGATTTTTTGAATAAAATGTTTGCCTTCTCCCTGCAGCAAACTAAAAGTCCTTTGTGGCAGGAAAGAGGAAAGTACGCAAAAATTGCCCCCAAAACACTGTTTTCCTCCCAATGTGTGTGACTTGGCATGCCCACGTTCAACAGGCGTATATGAAATAGGCAGAGAGGAATAGGAAAAAGCAGATGTTACAAAGAATAACGCTGAATTTTGCTGGATGGGTTTGTTTACTTTCTTGGGGTGCTTTAAGGAAACAAGCTGATTAGGTCATGACCAGCAGCCGCAGTACATGCAGTCTAAAGAAAAAGCTGTCTCACCCGATTTCTGAGCTTTGTAAGGCACAAACTGGCCTCACTATCTCCATTCTTATCATTCCTAAAGTTAAGATGACTGATGTGGTATTTCAGCAGATCCAGAGCTCCTGTTGTAACCTCTGGCTAAAAAAAATGTCTTAAAGCTCTTAAACTCTCCCTCACCATTCAGTCTGCACTTTGCTTTAGGTTATGCTCATCTCTGCTCCAGTTTTCAGCATAGATCCCACAGGGTTTTGTCCTTATCCCCTGCTCTTCTTTTCTAGCTCTAGTTCAAACCTGGTGGTCTCATTGGCAGTATGACTTCAACCGTCGCGTGTCTGTTGACCCTCTGATTTCCTTTGAGGTGTTTGACTCTCTTACCTTGACTGAGCTGTCACTGTGAATAGCATCATGGCTTCTCCTGACCTCAGCCGTAGCCCAGTTACTGGGTTTTCGTTAACCCTCTCTGGCATTGCTTGTTTGAGCCGCATCTAAATCATGCTGTATCTTCCCCAGCTTCATCTCTTGCGAGCCAGACTTTCCTTTTTGACCCAAAGAGTTTCTCTCTCATCATGCAGTGGGCCCATTACTGAACACTTTACTTCCACAGCACTTATGTCCTACTTATATCCACTTGAAGAGTTGCTGTCAAGATACTTTTCTTGTGCTGTTTTGACTGGATTTGGTCTCCTTGCCCTTCTGCTTCCTCTCCTTTCCACCCTCCCTGCCTCCTTACTCATTGTATCAAGAGTAGACACAACCATCTTCACTTTCAAGACACCTGATCTGACACTGAGGCCAGTGCCCCAGTGCCCCCAACCTTCTTTGACAGCCTAGAAATTGAAAACTTCCAGCAAATAACCATTTCCTATGCCTCCCCTTATTGGAAGCTACCCAGAAACTCCAACAAGATCACCTGGCTCTCATGCCTCAAATTACTCCTTCCCTCACAGCCTCCCAAAAATAACCCCAGCCCCCACCTCTGAAAGGGGAGGCTGACTTGTGTGCCGTGACGGCTGCTTGGGAGACTGAGCCGTACTGCCTTGTGGCTCCCTTTGGCTTATTAAGCTCTTTATTTTCAAAGTTAGTTAGATTATAAGCGGCTCAACCCGTTTATTTGCTATAGCTCTACACAGGGGAACCAGAATCTCTTGCCACTGTTCCAAGGTAAATAGAAAAGGATCCGGAAACAACAACAGTAGGTGACAATAAAAGACAATAAAAGAACGGGGAAAACAAGCTTTGCATTAAAGCATGCGTGTGCAGGTATTGCAGGCACATTCTTAAGTGATGAAGGCAGAAAGGAAGCATGCCTAACACGAGATAGCGCGTAACAAGAGAAAAAGCAAATTCTGGACCCAAAGCGTACCACCCGTCCATGTATATTTGGTAAAACCATTCTGCCTGCTGGCTTTTATTTTTCTCACTGAGGTACACGTTGCTCTTAAATAAACATGATTATACCCTACGTGGAGCTAGAGCGTGGTCCAAACACTAAAAATAACACTCAGAATGTAGAGACTTCAATTAGATGCATACTGCTCAACAATTTAACTTCTAATTGGCTTGTGGTTATTCCACAACTAGGAACCAACCCTGTTGTGTTTAAAGGATTGACAGTCTAGCAAAACAGGGACCCGAAACACATTTTTTTTTAAAGCAAAACAACCAAAAAAAGGAGACCTGTGTGCTGCATGTCAAGGAACCTGTCGGTTTGTGCGCCACTCACCCTTAACTCAGAGCTCTTCTGCAGCTGTTCTGACCATTGATAGTCAGGTTCAGCTCCTCATCTGCTCATCAGCTCCATTTCTACAGTCTCACTAAGTTTTCCTAACCTAATTTGGGGCCTCCAAGTGGTGACTGACTTCAGGATCAGCTCACGTCCCAGACCTGGCAGACAGAGGTATGGGAAAAGGATCTAGTTTTCTGCCCTCCACCCCTGCAGTTCAAGGTCCGTTTTCAGCCAGCAGCAACAGAGCTTGGATCACCTTTATTTCTTTACTTTTTATTTTTATTTAATTCTTCTAATTCCTGATGGACGCAGTATTAGCCAATTAAGCTAGTGGCAAAGCGGGGCTGCTGTCTGCCCTGGAGAAGTCTGGTAGCCACATCTATCTCTTAGTGACAAGCTGCCTTCATCTTAGCTCTGCTCCCCGTTTCCTTGCTCAGTTTGCGTCACGCTCTAAGGCTGCGGGGAACAGGATGGGACGTGTCACAGCTCAGCCTAATGGCAGCCATAAAGCTGTCTGCAGGTTTGTCACGGCATCAGGAAAGCGAAAAGGCTCATGCCTGGTCGAACTTGGGCCGTGTTTCACCCAGGACATAAGGTGACCTTCAGCATCCCAAGAATCATTCATCAGGTGCTAGCACGAATGGTGATTCCTCAAAGACTGTCAAGCAGGGAATAAGATTAGTGGAGGGAGGCAGTGGGGCTCAATACGATTTTGGACAGAAAGGCAAAACCGTGCTGCTGTCCACACCCCAGCTCAGCAGAGATTCAAGCCTGAGTCAACCGTGGATTGCAGACAGAGCATTTCCAAGGTTCTGGTGTGAAAGAACGGTGGATTTCCATATGAACTCTTCTGGATACACCAGCAAAAATTTGCAGAGCAGCCCATGTGCCTAGCAAGAATACATGAGGCTGCAGAGTTTTGCATCTGGCTACGACCATGGTATCACTCCTTTTTTCCCAGGACACAGGAGTAGTTCTTCCTTCATTCTTTCCTTTCCTATATTTCCAAGCCACTTTTTCCCCCAGCTGAACACCCAAGGAAAAATTGTTTACTATAATCCCATGGTCACCAAGTCCCTGTCTTGTACATGTGACTGTGACTTAGCTGAAGGAAAGCATGAAAATTTAGGGAAAAAAGCATTAACTGTAAGCAGAAGCAGCATGTGCATTACAATGTATATTCCATATGTGGTTAGAAAATAAATCCTGAGCTTATTTCCCTAGCATTTTGTTTGTGAAATGAACCCCAAAGCCTTTCAGGAAGCTTTAAAGCTTGCAGCGCTTTGTGCAGCCAAGTTCAGTAAGTGCATTCGGTCTTACAGCCCTCGGCAGGTTGCCCACCCCAAACGTGTGGACGTATTGGTGCTCGTGGACGCTGAGCTCTGGACACTGAATAAGCTTTCCTGCAAGTTGAAATCGTGAAGGGTTTAGAGTGCTTTATACTTCGGATCCTGAAGGCCTGACCACTTTCTAGAAGATGCAATTACACCCCGTGGTGTATCTAAGAAAGTGTTTACTCCGTTGTACCAGGGAAGAGAGCACACAACTAGCGCCGTGTTTGGTCTGGTTAAGATGAAATTAAACTCAATGCTCTTGCCCAAAACCATGTCACGGCAGGAGCAGCAGCCAGCCCTTTCTCATGTGAGTAGGTTTCACTCAAGAAAGAAGTAGCCCAGAAACCGCTAGAGCCTGAACGGTTTCAATTTTGCATTACTCAGCGCAGTTCAGTCCTATAATTATCTGACTCCTTCCCAGCCATGTCCAGCTAACCGACGATCTCACGCAGGGCAGGATAACAAAGGCATTACGTTTCTTTTCGCCCTTTTCTTACACCGAAAGTAAAACCATGCAGCGTGTCACCGTGGTGGACGGGAAGCGAAGGCGAGCGTCTAGCTGCCCTTTAATTGTTCCTGAATTAAGCCGTAATGGAGCTATCGTGAGAAGCAAAGTACAGCCGTGAGACGACTCTCGCACGTAGTACGGTTAACACTGCAGGGCAGCTCTGCATGTAGAGCAGAAAGGTAGTGAAGGTATTCAAGACAGTCTTTGGTCCCCATAAAGAGCTGTGTTTTTCTAAAGTGGGAATCAGCTCTTTTGCCTGCAGACATATCTCTTAATTTGCTGGATCGGATGTTTCACTACAATTAAAAAAAAAAAAAAAGATTATAAAGTTCTTTTTTGTTGTTGTTTTGGAATAGTAGGGGTTTAATACGTTCTCCAAGTGGTGAACTGAATTAAAGCGCAGAATCAAAATGATGAGACTGAGCACAGCTTGATGATTAGCCCAGGGATGCTTGTAGTTGTAGAAGATGAGAATGTCCCATGGTCATGTTGCTGTGTGGCAGCCACCCCGGGAGGCTCACGTTTTAAGTTGCTTTCTTGCCAATTGTTGCATGTGGAGTTACTGGTTTTCTTTTTTTTTTTAGCTCCGATAATTTAGGAAAGAAAACTGAGTAAGAGTAGAAATGCATGAAGGTCCACTCTCTGACCTGGTAAAGTGTCTGCATGAATTGCTTATAAAGACAGGTATTACACTACCATGCGCTCAGTTGTTGCACAACTTTATTAACAGCAGTTATTCTGCAGCGTCACAGCAGCGTAGCATCTAGAAGGCTCGTCCACTACCGGAATCTCATTGCACAAATTCCTCCCTGCATCAAAGTGTTTGTCGGCAAGTGTTTTGAGGCAATCTTGAAAAAATGCAAATGATTTAGTGATGCACAATGGGACCTGAGGTACCAAGATTAAAGCCCAACTTTTAGATGTCTAAACTGAGAACGGATATACTTTTTCAGGGCCAAAGTCTTCTTAGACAAGGTTTTGGCTACCTCTAATAGAATTTATTTGCCTGAGGGCCTCCAGAACCAGAATCCAGAGCTATGAATTAGAGTCAGAGAGCCTTCATCCCACTCACCGCCTTCATCCCACTCATCACCATCATCACGAGCCCATCTTCCTCTCGTGGTTTCAAGCAGCAACAGGGCTGATTGCCACGGTTTGCAAAAGGGAGGCATTACGTTGCTCTCTTATAGATCTTCCTGCATAAATAGCACAGGAGATGTCTGCTGCTAAAAGCCTGCTACATTAGCTACAACAAATGTAAAAGTAGCTAAACAACAGGAACAGGAAATAACTACCCAAGGTTTGCCAGCTGTCAGCAAAATTCTAACCTGCTTGAATAATTTTCGAGCCCAATTTACTAAAAACTGTGATCTGGAGTTAAATATAGCAAGATGCAAATAACATAGGGTAAGAGTTGGCTCGGGCTGGATCCTTGCTTTGGTTTGCAGATCTTGGAATAACTCTCCCTGTTTATTTGAGGCCTGATACTGCAAAGCACTGAGTGACTTCTGGGAGCGCCTGAGCACCTTCAGTTCCCTGGGAGTCAAGGATACTCAGCACCTCCCAGAAACTGCTCAACATTTTGCAGTACCAGGCCCTTGATGGTAGGTTACCAGTTCGCCAGGGCGCACACAGTATACTTAAGAATGCATTGAAATGAGAGACTGCAGATGAACAGATTTGACCCAGGATCCTTTCATTAAACCCTGGACGTAAACACACACAAAATGAATTCCATCAACAGCCACCTTGGGACACGAAATAGCTGTTTCCAAACCGTGTTATCGGGGCTCCTAGCATATAAAGACTTGGCTACCATGCTGGTACGCCATATCCGTTTTGGCCTGCTCCAGATGGTCTTCAGTCATGGCCAAAGAAGTGCCTAAAAGCTCTCCACTTTTAGGAGGAGCTTCAAACTCCTTGCTCCTTGCTAGGTAAGGTCAGAGAGATGGGGAAGAGCTATGGGGATGAAAACCTGGGCTCTTCTCTGCCTGCTATCAACGATGCTCCCTCCTAAGCAATCACCAGCACTCAAAGCTCACCCCAAGGCTAGGCAACCTTTCTTCTTTGCCCGATACAATTCAAACCCACCTTTTCTGCCTCCCAACCCAATGTGCTGACCAGCAGGCCACCGTGTGGCCCAGTTTGAATTTCTTCAAGAGACAACGTCCAAACTCAGTTCTATTCGAGACCCTTGGAGGTGGGAAGGGGAGGACATGTTCAGAGGCAGGATGCTGGGTATCTGGGGAATGGGCATGGTGGCCATGTGCCTGGGGAGTTCATGGACTTTCAAAATTAGGGATCGGGGGAAAGGATTTTAAAGAAAATAATGTTGAACATGGTAGTTAAAGAAGGCAATAGTTATGGGTATCCAAGTGTCTTGGGACGGTTAGTCCTCACTCTTATCACACTGAAATACAGCATGTGTGAGCCCCCCCCCCCCAGGTTGCCTACCTCACATTTTTATAAAGGTAGAGAAATATGACCCATTCGGAGGAGAGAAATACTCTGTTCTAAAATGTTATCTGGACTAACACACAGGTCATCTCCCCAGCAGGCCCTTCCTAATCAGCCACAGGCAGCTCTTATTTCTAAAAACCGGGTTCGCTGGTGTTAGATGGAGAGCGGATGGTCTTTCCTGAGGTATAGCGTAGTGACTGAAATGCTTCTGAGAGCAAAATCCAGGCGAGGCTGCCTGAGAAATGCAAATTGAATTTCTGAGGCAGAGAAGGTGGTAAAGCCACAGATCACTCCGAATTTCCTGTTATTTATAGTTAGGAATTGAAATGCCACACAACGAGCACCAAAGGCATCATTCTCCACCAGACACCAAGGAGTCTTGCTGGGCTACGGTGCTGTCTCTAGGTCAGCTGAAAGCTTTTATTTCCAGCCCTCTTTGTCAGGTATATTTATTGCTTATTTTGAGGTGAAAAGAATCAGTGTCAGTCTGTCTTTCACAGACATCCAGTGCTTGCATCTCTCCCTCCTCCTCTGAGCCCAGGAGAGCGCTGAATTGCATCTGCACGTACATGAAAGGCCAAAAAAGCCAGCTCGCTCAGCCAAGAAGACTCCCACCGCACATTTGGGTAAATATTTTCTATGGAAATGCAAAACAACTCATTTTCTCTTCTTCTGCAGGCTTATCCAGACCAAACATCTTGCTCCCTTCTCGGACACCCTCTGGGTTTCTTGGTAACTCTGTGGAGCCCTGAAGCAAAGCACTGCATGTTGCTAGTTTAATTTCTAAGCAATGCATCCCTACCTAAGCACTCACATCTTTTCTACACATCCGCTAGATTTCTCCAGGGGTGGCAGCCCAGGAAGCTGCATTTGCTATCAGAACAGGTAATTCATGGTCTGTTTTGGTTTTTTTTTTTGAGGCCAAGGGTAGGTGTCTGGCCAGGTCTTAAAATAAAATAAACTGGTCTGTTTGTAACAAATTGCTTCATGATGCTCATCAGCCTGGTGTCCTTAACACAGGACAGATCTGACGGGGCAAGTCGGGCCATCACGACGATGTGACAGTTCCCGAAGCAAAACAATTTGGAGCAAGTAATTTTCTTGTCGCTGTGACGAGGCAAGCCCTTAGATGTGCCAGCCTGTCTAACGCATTGCTTATCGGCTGTTATTTCAGTAGCTCGAGAAGCACCTGCCTCTGGGTAATGGGAACAAGCAGAAGCTCCTCACTCGTGCGGAGCAGCTTTCCATGGTGGCAATCACAACTTTTCTAACCCTTCTTATCAGCAGCACAAAGTCAGCCCAAAGAAAGATGATGGCACAGAATAATTCCCTGGGTAGATAAGGTATCTGCTAGATAGGGAATGGAGAAACTTCAAGAGGCACAATTATCGCTAATCATCCTTTTGGAGTGGCATAGCACAGATTGCGGTGTGCGGGAAGGAGTGGATGCCACTTTTTAATGCTTGGCACATCATGCTCTTCCTCTTTATAAGTATATATATATATATACACACATCCTCATTCAGTCTGTCTTTCAGTGATATAACGTAATGATGAAGACTAGCCTGAGTAAACCATGATTTGGAGATGCCTTGACTATAATAAAAGCTGAGTCCCACCGTCGGCAGCAGTGGTAGCCAGTACCTTTGGTCCTGTGCCAGGCTACATGAAGTTTTGGCACAGCTTATGGTCTAGCACATGCACTAGTTCGAAGACATCGTTTCTCTCTTGGCATTTGAGGTCTCATGGACTGTTAAGTTATCACAGGCTGCAGTGAAAGCAACCTGCCAGCCCTGCCTCAGTGTGGGGCCAACGTGATTGTAGAGGACGTGGCATTCGTGTATTAGGTGCTGTGCTCTGTTGTCCCTCTCCTGATCCCACTTCCAGGACTAAGCATGCTAACAGCTTGTTTTGGTAATGGAAAATAGACCGTCGTAGAAGTGATGGTGCTGAACGGGTGCCATCCAGGCCTGTGCATGAATCTGTGCATCTCGTGCCCGAGCGCATAGGCAAGCAGTTTGTTCATTAGGCCTTTTTATTTACTTATTTATTACAAAAGAGTCTTGTGGGTGTGTTTTTTCTGGCCTGAGACACAACTGCCCTCTTGCACTTCAGTTTTTTTTTTTTTTTTTTTAGGTTGCTCCGGGATTTATACAGTAATCCAGCAGCTAGCAAAGCATGTTTATTTTTCAGCTCAGCCATATATATCCTCTGTATACAGCTCTTGATATATTGAAATGATTCGTGTGCAAAAGTTTGCTTGGTTGGCATTTTCAAAGCCATGTTCCAGATTCCTTATTAAATTTGATTCTAAACAGAAATAAATGGCAATAAACTAAGATCTTTTCTCGAACTGCACATCCCAAAACTGTTAATTGGGGTCGGCTAGACCTAGAACTCCGGATTGTTTCTTAAATTTGGATTCATCTAGGCTTAGCAAACTAGCAGTAGGAAGCAGATCTCAAGGCTCTGACCCATATAGTTTTACCCCCAAGTTCTTCTCTACTGACTCCCAGCTCACTCAGGATATAGCTATGATCCCTTCCTGCTTCCCTGAAGGTCTGGCAGCTGCTGAATCTCCTTTCAGTATTTTTGTAGTGTCCTTCATCATTAAGTGAAGTCTCTTCCTTCTTTGAACTCTTCTCAGCGTGCTTTCAAGGCCGGACAGAAAAGGCAGCCTCGAAACGTGGTTGAGAAAGTGGTTCAGGGAGCACGCACGCTTTCCAGGGGTGAAAGTCTATCTTTCAGCAGGAGGTAGGAAAGAAGTTGGTGGACTTGTACGGTAAGGGACAAAGAGCAAGCTCCATGACTGTGTCTCATCTAAACCAACCGCAACACAAACAAACAAACACCAGAAAATGAAAACAAGCATTTTGCGCAGGTCTAAACAAATCCTTGAGGATGTGGCCATGTGGACATGCTCCAAAGACTACTGTTTAGATGCGATCATAGTTACTACAGAGAGCAAGTAGCATGGGAAGACCAGCCCCAGTCAGCTCAATGCCAGCTGAAGCGTGCCCAGTGGTGGTGAGGATGAGTATACTTCAGCATCCATGCAGAAGCAAAATACCTCCCCCAAATCCAGTATTGCAGACTTTGCACCCTGACACCAATTTTGCACTGTTTTCCTTCCCACAGGAACTGCAAATCACGTCAATAGCATGCATTAAAAAGAGATCAAAATGGGTACACAAAAATAAAATTTGCAGTGGGGTGGGAAAGCATAGAGGCTCAACATGAAGTTGTACCTGTCTGTCATATCATCAGGCAAAGCTGACAGGCTCCCTCTTCCCCTCCTCTCCACCAAAAAAGCTGGCAAAGCTAATACTGATGGAAAGCAGACCATCAGAGGTAAGAAGCAGTCTTCAGATTGCAGACATGTTGGCCCAGTAAGGAAAATTATACACTTTTGTGCACGTGCAAGTTCAAAAGTGTAAGGAAGTTCCCACAGCAGAACCCTCCGGTTCCCCCAGCTCCACGGAGCAGAAAGATCAGATTTACCTGCAGTATGGTGTACCTGCTCACCTAAAATTGCCCAGGCACCAGGAGAACAAATGGGCCACCAACCTTGGGGGAGGTGCTGGGGGAGGATTTTAGGGGTCTACAGCTCAGTCCTAAGCCAAAATAGTAGAAAATAGATGGTTACTGGAGAGCAATTGGTCACGGTCATGCATAATCCGGGAACTAGGAAGGTGCATCACACAGAAGTGGGTGGTGGGAAGTTCAAAGCATGCACGAGGAGCTAAGTCTGCCCACAACGTGGAGCTAAGCTGTGGGATGCATTGCTACAGGAGGCTGTGGATACTAAACATGTACACAGGGGTCAAAAAGTGATGGAGAACCTCATGGAAGATAGGTGGTAGGGGGAAAGAAAAAAAAAAAAGAAAGCTAATGCAGGACTATTCAAGGCAAGAAAGTCCAGGTCCAGGAAGTCTCAACACTGTCATTTGCTGTGGGGTGTTTGGGGACCTACCATAACCCAGTTCCCATATAACTGTCCTTGCTCTCATAGGCCTTCCTGAGCCACTTTGGGCCAAAGCGGGTCCTTTGGGCTGACCCAGTGCTGCTTTGCAAAAGACTGTCTGAAAAGACGTGTCTTCTCAAAAGACCCTGTGTTTCCCCGGACTGTTTCTAAGCCCCATCAGTTACTACAGGGGCCTCTGCAGTACCCAACATGCTGTGACACTGGTGCCTTTGCACCTCTTTGCTTTTGATGTGACCCCCCCCCCCCCCCCCCTTAAGGACCATCTCATCTACCCTCTCCACCTTTCCTCCACCCGTATTTGAAGCCCTTCAGGCTTTGCCTGCTACCCCTACAGTACTAAGAGCCCTGGAGACTCTTATTTAAATCCATTGCTCTCCCAGTCCTTGTTTTTAGGAAGCCCCTTTGCCATGCTTTTCGTTAAATATTGCAGGTGATTTTCTTTTTAAGACCTCCAGGTTGAGAGGTGGCATCAGCTGCTCAGCATAGGTCCAAATCATGGCAGCCCTCCAGGCTGGTGGGACCTCCAGGGGCACAGTGACAGTGAGGGGCCCTTGGGAAGATAACGGTTGCATGGAGGAGAGAGAGAAAGGGCAAGTCAGTGCTGTCAGTTTGTCCATACTTTCCTTACCAGTCTGTACGATTTGCATTTGAGCCTGAATTGGCATTGTAACTATTGCAATTTATTTATTCCCATGGAGCATGTAATTTAAGCAAGTTCTGTTGAATGCAGCTGAAAATGTGCTTTATGGCTCATCTAAAGATAAGGAAAAAAAAACCATGCAATCTGATCATTATAACGTACTCATACACCAGTGACCAACAAAAATAAAACAGTTATATTATTGGTTAATGAAACTGTACTTTGACAGCCAAAGAGTGATCGCTTTAAGTGTTTGCTCAAGTGGATCAGGGTAGTGTTGGGTTCTGTATATATAAATAAAGTGGTACTCTTAATAGTAAACAGCTCCGCTGCTCTTTTAAACAGCATATTTCTTCAGCACATGAAGAAAGTTAAAGTTACAACTCTGTGAAATTTCAGTTTGCTCACTCATCTGTTTATCATTTACTCTTTGGATGCTTGTGCTAAGAATTTAGCCTTTCAGAATAATGTTTATGGTAGGTGGTCCCTTCAAAGCTGTTTTGTTTCATTGAAGCATTTTGATTTGCTGGGGAAGACTCATGCAAGCTTTTCCTTTAACTGCATCCAACGCTGTTATGAACTAGTGCAAGAAAAACTCCTGTTACAGAGCTTCCTGTCTCAATGCAGTGAGATACTTTGAAGTATAATTTACCATTGAATTTCAGGGCCAAAGAACTTTGCTCGCTTGCTTGCTTGTTTGGTTTTCCCCTGTTTCATTCCCAAGTGGAGGAAAAAAAAAAAGTTGATATGCAAAATGCTATTTTATGTATAATCTAAACATCATATCGATGGTTTTGTCTACACACACAATAACGTAGCAATAGCTGCCTTTTGCGGGAGCATCAGGCTCCACCAGCAGGCACTGGGTCCGGGCTCTCCCAGCCAGCCGGAGCCAGCTCTGTCTGACACAGTGAAAAAGGCGGTGACTTTTCAGAGATTCGCGGCCTCTTTTCCCATTTCCCTCCATGTGATGACCGTTTCGGGGGGGGGGGGGTCACACACTGCCCCACGCCGCTGGCCAGTGCCCACGGCAGAAGATCCCTTGCACTCCTCTACCCCTGGAAACGGTGCATGGGCAGCCCTCATCCAGGGTTGCAAGCTGGCCAGGGCAATCCGATACTCCTCACTGCCTTGAACCTATAATATCTATTATAAGAGAAAATATCAAATAGAATTTGCTCCTTTTTGTTTTTTAACAGAGCTAAAATCCAACCCGCTTGCACAACCTTCCGTGCTGTAAAGCACGTCTATGAAATTTGCAGACTTGCAAAATGAGGATTTGGGTGTTGAACAAGGTGTTGTTTGAACGCAGCTCTGTGGAACCACATTATTTGTTTAACGGCAAAAAAAAATAGACTTTTCAAGCTTAAAAATGTGTTGAGCTTTTGAGGAAATACGACTTCGCCGTTTTAAAGGAGTATACTTTCTGGTTTAAAACTGTACAGGAAAACTGTGCTTTCAAAAGAGGTCTACAGATTTGATTGTAAGAATATGGGAAAGCAGCACAAAAATTAAAATGCTTTTCACCTGCCTGTTCACCTCAAAAAAATGACATTATATTCTCTTTAACAAGCCTGGCAAGCACTTTCCATCAGGATGTTTGTTTAATATATGTAAGAAAAAGAGGTTGCAGAACAAGAATTTAATCTTTACATGGTGCAAGTAAGAGGGACATGTAACAGGAGTCCTGTTTCGTGGGAGCCAGGCTCTATAAATGAAGTGTAGCTGAGCACAAGCTGAACGTAAACACAAAACATCAGCAAAACAAAACATGAGCTTATTTTTGTCCCACGGCCAAGTCAAAAATCTCAAAAGGAAAAAAAAAAAAAGTGGGTTTGGTTAGATTAGCATTACGCTACTCTCTAAGTAATGTGCTCACCCACAAGCAAAACATCTCCCGGACACATGCACTGGCTGCTGCATTATTTAGCTTTTGCAAATCCCGCAGGAGGTCGGTGGGACTTCGGGCACGTGCAGCAAGCGGTCAAAAACCCGAGGCTCAAAATTGCAGGATGCTTGCCGGCGCCCTTAATTCGGCTCCCACCGTCTTTGAACAGACTGGTGCAACTTTCCGTTGGCTCGGCTCTGCGGGGAGATCGAGCCTTGTCTCCGCGTGGCGTAAAACCACCCCGGCGAAGGGTGGCAAAGCAGGTGGAGGAGACACAGGACCAAAAGATGGGCAGCAAACATGCCAAGCGCACGCGCCGTCAGCTCAGCAGCCTTGGCTTTCCCTTGCGATGCATTTCTCCCGAAATAAAAAGCACCGAATCGTAGCGCTGAAATAGCAACGCGCCTTCCAGTGCGCCGGGGTCGAAGCGCCGTGGTGGGCTGGCCCGGACTTCCTCGGCGAGCCTCTGCGCGCCCCAGAGAGCCCATAAATCAGCCCGCTCGCGCTGCACGACCTCCTGACACCACCAGCAGACAGGAAGATCGGGAGTGCGAACGACAGCGCCGCTCGGCAGGTGGCTGCCGACGACAGAGCTATAATTTAAACAGCTGAAAACGACATGTCGAAATGTCGCCCGCGGAAAATTATAGGCATTTAGCTCGCCTTGGTGCTCTGCCCTCGGCTGGCCGAGGGAAGGAGCCCTTGCCAGGGAGGCGAGGAAGCACCGGCAATGGGTTTTTTTGATGGCGAAGGTGTTCATGCTGCTCAGCGCCATACGTGACACCTCCGTCACCATGATGCCAGATGCAGTTCCCATTCATTTCCTCGCCCTCTGACCACCAGGAGATGGGGAATCCTTATCTAATTGAGAAGGAAACCCGAAGAAGAGTAGGCATTCGAGTGGCCCTGCCCTCCCGCCGCATACTGCTGCCCTCGTTGCCTTAAACCTCTTATATATTAATTTATACAACTTCCCAGTGGGGAAGGGTGGGTCGCTTTCAGCTGAACCACGGGCAGAAATTTTGATGTTCAAATTGTTCAGAAAAGTGATAGAAAAAATAAACCTCAGTTTCTCACAAACCTCCTGACTTTTCCTGATTATGCTTTGCCTCTAATTCCACTGGGCGATCACAGGTAAAGCAAAAAAATGCTTTGAAAAGCGAGAAAGGAGTCTGACTTCTGAAACCTGTTTCAACTTACAGCTGGGAAGACGATCACGGCTGGTAGCTGCAGTGCTCAGATGAACTCCCGGGGATACATTCAGCTCCTATTTCCAGGAAAACCGCTGTGGGCGGATTGCCTGTCCATTTTATCCAGGGGAAATTCTGCTTATTGAGGCCGGGTTTCCACCTCTGAGGTGGACCCTGGGGTGCGTGCAGTGATTAAGCCCAGCAACCCATGCTGGTGGGCGCTGCTGAAGCTCACAAGCAGGAGGACGAGACCATCAGGACTTGTCTCACCCTGGGCTTCACCCCTCCAGCCCTGGGACATGTCACCCACAACCCTCTTTTCCTAAGGAAACTTAAAATGACCTGGCTGCAAACGGCCTTTTGTGTCAGTCTGGATCTATTTATCTTTATCTATCTGGGTCTAGTGCAGGCAAGAGGAGACCATGAGAGGCTGGGGATGCAGCACTTGCTCTTTTGCACTATTTATCCAGGAGATTTGAGAGGAAAATGAAAAACCAACCCCAGCTGAAACAAATAGACCAATTTTAACAAGAAAACACTAGAATTTGTTCCTCTGTCTGTGTTCTGAGAACATAACAGAGAGTCTAAAGATGGGGGAGCAGGCTGAAGCCGATAAGGACATGATGGGACTAGATTTTTGCAAAATGGAGAGTAGAATAGGACCAGCGGGGACTAACCTCCGTGCCTGAACGATAAGTGATAAAGTCACTGGTGAGCGTGTGGGCGTGTTGGACGCACCCAGACAGCCTGCTTGCATGCACCCGGCTGGACGTGCACACGACCGGCAGCCGCCCTGGAAGCGTGCAAAGCGCACAACGCGCCTGCACCGCGCCACGCACCACCTGCCTCTCCCGAAGGGTTAAAGACGAGGATGAGGTCTCTCTGCTTTTCCCAGCTGGGATCAAGCTGCAGATGAGGAAACAGTTGTGGGAGCCCAGACAGGCTGGGGGGGGTGAGGGCTGCCCCCAAGAGGCTTGTCGCTACAACTTGAGGGAAGCTGCGCAAAAAGCTAAAAGCGAGGGAAGAGATTGCCGAGCAGGAAGGAAGTTGCAGAGGGGAAGGAGAGGATGGGGGAGGTGGGTTCTCCTTGTGCCTTTGCCTCCACTGCAGAAGAGCAGAGAAAGGCAGGGGCCAAGCCGGAGATGGGGCAGAGGGCCAAAAATGGCACAGAACCACTCGGGATTTGGGCTGTGATTGCAACTCTTGGTCCCCCTGGAAGGAGAGGCAGAGACATCAGAGGTGACAGATGGACAGGAGGATGCCAGTGGCATCCTGTGCTGCACAAGGAAGAGCACTGCGGAAGGTCGAGGGAGGTGATCCTTCTCCTCTCTACAACATGGGTGCGGGAGGGGCCACATCCAGAGTGCTGGGTCCAGGTCTGGGCTCCCAGGCACAAGGGAGACATGGACCTGCTGGACTGAGTCCTGCAAAGGACCACAAAGATGATGAAGGGACTGGAGCATCTCTCATACTAGGAGAGGCTGAGAGAGCTGGGACTGCTCAGCCTGGGGAAGAGAAGGTTCAATGTGTATAAATATCTGATGGGAGGGTGTAAAGAAGATGGGGCCAGACTCTTCTCAGGGGTGTCCAGAGAAATGACAAGATGCAATGGGCACAAACTGGAATACAGGAAATTCCATTTAAACATAAGAAAAAGCTTTTTTATGGTGAAAGTGGTCAAACACTGGAGCAGATTGCCTGGAGAGGTTGTAGGGTCTCCACCCTTGGAGATATTCACAACCCAACTGGACATGGTCCTGGGCAACCTGCTCTAGCTGGGGTTGAACCAGAGATCTCCAGAGGTTCCTGGCAATCCCACCTATGCTATGATTATGTGAAGGACAGCCGGGCTATTCTTCTCACAGGGCAAATGAACAGGTCGCTGCTGGAGCCACCTGACACCTGCAGGCTGCCTAACAAAATTAAGACCCATGAAGATTGATCAATGTTCTGACAGGATCAGAAATCACAGCTCTGCTGAGGAGGTAGGACACAGAGCGGTTGAACGTAGTCTTGGCAGAAGCCAGGCACCCATGTATGAGGGAGCAATCCCCCATGCCTTGGGATGCAGAAATGACTTCCCTGAAGAGGCTAACTCCCCGGTGGGAGCAGAAGGCAAGCACAGCTGCCTGAATTAAAACAGGAGTGGGAGAAGTTATGTTCTCAGCAGCCTCGGTAGCATGGCTAGAAATGGCAGTTCCTGGAGATCTAGGGCTTCTCTCTCTCCTGATGGATACAAGCATTCGGCCCCATCTGTGAGGGGTCCTGGCCCGTGGCCTCCCTGCTACCATAGATGTGGGCTTCCTTTGAGGAAGGCGGACTGTTGTGCAAGAAGAGCTGTGAAGCCCACCAATGCCGACTTAGAGCACTTGCTGGCAACCATTTTCCTGGTCCTGGTCCCTCCTGGCAGCACTCCCTGTCCAAGCACAAAGCCGTGGCTCACTGGGTTTCAAACCAAGCAGCAGTGTGTCTGGCCAGCTTTGAACGTGGGCAGAGCCCCTCAAACATCTGGCTGTGCTCTCCTGCCTTGCTCAGCGCTGTGATTCCCTGGCCCAAGGCCACACAGCGCAACTTTGAGGGGCAGTGGTGCGGGCAACCGCTCCTTTTGGATCTGGCCGACACCAAGCACATGTGGTGGGAGCTCTCACTGGAAAGATGAAAACAGATCAGAGGGGAAAAACGTTCAAGCTGACCCTCAATACAAGAGGCTTTTGACAGCAGAACAGGGCACCCGCTGGGTGAGTGGCAAGTTGGGTTGTATCCTTGGCATGTCCAGTAATGCCTAAAGACTTTGGCAGCATCTGCCGGGGGAACTTTGCCATGGAAATAAAAGGGAACGATCACAAATCTGAAGTCTAAAGGAGAACCCAGAGCTCTGTGAGGATCAAGGCCCTGTAAACCGCCTTGGCAGAGAAGCTGGGGTGACAGCTCCACAGCTCTAAAAGCAGCAGTCACGTCCCCAGAGCAGGGCCAGGGATCGCTCCCCACGCTGGATGCAAGGAGCTCCTACGTGGTGTGCTCTCTCCTGCAGGTCCAGATGTCCACTACAGGGACACCAAAAATTACACTTACAGGAGAAACACAGAAACCTACTTAGCAGTCACTGAGATTAGCTAGGTCAGCATCTTCCCCTAAATATTCAGTCCTTCTTCTGTTCCCTTTTCCTGCAACTTCTTCTTAACCCACAGAGAAAGGGCCATCACAGAAACACTACCATGTCCCCTCTGCAGCCTCCACGCAGTGCTTGCGGACCACTGTTGGAGGCCGAGAGCCCTCTCCCCAAATCAGTGCCCATTGCTTACCTTTCTCACCCAAATGTTAATGGGATAATGTTAGGCAAGTGCTTTGAAGATGAAAAAGAAAGACTAGACAAACACTGGCAGATAAACAGAACGCCTCATCTTCTAAGGGAGCAGCGTCAACGTCACTTGGGAAAGAGTGGTTCCAATTATTTTTCCCAGTGTTTCCCTGTATTGCAGAAGACACAGGTCACAGCTGAACTCTCTCTAACAATTCAAAACATAACATTTGATCCAGGCCCGGCAGGATGCTGCTGCGAAGGATACACTGATGCATCGGCTAAGTTGCCAGTTAATTCAACAGCTATTAAGCTAAGTAAAACTATAACCTGCTGAGTAAACATTTTCCTATTGTTTCTAGAGATTACTGTGCTGGGAAGTCATTAATAATCTAGAAGTACATTCAATTTATCTTTGTTTATTAGCTGCTTTTGTCAGACACGAGTATCATCCTCCTGCTATTGAAGTAGCACACTATGACATTAGCCCTGACTACAGCCTCTGTAAAGTCAACAATCTGATATGGTCATTAATCTTACACTTCAAAAGAAGAGGCAGGAGATTAAATAGGAAGATCTCACATCTGGTGTTCCACTTGCTGATCGCGATGGCCTGAAATCAGATAATGGATTGTTCTAGGATCATCCTCACATGCTAGACACTGCAAAGTGCCTCAGAAGCCCTTTATGAACTTTTTAACTTAATGATTTCTTAGGAACTTCCGTCAACAATGTTTCTCTTAGCTTGATCCCACAGGGAGCTACCTGTTCATCTTACATCTGGCCTGAACTGATTTTTTCTCTCTATCCGCTCTAGTCTAACTTTTAAAGGTGGGACTAATGCAAAATACAGGAAATCCTGATAAGCTCATCAGGCCAAGACACTGTTTAGATTGGACAGATTCAGTCTTTGCACCTGTCAACACACAGAAATGTTCATCCAGTGTATACCTGGAGAGGGGTTCAGTTGCCTAAACTTAGGCATCAGGTGGCATTCAGGATGTCCTGGGGTAGCCATCACAGCCAAAGTAGACTGGCAGACGTGATGTAGGACCTCCAGGCAATCTGTGCCCTTTGGAAAAGGAGCTGGAAGACCCCACAGTACCTAAAATGTCTGTGTTTAGGTGGCTGAATCCCCTCCCCAGTTTCTAAATTTAAAACTGGGCAAGTGCTCGCAAAGATTCAACATGCAGCAGCTCATCTTTGAGCTAAAGCAACCCAATGAACAGGTACAGTACACCAAATTTGTTTGGTGAAATGGGCCATGGTGGGTCCAGAGCCTATCATCACAGCTGTATGCAGGGGAGAACTTCTGCTGAGAAGCTCCATGACCACAAAGGCAAAATTGCACATAAGCATTGACTTCTTGGACTTAATAAGAAGATATTTCTTTTTCATTATCCAGCCTTTTGAACAAAATAGAGTTAGAAAATCCAATGAAATTGCAGTAGGAACCGCCTGCCATATCAGAATTGGGTCGATGTCATACTTAACAGCCACAGGTACCATCTGGACATCTTTCCACTCACTCCGACAACCTAATCTGCTGGGTAAATGAAAAACACAAATCTCAGCTGAAGAAAAGAGTTAAAAATCTTTAATCTCTGGCTGCAACAAATATTATGATTCCCTTGCCAATGGCATCACATGGTTGTGCAAATGAAGATATATACACATGTACATGCACATGACAACACAGATTAAATTCAGGCCTTATTTATTCTGGAAGGAATGACCTAAAAAAACCCTGTCAAAACAGTACGGGCTTTACTAATAACAATATTTTCATGTCCTTTCACTGCTGCTAGTGCTGCCACATGTCCAGTACACTAGTTACTGGAATGCCTTCTAATGGAGCATGGGAAGGCGATGTATAAAGTATCCTCTGTGGTTAAAACAGTGGCACATACAAGCCGTTGCAGCCAAACCAAACTCAGCATCATTTTTCTGGGCAGTGTTTACTGAGCGTGCTATGAACGTTTGCTTTCTGAATAATTCCTTTCTTGCCCTCCTGTGATGAAGGAAACTGGCCTGTAGCACAAACCACAGATGATAAAGCTTTGCCCTCCATGCACAGAAACCACTCTTCACTTCTCCTGGAAAAATCACTGACGGCTCTTTCAAGGGTAGAAGGAGTTATTTGCTAGCATAAATGAGAAACTTCATTAGAAATACTCAAACTTTCCCTCTCTTTCAGTTTCAATGATTTTGAGATACAGCGCCTTACCATCACAACACTATCGTTCACCATCAGACAACGGGAAACGTGTCTCTCTTTCTCTCTGTATCTACATGATAACAACGTTGAAAAGATTTGCCACCAGCAAATATGCAGCATCTCCCATGCTTACTGGATATTCTACAATAATTAAATATATTTGTTCTCTTCCTTTTGGAAGATCCTACAGTGTATTCCTTTTTAAGCACTTTTCTTGTTTATCATGACCGGACTGTAACAGAGCTAGAAAGTCAAGCTGGAGGATTCACAATTCCTAGAAGTCTCTAACATTCTTGAGCAGGAAATCCTATAAGACTTCCAGCATCCATGTGTCTTTCTGGGGTCGTTTGTTAATAAATGTAATGGCACTTCTTTTTCCCCTTCCTTAAGACTAGATGGTGTATTTTTTTCCAAAATCTACTTTATTCAGTATCTTCTTGGGTGTTTCCATGCTAACATTGTTCTTAGTGCAAACGGTGCTGGGTTACTGCAAAATATACGGCAACGTGAAAACTCTGTGTGTGTGTGTGTGTGTGTGTGTGTGTGTGTATGCACGTGAACGTGTTCACATGTGGGCGTATATAACATATAGCCCACGTTTCTTCCTTTGTTAAGAGTATGTGACCTGCCTTTGGTGATGTTGTAAACTTGAGTCTGTGTTTGATGTGTCTGAACTATTGCTTCCAAAGCAACCTCGCCTAAGACTTCTCCTGTTTCTTTGTTTTAAGGGTATGAAATGGTGTTAAGGATCGCCGCTACTAATGCTGACTGAGGAAGGAATTAAAATCTCCTGTCCACTGCAGAGAGATGCTATCGCCAAGACAGCGCTTTTACTGATGTATAAGCAAATGTCCCTCCAAGATTTAGTCCAGTCCAACAGAAACGTACACATCCCTAGACCAAGGTGCAACGGAAGTACAGTTCGGTTTCGCCAGCATATCATTTTTCTTCCTTATCTTTTTTAGCTCTGTATGGGAAAAAGAAACATGCCAACTCTACTCTTGGAAAGTACGACATATTTGACCTACAGGAACACTAATTTGCTGGGGGTTTTTTTTTTTTTTTGAGACAATTTTTTCGTTTTACTTAAATTCTGCTTAACCTTCTAAGAGCTATGTTGCTGGGTTGGGAGAAGGCCGGCATGAGATCTCCCCTCCTCCCTCTCCTCCAGTTTATGCACCAGCCCAGCCCTTTGGATACTTTCTGGTGATGTACGAGATTAGGTTCAAATCCCTCCAGGCAAGGAGGAACTTGAATGTGATTCTCCCACATCCTAAACGAATACTTTGATCACTGAGATACTGCAGAAAGAGAGGGAGGGGACCTTTTGGAGGAAAGGGCTTTTGTGGGGTTTTTGAAAACAGGTATTAGACAAAAAAACAGGGGAGGCCTCAAGGCCTCCTGAGACCTCCTGAGTGATGAATCTTGCCTGAAAAGAGATACTGAATTTTCTGAGGAGAACACAGGTTACCTAGTCTTGTCATCTTATCATTTTCCATTAGTTGGCTTACATGAATCTTACTCTGCTCTATGTGAATCTTTAATCCTCTCTAGGTGACCCAAATTCAGATCTGATTGCTAGCTGAGGTGACCAATTGTGAGTGGGGTACCTAATCCCCCTCATCTACACCTCATGCGTGCAGCCCATTAATATCTCTCTTTTGCTTTAAACGTGCTGGCACTTTTTTAACTACAGATATCTCTATATAAAACACATTACCTACTATGTATGACTTGAAACGCATGCTGAGAGCTGCAACATGGGTGATCTAGCTGGTGCCAGTATTCGCTTTTACTGCAGGCTTTACCGCATGATGAAGACATTGTATATAAGGTTAAAGACAGCAGTATTTGTCCATAGCTGTTACTCAGGTGAATGCATGGTGCTCAATAATATGCCAAAGGACAAAGCAAAATAGTCCTCTGATGAAAAATACCGTATCTTCCACCGATCCTTCCTTTACAAGGTCTTCCTGCAGCAGGAGGAACACTGTATTCAGAAAAATATGAATTCTCGGTTCCTTTTCTTAGGGGAAGGCTGTGTTGCTCTGTGCAATTTGCAGTCATAAAGCTTGAGCAGTTATTTACCTCTTTCATCATGAGCTCACACAGAAAAATGAAAATTGCTGTGTGTTGGCTCCATCCCGTAAGACAAAATGTTTCACCTCCAGCCTGGTCCTTTGGCGTCGCAATCAGCCACGGCCACCTAGCCCTTCACGTACCCGCGTGGAGGCTGCAAGGGTAAAGGACTTGGGGCAGCAAAAGCTGAAGTTAGGTCATGGTGTTTATCAGACGAAATCTGTTGAGCTAGGAATACCAGTTCAGAAATTAAAGGCTTTGGAAGACTGCCTGTCTGCGTCTAGCACTGCCACTGTCATTTGTGGAGACGACAGAGATTCATTATTAAGAGCAACTGCAGAACTTTTCTTCCCACCCGCGATGGAAATGGGAAGGAAGGAGGCTGATATTTAAGAAGGAACCCTGGTGATTTTTATGGAACATATAGCAGAAAACCTTTGCAACCCTCCTTGCCGAACTGCGGACGCAACTTAACCGCTTGTTGTCTAAGTCAGGAAGATAGGAGCAGGCCAGAGGGGTCTCATCCGCCCAGCCCTGCAAATAGGTAAGCGCCGAAAAGAAAGAAAAGCAAAATCTTTGATCTCAGCGAGGTGCTAATTTGTAAGATTTGGGGGCGGTTAGGGCCTTAGGAAGCAAGGGCCAGTACATAAACAATGGCACTTATCTGGCAGGCTATTAATGACGCATTACTATCTCCACACTTACTCATTTACACAAGTGTTTGAAGACAAGACTACGTGTCAATAAAGGAATTAGACCAGACACCTTGAGTCCATCAGGTTTATCTCGGTTTGCTGACAGCAACAGTAGGTGACACCAAGCGAGGGGGGAAACTTCAAAGTGTCGCGGGCCTGGCTTTTCCACCGAAGACAAACAACCTTTACGGCTTTGGGAGCCACAAACAATGAGCGGGGGGATGGCAGCTGGGAGATGAAAGGCTCGTCCAGCCAGCAAGCCCAGTGCTTTCCCAGCCCCGCGCCTCTAGCTGCTCTTAATTCAATTGCGGGGGTTTGATTTTCATTTCAATGCTCCACAACTTTCATCTCGGCCCTCCTGAAAGGAAGGAATGGGGAGAAAAGGGAGGATGGAAAGAGCAGAAGGCTGATGGTTGTCACCTGCTGCATGGTCAGGCCAAGGCGACCAGCGATGGTTTTCCACACGGGAACTCACTGATGGTTCAGGCTCCAGCAGGCAACCTCTCCTTCCAGCCTTGTCCCTTGCCTGTGTTTTATATTGCCAGGGTGAGATAAAATAAACTGCATTTATGTGTGATGGAGAGCCTGGATTTGTTTCTTATGATTGTGCAAATGTTCTTGCCTTGAAATCTTCTGACTCTGTTGGTTGTTCTATTGCCTCTGCTACAAACCTCACCTCTCTTGTTTCCCCAGGTCTTGGTTACAGTGACCACCACTAAACCGTGAAAGCCAGCAGAAAGTTTCACAGAATCTAAAAAACTATATGTTAGCTTTCAAATTTTTCACTTTTAAGCAAATGAGGAGTTGGGTATTACTCTCATAGTCAGGTAAATTGTTGACCCTTGATGCTAAGGATGAATGATTTAATCTGTAGCTTTTGCACCTTAGTTTTGTCTCTTTGGTGTATTTAAAATAGAAGTTTTGAATGAAATGTTAAAAACAGATGCTTAAATGATTACAACACCTGGAGAAAAGGAGAAGCACAGTGACAAATTCCCCGCTTGGAAAAGGTGTCAGAGAAGCGCGGTGGGCTGCGATGTCTGTGGACCAGGGCTGGTGGGTGTCGTGGGAGCTCCCCAAAGCCACTTCAACGCCAAGGCGGTTTGGAAGGAGCACCTCTGCCCTCTTCTGGGACAGCCCCATTTGGCCTCCAGAGCAATTTAAAGCCCCTCTGATACGGTTGGCCCAGCCCGTTCCGGCACCTGACTTCTTTTGGCCTTGGGACAGCGGCTCTGCATTGGAGATCGCAACTCCTGCATGAAATCCGAAGGGCTTGAGGACTCGGTGCCTTCCCGCGAGGACTCCTCACAAGGGTGAACGCGGACAACTGACCCGTTGCAATCGGGAAGTGGCTCCAAACCAAACGCATCGGTCTGCGTGGCTACGGGCACATCCGAAACGGCTCCCCGCTTCGGTATGCGCGCAGATCGCGCTCCGCTTGTGGTCCGCGCTTTGCTTTTTCTCTTTTTTTTCTCACTGCCTTTAATTTGTGGCCGTTTGGTAACCGCTAGTTGCAGGCCTGCTGGGATCAGCCCCCTTTACAGAAGCCGTTCTCTGCGACCACAACCATCTCAGAAAAATCAGGATGTAATGGAATATTTACTCTTTGATTGTTCAACAACATCTGAGAATCCGAGCAATTCTTGTAAGACCCCGAGGAATGCAAATCCAGAGAAGACAAAGCCATGCCAGAGTCAACTTCTGAAAATAATGTGCGAGACACTGTTTTATTTGTTTTGGACCGTGCAAAGCAGAGCCAAAGAATAGCTGGGATAACGACGTGTACAGTGAATTGTGTTTCTAATTAGTCGTAAGCCAGTGCTTTTCTGGAATGTGGCGGCTGATTGTATTTATTGAGTAATAAATAAATATGGAATGGGGTGTGTATGTGTGTGAATATCTATCTATATAAAATAATAAGTACTAGAAAATAATATGTAATTTAACGTATATAAGGAATCACTCATATGAGGACCTAGGGTAAGACTTAGTGACGCACCAACCTTCTGCTCGTCCTCTGCAAGGGCTCATCACTCCTTGGTGTCCTCTTGCCCAGGGCATGAGACGCCAGGAGAGAGGGTGAGGGGGAAGCCTACGGGTAGACCCTGGGAAGATTTGGGCAATGGCCAAGACCAGACCACCTGCATTTCGGGGAGGAGAGGTGGGGAGGTTCCTTTGTAGCAGATGGAGGCCAGGAGCATGCAAGCTCCCGTGAATCTGTCCGGCAAGCCTGGCGCTCCCATACCAAAGTGCGTTCACATGGTGAAGTCTTTATGCAAAGGATTTGGGGTGGGCTTTTTGCTTTTATGCCAAATTTGCAAGCCCAGGAGCTTTTTTTTTTTTTTAATTAAATATGCCTATTGCTATGCATTTATACAAGAGGTAAAAGCAAGGAGCTGCGTATCACACTTGGAATAATAAGCAAGTGGTTTTGCTGGTGAGATGCTGCAAAAAGGTCCCAGGATGCCCATTTCTATTGACACCGTCTAAGTTCTCCCTTTTTCCACAGTTATAACACACGGCTGTGAATACGTATTTTCTACAACTGATGCAAAAAAAAAAAAAAAAACTCCTGTAAAGTGAAATTCTATGATAGAGCTTGATTGTGATTGTTTAGGTTGGAAAGCAAAGTAGACCTTTCAGTGACTTTAATGGACTAATAGGATGGCCTATGTATTCACCAGCACAGGCACAGGAGCAGAGGAATGTCCCCCCAGGAGAACCAGCCCTCACGATCCCAAGCAAAGACACTGGTCCAGATAACATCCACCCCACATACCCTAAACACTTCCTGCTATTCAGTAACCAGCTTAAGGGTTTGAACACAAAAGACTAAAAGCCACAAAAATTCAAGGGCATTTTTCAGTGCCTAACTCCGCGCCCCAGGAAGAGAGGGACAATTTATTTATTAATGGCACGTCTCAGCTGACACTAGGAAAGGGACCATGCCCCATTTAACACCCAAACCCAGCCATCCCCACCGACACAGCCTGGGGAAATATGGCCTGGATCCCCAAATTAGTGGTCACTTAAATCCAGTGCGTGTGAGCAGGACACACCCGTCGGGCCAAACGTCTTGCCAACAGCTCTTGCTGTCCTCCAGCACTTCAGAGGAGGGCAAAAACCCCACCAAGCAATCTGAGAAGCAAAGAATGGGAAAAATTTCTTCCTGGGCTCTGCAGATGGCAAGTGGTCTTAGGCAGCTGGGAATAATGCAGTGCACACACACACACATATATGTGTGTGTTTATATAAATATGTGTTTTATATATATGTTTTTTATATATATATATATATATAATATATATAGTGTAACAAGCAATAATTAGATCTTTTTTTCAGCTTTAGTGGGGCTTATCACAAACCACATCCCCCAAAAGACATGCTTTGATTTCTATCCGTCCATCCATGTGACACCTCTCACGATAAGCCCCAGAACAGGTTATGTTTCTTGCCTCCAGCTGCCTTGCGTGAAAAGCCCTTGCAGAAGGCCAGCGTAAGGCTACTGTAACCACTTTGCTTAACAAAGCTGTTTTAGAGCTGTGACTATCTTCTATTGTATTTCTCGACTGTACTGGTAGCAACCGTTGCTTTGTCTGTGATTGCATTGCAATTAGTACCCAACTTGATCAAGAGGAACAAAAACCCTGTGGCTGAATCCCACACCTGGGGGTTTCGATACAAGCACAAGCAGGCGCTTTGCTGATCCTGCCTTCCTCTCTCCCGTCGATTTTGTCTTGACACTCTAGGCCTGGCTGAACGGTCTGGATACTCAGAGCCGAGCGCATCATCGGAGAGGTATAATTTTGCAGGCCTAGCTTGTGAGCCGCCTCTTAAATATTCCTGCCATTTCTTTGTTTGCTGATGTGACTTCTGGTGCGATAATCACAACGCTGAAGTGTAGCGCCGTGAAAGCAAGCCATGGTGAGATGCTGGAAAGCCGGTTATATTGAAGCAGAAATGCAAGAGTGTTTTATATATTATAGGACTCATACAATAGATGGGACGTAAAGAAGAAAAAAAATCTTGACCTCGCTATTCTCCCCCAGCTTTCTTCTCCTGGACCCAGTAGCCAAGCCCTGCTCTGGCAGCATGTTGGAGCAGGAGTGAACAGGAGTGCTACACGCTCCCCGCTAGTGCCGGCTGCTGTCAGCAGCATGTAATCTTGCTGCCGGCAACACGAGGCAGCCCCTGCCACCAGCAGACCGTGGCAGGGCCATGCGGCACCCTTGCCCTGGACTGGTGGCACGGGAACCCCATGGGCTGTGGCACCTGCTTGCAGCTTGGCCTCAGCACAGCTTCAGGTCCCAAACCGCTTAAGGAATATATCAACTGGGCTAATACCTTAAGCATCGTTCTCCTCTCTCGCCATATCACTTAGAGGAAGAAATTCCCAGCTTGCATTCCCAGCCGTGGTAAGATTTCCTTTATTATCCTTTTCCTTTCTGGTGCAGCAGCCGAGAGCAAGGCAGAGTTTAGCCCATGGTTATGAGTCTCCCGCGAAACTGCAGCATCTGGTTTTGCATCCCGCGGCATCCTTTCAAGCAACCAGCAGGCAGATGCAGAGCACATGTACGAAGGGAAAGCGCCGCGGATTACTTGAAGCGCCGCTATAATAAGGCCGTTTGCTCTCGACAGCTCCGGCGTGGCTGGAGTCTACTTCCTGGCCTCTCCGAGCGGCGCGAATTGCTCCGCGATTTCAATGCAACATCAAGCGCCTACCACACAAACGGTGAACTTTAGGTTGAGCACATGGGGCTCACTTTACTCCTTCTACAACGATATAGAAAGTCAGTGAGAAGTGAAGATGCTCAGACTTGTGGGTTGTGCATGACACAAACCTCGGAATTTTTTCAGTATAGATTGACGCATCTCTTTTTGGGTCGGCTTAGGTAATGCATGCAGCTATGGGTGCCTTGCAAAGCTTCTGATTGCAGGGGTGCCTCCAATGTCTGGGCAAGATATTATGGTGAAACTGGTTCCTGGGATAGTGAATCCACTTGGGAATACCTTAGGAGGAGCATCACTATGTGCGTTGCTTTCTGAGAGCTGCAGAAGAAAGACCAGCCTCGTGTCCCTTGCTGTGTGCGGGGCTGAACGTTGGCCAGTGCCCCGAAAACTTGAGAACCGAGCCGTGAGCGAGCCAATGGTCAGCAGCAGCTCCAAAAAGCCTGGCAGATCCCACCAAAGTGGACACAGCCAGAGAAGCAACTCTGTCCTCCCTCAGTAAGCTTTTAACAACTTCTAGCATTAGGCTGCAGGTCTAAAAATTTTGGTTTGGTGAGGCCCATGGTGCTAAGTGAATGCAAAAGCTTAATTTGCTCCCTCCTGTATTTTCTCCGTACGGCTTTGGACATTTTTTAGCTTGTGAACATTCCAGTTTGGGTCCCTGAAATTAATGTGCTATTTGGTGTTAGGATTTAAAATGTTAACTTCTTTTAAAATTTTCATGCGATCAACTTGCTTTGGGGTTTTGTTCACCAGATTTCAACTGAAAAGGAGCAGCAAGATGTTTTATCACCTTTCGCTGTTTTACTTACATAAACGGAGAGCTGACATGAGATTTTGCTTATTGCCATGTAATTTTGGCTCTAGTGAAGTCCATGGCAAACCCCCCCATCTTCATCTTTCCCTGCCTGACCAGTGGGAGAGGAGGTGAGCCCATCTGCTTGGTCTTCCCCCCCAAAACAGGGGAGAATGGCTGAGAAACTGTTCCCACTGCAGAAGATCCTTCAGCCCAGCTGCACAGGCATGGTGCAAAAATCATCTCCTGCCATCGCTGCTACGGGGTTGGGACGGGCTGATTTAGAGAGGGAGCCTGGACACAAGCAGTGGCAGATAACTCCTGTCCCCAGCAATACCATCAGAAATGTGGCATCAAAACCACTCTCCTGTATTTGGATGGCCCTTGGCATGGAGACGGACAGTCCACAGCGATATTCTTGTTCTTCAGTCCTGGCCAGTCGAGAGGAATCAGCTGTCAAACACAGTGTGATAGCAAGAGTTGTACTTGGCTGGAGTAAATATTAATCTTGAGAGATTGCAAACAAATGTTCGAGATTAGCAAGTACTTGAATGGCAACACTCTGACATTAAGGACGTGGTAGCTGTTAAAGAAAGATCTTCACTTCCAGTAGAAGCAGAGCTTGAGAGCAGGAGCCTCTTTTGCAATGCCATATATCGCTCTAAGCCTCTTTAAAACAGATTAATGCATAATCACAAGCTTTTCTCCACGAAGTGAGTCCTTGCACCAGCAGGGTTTTAGGAAACCTGGTAGTGATGCAAGGTGGGCTTCAAGATGAAGCTTATATTTGCTGAGAACTTGAGCCTTGCCCTGCCGAGGGCAGAGAACGTGTAAATATGCATCTTGCTTGCTTTCCTCAGCGTCTGCAAGGTCACTTTTCCCTCCGGCAGGAGAGAGCCCACCCAAAGCACGCCACCCTCCAAAGGGTGGTGAACTCCACTGGAGGAAAACACCTGGCCAACAAGGAGAAGACCGGCCCTCCTTCCCCTCCCACGCACGTGCGCAGGCATCTAGATGTTCGGAGGAGTTTCTAGCTGGCTTCCAGCGCTGCAAAAGCATGCAGTGGCCCAGGCCAGGTTGCCGTGGGGCAAGGGAGAGAGCTTTGCCCTTTGGCTATCGGTCCTGCAAAGGCCTGGACGTGCACGTGCTACGCTACGGTGCAGCCGCCTGCATGATTTATGCTCCAAAACAGAACGTTTCACCTATAGGAAGACCAAACACGATAGCAGCTGCATGGTTTTCCTGTCCTTTTGGCTTTCTCCCATACAGAAAAGAAAAAAAAAAAGAAATGCTACTAGTTTGCAAACGCTTAGCCCTCCAACCCAGCAGAGTTTAGCCTAAGTGCTAGAACTAATGTAAACAGAGAATTACGCTATTACAGCTGCATGTGGTGTTATAATTCCACAAGAATGCAGCTCAGCCACTGGTGCATCATCTGCGCCACACTGTCGCCAAATTTGCAGATGTTCAGTCTTACTTTTATTAAGCATGACAATGCCCAGCAGGATCTATTTTCTCTGATTATACTCAAATGGAGAGGAATATTAAAAGGCAGGATAATTAAAAATATATGCCTAAACAAAGGATGTGCCTCCAATTCTTTTCCTAGCGCTTTGAAATAGTTCAAATTTCTCGGCTGGCTCATGTATATAGAGAACCAAAAGGATGTCTTAAATTCAGACATATGTCTTCATTCTGTTTAATGTGCCAGAACAAAAACATAGCTCGAGACCACCATGAATTCATTTTTCAGCGATGGCTCGGTGGAGAATGCTCCTAATTCCGCTGCGTGGATTCCAGGTCGGATTTTGCAGATAGGCTCGATCTTTCTTCTGTAGGAAACCGTTATATGCTACCTACGTGCTAAATTTTGCAGTGGGGATGTTTCATAGGGGAGGTGGTTTTTTTGCCTGAGCCTCTCAGAATGCAGACTAAGGCATTAACTCTGCATTATTAAGAATTATTATTTTTTTTACGTTCCCAGAGGAACACACATGAAGGGAGACTGAGCAGGAAGAAGTCTTTGTGAGCAGCGAGTATTTTATTAAATTGTCTCAGACATTTATGACAGGCCCCTAAATAATCATCGGGCTTCAAGGTTTCAAAGGACAAGGATTTGAGGAAAGCAAACAGCTTTATTAGGACGACAGACAGCCAGTTGTCAGAAGAGCAGAAGGCAGGAAAATGCAGGCGCTAATTTAGCACAGGACAATCGGGAGCGATAATAATTAAGGAAGAAGTCAAGGAGACGGAGCCGAGGTGAGGGGACGTGCGAGGGAAGCAGGCGCTAAAAATGCAGAAATGGCGTGAGATGGGTTGGAAAGGGAAATTCAGCCCAGGATGGTGCAAGTGCAGAGGCAATTATAGCCTTCCCCCCCCCCCCAAAAAAAAAAAGGGCACAAGTTTACTTTGCAAAATTGTGTATTGCAGGAAGCAGTAACGAGAGAAGCAGGAGTGAGGGGTCACAGGAGAGACAAGGCAGCTAGCGGGAGCGTTGCTGCTGCTGGAAGGGTCAGGAAAGACGTGCAGAAGCAGCCAAATACGCTATTTATAAAGAAGGGGGGGTTAAAATAGCTGTTGCTTAGTGGGTGGTGCCGTTTGCTGCTTGCAGGGGCAGAAGCAAGACCCTGGCTTGCATTTAACCTGCCCCCACCCTCCAGCCGAACGATGCGCAATCCAGCAACAAATCCATCCTTTGCTCAACCTAGACGCGTCTGCAAACATCTTAGCACCATGCACGAAGCAAACGGAAAGGCAGGGCCGCAGGGCTGCATTTCTATTTCTGATAACACAGTAGCTTGCACAGCGCGCAATATAGGGACAGCACTTCAGCAGAGCGTCACAAGTTGCAAAAGGAGCCATGGCAGGAGCGGTGTGATATTTTTCTTCCAACCTGCCCTATAACAGCGTGCAAAACAGGCCCGATGTTTCCGCATCCTAACAAATCTCAGCAGCCTGCAAGTGAAGCTGGCTGACGTCTCCCACCGCGAGAGAAGCCAGCGGGAAGCGGCGTCTGTTGTGAGGCGAGAGAAAACGTTGCAACCAGACCTAAAAAGGGCAGAATTTGACATAAAAATAAAAATTTGAAATGAAAAGTGGAACCTGGGCAGAATTTACGCTCTTAAGCCCAACCGGGTGATCTTGACAATCCCCAGCCTCCTGCCTTATCTCAGGGGGCCTAAAGCCTGTGGACACCTCAGTTTTGATCTTAAAGCTCCCCAGGCACCTAATGCTCGGTCAGAAGTGCGTCGGGAGTGACAGAGCTAAGTGGCAAGGTGCCTGCATTTTATCCAAAGAGTCTTTGGTGTCAAACATCTAAGGAGGCCTTGGAGCAGGACCTGGGAGTCCCTTCTCCGCCCTCCCCCTGCTCCCCGAGCACCTCACTCCCAGAGCTGCTGCTTCTCTGTGTTTTCTATAGGGACAAAATCAGAAAATTGCTCCTCGCACCAAGTGGTTTCTGCTGTTTGGTTAAAAAAGAGTGATTTTTTACGTGGATGGTAAATGCAGTAGAATAGGGACAGTGTTTTCTCTTCTTGCTAATGCTTCTCCCAGCGCGGTGCTGATCGTGGCCGAAGCTCCCACGTGCTCCTGCGGTGCACGCAGACGAGGGCATTTTGCAAACCCAGCAGCTGTACTTTTCCATTCTGCTATCAAAAACGAAGGCGATGCAACAGAGTGGCAGCAAAAGCCTGGAAGAAACAGGTCCTCTTCACTCGAATCGCGCTGCTGTTTTGAATGTCTTATCGTGCACAACTTTGTGCCCTCCAAATTCACACTTTCTGCTCCAGCGAGAAAAACCGCAAGCGGCTGGACCCCAAGAGAGCAAGCCGCACTGGTGCACGCACCCCGGCGTGGGGTGCTCTGCCTACCTTGCAAGCAGATTTCTTTTGCAATTTAATCTGAGCTATTCCACAGGGGTCAAACTTTGCAACGCAGTCACTGTGCCTTCAGCCCTCGCGTGCGAAATAAATTTTACGCGGCGGTGGCACAGAGCGGTCCAAGCCCTGGTGCACCAGAGCGGAGCCGTCTGCTGCGCCGCAGAGCTCACGCCACCCATCCGAATTGGCTTAGGGCCCTCGGACTCAAGCTTCAAGGGGAGTCCCACCATCTGAAAAATGACTTTTGCCTTTTGGAAGTGCCTGGTGCTATTGGCACTGCAGATATTGCTGGTTTGGGGGACCATATTCCATGGTAGTTATTTAACATGGGATATTACAGCAGCTTCCATTGCTCCCCCCGCAGTATTAGACCCCTCTGGGCTGAGAGCTGTAAAAATAGCATGGCATTCACTAACAACTCCCCCAGTCCCCATGTTAATCTAAGTTTGCGATTTTCAATGTTGTCAATATTTAGACTCCTACAAGTATTCCAGATCTCTCTTTAATGACTCTACGCCAGCTGGTTATGGCCTCACATAATTACCTTTTGTGGACCCTTTGGGCCAAGGACCACCGGAACTGAACTTATGAACGGCATCTACTATTCACTCTGCCACTTCTCCCCATATAAAAATATTCATTGCTCAGCATTGCCTCCGCTTTGGAGGAAGGCTGTGTATTATGCAATTGGAGGATTAAATAATAACAGCAGCAGAGGTTGGGGGAAGCTGTGAAAGGTCCGGAAAGGTAAGGGGTTTTGGTTTTTTTTTTTTTTCAGATCTAGATCCAGAGAGGCGGGAAGCCGGTCTGATATACAGCAACAACAGCTGGAACTGCTCTTGCATCTCTGCTGGCAAAGCTGTGTAGGAGACTGAGAGCTCCCCCCCTGTCCGAGCAACAAAGGAAGTGAGGAGAAGAACGGCAAGCGAAAAATAGGTTATTCCAGGAGGAAGTCCGGATTAAGCAGCCAGATTTCCTCTACATAAATCTTGCTGTGAACTGACTCATTAAAACACAGGATCTTTCCCCTCGCTTCCTAGCGTGTCTCTGAAGTCGCAGAGATTCCCTGAGATGATAAACTCAGCCCAAATTTTCACGAGTTCTCCTGGATCTCGCTGTTGCTGTTTGCAAAATGACCCTAGCGAGTTGGTCCTTGCTGTAGCCCTCACCCCGGCATCTCTGGTGCACAGCGGGACACACTCAATCTGGTGGCCAGACCAAAGGTTGAAGCTGCGGGTTCACACACGCCATGAGAAAGTTGTCGTGGATCTTCTGGCACCTCTTTGGGGGACACCTTGCTTTGAAAGGCAGCAGCCCATTGGTTGAAGGAAAGGGCTACCATGGACAGTTGGTTGCAAGGCCTCATGCCCCCAAAGTTGTAAGACCTTTGCTTCCCACTCCTGAGTTTTCAGATCTCTTTTTAGGAGCTTTGGCACCTCGTTATAAAGGTTTGAGTGGTTTTTTTTCCTTGTGCTCCTTGGAAGCAGTTCAGAAACGATTTGGGTAAAACAAGCTCATTTCAGTCTTCCTGACGTGAAGCAAAGTCATGTCTCCTGTAGCACACAGCGTGCTTCTCACCAGGGTTAACAGCAGGGCTACCTTACTACCACCATCCTTGAAGGATCCAGCTAACCTATGTGCCAATAATTGTCTTGGCACACACACATAAATTCATATATGAATTTCCTATACTGTATTTAGAATATATTTGTTTGTACACACTAGACAGAAGAGATCAAGGGGGGAAAAAAAAACAACCCACAGCCCTTCATGCTTTGTTTTCTCCCACAATCGTTAAGTGTTAAATTAACATCTGGAGGCTCCATAAAAGTGTTATTTAAGGAGAGAGAGTTCCCCAGAAGTGTTTATTTGCAATGCCTTCGTCCCTGTGGCAGAGCGGCTTTTGGACGTGAAGCTCATTGGCAGCGCGTTGCATTGAAGTGATTCTTTTGTAGTCTCGGCGTCTGTACGATTGCCAGAGCCAGAAGATCACCACATTAAAAATACACGTCAGGCTCATTAAGGAGCAGTGTCTAGCGACATCCGGCTGGGAGCTCTCTGGTGGAAGGCTGGATTTAACAGCAGAATTGAGTCAGGCAGGCAGGAGGGAGCTGGTGGGATGGCTCCGACCATCATCCCTCTCCCTTTTTTTTTAAGTGGCTCAGATATGGGTTTATTTGGGAAGGGAGGAAAGCATGGTTAGGGCATCTTTAGCTTCACCGTTAGTTTGTGTCCCCATCCACTGGCAAGACTCGCAACCCTTGTGGCAGCGCGGAGCCTGATTCAGGGAGCCCCGCGTGCCCCGTGCTGCCGCCTTGTCCCATGAGATGATGGGGATGGTGGGCGAAACTCCAGGTGAGAGGTCCACACTTGCCTCCAAAGGGGCCAGAGCGCTTCACATTGCAGCCTTAGGCCTTTTGTCATCTCCAGAAAGTGACCTTGACAGCATCTCAGCCCCTCAGCATGATGGGGAGCTGGGTACTGCAATGTGGGAGCGGAGCCCAGCAGGATGGCCACCACCTAACGGGCGGTGGCTGTGGGTAAGGAGACTGGTGGGGCTCCCCACGGGTGCTGCATTGCACCCTGAGCAGGGACCGATGGGTGCTGCCCCCTGCAGGGGTGCAGGAAGCCCCTGGCACCATGGAAGACGGAGGCCATCGTCCAGAAAGTCAGATCCACAGAATCCCACAGAACCACAGAATGGTTGAGATGGGAAGGGACCCCTGGAGAACACCTAGTCCAACCTCCCTGCTCAAGCAGGGTCACCTAGAGCACATTGCTCAGGACCCTGTGTGGAGCCTGCACCACTCAGGGCAAGGCCCTGATGGCCTTAGATTGGGATGCAGGCAGGTTTTAGCCACTTCTGTCCAGTAAAATGATCCATAAAAATCTGTTCTCCAGCTCTGGTTGGTGCCTAGGGCTTGTCAGACTCCTCGAGCCGGCCTCAACATGTCCAGTCACCCTTGGATGGTCTTGAATGATCTCCAAACCCAAGACTCAGCAACAGGTTCCAGTTGTGCGTTGCGATAGTGTTACATGACACAAGGAGGAACCATCCCTTCCATGTCCTCCTCCAGCTGCTTCACCATCTTATGGCAGAGGAGAGGAGCAACATGGAGCTGGGAAACAGCCGTGATACCTGCAATGAGCATGGAGGGAGACGAAGCATCAGCGACTTGCAAGACGATAATTGTTCTGGATATAGTATAAAACAGATCGACAAGCTAAAGAAAATATCGTAAAAACATTGCGCTCATCCTGGCCTGTTGAAGCAACACTGGAGTTCATGTAGTGGCAGGACAGATTGCTTGGAAAAAGTAAATGAATCACATGGAAAAAACAAAAAACCAAATCACATATTGCTGTGAGCATGATTCCAGCTTGAATTTCACACGTAACTTGAAATATAGGACTGTATTTTGTAATGCAGAGATTAATTGAAAACACGTCAGCGTCGTTAAAGCTGGGTGGCAAGGGAAAATATGACATGTTCAATGGAAATACTGCTGTTCGGTGTAGCTCTTTCTAGAGCGTGAACCGTCGCCTTCCTCTACGGGCGATATTTTGTCGAAAACAGCGGAAGCAAAGCGCGGAGCAAACTGCAAACCTTAACAAAGGAGTTTTAAAACAAGCTCAAGCGCCCAATTTCCCGAGTGCTGAGATGCTGATGGGTGTTTTTCAGTGTGTCCTTGCTGTGCACCATGATGGGGTGAGAGCTGCTCCTGGCTTGCCGCGTTGCAGGTGAGATCTGTGCTCTGCCGTTTGCTGGCCTGCTCAACGCCATCGGTAGGAGAGGAGGAAACAGCTCATCCGTCTGCTCCAGCTTTTCAGGAAAAGGTGCAGTTTGTACAACAGGCGTGGCTTGTACTGCAAATAATAATAATAACAAAAAATAACCCCTCCTTAATCAGCCGGGCCAAGGGCAGAAGCTGTACAGCTTTGGAGCTCGTGCAGAACGTGCTTTTAATTATCGACTGCGCAGACCATCTCCAAGCTCCGGCGAGAAGCTAAGGGAGGGAGGAATGTTGTGCGATAGGATTTTTCTGCTTGTTTGTTTGCTTTATAAAGCAATCTAGCTGCAACCAGATGTGCTGCGGGGAAAGACTCCTGCCATCGTTTCTTCTTGGCATTGACAACAGAGGGAACATGGGAAGACTGGCCTCACCGAGCTGGTGATGGCCTTTGTGAATACCCACCATTATTTCTTGCTGAACTTCAAAAAAATTACTTTCCTACAGCCTTGCCAAGGGTGTTCGGTGAGGACACGCTGGCCTTGTATTGCATTTGCTGTGCTGCATGCAGCGCCCACCTGGAGGAGCTTTCTAAAGTGGCCCTTCATATCTGCTTAACATATTTCTTCTGTTTCGAGATCCAAGCAAAGCCAGAAGACAATTAATATGCGCTTCTGCTTGTCTGTTTTTGTTTGTTTTTTTAGTGGGACGCCACTTGAGATCTGTCTGTGCCATTCTGAAAGGAAAGCCCTCGGCAAGATTTAGCAGATGTATTTTTTTTTCCATGGGGAAGGGGCATTATTTCCCTTCTAGATTTTAAGGGTGACCTAACAGTCCCACTTCATGCATGTAAGTTAGTACAGCAAGGAGAAATTCATTCCATCTCCCTAATTACCCCTAAAACATCTCTAGTCTAGTTATCAACCCAGAAACCATAGTTCACTGGATTTCCCGGAATTTATCAAAACTGCATCGAGCCATTTATGGGAAATCTGTCCACTGTCTACCTTTCCTTCAAAGGCATCTGATACATGTTCTGGTGTGCTCACCATTTTGCCTTCATCTACTGGAACTGATTCATTTCAACAGGATGATACGTGTTTGTCAACACATATTCTGTTGGGGACAACAGAAGCTGAACTACGGGTGGGTCTGAACACAACATGATTTGCGAGATGGGACAAAACGTACAACGCTCAGAGCAGTATCAGCTTCTTTCACCGACTTAATTTCCGTTGCCTAACATTATTACAACCATTTTTAAGCGCACATAAAAAATGTTAGCGTTGGAGCAAATTTTTAACCATCCAGGGTCTACCATGCTTTGGAAAGAATTTGGAAGCAAACAGCAACAAATTCTTGGCAAAATTACATTTAAATGTATACTGAGTTGTTCCAGAAGCTCTTGAAGGATTGGCTCAGCCCTTGCACCTCTTCAGGGAACCATGCCTCGAATTTCAAAGCTTGGCTGCCGCAATTTATTTATTGCAAATGGTATCTTTGATTGACTTCTAAATAATAATAAAAAACCAACACAGATATAAGTTTCAGCCAAACTATCCGAACTCTTTTACCAGTGGTTCTCAGTTGGCAAAAGCACGGTTTCTGCTTTCATTAACCTCAAATACGGCTTCAGTGGAGTCAAAGACATGAGACAGTGTCTTTATAAGATTTCTGAGCACTCCAAGAGAAACTATTAACCAGCAGTTTCTGTAATTCTGTGTAATTTCTGTAATTCTGTGATCAGCTTAGCACATGGTTCGACTGATTTTACAGGTGTACCGCTACAGTTTTGGTTTCCTTAAACGTGAGCTATCTGATGGGTAGGGTCAGACTTAAACACTGCCACGTGTTCGTGCCTAAGGAGCTGCTAGGATTTTCGTGCTTCCAGAGCCCGTGAACTCTGCCAATCCTCTCTTCTTTCAAGGGGACAGTGTTCGAGCAACATTTTTGGGGTTGTTTTTTTTTTGGAAAAGTTCAAAGCTAAGTAGTGTCTAAGGGAAGATGCCAAATGCAAAACTTTCACCGAATATTTCTCTTTTACCGATTCCGTAAACATTCGTGCTCCTAATACCCTGCCCAGATCTCTGGTTTGCCCTTGCAGTGTTCAAAGATCCCCGTCGCACGGTGCTAGAGTTCAAACCCGAGGCGGGCAAACTCTGCCGGCGCTTGAGGTTTTGTGACTTTGGCCAGCTGCGTTTTAGGTTCACAGGGTTCGCTTGCTAATTTAGGGTAGAAAAGTTTATTTCGCCACCGTTTCAAATCATATTGTTTGTGTCCAAGGTGCTCGGTTTACGAAAAAACAAGCATGTTTTTCGGCCCCGGGGAGAGCAGAACACTTCTCAGAGTGCACAGCAGCACAAATAGGCGCTCTATTTATTGACTTATGTATATATAGTTTCCCTCCACGCTTTCTAAAGTGTCTCTCTGCATGTTTTTCACTTCACCCATTCTCTGGGTTTTTTTTTTTTCTCACTTTTTTTTTTTAACACCTTGTTTTTCATCGTTTTTTTAAGCGAAACACAAAGCTGACACTATTTTTGTTTCGGCGAACAGAAATGACTGAGTGGATAGTAGCTACGGGGTACATTCACTATCCTGTTAATGCTTCATCCCCAAAATATTCCAACCAAATTAAATGAAAAGAAGCTAATGAACCTGAGAATTAGGTCTCACAAAGAAAAAAAAAATGGAGAAAACAAACACGTACGCTAAGCCTTTAGGGGAATATCTTTTTACTCAACCTATCTATTGGAAAAGTAAAAAGCATCAAGCATGGTTCAGTCAGGTCTGGCTCAGTTAATGAGGTTACATGTTTTTTCCTACAAGTATTTCTTCTGATTTGGGAGTCTGCATCATAAGCCCTGAAGGCAACCGGAGTGACCATAAAACCCCTTACTAAGCAGATCAACCGAAGCAGTCACATTCAGCATCAACCATCGACAAAGGCAAATGTCATATGCAATTTTTTCCCCCCCCTCAGAAAATTATCAGTCATTTCAAGATCTGGAAGGCATCAGAACTGGACCTGGGATCCAAACTTAATTGGAGTCTAAAGAGGTTGTGGAGGTGGTCCCATCCGGCACCCCATCCACCCCGATGGGGTGGGCTCACCTACACGCTGTCAAAAGAATTGCCAGACTCGACATACTCCTTTGCAACGTCTGCAGTCAAAGGGAGCAGCACATTTTTTCGGGACGGAAAGCTACTCCAGTGGAAACGCTTCGAGACAGTGGGATGATTCACAGCTTTATTTAGGCGCCGCAGTTTTTACAGTTTGCTCTGCACGCAATATATCATGCTCTGGCTGAGGTGGGGCTACGTCCTCCAGCATGAAGCTTCTCGATTCGCCTCGCTTTGTGTTTTGCATGCCAAACGCGGGCCTGTTTGATGGGAGCAGAAAGCAATTAAAGCAGAGGATGGGAGCTTTTCGCTCCTTTTCCTCTTCGAGCCAATTTGTCTTTCCGAACTGACTGCTTACATCACGCGCTGTGATCTCAGGGCTGATAGGAGTTGCTTGCCGAAACCTGTGCCCTTTCTTCAGAAGATAATAAGTAACAGACCCCTAAGTGTCGGCTGAAAGGAGGCGAAAAGTGGCTGTCTGCCTCCCCGTGTGCGCCGGGCACCCGCCGGCGACCAGAGCCCCGACAGCCCCGAGCGGTTCCTGAGCGCCTGAGACCCACCATCCAGGGGAGGTGGAGCGGTGCCTGTCCTTGCTGTCAGCACTGCGGGAAATGAATAAAAGCCTCCGATTTGCCATCCCCGGCATAACCAGTTAAACTAAGCAAAGCTATATTCTCTTTGATCATCTTAGTTGTTGCTCCATGGATGCAGCCGTTATCTGCTGGCTCACGTTCCCAACGATTTCAGCATTGCCACTGCAAAACAGCAAATAGCTCCTGTTACTCATAAGAGAAATGGGAGGAAAAAAAATCCGTGATTACCACTTGCCCTTGGAGCTGGCATCAGGGTTTTCCATTTCCCTGTGCAGGGGCCACCGCAGAGAGACATAGGACAACTGCTCTCTCCTGGTCCTTGCAATGGACTTTCTCTGCAGGCCATCACAGATGCAGGCAACATGGGTTTCTTTGGGACAGTGTCTCCTGCATTCGAAACATGCCCTGTGCAACCGCTCTCAACAGTTATTAGCCTGCTAACGGCTTCCGAAAATACTCAGTTTTAGTTAAATGCTAATTTCATGCCAGGAGGAAAGGTCCCTTTGGAACAAAAAGTGAAACATTAAAAAAAAAAGTGAAGACTCCCACTATTCTGGCTTTTCATTTGCCATAAATTGTTTGGATGGACTCAAGAAAACATTTTGGGTGGAAAAATAGGTTCTGACCACAACATAATTTTTTTTAACTTTCTCATGATGCTTTCACCAACATGACACCACCCCAGCTTCTTAGTGAGTGTTTCTGGCTGAGCCCTCAGCTCTGAAAACACCCAAAATGTTCTTCTTTCTTCCAGGGGTCAGAATGAGTGGTCTGGGCTAGAGCTGATGAAGGGAAGAGAAGGAGATGAATAATGTGCTGCATAAAATATGAAGAGCCTATTGCTTAATGCCTCCCCACTTCTTTCCCCAAGGAGACTTGCATCCTACGTAGCCCTTCTTGTATTCACGCGGCAGAGGGCAGGATTTTGGCCTCTGGACATGCTGTCTTTCCTGAGCTAGTGCGTGCTGATAATATGTCAGTGGTGTTACTGCATAGTTCCTTCAAATCCTATTCACACATATCTAAATATATGTATATGTATATTCCAGGTTCTAAAATAGTTGCATCTTCAAGAATATGGAATTACTACTCTAGAGCTTCATTTGCTGCAAAGACTCTATAGAACAAAAGTCTGTTTTAGCCTTTCTGTGAAGAAAATACATTTGTTAGAAATGTCATGTGTGTCTTCCACTACTGCGGCAAGGTTTCTGAGTAGAAGGAGATGACATGTTTGGAGAGACTTTCTTATCCATCCAGGATTCTAAACATAAATACGGTTTTTCTGCTGTTTTCCATTGCTTCACTCTCCCATGTCTTACCTATGTCTGAATTGGAGTCAAGGGCCCCCTTACCAGGACATTCTTTCATCATTTTCCAAGATCTATATTGCTGAAGATAGACCCGATTTGGCTGTCCAGAAATACCTCTTGGGACAACAGCGTTAGGTTAGAGCTGTTACTGATACCGCAGCTGATAAAATCACACATATGGAGGCTGGAGAAGACAGGAGGGAGATGAACTGCAGTCGAAGGCGTGCAAAATTCCGACTGACTTTAAGAGAAATAAAATCAGACATTGTTTTTCCTACTTCAGGACAATTTAAAGTTGGTTCATTAATGTCTCTGCCCGATACATGATGCAAGTAACATAATTACAGCTCAAGACCTTATCCCGTATCATTAGCAGGAGCTTTTGCATTTAGTGCTCAGAGTGATTCAAGTGAAGAACTGCTTTCTATGACCTGTCATGAATAAAGGACCATTATAATCGAAGCCCTAACCTTGATTTATATAGGCTGTTTTCTCAGACTGCCGGGATTGAGGCTTTTAATACCAATTGTTGTCAAGGGATTTTTTTGTGGAAGTTGGCCTAGTTTAATCACACATTTGCTGCTTCTAATAACTTTTAGAAAAGTAGCAAGAAACAAAAACAATCCCGTCTGAATGGATTTCTCCTACTCTTCATGTTTTCTCCAGTCTTGGATTATTAATTGAGATGACTGTGATATGCTTTGATTTATTTAAATCAAAGCATGCCTCTTTGGCTTCAGTTGCTCTCAGTTTAACTTTAAATAGACATTGATACAAGACATAGTGATATAAAGAACATCTGTTTTTGATAAATGACATCCGGAGATGCATGGGACTACTGAATGCAGAAACTCCCAAAATATCTGCAGGTTACTTTGCATCGTAATACACACGTTTGTTTTGCTTCGAACACTAATGACAAAACGAAGTATTTTACGACGATGTGTGCATGAGCACCTGGACATCCTAAGAAACAGAAAAATGTCTGCTATAAAAGGTTATTAAAATAAAAGCCGAGAGACTGAGTGTCACACAGATGAAAGGCCCCAGATGCTACTCGGAGCCTGCAAAGGACCTTAAAGTATGTATAATTATGGCTATATTGACAACATAATTGTTGATATGCAGCTACTTCCTCCTCATGGGGCTACTGCAAAATGCAAATTGCCAAACCCACAAAATTACCTGCAATACTTTGAAAAATGACTTGGATTAAGCAGGCACCCTGGGCAGGCAGCAGTATTTTCCTTTGCTGGGTCTGCAGCGGGCAACTAAGCCCTGGTGGAGTTCTGGAGTCGGGACACGTTCCCCACCATGTCTGCTGATAATAGTAAACCAGGCTGCTCTGAGCAGGCAAGGGGGCACATTTTGCCTCTTCTAAATGTCCCTGAATGACACCCTATTCATTAAAATGTGACAGTGGCTACAGACTGAGACAGAGGGCTCACACTAAGATACCTCCTGGCCTTGAGTGATCCCCCACCTGCCCTTGGCTTCCTCAACATTTGCCGGAGGACTTCACTGCCCAGCCGTGTCAAAAGAGGCTCAGGACCTTGTATGGGCTCCAGAGCTACAGCGAAAACTTCCAGGACTTTGAACTGTGATGGACAGTGGAGATATAGGATGAGATTGAAGTGAACATTTTTAAGCCAGGACTAGAGGTAAGGTTTTGCTTCTGCTGATGCTTCTTTCTGTTAACGATACAGGAGGAGAGGCTGGGCTGAACCGGGTATCATGGCAATGCAATTCTATTTTTGGTTCTGCTTTTAATATTTTTCTTATCTTTGGGGTTTGCAAGTTGCTAAATGGACACACAAGCCTTTGGTGAAATAAAGATGAAAAAGCTATGCTTACACTCAAAGTTCCTCTCAGTCCTATCAGTGCTTTTCTTTGCTTTATACCAGGCAACTGGCTTAGAAGAAAATCTGTCCAAAGAGCCTGAATGGCCAGTGTTTCCTTGATTTTAAGAGAAGTCTGAGCACAAAGAGTCAACTCACGAAAGGTTATCAGAGGGAAATTTCTAACCCATAGCGTTATTTCCTCGTTCTAGGATCTCATGGGTGCAGGGGCTAGTCGCTGTGGATAACGTAATTCAAATGCCTTCCCGCTACCGAAGGCAGAGGAGAGGTGCAGAAAGTGGGACACTCTGCAGAAATGCTCCCGTATGTCACTGACCAAGAATGACTTTTGTTTGCTAAACAGAAAAAAAAAAAAATCCCTCCTTTAATCTACAGGACCCAATCAATAAATGATAAGGATTCCAGCAGCAGGACAGGAAAGTCCCGCGAGATAACTCTGGCACTTCACAAAGGCAAATACCTCAAGGAGAATTAAAACATGCTGTAGGGTTCACCGCCAATCACCCGATCCTCTCCTAAGTCACGGAGCCTCAGTGTAATCAGCTGACCAGGTCGTTTCCTGGACGGCTATTCTCATTTTGACAAAAACATTGGGTTCTCTGCAAATCGTTTAGCCTCTAAACTGATTAGCGTCCTTTATGACGTTATTAATACTATAAGCAAGAGGAGTTAAATTAAGAGCTGGATAAGGTAGAATTAGTTTTGCTGAAATGCGTGGCAATATATCCTTCTTCATCCTGATCTGGATGCAGTGTGCAATTTGCAGGCAATGTAAAGTCCAAAAAGTGCTGCTTGGGTGTTTAGGGAAGTAAGGATGTGAAGAGGCAGAGAATTTGTTTAACATGAGGCCCGAGATGCAGGAACTTGCCAGTACGCAAGCTTTCTCAACACCCAAGACCAATCCTTGGTGCAGAGCTGTCACCCCTACCTGTACTTTCCTGGCTGAGATCTGGCTCTGTCTGCAGGCTCTTCTCTGATGCTGCTGGAACAACTTCAGAAACACACCTGAGGACCTGATTTACAAATGCAATAAATAAATAAAAAGGAATCAGATCATAAAAATACAGAACAAGATATTTCTGCTCAGGTGTTTTTTACAACATTTTTTTTCAACAATACAAGTATAAAAGACTAGGCTGTATAAATAATTATGTACTCGCACCTACCCATACGCTAGGAGAATTCTGCATCATCAGTAAGAAGAAGGTTTCATCATTTGAGAATATACTGGGGAACACCATCAGAGTGCTCTGTTGCTTAAGTCCAGTTTAGGGCATGTTTTCAAATATTTGCCACCTGTTGATATCACATAAATTGGTGAGGTTGGGAGGGCAAATTATGGGCTGATCTTAGCACTGTATTTCTGTTAAAGTATAGGAAAGCAAACTGCACCAGCTCATCAAAAATGTACTACAACTGTTGCTTGATAAACTGATTTCTTTATGGTACATCAGCAGGGATTTTTTTTTTCTATAGGCAAGTGAAATAAAAAAATGTATCAGGACTTCCTCGTTGTGTGACTTCGCATATATGACTTCAGCATGGCCAGAATGACACACAGAGTTGGATTTGTATTTTCAGACCATTAAAAAAAGTGCCCTATCCATTTATTTTGTCAAAATAAAAATGGAGAGATCCATCATTATTGCAGAGGGACCAAAATTGCTGCCAATAGGAAGGACTCAGAAGAGAGCACTGCAAAAATGATCAAAACAGTATTGGCTTACGGTCATAGTGGATGGATTGTGGTGGGATTATACTGAGACAAGGAGAGTCCAGATTAGGCAGTAGGAAATGTTGTCTATAAGAACTTGAATCCAAGGTATTGCCTGGCTGAGGTGGGGAGTTATAGAGTCTTTCAGAAGAGGTTGAACTTGCTTGGGGGCACCACCAGGCCAAATGACCTTCTGAGGTGCAAGCTATGCGAGTCTGGGACAAACAACCTTCACAGATCCTGGGGCAAGGAGGAAGGCCGTAAAAAAGGCTTCCTCAGTCCCTGTGCTCCCAGGACGACTGGCAGAGGTTTAGCAAAGGAAGCTTATGCCTGAATACAGATTAGGACAGAAATCACTGAGTCCGGAAGGTGGCAGGACTGGTAGATGTACATATTCAAAGGATTTCATCTCACCACAGCTCCTGAATCCCAAAGTCTAAGACGAGCTTATCTTAAATGTTTCATCCTATTTCCATTATTTCATTGTTTGGAGGCATTGCTATAAATGTGGGCACAGATTCAGAGTACTGAGATCGTCAGTGAATTCACTTAAGACTCTTCCTGCAAGCGGTAAAGGCAGGTCATGCTCTGTGAACCTGGGCTCCTTCCCTTTGTGCAAGGGTATTGTTTGGGCAGATAAAGATTGTTCAGGGCAACCAAACTAGCTAAGCACAAAGCACTTAAGTGGACTAACAGCCCTAATGCTATTTAACCCTTTATTATACTAAAGCTAAGGTCTTCAACTGTACGAGCCAGGCATAAGACGATGGTATCCCCCATATGATCAGGTATCACCGCATGCTGGGCTGAGGCCCCAGTGTAAATGGGCTACAGGAGTCTGGATGAACAACTTTTAACTGGGTTTGTGTGGCTGTCCCAGAGATCAGTAAGAAGAAGCTAGAAACCGATGTTCCCAACTTACTTAGAGAGCTGGGAGCTACACTTTAAAAATACAATATGATACAATATATTTCTAAAAGATTTGTAGGTATAAATGATCCTGAGAATTGCGCGTTTGATACTAAAAGAAGCTGTGGACCAGGTCCTCTTGAAAGCAGCAAGACGCTCTCAGCCCCAGTGGTTTTCTCTTACCATCACCATGGGAGCTCAGCTGGCTGGACTTGCTGAGCTTCATCTCTGCCAGTATTTTCGGGAAGGTGTTAGCCCTGTAAAGAGACCTGCCTGCCACAACACTCAACATTGCAACACCAGAATATTTAGGCACGTGGCTTCTGCTGTAGGACTGCAGCAAACTCATAGTTATTATTTTACCAAATTGTGACTGTATAAAATACTTTCCAATAGCAGCTGGAAACTAAGATGGCCCTTGGGCTGCTTTATTGGCCATGCTCTACAGCCCTGCTCCACCGCACTTTCTAACCCAGAAAATACTGAATTCTTTTCAACAGGAAGGGGAAAAGGAGGACGAGATGGCAAAACTGTCTCGGAAAACACATCTGTTGTGTAAAACTACTCTTCCTAAGAAACAGGACCACGTGTGCTCTTCTGCTTACCAACAGCAACTCTCATTTATTGGGAGTTTAGATATGCTTCAGACAGATGGAGCATCAACTCCAGTCAACATGGGCCTGATATCAAACGTAGTCCTTACAGATGCCTGGTGTTGGTCCCGATCACATTTAGGTCTAAAACAGTCTTCTTTGGGCAGGTGGAGGAACAGGAAATGAGGAATTTCCACGTCTTGAGACATCAACAGGAATTAGGCTCCTGCAAGCTCGGGCTGCATCAGGGTTTTCAGGATAGCAACTGGGAGGATGGACGCTCCAGCCTCACTTCAGGTATCTACATCCTAGGCACCAGATCTTTTAGCTATGGTCCAGCTGGTTTTGGCAATCTCATGGAGTATTTATATCCATCTTTTCCCAGGAAAATGCAGTTAAAATTCTGGTTGTAAGCTAGTATCTTTTTGATACATCTCTATACTAAAGATAACTATATCTGTATTAAGCTAAAACCCTCTCATGTGTCCAGGCAGAAAGATACAGCAGTAACAAAAAAAAGAATAGCTATATTGATATAATCAAACAAACACAGAAATCCACCATCTTACTGTTGTCGCTACATGTATATAGAAAATAGGAAGGACCAGGGGTCACCAAAATCGTTTCTTGAGAGAGGCAAGCCAAACCGACTCATGCATAGTTTGATTCAGTTTATGTTCTCACATTTTAATTCTGAATAAACTCTCAGAGACGACAAGAGAGGTGACTCGGAATATTTATGTTAGATTCAAGTGTTCAGAATTAGAATCTATTTCTTATAAATATGGATATTGTACGTGTGTGTGCGTGTGTGTGTGTGTGTCTAAATATTGTGTGTACATACAAATGTTAACACCAAACTCTAGTTCTCCAGACCATCCTATGTAGGACAGATCTGAAACACTGGTACCAGGCTGCATGAACTTCCTCTTCCCATTCCACAGTTGTCTTATTATTGAGTATTTGGTCTTACAAACTTTTTGAGTTCAACATTTTGAGAACATCTTGGAGCATGATTTCTATTTTCCCATGTGGATCTACAATAGGATGAAAACAATTTTCATAGGTCCCTCTTCTTGCCCCCCTCCGCCCTGATTTTTTTCCTCTTTTGGAACAGAAACTTCTGTGTTTATGCAAAAAAACCTTTGCAACAATGAATTTATGCAGTTTTAGGAGCAAGCACAGATCACAGCTCTCTACAGCCCAATATCTAAGCAGGAAACAAGGGCTTAGAATGGATTTCTTCCTTAGGATGCTAATCTAAAGAAATAGAGGAAAAGGAGGGTTTTCTTAAGGTAGAAGCTGCTAAAACATGTTGTTCCAGGACACGTGAGTATCATCTGGTGTCGGAGTGGGGGGACAGGTAGTCGAGCTGCCCAGGCTCAGGGCCACCTTGGGGCTGGTGCTGCTGAGGGCTGCCCCTTCCTTGGGTGACCTTGCGAGCGGCTCCCAGACAGCACCGGCTGTGGGAAGGTCTCCACCGGGGGCTGAACCCCCTTCCCCTGAGATGGGTGGACATCAACAGAGTATTTTGATTCTGCATTTTATTTGATCTTTTTCATGATTTCCTTTTAGCATGACATCATTCTTTAAAAAAAAACCTAGGAACTATTTTTTTCCCCCCGTACTGAACTTCAAGGATCTGGTCTATCACCCTGACCAGGTGTCAAGCAGGTGCTGTTCAAATTCACAATGGGTTTGCAGTCCTGGCACACTACAGCTCAGACTTAGTGTAGCATATACATCCTATACAGATGCGTACAGTTCACAGACAAGGAAATTCAAGAAAAAGGTGGGGACTAGCACCTGCGTCTATATTGATTAGCCTGAGGCGTTGCATATTATTAGCCAAGCAAGTGTCTGAAAGATGCTGAGCGAGCAGAGATAGCTGTAGCCTCATCTGCTCTTTTCAAGGTGATATGAAAGCCACATGGTGGAAGGCAAGTTGATGGCAGAGAAGACGGGCATGTATTTAAGTTTTTTTAATCAGTTAAAATAGTTTCATAGCCACGATAAATGCAACTGCACAAATTGTAGCAAGAAAGGGAGGTGATCTCTGATGAATACAAGCAATATGCTAAAAAGCAAGTATAAAAAAAGTCATAGGATTCCTACTTTCTCCTTCCACGTATTGCTAGTCTTTATACTTCTTATAATATATATTTTTTTGTAATAGGCCCCCAAACTAAACAGAAGCACATTATTTTTTTAGGATTTTTGCAATAGGTGGACCGCTGGACAAAACACCCATCATTCATTTGCAGGGTCCAAACCCTTTTTTAAAACAAAGTTGCATACAACAGTAATATCAATTTCTTACTGTACATGGCCCTTGAACACATACAGCACAAGATACAGCCTAGGGCTTGGAGTATGTTTTAACTTGCAAAGAACAAGTGAGGGATAGTACAGAAAACATGCTAATATCAGAGTCAAACGATCGTGCAATGCTCTGTATGTGTATACATATAAATAGCTGTGCAAGCCGCTCACTTTGAGTGTAAGGTTTCTCAAATTTTATGGCTTGAGATTTACATGTTCACAAACAAAGACTAAGGAGCAAATCAAACGCTTGGCACAAGAAGAGCCTGTGCTTTTATTTAGTAGCCCATCAGCGGTGTGTCACATGTTGTCCAATCAACAGCATCAGTTCATGCTCCAAAGGCAAGTAAGGACGGATTTCTGCTTCCATCAGGAGCAAAGCGTTTCCCGGTTTCAATGGGAGCAAGGTTGGGTCCTTTGAATCCTGCCCAGTCAGCGAGGTGTTTTCCTGTGTGTTTTTGGGTGCTGGCATCCATGGCAATGATGGGACTCATTTGATTGCAGCCGTTTACTGGTTTTTCAGTACAGCCTGAGGGGCAGCTAGCATGTCCCCCAGAAAGGGCTGAGCAGAGCTGCCAGAAAAAAATCACACGGGAGCGTGGCAGGATGTGCAAAAAGTTTATTCTTCTTTCTATCCAATAGGGTGAAAAAAAATCATGCTCTCCAGACTTTCATGTCAACCAGCAAAACTTTTCAAGGCAAGGTTCTGCAAGGGCGGTAGCAATGCGGCTGGCGCGAGCGAGGCAGGATTTGCCGCGAGTGCCGCTCGGCACGGCGTATGGAAATGGGTGCTAATGAAGGACATCAGGGCCCCGAAAAAGCACGTTTCTCCTAGGGCTACTGCTTTACTGCTCAGGGCTGAGGGGGAAAGGAGGCAAGGAGCATCGAATTCCCCCACCCTCCTCCCCACCTCCAAGTTAATTCAGTGCGGGCTTTTGCTGATCAAAGTTCCTACTCCACAGTATATTGTAATTTATGTGTGTTGGAAGCATACAATAATGCTGAGCTAATGTGGTTTTGTACTTAAGTAAACATGTTTTCAGAGTTACTAATGCATGACAGAGTGCTGGGTAGAAGTCTCCCCTGAATTAGGAGAAGAAAGGAAAACAGCTATATGAAAGGAGCAACGTGCTGGGCTGTCAGAGAAACACTGCAGCAGAAAGTCTGCAAATCCATATTTTAGTCTTTGATAAAGAGCAATTTTTCCTAATCACAGGGCTGAGAACCAAACATCCCATTATACCCAGGCTTTTCAGCAGAGCAGGCACCTTTTGAAATTTTTATCAAGTTTCTTAGAGCAGTAAAAGGTATACTTTATTTCGGGTCTTAGGACTGCAAGACACGAGTATCCCAAATGGGGTTTAAATGAAGAAAAAAAACGCATCAAAAGCACTTACCTTAGTTGCCCGTGAAAGAACAAACAGTGTTGCTGCCATGAGTGGGATGGAAATTAAATAATATTATTCATTTTTCTAGCTGGTAGAGTCTCAGTATTTTTTTTAAATCTGACTACCACACATCTGAGAAGAGTAATGCATCATTTAAATTAAAAAGTCATGCACTTTCTTGTTTTAAAAGACTCCTTTGGAGAGCTACTTGAGTTTGGGAGTTTATCTGCATACATGGCAGCACAAACTCAAGGTCCAAGTGCTTACCCCTGGTGGTGAACTCCTACCATTCTCTTCAAATGAGATAGTGAAATAAAATGCTGGTTTTGTTTGATGTATTTTTTAATGTATGTTCTAAAGGATCTTGTCTGATAAACTATCATGAGAAACGGACCTTCCATAGCATTTCCTAATGCAGCACATGGTTTTGATCAATAAAGTAAACCACAATAAGAAAACCACGTGTTAACAGCGTGGGAACACCAAGAAGAGAGACCTTTCTTACGGCGTTTTGAACATGGTGAGATTTCTAGATAGCTTTGCACCACTGACGTCTCTTTCATCAGCGAGATAGATCCCAGAGCTTGGTCAGGAAAACAAAAGCAACTTAAACCATCAAAATTGGAAAACAGAGTGAAAAGAAGGGGGGAAAATATGGAAACTCGTTTGAGCTAAGCTGGTAAGCTCTCTAGATCTTTTGTGGTTTTATGTGAGAAGGCATTATAATGATGGAGCAGTTTGAAACTGAGATGCTTAAGGATCCCACAAGTCCCAGAGTAGAAATCCAAGTGGCAGGACCTTTACGCCCCAGAGTTACAAAAAAACCACTGAGTTACATGCTAAGCATCCAAACACCCAGAACCAGACAGCAATGCTCACTAGACACCCTATCAAATCAAAGCACCACTGTCTTGGTCTTGAGTGAAGTTGTGGCCCTGCGGGGACTTGCTCTTGGAAGCATCTTCCCTGGTGCCAGCAGAACCGCCCAAGTGAGAAAGTTTCCTCGCAGGACGAAGGACTCCTGCTAATGAAAAGAAATAAGTGGAAGGGACAGGAGATATGACCGAGTTCTGTGACAGCCTGGGTAGCATGGAGAAGAGGAAAGGGGAAGAGTAAGTTGCCCTCTCGTGCCTCAAGAGCTGGGCAGTGTTGCACAGAACCAGTAGTCAGGAGGTCCAAAACAAGCCAAGGAGCTACACTGTGAAACTCCCTGCTGCAGGACAACGTGTGTGCTTGGACTTTGCATGCGTTCAAAGACACTGGACCATTTTGGTTAGGAAAAGCTTACCTGCTGCAAAAGTAGCACCACTGGCTTAAGGAGTCCTCCAACCTCCATATCACGGGGAAAGGGGGATAGTATTTGGGGGAAGTACCACCGTATGCTTGGCCAGATTTTAAATGCTTCCCTAGGCATCCACTGCTGGCAACAGGCGAAAAGGACTTGATAGACCTCCTGAGTGATTTGGAATGTCTGTTTTTATATTATATTCTCATATAAAAGTAGTGGTGAAAACAAATAACAGAGCTCACAATCTGCAGGTAGAAGAAAAAGAGGGTGTAAAGGAAATAAAGCAGAAGATTGCCAAGACCTTGTCGGACAGAACTGCCCTCTTAACTGTACTCCTGATGCCAGCTGACAGGTAAACAATCTTGTGTCAATATAAAACCTCATCATCAGAGAAAGGGTAAAAGCACTTCCTAAACACACACGCGCTAGACATGATCGCATTCTGCAAGCAGCTGAAAGGACCACAATATTTTTCGTTGCTGTTGAAGTGAATGAGTTCAACAGGTAGTTTCACTACAAGAAATAAGAGTATCTCAATTTAAGTACACGCTTACATTTATTAAGGCACTTAAAGTTACGTGTGTGCTCGAGAGCTGTTGTCTTGAATGAGAAGCAAGTTTAAGCATTTTCGTTGAGCTGGGACTTTGCCGCATTGATAGTCAGCTATGCAACTGGAGAAACGAGGAATAAAACCTAAAATAGATATGCGCACACACAAAAATGCAAAGAGAGTGTTTCTTTTTATGTCTGTCTGCTATGCTTAGTGGGCTTTCTTGGCTAAGTCTGAGCTAAATATTACTGAAAATAGCATAGTACTGTAGTTATTTCAAAGCACTGTCTGTATTTGTTCTGTGCACTGGGTGGGCAGGAAGCTTCATTTCATAAATCACTTTCAACGAGACAGTAGGCTATAAAAAGGGAGGGTTTTTTTTCCCTTTAGTGTTTTTAGTTCTGAAAGTTCTGAAGTGGCACAGCCTACATACTGGGAAAAGTTCAAAAAACATGCTCCTCGCTGCTCTGCAGCCCTTCGCTCGCGCACAGGAGCCCCGGGGAGGCACCGGCGGGCACCCCGTGCTCGTAGGTCCCAGGTCTCGCTGCTCGGAGGTAGGACGTTTGTCAGCAAAATCGCCCAAGCATCTGCTCATTCCCAGGTCCTTGCAAAGCCCTCTGCAAGCAGCACCGCAGCACGCTGGAGCAGGAAGCCCATCCGGTCAAGTAGTTGCCCAGCAGAAGAAGACCAGTTGGTTTTTGGTAAAATCTCCTTGTACAGTTTTGGGTACGATCGCGCAGGGATATGGGGCAGGAATGAGGAAGAGGGGAGGAGTAAGCAGGCAGAAGAGCCTGCTTGATCCTGTGATTCTGCTTCAAAGTTATTTATTAAAACTTTATTGTCAGATGGAGCTTTATACTCAAAAAGGAGTGACGGTAGGTAAGGTTGCTCCCTGTGGTATGTATCAGGAATGACAGGGAATAGAGTCCTCTGCCAGGAGAAAGGTGCTGTCTGCTTCAACTAACTGAATCCTGACTTTTCCCACTTCCATTAAGACCAGTGGTGCTCTGCCCACCAATACCTAAAAAGTGCTCTGCAATTTTGGCACTGGCTGGGCATGGGCTTCTAAAATATTACAGAGAAGTAAATATTGTTGGGTGAGGGGGTTTTATCCAGGTTTGCTGTTTCTCCCAAGCACCAGCAAAACTTCCAAGAACAAAGCTTAGGAAGCTCAGGAAGTTCACAGCTGCTAAATGTCACACACTGAACATAATATACAAACAGCTATATTGAGTCAGCCCCCCCCCCCCCCCCCCAAAACCATACCCTCCTGCCTCTGGTTGAAGGTCCCCAGACTGAAAGCCTCAACAAAACAGAACCAGCAATTTTAGATCTGTTGTTTCCCTGGCCTGTCCTCCCAAGGCACTCCACAATTTTGCAGTGTCCTGAGCTCAAATAACACACAACTGCCTTGTAGGCTCCAAACAAGCTTCACGCTCCCCTGTAGAAGAGCTCACATCTCATACATTTGCAATGAGACCCTGTGATGGTCAGTCTGGTCCACAGTCTGCCGTTGGATGTGGGAGAGCCACTGAGGACCCCCGGTGCGCTGTCCACTGAACTCCAGGCTCAAAGCAGCTTGGAGACATGTTCCTCAGCTACCTCATACCACAACAGCTTCTGTCTCTGCTCTTGCAGTTCAGAGGTGAAGATGGTTGCAAAGGCCGTCCTCTGATCAGTGTTAACCTCTTGTTCCATGTTCTCCAGCCTCAAGATATCTGTATCTAATTTCCTTTAAAAAGGATAGCTCTTTCTGGTGTTGGCAGAAAAAGGTGTGATAAGAGTTTCGGGAAAATAGCAAACATTTAACCATTTGTCTTAAAAGCAGGAGATATCATTCTTTTTATACTACAAAGCCAACCTATGAAAGGGTAGAATATGCTAGCTTAAAATAGCTGTAAACACGCAGCTGAAACCAACCTAACAGACTGCATATGCAAAGTGCTGGTTGTGACACTACCTGTATACGAGAAGAAAACTAATTAAAATTCATATCTGAGGTTATTTCCAATTTACTTTGTGGATTACATTTAGGAGTGCATTTAGGAGTGTCAGGCTGAAAGATTTGTTTTAATCCAAATACCATTTTTTAGGATAGTTTTGGAGGGGAACTTTGGAACTGGTAAGCAAGACAATCTGTGATATTGTCCGTGGAAAAATGTTTTCTGCTTTTGCATATGGGAACACCGTGAATTTGCAAGTAGGTGTTTGTATCTACCATTTTGTGGACACCAAAACAGCAGCAGTAGCCAAACATTCAAACTGAGTTATTTTCAGCGGGGCTGATGCAGGTATGCATTTTGCCAGCTGACTCTGCTTTAATAAGTAAGGCAACTTGCAGAGAGTTTATGGCGACGGCGTTCATAGCAGGTTATGACCCTCCAAGTCTAGATTAGTGTTTCATGTTTGGATATATCAAGGGAACAATTAAAAACAACTCCGATCGATATTAGCAGCTCTCAAAGTCTCATAGGTCTTCCTCAGTACGACTGCAACACAACTCTAAAGCTTTTCCCAGTCCACTGCAGTACTCTGACCTGAGCCAGAGTTTCAGCAGTTCTCTGCTGTGGCTGAGATTTCACTCCGTTGTCTTAATGGATATTGCTTTAGAAGAAAACATCAAATGCCGGGAAGGCGTCTTTTATAGCCAGACTAAATCTTTTAATTTTCCATGGTAATTCTTAAGATGAATCATTAAACTGAAGCTGCCAGCTGTGTTCTGTTACCCTGCAGTCTCCCATGTTCGACGTCCTCGAGCGGGTTTGCCGTCGGATTTCCATGAATCCGCTGAGTGTTGAAGTTTGCTTTTAAATTCTCCTGCAATCATACAAACCACACAATAAGGCTAACCATTGTAATTTGATTTGCAGAAAATGCAAACGAGCTATCTGGAAACTAGTTTTAGTGCTGATATGTTGGCCGAGTTCAGTGCGCCTCATTTTGTATCATCACTTTGATCGGAAATAAAATAAAATCTATGAAAATTAAAGCCAGAAAAAGCTTGCTCCAAACCGAGACTCTTGAATGCAGAAGTATTGGTTCAAGCTGAGTGATAAATGGCAGAAGTTCTCTATTTTCCACAGTGGAGCAGTTAGTTCAAGAGTGTTGTTGCTATTGTTATATATTTAAAGCTGAAATCCACTATACATCACATTTCAAAAAAAAGAGCTCTGTATGCCAGACAACAGCACTTCAGCTCTTATATCTGTTGGACGTGGATCTCGGGCCCCAAAGGGATATACACAAGACTGTAGATGCTTCAGGTAATAAATAAATGGCATAATCTTAATAAGCTGGATGTTAAGCTATTTTTTTTTCACTAATCTCTCCAGCAGTCTAGAATAATGAATTTACATCTTGAATTTCCATGCTTTCATAAAGTCAGAGATGCGCTGATACCACACAAAGCTGTCGTAATTCAAGATATGGATATGCCGCACAGTATATTCTCTTTGAACTTAGCTTGGCCTTAACCCTATTGCTAAAACCAGAACTGCCTGAAAAATGCTGCAGTCTGGATCATGCACATGTTTTATTTTTGACACATTGTATAGGACTTCATCAGAATTAGTTTGAATTGCACAAACCCCACTAGAAGGCTTTTAAAATAAGACCAGTGAAAGTCATCTGCAGAGCCAATCTCACGAGGCACATCATTGATTTGTGGTGTTGTTTCACAAATGTCCTAGAGCAGCCGCTTTTGCTGGCCAAATTATTTCTACTTCAAAAATAGAAAAGTAGACCAAAGAGCTGAGGGAGCTGTAAATCCTCTCCCGTTCCTGGTTCACCAGCCGCAACAGTACCTGTAATATATATATATTTAATAAGAGAACCTCTAGGCGAGGAGGTTGTCTTGATCTACCAGGACACATTGATTAAGAGTAAAGGCAAACAAGCAAAGCAGCAGATCAAGCGAAGAACCTAGGCCAAAGTCTTGCAAAGACCTAGCAGGCCAGGCAAAGCTGGGGAAGTGACTGAGGGATGAAGTGGGATTGAGGAGCAGCAGGTGCTGGGAGAAACCAGTTGTGAACACTGAAGTTGGTGGCACAGGCGAGTCCCTCTCTGGAAACACGATTTGAGTCCCTCAACGGGGTAAAACATGTTCTGGCAGCCAAAGATCAAGAGGATTACAGCTTTTCTCACGTGTTCTCCATCCAGGAAGGCCATAAGGAAGCACTCTTGCTTTTCCCTGAAACAATGCTACGGAAGCAATTGAAGGAGAGAAGTTCCTGGGAAGCGGCTTAAGAAAAAAGAAGCAGAGATGCAATGCGTTAGTCTCCATAGTGCGTTAAGGCTGGACGGATTAGATGATGCAGACCATACATAGCTGACTGGGGTGTCCTGGTCACCTTTAAACCAGTGTTTTACAACTAGTTTTTCCTGAGCCGTAGAATTCTTTGAACTCTTTATATGCTTGACACAATTTTCCCACAGAAAGCGCACAGCTTGAAAAAAATGCAACAGAAAGGGTTTTATCGCCTTACATCATCTAAATAATTCATTGTGCAAATGCAGGCTTCAACTATAAATTTTGCACATTGCAAGTCCATTACTCTTCTTCCTTGCTTTAGAGCCTGCTGAGCCAGCATCTTGCTCCTGAGCCTTGGCCAAGCATTTCATACATCTCAGGAAGATTTTGGCGCTACGCAGTCTAAAACCCGCCCCCGTTTTAATTTCAACCCGGTTTAAGTAACCAAATAGTTAGATAATATTAACTAAATAATACCTTTCTCCTTAAAACGATGACATCCTTCAGGCAGCTCCAATCGCCCAGGTCTTCCTAACAAGTGGGTCCTAGCCCCCAGTATGTATTTACATGTCAACATCCATCTCTACTAAAAATGAACTTACACTAAATAAGAAGTGGGCTTTACAAAACCCCCTCTGGGGCTTGGGGCTCAGTTCTAATTTCTGAGATGACGTTGAAACCAAATCCTTCAGATAGTTAAAAAATAAAAAATAAAATCTTTCCCTGAATGAAGGTGTTCATTCCCTTTTTTTCTTTTTCCATCCTGCTGAACTGAACGACCAGCAAGCTTCATGCATGCTTCACGACTTAGCGCGATCGTGGTGTTCATTTTCGGATGGGCTAGAGAACCACCTTTTCTGCTCCTCCTTAGGTGCAGCAGCATTTTGGTAGGGCGAAGTGCGCCCTAGGCTGAGCAGATGATAACCTAACTCTTCGCTTGCATTTTCCCGCAACACCAAACAACCCAATAGCAACCTATGTGCTTAAACACGGGGGGCCTTTCGGGAAAGAGTTAAAGCGAATTTTAAAGTCACCGGTACTCCGGGCTATGACAGCTTGTGAAAGGAGGATGGTGGGGACCAGAACAGAAAAGAAGGAGAAAGGACCAGGAGGCGATGGAGAGATGGAGGAGCTGCGAGGCAACACGATCTGTAAACCGCTTCCTTCGGCGCCTTGCGGGAAGGTATAATCAGTCATCTGCTGCTCGTTTTTGTGTGCATGGGGGGTGTGTGTATGTGTGTGTGTGTGTGTGTGTGTGTGTGTGTGTGTGTGTGTGTTTTTTTTAACTTCCACTGCAATCCCCGAAGACCAGCCTCCTGGTTTGGCTTTTTTTGGTGGTGATTGATAGTGTATGTTTGTGTAAGGGGTGTCAGGGGACTGAAATTGTGATACCAACTAGCAATTTGGGTGTGTGGGTGAAAATTAACTGTTGTAGTTGGTTATTTTATGGGCCCAAAATATGGCTGTTAAAAACCCCAACATTCACCATATGAGCTTTCTGTATCCAGACCATAAAATGTCTGGGATACATAGACGGGATCCAAGCCGACTTCCTGCCATGAAATTGTGCTTCGCTAATGAACACTCCAGCCTGTTTTCTAAACTTGGAGACCTCTTGTTTTCCCCAGAGGATATTACATTGTTTGTCTTTGGGAAAATTGTTTGTGCGCTACAATTATGAAGTTTATAGAACCTAAAAATCCACCTGAAAAGGGACTACTACTTTACACGCAGTTCAGTTTAGGTACAAAAAAAAAAAAAACAAAAAAACCCCCTACATTCAAAATCTGAAAAAAAAAATACAATTATTACAATTACAGTTATAATTGGTCATTCTAAAAGCTAGTAACCTTTCAATAACTACACTTAAATTAAATGCTAGCAGTCTTTTTCTAGGTGGGGTTTTCATTTCCCCCCCACTCTATTCTTTTCTTGAGCACACTGTTTCCCGAGCACCACCAAATACCTTTTTCCTGACCACATTTTTAGATAGAATATGTGCCATATTTTCATATTAGGACAGTTTTGGATCCTCCTCCATCTGTACTGGACAATATGTCTATTGTGAGGCTTCTCAAAGTGTCTCTCTCCCACCTAATGACTTGCAACCCCAACGTCCCCATGCAGAGTACTCCTGCAATGTGTAAAAAGACTTTATATGAAATAACACATTTGATTAGCCTGTAAATGCACTTTCTTTCCCTGGCTTCTTAAAATGCAATAAGAACGGGGTCTTTATGTCTCAGCATCACCCTGGTTCGGATTAGTTTCTCTGAGCCACCTTTGAAGGAGCAGAGTGTCATTTTTTTAAAGCCTGGGTGACTCTGGAAGGCTAATAAAAACAGATATGAGAGAAGGCAGATTAGCCTCATCACCGGAGACATAAATAGATACATCAAAGGTGTCATTATCAATGTTTTAGCTACTACGTACCAATATTACCTAAAACCTACCAATGTTTTCATCAGATGCATTAATCAGATCTAATTTCTTGATGTAGAAGGAGAAGTAAATATTCTCCGTATTTGGACTTCAGCCGAGTTAGGGTTTCGAAGATGAAAGCTGTGATTTTGGATTGCTTTTAAATGGAAAGGCAGTGTGATTCATGCTACATGCGCTTGTACGCGACATACTGAATATTGCAATGCAGGGCGATAAGCAGGGGTGAAGGAGCAGCAGTGCATGGACCGCGAAAAGCAAAACCAGTCCTTAATCCCATATTCGAACTGCGTTGCCTACCTCATGGGAGGGTGACTGCCAGTTTCACACATGAAAAGTTATGTTATCCTATGTTAAACACGGTTTAAGATAGTTCCCAGGCCCCAGATACTCGGGGAAGAAAAAATATTTAGCAGCAGCAATATAATTCAAAGGTAGCTGAGATGGGATTTTTAATTTGGTCACTCCCTCTACTGGAGACTTTCTGCCTAGGCTTTATTCAGATGACAGTGATAATCAATCCTCAAAGAGGGTTTGGGGTTTTTTTTTAATATTTCTTTAAAAAAAAAGGACATAAATCTGCATTAAACTTTTTGGGTTTATCGAGTGCAAGCCGTGCAGAGCTGGCAGAGCTGTGAGAACATTCGGTGAAAGGCACGGCGTATTTGCCCCGCAGCCTGTCATGACACCGTCCTAATATATAGCCACACGGGTAGGCAGTGACAGGCGGTCCACGCGACTTAGTTTTCTCTTATGTAGGAGCCTTTAAAGCAGCATCTTATTTTCGCCTTCTTAGCGCCCACTTCTGGGTCATGCACTGCCAGGATGTTAATCTACTTTATTAATGGGATTTTTTAAAAATCCAATGTCTTTACACATGCTCTTTCTTAAGAATCGGAAAACAAAGGAAAGGGCATTGGAGGATATATCCCAACGGATGCTAGCTTAAGAAGTGGAGATGATGGGATCGCAATGAGTTTCTGCAGACTATTCAACTTTCTTTGCATAAGCCCAGCAGATAGAGAATACGGCTTTGAAGGCTTTACAGTGCGTGCATAATATTAAGCCCGGACACAGCTCTGTGTAAATGCTAAAAGTCTTGACAAAGGGTAAGCAAATGTAATTCCAGCATATTTTGCTGAGGAAGATTAATAAAATGCTGCAATAACAAAAAGCCCGATGAATGGCCACTATGTACCCTAGCAAATATATAGAATTAATTCTTAGAGTCACTAAAGGTAATCTTGGTAGCAATGCTAGATCAGTGTAGGAACACTTGCTGCCTTAATCTGCTATCAAAATGGAAAGACTGGGGTAATTCCTGAAAAGTCTTGATGGGAAACGGTTTATTTCTCTAAATTCAAATCCTTTTCAGTAGCAAAACTCCTCAGTCAAAACGCAGTGTTAGTGCTGTTGCGATGTGTTTAAATGTTTGTTTCTTTGGTAGTTCTGACTACAGCACTGGCCATGCTTAGAAATTGCCTGTCTCAAGCACCACAAGCTTTTCTTAGCTAGGTTTGGTTAAGCAAGGGCTGTGTTTAAGGCAGAGGCCAGCCGCTGTTTAACACGGGCGTGCATTCCAGGCTCTCTTGTTTTGAGATTGCTCGTGGACATTTTCATCCGGTCTGTCTGGGTTTTGGGGGGATTTGTTTGTTTGTTTGTTTTTTCTCTGAGCCGCCTATCACTGATGTCAGGGTCATAACAGTTATCCTAAGACAGAGCAATTTTTGAGAGGCCGACAAAATTTTCTTTGGTTTTGCTCTATCTCTCTCCATTTTTTTTATTGTTACACTTCCCTTCACCCTTTGATCTGATGATGCCTTTACCTGGGAGAGGTTTTACCAAAAAAACCCAGCTCATTTCACTAGATTGCAACACATTTAGGCTCTGTTTAACCTCCTCTGGGAATGGGCTCTGTGTGAAGGGACCTTCTCTTGGTGAAGATGCCCCGGGACCCACCACTCCTTTGAGGCCCATCTTGAATTTAGCGTCATTTTGGCATGCCACCTTCTTGGAGTGACTGAAAGGCCTGTATTAATTCATCCCATTAAGTGTCTCATGCAAGGCTCAGAATGTTAATTTAATGCAGATAGTCTGAAATAACTCTTCTAAAGTTGGAAAGCAGCAAGAACTAAAGAGCTAGGCTTGGTTGTCCAGTCACATCAGAGCAGGCTCCAGAAACCCGCAGTCCATGGAACTAACACTGAGTCATGGGCTGAGAGGAGGCTGCAGTAATTAAAGTTTCATAGATGAAAAAGGGGTAGTTTGCGAGCTCTTCATTTTTATTTAATGCAGTGTTTATCCTGGTGAGGAAAAACTGGGATCAAAATGCAAATCTGAGCCCAGCTCCCACTACCTTTGAGAATAGAAAACTTCATAAAATAAAAATGTAGGATGGACACCTCTAAATCAACTAAGCAAGTATTGGAAATCTGAAATTTAAATGCAAACTCCCAAGCTGAACATGAAGATGTTTGGAATAATCATAAAGAGAAGGCTGGGGAAAAGAAAGACTGAAAATGTTGAAAAATAAACAACTGAACATTAAGACAGCATTGCTATTTTAAATAATGCCTAGTCAAAAGGCGATAGCTTTTTAAAAGTCATAATATCGAATAACCCAGAAGTTCTGAAAGCTTCTGAGCAAGAAGTGGAGCTTGCTGAAGTCTTCTTGACAGCAACAGGAAACTTTGTCCCTGGCATGGGGTCCTTAGAGACAGTTGCTCAGATACAGGAGTAGGTGGCTAAAGGCAGTCGAACCCCTGATTATAGCAACATCGCAGCCCAATAGCCCCATGACAAGTCAGTGTGAAAACCCCCAAGGTCAAGCCCAGGCCTGCTGTGCAGGTGGAGCCCCGCTGCCTGCTTACGCCAAGCAGGAACGTGGCTGCTTAACGGGCTGGTTTGCTGCACGTTCAGTAGCTGCAGAACATGTACAAGTTTAATGCCGTGACGCTTGAAAACACCACCTGTATGATTTCACACTAACTACTGTAGCATTTTTTTTTTAAAAAAAAGGCTTTGGATGAACAGAAGAGGAGCCCCAGATAGAAAAGTGAAAAAGAGCACAAGGCGTAGTGGTGTAGGCGTCCCTCCAAATGATGTGCTAAGTCAGCATGATAACTAGCAGTATGTGATAACCTCAGGTAACTGTCAGTCAAATTAAGGTGATCTATAGAAATGGCATTAGGAGTCTACAAATGTCTCTTTGAAGCCAAACGCTGACTTCTGCACCAGGATGGATATGAAATGCTGCACGGTTTCACTGCCAGGGTCGAAGAACATCCCCTGAGAGCCCGTGGTGTGTTCAAACAAACTTCTCCCCTTGCTTATCCCTGAAATTATATGCTGCTTTAATATATAAAGAAGCAACCCAAGGACTCTGCCATGTTAATAAAAGGTCAAGAGCAAGTTTTCCAGGATCTCCCAGCTTTTATGACCTAGCCCTACGAGTTGCTAGCAAAAATTAAAGTAGAAGACAGCCCTTCTTAACATGTTTCTGCCTCCTGGTCATCCACCTCCATGCTACAACCCCCCTCAGCTCACAGCCTCCAGATCAGACGCGGATATAAAGCACATCTCTTGTTGATATTGGCAGTAACCCGCAGTCTTTCATAAGTCCGAACAGCAAAGGAATAAAGACATTTCAGGTCTTTATTTTCCAAATTGCTGAGAGCCCCCGAATGAAAGAGTAGCAAAGACAAGTAACCAGGCCTGAACCCATCTGCAAATCCTGGAAAAACGAATTATGCAGACAGCTATTTCTCAGAGCATGGACCTCTGCAGCCTGCTACGTGTTTTCATATGTGCTTCCTCAATTATAAGAAATTTTAGGCTCCCTCATCTGTTCCCAACGACATCCTGTAGCTGCCAGTCCTGCTTGCCACGCTTCCAATCTGGTCAGCACAACTCGCAAGCGCTTATCAGTGTCTCATCCCCGTATGTGAAGATCTTAAGAAGGAGTCACATCTCCACATTTGCCGAATTCCTTTTGCTGCCTGCAAAGGAAGGCTCACGCTGACGACGGACTGCGGAGCAGAGCTCAAGCCGGGAGAGGCTTTGATGTTACGGGGCTGCGTACTGGCGTGTGCTCTCTCAAGGCGGGATTGAAGTCGGTTCGTTAAACAGTGCTCGCTTCGTTGACGAGCTCAGGTAGTCGCACCTTAGCAAAAAGCGTCCTTCGGCTCTTTTCAGGCAACAGCTGAATGCAAGACGCAATTTCAAGGTTTGTTTTTCAAAATCTGGCATTTAAACTACGCTGCTCTTGGAATAGCTCTCTGCTGAATCAGATCAGAGAAGGAAGTGTCAGTCTACGTAGAGAAATTGTCTTAAATCTTCTCTTTCGAACATCAGCGGACAAATCAAGATGGGAATAGGTCATGCAGCAAAAATATCAGTTATACATTAAAGACTTAACGCAGGGCTCCTGTCTGCTAAAGTCTGAGAGCTCCAAACGCAGAGAAACCACACAGAGTTAATGATAATTGATATCATATGTCCTTTATCAAAGCTTCCTCGAGAAAAGCAGCTTAAGGGAAAATCCATAAATGTGCGTCTTGACCACAGTCTGCCAATCTTCTTCCGCATTGGAGCCTTTAACTAATTTGTTGGTTTAATTACTGAGGCGCAGGAAAGTTTGCAAGAGTGATAACTGCGTATTCTTTGATTGCTGATCATTACATCAAGCAGTCTTTATGGATTAAAAATAAACCCAGAGTGCGATATATGAACCTGGGAAATCAGTCTGTGCCTAAATCTGGAAGTATAAGTCTTCTACTATTGGCTGACAACCCAAAGCAAAAAAAAAAAAAAGAAAGAAAAAAAAAGAAAAAAGAAAAAGAGTGAAGTTGCAAAATCTGTAAAAATCTGTAATTGCTGTGACAAATAGTTAACTGCAGCCTAAGAAAATTTGGGATTAAAGGTGGGTTCAGCAAGATCAATGAGATTGCAGGCTCTTAGTCAAGGGGAGTTTAGAGGCTTGTTAGGTAGCTCCTAATGTGCCACTTACTTGCATCTTTAATTGGATAGGGTAGGACAGACTACTGGGACGCTCCGCTCCGCTCGGAGCCAGCGCCGGAGGAATTGCCAGAAGGTCAAACGGAAGAGCAAAGCAGGGGGAGGAGGAAGTGGTAATTGCAGAGACGAGAGATGATTGTGAACGGCCTCGGAGGAGTCTGTGTGTCTGGCAAGACGCAACGGGCCAAGCAACAAACAGGAGGCGAGCGGCTCACGGGACAACCTCCTTCCCAGACTCTCTCCTGGCCTGGAGCGACGCCGTCCTGTCGGTAGCTGTCCCCAGCAGCTTCTGAAGGAACCAAGCACGTAACAGCTCATTAATTGCAGCGCCAACCCCAGCGTCATGGCCAGAAGCATTAGCTTTACGTACGTTCGTGCAGCAATCAAGTGGGTAACTACAGATGCCTCTGCTGAAACACCTCCTCTTTCAGGAGCCATTAGCTGAAATGAAAAGATAAAGGCAAAAAGACATAGCTGTTAACTGAATAGCCTTCTTTCTCTAGCTCTGTTTAAAGCAGATCTTCTCTGGCCTGTCTAGGGTTTATAAAATGGAACATCTTACAAATATGTGCATCATTTTGCAAAAAAACTCAGTGCTCACATAGGCAACAGTCACTACACATCAGCCGAGCTTTCCAAGTCTGAGGAAAACCAAACGTAGCTTGAAAAGAGAAATTTGGAGGAAATACTCCAAGCAAACTTATCTATATCGTTTTTATCCTATCGAGAAGCTCAGAAGGTGACAAGTGGCCCTGGAGGACACTATGATATATTGGAGGTGTTTGAAGGAGCACCTGAAATGCATATGGGAAAGAGGGACTCAGAGCGCATGAGCCAGGGCCTTAAGTCACGGGCAACTGAAAGCGCAAAAACCTCAAAGGTTAGAAAAGATTGCACCAGAAATCAGGGGTGGCAGCAGAAGAATTTGGGCAGTAACACTACAGATGCTAACCATTGTTTATTAGCATTATATTACACCTGATTCTTTTAAAATACCCTCACCCCAAAGGCATATTTTTTAAATTATCACTACCTCCAAGCTGTGCAGTTAAAACGCTTAATTCACTCTTCAGAATTTCTTCTCTAGATTTTTCCTCAGACCGCCCACGCACCACCTTGCCCTTATATACACACACACCTGAAGAGGCTGTTCTGACATGCAGTAATAAGCCTGAGAAGCAAAAACTATGGAGAAAGAGGAATAATGCAGAGCGCCTTACACGGCACACCAAAATTTGATTTGAATTCAGTTATTTGAAAGCATCAAGCTTATAACCACATTACAGCTAGAGCCCCAATACTGTTCAGATTTTTTTTCTATAGATATGGAAGATGAAATATGCAATCACAAAAGGGTTTGTTACTTGAACTTTTTTGACTGATGCTTTAAGAATAATTTTAGTTTTCAAGAAGAACATGCATTTAGAGATATTACAACGTCTGTTTTTTAACGAGATTTTTTTTTTAATCTAACATGTACCCTCAGCACAGCTATGGTATATTTTTATAATGCACACCATTTGCCAAGACAGACATTATAATAATAAGGAAAGTATCTTAAAGCATTTATGTAGTATTTTTGGCATTGTATTGGAAAACGCAAAGCCACAAAAGTATCATTCTAATTCAAGTTTAAAGGCAAGAAAATTAAATATTAAGAACTTTCTTCTATAACTGCTGTGACATTGACATTCTACTACATTAAAATACAGGCTGTTTCAGCTAATAGGTTTTTAACGTACACACTGAACAAGCTTACAAGCATAACAGCTTTTTGCCTGCAATCCATTCCACTCTTTGCAGTGGCATCACTCACAGGCAAAAGATACTGGTGGACTGAGATCAAACTCAGCAGAGATCTTGGTCAGAACTTGGAAACCTCCTGGTTAAAAAGAAAAAAAATATGCATTTTAGGTTGGAAGTGGCATTGAGCAGTTGGTCTGAAGTCACCCTCTTCATGACACTCCTTAATTCATAAAATTCCATCACATCCTCCCCTCGGTGTTATTTCCAGGCTGATGAGTCCTTGTATCTTTAGTCATTCCTCACATGGAAGTCGTTCCAGACTTTTGATTAGCCCATCATCCTTCTCTGGACTTTTTCCAGTCGCCTACATCCTCTTGGAGATGAGGGATCAGAACTGCCCAGGCTCTTCTAGATGTAGGCCTGCAATGGATTTATAGTGCTAAAATGACGTTCTCCGATTGATTTGTACCCCCACCGACATTTGCTTTTCTCCTTTGACAGCTACTGTGCTCTGCCAATATTTTCATGGTGCTATTAGTTGTAGCCAAGGTGGAAAAAGTGAGCTTAGCGCCCATCTTCATACGGGTAAAGGTGAAGCCCTCCTGTGTATCACTGCATGACTTGCTTTGTATGTTTTGTCACACGAGTCTCAGTGCCCTATCTCAGCCCTTCATAATTCATTCCTCAACCCTATTCCCCCGAATAGCTTAGTATCATCAACAAACTTGGTCACCTCATGGTCACCCCCTCATCTCCCTCATTTCTAAATATGCCGAACATCACAAATCCCTGCGTAATCTGCTGGTGACCTCCCTTTTCTGAAAGTGGACCACTTACCCCAGCTTTTTCCTGTCTTTTCCTGTCCCTGTTCTCAAAGCTTTTTGAGTGCTTTGAGTTTCCAAAATGGTGCCCTTAAATCACATCTTTGCAGTTGGCAGGAAGACAAAACTACTTTTAAAACAACTTTTTTTTTTTAATATAGTTCCCTTTTTTGAAATGGAGTGCAATAATGGCAGATTTGGGGGGCATGCTGGAAAACAGCCTTAACCTACCTTATATTTGCTGCTGAGTGGTTTGGTACTTCCCTGATATCATGCAAAGTATCTAATTTTGGAAAGTCTTTCAAATTTTGTAAAGCAGTACCATTCCTCTTTTCAAAAACTGTCCCACTCTGCTGCCATTCGTGGGTCTCCAGCAGGATGGGCTTTCCCAGTCATCTTCTCACTGTTTCTAGGACTCACACGATTATAAAACTGTAACTACTATCTTCTCCCTTTCTTTCCATTCTATTTAAAAGCACCATCTTTCTCTTTTCCCTCCCCTCCCTCCCCCCTCTCCCCCAGCAATTTGTTAAAGATCCTGGATAGACCTTTGTTGTTTTACTGTGGAGCAGCCTATCAATACCATCTGTTGATAACAGGACACGGGCTGGAAGTATTTTGTTTTGCCATTTTTGATGTTCAAGTTGAGTCTCGCAGGCTCCTGGCAAAGAAAGATCTGGATGTTGGCTTCACGTCTTGTCAAGGCACAGCCCAGGAATGTCTCAGAGAGACCGCTTCCCCCAAAACCATCTGAGTCCTTTGCTCTCAACAGGATCGCAGCTCATGGAGACATTTCTCAAGGCCTTGCAGTTTCGTGCTGGATCCAAATAACTTTTTCAAATATAATGTTGGGTAATAATCTGAGCAGTGTTAAGGGAGCCAAACAGTACTTATATCAAATAACTGTATCGCAAACTTGCCCTGACTATATTTGAATAGCTGACCATATTCAACATATTCATAAAATGGTCTGAGCAGAGAGATGAGAACATCTGCTAATGACACTCAGTCCCTGAAGGTAATAAGGACTGATGGAAAAGTTGTAGAAGGTCCTTATGAAACTGAAAGGCTGGGTAATAGTGGAAGATGAAGTTCAATTCTGGTAAGTGTAAAACGATGCACAAGGGGGAAAAAAATACAGAAATTCTGCATATACAGAAATGGTGAGATTTGAGCTGACCATTACCAAGATGTTACAGTCAAGGGGTCCACAAAAACAACATCTCAGTGTTCATTCGAGGTAAAAAAGCAAATCAAATGCTGGGAATTATTAGAAAAGGAACAGCAAAAAAACCCAAGAACAACATTAGGCTGCTGTCTAAATCCATGGTTTACCTACAGCCTGACTGCTCTGTGCAGTTCTGGTCTCCTCATCTCGAGAAAGGCATGCGGGGGGGAATCAGAACAGCCTCATCAAAAGGTGCAAAAGGGCCCCTGGATGAGGAATGACAGTATCGGCTGAGACTCTTCAGTGTGGAAAAGCAACTCTGAGAGGTAGGACAGAGGTCTATGGAATCATATGCTGCAGGAAAATTTAAGGATGAACTGAAGGTTCACTGTCTTTTCCAATAGAAGAGCCAGGGGCCATGCCATAAAGCTGGGGGAATGGGGTTTAAAGCAAACAAAAGTTGTTTATGCAACTTGTGGAACTCCTAGCCAAAGGATGGAGCACATGCTACCTTTACTCAAGTCCGTAAGATTTATCATATTAGACAAGTTTGTGGAAGAGAAATTAAACAAGGGCAACCACCTACACACAAGACTACAGCCTGGTTTAAGAAGTTTCCTGGCTGAAGAATAGGTAGAGGCTCGGCGGCTACTCAGGAGAAGTATCATGTATGCTTGGTCTGTTCTTATCTTTCCTGAAATACTGAGCTGGACTAAAGACGTGCTTCAATAAAGCAAATCTCATGTAACCTGGGCCAACGCAGAAAAAAATAGTCTTGTGGTGGCTCAGTAAAAATTAGCTCCTTTTCCAGTATTGGCAGAGCAAGAAGAAGAAAAAAAAAAGATGTCTTAGGGTTTAGGGAAAGTTTGCTTTGCAGGCAGTCAAGGAGAGGTAGATGGAGCAGGGAAAAGCTGTCCAGTGACATGTTATGGAGGATCCATTTAAGCTCAGCAAATGCACTGCTTCCGGACACAACTTTGCAGCCATGCAGAGGCAGGCAGCAGCAGTGCCCGGGGGACTCTGCCATTCGGCCTGAAAGAGCCCACCAAAAGCACTACGGCAAGAAGAAGATGTGTTCATAACTGCTAGCTAGGATGCAAATCTGGAATGAGAGCCACCAAAGCAACCCCGCACTTAAGCCTTAATCCCAGCTACAGTAAAGTATGCACAGTTATGCATTGGTTTAAATCAGTTAAGATTTCCAGATTTTTTTATATGCTGCTCAGTTTCTTAGTGACTCGAGCCATATTTGTTCTTTTACAGGAGCAGAAGAAAACCAGCTCATGATCCTCACACAAGCGACTTCGATTTTTTTTAGCTTCTATTGTACAAAGTACAAATTCTTCTCCATTGTACTTCTCTGGCAGGACACAGCCAGCCTCAGATGCCCTAGGCCCTGGCAGAGCAAGAGACAAGAAACGTGGAGGAAAGATGGGGACTACCTCAGTCACTCTTAAGAGAGGTCTCTTACAGTTTGGGGAACTGGGAGAAGGCACAGAGCAGATTATATTTTATAGCAGCTCTCAGCTTTTGCTCATTTGGTTGGTTTTAAATAGCTCTGCCACCTGCCTGCCCTCCAAGACAGCCTCTCTGAGGAGCAGGATCAAAGATGGACTATCTCAGCCTGTTACACACCTGTGACCCCACTTGAGATCACAGGCTCTACTTCTGCCACCAAATTTCCACAGCCCATAATCTCTGTAGGGACAGACACACCTCTCTGCTGGTTTTGGAGGTCATGCAAACTAAAGGATGAAGATAGACACCTGCTACTTCTTTAATGCAGAGTTTGGTCTCCCCAGCACTGCCAGCATAGCATGGAGAGGGCTCCACAGGAGGCAGAATCTGTGCAGGAGTATTTTCCATGTGTTTCAAGCTTTTTCATCAGTGGTAGCCAGGGCTTTAAGTTCTTCTGCAACTGAACCACTAGATACATGCAAAGCATGCTACTGATGCTGTACAGTTGGTGTCCTTAAAGACATTTTGCCTTTACAGTGGGGTCACGTTATCACAGACTTGCTGAAAATCTACCTTATTCTTAAATGAATTTGGTTTTGCCGTCTAAGGAGGTCTGAGTCAGAGGACTCTGTGTTTGTGACTGACTGTTCTAAAAGAATTTTAAAAAAACTGATTTAAATTGATATTCAATGGGAAGAAGTTAATTAATGATATCCCTATATCTAAAGGTATAATGGGGTCCTAATTGCAAATGAGGATCAGACCCACATATAACCCCTCCTACCATATTCATGCCCATTAAGAGACAGACTAAAATCATGATAACCTATTAATATAATCATTCAAAGAGCAGACGTCGTCCTAATACCGCCACCATTTTCTGCAAGTGGCGTGCGCTCTCTGTCACAGATAGGACAAATGTAATGGGCTGGATTACAAGCACGTTAAACTAGATAAAGAATTAGCTCAGGGATAGTTAGCACTTGAACTTCCAAAGGTGATCAAATTGAAACAATACATAGCAGGAATCATTTGGGGTTTTTTTTCCTTAAGTGTAAAAAAAAAAAGCCACAGCAAATATGTGCATGCTTGATTTTTATCTTGCTGTCCCTCATAAATCACAGAACCGCCATAAAAATTTAGGGTCTTCCCCACCCTCCCCTCCAAGACATTTTATACTGAGCCAAATATATACTATAAATGAACTCCTGCTTCCCGTTTGTACCCAAAAACCTATATGACATTATTTCTGGAGAGCGACAGTCCCGTCTGTCTTCTCCATTAAATTGATTAACTGTTTTTCCATTTGTATTCTTTGTGATGTTCCTCCAAAACACTCCACAAATTATCTGCCCCTTAGAAAGCCAGAAGCTGTTTGGCTTTTTTTTTTTTTTTTTTTTTTTTTGCTTTCTTCCCCCCCTCTTCCTTTCTTCCTCCTCTCCCTCCTCTTTAAACTTAACTGCGGCTTGAGAGACTTAAGAGCTCGCATTAGGTTTAACGGCTGCGCCGTAGACCTGCTGGCACCACGGACAGAAAGGGAGGGCTCCGCCGCGCCGCGAAGATGCGCGCGTTCCCCGGGTCGGCAAAGAGCCACAGGCGACCCCGATCATTAGCGCCAGCGCGACGAGATTTGCCGTATGATTAATCGTTCGAGTCGGCCCCGAAACTCAGCCTGGCTCTTACTTGCTCCACGAGACGGGGAACTTGAGCAGAGAGCTCATTAGCTGCATCGGGCTCCTCATTTAGTCTTTCCGCAATAACCCTTTTCCTAATATTTGAGGGGAAAAATGAAATGCAGGTGAAACAGAAAAGTTTGAGGAGTGGGGGGGGGGTTGCTTGCTGGCTGCAAATAGAAACAGCAGGAGCATTTTGCTTGTCAGGGGGACAGTAATTCTTCCAATTTCCCTAAAGAGCGAACGAGGGGCAGCGTAGCCCTTTTGATCTGCCATAATTACAAAAATAAAAGCGAGCGGAGGCAAAGCCAGTGTGCCACGGGAAGGTCACGCACTTTTTTAAGCTTCTAGGGTCCCCTCGGCGGCTAATTCCAGCATGTCCCCAACGCTGGCTATTTTTAGGACCAACGGCGGGTCCGTTGTTACACATCCTGCCCGTATAAACCAAGTGCCCTGCTGGGGGGATCCTCCCGTAGGGCAGCTAATAAGGAGGTAGGAAGAGGACGGCGCTGTACTTCTCGCCGACTGCGGCAAGGAAGGACAGCGGGGACGTCTCCGCTCCGGCGTCACGCAGTCCCCCTGCAGCGTACATGCAATTTAAATTATTACAAGGCAACGTTACAAGGATGAACCGCGGCACAAAATAAAGTAATTGCCTTTAATTAGGCAGCCGAAAAAAGAAAGGAAAAAAAAAAGTGATGGCCTGAGACTCGCTGCCTTAGATGTAGCCTTTTGTTGACTTAACACAGGGCAGGTAATGAATGAAACTTCAAAGTGCAAGCGACTAAATTGCTGCTTAATTAGTGGAGCCCTAGCTGAAAATGCAGCAAAGCAAAACAAAAAAACCCTCAATTTTCTTTCGCCAAAAGGAATCCGGACAAAGATTTCAGAAAGTGGAAAGGGGGACAGGCCACTTGGGAGGGATATAGGAACGTTGTCAGAGTATGCAGGGATGCAACGAGGAAGGCTAAGGCCTGTTTGGAGTTAAATCTGGTGAGAGATGTCAAGGACAGCAAGAAGGGCTTCTTCAAATACATCAGCAGCAAGAGGAAGACTAGGGAAAATGTGGGCCCTTTGCTGAACGGGGTGGGTGACCTGGTGACAAAGGATGCAGAGAAGGCAGAGTTACTGAATGCCGCCTTTGCTTCAGTCTTTACTGCTCAGGCCTGCCCTCAGGAATCCCAGACCCTGGAGGCAAGAGAGAAAGTCTGGAGAAAGGAAGACTTTCCCTTGGTGGAGGAGGAGTGGGTTAGAGATCATTTAAGCAAACTTGACACCCACAAATCCATGGGCCCTGATGGGATGCACCCATGAGTGCTGAGGGAGCTGGCGGATGTTATTGCTAGGCCACTCTGCATCCTCTTTGAAAGGTCATGGAGAGCAGGAGAGGTGCCTGAAGACTGGAAGAAAGCCAGTGTCACCCCAGTCTTCAAAAAGGGCAAGAAGGAGGACCCGGGAAACTACAGGCCAGTCAGCCTCACCTCCATCCCTGGAAAGGTGATGCAGCAGCTCATGCAGGATGTCATCTCTAAGCATGCGGAGGAAAAGAAGGTGATCAGGAGTAGTCAGCATGGCTTCACCAAGGGGAAATCATGCTTAACCAATCTGATAGCCTTCTATGATGGAATGACTGGCTGGGTAGATGAGGGGAGAGCAGTGGATGTTGTCTCCCTTGACTTCAGCAAGGCTTTTGACACTGTCTCCCATAGCATCCTCATAGACAAGCTCAGGAAGTGTGGGCTAGATGAGCGGGCAGTGAGGTGGACTGAGAACTGGCTGAATGGCAGAGCTCAGAGAGTTGTGATCAGTGGCACAGAGTCTAGTTGGAGGCCTGTAGCTAGCGGTGTCCCCCAGGGGTCAGTACTGGGTCCAGTCTTGTTCAACTTCTTCATCAATGACCTGGATGAAGGGACAGAGTGCACCCTCAGCAAGTTTGCCGACGATACAAAACTGGGAGGAGTGGCTGATACGCCAGAGGGCTGTGCTGCCATTCAGAGAGACTTGGACAGGCTGGAGAGGTGGGCGGAGAGGAACCTCATGAAGTTCAACAAAGGCAAGTGCAGGGTCCTGCACCTAGGGAGGAATAACCCCATGCAGCAGTACAGGTTGGGGGTTGACCTGCTGAAGAGCAGCTCTGCAGAGAAGGACCTGGGAGTGCTGGTGGACACCAAGTTAAGCATGAGGCAGCAATGTGCCCTTGTGGCCAAGAAGGCCAATGGTCTCCTGGGGTGCATCAGGAAGAGTGTTGCCAGCAGGTCGAGGGAGGTGATCCTCCCTCTCTACTCAGCCCTGGTGAGGCCACATCTGGAGTACTGCGTCCAGTTCTGGGCTCCCCAGTACAAGAGGGATGTGGCACTACTGGAGCAAGTCCAGCGAAGGGCTACAAAGATGATTAGGGGACTGGAGCATCGCTCTTATGAGGAAAGGCTGAGAGAGCTGGGCCTGTTTAGCTTGGAGAAGAGAAGGCTGAGAGGAGATCTTATCAACGTGTACAAGTATCTGAAGGGAGGGTGTCGAGAGGATGGGACCAGACTCTTTTCAGGGGTGCCCAACGACAGGACACGAGGCAATGGGCACAAACTGAAACACAGACACTTCCATCTGAACATGAGGAAAAACTTCTTCACTGTGAGGGTGACAGAGCCCTGGAACAGGTTGCCTAGAGAGGTGGTGGAGTCTCCTTCTCTGGAGATATTCAAAACCCATCTGGACGCGATCCTGTGCAACGTGCTCTAGGTGACCCTGCTTGAGCAGGGGGGTTGGACTAGATGATCTCCAGAGGTCCCTTCTGACCTCAACCATTCTGTGATTCTGTGAAAGATTCCACAGCTCACGGAAGCCCTGAAATTAAGGATCATTCTATTTAGTGCCCGTTTGTGTTCAAACGAGAGCTTCTGGTTTTGTTAATGCAGATCCCATGAGAGGTGCTACATGGGCAGCCCCAGAGCCCGACGCTGCCCGAAAGGGGATTCAGCGCAAGCACATTACTGTGTCACAAATCTCACTCGCCTGCTAAGCATCAAGTACAGGTATTTAATCCTTTGAGCACTCTGATCTGATGGTGCATTTGCACCAGGCAACCTACCACAGAGCCGCAGCGTTCAGAAGCTCAGAACGATCTACGGAAGAAAAGAGAAGTAGCTATTGTAATGCCAGGTTTTTGTGCATGATCTTTCTCAGTGTTGCTATTTCACATCCAGGATCTCATACTTTGCCAGAGCTTGTCTCTGGAAGCCTCTTAGGGGGGCACACCTCCTGCTGTTTATCGTACAACTGAAACTAAAAAAGTGGGTCTGAATAATGAATTAGGCGAGTCTTTCATCTCTGGGCCAGCATTTTAGTCTAATGTCAGTCAGAGATGAAAAACAAGCTATTTATTGTCCTCATCCTGTTCCTTATGTGCTTATATCAAACAATTTGAAATCAGACTGCCAGTCTCCGCTGCTGAGAGATGCTCAGGAAGAATCGACAGGAGCCTTAGCAGCCGATGGAGCCTCTATTACCTCTGTCTGCCTGCAACCGTTTTGGCTACTGAGGACAACTGAGGGTAGAAGAAGCACCGCGGAAAGTGCTGGAGGTTGCTCAGGACGTTTGTTTTTATTTTGCAGGGACAAGGAGACTACCCCAATGTAGTAAAACTATTCCATGCATCATCACAAGCTAGGTGCTTTCCCATTTTGCAGTGGGACTTGGAGGCTCAGGGCAAGAACCAGCTCTCTTAAGAGAAAGCTCGAGTCCCTCTGCGAGCTGGACATGCAAGAGAGCAGTGTTGCACTGTGCAGAAGTGCCAGCAGTGATGCAGGTCACTGCAGTCCAAAAAAGCGGTGGCATTATGTTACCAATATCATCTCTGAGCACACGGCAGGACAGCCCCATCCACCCACAGATTAGCAATATGGGAGACGACAGCAGACCAGCCTGGCAACCAGCATCCAGAAGGCAGGACTCAATCTTCAGCTGAAGGGATGCAAAACAGTATTTTCTGCTTGCAAGTGGTGGGGGCCATTAGACTCGGAAGGCAAAAAATCTTGGAGCCAGAGGACTAGAACTGCTAGAAACTCGAGACTACATGTCCCACCACCAGCAGGAGCAACCCAGGGTGCCTCCACCCAAATATTCAGTGGCTCCCTGCTGTGGAAAGGGATGATGAGGGCCAGGGGGGATTCAAACACACAAGCGAACTGAACCTTCATACCTATACTCCCAAGCCCACGCTTTACTGATTAGACTCTAGGATTAAGAACAGTGCTGCTCCTTCCTCTGGCAGCTCTGCTCAAACTGGTGAGCTTGCTCATTTAATAGTTGTTTTTAGAGAACTGTGGGCTCTGAATCCTGAAATGTCCAATATGCAACCTCAGAAAAAAGACCCCAAAGCATGTGGGATGAGCCAGAGCTCATATACACTCTGTGTGGCACTTGGCTAGCTTAAAACAACCCCCCACGCAGCACACTGCGGTGCTCCACTCTCCCCTGGCCATACTGGGAGCTGAGACTTCACATTTTTACCACCTGAAATCACTATCTTGAGGCCCAGGGCCTAATTCTGAACATGCAGAGCCCTCAACACATGTCATGGGGGGGCACTCCATCACTGGGTTTGGGGTCCTGCAAATACAGTCAAGTTAAAGAGATCTGGACATATGTAAAAGACTCCTCCCCGCATCTAAAATTCAGCTGTTTCATTAGCTACGTGTTTCCACCATCACAAGCCCAGCGGATTGGGTTTCCTCTATGCAAGCCAGCTTTGCAAGCTGGGGAAACAGCTCCAAGGGAGCTTTATTCCATTCATCTGTTCAAGCAGGGACTACCAAAGGAAAACACAGGTTGCGGGACATCGCTGCTATATAACACGAAACACGTGCAGTACCCCTTGCATCAAATTTGCACAGTGCTCTTTATTTCATGACTTTAAATTTAGACATAAGAAATACAGCCAGTTTTCGGTAGAAAGAGTGACTGCACTGGATCTGTTCTACAAAGATATAAAGTGAATATCTACAGCAAACACCACTTATCTTCACTGTTATTTTTTTTTCCCTGTCACCAAGCCCAGCAGTTCAGAGTGTGCTGGATTAACAGCTTTATCTATTAGTATATCTTTTTGCCAATACAAGCTGCAGTTCTGACATAAATCAAGGGTTTCATTCAAGTCAATAGGACTATCTTGTAATAATGTGTTGCTCCTTTTTATGATAGTGGCAGATAAAGACCGAAGTGCAAAATAAAGAGAGAGAAAGAAAAGATGCAATTCACCGGAGTGTAACCAAATTCTGAAACAGATAAAGCAAGCATGAGAGCTACATCGAAAAGCAAGCATGGGCCAACTGAAATCAGATGTAAATTAGATTCCACATATCTTTCACCAACACATTGAAATGACTTTTTTTTTAATATAAAGATAGATTTTGAAGTGCTATTTGAACTCTTGTTTTCAGATAGGAAGGAAATGCAAATCGGGGGAGAACATGTATACGCTTCTGCTGCTAGGAATCTATGCTCACTGAGGAGCATTTTCCTCGCAAGAGAGATATAAGATTGGAAAGACTGAGCCTTTTTTCCCCGGAGAAACCTAGAGTACTAACTGAGAACACTGGGGAAGCAATAGAAACTTGTCTGTTTGGACAGCACAGGTTAATGCACAGGCAGAGCTGCTATGTGTTAAAGATTAAGAAGAATCCAAAGAATACAACAAAGAACACTGTTGATGACTTGTGCTTTTTAGCATTCAGCTAGTGCAAAAACAAGTAAGGCTTTGGGAAATCCATATGTCACCACCTCACTGTCTTTCCAAGGGCATGCAGCCATAGGCACTTCTTTAAGCTGTTGATTGACTGCATTTACAATTGCGTTCACAAATAATTGCAGATTGGCTGCCTAATTATACCATTAATTTGCCAAAAAAAAACCAACCCTGAAATATTAATAGCAACATATCAGGAATCTGTAGTAAAACAAGAGAGACATGCATAAATTAACAGTTCTCTTCCAAATCTATTAACGATCCTCTCTCACATCCATGTGTAGAGCTATAGAAGCATTGCATATGTCTAATCAGTGATAAGTCACAGAGCCAAACTGGTGACTGCAAGACACACAGGCTCACCGAAATTTGTGCCAGGACGTGTGTTTGAGTAAACACAAAGTAGCAGCTAGAAACTGCTGAAAAGAAGTTCTTACTTCACTTTGCCTTCTAATCCAAGTTAGTATCTACCATTGCTGGAATAGACTTCAAGAGGAAAACTCAGCTGAGAAGAAGGTCAACTGGAGACGGAAAGAACAAGCATTATAAAATTGCTTATGGCACAACTCATATCAAGTGACAACTTGAGGTCTCTTGGGTACTTTCACACAAAGGACTACTTTATCATAGCCTCAGCCACACCTTTGAGACTTAATTCATTCCTCCAGGACACTCCTTTTCCACAGGTGGGGTAGTTTGCCAAAGCCTTGCTTCGTGGCAGAACATAACAGACAATGTGATGGGTCCTGTTCACGCAAATACTACCAATTCAGGGCTTTAACCACCGCTGCACCCTCTGGGGCTTGGTAGGTGAGTAGACACCTCGTAATCCAGCCTTGTCACTCTTCCAGAGAATAGCTCTCCTCAGGCTACTGCGAAGTCAAAGTATTTCTGACGGTGCACCCATTATAATTCTTGACAAAAATCCTGTTCTGCAAGACAATGCTTTCTGGAGCTAGATCATACAAATGTTATCATCTTAGTTCTCCCCCAAGAGTCCTCCAGCTCCCACGCTGTTCTCCTGAAGACCTTCAGAGCTAGAAGAGGTCATTTCTCCCTTAGAACAGCAATCTTGTCTAATTAAAAATCAGACATATCTGGAGCCCTTTCAATAGAGCCGGTCCAGAGTTTTTCAACAATGTGGGAAAAACTGATTTTTGCTATAGTAGGAAGGAAGACCCAGGGACATGCTCCTCCTGCCCTGGTAAGGGCACCATGGGACAGAAATTTGAGAGAGGACTGGAGAAGCATGTGGGACTTTGCTTTGACCTAGTGTGGAGCCCTCAGATTCCTTTCATATTAATAAGTTTTCACCCTGAGTCAACCGCTGAGGTTGTGAGCATAGTTTTACCTGCTCGGAGGCATCTATTAGATTAAAGGAAATAGATATGTAATTGCTCCTTGCTGAATAACATAAAGAACACTAAGCCCAGGACAAGACCAAACAAATTACCCCGTTCAGATTTCCCGGTTTCCGCTTCCTCCTCCCCCCAGAGCATTCATCGGGCAGAGGATCCCTATTCCCGTACAAGTCCAGCATTCTTCTGCGTAGCTCATGGCTCATCTTCTGAAGAACTGTGATTTTACAGCTCAGCTTCCTTTTCCCATGGAGAACAGGCTGCTCCCTCTCGCCCAAGGCTTTTTGGCATTCGTCTCAAATTTTTCACGCAGTTCCAAGTTTGATACCAGCCATAGCAGCCTCTTGACCTCTTTTTTTTCCTCCCCTCCCAGAGGTGTACATTACCGTACATTACTTTTTCCTTGTCAACAAGCCTGGTCCGACTGGTTTGCAGGTTTTAGCTAGCCTGTCAAGAGGCTTACACCTTGACAGCCTGCCACCACCGGCCTCTCTTCCTGATACGCACAGAGCAGAATACTTAACACAATGGATACAAGTGCACAAAAGCCATGAAACACACGCAGCAATTTCATGGCTAGAACAAAGCATGCAGAAGTCATCTGCAATCTGATCCCCACTCAACCGCAGTCGACACCTATGTATTTTTAAACCAAAAGCCACCTTCCTTTCATAATACCATGTCTTTAGCTTAAAGGAAGCTATGACTTACCAGAAAAATATTATAACGTAGCTGAAGTCATAGCTCCTGAAGGCCATCATAAACAGTTATTCTAGAGCACAGCAAGTTATTCCATTCATTGTCCTGTAAATACCATGATTAAGTGGTTAAGTTGAGCAATTATATGTGCGTTTTTACAAGCAAGCAGCTGAGCGTGCACACTTCCAGCAGCCAGGCAGTATGTTTCCACCTTATTGCTTATAAATATTTTGATAAGGCAAGTTTGAAGCCTTCATTTTTTTAACAGAGGGAATACTCTTGTTGGTTGTTATAAAGGAACATTAAGAACGACATGTTTGCTCTTAGCTGTTTTGTAAGAGTATTATAGGATGGGAATAACTCTAATATTAGCCTTTGATTGCCACCATTATAAAAGGGTCTACAGCTATAGTGTCTTATATAAAAACACATGGTGCCATTAGAAAAACTGTTTTTCGTGTTTACTGAGAATGTCTGGGGAAAATCAAGTTCAATGGGCTTCCTTTCGTCTCTTCTCTTCCTTTCATCAAGAAAAGTTCATGTGCTACCAAGTGCCTTCACTTCATATCGGTAGGGTCTCTGCCAGAGCGCTATATCCCATGTTCCACAACCAGCTTCCTGGATGATAAGGATAAGCTGGTGAGTCCAGAGAGTCACTCCTGCTGCCTCCCTTAGGAATAACTAGATTAGTCCACTCCGGTGTACTCTGAGAAGGAGTAGGCAGAGGACACACATGATGACCATTTTCAAATGGTCAAGAGGTGAAAAGCCGCTGCAGGCCACAAAGGAACAGACTACTCATGCTTCGGGTCTCCTGTGGATAGGATAAGAAGGAATGGGCTTAACAGGCAGCTAAATACTGGGATAGTGTCCAGGAGGGTTACAAAATTTCTCCAGCTGAGATTTGTAACAGGGATAACAAAAGAACCTCATATGAACATCTTAAATGCAGTCATTCCTGACTTTAGGCAAGGAGCAAGCCTTGCCCACCTCTGGAGCTCCCTTCCATCTCTGCTTCTTACATTTTCTATACTCCCAGTATTTTAAATTTCTCAGGACATAGACATGCTTACACACATGCAGAGTCCCACCTCAGCCAGAGACTGTCAGTGGGCACAGCGTTAGCCCAAAACAGAGACACGGAGGGACGGCCAACTTGTGAGGGTGCAGCATGGAGCAGTCAAGTGCCTGGAGCTGTACTGTAGCAACAGAGCCTGCTGAAGGCATCTCAGCCCCAGAGACAACTTTAGGTTTTGCTTTGGCAGCAGCAGAATGTGTCCTCGAGGATGTGGGGCAGCAAGGAGGGTGGCACTGGGTTTTAAGAAGGGAAGAAGGAAAACTGACTTTTCCATTGCTCATTCACATCTGCATCCACACATGCTCCTCCGTACTTCTGCAAAGACACATCTCTCCCTCCTGAGCCCCCTTAGGATTAAGGGTGGGCAGAAAGATGAGATGAGAGTCCTCCTCCTCCTCCTCCTCCTCCTTATGTAAAAGATGAAGGGTGGAAAAGGGAGGAAAAGCCAGAGGGGTGAGAAGCGACTCCTCCTTCTCCTCTCCTACCACTGCCCCTAAGGTAGGAAGTAGAAATTGCTGCTGTGGCGAGGGGCCTCCTTTGGTCACAGGGCTCTACCTCTCTTCTCACCTGAGCTCTATCCAGACAAGCAGGATGGTCTTCTGCAGGGACAGCACAGGTAATACAGGCACCCCACTGGCTCAGGAGGGAGTCTGCCTTCCCTTGGGCTTGGATTGCAAGCACAGGGTGTTTACACCTGGCTTTCTTCTCATAGGCTGAGAACGGAAGAGCTGAGCTGGTTGTTGTCAGAAGGTACATCATGACGGATGTGCTCCACTCCAGACTTACTGACTTTTTAGCACTTTCATGCTAGTAGCATATTTTCAAGGCAATTTAAAACCTTGGTTTGAAGAGACCTGAGAATTAGAAGGGTGAATGTCCAGATTTAAAGGTACACCTCAGCTTTTCCTTCCTGACACTGAATCACCCAGCTGTATGCACGCAGTGTGTGAGCAGGAAGGCATGCGCATTAGGACCTGGCCTTCAAATGCTTTGACAATCTGGTTTTGCTCTCCCTCTTCTGAATATTTCCACATATATAAAAAAATACACAAGATCTACTTGAAATAGTGAATCCCTCTGTAGGTTAAGAAAGCCAGCACTACATCAGAGATGAGCAAACATTTTCAAAATAATTTGGGAACTTGCTGATGGGGGTGCAGATAGGTGACAGGCGAAGAAGCAGGGAGGTGGGATGGACAACTTCCATGGCAGAAGTATTGACCGAGGAGTGCTGTGAAGTTATGCCAAAGTACATCTCCACGGAAGAATACGTCCCCAGCACCACATCCAGCTATTGCTCTGGGAAAGGTTATTCTTTGATTCTCCAGTCCACCTAACACTGCCTTCACCTTCCCCCGCAGTTCATCCTAATCCAAATTGCTAAGTGTGAGACAGCCTACAAGGTAGGGCTGTTTGGAAAGCAAGAACTTGAAATCAGTGGTTTCCAGTGAATCAGTCCTCCCCAGAGCCAGCCCAAGGCATCTTAGCATAGGTCTACACAAGCAAGAGGCAGGGATTAGCAGCTCAGCCTACCCTCAGAGGAACCAGCTCGTCCCTTCAACCGTAGGCAAAAGCAGCACCTTCCTGTCTTTCTTTGCAGATGCCAACCCTGAGCCTGCTCTCAAAAAATCGGATTTTGCCTTTGCAAGAAATATAAAAGCATACTTAACTCTGAAGTGTAGCAAAAATCAGGTTTGCTAGGAAGGAGCCCTGTGCAGGCGTAGAGGTAAGGGCGTTTGGACAGGCAGTGTAACATTCCCACGTGATTATTCATTATTTCCTTATTCGGAGGCAGGCGCACAGAACATGCAGCAAGGCACCTTCTAGGTATGATTTCAAAAGGTGTTTCCCCAAGTTGCTTGTTCTAATCACATAAGCATCCTTCCAGTCATACTTGTTACAGTAAAGAAATGGTTTTGAATCACTGACAGTTTTAACATTTTGCCGCATTGCACTCTTAGGAAGGAATATACCTCTGCTTAAATTTGAAAGGTAGTTACAGCTCTGATAAAGGAATCAGGGTAGTAATAATCCCCTCCGTGATACTTTGTGACATTAATGCAGGCTATCTCTTTTGTCACTACACTATGGAAAATTTAAAGAAGTGGTTTTATAAATACTTCCTCATCCAGGAAAAAGCAAGAGGTAGAAAACAGGTCTCAGAAAATATAAAATACTAGGAGACAATTATTTTCAAACTAACACAAGGGGAAACAGTCCAAATTGTGCCCTTTTAAGAGGCGCAATTTAGATTTGGCTTATTGCACTTATTAAGCACCAAATTAGAACGTAGCTTTAAAAGCAAAAAACTGCATAAGGTGTCAAAGAGGTACAGGAGAAAAGCGAGCAGTTAAGTGGAGGGCCAGACACCACAAACCCTTTTACGCTGCAGACAGGCTATGAAAATCACTTAAATACAATCCATCATGTCAGAAGGTAGTACTGGTAAGAGACAGAGAAAAGGAAGAGAGAGTTTTTTCAAGCTACAAAATCCAGAATAGCTCCTGTTGTCTCTACCATAAAATTTAGAGACATGCATCACAGAGCCTTTGTAGATTGAAGACAATGAGCTCTTTACTGCAAATCAGGAGGCTCCTTTTTCATGCATTTTAATTTAGCATTAGAATAAATGAATTGATAACTGCCTATCAAGCATTTCTGCAGATTATGTGGTTTTAGATGGCTTAAAAGAACAATTTGTTGAATTCTAAGTATTCCATAGCTTTCAGTGCACAGCTGGCCTACAGCTGCGAGCAAAAGTATTTTGAAATAACAAGCCTGAAACACACCTGGGACTTGCCAACTGAAATGCAAAACGGTTGCTATTGAGTTGAGTTGTACCTAGCTCTACTTCCCCATTCTTAATATTGACTTAAGAACTTGGTAGCTAATCTTCTTCAAAACATGCATAGTTTTATGGCTACTCAATATTCCTGGTAAGAAATAGCTCAGCATTTCTACAGTAGCAATGAACACACAAGAAATGCTCATGGTATACCAGCAGAAAGGGAGAGTGCTTAATCCCGACCAGAATTAGCCAAGTGAATAGTCTCCACTGAGAGAAGACTTTAATCAAGTTTCCACTTTATTATCCTAAAGACCTTCCACTAGTATCCATCAAGCAGCAAAGGTGCTCAGTTGTGCCAAAGATTGCTCTGAAGTCTACCAAAACAGGCAGACTGTCTCAGCTATTTAGGAACAAAACCTCAACCATTGCAGAGTCTTCTTGGGCACATGTAATGGTAGAAGGAGGCCATAACAAAGAAACAGAACACCTGTAACATCAATGATATTTTTTTCTTTCCCTATATAGACACTGTTACAGAAACTTCTGAAGCGTTCTGGCTTTTACAAGCCAGCATTGTGCCCATACACACGCACTCGCATTAAATATTCATTTTAATTTGTTTTACCTCAGTGTAAACAACTGCAAGCAGGAAACATTAAGAACCAAAACCCTAAGGTCAAAATTCATCTTCTCCAGCTGATATTTTCGCACCGTAAGCCAGCACTCACTGAACTACATGGTATTTGTTGTTTGATGCTTCCATCGTTTTAACAGCGTCCATCATACAATTCTTTTCTCCAGCTTTCCTCGGACACAGCCTCGTCTTCCAGATTAAATGAAGATGTTCTTGCTTGATCCACAGTCATTTGGACAACTCAGGTGACTCTCATTACTGTTCATACAAGTCCAAAGAGCCCAAGACAACCTGCAGAACAGGAGACCAACTCAGGATAGCTGAACACCAGTAACTAATGTCCATAACCATTGATATGAGATATGCTGTTCTTGATAGAGAAATGCACCTGGGCTCTTGGCAGCAACATTACTGCAGGCGTGTGGCCAAACACCTCAGACTAGCAAAGTCTCTCGCTGCCCAGACCACTAAGAATTGAGGAGTCTGGAGGAAGCTGCTGAGGACTGGCACAATCGGTTCTGTGCAGGGCCATTTTGCTCCCTCAGCAACACCTTCCTCAGGACCTAGAGGACCTTATTTTTCCAGACAGCTGGGATATCTGAGCTGCCAGCTACCTGTGTTTCATGCAGCTAAACTTTAGTCAGAGCCTAAAAAAAAAAAAACCTCTCAGAAATCTTATCTGGCTACAGCACTGTTGGAAATAATGAATTGATTCCAAGCAGCAGAAATGGGTTATATTTGTTGTTTTCCTAGGATATTTAGCCCTTAGTGCCTGGAACATTTGGAAACCCTCATTAAAAGTTGTGGGACAAAGCAGGCCACGCAAGGTCTGATCTGAAATCCAACCCTTCTAGCACAGAAAAGATGGTCCACATGGCAGAAATGAAAAACCTACTCCAAGTGCAATGAATGCATTTTCCACCACCACCACCGCTACCACCCTCACATTGAATCAGCAAGCACATGATGCACCATGATTTTCTTGCAAAAAAGTGTAGCCATTTAAGGGCAAACAATGACCAAACCATGGCGCTGGTTAGCAGCATTGAAGATTGAAGCAATATCTTTCTTAGATGTTGTGCCAGCCTCATGCAAACTTGACGTGAATGCTCTATGCTCAAAGAAAAGACCTGCAGTTTAGGCAAGGACTGGTGTAAGGACTTGTTACAGACTGAGAAACGTCTTTGTGGCTGTTATGGGGCAGTCATGAGGCCAAAAATGCTCAGCGCTGTGAATGAGATCCCTTATTAAGGTGCACTGATCTAATGTTACATTAGGCCAACTTTTGCAAAGGCTAATGTTTCGCTCTGATATATCACAGAGCATTAAATCAGTGATTTGTATTAAATTGGATCATCAAACCATGGCACTTTTTTACTATGGCAGCTGGTAAGGATAAACATGCAAACCTCTGGATCCTATTCCAACCACAGGATCTCAAGTAGCTGTTGAAATCCACAGTTCATCTGAAAAATAGGGGGAAAAAAATCAGACTGGAGATTTATATATTATAATGGGTTAGCAGAACCATGGCTGGCGCTTCTGTGTCAGCAGGAAATTGCCATTGGTATCTGCTACTTGTGCTTCATCTGCTGAAGCTGCTGCCTCTTTGGCTTACTAGTGCTCTCCACGGAAAGCAAAACACCAGTGTGCATAGCAAAGCTGCAGGGATTTTTTTCCCTCTCCGCCAGTATCAGGGTCAAGCACACAGAGAACATGCTGCTCTTTTCTGAGCTTCGCTCCCTGTAGGTAACGTGAAGCAGGAGGCACAAGCAAGGGTGGCCTTCCTGGGCCTGGTGACGTCGATGCAGCTCCATAATCTGGCTCTACCCACAAGGCAGGGAAGGGTGACCATGTAATGAAGAGGAAACAGGCAGCCTTCTTACAGGAGCAGAGCAGCATCCACGGGCTATTATGCTAGCGATGAAATGCTCTACCTCATGACAAACAAAGCTGAATAAAACAAGCACGTATTTTAGCCTCACTTCTGTCAGCTCTATCAGTTCCTGCTGCATGACAAGCATTGCCCAAACATTGCTTGAATGAGGACTAATTTTTGACAGGATACGACTTCTGCAAGTTACCTGAAGTCCCTGGATGCACACAAAGAGCACTGAGCTCCATCTCATGCTTTTACAGCAACAAAAAGCTCATTTCTTTTCAACAGAGTTCGAGAGTCCATTATACATAAGTCTCTTCTTTTAAAAGACTGTTTTAATGAAGTAAAACTCAACTGAATTGAAGCAGTGGGATGTTTCATCTGTAGTTTCTTTTTCTGAGATCTCTCTGTCCTATACAACTCCCAGCGTAAGCAATGAAAGCTTTGCAGTTGCTCTCTGCACTCCCTGCTGAGCTCCACTTCAGGGAAACACAGCTGTATCCTCAAGCCCCCTAAAATGTCACATATTACAAGCTTACACATCGTAGATCTTCCACCTTCAACTTCATGCCCAAAAAGTTCTGTTTTACCCTCTGTTTTGGTAACGCTAGTTGAAATCTTCAGATCAATATTTCTGTTCAGAAGGCGTCAAAGAGCTGGCGTGTGAATCTCAGTTCCTGGGACCTGGTTTTAGATTCTTCACAGCCTCAGATATCTCTGTGCTGATTGAATTTGCCTTATGTTTTTCAAGGTTGCCTTAGATGAAAGCTTGTTTTCAAGAGAATGACAAAGAAAGAAAAGCAACTCTCTGGAGAGCAGCACACATTTATGAGACTTGTGAACAAACCTTGGAGTCCTACTTATCCTTCCTGCAGCAGGTCTCCTACATCTTGAGGGACCACTGCCCTACCTAATGTCTGTAGAAAACTAATTGAGAAGAAATTAAGACAGTAGGTTGCATTTAAAATGAATCACCTTTAAAAATAATTTAGTGGCAAATCTACCCATCAACACTTAGAAAGAATTACTTTACAAATAGGTCACATATGCTTTGTGCAATAGCAGCAAGACCACAGTCTGTTTTATATCAGAGGCATACAGTCCCGTTGTTTCTCTTTCATTAATTTAATGATAGACTTACTTACTGGATGGTCTTTTATAAAAGAGGAAAACACCTTCTTTCTCATCTTCCAGTGAGGGACAAGGGATTTGCTCAAGGCTGTTGAGAATAGCTGTGAAGACCACTTCATACAGCTTCATTGCTCCTGTCTTGAAGTTGGGTAAAGCAACTACAGGCATCCAGTCTACAAGATGTCAACATTTTCACTGGGACATGATTGCAAGCATTATATCAGTTAAGTCTCTAACATTGCTTTCTGGGAGAGCCTTGTTGTTAAGAGCTGTAATATCATATGTGATGTTCTAACCACATCCTGCTATTGTGATTTCATGGAAAATACTGCAGTTGGAGGCAAATGGAACAAAATAATTTCCTTTTGGGAATACAGGCTAAAAGATTCTTAGTATCTTCTCACTAGACAGAATTGGTAGGTGCTAACAGCTATGCTTTTTTGGAATTTAGATCAAATATTAACAGCAGTTAAATTCATATCAAGCATTCATATGCAAGCTGACCAAAGTTATCCAAATGTGTTTTCACAAGCCAACTGCTCATCTCTTACCGTAAAACTATTTTTAGTACGTCTATTAAACCTTCTGTTTCTTTCTTGCCAGCTAAGTCGGTCAGGATGTACAAATCACTTGACTAAAATTGCAATTTTAGCTTCCTGTTACATTAGAGTGGGAGCAGGCCAGTCAGAAAGTCTCATTCCCTTCTTTGAAGGGTGGTGCAACAGAATGCTACAACAAATGACTTCATTGCAGAACTATCTGACCGCCAGATCAAATTTAACCTCAGGATAAGTAAAGCATACAAAATTCAAGTCAGGCAATACAATGCAGTTACAGGCCTGCTTCTTGTATTTTCTTTTTTCCTGTGCTCCTTTGATGCCATAGTTTTCTCTAAGAATATACAATATTTATTTCTCAAAATTTTGACTTCACAGATGATAGTATTTTAAAGTGTGTCTGCAGGATGCTTGCAAGCAGCACAAATATTCTTTATCAAGATGTCAAGACAAATCCAGCCATCTCAATTCTAGTCCATCATTTGGTCTTTTATATGTTCTTAATTTTTAGTTGTATACTTGTTATAATGGGCTTCCTAAATTTGCTGTTCTCCCTGTGCTTCACATATCAAGGACAAGCAGAATGCAGGAATATTTTAGAACTCCTCTTAAACAAGAAATACATGGCTTATTAACCAATAAAGTATGAGCTTCTGAAAGCAATTGGTTGTTCAAGGAACATTTTAACCAGAACTGAACACAATCTTCAGCCTAAAATAATCAAACATGTAAACCTGCTAGAAAAAAAGAAAAAGAAAAAAAGAAGGGGAAAAAAACTAATTTAAACATTAGTGTCGCCACATGAGTGATAATCAAACAGTTGGAATTCTTCCTTGTCTTTGTCCAGTCCCTACAGTGGTATGGTCAGGAAAACCACTGCAGAAGCAACTCAGATGCATAGGCACAAAAGCAACCAAAACGGGAGGGGATGCTAAGCTTTACTTCTTATTTCGTTGCAGATGAAATTCTTTTCAGCAATTCTGCACAAGGTAGCCTGATGGCTGAGAAACTCTGCACTGGAGTTGAGAATCACGGAAACTAATTAGGCAGCAATCCTTTAAAGCACCCTGGTATTATGTGCTGATCTGAGTTAAATCAAGAAAAATTATCCCCTGAAAATCTAAAGTGAAGAGCTAAAGCTGCAGATACTGACTTCAGGCTAGTTTGCAGAGATGCTCTCCAGTGACCAAGGTTTTTAAATCTCTGTGTAGAAAAATAAAAAAACACGGCTGGCACTTTGAATCATCCATCAGGGAATGCAAGGTCTCAGGCGTGACCAGTGTGGCCTCTCCTACTGTTCCCCTCCAGCTGATAACTACGTGCCAGCGAGAGCCAAAAGCATGACTTCCAGTGCTGTTTTCAGCTACAGTTTTGCACTGCTTAAGATTTTACCTCTGTTTATTCTTTCGCTACTTCTCCAACGCTCTCTGCGGCATGTTACCAGCTCCAATTTGTTATGCAACACTTACTTTGGCAAGCTAGATACCTGAATTAGTCAGCTTAACCACATTGCCACAGTCACAGCTTTGATCTCTGGAAGTCTGCTCTGTTTCAAAATACTCTTGAATTTTCTGTCCTGCCATTTCCCTGTACACCCAAGCCCATATCTTAGTTGCACAGAAATTTGGTATGACTCTGTACACCTCTAGTTCAACCTGGAGCTCAAAGCACGGTTGCTTCCAAACGTCTTGTGATTGCCTAAATGATGCACTGACTCTGTTTCTGTGATTTGTGAGTTGGCTGCTCAGGACAGTATCCTTTGATTTACAGTATGCAACTGCACACATTCATAAGTTCGGTCTGCTTTTGCCTGAATCCACAAGACGCAAAGTTCAGAGCAACTGCAATTACAAGTGACCGGAAGAACAGACTTTGCAGCATAGGGTAGATGGACTTTGGTCTTGCACTGCAGACAGCATGCTCTGCCTCACAAGCTACAATTAGCACTCTTAAAAGCAGGTTCATGGCTGTTCATAGCTGTTGGTTTTGTTACCAAAGCTAGCTTGGGTACCGCTATGTAACCACACATTATGTGGTCCAACCATATCCAGTGTACTCACAAGATCCTGGTGAAGAAAGGGGAAATTCATTGTGGACCATAGTGGGGATTGAGACAGAGCCAACATTTCTCAGCCTAAAGCAGCTGCATCAGGAACTTCCACGCACACACAGGTTGTTGTTAACCCCACTGAGACTGTGCAAATGAAAATGCATTAATGTAAGGGTAGGTCCCAGCATCTGGCTGCAAGAAAATCAATTAGTTGTCTATCAAGTTATCTAGCAGAAGACAAAGACAGACTTTCAATGTTCATTCAAAATTGGTTTGCAAAATAAACAGGCTACAAGTTCATTCAAAGACAAACCTATTCTATGTTCACAAGGTTTGCTATCGGTTACTAGGAACAGAGGAAATGGAGGTTTGGCTTTCTAACAAAGACATCTCCTTTGGGACCTGCAGAAAAAAAAAAAAGTTTCCTGTCTGCCAGTTAAACTGATAATACAGAGTTGGTCTTGAAAAAAAACAACTATATACTTTCCCTCAAAAAAAGAAAATTACTCTGTTATACATATTCAGTCTTCCTTGAAAAATTACATCTTTCTGTATTCAATTTTCATCGTTTCTGATTGTAGACAGCTCTGCTGAAATTACTGTAATTGAAAACAATACAAAAGGAAACAGAGAAGAATTGCATGAAAATGGTGTTGTCAGTCAAAAACTCTTAAGATCTGTGAGTACCTCAGAGATGTTTATGAGCCTCATGGAACCCATGTGACTTAGATGCATCAGGACAGATTTTCCTTAACAATAGGGAAACTACCCAAGACAAAGAGCAACTGCAGCAAAGAAATGAGCCGAACCTATTCCTATGTCCACTGAATTCAGTGATGCTACTCCTTCTTCTTCACTGTCGGCAGAATGAAAATTTAGCACCAAACAAATTAAAATACAGTGTCGAAACGCTGACTCCAGCAAAGTCACTGACAAGACTTCCATAATTTAAATGGGCAAGGATTTCATTGCACATCTCCTATCCCTATTGTCCAGCTCCTCTTATACTTGCCAGCAGGGAGATTTTTGGTAAAAGCTGAAAGAAATCCTATGGCCTGCTTTGGTAGGAGCAAAGGGGATTTTTGGCCCTGGCTTCTGTGGAAGAGAGATTATGCCCAAACTTTGAGATCCACCAGAAATTTAGCAGTAGTGGCTGTTTAAAAAAAAAAAAACTTTATTGCCAAACATATCCTGCAACATTCAGATTTGTCCAGATGCATCATCTTTTCCAGTGGATGTTTTGTCCACACACCGTTTGAGGACTTGAGACGTTCAGGCGACCTGGAAGATCAGCAATCCTCCTAGAACTGCCCAGGATCAGTCAAGTCCTCTGCACAGTTGCATATGTCCCCACAGCATGTGTACTGACCCACCATACACCATCCGCTGCCCACATGCTACGCAGACAGTCTGCGCATGCAGCTTAAACCCAGGGCAGCCAGGATGCATCAGCTCTCCGTGCCAAGTCTTGCACATGAGGATTTTTGCCCAGCTGTGCAGCACGTGGGCAATATGTCCAACACAACCCATGGGATCCTGGAGCCAGCACCAACCGACTGCTGCACAGAGTTACTGTATGTGTGCTCACTTTTCTGCGTCGGAAATCTCAGGCAAACCTTTCAAAACTACCTCCACTTACAACAAGAAGTAACAGCATGTTGTTGATCTTTATGCACAGATAGACTCTGCCCTGAGAATCCATGACTGGTCATTGCTGGAGATGGGACACTGGACTGGAAAGTCCTTTGCCAAACTTGATAGGGCCATTCTACGCTTTTACCTTATGAATCCCAACGCACGGGGCTGAACTTTTCTGTTTTGTGTTTTTTTATTAAAGACTGACATTCTTCCAATTAAATTGAAGGCATTCAATTAGATTTTAAGATCAAATTGTATTAGCTAAACTGGGCTTTTTGGAAGGTATCTTCATATATTTTATGCAGGAGATGATTATTTTTTGAAAAAAATTATTTTGCATTCCACAGAAAACTGCCTGCTAGCACACTTATGCAGGAAACTTCAATGAATTTCTGCGTAGACGTACACAAGCCCGAAGTGATAAAAGCAAGCCAGACCCAGGCCTACATGGCAAACATTGAGCAGAAGCTTACCCAGGCAGGTCCGCTGGAATTCCTTTGGGACAGATTAAAAGCCACGGAGACTGAATAAGAGAATTAGCAAAATTAATTAAGTAAGTAAGTAAAAAGAAAAAAAAATCAAGGAAAGCAGAAGCCAGTCATCAGCAGCTCTCTGCCAAGAAACAGAGACAGGGTCCCCGTGTATGTACTGCCTGGAAAGGTGGGCCTGGAGGCTACAAGCAAGGGAACACACAGCACACTGGATCCTGCAAGAGCAGTCCCTATCTCACTGCTCTTGATGAGATAGTGGACCTGAAGTAATGGCCAGAAGGTCCAAAGTCAACAATAATAGCCCAGTGAACGCATTCTCAACACAATCACATATTTAAATCAGAATCAGTTGCATCATGCTTTAGGAATTACAGCTTTTCTAGCTCAAACCCATCACTGCTTGGTGGAAATCACTAGATACATTGCAGTATATATGGAAGGATATTCACAAACAACACGGAAAAGGGGGTAAACAGTAGCTCAGAAAGTCCAATAGTGATATTAAGCTATTCAAGACAGTAAAGAGAAGGGCAGATTGTGAAGAACTGCAGAAGGACCTACAGGACTGAGTAACTGGATCTTCAAGTGATTAATGAATGAAATAATTAATGAAGCGACATGTGAAAAAAACAACCATAACTTCACAGATAAAATGATGGGCTCCACGCAGCCCATTTCAATCCAGGAGTGAGATCTTAGGGTCAGGCTATATAGCTAATGACAACATCAGCTCAGTGCACAGTCATGATAAAATAGAAAACGTTAAGCTTTCTTAAAAAGAAACAGAGATCATCATTATGCTACTGCATAAATCCACATTTTGTCCAGAGCTTGGATGCCACGTGTGGTTCTGGTCCTTCTCACCCCCTCCTCAAACAGGTAGGCTGATACTGGCAAAAGTTCAAGGGGGGAGAGCAAGGATGACCAGTGGTCTGGAAGGGTACACTCCTTCACGCACAGAACGGCTGCATAAATTAGGACTTTCTCATCCAGAAGAGATGATGTGGGAGAGCAATAAATATCTCTGAAATCATGAGTGGCAGGGAGAGGCTGCATAGGAGCTAATTACCCCCTGACTCTTCCTGCACAAGAGCTGGGGACCATCGAATGAAACCAGAAGGTAGAGGTTCAAGAACAAATACGGAGATGTATTTTTTCCATACAATGCTTATTTAAGCTGTGGAACTCCTTGCCACAGGACGTTGTGGATGCTAACGGTTTACGTGTATACAGGTTCACAGAAGAGTTCACTAAACTGTTAATCATTTAAACTATATGGGGCTTGGCGAGTTCTTCAAGTTGAAAGGAATACAGCATCCACTTATTTCTCTGTATTATCCCTCTTATATACTGCTCTTATGAGAGAAGAACCATGAGATCACAAAACTTCCTGTGAGAACCAGCACCCATGATGCATAAGTGAAGTTACTTCTTTTTAGAGCATGTCCATAGGTGCTTCAACTTCTAAGCTCTTCAGCAGATCAGCAAACCAAAGTCAAAGCACACTTAATTAACGCCACAAAATCTTGAAGATTTGTATTGGAAATAATATTTTACTTTTGCCCTCTTCAGGGACCACTGAGAATGAGCTACTATTTTTGGTCTTTCACCTAGAAAATTATTTTATGCAAAATCACAGTTTATTTCCAGCCACTAGATAATTAGTTCAGGATGGAAGACATTACAGCAGGAAAAAAAAATTACTCGTTGCAATACATTTCAGTCCTCTAATTTGCATTTTAAAGGTGTCATATGAGCACAAGACCTCATAGCATAAATCAGGAATTAAGCTGATATTCTGGAAAATCATACCAAAGGAGGAAAGCGGACCTATTTCAAAGCACTAGTGCTTGGCAAGAGAGTGACATTGTAATACAATTTTTATATTGTATGAAGTTATTAAACTGCTCCAGCAAGTAAAATTTATGACATTCACTAAAATAATAATTGAATCTCCTTTGGGGCAGGACTTTTTCACCTTGCGCATAGGGTTTTAAGCTGCTCATTTACAATTACGGAACGGGCCCTACCAAGAGCCCACACATTGCTTTAACTGCATCCCTTTCTGATTCTAACACTGGCAAGTAAACTCAGCCTATTTAAAGTTTTTCATAGCTTTGCAGAAGACGATTTGTTCAAAACCCTGAGTCTATCATCAAACAATACACCATAACCCCCTGTCCTTTTCAACAGTGCCAGCAGAGCCAGACTAAAAAAACCAAATAACCCTTTTTATATATATATAAACACACACACACACACACACACACACACACACACACACACACACAATCAGAAGACAGAACCACAGAGGATCAGCCCATTTCAAGGAGGAACAGGAGGATGGCACTCAGCAAAGACTCACCAGGCATCTCATCAGGAATGATAAACTTTTTAAAGCTTAGCACATTAACCCTAGCCATCTATTGTGTTATTAGCCAACAAATAACTGCTATGTACTTTAGAACTGCATGCATCTTGCTAGCAGAGTGTTTCCATAGACAGCAAGGGATGTCCCAAAGTAACCCACTGAGGAAGGGATACTCTTGCACCAGGTTCCTTTCAGGTGCATGTATTCACCTGGCACATTTTGGTGGATCAGCACTCTGTACTTATGGAAATTTTCAGCCCAGAAGCAGTTACTTAAAACCAACCCACATCTGAATTTAAACTTCCTCAAAAGACCTTTATATATCCCCCAAAAATAACACTGGTGAAGAGAGACCAACCTTTTACATGAGCAAAGAGACCTGAATTTTCTGTGCTCACATGAACATATCTGATGATGTGAACATCCCTGTGCTCACATATCTGATGGGGATACAGGTTTTTAATAAACAGTTCACATTCTGTTAACACAGCTAACTCTTTCCTGCATGGAAGGTAACAGGGAGGCCTTGCTCAGGAAATTGTGAGTACCTCTTTATACAAAGAGTTTGAAATAGTTTATGGATTGTATATCTCCAGTCCACATGAAAACTAGCTTTTTGTGGAGCCGTCTCACTGCTAACTTGTAGACCATTCCCTGCTGCACTTTCTTTTCTGCTCTCCACAGAGAACCCAATCTACTATATTAGTATGAACTCCAATTTTTACTTAAGTAACTATTTACCACTAGAAATGCACATTTCCTCAAATGGGAGCTGATGGCATAGCCCACTGGGACATCAGACTTCTGAGGGAACCTCTGTACAAATTTGACTGGATGCTTCCTTTAAGTGAGCTTTTTGCAGCCTTGCAAGAAGCTCTCAAGGTTCAGGGTTGCATAGGGGAAAAAGCCCTGCGTGTGTTTGGGCTGCTTATTTGCGTTGCTTTCGTGGTTCTGTTTTCCTTTTAGTATAAAGGAGTCACGGTTTCCAGGACCAAACCAACGCAAATCACACCCTGTATCACAAGATGACAACGTGGAGCAGAGTTCAGTAGAGAACAGCACTGGTGGTACAGGGTTTCATGAGATACCTATCAGACGCCTGCTGCCCATTTGGCTTTGGGCTGCCCTGGAGATGCACATATAGAAGTGTGTTCAGCAGCTGAGGAGCAATTTTGATTAATGTTAACTAAGACCATTTACCTGCTGGAAAACATGTAGCGTTTGCTTTCCTAACAGAAAAAAAAAAGACAGTATTTGCATTCCAGCATCCTATTGTAGACCAGACAGCTAAAATATTTGCTTATTATTTACATATTGAAGTTTGTGTCTGGTCCTTGCAGAGTTGTTTGATAAATCTAGACGCTTTATTAATAACGATGTAAGCAGCCCTCATGTTAACCTTGGAAAATGAGCTGTTCAGATACATGAAGATTAATTTCTACATAAGTACATACAGGGGACAGTTGCCAAGGACTTAGAAGGATATTGCTGTACATAAGCCAGTGAAGATGAGGGGAAAATTGAGACAACTCCTGAAGGAATTTGTTGCAAAAGACGCACCATTAATGAGATACTTAATTGCAAGTACCTCAACATGAAAGGCAGGTGTCAAGGAGTGCAACAGCTTTTCCAACCTTTCAGCCACTTCCATAAATTTGGCAAAACTTTGGCTTAGGGTTGGGGGTTCTCTTTATATTTCATGGGCAAGAGGGAGGGATTAACAAACAAACAAGCAAAAAAAAAAAAAAAAAAAGGCAGTGGGAGAATTTTGCCTCCTTTTTATTACTGTTCAGTACTCTTTTCCTGCCTCTCCCTATCAATCATACTTAGCCAAGATACAAAATTCAGATACTAGGTGAGACATTTGATATCTGTTGGCCCAACTGAAACTGGGAGTTGCCTGCTAGGGCCTAAAATAGTGCACCCCAAAGTGTAAGATTGTTGTGATTATAAAAATCTGGGTTGACCATCAGAGGCCATGCAGTGGACATACTTCAGAGTCGTATTCTGTACTTATCAGATAAAAAGATGAACTATAGCAGTACTCATTTAAAAGTCAGATGATGGATAAAAAACACATCTCAAAACCTATGGCAAGACAGAGCAAGGCCTCATCTTTTCAACTATAATCCCCATAAAGTTTTTGAGCTTTTTTTTTTTTTTTTAACTGTCTCTCCCCCTCATTAGATTTAATAGACTTTATAGACTTTAGACCTTTATAGACTGACCTCTACTCCTGCAGGAAGCATCTGTGGCTTGCAGCAGCTCCAAGACTAAAAAAGATTTGTGCTGGCTCCAACCCTCACGTAAAACACCTGGCATAAGAAAAAAGCTCAGTTTTTGTGGAGAAATACAGAGATTTGTAAAGTCATTGCAACAAAAGCTGAAGCAATTCAATGCTTTGTTCAAAGTTTTCTTTCAATGGGAAAGCTTATGGTTTGTCATTAATACATTTGACTTTCACATTCCGTTTACTCAAGAAATAGCGTAATATGCTTTTGCTTTATTTCTTGCTCCTCCACGCCCCAAAGCAAGAGAATTTGCAACTGGCTTACACTTGACACAGATAGCTATATTGACAGGGTTAAGTATCTGGGTTTTTGACTGAGTCCTTTTCTTTCAACAGAAAGTGCTTAAATGCTGGCTTGCTCCTTAAAAAGAGTAAAAGGGAAAAGAAAGAAAGAAGAGAAGAGATGGTTTTGCCTTTGTTTGATGTTTAAGATCTTGGAAGCCTTGGGAACTTAAAGAAAGTCTTTAAAATTTAGGCTCATGTGACAGATTCCGGCAGCTCTGTACTAGTCCAGATTTGGCTTTGCCAGTTCCTGGGGGATTTTTGCTGCCTGTAAAACACCTCAGCTACTTCCCTCTTTAACATAGGCCACAAGATCAAAGTGAGTGGAACGAATGCAACAATCTCATTACAACTTCAGGGTAAACCTAGTTTGCAGAAAAGCTGGAAAAAAAAACCCAACGAGGACCTGTCCACTTGGTTTCTGCACCAAGCAAAGCTCAGGAGATGCAAGGGTATACTCTCAGGTATGTGTGACTGCCCAGCGCAACACAGGGCTGAAGGGAGCCGTACAGGAGCACAGCAGTTTCTACCAAACCTTGTGTCAGATCCTGCAAGCTGTGAGACCTGCAAGCTAGGTCTCAAGACTTGGGCGTTTGCGCTTCTGGGCTTCTGCTAATCTCCAGCTATTAGTGACAGGATGAAACTCAGTATGGAGGAACAAAACATCCCTAATCCATCTAATTCCAGGTTTTCACTCGGAGCCAGCCACAGGAGCAGACAGGTCTGAAGTCAGCCCCAATAATTGCAGTTCCTGCAGTCTGTTCGTGTACTGACACACTAAGGAAAGGTGGAAGCAGATTTATTACATCTTTGGGACCTGGTGGTCCAGAAGGAAAGCAAGAGTCAGAGGCGAAGCCCTGACTGGCAGGTATAATAGACACACAGGAGCTGAGCTGTGAAGAGCCTGGATGAAGTGGAAAGAAAAAGGAAAAACAGGTAATTAGGTAAGTTAATGAGTATGAAAGCCACTAGATGATGAGGAGGGCAAGTGTAAATGACAGATGCTGGTGGTTGCTTTTCTTCAGCTGCCAATACATGGTCAGGACCTCGCCAGGCTCTGCCCCTGCCCTCACCTCAGTTGCTCACATCACGTCCTTCTGCCAATAAAATACACCCCCCAAATCTCAACAGATCAGTAAGGAACCAAAACACCCAAGAACAGTGTGGCAGAAGATACTACTGGACCATGAAAGAGAATGAGAAGGGGAACAGCCATCAATAATATGCCTCAAGGCTAAACTGGTATTTAGGAACCTGTAGACATCTCTTTACATTGTTTAGGGTTATATATGGCCTGACAGAGATGGTGTAGCTTTGTGGCATGATTGACCCCTCCTATATGCACACATTCCTACTCATTCTGCTATAAAAAGCTCTCTTACAATAGCATAATCTTCCTGTCAAAGGTTTGGTGAATTGCATTTAATTTTACAGCATGTGGCCAAGTGAAGAATTAAAGCTTTTTGTTTTATTTTTTACTGCTATTTTACCTACAGGTACTTTGGCTGACAGTGTATTCATTAGTTAACTGAATAAAATGCATATTCTCAATCGAGTGCTTTTATTAACAGGCTAATTATGGTTTTTTACATGTTTCCACAATGCCCAGGAAATATCACTCTGCTTCAGACACATATATACAGGATAGGATTGTATGGAGAAAGTCACGCTCTTTGGCTATTTTACTGGGAGAGTTTTGTACTCAGATATCAACTAAATACAGTTATCAGTCAGTGTTTGTAATAGGCTTTTAAAGACAGAACATTTCAGCAAAGGCTCTATTCTGCAAAAGTCCATTTTCATTCCTTAACTTTATGGGGGGGGTTTCAGCACCTTGTATTTATGGTCTACTAGAGGACATGAGGCCAAACTCCATATGAATTCAATTACCTGGAGAAGAGAGGAAAGAAGAAACAAAGCAAAACAAAAGAAAGCACAACAAAAAAAAAGAAGTTTCAGCAGTGTATTGGTTATTATGCCATTGCTATTATGAAACGGAAATGAGGAACTAAATACACAGGGCTTATGACCATGTCTCTACAAGTGAACATTGACCAAGGTTCAATACGATGTCACTAACAGAAATCAAAGTTTGCTCTCGCCAGCAGCTAAGTCATTTCAGAAGCAGGCATGCAGAATACCAAATAAGTCTCAATAAGAAAAAAAAATACAGAAAAAATTTTTTTTTACCCCCAAAAGAGTCTGTTCACTTTTCTAATCAGTTCAACGGCACAGCAAACATTAAGAGAACAGTTAAGTACATGTTTAATCACTTTGCATTATGTCCTACCATTTGCAATACTTTTCAACATCAGTAGTATTTTCCTTCTGTTTAGTGCAATGTGATAATCCTGTGATACTTCAGTGTCCCAAACACACTAGGAGACCATGCACTGAAATAGTGCAACTTGTAATTTTTAAAGCATTTATTCTGGGTGTTTAAAACGTAGATGGAAAAGAACACAGTATTGTCATACTGTGTAACATTTAACACCACCTTGGCTTACTATATCAGGCTTGTTCTTTTGTTTCTGGTGTTTGTGGTACATTTGTATTACCAACAACAAAGATGTCATGAAACATTCTGACACCTTAAGCGCAGAAATGTGGAAGAAAGCCTGGAAAAATTGAAAAATGTGATTTGATTCCCTAAGAAATAGCAGCTTCTCATTCAAAAAAATTGCATGCATTCATGCATGTGTGTGTACTAGCAACTGAGTTACTTTAGTAATAGAGATTTTTTTTATTGACCACTCACTTTTCTCACCAACCCTTCTAAATTTATGTCATATTAAAGATCAGCTCATAACCGTGTCAAAGCCACTGTTTGGTCCTATCTCCTTTGTAAGGAGAGATGTTGTCGTAACTTGTGACAATTTGAAAACAAAATGAGGGTTTTTTTGCCAGCATGATCCCCCTTCAAAAGCCTTTTAGAAAGCTCATTCCCTTGAATCTAGGACCACGAACTCCACAGCAAGTGAACTGGGGTCACACCATACTTTTCAAACCAAAAAATAAACGCAGCCCAAAGGTAGCTTGCTCAGGTGCCGTGGGCTTTTTCCCATAGCAGAACTCATTTGGCATCCTCACAAGAGGACCCTCAGCTCGCAAGTCCACGGACAGCAGTGCATCATCTGCCTGGAGAGCAAGTACAGCACCCACCTCTCCCCCCAGCAGCCAAAAAATGAAGAAATTCAGTATTTTACTGGGGACACCAGCAAAACACATGCATTTCACGAGCCCCCTCTGCTGTCTTTTTTTGGAAATACCACAGTAGTCAAAAGGGAGCTTTCGAGGAAACAGCTAGACCTTGTGAACTGCTCACTCCTCTTTCACTAGTCTCATAAAGAAGGGGCTTCAGAGAAAACCTGAGAATTTTAAGAAGTAAATTGAAATTGTCTTTAGTGTCTGGAACAATCCTGGGAGAGAAAGAATTCAAACCCAGCCAGACGAAACCCCTGGTCCTCCCTCTGTCACACCAAGTGCTAGTCTGAACTTAAAAGCGGGCTTTCCAAACGGCAGCAGCAGGGTCAAACAAATGCAACGAGGGACTGGAATTAAGGAGAGATGGGTTCTGCCCCAGGATCTGCTACAAAATTACTGTGCGACTTTGGCTCCCCATGCACATTTTGACTCTTTTGCACCTCCTGGAAAGGTAAGCAGAGTGCTATAGGCAGAGCCCTTCTTACTTGGTTGGCATAGTGATTATATCCAAGCAGTTTGCACCCAGTTTGGCAATGCTTTGCTTGCAGCCGCTTCCCAGTGCAGATATTCATTCTTTAACTCCACCAATTAAAAGAGAGGCTCAGCCTAGATGAGGTTTTATACATCAGCAGTTTGATTCTGAAGTCCCAAGTCCTTTGCTTTTCTCCAGCATGCTTGAGCTTAGCCTTTGCAAGTCACCTTGTGCACTAATGTGACTCAGTGATACGCTCATCCTGACCTAATTTCTCATGCAGGCTTCAGACTTGCTGGCTCATGGGCGAAGGAGTTTGTGCTGAGCAAACCGGCCTGAGAATTAGGTGCGAACCTTTAAGCTCTGGATTTACTCAGGACAGAAAGCTGTGCCCTCCCATCTTCATAGATAAGCTGGCTGTACATCCCAGCTCCAAAAATAGTCTTACCACGTGGGAATTGAGATAGGGACCTCACACCCCAATACAGCCAAACTCGCAATTGATATCATACTCCACTTGTGAGAAGAATTTTATTCTATTTTTTCTGCTTTTTTTCCCCCCTGCCCCAGGCCTTAGATTTACTAGATGGCTTTAAGCTTGTCAACCACCTCAATTTTATTGAAGATGTCAAAATCCTGCATGAGCACAAAAACATGCATTGGCAAGTTTTAGTGCCAGAGAGGCTCCTCAGGGATATTATTTCCATAATGAGAAACAACAGCAGGTCTTGAAAAGTATCCTTCCTTCATCCTAGAGTTATGTATGTAACAACAGAGGTGACACTTGAGGTCGCAAGTTTACGCACGGCCTTCCCACCTCCATGTCAAGAGATTTAGCAGTTGCATTCAAATCACTGACTATCGATTTGATTCCCATGGCAGAATTTCACTTTTCTTAAAGGCTAATATACTGTAGAGATTTTCCCAGTATCCACGTCTAACTGAGGAAAATCCCCAACACCTCCAAAATACAGTTAATAATTACAGTCAGAAATGGAACAGCCATCACTTGCCCTAATTTTTGCTAGATTGTGGGTTAATCGACATTTCCAAGGCATCTGCCTCAAGGAGCCCTGCTTTTTCTGACCTTGCTAATTCCCACTTAAACTCTCTTGATCCGCTGCTGGATTTCAGCGCTACTGGGCTCGACTCCTGCCCTGACCGCACAGGATCTCATTTCCACCCCCCGGGGGGACTTTTGCCTTTGTTTTTGAGAGCCGGAAGCCATCAGCACGCCAGCTTCACCAAGGATGACCATGTGAACCCCACCACACTAATGTCCTTGCGTGTCATGTGCAATACCCCTCTGCAAACGGTTACGCACAACGCAGGTACTTGCAGCTAGTACAATATGAGTTCATAAAACGATAACGGCACTCAGATAGCCCCTTCGTGCTGCATTTAACATATGCAGCAGCAGGGATGCTTTGAAACTTTGGTTTTACAGATAACTGCAAAGTTTAAATACAGCCTTTCCTTCCCTTTTGGCCCTGTACAGAATCACATTTTATCTGTGATCCCACAGGTTTTGTTTCACCACACTAAGAATAAATCTGAGTACAAAAAGGTGAAACATCCTGCCTTTTTGACCTTTTATTGTAGATTCCAGCTGAAGATTGGAAACAGCATCTGCAAACTGTAACTTCACATACATAAGCCACAAGCCAAAGTTTATTCTCAGCTATAAGAATATAGGGAAAAGCAAACCTCATGGAAAGCTTGGTTTTCAACAGAGATAAGCTTTTGATAATGTGTATAATGTCATCCTGTAACAGAAGCAGAACTCAAAGTGGGATTGCACAAACCTGACTATAAGTCAGTGTCATGTTAAGTACATTGTCCAGGTGTGTAATCTTCCTATGGCATCCCTGGGTGCTGAACTGCAATATCGGAAGTATATGCAAGATAGGGCGTTTGATCTTGCATCCTGAGCCTTTGCTGTGCCCTCCTTACAGACCGCAGATCCAGCACTGCAGTGGAGCCTGATCCGAACTCAGTGCTGATGCCAAGACCGTGCAAACAGCGGCCAGCCAATAGTCTGGACATTTTAATGACTGTTAATGTAACATTCAAAACATATCATCAACCGTATCAACAACCATGGTGTTCTTTATTGCAACTTTTCCCACTGCAACTCCTTCCAAGTAGGAGATGAAGGTTGCAGCACCACCAACAACCCCCCAGCTATCTGAGGGGCACGGAGGAGGCGTATCAAAATCACTCGTATTTCTGGCTGCCAACTGCTCTCTCTGAAGTCTTCCACGTGCCAGCTTGTGATTCCCTGTTAATGTGCAGCTGCCATCAGAGGGTCTCTCCAGCAGAGAAGTCTTCAGTCATTTAAGGTCAACTGTTGCACCTTAAATGTCATGGAGCCTGCATAGAAGCATCGTAGCTCCTTTCAAACAACGGCACAGCGTCCAAGTTCTCAAGTGCTCTTTGACGCACATGGCCATAATTTTTATTTGCATCACGGTTTCCAGTGCAGACTAAGAACTGGTGCCCTCAGGGACCCAATCCAGCCAAAAATCTTCACGTATACTGCAACCTATACAACATTGAGAGAGGAAGGATGGGACAATTAAAATAATAATAATCAGTTATCATACAGGTGGCTCTTCCCTCCATCTCCCCACAAAGCCAAGCATTGCCAGAGGTATAATAACCAACAGTGTCTGGGTAAAGCTCAAGATGCAGGAGAAAGCACCGAGCTTCAGCCAGCACTCAGCTCCCCTGCCTTTAAAGCAATTTGGAAGTTGCAGAGACGCCCAAAAATTTGGCAGCTGGAATCAAAAAAAAAAAGAGCCACCCTTGTGTAACCTTCTCCCCAGCACTGAAGGTGCGTTGAATATATCCAGCCAAAAGCACGCCGCTTATCAAAACAGTCGCTCTCATAAAAAAGCGGAGTGTTTTGCAAACAGTTTTCGCGTGCCCTCTCCTCGGCTGGCATTTCTAGCAGCAGGCTGCATCCTTTCCCGTACCGAAAGCACGCGGCTGCTCTCGGGCTGGGCTGTTTGACCTTCAAAACACGACATGTTTGCTCAGAATTGGAAGACTCTGCAGGGGCGACTTCTGCAAATTGCCTCGCCCTCGAGCATGTAGGAGCCGGGGCAAAAAAAATAAATAAATAAAAATAAAATGAAATAAAATAAATCACCAGCGCCATAGGTATGTGGGCATGCTGGCCGTGCAGTCAACTCCTATCCAGCCTGACACAAGCTTTAGGACTGCAGTGTCAGTTATTATATCAGCTTTTTTTTTTTTTTTTTATATATATATATATATATATATATATACACACACACACACACCTATGCAGACTGGCAGCCTGAAGGAACAAGTGGGTCACACCAGCTAATGTGCAATTCATTAATAAATGATAGGACACGATTGCTGAGACAAACCAACCCTCCCACGTCACCCCAGCCCCTTCCCTCAGGGAGGAACCTCGCCGCCCCTCCGGGCCCCCTCGTCCCAAGGGGGCCGCTGCGTCCTCGGGGCAGGAAGCAGGGGAATGCCCATCTGCCGCCCGAGACGGGGCTCATTTCCAAAAGCTTGGGCCGGTCCCGCCCTCTCGCCCAGGATAGCGGCAGGCGAGGCCCAGGGGGGGCGATCCCGGGCCCAGCCATGCTGGGCTCCGCCTCAGCCGCTCATGGGGCAGCCGTAAGCTGCGCTGCCGCCCGGTCACCTAGCAACGGCCCCTGCCCTGCCCAGTCACCTAGCAACCGCCCCTGCCCTGCCTGGTCACCTAGCAACCGCCCCTGCCCCGCCCGGTCACCTAGCAACCGCCCCTGCCCCGCCCAGGCCCAGCCACCCCCAGTCCCCCATTTTCCTGCTCCTCTGAGGCTTTTTCTGACCCAGCAGCAAATCTCCATTTTTGCCTTATTTTCCTTGAGGGAACTGGCAACAACCCGGGGAAACCGGAGTGTGGGCTGCAGCGCTGGTTGGAGCCGCACAGCCCTACACTAGCGGGAAAGGAATGTACGGCCTCTCTGAAACACCTGCCTGCTCTTTTAGGAGAGAGATTGGGGGGGGGTTATATTTAAGACATACTATTTAAAGGGTCACAGCGGGTCTTAATCAGGTCTGCTTTCACCTACTCTCACGCAAAATACATTTATCCTTTCCCCCAAAAAAGGGCATTTAAGAACACGAAAATATTTAGCCCCTAGAAGAGACTTTCTTCCCCTGGCACTGAAGTCATTACACTTCATAAATAATCAATCCCATCTGAGAGAGTGCAAATTTACCTCATTTTGGTTTTAAATAACTTCCCGGGGGGAAATGATGTCCTAACTATCTTCTGGGAAGAGAAAAAATAAAAAATAAAATAAATAAATCGGTAATTCTGGCTTAGTTATGTTAGTTCCTTCAAAAATGCTTTTTCCAGTGTCAATTTACCTATACTTGGTACTATTTATACATCATATTCTTCATATTTTTATATTTATATATTTTATGTATATATATATATATATTAAAAAAAAGACACACACAGAGAGGGAAAGAGATTTAAAATGTTCAAGAAATCCTCAGTTCTTTGTAGGATTAGCCCCTGTTTCGAAATAACAAAATCATTCATTATAGAAGTTAATAGTGAAAATAATGGTGGTCCAGCTCGGAGAAGAGCCAGAGAAACAACCATCTACGAAATACAGTTGGACCATTCGTTATCTTCGATGATTCCCTGTAAAAAATAATAATAATAAAATTTTTTTATATATAATACATATATATAAAACTTCAAATTCTGCTTCATCGGTCTCTTGCAAAGCAGAGGATGTGCTGCCAATTTGGGAAATAAGAGATGCACTCAGAGGAATAATCCTAAAAATAAATAAGTAAATAAATGATCTAGAAAGTTCAGACAACATTTTGTGCCGGAGATGAAAGAACCAATTTGTAAAGCCAAGTCCACGGGCATGTATATTGCTAGATAGGTAGGTATAAAGGGGTGTTAGCCCAGGATTAAGTAAGATCATTGTATCTTAAAGCTGCGAACTTGATTATAATCAAGCCCTTGCCCGGGGACTCCTGCACGCTCATATTCAGAGGACTTCTCTGCTCCTCTTCCACCACGAAGCTACAAGAAGAGATATCTTTTTTTGTTTGTTTGTTTTGTGTTTCGCCTAGTTAGGAGTCTCTGATCTCCCATCCTGGTTATCCCATTTTTTTTTCTGTTGCTCCGAAAACAGTGGAACGACACCAAAACGCTTTCGCGTCAGCAATCTTAATGTAGAGTTTTTACTGCGAGTGTACACATTAATCAGTATAACACATTAATAAGCATACTGGCACTGCAGCTACCAGTTGAGACCACTGGTGAAAGTTAGTTTTATTGATTAAACTTGCGACCCCATCACAGTAAAGTCTGTATTTGCTTGGCAAGACTTATTTCCTCACAAAATGCCTTGATTGGTGTTAATCATGTTGTCTTCAGTCTCTTCCACTGATGGCATCTGTCCAACATCCAGCCTCAGACTCACAGTCAAGCAAACTCACTTAAGTTAATTTATATCTGCCTGCTCATCTTTCTAAACACTAGCTTTTCTTTAGTCCTCTGAAACTTCTCCAGCACGATAAAATTTAGCAAAAATTGGTTCTAGCAATTTAAAGGCTTCCTTTAAGCTTGCAGGCAGCTTCATGATCCTAACAGATATTGTTAGATCTGCCACTTCTTTGAAATATTTCCCACTCCCCCAATTAATACCAAAGTCTTCCTTCCAAAAATCTATTTATTGATAAAATGTTCTATGTAAATATTGCATGGATAAGTCTAAAATATATGAAGATGCTATACAAACAGGGAAAAACCAAAAATATCTAGCTCACACTAGCTATTAACAGCAGCATGGCCAAGAGGCAAGAACAGGTCAAATTATAACATAAATGTTTACAATGTAAACATAATTCTGTTTGTGTAGCTCTCAGTTCTATATATAACCTTTTGAATTCCCACATTAAGTATACAAAATACATTCCCTTAAGGAAGAAAATACAGTGGACCTTAAGAGCAACAGAGAATCCTTTGGCAAGATTTGAGGCTGGTCTACAGTCCCTTGAAGCCAACAGAAAAAGTCCCAATAAAAACAACAGTTTGTCACGATCTTGACAAAAGTTAGCAAGATTTGGAGATAAAACCTACTTATTTTTTTCTCCAAAACAAATGTCTAATTTCAAAAGAGCTTGCAAAACAACATCTCTAACCCTGGTCAGATAGGCCATGTAACACATGGGAATTTCATTTTTTTGCTGTGGTGGAAGGACCAGGAAACTGGCAGCGTAGCCACAGGACTTTCACTTCAGTATTTGAAAGTCAATTACTTTCTCCATGAAAAGACATTCCCAAAAGGTGAATTTTGAGATATATAGCAGTGTGAGACCTCCTCACACGTCCTCACTTTTGGAGGAGGCAGTGCGGTGCAGCAGAGCCCCACAAATGCCAGCCCTGCTGGCACATAGCACAGCCACACACACCAGAGCCAGACATGCGATTGCCATTAATGAGAAAAATGAACTTCTGAGCTTGGCATCCAGGTCTTGTGATCACCAAGCTTTTCTCATGAGAGGTCATCATTACTAGTTTACAGAACTGCTATGGAAGAAGGTATACAGCTTTTGAGAGATAGCCCACACATCTAGTGAATGATGCAGGGACCAGGGCCCTCAGAGAGCAGTCAAGATGATTAATCAAGAGGTGGAAGGGTACTCTATATCTTACAGAAAACCTTGAAATTACACTGAGGCTACACAGGGTAGATTCTTCTGTTTATAAAGGCTGTACCTCTAGAAGCTCACCAGAAGAGAAACCCACACAATACCGAGTGTTGGCATGCACTTGAACCCACTCGCCATGTCTTTGGGCATACCTCCAGACATCCACACCCTCATGCCACCAACAGCAGAAAATGATGAAGGATGATGCACAAGAAAAGTCCAGAACTTACATTCATTTCAAACTCCATTTCCTTCACCTACACCCACAGCAAGCTCACTTTGGCCCTACAGAGAGGGCTCTCGTCTTTTAAATAGAGGCCACCTGTAGCGAGGAAGACATTGCGCTCGAGCGACATTTACTCTATGCTCTCTATTTTCTCACAGCCATCCCTCCTTAACATGCTGCAGCAGGAGCGGCCAAGAGGGGCTTTACCAGGTAGCACCAGCTGGTGACTCCAGCTGCGTGTGCTCGAGGCTGACACGCTGCAAGGGGAGCAAAAGGAGCCCACCGTGCTCCTAAAAAGTTACGTGCTGGGGCAGCAAAGCTGAGGAATGGTGGGGAGACGTCTCCAAAGGTCTCTCTGGGATAAAGCATGAGAGAGGCATTTGGGCTTTGTGTGGGGGTCTGCACTGGAGGTGGTGTGGAAGATGTTTTAAGGATCTAACTAAAATCAAACTGTGGGATAATACTGATGTACACACACACACACAACTATGAATACAATCACAAAGGCAGGTTAACAGTTTGATCCTTTTTCCACTGAGAACAACACATTGCAAAGTGCACAGTATTTCCAAGCTTCACTTTTATGGTATTCCTGCCATTAAGGGCTGAACTAAGCAAATGATTTGTAGATTTCTAACAGATAAAGACATTTTTTCTTCCTTCTTTTTCCTAAAATACTTATTTTTGGATTTACATCTACAAGGTCCAATTAGAAAACAAAATGAAGAATGAAGCAGGACAGAAAGCATACATTCAAGGCAAGGCTCAAAGGGGAATTACGAAAACGATGCGCCAAAGGGAAATAATATTGCAATTGCCCTCTACCACTGCAATATTAGACACCACTATTCAGTTTTTAAGGTAGGGTCTTCCCTCGTTTCGCTGACAACAATAAAGTATTCAAAATGCAGCTAATCCTGGAAATAGTAGCTGAGCTATCCTCATACACACCTCTCACCCGCACACCTTGGGCAAGCTCTTTTACATAAAACACTGTGGCCTTATTTTTTTCAACTCTGATTTCCCTAGCCAATATAGTATTGTTTTTTAAATAGCAGGGGGGGGGTCAAATATCTCTTATAACACTCAGTTCTTCTGTAGTCCTTGACGCTTCAGTCTGTCTCGCTTCTCCAAGGACATTGTTGCCATCTAGTGTGATGATGATGTGACTGCACTAATTTTTGATACAGAAAAAAATAGAGGAAAGAAATGCAGTATCAAAACCTGTGAGGCAAGATTATAGTAAAGCTAGACTGAACTTGGGAGTGAGCAGCAATTATCAGAGAAGCATTTCAAAAGTTAGGTGGTTATAAGGACTGATTTGGTGGTCCTACATATAAGACAGGTTTTAGCCATGTGGTTGTGTTACCATACTTGTCATCTGCTGTGTTCAGCTTTTAATTCAAAATGTTAAACTCACTCCTTTAATATTCTCTGTGTTCCTCCTTTTATTTGCAGTTTATGCTAGCAAAAGTCTAAAAAAAAAAAAAGAAAGAAAAAAAATGACAAGCGTTTGCAAAGATACTCTTGATGCATTGATTCCAGTTGCAGTGTAAACGTAAAAGGAAAATGTACATTCTTTAAAGGCAGTTAATCATACTGGAAAAAATTGTAGTATAGTAGAACACATAACCTTTAAAGAATATAGACATTACAATAACAAACCATTGTTGCATCAAAAGCTGGATTATGGAGCATCAGTTCTCAAGACTATTTGTCAAAGTGCCTAGATCAGTACCCTGAATCAAAGGGCAGTTAATTTGAGATACGGGAGGGAAAAAACATCTGGAAATCCAGATGCATTCATCCCATTCCTCAAGACTAGCTTGCAAGGGACCCACATCTCAATGACATCTCATTTCAGGGATTAGGTCTTGACTGGCACATTTTTGGCTGTGTTTCTTTCTTGGCCAAATTGTACGTTGGCCAGTTGTACTGAAACATGCCACAGGAAGCAGATACTATCCCAAGCACAGACGTGCTAAGATGGCCATGCATTTCTGGAGTGACGATGTGCCAGCTCGGGCAGAGTAAGTGCCTCATGAAGATACCAAGATACCAAGTAGTTACCTCAGATGTGCCCTTCTTGGGAACGTGGTGAGATCAGATAGCTGAGCCTGAAATTTTCCTCTGTTGCCTCACAGTGAAGACCCCAGTCATTAGGGTATGAAGTGAGATGGAAATCGCTTTCCCTTAATCAAAAGCATATAGAAAAGGGGAGATAATCTCCCAAAGTTGGTCTATTTATAGTCTTGCTGGCAACCCAATGAGGAGACAAAATATTTCTTCAAATTTTTGAGATGCAGTGAGCATTTGTTTGGTATTTTCAGCACATGAGAGGAGACTGGGTTGATTTCCTATGCATTGGTACACAGCTAACAGGAGAAAATGGAATCATAATATATTGGACTCCTCTACGATGCATGTGAACAAGAATTACAGCTGAAGAGCTAACTTAAGTTCTGCAGCTTTTTAACTCCTGAACTCTTGGCTTCACAGCCTTCCTATTCTTTGAGCAGAAAGATTTTCTTTGCCCACCACAATTTGGGTGTAAATCTGAAGTGATTTACATTTTGAGGTTTATATTTTAATGAAACTTTCCTTTGCTGCCCAACCCTTTCTTTGCTGACGGCTCTTAAAACCATTAATTAGCTATAGGAAAAATTGTCAGAGATGTAGCTGTTGAGTCAGTCTGGAGCTATGGCTATCCTTGGGGGAAGATTTTATTTTCAGGAGTTGGCCATTTTTAGCCTTTATTAACCTCTTTCACAGCCTTTTTTATCTGCTGAAAGTTTGTGCACTGGCATACAACCCTGATGAATTAAAATCAAGCAAATTAATATTTCTAGTGTTTGCGGGGTAGGAATGTGCACATGCATGCATGTGTAGCTAGGACTGCAACACACGCAATTACCCTTCGGACCTGTCACGATACACTTTTCTAAATCCACGTGCACCACCAGACGGATACTGCACCTCTCTGCTCCTTATTTGTCCTTTATGCATGGTGTTATCAGCCCCAGTGGGATCCCCCGATGTTCACGTAGAGGTTGTGCTCAGCCTGGGACCAGCGAGGCAGCTGATGAGGATGTCTGGTCCAAGCGTGGCCTCAGCCTTAAATTAGAGTGGCCACAGTTAGTTGTTCCTTTGGCAGGCTCCCAAAACTCAGCTGACAATGCAAACCACAAAATAGGAATAGCAATTTTTCAAAGGCATGAGTCTCAGGCCTAAACACAGGAAGGGAAAAAGCTCTCCTTTTCCCTTGGGACTCCCTCCCTGCTGCATTTCTAAGGCTTGCTAGGAGAAAAAATAAATAAAGAAATAAATAAAAAATTAAAAGTGACTCTGGTATTGCCTAAAAATAAATAAATAAAGGACTTTTTGAAATCTGAACCTAAAGCAAAAACTCCCAGCTGTGTCCCTCTATAAATCCTGTGTTCTTAAATAACTGCCCCCTCTGCTCATCAGTATGAACTGAAGCCTAAGGGACAACTTGTTTGACGTATGCAGGTTTTGTAACTGCCAGAAAAAGTAATTTTTTTTGAGCCGTCCTATATTGAGCTGCTTCTCTTGAGATATATTCAAATAGCACAAGCAAAGGGAATGCATTTCAGGATTCAGGCCGGTTACAATGTGACCCAAAGGATGGGGGTGGCCCAAAGGATGGGGAGTGAGCTGGAGAAGCAGGCAGCAGCTGGGAGAGCCCAACTCATCCAGGACACAAGAGAGATTGCTTTTCTGATGGCCTGCAAAGTGGGGATATGTTATGTCGAAGGCAGCCAAGGGCTAGCTTGCCTGGATCTAAATCTTTTCTGCCGTAACTAACTGAAGCGTTGCTGTCCTTGTGACATAATACCGTTGTGATGTGCAAACTCAAAGATGAGGAAATTATATGTGTAGCATTAGGCACAATGATGTGCAACATATCCTTTTCTTTCAGCACATAACGTAGCATATGGATTTCTTCCATTACTGTATTCAAAGTCATATTTCTCCTGGGAAATAAGAATGCAACTGGCTTGGCAATATTGTCGAGATGGGGATTTTCTACAGAAACAAGCAGCCAAAGCTGCTCGAAACTACCACATATATACATGGCAATTTTTGCAAAGCTCTGGGTAGAATGGGTTTTACACTCTGCTCTCCCAGTAGACTAGAATGGGGACTCAAGAGTTAAGTAAGTGCAAACAACTAAAATACATCTGATCATACAGCTGCAGATCTTATAAAGTCTTTGTGGATTCCTCGGTCAGTCCCAAGTGGAATGCTTTAACGCACCAGGCACAGTCATTTGCTTCACTTTTTTTATATGCTGACTTTGCAAACGAAAAATGTTGCTTTATTTATTTGTACAGCGTTATTAGGTTAAAAAAAAATTGACCCTTTAACTTCCTGGTAAAAATTAGATACTTATACTTAAGGCCGGAAAGAGGAAATGAAGAGGAACAGCTCCAGAGCAACGCAAAAACAAGAGTAGGATGCTATTTGTTTTTAATAAGCCTACTCATTTGACCATCTGACCACTCCTTTTATGGACAAAAATGAGGTTTTTCCCATGACTGCTTTTATGACTGTGCAAAAATAGTCTTCAGTTTTGCCTTGTAAATCACATAAATATACATTCCAGAGTGCAAATCATTGCTGAAAAACCCTCCCAGAGAGCAAGTGTTCCACCTATTTCCACATTTTTTTTTTTTAGTTCTTCTCTTACCATAATTGTTTGAAGGTTCATCTGATTACTACAAAATACATTTTTCTAAATATAAATCCAACAATAGAAGGCCTGGAGGTCGCCTGGGCTGGTTATTCCATGGATCTAGCGCTCTCTTTATTTTTAGCAGTCCTTGAGGCACGCGCCTGCTTTCCTGCTGTCCTGTGGTGACATCTTCTGGGCCCTACTCAGACTGCATGAAAACAGATCCTGTGACATTGGCGGAAGGCAGCCCCAAACCCTCCAAATTCTGGGCGTTAAGGGACTTCTGAACTGAACCAAAATCTCGCTCTTCTGTTTTCCCACAAGGATTATTCTCCTCAGCAATTTCTTAGGTGGCCAAAAAATACATGAAATCAAACAAAACAACTCCCCCAGTTGCATCCTAAGAGCTAATTTGCTTTAATTTTATTATTCTGTATCACTATTAAGCAGTAGCAGAGGAGGGCTCAGGAGTCTGGTCTGGGGTGTAAGTCATCTCTTGGCTTTCCAACATCACACATTTTGAACTTTGCTGTGGAAAGCCTTTGTCCAAAGGCTACTTTAACTTCCAAAATGACCATGTCCCCAAATAAAGCTTTTGTTCGGGCAGAAGTGTAATGCCCTGGCTATGCATTTTTCATCGTGGAGCTGTACATAGGGGAATCTAAGGCAATTACCACAAGCTTTCCTCTGTGCAGCTCTTTAACACCGTCCACTTGGTATGGAGGTCTTCTGCTCCCAGCGCAGTCAGTCACTGCATATCTAGGAGGAAGTCTGGCCAAGAGGCTGATGCACCCGTGTCACCTGGCATGTTGATTTGATCCAAAGGTGTCCTTGGTCCTCACATAGACAAGTACTACAGCTAAATATTGAACAACAGCCCGGCAGCAGGAATGGACGTGGCAGGGATTCACCCCAGCACATAACAGTGCCCCACAAGGAAGGCCTCTAGACATCCCAGGCCCCCTTACTTCTCCCTGAAAGCCTCTAGGGCTGCTCTAGAAAAATTGCACTTCTCCTCCCTCCCCTTGAAAGACACTGGCATCCCAGAGAAAGGAGCCCAGGCCCTTAAAGCAGTGACCAGATGGGGTCCTGTGTTGCCTTTGGGCTCAGGCTCAAGGCACACGCTTCAAGGTAAACCTTCTGCACATGCAAGGCAATAGCCAGGGATCCTTGCCAAAACACAAGGAAACTGTTTACTGATGCTGACCACCTCTGGGGTCAAGCAGTCGCAGAGTAGGAGGTTTTGCAACATAGTTTTACAGTTAGGTTTCTCATTTTCACCATTTTATTTGAAAGAAGCTTATAAAGAACGGGCCTCAGCTTTAGGTGAGCTAATCAGTAACTATTCACCCAGCTCTAATCCACTGTAGCCTCATGGATAATGAAGTGGAACAATGCAAACATTGAGTAGAAGAGCCCAGTGTATTTAACAAGTGAATACACACAACTCTTTCAGCACCTTCTCATTCAATTAAATAACCCTACAACATGGGAAGTAGACTTGACAGCACACAGAAAAGTCAATGATGATTTAAAAAGTGGTGCTAAGCAGTGCCAGTTTGAATACAAGTCTCATCACACATGAAAATGATGTTATGCAGCTGCATGCCAAATTAAGTGTTTCCTGGAAAAGGGAGCATTAGCACAGTTAGTCTGGTATTCTGTCTATCACAGGTCACTAATTTTATCCCATTTTCCCTGTATCAAGTTGAAAAGCTTGGGCTGAAAGAGGTTCTCAGTCATCTTGAGGCTGAATTGTGTCTCAAAGAAAGAGACTAGGCAAGAACGAGCTACTGCTCTGCACTGACCTGCAGTAAGTATGGGGTGGAAGAAAGAGGTGAAAAAGTAACCGTCTTTTATGGATCGACAATCAGACAATCAGTTTGATCTTAAGCATACAAGAAAAACAAAATCATATCTACAATGCAGGCATATTTAATACTAAGATTTTCTCAAGCATCACAGACAACTGCATGGTGCTTTGTCTCTGTCTCCCCTTTCTTCCTGCTTGTAATCCCTCTGACAATTTTGTATTCAAGAAGATGCAGAATTTTCTGAGCCCTGCAGGTAAATGACCTATGCCTTTGGTTGGTGTCTGACAAATACTATTCTTTTTTTTTTTTAAACGGGAAGTTGGCAAGCAGGGGAAAACAGGGAATTTCAGAAAGGAAATTCTCCCCTTCGGTGTGCTACCTGGCTCAGGGCAATAGGAAAAAGATACCAGTGCACTACATACCCAACCTCAGCCAGTTCACAGAGGACTTTTTCACCTAGAAAGGGTAAAACATTGCTCTTTATACATGTCTCTCTTTTAGCTGTCCTAGACAAGTGATCTCTGAAGCTTCTCCTAGTTCCACAAGGAGGTGAGGCTGGGCATCCTTATGCTACAGCTCTTTAGCCTACCTGGACATGCCTGGTCCACCAAAAGAAATCATCCAAACTGCAGTTTTGTCCTAGTTATTCTTTATCTCCAGAGCACATCAGACAGGGAGCCCTCCCCACCGCATCCCATGTGGTAAGTAGTCTTTGGTCTCCAGTTAAGGGACAAGGGAAGGGTGAGGGGAAAGCCTGGCAAGCAACTGTGTGTTGGGTGACTTGGTAGGGGAACAGCTTTTGGCCCTCAAATACTTCCACAGGGTCTGTGTGGCCAACCCTCAGAGTGGGACAGCTGACCTGCTTGATTTACTGGAAAGATCACCTTTTTTAAGCACTATCCTACTTAAAAGTGCAGAATTCTTGTGTAATTTGGGCCTCATTTTTGATTTTTCTCCTGCATTGCAGGAACAGAGAAATGGTCAAAGAGGCTTTACCCAGGAATGCCTGCTGAATCAAAATCGCAGGGTATCAAGCTTGTAAGCTAATGAATTCCCTCTTCGCTGTGCTGAGATAACTCATGGACACAGGAGCAGCAGCTGCTGCAATTGAAAAAGGAAAGGAAAGAAAAAAAAGGAGGGGGTGATCCCTCCGAGGAGAGGGGAGTACTTCTCATCAGCAGATGAGACAGCCTGAATACTAACTCAGCCTCAAAAACATGCTGCAAAACCTACACTTCTTTCTCCTTACTTTCTTGAGATAAATGTAATCACGCTTGTGCTAGGGACCGAGTGACCTGGTAGCATCAGTGTCAGACACATCGCCAAACAAATCACTGTTCGCTCAAGAAAGCCTTCTGCCTTGCGAGGGAGACGGAGCAGCCCATAACCCATGAAAGGACAACCGCCCTGAATAGCTCATTAGTGGACAAAGTTATTAATACACCCACGGTGGAGGAGCTAGAAGTAGAGAAACGCGTTATAAGATGAACAACACGCAAACGGTAATTCCCAGCTCTATAAGCCACCCCACACAGTGCTCAGACTTGTGTTCACTTCAATAAAAAACAAATCTGACTACACTAGAAACAAGAAGGAAAGTGGCAGAGGCCAAAAGAAGAGAAGGTGCTGCAACTTCTCCCAGATCCTATCAGAAGACCACGGCGTGCGTTAAATGCTAATTTGGCCCTAAGTGTTGCCGTGCTGATGAGCTCCTGGCGATGGGAATGTGGAAGCCTCTCCACCATGGGATGCCTGGTTTTGGTACCGTACAGTCCGAGTCTAGAGGACAGGAGGCGCAAGAGCCTCAGTGAACAGCTCTGGTCTTTTCCAGCACCCCTGGGCTTTCGGAAGCACAGACTTGTTTCCTCTTCACAGCTTTCTTGCCATCTCCACGCCACCCCTCCAGTAATATGTTTTGCAAAAGCTGTGATGTGGCCTCTAGTTCACAAGCTGTGAATTAAGAGCTGCAATGAGCCGAGGGAAATTGAGTTTAGTGTTTTTTACTTGCTGGTGTTCTAATACCAATTGCAAAACGCCCCAAGAGGAAGTTAGGACACACACTGTTTTGTTAAAGCTTCTGATTGAACAGAGAGCTGTACATTTAACTTACAGACCAAAGGGGAAAACTCAGACTAGACAAAACCAGTCAGTCCTGCCTGTTGCTTTTATGGCATATACCACAAGGGGGACTCGTCTACAATTTTATAGGGCAAAAGGAGAAGGGTGAAGGCAAGGATGAATCAATCAGTTCTGCAGTTGAATATGCAGAGACCATTTTAGGCTGTGAGTTTTTAAACCTGCAGGCACTGTTAATCTGCAAAATTCATTAAACGGGTTTATCCGTTTATGTTCATTTCCAACTGCTGTTCTGTTTCCTTGCAGCCCCTGCTTTTACACTGCGAGTCATGAATTCCAAATATCCTCTTAATTTTTTTGGACATTGATTTGAGAGACTTACTTTGCTGAACCACTAGATGAAAACCACAGACAGAAAACTGGACCACCCAGAGAAACCTCCAATTATAACCCAGGCCTGGGAGAGCCCGCTGGGGTGCCGAGGCCGGAAAATGGTGAGAAAAGGTGTGCGTTGGGGGTTGATGTTTGGGCAGTAGAGTAGGAGACCGGAGCTACGCACTGGAAGAGTGCCAGAAGGAGGATGTGCACGGCCCGGCGTCGATGCACTTGAGCCATTCCTGGAGTCACCTCTGCCTTGGAGTAATGCATTAAAACCTGGCAGAAGAACAATAAAAGTACTATTTAAAGGGTCTGCTAACAGGAGCATCTATCGACATGCTTTGCTGTACTGCTCGCTAGTGTGCTGCTATGATGAAAGCTCAGTATTGCCCAGCTACATACATCACTTTCTGCCCTTAGATACAGCACAGCCTGTAAGGCTTAGCAGCATTTAGAGCTCGCTCTGGATGATATACTGAAAAATCAAGCTTCAAGTGCACAAGCTGTGTTCCCTTTAACTTTCAGAAAGAGAATACAGCAGGGAGAATAAATACCACGCTGAATTGTCTGCACTGTGCCTTTCTTAGCTAGCATGCAAAAAAAGCCCTGAGTTTCTTGTTAACTGAAATAGTGTTACTGTGAAGCTACATTTAGCAGGAGGATGTGGGTTCATAGGCAAAGTCACAAAAGAGAGTGACTAAAATGAAACTGGGCATTAACTGAATATTCAAATAAAGTTGTAGGTGACCTCGCAATTACTTTAAAAGCCTTCCCAAAGAAGAGATATTATCATTGTAATTAGAACTTCATTTTAGTGTGAAAATTTGTATTACACAGCTGCCACAATTCTCATTATAAGTGAGCAAATAATTGTCCTTACTCCACATATTAAATTCCTATTATATCTTCAAAGCATCAATGAAAACCGAGAGTCCTCACTTTCCAAGGCTGTGCTAGAGGACAACACTTGAAATATTCTATTAATCAAAATGTAACAATGAATGCTCCGAGCACATTCATATCTCATGGTGGACGTGCCCATCTTCAGCCAATGATGACTGGCTAATTAATGATTTTTAAGATCTCAGCTGTGTACCTCAGTAGGAAAAGAAAGTAATCCATGAGTGACAGAGCTGGAGAAGCCTCCTTCTATTTGGATTTCTCTCCTCTGTCCCTCTGCTATCCACAGCACAACAGTCACATCAGGTGTTTCGAGTCCACCAGGACACCCTCAGCAGTCATGAAACAGCCGCGTGTATCCTGGCCGGCCATTTCACTGCTGCCAAATGAGTGGATAATGGCTGAATTTTTGTCGTCTTCTTGGGTGGATGGAAGTCTTCGCTTCATTCTCACTTTCCTCTACCCACCTGTCAATTTTCCTGACGCTTGCAGGAACTTAATTATCTTTGAGGCAACCAGCCCTCCATCAAATTTGGATGAGATTGCTCAAGAGGTTCAGAAATTATTCAGAGCAGGAGTGACAGGTGTGCGGACAGTGCAGTCACGTAAGTGTTTCCCTAGGAAATCCAACTGAAAACAAGGTGGTATCAACAATGTTAGAAAAACAGAGGCCCTCAAATCTTAGGAGAGCTGATTAGTACCTCACACCTGCTGATGGACTAATTTTGACCGGACATCTGTGAAGCACGGGGTGATACATGAGCATTTGTGTAGTGAAGTTGAGGTGCTCGAGTTGAGCACTTCCCACAAAATACGTGTGTGACTACAGTTAATGGGGCTCTTTTTGCCAAACATAAAGACCACCGTCAAATCTGCAGATGAGACAGTCACTTGGAAAAGAACTTGAATTCCTGAGATTCAGGGCAGTACACCAGCAGCTAGCTAAAACACTGGCCGACCTTAAGGTGCTTGTGCCATGTCATAAATCCAGATATTTTTAATGCAGTCGAGCAAGCCTATGGACAAGGAAAACTTGATGTGCAGTACAGTGTAGGGAGATGGCACCTCAGAGGTCCGAGGTCCTTTGGGTGGACCTCTGGCATCTCTAGCACAGAGCTAAAAAATCAAGGTAAAATCAAATAAAAATAAAATCAAATAAACCCACTGACCTGAAATCAGTGCAATGCTCAACACGCAGCTGTAACCAAAAATAGCCAACACAACGTTGGGGACTGAGCTCATGACAGAGATGTCATTTTTACCTTTGTATTTGCATGAAACGAGAAAGCGGCTGGGAGAGCCACGCACCCCTTCAGTGCAAAACCTGCTGTAGAAGCTGCTTACAAGAAAGGCAGAGGGAAAACTTCACTGGATGGTAATGCCTTTATTGAGAAAATACCTTTTGCTGAAAGTTCATTGTGTTTATCGAACGGATGCTTTGGCCAGGCTGCCTTGCGAGAGCCAGCTGATATTTGTGCATCCTCATGCCAGCATTCTTCACAACTGATCTGGTTTTAAAGCCACCTTGATGGCAACAGTATGGAATCAACTCTCATAAATCGAGCTGCCAAAAGAGAAATGTGAAAAGAGGACTGGGACCTATCAGTCTAGGGAGGGTTACATATTTACACTTAAAAAGGATATGGCCTGAATCCCTGGACTCAGCAAGAGAGAACTAATATGGCTCAAGCTGGGTGCGCATGAAAAAAGGCCAGCTGTAAAAGGTTTCCCTAATGAGTTTAGTATTAAAAAAAAATGGAACTAAGCCAATCCCCGCTCCAGCTGCCGCGTGGCTCTACCCCACATGCTCATTTCCAAGGGGAGTCCATGGAGCAGCATTGAGAGTGCAACAGCAGCAGCCCCAAGCCTGCCTCCCCAGCAAGCCATGCCCAGGAGTGCAGGGTTGGGTCTGTGACTGCCCCACGAAGAAATAACTCTGGAACTGGAGAGCCGTTGTCTTGTGAGTATGGGGTTGGCCGTCAATGTACCACAAGGGTATTATGGTCGCGTGGCGCCCTGTAATAGTTTAGCTCTCCAGGGGGGGTGGACATCAAGGCAGGGCTCATCGACTCAAACTACATGGCGAAGTGAAGGTTGTGATCCATTACACCGGATCCCAACCCCTGCGATGTACACAGGGAGACCAAACAGCCCAACTGATACGTGAGCGGATGGGGTCCCCGCTATCCAGGAAGGAGATTCCTTGTGGCCCACCCTGCAGCCAGGTGGTTTCGGGTCTTACAGGGCGTGTAGTGTGGGTGCATGATCTGGCTAAACCTGAACAGTTGGAAGGGGAAATTATTGTGGATGGGCCAGGAGATACCCACCTGCTACTAATCAAAGGCGGAAGTGTCCCAGTCTATGTTCCCTTCAGGAGACTCTTGTCCAGAGAACCATGACCTGATGAATATGCTGAGCGGAGCCGTGACATTGCTGCTCTCCATCCTAACCCTGTACCCTGATGGCAGTTGGGACACCAAGGGAACTGCATGAGCATATCGAACCCAACATCCAGAAGATAAAGAGCCTACTTCAAGTATTACATGATGTAAAGTGCGAAGAATCAGCATGGGACAACACTTGGCAGTGAGTGTCGTCATGGCTGTCGAATTCAGGACTATGGGGAAAATGCGTTATGCTCCTGGTCTTCTGGGTTGATCAGTTTTGTGTGCATACATGTTATAATTTACCATATATTTACTATATATATATTAGTATGTATATTCACCATGATTTAGTTGCTTGTACACCTTAGCTGTTTAGTTAGGCTAATATCGGAAAGGCGTGTCTGAACCTTTTCCACACCCTGGTGGCACTGATACCACATCCCTGTCAGTCAAGGGGTGGAGTGTAGTGAGAAGACCCGTGGAAGATCCAGCGAGGAGACAGTGACCGGCAGAGTATGTGGTAGCAGCCCCAGCGTGTGAAACTACACACGGACCAAATTCCTACCAGGGCCAGGCACGCGTACTCCGTTTTGTCAACAACGTCTAGCTGCTTCCCAGGCAGTAGCTACTCAAGGTTAGCACAGGTGAGATGAGGAAACAGTTCTAGTAGATTTAAGGGGCTCTTAGGATACAACGAGTTGAGTCCCACCTGGGCATCTGACCCGTGTGTCCGACCCGTGCCTCCAGCTGCCTCCCATCAGCGACCCCTCCATGTGGTTCCCAGGGCTCCCTGTGCAGCTTGGAGTGTAAGTAAGTCCTGTATTAAATCTATCCTGTTTAACTCCTTATGAACCTTGAGTGTCTTTCCCCACCAGTATCCAACCCTCTCTTGCCCACCTTGCGGTCACACCACCCTGCAGAGCTTCTCAAAGAAGTTATTTCAGTGCATTCACGCAGACAGGCTCCTTTTATAAGTCCATGCAGCGTTTTGCTGCTTGAATAAAGGGCAGGAAAAACATTTCTATCATCAGTAATAAGAGCTGAGGTGACAATCTCATGAAATGGCCTCACACAGGCCATATTTTTTTTTTACAAGCGAAGGCTGCACAAGGATTGGTTTGTCACGGGCTGAGCTAGTCTTCTGTGCTTTATTCGGGAGACATACTTTTCCTTTTTTTTTTTTAATGCAATTATAAACCTGCCATTTCAGCAGCAGCAACAACAAAAAGAATCGCCCGAATATCGGCTGAACATCTCACTTCTCGGACAATGTGTTCCTGTAGCCTTCAACCAAAATCCATGGTCCAGAACTGCAGCAAGGTTTCCGATACGGAGGCACGGTCAGTGCAGTTGTCCACTGAGTGGCATTTGCTTTTAACATCAGTTGTGCTGAGAAACTGCAGTGTTAGAACCACTATACCAGAAGTGGATAGGATGTTTGCAAGAGATGACTCTGCTAGCAAGGTACCAATGTCCTGGTAACCTAAAGTCCATCCACAGAGGGATCACTAAGAAGTTCCTTGCGCTCTGCAGTGAAAGCAAGGCGAAGGCTCAGCTGGCCAGGTCTGCTTGGACACTCTCCTGACTAGAAGCATGCAACAGGCTGGGCCCCCAAATAGTATATCACACCAGCAGCACAACGTCCTAGCACACAGTGAACACTTTGATGGAAATCTGTGTAAACAAGGGAGATGCTTTTTGATTTATAGGGAAAAAATAACCCTTTCAGGGTTTCTTGTTTTGCCTTGTTTTTTGGAGGAAGCTTTCCCAAGAGAGACTTAAGACATATAGGGTTAGGTTAGATGGTTAAGAAAAGGAAAAGCTCCTTTCTGCATGCACAGAGGCACAGCAGCGGAGGGGGAACCCCAGTTCCTGACTCAGAGGAGTGGACACCGTGTCTGTGTTCCTCCAGGGCTGTCCTACGAGAGCATCAGCCCCGTGGGCCAGGGTGACGCCCAGCAGGAGGGTCACCAGGAGCTGCTCTCCAGAGCACCCTTGGGACCAGCGTTGGGGTGGGTAACAGCCTGGGGTGTGGGACACACTGTGGGATGCAGGGCAAGAGCCTTTCGAGGTTGTGCAAGCCTTCTTATGAGATGTTTCGGGGAGCAACCAAAGGTGGAGAAGGGAGAGGTCTAGGTGATTTGGGGAGAAACAAACATGGCAAAATAGAGGGATACGGGGATCAAAAGGGGCTGGTCGGGTGTAAACGGGGCTGGCCAGGACACTTGTCCGCGCCTCATCAGCACAGTCTGTCCTGTCTTCTTACTAAATCCCTTCCAAAGTGGGTTCCTGGGTGTGAGGGACTCGTGTGTGCGTGAATGTGAGAAATGGAGGTGACACATCCTGCAGCAGCAGCAGATGGGGTGTTTGGCTGCACTTGCAGCCTGTCGCCTTGCTTTTAAGCCTCAGAAGCTTTGCTGCCTTCTCTTTTCACACTTTATTTTGCTTTAGCGATTACATCTTCATTAGCGTGAGAACGTGCAGGTTATGAGGAAGGATGGAAAGCAGCATCATGACCATGGAGCAGCTGCTGCGGTCGGTGCGGCTTTGCCGGCTGCCTTTTTGGAGACTACGACTAAGCCCTATGCCTTACGCGCACAGCAGGGCTGCGAAGGGAAACCCAACTCATTCACAAGAAGTGATTTAGAAGTTATTCAGCAACCTTTCTTGCTCTTTTTTTCTTTCTCTCCCTCTCCCCCCTTTAAGATATATTCAACTTAATTAACAGACTCTTTTTCATTGGCAGTGGTCTTTCCTCAGCCGTTGACTTGTTTCAAAAGGAAAACCTATTTTAGGTAATTGGCCACGTCTTAGGTATGCATTTATAGATGTCGATGGGTGGATGGACCACTGAGTGCAGGTGTGTGTACAGACACATATGCAAAGAGTACGTGTGCACGAAGGGAGGGCAAACCCCCTCAGAGCAAGCAAGGACACGGCTACGCTGCAAGTCCAGCAAAAAGGGACGGTAATCCGTCATCTTGGCAGGACGATTAGCCACGCGGCCGTAGTCTGGTCCTCACGCTAGGCGGGGTATCCGCATGCTGGGCAAAGTCCTGTCCGTCCTGTCCTTGCTCCCCTCCTCTGTAAGGGGATGAAGAAGCAGCCGGCGGCTGAGCCGAGCACAGCAGAGCCGCAAGCCCCAGCTCTTCGCTTCCCGTGCTTCCGATCCGCTTGGATTTTACAAGCCCGCTCAGGCAAAGCTTGCGTGCCAGCACTGCCCCATTAACACTTATTTTTCTTCAAGGATCCCAACCAGGTGCCCGGCTGTTCTGCGGGGCTTCCTTTGCGATCGTGCTCACGGTAGCGTATACTCAAAAAAAAGAAAGGAAAAAAACATCCAAGTTTCTGTTTTTCTGCTGAATTTCCTTATTCCGCTGAGCACAGGGGTTTTCCACTTCTTCAGCCCACAAGCCGGTCATTCAGATATTGCCAGTGTGGAAAACGTGCCAGATGCTGAACAAAGTCGCAAAGCCGCAAAGCAATCGTGGAGGAGCGTACGGATTGAAGCAACGAGCGTTACCTTGACCGGTCAGCTGCTGAGTAGCACCCACTGCCTGCTTACAAACTCTATTCTGTATTAATTTACAGCAATACATGCACAGGAAAAAAAAAAAGAAAAAAATAGTCCCCCCTCCAAACCTTCTGCACATGTGAAATCTATTTTCCAATACCCTCCCTTCTCCAATGTTGCTGAAGCTATTGAAATTCCATGTAAGTTTGGTTACGAGCTAGTTAGATTTTAGATAAACCCTGCCTGCTGTTCACAGAACTAGTGTAAAAGTTGGTATAGCTGTGAAGAAGGAAAGAAAGAAAGGAAAGAAAAGAAAGAAAGAAACCAACCAAGGAACCAGACAGGTAGAAAATTGAGACTAACTGGGAGAAAATGTTTCTCTAAAAAGCATACGACCTTATCAGAGTATTTAGTAAGAACCAAACTGACAGATCTTGCAAAAAATAAAATGGTGTAGTGAAATAATAACAGTATCTTGCACAGGATTAAAATATAACATTTTACTAGTTATTTCAAAGAATAGATTTTTTTTTTCTTCCATCATTCTCATCTGTACGTTCAGACTGTATCTAAACTCCAAACAGCTATTTTTAGTTAGGTACCAAGTGCAAATATGCTGAGATAAGAGAGTTAGGAGAAATAAATACCTAGTCCTTTTTTTTTTTTTTCTTGTATGATAGGCTACATTGCATTTCTCATGCCTAAAGACAAGCACCGTTGCTCAAAATATTTGGTCGGAAACCTCGGGCTGAAAGGGAGGTATTTGACGGAAACGTCACATTTACATCGGCTTGCAAAACATGCGAACAGCTTCTAAAGACAGGCGGTAAGAGGAACCTCCTGGAGGCCAACCTGGGCCACAGGAGAATGAAATCGCAGCAGCAGAAGTCCATTTACCACCGGGGGCCAAACGAACAGCTCTCGTCACCCGGACCTTGCCGTTAATCTTAATTATAGCGTCAGGAAAAGAACGGTGATGCCTATCATATAATTGCACGCGTTTCTCTATCGACTCGTCCTATCTTTCAAGAGTTATCTGTTCTCACGACTGGTTTAATCTCATCCTGAGATGAAGAACAACCTGCATAACACAACAGGACGCTTTTCTCATGGGAATACGTATTTTTTTTCTTCTTTCTGATATCGCACCGGGGAAAAACGCTTTGCTCTGCACTGCTAACGTCTCTCAGGTATTACGTGGCGATGACGAACAGCGGCATTTCTCAGCCCTCTACTCAAGCTGCAGCGAGACGCTCTCACTGCTTTCCGAGTTACGAATAAAAATTAAAAGCGGGTGCCAATATTTTACAACCAAACCTTGCTTCCGCACCCATTCTGGGTGTGCGTTATGTCACCTTTTGCCCTTGACAGATTCATATATGCATATCAGCCTAAAACAGTCCCTTTTTATCCCCTCCGCCGCGATCCATTTGCCTTTACAGCAGGTTTACATGCAATGCTGGACTGGAATGGTGATTCGACTGTGTAACCCTGCAGCTCGGTGGGGTTGAAAACGTACCTATCCCCTTCCCGTTAATTACTTTTTATGCCTATTTTTATCCTACAGACTCCGGTAGCATCCCGCTTTAGTTCAGAGGACTACGGCCCTAGGATGACAATTACTGATGGAGCACAAAACCTGGAGCTAGAGACCATGCAAAGAAGAAGACAGGACTGATGGGGGAAGAGATGAAAAATTGACTGGAGAAGAAAACGGGAATGAGCTAATTTACAAAAGAAAATGAACAAAGCACGGCCAGGTAACTCTGAATAAGATTAATTGCTATACGTTTTCTTCCTCTTTGTAATTTTTCAATCAAATTTAATCTTCTGCTCCACTTTGCTAGGTAACAACGTTACACTCTTATGCACGCTTAGGTCGCTCTTACGCATGTTTGCTATCTGGGTCTCTTTGCATAAACTGATATATTGCTATCGCCTGTGGCACTGTCACTCAAATTTAAACCAGCCGAGGATTTGCTCCATTGACTTCCATGGATTTATTTTTAATTTATTACTCTGAGTTCAGAAGCAAGTGCTCCGGATATAAATCTAGAACATAAATAGACAGTTTCCAAATCTAAACAGTAGAGCCACAAGCACCATACAGAAAACCAAGCTAGGCATGTAGAGAATTGTCTGAAAAGTTAACCAAATGTTGCTGTGCATTTATTAGTAGTTTACTGTTTATTAAACAATAATCAAGATCCAAAAGAACTAATAAACTCAAATGAAGGATCGTTTAGTGAAATGGGAGCCTGTCAAAATAGTTGTTGGGGAGGACAATTAATTGGTACAAATGTGAGTGCAATTTTTTTTTTTTTTTTAAACCTTTAAAGCATGTTGTCTGTAGTATACAACATATGTGCACAATACAAATTTCATACATTTTCCTCAGTGACAATAAAAAGCGCAGTTTATTATAAACTGAAGTAAAAATTAAAATTTAAAAAGGAAAAAAAAAATCACAGTTTTGTCATTGGTATGTGAAGGTTATTCCAAGGGCCCATCCAGAGCTCCTCTTCGTCGGACTGCGTGTGTTCGCTGTGCGACTCCAAGGGCTCTTTGACATCCTCGTTGTCAACGACCGACTCCTGCTCTTCTGTGCTTTTCGTTTTGGTGCCCCCCGGCTTTGTTACCACGTTTTCGGCCCCTATCGTAGAGGACGCAAACGAGACGCTACAAGGTCTTGTGTTCATTTTGTCACTGGAAGATGGTCCCATCGACAAGGTGTTCAGCGGGACGTTCTCCTCATGCGTCACCGCGAGCTTGTCCAGTTTCTTGAAGTGCTTCCCCAGCCTCACCGGGGACGTGACTTTTAAATTATTAGCAAGGCAAACGCGGCGCGTTCTGACCACAGAGCCGTTCTGGGCGATGTAGATGTTACCGTTGACAGTGTTTTGGATGTTGGGGTTATTCAGACGATTCCTTTGACTGGAGTCCGGAGCGCTGTCTTCTCCGGTGGAGCTGGTCTCGTATTCGGGGTCGACTATCAACTTGATCCTTTTCTTCCTGGCCCACTGTTTGACAACAAATAGAAATGTCATTAAATCACAGCACTATTTCTTACATTTGCTTCTCCTTTTTCCATCGTGTTCATATCTACTATTTATCTAGACACTTCACATCACTTTTCGTAACTTGGCCTTTTTTTACCCTCAATTTTAGATCATACGCTGCTATGTCCTAACTGTTCTGATTACTATGTGACAACAGCATATACACTTAATGCTAGAACACAGAAACCAATCCTTCTGCTAAAAAGTTGTAAAATGGATATACTCATCTTAGTTCAGGAATGGCATCGTGTCATTTAGATGGAGTGTGTATGTATAAAAAAAAATGTGAATTTTTCCTTCATGCTTCGAACATAGTGACAAGTTTTGAGTTTCTGTTTTTTTTTTTTTTTTTTTTTTTTTTGCTAAAGATGCATTGAGCTGTGCTCCCATTAAGTCAAAGTGCATCTTCTTGGAGAATTCTGGGAACAGAGACCTTACTTTTGGAAAGTAATCTTAATAAAAGTGTTCTTCTGTAAATCGCGTTAGCGGTCAATCAGCCATATCTTGACAAAACAATGTCCCAGCCTGTCTCACAAAGACCTGTGAAAAACAACTGGATTAATATCCCCTTCTAACAGCAGCTGGAATGCATTGACAGCAAGGAAATGGTGTAAGCGATGTTTCAAAGAAACTACTCTACTTTGGGGCAAATGCTTAGGCAGGCATTGGAAGATTTCCTCCAGAGTGCTACTAAATTGTAAAGTCAGGGCAGAAACGGCATTGAACAGGTCTGTTTTACATGCACAACACATCAAGGAGACACATATCGCAGGACCTACACAAGGGAAATTCTCAGGCACTGTGTCGGCAAAACTGGGTGGTGAAAAAATAAGAAAGATTCTTGCTATAAAGCTTCGTGCCAGCTGAAATCTAGTGGAATCGATGGAGATGCTCTGCTATTAAATGCAATTAAGGCAATGGAGAAATAAGACTTTAGGTTTTATATAATTTGTATATGTTTTCCAAAGAGTTAATGCAGACTTAATTTCTGTGTTGCTGCGACTTTGTACTAATAGTGATTACACAAAACCCATTACCTATTTTAAGTTCTAACTGATCTTTTTTAAAAAACTGCCACCTTGCAATACACTGCAACAAGCTCCTATCACTCTTGAATTAATAATGGAAAACACCGTTATTTTGCTAAGGCAGCAGATACCATCACAGTTAAGTCCCACTGCAATACACACACATGCACACAAGAAAAGCTGATTTTTAGAGAAAGAAAATCATGCAAGGTACAAATGGGTGAGGATAATTCTTACGCTTTTGAAAAGTTACACTTTGTGCAGCTTGCTTAAGGCCTTACTTGACCTTTTGTTCCTGATAAAGACGTACAGTGTTATTCACACTGATATACCGAGGTGGAAGAAAAGTCTGACAATTTAAGATGAGATCTGCACTAAACAACTGTGTGCAGCTGCACCTTAAGTGCTATATGGGAATGCAAAATAAGCGGGTAACTAAGCAGAAATCTAGCTTACGCTTCAACTGGAATTAAAGCCAACAGTTGAAAATTTGCAATCGCCGGTGCACTTTGCAGCAAATCGGCAATAGAAACAACCTCTTCAGGAAGACGGGGGCAGCTTGCAAAAATGCCACAGTCCTACGCATGCTGCCGTGCCTTCTGCATTTCCAGGATATACCAGAATTTGTATTACCTTTGGAGTCCTCAGTCACAAGAATAATCCACTACCGGCTCATCAAAATTTTAATTTTAGTTAGGCTTTTCATTATGTATCCCGAAAAATCTAGTGTTGGCGAAACAGCTCTGTGGCTTTTGATACAAGACAAAAAGTGTGGAGAACTTGTGCGCACACAAAGCTTTAATACCGTGTGTGCGGACAGCGTGGACAGAAGCGCTACGAGGCCGTACATCATGCAGAGGTTGTTTCATATACGAAAACACAAAGGCCACTTGAGTCATAAAGAACAGAAACGCTTCCGACACTGTCACGCTCATTTTGAGCAGAACTGCGCTAATGCCGTGCTATTCCTCTGTTGACTGACACCAACCATTCCAGGTTATTGAGTTTTAAAAGGCAAATAACCAAAACACACACCACGGGTGATGGTTCCCTTCAGCAATTCTTTGCAGTTATGCGTCTCAAACTTTAAAATGCCACTAATACACAAGCGGGTGGGAAGAGCAGAGGCCGGAAAATGTAACCCATTTTCCTTTGGTGAGCTAGCTTGTTGGTGAGCCAGCTCCTTTTGTACACCCACCTCTGCATCTCTGCCTTGGTCTTCACCGCTGTCGGAAGCCTGAATCCCATGATCAGGACGCAGTTTAATCCCAGCTCTGCTAGTAACACCCTGCAGTTTCAGGCATGTTGCTTTAACGCTATTTCCATTTCCCTCCCTGTAAACAGGGCTAATATTTACATCGGAGAACTCTTTGGAAGAGTAGCAAATTCTGTATGGTAGGGGAGCACGTAGTGGTACAGCATATGACCGCTAAGTCTTGTCATCCTCCTCCTCATTCTTCATTAAATTCCATGTGTTTTGCCCCTTTTCCTTCCTACAATGTGCCACCTTACTTCGCACCACGACTTCCAGAATGCAAAAAGGATTAAACCTAAGAATTAACACACTGCCTTTTATTATTAAAATTAGCAGAGAAAAAAATATGTGCTCCTTCCTGCCCCTGCTGGATGAAAATTAATCTTTCTATATCCACCATTAAGTATACCTGAGCAGGACTTAATTTGTTTGGTTTTCTCTAATGCTTCTATTCTTAAGAGTGTGTTTAAGATTTAAAGGCTGACGCAACACATTTTGACCTTTTCTTTTTGGCCATCTCTAGTCAAGTGGGTACGGCTTAGGAAAGACCACACAGAAGGCACAGCAAACAAGACCACTCCTTACTGCAAAACGTCCACCTGCCGTTCCGCCTTTTCTAAAAGGCTGTGGAATCACCGGTGGTCTCCGACTCCGTAGCGGCAGTATCCAGGGTCTCATCTGACCGCGACTCGCTGTTTTCCAGGGACGCCTTTTTTCTCGTTTTCCTTCTTTTCATGTTGGTGTCAGAACTTTGATTCTCAGTATGACGGGAAGCATCAGTTTTGCCGGAGGTGGCGCTAGTTGTGCTTTTTGTCCCTTTGGTAGCCTTGGAAGTGACACTGATTTCGCTTTCTAGGCAACTAGACTCATTCTTACAGATAGTCTCCTCCCCGTCGCTAGCATCTGTAGCAACCTCTTCCGTGCTTTCATCTATGCAATCACCACCATTAACACCCGATTTTCCTTTCTTCTTTTCTTTAGCAGTAGCAGTTTTTGCATTGGCAGAAGATGTTTCAGGAGCGGCCTTATCATCTATGTTACCTGCTGTCTCATCGGGGCTTGCGTCGACTTGCTCCACATCTGCTTGCTCATCTTCTTCCGACACCTCTTCTATTGTGTCTTCTATTTCAAGGCTGGCCGAGGATGTTTTGTTCTTATAGCTGGATCCTGAAGATTTCCTGTGGCTGGTGTCCCTCTCGCTCCCGGATGCATCGGAACTTGCTGCTGACTTCTGGCTGGAGCGCCTCGCTCTTCCACGAGAACCCCCTCCCCTACTTTTTACACTTGACCTTTCAGCACTTCTGCTGCTGCTGGACTCACTAGGCCCTGACCTGCTGAACGAACTTTGCGTTGAGGAGCTCTTTGATTGGCTGTCATCTTCATCACTTTCAGAGTCCTCCTCATCATCTTCCTCTTCAGATGAGTCCTCCTCAGAGTCACTACTAGAGCTGGATCCAGATTCATCATCTTCAGAATCCCCCAAATCGTGCCCATCTTCTTCATCAGAGTCCACAGTACTTTCAGTGGCTTCATCTTGGTCCAGTGTTACTTTCAAATAGTCTTTATCTTCTGACTCTGAGGCAGAGCTGCTGCTCTTCACTGATGATTCGTCATCTGAGGTGTATTTTCTTCTCTTCTTCTTCTTCTTCTCATAATCACTCTCCTCATGTTCACTTTCTGCTGTGATATTTATTGAAACGCCCGATTTTGTTTCATCTCCTTCATATTCTTCCTCTCCTTTTCCTCTTGCACGGACTGATTCTTTGCCAGTAGACTCTTGCATTTTTTTGGAAACACTAACGCTTTTCAACACATGATTTAGTTTTCTCATGGAAGGTCTGTCATCTGTTGATTTCTGGAAGTAATTTCCCTTGATAATCACGCTTTCTTCACCATCCACTTGGCGAGCTGACATGAGCTTGGCATAACTGGAATCCTTCCTACCGCCTTTTACTTTCTGCAGAATCATTGGGAATATCTTCGCTTTCTTCCATCGAGAACGAGCAGATTCAGCTCTTCCTACTGGCTTGTGAGCGCTTACTGCTACGCGACTTAAATGCATTACTGCTTTTAGTTTCCTTTTTCCCTGGCTGGTCCTATATGCTCTTGCAGGACCACGTCTTAGATCCATCCCACCACCTACAGGTCTACCTTCCATTTGAGCCCCTGCTCTCTGGCTTATACCTCTGCTTGAAGGACCTCTGCCTTGACTCATTCCCTGCAAATTATGAAAATGGAACTTCATTACGATTTGAAAGAGAGCTATTAGGAAAGCTTGTACCTTAAAAGACGACAGGAGGAACAAATGCAACATTTTTCCCAGCATCAAAACTAACTTACCTGTTTTAGGATAGCTTTTTTACCAAAGTTAGGGGGAAAATTTTACTTTTAGAATAGGCAGCTAGTGCACAACTATCTTACTCTCCAACAGTGAAAAACACTGGCTCATAAATGTTATCTCTTCTCATTTAATTAACATCGATATGATGGATTAACAGTCTAGTATTTCTGAACATTAAATAAAAAATGAACTTTTACATCAACTTTCTTCTTCTATTCCATATAAAATGGAATTACCTAAGGCTACGTGCACTTTTCATTGAACTAGAAACCCACATTGAGGGAAAACTGGAGGTACATATTAAAAGAAACTTGAAAATTCCTTTTTATTTCTAGAAAAGGGAACAGAGGGGCTGACGTAGACTTTACCAGTCAGCAGAACGGCAGACTACGATTAGCACGGGAAGAGCTGCTGCCTTCATCTATGTGCAACCCAATATTCTAATCAATTACAACAACGAAAACATTTTGAGAAGGTTTAACGATGCTTCATCTTGTTAGAAAGACCGAATCAGGAGGCCAGATGCACTTACTTCTTCCGCCGTCGATCCGTGAGGGCTATAGTAATAGCCGCCATCGTTCTCCACCACCACTTCCCCGTACTCGTCGTACATTCCCGAAGGAGACAGCAACCGGCGGCGACTCCCGTACTGAGGCAGCTCGTACCTGGCCGAAACAGGCACCAACGTACGCGTGTGGGTCTCCACGTACGGCAATAAACGCACACATTCACAGCCCTAAAGGACAGCAATTGCTTTGCTCTTTCTCTCTACCTTTGAGGAGGACTTCGATGTTTTACATTAGCAGTATGTGCATACATATATATATATATATATACACACACTTATTGCACTTAGTTCTCTTACAACTGGAGGGCTGTAATTGGGCCAGAATTTCTTTCTAGGTACCTGAATTCCTCCCCCATCTTTTTTTTTTTTTAATTTGGGAAGCCGGGAAGCCAAAGAACAGATCCCCTGGGATCAGTGCTGGAGGATTGCTGCAAACTTGCAAGAAAAGCAACAATCCCTAAGCACTGGCATTCATAACATCGTGAGAATGAGGCAGAACGACGGGATTTTAGGCAAATCCAAAAGGCCAGAGGCTGGCTGGGAACCGTGAGCAGAGCAAATGGGTCGCTGAACCCAGCCACAGAAGGGGAGGAGACGCTGGAAACACATTTCCAAGTCAGCAAATATACGCAAATAAAAAGCGACTATAAAAGCGGCATGATAAATGGGGTAACCTCTCCGCAGTGTAATAGATTCCTAAAGAAGCAAGGAGTTATACATTAGCCCTTTAACTTTTAAAAAGAGAGTTGTGTTGTCAGCGCATGCATTCACGGACAGAAAAATTAGCGTAACCCTGAAGCAAAGAAAAGGAAAGTCTCCAGATTGGATGCTGTAATAACAAACATCACCAACCTTGAGAAGCAGCATTTTCAGAAATATATAGGGAAAAAAAAGAAAATATACCCATGCTCATAACTGTAGTAATCTTGTCCATAGTATTCCTGTCCTGGGTCAATTCCAGACTCCATACTTAACTCCTGCCGAGAGAGAAACACTGATTGAATGCAAACACTTGCCCACAGCATGACTCACGTAAAAGATACCAAAAACAGTATCCCAAAGTGCAAATAAGCAGAGAAAAATAAAAGGATCATCATTCAAGCAACACTGATAACCGTCAAGAACCGTAACGGGATGCCAACAGGAGCTTTAAATGCCTGTAGTGCCCCCTTCCCTGGGGTATTTCCCATAAGGGAATAACCCAAGTCACATTTGCTTTATTGCTTATCCTGGAAATGATCCTGGGTCCAAACTACGGGAAAGTATTGGGTTTATAAACCAGAACCCTCTCTGCATTTTGCAGCTGCTTAGTTCATCTCTGGGAAAAATAATCAATTATCAGCTGAAAAAAATCCTGAAAAAGTGGATTGAATGGATAAACGAGGCAATTTTTCTCTCTGCGAATCTGGGCACAAGGCTAGGAGACTTTTCAACCAACGTGACAAAGTCAACAGGAGCAACTGAAAGATGCTCAAGGGGAAAACCTCAAGAGGCAGCAAATTTCAGGTATTTAATGAGAACTAATTAAATGGAGCAACAATGACATGACTTTCGTTTTTTTTTTCCCCCCAAAAGAGTCAGGGAAAAAATACCTACCTGGGAAAAATGAGTTTTGATTAGAAAATACTTTAAAGGTCATTTAAAAGTTACAGAATAATTAAAAAATCAAAAAGAACAGTACCTCTGGTCTGAGAAGAGAAGGTCTCAGCAACTGCTGTTGCTACCAAAGAAAATTAGAAAGGGATTAATTAAGCGGCAACAATTAAAGTGCAGGTCATTTGTGTTTGAGTTAAGATGAGAAAGAAAGACCAGTAGCTATCATCTACATTCAGGAAGATCTGCATTTTCTTGCACGTTCCTCCTAAAACCTGGTGGCACGATTCACGCCATGATCCTTGGCCAGAACCAAACCCCGAGAGATGGGGAAGTTTGATATCTGACCTAAGCGAGACAGATAATCTCTGCAAAGGGAGGGAAAAATCACTGCAGAACCGAAAGCCTGCAATGCTTCAAACACCAATGAGTAAGAAGCAGCAGGACCCAGATGCACGTCCAAAGATTAATAAAACTGATCCAGCTTTCACCATTAAACATCAGTCTTTATGATAAAAAAAAAAACCACGCATATATTGGAGAACCCTCCAACTATTAAATGAGCCTGTGCACATTTCAGAGGAAAACTCTCCATGTTACGCATGCCTGGAGAAAAAAGCGCTGCGAGAACAATAAACTGCACCGGGTTGGAGAAAAGGTCTATGTAGTCCAGCACCAGGCCCTTGACAGTGGCCAGCAGCAGATGGTTAGACGTGCCATAAAATAAAACGTCAAGTGTGAAGGAAATTCCCTGGGAAACCACTTTTGGCCGTCTATAAAGCAGCGATCTCCCAACCTGGAGGTTGCGTTTGCACCGTTAGGCTTACTAGCCACCAGTGAATCCACACCTCAGGAACGCATCTAAACTTTTTGAAACGATTCATATTTCTGGCCTCTCAAACATCCCGCAGCAACAAGTTTCACAATTTAACTACGGGCTGTCTGGAAAAAGCACGCCCGCGCAGTTAATATTTGTTTAATGTAGTTGGAGAACGGCCTTACCTCTTGCTGTGCATATCCTCGCCTATAAGTCAGAAAAAGAAAAAGACAGTATTAGTATACTTCTGGGAGACTATACAGAGATGCACATTGCCTTTCGTTCTGGAGAGAGGCGAAAAGATAACGCGATTAGAAATAACTCCAGCAAGAAAAGAAATACATATCTACCACGCAAAATATGTTTTTCTTTAGATTTGCTCCGGACGTACAAATTATCGCATGAGAGGGGCTGGAGGAAACGCTGGGATCTTTTCTTGCTTCCAGTTGCAAATGGATGAGAAGAAATCCCCAATCCCCAAAAGCCAGAGAGCCAGCGCACCCCGTGCAACGCAGCAGGGAGGGAGGGCGCAATTGCCACGCTCGCTCCTGCGCCGTCTCTCCCCCGCGGCTCCGGGAGCTACCGAGGGCTCCTACAAAAGGACTCGGTTGCCCCACGCGTCTCCTACAGCAGGGAAACGGTTTCTCTCCTACTCCTGGACTTTCTGAATCCAAGCGGGGTCTTGCTAGAAACTGGCCTGGAGCATCTATTACTAATTTCTTCTAACAACATTATTATTATTATTATTAAAATTACACATTTCCTACCATTTGCTCAATGGGGCGGGGAGGGGGTAACGTTATTTTTGCTCATTCGCGATTATTTTGCCACAGGCTTTGTGCTTTGGATCTCACTGGAAATTTGCGGTGGTTGTTTTAATTCATTTTCTCAGAGCCATTCGTATGTGTGACAAACGCGCTTGCGCCTATCGAGTTCTGCCTTTTCCCATTTTGCGCCGAGAAATTAAAATGCGCTGCCAAACTAGCGAACGGCAATTTAGGTCTTCGCGTTGTTATTAAGGATAAGCTTGGGAATTTATTTATTTTTTCAAGGAGAAGGTAAGTGCTCAAAATTGCATTGAGCTTAGCCTAGCACACAGAGAGCAGGCTAGGGAAATTCTTTAATTACACTTGAGAAAAAATAATAAAGAACAGAGTAGAGGCTCTTTTTAATTCTTTAATATCGCCATCTGCAAAGTTTTCTATTACTGTGCAGCACGTAGAATTGATAATCAGCATTAAGACAATGCGGCTGCCCACGTAATATGAAAGCAATGAAAAACCGAAATGAAGATGGATCATCAAAAGACGATCTGCGACGTTGCAGAGCCCACTTGAGCAATGCTGTATTTGGTTTCCCTGTCGCCTACGGCTTCAGAAACAGAAGGTCTCGTGTCGCGCAGAGGCGAAGCAAGCCTATTAATCTCTATTGCTTTTCAGCAGACGCTACGCTGCGCATTAAAATTTGTAATACGAGTAATTCTAATTTAATCTGGGATTCAACTTTGTTAAAAATAGCACCACGCTGCGTTTTGAGAGATGCTCCCACTTCCCCTCTTATAGCTTTGTGTGGCCATGATTAGAAAAAAAGAAAAACAATGAAAAAAATTCATTCACTCAACACAGCACAAGGATCTATTCTTAAAAAAACCCACAAAAATCAAGGGTCAAAATAACATGATTTGTTTCCGGGAGGGAATTTTCAAACTCTCCACCAAAGGGGGAATTGCTTCCGGAGCAAACTGATCAGCCAGACCTCACCGCAGTCAATCCGAGGGAGATCTTCCATTCAACATTGGAAAGCAAGGACTTAGCGCACGGGAGGATGGAGGTTAATGTGACAGCTAGCAAACGCCGTTAGTACTTAACACAAAAATGACAGCAGGAATGAATTCACACGTACAACCTGCGCCAACCGTCCACAGGACTGTACTGCTAACGTGAATTAAAGGAACTGTGATTTGCCTAAAGCAGCGGTTATCCCAATTACCGGCATCCCAGCAGGCATCTGATGTACCATACTTTAGATCTGGTTTCACATCAGAAGCCAAAGAATCAGAAAAACCAAATGCTCCCTAGGTTAGGTTAAAAATACCTGCTTATTGGTACAGCTTCTTTCCCAGTCTAATATATATATATATATTTTTAATAAAGGCTATTAAAATAAAAAAAAGTCCAGCAGGAGAACAAAGGTTGCATTTAATTCCAGCCAAGATGAAACTAGATTTCATTAACTTTCCCACAGAATAAGGGTTCGGAGAACGAAGTAGGTGTTCCTCGTTAGCACAGAGCTGCCTGCCGTGACCTCCCCAGCTCCTTCTGCGACTGATCGGATGAACCTAACTAGGTAAAAAAGGAGCTCTCGCGGGATGGCCAACCTTCCCGCTTAAGGCAGGTCGCGAATAATCCCAGCGGAATAAAACCTTGGAAGCTTTTGCTGCCAACTCCCAAACACCTGCAGCCCTCCCGTGTGATGCTACACACTGCAAAATTAGGCTGTGGTTGCCCCATGTTTCACCACCAACGTAAGCAACTTCACCAAAGTGCCTGTAAGGGGCCTGGCAAAGTCTAAAGTGGGTACTTGAATCCATAACTCTTATCCTAAGGGTTGAGCCATTCCGAGCAGGCTTAATGCATGCTCATCCCGGCACCCCTGCAACTGCCCCATGGATCTCCATGCCTGGACCACTGCTGGCAGGCAGAGGCAGGTGCACATCCAAGCCCATCCCCAGCTCCAGCTCTTAAATCTTAACCGTTTCTCTGTCTACGGGCGGCTGAACCTGGACAGCTTGCTGCCGGCGCTGCAGTTGTGCCTCTCACACAGGACTCAGCACCGTGGGCAGCTGTTCTGCGCGACAGCTTCTCGGAAAATACAGAGACCCTGCCACGGTGAAAATGCAAGGATTGAGAATCGTTCCCCTTGCACATTTAGCTATTTTTGCAATTTGTTGTGTGTCTTGGAACTAAAATTTAGCCCGGTGAGAGCGTGGGGCTTTACTAGGCACAGAACGTTTCTAACGTATCAGCAGAATTGGTGCGATGGTGTTAATGGAGTTTGGCTCCGGGATAAAGAGCGAGAAACTCCTTCAGCAGTTTCTGCCTGAAGCATCCGTACATGTCCTAGCTGCAGGCAGAGGAGAAGAAGAAGAGAGAAGAAGAGAGAAGAAGAGAGAAGAAGAGAGAAGAAGAGAGAAGAAGAGAGAAGAAGAGAGAAGAAGAGAGAAGAAGAGAGAAGAAGAGAGAAGAAGAGAGAAGAAGAGAGAAGAAGAGAGAAGAAGAGAGAAGAAGAGAGAAGAAGAGAGAAGAAGAGAGAAGAAGAGAGAAGAAGAGAGAAGAAGAGAGAAGAAGAGAGAAAGAAAAAAAATGCCAAGCACAGTGCAAATAATGAGTATCTCTAGACAGGCCGATAAATAATTAATTACCTTTTTGCTCAGAATCATAACATCTGATACTGAACTGGTTTTTAGGTAGTTTTTTTTCTATTCATTCTGTAACATCTGCCTCTCCCAATATATACATTATTTTTATTGTTATTTCATTGTGTTATTTTAAACACGGCTATTTTGAATTTGGTAAAAGACTGAAAGGAAACTTGCAGGTCGAACTAAGCTGACGTTCCTTTAAACATCAAAACTTCTTTTACTTACCATTTGTTTCAAAGGACAAGCTAATTTAGCATAATTGACATATTTAATGTACAGGGCTGATTTAGATGAACGCGAGCAAAACAGCCAGCAAGTAAATCCATATTACATGGATTTTTACAAGCACTTGAAAAACCTCCACGTGGTGACACTAATCAGAGTGACTTTATTACATCTCAAGAGAAGCAAAATGTTTGGGCTGTAAAGCTCATGGCAAACCAGCGTGAACGTGCAAAATAAAAAAAGACAAACGTATGCTTTTTTTTTTTTGCATTAAATCATTTACAAAATTAAAAACTCTTAACATGCAGTTACAATATATAAAAAAAAAAATGCAACAGAAGGCATAACATGGGTAAGATGAGAGGAAGACAGCAGGGTTTATAAATCAAGAGAGAAACCTTCATCTGACTTCGAGACGCAAACGCGAGCTGCAAGCAAGCGGGCCAGCGCGTAGCAGGCCAGCGCGTCCTCTCCCGCCGAGTAACGCGTTCTTGCAATACCGTCGGCTCGCTCTCGCCGAGCCTGCGTACTGCGCGCACTCGCTTGCTTTGACATCCAATGTTTGACAGCAAGACTCCTCCCGTGCGGTGCCTTTTACGGGCACAGCAAGGGATTCCCGTTGCAGCCGCAGAGAAATCGCTCCGCTTACCGATAGGAGCTACAGTGACGGCTGCTTAGCATAAAGCACTAGTGACCAGAAGCTCTGTCTTCTCTGACTGAGCCTTGGCTAAAAAACGGACACTTCTCCCCACCAAAATTTTTGACAAGCGGACTAAGAACCAGCATCGCGGCAGAGCGCCGAGAGCACAGCTCGTGAAACGATTATATATCGCAAATGTCCGAGCGAACAGCTAACGTCTCAATTTTAGTATCAGGAGTGAGATACGGCCGAGAGAGATTGGGGGGAGGGGGAAAAAAGTCGGAATTTGTGGCCTGCCGGGGGCAGATACCATGCGCTGCGTTGGAGTCGCCTCGCTCAAAAGGCTACGGGTGGGAAGCACCCGGCAGCACGCACGCACACGCGCGCTACAGGGCGGTCAACTGGGATGGGAACCGCTTCTCCAGCTCCTCCACCACGCGGCTCAAGTCGCCATTCTGCTGGCCGGGCTCGGCCGCGGGCGGCTCCGGCGGCGCAGCCGGCTTAAGCTTCGCCACGGGCTTGGGCAGCACGTGGGTTTTGTCTATCTGACTGTACATGTTGGCCACGGACTTCTCAATGGCTGCTAGGTTCTGAATGTTTTTAAGGATGCCTTTGAGCTCCCTACGAGGAGCCGGCGCTGGCACGGGGGCCGCTGGCGGTACGGCTGGCTGTTTGGCAGGGGATTTGGAATGCTTTGCAGGGGACAGGTGCTGGGTGCTAAGAGGAGATGGAGAAGAAGAAGAAGAAAGAGAAAGAGAAACCTTGGGAGGAGACGAAGGAGGTGGTGGTGGTGGTGGTGGCAGCAGAGGAGGGGATGGAGGTGGAGGTGACAGGAGTGGCGGTGGGGGTGGGGGGATTTTAGGCGGGTCTGGAATGCTTTCTATAACTTCTCCTTTGGTCTGAGGAGCGAGAAAACTTTGGCAAACTGATTTCTTTATCCTAAAAGACGGAGGAGTCGGCTTGCGAGTTGGCGGAGGAGAAAGTTCTTCAGGACAGTCGTGGAGAGTGATGATTACAGAGGGGACCGTGGAAGGCTCCGGCTCAACTACTCGCAGGCAAGGCGCTGGAGAGGCCAGAGGAGGGCGAAGGCAAGGAGAAGCCACCACGCTTTTAGGAGACTGCTCTAGCACGTTCTCTCCTTCTTGGTAACCGCTGCCGTGGGTCGGCGACCGGAAAGATTTTGCATCGGGAAATTTTACTTGCTTCATCTCCTGCAAAGCCTGCTGCTCAAACTGTCTTGCCTTCTCCTTCACCGTTAAGCCGGGGCCAATTATATCTTGGAAAACTGGGCTGCTAATGTCAGCCCTGCTAGGCGGATTCGCAGTTCCTTCGTTCTCTGCCCGGAGTCTTTCCTGTTGCCACTGAACGGGATCCATAATAACCGGCCTGCTTAGACAGCCAGGCCCGTGTCTCTGGTTAACGTGAGCCGGTAGCGTCCACGCACGGTGACTGCCTCCCAAAGAGGCGTCTTTCAAGACCAATCTTCTAGGAGAGAGAGTATCGAGCATATCGCTTCTTTTCCGCAGCACCCCAGCAGCGGCGGGACTTGGCGCGACACCTTCGACATACAGCGGGTTTCGAGTAGTTAACGGGTTCTCATCGGATAAAAAAGTAATGTTACTTGAAGATTTGGGGAGCTTATTGTTCAGGGATCCATTGACATGAGATTGCTTGTGAGCCTCAATAGCGCGGGAAGCAAAGCTGCTTATAACTCTCTGACGGTCTCCTTCTTCTAAGACTGACTTTTTTTCCCTGCTTTGTTGGAAATGGTAGAGAAGAAAAAGACTTGAAAGAAAAGAAGATAATCACATGTAAGGAAACATGCATGGACACAGATTTTCATGAAGAGAGAAAAAAAGAAGAACTTATGGTATGAATCAGCGCCATAACATCACTTCTAGCAAGCTACTACTAGCCAACAGAAAGACCACATTTACTAGACTACCGGGCAAGACATTTACTTTCATATCTTCTTTAGGGGAGAAGGACAGGAGGAGGACGAAAAGCTTCTTGTTTGAAGAAGTTAAAACAGGTTTTCAGCTATTCAGAAAGTTCAGAAATTGTTCCCCTCTCCTTAAAAACCAACCTTAAATTTCAAAAGTAGCAGTGAACCCTGTATCTTGTCTCTCTGGTGACACAGTTACGCTACACAGTTTTCCTGTGAGCTAACACGGTCGTATATAATTGGTTTTCCACCATTCAAGTGGCAGTGGCACTACAAAGTTCTGCACGCAGCCAACACAGCATATTCGCAAGGATTTTTAACTTAAGGAGTCTCTTGCATCTCATAATAATTATGCATCACTATGCAACCTTTAAGTGTGCCTTGCATTGCATTTTAAGGACCGGCCCTAGGTTGCTCCCCAAAGCAGAACTGCTATCCGAGCAGGCGTGGAGCCCGAAATCGCGGCCCCAGGAGAAGTCCGAGGCGCCACCAGGCACACCCAGGCGTTCTCCTAAGACCGATTTTTAAAGCACTGCCAAGCGAGGCATTGGTTTTACATATACGATACTCATATTCATGCAAAATATACAAGTATCAGTACATGGGTGAATTCCGTCTGTGCACCACGTTACTCCAAACAATAAACCCACGCAGCTAGGTCATGCTGAAATTTGGCTCAAAGAGCAGGATGTCTCACCGTGACCTGGAGTCTCCCTAGCACCTTTGAATGCCCCGTTAGCCTATCTTCCTCAAACACTTTTAATACCACAAACTTCTGAGCAGATTTTAAAATAAACCCTATTTTAAAATCGACACCCCTGCTAGAAAAGCATGCCCTCGACCCTCATTCTAAATAATGCTCACCTGGAGCTGAAAATAAAATTAACTCCATCTGTGACAAGTTTAAGATGCTGGCCAAGTCTGGATACTCCTGCAAATAAGACCCTTATCCCGGCAAAGAGATAAATCCCCCTTTTCTACAATGAGACCGAATCAAAACATATTCCCATCACTGCCCTGCACGGATTTATCGTAACTAAACACATGTGCTGTGTAGTACAGGGACTAAGAAAAAAAGTCTTGAAAGAAGACATCCGTGCTAAAAGCAGTCTGCAATATTTTAAATATATCTGTAAGGCAGACTACGGGAAGAATACGACAGCCTAAGGGGACCTGATGGTATAGCAGGGTATAAAGATGGAATTACCAACTCTGGTACAATTCCCTTAAAACTATTCGCTACCTGCACCTAACGCCGGCACGCCGCGTTTTGCACGCCATGCTTAAAACCTTCCTATCTAATTTTCTACAGTCAAGCAACTGCAGTTAAAGTACAGGATGAGCAGTAATGACACCTACACAAAAAAACCCCCATCCAAATGCCACTAAACCTATTTTCAGCAACTTAGAGCGGTCCGGGGGCTTCACAGCGGTCTGAGTTAAAAATTCTAAGTCTTTGCTTTACCAAAATTTGATTCACATTCTTTTAAATTTAGGGGGGGAAAAAAAGGGGGACGAGGCATTATTAACAGGAGGATTAGGGGAAAAACTGCAACATTTTCAACTACGACGTGAGCGTGGTGGGATGCAGTTCTGGGCCTCCAGGTCCAGATTGTTCCATTATTCAGATATTTTTGTCTTTTTTGGGGGTCATATCTCAGGAAATATTACTAAAGTAAATGTAAATTATTGAAAACTTAATCTGCGGCAGTTAAATACTCCCTAGCACGAGCGGAAAAGATATTTAAATATCTAGATACTAAAAACAGCAGTTCTTTATTCTAGAGCGGCACCCTTGGAGCTTGGTCAAGCGTCCTCAGGCTGTGAAGGGGTCATATCTAGAGCCGAGAGAAATGAATGATGCTGAACTTGAAGGAAACCCTCCAGTAGAAAGCTCATGCAAGACGACATAACCTTTGTGCTACTGGAACGGATTATTTCAAAAGCTTGGGGGGGGAAAAAGCAAGCTAGTTATTTCCTCGCTTCATGCGAAGGATGAAGTTATCCTGAAACAGTTTTTCTGCTTACGCATAGGTGTTTTTAAACCAAGGAGAAATAATCGCTCATCAATTTGAAGCCGTGTATCTGCAAATTGAAAGAAGAACTGAACCGAAACCTTATCAGGAATTATAAAGAGCAGATAAGGAGGATTTTGCTCACACCCAGTTACAAAATCTCAGTTCAACGAACGGAAAGCAAACCTCTGTGTGTGCACGTAGCCCCGAGTTGCTTTCCAGGCATTGGGACTACGGGGCCTTAGAAATAATACCGTTCAAGTTCAGCAACCACGCTGCGTCTCTCCTTTCTGCCAAAGGGAAAAGAGGCGCACGGATATCGAAACTTCGCAGTAAATGTCTTCCCTGTACGGGATCAATGGAGAAAGAAAAGATGGGTTTCAGATGGCAAGGTTTCATGGAAAGTAAGGGAAGGAAAATTAGCTAGTGTTTCTATCAGCTACAAATATTAAGACAGCGAAATGAGCTTACTTACTGATGCCTACGTATCCAAAGACAGAGAGAAACGAAAAGTATGAGACAAGGCAGATTTAAAACAAAGGAGCTTCGTTCCATTTCGTTTGCTATAAACACCAAATTAAGAAAACAAGACACGAGGCAGCGCTGCAAATGAAAGATGACTCTCTCAGGACAACTCAAGACAGGTAATAGTCTACTAAAAGTCACGATGTTAAAAAAGGTGTTTCCCCAAAGAATAGTTTTGCCAGGTATACTAATGCCTCAAAAATCAAATAATTGTCAGGAAAACTTTGGTAATTCATAACTATGTTTAACGCAGCCTATTGTTTTTCATTACAGTCCTAAAGGATATTCATTCATTTTTAAAGGATTTTTACTGATAGGTGTTTGATCAGTGACGGATAACAGCCGTATGCAACGACATCTGGGAGAACGTACGCCAAGTACGGCATCTTTTTTGGTGGGTGAAATCTGTACTTCCAGTCAAAATAGTCACAGATCGAAGCACTCATTCCTCAAAGTCAATATTGCGAATATGTAAATTTGCACCTAGAGCTTGCAGTACTAAAACAAAAATATCTTCACAGCCACAAACCCAGCACAAGGAGGCTTGTTCTGGGTTTAGCAGAAGACATTCATTAGAGCAGAGAATGCCGATTCATCCAACAGGACATCTGCTTCCCCCTGATAATCAGCTTTATATAACTTCTAATAAAATTAGAAGTCATTCATTAATTTCTGTAGGAATTTAGTCCAATGCAAAAGAAACGGGGACTCTACCCAGCAAGGTATTTCACTGTATTTGCAAGCGTACCCGCGGGATTCCCATGCGGTTCACAACCAGAAGCGCTCCCATCCAAAATACTACTATGCATTCCTGGGAAACATGCCGTTTTCCTCCCTTCCCGCCCAAGCACTATCATTTCCAAAGGCACGGGAGGAAAACGAGGAGCTGGAAGCTATTCTTGCTTCAGCGATGAACGCAGAGCTCCCCCGCGTAGGAAAACTCGAGGCAAAGGATTGCAACGCGGAGATTGCGGGAGTTAAAGCGGCAGGGATGCGCTTCGCCGTGCCGCCTAAATGTTTTGTAAACTCAACGTGCAAAACTTCAGCTCCCCGAGCAAAATAAATAACGACTGAGCAGAAGTCAGGCAATCCGCAGCACCACCAAGACATCTCCTCTCTCTCTCCCTCCACCTCCAAATGCATTATGAATGTTATGCTCCTTAGTGTTGCTTGGTTTTAAAACATAAACATAGACAAACAAGCGTGGTGTGCTTATAAGCAAAAAAACCCCAGTATGGTACAAATTAATTGACTATTCTCTGCTGCAATATTCTCATACTGAGAGTTAAATTGTTGTTGGAGTCCATAAACTTCGGATTCACAGAAGCATGAGAAGGTAGGCAGCTTTGCAATATTAATATTTTATGGGCGCATAATAGGTAAAAGATGTATTCATTGAACCACCGGTGCTTTTTCTGGTTTTAGAGTTCCTTTATGTTTAATTTCCATATTTAAACAGTTTCAAATTTAAAATAAAAACAAAAAAACCCCACTATACCCCGGAGAGCGTTTCGTACTATAGCAAGTGGGGGTTTGGGAGCAGCTCGTCCTGGTAGCAGCAGCCTGCTGTAGGCTGTTGCTCTAGAGAGGGCATCAAAGTAGAGCATAACCACCACAACCTGGTCATGCCGTGTTTTCTGGCCACCTTAAAACCTGTTCAAGATTCGCCTGTACGGTAGCAGGTTGAATTTCTTTTTCCATCCCCTTTGCTTTTGCTGCAATGGGGCTGAAGCTGGAGCGAGAAGCACAAGCGCCTGGTGAAACATCCCGTCAATGAAGAAAAGCCTTTCCGACTCGGACCGGATGGAGCGATACCGCCCCGGAAAGCCAACGGTGGCGTCGGCCCCGGCCGTTTGGGCTCGGCTATCGCGAGGAATACTTACATGGTGCTGTCGCCCAGCTCTTCGTAGAGGTTGTTGGCGGCCGCGCTCGCCGGTTTGCCCGCTGGCAAGGCCATCTGGATTCGCGCTGTCTTCGCGCATTCGGCCTGGCGCCTTCGGTGAACCGTGGGGAAGGAGAAACATGCGTTAGAAACGGTCCGTACTCAACATAAGCCAAGGCGCGACGCTGGTTTTTTTTTGCATTTTCGTACAGTTTTCAAAACATTCCCATCTTTTGTCTTCTTCAAGAGAAAAGTCAGGAACATGAGGATTTTTTTCTGGCTTTTCTTTGCCGACTCCCAGCACTCTACGCTGGGCAGAAACCCCCTGACCGGCCGTATATTGCTGCCACATGCTGCACTTCCCAGGAAAACACATGTGCTAGCAGCTACGCTGCACTGATCAGGAGTTCGAGTTTCATGGAAAATTTCTGCCTCCAAGAACAATTTTCCAATGGGAAGTTTTTTTTTTTTTTTTTTTTTAACAATTTTTTTCCCCATGTGCAAATTCACCATCACGAAGAAATTTCTATTTTCTACCTAGAAAACAAAACCGAGGCGACACGGCAGCTCTGTCCATCGAGTTTCAATCATGACCGTGGTCGATACCTGACCCTTCCCCTAAGGAAGCCTCCGTGCCTGGAGGTGCCCTTGGTTGCTTGAGGAAAACCATACGCACTAAAATATTTCTTTTTTTTCCTCTGCGGGAAACAGGCTACGTCTTGCATCCCGAGATCTTTCTCGCGTGTTAGCATACGATAATAAAATGCACAAAATAGTCATAAAAGTGACTTTTAAAAACCAAGTTGCACAAGGCGATAGGAACAAGCTGCAGAAGGTCACTTCTTATTGCATTTCAACCACCCTTTCGTCTTAAAAAGAAAGACCGCTCAGCTGTCGGCATTGCTATGCAAGAAACAAAGCTGGAAGTCAATACTTACTCTTTGAATCTGTTTTGTTATGCAAAAAAAAAAGACAAAGAGATAAAAAGGAAGGTTAAATGCATTCCAGTCGCAACAACGGTCCTGAGCACTGAACCTAATAGCAGTAATAAACTAGAGGCTGCTTAATTATCGCACACATAAAATTACAGAATTAATGGCATGCTTAAAAAGTCGTAATTTCCAGGACCGAACAGTATTTTAGCTGCTGCTTGCGATACTCTCGAACCAATTTTGCAGCCAGCATCAACGTGAATGACAGCAGGGAAAACTGCTGTAGGCTTACAGAAACCTCCCGCCACCCACACACAATAGAATAAGACAGGAAAATGTGACTATATCTAGCAATATTTAACAGGTAGAGTATTAGGGGCATATTTTTATAACTGTTTTCTCATTTTAACGCACTTAGAGAACATTATAGAAAACGTCTTGCGCGGTGAAGGCGAATTATCTTTTGGCTCCCATTTAGAAGACGCCAGTTTTCTGTGATTAATAAATAATATATTATTTACACTTAGCTTCTGGGGTTGTACTGGATAGTGTTATTTCAAAGATGCTATTTAGCGGAAAAGAATAATGAACGTTTCTGACTTGTTTACAAGCCGTAAATGCAGGCTCTGTGCTGCACTCTGACAGTGATAATTTTATCCTGAAGAGAAAACTCATTTAACTTAACTACCATTTTTACAAAGAGTAATAAGTAAAATTAATTTACTGGATTTCAACCTGATCAGCGGTCTGGAAAGCCCTGCAAAACGTACCTACTCCAAGTAAAAAGTTTTAATAGGGAGAACATCTTAACAGCTCCATTATAAGCGCAGCAAGCGCGACGATTACGTTTATTCGGCTGTAATCTCTGCAGGCAGGGGCAAACTCGAGCACCCGGCTTGCCGAGATTGGCATCGGGGAAAATACTGAAGCCCCTTTTTGCAAAGGGGCACAAGATTGTAATGCAAAAACGGACCAATTTTCCATACGGCTCACGAGAGCTTTTGGTGTTTACTAGCGCTGAAATTCCTTTTGCTTTCTTTGGTCCTTTTTGCTGATATTTTCTTTTTTCACAAAAGCGTAGTTTATTCACCACGGTCTGTTATAAATCTGACTTCCAAGCGATACTTCTAGACAACAAAAATGTGATTTTTGATGGAACGAAGCTAGGCAGATCCCTGAAAACTCTTAAAAAGAGATCGATGCTGTTTTCTGACCTAATGGTGCACCAACAGAGGTGAAGAGGTGTCTGGAGAAATTGGAATGTAAATACAATCTACTGACACGAGCATTCACCATTGAAAAACGGCTACATTTGGGTATTTTTCTGATGTCGCTAAGCAGAGGACTCTTGCACAGGCTGCTATTTTTCCCACGCAGCGACGTGCCTTTTAAACGACGAGTACCGCGGGACTTTACTCGCTCCTACTTGCGGTGCAGGCAGGGGAAATGCCGCGGGCACCGTTTAAATCGCGCCTGGAACAGTCGAGTCCTCTTACTTTGTGTCTGAGCTACACAATACAATTTCCGATTTTTCTATTGAATCAGCAATTTTTTTTTGCATGGAATTCATATCCGAACCTACGCTTGCATTTCAAACGTCTTGCGTTTTAGCATGTAAGCAGAACAGTCACTGCCTCATAAATTCGGAAAACGCATAAAGATGCCCCTCCCGTGCATCTTCTCTTCACGTGCAAAGCCCCCACCGAGCACTGGCTACATATCGCAACGAGATGGACGTTAAAAGAGATTTTTCCTGCATGTAAACTGGCAATACAAGAACACTTTCCAATGTAGCATCTCTACAGCGATGTGGCTATCACGAAAAGGAGTAGGAGTACTTACTGTCTGTAGCTGACCATAACTATTAAAATAGCTGGCATACAGCAAAGGATGATTATGACAGCCAGAGCAAGTAATGCACCTTCCGTGTAGCCTACGGCTTGGGCCTGCTTCTTGACATTCGCTACCACGTCTGGCGTGCGGATCTCCAGGATGCGTCCCCCTTGGCCCAGGTACGGCTGAAACTCTTTGTTGATATCCAGCAGTTTGCCATCCAGGAACCTTCAACGTCGCAAAAGAGAACGATTACAGCCAAGTTCATTAACTCTGCTTGAATTACTCTTTGGTCGGGTTAATAGCTATGTTCTGATAAAGCACTTACCTCTTCTTCAAGGGCTTTAGAACATTAGAAATTCCTCATACTCCCCATGTCAAAGATCACGCCGATGTATTTAATACTAGCACATGGTTTAAACACTAAAAAGGAGAGGTGAACTCAAGCTCCTTCTCATTTCTGCAACAAGTTCTCCGTGCCATGGACAATGCTGCGCTGTGGGTAGGCCAGCCCATCTCCATGAGGAGCACCGAAGGAAGAGCACCACGGCAAGCTGGCTTTTGCCGTGCGTTTGCCTTCGGTGCTCTGCTGCGGGGGATTAACTAACCCTCCTGCACACATTGCTAAAGGCTGCTCCCGCCTACAGACCAGCTCCATGCTACTCTAAAAAGGAGTAAATCTTTTTTTTGAGGGCTTTTCTCAGCTTCTTCGGGAAATTTTTCAGCTGGAGAGATGGTCTACAGTGTGTTCCCTGATGACCTTCCTTTCAACATTAGGAAGAAGGGGACTCGGGAAAATTATGCTTTAAAACCCCCATCCTCCAACTGCATCATTTCCAAACCTTGTTCTCACTTCTGCTCTGTTTAGTTAGCCTCCAGGCCTCTACCGATTTAATAGACTGCAACGTTGGTACTAGGTATTGAATTATTTGAATAAGACTTCTCTCTGTTAGGCAAGACTGTTTGATGGCAAGAGGAAAACACAGAGGGACCGTGATCAGATGAACTCTTCTCCAACGACAGCGAACATCAGAAGGATGTGCCTTCTCGAACACGCTTTGGCACAGTGCCGAGGGAGTTTGCTCACTGCCTTCAGTGATAGCATCCCCTCCATCGTAGCAATTTTTAGGTGCAACCTGCGGCAAGACTCCCGAGAGACGCAAAAGGATGGGAGCAAGGAAAAGAATTAATACTGGTATTAAGCAGGCCCACAAGGCACACTGGCAAGACAGAACTGGATCTGACATAAGACCTAGAGTATAAACTAATCAGAAACCATATTCTGTTGTCACTGCTTGCAATCTACGGCAACGTCCATCTTCTATTTAATTTTCCAATCTACTGCATCACCTAAGATCAGGACTTGAACATCATCATCACCAAGCAAAGGAATGAAACATTCCCTGAAAAAAAAACCCCTAACCAAATTATCTTATTTTCCACACAATCCAAGTGACTGAAAATTTCCTATTGGACTACTTTTTGGTAAAAAAACCCAGTATTTTTGCTACAGCAGCTTGCTTTGTGAGACTATTTAATTTTCCTGACAAAATATTTTGGCTAAAGTTTTCATTTCCAAAGGAGAAAAACGTTCTTGGATCAGTTTTAATGTGAGGGCTGTCCATGTCGCAGTGCCAAGTAATAGGCTCTAGCCATAAAGAGCAAAGGGAGAGGCACCCATTGGGACGAAGGAGGGTCCTGCTGGTTCTTTGCTAGGGCAGAAGATCCCCTCACAGATATTTTCTCTTCTGCATCACTATGCTCTACTAATATTCACAACTAAGACTTTGATTTCTTCCACAAAACATTTTCTGGGTAATGGAGCAAAAATCCCTTTTCACAACTTAAAGATCTGCAATGATGGCTTGCAAAATTAGAGTATAAACGAAGCTCTAATCCTTTTGTTGCACACTAGATGTCACTGGTGCATGCTGGATGTCCTTTGAGTTGGCGTTCGAGAGCATTCAGCTAGGACAGCATTAAATCTCTGCAAGGTTTTAACAATCTCTCGGTTAAAATTCTGCTAGCGTTTTCTTGACAAACCTTATTTTAACAGGTTCATAACTCAACCATGCGCATTTTCTCCATGACGAAACATGACACATTGGGCAAAAGACTCAGACTTGCATAAGCTTTTTTTTTTTTTTTTTTTTTTTTAATGGAGGATGCTTTCCACTTAATATATGCAAGAGAAATTTTCTGGATGCAACTTCTTTTTATGCTCCAATAAACCAAACCCTCTTTCACATAAAAGATAAAAAAAAGACAACTGATCTTTTTACTCTATAATACTATCTAAGTGGCCTCAATTTCTTTTTTTTTTTTTTTTTTAAGAGTCTGGGGTAGAGGGAGGAACTAACTAACACAGTTACTATCCAGACACATTTTTTGGCGTAACCAGACAGATCCCTGGTTAATAAAGATGTCATGTGAACAGTCATAAGTGTCCTAAGGAGAACCATGAACCTCTGACTGCATATCAGTCTTACAAAGAACAAGAAAGGTAAAAGTCAGCATCTCTTAAGAGATACTTGGGTTTTCCTCAGCTGGCAGTGGACACTGCAATTAGGGCTGCCGTGTGCCCAAGATTTCTAAATCAGAAGCGGTGTTTTCCGCTCCAGTGGAGATTGAGGCCATTTTGGGGGAGTTTTGGACATCAGGCAGCTCCTTCAAAAGAGACCTGCGGTGAGTCCTGTGCACGTGCTGTCGTTGCGCACAACTGCATCAAGTCCGGCACATCCAGAGCACGTCGTATTTCCTTGCATCTCTTAATAAACTACTGTAGGACACGACCTGACATACTGGATTTGCCAAAACCGTACCTGGCTTCTGCCCAAGGTTACCCAGAGGTGATCACGGGAGCTTCAAACGTTAGCTATGGCAAGAGATCGGACGCCGTTTGGATTTAAGGGGGTTTAGTTCTAGGAACGGAGAAATGCAACCCCGTGCGTGGTCGCGAGAGTTGACTTGCCTTGGATGCTGATGGGCATTACCTGTCTCGGCCGTCCCATCTAAGCCAACTCGGGTTGAAGCTCAGCAGCTTCGGGGGCTGTTCTAACTTGTGCCCGTGCCTGGCTGCCAGCAGCACGCGGGTCGAGCCGCTGGCGATACCTCCCTCTCTCCCGGCTCCGCTCTGCAGGCTGGACCCATGGGCTAATCCCCCTTCTGTAAACATTGCAAACTTTTGGAACGCTTGGAAAATACTTTGGTTAAACCCATTTCTATTCCTTTCTGCTGATCAAGTTTTATAAATTGTGGGCTCTGACTTCCTGACTTGCCCTCCTCTCCCCCATCATATCCAGTCTTTTAAACAAAACTGTCTCCTATTAATCCCATCTCTGCCAGGATCCTGAGCTGGCTCCCGGCCGGCAGAAGGATGGGTGTGACTCTTGGCAATCTCTTTCCAGGGCGAGGACAACCGTTACTGCCGTCTCTTGTGACCGGGGCAGCAAGAGGATAGAGCCAGTCCTCTAAAGATCAAAACTCCAGGAAAGAAGGTTGCAGAAGGAATGGCTTTATTTTTAGATTTGGGTAAGCACCTGAGCTGAGCTAAATCTCTTGAGGTTCACCCACTCGTGAGCTAAAACTTGTTAACTTCAGATTTCAAGTTACAAAACTCTCTCTGCGCTTCTCCCCTTTTAAGTTGACACTTATTCACCTCTACCCCAAAGCCAGGAGAGCATTCCCCAGGATTCTGCTGATTTAAATATTTAAAAGCTTTTGAAGAAGGAAAGAAGAAGAAAAAGCTGAGCATGCAGGCACACGGAGCATCCTAATGAGGTTGCTTCTAAGCTAATATTACCCTATACAGTTTCAAACCTGCAAAATGAATAACCTTCCCTTCACGTTTGAAAAAAAAAATTGCTTTAACCTATCTCTATTCTTTTCTGTGTATTTTACAAACCTCCCTAAAAAGACATTGCTATATTTTTCAAAGGGCCCCATCTTCTGTCCATGAAGAGAGTTTGCATCAGAAAAAGATCCTTGTTACAGGCCTAAAAGAGGTGATTGCCCATGTGCACAGTTACTAGTTCATCTTCATACACTGATGGTAATAGATTTGCAAAGTGCTGTCCAAAGTGAGGAGCAAAAGGGTGTCGGGATTTTCAACTGTCATCATGGTCACTTAAGTTTCCTGAAGCTGTGCATACCGCCTGATAATGTCCTTCTGACCTTGAGAGCGCTAACAATTTGAAGACCATTCACGGTAGATGAAAAAAGCCAAGGAAAGCAGAGGTGAACGATTTAGTGATATTTAAGGCTTCCCTGTCTTGGCCTGCATTTTCTCAGGGTAGATTATGCATGCGTTTTCTGCACGCTGCTCATGCAGTGAGCGTGGCGCATGCGGGATGCCTTAGATCCCACCTGCGCGCTCCACGCACACATGCTACAAGCCTCCTTTCTCCTGGGTGGATCAGCTGTGTTGCACACATACCGCAGAGTTGTACCTACAAAGACTATTTGTCTTGGATTTCTGCTCCTCCAGCAACACTGCTGGAACAGTAGCAAAGTGGTCGAAACCCTTATTTTCTATCTAGGTAGAAAGCTCATGCAGATGCCCACAAGCCAACAAGGATGCGCAGCTGTCCTCTTCCTGCTGGCTTTAGTCTTCCCTGAGTACAAACCCATCACGTGCTCTGATCCACAGGACAGCATAGGAAGAGCAATTTTGCAGGACTATTTCTGTGGCGGTAAGTGGACGTGGGGTTCTTCTAGAGAAAACTGAAGTGCTGCAACTGAAACTTTCCACGCTTCCCCAGCAGACCTCTATCAACTGCAGGAAAAGCATAAAGGGATGCAAAAACAGTATTTTCCTTCTTATATGGTCTTTTTATATTGTTTGCCTCTGCCAGTACGCACAATGTTTGTGCATACAATATATGTTTTTTGAAATGAATTTTGCAGCCTCACCCAGTCATTATATGTAAGCCAGCTTCTTCAAAGCTGTTCATGGCTTTCTACTTTCCTCTGACCACTCTGGCATATATTAACTGGACCAAAGAGCTTGCTCACTGCTAGGAGCTGCAAACAGTGAACGAGACCTGAACAGAGTGTTTCTAACGGGATCCCACCTGGGCCTCAGCTCTTGGCTTCTATCTACGACCGGAAGAAAACGCAGACTTCAATGAATTTACAAGCTGCAAAAGCGGAAAAGTAAATAATAGGACAAATTGCTACCAAAAATCAAGAGAGGGTTCAAACAAAGAAAACCGTAAGTTATTAAAAGACTTAAAATAATGTATCTTAGAGTGAAGAGCTCGAGGCAGTTCTCAAGAAAAAATTGAAGAGGATGGTTTGAGCATAAGTTTAGGCCTTGATGGGAACCAGAAACTCAAGGCACCAATTGAGTGGCCTTGAATCCAGCACCCAAAGTTACCATAAGACTCAATGATGGAATCTGGACAAACTGAAGAAAGACAATAAGGCTAATTTTCAACAGAAAGAATAAATTACCACTAGAATAACTGTACAAAGGTTGTAGTTGGTTGTCTGTTGTTGGATTTTCTTGAGCAGTTATTTTGCTGAAAGACACGCTCAAAGCAGAATTAATTCTGGGAATCCCTATGGTCTTTATTAGACCAGGGCAGACTGATCACAGCGATCTCTTCCAACCTATAAACTCTGAATATATGCAGAGCTCTACTCTGCTATAACTCATCCATATTAAATTAAGAGCTCTGGAGAACAAGCCCCTTTCCAATCACAGTCCACTGAGATGGCTCACAGCCATTTGCTTTTTAGGCTGCTGACCGACGTGCTGCTTTATGCCATCGTTGAACAGTCTGGTCTAGCTTTCATCGAGATAAAAAGCAACCACAAAGGTGAGACACACGCAGAAAACCAACAGATAGCGACTGCTTTAGAAGAAGGGTTTGATTAGCATTCTTCCTGTTTTGATACGTATGCAGGACGTTGAAAGCCAGAAATATAGCTTCTGACAAAATGATTCTACAACTGTGTTGATACACTGACAGCTGAATGGGTTGAGATCCTAATTCTGTCTCGCAACCTGCTCTCCACTAGCGATGACTAATCTAACTGCTAATTTGGAAGTAAATTGAGAAGACTAAACAGTGTCATACTGTGAATAAGTGGTCCACCTACTACTGTTCCTCATCTCTAACAGCTGGTGGGATGTCCCTACGTGTATTTGTCTCCTCAGCCCCCTGAGGTTATGCCTGGACTACAAGACCTGTGAGCATTACTGATTTCCTGCATGTGGATGTACACCCTGGTCATGCCCGATGCCTGTGCTTCAGACTAAGAGCTAAGCTCCTCTTCGCCTTCCCTCTTTTCCTTTCCTTATGCCCCAAACAAACTGTAGAATGCCTGAAGGTCCATGACTGGAGCACCAAAGCCAGTGGCCAGCACACTCCAGCAGCTAAATACAGTTGCAGAATTAGCAGCCTGTCTTTGCACTGCAAGACTCACTTGCAAACCTCACGTTTTCCACTTTAATAATGAGGTGGTGAGGTTGGACAGTGGGTTGTGAAGATAACGGTCAATGGTTATGTCTACAGGAGCATTCTGGTTGGAAGCAGAAGCGTGGTTTTGAAGCTAAGCCTCCAGTTGTCTCCCCTTACCATGAGCTGATCACAGAGCAATTTTGGCATGCCAAAAATAAATCACTTCAGAGCAATCTGAACGGGAAGTTTCTCTCCAGCGTGCACCAAACGTATTGTGACCCCCTCACAAGCAACAAGATCTGAACCACATGCGTGCTGGGGCCTTTCAGGTCAATGGATAGGACTGAAACTAGGAAGGAGCAACCACCCAAACTGCATATAGTGTAGACATAGGGGTCACGTGCCAACTGCTTCAACAGATTTATCTTTTCCTGTTGCGTCAAATCACTTGCTAACAGAAACAAACAGGCTTCAAAACAGTCATCAGAAGCACAGAAAGAGTGACAAATAAGATACTTACTTAAAAAGTTCGTTCCTCATTATAGCTCTGTTTGTCTGAGGGTCGATCGCGTAGACCATCAGGTCAGACTTCGTATAATCCTCCTCAGAGTATCCATCCCCGAACCTCCGCGCCCCAATCGATTCCACCACTACCGTTGCACCAGGAATCTGGTCTTGGATGTAGCGTTCCAGAATCCTAAAAATGAGATGGAGCCAGAAAGCTACAGTGATTTATTTCTCCTAATCAAGACTGACAACGGTCTGAACTAGATGCTAATAGATAAAAACTCTAGTTTAGAAGGTAACCTTCAGAGCACTTTTTATAAAATCTCCAGTCTAACATAACTTCTTAAATGCTCAGCTCTTGGGAAAAGCTTGGCAACGTTAGGGGAGGTCACCAGAAACGGTGTCCTTAAGTCTAACTCTTTGTATTCATGACATCAGTTGAGTTTTAAACTGCTCTTGGGAAATACCAACTATATTTTACAAATAAGAACTGTCATCCTCTTATATAAAAGTCATACGACTTCAGAACTCTGCAGTTCCAGCTTTACACAGGGTGCATATAATAAATTCTCCCACACAGAAACAACAACATCAACCCTTTTCCGTGGGCTATTTCACCTGGGCCTCCAATAAAGCACAACGGATCAGGTGCCAGAACACCTGCTACTCCGAAAGGCATGAGCAAGTTTTACAGCCCTAAGAAAGTCAGAATATCGAGCCAACAGGTTTACCCCAGGAAAAAAAATATAATAAATTGCACAAGTTATACAAGCAGAAGAAAGATAGGTTAATAGAATTTACAGGCAGCTATGCCCGAGATAACAAGGGTGTAATAACAATAGACCAAAACAAGTCTACTCTTTTTCCAAAGAGAAGCAGGAATGGGCATGTGCAGAACCTCCCTCCAAAGAAGCAGAAGTACTCATGCCTACGCTGAGTCGAAATGTCTACACCGTGACTGCTTAAGCAGCAAATCAACAGGGCAAGGTCTTCACTGAGCACCTGAGAAGTTCCTGCACAGACAGCAAGCACACCTGACGCTGAGGTATAGGGAATTTATGGAAAATTATAAGCCTGGCTCACTCTGCCACTCAAGCAGCTTCAGAAAGGACAATAACTTTAAAATAGAGTTAAAAAACCCTCATATTATTATTCTTCCTCCCTGTCTGGTCTGCTACTGTAACGGTGCCCATGAACTTGTTGAGCTCCTGTAGCATGCTACAAACTAAAACCACCCATTTTAGGAGTCCTCACTGCTTCTGGGCATCTGCAGCTCTGCGTATCCAAGGAGAAAGGGATTTAGACGTACTGCAGCCCAACTCTCTGAACTTAAACTCCTGTATGCAACTGGGACAACTGCTGTTGCCATCAAGACTGCACCTGGGGGTGACAGCAGAGATGGCTGGGGAGCCAAATGCAGGCAAGAATGGATGGAGCCAGAAGGAAAATGGAAAGCTGTGTAGACAGCGCCATCAGAAGCGTTTCAACCATCGCTTTGGGGCAAGGACATTAATACATCTCAAAGGATGCAAAAGCATGAGAACAAGAGGGAACATGCTACCTGAGGTATTAAGGACACAGGCACCGGCTGCTGAGGAAGACAAATCTTGCAAAAACAAAGAGGAGCATGGATGAATTTAAGAACTCACTTGGTGTCTTAAACACAATATTTTGCAGTTGCTGAGGTTACATTTTGCTGTTGCTTTTTTTCCCCCCCCGATGCGTGATTTCCAAAGCAAAGTAATGCTGACAAAGCAATATTGCCAACTTGTAATTTTTCGAGGCCACTGATTCCCATTTATCCACCCAGCTCCTCCGCTCTTTGCGTGAAAATCTAGCACGTGCTGAACACACAAGCGTTTCCAAAAGAGTCTGAAAAATCGAAGTCTGTCAGAACTAGGTCCTAATCTAGCAGCAAATATATACGCTCAGCACAGAGTGCTGTTTGCAATCGAAATAAAAAAGGTAGCAAGGAGCCTGGGTGATACATCGCTACCTGACCGGCCTTGTCTGAACAAGCGCTCCCGTTATTTGCCGAAATGGTAAACTCTACTCATCTCTGCCTTGGACGCACACGTATTTGGCAGGTAGGATGCTATCCTGCCACCGACGTCTGAATAGCAATAATTCTGCTGGGTAACGCTTGACAGAGCAACTCTGAGATATAAAGATTACTATAAAAAAAAATCCCCAAGCATCATGCAAATATAAGGGACTGAAAGAAAGCACAACTGTGGCTAGAATGGCTTTTTGCACACGGATTCAGACAGCCTAAGCACGTACAAGACTTCCCTCCCTAATTAGCCTGCAGTTATCTTCTGCTGCTGCTGAGGGATCTGGCTTCGTTTCCTTGTGTAGAGCTATTATCCTGCCCATCACGGGAAAATCTAGGCGTGTTTGGACACATTTTCGCTACGATTGCCGTGAATTTTGATTTTCCCCAAAGTAGAAATCAAATCAGCTTCTCAAAAGCGTCGCAATTATTTTTCCGGTCGCGACAGATTCTTCTTTAACCCTTCCGCTCCCTGCTGATTAGTGACGGTGGGTTTGGTCGTGAGTTTTGTTATTTTTCATAATCCTGTAAAGCTAGAAGGTTAAAACGTCGCAGAACTTGGTAACAACAGGCCCTTTTTCCCAGAAATCCAGGGCATGACTTCTACTGGAATCCATTGCTGTTGACCATATCTTTGTCTAAAACATCATTAAAACGGAAGAATAAATAACAGACTAGTTTCTGACTACGAGAAGTATGCAGCATTGCAATCCAATGACTTCAGCATTGCAAAAAACGTAACCAAGTAGGGTTGAACGGCCATAATATTTCACCTAGCACATATAAATTGTACGCCCAGATTGAAGAAATTTATAACACGCGGGAAAGGTAATATTAAAAAAACGCACTGAAGACTGAAAAGCAGCAGTCAAAGAATGCACTTAACAACAGGGCAGTTCCCCGCAGAACTATTTTAAAAGCCATTCAATTGAACCTGCGATATGAAAAGCATTACAGTGCTTTAAAACCCTGCTCCAAGCGGCCACCTGCTTGCAGTACTAGTCACAAGAAGCGAGTTTTAAAGCACACCCGAGTAACAGCCGTGCAGGCGGTCCCGGCGTATTTATCGGCAAAAGTTAGCTTAAAATTCACTCGTTAATGCAATCAGTGCAATTAGCACTTTCCCAGCGCTGGTGTAGCGAGAGGTGGACCTGGCGACTTGGTGGGTAATGAGACGTACCCGCTGCTTTAACTCTCTTTAGCTCTGCAAATATAACATAACCAACGCAAATTCCTCCTAGGGCGTCTTCATTGCTATTGCGCTCCAGATCCCAAGCAGCGACGCCAAGTGAAACGAAGGACAAGAGGATTTTCACCGTCGCCGAGGGCATAACGTGGCCTTAAAAACGCCCTGCCAACTCTGAGATGGTTTTTTTTTTCCATCCTTGGACACGCTTGGAAGGCAACCAACAGGAACGCCTGCACGAGTGACTTAATCCACCTCGAAATATGATGTGCGGAGTCGGCCGTGTGAGAACCCGGCAGCAACGGCACCCGTACAAATATATATGGCTAATAATCATTGCCCAAGACCTGGTAAGTCAGCAGCAAGGTTTAATGACCCTGCCTTGTCCCTGGTGGAGAAGATGCATGGCACGGCCCTAAAAAGCACCGCCACGTTCCCGTGGTTTTAGACCCTCGGGCAGAATTCCTAAATTTTATGCGTATCCTCCGCATCAGCACGCAAACGAAAGAAACCCGTCAAACTACACCGCGCTTTAGACTTTCACCCGAACCTGAATTTAATTATCCCACCATTTTCATAGCAGGGAAATTCTAAGGGGGGCAAAAAATGGTTCGGTTCTCTTGCATTTTTTTTTACAGCCTGATGTATTTCTGGAGTTTCTGGAGCCCATAAAAATAATTTCAGAGAAAATAAGCTGTTCTTGCTTTCAGGACACAGAAATAACTATGTACACCTCGAGCGACAAGTGTTGAAGACTTGGTATCCTGTGCAACTTTGGGTTCCTCTGCTGAATATTCTAGCTCCCTAGAGTAACTTTGCAATAATAATAATACGCTCAAATTCTAGTTACTTGAAAATATAAGCTTATTTAGCAGCAACGCAGAGTAAAGAGCATGGAGCTTTCCTGGTATACCTCAATACAGATTTTTCAAGCTTTTTTCTTTTTACCTGAGTATACACTCCCAATTTTGCTCGACTTCAGCCAAATTCCAGTTGTGTCGAGACATAACGGTTTTAATGGCTGACAACTAAACTGCCCGATTTTCAACGGTACTTTCCTAAGTAGACAAGAACCAATTCCTGCCCCGCCGTGCAGTTAGTTACAGCTTTGGGGGTGATGGGACCCCAGTTGCCTGCTCCCCGCTTGTTATTAAGGACCCATGCGGTACGTAGAGTCCAGAGGAGGTTATACCAGTTTCTGGAGAAACGTCACGTCACTCTGCTTATAATAACACATCTGAATTATTTAGGAAATAACTCAGAGAAAACGTCTTAATACCTAGTTACCCCATTCCTATAAAAGCATATTGGATTGCACAAGGCATGGGAAACTAGCTTTCTTATACGTTGCTGAAGTTTCTCTTCTTCCCTTTGTGCTCATCATGTATTCTCCAGTCCTCCCCAAAACCTCCACGCAACCCCCCTTTTTATTTCAGCACCATTTTTCCCAGTCACAGAAGGAACGTGACGCTACGTTCACCCAAAGAGCGAGTCTTGACTTTGACCCAAGAGATGGATCTTCAGATCTCAGCACAAAAGGGTTTTTACTGCAATAGCAAGCAATTTCAAGACAAAGCAGAAGTTTACAGCTTTATCTGAGAAGTCATGCACTGCGCTTTAGTGCTTCAGAGAAAATACATCAACAGAAGAACACACTGTTATTAGGAGGAGGGGGGAGAAGAAGATAGGTTTCCCACCTAACAGTGGAAGCAGCAAGCAGCATCAGTCTGTATTACTGAAATTGCTGCCTATCTTTATTAACCATCCCGATTACGGCAGAGCCCGAGATCAGCAAAGAAACGGGATCCACTCTGTTAAACGCCGTACAAAAGGAGAACTGCAGGACACGCACTCTCCGAGCAAAGCCAAAGGCAGAGCGGATATGAAACGCGATGCAAGCAAACAGCCAGCTGGTGGCCAGCGTCCCTCCGATCTCATCATTGATTCACTCGTTTTGCAATTTACTTCAGGGTGGAACGATCCAGCGCAAAGAAGTCAAAGCACACCTGGGAAAAAAATATGTGCTACCTGTGACTAATGAACATTGCGACCATGGGGAGGAAAGTAGCTGCTAGCCGTGGAGAACAGTTCATAGAAAGCTCACCACCACCACCCCAATCGGCAAAATGTGCCCTCACCTTTAACTAAGCCCGATTCAGCAACCACATGGCAACAACCATAGACCGAGCAACAGAATGGCATTTTTCCATCCGGGAAACTAAAGAGGTTGAGTGATTTCTATACTGCAGCCAAAACCAGAAGACATGTGCTCATACGTGCTCATGGAGCACGGTGCACAAAGGTCGAGTGTCTCAGTGCAGCAAGGAGTGCTTTTAGAGGCATCGCGTTTCCAACCAGCATCTCAGCCCATCTGGGGTATGTTGTGCCTGAAGTCACTTAAGGAAGATGAGTGAAGTACCAAGAATTCTGGAGTCCCAGTGATGTCTAATGACCTCTAATTTCAATACACGCTTTTTGATAAACATGCTGAATTTTAATTGGGAGGATGAGTGAATGCCTCTACAGAACGTAGCAACGTTCTAAGGAAAAAGAAAGCAGGAACAAAGAAATAAAACACAACGGTATACGCAACTGTCAAGTAAAGCACTCACGTCAGCTGTCCCTTTTAAATGCCTCCTACTGGCTTCCGCGACTGAGGTTAGAAAACACCATTTGCCATATGGTCAACAGCAAAAACAACTTAAGGGAAATCATTCAGGTTCTGAAAAACTTGCCTGAAGAAAGGACTATGCATTGCAGCTCCTATATTGCTCATATCTACATATAGATATGCAATACATAATCTTATCTATGCAATTATATACATAAAATTACAATATATGCTAAACAAAATACATACACTACAATATATCATGTGATATATTATACAATATATCACTTATATCGCTATCTATTGCTATACTGTATCTTATTTCTCATCCGTGCACGACCGTATCTACGTAGCGAAGCAGAGCAGGCAACTCCATTGAAAAATGGTGGCAATTAACTTTAAATATGCAAATTACTGGAGTTAGAAGACCGAACGTTTGTATTCTGAAATGCTCACTAGGTCTCTCTCCCAGGACCGGCACTGGGTTTGATGCTTGGGTTTTCTAATGGAAACTGCCCGGCCACTTTGATGTTGCACTTGAAGTTTGAGCGTGGATCTTCTTTAGCCACGGAAGCGCTCGGTTCATTTGCAAGCGTACGGCTCAAAGCACTGCAGCCTGCAACAGGCCAAAATAAACACGGAAGATATTATCACACGGGTTATTTCTGGTAATTCTGTCTTGAAAAGTAGCGTTGAGATAGGTTTATTTGTTACGTCGTTTATTATTCAATAGATAATAAACCAATTATCTCTATTTCTGCTTATTTATTTGTAGTATGGGGTGACTCCATCAGGACCCCTCTTCCAATGAAAGGTTCCTATGCTAACAACAGGAGATTTTCTTCCTTTAGTCAGAAAATAACCTCCTTTCTTTCCATATAGGATGAGCGTGGGCCAACCTCTAAAAGATTTCTAAAAGTGAGGAGATGATACTGTTCTTCAGCAGCTCCAGAGTCATATGCCCAAGTGCAAGTAAATGACTTGTCTTGACCCACCTGACCAGCTCACCCACCAACAGTGCCACATTCCAAGAAAACTGCCCCAAAATAGCGGTCGCTGCCTCCACCAAGAGCAGCTTGCTGGAGAAAAGCTTCATCCTCCACAAAGGCTCGCTTCATTTTTTCAGTTGTCGCAGAATTAAAAGGAGCTGGAGGAAGACCGAGGTGCTCATGGAGCGACTTGAAAGGATCATGACATGCTCAGAAACGTCAGCTCAGGGTCCCCGTCTTCTTTCTTGAAAAGCCCAAACTCCAAAGTGAAATAGATGGTGACACCTTAAATCTTTTCTTCAAGAGGCTATTTCCTTTATTTGGACCATTAACCAATATACACCTCGGGCTCTGCTGAGCAAGCCTTTCCGACCTGCAAGATCTGAATTATATATTTCTTAACAGGTTGTAGCCGCTTTCTACTGACAATTACAGGCAGCTTGGGGAGAGTTTCTCATAACTTGCTCTCCAGAGTTGTTCAAATCACTATTTACCTTATTGTGAAAATCACTATAATTTCAAAAATGACCGACTACCTGCCTCCCCAACATTCCCAGTTGCCAAGGAGTTGCAACTGGTGGTTAAATGTTGTATTTTTATCAGCTTAATATTTAATATCACTCCAATGCTAGAAGAAGAGGAGAAAGAGCTGAACAACTTCTGTCGCGACTGATTTAGTTAATGATACATCTTTTTTGTGTTAACAAATTATATGAAGAGTTCCGATTTTATAAATTAGTCCATTATGTGAAATGGCTCAGAAAACTCTATAGGCAAAAATACTGTAGCCCGAAAAAGGTCCACAAATTATTTGCTTTCACTCTGCTTGGGAGTATATCTTCTGTAGAGTGCATGATAAATCACAAGTTCATATTGCTTTTACGTCCTGCATGAATTATTAAAGCTTTTATACAAGTAGGGAGATACTGTTTTAAATCCGAGGAATCTGAAGGTGGCAATGAAATAAATGCGTGTCTCAAACAGACAAGCATGCATATGCAGAAGTATTTTGGAGACTTTCGGTCTCCGCAAACATTTTCACTAAAGGCTGCGGATTTTTAGAATCTGGAATTTAGTTCTGTATTTTCTGGCAGAAAAGGATTTTTGGGCTGTTTTTCTTTCGAGCATGGAGCCCGAGGAGCGTGGCTCCGGGCTATTTTCCCAGGCTCCAGTGGGCTATGCCAGCTACAGCGTTTTCCAAAGGTTTCGCCGGGGCGCCGAAGGGCCCCGCGACGTCACGGAGAAACCCACGGTGCCCACCAGGCGTTGGTTCCCCCTCCAGCGCAACACCCAACACTGCCTGGAAGCAACATCTCGGCGGTAAGGCAGGCAGATGACTTTATTATTCCTAGCTCTGGGAGACGGAGTCACTGTGAGCACAAGCTATTGCCCGAGCAACTTCATTAGCATTGCCGACGTTAGAAGCTATCAGCTAAGTCACACCTGGGTCAAAATGGAGAGAAAAAAGGGGGACATTTCCTAAATCTCCAGAAGTAAATCCATTAATGCTTTTTTTTTTAGCCCAATGGAAACAACGGGCCATCTAGAGCCGACGCTCTTCTCTTCCAGAGCGTGATGATACCACCAGCCCCACGGTACCGCAACTTCCGCAGAGAAGTAAAAGCATGACGACAGTCAGGGTGCAACGGATCTGCGGAAATCAGAAACACCGCTCGGCACTGATTGACCGAGCTGCCAAAAGCATGCACGTAATTTAAAAAAGCAAACGAGAAACTCCATCTCCTATAGCGCTCTCCCCTACGTTGCCTAATTCACGGTTATATCCCTAAGGACACAAAGTATAGCGATGTGTCCTCGCCTTATGAAAAGAAACTAAAAACGAAAACCTGACTCCTCCCAGAAGAAATTGGTGGTGCGGCATACGAGCTCTAGGAAAACATACCTTAGGAAAAAGACTTTAGCTGGCTTCCGATACGATAAAATGCCTCGTTTTTACCGCAAAGCATCGATGGTTCCAATCACCTGTGCCCCGTTGCAACATTTCAGGCCCGCTAGCCCTGAATCACGACACCCCGTTAACAACTTTTGCGATCGCAATTTTATAGGGTGCCATTGGCATTAATCGGGTGGGCATAAATTTTCTAAATTCTCACGCCCACGTCACCCAAAGAAGCAATACACCGAACTGGGATGCACTGCCCCGACCCTCCAAACACACGCTTTATGCTTTTTTACATCCTTTTTTCTGCATTCTTTTACATTCTTTTCTTTTACATTCTTTTTCTACCTTCTGCATATTTTTAAATTCACTTACGTTCTTTCTACATTTTGACGGCTGCATGTTCTGCGCCCAGTGTTTCGAGGCTTCGCTGCGCTCTGTATTGGGGGTGGCTCTGGTTTGAGCCTACAACGTGGGCAAAGGTGCAAGCAAAGAAATGCCTCTGCCTCTCTAGAGAGGAAGGGCAAAATGGGGATTAACGTGTCGGGGGGGGGGAGGGCCCAGGGCCACCCAGTTTTGCCCGCCATCAAAACGCTGGCTTGCTCATTCTCAAGTCTTTTTGCAAAAAATAAAAATAAATCCCAGATCGCAGCATAACGGGAGAGCTCCTTGCTGAATCCAAACACAAGAGCAGCGACTTTCCGATAGCCGTAGAGTAAATAAATTTATTACCCTATGAGTTGATCTTTGTTTTGCTCCACAAGGGTGGGAGGAACATTAGAGACGATGACTTGCATATCCAACTGATTGACCACAGAGACCTGGAAACAAAAGAGTGACATTCAGTTGGCGCTTCCACGCGTAACGTCCCGCTGCCCCGTGTACAGACCGAGCACGCTAATCGCTTTCCTGCCTTCGCAGCCGGGCCCTTGCGCACCGACTTCGCGTTTTAATTCAAAATTAAGAGAGCCGGGAAACCTTGCTTTGCTTGGCAGCAGAAAGCAAGAAACAGCAGGCAAAGATTTAACTGGAATTGTAATTGCTGGACGGCATCGGAATTAAGTTTCTTTTTTCAGGAGGGCTGGCAAAGCCCGATTTCCTTAGTCGAGCCTTTGCTTACAGAAGTACCGATCTCCCGCAAGCCATGAGCAAAATCACTTATTGGCAGGTCAGTATTTTTGAGGACTCAACAGGAAAATCCAGCCTTGGAAATATGCCATTTGTGCCAATATAAATGCAAATACTAGATTAAATTAACAATGCTTCGTTAGAAAATTACAAAAAAATACATTATTCAACAATTTTCAATGAAGTCATCAGCGCAAGTTTTTAGCTTAGCCTGTAATTCTGTTTGTTAGCTTCTCCCTCTATAGGGCATAAAACTGTACGTAACAGTGCCCTTTTCACGGCTTGACATCTTCTCTTTTAAAACATCGGCTGCAAAAACGCCCCTTTAACACTCCCAGCACTTGCGGAGTTTAACGATTAGTAGCGCTAGGTGAAATCCAGAGCAGGAGCCCACCACAGAGCTGATGGACCTCAGGGCAAATTGCTCCGTTTAGCGTTTTCCACTGCAAAAAAGCAAAATAATTCTTCTTTTGCCCAATGGCCATTTAGCGGGTCCGTGCGCACAAGGGACCACGTGCATGCATCAAATTAAACAGCCAGGGTTGGCAAACTCGGCTTCACATCTCACCTAGTCTCATCCCAAGAAAAGGCTGCCTTGCGCTTGAAATTGCTCTCACCATGACCGCGTGCTTTTTTCCCTCTCTTCCATTAATTTTTTTTTGCATTCTGCAATAGCTCTCTCTTTGCAAGCGCAGCCAACCTCCTCCTAGGTTATGGAAGGAACCGTTGCTCCCCATATACGGATGGAGAACGTAAAACTTTCCTTAACGCTCGGTTCACGTCCATCCAGGCATTGCAGCAATGGTTACGCCCCACACCACCTCTCTATAGGCGTAGTTAAATTTGGAAAAGTAGGACAACGTTAAGCCCGATAAAACTTAAAAATCAGACCTAGTAGTCAATTTAATTGTTAATGGGGAAAAAAACCCAACCCTTGATTTTCAAAAGAGAAGTTTGAGCCCTGCAAGCACTTCAGCAGACGGGCCATAATATCCTTTCACATCAAACACCGATTCACCCGCTTTGAAGCTTAATTCAACTTAAAATATTTAAATATTCTTGAAATGCCATCAGATGCACTGATCAGCATATATAGACACCTGGGCAAGAAAAACAGAATTACAAGGAACTCAAACTAAATTTTAGACTAAGATCATTAAAAGGAACTCAAAAGCAATGAATAGCTTAATAGAATTAACTATATTGGCCAATTCAAGCAATTCCCTGTGCACCTATTTACTGAGTACCGCGTAAGTGCGGCGCTTAAAAAAAGAGGCAATCATTCTTTTGATACTCAACGGATCACAAAATTATGAGTGCTTGTTCGTATATAAAAATATGAATAAATAGCTCTAGTGAAATAAGGGTGTGAAACCAAAATGAAGAAAGCATGAAGGTTTCCATAGGAACGTTAACTTGCTTGCTATACGCATTTGTAAAGGTTTTCCCTTTTCAGTTATTAAAATTACTGTTAAGTGGAGGTCCTAAGTACAGTTTAACTATGTGGCTGTCAGAAAAGCTGCGGGAAGAAAGCGGTCCCTTCGCTTCCATCCGAGGCAAGATGGAAACCCCACCGGGAGCGGAGGCGGAAGGCGCGGGAAAGCCGGCGTCCTTCCTGTGGCACCCATCCTTCCCGTGCCGGGGGGCTTTTCGGGGCACAGCCATGGGGCCCATCCGACACCTGGTTCCTCGGGAAGCTTTTGCTGTTGCCAGTCTACAGCATTAGTATTAACAGCACGGTGCACGACTACTTCAAAAATATAGACAGAAGTATCTCAGCAATACGCATGTGGGTGAGAAAAGTGTTTTTACTCCACACCAAGAACGGGAGAAGAGGCACCAAATTAATAACGCTATCCACAGTCATCAGCCCCCAAGATAAGGAACTTGTGGCTTGATTTTTTTCACAACACTTGGTGTTTTCAAAGCATTCCCCGGGGGTAATATACAGCTTTGGTCTCGTTTATGCAGTCAACAGTTCTGCAGATGGGGCCTGCAGGCAGCTGAAGAATACGTTGCTGAAAATTGGCAAAACGTGGGGCTAAATTATTTAAGGAGCACCACAAATGGGAAGTCTGCAGCAGAGGCAGGGAGAGCACATAGCTGTTCATCACCACGAGGCAACGAGTGATCTTCCTTTGATTGCCTGCTTCGTTCACTAGGCACGTTCTGATTTGTTTTTTAAAAAAACGAGGCAGAGTCCCCACCAGCAGCCTTGGTCATTATACGGCACTAACCGATTCCTGGGGGGAGCCTACGGTGAGAACTAAATGAGGTGGGGGTCTTGTGGAAGGGGAAAAAAAAATCATTCGATTAAAGATTATATCATAACGAATATTCGCCATCAACCTTTCCTGAGCACCTTTAAGTGCTTACTTGCAGCAAAGTTATTTTAATATGAAATTTCCTCTCTTTCTTCTCAAAGAAGCTAGTAAGTGAATTTCCATCGCATGGAACCAAACTTTAAATCCACAGAGGTCTAACTAGAGTCATCTAACCAGGAGCAGCCAGCAGGAGCAGACGGGTATCCTTCATGCGGACCAGCTCCTACAGCACGAAGACACTTTACCGGTGGAGCTGGCAGCTCTTGCTGCTCACAAAGCAGAGCTGGGGTTCTAAGGCAGTGTCCTGGTCCCATCCATCCCACCCCACCTCTTCTCCCTAGACCTTCCTCCAGCCTATCCTCTTGCCCCACATCTTATCCTTTTGCATGAGAGCAATTAATTGCATTTCTCTTAACTCCGCACACTTCTTGAGCTTGCGTTGGAAGCAGTGAGAGCCCCCGGTCTGAGCGCCTGACGCTGCAGCGACTCTTGACAGGCACCAGGACATTCTCTGTTCAGACCACGAAGCCCAGGAACAGCTTAGTCTAGTTAGAAAGGACGTGATCTTCCATGAATGGATCACGCTCGCTGCTAACCCGAGCTTTCACATTAGGATGGTGTCATTGTATCTACAGCTACTCTGAGCTTTCACGCCTTGCTCAACAACCTGTTGTATGACAGTGCCTATGACTCATTAAGACAACCTACATATGCCTCTATAAATTAATTAGACTTACTTACACACTCTAATTTTAATGTTGATAGCTTCTGGCTACGTTTTAACATAGTACTACAACATAAATGGCATGAGAATGCCCTACCATTTGGGGAGGTCAAGCATGCGGACATCATATATTATGTTTACTCGCTGAATTCCTGCATAACTCAATAAACCAAGTACTATGGTTATCATCTGTATCATTGAGCATTTGCATGAACAAGATAATGCACTTCATCCCTATAACATTATGCTAATATTAATTCAATCCATCAAGTGATATAGGCTTGAAAGAAATTAAGCTTTGAGGCTTTCCGTGACTGCACTAAGTCAACGTCCTGTAAGTCAGCACAAAAAAGGAGCTCAAGGCCTAAAGTTGGTGCCATTTTTGAAGACCGGCTTCTCTGAAAACTTGAAGTACAGTCTCAGCCCCAAATTCCTCCTTGGCTCTTCCCTTCCAGACACAAACAACTGCGACATGGCAACCTTGGCTTTCCCCAAGCCTGGTTTCTAATTTTCAGAACCTGTTCGCTCAGCTATTTGTACGTCCCGAAAAACCACAGAACAAACTAGAGTATGTCCACGGGGAGGAGTGCAGACAACCACTCCACTGCTACGCCTGCCCTGCAAGCCAGGTGGACCAGATCCAGCTCCGATCCGGAAGCTTCGTAGCCACATTAACACAGAGTAGAGCCCAAGCTATCAAGCTTTCAGCCTGAGTTATTAGCTCGGGGCTTATTGCCACGCTAACCCTGCTTCACAGCTTCGCTATGGGAGCTTGCTGGCTTGAAAAATAGATGGAATAGATCTGCAAATGGTTGTGTCCTACCATGGAGACATGACCCGCTTTGTACTCATAATGCACAAAAACAGCACATTTTTTTGCTGCCAGTTGGGTCAAGAACACCCAGAATGTAATTTATGCAATGTTTAATGCGAACAATTAGAATCTAAATTGAACCATTAGCAACGGTTCATTGAGTAAATAAAATACCAAATATCATGTCTAGAGTGGTAACGGAGATCAGACCAGGTCTGCCATGAAACACGAATGTATTTTTCAGATATTCAGAAAGCCTTTTGGTTTGAAAAAGGCTCGATTTCAGTGACTCAAAAAGACCAAGAGCACACATTTTTATGACCGTGCTATACATCTCCTTGGAATGAAACTTTATTTAGTGCCCAAATTTCCTCCGAAATTATTCCAAAAAGATAGTGCCTGGCTCATACTTACAAGTACGTCTGATTTGCTGCTCAGTCCTTTCCCATAATTGTCAGTTGCAATGACCTGAAACTTGAAATAGGATCTTCTCATATTTTTGAACAGCATAGCAGTTTTTATTAGCCCTGTATAAGCTTCAATCACAAAACCTTCTTTACCATCCTTGATTGGAGGAATGATGAGTCTGTATTGCATGGCACTGTAATTCCCAGTGTCTTTATCGTCAGCCTAATAGGAAAAAGAAAACAAGCAGAGGCAAATTGAGTAAATATGCATGCAAAGAACCATTAACCTTGTCCTTTAAATAAAGTTGCACATTGGTCCAGTGAAGCTCTTCCACTCCAAAGTTTAAAACATTAGATCCTGGAGAGCAGATACCGCTATTACTTTAAATGGTTCATTTAACTTTGCTGCATCCAGTTTTTGCTTTTCCAGCAATTTCTTTCTCCTTTGTTAGCATTAAACTGCTCCAAAAGAGGGCGAGGAGAAAAAAAAAAAAGGAAAAATATAAATGCACTTTTCAGGTCTGCAACTAACTGAACAGGTAAGACTAGTTTAATTCTCAACAAGAATGTCCTCCCTCCCCTTAGAGCCATTCTCTACGCTCATTTACTGAGCACGTCTATTTTAGAGTAATATTAGCTGGTTTTTAGAAACGCGGTGGTATTTCTGCAATGCTATGCCACAGAGCTGATGGGCGGACACAGGACATGTGTCCTTGTGCTCTCCCATCGCTGGGTCGCTGCAGAAGGAGAAAACGGTCCTAGCATAAATTAGGCAGCCCTGGGAGCTAAGCTATTTCATCTACTTTGTGCCTGACAGCTCTGCTTCGCCCCGCTCTTGCCTCTCCAGACCTATTCCCTTGCACGTATCGTGCTTCTGTTCAAAAGCAATCCCCATATGCAGAGACGAGGGTTTTGGAGGACCCTTTCGATGCTCTGGTGCGCTCCCTCGAGCAAGGGGGCAGAGGGACGGTGGCCGATTACCACCTACACCGTTGCCCACTCCATCGGGCACTTATTTGGGCACTGACTCAGCATTTGGGACACTTCAGCATCTCTTAGCGGGCTTTGATCAAAGTGTTCAAATGTCTTCTTAGGCCTGTGTCTTCAGCTAATGTTAGGAAGAAAAAAACCAAACCATCAGCAGAAAGGTTCAGGTCGTTGCATAAAATTCATAATTCATCACAGATTTCAAAAGAAAAACAACAATCAAAATCTAGTCGGGTCTTGGGGCAGCATCAAGAGTTGTTGATGGTGATACTCCACCAGCTGTCTAAAAAGCATTATCTGTGCAAGGTCCTTCAGCTTTTGATAGGTGGCCAGCAATCACCATTAATCGCTTTCTCGCCATCAGTGAACAAGACCTATAAGGTGGAAACTTCTACCAACTCCTATTTTATTCCCTAGAAATTATCTGAGAATGGAGATGGTGGTGAGAAGATAGAAGAAGCAGATCCCCGCAGCACAGCGCAATGCCATCAGGAGACACCTGTGCCAGATGAAGGATCCAGGTACTCAAAGCTCCAAGCTACTCCGGCTGCTGTCAGACCAGATGGAACAGATATAACCATACGCCACTTAAACTGTAATATCTGGGCTGGCGTAGCTGGAGGTAGCACGGGTGCTTTCACAGGGCCTGGAAATGGGCTGTAGAGCTGCCCAGAAGAGGAAGAGCTCCCACCACGATGCTGGCTGCTGGGCCGCGGTCAAAGAGAGAAAAGTGCTTATAAAGGAAGCGAGGACCATTTTAAATATTTTGCTTTCCTCTAAACTGACAAAGCTCTATCCACCCTGGCTAGAAAAAGCGTAAATATAAAATGTGTTGAAGTGCTTTGGCTACATAGTTCCCTTTCCTGCCCTTTAAAATCAAGATTACCACCTCAAGGATGATCTCAACCCCTTTATTTAACACTTCTTGGAAAGACGGGGAAGGGTAAAGGGTTTTCTGGAATTCACCTCCTCGTATCAGCCAACAGGTAAAGATAACGGTGAGCTCCTTCCCTCCGGCTACGCAACCAGCCCGGGTAAATACCACCCCAAAACATCACCGCTCATTCATCCATAGTGAAGAGCATATATGAGCTGCCCAAGAAACAAGGAAAAAAAACCAAAACAAAAAACCTCTTACAAAAAAATTTCACGGCCATACTGAGTAGCTAACTTTGTTAAAATCATCATCTAATTGCCTCACATTAAAAAAAAAACGCTTTGTGCCCGCATCTAAGACCAGCCAAGCACAGCTCGGGCAGCATAGCTCATTTTAAAGCAATGAGCAATATGGACAAGACCAATTTGGCATAAAACACTATCTGCACATAACTTTGCATGATGGTTATAGGGCTAAAAAAATAAATAAAACAAAACACAACAACCTTAATTCTTCTAACACCACATGGCATGTATTTTGGCACCAGAGACACGGTCACAGCTCCGAGCGTAGCAGCAGGTAGGAGACTGCCATCTAATCCGAGCTCTCATTTGGCTCCTGCTGGGTCTTCAACCCAGCAAGACCAGATTTACAGCGGCTCCCTGCTAACGGCAACCTGGAGGTGCCCTGCGAGATGTGCGTTACGCCCTTCCGATAAAAAGCCAATTTCTTTGTTAAAAGGGATTTATTGGGTTGGTTTAGTCGGGCCGTGAGCCTGCCATTTCTTCGCGCCAGCAAATTCCACCTTGCCAGAGAGATAGGATTTTTAATAGTGGTTGGTTTTAATGACAACAGAAACCAATTCCATTTTCAGTGTTTTACACTCTTAAGTATGCTAAGGTCAAAAAAAAAAAATTGGATCCAAATTAGGGTGACGCAGAAGACCTAAATTGCCCAAACCGGGCAATTCTGAAAGAGCAGGGAGGAACACATGTACAACATCAGCGTTGCAGCCACAGACGTTAAATAACTTCAGTCTTTCCGAACAAAATGTCACAGCACTAGTCTAATTGCTTAGAAGTAACTCTGTGATATGTCTTGCAGCTGAGTTTAACGAACGAAACTTCAGTGAAACACGAGTTTTCAGATCTTGGGCATACAGCCTCTAAAATCCTGCAGTTCAGCTGCCCAAAGCTGGCCGATAGGCTACGAGTTAATTTTCAGAAGTTCAGAGAGCTCACTGGTACTCCAGAGAGAGAGATGGCCTCAGCAGTGTTAAAATTCAGGCTATTCTCATCTCAAAAATCCTCTGCACCCAGGTGAGCAAAGCCAGGTGCAAAAGCAAAACTTGGGCAGTCCATGAGAGACCAATTTCCAATATTTTAAGCTTGCCCCTTTTCATCACTACTCGTACTTTGATCAAACTCAATGACACTCGGTGCAACGTTCGCCTTGGCAGGGCCACCAGAGAGAGCTTGCGAGCTGTTGACACAAGGTACCGACTTCCTTCAGCCCAGACTAAGGATGTTTGCTATTCTTGCGATTTGTCCTGAAGGTAAATATTTTTGACACTTCATTAGGAAGAGATAGACGACATCTCAAAAGTTGGGTTATGACTGTCAAAGAGAGAAAGAGCTATACTTAATCTTAATCTTGCAGCAGTACATCTTTCTCTTGTTGCGCGCAAGAAATGCACAGGCAGACGTCTCCTAAATCCTCTTATGATTGAGTACTGATAAATATTTATGATTTTAAGTTACCGGGCCAAATCCAGCCGACATGGAGCCAAGCGGCTCTGCGGCCACGCGGATGGGGTTTCGCCGGAGCCGGTGAGCGACTGGCTCAGCCCTGTGCTGGGAATACGCGTGCCTCCAGCCCTCACCCAGCCGCTCATCTTCCTCACGCGGAGGAAGAGGAGGTGGTGTTGGGCTGTATATATCCACCAGCACAACTTGCAGCGAGACATTGGAAAAGTCGAGCTATCTCACAGTCGAGGAGTTTTGGGGAAAGAGGGCTGTGAAGGAGGGTAAGTTTGAGGAGGGGATGCCAGGAGATCACAGAATGGTTGAGGTTGGAAGGGACCTCTGGAGATCATCTAAGTCCAAAATGATGCAGAGAGATGCAGGGCTACAAGCTTCCACTGCAAAATCAAGCCGACGACGGTGAGTTCAGAGGTGCTGGAGATGGGCAGCAGTGGAGAAGAGTACTGCAGCGAAGAAATGAGGGGGGGAAAAAAAGTGAAGAAAGCAGAAAACAACAAACTTGCTGCCTTAACGTTCGGTAAACCACAAAGCAAACCCACTAGCACTTCAAAACCGGTACGAGGGCAGATGTGGCTTCAGAACCAAACAAATTTCAACAATCTGCAAGTCCCTACCGGCAAAAAATGATCCTGTCCTCAAAGCTATTTTACATGCCAGCAACCGATTGGAAACAGTGGAATTGGCCATCTGTTTCGCGGCACTAAGCTAGGAAATAAAAAGAAAACCAAAACACCCATGTCCATTTTCTAAGCCCCGTTAGCATCCTCAGGCTCATGATTAAGAGTGTCCCCACCCGGGAGGCTAGAAAACATTTAAAATTACCATTGGGTTTAACTCTCAGCAGCTAGTTTGAACTTAGCTCATGCTGATAATGATGAAACCTGTCGTCATCTGATGGATCTTCAATAGTAGCTGTTGTTTGGGTGACATTTCTCGTGCTCATCACAAACAAGCCACCACCGGACCCGTCAGCCCACCGGCAAGTTCACGAAGAATATTAAAAGAGTTATTGACACGTGGTCTTGCCTTACGCTGCGTTTCTCCCGGTGGAAATCTGGCCACTACGCTAAATTATTCCACAGAATAACAGCTAATGCATCTTCTCTTTCAGGCATAACCAGCAACGATCCATGCAAAAGGAAACCAAAAGCTCTGCTTTTTCTAGTAAAAAATTTAGCAAGCCGAGATACTATCTAGGGATGTGTTCTTAGAAAGAAATTACCTGTGTGCTTGAAATTATTATATTACTACTCTTAGCGGGGCAAGCGGCTTCCTGATGGAGGCCAGATGTTATAGCAGATGTGCACATTTGAGGGCATGCCGCTGTTACCGCGAGTACGCCTCAAAGTAGGTTTTTACCTCTCCTAAGCATGCTTTCCCCCTACAGATTATTCTCTATGATTCATAAATCATATTTTAACGAATAAAAGATAGCGACTGGCAAAGCAGTTCCTTTGTACAAGGAGCAAAGTTCTCTTGCGCCCATGCAAAAGCAAAATGAGAAAAGAGAAATTTGTGTTTCGCAGCAGACAGCTGCCCCTCCAGGCGCCTGTGAGTCAGTCTCACTGATGTCTCTGCCGAGTTTACCGCTGTGAAGATTTACACGTCATCCCAAGGAAAACGGGAATGCCAAAAAAAAAAAAAAAAAAAAATCCAGAGGTTACAGACAGGAGTAGAAAATAACTGGAGGCTTAATATGGATAAATGTGCCCAGGCAAAAAAACAATCCCAGTATACTCTCCGTACATATCATTTATATATCCATCCCCAGGAATTTTACATATTTGTTTTATAAATTGCTTTAGATAAGTATATTGCGCAACAGCTTAGATAAATTCCTTTCAAGGATTACGTTTAAGTACACAGTAATTTGTGTTCTCCTCTGTGCCATTAGGGAAAAGAAGCTGTAGCATAAAACGACTGCTTTATTTTGCCGGTGAATATTGCAATATTCAAAGAAGAAGAAAGGAACAGGTTACATGAGGAAGCATATCAGGATGGGACACAAAATACAAAAAAGGTCTGAAAAGAAAATTTGATCGACCGCAAGAATCAAGTTTCCTTCAAGATATATAACTGCATTACAGACTCCGCTGTTTCTATTATCATCAACCTCAGCTGGCTTCATACTAGAGTCATTTATATCAAATTTGGGTGAATGACTTCGAGGGGCTTCGATTCACAGGCATTTATTCTGGGGCCGGCTTCCTTTTCTGCAAAGATTTTCAGTACAAAAATACCCCAGAAGCTAAGGAGAAATGCAGAGGAAAAAAAAAAGCCTCAACTGCTTTATTAGAATTAGGACCTCTGATATTTGGTCATTTAAATGCACTTCAACAAACAAAAGCAGAGAGATGAATACTGTAAAAGAAAATGTTTAAAAAGAAAAGGCTAATAACACCATTACAGAGTGAAAAGTGAATGCCCTCTAGTAATCTCCCTAAAGATAATGTGGTTTTTGGTTTTGCTTTCATAAAGCAGACTGAAAATGTTGCGTATGCGCTAAAGGAAGCCTGGTCCTAATTCTGAGGAGAAAACTGGGACGTATATGAAAATGCCTGTGGCTAAGCAAAAAACCCTAAGTTTAATATAATGAAAATGCAAAGAAAACCTCAAACTGCGAAAGTCATGAGTACTGCGTTTGTTTTTCATTAACATGTTCATAACGGAAAGCATGCAACGGCCTTGAATCTCAGCAACGGGCTCTTAGGTATGTCGAAAACCCTGGAAAAAAAGAGAATCACAGAAAAAAGGAGAAAACAGAAAAGGTTATTATAGCAGCAATCCCCATCCGTTCTGCCCGACCCCCGAAACTCTGCTCCAGGCACACGCACGGAACGGTAATTCAAGCCATTCTGCAAGACTGCCGTTCCCGCTGTCTCGTCCCCGCAGGTCCAGCTGCAACATTTTCGGAGCGAAAAAGGAAGGCGGAAAAGCGGCCACCGAGACGTCCTACGGCTGTCCTACCACCACGGTTCCCAGGTGCCCTCGTTTCAGGAGAGAGCGGGCAATTCTTGTTCAGAAAGCGGTTTGATCCCTTATCAAGGCTCCCAAATTAGGATACGCGCGTGGTTGAAAATCAGTGCAATCCTTTGGGTTTTGACAAATCATGCTTATAGAGAAGAAGAAAGGGAGCTTCTCATAGGAGGTTTTTTTTGTATTTTTCAGAAAACTGGAACTAGCCTGTTAGTACGGGAATATTATTTTTAGGATTACTCAGAGGTGTCGGAGTCCAGCTCAAATTATCCTCCAGAAATTCCCAGAGAGCACTTAAAAAGCTTCTTTTGCTTAAACCCCGTGGTCTTGCATCAAATCACCGACCTGGACTCAAGAGATCTCATCCATTCGCTGTACATCTTTGATAGACTTTGGGGAAAAAGTGGAGGCTGATGGAAAAACTAAATTGAAAGCATTCTGCAAAGGACGATAAAACAGCAGAAGAGAGGAGGAAGAAGGAAAGAATATTGTGCAGAATTATTTACAGAAAAAGACGGCTGGGGGAAGTCGTTTGTCCATTTGAGATGGGAGAATGGGCCTCAGCCGTCACTGCAAGAAAAACGGAATTTATCGCAGCGCCACGTTTCCTAGTGAGCTATTAGCAATATACACACGGTCTTTAAGACCTCAAGGACTTAAGGCTCAGTTAAAAAGGGCCATTTAAATAAATACATTCTTGTACAGATCTGCTTTCGTAGGACACTCACTTTGAAAAAAAAAGGAGCTTGAACTCGGAAGAATATTAAAGCTCATTATTAAATAAAGTCACTTTTAATTACAATTAATTTGGTTAGCGATCTGCCATGCGAGTTGCTCTAAATGAATCTGATTTTTTTTAAAGAAAAAGATAAAAACTTGACAACAGTTTTTTTTTTTAATTTATAGCAATTGTCCTAAAAATCTGGAGAAAACATCGTTTTACCCTAATTCTCCAAAAAAAGACATTATCTTCCAATGAATATATGTAAGAGAATGCTTTCTGCTCCCAGCAGAATTGCTGCAACTCTCAGACCGGGGAGAAGCAATCTGTGGCATTTGCCTTAGTCACATACCTAACTGTTTTGACGATGAGAGACGTGTTTATCCAATATTTGATTGGCCTTTTTGCCTCTAAATTCTATTTGTTTGTAAGATTATGTACTCAGCACTAGTTTGCTGCTTTCCCTGCAATTTTTTTTTGTTGCATTTGACCCATGGCAGTTGGTTTATTTTTTATTCCTAGTGTTACCCGCTAGGTTCTCTCTGTCGTTACTTCTGCCAAGACCGGGGGGGATCATAGAATATTTTTCGAGAAGAGAAACGCAACCGTGCTTTGATGGAAAAGAAAGCAGAACTTTGCTCAAGCCACGCAGAGAACAGAATGACTTAAGCAACTGAACACACAAATGTTCAGTAGCGGCACATTTGTGATAAATTTTTCTCAAAGTGATTTACACCAATTGCTATATTAAAATTAATGACTACGGCAAATCATGAAGCACAGTTAAAGAGGAACAAATTGTCTTTTTTTGTTGGTTTTTTTAACATGAGAGGTGTACTGTTTGTGCGGGGCAGTAAGGCTTGTCGTCTTAATTTTATATCAATTACACACATGGAGAACGAGCCATTCTCACGTGTCAATAATGTTGTGAATAGCTAATTAAATGCCAAAACCTGACGGAGCTGGAGACCTACCCCCAGTCTGAGAGGGGTGAGAGCGGCAGCTCTCCCCGATTATTTTTCTTTTCAAGCTTTTGCAGAACTACGGACGTTTTAGAAACACACAACACTATTTCTCTCGCGCTTGGTGTAACCCACAACACGTCTAAAATAAAGACACGGAATTTCCACCAAGATGGTAAAACACTTTTTGGACCTCCTTAGTGACTGCACCGAAAACCACCTGCACGTCCATCTTTCCCGACTCGCTCCTCTCAGCCCATCTTTTCCATCTCCCGTTTGATAAAGGGGGATAATTATATTAGCGTAAACTACCGCTAAGCGATAACTGCCGGCAAGCGCCTGCCACTGTGATTATTATGCCTAACTAATTTAATTACAGCAATGGCAAATAAAAGCAGACATACTCTAAATCACAGCTAACCGCAGGAGCCACATCAATGTCTAGACATCCGCCATTCAAACTAGCTGCTAATAACCCGTCCGTCCGTCGGTGTTTTCTTGCGGTTGTTCCACCAGGAGCGACCGGATGACACAAGCCTGCTTGCAAACTATCATCACCTTGCGGTAAATCTGACTCTTATTTTCAAGGCAATGGCTTAAAGAGCAGCATAAAAACCTCTCTACAGCTACCTACTTCAGTTATCGCCCATCACGTTACAACTCATTGCGGCTGTCAAAACTGTAGGGCTACCAAAGAAAACTGAAAGATTCACAAAATCAAAATATTCTGAATTGCTGAGGGGACGTCCGTGATGGCAATCATTGAACATTCTCCTCCAGAGTTCTCCTCCAAATCAACATACTTCCATATAGATCTCCGGCACGTGCTGGGCTGTAACGAAACCCCAGAAAGGTCCCCAGAATCACAGATGACCTGTGCAAAACCTGGCTGCGAGTGAGGAGTACACTGAGGCATCATTTGCTGCATTCATGCTTCACAAATTATACCATCAAATTGATCCTTGGTACCTACCACATCATTACATACGCAGCAGGAGAAATTAAAGGGGCTGGAAACAGCCATGTAATGACATGTGTTCACAGAAGACAGGACCAGTCATTCCACTTTCAGTTGCTATTTGCTCTCCACCTTCCTGCTAATAAATTCATTTTGGATGACCCAACTCGCCTTTCCTCTTTCCCCTAGATGAAGGCAGGCTGGCTAGCCTGCTCCCACCCGTGCTCCAGGACCCGCTGCCGAGTCCCCTGTCAGGTCACAGGGGGCTGAGGTGTCCTAATCCATCACCGACCAGCCAGAAGCAAACCAGAGGGAGCCGGAGCCCTGCTTTGAAACTGAGAACTTTTTTGGAGGAGGTCTGATGGACAACATCTTCCACCACACCAGAGAAAGGCCTTTCTCACTAAAGGAGCCAGCACATGCTTTCAATATCAGGGCTTCCAACCAGCCTGCCAAAAGGCCCTTCACCACGGCAAACATGGGACTTGTGCTGCAAGTGTTGCCCATCCGCATCACCCCTAATTTCTGACCTTTGGTTTCATTCAATTAATGACTCCACTTTTACCCAAGTACTCCTTTTCCTCAGATATATTTGTAAAATCTCTTCCTATTTCTCTAAGTCTCTGGCTAGAGATGTCCCATTCTGTTGTCTTCTTAGATGACTTCAACAGAGCACCATACTGAGCTAGAGAAAGGTTTCCTTCTGTTATCGTGGCAGGCACATCCATTCTTGTATTTCAAAAATCGCCGTGTTTTAGCAGTTTCAAAGCAGGGGAGGGTAGCATGGGTAGATTTGACTGATGGAGAGCTGCAGAGCTTTGGGGTCCTCTTGGTTACCTCCTTGGTACCTCCTCTTGGGTCCATATCCCTGGAGCTCAGTTTCTCCCTTGTTCAAGCTCTGAGCAGGCAACATCCACTTTGGAAGAGCTCCCGTATTTCCGGTCGTCCTTTCTCCACACTGATCCTTGCTTCTCAACGTCCTCCTCTTCTTTCTACATCCACAATCATTGCATATATGCTGTTTCGTTCTCTCTCTCCCCTATTCTACTTTATTTCACATTAAAAAGAAGCAAGCAAGCAAAATCACTCTCTGTGGCCTTAGTTTGTCTAAGTCAAGTCCCCAGAGAAAATCTCTGCCAGTTCTTCCAGGTCTCCCAGCCCAGGAGTTTCTGGGACTCGGCTGGCTCCCAAAATCCCTTCCAGAGATATGCAATGAATGTGACTCATTTTGACTGATTTTTCAGGCCACAAGGTCATCGATTATGTTCATATCTTCCCTTGTCTCTCCAGCAATTTCTGCCTTTCCCCTGCTTTACGCTCTGTAAAAATCTGATCATTTAATTATTAATACCTCTAGATTTTTAACTTCCTAATTTAGAGTATTTTGGAGCTAGGTTCCAGCTCCATGTGAGAGAAAATGCAAGTTTCCTTCATCATCTTCATTTCTCCATCAGGACACTGTTGTGTTTTACAAATCTTTTGGCTACTATATGAACGCAATCAAATAGAAGAGGGCCAAGTGGTTGCCCTCCTTGTTACTGCTTCCAACGCTTGGACAAGTCGATCACTTCAAAAAAAGGAGAACTTTGTCCTAAATTATTATTTTCACTCAAGAAAGTAAATCCAGGTGTTCACTGAACATGAAATATCTTCACTGGTCACTTCAACATTTCTTTCCGTGATCTATTCCATCTTTACGGTATGCAAGAGTCACCCAGTTGAGGATGCAAGAGTCATGAGAAATATAGCGCAGTTAACATGAGTTGCCTTCTTGCGATACCAAAGTAGGAGACGGATCCATACCTCGTCTCTGATAAAGTGCTGTTTTGTCCTTATTTTCTTTTCCCTGAATTGGGTTGTCCTCTTTTCTCTCTTAATACGCCCTACTCTTCTACAGACTTTGGTTTCTCCCCTCTCCTGTGCAATTTCTCAAGCATCCCGCCTCACTTGGAGAACCAAACCTTGACAGCCGGCTCTGCAATACCGACAGCACAGTAAATGCCTTTCCTGTGACCTGACTACGCAAAGCATCCGCTATGAAACCATTACAAATAGCAGTCTTTGACCTTCAGGTTTTCAAGCAGAATCTGTCATTTACAGATAAAAAGAAGAACCAAAGAAGCCAAGAGTTAATTAACAGAGTCACTGCTGCACCGCGAGAATGCTGGATTTTGTTTAATACAAGGAAAACACCGGCTCAGTTCAGAGTCCATTACTTTTTTGGTAACAATGATTTTACACTTCAGTTTAAAATAAACACCTGAGGATACACTGAGAACATGCACAGAAAATCTATCAGTTCCTTCTCAGAACTACTCAGATTTCATTTAAGAACTTCAGCAACTATTAATGAGCACAGAAGACGAAAGCAAGCGTGTTTACAACTCTTACTGAGCCCCTAGTTTCCCCATTAGCATGGAAATTTAAATATTGTCTATAATGCAAGTAATGTGCACACTTCATTAATGTTCTTAAAAGTTTCAACTTGGAAAAAAGTACTCCTTAAATTCTTATCACCTGAACTCCTCAAGAAGAGCCATTCATTTTATTAATACTTGTTAACACTAATTGAAATGAATATTGCCTTTCACTAACAGAAGAATTCCTTTTTATTCTGAAGGACAGAAAAAAAGGCTAGTACCACTGCCTGCTGAAAAAGCTTAGAATAATAAATTACGCTCTGATTTCCCGCAACTTAAATTTTGCAGATGTTTTTCTCAAGGTATTATTTCTAACACACAATGCTATTCCATAACTCACTTGGTAATTTCTTCATTTGGGCAGAAACGAATCTTTAGAATAAGCACAAGCACTGCACGTTCTAGACGACTGTTTTTTGCTTGGCTTACATTGAACCGAGTCTTCATAGTTCATACAGCGTTAGGAAGCAAACCTACTCAAAATGTGAGCTACGGTGGCTTCTTTCCCGTAGTCAACGTGAAACTATTTCCCACCTTTCTAGCATCTCTGGGCTTATTTTGGGAAGGGCTACCTAGCACAACAGCCTACATCACAGAGCATTTCATAGAAAACAAAGAGCTTTTATTCTAACCTATCTTCTTCTCTGATGCTAATTATATCCCATATGTAATGTTAATTATATCCTATATATTATCTTGAATTCTTCCTTTTTTTTTTTCAACCATATATTTCAAAAATGTCATTCTCACCTTAACTTTGAGCACGGAAGAAAACATTCTCGCGTCTTCAGACACTCCTCCAATGTACAGTTTTTTGGTAAAGACAGGGGCATGGTCGTTCTCATCCTGCACTTCAATGAACACCTTGGCTGTGTTACCTGAAACGGGGAAATAAAAGCACGGGTGCGTCACTGGGAGGAAATCTTCGGCACCTATCGCATCTCATAGAGTTTGCTGTGTTTTAGAGATAAAGCAGCACCTAAAACAAGTGCACTGATAACACCGTAAAAACCAATACCTCCAAAATAATGGCACATCTGGTAAGAAAAGGATGAACCTGGCATAAACCAAGGGATTTTGTGTAATTTTTTTTTTAAATCTACCTTTATTGGTTTTGCATTTCCTTTTTTTTTTTTTTTTTTGACTGAACCTTGATTTAACTTTGAGCTAAAATTTGCTTCCATGTAGAAGATTCCCATCACCTGTACACGAGGAATTAGGGCCAGTGGAACAGGCATGCGAGTAAAAGGGCTGCTGCGGCTTGCTTCAGGAAGGAAGCTCTTTGGGGGAAATAATGACGAAGGACCTTCAGGTAATTTTTCAAATACAGAAAAAGGCACGAATAACAACAGCGTGCTTCAGTACTGCAGATTTTGGCCATACCATAGCTTGCTTTTCCCACTTCACGTGCTTACATTTACATATTTTAATTACTCCCAATCCCCTGCAAATCTGTAAACTCACGCGAATAGATGCAACGGTGCAGCAAAAACATCTTCTAGACAACGCAAAACTTTGCATTGCAGACCAATGCAACCTTTTCTATGCCTGCTTGCTGCCATAAGGCACAAATATCTGATTTTTTGGCCGTGCACGTGCCACACGGTCTTCATCCTTCGGGAATTCACTGTGCTAACCCAGTGCGTGCCTAAGCCTGCCTTGACCACAAACCCAGCCTATCTGGCCGGAGCACAAGAGCTTTAGTTTTAGGTTCCTCTGAGGTTTAGCACAGCTTAAAGCAAAACAGAGCTGCTAATTTGTGCTTTATTAAACCAGTTCTGGTTACCGATCTGCCACGCTGAAGGATAACGAACTCTTTCCTCTGACAGGGAAAAAAAAACCTTCCAGCAAAAATTACGGACCTACAGCAAAAATAAATAAATAAATTCAACCACGCAGTAATCTGTGCCAACATCTGCTTGTGCCTTTCTGCATTGTATAATCCAGAAAGATCGCTGGAAATAATGCCATCCAAATCATTAAAACCGCATTTTCAAGCGATACATGGCCTCATTTCGGAGCTGGTTTTCCCGCAGCACCGGAGCGCCAGGGTAGTCCAAGCATTGCCCAGGTGCCGTGCTGATCTGCGCTGGCTCCAAAACACCGTCGCTTTTCAAAAGAGCTCAGTAACTGGACTTTTAGGGGGCAAAAGATTAAAACCCAGACTATTTCTTAGACTTGCCAAAGTCACCAAAGATACTACGTCTACCAGGTGGTCCAACTTGAGGGAAACCGATGAGGACCTCACAGAAGTAATAGCAATCTGAGAAAAACCTTTAAAATATCATAGTTTTAAGAGGAAAAAAATCAAAATACCATGCTTTTAAAATGTATAAGTAGAAGGAAAAAAGAGAAAGGAGGGGAAAAAAAAAGAAAGGAAATGACATTTCCTCAAAGGAATAATCCATTATTTGCTTTTCACACGGATCTGTGCAGATAAACTAAACCTGATACAAAAGCAAATTACTTTTACGCGTGTGAAAAGCAGCTACAATCCAACAGAACGGCTTGGGCGTCTGAATAACGGGAAAAGCGGACATTTGCAGTTTCTACAATAGACTGCTACGCCTAGTCTTCCCTACTTGCCTTATGTGTATTTTAAAAAGACGCCTCTTGCCTCGGCTATGTTATTTAATACACCGAAAAAATTTTTCAATCAAAGAGCTATTATGAGGTTCTGCGAATAGTCAATTCTCTCTCTCTCATCACACCAGATTCCTAATGTTTTTGGCTGCAACGCGCAGTGAGAAACCGCAGTCCCAGTGAGAAAAATGAGGTTCCCGGGCAGGCTTTTTCATCGCATCTGCATCCTTTAGGGAAGGAAGCGATTTAAGCGGGATTACAGGCAATGTGCATAAGCGACCTTGCCCTGCTGAGCTAATAAACAGTCATATCGGTGGCTGGCACCAGGGTGCTGCCGTAGGGAAGACCCCAATCGCATCGCGTTGGGTGCTGGTAGCACTTGGCGCTTGCTAAGCTGCACGCGCTATCCGTAATGCAAATAAAACATCTTTCACGCGGCCTGTGTTATTTCAAGCCCGTCTGGGGAAACCAGCAGGAGACAGCCAAGCTGGCCAAAGGATGTCCCAAACGTAGGGCACGCTAGGCTCCAGGGAAACGATGTCTCCCAGGACTAGAAGACGAGGCTTGGGGATCTTTCAACTCCTGAGATTTGCTTAAGGAGAGCAGAAACATCCAGCCAGCTGCTCTAAGGGAAACCCGAGGATCCTTCGAAACAGATAAAACTATATAAACCGCAAACGACTAATGCAAGGAATTTCCCACGGTCCCAATAAAAAGCCAAAACCACCACCAAAAGCTCAGGTCAGAACTAGCGTGAACTAACTTTTCTACAGCCTAATCACAAACAGGCTTAGAGAAAGCTCTGATTTTCCCGCGCCGCTGTTCACCTAAGCAGCGCTACCAATGCGCTCGGTTCGCGCCAACCCTGCAGCTTCTGGACGGGCCGCAGACATCGAGTTGAGCTAAAAGCAATGCTAAAGCCTTTTTTTTTTTGGACACAGCGGCATTAGAAGCTGGTCACTAAAATTTCGATTTGAGCGTTACCAGGCTCGTTTTACATCACGCCTTTCCCAACGATGCTCGACGCTTGTCTTAGAGCGACGCGGCCATCGGTACAGCTGCTCTTCATACCCCAGCGGCTTTAACAGAAGAACTTGTTAAACAAGCAGCGGCTGCTTGCTCTGCCGGAGGGAACAGCAGATTGTTCAAAACAGCAGATTTTTTTTTTAAAAAAAGCTCCTTCTAATCAAACTGCGACTGAGAATTGTAGTTGGACAGGATTCAGCAGTAGTTTGCTTTATTACTATCTTAAAAGTCCGTCGAGCCGACGCGAGGCTTTGGCAGGCGAGGCAAAACCCCGACTGCGGCTGCGCTCCATCTTCACTTGCTAAATTTGGCAGAACCAAATAGGAATCAGCGGGAAAAACGTGGCATACCTTTTGCTTGCCCAATTCTATTTCTAAGGTGATTTAAATGAAAAAAAGAAAAAAACCACGCTGGTTTTTAAACTATGCAGCACCCATGAGAAGCAGGAGAGAGATGTTGTTTTAAGAGCAATCGAGGCATAAAGAGCGCATGCAAAAATAAAAGCAGCAGGGTGGAGGGATGATGGTGGGACTGCCAGCGATGCCAGGAGCTTCAGAACAAAGACGCAGGCAACGAGACCAGGGATGCAGAGGCTTTTCCAAGCCCACAACACAAGAAACCACCGATATCGCTCCCGCCGGGAAAATACTGTTTACATGGGGAACGCGCTTCACAGACCCATCCAAAAAGAGATAAGCTACAGAAGAACCACCAAAAATACTCCCTCTGGAGCATTGACTGGGAGAAGAAAAGCGAGAAAGATCTATCATGCTGCGACGGATTGCAAGGCAGCACCTTCATTTTGCAGAACATACGCTGCTTCACGCAGTTTTGTGAAATTCCCTTTTTCTACCAGTTTTTCATCTTATCCAGTGAGGGTGAACTGAAAGATCCTATCTGGAAGCTAATAATTACGATCCTAATTTGTCCTCTGGTAGCCCAAAACAGATCAGGGCTCCATCGTGCGAGACAACCCAAGATGCAAATAGAAGACGCAAAAAAGCCAACATACTTAGCAGTCTAAATCAAGCTGAATTAGAAAAAGCTGTTAATACTTAAGATCATTCAGGGTTCAGCATTGCAAGGTGCTGATTCCTCAAGCCTGTATTCCCATCTTTTAAATTCAGCATTGTCAGAAAACCTAAGGCACCCATCCCCAAAGCTGCAGAAGACACCATTTCAGCGTCACCAAAGCCTACGGTGATGCCCTAATTCTGCCTCACCTGCTTCCACCGCAGTTCATCGATTCAGCGCCACCAAACTCTGACCTACTGCGTAACTTAATTAAAACTTGTCAAAGAAGGAAAAGGTGACGAGAAAATAGAAAGGCATACATCAAACATAGGAACCATACCTAGAGGTCAAGGGATATCCAATACATGGAGATAAGCGATTTATTGCTGCACAGTTAGCCAGATACCTGTGAAATATTTTTTTTCAGTGCATATTCAAAACTTGATATGTATCAGACCCTAAAAAAATACATATTATATATGTTGTTTCCACATAAGGTTTGTGAGGAGGTGAGAAAATTAGGCAAGTGAACACGCTTCCGCAAGCAGCGATGACTTGTTTGTACATGGAAACAGAAAAAGGTGTATTCAGGACCCTGGTAAAATTAGAAACACTAATATTCCAGGGAGGTGACGTTTTCACCAGGGAATTTCTATCAATGCCATCTCTTTCTGCTTACCGGCAAAGACGACCACCAGCACTAATGGATATTTTCTTCCGGTTAAGGATCTCTGCTTTGTAAATGGGAATCTCGAGCCCAGAAGAAACTTAGGAGGAACGGTCCTAATCCAATGCCCTCTTTTCTAAGTCATTTTTTCTGTTTTAAACGTGTCTGTTCTCAATTTATGGGGTTTCTGTTCAATAAATTTCAGAACTACTTCAACTGCTTTAAGTCAATATACTATCGTATGACCAGGCATCTCAAAATCAGCTTTGAATATTATTCTTCCAACATCACATTTAGTGGTTTAGGTGCACTTCATGCCTTTCACTCTACCACAATACTTGTCCGATAATAAATAGCATAGAGTAAAATAATTCATCACAAACTGATTAGGCACAGTTGACATGCATAAGGCATCTCTCTTCACTGCATACGGCCTGGCTACTTTTGAGAGAAATAAAACCTTAACCGGATCTCTCCCAAGCACAAAGATATGCAGTAAACTGTTGCTAGCTTTCTTCTTCCCTACCTCTCCAAATATATATTAACGATGGCTATAATAACGTACAGAATCCTCTGCTGTTGATACAGTTAAGCCTGCGACCCTTGCAAAATCCCTATGCATTATGTCACGTGTACACAAACTCACATACACGCTTCTTGCTTAAGGAAGAAGAAATATCCGTGATCACGCATACGCTCAGTTTCCTCAAATCTTCCCTGGGTTATGCGGGTAGCATAGGAAAGCCTGATAAATTCAGTCTAACTGCAATCCACTGTACAGTCTCTCCGGTTATAGTCTGTCACCCAATTTCATGGTATATTCCAAAACATTTGGAGGAGGGGAAAAAAAAAAAAAGACAAATACAGAGCAAAAATACAGGATCTGTAAATAAAGCTCTCTTCTGCCTGGAGGTATTGCAAAAAAAAAAAAAACAAAAACAAAAGCAAAAAAAGCATTCTTGCTATTAAACTTACTTTTGGAAGGGACACGCAGATTGGACTGGACCACTTGCAAGGAGTCTGCTTGAACTCGAAGCTCATAACTCTTCACGCTTTCATAGTCCAGAGGCTTTTTAACAGAGATCACGCCCGTTCTGTTGTTAATAGCAAACACATCTGAAATCCAGCAAAAACAAAAGTGACTTTCTAAGACCCATAAATGTTTTTTTCCCCTTTTTTTTTTAATGCTAAGAGTTTCTCTTTTGGTGAGGGCACTGAGGCTGCCTGCAGGAATCCATGGCAGCACTCCTGAGAAAGATGCCAACAGTAGGAGAGAGGTTTTCACCGTTTAGGTGCTACAGATAGCAGGCTCGAGTTAGGGAATGGAGAAGACATAGATCACACGTATTTACAGTTTTACAGTATTAATAAACGTAAGCTGCAAGGGTCCTGAGCTTCCCAAGAGAGAAAGGTAGGCACGAGCTGACCACGTTGTTCCTAAAAGCACGCTCAAAAGGACATCACGCACCTTGAAGGATAGGAAGAGTAGGAACTTAATACCAACCAATACATAGGTGACACTATGCAGACAAAAAATATCACAAGTTTTACCCAAAGGAAGCATAACTAGGGGAATCACTGCCACTTTCCAAGGAGCAAAGTCTTCCCGTGCTCCTCAGCTATATGGGGCACCTGCATGGCTTTGCAGGGAGCTGATCTCTAAAGGCTCAACAACAGCATGAAGGAAATCCTTACTGCCTGGACGTGGTAGGGATGAGGTGGGATTGTGTCTCGGAAGCTTTATTGCTCATCGGCGCTTCTCGAAGACTTCTAACGCATGCGTTGTAAGGCTGTAAACACCGGTACTCACCCTCCTCGTTTCCCGAAACGATCGAATAGACAATAGTCTGGTTCAGGGCAGCCGCAATGACCACCGCGACCACGGTCCCCTTGGGAGCGCTCTCGCTCACTGGCGGCGGTCTGCGGGATCGAACAGAAGGATTTGCGTTACCTCCCACTTGCCCGCGCAGCGGCGGACGGACAAACCTCTTCCTCGCATCAGCATTTTTATCGTTTGAACGTTGAGCAAGGTAGCGAAGCCTGAGAAGGCGCCTCCACGGGAATTTCTACTCTTTAGAAACGCCTGCATGTTTCCCCGCTAACCCTTTTCTGTACTAAGACGCTCCTCAGGAAATCAGCTGCAAATCCGAGGGTGCGTCGAGCCCTTCCATTCTCTTTTAAGCATTTAGTAAATTATTTCCAACTCACTGATCGCTGATTTGGGGGGGGGAGGGAATAAAAGGAAAAATAAAAGTATTACACCACTAACTGATCTGTATCTCATGCTTTTTGTACCCTCCAAACACTTAAAACGGAGCCTCTCGTATTCAGGCATAATTTCCATCACAAATAAGTAATGAGTTTTCTCCCAAAACGTGGCAAAGAATTACTTTGCTCTGCGCCTCCTATGGTTCAGATGCTAGCTTCTAAAAAAAAATAGAATAGAATAGAAAAGTAGCATTTTGAAAGGTTTTCCTCAAGGAAACCCCAACTAGTTCCGAATGAACGAAGGGTCTCTACAGAAACGCACTGAAAAGAAGAGCGAAAACCTAAGGATTACTTCCCTTGCAGTCATTTCCCCCATCCACCTAGCTTCAGCAGAAGAAATACAGGGACTTCGCAGCAACATATGATAAAGGGGGCCTTCGCCAGCCAAAGAAAGGGGATAAGCAGTACGTGCCGTATTTTCGGTTAAGGAATCTGTCCTAACGTACTTAAGCTGCAGTCTTATTAAAACTAGCATTACGGGGGGAAGAACGCTCTTGCAAGCTGAGCCGCGTGGGATCATATAACGGCAACTGCCCTCAAGCAGCGTCCTTGCTGTCTTTTCACAAAAAAAAGCGGACGATAATCCCGCTTTTATTCAAGCGCGCTGGCAGAGAGCGGATCTCCCTGGCTCCCATCCTTCCGCCTGCCTCAATCGTGCCATCGGCAGCAGAAACAAAACCCCTGGTTGCTACTTGATGCATTAAGCTGCAAAACCAGCGCTGCAGAACACTTCTGAAGGTGCATTTTTACAAATAAAACTGTTAATCTCGGAGGCAGAAAAGAAAACGTTGCAAACCCAAAGGCATTTCGAGCGGTAGCTCCCTTGATGAGGTCCGAAATGCAGGCCAGGAAGGCAAATAAAGATCCATTTCATGCCTCAGCCTTTCCCCCTGAACCCTTTAACTACTCTCAAACTTTCAGCTTCCAGTAGGCACAACAGAGTTCGGCACAAAGACACAGTGATTAATTTTTTTCTTCCTGGAAAAGAATATTTTCTTCTAAATTAAAAAGGTATTTCCCAAGCAGTTGGTCTTCAAAGCCTGCTGAGAAGCGTCATGTCTTCCCTCCTATTCTTATATCCTCACTTTCTGTCTCAATCTTCAGATCAGTTCAAGACATTCTGACCTTTTCCTGGTATTTCTCTCTAAAACACACGGCAGGGGAGTTTAGACATTGCTACAGCGAGCCCATGTCACAACCCGTTATCTCGGGAACTAAATGTCACATTTTATTCCCGCCAACTCTGTCATCAGGCCTAATGCATTTGTGTGATCCCGCCGATCTTCCCAAATTCAAGCTAAGGACATGAAGGCCGAAATACTTCCATCGGGATTACTACAAAAGCAAAAAGCGAGAAAAATCCCTGCCAAGCACAATGTAGGACTCTCACGCACGAGAATCCGCCAGGCGGACCGATATCGATACGCCCAATGCTGCGACCAAGGATGACGCCGTGGTTCTGCTCTCTCATAACACACCTCGAACGCTGGGATGAGTTCACATGACATTAGTGTTGGTATTTCTACGCCATATTCCATAGCTTGGAGATGCTGTTCTGCATCAAAACTGTCGCCAACGGTACTTCACCCGCTTCGATTTGAACAAGGGACATTCGCTGCTGCTGTCCTCACTTCTGAGGAGACCTCGTGGAGAGGTCTCATCAGAAGAGATGTGGAGAGATTAACTGGTTCCCCTCCCAGGAACAATTCATCTTTTCTCAATAATTATATTTTTCTCTCATTGAGTTTAAAGGCAGATGAGTTAGTCGAATACTCACGATGAGAGCAAAACAATTTCCTTCTGCTGGGCCTCCGATGCGCACAACGTTGGAGACGCTGTTCTCTGCCGGGCGGCGCTTTCTGAACGAGGCGCTGAATGCGGGAGATTTCACGGATGAAAAGCTTCCCCTGCCCTAAACGCCTACGCGCCGGATACCCCGTTACCTATTCCACAATTAGAATAACCGCTTGACTAAACGACAGATTGAGAAAAGCTTCTTTGAATAACGCTTCCAATCGACTCCCGATACGCCTCCGTAATTTCGTTTTGTGAAGTCCTATGATACATAGCAATTTGCTCAGGTGAGAGCTGCCTACGGCGTTGGCAGATTTAATTAAGTGGAAAACATTACAGCGTATCTTTTATTGAGCAATGGAGAGAGAGGTCCACCCGTCCCCAAATCTCTCTTCTGTGTGGAACATGGCCACGGTGGAGAGCGTTGATCCTACGATAGAAATAAGATACCACGCTACATTTACGTCGCGGAACAGCCTCAAATTCTCCATTTCACATATTTCCTCCTAAATTGGAACCAAACTTTAGATCTCCGTACCAGTGGGCGCAGATTTTTTTCCAACCGGACTGGGGACCTATAATGCAACGCTAAGAGGAGCTACAAGTTTCCAGGATTTTCCTTTTTCTGCTATGAAATGTCTGAACACCTGTTTAATGTGCCCGCAGGCAATAATTAGGAAGCAATGACGCCGCTTTCAGTTAACATTTCATTTCCTGCTACCGCAGCACATCGCTATTAGCGATGACCTTCTCGTTGCAAAGAGGATGTGATATTTATTAATTAACAAACCACGAAAAGAAGTCCCAGGTCCCTTTGAACTTTTATTTATTCATTTTTTTGTTTTTAAAGAGAAAGCACTCCTAAGAGGATAAGCTTGCTAAAAAAAAAAAAAAAAAAAAAAGCTCTTTATATTCACCTGAGGTTCACTTCACATCTGGTCTTCATGGTGCTGGTGCTACTAATTATGATCTGTTAATTAAGAAATGACAGTGCTGCCGCTCCCTGTTTAGGAGGAGTGGAAACTTTTGGATCAATGACTTGAGCTGGAGGTCAATGGAGAGGCATTTTGGGCAGAACCGGCGGATGAGAAGAACAACAACTTGGGAAAGGAGCTCTCAAACCAAGCAGCCGGTTTGATTTTTCCCAAGGAAGTGATTTATTGATTGTATTTATTCGATCCTTCTGTTTTTTTTTGCCTCGCTGTGCTTTGTGTTTTTGCAGGACAAGCAAACGACGCTTGCTTTGGAAAACACTTAATTTTGCAGGCACTGCTGCCGTTGGCTCCCTCACTCAAACTCCGCTTTAACATCCAAGACTGGGAGAGGGGATCCACATTGTTAATGAAGTTAAACCCCGTCTAGGAGCGCAGGAATAACCCGCGGCACCCGCTGAAGTGGGGTGAAGGAAATCGGTCTGCACCTAAAGACGCATGCACTAGAGAGAGATTTGTGGGACAAGGTGGGAATAGAAGAAACACAGTTAGTCGCCCCAAATTACGCGGTACTGCGGTGGGAGAGCCAAGGGGTACCACGCAAATCTCTGATTTCTCCTCTGCTCAACTCAGTTGCCACCTATGGAAGTCGCTTCAAGACATGGATAATAATCAAAGTCTCCCGTAGTAGAAACAGGACGCCGAGGGGAGACCTGGACACCCGGCTGCGCTTCCGACAGCGCCTAGAGCTGCCAAACCAACAGCTCAGGGCAGAGCCGCGCTTTCATCTCGCTCTCTGCCTAATGAGGCTATGCCTTTTTGATCGTGCCATCTGCTCCTCTCTTTGCTTTTATTTATTTATTTCTGATTTGCAGTACGTGCTGCAACTGCTCAGGCAGCCTTATTCCGTAAAACTGCTCCACCGTGACCATTTTTTTGCTAAATATACCGGAATGAAGTTTGCAAAAGAGCTAGAAAAACAACACGGGCGTTATTCAAATCACAGTAATTACGCAAGCCAAGATCGCTACCAACCCACTACCGAGCCACTCGTTCTGGCTCCTCCAAAAACAGGTAGCACCACTGAGCTGAGATTTACCCTCAAGACACACTGTGCCAACTAAAAATATAAGCTTGCATGAAACCTGGCAGTTTCAACTCGCAGCGCCGCCTCCCGACTTCCAGCCTCCCGCGATAAAATCGACTCCCGGCTCATGCTGCCATCCCAGTTAGCTTCTGTGATTTACCCAAGACGTGGAGCATCTTGGAAAGGTCTCGCAGCATCGTTTTTCCTTGCCTACCGTTAAGCACGGGTACCGAAATAGCTTGCTTTGCCTCCTTTCTTGAGTCGGAAAAGAACATTTTTCCTCTTCCAGTTAACTGGCCCCCTGCAACTGGGTACCCGGGCATCATACGGTACCCCGAGACTTTATATCTTTTGCAGTAAAACAGCCAAAATATGTCAGAACCTGCTGAGACTGTCACACGAGACTCTCTCAAGAAAAATCCCTCAGCTTTTACACGGAGTTTATAATTTTACACCCTTCCTTCAGATTTCATAGTTCTGTTTCATACTTAAAGCATGCTAAATTAGCAGTACTTTGCTATCTTTAATCCTATTTAAGGTATTCTTTCAAAATATGAATACTCTGATCATGAGGAAAAACGGAACTCATGTCATGGATTTTTGTCTAATCTCCGTTAAAATAGCTGGGCAAGGCTGTTCATTAGGATATACCGATATGCTGAAGCCAATAAAGCTACACCTTCCTGCAACTAAACGGCGATTGAGTAACCAGATTTAAAGGAAATAAGAGGCTGTTAGGTTCTTGAATCAGGAAAAGTTATTGCAACGTAACAGATACCTAAACCTAACAATAATTTAGGACTCACACTGACAGTACAGCATATTAATAACCAAAACACATCCGACTGGCATTCAAATGGAAACGTATTTCAACTTAAAAAAAAATAACAGTTGTAACTTGAATGCAAAAACACTTTACCTGTATTCATCCTGGGTGAACCGGGGAATTACTGACGGTTGCAGTACGGCAATTTCCACGGTGGTGGTGTTGAACTTCACGGGATCCCCATCATCATACGCAATGACAACCAACTACAAACGACACAGAAAATCACCCTCTCAGCATGGGCAAGAGCATTTCTATGTTGACTTGCAACACACTTCTTGCACAGCGAGTCAGATGAGCTTTTCTTTCACCGCAAATCATATACATTGTTGGAGAAGAACAAAAACATACAGAAAAAAAGGTGATCGCGAACCACACATTGAACCATCTGCTATAAAATTTACCAAAACACGGTGAGCTGGAATTCAAATTCTTCTATAAAATACCTTTCCAAAACACAGTAACAGCTTAAAGTACATGACTTACATTTTTTTCCCCCCTTCACATCTAATTGCAGACTGTCCTTACGTGGAAACTCCACAATCAAATTCAGCTGCTTTAATGGTATCATTTAGTTTTCCATTTAAGCAGCGGAGTGCTTTTCTAGTGAAAAAGCACGTTTATCTCCCCATAAAACCATCCAAAAAAAGTGCTGGGTAACAATTCTCTGCTGCTGCTGACAGAAACCGTTATTTAAAACTGAGGTCCGATAACAAAAAATTAACGTCAGAGGCACAAAAAAACACGTCTTGGAAAAGATCCTCAGGATGCTAGCAAAGGGATGAGCAACCAGTCCACTGAGGATGAAGTAGTGGACAGCTTCTAGCTTCCTCTCTCCCTAAATTTGTCCTTATTTCAGGAGGTCACCAGACAGAGAAGGTCCGCGCCTCCTCCTAGCAAGGGGAGTTCATCTCTCTTCTGCAAGAGTCCAAGCTGTTCTCAAACAGCCTGAAACAAAAGGAGGTATTTTTTTTTCCAGCCAATGCACAGTTTTTATTATGTATTAATTAAAACCTGAAAGAGACTTAGATTAGCAATGTCCCAAGCTCTTAAAACAACGACAGCATGCAATAGTAGTCATGCTCAGAGGACGGCTTGATAGGACTCTCAGAAGTGGAAAATAGTGATGTGGACACTTTTATATCTTTATAAATGTGCAAATAAGCCTCTCCTTAACCCTAATTTCAAAAATAAATCACTGAAAGGCAAGAAGAAACAGAACAGCTTAACGGCCGCACAGAGGGTTGGTAGGTTCCAGGTAGGAAAATCATATACAAAACCCCACACAAGACGCTTCTTTTTGCTTGCTGGCACTTCACTTAAACGCTCTATGCAGAGACTGAAAAAGGGAGAAGTGTCCCAAAGATTTTGATGAAAATCATGACAATCATATCCATCAAAAGTCATCGTCCTGACTTTGCCCCCTCCAAGACCTTTCTAAAATTAAAAAGGCTGTAAAGACATATATTAGGGAGATATTGAGTCTTGCTTTGCCTTCAAGACCCATCTCCCAGCTTCGCAAACCGTCCCGTCTCATCACTACTGCCATAGATGCCAAGGCCCTGCACAGCAATAAAATACAGGTGTGGAAGAACGACGTGCCGCCACGATAACGTTTATACCTTAAACACTGTACTGGGCTCTTCGTTGAGGTTTACCCGGGTCACTACGCGGCCCGAGTTCTCATCCACGTCAAAAATGCTGGCGCTGTAAGGGAACTGCACGACGTCCACTTTGTACCGGACTCGGCTCGCCGGCGTGCCCTGCAAGGCAAAAAGAAACCCGTTGGCACATGCTTCTGTCTTTACCCATCTCATGAAGTCAAGGTTTCAAATGCAACGCTGGTAACACAGGCCATCGCGAAGAAAACCCGCAGCCTGCCCGCCTCAGAAGGGTGCTTTTCTGGGAGCCTTCTCAAAAAGAAGTATCATCTCATGGTGACCTCCGAGAGGTCCAGCAAGGAAAAGGATCAGAGATTTGGAAAGATTTCGTTACGAAGACAGCTGAAAAAAACCAGCGTTTCGGTCACAGAGAATACATAAAAATTAAATAGACCACTGCTTTCATTTGTAACTCCTGAACTTGTTCAGCAGCAGAACAAGGAGAGTGCTTAAGGCTGGCTAACCTAGCTTTCAACAATATTTAACATATAAGCCTAGTGACCTGCTTTAACTATTTCAACAGTAACCTCCTAAATAAATAATGCTTATTTTGAAGAACATTGTTTCCGCATGTATTCGTCGTATTCCTCTCATCTCATTGCAGCAGTCACCCTCTAGGGTCCTTCAAAGGCTGTGGAGCAACCGTGCCTCCAACACAGTCCAAGAGGCAGCTGCTCCCAAATCAAATTATGTGCTAAAGGGCTAGAAGAAAAAAGGCAGCAAAGAAGAAAGGGGAGCACAGGGTTAAAGCAAAGAAAAGAATTTTTGCACACCGATACCTCACTGACTATTTTTGCAGGCACCAAAGCATGCAATGCCCAGGTACGTAGACGCTTGGACGTTTCACAAATTCAAACAAGGTTATTTGCTAGCTTCAAACAAGCATTTAGTGAAATCAGGATGATTCTAGTTTCTAAATGTCTTTGTGAGTCTGGAGCTCAGGTTCAGTTTTGATCTGTACATTGCATTTAAACAGGCAAAGCACCAAAAAACAAATTTCCATTAATAGGGAATGGGTAATGCTCACTTGTATTCAATAATGTGGTATAAAATAGCTTTGCTGTTATTGAGCATATATCCAACGCACTGCATCAACTCCCAACTATAACGAAACAGTGAGTTTGCAGTTTGCCACAGTACCTGAAACGGCTGCAAAGGTGGTTTAAACTCACTAAATCTTATGCGGTATTTGAGAACACTTTCCTGATGCAATAAAAATGCACCAAAACGCTCATACAAAATATAGAGCCTGAACAAAGAGCTTTAATGAAATGGACTTAGGATAGGCATTTTCTATCACAGTAACGAATACTACCAAGATTATAGGAACTCTGTAAGAATTTCATTGGTGGTATCAGTTTTAGAGATGTTAAAAGAGCAAGAATACTTAAGTCTAATGTCTGCATACTCCTTACTTAAGGGCACAGGAAGAACAGGTGGCAATAGGACCGCTCAGCGCGTGCAAAGACCTCTCCCGTTAACCGTCCTTACTCTTCCCGTGCCGCATTAACAGAATAAGACAGAAAGAGGAAGAGGCAGCCCGGCCATATCAGTTTTCCTCTGCCCCAAAAAACCTGTGCTAATACCTCGCACGTAATGAAAAGTGAGAGAGGGCTGGATGCAACCGAGATATTCATCGCGTTTCTGGGGAAGACTTGCGCAGGCGCTCCTCCATCACATCCCGATGGAGCATCCGTAACGTCAAGGGGTGACTAACTGCAGCGACGAGGAAAACCATTGCCTCTTTTAGCCCTTTGAGGGAATCCACCTCGGCCCACATAGGCTTTATTCGCAAGTTCGCCGGGCACTCAGCATCCGTGTCTCGTTCCCAAGCCAGCGGCACCGGGCAAGCCAGCGCCTCCAATAATCCAGAATTGGGTCTGCCAACTACGCTTCAGCGTTTGGTGAAGTAATATATGAAAGACCACGTTAAGAGTTAAAATTATTCTGCTAGACCGTGCACATTAAAGATGTGCAAATCCTTGAAAACGTAAGAAATTGCCGAGATCGTAGAGCAACAACGGTGATTATACAACTTTCCCCCTGACATTGTGTGATTTAGTTCTTCAACGTTGTAATTAAGGGGAAATTACCTGCTGAAATCCACTCTATTTTGTTTTTGAGAAACGGTCCTCACATTTGCTTGGAAGACTAAAAGCTATCATCATTAAACATCCACCCTCGAGGTAATTTGTTTTTAAATAAACAAAAATCTCAGCACGTTATTCTTCCTGATATGGCCATCAAGTTTGCTTTCCTCCTGTCATTTCTGAAAATAACAAAACTGCGATTTACTTTTATTTACTGTATTTTGGCACCGATGCAATTATAAAAAGCTCCAGAGAGATTTACTAGGGAAATTTATTTATAAGTAAGTTTTAATTATCTCAAATATTAATCATCTTTTGCTTCTGTTTTGAACTAATTTAGATGCATTCCTATGTCAACAGCAAAACTCCAATACACTAGGTAATATTCTCAAATAAACCAACATAGCAAGGAGTTTTACATGGCAGGACCCATGCCACAAGCATTTTTTTTTTCCCCCCAGCTTTTCACTCGTTCTTTGGATACCATACTAGAATTCGCTAATCACGATTTCTAAACATTTTGTTTGTTTAAAATGTGCACCACTTCTAACACACATCATGACTCGGAGGCAAAATTCTTGCTATTTTAACAGGAATTTTGTTCCAGCAATGAGTTCAGGGATGAAATCAGTTGCATAGTATGCAAAACGCCCAAAGGGCAAATTAAAAAAAAATATCGTATTCAAATATATAATTATTAGCTATTTGAACCCAGAAATTCTCCTGGGAGTTCAAGACTAATAGGAAACCTTGTTCTAAAGCTCAGCCGGCTTCAGCCGTTTCCTTTGCTGCTGCATAATTCCTTAAGTTTCCATTTGGTCTGGGGAAAACTCTGTTGGCTTGAGTTATAGCCAATGCGTAGGAAAATGTCCCCAATCCTTACGTTAGACGATGCCCATGGAGGCCGGGAGGCCACGGAGAGCGCACACGTGCACGCTTGACATAACGCTCAACTGTGCAGAGGTTGCAGAGAAAATGCAGTGCAACAAAACCATGAAAAACTGAGAACTGTAATACAACAAAGACTACGCAATGCATGATAAAGCATGTTTTCATATATATTTCAGAAAGCACTTTAAAAGGGAAGCTGAGAAGCATTAGTCCCGCCATCCACATGCGCGGAGGTGCAAGAACCTAGAATGATTTTGCCCAGGCATCACAGAAACAAAGTGCATTTCAACTTCACTGGGCTTCTGCTCGTAGTAAGGATCCCAGAATGAATGACCCGGATTTCACACTTACGTAGTAGTATGAATAGTGGCATAATGAAGACAGACACACTCATTTACCAGGTGCCTTTTGGCTGAATATCACTTCGTGACTCAAGTCAGAAAACTCCTTAGGTGTACTATATATAAAACAGGTAAGGAGTTTATTAAATTATCTCCATGATTTCAACTGACTTTGGTAGCCATGAAAAGTTCACTGAGGCCAACTTTACTGAGTTCAGGTGTGAAAAGCCCCCAGGAAAGGTGCTGGAAGCAGGCTGCTTCTTGGATGAGGTCATGCCATCTCTTCTAGGAGGACGTCTGCCCTTTATAAGACAGGAAAAGTTAGGTGCTCCCCCCAGGAAAGATCGGGGTTGGGACCTGGCTGCTACCGCAACAGCTTATCTAAGTGTGTAAGCTCAGTCCCACCTGTGTGAAGAAACTCCCCAGCAAAGATGGTAGCAGGCCACAGACTGGGTGAATGATTTTGGTGGGCTTCATACCAGCTGTGGGCTGTGAACTGAGCACTCGTGTATATAAACCCTAAACTCATCTATGTAAACTCCAAAATTTGTATTAGTTTATTCTCAACTCAACTTTCAACTCAAAGAAAGTCTGATCTAGCAAATGACGAATTAATAATTATAACAAGCTGTATATCAAAATAACATAAACTCATTACACTGAGCTCATTACACTGACAGCATGCTTCCCTTAAACAAATCTGCAACAGGCACTATCAAATCCAGCAGGAACAGTTTTTCAAAGACCGAGCCCTGACTGTCTGAAAATGTTTTTATCTCTAATCAAATATCTGCAAAATCTCTAATTAAATATCTTTGAGCATCTTACTTTTAGCGGGTGTCTGTGAAACAATAAGGACGATTGCTCTCAATTTCACAGAAGGGCTTCATCAAACAATAATGTTACAAGGTGTTAGCAGCCTAGATAAACCATTAAATGAGATGGTCTGGAGCTCTGGAAGCAGGCTGCTCGTAAAAATTAGTGTTCTGCATCTGTTTCTATTGACGTTTCAAATCAACAAAAATAAGGCTATGCAGGGGAATAGCCCATGGAAGAAATAGCCCAGCTTTTAGAGGGATAACCCATATGAAGAAAGCACGTATCAGTCCTGGGAATATTGTCGTAAGCAAATTAAGCATCTATCAAATTGCTCGAGTCACCCTCCTTTCTAAGTACTTGGAGGGTTAAGCCCTTAGAGAAGATGGTCATCATAATTAGCTGGCATCTTTCATCACCATGCCACTTCAAAAAGGCATATGCTGATCACGGTGAAGAAAAAATCCACTTTTCTTCCTCCAAGGATGACCACTGCTGTCCTTGAATAACTCAGACATGCGTAAGGCCATCTGTATAAACCTACTGTACAAATTCACAGGTAGCCTCTTTGACAAGCATAAAAAAAAAAAGGTGTGTGGGGGAGATGAACTTAAATCAATGACTGTTCAAATCCCTCCACACTCAATTCTCTCATTTAAAACGCAGACCTGGAAACTTTGGTACATATTTTATATATTTAGTTTTGGTTTAAGTCAAATCAACCTCCCCCCAAAATTCAGAGAACTCATCCTGTCACGTCAAAACAAAAGAACGGGGATGGAAGGGACAGAGGGCAGGCGCGAGGACTCTCTCTGCGTCTGGTGGACTGAGGGACTTGCGCATCTGTCTCAATCTCCATACAGGTTTCAGATTTCACCAGCTACAAAGGGTCAGCTGTTTGACCAAAGAATAGATGTCTGCTACCCGCAGATGCAAAACGCTGGGCTGATAGAATTCAGAAGTGTTTGAGAGCTTCAGACAGTGACTTAGTCCAAGCATGCAGGAATCAAGGTCTCACAGTGTAAAGACTAGAAGATATCCCTGGAAGAAGTCAAAAGAGAACCCATTTGTCAGCCAAAGCGAAGCAGCCCACACTAAGGCTCATATCAATGCTCTACGTTTGATTAAATATAATTGCAGCTAAGTGTGGGAAGCTGTCTAAGAAACACCAATAGTCAGACATCTACTCTCTCACCATCCCTCCACCCCAACGCGCTAACATGCCCAAAAGCAAACGTCGCGTTTTCCGCTTCCTCCTTTCTCTGCCTCTCTTGACAGCGCTTCCCTTATTGACCTGCAATCTTTGACACTTCCTTCTCTTTTATCCCAGGCTTATGCCTATAACTCCAGGCTTTTTGTCTCGCTGTTCTCAGATCTTGCTTTTATTCTCATTCCTCTTCTTAAAAATACGAGTTTCTGTAGAGGATATTATCATATCTACCTTACCGGCTACAAACACTTCTTTGGCATCCTCAGTAGAGATGCACCATATCTGGATTTTCCTAATGACACCAAACTCGGGTAAAGTTATGTACTTCACAGAATACTTGCTTGCAAACCTTTCCTCACTTTCAACTGTGCCTTTTGGTTGGGTGACACTCTTGAGCAAAAGAAGAGGGCCCATGAGGAACTGCAGGCAAATTTAGCAAAATAAAGCCAGTAGAGGAGTTCTGGCAAAAAAAATCAGTTTAACAATGGAAAAATCAGGTCTCCCAGTTCTGTCCTATTTCCACCTGGGCTTGCTCCCCAAGTCCATCCCACCTGGGACTCCCTGGAGCAACTCACACGTGTGCAGCACACATACAGCAAGTCCCGTTGCGTCAGCCTGCGCCTGGAGGCCACCAGGTGATGGGTGCATCTCCGAGGCACTGCTTCACCGTGCACGACTCCACGAGCAAGTGTCATGCTCGGAGCAGCTCGGATGTCCAACAGCCTGAACTAACGTGCCACGGGACATTTGGCAAAGCCAGATAAATAGCCAAAGTCCTTAAATTCCAACTGGACACTTCTGGAGAGAAAAGTCAGGAGAAGTGCCAGGGAAACCCTAGACACGGTGTTGTCTCTGGTCTCATCCACTTAGCCAGTGCGGTCTCCTACGTGGTGGGTCTGATGCCTCGCTTGCCTGCTTCTTCACACCTATCCTGCACGCCAACAGTGCGGCGTTTCTCAGTTGGTCTAAAGGGCTACTTCCCTCTCGTCTTTCAGATCGCTATACAACAAAATATTTTAAATGCTGATATCTTGGAGGGATTATTCAAATGCTTCACGCAAAACATGTTCAACTCTCTCCTGTGATGGGAGCAGGATGACTTCTCTCTTCCTCAGATTAATTTCTATTGCAATGTTTTTAAAATAAGTTGTTGATTTTTATTTTAGTAAACTGTACCAGTTATTTAGAAGGAATTGAGGACATATCCAAGCTTTTCCTCAGTAGCCACATAAACGCGGCTACAGTCTATTACCGGAATTCCCTCTGCCCTCCCCTCTTCCCTTTTCTGCTCCTCCTTCTTAGCATTTTGTTATCCCTTACTGTGTAAGGTGTTTGGAATTAGATGTAAGCTCTTTTGGGAAAGACAGGGTGAGCAAACATCACGTGAATGAAGTAATAAAAAAAAAAAAAGAGACATAAATTTTAAAATTGGAGAAAAATACAATATGGACTGTACCAATAAACCAAATATGTTGATTTAGATTAACATACATTAGAAACATATGCAAATCTAATTTATTGCATTTCAATACCGGAATGGAATTTCAGATCGGATTTTTTAAAAAGAAAATGTAAAGGTAACTTTGTAAAAAATAATTTACATTCTCAGTTACTGCAAACAAAGTGAAACGAAACTGGAAAATAAAAGAAAAAAACTGGTAAGAATTAAAGGTGACATTTGCTCAAGACAAGCCTTCAAATCCTACTCTGGCCTTTAGCGAAAAGCACTGGTTTCTAAGTTTTAATTGACATTTCACTAAGGAGTTGAAGGAGTAACTATCAGAGATCTCTCAGGCCTTCAGGCCAAGATTTTACGACTGCTTTGAAATCCACAGGTTAAAATAAAAACATAATAAAATCCCTGCTTGGGAGCATCTGAATTTAGCACAGATAGTTTTTTGTTTGAAATTAGCAGTTGTTAATAATGACAAACCCACGTTTTTGGCAACCAAAACAATCCTGTCCTCTACATTTGCATTCTAGTGACGGTTTAATTTTTTAAGCATCAGGTTCATATACTTAAATTAACCAAATCACACATTCAGAGCCCAACTGGGACGTTCATCCCTTCACGCACGCACATATACACACGCATCCATACCTGCAAGATAGACTGAGTAACAAATAATTTACTGCATGGAGATTCTAGGGGAGAAGTTCTTAAAAAAATGAAGGTCACCTCTAACCTACATCCCCAATAAATTAATCAAACAGAACTTTATATAAAAGCTCATCCTTACCTTTTGTGACTGTCCTGGGGAATGTACATATATTTGTGATTTGTCCTTTAGAAGCAGATAAAACGTGATCATTCCTCAGGAACATCACCAAATGAGCACTTCCGTAGTCAAGAGGGGAACGGAGCAGGTTAAAAAAAATCTGCGCACTTTGCTCGAGGTGATGATTCATTAAGGTTGACTTTGGTGGCCTGAACTTTTTTTCTACCATCTACATGCCCCGTCACTGCTGCTGCCACCACCTTTGCTGTCAAGGCACAAGGAGGAACCTCCAGGCTTATGTAGGCGCCTCCCAAGAGCTGGAAGAGCTGCAGCCCTCCCTGTCCCCACGGCCAGAGGAGAACAAAGCCCTGCTTTCGGCTCATCTTCTCCAGGTCTTCCTTTCGACCTCGTCTTCCCCCACTGCAAGACCCCAAACTCAACCGCAGCCCCACTCCAGCAGCCCCAGGGAGGAATGGGCTGAGGACGGTGTCTTCAGGAGGAAAGCCCAAATCCACTGTCGCCAGCCAACCCATCTTGCCTGCCTCCAAGACCTGCTCTTCTGCTGTTGGAAAACTCAACTTTGCCTTCTTTGCAGAGAAACCTCCTGCAGGCTCTGAGCATTTTGGTTTGCATTTCCATACCCCGCACATTAATGTGACACCGCAGAGCAAAGCTGGGATTTGCTGAAGACGGCAGGAGGTCTCTAAAGAGCTGATTAGGTCTGAAAAGTTTTTATTAAAGGCGATGAAAAAGCTCTTGACTTCTTGTTTGCTTGACTTCTATTCTGGGCTTAGTTTAAAGCTGACAGGGGAATACTCTACATTAATTGTAAAATGACAACAGAAAATTTCAAGCTTAGATACTTTAAATTAGTTAGGCTTTTGTTAGAACTGTCCAGATAATCAAGTGTATTTTCAAGTCAAAACTGTTTTCAGAATAGAAGCATATTTTTTCTCCTGAACTGATGAAACAGATGTATTAGCGTGGTCCAAATAATATTCCACCAGGTTAAAAAAGTGCTACAATACTTATGATGAGAACTAACGATATTCTTTCCCTTAAGGCAAGTTTAAAGGAAGGGACTCTTGAACAGACAAAAGTTTTTTGTTTTTTTTTTTCTAAAAATTTCTAGTGAATTTGTAACAAATCCCTTGTGACACCACCGAATGTCAAAGCCGGCTTGAAATAAATACAGATTTGCCAGTAGCGCAAAACATCTAAACAGGCTTAATTCAGTCAAAAAAAAGACATAAAGCCATTTATGTCTCGCTAGTTTTCTCTCTCCATCTCTCTCTCACGCTTGTTTTTATTTATTTATTTAAAGTAAAATCTATCAGCCCTCAGCAGGAAATAAAATACCAACTTTTAAAAAACTATTCTATTTTGAAAACTATTAAAAAAAACCCCCAAAACTTGTCCATAACTAGCCTTTATGGCTATTTTTATTCCTTTTACGCCTGAGGGCTAGCTTTATTTTTAAGTATTCATATAAATCAAAGAAACGCAACAGTCGATCTCACAAACCTTATGTTGACATTATTTTTATATGCATTTATGCCTGCCATAACGATAATAAACGGGATCCCACACTTTGTGGGTTTGATATCTCTCTCTCTCAGGCACGTGCATTGATTTCTCTACAGACAGAGAAACCACTACTGTAATTTTCAGACGCCAGACGTTCGGAACCATTTAAGAGCAATCCATGTGAAACGTGAGGAAATCACACCAAAGGAGCCCAAATCACATCAAGGCCAAAATATCGCATTCTAAAACAACCAAGAATATAAAATAAATATTGATATAAAAATTGAGCTGAAATGATTCTCTGGCATTGAAATTAAATATTCTGGTATACTAGTTTTCTTTTTTTTAAAAACCCCGATAGCCTCCTTGTGCTGAAATTTCCATTATTTCTACAGAACAGAAATCCAGCTTCTTGCCTAGTTTTATTGATCCTAAACATCCTTTTCTCCAGGTTTACTACTTACTAGCGCAAGGAAGAAATGCAAGGCAAAATGAGTGAGTATCTCTGTGGAATACATAGCGCAAACGCAACCCCTGAAGGCTTCTAACGCCACCGAGAAACTCTACCCTCTCTGCTCGCAATCGCCCTTCTGTAATCCCCAGGTTATTGCACCCGATATTTTAGAAGAATAAGATATTCATGAAACACAGCAAAAAACATACGGAGCGGAATCAAAGGTTTGATCTGACCACGTAGTTACAAGGATATCATCTTAAATTAATTTAAAATTTGTTTTCCAGCAAAAGATTCCAAGATTGGAGCAATCAAGGCTCCTTCCCTCTGCAAATCACTGCGCGTTTTAAGCGGCGATGGTGGTGGGAACCTGGGCCAGGCGTGCCCCGAGGAAGAGAGAGGGAAGTTGGAATGTATTAAACGTTCATGGGGCAAAAAGGCAGCAGGAGCACGAGTATACGTAGGCCACAAAAACGTGAATGCATGCTGAGCCCTGTGAAAGGGGACTTCTCCACCGTAGATCTATCTCTACAATGCTACTAGAGATATCTCCTTTTGCTTAAGGATAAAGGTTAAGATCCAAAACAAAAAGACTAAGTGATGGAGGTACAGCCGGTGCCTAAAAGCAGGACGAAGATCCTCAAACCCCCAGGTTAATCACGCATGTCCCTCATCTTCACAGGTGCTGCGGTTTGTTCCCTCACCAGCAGCTTCAAAGCCTGGCAGATCTCTCCTGCTGCACACTAAAAGGCACGAGTGCACCTGGACCTCTCTTTGGAAGAGATCCAGGATGCAGGTCTGGTGGAAGGGGGTAGAAGGACCGCATTTACAGAAGCCCTTCTTGATCATTTCAGTCCTTTGGTGGTTAGTAAATTAGTAGGTAGCACATTTAGCTAAGCTGCTGCCCCTTTGTGTCACAGCACTGCCATCAGCCTTTAACGTGCGTGGCACGTTCTCTCCGAACACTCCCCCATGAGATCATTTTCCTTAACACGCCAAACACGAACAATTAAAAATTAAACCTGGCTGGCGGAACATCTTTGGCTTTTATCGTCCCCCGCGTATCATCCAGTCACCCACGTTCATCAACCTCTGATTACAAAAATGGATATTACCCATCATTTTCAATGCAGCCTATGTGTGCGATGACAGAGGACAGGCTGGCATAAAAAATTCACGAGTTACCGCTCGGTGAGTCTCATAATAATCACCTTTGGTGCTGAGAGAGTTAGGTCACTTATGAGGGTTAAGGATTCCCCCCCCCCCCCCCCCCCCGGGATGCAGAGTATTAATAAAGCCTTTTTGCTTACCGGAGGATCTTGATCCTCAGCTGAAACGGTGGTGATAACAGTGCCCTTGACTGCATCGGGAGCAACCATTCCTCTGTAGAGCTTTTTGCTAAATACCGGAGAGTAATCATTCATATCCTGCAAAACACAATTAAGAGTTTAGTTCTCAAGGTCCAACAAAATTAGAGACACATTTGCATTTGCTGGTTTTTTTTCTTTGTTTTTCCAAACTCTACCCAATCGCCCCTTTCTATTTGTCATCCGCAACCTCTCCTTGCTCTCCGCTCTCTTGCCGCCACGCAAAACCAGCACACGCAAGGGGAAGGAATGAGAAGAAAACGTAATGGTAGATGGGTGCCAACACTATACGAGAGCCCAGGATTGCGTTCTTCATACTGATGTGCGCAGTGTCAGAGAAGAGGTTTTTAAAGGCTTGGGTTAATTCATTGAAGAAATAATGTGTGCACATATATGTATTCATGCACATATATATATATAGGCGCACACATGTGTATACCCGTATATACATTAATGTGTGTGTCTCCGTGCAAAAGATGCAAACGCAGGGCTGTGTGCGTTGCCCTGTGCACCGGGAGCCACGGGCACAGAGGCTCTCACCCAGGATCACGAGCTATTCAAAAGTCATTCTTTTTGATGGTCCCAAGTCACCTGAAATCCATTTTTTGTCAAAATTCTCTCACTGCGAGGCCCAAATTTATCTACGCATTCCTTTAAAAAAAATAATTGAACTTGAATATCTCTAAACCACAATTTTTATTCTAATAGAAAAATTTGCTTCCAGCTTTCTTCGCAGAGCCACCTTCGTAACTTGAATTTTTTTTTCCTCCCCCCCCCCCCCCCCCAAGCAGAACGCATACCTGAACTTTGCAGGTAATCCACAGAAATGCATCTAAACTCAAAGGTCGTGGGCAAAATTTATACAATGATGCTTCTAACTTGTTAGAAGCAAGTTACAGCTCCTCATGCCACAAGTGCTAAAGGCTGCCACCGGTTAGCTATGCTAATGATCATTTGAAACATTCATCCCTACTTCGTCAGCGGAAACTACAGCATAATAAACATCTATATATTAAAAAAAAATCACTCTTACAGATCCATGTATTGTAGGCCTGAATAATTAATGCATTCTCCTTCACAAAACGGTCTGCAATTCAAACCTTCAAGGCACTGGAAATGCTTTCGCCCTGATTTTCAGGTTTTAGAAGAGACAATCAGATCATCAAATTAGAATAAAAGGCAACAAGCTAGGCAATTCCAATTAGAATAGCATTCAAATGAATACACTTTGGGAAAAAAATAAATTCAAATTCAAGCAGATTAGCATTTCTGCATGGAATTACAGCCATCGAAAGCTCTACACCCTATTTCTTGACCTGCTTGCGAGAAGTTAATTTACTTCGTCTGACAATTTAAAATCAAGGACGACTTTACATAAACAATCTTGTTTCTCGCAACCCTTCAAAGCACCGTGGCACGTGTAAAATAAGCCGTCCCTTGTTCCGCAACCTGATACAGTGCAACATCGATAAATATTGCAACCGTGTAAAATCACAGTGCTTCTTTTTTTGGTTTTTTTTTGGATTTGTAGATCCCTGGAAGTTCTTCAGAGACGCGCAACCTTTTAGGAACAACGCATGTGCACAGCTACGGCACCTTCTTCGCCCTCTGTAGGAGGTCTCCATCCAGGGTAGCGACCCAATAGCGCAGCTGCAGCGACTTTGCTGTTTGCAGCCATTGCTTCCCGTGATCCGGATGCTTGGCATCTCCTCCATGAAGCAGCCGAACCGTATGGAATACCCCATCTTTTTATTTGCTTTTAGGCTCCTGTCTCCATGCACCTGCAAACCCGCAGCCGTATGTGGTCTTTGCTCCACGGTGCAGCAGCAAGAGACCACGCTCGGCTGTTTGCTCATCAGAAGGAAAAAAATCGTGCTGGGATGTTTTTGTTATCTTTTGCACACCTGTAGGTGACCTGAACGCCTGAAAATCTGCGACTTAAAAGTATTGGAAAAAGTAATCCTGCATAAAGATGATACGTTACCTCCTCTGCTATGGAAAAGGACCAAATCATCCTACTTAACAGACCTGTTTTTCAAAATACATGGATCAGTACGACATACCCAGGTGTACGGAGTGGAAACCACGTAGAAAGGCCAAATGCTTTCTGTCCTACCACACCTTTCCTTCAAGACAGCTTTATGCACAACCGTGCCTCATAAACCTTATCCGCGTTGACCAAGTAGGCACCAAATGTTTCGGTGATAACCAGACAGAACAGCTCCATGCACTTTTCTCCCTGGTTCATCTCTTCTTGAATCCTAAAGCACGCACCCATTGCACATAGCAGAGTACTCTAAACGCTCTGGCTTACGGGAAAATCAAATGAGCTTTGATTTGGATGCGAGAATCACGACATTCTCTCATCATGCGGTACGGGGGCCATACGTGCACCTAGGAGAGAGCATGACTGCCGTTAAGGGCAGGCGATGAAGTCTCACGCGGTATGTGAATGTCTGGGATGAATATCTGCTGCAAGGAAAAAGGGGACCTTTTCGACTCTTTTGGGCAATTCTCAATGGAGTAGGTAGTGATTTTGTTAGGAAAAATTTGTTTCCTCCCTATATTATAATCTCCTCCAGCTGGTATCATTTGTCTTTATACGTTACGGACACTTAAAGGTACCAAAAAGGTTGCAAAGGGAAACCATTCACTTTCCGGCAAAGTTCACCACCGTCGGAGATGGGGTTACAGTCTGTATCTGATCTTGTTTTTGCATGCCCTGTATGTTTTATGACTAGCTCAAGACATCACGGGCGTGATCCCAAAAATCTGTGTCCCTGTACTCAAGGCCCCCAATTCAACCTCCTGCACAGAAGCAGACTCAGCAGCCCAGCAGCATTTAGCACGCAGGATTTCCCGAGCCGACGCGCTGACTCAGTGTTCAGGTTTTCATCGCAGACAGACTTTGGGCAAAAACGTAACACGTCGGGGACAGCACTGGGGCTTTTGTCATTACTGGAGACCACAGGCAGATAGACACGGTGTTGCACAGCTAAAAAATTGAAGGCGACACTACTCCCCAACTGAAGGCTTCTGCTTCAATCACCCCTTAAACCTGACTTTGCATTAAAATGGATGAGGCGTCTGGACGCAAGCCATAAGCACAGATTGGGTATGGGGAGGAGGCAACTTTGCACAAAGCGATAGCAAAAAGTAGTTAGTGCAACCACCTCTTGAAGATGGGGCCTAATCCTGCATGTGCTGCTGGGGGCAAACCGTGCAGCATCTTGCAACTGTTCACAGTTCATTGCTTCACCCCCATAAATCCAGGCCGCTATCAACTATCAAACCCACAAAACCAGAATCGAAATGCAAAATATAGGTGAGGGATTGCCTATCTACCTCGCATTCAAATACTCGGCTTTGTCTTTTGGCAGGGAGGTAATAGCAGCTACGTATTAATATATAAATATAAAACTGCATTTGGGTTACTGCTTGCCTAGCTGCAGGTTTATTTTGTTTTTATACATCTTTGTTGACACAAGAGAGTCAAAGGCAAAGCATAAGATGACACAAAGCTTTCTTCCTATCACAGCTCCTTTCTACGCACCCTCTTTAGCTTTTGGTTTTTTTTCCACACTGCTTGAACTGGGCAGAACATGAAAACAGGACACGATGTGTCCCTCCCATTTCTCCCTTATTTCTCCCTTGCACAAAGATTAAAAAACCCCCAAAAAACAAAAACAAAACACTTAAAGCATGAAGGAAGAACAGTATTGGAGGGATGCTCAAATATTATCATTCTTCAGAATCCATAATAACATCCTTAAAAGCAAACGAAGACTAATTAAGAGATTTCTTGATGCCAACTTGTTTGCTAACTCGGACATCGCCCTTCGCCCGTGAACGATTCAATGGCCGCCACCTTCCCTACGCTCTGGACAAGACACGTCACATTGACCAGATTTAAAGGGGTGTTATTTAACAAAAGATTTGTACAAACAAATACTGACCTGTCTGCAAAGATTATGAAGATGCTGAACAAAAAAGTTGGTGAACCGAGATACCCATCTAGGAACGCCAACGAGGAGAAACAAAGCATGGGGGAGGAAAGGCATTAAGAAGCAAATCAATACCTAATTTAAAAATCATTAAGATAGTCACTAGCGGTAAGGCACTAATACTAAACTAGGTGCTTCCAGGCAGGTGGTGGCCACGGGGTGGGAGGAGAATACATGACTAGCACAGAAGAAAAATATCTGCGGTACAGCATCCCCAGCAGAAAATGAACCTGTAAGCTTCAGCGGACTATGGAGACTAATATATTTTTGATTTATGGGGATTCCAAGAGACCTTTAGTGTTTGTGCTTCACACAGAGTTAGAAATATAAGCATTTAATGCTCGGGTGAAAGAATCTCCTCTTCCTCCTCCTCCACTAACCTGGCAAATACGCAATTTGAGTCCAAATGACGACCTCGTTCCCTGCACCGTGACCACCCTTTAACTTCATCTGAAGTGTATTTGGCCCAGGACGTACTTCATGCACGGCACAGTGCAGATCCATACCTCCGCTCCGGCTCGGCCACGCGCAGCGGGGGAGCAGAGGACAGCTGGCCTCCATCAGCCGCTTAGGCAGCTCCTGCATTCTGGAGTCACCAGCACTTATGGCACCGCTTGTCACCAGCCAGAACAGGCCCAGAGCTCCTCTGAGACCTTGTTGTGGCTCCTCCAGAGCCACCTCCCAAGGGATCCAGAAGGATGTGGGAAAAGCAAACCCCGCGCTACAGAACCGCATCCTGGGCAGCAAAGCCGGGGAAGGAGGAGAATTGCTCCAGGAGTCGCTGTGGCATTTTAAAAGTCCTACCTGAAGCGGCTAAGGAGGTGGCTAAAGGCAGGATTACAGCTCCTTCCTGCCTGTGGGGGAGCGCAAGGTGGTCTCCATGACATCAGGATGTGGCCCCTTCCCACTCCAGTGAACTGGAGCAGCAGCTCATGACCATCATCACCCTATTTGAACTGATAACATGCAGCATTACAAGGAGTGACAGACTTGACTCATTTGCTTATTGCCGCTAACCTAAAGACTTTCTAAATAATATATATATATTTTTTAAAAAAACGCTTTGGTAGAAATGTTATTTAAGAAAGAGAAAAATGAACACTACGAAAAAAAAAATTAAGTTAATTTTTTCCTTGGCTATCTTCCATGCAACCAGAATCAGCTTCCAACGACGCTAATATTTCGCTCTCTATAGATACCATGTGCGCAATCATTTGAGCAAACAGCCTTTTATCCTGCCAAGGGCTTGCTGCACCAAGACAGAGCGCTGCCTTTCCCCTGCGGGGCACGAGAGGGCAGCCCTGCCAAATAGGAGCAAACCGCCTCCTCGCCCAACATCTCCCACCCTCTCCCAATTTTATTCTTCTTCTAAAAGAAAAAAAAAAATCCTGCTTTTTGTGGTATGCAACCTATTATAACCAATTATTGCTTATTTCTTAAAATAGTTGTGATTCTTTGATAGGAAAAATCTAACCATTAACCTGATGAAGAGCTCCAAGGGGACAAATTCCTGCAAGCAGAACACAAGCGTCACGTATCCTCTTGATTTATCTAGAAGGACCACGCTGTTCAGAAGATTTCTACCATTCTCAAGATATTTGTGCAGAGCCGTATACCCGGTGAGCCTGTATCACAAACGCAGCTTTGCACAAAGCTTCCCTTTCTTCTTCTGCCTCTCCTCAGCTCCCAAGGAGACACCAGCCTGCCACAAGGCTTGCAAAAGTCTACAAAGAAATATTTTGTTCCGTTTTTGACCTGTTGGCAAAATCATTCATTAATTTGGCTCCTTCAATCTTGCATATTCTTGCCTTATGCGTAATTTTTTTAAAGAGTTTATAAGTAGGTCCGCCTGTTTTTCCTACTGCTTTAGGATTGTATTCTTTGGGAATACCCACTGAGAGCAAGGTTTCCAGTCAACTCTACCTATGTGGAGACCAACAGGCCCTCGCTACAAAATCCAGCATGACCGAACAGTGTCTGGGCTAATAAACATGTGTCAGGGCTTTACAACCCCTTTTGCAGTCTGCTGGCTTTCATCGCACGCGATAAATAGAATAATGCATTTTTAAAGTAATCTCTACTTCTGCTAATATTAAACATGCATAATGCCACGAAGGGAGAAAGTGAAATGAAGACTGACTTCAAAATATAACGTATGTCGTGTTCTGAAATCATGAAAAACCTACCCAAGCTTTTTTTTCTATAGTTAAAGATGCATTTAATTCTCTGCTGTCGTTTTATTTTGAACATCTACCGCTAGTGAGCCTTGGTGGCCTCAAGCTGCCTCCACTGGTGCCCTCAACCCCTGCCCAGCACCCAGGAGCCCATTTCAGCTCAGCCCGGGGCCCTCAGTCCCTGCCCAGAGATGCTGTAGCAGCACCGGTCTCCAGCCCTGTCTCCTAGGGGGACCCCAGACCTGCGCTGCAGGTAGCTGGTCTCCTGGATGGAGACGTTTGGGGGCACAAGCAAGCAGGCACTTTCAGAGAGTCACGGATCCAACAAGGGTCTGCACACCCAAGCCGTGGTCCTGCAGAGGAGCCATCCCTGAAGCAGCCCAGCCATAATTCAAACCAAGCTCCTCAGAAATGTTGGAAGACTTCGTTTTAATGCCAGCGCACTTTGGAACAGGTTCCCAAAGCTCTGCTTAGCCTTAAGGAAACGCTCGTGTAGAAAGCTGTCCATCACGGCGACGTTCACGCAGCAGAAGAACTTGCAGCCCAGGCTACCCACCACGACCTTACAGCTACATCTTCCACAGCGCCAGATTTTCTCATAATCCATTCCCCTAGTCCATGCTAACTTTTCATAGCCATCTGCCGCCCTCAGCTTGGTCCTCACTCGATTCTATTTTTCTGCTGGTATTAAACTGGGTAAGTTCCCAAAGTCTTTCCATAGGATGCTAAATCAACCTTATTCAGCACAGTACAAACGTACACATTTAATATTAGCTACGCTTTTATGTCACAGGGATCTTAAGTTACACACAACGGTCTAAAAATAATTAAAAAAAACCCCTGAATCGTGGCCTCTGTGTTTGGGGCCACAGACTCAGCACTGAAACTTGAGCTGTAACTTTAGGAAACCATTCCCTCAATATTTGAGTTTATTTTCCTGTAACAGCAACAAAAATGTTATTCAGATATTTCCCTTTATTTGAAGGATATCTTTTTTTCTTTCTTTTTCCCTTTTCACTTAAACATCTACTCGGCCACATACATACCTATAGCAAGATGCAACTTCACATCTTTACTTCGAGCCAAACATTGGCACACACATAATAATACATTAACTTAATTATCAGTAGTCATATATGTGATGGAAAACCCACTGCAATTATTTCCACTTCCAATTACATATCTAAAAGTCCCCTCAAAGTTTTGACTCTCATGAAAAAATGCACCTTTCAGAAAAAAAGTGACATTGTTACACGGCATAATCTTAAAAAAAAAAAAATTACCTAAATTCACCACATCCTGAAATATCAAAACCTCTTAAGTCCCTTCCCACTCTTTAGGGGTGCATTTTCGTCTTCTGAGGAAACACGTACCTTCAAGGTATTCCCCTTAAAGGTTCACGCGTCTCACCCGTCCATTCGTCCCCCAAGATGCATACCAAAGCCTGCCAGCAAACCGTTCTCCGGGCTCCTGCATTTTGGTTGGCCAACGAATTATTTCAATTTTATATCTATATTCAGTCCACTAAAGCAAGCCAGGAGTTGAAAATTACTGCTAGCTCTGATGCAAGTATTTGAAATCTCTTATGAATGGATGCATGGAGCACACTAGCTAATTTACATGGTCGGAGAATCAAACTACGGCGAGTAACTTGCAGCAAGTTCAGGATCTTGGGTCCACGCTAACCTGACAAACCTAACCAGCATAATCTGACAAACGGCAAGAACTGGCACTTCGAAATTAGTCTTTAATTGGGTCTAGCACTTCTTTGCGCAGGGTTTTTTCTTTGAAGTTTTACAAGACCAGAGGCTCGCTAACGTGGCGTTAACTGCCTCTCTTTCATATTTAATGCTCTGCGAGCCCTTAAGTAGTTCATGATTTGAATTAAACGATGAAGTTCACGGTGGAAGATACAGGGCAATAAATGACTTCAGCAGATGGCTGAACAGAAAAGTTGAGTTTTATAAAAGATAAATCTGTTTATTGGCACCGTAGCCCAACACCATACCCACTATCCCAGCAAGGTCAAGTTATATTTTGGAGGCAATGAAGAAGATACAGAAGATCAATGAGCTCTTCCTTTTTTTTTTTTTTTTTTTTTTTTTAAAAAACCTTCTTTTTGAAAGTTATGTGCTCCTGCTGTGCTAGACTGCCTTTTAAGCCAAGTTTCCAAGAAAGGAAAGACATAGCATGCTGATGGTGACAGGTTCAAATTCACTCCCACCAAAAGACCAAGCAATGCATATAGTGCATAGTCCAGTGCATGTAATGACTTGGAATTTTTTCTTTTGACCTACCATTCAGCCCAGGCAAGATCTGATGAACAGTAGTTAGACCAGCGGGTAACTCCAACAGGACTTCATGATTCAAGTCCTACTCAAGGACTAAGTCCTCACTTAGTCCTACTAAATGAGGGGTAGAGCCAATTTCTTCTTTTTTCATTGGACAATTTTAAACCACTTATCTGTTTGCAGAACCAAAGCCAGCAAATATTTCCTTAAGAGTACTAGTGTGAGTCATTTTTGTTTCCAGTTTATGCTTAATGCAGAAACCCCCTAGAAATCACTGCAATTTGTAAGTCTTAGTTGTTTCATGCGGCTCTGTTTTTATCTGAACATAAAACACTGTGCCCTTGCTAATAGGAGGATCTTTGTCAGTTAAAAAAGAAGAAAAAAGAAAACAAGATTATACAAAATCCCAGATGACACACTCGGTGTAGACATACTGTTAGGAAAGCAGTGACAGCAACAAAAATCTCCCCCTCAAGCATCAAAACAGAAGTTTCTGTACCATCTGACAGTAGCCCAAAAAACATTCTCCCGTCAGCAAAGCAGTAGATGTATTTTAAGTGGTATACCTTTTTGGTGTCATGCTTATCTCAGAAAATTAATTTAACCACTGTGGTTTGGGTGCTCTGCGTACCTTTGGACAGATTGGTGACAGCAATACGTTTATTGATGTTCACTGGAATAGTCAGGTTTATTAAATCTGGAAATTCATTCAAATTCATGTTCAGAACAGTCCCGCTACTGGGATTAAGGCATGATAAGAGTTTTAGTAAACATTTGGTTGTCAAACTTGCAACATGGCATTGCTAGAAACATATAGATTTGTTGGGTTTTTTATTATTATTATTTTTGTTGCTCTATCACTTCAAATCATCAGCTAGAGATAACTGCCTCATTACGCCCTACACTCTACTTTAAAACTAAAGAGTAATCCATTCCCAGGATACAAAAGGAGGGAAAAAAGCAATTATAACAAACAAGAAAGAGACAAAGTAATACAAAATAATGCCGGTAATAATAAAAAGAGGAGGTCACAGCATAAAACATGCAAGTGTCTTGCAGGTCCCGTGATACAGAGATTTTATAATATGTATTTAGGAATACATCCCTCATTTAACAATAATAGAAATGGGAGAAAGGTTGGTCTTGTTTCTCTTAAGAAGCTCTATTACCATGGTACTCGTTTCCAAAGGCTAAATCCTAAAAAATAAGCATACCAGTTGAAGAGCAACAATTTCACTCCTTCCAATGCAAGGAAACCTTTATATTGGGAGAGGACACTTAAGTTTGTGACATGCACTACAGATGCTCAGAGCAAACAATTCAACCCTCCCGAGCACCAAGGGAGGGCAAATTTCTGCCAATACGGTGAGGGAAGTTACACCTCAACAGTGGCAAACCACTAAAAAAATAAATAAGTGTACAAATTGTTTCTTGGAGTTAATAAGATTTTCATCCCTTAAACTACACATCGAAGATGGATAAAACTTGCTGCGTATAATCATATACACAACGGATAAAATGAAAAAGGTCTGTGCTCTTGATTACAGACCGGATTAGTTGCCAATTAATCTGGTAGACAACTTGCGCAATCTCTCCTGCCGTCCCAAGATAAGAGGGCTCATTAGGACTCTAATTGCGGTGCAAAGCTACGAAAGCAGTGAGGGGAATCAGAAAACTGACGGAGAAAAGGAAAAATCTCAGTCTGCTTGAGGCTATGGACAAGCAGAACTTGATGACACTGCTGCTATTCCTCCTCAGTAAAAGCAGCAAGGATGCGACGGCATCTGATTTATAAGACAGGAAAGCACAGAAAGGAAAATAAGATGACATTTTGCTTTAAGGAAGCTAAAAAAATATTACTCCCTGGCTCAATAAAACTTTTTTTTAAAGGCACATGTGTACACAAGGCGCATTTCCTCATTAAACACAGGGTTAATTCGTTAATTTATCTTTCCATTTCCTCCCAAGAAGGACTCAGAAGTCAACTATACAATAGCAAAAACGTGAGCCGTCTGATTGCAGCAGTAGCCAAGAACGTATTTCAATGCCGACGCATCGGTAAGAGATTAAGTCGTTTTTTTTCCCCCGTAGCGAGTCTTCTGCTGTGCAATCTACATTTTCATCAAGTTCAGGAAAGGTTAATCCAAACTATTCGCGACGCGGCATGCCGAAGGCTGAAAGCAGGTGTCCAAAGAAGCCGCTGCACGCATCTGCCCTCCGCCAGGTTGCAAAGATCAATCTGATTATGCCGTATACCCCGCTACACCGCTCTTGCAATTGGATATCCCATAAATGATATATGGCACCATCAGACATTGTCCTTATTTGGTTAACAGAATCGTATCACCGAGCAAAACTTGCGACGCTTTCAGTTAGGAATGAAAAATGACCAAAGTTAACACAGAAGCACAAGTCCAAAAGGACCGGAGACCTCTATAATACAAATAATACTCTGAGATTATAGGAACTGAATCCCTGACGGTTACACAAACTCCCTGCTTGGTCCCGAGAACGTTATTGCCTTGATGCTTGCTTCTTTTTCTAGCTTGACTTTGAGTTATTCCAGCCTGCCAGTTGTATGCCGGGTATGCTAGGGATTACAGTGCGTTCGGGCTTGCTCTATGTCCTTGTTGGGCTTGCAAACCCTGTATTAAAATAACTGCTCTAAAACCGTCTCCTAAGCAAAGGAGAAATACATTTACTACGAGGAAAAAGCCACATCCAGTTCCAGCCCATGGTGGCCCTCCTCCAGAGTCGCGGCAGAGTACAGGCACCACATGACCACGTATGAACGGATGCACGAGGACGTGCGAGCGCTACGAGTACACGTCTACATGCAGAAACACCCCCATGCCCGAAAATGCCTTCTGAATCGGGAGCAGGTCTGGCAGAAATTGCCATTTTTTTTTAAAACCCCTTTGTCTCCCCGTGCAGACTCTTGGTCAAGGGACCCTCTGCCCCCAGCGCAGGTAGCGGTTGGGATGCCCCAGATGTGAAGCTGCTCCGCAGCAGCTGGCGGTGGTGCCCTTACGCAGGACATCCTTGGCTACGGGCAGCTTTGGCAGCGCTTTGAAGTTCACGCACAAACGCGGGGCAACAAAAGACTGGAAAATTCCCAGCGAGAAGCTTACAAATTCTGTATTCAAACATGCTTCCATTTTCTGTGGCAGTGGAAGGAGCTCCCAGGTGGTTACATACACCAGCAGAGACACTGGCAGGGAAGGGGATGTGCGAGTCATCTTCTACTTTATCTGTAGATCTTCACCTCCAGAACAAGAGACATTAGCCTTTTCCATTAAAAAGAAAAAACAAACTGTCTTGTAACACACTTTGCCACTTCTCTATCCCTTTCTGCTCCAAAGGCCTGCTCCTCTCCTGGCTCTCCTCAGGCTTGCAGGGCTCTGTCCTCCTCTTGCTGCTCTCTCCCTTTCTCCTTCTCTCACATCCCCCTTTCGGGATGTCCTCTGGTGGATCCCTTCTCATCTCACACAGGGAAAGCACAAGGCTCTGATTTTGGTCTTCCCCCTTTCTTCCCCCTCTAAATTTTATCTCTAGAAAGCTTAGCTGTAAGCTCAAATTTAACCGTTACTTCTATTCTAGACCTGATGACCAAAACACTAAATCTGCACCATCTCTTTAACGTGCACCCGTTATGGACATCTACCCAACAAAACAAAATCTGTAAAATATTTGTTCTGCAAGCCTTCGCCCATATTCTCCCTTGACCCTCACTGATAATACCATCTCATTCGTGGCTGGAACCTAACTGTCATCTTAACCTCAGCCTTTATTCAATTATATCCACCGATCCGTTGCAAAAAATCGGCCTGCCACCGAGTATGACCATACTCACTTTTACTCCTTTCTTTGGTTTTCTTTTCTTTCTCACATGAAGTATAACCTGCTCCTCTTCAGTCTCTGGCCCTGTTCTGTACCTGACGTACCCACTTTTTATTGCCAAAATTGCGATTCCTGGCTCCAGCCCCATGTCCCAGCCTCTCACGTGCTGCCTTTTCAAACAAGCGTCATTGTGCTCCCTTTTTGTTGCTTGTGTGCGGGAAGAGTTTCCAGGAAAAAACAAGGAAAAACATAACAAAACTCCCCTCTTTTTTCATCCCTCTAATTCCTTCTTGAATTCCCTTTTCCCACAACGCCTCCTTGACAGTGAGCACGCTACAAATTCACAATCAGACAGTTGGGTCACCTGCATGATGCAACTACAGCTTTCCTCTGAAAGCTTTCCTCTCAAAGACAAGTGCCTTAAAAAAAAAAAAATCCATTCTTCAGAACTTCATTGTGTTAGGAATAAGTTGTTTTTCTCGAAAAAGCAAGCTCGAGCAACTTCCTCCTCAAGCGTATAAACAGAAGAGGCTCAGGGAACGATGTCCAAAGCTATTTTTCTCTTGCATTGACTTGGAAACTGCTGGGGAAGAGGACAGGCTAGTAGGAAACCTTGGCATTGTATCTCAATCCGAGAAATTTTGCCGAGACGGAAAGGCGTTGCATAGAAACCTTCTTACACCTTTGCGGTCAGAGCTAATGACCCAAGACGCTTCCTCTCCCTGGGATAATTCGGGGCTGAGCAGAAGCTGACAAACAGAATTACTCCAAATCCGGTCGCAATGCGCACGGCCTGCGGACGCACGCTAAGCTGAACCCAACCGACCAATTCATGCATGCAAAATGATTGCAGCAGACTCGCATTTAAGCTGAAGCTGCCGGATACGAGGCTCACGTTTGTGAGCCATGCCTTTGTTCACCTGGCAGCTTTTCCTTCTTAACTCAAATGCCGCTAATTAAACTCTCTTCTCTCCCGCTGCTCTGTTCTTCGTTGACAAAGACGACAAAAATGAAGCAACCAGGCAACAGTATTTCATTGACCGGCTCAAGAACTGCACCTTTGTAAACGCGAGGAAGCATGCTTTAAAGCAGCTGAAATATCTTCCTATCTTGGACATGAGTACATCAGCCAAACTAAGATAGGTCGTTAAAGTGCTAATGTTTCAGCTACAAATGCTTTTCATTTGTGGATGCTTAGGAAAACAGAATACCATCACCCCCACGTTACCGGCAAGACACCTGAAAGACGGAGGCGATGCTGTAACTCACTGTATAAAAACAACTCATTGTGCAAAAGCACTAAATAAGCCCCTTTCTTTTGCAGCTCTGTATTTTCATGTGGCAGAAACGGAAACGTAAGATGCGGTGTGCCACATCAGCACTCAATACACCCGAATGGTTCATAAAACTACAATTTATGAGAGCTTTAACTGAAACGTGATGGCGTCACTTTTGCAAACAATTCCCTCTGGCACTTATTTCAGTCTTCCAGGGATTCCAAAGGACTAAATGTTTCTGTCTGTCAGGTAGTCACAAATCTATCCCTGCGCTTCATAAATCCACGAACCAAGATTTAACTATGTAATTCCATATAGCAGAATAATTACAGCTGCTATAAACCGTACAATTAACTGCACAAGTCACTGTCAGGAAAAGGCAGGAGCTTCATACAAATGCAAAAGGAGGACAGCAGACACACCGCTGCCATGCTCCTGGGTTTTACCAGGACACCCCTAAGGGTTGCTGAGATATTTTGTGTTGAATAGGAGAGGTTGCTATCAAACGGCAAGTCTTTCATCTTACCTTCACTCTCACGGTGACGGTAGCAAGACCCGGAGGCATAGTGCCCTTGATGTCGAAGGCTTCCACCAGAAAGGTGAAGGTTGCTTCCGTGTCAGAGAATGATTCATAATCCAAGGACTTCAAAAGCGACAGCTCTCCCGTATACCTGTTCAGTGCAAAATACTGTAGCGCTTCCTGCGTTCGTATCCGATAGGTAACATTAGAACCAAGATCCACATCTTTAGCCTGGAGAATAAAATACAGGAGAAAAACCATTTACTTTACTTTAACTGCTAATTTGACTTAAGATTTATCTGCAGCTGGCTCCAGAGAAAACCATTCTTCTCAAAACCATTCTTCTCAAAACCATTTCAGGATGGATTCTGCTCATTAGAGGATGCTGACCGAAACATCAGGACAATACATAGACTTCTTGCAGGAAGTGAATCTCAGCTATCTTTAGAGATCTAGCTTGGCCTTGAGCAATTAGCTCTCAATTGTCTGAGTATCTTTTATAGTTAATGAAGAGAAGACGACACCCCCAGGGGCCTACTTCACTTCAATGGTCTTAGAGGATGATCTAAGCACAGCATGGATTGTTTCCAGAGGCAACTTATCTCCACTGACTATAATGTGAGTGAAGACATCTTAGTTGTCTAAATTAGTTGAATAAAGTCCTATCTTTGCTACTAATGTAAATTGGTAGGAGCAACATGATGAGCTTCCAAGAATGAAAAAAAACGCACTTTGGAGAATAAAACACTTTTCCAAGAAATTGCAATACTAGCATGCTTCAATTTTTCAAAAGAAAAAGAAATTGCACTAGTAGCTCACTCTTCCAAGTGAGCTTCACCATCTAAGTATTTTTATGTACCTGTCTAAAGATCATGCATTTATTTCCCAGTCTGTTAGGAACGATAACTCCCCCCGCTTCAGTTTGTAATCTTTTACTTGGGTCTCACTGAAAAGTTAAACAAGAACGTGCTTAGTACTGCAAAGCATTTGCAAAGCATTTTCTTTGCTCCGTGATATGTTCTTACCTCTATTTGCAGGAAGACTGTGCCAGGCGGTAGGTTTTCTGGCACGCAGACAGTGTAGGAAGAATTAGTGAAAACAGGGCTGTTGTCATCAATATCTAGCACCTTGATCGCTAGCGTTAGTGTTGAGCGGCGGGGGTCCACGGCTCCGTCTGTTGCTTCCACAATAAGCTCGTAATAGTCCCTAACTTCCCGGTTCAGTTTAACTGCTGTATAAATGCTACCGTTTGACGTGATGCGGAAAAGATTGTTGAAGTTTGCCAGGCTGTAATGAACTTGACCGTTTACTCCAGCGTCCGCGTCCGTAGCCTGAAGAAACAGAAGAAACAGAAGAAAACACCTTGTTTTAAGGCATATTTTAAATGCAAGGGACATACCTACATGGGAGTGACCAGGTAAGCGGAGGGAATACCCTACAGTGTACTAACGCTTAGGTGGCCGCTCAGCAGTCCTGGTTTAGAGCAGCTTACTTCTCACTGATACGTAGCAAAGACAGAATAGCCCAGAGGGAAAATAATAATAATAATAATAATTTGGCGTGACAGAAATGTCTGTTTTCTGGATCCCAACTGGACTTCAGGGGAAAACGCACATTTAGCTGCTCAGCTTCGGACACCTGTGCACATAAGCAGAAGCCAAACTAGATGCTTGCAAAGTCAAACACTTAGATACACCCGATGCTGAGGTATCATCAGGGCTAGGTGGCATCTGAGGGGAATTTTTATTTTACACTGCTCGATTTAGGTGTTTCATTGCTCCCCAAGTCATTACTGAATCTATGCTTAGATGGACGTGGTCAGCAGACCGTTAGAAAGGACGTATTAGCTGGAAATTTTCATTTCATTTCACTTTTGCTGGCATTTTCATCATTGCTTTCTGAAGAACTACTGAACATTTTATACTTCTTGTTTATCATGTCCTTCAAAACCAAACGCTGTCACATTTCATGATTATTCTTCAAGTTGCAGAAAAGGACAAATGCATTCAAACAAAAAAACTCCATAAATACGACTCAATTTTTGAAAATTTTAGGGAGAGTCTGTTGTGATTTTGTTCGGTCGGTATCTTTATACTCACGTACCGAACTAAGCCTCTCATTTAAGTATCAGTAAATAAATCTTGCTATTACATACCTGCCCTTCTAGGGATGGACACAATTCAGATTACTTTTTTTCCCTAGAGCTGGTAGGACCTCAACATAACTTGAATGCTGATCCGTTATTTTTTCCTCCTCCTTAATTAAATTAAGGCATGATTAATCAGGTCACATGAATTAAACAAAGGGCATCGCGTGAGCAAGGTGTTTCCATTTGTTTCACTTTATAAATGAGCCTACAGACCTCTGGGAAGATCGTAAGAGATTTTAATGTTTTGTTATCAGAACAGTTGTCAGGAAATTTCCCTGAATCTTTAATACCGGCAAAGGTGTTCATTATAAGACTTTATAATGAAATCATTTATCTTCCTAGAAATCAATTAAAAGTTAATTAAAATTGTTAATAGGAAAAATTTCACTCTTCTTTCCTCCTGCCCTACATCAATGCAATAAGCAGTAATGGCTACAACTTTATAATGACCAGTCTATAGATAACACATCCTTTTAATCAATGTACGGCTGATTTACTTCGTTTACAACTGATCCTAATTCTCCCATGGAAATAATTGATTTTGGACACACAGACCTCATAGACGAGATGCTGGAAAACCGTCAGAAAGCTAGTCAACAGGAAAAGTTTCAAGAATACAGCAACAGATGCTTAACTCAGCTAAAAGAAGAGCAAAGTACGGGAAATCTTAGCCAGCTTCTAGATAAGACATTAAGATTCATCCTCATAGACTTAATCTTCAATACATGTGTGAGGTCAGTCCTCACGCTTAGTACTAGTTTAAGCCAGAGCTATATTACAGCAATTAAATGGATGCTAACTGACCAAAAGCAACCAGCCAGAGTTAAAAACAAAAAAAACCAACAAAAAACAACAACAACAACAACAAAAATCCTGCTGTTGGAAAGTATGAGACTAAACCAGGTAATATTAACTTGGAAGTATATTTTAGAATAGAAGAAACTTACATTTTAGGGAACTAAATTAAAATGACTTCCAAATAAATGGAAGGCTTTGCAATTTGGTTCCTAAAAAGGGACTATGTATGTTTTAAACTGACTCATGTACATCACCGGGCATAAACAGGTTTTCCACATTCTGCAGGTCTAATTTTGATCCCACTTACAGTAGCAGGCAGGAAAATTTCTACCGTATGGAGTCTCTAATTATCTGTTGGATATAAAAATCAGCATCACTGCTTGACCGACACTGGAAAAGGGGATCAGAACCGCCCCCCTGTATACTAATAACTAGTAGAAGCACAGTTTCCAAATAAATATCTATTTCCAATTGGAGTGCATATTTTCAAAAAAATCAAAACCATTTTTTTTATGATAAAGCTTTAGGAAAATACTATTATGTTACCAAATTGGATTGTTTTTCCAGCTTAAGATCTTCATCAGTTAACATTTTATCTCTACAAACTTTAAAAGAGATAATGTGCCCTTTATAGCTATGAAAGAAAAGAAGTCAAATCCATTTTCCAACAGAATCTTCTACCTGGAGGGTATATAAAATGAAATGAACTCTTTTTACGTGGAAATTATTCCACGGGGTCTAAGAACAACGTGGGGAACGAGAACTTCTCGTGCAGCAGCTCTCCAGAGACATCTACGAAGGACTTGCAGACAATACGGTGCTCACTGTTTCTGTTTGCAGTTAATACATTACATTAAAATGGATGATTTAATCAAATCATCCCGGTTTCATACCCACGGCTGACCACAGAGAAGTCCTCTGGCAGGTAAAAACCGATGCACGTATCAATTCTAGACCAAAAGAGAAGAGAGGAGGAGGTCTGCACACCGAGGAGCTGGGCTTTCAAAAAGTCCGAGAAGTCCGACTTTAAGAACCAGCCCTGCTTGAACTTGCCATTACCCTTAAAAACAAAAGCTAGCAACATCCCAATAAATTGGATTTGTTCATTGAGCTGAATCACCCCAGTACACAGTTACCAGAGGTGGAGAGAAGGAAGGCAACAGGCTATTTCATTTCTGTGTTACCTAATAAGGGTAGACACAAATTTTACCGAGGAGAGTAACTCCAACATCTTATCTTCTCATGTATTTAGCTTACGCTTTTTTTTAATTTTCTGCCAGTGTCTACAATGATCTGTCAGGTGCTGATTCTTGCCATAAAAACTCCCCAAACAGAAGTTTTCTTGGTCTTTGTTTTTATTAAAGGTGAAATATTTTGTAAACATTATCAGCAACAGATTAGACCGGAAAACGAGATACAAACAGCTATGCTACTGCTAGCAGCAACTTTGGCTTTAACAGGTACTTTTGCAGATAGCAATAGAGAAACGTCATTATGTCTATTAAAAACCCAAAGAAAACATTTATTTTCAGTATTATACATCTTGACTGTATTTTTTTTCCTCAAGACAACTATGGCTAACACCTTCATAAAACCTCTTGCAAGCATAAATGGGCCAAAAATAAAGACACTGTAAGGAGATGGGTCCCAGGTGACTATGAGTCATACATACTTCCCATGTATAGACCTGACTGAGACGCTGGAATAAGTCTTGCAAACTGGGAGACGCAACTCGGTCTCCGTGCTGAGGCAACAGCATCACTGACTAAAAGGTCACCTTCTCCAGCCTTCAATTCGTTCTTTTCTTCAAATAATTACTAATTACTGTTCTGATGTCCAAGGAGTAGTGGTGGTGCAACCACTGAGTCTCATGAGACTGTTCCTGATGGCTGAAGGTAGTTGAATGGGTGGATGTTGGTTAGGAAAAATAAGGTTTTGAGAAAAAAGGCAAAGATCAGAAGGGTGGTCTCCACCTCAGTAGCTAAGGAATAACCAAGAATCACCTGATAACCCCGAAGAGTCTAACGACTCATTAGTACCCACCTTCTCCTTTAAAGAGAGGCTTGAAAATCTTTGGGAAGTCCCAAAGATTAAAGTCAAGGAGACTATCTGAGGACTGAGAAGGAGGTGAGAGGACATTCCCACGTCCAGTGCATCAAGCAAGGCTTTTATGGTAGCTTTCAGCAACAACCGATCCTCAGCGATTTGCGCATAAAAAGAATGGTAAAAATCTGGAAGTTTTAGTTGGATAAATGGCCATCAGATTACTGTAGATCTTAAAAGGAGCTGCAGATTTATTCCACCAACAGAAATCTGCTGGAAGTCTTCCCCATATTGCTCATAGCAGAAACACAAGCTTCTCAGAGGCGGCAGAAGCACAGGAGTGATTGCTGTAGGCAACGCCATTCTCAAAAGCCATAGGAGAGACAGACACCATATGAAACCAAAGCTAAGCAACTACAACAACAAAAAACAAACAAGAAGAGGGAACCAACAAAAGAGGGAAATCTCAAAAGTAACAGAAAAGATACCAAGATGGGCAAAATAGTCATGTAGCATCTCAAATGCTGGAGGTGGTCAGAATTTCTTCCAACTCTACAAAAGGCTGAGAGATACAGAGACAGAGAGGGGGCCATGCACTGTCTCCTTTACTGCCACGTGCGTAGCACATGGAGGGGAAGACTTATATGCAACCACCCACTGGATACAGGTGAGGATAAAAAAAACACCCAACTACAAGCACTGCACAGAGGTACACCATCTGCCTAACCAGCCAAGCACTCAGAGGAGGAGAGGAGAGCTGTTCGGGGCATACACGTCCTTGTGTCACACCCCTCGGTTTTGTTCGGTGGAGATTAATTGCCTCCCCAATTTATCTTCGAGCTATAGTGCACAACAGTCTCTGAGCACAGTAGGTCTCGGGCTTATTCCAGTTCAGACCAGGTTTGGTGGTCCAAATGGAGGAATTACTGGAATACCTTCTTGCAGGTTTCCTCCCCTATGGGTGGTTGAACACTGAAACAGGTTGCTCAGAAAGGCTGCAAAGTTTCCACCTTTGGAGATATTCAAAATCCAACTGGACATGGTCTTGGGCAACCTGCTCTAGCTGACCCTGCTGGAGCAAGAGTGTTGGACTAGATGATCTCCAGAGGTGCCTTCCAACCTCAACTATTCTGTGATTCTGCTACGTACAACTCCCATAGGAACATACTAGTGCATTACTGTACCAAAATACAGCATTGCTTGCCTGGGCCCAAGTCTTGAATAAGAGACCACGGATTTTGCACAGAGACTGCAAGTTTTTAGTCCACCGATCCACCCAGCTGTTGCTCTTTGTTGGAGGAAGGCATTAGCTGGAAGCGCGGACAAAACTTGCAGGGAGAGACAGTTATTTGTAAGAAGAGAAGAAAAGTTCTTCAGTTATGTCAGATGCTGGGCTACTGCTAAACTCTTGACAAATGCAATGCCCCAGGTATGTTCTTTTCTATCAGACAGCGTAAGAGGAGTCGGAGCAGAGCTCCCTGTGTTGCACTGGCCTAAGAAGGCCTCAGTACAAAGGCCCATTTAAAGTCATAAATCTTTATAAGCCTGGGGCCAGGTTACGTGTAGAATACATTTTGCCCCCGTGCTAAACCAGAGCAGTCAATGTTGCAGGCAGCACAAACATACACAGCGGAGATTTCTTAATATAAATGAGAGCAAGCAGCTGGACAGGACGAAAGTGTATGAGAAAGATGCTCGATTTTGAAATTAATTTCTTCCTTCGACCTTCCAGAATCCAGCCTGTCAACTTTTCAAACATACTGCAGAGCTCTTCTCTCCTTTTCTTATCATTAGAGGTATTGCAGGAGAAGTTGAGCTACTGATAAAAAGCACTCTACGTACAGTGCAATTTTCTATGCATAAGACAAGATCTACAATGCTGGACAGGAATTCTGCAGATATGAATAAATAAATAATCTCCAATTACTAACCAAAAATATTCCAGGATTTGTCAGCACTTCTTTGGATTCCACTTTAAATGGTAATAAACATTTCCAAGAAAGAGGGCTCTCTCTTCCCTGCAAGAGCAGGATGTCAAGACCAGGCAGCTCAAGAGAAAAACCTACTTGTTTCCTCCCCTTTTTCCTGCTGCATCCACCCCTAACCCAGGTCCTCCTTCCTTTCATCCCTACACTCCTCTACAGGAAGGGGAGGCTCAATTCAAGCACCTGTGGAGGAGGACCTGGGTAATAAGCAAGGGAATAAAGGAGCCTGAAGTGCTCTCAGCCATCCAGCAACAGGAGCACTACTTTAGCACCTGACCTCCCGCCCATCGTATTACTCCAAAATCTGCCCAAATGCTCTGCTCTTTGGTCACTCGCAATCACATGCAACACAGCGCTGGCAAATTTTAATGAGAAGCTCCAAGTAGATGGCTCTCTGCAGAGAGATGACACACATGACTACATCTCCGGCCTCTTTGTGCTCATTCAGAAATAGGGCAAGCAAGCTCCTCTGAAGAGTCTCTAGCAACCACTGCTGCTACTCCAGGAGCTCCTCAGACCTACATGACTACTGCCATCTCTCACAGGGTTAGCTTATAAAGTACCGGAGAACAAAGCAAACCTGGAGACCTAGGAATACAACTGAATCATTACTTTATTTCCCAGAAAACATATCCTGAATTCACTGGAGACAGCATGGTCTACAAGATTATAGCCTTTACCTATTGTGGGCAGTCTGAATTTGCATTACCAACTATGCTTCAACATTAAGAAAACCTCATGAATACGAACGAACAGTGTTCCAAAGCAACATATTATCTTCCTCAGTTCTCAAATAGCTTGAAAATACAATTCTGGGAGACCAAAATTACCAAAGTCTCTCTTAAAGGGTCATTAATTCTCAAATATAATGACAAGCGTTTAAATGTCAACAATATTAATTATATCATTATTGCTCGTTCTAGAAGAAACCTCCCACTAACATCCACAACTCTTGCTCACAGTGGGTAACAACAGGATTTAAGCAGGTTAATTGAGAGTTTGTGTTCAGCCTGATGGAGCTGGAGTAATGGAATAGTGGTATAATGCAGTACCTTGTTCTTCATACTTGTCTGCATAGGAGAAGCAAGCATGACGGGCAGACCCTCATCACGACCAAAAACTGAAACACTTCTTCTAGGCACCACTCTGCCTCCAGCTGTACCTCCCCATAATTAAATTTTCCCTCTGGCCGCCTTTGGGGACAAAAGTTGCCCACGTCCCCTACCCACTTGAACAACACCTTCTGCTCTCCAACAGCTCCTACAGTACACCAGCACATGCTGCAGCTCAAGGCAAGGACGGAAATCGTGCTGAAGGCTATGAAGCATGCTGCTTGGGGAACTGCGTTATTGTTTCCGTGGATGACAACAGGATTTTTATCATTATTATTATTATTACGGCTTTAAAAACTTTGCAAGCCCCTCAAGTTGTGTCAATGCCAAAGCGTTTGGGTGGTGTGGCTCTGACAACAGGGACGGGAGCGCTAAAAGGGATTTTTATTTAAAAATATTTTAAGGAAGGAGGGAAAAAAATCAGTCATCCAGAAAGACGGGCATTTTCCTTTTCCCCTTATTTCAGAAAGGCTTTTCCTCACCTCCGTTTCCTTTTGCCCGATTTTACACTTTCATTTCCCTAGTCCCTTCGTTTTGGGGGAAGTCCCTTCGATTTGGGAAGGCAAGTCTGAAAGATTTCTCTCTGCTGAACTCAAGATAACATCAGAAATGGTACGGAAACAAATACTTTTGTCCTTCCAATGTTGTCAGTAGTTCTCACACAATTTTGTTCTTGCTTCAGGCAATTAGACTAATAAAACATGCTCCTAAACACACGCGGCTTCACTGTATAACTATCGGAAGGCAATTGTGATACTCCCTTGCAGTCCAAAAACCTACAAAAGTTCACGTCTGTGGAGCTTTCTGCAAAACTGACATTTAAATTACTTTTTTTTAATATAAATCAGAGAAAAACTATAATATCTTACTTTCTACAGGATTGTAGGATTAGAGCACTGCAGCTTTTGTACAAGTTTCAGATAAGAAATAAAATGTCTTTATTGTCTGTTCACATTGAACCAAAAATATACGCATGGTTTTTTTTAATGTATTTGATTCCGCTATATAATTCCTGACACGTCACAAAACTTGGCGTTGTACTGCAAGAACGGGCAGCGGCTTTGTCGCAACGTGCAATAAGTTTTAAATGTCCTGAATTACTGCACAAAGTAATCCTACAGAATATACAATAAAAGCGGACATAGCAATATCGGGGACACATCAGTGATCTATCCCCGGCTGTGGCAGTCCGGTTCGTGTAGCCCATCTAAATAACCTGGGGAGGCAAACTGAAAATCAAAGGCAGTATCCTCAAATTTTGGCTACCTGGAAATTTCAAGCAACCCCTATTTCTTGAATAGTATAATGCCCTACACTCAAATGATTTTTAAATACACTAAAGGCCACGTATAATCTCCATGAACGTCTCAACAGATGATAAAAGTGCCTTATTGAACAACCGATTTTTTTTTTTAAATAACTATTTTCAGAGTAATTTGTTAGGGCAAAGGTGGCACATGGTAAATGTTCGAAAACTGAAATATTTTAGCAGTTATAAGAGACAGCAGAGCCTTCACTGATTACTTTCCTCTTCAATGCTAATTTCCGAGCATCTTGAGGGTTAGCTCTGAAACCAATTAAACGCGTCTCTAAATAAAACCGCACAGTAACAACAGTTAAATGCTACAGGCTGATATAAATTAAAATAAATGAAAATCCGGAAGCCCGTGGCTGTGAAAACATGATTTAACGGACTCATGAACCTCCCACAAAAGTTAATCACATTGTAACACTTAAAAACAGACAAGCTTTCTTTAGTTGGGAACGCAACCAACTCCTAAATTTAGAGACTTGTTCTGGCCATTTTTACGTAAAAGATGATCAGAAATTTTGCCCGTGTGATGAGTATGTTTTTTAGCAATGACACGATCAAGCAATCCAGAGATTCAACCAATGAATAAACATACATATCTTGCAAAAATAAAAACAAAAAGCTTTCCAATTCACAGACGAAATATATTATTTTAACATCTCCACCTTTGGCCGGGGTCGGAAACAGTTCTTCAATACGTTAATTCGTTTTTAAAGTTATTTTTTTCATTCTCAACACTGCTGAGTCTTTTTTTGAGACCACCTAACTAAAGAGCACCAGATCTGAGCTGGAAAGGTAGCAGCCAACATCTCCATTGGAAACTACTTAGCAGGCAAACTCTTAAGATGCTTTCGGTTGTGTTTTGTTGTCTTCTGTAGTTTAGAAAATACTTCAAGGAAAGCGATTTTCCTATATAAATCAGAGACAGCAACACCACAACGTTCGATTATTTAAAAAAAATAAAAATAAAATAAAGGTCAAATCTGAAAGTTAGACACAGGAAACATATCGTAAGAAAACTCCCTAACGTCTCCTTTCACCGGCAAGTCTTCAAGAGCGGAAACGCTAATCTAGACAATCGTTCAAGCCACACAAAAAATCCATAATCAGATCCATAAATCAAAAGTCCACAGGCCCAATTGCAACCATTCTAGCTTACGAGCTCAGGAAAACCCTAATTTCTTATTCCAGCGATGGAAATCTCAACAGCCAAATCCAAAATAGACAGAATTGTCCAAAGTACTGAACGGGCACGTATCAGAGACGGGAAACCGCTGACCCGGAAGATCTAACACAGCCCTGTGCCGAGCTGCAGAAGGTGAAGGGACATAACACACTGGGACGCGAGGCATCGGACAAAGACAACGTACAGATTTTTTGAAGTATTCTTCATCCGTAATTTCCCTCTCGTTCCCTTTTCCTTCCCTATCTCCTCTTGATACCTAGGAGATTTCACAAAGTGCTGACGGAGGCCACAGAAACGCGCCAACAATAAATAAATACAGAGGAAGGGACAAAAACTAGAAATAAGCAGACGATCAGAAACTTCTGCCAAGCGATTCGTCTCCTCTCCTGGGTGCCACCAGGCCAAGAGCTTCTCACCGAACCACAGACAGCACTTTTAAGACCTGTAACAAACCACGCGGGACTGTTGATCCTGCAGCCGATACATCGATCCTCACCTAAACCGGATTCTGCTTTGCTACCTCTCAGGCAATAGAGGGGTCAGGAGAGTACGTGACCGGCTGAGTTTAATATCGATAAATAGGACGCTGCCTAACGCAAACCGTTCAGCTGCTGCCTCTTTGGTGGGACCTCAGTTACTTCAGATTTTAATGGACAACACGGGGCCAGAATTTCGTTCACGAGCTGCCGACACGAAGCTTTTTTGCTTCTCGCCAGGCCTTTGCGAAGGACCTCATTCACCGTTCCTTCTCCTGTCTTGCTGGGGGATCCCGATGATCAGACACGGAAGAGCCGCAGGGAACCCAATACACCGCCAACCACCCCAATTTAGACAACACTGTGGGAAATGCAAGGGATTTGAAATACATCCTCTACGCTTTCAGCCTTATCCTTTCCAGCTTTTGTTCTTTTAATCTTCAGCATGCTCCTCAAATGCCCACCGGCAGTTCTCCTACGCCGGGGCCTCCGAGAGGGAGAGAGTCGCTGGGAGTGCTCTCGCTTCACCGAATTTCCGTGCTCCCTCCCCGTCCGCAGTGAGCACTCCTCTGCACCAGCATATCTCTCATTCCTCTTGCTCTGTGCCACCTCGGGAAGCAAACTCCCGGACATCATCTTGGCCCTTCTGGGAATCCCTTTTCAAGTCCGACTTTCCCAGCCAAAGCAAAGCGGGACGAGGGAATTGTCATGTACGCAGCAGGCATCTCCAAAAAGTATTCAACCTAGTTGAGCCTAATAAGCAATTTAGGGTGTAAAACACTACCTGTATAAGGGGAGGGGGGGGGGAAAGGAGGGTATGAATGTGACTCGTTGCTTGTTTAGAAAACCAGGTGGGCAGACAAGAAATGTGAAATTTTGCAGTCTCAGGAGAGGAAAGAGAGAAAAAGCCTCACGCAGAAAATTTCCGCCCACATTGCACTCCACCTCCACCTATCCAGTCTTTAGCTTGCCAAGGCGGCTACAAGGATGCTATGGGAGATGAACAAGACCCACTGCTCTCCCGTCATCCACGGAGCCAGTCATCTCACCCCAGAAAGCTATCAGGCATGATTTGCCCATGGTAAATCCATCCTGACTGATTCCAATCACCTTCTTGTCCTTTACGTGCTTGGAAATGGCTTCCGGGAGGATTTGCTCTCTCCCTGGAGACCTGGAGGTCTGGCTGACCAGCTCGTAGCCACCTGAATCCTTCCTTCCTTCCTGGGGATGGGTGTGATGGTTGCCTTTTTCCAGTTAGGAGGAACCACTCCTGATCACCAGGAACCTTCAAAGATGATGGAGAGCATCCTCGCAGTGACATCAGCCCTTGGATGCATCCCATCGGCTCTCACAGCCGTCTGCATGTCCAAGTTCTTTAAGTGGTCCCTAACTCGATCTTTCTCTACTGCGAGTAATGCTTCTCTCCCCTAGACTCTGACCCTAGGCTCAGGCCACCGAAAGCCCAGACAGCAGACCTTGACAGTTAAAAAGAAGACTATCTTCTCTTACCAGGCCATTTTTATTTAAAATAGGCCTTTAAATTTTAACTGTATTACAGCCAAAATGTACTACGACAGAAAAATCTCCCACACCTACTATGGTTAGAGTGTGCTGAAAAGTAAAAGAACATAACAAAAGTTATTTTGGTTTTTAAAAGAAGAGTCTTCCCAACCAACATAAGTACACCTAAATGCTAATGAGCCTTATTTCAATACTCTCATCGAAGCCAGAAAATAATTTCAAATGCCCAAATCACTCTTATCTATACTGTCTATTTGCATTTGCGAATATGAAAACATCCAAATATTTGCACTATAAAGAGAAAGCTTTTTTCCATCCGGAGACTGAGAATTAGGACTGGTGATAAACACGACAACAAATGATATAACCAGTTTCTATCATTCCACAACTGGGAATGAGCTATCAAAAGGCTTCATTAAATGTTTTCAACACAACACAACTTAGAAATTACACTAATTTACAAGATATAGAGGTTCTGTTGCAATGTCATATTTCATTTTATAGTTGTATCTAAGCTAAAAATAGACTCGATCTAGTGTTTGAGAAGATTATTGTACCTTGAGGGCACCCAGCGGAACACAAAATGGATTTTAAAGATACTTGGTACTGATTTGAAATATCGCATCCATGCATTTTCAGATGTATAATGAAGAACAACCACATAAAATGAACAGAATGACAGTAATTTATAAATTTATGATAGCAGATTTAATTGCAGGAATCCTAAATTCTGCACGTGTGGGGGTCCAAAAAAACCCTTTGAAGTAACTGGCATTTTAGTACAGCGTAAAAAATTAAGCTTCAGGAAAACTCGTGCCTTCATCAAGGCTGACAAATAACTTAAAGGACTTGAAGGACATTTCCCATGAAAATTACACCTGAGCTTGGACAGCTTCAGAGCAGAGCCCACCTTTAATGATACCGGGTTATACAGCAAGCAGAGTATAGACACAGACAACACCACTTGAGTACAAGTGCAAATGAAACCATATGGAAGAAGCCTACAAAACCTCAAGTGCAACTTGAATTAAATCAGACTTCATGAATAAGTAACAAAATTGGAACAAAAGATAAGTCCATCCAAAATTAACGTGAAAAGATACATGGAAAAAAACGGTGAAAATCTGAATAATAGAAATTTGGAAAGAAACATCATCACTGTGGTTATATATCTGTCCCCTGCCCCATTGCTACTCCAAGTATCATATCCTATGGGAAGGTACTGCCCATACAGCCCTGGTTAAGGAGCTCCCATTTCCTAGTGATAGGGTTGCTCCTGGAAGGAAACAGATATTTTTGTCTAAATTCCTCTTCTTGGATTTTATCCAAACTCATCTTCCACCTACAGCTCGTATCGCATCCGACTGTAGTGCTAACCCATCGGTGAAGTATATATGAAATATACTGTATCCAACGACTATTTCCAAAACACCAGTTCCTACTTTTCCTCACCTGACATTAGGAAAAACTATGATTCGGCCAAGAAATAGATGAATGCTTTAGGCGACTAAATCCTGCACCTCATAGTCCAAAAGACCCATACATGTCATGAAATTTATGCAGCTTTAAATCACTCAAATTAGCAATGCCCCAAGCACAATCTGATTTTATGACACCAAATCAATTATTTCCGTCAACAGATTAATGGGTTTTGCCCCTTAATAATTTAAGATTTTAAGTTTGTGACCATTTTATATATGTAAACGTACATCGCTTGTTTGTATATTAGGAAAATATTTAAAAAGAAAGCAGTAAGAGTATACAAATCTGGTGACAACGTTGTAACGCTGTAAATCTGTCACGAAAAGCACTTACAGTGGTGTGTGCATTAAAAAAGCTTTTTTACCGTGCTGTTTTTAAATGAAAAACTCTTTTCAGCTCCTAAGCATAAAGAAGAAAAACTCGCACTTAAATATTTCAGAGCCCAAAGACATAATCAAAAGACTGCTTCATTAATTGTTAACACAAACACGTCTGAAAAAAAAAGACGGCTTAAACTTAAAAATTTGAAGCTGCTTTGCCCAAGGTACAATTATTTTGTGCTCTTTCCCAATAGCTTGGGCTGCCCGTGGAATAAAATTGACAGTTTAACCCCGCAGGGTTCATAACTTACCCTCACTTGACCCACAAAAGCATTGGCTTCCTCTTCCTGGACAGACAGGTTTTTAGGCAGAAACATATCAAAAATGGGTCCATTGTCATTTACATCAGTCACCACTATATTAACGGTAGCCGTTGAGGTCTGTGGAGACAGATAAAATTATGAATAAACACCCTTTATTTTACTGTTTTACAGGTGACAACTCATCAGCAACTTTACTGCTGCGTATGATTAGATCCATCCGGTATAAAATCACAGGAAAACAGCTGATCAGCGCTGTCACGTGTTTTTTGGGGAAAAAGCAAGCATTATCAGTTTGAAGTGCTGGACATTTTTATTTCCTTTCTTTCCTTGCAAGGCAAAGAGGGTTTCAGCCTGAAAATTTATTAGAGCTGCGTTTTAAAGCAGTTCAACACATGCTAACGCCTTTGCAACCAGAGATACCTTTATTCCAGAAATTCCAAACCAGCATAGCAGCAAGAACCGTACCAAACCTTAAGGCTGTGATAAAAGCAGATACGTTGGCTAGGACTAGTTACCTTGCGCAGGCAGTTGCTTCAGAACATGCCTACGCACGAGCACTGGAGTCTTTTAATTTCTCTGTTCCTCCGGCTTGAAGTTTTGCACGGAGGTGAAACGCTTTGCTCAGTTTGAGCCTTATCAATTTAAACGTTATGGCGACAGCAACAGAAAACATTTTTGTTTTATGCCCTAAAACCACCGGAGAGTTGAGGTTAGTAACACAAATTTCTGTGGCCTGGGACGTGGGTTGCAAAGAGCAGGAACGAACAGTACCCTTCATCCACCAGGGAAAAGCAAAGCATCGCCGGGCACAAAAACTGCAGCAAGGAAGACTGAAATCATACTCCAGGAAAGCCTTCAACAGCAAGAAGAGCCGAGGAGGGGAACGGACTGTGCAGGGAGGCTTACAGCACCTTCCGCGGGCGCAAGACGACACATTAGTAGCTGCCGGGGCTGATCCTGGTATAACCGATGCTGCGGCCGAGTGGTGGGTGGGCAAAGTCAACGTCTGGTGGCACCTCCCAGCTCTGCTGCCCAGGATTCCTTGACCTCAGAGCTCCTTCGTGGCCTTAAAGTCTTGACCTTCATACCGAGTTCGGTCCCCTAACTCCTCCTCCAAATACATGCACCTATTGTAACACTGCTATTAGTCCGCGTGAGCCTCCTTTAGTGTCTTCTTCGGTTCTCATGCAAACATCTCCTCTCTGGTTCTTCCCCAAGTAGTCACAGCCAGAGAGGTATCTCTGAGCAATCAAGGATGATGTTTGTTTAAAAAAAATGGGTCTATGGGCTGGCCAAGGAATCCGGAGTGGCTATCAGTTCTCTTCCCTACTGGGCTGCACCAAAATCTGAACAAAATACAACCTACAGAAACGTATTCCTGGTTATCATTCAAGGCTTTTTTTTCTTAACTTCCACCCTAAATCTGAAAACAATGTTTCTTTTTTAATTCCTCCTGTTGTGCCTAGTTACATCTGGGACCTGAGGCCTTCAGAGCAAGAGGGGCAGGAGAATTTTCCCATCCTTTTTTACTGTAACGGGCAAAAAGCACTACAGGAATGCTTACTATTCCTACGTGTTAAATAAGGACGCCCTTTTATTTTGTTCTACCACTGGCAACAGAAACCAGATCTCATTTTCCTAATCTAGTTATCAGAAATATACACAAAAGGAACTTGCAAATAAAGCAAAACTCTTTTTTTTTTGAGCATGGCCTTGTTTCAAATAGCTGTTTTCCTAGCTGGAGAGAGAATCCATTCCAAAGCCTAAGTCCCTAGAAGAGATGCTACCATTTTAACGGTCTTTACAGGAACCCTGGCAGATGTAAAGCTTACGGCCGTCTCGGGAACTGGGCTTTTCTGCAACCTCTTCTGGTGCGGCGCCTCCTGCGTGCCCAGCCTCGAGTGGATTTACAGCTTGGTAGGTCCTCCGCAGTAAGCGCCCATGCTAAATGCAGAACATCATCTCTCGCTTGCGTTCGGGGGCAAGCTCCTTGCGCTTGCCGCACAGGGAGAGCGCGGACATTAGCACTTACAAAAGAAAACTCATGTATTCCAGACCCGCTCCCTACCTTGCTTAATGGTATTCGGTCATGCCTTCGTTGCTGTGTCAGCCGGTTCAAGCTGATAACTTACTCGCTGCAGGACAGCTCCTGTAACGGGTCAATCTCCTTCACCTTGCAGTCCTCAGGCTTGGCAAGCGGCCCAGGCGCCTCCGGTCGGAGCCGGCTGCCGCTTTTCACGGCTATAAATCTGGCCGCTGGGTTCGCACAGCGCCCCGAGTGCTTCATCAAGCCGCTACCTGCGCTCGCAGGCTCCCTTAGCGATCCCCTCGCCATACTGCTGGAGCAGAGACCAGATCCCAAACACGCACAAGCGGCGTGAAAAACAGCTGTGCTGAATACCGCTCTTAGGGTTTTTTTCCATGAGTTCTTGTAGAGAGGCAAATGCAGAAAGCTTTGAGACACCTCATCCACAATAAGCACCATCCAATAACCACTTAACCCTTAAAAAGCAACTAAGGGAGAAACATTTTAAGCAAGCAAAAAAAAAAAAAGATGCATTTAGGCTAGCTTGCTACATCTGATTATGCTCAGTTATTTGCTAATTGTTCCTGAGACTATCATTCCCACGTTCAATTTATATAAGGAAAATCTACTTTGCAATTCATGCTTCCTTGTCAACACAAAACACGCTCCAGAACGTTCATTTCTGATGATGCACAACACACGCTGAATTTAAATCAAACTCCCTAAGCTAACCTGATTCCGCAGAACACAGAGTAATAAAAACTCTCCAATTTAGTAAACTGAGAGAAACACGGCTTAGGAAACAGTGGCTTAAAAAAAAGTGAGTACTTGCCATTTTGAAAAAGGTTTGTGCCATTCGAGGGAATTTTAACGGAATGTTTCTGATAATCTGCAGTGTGCTTATTTCTGCCAGCGCTGAATCAACCTACAGCAGCACTTAAAACAGCAACCAAGACATGCGTTTGTCTCCAGACTTCCAAATCAGGGGCTGAAAGTGCTGTGAGTTTTCTTATAGCTCTGCTTTGGTACAGAAGTGCGTGTCAATAGGTGTGCGTGGGCTCACACGCCTATTTTAGATATACACATCAACGTGTTATGAGGAACTCAAATGTTATGAGCACTTCTAAAAGACAGTGTTTTTCTAAACCCCTTCTGGAAGCATGCTATTAGCAACATGACCCTGGCGGTATTACTTTGTCTCTTGAATAAAGAGGAATTTTCAGATGTTCTTGAAAGCCAGTCATTATAATATTATTGCAAATACAGAGCTTACTGAAATAACGGTGCAAGTCTAAAAGGGGTCATTTGAAGATGTAGCAAAGGAGACAGGTCTCACCTCGGAGGAGCAGCAGCATGTAGGAAATGCTGAGCTCTGCTCAGCACAACCTGAATTTTAAGATCCTGTTTAACATCTTTATCAATGACCCGGAGGAGGTGACAGAGCATCCTCTCCTCATGATTGCAGATGACCCCAAATTGGGGGGAGCAGTCAGCGTGCTGGAGGGCAGAGCTGCCGTTCAGAAGGACCTTGATGGGCTGGAGGAACGGGCCAACAGGAACCTTGTGCAGTTCTGCAAGAAGCAATGCCAACTCCTGCCCCGGGGAAGGAAGAGCCCCTTGTAGCGATATGGGCCAGGGCCCAACCGTGTGGGAAGCAGCTCCGCAGAAAAGGCCTGGGGAATCTTGGTAGCAAGCCAAAACGAGCCAGTGGGGTGCCCTGGTGGCAACCAGGGCCAGCAGCATCCTGGCCTGTGTAAACAGGCACAGCCAGGAGATGGAGGGAAGGGGTTATCCCCCTCTACTCAACACTCATCAGACCACATCGTGATACTGGGTCCAGTTTTGGTTCTCCACCGCATATAGGAAGGACATGGACAAACTGGAGCCAGTTCAGCAGAGGTCGCCAAGATGGTCAGGGCTGGAGCACTTGTTCTGTGAGAGGCTGAGGGAGCTAGGCGTGTTCAGTCTGAAGAGGAGACGGCTTTGGGGGGACCTAACAGCAGCCCCCCAATACCTACAGGAAGGTCATTGAGAAGGTGGAGCCAGGCTCTTCACAGTGGTGCATGGTGGGAGGAGGAGAGACAGCGAGCGTAAGTTGGAACACAAGAGGTTCAGACTGCATATAAGGAATAACTTTTTCCCCATGAGAAGAGGCAGGGAGTGGAGCAGGATGCCCAGAGAGGTTGTGGAGTCTCCATCCTTGGAGGTTTTCAGGACCCAACCAGATAAAACCCAGAGCAACCTGGTCTGACCTCAGAGCTGGTCCCGCTTTGAGCAGGAGGTCGGACTAGAGACCTCCTGAGGTCGCTTCCGGCCTGAATTATCCAGTGGTCCTATGTGAAGAATCTGGGGTACGTCTCAGCATTTCTGCGACCACATATAACAGCCTACTGGTAAGAAGTGCCGGGAAGAGGTATGAAGGATTATGAATGAAAAGAAACTAAAGGAGAAATTAGTGAGAAAGCAAGGAAGGGCTCTCCAAAACACAACAGGATGAAAAAAATGTTTTCTATATGGCAATGAGAGAGTGGAGGCAAATGCTTTGCTCTTTGTCTTCAAAACGTAGACAGATACTGAGAACCTGGCCTCAAGGTTCCCCAATTAAAAAAATAAAGAATCAAGTTTTTGAAGCCTTCATAGTCTAAATAGGGTTTATGCGAGAAATGAAAGGAATCAATTACCAGGCTGACTTTTGCGTATGGCGGGTGAAAGCTTTCTTGAGGTATTCCGTAAGTTATTCTATAATAGAGGGTACGACATTTCTTTGGAACAGAAGGATACCAGATCATAGAAAAGCCCCGGACTAACAAAGAGGGGGAAGGCTAAAGGGTTTTTGCTTAGCCTGGTTCCACAAAAAAGAATATTGCGGTCGTGGGTTAGTAGTAGTAACAGTGGCATAGGGCTTTTTTTCTTTACATGAGTAACAGAGCGCTCCGGAGAATCCATATTTCTTCTCAATTTCAAAAATCTTTTTGTTATTAAATCTGAATCCAGGCACCACTTCTCATCCTCCTGAAGAAATAACGCCTTCTACATGAAGCGCTGGGCACTTAGCTACCTATTTCTCCAAGCTGCATAGACCAGCACTTCTGCCATTAACATAGGAAGCTGCTATCATCAAAGATTACATGTTATCATCAAAGATTATAATATCAACATTTTTATATCGCCAATAGAGGGCTCCAGAGATTTCCTTAAGCTCTCTGGAAGCCAGGGCATAAGACTGACATGCTCTCCTAAAATAGCCTTTATTAAGCAACCAGAATAAATGACGGTGCCTTGCTCAGAACCGCAGCACGGAGCACTACTGGTAACATCACGATCGTTCGTCCTGCGGATAATGTAAGAAGTCAGCAGCGCCGCTAAAAATCACATTGACAAAATAATCGCCGCTTGAGAGTTATGCGCAGGGCTAGCCGTAACCTCTTTCCAGGCTGTCGCCGGGACGGAAAATAAGGAAGCAAGCAGACCGTGGCTCATACCCTTTCTCACAGCAGCCAAGGCTATCTGGCACAGCAGAAAACGCGCGGGAAGGCCCACAGGTAACGAACGCTCGCTTCTGGGATAGGAAATGTGCTGCAGAGAAGATAAACACCCTGAGAAAGGGGCACTGTACTTTGTAGGAAGCTCAGCTCCTTGCACAGTCGGAGAAGCTTAACGTTTCTTACCACCGCTTGCAGCTGCAGCTAAGAGTGGCCAGCTGAGATTGCTCCAAGGGTCACGTAACCCGCGCTTCATTTTCCGTACAACTAGCATAACTTCTGCCGAGGAAACCTCTGCCGCAACTCATGACACCAAAAGCTTTAAGTCAGTAATGGAAAGCGTTGAGGAACCATGAGAGCAATTCTTGCCTTTAGCTATAAAAGAATCCAAATTTATACGCAGAGAAAGACAAGCTCCAATTAGGTAGCCGGTTACTTCTGCAAAGGCAGCCGCCTTCTCTTGTTAGCGGGGGGAAAAAAGGTAGCCGAATTGCACATCTCAGAGCCCCGGGAATCAGAAAAAGATTCATTTCTTCTTATTCCTTTCCCTTCTTATTCCCCGGGGTCTCATACTTCAAGGTCCAGACGTGGGTCTGGAACCTTTCTTCCACCTCCCTACAACATTACTACCTGTCCTCTTCTTTTGGCTCTAGTCTTACCACTACAAGGTGACCTGCATATGGCAGACTAAAATCAAGGTAATGCTTAGAATTACACCAGCAGCATGAAGCAAATTTTTCCTTGAGAAATTTGGGGGGGGGGGGGGAAACTAGTAGAAAATCTGAAGAAAAGATGTTTGAAGAAAATCAATTGCAGCTAGAGTTATTTAAATCTATTTCTTGATCCTATACGTGCTATTTTGTTCCTTATGCTCCTTAATGAAAACAAATGGCATCTCAAAATTAGGACGGAGTTATGAAAAGTCTCAGGCTGCTGCAGAGGATCCTAAAAGAGACAGCAAAGCAGCAGCCTCCCATGAAAACGAGCTGCGGTTTTGCAAAAAGCTCTTAGCATATGTTTAATTACCACGAAAAGTTTCTAAGCAGGAACTTCAGCGGTTCCCCTAAGTAAGGGCAGAGAGAGGGAAAACGAAGACCTAATTCCTAACAATTTTCGCAGAGGAACTGAACGGATGCTCGCGGCGCACGTGCTGAGTTAACGCCGCAAGGATCCCCAACGAACTGCCTCGACCGCTTTTCAAGCTAGGCGTTTCCGCTAAAGATTTGTCAAGCTCGGTTTGGAAGGGGGAGTTGAAACTACTGCTGGAAGCTCCCGTGGGAAAATGTAGTACAGGCTCATAGCAGGCACTTCCTATTTATTACTGGAGCAAGCCGTGTTTACTTCCCTTTTATTATAAACAGAAGTCAAACAAAAGACCAACAGCTGCAATTTATAGCTTTCTCAGGGCCACTAAAGTAGCTCTTATATATATATAATTCTTCCCTAAGCAATAAATGTAACATTAACATAGACTCCACAAATATCTTTTGTCCTAAGTATGCCAGGCCCTGATAAATGCTACAGAAGGTAAATTTGAAGGAAATTTCACTTGTGACTTATTTTATTTGTAGCCTGCTATTTAAATTGAAGTTGGAAATTCATGCGAGCGTTCTTTGCCTTGGAGAGGAAACATCCTTAGCTCCCATGTCAAACAAGTTTATTAATTTAGGCAAACTCTAAGGCAACACTATCATCTCTAGATATAACTAGTTTGCAAATAATAAGATCTGAGGCAAAGCCCGGTGTCCTATTAGATCAAAAAAAGAAACTGCAAATAATGCTTCTGTTCTACGTATCAGAAGTTATCTATATTAAATCCAAGAAAACTACGCTCAAGTTCTGATATCCATAAGAATAGCTTTTCTTTAGCAAACAGGGAAACAGCTGCTCAGATATCAAGATAATAGCAGTGATAAGGACCGGAATAAAATATGTATGAATTGCATAATAGCTAAAGTAAATTGCCGTGCTGAGTTAGGAGCTCCAGGGGAGCGAGAGCCTGACGAGCGACACTGCTAATGGGAATCTACTAACGGTCGGCAGCGGAGGATGAAAACGGAGGGCCAAAGTTGGAAAAAGCAACGGGAAAATACGCACGACTGGCGACGGCCTCGTTCACTGACCTTTTTCCACGCACAGAAGCTGCATAACCACAACAAGCAACGTCCACCGGACCATAGGAAAGGGGGAGCATGTTACTCTCTTCCCGTGTGTTGCTACCAGCGAGGCTGCAGGGATTTTCAGACCTAGCTTCCTTCCAGTGTAGGCTATGGGAACTTTAAGAGCAGTATCTACCAACCCTCTACACCTCTCCAAGAGGTAAAGAAGAAATGGCCAGCGAGACTGCAAAGAAATTCAGGAAAGAGAAGAGATTGAGCCTGAAGGGAAAGACAAGGCTGGAGCTTGTCAATAATTACACTAAGGAAAAAGGATCAGGAAATTCAAGTGCCCTTGACAAATGCATGGGATTGATGGGACAGGTCTCTCCCATTACGCCAGTCCCCGACCGTGCAACGGCTGCAACTCCAACACCGCGTGTCCATTTGTGAAACAGGAAGAGTATTGATCTGCTGTCCAAGCAGCTAAAAAGCATCTCAATATCACAGGAATGAAATATTGCTAGTGGATGAACCAGCTGCAGCTGGTAGCTTACACCCAAAGCTATACAAATTCAGGCTAAACCGCCCAAATCTTGAGGACACAGTGCACCACACGTCACCTAACCTAGCAGGAGGCTAACAGGCAAAGCCGACTACATACAGCTGGGCTGTATCTGAACTAAAAGCTCAGGATTTTGCCTAGATCGCAAAGGGGCAAAACCATAGCAGCTTCACCAAGAGCTTTTTGTCCCGAAGCAGAACCCAAGAGCTTCCAAGCCGACTAGGAACGTGGGCTGCCCTGGCTTGCAGCTGCAGTGCTCCAAAAACCCTTGCACAGGGTTCATTTTTCACTTGGAACTGGAGACTTTACTGCTGTTATAAAAAGAACAGAAGAGGTTTGTATGGTGCTGGTAAAAAAAACCATAGAGCCCAACTTATTCTTTCCAGAACAAGTAGTAGTACTCGTGATTGTGGTAAAAAAAAATATTACTGCTGTTGTGAACTCTGCTGCAGGTTCTATTTTAATGCAGTTTTACTTAAACATATTCTACTCTGGGTTACGCAATGCATCAATAATCCTTGGCGCAGAACTGTTTCTCACCTTAAAACAAGCAAAACCACCTTTCAGAATGGAATTACAAGCTGCATAAACTCTTCGGTGGAAAACACTGACCAACCTATTTCTTTAAGAGGATTACTTAAATCACCCTTTCGTATAATGCAAGCAGACAAGCTGCACAGACACGGGAGACCACTACAAGCTTCAGCGAAGCCTCCTAAAGCTCGCTCTAATAGAAGACATAGTTGTTGTTCTGTCAAACCAAGCTGATTTGATTCTATCAAACCAAGACGACCTGCCCTCATAGGAGGAAATCTGACCCCGCAGATCCTTCATATGCAAACTGATACTTATAGCTCAGCAAGAATTTGTATGGCTTCCTTCTACCCAGCTCATAACTTGATGGGAAAATAGTAACAGGGCTTGCTTTCCTTTAGTTACAGTTTGTATCGCTAAGAATAAAATCGTTTGAGGAGGAGTTTCTTTACAGGAGGAAATACAGAACCATTTGTCTGTTTATACTGTTCCTTTTCGTGTATTTAATGACTATTCGTTCCCACTGCACCAACAGATCAAAATAAACGTGCCAGATTAATGCAATATTAAACCTCCACAATATGAACAGATTCCATTGACTTCTCTTTTTAAAATCTCATTTAACTGATTACAAAAAGGTAAGTTAAGCAGAAGTCTTTTTAAATAGAAGCCTTTGTGTACACAAAATCTTTGTTCATTGAATGTTTACTGAAAGCCCCACTCATTCTTTATTCTTAATAGATAATGGAACTGCTGTGGAGCAGATGTAGATAATATCTACAGCAGCAACAGAAAATTTACTGTAATTAATTAATTCTCTCTACACTACTTGAGAAGTAAATCTTTGACTGAATTACCTCCACGTAGCTCTACCTGCTTGTTCTAAGGAGCGTAATTAATGCCAGTGTCATGAGAGATGGATGCTCTCAATTATTAATGCTCTTCTAAGATGACCGAAACACCCAGGTATAGCTTACATGATGAAATATAGACACTGCACCGAAATAAGGCTACTTATGTTTCGCTCGGTGGCTGAAATCCCCCTCGACGCATTGGTTTGCTCTGATCAAGAAGACGACATGAGAAGAAGGAATATCACGTTATCATCTGTATTGCGAGGTGAGCAAACGCTAGCTTTCAGGTCCTTCCGAGGGCACTGCTGTGGCAAAAAGACCACCATGACCACCTATGTACCCTGCAGTCTCACGTGCTCTAGCCAGGAATATGTTTTTCAGAGTTTCTAAATTTTAAGCCTCACTGTTTTAAGCTCCTGCACCAAGTACAAACCCATGAACATTTTTGCCATGCTTAAAGGTTAAATACTGCAGTGGCTAACTCTTATGCATCAGACGTCCAAGTGGAATCTGGAAACCAGTACAAGGTACCTAGAAACACGTAGAAAGCACAAAAAGACTTGAAATGTCTTCTAAAATTCCAGCCGGTCAGTATTTTCTGGGTATCACAAAGCGATAGCGTGATGAGAGGCACCAACACTATCACTTTCCTTCAGCTGAATTAAAAAGGCAGGCGGAGATGCGTGGGATGTTGGCAACACCCTTAGGACGACTGCCAACTTTTAAGAAAACCTAATTACTAGCTGCTGACTGGCTTTGCGAACTAGGTACTACGACTCTTGGTTTCTCCAAAACCCGGGCAGTTCCATCCATGAACGAAACAGCAACTACAGGCACATTTAAAATCAAGCAGAAAGGTATTTCTGAAGCATAGGGAGCTGTTAAGTGAACATTTTCAGGACTAGACCTTTGTATTTGGTGGTCTTAGAACTTAAATTCTGCTCTGAACACTGCAGGAACTGAGGTCTACCCCTAAGTTATTTAATGAGCCACCTGAAATTCCTCCTCCTTCCTGCATTCTTCAAGGATGAAGGCAATACAATGGAGTTTCTTGGTTTTTTTTTTTTATATAAATGAACTGACACATACAAACTTGTGAAATTAAAGAATAAATAGCACAGAATGCTTGTTTTCTTCCACATAGCAAAAGACTTGAGTAATTTTTATGCCTGACTTCTCCCTCCCAAATGTAAAGAAATAAAAACTCTGGCATTGAAATCCCATCGGGAAACACCAGAATCTGCGAAAATGATTTGAGCTTGACGTATTTTTTAATTTGCCTGTCATTTTTCGGTCCGTCTACAACTAAGTCTCATTATTTGGGAAATACTGATACTTTCCTGAGTACTCAACTCAATAAACGTGTGCTTAATTGTTTGCTGTATCGCCTTGTTAACAGGGACAAGTGGTAGGTCCACCACTACTTCAAGGTCAGATAAAACCCAGGCCATTAATGCTCTAGGTCATAAATCAGAACAACGGTAACTTAGGAAGCACAGTCAAGCATTTTAAACAGTCGCAAGCTTTTTAAGGCACATGAAATGGATAAAACGGTGTCAGTCGGGCCATACGGCTAAACGGAAAGTTGTATTGCTTGGTTGAAGGCATAAGTAGCTCTGCATTAATTTTGATGGCATAAGCAGTCCCAGAAAACCAGAAGGTGTTAACATGACTGTCACCATACAACATTAAGCAGCTAAACAAGCCTTGGGGCTTAGAAAACGGAAAGCTCAACTCCCCAGTCGCAACACTGGTAGAATCTCTTAGAACTCTTAAAGAGGAGGAAAAATGTCATTAAAACACTGCAAATTTAAGGTGTAGAGAGCAGAGAGATTTCAAATGCAAAACTCTCTCTTCAGCAGACGTTACAGATGATGGGAATGGCTAGTTTGGCCTAAAGAACGTGGGGGGAAAAAAGGAGGTCTGATACTGTATTGCATAGTAGTCCAATATCCCATGGAGTTTAGTTCGCTATATCTACACCATCTCCTTCTGGAGCAGAGCGGGCAAGACACAGTGCCAGCCAGGGTTGCTTGGAGCTGCAGGGGAAGAGTTTGGGCCCCTAGAAGATCAGGGAACCAATAACTCGTGGTTTTGAAAAGCTAATGTTTCCTACCACCACGACTGCAGGAATGACCACATCTTCTGACAGAAAGGCACCGGGAGGAAATTCTGCTCCCATAGCTTTGCAGAATTAACAGTGGTGTTGAGAGACCAGCGCTGGGGCTGCCGTGTCCAAGGAGAAGTGTGATCCTCTATGTGAAGTGTCCTAGTGCCTGACCATGCTGACCTCAAAACTCCTGGAGATACCAGAAGTGGCCAGAAAGATCCACTTTGGCAGGTCTCTCAGTGCCAAAGAGTACCCTGGGAGGGGTGGAGAGGGCAACCAACATCAGACTGGTGTTAAAGGTAGGAAAGATGAGTCCTTCTGGTGCTTCTTCCCCCTCGCATCATTGGGTAAGCTCAGTCCAGAGATGGCTGGCCCAATATTGAAATATGAGCTTCGCTCACCTAACGAGCCTCTGCTAATCTCCACGGACACAAACATTCTTAATGTTAGGATAACAATGTGGAGAAGAGGAGAGAGAAACTCATCACGGAGACACAGACAACTTTCAAAGCGGCCTGGGATAAAATTCATTTATCATTCCATTTATCCAGGCTGAGAGCTTCAACCACTGCCAAGGATGGCGACATCTCCCTTCTGAAGTATTTCGTCTCAAATGCAGAGTTTTGTACATTATTATTTTTTTTAATAATCAGTTAAATGAGATGAAGTCAAGTCCCTTTGAAACCTAGCTTATAACGGCTAGAATCTTTGTTCGCAACAGAATCTAGTTAAAAACATACATACTTAAATGCCTTAAGTCCTGTCCACAATTGCTCAGGCTGAAGTTGCAAAGAATCAGCATCTGCATGTATAAAAGTGATTTATTTTTTTCACTGTGTAAGGGTTTTTAACATACCTTTTATACCTCTTTCTTCCTGAAGGCTATGAATTAAATAATCTGATTCACAGTTACATTGCCAGCGAAACCGTAGCTGCCCCTGCCTTGAGGAGGAGGCTGGATTACGCCACCTCCTGAGGTCCCTCTCAAACCAAACTGTCCTATGACCATTGTTCCTAAAGCCTACGCATGCAATGGAAATACCGAATGTACAAACGCCAAATTTTCATGTTGTGTAAGGAAGAAAATTCCACTTATGAAAAAAATCAAAACATGTTCTCCCCTTAAATCCCATTCAAAATAAAAAAGAAAAAAAAGAAAAAAAAGAAAAAAAAGAAAAAAAAGAAAAAAAGAAAAAGAAAAAAAAGAAAAAAAGAAAAAAAGAAAAAAAGAAAAAAAGAAAAAAAGAAAAAAAAAGAAAAAAAAGAAAAAAAGAAAAGAAAAAAAAGAAAAAAAAGAAAAAAAAGAAAAAAAGAAAAAAGAAAAAAAGAAAAAAGAAAAAAAGAAAAAAAGAAAAAAAAAGAAAAAAAAGAAAAAAAGAAAAGAAAAAAAGAAAAAAAAGAAAAAAAAGAAAAGAAAAAAAGAAAAAAAGAAAAAAGAAAAAAGAAAAAAAGAAAAAAAAAGAAAAAAAAGAAAAAAAGAAAAGAAAAAAAAGAAAAGAAAAAAAATAAAAAAAGAAAAAAAAGAAAAAAAAGAAAAAAAAGAAAAAAAAGAAAAAAAAGAAAAAAAAGAAAAAAAAGAAAAAAAGAAAAAAAAGAAAAAAAGAAAAAAAGAAAAAAAGAAAAAAAGAAAAAAAGAAAAAAAAGAAAAAAAGAAAAAAGAAAAAAAAGAAAAAAAAAGAAAAAAAGAAAAAAGAAAAAAAAGAAAAAAAAGAAAAAAAAGAAAAAAAAGAAAAAAAGAAAAAAAAAGAAAAAAAAGAAAAAAAGAAAAAAAGAAAAAAGAAAAAAAGAAAAAAAGAAAAAAAGAAAAAAAGAAAAAAAGAAAAAAAGAAAAAAAAAGAAAAAAAGAAAAAAAAAAGAAAAAAAGAAAGAAAAAAAAAAGAAAAAAAAGAAAAAAAAGAAAAAAAAGAAAAAAAGAAAAAAAAAGAAAAAAAAGAAAAAAAAGAAAAAAAAGAAAAAAAAAGAAAAAAAAGAAAAAAAGAAAAAAAAGAAAAAAAAGAAAAAAAAGAAAAAAAAGAAAAAAAAGAAAAAAAAGAAAAAAAAGAAAAAAAAGAAAAAAAAGAAAAAAAAGAAAAAAAAGAAAAAAAGAAAAAAAAGACAAGCAAATGTAGAAAAGGTTGTATAAAATGCAAAAGCTTGCTTTCTGGGCATGCTCGAAAACATTTAATTTGTAGTTTCAAACAGCCCACTTGGTGGATGGAAAAAAAACCACACCAGTTTTTGGAACAGTTTATAATTTAGCTAAAATACGTAAATGCCATTTAAAGGAAGCTGAATCTGCCTTCTGAATCAACTTTGTGATTTTAGAGAAACAGAAACACGTTCTTCGAAGGATAACCATTTTTCCTTAGGCATTAAATGGAAATTTTCAATAAAGAACATCTTGATGCCGAGCAGCAGGTGAATTGATTTGGGGAACAGCAGCTTTGTAATCATAGTAACAGTTCTCTGTCCTAAGGAGACCATTGCCTTCCAATTTAAACTAGTTAAAAAGAAAAGGTCCCCCACGGAATTTTACTGACTTGTTGAAACAAGGCATCCATGTCCTTGATGAGAAGATTTGGCCATGTTATCAGCTGGAGACTTTAAATGAGTCCCTGACCCAGAAGGAGCAGGAAAGAAGCCTGCTAATTAGCAGGGAGCAGATCAGAAGGAGCTGGCAAGAGAAAGGTCATCCAAAGATGGAAGGAAGCTTTGCAAATTAGTTGAAAACACTATTGCCTGATGCGAAGAGGGCATGAGGATTTAATGAGGACTTAATGACGATTTAAATGATTCCTATTTATAAAATAAAAGCCCAAAAGACTTTTACAACATCATCCGCGATACTCATGGTCGTGCCCTAGCAGGAGGCAAGGCCAGACAACTCCTCACCCACTTTGGAGAGATTTTTTTAAAGCATATGTTGATATTAAAACAAATGACTCCATCCACCAAAACATTTCAGTGTCTTTCAGCATCTATTCACCTGCTGCTGTTTTGCTGCTCTTTCTGCTTGTCCGGTGACTGTTCTCCTAGTAAGATTTGTTAAACCTATCGATAAATGGTAATTTTTATTCCAGTGTTGAAAAATCACGAATATCTGTTACAACAGTTCTTTCAGCTCTAATTATTTGATTTCCTTGTAGGATTCTCTTGATATTTTCTCTAAGAACCACTAAAAAAAAAAAAACCTTTAAAATTTGCATATCATATCATTACAATTACTTTGGAGAATTCTACCATTATGCATTATTTGCATTACCACACCTTTAGGAGCTCTAGCCCTTCACTGTGCTAGGTGATTTATAATTCCTTTATAACATCCTTCCGAGTGTTATAATGGGACAGATGTCCAGTTAAGTTCCAAGACAAAGGGAATGAATCTCTAGATGAAAGGGAAAGGAATATCTTTTCGGTAACGTATGTTCCAGATAGTATTTCAGCAGTGCAATATAGTGCAAGACAGACATGTCTTATTTAAATCTCCAAATTTCACAGCTGGGAGTTAGAGATGAAAGCAAACGAACTCACAGCAATCAAGAACAGAGTAGTTCACGAGTGATGAAAATAAAACTTTAGAATAGCAGAGCCCCCATGATGCAGAAACAGTATGTGAGGACAGGCGTAGAACATTATTTTAAGCTCAGATACCCAAGAGACTTCTCAATCTCTACTATTATTCCACGACAGAAGTCTGTAGGAGCACTGCTGCGCTCCCAGATGCCTTGCACAACCCAACTACAGGATGCTCCTCTCTTAGTATTGCTGCAGGCTTTTGGAAAATCTTATTTCCACTGCCTCTGCTTGATAACTAAATATATATCTTTATATAGCTGTCCACTGTTTAATATGAACACTGGAAATGATAGTTTTGCTGTATTAAACACAAATGTGAGCATTAGTTTCTTGGTTCAGCTGTGGGGCCACTGCATGCCTGATCAACGCCAGCAGAACACAGAGGGAAAAAGGAGGTGGGCAGCAGGAGAATCTTGTAATATATCATTAGAAAGCTTAACTAAATTTCTTGAAAAAAACGACCTTTACTTTTAACAAAAGACTTTTCTTGAGAGCTTAAGAAAATTGAATCCGGACAAAGCTTTCACGAGCAAATTCTGAAAGAGGTTTAACGCATTTGACTAGATAAAGCGCAAATCTAGGATACGGCTGCCCACCTAACCGACCTTCAGCAGAAGGTAAGCGGGAAGACTGGCTATTAGTAGCAGAGAAACGAAAGGGTAAGAAGACGTATGTATTTGCATATCACAAACCCTTGGCTGCACTGGTTCTTGCTGAAAAGCAACAAAGGCAGGCATAGCAGCAAGGTCGTTTTGCTTCAGGATCAAAAGACATCATCCAGTGGTGCATGTGAAGCATTTACAAAAAAACCTTTCTGAGATAAAGGAAAATTGTTGCAGATTTTATATTTATATACGTGTGTGTGTATATCTATCTCAAGACCTGTATAGAAGTTCGGACAACTAGACTATCTCAGGTCTGCATATCATACCAGCACATTGCCTTAAACTTTCGCAGGAGACTCACCCCATCTGGTCTGCCATCCGAGGCTGTAACGATGAGAATGTAGCGGTCCGTGCTCTCTCTGTCCAAGGGCTTCCCCAAGGCTAGCAGTCCAGAACTAGCAATAAAACCAAAAGCAGAACGTGTTATCGCAACAGCAGTTTCAAAACATCTGCAAGCACTTTTGTCCCGCTGCTTTGCGTTACATGAACATTTCCCTTTCAGCAAGTTAATAAGCTTTTAGGCTTTATTACAACTCGAAGAACGCTTTGCGTAGGTAAAGGCTAATAAAAACGATGAGCCAATTTCTAATGCTTTCCGGTTCAACACACATACAATTTAGGATTAAAATAACGACCTAGTGATATATACAGGATTATACAAAAGACAGTCCTATACTGAACACAAGGCTATACTAAGTGACAAGAGAGTCACAAGCAGTCCATTAGTCATGGAGGAGTCCCGAGAGCCCTGACAAGCTGGATTTTGTCTCTAAGACGATCTAATTTCCTCACGTAGAGGTCTGCAAGCCCCGTGGAGGTCGTCTGTAGCAACACTGAAACAAGATCCCACAGCGGACTAAACTGTTACATGAGGAATCATCAGGAAAGTATCATCGGTTAATGATGGTGTCTAAGCAAGCTAAGCCCTGCTTAACGGGCCCAACGGGTCCTTCTGCAAACAGCTCTAAAGCTCTGTGTTTCGTGATGGTTTCACCACGTTTCTGGTGCCTCCTAGACACCATAGTCAAGTCTGCAATAAAATGACAAGTCTCTTAAATGCCACCCAGGCCACAGCCTATTCAACAGATATGCACCAACATCTAAATATGGATCCAGGATGATACGCCTCCTCTTGTCGCCTGGCTACCCAGCTTCTGCCGTGAAACGCCACCAGACATGCCACGGGCAGCTTGCAACGTGGTAAGAAAACTGCAATACATGATTTTGCAGTGCAAAATCCACACTGGCTGGGACCTCAGTATGCCGTGATTTTCCTTTTTTTAAATGATCGCATCAACCAGACACAAGCATTTGCCAGGCACAAGGATAAGTTTTACTGGTTGAACTCGTACGTATAAGCTAACAACCTAAACGGCTAATTGCTCAGAAAGAGGTTTTATTAAAGCAAAAAAAGTGAAACCCAAACCAAGCAAAAAATGAAAAATCCCAGAGTGAGTTCCCATTAGCCGTCCTGCTTCAGAAGCCTTTGGTGTACGTGCTCTGTACTTCATGGCATTTTTCCCTTCCGAGATCGTAAATTCCTCCAGAATTTCAGCCGCAACTTCTTACTCTCAGAGAAGACCTCTAATTTTTCCCACTTCCAAAACACTGATTCCTGGCCAAGACTTTTACCAACGTTGCTCTCGGCAAAGACGGATTACCAACATTCATCTGGCAAGCTGTTACGGCAAGCAGTCTCTTAAATAAATGCTACAGAAACAAGGGGAAACGGGATGGGGGAACACAACTCTTCCCTAGGATTGAAAGCTTGGGGGAGAAAATAACATCCAATCTTAGTAATTGAAGCAAAGGCGGCTTCAGGAGATGCTATCTCCTACCTCTCTCATTGCTACTGAGTTGAAACGTCACCACTTGAGTCTTATTTAGCTTCCTCAAAGAAGGGAAAACTAGCAACCTGACCATGCCTGCAACTCTTTCTGGAGGTTGGTAAAAGCCAACAGGAAACATGAACATCACACATAGCCTCGTAGCCCGCTAAATATGAAGTTGTCGCAAGCCACGAGGTTTGTGCTTAAATTAACAACCCTCAGGACAACAAGTAGTGCTTTACTAACGCGGACCTATGGCTGCACACATCTACTTTGATTTTTGTAATACCTGCCCGGTATCATACTGCCTTTGTGGTCTCTCCTTACTGCTTCAACAACCGCAAGAAACTGTCTCCATTTAAGTAGGTGGATATCATTCAAGAAACAGGCTAATTTAAGTACGGCGTTTTACTCAAGGATTCAAATGCATTCATTTAGTCCCCCCAGTTTTTAATCTTCCTTTTCCCCGGGGAACATAACGAGGTGCCTAATTTACTGCAGATTGCGCTCAGGCTGCATCTACCAGAGGAGAACCAACCAAACCATCTCAGGAGGTGAGTACTAGATAAAATAGACCTAGGAGATGGATCTAAACCAGGCAGGATTTCCTAGCCCAATTGAGAATTATACAGGGATTAACTGGCATGCTCCGAGATGCAAGAAAATAGCTCAGGTGGGAAAGATGGTCTGTTTGAGATGTTTAAAATATCCTGAACAGCAGCAACAAGCAGTCCTTGATTTACTTGCGTCCCATCCTTTATCCTCGCTTTTCCTGCAAATAAAAACAATATTCCAGACATAAAAAATAGCTACGAAGAGGGAGACAGGGCAGGCACAGACCTACCTGGTGCTTATAACTTCGGCACAAACCCTCTCTCCCCAAACGCAATTAAGTTGGCGATCGGCTTACGAAAAAGCGGTTTTGAAGCAGTGCTCCGAGGCAGGAACCCAAAGTTAAAACTGTCCCCGTCATTAGTGAAGCGCTGACAAGTATAAAGGGTTTTAATTAATCCCTGGTCACTCTTTCTAATGGAGTGTTTCCACCTCAGTGAGTCCTACCTACTGAAACGCTTAAAACAAATAGAGTCCCCCGTGAAAAATGCCACCTTCGCAGGGCTCTCTAATGTCTAAAGGCTTCATCTAAGGAAGAGCTGAAGCCGCCGGACTCAGAGCCTTGCGTTTTGCTCGCAAGCCACGTACTCGTTTGGCTGAAGAGTTTCCAGGCTGGTTTCCAAGGGTTTTTTTCCGCTTACCTTTGTGAGAGGTTAAAAACTTGCTGCGGATCTCCGTTCTGAATGAGGTATCTTATAGGGTCTCCCTCTCTATCAGTAGCCTTTAGGAAAAAAAAAAGGGATAAAATGATGTCAGTTAAAGTTTTTTTTTTTCCCTTTCTTTCCTTCAATTTATAAACTGGAAAATTAGCCACCAAAGTACCATTAAAGTTAAAATCCAAAGCGATCACGTGCTTTACCCCAGGAGAAAGGCAATAAAACACGTGAACTGCAAGACGACGGACCAACAAACTCAAAGAGCGGCAGGTAGGATCCGGTGGGAGACGAGTCTAAATGAAAAAGCAACCAAGAGGAGAGACCATCTAGAATAAAACCGATGACCACAGTCACCCTCGGGCAGCAGGGGACAGCATTCAGGGCTGACCACGTCCTGCAAAGGTGTGAATTCCGGCGCGGGAAGCTCTATTTCCCTTTCTCAGATGCCCAGAAAAATCAGACTATTTGCATACTTTAATTAACACTGGCTGGCAGAATGCGAAGCAATAAGCGTCTCCAAGGCGTGCAATAAACTCGGAGGCTTATTTACAAATTAATACAGTGGAGATCATTAAATATCGCATCACTTAAGCTCAGACGCTGTTAATTACAATGCCAGTCACAATCAGCTGGGCATATTGTAAAATAAGATAATATTACAAGAAGCAACTTCAACCTTCCTCCATCTTTTTAAAAAATTCTAACAGCAAAGCAGACAAATTTATTTTTAGAGCATGTGTTTTGAAGTGCACTAGGCATATTTAAAGCACTTGCATTTGTATTGGCATTTACACTAACTGAAAGCGTCCCAAAATTTTGCAGATCCTCAGATTTGCTAACTCAGGACTATTTAAGTAACTTGCTTGCTCTCTCTCAGGTTTTGTAATCCTTATACTGTATGCAGCACTAAAAAAAAAAAAAAAAAAAAAAAAAAAAAAACAACAACAAATTAAAAGGGAGGAATAAAATTATAACCTCTTAACCCTACTGCACAAAGCAAAATAAGGCCTTTCATCCAAAACTCTTAGTATATTGACAAGACTCTTCCTGAAAGCGAAGGTCAGCATGAAAATATACATGTGAAACTATTTGTAAAACATTTGAGGACTGCCATGTTCCGTATTACCTACTTACAGGCATTATCTTAAGCTACTATTCCACCAAAAAGATAAATAAATACAGGATGACTAACAGATAACTCTGTGTTTGCATGGAAAAGACAGCACAAGATTTAACAAGCTCCAACACTCATCAGTTTATGAATGTTTAAAACGCCCTGGCCAACTTTACGTGGGGAATAAAAAAAATAAAAAAAAAGAGGCAGACAGAAATATAGTGCACGCGGTAAAAGCCCTTTAATACAGATGGGCATATTAATGCGGAATGAGGCAGTTGAACTCGTGCTATAAAGGCAACGCATCTGCATTTTATGTCCAGAACTGCCAGCCTTTCGTGGGAAACAGCCTTCGACTAAGCTGCGATAGAAGCAGCCACGCGCATTTGCGATTTAGCAATTAAATATTGTTCATGGACAGCAATTATATATCTGAACGCAGCTCACATATAACATATGGGTAATGCAAGATAAATCTCCGCTGCTGTAATAATAACCGAAAGACAATGTTTTCTAAGCGTTTCCAAAGCCCTTAAAACTAACAGATGCATTTTCCAGACGTGGCAATTGCTCGTTTACGGGGATCTCAGCCGCGTTGCAGGAGAAAAGTCACCGCTATGTCACCAAAAGGCTCACCAGCATCTTGGCTAGAAGCAAAGTAGCTGGCGCGACCGTTTCACATCTCCCCTGCCCTGCTTGGCGCAGGGTCCCGGATTTAAATCTCCCGGGTTTACTTGGCATACTTGACCCGGGCCCCTCGAAAAGGAAAACCAAATCTAGGTGAAACCCTTGAGTTTTGGTGAAACGTTAATGCAGTCAGATGACTCCAACAGGATCGTTCCCTTTCTAACCACATTTAAATCGCACAGAATCTGGAAACACTAAAACTTGATACCAGTTTTTCTGGCTCCGTGGCCTTCAGCCATATATCCTAGCCCCTGCCAAGCAAACGCAAAGGTTTCTGCTTCTCCTGGCTCCTCGTTTCCTTCGGTGCTTCCAAAAACAAGCCGCTCCTGGCAGTGAGGACAATTCGCCCAAACGGCACAGCTCTCCGATCCTCAACTCACCGCTGGCATTAAACACGTGCCAGAAGTCCGTTTGGGGCACTGAGCTAGGCGAGTCACCCTCCCGCGCCGCAGGTGACTCCATCAGCTTGACCATCCTTAATCATCTTCATCTTCCATCGGGTTTTCAGCAAGCTGCTCGAATGGCAACGTTCCCATCTGCCTGCACCGCTGACCGATTTAAAACGTCTTAGTTTCCCACACTTTGGGTTAGATCGTTCGCTCTCCGTGCGTTCGCCAAACGGGCAGGACGGACAGAGCCGCGCTTAGCCGGTAGGAACAGACGCAATTCCATCAAGTTCAACAGAGTCATGCTGATTTAAAGCTGAGGAGGCTCCATATGTTTTCTCTTTAGCCCAGGTCTCTCTGGTTTTCCCCTCTGAATGGCTTTACGCGACGTCTGGATGATGTTTACAGGGGAGGGGGAACCACGCTCGGGAGTGCCCGCAGTACCGAGCCCGCTGCTCCTCCTTTTCTCCGTAAATCCATCCCTGACGGGCTTGAGGCTGGAGCTATTTCGTAATAACCCAAAGTCCCCGCTCCCCAAAACATCGAAAGGATTGCAACTCGCCCGCTTAGGCCGTGCAGGCAGTTTTCGAGCCGCGCAGACAGCGCACGCTGTAGTGCAAACTCAGAAATACCCAAGGAAACATTTTTCCTACGTGGCGCGTACAGAAAGGGTGATGTTTTGCGCACCACGGACACAAGTGGAAGCGACTCTGAGAGGGCTTACGGGGAAGCTTTCCCTACCTGCAGGTTTAACAGAACGGCTCCGATCCTCATGGCCTCGCTGACTTCCAGGCTGTACATGAGCTGGGGAAAGCGGGGAGGGCTCTGGTTGTTTGGCGGAAGGACCTCGATGTAAACAGTAGTAATAGAGCTCCTGCAAGGAGAGAGACATCAAAGCCCGTCAAAAATCAATAGACAGTACGGCAAGACAACCAACATCATCTGTTTTATATACCGTACGTTCTCCGGGTCTACCCATCTCCCTTTGCTCCCGTAAAAGCTTCAGGACCAATTTCTCACTCTGCGCCAAAAATAAACCAGGCTGCCGCGTTCACAGAGCAGGAAGTTAAACATTTTTTTTTAAATAAAAAGTAGCCCAAGAAACCTCCTAACCCCCTGGTGCAACTGCATCTTCTAGAAAGGGACGTCGGATTCAGGGCTGCCAATTCCTGCTGAGCACCGACACCAGGAGGATCCCACCCCGCTGTACAGTTTGCTTCGTTTCTTTGGAAGAGAGGGAACAAAAAACGTGGAAGGAGAGGATAACGTTGGAGGAAGACTGATGAACGCAAGGCCGTAATGGGCTGCACTGACACTGCTTTTCCCTTAGATATATCGAAGCGTGCTTCAGACCAGCTAGCCTCAGAGAGCCGGGAAGCTGCAGAAGCCACCAAGCTGCAGAAGCCCCCACCGAACCCTCCGACTGCACTGAACCACCAGCTCGAGGAGACCGCAGGAGGAACCGAGGTTTGCAAGGCGAAAGCTCTTTTGGGGCCACTCACGCTCACTACAGACCCTGCAAGGACCACGCTGTAGACCAACCTCAAGCTTCAGGCCTGAAGGAAGGAAGCTGCTTCAGAACAAATGGAGAGGTCCCAAAATTTTAGTGGGGGGAAACCATATGAGTGCACAATGAGCTGCTGCTTGCAGGGATAGGATAAATTCAGAATAATTTTAAAGATTTCCCCCAGCAAACACCAGATACAGCTTATTTGAAGCAGCTTTTGTGTTACTGATAGACCTCATTAAATACCGGGATGACATATCACTACTCAATATTTTTAATCAGATTCTGATCAAGTACAGTCATTACTGTGTTATAGATACTTTCCACTGACCTTTATGGGTAAGTTTTATAACTTAACATCACTGATCAGCATAAGAGTTGGACTATCTGCTGTAACGCAGCAAGGAGAGCTGCATTTTGAGACCAAGCCACGCAGCAGCTCTGACCATGCTCCAGGACAGCAAGCCGTGAATATCTCTGCCCAGAAGCTCCAGCTTCGCTCGTATAAAACGATGCTGCAGAGGGAATCCCTGGTTTTAGGTGCGCAGCCCAACGTGTTAACCCGTACGGCATAAGCAGCACCATCACCAAACGCTCAGCAGCGGATACAACGGATGATCTGACAAAGCACCACCGGAGCGCAGAGCTCGCCTGTTTTCCAGGGACCGCCAGTGACCGTGTTTGCTATGCACATCCCAAGAGCTGAGGCTTAGCGTGCCTATTTCTTCTGCTGCTCCTTATTTAATAAAAATCTGTTTTACTGGCATTTTAGCGCTGCGTGCACAGGTGAATGCAACACCACTATATAATATATAACAAATATATTTACATACGCACAGATTGACACACATCAGACTCAACGCTATCACTACGCATGCAAGCCAAAGAGCAAATACGTTGATTTTCACTCCACATTTCAAGGATATCATGATTTTTCAGATGGGACTTGAGCTGGCTCATCACTGTCATTGCTAACTGCAGTGATTCCCCTGTACAGGTAGCATCCAAGGAAGCTGGTGAAGAGATTGAGGTCTGAACTAAAGTTGCTTGATTTTGGAAACGCCTTCTTTTTTTCCTCTTTTTTCAATAATAGAAATCGCTCATCATTACATGCTTAACCATAACTTCTAAACCCCCCCCCCAAACTTCACTTTTAAACTTTTATACTTTGTATAAACTTAAATGTACTTAAGTACTTCAATATATCTCAATAACTTATGACATATTAATGACGTGTTATAGAAACTTTAATAACACTCAGCAAAATATCTTGGTTTATGCGTATCTCGTCACCTGCCAAGAATTAAATGTGCCGTGCTATGCAAAAGAGCCACACAGAACGCATTTCCATTTAAATTTGCCTACACAAATGCTTCCAACCTACTGCTCCTCAGCCACATTTAGCAATTCGTGCTTGCTCTGTGCGCAAAGGCGCAGTGGAAAGCCGGGCAGTTTGTACGCGGCTACAATTACCCTGATGTGCCCTGCAGCAGAACCCAGGTTTGGGGGGAAAAAAAACAAAAAAACCCCCCCAAACCAAAAAACACTACTTCGACCAAGCCAGCTTGAGCCACCCTACGCAACGTGAACGGCTTCGCTCAGGTAGGATCAAGAAGTCCACGTGACCCCACCTGTGAAACAGGAACCACTTCACAGCCCGAAGGAAGAAACTAAGCAGTAGGAGACGCGAAAAGGAGTTCCAAAAACAAAATTTCAAAAACAAAACTGTATTTTGGGGGCTCCTGCTGCTGGCTAGCCACGCTACCAGGTTTTGAAGCGGCGTTACTCATTTTTGATGTAAATGCTGGAGATCACTGTTCCTCCCCCATCATCCCCTTTGGGAAACAAAGTTGCCGTATTGTCATCACTCCAGGTCCAGAACATGTCACACGAGCCACTTCCATACCCTAACCTAACCCTGCACCTCGGTGGAAGGGCACCATTTTTGCCCGATGGCAGTATGCAGAACACAAAATCAAAAGCAGCACGGAAGCGGGCCTGGGTGCCTTTATTTTTTGAACATGAGCGCGTCCTACTCAAACCATAATAAATTTGCAAACTGCTCTTATCTAACAGCTGACGGAGAATATAAAAATTCTGCCAGGGAGAATTTAGATGGTAGCGGGGTATCCGTCACTATTTGTTGGCTTGTCATTTGTGTCCACCACGTGCCAAGCCTGGGTGACCTTGCACATCCGAAACCTGCAGAGGTGGTCTCCAGCCGAGTGATCAGCCTATTTCTGGTCCTTGCTGCATCGCAGCAAGCATCCAGCTTCTCCCGGCTTGATTTCTTCCTTACATCCTTGCGCTTTCAGCATCTCAGGGCAAATGCGTATGCACAACTCTAACACAGCACGCGAACTCTTAATAAATAGACCATCACAACCAAATGCAATAGGGAAATGCGCAAAAACACAAATAAGGGACAAAAGGTGAAAGTAGCAAACTAATTTCTAATACGCTGCTTGTCCAAAATGAGATCATTACACCCCAGAGAACACACCGAGTCATACTCCGGTTTGGAGTTATAGAAATAAGTGTGCCATACTTCTCATGCACAGCTACCCGAGGATTACAGAAATTACGTTCATTTTAAGACAAATTACCTTCTCTGCGCAGGAGGAGCATTATCAGATGCTTTGACAGTGAGAGCGTAGGAGCGCCCCACTGACAAGACAACTCCTGGAGCAATGGTGATAAGGCCTGTTCGGTCATTGATGATGAAGTCTCCCTGATCCCCAGCCAAAATTTCATATACTATCTGTCCATTGGGTCCCTCGTCCGCATCTACAGCGGTGAGCTGCAATTCAAAACCAGAATGTCAGCAGGCACAATGCAACGTTGTATTTTAATTGCTTTTAATAAGGCAACTTGGTAAGGGGTAGGGAAAGCAGAGAGGAGGAAGAACTTGAACACTTGTAACGTGGCGATTTCTGAATACTGTATAACGAGGACACACGTTAAGTATAATAGGTGGAGGAAAATCATGGAGCAGTGAGAAGAACTGATTATTGAAGATTGCAAGCAAATTATTTTAAGGTATGTATTACAAAAACTAAGACCAAGTTTATTCCCCTTTGATTGGAATTTATAGCACCTCCTAAAAAAGGGGGGGAAGATATTTATTGTGTTGCAAGTCGCACGACGGGATCATATTGAATTACTGAAACTTCCCATCCTTCTCTGCATACGCACGTAGGAAACAACCCTGCATGTCACCGACGCGTGACTCTCTTCTCACCCCTGGGAAATGCTGCAGGTTTACCTCAGCTCCGCATCAGGCCATCCCGAATCAAACGTTGGTGTGCACCAGCGGGCTGAAAGAACAGCTCAGCAATTGTAGTTGCTCTTAGCCGAGCGCTTTGAGGACTCTGACTCCGGGACAAAAAGCCAAATCGCTACCAACCGGAGATTTCAAACCAGGCCCCTGCTGCAATGGGGCCACCGATCTCCCTCTACGCCCCCGTTGCAGCTCAGCGTCTTCGTTCAGTCCTTTCACCTCTCCACCTGCTCTACATGAGCCAAGGGGGCTGCACGCGTCCCACCGCGTGGCTGAAGCGGGGAGGTGAAGAACGACACCCAAAGCTGGGATACTCAATCGCATCTGCACACACCGCTAAATGCTAAGGGGAGCACGTGAAAAAACTCAGGGTTTGGGCTGCTTTGGAGAATAATCCCGATCCTGCACATGCATTGGCTTGATGGAACACCAAATTTAACATGCCAAGTGCTACACTAGCTCAAAAACAGTAACTACGCCCAGAAGAGCTTAAACAGAATGAATTTCTTGATACGCTAAAAGGCAACGATCTAGGTGTCTCAACCAAACCAGGTTTCAACTCCTTGGTTCAGAGCGCAAACTGTTAATGCTCTCGAGGACTGAGCTACTATATGGAGGACCAAGCATTTTTAACATGGAGTAGGATATGCTGTGCATAGTGTTTCCCAACCGCAAAGCATGTTAGTTAAGTTCCTTTTCTCCTGAAGCAATCAGTGCTTTATTTTTGCACGTAGTAGGGTATAGTAGGGTCTGAGACGGACCCTACTATATCAGTCGCAAAATAAATACCTGAAACACTCCAAAGCCATGGAACACTGAAGAAGAGACCAACTTCTTTTAGAAACTTAGAAAACAAATTCATATCCATGTTATGCTGCCAGAGCATATCTCTCATGCTATATTTTCTCTTGAAATTCTGAAAAAGTCATCAGATGAAGACTGCACTTTCGCAGCTTGCCCTACGTTACGTCCACACAATGATGTCTTGGTACATCAATATATTAATTTTAACGCTTAAGTTTCTCAAACACTATGTTCCCTTAATCGATCATGCGACAGCTTCTACACCCAACAGTGCATGTTCCCGAACCTCGCAAAGAGCAACCGTCAAACCAAGCGACATCCTTGTGAAAAGCGTTGCAACGACCCTCGCTACTGAACATCAAGAGCATCACTTGCAAAAAGATAAATAACGCCTTTATGTCCTAAGCGTTTAATTACAGGATTTGGAACAAGGCCAGTTTTTACTGTGACGACATGAAAAGGCAAACCAACTGAATATACAAGTGCCTAAATTAATAAGGTTAATTAAACTTACAAATACTCAATGCTTGAAATGGTAAGTGAGTTGAATAACATTTTGAGGGCAAACACATGAATAAAATACAGAACAACTGCCATAATCTGTGATCCTACAAATTCAGTCTCCAGCTGTCCCAGACTGATAGAGCTTCATAGTAAATGAGGTTTTAGAAATATATCATGGCTAAAATACACAAAGTACAGAACAGGATTTATTTTACTTTTTTCTTGGCGACCGCAGAAGCTCCGTTCAGGCTCCCTCACTTTACAGTTGGAGGAAGATTGACTTCAGCAGTTGACCTACAACCTTTTTGCACCAAAAGCAAAGTTTTAGCAACCTCGTTCCAAAGCGATGTAGCGACTTGCAACCTTTCCAGGCACCCTACGTTTTGTCTCCGACAAAGCGTAAAGCGAATCCCGCAGAAACTGCACGCCACAGCGCTTTGCCTCCCAACGGCCATCCTTGAAACGAGCCTCTCGGGCAAGCGAGTGCAAGGCTCCAGCTCAATTTGGGCTAAAAATGTGTAATATCAACATTGAGTTCTTGCTTCAGCCACTTCATTAAACCTCTCTCCGTTCTATTTTCACTTGGGTATGTCATTGCATTTACTCAGCAAATGCAAATATAACTTGATTTTACATTTCTTTTAATAACATTTACTTTGCAGTTGGAATTTAATGCAGCAATGGACTGAAGACAAAAGGTTGCAAATAACCGTGTAAGTAAATCTTTAGAGGCGGTTTGGAGATAACCTTTACAAAGATTTCCTCCAAATTGTTTTGTGGGTTTCTGGCAAGATATATGCAAAGAGCTGGAAACTAAGAGCATACGCCGAGCTGCAAATGCACAAACACGTCCCCAATACATAAGGTAGCGCACGGCGGCGTGCAAGGATGGATCAATTCGCATCGGCGTACGTGGGGGGAACGAGGAGAAACTGTTTAAAAGAGACAAAGTGATCCAACAGCGAGGTCATATCTGAGATATGCCCAGTGTGGGCATTTATTTAACAGCTGTAAATAAAATTAGTCCCAACATACAACTGAAATTACTGTTACTGCTCCAGACTAATTCTACTGTGAGCAAGAGAGAAGTGATAGAAAATGCCTGCAAAGCTATATTTTCTCTTTTTTTATTATTATTTTTTTCTTTTTTGGCCTTCAGCACAACGGCCATTTATGCCAAGACGTGTGAAATTAAGTGCTCTGCACAACCCAGACCTGGGGAAGCACCTCCAAACTAAATCGCATGGGTGAGCTGAGGCCAAATTACTTCAACGCTAGCAAGCTCAGCGGCTCCTGCCCTAATTCACCCCATAACTTATTATTCCACTGGCAGCCAAAGAGTCACTGGTTTTTATAAGAGTGCCCTTAAAAGTCCTCTGAATTTGCAGTGTACCTCCACAACAAGAAATCAGGTAGAAATCAAGATACACCGATAAATTAAAATTGATTATTTTGGTTTCATAGATTTGAAACAGAGGTTCTAAGAAGAAAAAAATGACATATACTTCTAAAAGGTGGCTTAGGAATTTTTCTGTAAACAGAATGTACAATTATTATATACAAAATATATTATATAATTTATATATATATATATCCTATTTTATATATATATATATATATATATACACACACATACACACACATATATATATTCTTTGCACTCTTCATGCACCATCAAGTCTTTGGCCCTCGGGCAAGTTTACGCAAAGATCCCGGTGGATTATGCTTTTTGCCATCCTCTGCCCGTTCTCGGCGCTCTCGCTTCCTTGCTCGATACTCTCCGCGCCCTGCCTACTTTACGTTGCCTATAGGAATAAGAGGTGTCTAAAGTCAAAAGCACAACAGTGTGAATTTAAATGACCTACGTGAAAGATAGTATTGCATTATAGCTACATACTCCACTTATATTGGTAAGTATGATGCTGATTTAAACGGCTGAATCACCAGGAGCACAAATTACTAAGAGGAAACTGAAAAACAGGACAGCAAAATTCTAAGAATGTGAAAAAGCTGGAATTAAGTATTTTAACGGGTTTAGCATTGAGAAGTCTTTCCAGTGGTAGCAATCAACATGATTACCACACGCTTAACCGCTTTAAATGACATTTTCCTCAAGCAGCTATTGTCCGTTACGTGCAATGCAATAAAATAGCTATAAAAGCAGAGGGGGAAAATTGCCTAGGAAATCCTCAAGCTGAAAAAGGACGGTACGCGCAGGCATTTAAACCATCACCGATAAAACACCCTCCTCGGCCAAAGTCTCAAACCATCTCCCAAGTACTCCAAGCGGGCAATCTAAATACCACCTCTCCAAACCAGTACTCTGTGCAACAGCCCAACGGCACAGCCAGAGCCACCCCGCGAGAAGCCAGGGAGCAGAAGGCTCCCGCTCCGAACCTCGGCGAGCGGAGGCAGGTCACCGCCACGACGGCCATGCTTTCCCGGGAAGGAAGACGAGAAGGGAGCGGAAACCGGGAGTTATCTGTGCTTTTCTCGATTCCTTGTTACCCTCAGGATAGTAAAAGCAAAGCGGCTACTGCCTGAGAGCAATTACGCTACGATACTAGACTAAGAAGTCCCATTTTTGGAGAAAGACGACACGCTTCATAAAGGTAACACCTCGATCATCTCTGAAAGTACAGCCTGAGTAGACAGCTAAGTGCAAGCCAGTGCTTATGCGTAAATTATTATCATATACACAGATTCACTGAGGTCGCTGTTCTTTTTCTAACCTACTTTCTGTGATTAAAAGAAGCGGTTTTACGGACTAATCTTATCTGCCCTGGGTCATTTTCCCTTTGGAGTGAACCCAGCTGAGGGTCATCTCACAGGAGATAAACTGAAATAATTCTTAAACCAGCGATGAGGTGGGGTTACGGGGTGAAAGTCAGTTCCACATATAGAGAACAAGCCAAGTATATCATCAAAATCAGTGAACCAACAGTTAAAAAAATGGGATGCCTGTTTTCCATTTGAAAGAAAATGTATTTATAAAGCAGAAACAAATGGCTAACCACCATTCTGGCCTAAGTAAACCCACGAGCCCTCTTGGCACCACAGACTTGGTGGCTACCTCAAGAAGAAAAAAGAAGAAGAAGAAGAAAAAAAAAGGACTCTCAGGGCTCCCGTATTTTCCAAGCCGCTTTTAATTTTAGTTTGGGCAAGGCTGAAGCCTTAATTCCCCAAGGAATTCCCAATTGCGAACTGCCACTCTAGAAGGGACCCCTTGCAGGTCCACCCCAGGCGTCCTCCAAGCTCCCACCGCATGGGAACAGACACTGCGCTCTCTCCTAACGTCGTTAAATCACTGCTGCCCTCAAATGCTTAGCTACTGATTAGAGAAGAAAAAAAAAGTAGTATTTAATTACTGAGGGCAGCTGATGAATTCTTTCTGACTAGTCCTACTGCCTTGAATTCTCCTTGGATGCTGCCCTCCACTAACACCTTCGTGTCTTCTCACCCGTCTACCTGCAAACGCTCAGGAGCGTGACTGAGATCTTAGGACGATTACCCCCAAATAAAAGCGTTTTTCCATTAACTTCGGTGCAACCAAGGTTCACCCCTCAAGCCTGCAATCGAACATAAATCATTGTGCGCAAGCATTAAACTGTTTCTCTCCCGCTCTTTTCTTTCGGGCTAGCGTTCATCAGATTTTTCACTGCTCAGCTGCTCCACAAGCGAACGACTTCGGCTTCTATAAAGAATTGAAAGGTTTTATCACACGATAAAACATCTCTGGGTACGTTCTACTGAACTGTTTCCACGATCTCACACACTATTTTATTTCAGTAAACCTCCAACCATTTTTAATATTTCATTTGAGTTGGTTCCAGTTTCAACGGGCGAGAAAACGGTACACGCTGCGACGGTTCAGGTCTGGTCAGAAGGTAAGAATTAAAATTACCTTTATAACGCCTTCTCCGGGCCCCATGTCTGTATAAACCTTGACGTTGTATGATATATTGGAGAAAGTTGGGGAATTATCATTCGCATCAATCACCACGATATTGACTGTCACTGGGGCACTCTCCTGCACGCCGTCAGAAGCGGTCATCTGCAGGAAGAAAAAAAGCAGAACGGGAACACGTTTCAACACCATATCCTTAAGGCAATTACAGTGACGAGAAGATACAGTATAACGATTAAAAAGCAATATTGACTTGTTCATTTTGGCTTACACTTGCTACTGAATTCCATCCCCAGAAAGGTGCAGTGAGGTCCGAATTAAAAAATTAACCACTAAACGACGAGCATAAAACCAAACCAAACCCCCATGTAGTCTGAATCCTGCCACGCCAACATCAGCCTTCCAGCACCACCTGGCAGTGCTGCTGCTCATCCGTCCTTCCTCTTCGTCTTCCTCAGGGCATTTTAATAAGCTGCAATGGTGCTGAATTAAGGATTTGTCCAGGCTTGCCGTGAACAAAGCTGGATGGGTGCCCGAGCGCGGCTCGCTTACCGAAAACGTGTACAGCTGCTGGGTTTCCCTGTCCACGGGCTGCAGCAGGGTGAGGTAGCGGGTTATGCCAGTCGGAGTCACAGTGAAAAACGCGGTGTAATCGTTGAGAAAGAGATGGAGCTGAGGATCCTTCGTCTTTGAAGAGCAAAAAATAAAATAAAATAAAATATTTTATTATAAATCCTTTTTTTTTTTTTAATAAATTATATATACCTTTAAAGTGCAATACTGTGACTGACAGTCTGGAGAGAAGAAGATAAAGAAAGAAAAAAACCCAGCACCTAATTTTCTTAGGGGGGAAAAAGGTAGCAAAAACATCCTTTACAGGTTAAGGAGACCCAAACAGTAAGTAAATACCTATATCTGCCAGGTTAACAAGGTGCTTTTTCATTTTCTTTAAAAAGATACTTTTAAAGCCAAGAGTTCCTTATCAATAAGAAGGAAGCAGATTCAAGCCTGTGTCATAAAGCATATTAAAAACAATAAAAAAAGGATCCCATCTTGCCGAACGCAGCAGTAAAACAGTTGAGTTGACGCAGCAAAGCTAACTGCGCACGTTGCAGCACGCAGCTAAATAGGCGCTATTCAGAGATTTATACCTATGTGAAAATCACAGTATTTTGATGCAATATTATGAATTTCTAAAATGATCAGATCAAAATAATAGTTAAAAAAACCAAACTTTACTACAGTTTTCAATAGGAAGTAACATGAGACATACTACTACTTTTTTTTTTTTTTAATAGCCTGCAAAAATAGCCCTAACAGCCCAAAATAACAGAAATGAGGAACAAATGGGCTAGCAGCATGAATAAAACATAGCAGAAAATCCCGTGGCTGCCCAAAATACAACTAGAAAAATAGTTTTACGTGCGACTTCCCAACGTAACCCTATACGACTCCCCCCTGCACACACAGCAAGACACGCAACACAGTTAGAAATAGCTAAATCTAACAAACTCTCCACAGAGTAGCGTTATGCTCTTCTACTAGGAACATTTTCCGAAATTGAATCCAAAATGTTTCCAGCAGTTCAGCTTGCATTCCCTTATTATTGCCACTGCTCCCTAAGTAACTTTGCAGAAAGACTTTTCAAAGTAAACAGACCAAGGAAAAGTTCCTGAATCCCGATAACGCAGCAGGCATAAGCACTTGGACTACCTGCAACACCACGCTCAACGCAATAACGAACTGCTCTGAGGATAGATCAGGACAACAGGAGAAAGAGAAATTTATTTTTGCAACCCAAAATACTCTAAAAAGCACATTTTGGAAGCCTAAGATTATACTATTTAAATGAGAAACCCTTTCAGTTGCTGAAAGCTACGGGAAAGAACTATCAAAGTCTTCCAAACGCCTGGTTTGCTATTGCCTAAAGCTTCGCTGCAGCTACGCCGACTGCCAGCAAAATTAAAGTTCAGTTTACAACTAGCAGTGCAAAAGGTAATCTCTTTTTCCAATGAAAAATTAGGGATGGTGACTGCCAGCAATTGTTCACTTTGTAGACACTAAAATTTTAATTTACAAGAGGCCAGTTCTTGCTTGCCATGTCATTTTGAACGCAAAGGAGCAGTGCTTTTTCCTAATTTTATTCTTAGGAAACACCAGTGACGGAAACCCCTTACCCTTCTCCAGGTCATCTGTCCCCCTAGTAGATGTTTTATTCCAACGCGTAAGCCAACTCGCCTTTGCTGCAATCAATGCCTGATTCCACTTCTTCTGGGCATACCGGCCCCGCAAAGCAATTTTTTCCTTAATCTTTGCACTGTTAGGTTTTTACATTTTAATTACGTTTTCTGCTGAAAGAAAGCCTGCTTGACTTACTCATGAATGCTTTATCTGACAAACACGGGGAGAGAACACAGCCGTGGGAAACAACCCACCAGCGCTGCCCTCGTTATTTAGATTTTTATTTTTTATTTTTTAACTATTTTAGATGGCCCTGGACTCGAGCGCTGTGATTCCCCGCTGCTCTACTGGGTAGTCTAGCTGATCGCCGGTAAATTGTTTAGCAGATTCGAAGCAGATCCAAATCCACACGACAGAGCACACGTGCAACCTGCAAGGAGCATTCCAAGCGTGAAAAAACCCACCACCTCATTTTGAAAGAAAAACACACACACACAAAAAATCACGCATGCACACACACACACAAAAAAAATCATGCATTTCTAAAGAAAAAAATAATCATTCTGCAAGCATAATACCCAATACCTACAGGAATGGCACCTGGCGCAACCTACAAAGCAAAAAATACACGACAAAATGAATACAAGCAAAGAAACACAAAGCTGCTACTGATGGATATTATAAAAGCAGTACATTTGGAAAAAAAACCCTGTTAAAAACAAAAATACAATAAGCTGAGAAGCAGAAAGTGTTCCAATGCTCTAGTAAAAAAAACCAAAGCCTGGGATTGAGTTTGTTCTGCTTGAAAAGTCTCTGGAGAAGCGCCTGAAAGTTTGCAGTCCTGCACTGACGTTACATTACCTTGCTGCCGCTCCTGTCCTCCCCCTGGAGCTCACTGCTCTTACCAAAGCAAACTGTTTTCAAGAATTTCCGGAGATGACGCCAAAATTGCGCACGACGCTGCCGAGAATGAGCAACGATACACGTATATGTCGAGGATGCATCTGAACATCCCAAAGGACTTGGCAGAGGGAGTATACGGCACTGAAGTTCCTTTCTCAGATATGCGAAAGGACACCCCAAATTCCAGAAGGGATTTAGCTATCAGAGGGCACTTCAAAGCAGGAGAGCGTTTGCTTGAGCTGCTAAATACCAGCTCTACCAAGGCTGAGCAGTACCTAGTCCCCTCCACACCGTGAACACAAACCACTGCCGGTCATGGAGCAAAACAGTCAAAAGAACTGAAAACCAGAATATTTTGTCACAGGCTCCCCAGCGCAGACAAGGGCACAAGACCATGGAGTAGTCCTTTGTGAAGAACAGTGGAGGACGTGTATTTATAATATGGAAACTTTCCAAAATAGGTACCTTTCTGAAATGTGTATTTGCGTCCCATTATCATCCATGTTCCAACTTCGCTTAGACACGTCCTAACGTGGAAAGGGATGAAGCAGGCCAACATGAGCCTGGGCTGACCAAAATATCCCGACATCCAGCCTGATAAACCCACAGACCACAAGGAAATCGGAGACTCCTGGTAGGTGGCCAGACAGGTATGGAAAAACATGTTTTCTAGGATTTCTAGCTTTCTCATCTTGAGAAGGAATATAGCTAACCAGCAGACAGCAGTCATGCTCTTGTAAGGATGTCTAAATTGGGGGGGGGTGAAAGACTTGGGCTTGTTCCCATTCCCCGAGATGAGGGGCTAGAAAGATGAGTCTGGGATACACAAGTTACTAACAGGCATGGTCACTCTACGTGAGGTAGGACAATAATTAAGAGTTAGGGACGTGCAAAGCCACGGTGACAGGGGCCGAAGAGTTTTGTTACGCCTGAGGGATGGCACTGATAATCGCTACTCGGGCTGGAGGACCATCCGCGCTGAAATACCCACGGGAGAGGGTCAAGCTGGTGGGTACATCAACGGATAGCTTTGGCCCAATTAACTGATGAATGATGTTTCCAGAATTTGTCCTCTGTCCTGGGCAAAAGTATAAAAAGCTTTTCCACTTGTCTCTCTCATTGGAAAAAAAAAAAAAAAAAAAAAAAAGATTTTCAGAGTTCTCCAACACCAAAACAAGTGAGATTCTCAGTCCCACATAACGGGTTTTGTACTCAAAAGGTGTCAGCACCAACCCTGTTTCTTTTCTCTAACTTGCAGAAGGTTGGTTTTGCAGAGCCTGATGAAGAAGCTGCTGAGTGTCCTCCAGGTTCACAACACCGTGGACAGATGAGACAAGGCAGACACAGCAATCTCCTCCCTGGAGTCCTTTTTCTACAACTGTACTATTACCGTCACCATTAAATATCACAAAAATAACCTGAAGCGCAGCCTCCTGAGCAGTTTCCATGCTGTCTTTAGCCCTAAAACTGCTTAAATCAACAGAGCCCAAGGAGAAGAACAAGTAAAAGTAGAAATCTGAATGAAAAATTGGGGGAGGCAAGCCAGTCTGAGAAGATGTTGTCCATGGTACGCTACGAATAATTCTTCCTCCTTAAACATTTTTATTTAAAGTCATTTAAATAATATTTAGTTATTTTAGATATTTCAATAATATTTAGTTATTTAGTTAATAATAAAAGGAAGAGTGGAGGTGCAACTGCGACTGTAAAGAAAAGCTGCATCGCTTTTCAGACCTTCTCAAGTTCAGGAGCAAAGGGACATGCCCCTCCCTGAAAGAAGAGCCAAAGGAGACGTTTTGAAAGATCATCTTCTGTTCCTCACCCAAGTGAGCTACTCCTGGGAGAGGGCAAGGAAAAAAAAAACACGCCAGCATCTTCAGTGCTCCCGCTAATTAGCATGGCATTTCTGTAAAATAGGGCAGATACACAAAAGACTAATTCCTGGAGGACTCCAAGGATCTCTGAAAGACTGGAAGAATAACTTCAGAAGCGAAAAATATTAGATATTCACCCTACGTGAATCAGGGAAGGAATAAAATGTTACAGTAGCAATTCAGCATTACATTTACTATTATTATTATGTTTTTTTTTCTCCTCCTGAGCAGAAAAGAAAGATTCAGAAAGGAAAAAAAGATGACCCGTCTTTATAAATGCTAGAGAAATAAATCCTAGAGAAAGCATTTATCTATTATAAATCCTAGAGAAAGCAGACTGTTTGCCTTGCCTCCCCTGTTTGTTTTAATAAGGTATTAATGGACTGTTACATTTAGAAAGAATGACTCTTGAATTAAAATTTTGTAATGCTACTACTGGAGTGCCAAAGTGCTATAGAGGGATATTCTTATTTTGAGAGCTCTCCTCTAAAGAGGATACCTGCTTCAAAACAAGTGCAAACAGTAACGGTGAAAGATATGAGCAATTAGGTAAATAGCAAAAGAAAAAATACATCAGTATTTCTGAATACAAAACTCGCTGTTTTTCCTTAACTGGATATTTCATTGAAAATCCATAACCCGAATTTGTAGCTACATCTTAAACTTATTTTATCCATTCATCCATTCTTTGCTCTGTCCCCTCTGTTTGCTAGCGAGATACCTTTATGCAAAGCAATTGCTCCTTTAAATTTCTCATAAGTTCTTCAGACACCTGGGTATTGAGCAACCATCTAGTTTGACTTATCTTTTCCAGACAGCAGAAGCATAAACCAAGAAAACGGCCTAGCAGGAAAGCATCTAGAGGGGAAACCGAAGCAGTAACCGAACCGAGGCGTATTCTGCCGTGCTGGGATCGTGCATTAGTCCACAAGCACCTGCAGAAGTAGCAGGGTTAGTGCATGGATGCTTTCATCAACACGTGATGGCACGCTTCAATGTTTTATGAATTTATATATATTTTTATATTATTATAATATAATAATAATAATATTATTATTTTTTAAGAGTGATTCAGCTACGGCTCAGCACAGAAGGCACTGAGGCTGTTACCGTGCAGAAGCTTACCCCAGCCCCAGCAAACCAGAGCAGCAGAAATTAGTATTCTCCCCCGGAAACAAAGTAGGTAGGTTTGGGGAGCTCTCTGTAAGCAGCTATCAGATCATACCCTTTAAATTCCTCATCTCGGCTCCAGTTTACTCAGGCCTTAAGGTACTCCTGCGGCTTAATTTAATTTATGCCATTTAAACAGACTACTTAATTATATCGGCACTTGGCAGCGCAGCTCTACTTGAAGGTCTGTTTGCAATGTCACTTCAATAAATTAATTTTTGGGAGGCTGATAATAGGACTGTATTATAATTCTCACAGGGTTTAAACTTGGAATGTGAGGGCGTTTTTTAAGCATATACAGTTAAGATGACCACCTTCTCTATTCACTTATCGGAGGACGGGGAGTTATTTTAATAGGAGCTACAATCTAAACCCGATTTGTCAATTAGAAGGCTGAACGCAATTACATTTTTTGGCCGCTGTCGCGGCGTTACTATTGGAAAACCACGTTCACGAGCATCAACAGGCTAGAGGTTGACTCTTTTATCAGCAATCTCTATTTAGTAAATGCCTGAATTTACTAAGCTACAAGCGAAGCCACCAAAGCTTTAAGAGCTGCAGAAGTTAATGAGCATTACGGGTGCTCACTAACCCACCGTGAGCTACCAGCTAATCATGGGCAGGAGGTGTCCATCGCTGCAGCTCGCTTGGCTTGCTCAGGCGATTGCAGCCTCTCCAGGAGAGAAATCCTGTGCCGTCCGTAGGGTACAAGCACCGCGTGAATCACTCCGACGCCCGCATTAAACCCAACGCCCTGCTCCCTTACGTCTGCGTTACACCTGCGCGGTTTAACCGAAGGGGAAAGGGTTGCGCTTGGCGTGAGCCGGGCGACGTCCCGACAGCCACGAGGCCGATCGTCATCTCTGTGTCTGCAGGTGGGTCTCCGTAGGCAGAGAGCGTCACCGCATCCCGGCAAGGGATGGATCACCTCCGGTGGTCCTCACACCACTGGGCTCCTGGGGCGGTAGGAGCAGATCGGCTTGCCGTTGAGCATCAACTAAACGTGCAGCTATGAAGGACAGAAGGCTGATATGCTCACCGAATGAGACACCAAACTCCTTGAGGAGTTCAGGAGAGCGAGCAATCCTTCCCTGCACCTTCCAGGCTTAGTAACGAGCAATTATGGCCCTTATCCCCCACTTACTTATGGGAAGAGGTCTTGCAGGTATAAAGCCATCCTAGCAGCAAGGAGAAGGACAAAACATGAGAGCCACCAGCCAGACTGCACTTCATCCCATCTCCCCCGGTGCATTCTGCCTCAGCAGGGCCAGGCATCGCGTCCTCATTTTGGGGCGTCAAAATTAAATTTTGCACATGGTGCCGAGAGGTCTCATCTCGAACACGGGAACAAGCATGAGCAAAGCATACTTTCTGACTGCCTTTCTACGTAGAAACATGTTTCCACAATCAGGTTGAGCAGGCACCAGAACAAGAGCAGCACCATGGGACAGCCTGAAGCTCCAGCAGAGGAGCAAAAGACAGAAAAAAACCTGTCGTACAGATGAATCTCAGCTTTGCTGGCTTGGTCAGACCTCCTTTTAAAAGGTACATGTATCCTAAATGCTGCCAACTCATGAGGATAACATATGGGATATTGAGCGAGGATGTCTTCCGGCTTCAAATGATTCTGCGTGGGGGCTGGGGAGCTGGAGGACCATTAATCGCCAGCTGAAGACTAGTCTCTAAGTTCTTTGGAGAGATATATATCAAATTGCCACATCTCTGCAACCCGTTGCGATGATACTTTGGCAGACGGTCCACTTTTTTATCTCCTGCTCTTAAACGAATGATGATATCTTGTCATGGTTTAGAAAAGTATATTTGTTATGATGTAAGATTTCCTCTCTTAAGACTTTGACCGTACTTCAGAACTTTTTATCAAATTAGCCTTTCCTGTATAGTAATTTATTTCTGTTTTTTTAAGTGAGTTTTTTTTTTCTTTTAAAACAAATCAGAGGTTGGGGGAAATCCACCACAATGCAGTAGTGGTTAACTAATATTTTACTTTGGGATGTTGAAACCTTCCCAAATAATTTCAGTGGCAAATCAGACCACATGCCAACCACAGACAACAAAGCGGCTTCTTCTCCTGGCCAACATCCCTCAAATCCATCCCACAAAAATCTGCTTTTCATAGGGTTTTTTTGTATTTTGTTTTTAGTTCTCTGCTACGCAGAAAATGTAAACTGAAAAAAACCTTTCATTTCTGTTGAAAATAGAAAACATTTCCATTTGAAAGGGGACAGAACAGGAAACTAAACCAGGCAAATAAATAAAAGCAAGAGATCCAGCGAGCTTTAAGGACTCGCCACTTAGATCTCCCAGCGCTACTTTTGCTGTGCTATGGGGAAGCACAGAGACACCTGAATGTTTGAACGAAAGCCCTTACTCCACTTTAAATTTGATTTGTAAACCAAGTTTCATTTGAAATACTCTAATAGGTTATTTCAACTGTAATGAACCCAGAAGAACCAGTAATTTATTATGCAATACATTTTGAAAATTGCTCCCAATGTCCATTGCACTGAAGGAAACTAATAGCACTTTACGCTGCTTCGTTTCCCAGGCCAAAAACACTTGGCAGTTGTGGATGGTACAAATATTAAGCATTTGATTTAATATATGAAATACTGAAAGTGTTCAGTGGGATACTTCTGGCTGTATCCCAATTTTGTGCGGTGCGAGCGAACTAGATTTTCAGCGATTCGCTTAACCGAACTACAGTTATTTATTATCTAATCAAAATATCCCAAAAAAGTGAAGAAACCAAGTTTTAAGTTCACTAAGAACCTTTTTTAGGCCCCCAAATGGTCCCTTCCCATAGATATCAAATTAAAGGCCTACTTGTATTGACGAATGGAAATGGATTAACAAGTCGCAATCAACTTGGGTTCAAGAATGATAAACTTGTTTTACATTGTCTTTGGACATAGATTATTTTAGCTCTTTTAGCCTCCTCCTCCCTTTACATCTCTGCTGCAGATCAGACAGCTATTTTTGGTAGTTATGCCGTTAGATAGTTACAGCAGCAAGAAATATTAGGGGCGCTTACGTCGAAATTTATAATGCTTGCAAAGATAAGCTTACCAATGAACCCCCTTACTCGGTATCTAAATATTGACATAACTGCATGGGAACATGCTGGTGTGCTATAGAGGGGCCTTTAACAACGGCAACGCTGAAGAGCGGCATTTTGCACATGTACGAGAAGTCGTCAGCACGGTTGCTGATGCCTGACACGTGCATTTGTTCCATATCTTTTACCTAGGTCCCAAGAAAGCCATCTCCAGCTATTCCCATGCGTCTATCCAGCTCGTTATTTTGAATGCTAGTGAGTTGCCTGAGGTATTTTAATGGCTAGGTGAGAGAAATACTACATGAGGTTGGGCTTTAGAAGAGCTTCTTAGGACAGTAAATAGCTCTGCTGCAGACAAGGCTGTAGGAAGCATCGTTCAGTGGCAATGGTCTCATTTTTCTCAAAAGCAAGGAAATTGCAATATCAAAAGTGAAGCTTGTACAAACAGAAGATGGTTTTCAGAATACCAGGTCAAGAGCTTTAACCAAAAAAATAAAAAAATCACTGCACACTACAGATATTACTACAAAACACATGCCTACAACTTCCTTAGGTGCCTGAAGACAACAAGAGAACAGAAAACCAGCAAGAACAGAGACAAAAAAGAAGAGTGAAGGGACAAGCCGGAGAGATGATGGTAATCAGAGGAGAAAGAAACCTCAATAAAAAGACGCAATGAAACCAGCCTCAGGGAGAGCAGAAGACTTAGCCCTAGAGGCTTAGTGTGATTCAGGCCACTACTCTTCTGAAGATGTTCAATTTTTACAGCGAGGGATGTTAAAATAAAAATCTGGGCAAAGAATGGATTGAACTTCTGGCGTCCAGCTCTCCTATTCCTCTTCCTTCTGGTGTGCCCAGATTTCCTTCCTCTTTGACCTCTTCCCTCCCATTCTCCCCACGCCCCGCTGCAGATTCATCCTTTCCACAAAATTGATTTTTTTCCCTTCATGCTAAGCATTCACCAACAATAAAAACGTAAATGCAAGTAGGCGCCTGCAAAAGGGAGAGAAACCTACCTCCTCTACGTCGTTGTCCAACACTACGATTTGTAAGGGCGAGGTCAAGTTGCGGTTCTCGGAGATGGTGGTACCCACTGGGGAGGATTCGAGGATAAAGCCCTCGTACGTCGATCGCGTGAAATAAGGATTCTGATTATTCTCATCGAGGATTTCGATGTGTAAATTGGCAAAGGCAGGAAGAGGGTGGCCATTGTCCTGTTCAGCCTGAAACAGAAAAGAAAAGAATCATTTATCAAAGGCTTTCAGATACTGCAAACAGTATTTGGGTTTGGTTTACTTTTAAGAATTACTATGTCATTCAGTTCACCCTATTTTGAAACTTGGCATCAGGCAAAAAAGAAATATCAAAAATTAGCTAGGAAATAAGAAAGAAAAAAAATGAGTTTCAGCCACAACGACTTTTTAATTAGTCACAATGAAATGCTTAAGCTACGCGGTACAAGCAGAAATTGTGCCTTAAAGTATCAACATCACAAGTTTTGAAAAATGTCTTGCACTTGAAAGGATAAAAGAAAACTGGAAACTGCTGAATGTACAATGTAACCACCACCTACACCGATACCACCACCAACAGAGTTACAGCCCAAAGACGACTACAGCAGCTATGGACAGATGGCACTTGCTATACATTACTGGGATAGCATATCTACTGAATATGATGCTTTTTTTTCTTTTTCTTTTTTTTTTTTTTAATCCCAAACATCCATCTTGCTCATGTTAGAGAAGTGCAATTTTAATTTTGCCTACTTTCGAATTTCAAGCAAAATTCTTTATTTCAATTCATGGCCTCACTTTTCAATGGCACTGCTCGCTCGTACAGCTTCACCTGATCTTTGCAAAACTCCCAAACATAAAAACGCTAATTGCTCATTAAATAACAAGCTAATTTGCTACAAATCCACAGTTTTGCTTTTTTTTTTTTAAAAATGATTGCTTAAATGGCTAATTAAAGCAAATAAAAAAAGGAAAGTAGAGTACAACAACCAATTTGCTTTTTAATTTATAAAGGGTAACCAGCTTCAACTGCGGCACAGCTTGTGTCCTGGCAGAAGGGCAATAGCACGGAGCTGTCGAATGGTCTCCGATACTTGGGGCTTCCTTTCCAAAACCTGGAAGCACAGCGATCCCGAGGCTCCTGCCGCTCCTGCGCTATTACCTTTCCGCAGAGATGGGGGCAAGGTTCTGTACACTAAAATTCCCAGGAGTAAAAATATTTCAGAGGAAAGAGGGAACAGTACAAAAATGATTGCTAACAGTACTTTTTTGTTCCCAGAGTTTTCATTTTGATATTTCCCATTTTAAAAACAACTAATTGCTCATTTTTCAAGGGCTGTTCCTACAGCCGAGGAGCCTCCTTCTGGAAACCCACAATTTTGATTTCTTCAGCTATTTCTTTGTTTCTTCTTCTTCTTCTTCGGTGTTTCTTTTTTGCCTGCAAAATGTTAATTGTGTATAAAGGTTTGAGCTGTTTACCAGGCAACAGGATGATGGTGATAAGCACTTCTATTTCTAGTTAAAAAAAAGAAAAAAAGAAAAAAAGTGCAAACGTTATCAAAATTCTTGTTAGAGAGATCAAACCCTACTTTAGAAATTGGGGGGTTTTACTAGACACTGCACCCGCATGTCAAAATTTCAGGAAACGGGCTGCAGGAGGCAACGTTTTCATCTCCTGCTGTCCTTGCCTGCTTCTGGGATACAGGATACTACCACGGTGATCAAACCCATATTTGCCTCGAGCAATTACTACACCACCACATTAGAGTAAGAATATTCTTTTCTTCCTGCTGTTTCGATTTTTCTTGAAATAAAGCACCTAACAGGAAAGCAGGACCACAGGCACCAGTCCACCAGAGGAGACCCATGCTTCTGGGTGACCCCAACCAGGTCTGAAGAGGTAGGTCCACATTAGCTGGAACAGTTTGCCTTTATGCTGATCACTGAGAGCAGTTTTATTAGCGGTGAGTTAGAAACCTCCTAATTGCACAGAATTTTGTCCAACAGAGCAGCACTCAACCACCCCTGGGGAAATCCCCGTCCTGCAGAAGCTAACAGCAACGCATTTCAAAACCAACAGCGTAGTAGCTGGTGATGGTATTGGAGACGAGGTAGGTGACTCCTAAGGCTGAACATACCCCATAATTGACAGACACCAGATTTATTCTGAAATTTTTACACTTGAAATTCGTTTTCATTCAGCAGAGCACCAACAATTTCACAAGGAAACGCCATCAAAATTTCTTGAAAGTACGCTAGTTACTGACCTGCTAGAGCATAAAACTTGAGATGTCTCTCAATATGGACAGTTTTTGGCCTAAAATAACATACTTTATATATACATGGAAATGATCCCAGCAAAAGTCGGCTTTGGCATATGAACCAAAGATGCACATTGATCCGATTCTATTTTATAAGTAGCTATATCACCAAGCATCATTAAATACTCTTTTCCACTTCGAGAAAAATAAATTGCTCTCAGAAGAAAAAGTTTTAGGAGCTGCTGCGTGTTCCCTTCAAACAGACCTGCATATGCCTTGCAACTGCTGCGAAAAGACGCTAAAAAAAGGAAAACGCAAAGAACAGAGGATCCCAGCCGCCTGAGCCGCTTGAATTGCTGCGCTAATGGCCTTGCTTTAAAGCCGGAGCGAGCGCAGACCCCATCCTGGGCTAAAAGAGAAAAAATTCATCCGAGCAGGATGTTTACTGCATCATCACCATGGTCCTGGAGTGTCTCTGGGAAGAAAAACACAGTGCTCTAAATTACGTATAGACAGATACAAAGCAGGATGCAGGCTCCTAAAACAGGACTTGAATTTCAGGTGCTGGAGTCCACAATCACAATAAAAATATATATTTTTTTTTCCTTCCTCAGTGGGCACTAACTCCAATTAAAATTTTTCCTTTTCTAAATTATTTTTTTTTTTTAATAATTAAATAAAAAAAAGTGCTGAAATTCTAACAAACTCCCGGTGCCCATTCCTTTAATGTTTTCAGTGTGTTTGACAAATTTCTGCAAACCACTGCCTTTCTAATCCAACACACCTACTTGTGGGGCCCCGGTCAAAACTCACTTTTAATCTGCTTTACACACTAGTACTATCACTTCACAAATCCTTTTGTGTAATTTGGAATCTTTCTGAACAGTAAAAAGATAAAATATCATCTCTGTAAAGAGAAATATGTATTTTCGGATCCTCATAATACATTGTTACACATTTTAAAAACCAGCCCATATATCTGTAAGAGTAGGAAGACAAATATAAGCCTTTTTTATCTTTGAAAAGATTTAGCTGAAATTTGGAAGAGAAAAAAAATTGCCCATTTTCTTATGAGGCTTTTCCAGAGTCATTCTGTTATAAGCCACCGGAACATGAGAATAACCAATTTTTTTTCATTTTAGGCTTTGCACATAACGGGGGGGGTCCAACAAATCAAATGGAAAATTAAAACAGAAATTAGTAAAATGCTGGTACAGATATTTACTTTTAATCGACATCTTTCAAAGAAATCTTTTTCTCAGTCACTTCTTTTTCTTCTCTTCAATGCAAAGAATTTTTTATACAAACATGAAAAATTGCCTTGCCTCCATATGCTATGTAAACACCTTCACAGGAGCAACGCTGGGAACAGTTTATGCGCTTTTGATGCATGCTGCTTATAATTCTCCAAAACCTATATGGCAGCCGTAAATTGTATTTCTCTCTCTCCCTTTTTTTTTGTTGTTGTTGTTTGCTTGTTTTTATGAGATGCATTCCTAGATAGGGCAATTTGTTTCAGGCATTCGGTGCTGGGAGCGAAAGCAGTTGTTTCCTCGTGTCCTGTTAACACTCTTGCTGGCCTCGGGTCGAGCACCGCTGCTTCCTAAAATACTTTTTCCTGGACAATATTTCTTTCACAAGGAAAGCCACTGATATTTAAGACAGCCTAATTTATTTATTTATTTTTTAAACTAACAATAATAGAAAACCTTCGCTATTAGCTCTACTCAACCTTGCCATACGCAAGATCAACAAAAATGGTTAAGATACAGGTGACCATTGGACTTGGGCAGAAGACCCGGGTTCTCCTTAAGAACAGCCTACTCTACCATCAACCTGCAAACCTACCAAGGGTAGTTGAGATTATATGGACTTGAACAACCTCCACTGTTCTTCCACGGAGGGAGCAGGCTGCAATGAACCTGGTTAGGCTGTTTAATACAGAGGAAAATGAAAATACAGAGCCATGAGGAAGCTTTAATAGAAAAAAACCTCCAAAAAACAAAAAACCAAAAAAATGTACATTGAAGACCTCTTCACAGTGACACACAGTGAAATGAAAACTTTTGCTTTTTCGCACAGTTATGAAAGCTATCTATACAAAAGCAGCGGGTTCCCTTCACGCTACCCACACGACGCGCAAAGAACAGAGGTTTACACTGTGGACAACCGCTGCTTTAGATGAGCGAACCTAAGAAAGGAAGGAAGGGCACAACAATGTGAAAACTGTTAAATAATTCTCAAATCAAGTACGTTTAGCTACATTTATTAAGTAATACGCCGCGAAGAAGTGCGTGCAATCTGCTGGTTGAGCGGTTCGAATGCCACGTTGAACTTGCAGAAGAAATCTGCAAACTGCAGGTATTTGTAGCAGCCAACACGTAATTTTATCCTTAAGGCAGGCTACTAGAGATGAAACGAAAGCAGTCTCGCCAAAGAGCCTCTACGAGGAGCAAAAGAGCAACTCGGCAGGTTACCAGCTCGAAAAAACGTTCAATATGAAAAACACCATTAAACTCACATACTCAAAGCATTAGATGAAACCGGTCCCAAAACGAAAGGAGAAATGAAAGTGATGTGAAAGACTCCCTGAATCCACAGATAAAATAAATAAATTAAAAAAAACACCTTCTTCTCTTTTCATAAACTGGCAGGGGTCTGTTTGGTGAAGGAAACCTCCTCTGGTGACACAACCAGCTCCAGATGGACACCGGTACAGGGGCAAGCTGTCCCAGCGCTCCGGATGCATCTTCCCCACTTCCCATGCTCATTCCCACAGGAGGATGGAGGAGCGCCGGAGACCCGGGCAGCCTAGGGATGTGAGCAATCCTCGTTTTGCAGAGCTCCAGCTACCTGTCCTACCTCCGGAGGCGGCACCAGCAGAGAGGCAATCCTAACCCCGCTCTCCGCCCCAGGCTTTGCCCGTAAAGGTCTTGCCCAGCATCCAAGGAAGGTAACGGGAGCGTACACCAAATTTAGATTATCTGAAAAGTGCCAGAAGTGTTATATTCACTTTAGGATTCTTTAAATTGGCATTCCGTCAAACTAAGATTATTGTAACACCGGGGTCAACAAATACCCGATATTCAATCACCGCTGCATATAGGAAATGTTTGCTATATTGCCTTAGTGCAATAAAAGAGCTGGTTGAATGCACAGATTCCCAAAAATCCCTGGTGACTACATGCACGGCAGCAGAATTTTAGTGAATCCCCCTGCTCAGCTCCCCCCTGGAAATGCCCCCTACACACGCACGGTCTTTGGGTCAGGGAGAGAGAAAAAACACACCAGCAAAAGGGAACACAACCATATTATAAGCAGCAATACTAAACTTTCCCATAGCCCTTTGCAGTTTTTTCCCCATCAATTTGCTAAGGGAATCTGGCGCCACGCAAAACCACAATACAGCGTGTTTCCGGCAAGTCTTAAAAGTCACATATCCCTTTTCTCACCCTGTTGAAAAGGATGCGCTCCGCCACCGTGAGGAAAAGCTTGAAAATAGCGTCTAAAATAATAATGCAACCTGTCATAGACCACCTGAACCAAAAAAAAAAAATGAAGGCAGGTTATCACCATCCAAGATAAAACTGGGCTAACAGTGTCTGAAATAGGAGAAAGTGCAAAAATAAATTGATGAATGTTAATGGAAAAAGAGTCTAGTTTACACTTCTGATTATGTGACTGCTTTTTTAAACACAGCATCATGGAAATATCAGCCCAAAGAATTTTTCTTGGAAAAAACAATCTGCTCCATCAAAATAATCTTTTTCCATGCACTCTACAGCCAAAAGATTTGCTGAAATTAGTGCCACCACAGTCATCTTTTCTTCCTCGAAACCGGAGCTTTGCTAACCGCGGTCAGGTCCCAAAGTCATTTGCTCTGCACTATCAAAATCCTCTCAATTCCCTGGGCAACTTAATCCTTTTATTCAACCAAGTAGCTTTGAGACATTGCTCTCCTTGTGCTTCTGAACAGTTATTAACCTAAACCTATTATATCTACGCCTACCAGGTTAGCTTCTGGATGGGGTTTCTTTTAAAACATGACCAAATCATTGCTTCTGTTCCCTGCAGGACCCGGCATCGGAAACGAGTAAATAATTCACAGCCAATGTGCTTGAACTACATTTTGTTCCCACTCACAAAATATCTACGAGCAGATTAAATTTTCCTTTGATGTATAAATACAATTCTCAAAAAATTTTTTTTAATCTTACGGCTAGACTAATTCATAAACATTCAAAAAACAGCTTACCTAGAATTAGCTGCACGCAATAACGCCGTATTTTTTATTTCTTCCAATTCAGTGATGATAACTGTACCCCAACACACAACTGTTGGGATTAAGACTGAGGCTTGCCAAACACCTGCACTGTCATACCTACAATTCCATGCAAAAAATTGGGCAAGGAATCCTAGATACTTACAGGTCCATGTAAAGCAAACACAGAGGATAGAATGATATTTGAAGAAGATTCATAACATATCTATAATTTGACTTTTGGCTTTTCGGAAAAATAACTTCAGATCTTCTTTTGCTGTTGGAAGTCAATACTGGTTTTGGAGTTGATACACCCGTTTAAGTACCACTGAAAAAGAAACATGCTAAAACTTTACTGCTAGACAACCCAGACGATAAAGAGAGCTTCCAATAGACTATAACAACAGTTCGGTCAAGTTAGGTCTTTTTTGTGGTCCAGTTATCTGCCGTTTTTTCGCAAGCATCCCAGCGAGAACCATAAACGTCGTAAACTCAACTGCTGCAACTGCTTCCAGTCTCGCGCTCATCTCCTTTCACTAAGACTGCAGATTCCCTCTGTGCTCCCTACCATCGATTACAGCCTAATGTTTCAAGAGATATGGCAAAAGAAGTCAGGAAAAGCCTCTGGCAACTGCATTTGATAGCTCACCAAAAAGGTGTAGGACTAGAGACCTGCAGCCAAGCCAGTTCAGGTCTTCTATTTAAGACAAGAACAAGGTCCAGGAGCTTCAGACACTCAAACTTGACTTTGGCTGTGACGGACATGGAAATATTATATAGCGTTTATACCTATGCAATTAAAAAAAGGAGCAGCCAGCACAGATGGAGAAAAGGAAGGTCAAGTGTGACAAAGCTGCTCCTATTTTTTGAGTTTGTGACTGAATTGGAAGATAAAGGTGAGACTAGGGACATAATTTATCAAGATTTAGGGAAAGCGCTAGGGTTGTATATCACACACTGGATTAATTTACAAGGTCAGAAAGTACAGCATAAGGAAAGAACTATGAAAATGGATTAAAAATTGGCTTAAGGACAAGCAGCAGAGAGTATCTTCAGACATGGAAGAAACCTGACTTTACAGTCAGTGAAGCTTGTGATGTGGCACTGAAATGATATTGGCACATAATGTGTCTAGACAGCAGGCTGGAAAAACCCCCCCACCCAAAACATATATTTTTCCTTCTTGTGTCAAGGATAAGTGACTTCAGTATCACTAGGGCTCATGACACTGTGGGCAAGGAACAGTAATCCTTACGGGTGACCACCTTTCCAAATAAGAAAACTCTTTCTTCTTCCTTCAGTTAAAGGAAACGCCAACTATAAAGTGATTATATCAAGTCCTAAGTGATGAACAGAATGAAAGAAAAAAGGTCTTTTTACTGCAGACAGGAAATGCAGATATTTCTGTAAATATAAGTAGTTATGGAGCTTACTCGCTGTGGATTTTAATCTTTCTGTGGCTCTATGAATAACAACACAATTTAGGGTCAGTCTTAACTCATAGTCACTAGTCTTATTTAATGTATATCTGTGATTTAATGTTCTAAATGCAAGGAAAACATCTGCCATTCCAAGATGCTGTCAAACACGGGGGGGGGGGGGAAATCGGTATTTGGTAACTTTGGGGAAAGACTGACTTTTTAATCATAAGAAGAAACAATTTATCCATGTATCATAAAGGTTTTTAAATAGTGTCTTCCTGCACCTTTTTTTCCTTATTCTCGAACACCAAACCTCACTCTGCACTCGGATTTTCATTTCTACCTCGGAGCTCACCACCACATTACACTTAACAAAGATAAAAAAGCCACCTCAAAGGGAACAGAAATTTCCAGGTTATTTGGATTGGCTACACTTTTTTGATAGCGATAAGCCCAAGGAAGTAACTGAATATAACTGAGTTCACTTAAGGGAGGAACATTTGAAAAGCCAAGGTAAAATGCAGTTATCGTACTTATACCTACAGGAGATGCATTGCAGTTCCACCAAGCCAATGATTTTGAAGATTTCTTCATTGGCAGAAAGCGGGTTGAGTGACTGTTTAACGAAAATACATTTCTTCTATTCTTTGTTCTATCTTTTGCCATGGGCACAATAGTGCTCTCATTTGTTCGGCTCACAGCCTATTCGAAGACACAGCAACCACTCGATGTTTCCCATTACAGATGTTAACATCTCTACCCTTGCGCCAGAACATCAGATGAGACCGTCTCCAGTCACAGCTCGAGACAAAAACAACGCATTTCCATAGCTTCACTATGAAGCTTACTTCAAGTTCTCAACACTGCAGCCTACACACGCAGTTCAAAGGGATAAATGTCTTGATATTTACATTATATACTCCAACTCTAACGTATTTGTCACATTGATTAAACCAAAGTAAAGGAGGCATTACTCTTCTTGCTGAAATCTCTATTTGCAACCACTGAAAAATTTAGAAGACCAAAGAAGAATAGGCACAAATCCTCTTAAACACAGAAAAATGTATTCTTTGAGAAACACTGGAAGACAGAGGAATATTACAGCTAACCTGAACGAAGGTGACAAATAAAAGTCGATAAGTACATGGAGGCCAAGAGACAGAAATGGCATGAAAGGAGTTGGAGGGTGACATATAAAAACTAAAAAAAAATACTGCATATATGAAGTTTTTGAAGTGGTGAAAAGGGTCAGATAATTAAGGACTTTTCCAGCCACAAAAAGCATGGACTCTGCACAATTTCTGCAGCAGTAGTCCAGGGCTTTCTAGTCTAGTGAGCCTCAACTGGTGCGTGTCTTCTCCTGGGCTGCTACCATACCAAACTCGTAAGAAAAGCGGATCGCAAGAAGAGCTAAACTGGGTCAAACCAATAATCTATCTAGTGCAAAATCCTGTTTACAACTGCAGCCGAAGATAGAAGCCTAGAGAAGGTAAGCACGGAAGAAGCTTACAGCAATGCTTCTCAGGGCAACCTCCTGGCTGCCGACAATTTGCAGCTCAGAGATTTCCTGAACCACAGGTACCCTGGATTTCTCCTTATACCAGTGGACTTTTCCGCCACGAACTTGCCCAGCCTCTGCCTACCCCCAGTGTCAACTTTCAGCATCTCCAGCAGTGGCTGTCAAAAGCATCCCACAGATAAACTACATTAGATGAAGAACAACCTTCTCTTGCCTGCTTTGAACTTGCCACCTGCTTGCTTCATGTGATAAATCCTATTTCTTGCATTGCAAAAGACAGTCAACTACTGACTCCTCTTCACTCTTAAAATCATGTCACTATCTATCATATTTTCATCCTTCCTTCCCTGATCTGAACCTACTTCAGTTCTCCTCTGCCCTTTTTGAGATAGAGCTAGCAATGCACCCTCGTGGCCAAGAAGCCCAACAGCATCCTGGGCTGCATGAGGAAGAGCATTGCCAGCAGGTCGAGGGAGGCGATTCTTCCTCTCTACTCAGCACTGGCGGGACCACATCTGGAGTGCTGTGTCCAGTGCCGGGCTCCCCAGAACAAGAGAGACATGGACAAACTGGAGCGAGACTGGAGCAGGGTTACAAAGATGACTAAGGGACTGGAGCAGCTCACATGAGAAGCTGAGAGAGCTGGGACTGCTCAGCCTGGAGAAGAGAAGGCTCAGGGTGATATTACTGAAGCGTACAAATACCGGATGGGAAGGTGTAAAGACGACAGGACCAGACACTTCTCAGTGGTGGCCAGTCACAGGACAAGAGGCAATTGGCACAAAATGAAATACAAATAATCCCATTCAAACATAAGAAAAAGCTTCTTCACAGTGCGGGTGGTCAAACACTGGGACAGGTCGCCCAAAGAGGTCATGGAGTCTCCAACCTTGGAGTTATTCAAAACCCAACCAGATGTGGCCCTGAGCAACCTGCTCTAGCTGACCCTGCTTTGAGCAGGGGGGTTGAACTAGGATCTCCAGAGGTGCCTTCCAATCTCAGGCGTTCTGTGATTCTGTAAGAAGTCAGGATCAAACTCGGTTATTTCGGCATTTCAACCTCCTTTGAAATCATTCCCAAGTTCAAAAAAGCACAGGGCTCCCCGCAGAGCGCTGTGCTTGATGGCCTACCTCCTTCATAAGAAAACTAAGCACTTAGTCCTGCCCTCTGCACTTGCCAGTAACTGGTAAAACATACTCACACTCTGTGTCTCCCTGTACCTCCACTCTGATCAGGAAAAAAGCTTTGTTCAACGAATATATCATAAAAAACCCGTGACATACATCCAATTTACTTTCTGCCTCCCAAGTGCACATTTATCCGCATTTTGATCCTAAGACAGTTGCTAAAGCTATGCCCGCTTCTTTTCATGTAATCCAGGAAAGCTCTCAATAGCCCGGAGAGCAATGGCCAGAACAGATCAATAAAGTTCCCAACAGGAACAGAGAAACCAATTAACCTCCAGCGTGTGCGGCAGGAGAGTATCGCTTTCTGTCCTGTCTGCTGAGATCCATCATCAGCGAAAACCATGCATATCGCAAAGTCTGCCGGCTTAACTGTACTGGAACAGCCAACACACGCACCCAGGAGCATCTGTCCCTGATCCATAGTGGCCTCCAGTGGAAGGGGGTAGTGGCCGGCCACTTATCGGGGTGGGCAGATAACGGGCACACAAATTCAGGCTCACCCCAAATTATTCAAACATACTTTGGCCAGTTACATCCTATCTCAATGCCACAACTTACTGGAAAAAAACGCCTTCTAAAAATTGAAAGTCGCACTCCGTTCAAAGTTGCAAGGCTGGAGAGTAAACGAAGTAGATGGTATGGCTGGAAACATCACTTCTTGTAGAATGGGTCCCCAAACCAATCTTCTTGTAACGCTGGAATTTCTAAGAGTTTTTTAAACTCTTGCCACCACGCGTTGACTTTCTGCTACCGCCTAAACAACACGGAAATGGAACGCCGCTACAGAATGGCTATGGTGTTACCTGCCACGAGGTTAATGCCAGTCTGACTGAAATACCACTGGGGGATAACAGACTTTTGAGAAAAATATTCTAGAACGGCATTATTGAAAATATTCGGCACTACTGCTGCCCAGCGCTGAAGTATGCTGCTGCCACCAACAGTGTTGAGAAGGCACCAAAAGACCCAAGCGACCGTGACGCAAAGCAATTCTAGTCTGTAAGAAGCTATTCCACGAGAGCTGTGAAACCCTCAGATGCAAGGAGAAATCTTATTACAACTCAGGCTACAAATGTTATTTGAGGCTAGGAAGCTTATTTCCTTCTTTTTTTTCCTCCCCTCAATATAACTGGAGATTTTAATGAGATGTCCAGTTTACGTGAATCTGGCATGACTACAAATATAACAGTGGTTTAAGAATTAACTGTACAGATCATACAAAAACATACTTTAAAACTATGTTATTAATTGAATTTTCCCAGTATGTGCGTGTGTACTGGAAGTGAACAACTTTCCTCTGTTTTTCCAATCTCAAATTACAATATTCAACAGTTCTTTTTAATCATTAATGCAAGTATCCCCATGCCATTAAAAACAGGAGACTAATTCTTGCAAGAGAAATAAAATTCCTACTCTGAGTTGGAATCTGATATGCATGCATTTTCCTCACGCTGCAGAAATTTGGGAGCATTGCTTTTTCTAGGTAAATAACATAGAGAGAGAGATATCACCAAAAAGTGAAAAGGTATGCTTATATTTCCGTAGCCTCAAAATATTTCCGGAGTCTTTTTTAAAACTCCTACGGCTTCTATAACAATACTGAATGCACAGAAACCTTGATTCTCCCTTACTTATTGGATACCAACCCACTGCAATATTTAGGTGTTGGGAGAACCAGAGGTGACTTCCAGCATGTATTATGAGGTTGTTATAGAACAGCTGCTAACAAAATAGATGTTTTAAGATCCCCAGCCTACATAACATGCAAATTCCTTGTTCATGCAATTACAGATTATCCTGGTTTAGGCTTCCTTCGTCCTTACCACGTTCCAATTGAGGGACTTTCCCGTATCACTTTTCCATCATGGTCCCTGGCTCAAAAACTATTCAATTTACTCTCAGCAGGTAAAATCAGAAGGGGAGAGATTTTAGTCCAAAGAACCTGATGGAATTAAAATGTCACTTAAAACAACCATAAGCTCCAAAAGTTGCATGTTTTTTTAATAGGCTTTGTTTGCAACATACCTGTCTGTAATAAACCCAATGCCACTTTCCCATAGCATTTGAGTTAAACCCTCTTCTCAATACCTTCCTCTGTTTTGTTGTTAGAGAGAAAACATTCAACTGACATACAGAATTACAATGACTCATAAAAAACGTTAAGTGCTTGCATAAATATGCACACATGAGTGGATGCTTTGTCTTTATGGGAAGACGTGTGTTTAACGTACGCTTTTTGCAGCAGCTTGACTGAAATATTCCAAGAGCTTCTCTATTTAGTCCTTTAAAAATTTTTTTGATTTGACTTGCTCTTTGCTTATCCTCTGAGCACCTGAATACTCATTTTTTAGAGGCAGTAACGTTTACGGCGCTAAAAGATGGTGTGATTAATTCTCTAATAAGAAATAAAACTTCCCAACACTACGCTACAAACTTTCCTCTGCATTAATGTCAGTGTCTTTAGTAGGACCTTTTAGGGTCTCAACAGAGATGCAAAAATTCCTATGCTTGAAGTAGACTACATTGTTATTTACGTATTTATTTATTTAAAGGAGGCTCATTTTCTGCTCTACAAGACACTGAAATAATCTAAGAAACCATGATGTTTTTAAATTAATTTGGGGGGGGCAGTTTGCAATAGAGCAAAAACTATCTATGATTTGCTAGTGACAATTTTCCCCCAACTCTCCGGATACCACAGAGCAATACGCAGCCTTTGGGCTGGACTAATAGCCCTCGCGGCAAGGTCTAACTCCTTATCCTCAGGCTCCTTGGAAAGCCATGCGAGTGCCTAGGGAGCGAATTAACGCTCGACACGAGGAATTTTCTCGCAATCTGGCCTTTAAAGATGCGGCGAATCCCTCGGTAGCGTAGCGTTTCCATCCTTAATGCTCTGTTGGCTCTCAAAGCACATCCAGTCTTCGGTGCTCAATGCACTTTTGAAATTGATTTTAATAGAGCTGCCAGGTTATATTGTCCGACTGATAAATAACTGATGCTCTAATACAAAAGGATCAGAGTGCATCAATTAGATCAGCATTTCCTTTTTTTTTTTCCCCTCCCCATGGTACACATGCTTCGAAAAGAAATCAAAAGCTCCCTTACACTTTTCAGAGCTGGTAACAACAAGAACATAGTCTCAGGTCTACAGAATAATGGTCTTTTTTTTTTTCTTCCCCCAAAACAGAAGCAAAGCTGCTGACTTACTCTCCAAGCAGCTATATGCCCCTTCCAAAAGCACATAGTTATCAGAGGTAAAATTAACTTTACTTGGGAACAAACCGATTGCATTCCTTCCTATCGCAAAACGTTGTCCTCAGGGCAAAGATAGCAGCCGCGGGAACAACGCGGAAGGAAATGCAATTTTAATAGATTTATTATTTTGTTGAGAATATCAGGAGACGTTTAAGCAAGGCTCCCGATCAAAAAAGGCATTATTTTCCTGAGCCTTTGAGAGAGCAGAAAGCGTGTTGCTTTGGCTTGATTTCTCTAGCAACTACCTTTTGTAAACCAGGACTGCCTGCTCCCGAGATTGTCCACTCTGCAAAGAGATGCAGTTGCTGCCTTGATGGACCTAAATCTTCAGACTGCAATTAAAAATGTGTTTGTGCACGTGTGCATGTGTAAAGATGTCTATTTATATAAATAGAGAAAACTTCCTCCAAAAGTGGGAGCTGATGGCAGAAAAGAATTATTCTCATGGGGTGTTTTTTTTTTTTTTGCATTTGAGGAACAATTTTGAGAAACAGAAGAAACGGCAGGTGAACAGGAAGGACATGCACAATTGCTCAGATTCATAGGTTTACACGTTTTGGAGTGAGCCTCCGAGACGCTGCATTTTTAGATACAGTATTAACCATACTTATTCTGACAGCCTTGCAGCCGCCACATGGATGCTTCAGTTTTGCAAATAAAAAAAAAAAAACCTATTCTTTGGGTACAGCCCCCATTGCTCCGCAGGGAAGCGACGGGCTTCCCTGGGGGCGGATGAACGTGCTGCCCCGCTGCAGAGCCCAGCTCCGCTTCGGGGCTCGCACACCCCTATTCTCTCTATAACAGAAGATTAAAATTCTTATTTATTCATCAAATAACTTCTAGAGACCGCGGGGAGGCCGAAAGCCAGCTTTTCTTATTTAAAAGTTTTGCTTTTTCGATTGTCTTCCTATCTGAGAATTAAACATTCATCAGAGACGCAGGGTTCTTTTTAATACCGCAGACGAGAGCACCAATTTCCCGCCAGCCTTACTTCACGCACGCTAATAAACATGTATCGACTCCGCCAGCTTTTTCCATTTCACTTTCTCCATATTATTTTGACAGGGGAAAAAAAATAAAATAAAAAAAAGTTGATCGCCCGATATCAGAGGGAATATTTTAAAGATTAAACGTAGCGAGTTTTGTAAAAACAGCGTTGTTTCTGTTGGAAGAGGAACATCACTCGCGCCACCCTTCCGGACAAAAGAGATTCAGATGCGACGATCTCAGCGCGGCCCGAAAACGCAAACTTTAAAATACATAACGCGAGAACCTAAAGGTTTTCCCTGGTACAAATCTGAGGCGTTAGACCAGTTCAAAAGGCCCCCAAACAACACAGCATTAAAACTTTTATTATTCTGGCAGGTGGCATATTATCATTCTTATATACTGAGAGTTTTACTTATTATCCCCTTGACTGCACATATTACACAGCAATATGAACCTACTAATGCCTCTAAAAATTTCCATTAACTACAGCGCTTGCTGTTTAGGCGCGCAGAATGCATCACCGGACCAGTGAAATCGAATTTTTTTAATTGATGTAATGTGCTACCGTACACGGCCGCCAAATTTCTACAACAAAACAAACAAACAAAACGTTACAGGGTTCTGCCGTCGCAATTTTAAACCCGTAACTTCATAGCATATTTATTTAGATATTAATCCACCGAGGTTTTTTCATCTGTCCCAGTGACAGCAGAACTCTGCCAAGGGAAGCGGGCGCAAAAATAGATTATTTTAAAATAATGCAATTGGAAATTAGCTCGCTCTAAGCGTAGACAACCTTTGCGCTTTGATGCGCTCGCACAATAATCAATCGTGGCAAAAAAATTAACACCAGCATAAAAAGGCTGCTGAGTTATTCCAGTGCCTATAAGCTGCAGTTCTGGTTCTCTTCTGCCAGACCGCAATCAGTTATTGCTTCGGTATAAAACAACTGGGATTAGACAGAATAGGATTATATAAAGAAAGCACATATTACTACAGAAATACTCATGCAAATACTTGCCATTCAGCATATATAAATATATATGTACACACACACAGAGCCATTCCTTCATTAAAGTACACTGCAGCTAGGAAAACCCACTTTTCGGTCTGTTTAAAACATGCTGGAAAATATCCAAGTGATTCACTACTTTGGACTATTGCATCCCTTACTCCCTTCCTTGCTCCTCTGCCTACCAATAAATACGTCAAACCTTATACAATTTTCTGTGGCATTAGATAACAGCTGTAGGGACAACTCCCGACAGTCCCCAAAAGGACTAAACACAATTCTGCTCTACTGTCATCAGAGATCATCTCTGCTGAACCGATTTTTGCAGCCCCTTCACGCAAATGCCACCTGCAGCAAACCTTACCTCTTCAAACGATTTTACTCCAAGTGAAATTAATAGCTTACTAGATTTAACAGGTTTAACACGTTTGGTAATTACACATGGATATTATCTCCTATTCTTATTCCTCAAATTGGCAAAGGACATAGCGAACGCTGAAATTGTTTCAAGCTTGCAAAACCGCAACTCGGTAACCAGATGGAGATACGTTCTGAGATTTTTCGATAAGGACACGCTCTTCACAACTAACCAATACCTGCTTTGACTGCATGGCTCAATTAAGAACTGCAGACTGGTATCAAGTTAAGACTGCGGAATTAAGGTAAGAACAGTATTTACAAAACAGAAAGGAAGTTAGACCCTCTTTACCAATAGGAGATTTAGAGAAGACCATGCCCACAGCACTGGTTTACGCCTCTTCCCATCAATAGGAGCTGAACAAAAAACCAAATGGGCCCATCCCACATTTTCTCTGGAGCTTTTTGTTATTAAACAGTCTTCAAAAGTCAGCGGAAATGAGAACTCTGTCAAAATTACCTTAATAACCAAGTCGAACTTCTGATGCAGATCCCTGTTGATTGGCTTCAGGAGCGTGAGCACAGCCGTCGTACGGTTCATGTGGAAGTACTGGGGATAGTCTTCAGGGGTACCTGCAAAACGACATCAGGGCTTGAACAAACGCTTGCGGGGGAAAAAAAGGCATTGCTTCCAAAAGATTTAGGTAAACGGTCTATTAATTGTACTCATCAGTCACCGCAAACCTAATCCTGTTACCATGAGGATAAGATGCTACACAACGCGTACACGTAACTTAATAATATTACAAATATTATGCGCTTAACGTCATCGTTGCTACCTTACTCCCTCTCTCAGCACGAAGATTCTTCTCAACGGGGAAAATCCGTGTAGTTGCTAACAACAGAAGCCCAAACACAGCGACAAACTGCTGCAATTCCGCCTCTCAGGTTCCAGGAGATAACGTGACAAGCTGAGAGGACGCAGGGAGAAATGATCTTCCACTTCCATCCTCCCCGTTCATGAAACCCAACTTCCTAAACATACACCACCGAGATTATTTTCTTTTCTCTCCAGCTTCCCCTGAGGAATCGCTGGACATAGGCTGACACATCAGTCAGAAAGCAAAGAACGCTGTGAACATTTTTTTGCAAGCACATATTTAAACAAAGAAAATAAACAGCGAGGTGACGTGATATGAAATTTTACCACCAAGTTCAAGATAGCCATGCTGCTGCTCATGGGTGGTGAGGCACATAATGCACAAAGATCATTTTAAAGTGCTGAAAAAAACCTGGCCAGTCAAGCTTTTTATATTGTATATTCCTCCTCTGAAAATATTTTAAATTGCAAGTGTCTGGGCAGTTAGAAATACGTGTTTAAAATACGTTATATCTTGTTACTGCTATGGGCAAGCTCTTTAATACATTTTTAATAATAAATCTGCTGAAAGAGTACATCATCTTAGACAAGTCTCCAAGAAGTTTCTCATCACGGAGGAGGTATCAGATGAGACCTAATACTTGTCTTACAGCTTCCGTATATTGTCAGCAGTTAATAGTGCCTTCACAGCACTGTGTCCCCAGGATACTCTCCAAACCGGTTAAAACAGAAGCGACCAGAGCCTGAGGCCATGTTTGAACCAAAGGAGATCCAGGTGGACTATACAAGGATGGGGTGGCAGTGGCCTTGCTGCGCCTGGCCAGTCGCTCAAGCCAACAGGCTCTAGCACCAAAACCACAGGAGATGAGAACTAAGCTGTAGTGATTTAAAGCCAGATGATGCTCAAAGAAAGCATACAAAAGCATAGCAATGGTGGAGCATGAACTGCCAAGGCTGGATGAAGCCATAAGCGCAGGGGATACCACTCAGCAACACGTTCTCTCGCCTACCAGGGGACAGAGGCCACACCATATTTCCCTTAAAAATTGCGGTCTGTCCTCTCCTAGTTTGCGCATCAGGTTTCCCTAGCAGAAAACTGCCTCAGCCTTGTCTAGGCTAATCGCTGCGTCTCATCCCAGGTCATTTCAGTCTCATTGCCCAACTGGTCCTGAGCTAGGCTGACCCTCAGCTGGGGAGGTGTGAGAGCACAAACCTGAGCAGAGCTCAGAAAGGAAAAGCGTTTAGAAACAGCATGATCTCGGGCATCTCACAGCTTATCAGTATTATTAAAAGCATTTGGAAAACCCAAAAATACAATTTCAAGGTCTAAGATCTCAAGTCATTTCAGGTCTAGGCATCGTCCCGCATAGCAGCTGAGAGATAGAAAGCTCTCCTTTCAGACGGTAGAAAAGCCCCAGCAAGTCCTCTGAGCTCATGAGTTTCTAGATCTTAAAGCTGCCACGAGAGCAAGACGAATACCGCTGTGCCAAATCCTCGATCCAATATAAACAAGGCAGAAAGTCCCATGCTTTTCTGGTGAACAGTGCTGTGGTGGTTCATCTTTCAAGAGGAATGACTAGAAACTACTTTCAGAAACTCAGTAGCTCTCCTGGAGTTATTGCCCAAGCTCACATGCAGTAATTAAAACTGCACCTCCTCATGTGGCAATTATTACCATATGCTATACTGTGAATATTCAATGAATATCTCTGTACACATAGATGCCATACACCCAGACAGCAGTAACAGGGAGAAATCGCTACGGAGTCATTTTTCTATAATAAAACCTACAGAAACACAGAGTTTCTAGTCCCTAAGTGATGATGCCTGCTCAGCTGCTGCCTAGCACAGGAAGAGTCCAAACTCCAGGATGCCTTAAATGTTGAAAGCAAAGGTTTCCACGAAGCTAAACATCTGCTCCTGCACACGCACAAAAACGTCTGTATCTTGCTCATGCAGAGCAACCTTTAATCCATATTGACGTCTGATCTGGCTCCAGAAGAGTGGAAATTCCCAATGCAACTGGAACTACGTGTCTTCAAAATGTGAAAAGACCAGCACTGTCAGCTGGAGAACTGTTCCCACTACCACTACACAAGCCCTGCTTGGAGGAAGATGCAACAGAGAAAACCATGAGGTCTAAAGCTCTACGGACACATCCGAGTCTCCTGCCTCCAAAAATTAATGTGGTTTGTGTGTTTGGACAGGTCTAGGGGGAGGCACATGGCATTGAAAGGTGGTGGGCTAGCACACACCAGTGGGCTCAGTAAAGACTGTGAGCACCCTGGAGACAGGAGGACAGCACACGAAAGGTTTGATGTGGTTTCTTTTCCAGTCTTTAAGCATGTGGAGGCTGAGGTTGCGCTGTAGGCAATGAAAATGAGCATCAAGTGGTCAACGGACCTCTGGTTATGCTCCTTTGGCCCAGGAAATCGAAGCAGCTAGGTGACAACCTAGGAGCAAACATGATCTCTTCTACCTTGAGGATCTCAGGCAGGAGAGGAAGATGGATGCAAGGTTAAGAGTGCTCTTAAGGTTGATTTTCTTGGAGCCAGAGGAGGGTGTTAACTGTCCGGGAGGCTGCGTGCCAGGCAAATTCAGCAGGGAGCTCAAGGAATTGGAGAGAAGTCCCTAAAAATGTTGCTGTATTTTTTAACTATTTAAATATCAAAAACTGAACACTTAATTGCCCCAAACTGGTCCAAGAAATCACAGAGGCAGCTCCAGGGTCAAAACTGAAAGCTGACAGTAAGGTGAGCTGGGTTCTACCTCCTTTCTTAAAGCACATAAGAGACAAGAGATTTGCTTACTTATTTGTGTATGCATCAGCATATGCAGGTCCATCACATGGACCGAAATATATTTACATTCCTGAAAAGTCAATGAGTGAAAAACACAGAGCATGGGGGAGGAAGAAAAATTCCAAACATCAAGTTTCTAAATATGAAAATATAAGACATTATATAAGAAATGAAAGATTACAGCACTGTCCAAGTCCAGTCTCTCCTGAAGTCCTCTCTGGTGAAGTACTTTACTGTACTTTGCAAGGCACTTCTGTCATCCGGTACGTTAACTAATACTTCAAGCAGAAGACAACAATCCCAGGAGCATTCTGCTGTACCTAGTCTCTAATCTTTAGGACGACCCTCACTCAAGAACACGCAAACCTGATTTTGCATCATTTTATCCACACCAGTGCATTACTACCTGAACGAGTGCATTCAGGCACCTTGATACGCTGCCTCGCAGGTTTGAGAGGACTGCACTCGAGTTCAGAAGAAGCAAGCAAGCAGAAAATAACGCACAGGTAACGCGCTTCAGCAACTTCTTCGTTTCTGGAGCGCCCTACCCTCAAGTCACGTTTGCCTTCAGCAGTGCTATGCCCGCGCAAACGTGCAATCAGGCTTCCACCAGCGTCCTGCTTCATCACGTGGAGCTGGTCCCCAATTCTTTGTCGATGAATTGCAGGAGAACCGGTCGTTCTTGCAACTCCAGGGATTTTGCTCTGCAGTGAAGGATGAGGTTGGTAAGCCACATTAAGTAGAAGTGCGAGTTATCACTGCAGTGATGCCGGGCTTTGTTGAAGGAAAGGCTTCTGTACAGCAGATCTTAAAGATACCGAGAAAGATACGCCGACTTATCTTCATATAAGACATTCATAGGGCCCAAGACATATGCCAGCACTTGCCTTGGTGCAGAGAGGTGCAGGGGAAAGAAAGGCGAGCAGAGTAGAAGAACCACCAAATTAAAACTCAGTCAAAGCACATAAAATTCAAAATCAATCTCTCATTCAGCTAAGTAGCTTTTTCTCTCTTAGTTCAGACCTTCCAGCATTAAAAAGTTTTTTTAATTAATTAAATTTAATTAATTTATATTTAATTAATTTAAAAAAAAGACATACCTGAGGGTATAAGGAAGAGCTACATTCAGATCTAAAGTAAAGGAAAATCCCTATAACAAGAAATATCTGCAAGGGCTATTTCCTGTGAAACTATTTAACATATTCTGTGATAAAGATTCCCATATAAATAGCACTGTGTGCTGGCAAAAATGAAGACATATTTTAAATCAAAAAAAAAAAAAAAGGAATCCTTTTGAAGACCATGGCAAAAATAAATAGCCTTTCTAATGAACAATACAAAGAATAAAACTGCTCCTATAATAAATCTTTCTGAATTATTTCTCCCAGGTCAAGACAATGATGCAAACATTAAAAGTAACAAAGATTGATGAAAAGCAATTTTTTTTAAACAAAGTTAACTCATAATGAACTTAGCAAGTCACAGAAAGAACTTTAAACAAAATGGACTAAATGCTGTACTTGGGGTGCATAACTAACAGCTGAATTTAGAAATAACCATCAACCCTATTATTTTTCCCCACTTACAGAACAGATCTATAATATCCACGAGCATCTTTTATTATGACGAGCAGAACTGCGCACTCTGCTCATTAAAAATCTCACTTTTACAGCAGGGAAACCCAACGTGGCTGAAGTCTAAAGCAGCAAACAGCATGAAAAAGGTGGGGTTCCACAAAACCCACCAATTCGCAATTCCCAGGCTGGTCGCAGGGCCTGGGAATTACTGTAGCGTTAGTCTCTGAAATACAAGGGAAAGCACGCCAGATCGCAGGCAGCAAAACAAAATCTGAATAAATAATTCTAGTCTGAATAAGTAATAATAAATAATGCAGCTATTTGAAATAAGCTTCTAAATCACAGTTAAGCGTAAACAGGTAGAACAATGATTTCAAACATCCCACTAACCACAGTGTGAATTTTTATTAGGTTTCCACTCTCCCAGTTAATTTTTCTCTGGCCGGTCATAATAAAGTGAGTGAGAGCAAGAGGAGCAGACACCAACCAACTAGGATGGAATAGAGGATGCCCGGTCGGTCCGAAGGAGGCTGGATGTTTCGGTCCTGATCTATGGCTTGTATCAGTGGAGTGACATCGATAGGGTTCACATCTGCCTGAAATAGGGGGAAGGAAAAAAAAAAATCAGATTCGAAACACACAAATTTAGAAAGCTGCTATATGGTCTTCAGATTTAATACAAAAACATCCAGCTGAAAAGGATATCTACTGAAATTGTGGGAGAAAAAGCACTTGTGTTTAAGCGTATAATTACGGTACACGTCCCTTCTGAAATCCAAATTAAGTAGGCAATGCACTGGGTTCTGCTGCAAGTTTTTTCTTTTAGATACATTTTATATTAAAATGGTATCTCCACGGAAAGGTTCTAAGCTTGAAAATGTTCAAGCAAGCGCTCGACTATGCCACTACAAACAGTTCCTTGAATCAGACATTGCTTATAGCAGGGAAATACCAGGAAATGCTTTAAGAAAGAAGAAAATTAATATAAATTCCATTTGAAAATGATCAGAAACTAAAACGGCAGAAATAGCAGAATATCTACTGCAACGGAAATTCAAGCTGAAGCACAGACATCCCAAAGGCAGCTCCATTGGAAAACTTCTGATGGTCCTTGCAAAAATTCACACTATTAGTCAGAAGTGGAGCGGTCTCGCATGCTGCCCGCAGAAACGGAAAGCGAGAAGAACAGAATTCCCATCCCAAATCACAGATTTTCGTGTTGTTCGGTATTTGTATGCCAATAACCAGCCTAGGTCCTTTATCACCCGCCTGTTGCCACTTCTGACTCTAAAAAATTAAGCTCTTAAAAGCATAATGAGGAAGAAGAGCTCAAAATAGGCATGAAGAAAGAGAGAAGAAGATACATTTGACACGCGTTTGAATTTTTAAAACGCTGTAGGATCGCATAAAAGTTCCATGCTGAGAGATAAGATTATGCATGAAAATGTCCAAAGGGGAAAAAAAAAAAGCCATTTTGAATTGATAGTAACAGTCAAAGTACTCGCAGACAAATCCAGATTATAGTTCAAAACACACCCCCAGCCCAAACAATTTCATTGGAAAAGGTTGGCTAAGTCTTCAACTTCAACAGAAGCTAGTTTTATAAGAAAAAAAAGAGAATGAAAAATGAAATCTGTTAAATTTTTATTCCATAAGTGTTTTTTTTCCCTTTCTTAGTGCTGTACGCACCCAGAAATGGGACCATCGTAAACTACAAGATACCAGGCAATGAGATTAATTGCGATCAGCTGAAATATTTAGGGATAATTCGAGGCAGCTTTGAATTAAATAGACTGATGTGCCTTGAAGGAAAGCAAACGGTACTTTTGGATTGTTTTAATAATCCGCGAAAAACGCAAGTGACTTTTCCATTTAAGCTCAAATTAGAACTAGGAGAACATAGCCACACCAACGAGGCGGCCACTAGATTAACGAACGTGGAAGAGCATATCTAAGGTCTTATCAGTTGGGGAACGCATAATTTTTAATAATCATTGAAATTAAGGGCATCAAAACTCCCGCAGTATCTTAGACGTGAGAGCTATGTCACGTATCTTGAATCGTGCTCAAATACCTCCCCAAAATATAGTGATGTCATGCATTATCGAACAGCCGCTTTTAAGTGACTTAAAACCTCTCGGGTCAATAACACACAATTCGGCGTGCTGCATTCCCCCTGTATCTATCATATTTCTCCCTGTATCGCCTGCTTGCTGCTAAATCATCACATGCTAACGAGTCACGACGTACTGCAAACTAATTGCAAGAGCCGATAAGAATTTCGGATTGCAGGTTAGCTACCCGCTCCAGGTCCCATGCAGAGCCATGCTCGATAAGTTGCAATTTGCCGTAGGTGGCTTTAAGGGGCTCTTTCCTATCAAGTTTGAATGAGAAAAGAAAAATCACTGCCTATTATTTGCAACACGTCAACGGTTAGAGATTTCTAAAGAATGAGAGGGGACCCTAATAACTGTCACGCAGCTGATACTGAGGACAGCTCTACTTTATAAAGCAGATTTTCTATCTTTTCCATGGTCCGGCTGAGATACAAAGCTAAGTTTGCCTATGATATCTATTCTCTATCTGTTCTTCTTCCTCCAGGGCAGATAATATGGAAAAAGGAGGAAATGACAAATTTTTAGAGTTAGAAGAATAAAGTTTTCTGCACTGCCTCCAAAAGTTAGTATTTCTACCCACGCTTTGCTCGAGGCACGAGCTGATGACCCGATTCAGCTCTATTGCTACCCTCTGAGCCAACCAAGGCGCTCCAGCACTGCTGGGTCAAACGTCCGCTCCCAGAGCTGTCCCCAAGACCAACAGTAAAGTCACAATTGAGCCCTGGATGACACCAAACACCATGAGGAATATTAATAGCATTCCTGATGACTGGAAAAGAAAGAATCACACTGAAAATATATAATCATGCTAAGACAATACATAACAGTGCTTTGGGCAACAAGCCACCAGAGCAGGAGCATTTACTAACGTGAGTATTTCAGCCTGCCAGTTCATGGTGGTGTTCCTTAGACAGACACGGTTGACATTTTCATATCAACTCACCTTCACCTGAACATAGGCATCATTTATTTGGCTGTGAAAACCAATCCTAAAACACAGTTTTACCAAAGAAATTTATATTCCTGTAGAATGGTTTCATAATTTGTAGTGAGCACCGTGATACCTATTGAGTTGTCCTAAGAGCTCAAAGACTCTCATGTACAATCTGCTCCACAGAGGTATGCAGAAGCTCTATAAGAAGATAAATGCTGAACAGTTAAACATCTGCTGTAAGGAGCTCAATGAATTGTCTAACACTAAAAAAAATTCAAAACATCTCCCCAGGTATCTTCCTCCGAGAATATAAGAACATATATCCAACTGTGAAAAGAGAATATCCAACTCCTAAACTCCAGATTATCCTAATTTATTCAGATTCAGCAGATGACAATATTCATTAATTTTTTCTTGAGGTTTAGAAAGATGTTTTCTGATATAATAGCGAATAAGTATTTCGGGCTGTACCAGTTCAGCAGACAGCGCTGCAACGGGCATTGCTTCCAACTGACAGTCCCCATTGCCTTGGATAAAACTAGAAAGCGCGCGCGTGCTTTGCAACACCTGAATGGTCATGCAGATGCAGTATTATTTTCTTTTCCCCCACATTTGTGTGCACACCATGCCTGGACAACACAAAAAAGGGCTTCAGATGAAGCCAAGGGCCTTCAACCCGCATTGGGCTCACAGCTGAGCCGAGGAATTTGCTGATCAAGAAAGCCAAGCAATCTCCTCCCCACTCAAACAAGGGTGAGAAGGCATCTGCTAGACAGAGAATACTAGCACAGAAATATTCCATCACCTCGTGCTGAAATCCATAACCCTCTCAAATATTAAACCAACAAAGTTTTTGGTGAATTGAGGAATCGTTACGGTTAAGCTGGACTTTCCCACGCTTTCTTGAGGAACGTGTGAGGTTGGAACACAAGCGGTAAGTTGGGAATTAGCTAAGTTACTCCCATGCTGCACGGCAATGAAAACAAGGATACTATCAAGAACTTATTAGCGAGACTCATTATGTCACATTAAATCTCGTTTTCACAGGATCTTACCCTTTCCTCTCCCTTCTTGCCTTCCTATGATTTGATACAAGTGTCTACAGACTCTTGCTCTCATCAGTGAGCAGTTGTGGAGAAAGGCAGTGCCTCACCTCAGGAATTTGCAGAATTTACCCAAATCTTTGCCAGCTAACACAAAACAAATACGTACGTAAATACAGGGTGAACACGAGTTTCTGACCACCTCTTTGACGTAGTACAGAACACCAAAGTCTGGGGCTCCCTTTCAGGAACGCCACTCTTATAATGAAAATGTCATGCTTTAAGGGTGTTAAAAAAAAAAACTAAAAAAATCAGCCTATGGAAATAAGGTTTTCAATAGCTTCATAGAAATTATTTTGTCACATGCATTTCAGCTAATTTCACTCATAGTAAATGTTCAAAGAAAAGAAAAAGGAATGTTGAAGGAAAAATCACTACGTGTTATTTGTTCCTGCTATAAAGTCAGCAAAGATCTGAACCAAAAGCCAACACACAAAAAGAGGAGAAAAGGCCCAAGCACAGATTTAAAACACACCGTGAAACCAAGGCACAGAACGGAGAATAAATCCGCGGCAGAAAATTGTTTTGATCCAATTGCCGCAGGAGCTAAGCAGGTTTGTAAAATAAGAATTCTGCGCCCAGAAAACTGTTCCCCCAAAGAGGGACAAACCTCTGCGAAGAAAACAACTCCTCCAAAATCGAAGTCCCCCAACCTTAGAGATTTACAGTCGAGTCAGCTAATCATATTTCCAAGGGCTGCTCAGCAAGCGGGCTGATAAATAAATCATGGGAGAGAGGCTGGTTTGCAACATTGCACACCTCAAGGCCCAGCAATAACACAGTAATGATAATTTGGGGGGGGGGGGGAGCTGTTGTGCAAGCTTTAAAGCTTGAAACAAATAAAGTCTGAACTTGAATTAAATGCAAAAGTTAAATTTAGCACCCTGTTCAGCCATTCAGGATATTGCAGGGAAGTTGCGCTCTTAGTTTTCTGTTGCATAAAGAGCAGCATTTTCGATATTTATGGAGTTTCCTAAAACGAAAATTGTAAAGTTCCAATATCCCGACGGATCGCGTTGTTAACAGAGCGTGCTGTCAAAAAACACAGTTCCTTTTCTTCCTCGGTAAAAACAAGCCATCTTTGAGGGGGGGAAAAAAAAGAAGATATTTTGAAAGAACAGCGAGGATGGCATAATGAATCTCCGAGCAAAGGGGAAAACAGCGGCTCTGGTTTTATCAATGAGGTCTTCCAGCAACAGCAGGGCCAAGGAGGAATTGAACTGCATCGGTATCTGATCATGGCGCTCACTAAATTGCTTTTTCCGTAGCTGACAAGCTTTATAAGAGACGTCTCCCAGGGAGAGCCCGTGCCGGGGACTAAGCGAAACGCATAATGCAGGGGGGGACGCTGGGCTCGGCAGGCAGGTATCATCTCGGGCAAGAGCGGCAATGCAACCCGAAGCCTCGATTTGCTACAATTTGGCGATTAAGGAACAATAAACATTTCTTCCTTTTTGACATTTTGCTTGCTCCCCCCTCCCCATGCAAAGCTATGAAGTCTGCTTCCCCGATTAGCTTGCAAATTCTGGATGGGAGGCTTTTTTTTATCATCATTACTGTTGTTCAACAAGCAGGAGGAGGCAACAGGCTGTCTGCGGAAAAAGCAAGTTATAAAAGCCAAGACAAGCTCGCCTGCTTCTGCTTGGATGGCACAGATTCCCATAATAATGGAAGGCATTTAAAAATCAATATAATACTTTACTGTAATGATTTAAAGATTTTTTTTTTAATTGTAAGAGGAGAACTTGATGGCCATAAAAACCTACAGAACGTTTTCCCTGTTCGTTTTTCCTTCGCAATGCGTGATTATCTCAAATGGGAAAAAGGAAAACAGCTTCCAGTGGTGTCAATAGCTGCTGATTTCAACCGAATTTGCAAACGCTTAATCATACTTGCTAGCATTAAGGAGGAGCAGCTGATGGCTTCCCAATTTCTTCAGGGAAATTAGACATCATATAATAAATTCGAAAAGCCATAAAGAGGGATGGATGATTGGAGGCATGATCCACGGCACGGAATGGACTGAGGGCAAGTCGGGACCAGCTGGGCGATACCTTGCAGCCCGAAAGGCCGAGCAGAAACAGCCTCAAAACCTGCGTGGGCTACGCAAAGTAGCCTTTTCAATTTACCCCGGCAGTATCTTTTTTCAGAGGACTTGGCTTCGGTAGTGACACGACCTGGAGGAGCAAGCAAGCAAGCCCCGAAGTCAGCAGGGGTGAATTTTGCAGGAGTCGATCTCCAGGCAAATGGCATTTTCCAGCCACTGGGCTGAAGAAGGACCGTAATCTTCCAGGGTTAACAAGCACCGCTGCGGACCGCTTCTCTCAGCTTTGTGAAGAAACATTTACACGTTCTTTATTGATTTCTTTTCCCCCCCCTGCACTTGCAACTAATAGGCGTTCTTCTAGTTTAGGCACGGGAATGCCAGGTGAAACTCCCGGACACCTGACTTCATCCCAACTACGCCCACCGCTGTCCTCCTCTCATTAAAGGTTGTCATCCCAGATCCAGTTACAAATTCTGTATCACTATCATTACAACCACTTTTCTACACTGTTTTAATAGCGATATTAACAGTGGCACCAATATTGCTTTTAATTGAAGGTAACAGGAAAAATAATAATTCTCCTAGGTATATTTAAGACACCAATTTTTCATAAATTTGTCCGGTTGTGCAAATAGATGTGTGCGTTCACATGCACAACCTGCAATGATCCCGCACCGATTTTCAGAGCAAAGCGTCTGCTTTACCAACAAAACGGATCTTCACGCAAGCCCCATGGACATCTTTGCGTTGCCCTTCCATTCTTCCAAAGGAGATAAAGTTCACCTTCACTTCTTTTCAGGTTCAGTGAAATTTCACTCTTACATTCAAATGCTGCTGCTTTTCTCAAATCTGAATAACTCTTCCAGAAGGAAAACCAGGGATTTGTCACAAAAACTCCTAGCTGTATAGCCTGAGCTGCCTTTGAACCGGACTGCTTGCACACTGCTGTGTTCCTGGTGGCATCAAGGCGGATGCAGCCTCACCGCAAGGTTTTCTCCTTCCAGAAGAGGGTGGTCCAGGTCTCAGGGGATTTCCTCACGCTCTTGAGGATACACCGCTACGATTTGAGCAAGTCCGTTATCACTAACATGCAGCAGGGACAAAAATAATCCTGGTCACGGCAAAGACGGGCTGCCACCTCCCTACCTCACAGGGAGAAGTGTCCTCCTTGGTGATACGTTTTCTCTGGTTTCTTCTCTTTCTGGGCACCGGGCCAAGGCATTGGAGAGAGCCCGAGCTGCCGTGCAGGAAAAGCAAAGCTCCTTCAGGATCTCCATTCCCAGCTTGATCCTGATGCAGACACAGCCATTAAATTGCATTTAACACAAAGCAACGCTAGGGCACGTCCGTACTGTGGGCTGTAGGAGAACCAGGAGGCTCCAAAGCCAACCTGAAAAGACCAGGGACAAGCCAAAAGAAAAGGTAAAGCAGCCCACGGTGAGCGCTACGCTGCCGCACCTCCTTGGCTAGCAAGAGCTGTACGGTAGTCGGTTAATTGAAAAATTAACACCACCTACAACGCTCTGTCTTGTGGCAACAAGCTGACAAGGGGAGTCTTCTTCACAACCCTTAACGAACAGCCAGTTTAGAGTTTAATAGGACAACCCGGCAATTGAAATTATAATTATCTCCATAAGGAGCGGCGTTATGACACAGATGAGAGTGTTTCCGAAGCGACGTTCGCCGATAAGGCATCGCTGCAAAAGCGGTTTGTCTAAATGTCAGCCTTTCAAACCTCTAAACGCTTCTAAAGGACATTTGAGGATCAAATAAATTAATACATACGCCTCGCCTTTGACAAGAGCTCCACTTCATGCTGCAACAAACACGGGTTTTATGAAATAGAAAACAGAAGCGCATATTGCAAAAGTGGCTTTTATAGCCAAGACGGCAATTAAATCCCCCAAGCGGCTGATTGCATATTCGAGATACGGAGCCGCGCTCCGACCAAGGCAGACATGAGACTTTCTCGGGCACTTTCCTTTCCTGAACCTCTAGTTTTTGAGGAGAGAAACGTTCAGTTACATCGTGTCCGAAATCTCTTGATGGTTTCACAGAAAACAGGACAGTTTCAAACCTCGGGTTTTGGAATAATTTGCAGAAGTGCAGGATGGGTCTTTTCTGCTGTCCTCATAATTGTTTTTTCCAGCACGTTATGATTAAGCCTTCTTTATTATAGGGCAGGGTTCTATTTTATTTCAAACAAATTTAACAATAATGAAAATTGGACAACGCATAAAGAATGCACCAGCATGAACTATCAAGATCTTTTTCAATTAAGACCAGGGCGTTTGGAAATCTTTGCACTTCATTAATTCATTAGTTTTTTGGCATGGGTTCTCCCATACAACAACAAGACGTTTTATACTAGTAAACTGGCACATCAGACCCACCCAGGAAGCCTGCTAATTTCGCTCATATATTTTTGCATCTCACTCATTTGGCTGATCTGTCAGACTGAAGTTGGAATCAAGGCAGATCATCTTCGTGTTTGAAAGTAATGACAGCTCCACGGTTCTGTCTTCCAAACAAAACCAAACCCCTTTCTTCTTGATTATTAAAGGAATCAGATTTGAGATCAACACCGTTTAAAATTTCACTTTACGGCTTGGGAAATATCTAGAAAATTGGTCTCTTTTCCCTCTGAGCCAAACCGCCTGCCCAGATTAGGTCTCCAGGGGTCTAGCGTGGTCCTTTCTCCTTCCCACCTGCGAGGGAGCCCCATAGTCACTACTTATCAGAGCCCCCTTGATAAGCCAGCCCTGCAGATAAACCAAATGTCTTTATCTTACCCCAAAGACACAAAAATCCAATGCTATGTTTTTTGCCCTTTATTTCATTTTTGGCTATATTTGGTTGAAAACTTCAATTTTCAGTCAAACTAAATGTCCCTTTCCCCCTCAAAAGAGCAGTTTGTTCACTTGAAGAAATATTAGTATTAAGGGAAACTTAAAAACTGAGTTAAAAAACTGTTGATTTTTAAGCCCATTTTATTTTTACTACTAAATTTTGTGAAGCATAGTCAACCAGCTCTTTTTGCATTATTAAAAATACGTATGTGTATCCACACGCCTTCCTGTTCCATCTTACAATGGAAACAGCTCTTCCCCCTGCCTTCCCCTGTAGGCACCAAACATGTTTGAAAGGCAGGCAACATTGCCATCATCATCATCCCACATTTAAAGCAGGTTTCTGGTATTCAAGGTGAACTGATTATTATTATTATTTTTTTAAACTCTACCCATAGGCGGCAACTCCACTTCTGAAATGCAACGTGGTTCAAACCACCAGCGGGAAAGTAGCTCTCAAACAATATTCACATGTTCTTACGAATATTTTTTTCCATTTATTTAATAATTTCTATTCGATTCATTTTATTATTTATTCATTGAACTTTTATAGTTAAAAACATTAGGTTTTGGGGGTTTTTTTGGTTCCTCAGGTGAAAGGCAACCAAGCTAACTTGCCCTCTATCTGAATTACATCTATCTTTAAAATCACGAGTTAATCTTAGATACTGAGCAGTCACTGTCAGGCCCGAGCGATATATCTGGCAACTGAGCTGCCTGCCTGCCTGCTAAGAGAGAAGAGAGAGAACAAACATATTCAGATATGGCCAAACATATTCAGATATTTAAGTTACTGGCAGTTTTACCGACACTTCTTTTTAATTAGCTGTGCCATCTTAGCATAGTCCCAAATACATAAGAATTAATTGCCCGTAACATCACATCTTTATAATTTTAACCTTTCCATGCTTCACTGCTCTTCAGTGACATTTCCTTAAAAATAAATAATAAATAAATAAGCTTCTATCTATCAAAAGATTCCATGTGGGAGACAGGCAATCAATCACAAAAAAGGAAAGGATGGGGGCAAAAAAAATCAAAAAATCATAGCACAAGAGTTAAAACCCCTTTTACCAACCCTTATCATGCGCTAGCAGATAATCAATAGCTTATCAAAGCCTTCCGTTTTGACCAAAGAGTCATTTCCATAGAGTTAATTCAAAATCGCCGGTATTGAGTTGTAAAATACTCACCCTATTAAATCAGCTGTGAACCACTACTGCCCATTTAACATCGTCCATTACCTTGAACTTAATACCAGTCAGGTAACCTATTTATTGCTGAAATTAGAGCGAAAAGAGCCAAAAATGCAAATGAAAAGTTTATCTATCACCTTTTAAAGGGAAACTGCAGCCAAGAGGGGATTTTATCGTTGCTTTTGAATTGCTTTCCAACTTCCAAAGCAATTCAAGATTGCCTATCACTTCATCATGCATCTATGCTTAAATTTAATTGGAAAAATTGCTATCTGCTGCCCAACTAGACTGCAAATAACTTGGCCATAACAAACAATTTGCCATTTTCAATCAAAAATAAATAAAAATTGACAGATGCACACCTATCACTGAAATCAATCTTCATTTTCCCTTTCCCAATCTTATAGTCTCAGGTTTTACCTAAATTGCTAATGCAAAATTAATACCTGAAAAATGGGTCAATTTGCTCATCCTTCAGCCAGCGGCAATGGGACTGCTCAAAGCCTCGGGATATAAGACAGATTCTTCCCTAATTTACTGCACAAGATACAACCCAAGAACACAGAGCTGCAAATCCATTTTTAATGCATCTTCTCTCGTCGGTTCACGTAGCACGGCCGAAGTGCCGCCGCGGCCCTGCCTCCCAAACAATTTTTGGCTTATAAGTACATGGGACTGATTCATCTTACGGTTCAACATTTCCTTCGCTACCTTTCACAAGGGATTCCAGGCTATACCAAAAATTGCCATTCAAAAACATACATATATATATATATATATATACACACATACACACACACTAAGAATATGCAATAAATATGCATACAAGAAAGCACACAATTTTTTTTAGGTAGCAAATAATTTCTCTGATGCTGTTTGTTGTTGTTGTTGTTGTTGTCTTACTTTTGCTCAGAAACAGGAGTATTTATGAAGCAAAGGCAAAACGATTATGGTATCAAACATGAGATTGGGTTCATAGGGCAACCTGGACAACATGCAAACGGGATAAAATCAGAAAGTTAGAAGTCTATCCAGTAATGTACAGGACACCTGATTTTCCATGCTCTGGAGCTAGAAAATATATTAGAGAATAGCTGCAGAAACGTTAATCGAAACATAAGCTTTTGCCTTTAATCATTTGCTGTCATACGACCTGAACAGCCCATCTGCTTTTCTAGGGCGCCCCAGCATCCCTGCAATTTCAGCACACCTCTCCGACGCCACGGATCACTCCAGAGCTGCACCCGGCCTATTCAAAATGCAAAGTCACTTCTTTCCGTCCAAAAATATTTTCTGACAAAAATATTACGAGAAAGGAGCAGTTCTCCGCTGGCGGTGAAAGCCCTGTTATCTCTGGAAGCCACCAACCCCAGCCACCCTTTACACATTCCTTTATATCAGAGGCCATAACCGTGCTCAGCCATGGTCTAAGTTCAAGATGAAATGCAAATATCATGCCCTACGATAGCATGGACACTGCCAGACATTGCGAGCGTGTCTTTCGATAAAGTCCTCTGTTTAAGGTGCCTCAATGTACCAAGACAGAAAGTTTCAGAACAACATCTCCCCATCTCAGTTCTGACAGCAACCACCAGTCAAAGAACAAAGTTCATCATAAAAAACCCATAGGTTTCTATTATAAGCTACATTTTATGCTTACCGAACTATGACTGAGAAATATGGGGTTGCATGAAGCTGTAGCATTAGTCTGAGGGTCTCAACAAATCCCACAAAAAGTGTATATTCAGGATTACAATTTCGTTTGAAGAGATAACAGTCAAATATGAAAGTCAAATTCAAATATGGATGGGGATGAATTTACCTTTACTGACAGTCAAGCTCAATAAAGCAAAAAAATCAGTTTTCCTTACCAGGTATTGAGTGCTGAGAAGGTACCATAAAGGGTCAGCCCCAAATTCCCCCAAAATAAATCCAAACAGCTGCCAAACAGCAATGCACCAGGGAGGGTACCAGAAAAGTTATTTTACTGTAACAGGTAAGAGTGTTTCACCTTACAATATTGAGCTACAGCGTTGCAGGAGAACAGGAGACAGCTTAGCAAAAAACTTTTGCAATTGCTTCTAGAATTTAAGCGTGAAGTTAAAAGAGGAAATACAAGTTGTAAAAAGCTCTTAGCATTTTTCATGCAAGTATCAGTGGGATGCAAAACACTTCTTTGCTGCCAACTGTGACCCCTTCGTGTGATTCTGGATGCCAAGACAGCCCTACCTTCCATCCAGATACCTTGAGGATTTGTTGCATTTACTGTATAGTTATAATTCTTAATGTCAGAAATCAGCAAAGCATGCTAATCTTGATGGTTTGTCATGCTTTGCATACATGAAAGTCATTAAACTTGGCCGTCCGTTGCATAAAGTATTCATAACGCTAATCATCTCCTTGGAAAAAAATAAATAAATGCTTGTTGAAGTGATCAGAAAGACTCTGCCGAGTTTTAAATATAGAATATGGAATGACCTAACTCTGAAGTGCAATAAATAACATAACTCTCAATTTCTGCAACAGTAGAGCAACACTGCTTATTTTGCCTCAGCGTCAGAAACCTGCAGTTTCCATCGCTTCAAAACCAAGGCTTGCCGGGCACACGCAACGCTCTTCAGGGAGGACTCGCTCGCCGGCTGATCGAGCAAGGCTTTCACCCAGCGGGGTTACAGTCCTGCTCCTCAAAAACTTCAGTTTTCTTCCCAAATTCAAACAGTTCAAACAACTAAGCAGGTCCCTCCTGCTAGTAGAAGCTTGCCAGCCTCTATGGGCGTCTCCTGCTCTTCAATGTCTTTTTTCTCGACAGCACTGCTCTTTGGGGGATTTTATTTATTTTATTTTATTTTTTTTAAGCCTTTTATCTAGTGGTCCTGAGCTCAAGACCTTGAGTCCAGGGGCTTGCTCAAAGGGGCAGCTGAGCCCTCAGTCTTTGTGGAGTCCAATTCCCTGCCGACACACGGCTCCTACGGATACTGAGGATAATTAGTACAAAAATAAAATAAAATAAAACACCACCTTTCTCTAGAAAAATATACTAATGGGGCATTAATAAGCAATGTCTTCTTGCAGCACAGCTGGTTGCTTTGAGTGCGCACTCTTAAATTGAATGAGCGCAAAGAAAGCAAACAGGTATCAGGTAGCGTGTGGGTATTCATGTGGACCGATAATTATCCTACGCAACCTGATAATGAATCAGAGCTTATTGCAAAGGTAGTTCAGCAGTTCATTAAATCAATTAAAGTTTTTTTTCTTTCTACCGCTAATTTACTTTCTTCCTCTGCATGATGCTGAGAAAACTTAAGTATAAAAAGGGACAAAACCTAAGAAACTCAAGCATACCTGGACCCGCTAGAGGACACAGGAGGTTCATACATGCATCCTTTCACCTCCACGCAGAAAATGATATATATCTGCATGCAGATATCTACATCATTTTCATTGTGTAGATGAAAGGATGCATTTAGATATATACATAAATGTGTGTGTGTATATATACGTGTATATATACAATTACATTTTTAAGACAATACATTCAGCTTGTGGAACTTGAGTATTTAAAAGGTGTCTGCTAGCTTGTTGCAAGACATTACTGAAGCCATAATTTCTTTCTGGGGAATGGAAAATAAGTCAGAGGATTTTGCCTGCATGTTTTGATGCAGAATTTTAAACCCTGGAGTAGAGCAGGCTTTGCTGTCCTTTTTACTCCATCACCTTTGTGGACACCGGCTCAGCCTCAAAGGGTACGAGCAAATCACCGCCGCTTGCTCACCGCAGGGTATAGCGCTCCGAGCAGCTAACGTGCTATAAACACACCCCCAAAGTTTTGTCCGTTCCTTTCTTATTCTTACCAGTTACATTAAATTCTGTATTTATAAATGCTTTACTTTACGGATCAGTTCAGCAGGAGTCCGGCCTTTGAAGGCAGGACTTCTTTTCCAGCTACTGCTTCTGAATAATTCACACTTTAAACACCCTTTGTTCTAGATTCGTTAATATTCCTTCTAACATTCATCGCAATAAATAAATAAATAAATAATAAACGATGATATTGGACTAAAAATAGTTCTTTAGCCTGTGTAATTGCTACTATTAAAAAACCCCAATCAATTATCATTCTGTCCTATTTGTTACACTGATCTTCTAAAAAAGAAAAAAACAAAAACAAACAACCCCCCCCCCCCCCCAAAACCAAAAAAAACCAACAACCAGGGCAAGTAACTTGAAATAAATTGTTCTGAGGAGCATATTGGTCATTGTCGGAGCCGAGCGCCGCAGCTACTGCAGGCAGCGCTGCTATCGGGAAAAATATAGTACCTGGGTTTACTAGCTCAATCTTTTTATGCATCACATGTATCTTCTGAATTGTATTATCGTTTAGGAGTCAAGTAAATATTTGAGGTACCGCGTTCAAATTTGGAGTTCAAATATCCTTATGTTTATCAAAACAGCTGCGACGCCGCACAAACAGATAAACATCAAGTCGCAGGTAGTTTATCAACGGAGCTGTTTTCTCACCTCATCTATCAGATTATCCAAGGTGCCGTCTGACACAAAAAAGCAGCCAAAAAGCAAACAAAAAACGCTGGCAGCTTAACAGATGGTAGCTTGGGAAGTCAAACGACGCTGTTTTGCAGCTCGGCACCTGGTCACCGGTCAGGTTGCTCCGTATCAATATCAATGAATCAATAAAGTCACATAAAACAAGTTCCCTGAGGGCTCACGGTTCCACCGAGCAGGACCTCTGGGAAGGCAGGAGAGTGAGCATCTTCTTGCATCAAGAAGGGATGAAGCTCTCACTGCCTCCTTTTGTGACTTGTGCAAAAAGAGCCTGTCACTGACCTTCACCCCGTGCCAATGGGCATATTAACCAGTGTATTTAGTACGAGCATCTACATGCCATCAACGTGTGTTACTCTATTGCCTCTTGACCGAAACCAGGTAGAACGAGAACCGATCTTTTCCGAGACGAGCATCTAGCTCCTCGACCCCCAGAAATCGTTCTCCTAAGGTCTGTAGCAATCCGGAAGGGAACAACATGGGAAGTCTCTTCTCAACACTTCTCAAGGATATTTCAAGAGCAGAACGTGGACAGACCAAGAAAAGCAGTTCTGCAATTGTCCCTCCTTGGAGCGAAACTCAGCCCTCGATGTAGGAAGCAGGTAGTTGGCCACTGCATCAACAAAGCTACAATTTCACCGCCTATTCCTACCTATATCTTACCGTGGTTTTGTTCTATTTAGCACATAAAACCTTGCAGAAAGCCTGTGTGACCGTGCTAGTTGTAGTTCTCAGTTGTGTCCACGCAAAAAGATGACGCTAGCTTAGAAACAAGAGAGAAAAAAATCGGGACGACTTACGGGATCGGTCAGTTCTGGCAGGCTCGCTTGGTAGGTGAGCGGTCTGCAGTCCCGAGTGTTATTCACCAAGACACAAGGAAGAAACATGGGTCCCAAGTCGTCCCCATCGAGCACGTCCACTGTGAGCGTGGTGGTACTTGTTCGTCGCTCGTTAAGGTTCTGGGCTCGGTCCTGTGGGGAGAACGGGCCACTTTTGATATAGCTGTATGAATTCAGCATCTAACAAAGAAATCTGAAGTTAAAGCTAAGGGCAAAATGTAGAGTCAACAATCATGAAAATCATGGGAAATAACTAATTACAGAAACTTCAGCCTCACAGCTTCAGCCTTGAATTTCACAAAGACTCCAACATGCACAAAGATAAAAGTTAACCTCTTTAATTAAGAAATACCATGAGACACCTATCACTCACAGCTAATACACTTGAGGAATTAGTTTTCAGGAAATGTGTCAAATGAAGATAAAATTTATAAAGACGTAGCATATTCGCACAAAAGAAAAGGCCTCTTGTACCTTGTTTATAATCTGAAATACACTTTTACGCTATCTCCTAAAGGTCTACCAACTCCTGGTCCGGGGCACCAGGATGCTGGGGGTCCAGAGCATCACTTAGTAAGACATAAAAAGAGAGATATTACAGGAGTTCCACTTCCATAAATGAAAAACGTACGTAGTAATCTTTTACAATAGGCAGTGGAGAGGCCTCAATCCAGCTCTTTGCACCACAATTTAAGAAGGATTTAGCCCAAATGGAAAAATTCAAGAGGACAGCAGTGAGAGAGATCCCAAAATCTCCAAACTATACTCTGGGATCTGTCTAGACTTGTCTAGAAAATGAATTATACTGTTCGTGTATTAAAAAGTTGAAAAATAGCTGCTTTTCTGGGGACAGAAGTGTGATGCTCCAACCCAGAAAAATCTTCATGCTGCATCACAGGCTTTTTTTCCTCTTCTTCTTTTCAGTGTATTATGCTTTGGGTTTGTTTTCTGTTTTCTTTTTGCTTTTTCTTTTTGGGGGGAGGCAGGGAGGTTGTTTTCATTTTTTTCTTTAATCTTTGGCTATAAGACATACTACCGAATATCGCAGCTTCTCCGTTTCCCCCTTTTTTCTTTCCAGACGTTACAGAATAAAGCTATTTTCTGGCAATCCTGTGAACATGCATTATCTTCATACACTGACCAGTGAACACACTAGTAACAGGTTTATCTTCTCTTTCTTCTTCTGTTATCAGGGTGAAACAACAGTGTGACTCTCCAGGATTTATTTTAAAACAGTCAAAGATATTTCAATAGCGCAACTGTGACCACTTTACGTTACAAAAATAAAATCCTTCGGAGGGAATACAGGCAATAAGCTGAAGTCTTTTCCTACCACAGGATAACATAAAAAACCCCCTTTTTTCTATCAAACAAAATGTTATGCTGCTTAATATCAGCATCTGCATAACGGGGAAATAGGCTGTTGCTTTTTCTAAGCCGGATTTTTTCTTTTTGTTAAGGAATTGGTTTTTTTTTTCCCCTACTTTGCATCCCACTTGGAATGTATTTACAGCAAGTAAACATGGGAATTTCTGAATTTGGCTTTCTTCACGATCCCTGATAAGAAAGCAACGCCAGCTCTAAGGAGAGGCGAAGCAGCCTGCATCGCCAGCTAATCTGTTCATATTGACATTCCCCCGCTGGGGGCCGTTGAGCGATACCGGGTCAAAGCGCAGAGAGAGGATAATTAATTCCAGGTAATATCTTCGGGATGCGAGAACGCTAAGCGATCGCTGCTAACGCAATCAGCGGAGTGGAAGTGCGATTGCACGGTAGATACATCAAAGGGAAAGAATTAAGCGCAGCCGGCGAGGCTTTGCAAAACGAAACGTAAGAGCAAGCACAGGGCAAGCTCTTGAGCAAGGCTACGGAGCTTAATCGGAGCCTTTCTCCGCGATCTAGCTTCTCCTCTGTGAGCACCCACAACTTCACAGCTCTGAGTTCAAGGGAAAGGAGCTAGGAGCACACAGGGGCGACCAGCAAAATAAATTACTGATAGAAAAAAACCCCTCTGTATCGCAAATTCAACTGCTATAAAGGAGGGAATTCAGGAGCAAGCTGTCTTGAAGTTATTCCTGAGCATCCGCATTTCCCCACAAATCAAGTCGTACCCCAACAGCCGTAAACAACCGAAGAAGCATTTTCATCTCACCTATTATTAGAAACGCCAAGAAAGAAAAAAGCTTTCGCTGCTTTCAAGGGCACCAAAAACTCCTCCGATGACAGATATATTAGACACAGTTTAAACATCACTTTTATCCTTGGCATGCATTACCCGCTGCTACCCGCTCTGTAAAAAACCTTTAAACGCACGTACAGTACCACTTGAAAGAAAAATCACCTTGTTACAGAAAACTGCATTTCCATCCTGAAGGATACAACTAAATTGTATCCATTAAACTCATCTGAGAACAAACTGGCATCACTAGACGCTTTAGCAAATTAACACTTAGTGGCACTAAAATGCACTTTTCTGCATGGGCTATACTTAAAATATACAACTCATTTCTTGCGCTGAAAAGATTGTCTTGTTACACACCCCGGCAAGCTTTTTTTAGCCAGTAATAATATGTCTAAGCTTTCAAAGAGAGTAAGTACCTAGAGAGATCTTATTTAAGATTTTGACAGCGGCAACTTCAGGAGGAGAGTGTATCAGACCTGGTACTTGAGCGAGACTTCTCTTTTCCCTGGGAAAACCTCAGTAACCAAACCTGGAAAGGATCAACGGCATAAATGGCTGTTATTGGATCTATACTTACATTTGCTTGAACAATCACATAGTAACGAGTCTTCTCTTCATAATTCAGCCTTTCCCGTAAAACCACCGCTCCGGATAAAGTGAGAGGAATGTCAAAGGTCCTGTTGGAAGTCTGCAAAAGTTAAAACAGGAAGAAGAGATTGAACGTGGTTGAAACCACGAAGTGCCATGGGTTCACAAACCAACATCTGACTATCCTGGTCTTTTCCGTATCGCCATCCTGAATTAGCAGTGGCACGTGCAGAAAAGCTGCTCCTACTTGCCAAAGGGCAGTTCAGGTCTTTGGTTCCTGCAGTTCCTCTTTGCCTTACTATTTTAGAAAATAGCAAGTATCAGAGACCAAGACATCCACACCATTGCACTTATTATCGCCTCTTTGAAATGATTCGCTTTGGCTAATAACCTGTTTTGCAGAAGGATTAACTCTATAAATGGAAGTGAGATCTGGTTCCAGTTCTATCAAAGTTAATCACGCTGGAAATCTCTCCATGCTTCCATCTAGCAACGTAAAATAAAGCTGACTTAAAAGTATATCGTAAGGGTGACGGCTACCCAATAGTCTAAATTCGCTCAAGAGAAAATACGGTAAAGGTGCAAAGTGATATTCTTTCCTTAAAAACATAACAAAGAAATTTTTTCCCCTCTAATGATTTAAAGTTGAAATATCAGCTTAAACTGCAATTTGTTTTTCAGGATACGAGTGATAACAGGTCTTATTAGCCACATTGCGTTATGCAGAAAAATAGGTTTGCAAAAGACATTGCAAACTCTTGCGCCAATTAACTGGAGGCGCTGTTTGCTTGTGTCTGAATCAGGTGCTCGCATCTTGTAGGATAAAAGTGAATATATAAATAGATGGTAAAAGCTGGAAAAAAATACCTATGCAAACTTTTTCTACTGAGGCAAAATAGGAAATTAAGATAGAGTTTGCTGTTGAAGGAAGATAGGAAAAGCCAAGGAGGGCAACTTAAAATATCCCTGAGATAAGCAACATTTTAACATGTCCCAAAAAAGTTAGTTTAGCTTTTTTCACCTCTGTGTGTCCTACTAGATGGGGAGCAACTCTAGGCACTGAAGGGGATGAGCAGAAGCATTTCTCTGGCGCGAGAACGGGCGCATAGTGGAAACAGAGCAACAAACCCACCAAGGTTAAAATGGTGAAACAAAACTTTTTCCGAAGGCCAAAAGTGACAGCATGGCTAGGATCGCTGCCTGGGCGCAGACCTACCAAGCTAGGCCTAAAATTGGCCTTCAGGGAGAGAAGAAAAATCATTTCCAGGTCATTCAGCTCCATTGCCCAAGTAGCAGAACGACAAGCGTTCTACGCTCTCTTTATTAAGTGTTGGATAATTAGGAGCACAAAACTATTTTAAGAATCGTGCCTTTCAAATTCAAAGACTTTAAAATGATTTACAAGGCTTTCTAGAAAGATGGACTATAACATGCACATTATAACACATCTAAAAAAAGTTATATCATAGAACCGTAGAACAACGGAGATTGGCAGGAACATCCAGAGATCATCCAGCCGCTGCTCAAAGCTGGGTGAACTTCAGGTTGTCCAGCGTCTTGGCCAGCTGGAGTCTGAACGCCTCGGAGGATGGAGGTTTCCCAACCTCTCTGGGCCTCTGCTCCAGTGTTTGACCACCCTCATGGGGGAATTTTTTTTTCCCCCTCACAACTTTTAATCAAAATTTCCCACATTGTGCCTTGGGCCCATTACCATTCATTCTTCTCCTGCACAGTCTCATTCCACCTTCTCCATAACATGCATTAGACAAGCTGAAACCAGAAGGAAGATTTCTCCCATGTTTCTTCCTTAGCCTTATCATCGTAAACTTTTACGTCCTGGAGAATTGTTCAACGAACACTTAATATAACAACCTCTCACGCTCAACCAGACACCGCTGCTTGGGACTGGGTGAGTCTCCTTGGAGCATAATGGCACATCATGTTTTTATTGCCGCTTCCATTTAGTTTTGATGTCAAATTTACAGGTGCTAAAAGCATTCTTCTTGTTTATACTAATTTTATATTTATACATAATATATAATTTATATTAAATATATAGTCTATATATAATATATATTTTTATATGTTTTTATATATATAAAATCTGCCCCAAGCCACAGGCAGCACATTGCTGTACATGCTCTAGGATCACCCCTACGCCCAGTCCAAGCCCCAAGCTTTTCCACCTCGCAGGTTAAGAAGCAGTGGTGCTGCAGAGCTGTGCTCCCGCCTCGCGCTCTGGGGTACGAGTGGTCCGGACGAGAGAATAAACATCTCCCTTTGGAGGTTTGCAAACAGGGCTGCGGTGTCTCCAAAAGCCCAAGAGCAAGCCTAAGGAGACCACGTGCCCTATCACTCCTTCACGCTTTTGGCACGTCACATAAGCGCTCCATGGAAACATTGCAACATAAATCACGCGAGCCTGAAGCACTGTAGAGACCCATTTTTTGCAAGTTCTTGTGTAGCCACAGCAAAGTGGCAAGGGGACAGTCACCAAGAAACGATTCATTAGCTGCCCGGACAGGAAGACGGCATGTGGAAAACCAGCAGAACAAAGGCGCTAGGCACGTTCCCTACCTCCAGGAAAACTCAGGATGTTTTATTTTACATCCTCCCATAACATGATACAAAGAACGTCAGTATAATTAGCTGGTAAGGAGGGAGTCGGCATCTCATGTTGAGGACACATTTATCTGGATAACCTTCAGATATAAAGAGAGTCCTGGGACATCTAAAATCCTCTCTGCATTAAAAGACAGCATCTTTGGGGCAAGACAGCTGACTTAAACCTTAGCTCTCAACTGCTAAGGAAAGTTTTATAGCATTCTCTACGTGATAGCTATGGAGACTGGAATTAAATCAAGTACTTTTTTTTTTTTTTTTTTTTTAATACTTTGCATGTGTATATCTTTCCAATTAAAAAAAACAAGGCTACTTTGAATATCTAGAACAAAATTTCTTGTTTTTACCATTTTTAAACCATTGTTTTTAATGCCTAAATTGGTCTCTAATGAAACTTATGAGCAATAATCCATCTGCTTTTTTTAAGGCAGCAAATTAAGTCAGTCATTGCTGCAAAACACCACTACGGACCATCTTGCCACAGGATAAGGCTGGGGATCCTAGGAGCAGAGATATGTTTCCCACTAAGCTGCACGCATCATTCTGAAGTCAGGTTTAATCCTTTCCCAGGTTAGGGAAGAAAATTCACTGACAGCAGATATTACGCAGGATCCTTCTGGCAAGGATCTACGACCTACTGCGGCAAAGCAGCTTGCAACGGTGAGAAGTCCCTGCCACAAGCACGCGCAATACGCATTGCTAGGTAAAGCAGTATCACGGGCATAAAGGTTATTTACAGATGGAGGAATTGGGTTTGTTTTATTTAAATGCACTACTAGATACAGCACTAGGGAACAAACCCATTAAACAACTACCAAGAAGTTGTTCCAAACAGGAAAGTCCCTCGCTGCTCTCCACCGTCACTGGGAGAACATGAAGAAATAAGTTTAACGGAGTAAAGGAGGAAAGAAAAAGATTTTAAGAAATGCTTTTTAATGCTTTGTGTAGCAGAACACCAGACCGACCCCCTCGGGCACGCTATGGTATCCTTCGCTAGCGGTTAGACAACCTCCCCCTGCCAAGGATGACCTAGATGGACTCAAGCCTGCCGTGGTTGTTGGAGATGCTTGCACTGAATTCCCGAGGTGCCTTTCAGCATTATAATGCTCCGACTCACTAATAAACTAAGTACAAACCAGGTCTTCTCTTTCACTGTAGTGCAATGTATTTTAACAGAAGTGTTTAATAATTTGGCTTTTTTTTTTAAAACCATGAGCATAAAGCATGATCCACATGCATCTTCAATAAACACTTAAAAAAATATTTTTTAAGCCTGATTTTCTGGAGTTATCTTTAAGAGATACTTTCTTAAACCTCAGCACCAAACATTTTTATAGTTTTTATTGCCAAAAAAAAGACCAACAGAAAGCCACAACTATTTGAGCTGCTGCTGCTAAATACTGTAAGCAAAGATAAGACTGGAAAAAAAAAAAAAAAAAAGAAAAAACAAAGGTTTTTGTTTATTTTTTTTCCAAACTTGAACCTACTTTTCCATTGTGTCACTTGCTCCAATCCTTACTACTTCCCTAGAAAGCACTTACCTTCGTTTATAAAGTTGAGAAGACACTCTTCAGCAATACTGAAGAGCATCTGAGAACGTAACGTGATGAACTCACAGATCCTGCGCTAGTAATTTCACTCATTTAAGTAGTCCCACTGCAGGCAACGGCAGGACTCGAGGTACCGTTGAAGTCTGCACACTAACTTCATTACTAAGGAACGACTTTTTTATGTTGTGTATAGTTGGCATTACTTCATTTTTAAATTATTATTTTAAATTATCACCACCACCAGTTACAATTCCACCTGGCTTAGTGCTCTGCAGAATTTCTCAAGCAACCCTCTTTGGCCTCAAGATATGCAGAAATACGTATTCGGGTAAATATTATTCCTGAGTGTGTAATTGTACAAGATGAAAAACTACCCTGTTGAAGAGCAGAAAAGGTAAGTTCTTAAATCATTAATGCACATCAACATATTCCCTGATACTTTCACTGTTATATTCTGTTTGCTAACAAATACAAGCATTAAGTCTAATTCAGAAGCTATTTAATCTCTTGTTGACCTCAGCAGAGATAGGACTAAACTGTTTATGTGGTGTACAGCTTAAACACTGTAAATTAAATAAAAAATGGTACATCTATACTTCAGTTGGAAAACAGATCCCCCCCCCCCCAAAAAAAAACACTTCTTCTCAAGTTCACCTTAAATAAAATTAAGGAATTTTAATGAAAGGTTACTAACTATATGCTACTTTTTTTTTTTTTTCCTCTCTCCATTTGAGCTCACACATCATCTTTGGGATGAATACATAACCAGGTTAGCATGTTTTAACAAATTATTACACCAGCTGATCCACAGTAAGCATCCGTGTGCTTTTAGGCCGTGGCAAAAGGCAGCTCGGTTTACAAAACAGGATTGCTCAAATTGCCTTAAATTTGCTAAAAAATGCACATGGATACTTAACACACATCCTCTATGTGCAATAACCTGTTATAACAGCAAAAATCATGCATTTGAACCTAAAGAGCATTTACTTTACTACTTTAAGCTATTTGTCTCTAAAGATATGTGTTTGCTTGCACAGCCAATACCTACGTATCACTACTGTTTCATTAAAATACTATACGTCCCTCTATAAGAGACTGATTTTTAGATAGAAGTGGTTCCATAAAAAAAAGAAAAGTCTTGTCCTTTTGGACAGTACCTTTGCTATGACTATGAATAGTAAATGCATAAGAGTAAATGCAGCTACTTATGGATGGAAAAAACGTGCCAAAAATCATGAAGTCCATGAATAACACTGGAGAAGGCAGCAGGTTATTAATGACCAAATATCCTAAATCAGGCTTGCTGTCAAGGTCCGAAACCCTTGATTAGGCCCAGCAGTAAGCCCCCGTTCCCGTGCCGCTTCGCGCTTGCCGCGTGAGCCCGCACTTGCCTTGTCGCTGGGGTTGTACTGGATGACGTACTCGATCTGGCCGTTCGGCCCGTCGTCGATGTCCGTAGCGCCGCTGCTTCCGGAAAACCCCGTGAAGATGGTCGTTCCCACTGGAGTTAACTGCAAGAACAGGGGAAAGATTAGATAGCCTTTAAGACCCTGCAGGTATGCAAAAAAAAAAAAAAAACAAGAAAAGAAGCATTTGCAAAGCAAAAAAACCCACCACCTTTCCATAGCGCTAGTCTCTAAAGCAAGGCTGCCAACCTCATCTCCCCTTCATTTGGCCGGAAAACTCATGAAAAGACAAGTATTTAGACACAACACGCTCATAACCTACTTTAACTGACATTATGGGTCATACACAAAGTAAAATAGAAATTTCCATTTCCATTTCCCAGCTCCGTAGTGGGACAACATCCCATTTGCTCATTTTAAAAAAAAGGATGACGATGAGAAGAGCCTGAGAACTGAAAGTATTCAAGTAGTGAATAATACAGAAGATGAAAGAAAAACAAATAAAGGCTACTTTTTCAGACTAAGGCAGGAAGAATAAAGATGAGCTGCAAAAGTAAACAGAATTTATTCAGGAATGTCTTCGTGAGAACGCAAACGCGGCCAGATAAATATTATTACATGCAAACACAGACACACAGAGAGCTTTATAACTTTAAATATAGACAAGAAAGATGCTGTTTTCCCAATATTTTGCTGCCAGCAATCGAATACCTGCAAAATTACACTTGGAAAATGTGTTAATTACACGGTTTAGGTAAACAGCACGAAATCAAGGGCCACTGAAGCCAAGCACAGAAGTCCAACAGACTTCTTGGGAGTCATAATTTCTAAATTTTAATATTTAAACCCGAAAAACAAAAGAACAGACCGTTCTGCATTCAGCGTGGACATTGGTATTGCACACAGGCATGCCTCCCGCTGCCTTTCCCTTGTTACACCAAACCTTTTGGCCCTTGAATTCGCATAGAGACGCAGTGTTAATATCCTTTTTCTTTCCTCCAAACTTCACAACAACCTACTGCACCTATAGGGTCCAGCAAGACTTAAACTGCTGCAAAAAGAAAAGTCCAAGGAAAAAGGGTCACTCAAAGACGGGTTGCAAACGCAGACGATCCTATTCCACGTTTTGTAGTTCAACACCATACGGCAAATAACTAGGAACTGGCACTTTTCATCGTCTGCTCCTGTATTCGCAGCTCCTGGTCTTGTTTCGTTCGTAAAGCAGCTAATTACTTAGGGAGTTTAATGGCTCAGAGTTAGCTAAGAAACATTTTCAGAGCTGAGGATACTGAAGCTCTGGAATAAAACCCACCAAGTCTGAGAAAGCCTTTCGGATAAGCCCCGTGCGTGCCTTCATTTCTAATGCTTATTTGAATTACGTATACAGGTGCCACAAAAACTATACACGCATCTTTTGCTACAGATTTGACTTGCTTACTATTGGCGCAGCTATTAAAAATGTTGCACGTGGATCTAGAAAGTTGACTTTTCCCCCCACTGGGGGGAGAACGAGACCTTTTTCATTCCTTTTTTTAACGGACAGAAGAGCAAATCAACTTGACAACCAATTTGGATATTTTACAGTAGTTATTTTTTTCACCATAAATAAGAGGTTGGGGTTAATCCTTTTGTTAGAGGATGCAGTTTCATAGCAGAAAGAGGGATGATGGCCAAAAGAGGGCACTCTACAGGAGTGCCCTTTGATGGACACCTGGAGCTGACTGGATGACCAGTATGCTCTTCAAAAGAGGAGGAAGATACTAGATGAAAACAAATGACAGATCTCCATTAAAAATAATAATAATAATAATAATAATAATAATAAAAATCCTTCCTAACGCTCATCTGCACAACCATGTTATATCAGGAGAACAGCCCAACAACACCGATAACCAATGCGGTGTTGGTCCAGCTCCTGTTCTAGGAGGATACTAGAACTTGGAGTAGCAGGTATTCGGGGTAGAGCTCCTGCCCAGCGTCCCAGATGGCGAGACTACCCAAACTGGGCATCCCAACAGCTGGTGAGGAGCTGAGGACTGGACTCGTGAAAGTATTCAGGAGCTGAAGGATGCAGAGAGCCGTCCGGGTGGCTTTTCAGAAGTTCTTGCATGCTTGGTTTCCACCAAGTTCAGCCAGCAGCTCCACACAGCAATAGTTTACTTATTGGCGCTGTTTCATCCAGAGTAGCAATATCAGGTTCCTGATAAACGATGACTACCTTAAAAAGGCTCCAGCACTGTAAACCGTGTTGTTAAAGGATAACAAAGGAGACGGTTGTAAAAATGAAACAGCAGTAAACATCAGAATTGCAACTGTCCGTTCTTACTGTAAAAGTCAAAAACTAAACGCTTGGACTGAACGTGGTGCATCCAAAATAACTGACCGCAGATGCACAGACCTGCGTGAATCTAACATACAGGCTTCTAGGTATACCTACGTTTTCTTTTATGCACTACAGATAACATCAGGAATAAGACTGAATCAATCCCTTACTACTAACTATTCCTGAAAGTCAGCAAAAATTAAGACTCAACTTCCCAGGCTGCCCAAGATCTCACATTAGAGATTACCGCAGCTTTTGGAAAAATCCCAATTGAGATCTTAACTAAATGCCTCAGACTCCATTTATAATCGCTAGCGAGAGGCGCCTGGCATACAAAGCCGCGCAGTATTTTTACACGGAGATCTCACATTGCGATAATTTACTGCTAGCCAGCACCATCGCTCCTACCCATATTTGCGAGGGTTTTCTGGCAGACTGCTGCCAGCGTTTGCTTTATTTTGGGAACAATGAGGAGGAAGGAAAGGTGCAGGATAAAGCAACTGCAAACAAACTCTGAGGACCGGGGGCCGTTTCCACTGCTGTTAATGAAAGCAAGGTCTGAGCCCGAGTGAAGAAATTTTGTCAGGGAGCCCCACCGGGAGGACTGGAAGTATGAAGACATTTTATGCAGTCAACAGACCTCTCTTTTTCTTTTTTAACCTTAAAAAAAAAAAAAAAAAAAAAAAGCCCACATCACAACCACCCAGATGATCCTGTTGCTAGCCTAGTTATCTACACCTAACCTGCAAGTCACGCATTTGAGAAACGTGCTTATTTGAACCTCTCGTCATCTTAGCATCCAGCTGTCAGCTTGACAAACAGGACCACAAAACAAACATATTAAAACTTAATGCCCAAATTGCGCTGCAGCAAAAAGCAGAAAACAAGCCGGCAGTATCGCTTTACTAAGAAACCATTTCACACCACGTATCATGATGTTCAAAATCCACAACCAAATGCAAACAAATTCCATAAGGTGGCTTTCCAGTAAAGGGCAGTGGACCAGCAATTTGATGTAGCTTTGTGAAAGCATATTCTACTGAATATATACTGCACTGGGAAAACGAGGGGGAAATCCTCCCAGAATTAAGCAGAGCATCACTATTTAACAAACAAATGTATTTTAGACATAAAGGAGCAATAGTACAGGAATCATTTTGTGCTTCACCTTCATACAGACTTTTTCTATATACAGGAATTCTTACCCCAACCTTTCTCTTCTATTTTAGCAAGAAATTCCCTCCTAGATCTAAGGAACCTTCCTAATGATACCACTTGATTTGTATGAACAGTCTACATTAGCTTCCACGAACCACCAACCTCCAGGGAAGACTGCTTCAGCCAAATTGCTAAATTGAGATTATCTGAATATAAAATCCTGGCAGATATAAGATCTCACGTAGCTAGTCAAGGTTCATACTTGAACCAAGGCTCATTTGGCGTACCTCAACTAACTACCCTGGGGTGAAGAAGGGAAATTCTCCGCAAGTTAAAGACAATGGACCAGGTGGAAAATCTTCCGGCGCCAAATCTTCTGGAGACTGGGAACGTGGAAATATTTTTACAGGAGGGTTCCTTCGCCTTGCTGCCTTTGAGAAGGGTCCAAACCTGGCTGCAGAAAGCGTCACTTAGCTGCCCCCAGAGCCCCAGCGGGCTCCATCCTGTTGGACATGCCTACTTCTGAGTATGCCTTGGGGAGAAGCCTTGTTTCTTGGCATGAAACTTGAGTATCTCCTACAAGAAGAGACTGAAGTTACACAGCAAACTAACCTTCGAGCAGCTCGAGCATCTGCTCTCACGCAGGTTAAATACAAGGGTTCAGGAAGAAGAAGGGACGGCAGCATCGGCGACAGCCTGCGGACAAAGCCTGCAGGGACTCAAGGCAGTGAAAAGCCACAGCCGTGACAAGAAGCAAGGAAGATTTCAAAAGAAAGTAATCAAACAATTAGAGAGGAAACGCATACAATAAATCTTATTCTTCCGCGGTCAACAGCTTTCATGCTTAAAAATTCTCTCCAACGTGATTTATGTCCGTTAGGAATCTAGATACAGACAGGCATGTTCAACACTTTCATAAAACATTCTGGAGAATACATTTTCCTCTTATTGCCTATTTACAAAGTTAAAAATGAGTAATTTTTCACAGTGGCCCTAAACGGCAGAGCAAAGTAAGATTTACAGTTAATCATTCTGAGCTAATATACTTTTGATGATGTCTACCTGCAGAGATTAATTATTTCAATACCATAAGGAAAAAGATATGAATAATTACACTAGAAGCAATAAAAATTCAGCACAGGTTATAATTCTCAGCAGCACAAAGCCAAAGTTTTAAGATAGCCAAAGTTCAAAAAAAAAAAACCAACCCACTACTCACTTGGCAAAGACTGCCCATCTCAGCCACCTTAAGAAGAAAAATTAACCCTACAATTTTGGTTTACAGGTGAAAAATTCTCAGCTCTAAAGGTGTTCCTGCTTAATAATGTAAGAGTTACATTTACGTGAAACAAGATTTGTTAATATAAGTTTTCTTTAATTAAAACACCCAAGCAACCAGAACTGGGTCTTACAGCCGTTATCTGCTGTGTATCAGTACAAGAATTTTGCTTCTCGTTCTTTAGCAGGTTAAATGCTTTAAAAACACATTTCCCTTTTGTCAATACTATCTGTTTGCCTGTAGCAAGTTAGATGAGTTGCACATCTCTCTTGAATTTAAACTTCACCATAAGCCTTCCAGACTTTTAGGACTTTGCTTTAACATACTGCAGCATCTCATATCTTTAAGTTAGCGATATCCATGTTCAAATTTAACCTCGGGCTAATGACATTTTTGTCAGGAATTTTTTCTACATGAGTACTTCTGTGACATTTTGATATAAATAAAAACATGTACAACAAGAAACAAAGCAAATAACCCAGTACAGTATTTCTAAAGATCAGAAAACAGTTAGCATCATCCTTAAATATTACATTTTTACTTTTATGAGGGAGCTTCAGAAGGCTGTGGGTAGCGGTCAGATTTGTTTTCGGCCGATAGACTCAAATGCTGCATTATGAAAAGGAGCAAGAAAGGGGAGCGGGAAAGCTTAGCTCCTAAATAGCAGCACCTCTCTGCTACTTAAGAGTTATTTCCCAAATCTGTCTTATAAGCCAGGCAATTATAAATAGTCAATAGTTTAATCACAACCTCATTTTCTCCACTATAGCTTATGCACAAAATGCCAATTAATTTTAAGCACAGGGATATTGCGAGTCTGCAGTAGCCACTTGCTCTGATTATTTAAGACCAGAGAGGACTAGCAGGTATAATATGCATAAATATATACACATAAAGAGTGTGTATATACATATTTTTATATATATAATATATAAATAAAATATGGTGTGCATATGTATACACACACATATATAAATAAATGATTCCAGTTTCTCTTTCCTATTAACTCACACCAATTCATTTGTAAATACTCACATAATCATACTTTGCTCAAAAAGCAGGTATAATTAATTTGGGGGACGAGACATTCTACTTTAAACTAGGAAGTTGAAGAGGAAGAATGATTTTAATTGCAAATTAATTACAAATACCAGCACTGCCACTCAAAGCTCATCCAAGTCAAGCAAAGTCCGTCAACCTTAGCCAGTACGTTAGAAGAGCAATTGTGCTGCAACTACATAGAAAAAGCCTGCACTTTTAATAGAATATTTAAGAACCTCCTGAAAAAGAATGCCCTCGATAAACATGTAATGACCATTTTTAAATTAGATGCAAAAGCCATTTTCGAAGCAAGCATGCACTGGAAGGGAACATTAACTTATCCACACATATCAATTTTGGGTCATCTTTTGCGAAAGTCCTGTATACCTGCAAGCATCTAAATGAGAGAGGAATGTTTTCTAAGGATGATTTGGCAACATGCAGAACAGATCCAAACCCCACCTCCAACTGTTTTATTCTAGATTCCCTTAAAAGCACGGTCTTTTCCTTGTCTATGCCATAGTGTAGAAAAATTTTTTCTTTACATCTAAAACAAGGTAGGGGGAGCAAACCCTGTTCTGCATAGTAAAACATGGTATAGTAGGCTATAAAACACCTTGCAAAGGAAGGAAGGGATCATGAGTTTTTCACAAAAGAGACGACATAATTACAGTATTAGTAAATGCACATTTTCCTTAGGATTTGGGATATTTGCCATAAGGCATGCAGTTTTACTGGGAAAGCACTGCTTCACGTCTCCTGGTCTTTACGCTCTTCCTTGAGCTTCTACAATGGGCCACTACGAACCAAGACGGACACCACCTACCAAGCCCAACATCATCTGGGCTTTCTAAGAAAACATGAGCTTCATTTTAAACCTATATTTCAATGTGAAAATGAAGAAGAGATTAGTGAAACTGAGATTTATATTGATATTACAACTATATTCTGCTTTGCCTACAAATTAATTTTAATGTGTTGTGGACAATTCAACCATAGAAAGATTTTACACGAAAAGCATTCAACTTCTCTAAACTATAATTTCCCCCTTGACATATCTGATATTGGAGAACTGTCTAATTAAATCAAGTCCCGCTGCAATTATTTTCCTTGTATCACAGGCTGCCTAGAATTATAGAATAGATTTGGCTATTGGAAAAATCTTTGTCCTAGACTTTACGCCCTACAAAATCGACCACAAGGCTGACGTATTTTTGCCCGGGATTTCCTGAGAAAAGTAGGTGCGTATGTAACGTACAGCACACGTATAGGAAGCCTGATGCTTTCGGGAAACGTTATGCTCCCAAAGCGCACGCGGTCGGGCACGGGAGTTGTAAATCCAACGCTCATGACGTATGTGCAGGGGGATTAAGCGGCATGAGTGGAAAGCCTGCCTGATGCTTCCTACGAGCACCAGGGCTGTAATGTGATTATAAAGGCACCGTACACGTGCTCTGTGGTCACGCGTAGGACGGCCAGAGGCACTGGAGGAGATACTGCCGAGCAGAACCCACCAGCAAAACATCTCAGCAAAGAAGTCCTCAAAAACATGCATGGGCCAAAGTTCCTGGCTAGAAAAACAGGAGATGCGTGTGATGCTCAGATGAGCAGTAGCTGTAAATAATAAAATATTTCTTTTTTATGTACATATGACAAGTTTGTGTACTTTCTACTTTACAAGGAAACTAAAACCAGAAGACCAGAGGCAATCGAAAAACAAGAACTCATTCCAGCACGTTCCTCCTGTTAAATTCACTGGAGGCATTGCCAATTAGCAGAATAAAACTATCATTAAAAAATGTAATCACTCAGTAAAACCTTCAAGAAAGTCTGAGATCCTTTGTGAACTCTTTTCCCCCCCGCCCTTGGTTAATTAATGAGAACATTAACCCACCGGGTCCCGCTGAAGGGCACACTGGTGCCCTGTCAGAAGTTACAAGCGTAACAGTGATGAAACGAAACAACGGAGCTAATTAAATCAGGGCTGCAGCTGGTGGGAAGAACCACATTGCATCTTTGCCCAGCTGTAATGCAAACAAACAGCCGCAAACACTCGAATCACTTTGCTAAATTTCTTAATGTAAATTATTTTAAATGCTGTGTTTTCCTCTCTGCCTTCTTGGACTTCTCGCTAATTAGAGCAGATGCTCGTTTCCTCCGCTTTACAATGCCAATGCATTAGTTGGCCTTCACTTTTACTGCAAAAAAACACAGTTCTTGGAACTGATTTGGATTACCTGTTTTCAGCATCAAAAATGCTCCTGCAAGAGGAATTTGCACTTGCCATGTAAAGGCCAACTTAAAAATGATTTAAAAGCCCTAAGTCCTGAGGAGGATTGTCAGCCTCATAGAGACAGCATTTTGTGACCTCCAAGTTCAGGCAGTAAGAAACACCGGTAGAGAAGACTGTGGAAAATTTTGGTCTGTAGAAACATTTAAAAGCTCTGTGCAAATGAAATATACTGTTTTCTCACAGTTTCCACAACTCTCTTTTTCACCCAAGGGATGTCGTATCAATTTAACAGATGGTTAAATGACCTATAAAGGAAGATCTAACAGTGAAAACCAGCTACGAGCCCATGTACCGGGGTTAAACTTTCCTCCCTTTCCTCCCTTAGCACCTGGTTAGGAGCAATACTTCAAAAAAGCTCCAGCGCCGGGGTCACCACAAGCTGCTGGAGCCCTCTGAAACGGAAGAGAGGTTCAACCAGCTCCCACCCACCTTCTGCCGCCCTTCAGACGTGGCACAAACCCAAGACCTTTGTTTTCCCTCCCCGCATATGAAGCTTTGGAGTTAGAAAATAAGCATGCTTAATTACTCTTGCTTTGTGACTTGAGCTAATAAAGTTTAGATTTATTTTTAACAATGAAAACATTTCTTTTCTGGTGCTAAATCCTTTATGTAAAACCATATATGTTCTGATTGAAAAGCCCAATTTACAGGCAAAGGGAACCTGAAATTTTTTTCCCTTAGAAGTCCAGTGTTCATGTTCCTTAAAATGGCAAAATCCATCAGTGGATAAAAATTCCCTCAAACAATAGCTTTTTTGTAAAAATGAGATTGTTCTTAAATTTACTCTAAAATCGGACTTGGAAGAAAAGGACTTGGCATTCTCGGTCACTTAAAGCAACGCAGTGATGGTAAGAGATCACAGCCAGGTTGAAAAGCCCCCCCTCCCAAAGGCAAACAACTACGATGCGTTTTCTGAAACGTCTCAATTCTACTAAAACTAAATGCCATCAAACCAATCATGATCTCTGACAAAAGAGCAGAGACTCAATGGATACAGCAGATGTAGCAGCTTTAATTTCTTAAGTTTGCTGCTCATTCTTCCCATCTTTATCGGGGGGGGGGGGGGGGAAGACCCATCTGTGCATTCTCCTCTTGGTTTCAGTCTTGATGCTTCCACTTTGGCACCTAAGTTCCCATTTTCACTTCTTATTACTAGAACTCGAACATACTAACTTACTGGAAACACAGATCCTTTGTACTGGCTATTAGTAAATTATTAAATTCACAGTAGAATCAAAAAAACCCACAAAACACTATCAAGAAAAGGGATGTTACATCAGCCATCAGCTGAAGAGAGAAACAAATTTTTTCCATCAAATAATATGAAGTCCAACCCACGGCTTCTCCAGCCTCAGGACGTTCTCCTGCTGAGCTGCGTTTGCCTCTCCAACCATTTTATCCCATAGAAAGAGAGAGCAGAAGACTTCAACCCACAGGCATTTAACAGAGAGATACACCAATATACCAAAGCTGCAGTTTGCCAAACTAACATTGGTAATAAAAAAACTTTTTAGCTATTTGCTCTGCATTTGTTTTTCGTAAATGCATTTGTTTCACTTCCAGTTTTGTTGATACAACTGCCCAATGCAATAAAACATCTTGTAAACTTAACACAAATCAATGCTTTCCTCATTGGGATACAGCTTCAGGGTCTAGTTTCTTCTGTGATATGACAAGCATCCTGAAGAAAAGCGTGTTTTGTCTTTGTATTCATTAAGAATGATTTACATAGAAATCATAAAGTATGTTGACTGCGCTGTATATCTCCAAGGCAACACCAGTGGAAGGGAGCTTCAAACAGCTCAATTTGTTGGGTTTTAAAACGAAAAGTGAACAAAAGGTGGCGTTTGGCAATGAATCTACACTATGGAAAGAGAGAAGAGGGAAAAAACCGCAAGCGATTCTCACCTCATTTACTGCCACGTAGTATTGCTGCTGCTGGAACTGAGGCGAGTTATCATTCCTGTCTCTCACCACGATCCGCACTTCATGGTTGATAATGGTGCCAACTTTTTTGTTCACGCACTGCACTTGCACCACAATGGACTGGATGGACATCGGCGGCTGCAAGCGAAAATACATTTTTATAATTCACAGTCAAAATCTGCACTGTAATAACAGAAGAGTTAAATTTCTCACTGATGTTAGTACTGCCCAGGTTCACTGTAGACCATCAGGCTGCATTATATTTAATGCTCTATGATGTCTGGATTAAAAAGCTTTTGGAGAATGTCTTGAATACAACTCGTGTTGGCAATATTTCAAGTAGACCTACACGTCTCAAAGCTGTATTTTGCAGACTGCAATCTGCCAACTCTACGTGTTAACGCAAAAATAAGAATAGGATTTAAAAATCCCCCAAATTAGCCCTTCACGCTTTCCTCGAGAACAATAAAGCCGCATATCTTTTGAGCATCATCCGATTATGGAAAGATGCCTAGAAAATGTCACACATTTTAACCTTTGTTTTGTTAATATTTGAATTGAAAGGCCAAGTCAGAGATGAATTCAATAAGCTGCCACTTACATTTGCCAAGTAATTCAAAAGCAACTTGGTCACCTGTAAGGGTAGACAATCCAGAGTCCAGTAGTTTCTACTCCTGTAGACCATCACAGTATCACTGATATACAAATATATCCCAAATATGGTGAATGAATATAGAAGATACAAATTTTTTACCATAAAATATCCAATATGCACAAAGCTCTCATTGGCACAGACTCATTTGTTCTGTATAAAAGGTCCTAAGTATAAGGACATTTGTAGAAGGCCCTAGAGAACCTGAAGGACCTAAGTTTAGCAGAAAGATTGCTCAATAGGTTAGTGAGTGTTTAGTGGCTCCAAAATGATCAGGAATGGGCTTGACTCAAGGTCAAGACTGGAGCTACAGGTCAGTAAATAAACTGCCTTATTTCCTTGATGAGGTTTAAGCGGTGCGAGGTTTTGCTAACATGCTAAAAAACTAATTACTGTGGTTGCGTTACGAGGCTTTGCTCACCTCTCTGACGAGAACCAGTACTAGACTTCACGTGCAGAGACTAACAGCGATGTAACCACTGGTATCAGACGTTAAAAGGCGTTTTGTGTTTTTCTCATAACAGCTACGATCGCTTATCTGAGTTAATAAAACAACTATATCAAGAATAAAGGAAAAGGCTCCTTTGGTCGAAACGGAAATTCAGAAATACCGAGCCCCAGTATGGCTTTGATCCGCACTGTCGCCTCCCCGCATCAAGTGCCAAATTATATATTTGAAGTACCGGTCTGGCATGCAAAATTTTGACAGCCTGTTTTGATTTTGCATTTAACTCAGCAGAGGGAGAGCAAGCAAGCATGGGAAGGGACAAAATCAAAAAAAAAGGAAAGAGAAAAAAAAACCATATTTATTAACCGTGTAGTCTTCAAGAAAATAAACAGCTCAAAAATGTAATGTAAAGATGCCTAGGTTGTACTCTACTGTACTGTGAAAACAAACAGGTTTTTATATTGAGATTCTGAGACTTACAGTTATACCATAATGATATTTCTATCTAATTATACTTACACACCTTCTAATTGTGGCAATTCCTTTGACGGATTGATTTTTTCCCAGTTTCGCTATGATGGATTTTTAGAACCACATTGCTTTCTTTACCCTTCCAACTTTGGTACTAATCAGTTTTTAAGCAATGAGCAGCCTTGGGAAAAGAAGATTTGTTTGGTTTTTTGGTCTTTTGGAGTTTTTTTTCCTCTGCAATGAAGCATAGCATAAGCTTTTAACTAAAAGTCCATGCTCTTCTGCTGTACTGAGCAGCTGACTGATGTCGTTCTGCTTTTCTCAGTGGAACTTCTAACATACATAGGAACATATCAAATTTCTTTGATTTAAGATTATAATGTTATAGTCTTATCTTTCAAGCCAGCATTCTTTGCAAACAACTTCTGGTAGCTTCTGTTACCTACAGTTCTGATTTATCTCTACCCATCCTTCCCAGCTACCAGAGTTTTGGAGAACTCTGGAATTTTGTTTCATCTGATTTTGCTTAGAAAAATGCACTGCCATTCTTAGGGGGAAAAAAAAACACCACCAACATTTCTTTGGATGCCGACTTTCAACAACTAATTGAAATCACATATGGCATTTGCCCATATACAAAATTAGCAGAATATAGGCGCAGTTGGGCTCACACCCAACATTCTCAATTACCTTGAATCTCAGTTTTGCTATTCATATCCCAGTAAACTTAAAAAGAAACACAAATGAGCAACTTTACCCAGCTCTATCATCACAGGGATAAAAATGTATTTAACGCATCTTTAGTAAATATTCATCTTTTTTCTAGTCTTACAATTCATAGTAAAAAACAGGTGATAACCCCTTAATCACCAGTGTAAACACACTGATAATAGTACCTATATGTAGTAAAGAAAATGCATACCATCCACCCATTTCCTTGTGACTTGAGTCTGCTTCTTGCAAAAAACACTGTAAAGCAGCAATATGCACTCATAATAAAGTAAATTATTTGGGAGTTTAGTTAGTTACTAATTTTGGAAATCAAATCATTTGACAAGGTTGCTTCAGTAAAGCACCTAGGTCGCTTTGAGTAAAGGCGAATGATCCTGTACAGAGAGAGGTGTTGCTAAAAGGGGCTTTGAAGAAAGAATTAGCTCTGATCTAAGAGGGATTTCTTTTGTTTTCTAAAAACAGGTGGACACAGACTCGTGGTGGCCAACAGAGAATTGACCCTACGTTTCTTACAGTGGTCCTGAAACCTCACCTCTTGTTATAGCCTATTCCTTCTTGCTCCAACTTAAAAAATAAAAAATAAGTAAAATAAAATAAATCAAACCAAAAAGCCACCACAGGCCTGCTCTGGCATCTGCCTGTCTTCTCCATGGTGGCCAGGCACCTCGCCCTTGGGGCCAAGTCCCCTCTGCTGCTGCACCGAGATCTCCCTTGCCACCATGTCCATCCTGCTGTGGTTCGGGCTGTGAAGCTTTGCTCCACAGATGAAAATGCTTTGCAAATGCAAACTAAATTAAGAACAGCTGAATTCAATTAGCTGATTCTTCTGTACTGAAAAAATGGAAATGGGGACACATTTGCATGTTGTTGCTGCTACTAATGAATGCATCTCAAAACACACAGAGAAGGCAAACTCATCACTCAAGAGCTGATGCAAACTTCCCTGCACCCCAGCGAGGACTCCTGGCCCTCACGTCGCTCTTTTCCACGTTGCGGTTTTGAGTCAACTTTCATTTCTGAGCCTGCTGAACCAGAGCAACTGTGCAACATGGTGAGAAATTCCCTCTTGAAAGAAATCAGCAGGGATGAGAAGATGCCTCTTTTGTGTTTCTTAATCTTTTAACAAAAAAACAAGCTCAACCTGACGATACTACTTTCTAGCTAGTAGCAGCACTTATGAGCATACCACACAAACGTTAAGTGGCTTTTAAAAATAAACATAATTAAAAAACCAAAACAACCAAACCCTGAAATATCACACTGCCCTTTGAACAGCTTTATAAGTGAATTGGAACAGTCATATTTCCTTTGCTCTTATGTCTCATAAACCAGTATATAAATCCAGAGCAGGCTCTCGGGTAGCAAGTGTCACAGGGCATGAGCTAAGCAGCACCTCTCCTTCCAGAGGAAGGCAGGAAAATATAATAGAAGTGTTGAATTCAATAAACAAGTCAAGTTTGGTTCACTATATCTTTCTGCCAATCCACACATCTATTTGTTTGGGCTTTATCGTTGTGTTTATCCACACAGAATTGTTGTGTGCATCTGCACATTAGCAAGTTACTGCGTGCTCCCAATAAGCCCGATTAAAGGATCAAATTAACTCTCTTTGCATTCATCTCGGGACAAAAGATAAATGCAGCTATTATATTCTAGCGATCCCTGTGTTTACGATCGCTCTGTGAGCATGCACAGATTCAGAAAAAGTTGTCTGTGGAGGGGGGAACCCCAAAACTTACATCTCTGTCCAGAACTCGGCCAGTGCTATTGAGGTATAGCCTCTGGCTGATGGGATCGAGGATCACCCAGTAATCCGCGTTGTCCTTCAAGGAGAGCTCGATCGTGGGGTCGGGGCCTCCCGCTGTCCCTTTGATCAGCATATTGTCAACCAGGATCGTGCCTGCAAAACAGTAACCACAAAGCAGAGACATTCATATAGCTACGTGCTTTTCTATGCAATTTGACAAGTAGCTTAACACTTAAAACACTGTTTTCAAACTAGGGTTTCTGGTGTTTTATGTTCGAGTCATTTTTAAGAAGTCCGAACAAGAGAACTACCTTTGACACTGAATTTATTTCCGACAGCATGAGAGGAAGCGCTTACAATATATATATTTTGACATTGAAGATTACGCCCATCATATATAAATACCTATTTGCATCATGAGTTTTTCCTCCATTGAGTAATCATCACCCAATCGTGCCTCCAAGAAAGGTGAGTGCTGAACCAACAACCAAAACTGAAATAAATTTTCCATATAAAGAGCGACACACAAGGTGAGGAGAAAAAGTTGCATAAATCTCTCCAAGAAGAAAAGAGATCGGGCATGTACAGTATTAATAAACACTTCATAGATATAGAAAAGAGTATTTTTCTTCAAAATTAACACTATCCAGTTTGCTTTACACTGGAAGCATTAAACCCAGACTATGCTTAAGTTCATCAACAATTATAAAGAAAAATCTGTGAATCTCACTAGCTGTAGAACATGTAAACCACTTAAAAACATTCATCGTATAACCTCCTTCATTAAGGGGCCCAACTAATTTATTAAAAGCAAAGAGTACAATTTCACCCTACCTTTGCTTGGTAACCAGTGACTCTGGATAGATAAATGCATTTGCAGTGGGGTTCTGAGTTGGTCCAATGCTTTTTCCTCAATAAAACAGTAAAAATAATTGCTAGTCTTAAGCACAGCAAACTGTTTAACTGTTTTATTGAGGAAAACACCCCAGTAAGATTTTTTTCAATTATTTGAAAGTATTTTTATAACATAGTAGAAGTGATAAGGAGAGCCAAGCAACAAGTCTTTTGGACCAAAGATGGTTTTCCAGCTAAAAAAGTAATGCCCCTTTAGCCACGAGACACACACACACTTACCACTCGCTTATTTTTAAGGCCAGCCAACCCGATTTCTTGTGTAATACATTCTGTAGAATTTTACCCCAATCCACCAGCCTGAACTGACATATACCGTTTTAGCAGACCACCACCAGTTTCAGCGTAAAGATGATTTCACCAGGAAAAACAAGCCCATCACCAGCTCTGAGACAGTCCAAAAGTGTTTCTGTCTAATCACCAACTCCTCTAAAATCCACCAGCTTCCATATATCGCCCTTGGATTTATCGTGCCTCGTGATGACGCAAAGAAAGTTTAACGCTTATGTGCTTTACGGCTTACGGTATGGATACACAAACGAAGCAGCGACCAGATCCAACGTTTCCAAGATCTGTGCAGGTCAACACGTGGAAACGGTCTTATGCCAGCAGGTCAGGAACTGCTTGGATGACCCTCGAGGGAGCTGAAGGGAGGGAAGAACTGGGGGAACCAGGAGGATCAGATGACTTGGAAAAAGGGATAGGAGAGGGCTGCAAAAGTTTTCGGAAAAATATACTGCAACAGAGGGTTAGGAAAGAGGGGAGGGAAAAAGCAGCTTTAAACATGTGAAGGCACTTGCTAAGAAGTCCATGAGAAGCAAAGCGGTGTCGCAGCGATAACGCACCCACAAACTGAGACGGCAGCTCTGGACACCTAATTGATCATGGCATATAAAAAGCATTTATTTCTCTCTTTGGGAAATTAAGTTTAAAAATATATATACATGTATCCTATAGTGAAGGGAGGTCACTGGTTTCTACAAAACTCAATATATGAAAATTTAGATGTTCCAGCATCCCAAAGTAGGTCCCAGCAGAAGTGACAGCAGCAAGGGGAAATTAGTCTCAAACTTTGCAATCACACGGCCTATAGAGACACCTAACGTATGTAACACTATAGGAATCAGTCAAATAATCATGGCAGTATGTGTTAACGTAAAAACTTGAGGGGACGAGGCATTTTGTGCAGTCTCTAGCAAACCATCACTACTTAACTGATCTCACTGGTTTGAATTCTGCACCAAATTCGACTTCCCTCTGCTGCAGTCCAGAATAGCTCTCTGCTCGTTTTTAAAAAGCACTTCTGTTCGGTTTATCTGGATACAGCAACTCCTTTGTTCTTCAAAGCAGCCCCGGCTTCCTTCAGATATTCATGAGGCACTCCTGCTCTCCCGTCAAGAGATGGCAGTTTGCAAATAAGCCTTCTAATAGCCATTCATACAGTGTTATTTCTGTAGTTCACAAAGAGTCTGACAGTGGGGCTTCTTGTTTTGTTTTTTTTCTCCTCTCCGCATTAGATATCGGATCATTTTGGTGCCTCCATCCTGCCTCTGCGCCCTTGGCCTAAAATGCCGGTGAGGTCACCTAGGAAATATACCTGAATATACACAAGAGGTTGAAGCAACCGCATGGACGTTTTGGGCACTAACTCACCACACATTCAAATGCAAAGGTAAACATAGTCCTCAACGTTCACAGCGCACTAATACAATACCCCAGATGATTTGCTTTTATATTTTTTGCTGTACAAAGAAGAAGAATGCTCTAGCCAAAATGAAGTCTTCTCCCTTGTTACGGGAAGTTACATACCTTCTCCTATAAGTGTATTGGAAGGTCAAGTATTCATGCGTGGATTTGAGCAACATATGGCTAATCTGACCAAGTCTCCCATACGGCTAAAGAAAAAAAATGTAAAACTAAAAACCTATTTCACACTTTCAGGGGGAAATTGGGTTGTTTCCAGTCAAAGTCCACAGCTGACGTGCACTTGCTTGGAAACATCTGACTTGTACCATTGAGGAACTGGTTCTCTTTGTCTTCTGCAAACTATAAAGTAACGGCAGGAGAGCAAGTTCATGATATGGTCTCTAAATGATGAAAACATAAGCATGGATTCTTATTGCCCAACTTTAGGAACCATCCTTTTTAGCCAGGAGGTTCATCTCCCCGCTCCCAACTCCAGCAGTTGATGCAATGAATCCTAGTTACTCCCCAGCACCAACGCAACCTCTGGAGAAGTCACCCTTTTTCCACCAATTTTATAGGTTGACTAGACCTGCAAGTCAAGTGCCTCAAGCAAGGCAAACGTAAGCACTTCCATAGGTCTTGAGAACCACAAACAAACGTGCGCAAGGCAGCGTAGTTCACGTATATTTGCACTGAGGGCCAAGGGTTTCTGAATAGGATGCTGGAAGCCATGGTGAGGAGGTAGGGGAATGTCCTCCCCAGCAGATGCATGCTTCATGCATCTGGTTTCTGGGAAGCTGCACTCCAGTATGCCCAGGACACTACCAGGGCTTACAGCAAATCTTCAAGACAGACACGTGGGATATAATTAGTGATATTTTTCCCAGCTATTTTTCTGCTGGCCAACTTAAAAAGTGAAGGTAAGACTTGATATCAGTACAAGTAGAGCCATTTTTAGAAGAGTCGTTCATCTTGTTTGGAGCCAAAATTTGGCTCCTCATCCACCTTCACTGAAGCCTAATGACGACTGAGATGCCATGTGGAAAGATCTTAAATTCTCAAGAGATTAGTATAGACTATACTGGCTGGAAGGACAGCCTTAAGGAATGAAAGTCAAGAAGGTTGTTAATTAAAAACAACAAAAACGAGACTAAGGGAATATATATATTAAAAAAAGGGAAAGATCTGTATTTTCAGGTGAAATATTATTTTTCTGAAAGTAACGGCATACATTTACTCACTAATGTTGTCTGAGCTTGTTGGGAATTATTCAACACGTAGCTACAAAACAAGACAACAAAAATAACATTCAGAAAGCTGTGCTGCTGTAAATATTATAACGCCAGTTTTACATTAGACTGTTCCTTTGAGAGGAATCCAAAAGCTGAAAGTCTTCATTAGACTGAAATAATAGGGAAATGTTTCTTTTTATATATCAGTCGGAGTAGGTGTTCTCTCTAAGCGAAGGGCATTACAAGGGGCTCAGTCAGGTGTGAAAGCCATGAAAGATGGAACTTGCAGTCTACGGTCTGCTAAAGACAGCAAACCATTAGTGCTCAACAAGGAGTCACTTATTAAATGATTGAGACACATTTTTGGATTATTTTAGTTCAATGTTTCAGCGTAGCCCTTTCTTAAGGAGTCAGTGAATTATCACTGCTCTGGGGATTATCTCAGTGTCGGCATATGAATCAGGCATAGTAAAATGAAAGCTGCAGCCCTTCTATTTTTAGCAGTGAAAAGGCACTGGCATCAATTTCCCAAATTCCAAGATTGCGAACAAAAAAAAAAAAAAAAAAAAAAGGGGGGGGGGGGAAAGGAGCTTGTATACTCCCAGCAGGACTATTTAAAACAGAGAAATTTGCAGCTCTAGAAGAGCATCATATTCCTTCTACTTGAGGCAAGCAGAGAGTTGAAGCACGGAGCCAGGAGCAGGTTGCTCTTCTCGCTGTCCCCGGGCTCAAGGCTGCAGAGCATGTCCATGCTCCACATCTCCGCCACTGAAGGACACACGGCAGGACAGGGCTCAACAGTGTGCTCAAAAAGGGGCTGGAACTTTTGAGACACCTATAAAAGGGACCTGAGCACTCACAAACTGCAGGGCTAAAGCAGGAATACGAAGAGAAGGGCATCCGAAGCCAAGGCAGAGTTGCAACCACAACCCATCCTGACCAGGTTTTCAGTCTTTGCTCTGGATGTACTCTGGAAAGTCACAGCAGTGTATTGGAAAAGGGTGGGTGGGGGAATATTTCCTGCGTTTAGATTTTTCCCCCCAAGCTTTTATCACCTAAATGTACTTATTCTTCCAGCTAGGACAGTCTAAAACTTGTTATTCTTGCTTTCGAAGTTGATGAAAATATAAAACCGCCTGCAACAGCGCAGTTAATCTCTGATACCACCAGATTTCATTAGCAGCTCATTCAGCTGTATGAAGTACAAAAAGGCTAAATATAATCAAAAATAATATTCTGTTGCTCACACAAAACATTTTTCATTTCAGCATATTAATCAAGTCTATAACTTTTAAATAAAATGTCAGGGACTTTGCATTAAACAAACGTCATGTCTCCTACCTTAGAACACCAGTTTTGACTTTTTCAGCCCACAGTATTTAAGCCTAGGAAAATTAAGCACGCTATCCATCTGGAAGAAGTGGCTTTAGGTATCCTACACCCAGATACATTAAATGAACAGCATGATATATTACTTATTCAGTTATGAGAAAGGAAGAAAGTTTCCAAAAGACAAACGAAAAACTGGAAGTTAAAGGGCATAAACACACAGATATATATTTGTGTGTGCAAATGCACATACACACACAAACACTCACTTTTTGAGCTACAGTAAGAAGGACAAGTATCTGTAGTAGTCAACAGAAGGAAGAAAACTCACCACTCCTGCACTTGTCTCATGAACAGTTTGTTTGTGGGTTTTTTTCCCCCACGCTAAATATATTAAAAAACAAAAAAACAACCAAAGCTAATGAGAACGAGTAGCCCTGCAGAAACAGAACTCCCTCTTCCTAAAAACTTCTGTTGTGGTTAACACCTCTGAAGAGCAGTGGGCCACCAAGCTCAGACTTCGTGGTGGTGGTGGTGAGCGGCAACAGTGTTGGTATTGAGGTGGAGATCTTCGGGAAACCAGAAAGTGGTGGAAAATCTGCTAAAAGGCAAACTATGCTCCTGTAAACCCTCCCCACCTGCATCTTCTGTTGGCCATGTTAGAGAGAGCAAAACAGGCAAGGGGAGGTCAGAGACATACAGAAACATCTCCAGGTGCCACCTCCTGCTCTTCAGGACCACTAAAAACCTGCTGCCAGAGCTGTATTTCATCTGGCACATGACTAGCAGTTTCTCCTCCCGTCAGTCCTGAGCTATGTTTACACAGCAAGCAATACTCTGGTTTTCTCAAATGTGCACTGAAGAGGAAAAAAAAAAAACCAAACCACAAACCTGCATTGCTTTTTCCGGAGTGCTGCTGCTTACAAAGCAATTGGAAAATGGGGATTACTTTCTTACAGAAAGGCGTTAGATGGATCAGTTGAAATGTTAGTTCCTTCCTTTGATATTCTGTAGAGTTCTCATGGCTAAACCTGGATCACACACTGATTTTTCCAAATTTGAAGGTATATATGTCTACAGTATAGGATGGATTAAATAGCAATAAATTAGAAGGCAGTGGAGAACAAAAACTTTATTGCAGCAGTAAATTCTGACCATGATCCTGAACTTCCTTAGACCCACACTGCAGACTCACGCCCAAAGAGCATAAACTTAACAAAGCCACCCCCTGGATTACACAGTTCCTACCCTGCATCCTCATGTCGTCTGTATGGATCCCCGAGAAGTTTCCAAGTTTGCTTCTAGATGGTTTCCCTGCCGACCTGGCCCATCTCCTCCCCTCCCATTCCTAGTGCAGCCACAGCCTCCAAGCTATTGCAGAACGTAGCCAAAAGCAGCTCATTCCTTTGGCCATGCTAAAGGAAGAAGTTGCACAAATTCAGATTTAAGGCTTCTATTCTTATTCCTTAAAGAAATCGGAGTGTAGAGGGGGGTTATAGGGAAAAAGAAGTGAAGTTGTTGTAGAGACCATGCTACATTGGCATAAATCCAGCTCAGGAGCGGGGAGCCCAGGTGTTTGGCTGGGGACAAAGTGACTGAATTGCAAGCTTACTCAAAGTTGCAAGCTGTATCTTGTAAAAAAAGAGTCCCAAAGCTGCATCTGGTAAAATTACGTCAACAACGGAGAATCTTATTTCTCAGGTAGAAGAAAGAAGCATCTATTCTATCTAGCACATTTAGAGGGGGAAAAAAAAAAAAAGAGAAAATAATGAATCCTAAAGTCTTAAAAGAGGAAAACATGAAAGAACTTATTTTTGAAAGTATTTCTGATTTTTCTTTTTTCAAGCTTGGGGTTGAGACAGCAGGATAAATGCCTGGTTCACAAAAGGATGCTCCTGTTCCTCCTTTAATGTTTTGGTGCAGCAAGGTCACCACGAGGCCCCGCGCCGAGGCCCGCGACGCTGATTTTGCATTCCCTTTCTACGAGTGCATCTGACAGACCCCTCTCCAGGCTGAAGAACCTAAGCGAGGTAGGTAAATCATGCCAGTATTCAAGGGAACTCCGATTTTTTATTTTTCGTTTAGCAAAGGGAACCAAAAACAGATTACTACAGGTTGACATGAGATTCTCCATTATCTACGTAAAGGCTGCCAACTCTCGGAAAACAATATTCCCACGGCGGGGCTCTTGAACAAGACAGCACGCACAAGCACAAAGAAAATTATCATTAACAAAAGTGTTATAAAATACCCACACGTACAACAGAAAAGCTATCATTACAAAAAACAAAACAAACAAAAAAGAAACACAGGCTGAAATGTCTGGGAACGTTAAAAAAAAAAATCTTCTTCTTCTTACCAGACAGCAAAGAAATAATAAAAATGCACATACTGCAGTCAGTAGCGAGATAAAAAGTCTTCAGGCAATTCCTGCCAACACTTTGCTGCTTGTCTCATTTCCCAGAAGACCCTGGAACAGCAAATCTTGAAGGTGATTTAGACTTTAAGACACAACACACGACAACAACGAAGAGATGTATACATAGGCACAACGCAATCACTTTGGGTTAGATTTTGCAGGGATTCAACTATGTGAACCTGGAGAAGCTCAAAGTCCTATTTCTTGCGATAAGGGAAGCACAGTAGCCCCACAGGTTTCCCCTAAGTTTTTACTGTATTTAGACAATCTCTCCCGTAAGAAATACAAAAACCACATTTCATCGTGGTCAGAAGACGAGGGAAAGCTCTTCATGAAATGACTAAAGGCAACGTAAATAGGGAAAATAATATAACGCAGGAAAAAAAAAATGAGAGCAAACGAACATGAGACCTAGTTGGAAAAGGGTAAGTCAGAGAGCAAGAACAGAGTGTAGATGGCATGAACTCACCGAAAATAACCCAAAACGGAAAAACAAAATCCATCAGTCTGTTTTCAAGAGAGAAAGGGATTCATTCATTCTAGTGCCAGTTGCTGCTACCGGTTAGCAAACTGCAGATAGCCGCACAGATACAGAAAATTATGAAATGCATTTGCAAACAAAATAAAATATTTAATAAAAATGTAGCTCAGAAGTCAGAAAACATGGAAAAGTATTTCAGGAAAAAAAGCCCACACACTACTCCATGAAGTTTTCCAGAAGAGCGCAAGGCCGGAACTCATGAAAGTACCTACATAGATGTTCATGTCCTTCTAATTGCAAGAAAACTTCCATTTCTTCTTTAATATCATGCACCCAGAGGTGGCAATTAGACCCCTGCACCATCCTTTGGCTGCCGAATCCCTCAAAGGGTTTCATTTCTCTTGCTGGAGAAGGAAAGTCTCCCCACAGCAGAGACTTTGTGCTGCGAAGGGTGTTTTGCACAGCGGAGTCGGATCTCCGGGGCCACCACCCCACCCCAGCAGACGTAATCATGGAGAGAGGTCACCAGCCACGAGCCGACCATTGAGCCCTCTGCTGGGGCTCGCCGCCCCCCTGGCGGGACAAGGCAGAAATAAATAGGCTACGTGCGGTCAGACTGATGTACTAAACTGCCGCAGCGGTGGTTTAAATTAGTGTGCTTGGTAAGTAGTAAGCTTATTACGCCTTTCTGCGTTGAAAACCTCAGTTTTAATTTTTGCTCTTTTGGGAAAAAAATATGTATATTAACAAAGTTCACGTACATCCTAGCCAGAACTGAGCTTGTGGGAACATAAATTCTCTGATTATGTGCATAGATTATGATGTTAGGTACCTGCAAACAAAGTAATTTGCATTTAAAAGAGGAGCGATGTTCCCAGAGATATCCACAACTTCACATTTAAATATATTATCACAAAACCAATCTCATTTCTATTTCAGACCTGCCTTATTTTCTTTAGACCCTATTAATAAACATTAATTTACTGCTTTTACTCTTCATCTGTCAAGGTCCTAAGCCGTGGGAAAGCAAAACCCATTGTAGCTTCGTGACTACAGAGTCATTAGAGGAAGCCCAGGACACACACGCAAGCTATTCTACAGCACAACACGTTTCAGATCGGGATTTATGTCTGTGCAATATGGGCATCTCCTCATAATTAAGACAGACCTGCACATCTCAGACACAGCAAAGTCACCGTGTGCACACAACTGAGCCCTTGCTCTGTGCCACGTGTTTGGGAAGTCCCAGCATCTAGCAGCCCCATCGCAGGTTCTGCCTGGACAACGGTTTTGGGTGGAAACAGAAGTTTTGTATGGCCAAGCAGGGCAAGAGGCATGCTCAGTCACCAGAAAGACACTGTTTTCTGATGACCATCAACGAGGACTGCAAAGATGACCTGCTAACCATTCCTCTTGGGCACCTTCCTTCTCAAAAGCTATGAAGACAGACACTGCCACCTCAAAAGGACACTGCAGTTTCCAGGACCCACTTTCTCTCTCATCTAACCCAAATCTGAGATGGTCCATTCAACTCAGAAACCCTCGAGTAGCTGAGCGCTTCCCTTTAACCTTGGGTTCAACGTCTCAGCTTTTTCTTCATGCAGCCTCCCCCCAAATTAATAAATTCTGTCGGATGCAGTGAAACTACATCTGCCACCCAACTTGCTCAGTGGAAATGTGCCAGGTTTTAAACCCAAGCTGAAACTAGTCACGCTTACTTGTGTGCAAACACTGAATGTTCCACAGATGAGACAGAAGTCGGCATGTATGGGTTGAAGGGGAAAAAAAAAGATACAACAAAATATTTCTGCTGAAAACTAAAAGCATTCCTGAAGTAACTTAGTGCAATTTGCAACTACATTATTTTTAGGCAACTGTAGAACGTGCCACATACTGTTTGTGTTTACAGTTCCTTCGGTTTCCTCTCAAGAGATGCGATTGATAATTTGCTGATAAGACCATTTCTAAGTTCCTGGAACTGTCAGCTTTGACAAATGCTGCTGAACTACAAACAGGTTTTCATCAATGATGTGTCTCATTTTTCCTCGCCTTTCCTGGGGGCCTGCTGGGAGCAGAAGGCAAAGCTCTTGGGGCCCACACGCACCAGGTATGCAATGCTTGAAACGCAGAAGAGCCTGAGCTCCCGGCAGCCCTGCCATCCGCACCGCTCCGGAGCTGGCGGCCACAGCCATGGCCTCCGAGGACCAGCTCAAATGCAGCACTTGGCCCAGAAACCCCCCCAGGAGCAGGGAGATCTCTGGAGAGAGTCACGGTCCCTTAGCTCCTCCACCTTCACAGCAGGATGGACTATGGCCAGGGCTCTTCATGCTCCCAGGTTCCCCCGCCAAGGTGGGAGAACATGCAAGCCCCAAAGACTCAGTTTTGGAGAAAGCTATCAAGTTGGAGCTCTTAGGGTTTCCCAGCTCTCTCCATAGAGATAAGCCTCACAGTCAAGCCTTGTGAAGCAAGGGTCCACCAGGTCCTCCTACTTGGCCAGTACTTGCCTGCTGGGCATCAGCTCCCTTACAGGGCGCGTGTGAACCGGAGGGACCGCCCTGTTCTGCTTCATTTACATTTTCCTGAAAATGATGCCGTATTTCTATTTCCAGTCTGTGGAAAACAGAGAAGCATCTAATTTTCATCCCGATTCTAGAAAAATTACGTATTTGGAAATACAGGTCTTTGTCACTCAGGAAACTCCAAGCTTTGACTAGGTCTGCCTCTCAAAATATAAACCCATATTTCAAAATTACAGAACACATTTCTGCAATTGTGAAACTAGGGGGGAACTTGAGCTTTCAAAACGGATAAGCAAGACTGATAAAAAATGGAGGCAGCGGAGGGGTGCGGGGCGCCGTCTTTGACCAGTGAAATTCTAATGCAAACTCTTTTATCAAAGCGAACGTTTCAGCATGCAGCCAACAGAGATGGAGTGCAGGGCAGCTATCTGTTCATTACATTTCTTCGGGAAAATTGCATATTCAGGTAATCTGTTTTAGAGTTCGCGGGCACATTTCAGAGCGTGTCAATTGTGAATATATATTAAAAACTGATTTTCTAAATCTTGTTTGTTTTCCAATCCCTTCAGCCATTACTCAAGCAAATTAACATCAGGGCTTATTGGTTCTCTGTTTAGAAAAGTCTAATTTACACTTTAAACACTCAGGAACTTATAAATAATGAAAGAGACCAAGCATTCTTTTGGGAACACTGTGATCAGGCAATGGCCATTGAAGGTGTGAATTAAATGACTAGAATGTTTTTAGCTTAATTTGGAGCCATCCTACAGCCTGTTTGCATACCATTTGGAGAGGAGCAGCATGAGGCTGTATCGCTGGGCCCTGAAGCTGAATTATCAACATAGTAAAAGGCCTACCTAAACATTGCTTGTGGCTATCTGCGGAATTTATTATTCAATATTTTATAGGTATCCACTGTGCACCGTAATAACCCCACATATTGGTTTACACCTTACAAGGAAGGAAAAAAAAGGACAATTTGCTGATGCTTATAGATCTTCGCCATCTGCCCATGCTATTTTGTGCAGGGAAATAACCTGGAAGAGAAACGAATGTTGCCAGCAAACTTGGATTTTCTTGGTGCACCAAATTCAGCAACGGAGACAGAGCAATTAAGGCCATGTTCTCAGAAATCTTGCCCCAACTTAACTGTTTTGCCTGGGTTTGGCTCCAGCCAAGCCCTTCCCTGCTGCAACTGTTGGAAACCCAAAGACACGACACCCTCGGCCTGCAGAAAGGAAAAAGATAACGGGGGATGCAGAGAAGATCCACAGTTGAATGTCACGTGGGTAGCAGAAACACCACAGACCTACATGTGTATCTGTGGCTAGTTTTGGATACAATTCTTGTTAAACAGTAATTCAATCCCTTTGTACACTGTTGCTACAATATCTCCCCTACTTTCAGGGGTAAAAAACCCTCAAGATTGCGGGCGGGGCACTAAAGTTCTAGTGCACGCTGGACTTGAGTAGTGAGGAAAACCCATAACGTGCTGAAAAACTTATCTGTTTAGAATTACAAACCTAGAAGATGTAATTCTCCAACAAATTACCTTTATTTGAGGATGAGACTTCTTGCGATGCCTCCAAAGGGGCAACAGATGAAGAGCTATCACCAACTGACAAGTGCCAGGAGAACTCGATACAAGAAAAGGGACTTCTGCCTCCAAAATGCATTCATTGCTGGTCTTTATTAGCCTGCTTTTGGAAGAAGGGTGCATACTTCTGTTGCTTAAACTTTCTATGCATCACTGCCTAACATTCCCTTTCTGGGGAATAGGGAATGCCTTCTCCTTCTTGGGGAGAGAAGAATCCCCTCTTTCTCTGGAAACTTCTTGATGACAGAAGCAAAAAGCATAGGAAAAACACTTTATTATTCATTTATTACTTAAAATTTTGCGTAAACTGAACTGAGCTTATGTCAACTCATAAGTATTCCAAAGAACCAACAGCAGAGTAAATAGTGGAGAGGAAGAAAAAAGACTTATTAGCATAGCCTGGTAAGTAGCCAAGATCCTAATAAAAACAGTTAAAAAGATCTCTTACTGCTTACTTAAAATTTTTAGCAAGTTCATAAATAACTCACAACACTATTTTTGTAGGAGAATCCAGAAGCAGGCAAATTGCACAGTAAGCGTAAAAGATGATGGGTTATAAAGGGGGAGAAGATGCAAGCACTGCTCTGACCTCCTTTGCTACTCTTCTGTTCTGATTACATTAAAACACACAAGTTAGCTGACTTAGGTCACTGCTACCAAAATACAACTGTGTTTGCAAGCGTACCAATAGAACAACAGAGAAGAAAGCCAAAGAAACTATATATTTTAAAAAAAAAAAAAAGGCATCATATCCATCCTAGAAGCTTGGGTTTTTTGGTTCGGTTTGCTTTCGAGGACATTGAGGCACTAAGCTGTTTGTTTGTCCCCCCTACCACCTCAAGTACTGCCTTCTGAATACCTCAAAACTCAAGTCTTTCAAGTCACTAAAATGTCCTATCCTGCAAACATTTTTAAGCACCACTAGCGCAGTCATCAGAACAGAACAAAAACCTGGTAAAGCCACATTATTCCTCAAAAGACCATTAACTATTTTGAATTTTCCTGAAAACTGAGCAGCACATACATAGCAAACCTGCAAGTGTAATAAGAGAATTCTTTTTTTAACCTTTTCATCATTTTCCTTGCAAATAATGATTGATCCCCCCCCCCCAGATAGACCTGCTCCTCTTCCCAAGGGAAATCATACTAACAAGTCATCCAGGACAGGTCTCATCATAGACCAAAAGTCACCAAGTCCACCAAAAACAAGCGCTTGGAGCAGGCTGTTAGCTCATAGCATTTGCTTTTGTTTGCAAACTGAGCGTTCCCTTAAGGAAGAAAAGCCAAGTTTGAATAAAATATTAGTAAGCGACTTTTGTGATTAATGATTTTGCTGTTCTGCGGCATGCCCCACGGAAAAGAACAGGTTGGGCATTTGCTTTATCAGCAGTTGCCGCAAATCCTAAAAGAAAACAAACAAACCCCAAAACCTCAGCATGCAGATAAGTTAAAAAAAAAAAAAAAAAAAAAAAATCACTGAAACAACAAATGTGTTGCCTCTTCTAGGTGCACAGTTAGTACCCACCTAACTCGAGCATCAGCCAAACTTGTTGCTATGATTCTGCTGCTAACATTGCAAATGTTTAACCATCTGAACCTACTTCTTAGCAAACCAAGCGTTTCTGTTAAGATGACAATTTCTAGTGACAAGAAAACAGCAGAAAACAAACCATTCTGCTCCCGTTAGAGATTCTTGCACCTTTTCTTTTCATAGTTCTAGCATCCCCTTTTTCGAGGAGGAATCTGAAACACAGCAAAGTGTTGAATTGCACATCTCAGATGTGGCTTTTGTCTTCCTGCAAAAATGTGCCCACTGTGAATAAAATGCAATTCAGACATGTTCAGAACAGACTTTGGGAATTTAGCACCTAGAAAATCGAAAGCGTCATCATCACTGTGCATGCCGGGACCTGCTCGCGTGCCAACCACGACATGACGGTGTTGCATTTCTTCATGATGCCTACTTGAGACCAAATTTAGAAACCTCACAAGGGAAAACCAGGACTATAAAATTATAATGAGATGGAGTTTCCCTAGGAATAAAAACCAGACAGAAGTGGGATGCAGTTTAGTAGAACAAGTTCAAGAGAAGAAAAGTCTGGACTTGTTCATGTACGATAGGCTTCTACCAGCACAATAATCCCCGTCTCACTGTTTCTCTGCTGCCAGGATGTTCCTGTGAAACCCACCTAGAAGATCTTCATCTCGACCCCCACACTGAGGTGCTGTCAACTAGCTCAACACTAAAGCTGTTGGCTGCCCGTTGAGCAGATCTACGTGTCCCACCTGGATGAGGAGCCATCAGAGCTGTGCAAGAAATACAAGACGCAGCTGCGGGGGTATATATATATATTTTTTTTCCAGCCCCCCCCCCCACAAAAAAATAATAAAATAGTCACACATGATAGAAATCTTTTTCCACATGAATTTTTTGATAATTAACATCTGAGGCACTCATGTGCTCTTCAGTTAACACGACTGCTGAAGCAACTGAGTTTGCTGAACTTGAGCCTGACACTCAGATGCACAATTGCTCGAGGTCACGGTGCTATTAAAGCTTGTGTCATAGCTTAAAATTTGTACAGCGGAAGTTAAAAATAAGAGTTTTGAGAAGAGGCTGCCTTACTTTTTTTTAAATAGAAAATCAGCACAAGATGATCCAGACTTTTTCCCAGCGAAACTTTTAGCACACCATTTCAGTTTATCCTAGCCTGGACATTCGCACAGCCTGTAAGTACTGTTTGGTAGACGGGGGGGAGGAGGATTTTAACTGCTTTCCTTATGCGAGTTCAACACACAGAGAAAGCTATGCAAGTGCAAAACGTTTAAGTCTGCTTTACATTTTTACCATCAAAATAGGGAGAATACCTAAAGGCAGCTCTGACAATCTTTTCAACTTATTTACACATTCAAAAGCAAATTTACTATGTAAAAACCGCCATTTGAATATAGCTAACTTACAGGAGAAGCTTTTGGCGTATTCTATAAAAACTACTGCTCATGCCAGCACAACAGCACAAACTGCTCCTTTGACCGTGAACAGTATCACTGCTAACCCTCAAACACTCATCATGCACATTTATTTGATAACTGCAATATTTTCATTCCGCTCTTCTTCACGCGTCCTTCTCTGGTGTCCAAAGTAACGGTGGAAGAGTGTTTCTGGGCTATCCCATCTGGCAACTATTAAAATTTCCCCAAAGCATGCCTTTTACAAAATCCAGGCATTTCATGCACAGGAAAACACTTTTTTGAGTGTTTTTTTTCATGCAGTTATTAACCAGAGGAGCATTTTATGCCTCTGGAGGAGGAGGGAACTGAGCCACGTGATGGTGTATAAATACAGTTTGCTAAAAGAGGAGCTTTTTATAAGAAAGCGACACATCTCCTTAAGAGCCACGATACCATGAAAAAGCCCATTCCAAAATAATGCCTTTTAGACATTAAAAAAGAAGCAACAGCAGGGCAAAACTACTGAAATGTTGCCAACTCCAGAAAGCAAAGAAAAGGTTTCAACACCTGGAAACATTTCTCATTGCTCCCGGCCATTCCCTGATGCTGCAAAGGACCCTCCGGGAAAGAAACCGCAGGAGGGACCTAAGCCGGGAGACTGGGTCAAGGAGCATCTTAAGCAAGTGCAGGATGATGAGCAATCAACTTAATGCAGTAAAATAAATAAATTAATTTAAAAAATAGGCTGCTCTCAGCCAAGCTACATCAGCTGAGCACGTACACACCGCAAACTCGTTGCAAAGCACTCAGCTGAGGGACAGTAATCGCCAGACAGGGAGGGCTAACTGCTTAAAATGAATTAACTCGACGGCATACCCTGATCCTGCATAGGGCCAGCACGACTTGGGGGTCTGGAGACCCTGCAGCAATTTTTTTTAACTGCCTCACGGTGTGGGTGGCAAGAAGAAAGGGCCCTTTGGGCATCCTAAGCCCTCCAAGTATCTCTTAAGCAAATCCTCAAGGGCTGCATAATCCAGGATTATGCGCATGTTATAATTAAACATACATTAACTACGAAGACGCTCGCCTACCTATATAGATACCGGCTATCTTCCTTTGCGAAACCCTTGCAGCAAGCAAAGCATTTCTCCGATGCTGCTGTTTTTCTGCACCTCCGAGACAGCCTTTGAAACACCCTTATTGTTACTTCTTACTTCTCTTATCCGAAAAGAAGTAATTGCAGCTCTTTAGCCTCCTCGCTTTACCACGATAATGCGTCACGCCACGGCGCCAACTAAGCTCGTCCACGGGGTCTCTTGTCGCTTAGCCCGCTCCAAAGTACCACCGCTCTCCAGGGGCTAACGTTCAGGAGAAATCCCTTATCAAACACGTCACTCTGATGCTTTAATGACCAGGGCCAAACCGCTCATGGCAAGATTTAAGAGAACTTCTAATTACATCGATATTAAAAAAATTAAGTGCTTTTGAAGGCCAAGCAAATAGGCGAAGAAAGCAGTTGCCAGCCTTTGGAAAGTTGGGCCAATTGCATAGCGTATGATTTGCCATTTGCACCATTGACTTGCAACACCACGTTCCTGTAGCCGGACCTGAAATGCCGGCCTTGGCCAGCTGCCTAAAAAGGCACCTAGAGGTAAAGTTACTCCTGAGCAAGATCCTGGGAATAGAAAGCAGCTTGGGAGCTGTGGTTGCCAGCGTGGAGCCCCGGTCGCTGCCTGGGCCATAGCCAAGGTCCCCACAGCATCGCTGCAGACCAGCCCAACTCCCAATTTCGCAAAGAAAGGCGGATGAGCACAAAAAGAAAAAAAAAAAATCAGCTAATCCCTAGCTGATTCTGCTTCACTTGAGCCATATCTGCTTTACCTTTGGAAGAACATCTAAAAAATTCTTTAAGATGAACCCTTAACTTTGTGCAGTTGGCTAGGAGAAAGGAGAAGCCTATGAAGAAACTCCTATAATTAATAGCATCTGATTACTGCTTCTGGATGAAAATAAATGGAAACATCAAATAAGGGCTCTGTTGTAACATCAACATGAAATAACTCCTCTCTGTTTGCAGCAGAAAACAATTTTCAGAGTTGTCATGCATCTGGCATAGAAGGAAGTATTTTAATTAATGGTACAATGCAAAATTTTGAATTGCTCCTGCAGAGGTTTCATAAAGAAAAATATTATCTGAATAAAACTGGAATAAAAAGCCCTGCCACCTCATTTTGAATACAAAAAGCACTCCGACAGCCACGCAAAGCTGCCGAAGAGAAAGAAAACCTGTATTAAAATAACTCGCCTGGTCTGTTTGGTTAGTACAGGGGAGAAAAAAAAAAGAAAAAAGTGAAAATCCATGAGTAAAAGGGAGAAGTGTAAATACTTAAATAGACCTGAAAACGATGTGTTGCATTAGCTTGCAGAGGTAAGGGCTAATAATATGTTATTATTATTGATAAATAACTAACTTCTCTTTAAACTTTGTAAACTATTTGACCAGAGTGACATAAATAATACTAGTAAATACGACAAAATATTTATATTGGCATCCCGCATCTAGCAAACGCGGCAAAGAATATCCTTTCAGAGGACCTAGTTTTGAGCGTGCCAACGTAAATGAACTATTCTTACTCCTAAATAGGACTTCCTATAATTTAACAGTCCAGAATAAGGAGTGTTCCTATAATTCAATAGTCCAGAATAAGGAGGGTTTCCACGGGTATTTGTATAGTAGTTATACCAATTTGAAGGAAAACTTGTGATTCTTGGCAAGCGTAACTTCGCTCGTGCTTTGAGTGTGAACACCACTATTGCGGCCAAGGATAAAGGTTTCTGAGACTCTAGCGAATTATATGCAAAAGGTTTAGCCTGACTTCTGAGATTAATATTCTCCAATTATAATCTTATTTATGAATAGAATAGAGCCAAAGCAGTATTCTGCCCAAAGAACAATTTCCCTTAGTTTCCCATGCTCTGTTTTTTCCCAGCCCTTACTGTTACGTGTCTTTCCCCAGGGTCCCCCTTGGACATACGTGTGTCCTACAGAAAAAAAATACAGCAAGAGAGATCTGGAAACCACTAAACTTTTCTTTACGCTAACCCGCAGCTGGCTTTTTGGCCAGATCTTCAGTGGAAATCGGACATAAGAAAAACTGCTCATCCTGCTAACAGATTCCCCCATAATAATTTGGGGATTTATTGGTCTTCTTCAACCAGATGTAAAGCACAGTTGGAAAAAGGTGGAATAAAAAGGTGGCGTTTGGGTCGAGGAGGGCTATGGTGCCCTCTGCATGGGAAAGGCAGGCCGGTTCCAGCAGCGGGAGCACGGAGCTTCGGCCCGTCTCACCCGCTGCTCCTCTCCCGCAAGCGGAGAAGAAAAAAAAGATGGATTAATGACAAAATGCAAGTGCGCACAGAACGACCTGCCCTATCCCGTCCTGACGATAAGCTGCCAAAAAAGATGCCTACACAACATTTACTTCTACTAAGGGTCAAGGAATATGGCTTAACATTAATAACATATAAGTAACATACTTAATACAACTTTTTATAGAAAACCTACATAAAAAGAGGCAATGGTTATTAACACTCCCTTAAAGTAAAATCAGCTTAGGTGTGAAAAGCCAATACCCACAGAGGCCATCAAAATTGTAGTGTTTTAATAGGAACTGGCAACTGCTAAGGATTTTATACAGCTGTCATTTTTTATCCAGTCTAATTACGATCACAGACAGTTTATTGCCTACGCTTGCTAAGAGCGTTACCCACCGTTTCTGGGATGACCGGGGGTTGGCGTTCTTCAAAATCGCTTGATACCTCAGTCCTGAGCAAAGCAAACTTTCAAGAGAACCTCCTTCGTGCAATTCTCTTTTTCATATTCTAGTGATATTAGGTCTGAACCACAAAGCAAAAGCACCTATATTTTATTTTTTTAAACCAATGTAACACGACCCATAAGAGCTTCCTATGGAAAAAAATGCAGAAATCTAGCACTCCTTTCCGTTGTCCCTCAGACACGGCGTGCTTTCATCTTCGCACCGAGCAATCCCAGCAACAACGTGCTGCGGGAGCAAGTTTCTCGAGCGGTTTAGTTTTCCTCTCTTCCGACGGCATTTCTTGCTTGGTGTCTTCTCTAAGCGCACGCAGCAAACTTTTTTTTTTGACAGAAATACAAACTACTAGAAGTATATAAGCAGACTGCAACACTAATCGAACATAGGAACAGAAAGCCTAACAATATTAAATCAAAACCCCTGTCAAGTCTAGCAAGATTGTTTACATCTCTTTTTGATGCTCACGTTCTGTTTGCACAGGAAAAGCTGGATAGATGTTAACATAGTAAATGGCTGGAATACAATAAGGATGAAAATAAATATCTCCAATGCTAATTAAGTGGCAGCAACGCTTATTTTTAAGCAAATAATTTATATATATTAGACTGTTCCTGAAAAGCAACCCAGTCTGACAGCGGTAAGAGGGAGGAAAGACAATACCAACTGACCCACCATCCACCCTTCCCATATAAGCTTTTTTTATTATATATCTATATATACATATACATACATATATATATATATACACATACATACACACACACACACACAAAGTACTATACCAAGAGTCACTGCTAGCAAATGGTTACCAAAGTCACCAGGAAACCTTTGGCCGGGCACGGCCTGGGAGGTAGCACTACCTACACGTGGATGTGGACACCTCCTCTGGAGGCCAAGGGTGGATAGATATGGTCACAGTCTGCCAGTTGGCCGCAAATAAGGCCCTTGCGCCGTTTCATTTTGTAGCATAGATACACCCACAGGGGCTCAAAACCACTCTCACTCCAAATGTAAGCAACTAATTAAAACTTGGGCATCATTACTCCAATCGCTTCCAGGCCTCATCGCTCCATCACTGGTGACCAAAGCAAACACCCAGCACCAGGCAGCGGATGGTGTCAACGTGATTCTCCTTCCCTTTTTCTCCAGCTTTGAAAGGCAAGGTTTGAAGCAACATATAAGAGACAAGTTCAAGGTTAAATTAAGCTTAGGTGTAGCTTTATTCCCACACTTAGACTCAACCACACCTGCATTAATATACAGATTTCCAGTCCGAGAGAGCTGCAGAGATGGCATCAAGCGGACACAGAACAGGACTTTTCTGCCCCAGATATCTTCTAGCATTTTTATTGTCCAAACAAACCCAGCAAACTACTAACTAGAGCAGGAACCGCTCCAAACCCGTATTTTCTTGCAAGGGACAGCCCAGGAGAACGAATCCCGTGCTCGCCTCCGTGCTTCACCTGCAGTTGCAGCCTACTTCAACATGAAGTTTTCTAGTCAAATCCCTTTATAATTGCTGCTATTTTATGCGTGACATGAACATTCCTTAAATTGCTTTTCCACTTCCCTGAGCTAGAAAAATCCCACAAAAGGCAACTTTGTCAAACTTTGCTAACAGCTGAGTTTTAGCTTGGGCAGCTCTGCCCAGTTAATCACCTTTTACCTTTTCTTTACGGTAGCAGAGGAGTCACTTTCCTACCTGCATTGGCTTCCCCTTTTGCTCCCAAGATTTAAATAGGATGGACATGGTTGCGTCTACTTAAAGAGGCCGAACAAAATGAATTCCTTCCTTCCCACGTTCAGCTCCAACCCCAGCCACAGTCATAAATACGAAGGGACGCTTGTCAGTCTGCTCAGAGAGATCGCTGGAAGTATTTTCAATTTGCTGCCACACTGTAAAAACACGCTTTAATACAAAATGTAATTAATAAGTCCTTTGAAACAAAAACAGCTCAGATGACAATAAACCACTGTTCTTGCAAGAAAGCGTTTCTCATCTAAAAACGTACCTCTGCTCCTCTATAAAGGAGAACACCTGAACCTATTAAACACCCAGTCTGTTAGGAGACACACACACACAAATTCAATAATACATTTGTATTATATTCACGTACGTGATGAAGATAAGTTAATAAACGCAACTAGTATTTTTAAAGCATGAGCCCTCTAAACATCCAAGAAACAGCATGTAGTTACTCCCAAGTATTATGCTTGTGCTTTTTCACCAGCAGCATATCAGAAGCATTCAGAGGCTGTTTTAATATAGCCCAAAAAAATCACATAGCTGAAAACAAGAGATTTGGTCCACAGTTACAAAATGAGATGCTATTTTGGATGCAGCAATTCTGAAAAACATTTGCAAATCAGTGCAGACAAGCCATCAGACTTGTTCTCTCGAGTAGTAAATTAGCACTGTTTGATCCTTTAGATATATTAGCAAGGAAAAAGAAGGAAGAAAGACGGGCGTCATTTTAACTCTGTACCCAGCACGGCGTAGCCTGATACCGCTAGAGCTAACATAGGTCTCATGTCCACATATTAAGATACTGATAAATGGGAAAGGATCCTGTAAAGGGGAAGAAAAAAAAGTCAAAGCAGAAATAATACTGCACAAAAGCGTACTGCAAGATCTGGACCAGTCTACGAGAGAGAATAACACGAATTTATCTGATTTCTCCGTACAAGTATTGCCAGGAGGTGAAAACCACACCTCCTTCAGCCACAGAATTTGAAACAAGCCACAATGCAAAGACTTCGCGCTACATCATTATTGTATAGTTGACAAAAGACCTTCAACAACAATAGCCATCTTTTACTTATAAAAGGCGAGAAACAACAGATCCTTTCAGAATTATGCAGTGTATAATTCAGAAAAATTGCTCCGGAGTCAAAGCCTTTGCTTTTATTTTTGATGAACGTTGCTGGAATCACAACGCGAGATGATTTTCCTAGTTTACCCGTTTTCCTATTATCTTGTTCTAAGCATAAAGCAGTGCGATGTAACTACCAATATGCGCAGACAGACAAGTCACATGAAAATATGTTAAATACGAGCTTCAGCACCTGCTCGGAGTTGGCCATCCCAAAGCATTTTGAGCAGTTTCGGCCAAATCCTAATCCGACTACACCGCGCACAGGACCACCACGTAGGCACGCGCTGGGCATCGGGGCAGCGCATCTTGAGCCGATCTACTCATTTTTTTCCCCTGAACTGTAAATAGCGTATTTATAGTTTGTCCTTTTGGGGTGCACGGGGAGTTTTTGCAAGGCACAGGCAGCGACAGTAAAGCCGCCCCAAATTCAACTGCAGGAAGTGCAGAAAACTTGGGGATTTGTCCCAAGAAAACAAACAAACAAACAAAACAAAACAACAAAAAAAACACCACACGGGTAAAGAGACAGTAGCAATCTGGACCAGTTTCCAATTAAAAATGATATGCTGGTTGAGCACTGTGCTGATGACATTTACTACAGTAACAATGTCATAAATCTCCAGGCCTTTCTCTCAATAAGCTCTACGGTGGTACACCACGCTTTCGATAAATCATGCTACTCCCCCTCTTGCTCACCTCCCAAGTACATAAAATAACGTACACATCTACCAACAGAAATAACTTATGAAGCGAAGCACTCCATATATATACACTTTTTTTTTAAATATATATAAGTATTTTTTAAAAACAAGACTACCCCCTGTGGGATGGATGTGCAAATGCAGTCTAACCACAATATTCACAGTGACCATGCAAAGCTTTCAAGCAATTCAGCCGTGTGCATCCAGTTAAGACTTTTTAATAGCATTTCCAGCTCAGATCATAAGGGAAAAATAGGGTAGCAGTAGCTGCAAATAAAACCAGTGTTCCTGTTTAATTACTCCTAAGCCCTGTTGCTTGCGACGGATATTTGTCACATCCAAACTGGGCTAGGAACAAATTTCAGTCCACAGAAGTTGAATCGACAGGTTGACTTCAGCACATTTTAGCAGTCATGGAAGGCAGTCGTGCCTCCAGCCTGGGGATTCACGAAATCGTTTAGAACAATACATTTGGCTTTATTTGCAGAAAAGAAAGAGCAACGGGAGGCGATAAAAATTTGTCAGAAACACCCAGGCAGATTTCTTGGTGCAGAATACACTAGATGGAACACTTCCTCAGGGAGAGGAAAAAAAAGTTCAAATAAATAGTGAATAATGAAAATATCCTAGCAGTTGAGTAGAACTTGTACTGAGTGTGAAAAGCTATTTACCTAATGGACATTTGGGGATTTGGGCAGAAAATTGCTCCCGTGGTCGGAAGTGTGGAAGTGAAGCTCTCCATCAGTTCTCAAATCTGAGAGAACTTGCCCAAGCCAAAGCTGACCTGAAAAGCCAGCTCAGGAGGGAGATGAGAAGAAGAGAGATTTAAGCAAATAAATATGTGACCTGATATGAGCAAACGGTATTTGGAGTAAGTACCGATGTAGCTTATTGCTGACAACTGCATTACCCAAGAAGGCCAGTAGAGCAAAGCGAAGGGGTACATCTGAGCACACGATAATTTAGGCGATGAACAGAACCACCAAAGACGATGGTAACGTCACGGGGCGACCGGACATGTACGTTTAAGGCTGAAGGAGACCCAGTTGAATGACTCCAGGTCATTCATTGGAAAGAGCGAGAAGGAAGATGCAACAAAAGCAAGGAAAGGCTTCGATGGTGTTTGCACCCCAAAGCCTGCCCGAGTGGCAAAGACCGCGATCGGGGCTCTCTCAGGCCTGGGGCCAGACGATACCTCCAAGGGGCAGTTCAGTTTTTGCAATCATTACGAGACCTTGAAAAGTGAAAAAATGTTAATGAAATGCTTCGAACCCTGTACCTAGATCCCAGGTATCCGTTACTACTGTCCAGAACGGACAAAGCAAGAAGTTATTTCCTACTAAAAGAGGGAAAGCAGGAATTGTTAACCTCCACGCAGGTGCCTAACAAACTGGTCCACACACTCCAGGCGAGGTGACACTCAAATCAACCACAACAGTTATTCCGAGTCATTCTTCAAGCCCCGAAAGGGATCAATTCAAAATATGAGTCACCATTGCCTAGCAACTACATAAGGGTCATTTGCAGAATGAAGATAATATATTGAAGACAAACGAAAACATCTTTAGATACTGGGAGACTCAAAAAATGCATAGTATGACTATACAATGTACGACAGTACAACCATCGCTTGGGCTGCAGTTGCTGTATCAGAAATCCAAGTGCTCCCCAAACGGGAACTTTGAGCTTTAAGATTAGTTTTTAACCAAATCAAATACAACAGAAAGCGTGTGTGTATATATATATATATATATATATATATATATATATATATATATATAAAAATAAATAAAAGAGATTAGTTTTGGAAATGGCAATACTAAAAGTAAATATTAATGCAAGATATGCATGTTTTCTGTCACATGTACAGAAACAACTTTCTTACCTAAGTGCAATCCTACCAAATTTTCATCTGCTGAAAGATGTTGTTTGGGCAGGTTACAATAACTGCAGCTTGTGCTGCAGTCAGCTCAGTAATATACCTTCTGTTCTGCAAAAGAAGGATCAGTGACCAAGGGTAAAAAAAAAAAATTGAATTTTATATATGGCTGTATTAAAACACTCTTTGTTTGAACAGGCCCAAATGATCCATGGCGGAAAGTTTTTTGGAGAGCTCTGAGGAAAGTTTTTATTTTCAAGCAATTATGGCAAAGGTACTGAACGGTGCCAGGCATAAAACCTATCCCATGGGAACCCAACGAGAAGCACCTATATGCCTTTATGGTGTTTATTTGCTGCTGAAAACTATTTATACCTGAAGCTCAGGGGGAGTTTTTAAGATCTCTTCACAGGGGCTTATGAGACTGTAAAGGAGCATTTTTCCCATGGGAACTGCCACGTGCACTTAGCCGAAGCCCACGAGGAGCTCAGAGGTGCCACAAACAACATGATCCATCTCTTTCAACCCAGTCCTCCTCTGCCTACATCTTGTTTTCAAGTAACACATCTAAAAACAAAATTCAAAGAATTATAAAACAGGATAGAGACATGTGCAACACAGATCTACAGATTTAACTATTCTGCAACAAGTCACACCAGCAACTGGTACTGCAACCACATTTCTAAGGGCTCTGCTATAAGCACACTGCTATAAATATATTGCTTCTAGCATCGTTTCTTTTACTGAAATATAGTGGAACCGTTTTACATTTAAACATTACCCAGCTCAATTGCACATAATTAAAGAAACCGTAAGAAAACATTAAAACGGTATAATTTGTTTCCTCTGAGGACAAGACTGTAAGCTGCAGCTCTATGAGCTCTAGCCTTAAACAAAATGAGTGATGGCATCTCAACCCCCAAGTCCATGTTTCTCTGCAGATACAACCTTGAGGTTGCCAAGAACGAGAGCGGTGTACAATTTTTTCCTCTCTTTTTCTTTTTTAAATTGGGTGGCAGCCAAACCACAGAAAAGCGACCTCCGCAGTGATTCTGGCCCATCCTAAGAACGACTTGTATAAGGTGGTGGGCAGAGAAGGCACATAAGAATCAGGTTTTGACGCTGGCTTTAAATCTCAAAATAAGAGCACTTCATTCTGGGCGCTGCAGGTTTTGTTTGGTTTAGGGTTTCTTTGGGAGTTTTTGTTTCGTTTTTCAGAGCAAGGGCAAAAAGAAAAACTGAAGTTGAAACTGAAACTTAAGCATCATTTTCAAACGAAAAGGTGGAAAATTCTTTTAAAAGCATTTGAAAAAAACGTGAGGGGGGTGGTGGTGGCCAAAGCAATTGTAAAACTCTACCCACACATACTAAAAAAGAAGTACTAGTCACCGAAAAATCATCTCCTTCTCCCTGCCGCTCTTAATCTCATTATGTCTGCGATGGCAAAGCTTGCAAAAACATCTTTACAACTGTCTGCCGCAAACTCCCAAGGGAGCCTTTCCTCATTTCCACCCGCTTTATGCTGCTCCAGTTCTTTTGCTTAGGTAAAAGTACTTATGGTGATCTCCAGAAGGAGTAGCTTACCCTGCCGAGGTTATATTTTGAAAACTTCTCTCTCGTTTGCTGTCATGTTGACCGTCCTGTGCGCTTGCAGCTGCTAAATCATCCAGAGGCAGCTGAAGTATTAAAGGTGTCCCCGTCGCAGCAATCGGTGTAGCGCCCCCCAAAAAGGCTGCACGGTAAATTTGGTTCAATTCTAAACCATAGCAGAGGCGAAAAGAAAACGTGATGGCGGAGAAGCTTTTTCAGAGAAGATACGGTCCAATTCAAAGCAAGGAATTCCACCAGCGCTTGAACCAGCGAAGGCTGCTTTCCCCGCCCTTCCCTCCTTTGATTCACTTTAACTGAACGATACTGAAAATTCAGTAGCAAGCCTACAAAGTTCTCTTCTAGCTGCTTTGCCATAGGATCATGCATGCTACTGCCTGCATCGGATCCCCTGCTCCTGTTGCACAGGATGAAGCAATCCTACTGTGCACACAACTGAAAGGCACCGTACCTTGGTCAAGCTGATCCTATAAACTACAGCTATCGAAATTCGTTTGAAGTTTGTAGTGATAATAGCATTAGCTAGCTGCTGTTCTTAGTGGTGACTTTTCATTAAGGAAAGTGTTCTAGCTTGCTAGACCTACCTCGCTCCTTAAAACAGCTTTCCAAATAAAATCTTGCTCTTCTGTAGGTGGGACCACTCCCTCCACTGTAATTTTGGGGAAGAGATGAGCAGTTTGAAGAGATTGACTTACTCGATGCCCTTTACCACTGCCTTTTTACAGTACCACCTCAAAGCATATAGTCCTTCTAGATAGGTTAGCTCGTAGACGCTATGGAGTAATTTTTTCCTGACACTTTACTTATTCTGTAGCCTGCTGCTTCCCACGCCAAGGATACGGACTTAAAATCTCCCCCTTTTTTGTAACATAGAAGAAAGATGTTTCATATCTGAAAATAAGCATAGAAAACAGAGGCACTGGGTGCATTTTCCTTGTTGTGCCAGTGCCCATTCTTCAGAAGTCTTGAAGGGTCAGAGGCACCTTTCTCATTCATTAAGTCTCCACCTCAAGCTGAAGTTATGGAAGTCAACTTTTGTACTGCGCCTTTACTATTCACGGAGAAGCCAAAACACATGGCTAACAAAATTGTTTCTAATTCATAATGTATTAGAAGACAACAACCCTTCTGCACGCGCCACCGCTTGGTACCTGCCCTTGACGGCCAGACAGTGCCCACGACCACCAGTGTGCAACCAGGCGAGCGGGCAGCCCTCTCGCCTGTATTTACAAATCTTCACTCATTTCTCAAACCCAGGCACCTGGGCTTTTTTAATTTAACCATCTCAGATGGGTCAGGTTTTGCTCAAGACAACATTAATGCTTTTAATGCATCAATGCTCAATCTTGAAAATACTACAGCCACAGATTAGCTTGAACACACGAAACAGGTGAACAAAGCTCAGAGTAAAAAAATCCACGCTTAAAACTGTGAAGCTGTTTTCCAAACCTCATTTTTCTTCACGTGCGAAGGTACTCATCTTGTAAAAGGCAAAATATATATTGGTGCGAGTCATCTTAGGGCTTGTATAGCCCTAGCACAACATGGTCAGAGCTCGCTGCAGGTAAATGCCTGGAAATAAAAGGCAGTCAGGTATACAGAGCAGCTTCTCTGCTCTACTGAACAAATGCACCAATATCCAACAAGCGCAGGTATTTGACCTATTGTAGAACTTTTAAATAGTAAAAAATATATATATATACACATAAAAGTTCACATTAATTCCATTTTTCACAAAAATGATTCAGCTAATAACTACAAACACTCCATCTGCATAGCTAAAACACAAAAATATTTGTATACAGAAAATACATTAATATAAAATTATTATATTTATGACTAGCAGCCAGTTGCTCCTTGTCTATTCAGAGCTTCAACTTAAGCGCCCAGCTGTGTCAGTTGACCACATTTTCCGCTAAGACAGAAGGGCAGTTGTTTCTCTTCCACAAACAGTTCGTTTTCATCACACGTAGCAGGGAGAAAGGAGGTTTGCCAGAAGCAGGAATCTTGCCGCTGCGCAGATAACTGACTAGCAGGTGTTTTGGGGCACAAAGAGCGCAGGGGAAGACCTGGGCCAATTATGTTAGATTTATGCGTTTGTTTTTATGCGTTTATTTGGGAGTAACCTTGAGTCCCAGCCACAGCAACTATGATTACTGGGGTTAATCTTTTCAAGGCTAGAAACTTGCTCTGACGTACTACCCATTCATTTCCAGCGGAAGATTACCGTGCATACTTCGATGCAATACAGTGACTCTATTATTTCTCTGAGCTTACAGTAATCACTCTGCTAATTTAAAACCAGGGAGAAAAGCAGTTGCCTTTTTTTTCTCATGAAGCCTCTCAATTAAAACCATGCTTTCATTTGTGCTGTTTCATTTACCAGGAACATTACCCTTCTTCTTCCAGCTACTACTACTTTAAACCCAGCCATAACCATTTATTTCAGTATAGCTCAATGCTCCTTTTGCCCAATTCTTTCTCCATAACCTCGTCCTTCCTCCTTTGTGTTTAATATTAGTGAGTTACTTATTTCAACTGTTTTATTTTCTACTATTTGAGAGCTGGCATTTAGTTCTATAACAATTTCTCTCTTTAATTCTCCTTAAAAAGGAAAGCTTATGAAAAATAAAGACCCTTACCATGCCCCGTGCCAAGGCTTTGGGGTATGCTTTTGCCCTGGCCAAGGAGTTCAGCTGGGTCCCCCTGGCCAGTTGATCGTTACTGTTTCTCCTCTTTCAACTCCAAATCTTCTCCCTCTTACTAGTGTCCCCCCTTAAAAATATCAAAAAACCCAACCCAGCAGCATCAGACTTTTACATCTCCATCTTCCTCCCAGTAGAGCAGAGTCCCCTCTATTTCTTCCCAGCTTCTTGCTTCTCCACCTCTTTCTAAAGCTGGCTGCAGAGTATTTTGGACCCCTTCAGTGGAAATAACTGAGCAGACAGCTTCTATGCAGACTCCAGGACCACCAAGGGTAAAGAGGGATTCTCTTATGTGGTTCTTGCTGGTGGCGACAAGGACCACACGCTACTCTGCTGCCTAAAACACGTGTCTTAAAGTTTTCTGCCTGGGTGGGAAGGTCTCCAAGTTGGCACAGGTCAAGGTTGGACATCCATACCACCAGTTCCTGAAGCTCCTTTGCACAGTCAGGTTACAGCTGGGTCAGAAGTTAAAACTTTTTCTGCTGTTCATTCCCTAACAAACCTAAAGGACCATTTGCTTCCATAAGGAAGCCACACTCAGGTTCATTAAAGTCACTGCTCCCACGTGGCATATTGACGGTCACCTCCCAAGCCAGGTCCCGTGCCCTGCTCGGGAGGCACACAAGGACTGCTTCTGCAGGACACCGGCCCGCACGGTGCCCATGACTTAACTGACCATATCGCGCCGCACCCTGACATTCACCTACTCGAAACGGTGGCATTTATTTCTACGTAACCTTCCACAATCGTGGCATTTTTTGCCTGCTCAGCCTTCCCCGTCACACAGTTCTGGCATAAATATCCAACTTGTCTTATTCAGGCACGACATCGCAGTCTATGGAGATGCTATTGTATTTGTTGCCTTATAAATTACCTTTAATAAATCTACGCTTTCTTTAGGGCTCCAGTGGAAACAACCCACCTTGTTACTCCAGTGTCATTTGTTCTCGCTATAAGAACCCCATCAATTCTCTGCCTTCCAGCAAGTTTCTGACATGTCTATTACAACAGTAATTTTAGATGTCCATAGCACATAGATTTTGGTACACTGATGCAGTTTTTAAGACTTCAAGCAACGGTATAAAAGATTTTACGCATTCGGTCCAGTCTGGTTGCTTGGCTTCTCTAATTAGGATAAAATCTGAACTTCTTAAGGCACATCATCATTGTTTTCTGCCTAATCAAATGCTATCCTCTTTTTATAAGGATGCAGAGCATGCATAATTTCCTCCACAAAAGATGAATTCCCTTAAACTGTTCTTTTCTCAAAACTATTCATTTGTCCTCAGCTTCCCCACAACTTCTAACTTTAAGCGGCATTTTGGCCTAAATGGAATTCATCTTAAATGGCAACTATGTAGAGGAGCCATGAAACTCCACGAAAAGCTGAAGGTACCACCAAGCATTATATGCCTATGGTTACTTACCTTATTCTATTTATGAAAATGGACTTACACGGAAGCGTGGTATGTTTAGTCTTTAACCACTATCAACTCAACAAACAATACACCACAGCAAAGGAACGTCCACTAGAATTACATGCAACTGAAAAGCAAAGGCAGGGTTTTACCCACCTGCCTACCATCCAGTAGCTTGCAATTTCTGAAGCGTACCACCACCGGTCTACTCTTAGTTACCTCCTTTCCAGACATTTTCCACTAGAGCAGAGGGATGCAGAGCCTGGAGCCCTTCATATTGCTTCAGGCCCTTCATCATCCTCTCTGAGGATAATACTTGGATGAAAGAGCTCTGACAGGGCTCACTGCTGTCTTCTGCTAGAAGAGTATTCAGCGGATGGATCTTGGATGATGCACCATGGCTTCAAAGAAAATAATTCATACTTCTCCCTCTGCCTGTAACGATGTGTAGGTCACACAGGAGGCTAATGCTTCTCAGACTTGAATCTAAATCCTCTGCACAGCAGCTAGCCCACTACATTTTCTTTAACAACAGGAGGTTAGCAAAGCAGCTTATAAATCAAAAACTAATCAGGAAATGGGGCCAGCTTTTGGAGCAACATTAAAGGGCAAGCATTCTTCCACGTGGCGTGAAACCTTAGCTCCAGGTGCCCTTTTGCCTTGCAACCCTATAACGCCTCTAAGCTAAATACTGTCACTTATGGAAGAAGTTTGGTCACTGCCTTAAGTGGTACAGACAGGAACTCAAAAAATATTATTCCCGACCCCAACTTTAAATGATATTTAAATGATGGGCTACAGATGGAGAACATTCCAAATCTTTCCTCCTTTTAATACTCCCATGCTCCGACCGAGAAAAAAAAAATATTTCACAACGGATCCAATTGAGATGCAATCAATTTTAACTAGATGTGTTCTGAGTAGGCATAAATATTTCTCATAAAGGAAATTAGTAAATTTGATTGATATAGATTAATACAGAGAAATTGAATTATATTATGAACAGCTGGAAAATTAACTCTATTCTTACAAGCATGAGATATTAGAAAAGGTCTCCCTGCCTTCAAACGCATACAAATCAAAGCAGAGAGGATGTTTCAGATGGGGCAAAAAGTTCCACTTAGCATAGCAGAAATGTAAATGCTGGTACGCTAACAGTTTGCTATGTTTCCGTACTAATGACCTGTGAACTTTGAGTTTCAAAATACAGCTCTTGATTTAAGTTGAAAAATGTCCTACTAGCTATTCATGTCTTTCTTGCACTTTTCAGTCTGAGTCCTCCATCTGGTTTGGTCCCCCAGTATTTTTAAAAAAATTAGAAATCAGTTGCGATGCATACTTTTTTCCTTTACCAATATTTTTTTCTCCATCTGCTTCTGAAGTTCCCTCCCTTTTATTCTGGCTATTCACAACTGTCACTCGCTTGGCCAATGAGTGAGACCACAATCAAACCATTCCCAACCCGAACCAGCCATTCTGACTTCTCTCAAACTGGAAATTACTGAATGAACATTACAGGAGAAAGCGCAGTTTCTTCCCACTAAGGGATAACTCAACATGTAGGCTACAGACTTTTGGAAAGCAGCCGTGCCCTGAGCTGCTACCAGAGTCCGGTGGGCTCCGGTGGAAATGTGCTCCAGCCATCACTGGCCATCGCCTTTGCTATTTCCCAACAGGTTTTTGCAGAGCTGGAAATCCACTTACACTGGAAGCAAGCTATCTGGAAGACTTCTAAAGAGGCTGATTAACATCAGGGTCACGAAGACACGACAGAGAAGATGAGGCACTTGGAAGACTAATCTCCTTGGCGAGATGAAAATCCACCACGGCTTTACAAAGAAAGCTAATCTCTCCCGACGCTCCAGCTGACACAGCGCCAAAGAGGAATGTCACTTCCATCAGCAAAGGAACGAGGCAGCAAAAGAAAAGGGAGAAGAGCCCCCCACAGACTACAGTGTAATCAGCTATCTAGTCAGCACACACAGAGTGATACATATTAGAAAAAGAAATATCTATATGTTATATAGATCTTAACTTAATAGAAGAATGCTGGGCTCCAAGCAAGTCAGTTCCACCTGGGCATCGAACCTTGGACCTGTAATCAAATTCCTGGAAAGCACCGCTTCAGCACGCAACAGGAGTCCAACAAAAAGCAGACAGCACAAATCATACGGAAACAACAAAAAAAATTAAAAATATGGTCAGCGGCATCCGTGGTCCAGTTCATCTATTTACTTTTCCCATTAGCTTTTCTGCATACGTTCGGCACGTCACCTTTCCTTTGTACTTAAAGAGAATGAGGCTTTTCAATATACGTTCCTATTGATCTTTTTTCACGCTTCTAACAATTCCCATTAGTCATTTCTATTTCTGCTGCATCTTTTACTGACACAGGATGACCAGAAAGAGCACGGGCTTGTCGCTATTAGGTAGCGGCGTTTCTGTTTTCTTCTCCGGCTGCATCCCTTTCGGCCTCGTATGTGATGTTTTCAGCTCCCCCGGCAGAACAGCGCAATTCTCCAAACTGTTTGTCACGCTGCTGCTAGCTTTTTGCTATATTACTCGTGATATAGTTCACAAAAAGGCGCAAGGAGGGCAAATTTAAGTTACTTAAAAAGATAGATAAGTATAATAGACAGTGTACATTCACCAACACAAAATTCTGAGGCTGCATTTCTCTAAGGGACCATAATTTTTAAGCATATGTCATCCTCATCTTTAAATATAAATGTAAGAACGGTGGGAAAGTATCTGCCCTGGCAGAAGCCACCGCACCTCGGCGGTTGCCCCATAAGGGAGTAATTGGATATTTGGAGAATACCTGGGGAAGAAACACCTGTCCCTTTTGGGCAGCACGTAAGCCTTAACCCACCACCACGCTCTTGCTGGTGAGGTAAGACACATCTGACCAAAGCCAGCTTTGACTTGTGAACTTGTGCCAACATGCATCAACAAGCCTTTAATAACTTTTAGGAACTAAGCGGCAACAAGTATCCGTAAGCAGCAGAGCGTAAGACCCAGACACCTCTCATCAAAACAACACGATGGATTTTCAACTTAAAATTAAGAGGTTACCCAAGAACCTAACCCTTGAGCTCAGTGCACTCACATAAACATCATCTAAAAGACTTCATCAGGACAGAAAAAGCAGAGAACAACACTCCAGCAAATGGAAGCCACTGAAAGCTAATGGAAACCAAGAAACTAATGCAAAATGCAGGCACCGCTTCAGAATTGACAAGGGAAGCACAAGACCCCAGAGCAACCTATGACTAACCAAGTTTATAGAAGGCGCAAAATCCTAACTTCGGGGTCGCTTATTCTTTGTCCACTGGACAAAAAAAAGGGTCAGAAGCGCTTGCTAGATATACATCCTTTTTTCAGGGGAAAAAGATGACACAGTCAGGGACAGAAGGCTGAAAAAAGAGTTATTATTCACATTGTAACAGAGGATGATGTCAAACAAAAGCTTTTAGTAGCAGGTATTTTTCCATCTCTGGTCCCAGAGCGTGGACATCCAAGCGCTTTGCCAGAGCTAGCCCAGAGTCCACCTCCGCTGGCAGACAGTCACAGGGAAAGCAAACACCACTGTACTCTAAAACCAGTAAACCAGTTGAACCTTAATTCCAGGAAAAATAATGAAGGCACAGACACGACACTCCGTACATGCTACAGGAGTATAATGCAATTACACCTATTAGCATGGGCTCGTGGAAAATATTTAAGAACCAACTTCAATTTACTTTTCACGAAATTACCAGCCTGGATGATAAAGGGGGTGCAACTTCTGAAGTTTAAATTTCCATGACCCAGAACCATATATTACGTTGGTTATTAAACCGTAAACTGGGTAACAGTTAAATGGATTAAGGGCTACTTAGCTAAGAGGTTTCAAAATGTAACCAAGAGGAAATCAGTCCATTAGCCAAGCATAAACACACTCATCCAGGCCTGGAAGCATTTAGGAGATAGAGAGCATCTAGACCAGGAGGGATCTGCTGAGCATCAAGACCGGTGAGCCGCAGTGCTCCTTAGGAGCTCTTTCATTTTGAGATGAAACTGGCTGGAAATGGGAAGCGTACTCAGGGCAAATATGACGAAGGCTGGTCCCGTGCTCCTTGGGCATCCATCTACAGCTGCTGCTGGAGATGGGGCACCGTCTCTCAGGGCTGATGCCATCTACCGCTCTGCAGCCAAGGCAATAACGAGGAGGAAGAGCCGAGGTCCTGTGATTTGTTTTGTATTCACCCCAGCTGGAATAGGGGGTCCATAGTGCCTGTGGTGCCCACGTCATAAAATGAGGACTCCGAGAGAAGACAAGACTGATGACAACACTGGAAAACATTTCTTAATGCAAGAGATGCTTTTAATTCCTTCTATTTATTTCATCCAACAGATTGAGGAACAACCTGATGGGTCTTAGCACTGCCTTTAAGCACCGGGACAGAAATTTATTGACGAGCTCTTCCTGGCGCAGAACGGCAGTTCGGCAGGACTGGGTTTTGATGACAGGAAGAAGGAAGGAATATATTTTTAGAAGAGGCACAATTAACCTTTGAAGCAATTTATCAAGAACAGCAACGGACTGTTCATCAAGGATTGTTCAACACCAGAAATTGTGTTAAAGGCTGTTTGGAAAGATGAAAGAAAACATGCTCTGTGTCAGGGTACTCATATACCCCGAGAGACCAGAAGGCTACAACAGCTTTATAATCTGTTCCGTCAGCCAGATTTAGACATTTCTGATTTTTCTGTTCAGTCTCATCCTCGCATTCATCTAAAAGCAAGGTTTCTATCTTGACGTGAGCTGGAAGAACGTTCACCTCCCCTAATACCCCCGTGCCTTTGATGGGCTGAAGCAGGAGAGGGAGAGGGGCTTATCTTGACTCGTCGCTTCTTCTTCTTTCCTCTGCATTCTTGGAGATTTAACCTAACTGAAATCATTTACAAAAAGACTGGACCAATATGCAGAATTCATAAAACTCAAAGCAATGCCGCAGTTGTCACAGTGCTCACCCTGCTTAAACGCTCGCTAGGATGAGTGCAAAGGGTGCAAAAGTGCCAGGGTCACGTCCACCAGCTGAAGGAAAAGGAGGGCTGAAGTCAACACTGAAGTGAGAGTCAAGTCTGTGCTTTCAGTCGAACGCAGCGTTTACCAATCCAGCATATTCTGGATAAGAGACATAACTACAACTTAGCAAGGGAGAGGACAACCAAAGACATGAAATAACAGCCTGGACTACTTGAACTTCTGCTTAAATTGGGTTACCTGGAGGATATTCTGCACCAAGAGAGGAAGAGGCCTTCCAACACCTTTTGCAGGCCACAGAACTAACATGCATTCCCATCTTCTCTGATACTTATTCCCCAAATACCTTAAAAACTTTGTCTTTGTTAGACAAAATTAAGTCACATAGGCTGTGTTTGGCTCCAAACATCCGCGTGGGTTCTTCATCCCTGATTTACACGCCTCTCTGAAGTCCCAGGAACCAAACTCTTCCTTGGCACGGGAACAGTGGCATAGGTCCTTTCGGACATACAGCTATCCAAGCCAAAAATTAGCACAGGTTTTTCCACAAATTTATATACATATAAAAAGAAAAAACAGCAGCAAATTTTTCAAATGAAAATATTATCTCTTATAACAGCCAACTTTTTCTTCTCCAGACCACCTGGATCAGTAACAGACTACTTTTTTTAAACAGCAAATTGCCTTAGAAAGTTAAGTATGCAAGGGAAGCGTTGGGTTACGTCAGCTCTACACAGCCAGCTCCTTTCCTTCGTGCCGTTGGCCATGGTAAAAGATACCCACTTTGCCGACTGCAATGCACCATGTGCAATCCTGTTCTCATCTCGCAATACCGGCACGTGATCCTGACAGCAGTTACTTGGCAAAATCCCCGAATATTACATTCCCTTTATCAAATAAAAACCTCGTTATTTTGAAAGATTCTTTGTGCTAAGGACAGCAAAATAAACTATATCTAAAAGTTGGCATATCCTGCTTAAAAAGCTTAAATACAGCATTTTATGACTTGTTTGTTTGTTGTTTTTTAACCAGTTATACAGATACTTCTTAATGGACTGACACCGATTTCAGCATTTCCCCTCCGCCCCCGATGGCTCAAAAATGCAACAGGATATATCAAGATTTTTTCTTAACTGCAGCTGTTTCAGTTGAATGCCATTTCATTTTCAAGCTGTAATCCTAAGGAGCTTTTTCTTCACAATAAAATCTGAGCTCTTTGAAGAAAGGAAAAAAATAATTTAGCCCATAAGATGTGCTTACAGCGTGAGATAGTTGAAGCAATTATCATCCTGCCGAGCAGGGCACTGATTTATTACAATATTATTTGTACAACACAATTTGTACAATTACAATATAAATTTACTATTTAAAAAACACATTTTAATTATTATATCCATTTCCAGATGGTCATATGTGACAGCCATTCCCTTTAATGGGATTGCCAAACTTCCCCAGGGCAAATATGGCCAGTCTTATTGAATCAGTGTAACAGAACTGAGAAACTTTGCTTAAAAGTCTCCAGCTCGCTGGATTTTTGTAAGGAAATAAACATCAGAAGCAACTGTGTGGGTTTTTTTTTCTTAAATATATAGTATTTTCTTATACTTTTCTATAAGATAACCAGAGACATCTTAACAGACTGACATAAACTTCATTTTTTTTCCCTGATCTGCTTAAAAAAAAGCCAAATCACCTAACAGAATATACACCAGTGTTTTCCTATGTGCAGCTGCTAAGTTGAATGCTATTTAATTTCCAAGCTGACAAGGCTTGGAAATTAAACACAAGGAGTGTTTAATGAGTAAAATAAAAAGTAAATTTTAAGCTAGTATTGCAGAGAGCAAACTTGACACAGCTTTGCAGACTTGGTATTTTGACTGCAAACCTGTTCTGATCGCATTCAACTCGCACATTTTGAAAGCCCTCTCCAAGTTTTCTAAACTATGCTACCCAATATTTCAACAATTAAAAAAATTTTTTTAAAAAAATCACCGTACTCCCAGCTGGATAAAATTGCCCTTGGACAAAACTCTAAAACCATTTCAGGTCGGCAGGCGGTAAAGGAAGCCTGTTGCACGGCGGTGCCGGATTTCGAGGGAGCGCGAACAGGCTGCGGAGCCCGCAGAAGGGATCCTTAACCCCATTAGCTCGCACCCAAAGCGCTGCACTTCACGTGGTTCGAACAAGGATGGGAAAAAACAAGCAGGCAAAAACCCCGCCACTGCTGTTAATACGCAGTTTCGCTACCTCCGTTTCCCTCTCTGTCCCTCGGTGCTGACCAAGCACGGCTCAGTAAAGCCTGTATATTCCAAATTAACTACGAAGACCACGGGAATGCTTTACTCCACCTCCCACACTGGCATTTACTGATGCTCGGGAAGCGTTTGCAATCTTGCATCCATGCTGCTATCGATGATCACGCACAGAGGTGAAATCTTCACCCACCAGTTCACAAATAACCCGTCTCCAGGCACCGCGTGCCCAGCCAGGACCTTCGAGGAGCCCGCAGCCGCCACAAAAACACGAGTCTTGCTCAAGAGCCGCACCTTCTGGCTGAAAAAAAAGACACCAAACTGCACCTAAGGGCCCTCGCCGCACCTGCAGTTTTGAGCAAAAAATGCAAACATAATTGCTTGCAGAGTCGAGTCAAAGTGTGATGCAACATTAGTGAAAAGTCATGGAAAAGAGGCAAGATTTTCTCAAAAATACTACGTAGGATTTGCCCATAAGGGCTTTAATTCCTCCCACTTCTCATGAGAAGGGGACTGCACAGGGCACACGGAGGCAAGGCCAAGGGACTGACGGCTGCGGAGTCTCTTCCCACCACGTACATGAACACTATCATCCTCCTAGTGAGGAACAACCATTCAATTTCGTAGAAAGTCTTATTAAACCTCAATAGGTCAAGAAAAAACAGAATTCCTTCATTAAAGCGTGTAAGGCCAGAACTCCTGGCAAACGGGCTTTTACTTAACCGATAAAAACACTTTTTCCCGTTCTTGCAGGGAAGAAGTTTAAGCAGGAGGACATGACCACGTGCAACCCCAAACCATAAACATCAGCTACTTTGCCATATATTTTTTTTCCTTCCCCCACTGGACAATTCCTTACTAGATAAGATAGAATTAGCAGAAGGCTTATTCAAGCCTAGCCCAAAAAACAGCCAGTACCGAGGCTGAGAAAGGGAGGGAGCCTGATACACACGTTTCAAATTTTGGCTCAAGTGAGTTGATAAAAGATCTGGAAACAGGGTCTGGGTTCTTGGTGCCCCCCCCAGAGTTGCGGGAGGTCTGATACCACTGTGCTCTCGCAGCAATGGCAAATCCCATTTTACTTAGGGGATCCCTGCAGCCAAACCTGAGGATGGATACATCAGGTTTTTTCCTGCTCACAGGATCCAAGCTGTTCAGCACCAGCGCTGGAGAACGACAAGCTCTGGAGCAGGTGGCCTGCGCTTCTTGCAGACCACTGAATCAATCAGAGGTTATTCCCAGGCCTGAAAGACATTTCTAAATCATATTCTACTTGATCTAGAAATATGAAATTACTTGAACCACCCAAAGTGTTCAGAAAACCTGCAGAGCGTGCTGGCAGAAGACGAACCTGTCCTCCATGATCACTTTTCTGCATAGGTAGGACTTTACGCCTATTTGCTCATGGCTATAAAATACGTCTGGCATTACCCAAATTCTTTGCCCTGCAGTACAGAGAAGAAACACATATACCAAGCACAATTCACTGTCTTTGGTAAAAATACATTTATAGCGACTACATGCTTCTGGAGATAACTGAGCTTTGGCTTCCAAACCTCAAAATAGGGAAAACTACCTGGAATGAAGTAAAATAACAGTGTAAACACCTGAAACAGAATCCCTAACAACATTATTCAGATCCGAGGCAGGGACAAAGATTTGAACAGAGTTCAAAATCCAGACAACACAATTCACAAAGGTGAGGAAGATAAATCCAGCGGAGGTAAGTCTTCCTCTTTTTCTTGGTCACATGGCCAAACAAGCCCAACTTCTTACCATCACAGTAAGCTGAACCGTTAGCACCGCTTAAAAGCTTGCCATGATGCGTATCCACCTATTGCACAGAAATGCTTTGACCATGACAGTACAAAACCCCTCCTATGAACTCCAGGGTCCACAGAGGAATCTGAGGAGGCTTCTGCCCGTTCATTTTAAGCGCCAAAAAATTCAAAGCATTTAGAGCAAGACTTATTAAGTCCCAGAGGAACAAAATCTTTTATGAACTAATTGTTTGGACATTATATTGCCCTTTCTTCCAATATAAGTAATCACCTGGGATGGTGTTTATATTTATATAGATCTTAGACACAGTAAAACACCAAAAAGGCAAGATTCTGAGTACAAATAGTTTTGACCTGCTACATAGCAAGGACACTTCAAGATGCACAGATCTCATCAAGATATGGACGTACGTCTTGCGAACCACAAGATACAACCCTTTCTGCATCAATGAAGTTCCAGGCAAGGAGGTCCAAAACGTAGACACGAATTATTGAATAAAGGCATTCAGATCCTTAAGATCAAAAATCAGTTTCTAACTTTCTCCTTTTCATAACCAGCAAACAAGGCTGTGAAAATCTCTTCTAGAGGTAAACCAGAACCAACCCATTGCTCCTGGACATCGCAACACTGCTTTTCTGTTGGAACAGATTCTCTGGGCCATAGCACGGTCAAACCCATTAATCAGATGTCACAGACTGCCTCGAAACACATTACAACATTATTTTCTTGAGAACGTAGAGTTGGGGTAACTGTGGACAAAAGCAAGAAAGACAGAGCCGATTTTGCCCTTGTTGGGCGCCCTGCAAACCCGAGGGCTGCCAGGCCAATCCAGACTGGCACCTTCTAACAAGGAAATTGTGTGCTGAAACACCAATAATGGGAGGGAGATGACTTTGCTTGAAGGAACTTTTAAGGCCCAAGGACGCAAAGGTCATTAATAAAAAGAAATATGCTCTCCAAAGAAGTTCTCTCCCAGATTATTATCCCCCTGCCAAAACTAACTGTTCTCTTTCAAAAAGTAACCCGAAAGACCTTGAAAACAGCAACAGTGCAGTGAGCGATGTAGTGGCCACATCAGAAGGCTCAAGCAAGGCTTGTCTAGAGGCTGAAGCCAGATGATTTCTGGCCACCATGGCATCACAATCTCTTAAAATCTTGCAGTAAAAAAACAAAGGACTTAATTCTGCAGTTTATGAATATATCCCTAATAATAAAGCCACGCTGTCTGATATTCTAATTGCAAAGTTACAGAACAGTGAACTGGCATGCCCAGAAATTTCCTACAGGTGCACAGCCGGTGTGAACCGAATGCTCTATTTCAGCCAAAAATCTGGGGGGTTTTGTTTTGTTTTCCTCCAGAAACAGTCAGATGAAATTGTCTTACACTAAAGCAGGAGGAGAGCAGATTAGATGAGCACAGTTCCCACTGCAGGACTCTATTACACCAGTAAGTGATCAGCCATGGATCAAATGACATCATATTTAAAATAAAACATAACATAATGCACTGAAACAAACATGGACAGAAACTCTCAAGTTCACACTTAAATATATGACTTAAACGTCATATATATATATATATATATATATATTTTTTTCAAGGGGGGGCAGTTTATTTCCTATGAAGGTAACAGATGGTGTCACTAAATACTTGCAAGCCTTTACTTTTTCTCACCTACTGCTGAATTCTGGTCCCAGCCTCTAGGATAATTTTTATTTCCTAAAGCAGTATATTGTCATTCTTCAGTCAGTACGGGTGCTAATATATTTTTTCAGTCGTACATCATGGCCTTTCCAAGCTTGAAAGCCTTACTGAAATACCCATCATGTCATCTGTGATATCATGCACCTGCTCTTTCAATATCAGGGGATGAGAGTTATCTGCTTTCCTTCCACCTTCTCCTGCTCCTCCTGGTTTGGGCCCAGATCACTCACTGCTTTTCACTCCACACCGGTGTATTCATTTCCACAGCTTCCACACCTTTGCACCCGCTCTCCTGCCTTTGCCCTCAATTTCAACATGATCCTCTCCTGAAGCAGGACCCAGAAAAGGTGTTTACTTAGGTCTGAGGCAATACACAGACCATCTTTAACCTTTACTCTTTCCCTAATGCATGGCCACCCCACCTCATCTCTCCTTTTTCTCCTCTGGGCTGAAAAACACTTTTCAATGTATTTTTTTCCTACGTCTAGGTCACTTGGATCTTCACAGTTTTGACTTCCAGACATCTTCGACAAAGCCTTCTTTCTTGACTTTTTCTGTTTCCTGCCTATCTCCCATGTCTTCAAGAACCTCATTTACCTAGCTGATTCACTACTAGCATCTTGAGCTCCTTCTCAAAGGGTATACCATCAACTGAAAAAAATACAAGATATCTTAAAGATTAAATTTCAACTCCTGAATTCAAAATCAGGTGAAGAGATACGCTGACACTCATAATCCTGACCCTTGCAAATACCAGTTCTCCTCCACCGTGATGAAGGACATTCCAGCCACTCAACTCTGCTTGTCCCATCCCTTTTGATACTGCAGTTTACAATCCATTTTTAAATAAAAGTCCTGAATTTACGATGATATTTGCCTTCCGTCTACTGGTCCCAGTTACGTACAGAACGTATCGTTCCAAATCTTGCATGAAAGCGCTGCATAGCATAGCAACGCCTCAAACATTTGGAAAAATATGCCTGTAGTGCTCAGGTTCTTGACCAATTCCCCAGAGCTGTTCAGAGCAGCATTAAATGCATAGATAAGAACTCGTAGAAAACATTGCAACATTATAGAAAATGGTTTCTCAAGGAAGTTAAGATTAAAGAGACTCACATCTTTATTAGCCAACATGGGAAACTGCAAGGCTTCTAGTAGAACAGGCTTGTTTTCTATAAACAACTATTCTCACTTACGTTTTAAATGAGAAAATGACATGTTCAAAGTGATTCAAGAATAACTACATTTGATAATTTTTTGGCTTACATAGGCGACATCTTCCAAAAGGTGGCTACTACTGAAATTGCTTTACATTTCTAAAGAAGAGCTGGCTTTGGCAACTCTTTTGGCAACTTTTGCTCCCATTCTCTTTCTTACAGATACAGCTTCATGTCAAGCTAAGAATAATGAAGTATAAATCTGAAGTTCAGAGAGTCACATAAATCATATCACCAGGAGCTAAACCAATCCAAGCTGCTACGTAACATCAACTGCACCTTATTTACGCTAACCTAAAGCATCAGCCTGACAATCCAATAGCCCATCGCAAAATGCACTGTGACCCCCAGCAGCACTTTGTCTCGCAGACTAAATACTTCCCCCCTTCTTCAGCGCTCGCCTGGAGAGGGAAGGGCAGCCCAAGAACTGCAACGATCTTTAACACAAATTATTCCAGTGCTAATTATCTTCCTCTTGCTCTTTTCCATTCACTGCTGCTTCAACTCTCTCCTACCTCAGGAGTGAAAAATGATGCACTCCGATTCGTAACGCTGAGCAAAGATGAACCATTTCTTCCATTTGTCCTCTACAATCGAGAGCATAAAATCTGTGGGAGATCCAGAGAAGCGTAACAGCCACCAGCTGATTAATATTCAAAAGCTACGGCACAAAATACGGGGGAAAAGTTTCCCTGCGCATTGAACACACCAGAGCTTGTCTCTCTCTCAATATGACCTTGATTCAGAGCTTCTAAAATCAGCTGACTAAAACAAGAGCTACCCCCTTCAGAGATATTTCCAGAAATTAAAGTTCAGTATTTCACAGTATTACATCATTTTCAACCTTAACAATTCAGGAAGAATGATGCAGAAGATAAGGAAAAAGGGTATCTGACTGCTTCAGAGCCATCTCTACCACTCACGGAAGAGGATGGTGAACAGTGATCAGAGAATGAGCGTACACCTATTTCATTTTTCTTTTCCTTAATGATCAAAACCGCAGACTGCAGAACATCATACCCCTGAAAGACAGAAACACCACAAATAATTTTGCATTACAAACCAACCATGCTAAAGGAGGTTTTCATTGTATGCATAGACTCACAGAGTAAGTAAGCAGAAGGAACCGCTGGAGGTCACATGGTCCAGTCCTCTGGTCAAAACAGGGCTAGCTTCAGCAAGCAGGAACAACTTTAACATTTTCAGCTTCAGAAGTTCATAGCTTTCTCCAGGGTTTCCTTTAGCTCTCTAAAACAACTGTGGTTAAGGGCTTTTACTTTTTTTGTTTTATTTTAATTCTGGTCTGGAAAGCTAATCCCTAGAAGCACATCCATAAGGTTCATATTCTATCGAGAGCTACTACTACCAAAGCTTCCAAGCCTCATACTCCAGAAAAGGTCCCGTGAGAAGAGGGTAACAAGTCTTCTTCATAATGCCAGGCACAAGAACACCGCTCATCTCCTAAAACACTGTAGCCACTGAACCCCCTAAGAAAAGGGATGAAACGTTCTCGGATGCTTCCTCTCACAAGGACGAACCATTCCTGAAAAGGGCAGAAAATCAGCGTTCTAGAAAGTAGGATTTAACGATCTATTCAGTCTTTAAAGGATAAATACTGCTATTGTATCAATTACGCAGCCACATCACTATATATCCACCAACATTTTGGCTCCATAAAGACAATTCTCAGAAAATCTACACGGTTGAGGCACAGCCATGGTTCATATTGGCTATGGATTTGTTAACAATATTTTTCATAGCCTGAAGGTAACTGTATAAAACAACCACTCTCTATCTGGCTTATGTGCCTACCACTCTTCAAAAGCTCATGACACCCAAGTAGCCACATCATGTCCGGCATGAGTTCAACCACTGACCTCCTGTGCTTTCAGAGTCGTCCCTATTTCACTGTCAAGAAAAATGCAGAGTTGTGGCATGAACAGGATGTTGCATGAGGCTGCACTGAGAAACAACTCATTAAAGAAAAATATCTAAGTAACTATGAAAAACAGCAGAATACTTAGAGAAACCAAAATAATATGCATTACCTCTTCAGTTTCTTTCTTTTAATCTATATATTTAAACATAAAGTTAAATTTTTTGTAGAACTTCTGTGTACTTATCAAGAAACAGAAATTTTGAGTTTCCAGTGCTCAACACCAGTATTACACACAGCTGTACCTAACTTGCCAAACAACGTGCTTCACAAACCCAAGACTTCAGCTTTTCTACTCTACATTTCTCCTGTTTTAATGCACAGGAAAACAACATCTCTGACCAAAGTACAAAATTATAAGGAAAGGCACAACAATACCAAATGCTAGCGTACCCACAGCATTCGGGAAAAATAAAAAAAGTGAAATGGAATGAAAGCATAAAAAAAACAATTCTGAAAAAGGAAAATAAAGCTGACAGGTAAGTATAAAAGGAAAATACGTTTCCACTGATGCAAGTTTTTTAGAAGTGGAAAAGAATCAGTAAAGTTGCATGATATCCACTAAAAGGTTCATAAAAACTTAGCAAGTTTCATCTATGAAGCAACATAATTAAAACAAAAGAGAAAAAACAAATGGGAAACTTTTCTGGGAATCAACACAATGGAAAAAGGGAATCAAAGAGATGGATTGTCATCTCTGGCAAACCAAATAAAGAGGACACTGATTAAAACTAAGCTAGAAAAATTCTCTGGAGCGCTCTGGTTTGTGTGGTTAAGCAGTTTTGGAAATGGAAGTTGACCTTTGATGATAAATGATCAAAAGCAACCTTTGATAGAAAGACAGATACAGGGAGCAACCTCCAAGTTGCAATGTTCAGAAACTGGTTTAGGAGCTCGAGAACCGACTTCGCCTCCACGCCAGAGGTGCAAGAGGAGCACATGCACCCACGTAGGGAAGGGCAGGTCTCCCACGTACATCTTCACTCCCTGGCTGAAATTATGGAGAGACTTGAATGCATAAATTAGAGTGTTGGGAGCTGAATGCAAAGGGTAATAGCATGAGTAATCAAAAAAGAAAAAAAAAAAAGCACAAGCACGAAGAAGAGCTATCAAAACACACAGACACACACTTGACAAGCTGGGCGTTCCTCTCGGATGCCAGTTTCCGCAGGGGTGCCCTTTTCAAAACTCTTAATTCATTGTGCGGGAGATCATTTATCACGGAATTACTCTTTCACACTTCACCTTGTTATGACAGTGACAAAATAATAGGCCCAACACAAATGCTCAGCAGTGCATTTCAGAAGCAATATTTGCCAGATTTTTCATTGATCTCATAAACCATCCTGAAAAATAAAACTTAATGCCTGGCAGCAGCCACATATAATTATTCTCCTGAAAAGAACTAATACGCATTTGGGCTGATTTAGAACTTGGCATAAAATAATTAAGCTAAGAAAAGAATTTATGCCTAACAATCCTTGTACCGTGTAGAAGTTCAGAGTCATTTTTATTCCGAACGCATCCAATATCACACTTGCGGCACCACCGCTACCTGATGACAAACAATAATAAAACACCTGGTTTATACATGAAAGAGCTCTGTCCTGAGGGACAGCGAAGCAAGTTGGGTCTTAAAACAGCGGAGGCTCACGCTGAAAAACATCGGTGTTAACTATTGACAGCAGCCTCGCTCTCTCAGCAAAGACTTGATGAAAAAAACTTGCCCATGCAGACCATACTGTTGACCAACGCTCTGCAAAACAGCTGCAGAAGGAGGGATGGACGTGGGAAGACGACGATCAGGAGCAATGTGTTAATGGCATAAATTAGAGGCAGACACCCAGAAGGTTGGGACCTGATGATTTATCTTAATGAGGCTGTATTTTCCAAACCACTTATGTCAGTAGGATAAGATGTAGAACGCCACGCTAATGATGAAAAATGGTAAGTGAATAAAGGGCAGGGGGGATCGGAGCTGTAGAAGGTAACATTTGGCTCAATTGACATGACTTTGAAAAACTAAACAGCTACAGTGAGTTTTCACATGGGAGTTTATAATAAAATAAACCAACAAATACAATTTATGCTTGAGCCAAGCAACACTTGGAAATCCATCATTCATTGAATCATTTTACTGTTACAAGCATTCTGCTGTTCAAAACAAGCAATAACTTCAGTGTTATCCTTATGAGCGTTTCAAAGTTAAAATAAAGCTAAACCTCATAACGCTTTCAGAGCAGCCTGCTTAAAAACACAGGGAATCTGGGGGACAAAAATATGCCCCAAGTTCTTGTACAGTGACCTGCCTTTTCAACATCAAAGCAAAATAAACCTAATTAAAGGAACCTGGGACCTGACCATGGCATTGTACTACTCTTCTTTATCTACTAATACTTATGAAGGCATTGAGAACAGCTCACATGATCCACAGCTTCATGCTGGCAGCAGCCCTTTCAGGCATGTATTGAGGCATGAGTGATGTAAAGGCATATCTTCTTGTTCAAGTGTGAAAAAGTATTCTTTTTTATTATTTTAAATTTAAATTTACTTGAGATTGCCTAGAAGCAGGCAAATTTTCAAAAGCCTGCCTGGTTTACAGGCCTCTCAGAAAATTAATGGGATTTTGGTTCTGGGGCAATGGACATTCCAAGGTCCTTAGGCACCTTGTGAAGGTGGCAGAGCAGCTCAGTTTCTCACTTACTGCTTTTTCTATGGATTCGGTATATTCTGCTTTGCTGAAGAGCAAGTAGCCAAGAAGAAGAGTACAGCTACCCCGCCCTGGACACTGTCCTCTGGATCACACTGCATCTTTTGGAGAGGAAGCAAAAAGGGGATTATGACTACAGCTGAACACACAGAGCTTTAAAGAGCTTTCCACAGAGCTTTCCACAGGGCAGGCAGCAAGACAAAAACATGTCAACTGGAGGCCCCTGCGAGAAGCAAGTGGCAAGCACTCCAGCAGGAAGCCCTACAGACAACTACGAGGTCTTCTGGATGGCTCAGAAGGGCCTGAGTGCAATTTGCTTTCATTTGGGACGCCAGCTGAAGATGAACACTGCTGGAAAGACCAAACCGCGGTCACTGTAAGGGCATTCGCTTGCAACCCTTTCTTCTTCCCTCTTTCAGTAGCTCCGCAGTCCTGCTTAGCGAGATATCACTTTCTCATTGATATTTATGTATTTTAATACAAAAAAATTGCTTTGTTTTCCAACAGAGGTCAAGTGGGGAGTTTGTTTGGCACAAAAGAGAAAGAGGGGAGAGACCCCAGCTGACCTGGGATCCCATCACTCTATAAGCAGATCAACAGGTGTCTAACAGCACTTTGACAAGAAGTAGAGTGGTTCATCACAACCCCCAGCTGCCATTGAACCCAGGGACTTAACCTAGTGTGCTTAATCTGTCCAGAAAGCTCGTTAGATACCTATCCACAAATGTCGGTTCCGCTAAACAGCATTGGCTATCTGCATCTAGGTATTCTGGGACACGTCCAAGTCATACGTGATAAAGAGATATCCCTAAACTAAGATTAAACTGAACATACTGTAAACCCACCTGCACAGATACGCTGGTTCAGCCCAGAAGAAGCAAGGCCTGCAAAGCCAAGCTGGCAACATTAGAGCCTTTCAGCTGCAGCTTAGGGCTCTGAACACAACGTTTCACGCATGGCAATGCTAGCTCCAAACCCGTGTGTAGACGGTATTTCTGGGTATCTGGCTCCACAGCAATTCATGCACCACACGAGAGCAAGCCTGCCTTTACCACTGGGAAGACACAGAGCAGAGGTTCCTAAAAATAAGAGTTAGTGAAATAGTTTAAGAGCCACTGAACATCTTAGTTATCTTTACTACCATGGAAACAGGATTTAAAAACAACTATTAGGATTATTTTTTTTAAGCATACTTCCTTACTATAATTCTGCTATAGCCAAATCATATTTTCCATTTAAGAAGAGTATCTGGTGTAGATAAGGAAGGCGAGAAGGTTAGAATAAAAATACATTTAAAATGTTATTATGAACAATATTAATTCAACTATGATGCCTGTCTTTTTTACACCTCAGCTATATGTGACTTTCATTCAGAAAGCATAAATAAGCAAAAATAAGAATCCTCCAGAAGGACATTTGTTTTTACAACCAGATTACTCTTCAGCAAGCGCTCCAACACATACTTTTTTTTTTCCTACAGCTCTAATACCCAAAATTAGCCATCTAACAATGTTGGTGACTGAAGTCCTCTACACGCAAAAACATTACAGCACCAACATCTGTTGTGAACTTATTTACAACTTGACAGGAACTTACCTAATACTTAATGGTCTGGTTACCCAAGACTTAAGACTGATAGGACTAATGTCTTTCAATCAAGAATTTAAAGGAAAGATGATGACATCTGCATCGTCATGATGTTATCGAGTGTAATAGTAAACTATGTCCACCAACCGGGAGCCATTTCAATTCATCACGCTATCATGGAATATCTACTATTTATACTATGATATGGTCAACATGTTCCACCCCAAATTTGTGCTCTACAGTGTTATGCCAGAAGCATACCCATCTCCAGCTCTGTCTCTGGCCCCAACCCTGCTGCTCTGGCCAGACTCTCCAGATGGATCCTGGACTTGCTTCATCATCCCACCAGGTCCGGGGCCATTGATCGACCCTGTTACTGTCATCCCTGCTCTGCCCACCCTGCTCGGGCCCTGGACACTGTGCCCCGGTCAGCAGGGACACTGTCCTCAGCTCCCAGCTCGTCCTTCACCGTGAAGCAGCCCAACTCATGCTGCTTCACATCGCAAACATTAATAGCCAACACTTACTGCACGCAACGCAAGCTTTTGAAGAGGATGCTCCTCCAGACCCAACCAAAAGCAAAAATGACAGCTTTAGAGACTTAATCAGCTTAGACTGAAATGCCTGTAACCTAGTAACAACAGCAAAGATGCACTTGAAGGGTGGGGGACATTCAGAGCTAAGAGGAGCAGCACTCGTGGGATTGTCGGCAGTGCACAGTGCAGGTTAGCAAGGCAGAAACCAAGGAAAATGGGTTGCAGTAAAATAATGTCATCACTGATGGACATGACACTCACAAGTTCTAGATACTTAAAACAAGAGAACTGCAGAGAGCACCTATGAACAGACCCCATCTGAAGAACAGAGCTCATTCTCAAGGTTTTCCTTTGGCCACCATCGCTCTTCAGTACTTGCAATCAACAGCATGTCATGAACCACCACGAAAATTTGAGCGTGTCAAACATTCCAAACCCATCAACCACGTAAACACTTTCAATGGAGTGGAAAATATCTTGACATTATCAGTGAAAAGATAACACGGCAGTTGCAGTGCCTCTGGTGAGTCCAAATTCATCTTAGTTTACATTGATAAAAAAACAAAAAAAAACTTATGCTTTACCCTAGACTAGTTTTAAATATTGCAATTTGAAAGTATATAGAAACGTGTAACTGCGTTGACCAAAGAACTGAGATTTGAATTTAGTGTGAGCCGTTGAGTTGGTCAAATTCAACAGAGCTTAAATGGATAAGAACAGGTAATTCTGGGACCAGACTGCTCAAGAACATGGGAACCTGTAGACTTTTAGGAATGACAGCATCTGTCCCGTGGGACTGCACCCAGGCCAGCGAGGACACTGCCCCCTCAAAAGAGCTAAATGAAGAAGGAAGAACCGACTCCAAGCCGCAGTGTGGCAACCCTGCATTTGACCCCCAAACGCAGATAAAGGAACATTCCAAAAGACAAAAAAAGATTATCTTGCTAATACATCACTGATGGACCTTTGCCACCAGCAGAACATGAGACCTGAGCTCTCAACAGTGCGACATCTCCTCGGTATCCCCTATACGCATGTGGCATCAGGCAGGGCCAGCTGGAAGAGTCAGAACCGATCCCCATTCGATCCTTCCTAGAAGGTGGCCGAGACAGGCTCATCCACATCCTCCGAACTCTGCCTTTCTGCTCTGGACTCTGTTTCGTGCTTCTCTGGCAGAACTGAGCCAAAATATTCCCTCCCTCCCTCCGCTACCAGATGCTTAAGTCTATTCTTGGCTCTGCCACTCACTTATCTTGGCATTCACATAAATGCCACCAATTCCCCCATCAGTCTAAGAGAGTCGCTTATAGGAACAGGCAGCAGAGAATACAAAACAAGGGCGGCTGACTGGTTGGCGGGCAGCGTAACAGTAATAGATATCCATTACAGTGACAGTGACAAGCTCTGGGGAAGAGATTTTATTCCAGATGAACATCGCAAATGTAAATCACGGTTCCACAAGAGGAAAGTTTTCACGAAAGGAGAACTTGGCGAGAATTAATTTTAAGCCGTGCTAGTACAGCCAGTATCACTTAGTGACAACAAGGCAGATAAATATTTAAAAGTATCAGCTGGCTTCTTGGGTTGACCCATAGGTGCTTCTCTCGCTTCTAAAAAGATTTTTACGGTGCCCACTTCTAGCAATGACAAATCCTATGGGTATTTTGTGGGAAACTCTATTCAAAAACTTGCCATAAAAAGCAATTTTGCCTGTTGTGTTGTTTTTTAATTTTTTTTTGAATGCACTGTGAACAAAGATTTTGAAACAGATTTCTCACTAAGATCACCCAGAAGCAGCACTGCCCTTTCTTTATTAGGAATAGAAAAATAAAGCACTGTATTTTAATTTCCTAGTGGATATACATGCCAGTTAATAAACAACAACTCCAAAAATAAAAAGGTACCAAAACACTTATGAAACATGACATTAGACCGTTCTGGTAATAACTACGGGAGGACTGAGCACAACCTTTCTCCTCCCCAGAGTAAAACTGATTTTAAGTAGACAAGAAAGTGTATTAAAAACGCCTATCCTTGCACAGCTTTGCTGGAACCGTAAAGTAAATAATCACAGAATATCACTGCTAAAATTACATTGTGTTTCAAAATGATACGAGAGAAACACTTTGGAAATGTCACTTCATTCGCAAAGGTAAACTGACCACCTGAGAACATGAGTGTATAGAGTATCATAACTTAATACAATTACTGTGTTCTGAACATTCAAGTTGTCAAAGATGAGCTGCTCAGAAACGTTAAGTCAGTCCAAGGAGAATTCCCACCTCAAAAATAATAATAATAATAACCTCAAGTGCATTTTGAAAAGGATTTTGCATTAGAAAGCATAAGCATTATTCACCAAAAAAAGCCACGAAAACCCTCCAAAATGGCATCAAATTCCTGATTTTTGTCATTTTACATGACAAGACTAGAAAAGACTTGTGGTCTTGCCCGATCTCCTAATTACTTCTCCAGTTATTCAATACTTAGTGAACAAAGCTCAATTGCTTGCCCTTGAATTGCAGCCTGCGGGGATGCCAAGACAACTGCAAGTCATCAGCACGACAAATATATATGCAGATACAACTCGAGCCAAGACAGGACAACCCAGAATGTGCAAAGGCAATTGCAAAAAGACATCCTTCCTGATGAAGATGAGGGCAAAAACCAAAGAACACCCCCCTGGAGGCAGCTAAAGGCAATCACTTCACCTAAGGGCACCCACTGCCAGGTTAGGATATTTTCTAGATAGCACAAAAACCCATTTTAAATATTTCCAACTCCATCACTTACTAATTAACTATTGTCTACCCTTAAGAGTGAGTTAAAAGTAAATTAGCTTAAAAAAGACTGTTTTTTCCCTAAAAATACCCTCTGCTTTCTCACACTTTAATTTGGCTTAGAAGACATCAAAAAAAACCAAGCCCTCCAAAAAACAAACTAAAACCAGTTATTATCTAAAGGGGACAATTCTAGAGAACTTTAACAGAAGCTGTGCTTAAATACCGGCAATTGCTGATGTCTGTGCTCATGAATAAAATCGGAATAAGCTCATCCATTTTACAGCTCCTTCAATCTTCACACATTTGTCCTCCATGAAAAAAGCCACACTGTGAATTTAAATCTGTGGTATAAGAACAGCATTAAACACCAAACTGATTCACGACTTTTCAATCAAATTGTTAATGCCAAAGTCTTAGGAAGGTATAACTTCAGAACAAAAATGAAGAAACAAAAGCACTTCTGTAAATGTGCCTCTTTTCCCATCTCAAGCATTCCTAAACTAACCCAAATTGTAAGCTAAGAAGTGATACGAGGCTACTCCGGTTTACACGATGATTTAAACAAGTGAAGACTTAAGAACCTGAGCACCAAGACATACGAGCTAACCACCAGCATGAACAACACAAAGAAAAACATAAATGCATATTACAAAAAAAATTTCCATATTTTGTCCTGTTGAAAACATCCATTTGCTGAGTATAAGAACATTTTCTGAAGTCCAGTTTTTACATCTACCCTGCATCTGTTTAACTCTAAATCTTTTCACATTAGAACAAGAACAGCTACGCTGCCTTTCGGGCTATCGACCCTTTTAAAAATTTGTTATGCTCTGGTAATATTTCTGTTGTTGCATTTGATAACGACGCCCGGGACAGCAGATTAAGAACAAATTAGCCTTAGTCTTAATTAGCTGCATCTTGGAACCCCAAAGAAAGAAAACTTGTAAATGGAAAAAACAAACAAACAAAAAAAACTTCAGTTGACAAAAAGAGGAGGAAACTGGAAGCATGTATTTAAGCTTGATATTAAAATACATTATTTATTAATGTTTAAGATATATCATCTAACTCAAAGTGCTGGATTCAGGCCAGGATTACAAATGGCTTTAAGGATATTACCAGGACCAGAGTGTTCAGAAAACCCTCAAGTCTAAAATAAAGCTTCCCTGGAAGAATAAACCAAATCAGCTACACCGGGATATCTAATCTGCTTCCCTAACTGGCACAGGAATGTGCCAAATGTCCCGAATCCACCTGGACGAGGGGAAATGGGGTCAAGCAACCGGATGCTCTGCAACGGTCTACAGCCCTTAGCAGCAGACCAAACACAAGGCAGCCACGTGGCGTAAGACAAAACGATACAAATCCACTCTTCTGGCTAAAATTTGTTCAAAAAAAGAAAAAAAAAATCTGTAAGAGTTACACCTCCTGATAGACATTACTTAGATTTACTATTATCTGTCAGATTAACATATCTCTTCCCATATAAAAACTTAAGGCCAGAATAAGCTCTGGACTGCGTGCTCTAATTTGACAAAAATGTTATTACGTGTCCGGGTCTGATCCAGACCAAACTGGTATTGCTGGATCATCTAACGTTGCACAGAGCCAGTATTAACGGCTATGGAGCACCAACAGCGCAGACACATTTGCCACAAGACTACTGCAGCTCCATGGCACAATCGTGTTAGGCATCCAGAGATGGACATATGCATATAGATAGATAGATATAAGCCCCCCAGTATTACTACATTAAATAGTAATCCTGGACAGACAAGCATCTGGACTTAAAGATACTCATATGCACACCTGGGAGCTGAGAAAGCGGCAACATCTGTGTGATAAGAGCTATTAATTTTGCAAAGACAGCAAGCTCTTGCTTCAGAAGCAAAGTCGACTGAGCTCTTCTTTCTCCTGTTCAGCAAGGCAACGTTTCTTTCCAGGATTTATTGGCTACAACACCTCACTTATGCTTTATCATACGTACAAACATACCGAATCTCCATTGCCACGTAAACCAGGTTCCAGTTTGGTGAAGGCAGAGCTGAAAAGGAATGCTTCCCACGGGCGATGAAAAAGTGTTCACAAATGCTTTAAGATGCTATAAGATTGTCTAAAGATGTGGAAAAAAACTTTACAGGCAGATGATTACGCCTTTAGACAATTGCAGAACTTAGGTTGGGAATCAACTGAAGCAGTTGCTCTCTTGAAACATCACACACGAATGATGAACAACATTTAAGTTTCATCCTTTTGTTTCGTCCATTAAAGATATAATTGTTAACTGCTCAAAATGAAATAGTGCATGAAGTGAAAGTTAAACGCAAAAAGCCCACAAATTACACTTATGGAGAAACTTGGGAAAAATCAATATGAAATTACAGTACACTTCAGCTTGGACTCCTCCATTTCCACATGTGCACATATGTCCCAGACTCCAGAGATCATCTTATTAGAACATATACTTTTATAAACGCTAACATCGCTGTGCAACGTGCTGGTGTTTGCGCAGCGTATGAGTAGGAGAAAGTCAAGTCCTCCCGCACCAGGAACCCTAGAGCTAAGGCTGAACGCTCTGCTCCGTTTCAGCCCGGCTAATCTCCATGGAATAGCTCCGAGCCTTGCTCGGGCGCTGAATACACAAGGCTGTCTTCAGCTCGTCTTATTTATAACCATTTTCCCCCCTGAATGCCAGCTGACTCATCTCATTCCCGGTAAACACACACCGCTCCGCGTGGCAGGGCAAGCGGCTGCCTCTGATGCACGGCATCCCAGAGGGGAGGGAAGCACTGCTCTGGCAATGCAAAAAGTCCAACGAGCGAGTCTTACGTATGGTATAAGAGACTTAATAGACCCATAAATACGTCAACCCGCGTGCTTGAAACGGAAACCTCCCACGTGGAAGCAGCTAGGAAACATGCTTAGAATATCCCCCGCCATCCTTGATGTCTCTCGGACAAGGTGCTACCCTGCTCTGGCCGAGGGGCGCGCAGGATTCACGCAAAAAAAGCATTTCCATCCTTCCCGCTGCTTCTTTTCCCAACAGAAGCTGAAAAGGGGCAAGCTTGAAATTCAGTCAGTTTTACTTGTGTGTATATATATACACATATATGCACATATATATATGTGTATATATAAAAAAATAAGCATGAGCTCTTAGAGGCTCATATTTTTGCAACTTGGCATAATTATACAGCGCAAATAGTCCTCTAACTTCTCTTGGTTTGTACATTAGTCATAGACACACCAAAAAAGCTGCATGAACATACGCCAGACATGCTCCAAACACGGGCAAGCTGGAACTCCGTCGTGCGTTTGGCACGTCTCTGCTCAGCCTGCTTTTCCTTCTGCGGCTTTACGGGGCAAAGCTGAGCTGAGCAGCTGCAGAATCCAGGACCCTTCATCTTAAAGGCTGCAATTATTCAAGTCTTAAAGACTCCAATTCTAGCCCCTACCGGTAGGCACTGAAAATTTTATTAAGTAATGGCTGTTTGAAAGCCATCGCGCAGCCCAGGGGAAACGTATTAGTACGCTTGAAGCCTGTCTCGGAAGAGAGGCTAAAGATTTGGTGCCCCCAGAGAGATTCCCCCCCCCCCCCCAAACCCCTGTCGGTTGTCCCTGAAAAACAAAAGTTTTAATAGTTTACTATGGCAGAGAAATTGGCAGCAACGCCGTCACTGTGCCTTAGCAATCAAGCCCGTTCTTCCAGCATTGCACGCAGTTAAACTGAAAATGAATTGGTCCAAGGGGGCAGGGGGGAGGGAAAAAAAAGAAAAAACCTATACACAGAACCTGGTTTCCTGCATATTTGTGCGCCATTTCTCCTCTAATCCCCCCACCACGGGGAACTGTTGACAGGGCTTTGCAGAGCATATATATTTCTTGCAAAGTTTGTTATTTTAATAAAAACGTAGCAGACCTCAGTTTTGCCTCTTCTGGAAGTTCTCACCGTCAGGATTACACGGTTTCCTCAAATGCAAAATCCGACCCGCTCATGGTCATGAATGTCACGCCTGAGCGGCTAATCTGTGAATACAGCGTTCGTTAGCTTTATTTACTCTAAAAACGAAGATGTCCCCCTCAAACTGTACCATCTGACTGCTCACCAGGGTGTTTTGCCATCTGCAGAGGGCTCACAAACACTTGCCCTCTTTAGCCTGGTTTACTGAACCCCCAACTCCTGCTTAGGTGAAAGTAACAGCAGATCTCAAGCATATGCCGACCTAAGAAAAACATGTTGTTTTTAAAGAATATATATAGAAGGATGAGAAGAATGAAGATTGCTAACTTATGCAAGACTGTAAGGTGGAGTTAGTCACGCATTTTCCAAAAATATTGAAAGGTCAGTTCAAACCGCTATCACAAAAGAGCCCGCTGCTAATTTTCACTCGCCTCTTTGCTGCCTTGCTGTCACTCAAGATCTCGCAGACGCCCCACTGCAAATTATGACAAGAGTCCAAAGCCAAACAAAGCCAAAAGCACCACCTTTCTCCAAAGATGAAAGCACATCCAAAGGATTTCAACAGCTTTCGTGCTCGCACTATTGAAGCTGTGCAAACGAGCACCATTGCTAAGTATCTTTACTGCTTTCCATCTGCCTGGAGAACAGGGGCAAGAACGTGGCCGAGCCGTGGACCCTTCTCCAGCTCCTCCAGGGAAAAGGCTGCGCCCAGACTCGCAGATCCCAGGATCCCAGGCTGCCAGCTGGACCATGCTCAAAAGAAAATATACTCAAAGACAAAATACAAAGACAAAAAGTATCTATATCTATATATATTCTTCCTCTTTACTGCTTCAGATGGCCACGCAGAGGATTGCCTGCATTTCATATATGGAAAAAATAACATTCAGTCCGACCCTGAAGACTTAACAACATAAATTGACCTCAATGTTACTGCTGCAGGATAGGGACACAAACAAATTTTTAGGTATTTAGTGTTAACACTATCACCCGTTCATTTATAAAAAAGGAAAAAAAGCAAGAAAAGAATTCGTTCGCCACCTATGAAATTCATCACTTGTAGGACTCCACTTGTAGGACACCACTATAACTTAATTTACTACTAAATGAAACTTCAAGGTCTTATTTTTTGAGTGATTCTTAAAAAAAAAAAAAAAAGCAGCTGCTTGAAATTGTTCACATAGTATCTGAAGTTTGACAAGCAACTTCAAAGTAGAATTTAATGTATTTATTCATATCAGGGATAACAGCAGACAACTGTCCACAGAATTTACAACTTCTGTAGCTCCAGTGCCAGCACCCTTATATCTAGCAGCATCATCCAGTTGGTCACAATCTTTCCGGAAGAAGAAAAATTAATAAACTATTACAAAAATTAAAATATCTAGATTAGATGTCACACTTTTAAGATGATCTAGGGACTCACTTGCATACATTAGGACAAAAACGTGCGGACTGTTCCCTGCATCGATCGGCAACTCCGGCGCAGCAAAGTCCCATTTGTCATCGGAGATGTTGTATAAGCGACAATTTGCGTATCATCCAAATATCTATCGCTTCAGCTTCGCTATCATTTAACAACTACATAAGGGCAGCTTAGACACCCAACGGCAAATTTATATTTATGATAAGTTATTCTAGTGGATTCACGCGAACATTAAACACTCACCCTGAAGATCCTGACACCAAGCTCCACGATTTTCACTTTCGAGCTGCCTGCGTTATAATACAGCGATAGCAAATCCTCCTACCTAAGCCCCCAACGCAGCAAAACCCGCTCTGAAATTGTTTCCCCTCTCGGGACACGCTGCTGCCATCGGCCTTCCTGGAAGGGAGCGCAGGGAGGCGGAAAAAAACCCGCCGGTAGCTCCAGGTCCTCCTTTGTGGCGACTCTTTTTCTACTTTAAAAATATCTACGCTCAGTTTAAAGCCAGTTTCACAGAATTTTTTTGTATATATTTCAAATGATTCGGTATGCTCAGCATCTTGGCTTATTTTGCACTATTCTTCCCAGCACGTTCCCCAGACAGGTAACTCGAGTGCTGCTAATACATAAGAAAAAGGCCTGTACATCATGCCGACACCTACTACGCATAATCAAGAATATGTGACAAGGTGACGTAGGTGCAGTTATTTGCACCCATGTGCAATCCCAATCTTGCAATCCCAAGACTATTTCTACAGTAAATGCATTGGAAAAAAAAAAGACGTTAAGGAAAAACACAGTATTGACTCTGGATATCTGGTGAGTTTTTTTGTTTTCTTTTTTAAACGCCATGCATACCAAACTATTTTAACCACAGACGACTTATATTATTTTTATATATATATAAAAACACATCCCCTTTTCTGTCACCAGGCCCCCATTTCAGCAGCAGCTGCTTTACCCACATTTTGACCCCCACCCCCCTGCTCAGCATGCAGACACCATGACCAGTGTAACTTCATTTTGCTCAAACCAATCATTTCTAAAGCTGCCGCAGACACGATTGCAAGAAAAATCAACACAGGAGGAGGAAAGAGCCTGCTGCTAAAAGCCCCTCCAGTAGCAACTAGCAGAGGTTTCCAGTATATAGATGTATTAATGAGGTGGACACTGGTTTTCTCCGCTCTCTCACCAGTAAAACCTGTGAAGTCTTCTCCGTCCGACCTCGAGCAACCACGATTCCCAGCATCTCTCCCAGAGGGTTGTGAAAGGAAGCGCAGAGGTGCCTCCAGACCTAGGCTTGGCGCTGCGCTTCATTGCCCCCACGTACGATGAAACGTGACCACACGCAGCGCGCTCGACTGTGCCTACCTTACCAAGTGAAAAGCTCACAAAATGACCACTAAAGTAAAAACCAGAAAATAGCAGAAATTCATTCATGTCAGAGGTAACCATCCCTTGGGCAACACGTGCAATTCCATCAGGGGAGTAAGCACTTCAGCGCGTGACATTACGCTGCACCACCGTAACGTTGAAGCTGAAGAGCAACAGTTTGGAAGTTGTACGGCTGGACAAGACGATTAAAAAAAACCTACTGAATTCTTTCTTCTTTTAAAATTCCCAGGGCATACATGCAAGCAAGTTCTGCTGTTTCCAAGGTACCCAGAAGCTCATGTAATAATTAAAGGTTACAGCAAAACAAGAAGCAACCTTCTAAAAGCTGGCATGGAGAACCCAGACGACAGCAATGCTAATACTCTTACCGAGCTTCAGAGAAAAAAGGGCTTGGCCTTACCTAGCCCCACCAAGCCATTAAAGACATGAAGACTGGCTAAACCTCCTCCTCCAGTAAAATCACAGAGATGTAAAAATGCGGTCAGCGAAAATAAGCTGGCAGCCTGGCAACAAGGCAGCTAAACTAACGTTGCATTACAAATAATTGTGGTGTGAGCGCTCGTTCAAACTAAAAGCATTCTCACAGATGCTATTTAGAGCCCAAGGGAAAACAAAAAACAGTCAAAATGTGTAATTTTCACAAAGTAAGGGAATTTTTTCGAGTTTTTGGATCATTTTCATCTTTCCACCAGACACCGGCGATTGCAGATTTTCAGAGACCAGTCCTCGGCGCAGAAGCACAAGGGTCATCACTGCCGAGTCGGCCGCTCGGCTCCCCACGGGAGCTTCTGACCACGGACCAGCTCGTAGCCATCGGTTAAAACAGAGGTACACTCACCGTTTCGACTTTCTTCGTCTATGGGGACTATTGTGGCTGGAGGACCTGTCCTGGCCAACTTGCAATCTATAAAGATGAAAAGAGAAGTTATTCCTTGTTCCAGAGGAAGGGTCTTCGAGTTTTCTTTTCAAACAAGCTAGCATACCGGAGACAAGCATCACATAAATACGATATAGGTATAGGCTACAACTGTTAGCTAATTTACCTTCATAGAGGATCAAAATCTGAGCTGCTCCCTTACCCTTTACTCAGCTAGAACTTCATAAAGCAAATGAGAATCTGATAAAACAGGACTACAGACCTCAGATGCTGATCCGTATTTAAAACAAGCATAATCTTAACACGGTTTGTAACATTTTCTCCTAGGCGAGCCTCACTTTTCGTGTCCTGAATACGCACGGTGACACAAGACGGTTTGGTGCTACACTATCATCGTCTCCACGCCTTGTGCTAGAGGCACCACCAGAGGCTGCAGTGAAGCAGAGGTCCTTCAGGGCAGGGATAATACAGTGGTAATTTAACCCAAAGAAATAACAAAGGAATGATTAAAAGGTGTAACTCATAATTAAAGCTTCACAACAGAAACAAACATAACACAAATTTAAGTGCAACAGAAGGATCTAACTAAAGAGAGTGAACAGAATTTTAATAGTGTTCTAAGGAGGGAAAAAAAAATCGAATGAAATAAAAACAGACAAGCAATGTTCAGGAAGTTACATTTTGCCATCTTACCCTCGTATTGCCAGTCTGGAGTCAAAAGTTTAGAGGCATCAATGGAAGCAGAGCAGAACAACGAAAGAAAATAAGAAAGATTTGGTTGTTTAGCTTAAAAGATCGGTTCAAAGACACAAAAAGCAGTACAGGCAGAGCTCGCGGATTCCCAGGCGCAGGCTTGAAAAGCATAAAAAGCATGTATACTGGGTGCGCTAACTGCGTTTGGGGAGTAATTTGGCTTTCTCCTGTTTTTAAAGCCACCCAGGCACTCCCCTGCTCGTCCTCACCGGGCACGAGCACCTGGGGGGGGGGTCACATCTCATTTATCAGGAGCCACCCCAGTTTTAATTGGTTTCTGTACAAGAAAAGAGACCCTGGACTATCCCTGCATTTCCTGAGAGGTCTAGCACTCGCTGCAAAATCCCCGGAGAGAGCCACCTGCAAAGGAAACGGCAGCAAGCAGAGGTGAGCGCCGTCTGCCTGCAAAAAATTCAACATTTCCCGACTTCATTGCGATTGCACAGCAGCGAATCGCAGGCTACAACCGTCGCAGCACAGCCAGGGCCTGCGAAGGAAGCTCAGAATAGCAAAGTATTAATGCACGTCTCTGTTTAGGCTGGACCTCTGAAAGACGCGTTGCTGCGGCGGGATAATTTTATCCCCCCAGCAGCTATACGCAGCTTGTATCAGCGGTGTTGCTTGCACAGCCTTGTGCACCTACTTAGTTTGCTGTCCTCCATCACCAAAATAAATTTATTAAAAAAAATAATAAAAATAAAAAGTGCCACACAAAGTCGGGATTATTCTGTGCTTTTCCTTTTCACCGCGTGCATGCTATAAATATAACAGGAATGCAATAGATAAAACAATTTTTTCCCCCCCGAGACACATTTATTATGGTCTCCTAGAAGTTGACAGTTAGGCAACCAGAAAGACCCTTCAACAAAGTTTTTGTTAGTGTATCAAAGCTCGCCGATAGCTACTTTTATTGAGATTTTCTGGGGGTTTTTTTGACTGGGAGACTGTTCATCACGGAGCAGCAGCTTGGTGGTTACACAGTGTTCGCAGCGCAGGTACCCAAGAGCCAAACGCGGGACTGATTTTTCCTTCTAGAAATGACACGTGCCTTCCCTAAAGGGCAACCAGGACTCTTCTCGAAAACTGAATAAGCTCTTCTCATCGCTCGTCTTTTCCATGGCTACGTTTTGCCCTCAACGGGCACCTCGGCAAAAATTTTGCGCCAATCAGGGTTCGCTTCTCCCCAGGCGCCGGCTGACTGGCAATTTTGATACGTTCCTTAGAGAAGGCTGCAATCATCTGTTTACAGGCAGCCTGTTCTCCCAAACACATCAGGATATTCGGAATTATAATAATGTTTTTTGGTTTTTTTTAAATGAACATTCAGCACTGAAATCTGAAGACAGTCCTAGAGGAAGGTAAACCACATAACCTGTTTTAACAATTTGCAGAGGATTTGCTACAAGTGTGAGGGCAGAAGCAAGAAAACTTACCATGAGGCAAATTTCAACCAAAAGCAAAGATCAGAGCAATAGCGACAACTATTTCTACAGCAGGAGGAGAAAGAAGGTAAATAGGATGCGCGGTAGCAATCTAGCCTATGGATTAGCCTCATGGCACCAATAAATAATAAATAAATAAAAACAACCCCCCCATACCCCAATACTGTCCACAGATAAATAAATTTTCCAGCTTGAACTTATTTTTTCAACTAGCAGAAAAATGAAAAATAAATAAAATAAAAATAAATGCATAAAATACACATTTCCTCTTCACCAATACATTTGCTTTTTCCAATCCTAGACTACAACTGTACTTCCAAACATCGAGTTTTACCGCAAATACCACACCATCTATTTTATAGACTTAGCGCCGCTGTTAACTGGAGTGTATAATTTTATTAGATCTTCCCAACAGTCCAGCAGTACGCACCGAAAGCATTAATAACCGGGGATTAGCCAGCATCATCTTACCCAGTATCACACTTTTTTTTTTTTTAAATAAATTACAAAGATAGATTTACAAATAGATTTACAAAACCATCGCCTCATCTATTCCTCCTCAGAAAGCCGAAGACAGCTCAAACTGTCCAAGCAGGAATACAAAATATAATCACTCAAAAAACATTTCCCTAATATCTTAGTTATGCATTGCCTTTAAAGAAACCTGCCTAGGACCCCTTGCTTGTTAGAAGGTGTAATGCAAGAGGGTAAATATTTAACGGTGCTTAACGTGTACCCAAATGTGCATGGAGAATTACTTCTTACCCACGTTATATTTTATAGTACTGTTTCTTCAAGGAGATATAAGCATCTGGCCGGTCTTCACAAAAAGTAAGATCTGCTCTAGCGATTACATCCTCCTTTTGCACTGCGTATTGCCATCCTTAGCACCAAACGTTAACGCCAACAGACGAGGAGTAGGGAATTTCGTTCTCATTCCTGAACTACAAAACAGAACTACTGAAAGAATACTCCAATTTATTCCCTGTCCTTAAAAGAAAAAAAGGCCAAAAAAAAAAAAAAAAAGAAAGCTATCTGGAAGGTTTTTTTCCCTGAATTTTTGGCTTGCAAGATCAAAAGCTTTCAGTGAGACTCAAAAGACACATACAAATCCCCCAAAGTGCAGTTCCTCTTCTTACAATAACTGAGGATTTTGCGTCCCTGAGCGATGCGACTCCTGGGAACGCCGATCCCTACCGGGGCTGCGGAGGCACGCTAGGATCCTGCGCGCGGCGGCATCCCCAGCAGAGCAGACTTTTCATGAGGAGGCTAAAGCAGACGAAAGGAGGGTGGAAGCATTAAAGGAGTCTGCAGCAAAGGGCAAGGGACCTTAAAAAATAATAATAATTAAAAAATTACCCAGTTAATTTTATTCTGTCTGAAAAACACTGAGTGGTGCTTTCCAGTCCTGATGATTCATAAGTGGTGTACACAGCTGTGAAGGTGGTCTCTCCGGCTTTTTTTTTTGAAAGAGATTTTATAAAACAGTAGATCACACGTAATACCACTGGTTAAATGCAAGGAAAAAATCCCCAGGATCTCCAAGTGACTTGGGGAGAAAAAATTGAAGACTTCGAGGCCCTGGCTGCTCTACAGCAGGCAACCAAAACACAACGTGCTAAAGCATTCAAGAAAGAAAAAAAAGAAGGCTCAGATCCCCTTGGTTTCTGATGGCTAATTTTCCTTTCTAATTATTTTTAATGCGACGGCACAGAGGAAACCCCCCATCTTTGTTCTAGGCGAGACGCTCACCAGCAAGGTCAAACAGCAAGGGCTGGAACAAAAATAACGTGAAAAATACCGTCTTCTGCAGGTGGCCAGCTGCCTGATAACTCGCTGCTTGCCTTCTCTCCTTGCCCTTTCAATTTGCCATCCCACCCACTGGTTACATCAACTTAGAGGACTTCTATCTATTTCAACCGTTTCACAGCTAAAGAAAACTTCTCGAAAAAAATGAAGATACGCATTTTCCAGGCGAGTAAATAAGAAACTTCAATTTTGGAAATCAACAGCCAAATCACTTAAGAGATCCAGCTCTTTTCCACTAGCGATAGCTTTGGAAACCATCCTGTGGCAAAGACGGGAAAGTCTGCGGCTGAAGGAAGAATCCATCGCAGGGATCAGGACCTGCCTTATACGTTTTAACAGAGTTAAAATGTTAAGAGCTTTTGTTGAAGACTATTCTACTCAGGAACTACTCAGGGAAGTAATTTCTTTTTTTTTTTCGTGGCAGAATAAAAGGTTGTATTTTTATTCTTCAGTCTTGTCGCTGCAACAACGAACAGCGCCGTATCCTTTCGATAGGAAAAACTCAAACCTACCTTCAAGTGCAGACTACAGGCAGTATTTCGAGACTAAGGTATTAACTCTCGATGGTTCTCACCCCGCCAACCCCCCAATTAATTTGTCCAAACTCTTTCTGAAAGCATCTACATCATCTCAGAGCAAGCTCGTTTTGAACCCAGTCACTGCTAGTTCACAGGACACCATCTCGCGTAGGAAGAGACGGCAGTCAACCATTCCCCGTTAACCCTCCTCGCTCTGCTTATGGCTTCGATGCACTGTTTCACCCTGAACATTACAGCAGACATAATTTAATTTTAAGTGACTTAGGTGCGCTACAAATCCAAAAAAGGTAATATTTAAAATGCAATATCAGAGTTAGCTCCCATCTTTAAACACAAAGTCATTGACAACTATGAATCTTGCAAATACTAGAACTCTCTCATATACATTCTGTATAAGAGATACCTCCATCCTTGCTTCACCAGGACTTGCCAACAACAGCTTGGAAGGAAAAGAGAGAAAAAACACAAAAATTGCACAAACGTGGACAACTGCAGATCCTAGACCTCCACAGGCAAAATAGCGCTGCTGATGCCTCCATCAGTAGTGTTGGCTCTGAGATCATCTTTAAGTCATATGCATAAATAATAAAATAAGGCACACTATCAACGACATACAGGACCAGCCAGTTTAATCCTGCTATAAAACTAACGTATTTGAGGGCAAACAATAGATTTCAGGCTACCAGCAGGCACATCACGCTATGCTTTATCAGGAATTTCCTGGCAGTTTAAGACGTTACTGTCTCCTGGGCTCTGGCTGGAGGAAGCGAGTCATCCGTACGCTGGCCTGACAGCGGGGAACACACCGACATTTCAGCTCCGCCGGCTCCTCTCGTGCTCACACCCAGGAGGTGACCATGCACAGTCTTTTCCTTTGGCTTAACCGTTCAAATAATAACAGCTGAGAGAGAAATGATAACAGACAGCTGGCAAGCGAGACAGGAGGCTCTGACATCTTAATCCACTCCTGCAGTTTCTGAAGTAACTGTCTGACCTTCACCTAATCCAGATTTCGCTGAATGCCGGAGTTACAGGCCCGGTTGTTTACCTGGACTCTGCACACAAGGAGACACTAAAGCCACTTTATTTGATGTATACAGGATTATGGGGAAAATCCTTGGGTGGTTCAACACCAAGAACAGCCTCGCAGCTTTGTAAAACTCCCTTTATCTCAATGAGTCTCCTACAAGTAAAGCATAGGGCTGAAGCATTTCAACAGCCACTACTAGCCTAACATTAGTAGGCATCTGCCCAGGCATCAGACTGGCTATTAGGCTATCCTGCCCCAGGTCAAGGCAGGCTGCCACAGATATCAAAACTGCCGCCTTTCTCCGTTTCTTTTCCAGTTTCCGTGACTGGAGCCAGGCAGCTGTGGCCCTGATGGACCCCAAGATGGCACGGCTTTGTTCCAGTCACAGAAGGACGAGAAGACCAGTCGTAAGTTACAGCTGCTCAGGCCCTTCTCTCATATCGGCTGTCTTAACCCAAGACGCATCATCTAAAAATCCATGTTCTTTGTATTTCGGTAAATAAATCACAAAATCAGAGAAGATGGTTAAGTCCAGAAAAGGCTTGCTGACCTGTAACCTTTCCATGGCCTACTACTTCTCTTCAAACACAGCTGAACTCAGCCACGGCAAGACCCATTTAGGACATAACTCAGGAATGCTCTGTTAACATCTAGGACAAGAAGGACAAACTGTTCTCCTAAGGCCAGGTGCTGGCCGTGAGTCACAAGGATCTTGCCACAAGCTTGAGAGAGCTAAAGACAAGGAGAGCAGCAGACCGGCAGGAGCTGCCTAAAAACCACTTTCAACCATTTTGGTTGAAACGCAGAGTCCTTGATCCTGCTCCCTCCAATGCCTAAGCACTCGAGTTACCACGTCAATACGATCCCATAACTGTCTCTTGACGCACTTACAGCTCAGAAGCCTCACTTGAACTGCTCACATGTTACAAAAATCCAGCAGCTATCCAAGGACAAAAGTTTGAAAGAACTACAGCTTACAATTGGTATTTATTGTCCAAAGCTACTGAATCTGCTACTCCTCCCTAAGGATAATACCTGTAATTTCAAAATCGTGATTGAATGAGATGCTATTTTTCTTTCATCTCCATAAATGTTAACGGTGAAGAACTTTACTCAAACTTCTCGGGTAGACAAAAATCAGCCTGATATTTCACCTCCCACAACAAAAACTAGAAGGTGATGATGGAAACTGTGACAAGAATGCTTTGGGGTTTGACTAGCATCTTTTGCACCACCTAACATGGGATTTTTTTTTCTTATGCTTTATTGCACTGTTGTTTAATAGAGGTCATTTCTAGCATATGTAAGTTCTAAAAAGTTAAGAAAAAATAACATTCTTCACATTATTTTTCTTTCTTAAAAAGGAAAAAGATAGGGCTCCATGAAATTAGTTGGACACAGTATTTGCCTCTTAGGATTTTTCAAGGCTTCTAATCAGCTGAAAAGAAATGACAACATGCCAGAATCGACTTACAAGAAGATGAAGCACATGTTTATGGACTAACAGGTACTATTCATAAGTGTTGTATGTTATCCAGCCAGGAGAGCTTCCACCTTGCAAAACATTATGTCTACGTCGACCTCTGTAAGAGCAGAGCGTTGATAAGTCATTTGGTTCCTCAAAGGAGCCAGAAATATTTTTCCAGAGGCATAAGGGTAGGACCAAAGTCAGAAGAAAGTCTAAATAAACAGAAAGCAGATTTTTCTAGTACCCTAAAGTATAGCTAAAACCTGCATTTCCCTAGTTCAGTGAGGGCATCAAACATTACATAAGAGTCTTAATTTCAAGTATATTTTCCTCTTTACCTCTGACTATTTCCATCCATGTTGAAAGAGAGAAAGAAAAAAGAGCTGGTAAAAGAGGTTTATAAAAAGGCAAAATATTTGAAGCCTTTTGTTTCGTTTCTTTTGCGACCGTTAAGCACATAAAACGGTCGCACAAAACTCAGATATACAGCTAACACCAGGGAAGCCCAGCCTGTGAGTCCGAGTCACCGTTAATGCTCTGGCCATCACCAATAGATTAATGAAAGGGTTTTAATAAAAAGTAGATATGTGATTTCTATCCAGTTGCTGGCTGGAAATTAAAGAGAGTCCATGCATGTGCCACACAGGACGCACTGTGGAGCAAAGCCAAAGAAACAGCGCTAATTCATTTATTAAAACCTTGCCAGAACTGTAAGTGCCAGGAGAACAGGTTCTCAGTCACTGAGGTGGTTAGAGATGGCACACACTACTGAAGAAAGAAGATAAATATACACATATGCATATGTACATGGCTCTTCAATTCTAAAACCTCAGGCCCAAGGTTTTTATGCACTGAAATTCCCAGCAAAGCCGTGGGGAGTTTGCGACGCGCATGGAAAGCGATCCTGTGCCCTCTGCCTTTTTGGATTTGAGACCCAAGATACAAGAGACCCGAAACTCTAGCAACTCGCGGGGAACTGGCCGAGGTTAAAAAGCCTCACGTCTTCTGGAACACAGATTTTTTGTTTTGAGACCCGCTCCACGCGCAGAAATGCCCACATTTCTCGCCGGGCTAACGTCCCTTTGAAACGCTATATATTTACCTCCACGCGCTGTGCTGCCACTGTTTATTCAGCAAAGAGCATTCAAGGAAACGTCCCATGAAAGGGTCTCTCTAACCGTGGTCCTTTACGGAACAGGACTCCTAATAAAGAGCTGCACAGAACCATACATTTAAGCTATTCGAGTAACTAAGCAACCCAATTTAAGTGAAAAAAGTCCTGCCTTGTTTCCTGTGCCAGGGAATTCAGAACTACAGCTGGGCAATTTAGGATAAGCTTGGCATAACCTTTACATTAGCCGGCCTGCAGTACAATTGCTCTGTATTGAAAATAGCATAAGGAGGGCTTTCACGGGCTATCGGACATCTCCAGTTGCAGAAACCGGGAAGGAACCACAGTGAGCTTAAGCGCGATTCAAACGCATTTGCGATACTTTTAAAACTAAGCTGGATTGCTGTGCTGTGATTCAGCCTGCAAGTTAAGCGCTCAGTTAAGCGCTGCTCTAAAAAGCATAGCTCAGAGATTCAAGGATTCACGTGAAGGATGACGACTTAACTGTTAAAAAAAAAAAGAACAAAAAAAACCCCACCCTGACTTCCGCTACTTTGGGTTTGGTTTTGCTTTTTAAACTAAGACAAGGTGAGGCTGAGGGACAATCAAGTGCAAAAAGGACACCAACTAAATAAGAGTATTATTAGAAACTCTTGTTCACACGGCCTCAGAAAAACGCAAGCTCGTACAGAACATGCAACCTAAACAACAGATTTATTTCAACGCTTTATTTCTCCTTTAACTTTTCTGGACAGATATAATATCTATAAAGGGTTTGGTATGTGAAAATTGCTCTGCAAGTGCTATGCAGTGCTATTTTACTTTTACTGCTTTAGAAAAACGCAGTACCATCTGTCTTGCGGGTAATATTCTTTTAGATTGAAACAACTTCCCATTTTACCGGCAGTTCTGGAGTTGACAGGGTCTTTTTAAAAATCATACTTGTGCCTGAAAACACTGTAAAACGTATAAAAATATGACACTATGCCAAGTAGCACCTAAAACTGCTATTACCAAAAGTAATTTTTAAGACCGTGAAAATGTATCGGATGATTCAGGAATAGCTGTAATATCTTCGGAAGCGCTTACATTCTCCAAGTTGACTATACCCAATTTTAACAATTGCTACGCATTCAGCACTGAAATTTCATAGGGTTTTAAATACCTTTAAAATTCCACTCTCCCTGCTACCCGTGTGATGCGTTTAAGACAAAAGTCTCATTCAGCAGGGTGAAAAAGTACTTACCGTTTGGAATTAAACTGAATCCAGATACAAGAAGCAAATAATTATACGGTTAAAACAGCTGTGAGTTTAAGGCAGACATTTATATATAAGTACAAGCAACTTGGAAAAAGCAGTTGGAAATACCTGTAACATTGCTAAGTCTTCTCTACGTGCAAATAAAATAGCTGTTAACATTTGCTAACGGAAACATAGGAGAGGGGATAGCTAAGTTGCTTATAGATGAACCATGAATATTTAGCCTTCCCACCTTCCTAATGGGAAAATTTGTGGCTTTTAAACTTGAGGCTCAATATCAAGGTCACAGCTGCTGAAATGACATTTACGTATCAGGTTTCTTAGGTTCCCTAAAAATTCTCACCTTTTCGCACAAAACAGGGAAAACCTAAGTTTGTCTTCCACAGAAGGATTTGGGATTAGCTGGGACAAAACCAAGAAGTGGTAATAAGAAGTTTAAAATAAAATTCAGAAAAACATCATAAAGTTTTGCTGCACACAGGAATATTTTCATTTCTAAAGTGGATGTTGAATGTTAGAATATTATGTTCTTATGTATGAATACTGTTGAACCATATTCTTATTAGGAAAATCAACTGCTGAGACATTGTGGTTTGGGCATTTTTTTGTGTTGAAAAGTAACACTTTATAAAATATACCGAAAACGGAAATCCAAAGCGAGCACGAAGTTTTACAGCAATATAATTTTAAGCCTTTAAGCTGAGGAAAGGTCCCCCCTGGCGATTCTAAACATTAGCAACGTTCAGATCCTGTTAGGCAAAAACATGAGCCAAGTTGTCAGAGCCCGATGTGGTGTAAAGACTACGAACCGTCTTCCTCCTCTTAATTTAAGTCACCTCCGCCACACTGAAGCGCTAGCTACTGTAAATACTTAAATAGTTCAAGAAATTTCCACCTGCGTGCCAGCAGCGTAAAGCCTGCGGTAAGTACCCAGCGCTTATCGCCCCCAAAACCACGAATTCACCCACCGGTTCGAGGATTGTTTGCATTTCAGGTAATTAACTAGCAATTTTGCAAACATTTCCATATTGCGCCTATAAATATCCTTCTCCTGACATCTATAACGAAGTCAATGCGGATCAACGCCTTCCTGTAATTTAATCGAGACGTCAAGCAGCAGCGACAGACGGGAAGGAAGTTGCTCCGTCGTGCGGGAAAGCAAAACCCTGCTGTGCCCTTCGCAGGGAGGGGGGAAAAGCGAGATGATGCCTTACCTTGAAAGACACCCTGCTCTTTCCCTTCCTCGAGTACTCGACACTGCTAAAATTAGCCGGTGAGCAGAGACTTCCATAACTGCATTTAAAAACGGAGATAGCATCATGCACATTTTCTGCTTCTTTCTCCACTAAATCGTGGCAAACGCAACCCTCCCAGAGGAGGACGAGCTGCTGCTTCCCAGAGTCGCGGGACCAGAGCGGCTGCTACAACATCGTGGCAGGAACGGCTTTTGCGTGCCCAAGGACTGACCTGGAGGCTCCCGCATTTAAAATACGGGCCCTGATGATGCGTCTCAGTTGAATCATAACTCAACTATAACTGAGCACTGTTTTGAGATAGGATGGGCACTGTTCGGGTTTTGAAAAACAGAAAAAACTTGCAGACATTTTGAGACGCCGCTGTTTCCAACATCGCTGGCAACAAACCCAACAAGCCATAAAAAGGGACAAGGATGCTTTTTAAGCACGTTTCCAAGCAGCTCTGCAATAGCGCAACAAAAGAAACGGCACCTAATGAACTCGTGACTCTTAATCAAGTTCCTGCGGCTTCGTAAAGTCAACTTACGTTGCGCAAAGGACGCCGAGGCAAGCCCAGTACAGAGATTTATTAGCACCCGAGGCTCTGGGAAGGGCTGCCCTGGTGGTGTGGCGCCGCGGGCAGAGAGCAGCTCCGACGGTGCCAAGAAAAAGCCCTCGCGCAAGGCAGAAACACGGCCCCGAAGACGCCGGGCAACGCTCGCGGGCCAGCTGACAGCACATCCATCCGCACGCTCCTCATCTATGAAAAACGCAAAGCAGTAAGACTTCACAGAAAGCCTCATCCTTTGAGGCTGCTGTTTAATAACTTATGGTCCAGTGAATCCCCGTTATTGAAGTACGAGCTGCTTTCCGCCCATCATAGACGTAGCCTAAATAGCCTGAACCTGAGTCAATTATAAAAGCAATAAGAGCCTAAATGTTGAATAGCTAGCAAGTGTTATTTGTTTTGCTTTCAGTTAGGTGCCTACCTTTCATGCTGTTTTTGCCAAGCAAAACACAACGCAATCTTATCTGGTAATTAAAATTCTCCCCCTCTGCATCTACAGTGGTAATCGTACTTTGTCTTGCAGAAGTTGCGCTTCGTCTTTCTGGCACTGCAGTTTATCCTTTGTACGTTTTCAGGTAAATCCGGAAAAATACATCATATTTCAAAACAGTTCGCCTAAAGAAAAAAAAAGGGGGGGGGAGGAGGAGAAGGGATACGAAGCCTACGGGCAAAGTTAGTTGTTCCTTCGATGGTTTCTGGCATATTTGCTTTAAGCATTTGGCGTAAAGTCATCACCACTTTTTTTAATCCATCAAATTGATCAAAAGTGATCTAAAGTTTAATTTTCCATTTATTTCCATGGATTTCCATGGATTTCCATTAATTTCCATTCAACTTTACCATATTGCCAAAATTGATAAATATTTCAGAAAACGCGATTTTTATGAAAAGCAATAAACAATAATTTAAGCCTCTTTCCCCAAACATCCATTTCATAAACGAGCTACAATCCAACAGCTGAAAAACTGCTGCCTGCAGCAGCATCTGTCCCTTCTGCTAGGTTTTTCCCTATATCTATGTTTAGAAAGCTTGGGCCCCGATTAAATATAGAACGGGTCTTGTCATTCAAAACAGTTGCACCAAGTGAGAGCAGAAGTACGGGCTGAGCCTATCTGGCCCAGGACCCTCTGGCAAAGCTTGGTAGGCCACATCCACCTCCCAGAATCCAGCAACCACCCCCAAAACACCGCATTAAGCTCCGAGCACCAAGAGTTTTGCCTGAAACTCACCCACATTAGAAAAGATGATTTTTTTGCACTTTTCTTTTCTTTTTTTCTTTTAAAACAATATTAGCAATAACTCAAAATGAAGTCAAAGCATGGTCTCTCCCCTGTCTGCGACCTTTATCATCAAATGACGGTTCAGACGCAAGAACGTGGAATCAACGTTTCTGCTACATTGGAAAAAGACAGCTCATATCACTTGCGTGTGACACCAAACCTTCAAATTTTTCATTTCTGAGTTTTCATCTACTTAAAAAGTATATTTACAAAACAAACACTTTATAGGACATACCCGTTACCATAAAAATCTCTAACTTCCATCAGTCATTGGGGAGGTGAACGAGGAGGAGAAAAAAGGTCTCAAAGCAAACACAACGTCAGTAACTTTATGCTTCCTGAGATACCAAATACCAAAAGAAATATCATAAAAAAAGTGCCAACCACTACTGGAGCTAATAATGAGCGCAGGTAAACTAAATGACCATAAAATACGTGAGTTCAACTTATTTCAAAGATGATCAAAAGAAAAAAAACCAAAGATTTTTGATCGCCGTGTGGAAACCAAGATTGATCTTACATTCTTGTACAGCTACAGCTCTTAGTGTTTCTGCTTCTGCAATAAACTCGAAGCACCAAAGGAATATCTGCTTCTGCTCATCAGTTATTCCTCTTTCCTCTCCAAATACATACAAACACACACACACTTAAAAGCAGATTCTGACTAAAAGGACAAATATCATTATAATATATACTTGTTAAGCCAGTCCCATCTGATTGCTTATTTGGGGTAGTTTTACATCAGCGGAGAAGGGCAAGGAAGAGGAGATGGCTTTCCATAAATTAAAAAGTAATAATAATGATTTGAACACACAGGCTACATCAAGGCCACCAGCCGGAGGAGAGAAGTGACGTCTCCAAGCTGGTCTTCTCCTTTTCATCTCTATAGCTGGAAATACAAGAAGTTTCCACCTTCTTCCTGTAAGGTTACTACCCACTAGATAGCACTGAAAATAATCCTGCAGATGAGACCGCGATTGCGCAGATATTTCTGCAGGGTTGGTACTGAAATTGGGATTCTTGGCACTGTTGTTGTCTCAAACACTATTCCCCTCCCCATCCCCTGCAGTTCAATTTTCTTGATTTTATTGAGCAGCCCCCGAGAAACAACTACACCCGACACAAATGTACGCCGCTACTACTCCGTACCCAGGCTGACTGTAATGGAGAGGTTGATTAATTTTGCATTAGCCAGATGCACGATGGAAAATAATCCCTAGACATTGATTATAGTGGAAAAGAAGCAAATAAGGCGTTTTCTTTTCATACCTCTAGTACTTAATTATATAAATGGTTCTACCCTATGTGGACTGTAAGCAAAACATGGGTATGCACTTTACTATCATTATCATTTATGTATGATAATATTACGTTTATATTCTTTGAATGTGAAATGTATTTTTTTTAAATCAGGGAAGAATCTGGCTTATTACGAATCTATTTTTAGACAGCGAGGAAAAGCTGTTTATTCAAATGTATGCGCACTCAGTTTACCTTCCCTAGTCGATATGTTTGCAACGATTTTAATTATCGGACAGCAACAGGTTCTGCACAGTTTTCAACGATTATATTTAATTCTGGGACACTCAGTCTGTTGACACCTGCCTTTATTGGTGCCACGTATAGCGAGCGATTCAGAGACATTTAAAATTCAGTAGCTGCCATCGCGTTTCTCTGAGTGCCCCAAACGTTATCAGCCAAGCAGAGACCTCATCACCTGGTAATTGGCACCTCTTTAGCAGAATAAACCCAGGTCTTAAAAACAAACCAAAAAAACCCGCTAAGCCCCTGGAGCTGTAAAATCACTAGCCCGTGCCACTGTACCCGCCAGGGTTATTAACTAAACGGATAAAACTGTGGATACGAGGAGCAATTGCCTTGAGCGGGATCCCCGAGGCAAGCTTCTGCATCTTCCTGACGAGCGCCGTTCAATTACGCTTCCCTAATTGTTCGTGTGCTAAAGCTCGTTAAATGAAAAATAATATTGCCTTCCCGCAGGACGGGCGCTTGGGATTTGAAGAGCGGACACCACCAGCGCACCTCTGAGATGCTGCCAAATAGATATGAAAGAGCCGTTAGAGCGGATCGAAGAAAAAGGAGGTTGCTATTTTTTGTGGCTGTAGGATCCTTGCTCTCCTCGTGATCTCGGCGACATAGTATTCCTGGTTTTCTTCTAAACTATTGGCAATTTCCACTTTAAAAGTCATTCAATTGGTTTTTCTTTTCCCCAGGTAAGAAATATTTCAGAGTTCAGGTCAATGCAACAGCGCGTAATTTAATATCACCAGAAAACCACATCTTTGGGCTCATCTTCACCCTTATACTAGAAGCCGATGACTACTGCAGCCCGGCAAGCAAAATACCGCAGCTGGGCGAAGCAAGCTGCACACAGCATTGCAAGACCTCTTTGGTGAGCTCCCCCTTGTGCCTCCTTCGTTATTTGCTCATCTGGGAATTATCCCGGCACAGTTTGGAATAGAGAAACTCCCCTGCTATTCCTCAGACCACATTTCTAGACAGAAGCCATATGATTTTTGCAGAAGATACTATGATGGTATTCAGAAAAGAGAAGAGGAAACAGTTTGTTAGCAAGTACTCGCAGAGCTCCAAGTTGATGCTACTGAGCCTTATCTGTAACACATGGGAAGTATTTTCGTAGCGTACTGTACTGTAACGCTTAGCGGGAATCGCGGATGTCCAATTTAATGGAATATGGAATAGATCTCCTGCTAGGGCAAACATACCTTGTGGGCCTCCCTTAAGAAACACATCTACGGCATTTCAAGCTCGTAGTATATGACATTTCAGTGAAGAAGCAGCTGTAAACAAAATCTCTGTCTATCAAAGACCATTAGGGACCATAAAACAAGCCATCCTTGATTGAGTAATGTCTGCTTCTGAAAAAAGTTTAAGATTAAAACTTGCCACAGCTTCATTTGTTATAAAATACCATAATTACACTGTTTTCAACTAGAGATGATGCACAAATACCCTTTTTCCTACACGGAGGAGGAAAAAAAGTCAATGGAAAATATAACTCACAGTGTACCTAACACATGTAAAAAACTTCAAACCTTCTCTGTTTAAGGCCTCTTACCAAAAATTCTGAATCTGCAGTGATAAACACTTCGGATCTTTTAAAATTTGGCATCATCTTCCAAAATGTTTAAACTGCTAGGAAGTTAGAGCAGTACCATTTTTTTCCCCCAATGAATTGCATGATAAAAACCACTAACTGTAAACTTGGAAAGAAAAAGGAGGCAGCAACAAAGAGAGAAACAGCAGAAGTGCCCAACTTGGGCATGTGAAGCTTTGCGCACTAAAAACAGACCACACGCTTCTGGCTCAAAAAGCTGCTCAGCATCTCCGAGAATAATTTGGAAGAGAACTTTAAAACAGTTGTTTAAGACACTCTGTTTAGAAATAAGGTGCATGAGTGAGTCTCATGCAAGAGTTGCACAGCAGTCACAGGATTAACGCCCGTCCCCTCACCTAACCTAGAAACCAGGGAACCAGGGAAATTAGCAGGTACGTATTGTTCAGTTAATGCCAAAACCAAGGACTTGCAAAAATGAGCTCATACTACCAATAAAAAACCCTTCTTGTCAGTGTAACAGTTAATGCAAACAGCTTATTCTAACAGCCGAACAGGAAAAACAACAATTTTAGGGATATTTTGTTTTTTTCCCCCCTCAACAGATTGTGAGACTCAATCTAACTTTAAAAGGCCAATAAATATCTAATATTGTATCAATATTGTAGGCAAAATAGTAAGTTGAAAGAGGTCAATAACTAAAACTACGGTATGATGCTACAGGATCAAGCAAACCACTACGTAAATAAAGTATTTACTGTTCTGCAGGGACATGTTTTAAAAGGCTTAACAGTTAGTAATACCTCAAACAGAAACCACATTCAGATGTTTCCAAAATGAGAAGTGATAACCTTCGCTGCTCTTTCATTTGAAAAAGGAAACCGAAATGGCTTTGTGGTAATAACCACTTTGAGTAGTTTTCCCTCAACAGCCATCTTTCTAAGAAAATGGGTTACCAAGGATAATGTGCATTAGGCCTGTTTAGCCTCCAATTGCAGAGAAGCCCCATTCATCTACAAATCAAATTCTAGAGCACAATTTCTCTCCCTTATTCCCCTTTTCAACTCTCCGGCCCATCACCTTGCAATCGGGTTTAACTAGGTGCGCCACGATAATTTGCTGCTATTTAAGTATTTGATTTCTGTTCATCACAGCCTATGTATAGAAACTATTCATCCCAGTGCCAGTGTGAGGCTTGCTGTGCCTCAATACACTGTCTGATAAATGCTGCAAAAAAGGATGAACTCGGGAAAAAAGACTTTGAGACACTTTTTTTTAAATCTACCTATTGCTTTCTTCAGTTTTCCCAATAGTTCTCCTCCTGTCACAAGCATAAACTTTCTCCTCTTTCAACAGAGATCTCCTACAACACATGGGAAAGGGCATATTTGCATGGAAAGAAACTCGGTGATCGCTCCTGTGCGTAAGGGCAAAGAGTCTTCAGGACAATAATCTTTCTGGGTCCGTTCTGTGCGCTCTGTTTTTATTAAGTTCACATTAAATAATACACTAACGCCATAGTGCTACCTGCTGGAAAGGCCAAAAATTTTTTTTCCCCCAACACCGTAGGATGCACAGCTGGAAATTGCAGTCTCTTCAGCAACCGTAGCAATATTTGTGGGAAAGGGGGGTTGGCTGTTTTTTTTTTAAAAAAAGTTCAAAATTGCAGCGATTTCTTCCCCATAGGCATTCAGTATAAATCCCTGGCAACTTCCTGAGTTTACATTAGCTTTAGTCAAGAAAAAAAAAACAAAAACAAAAAACACTGTATAATTTTAATGACAGGCAACAGATGAGCAGCTTAGCTCCCCTAATCTGAAAATCATCACTTTGAAATGAATGCAACAGGCAGAGCTGCAAAAGGTCCTTCTTTACAATTACAGCCCAGACTCATCCGCCTGTTCCCACCACGCGCTCTGCACCAGCGAAACCAGCAGCTGGGGCCCGAATTCAGACCCGACCGGAGATGTAGCCACCTTCCGGCGGGGCTGAAGAACCTGAACTCCTGCAGAAAACCTGCTTCAAGGTGAATTTGTACATATGAAGTAATCAACAGAAGAAAGTCAACACCTCCCCTGGAAAAAAGCCCTGTTGGCCCCTTCCTCCCGCCCCAGACAACAACTGATCTTAGTGCGGCTACAATTTCATATTTATTGCTATTGTAATTGGATGCCTCTCCAGGACAACCTGCTCTTCAATCAGATGCCAACGATATCCTTGTCGCCAGATAAAACAGAAAACTCGTCCTGGTTATCAATGTCGTTAAGAGCTGCATTCCTGATGCATAAGTTAATTGAAGCAAAACCGCTTCACTGCCGGCCTGCTCTATCAGAGATGATTCGCATTTTGAAGCATCTTGGATGGGTATAGCATGTATAAGCTACATTATTGAAAGAGCTCAAAAGAGATCTTTATATTTTCATCTTTTTTTCATCCGTAATTGAAGCAATACTCTTCACAAATGATACCTATACATAAATAGTTTTAAATAAGAAATGATCTCAGAAGTCACATCAAGTTTTCCAACAACTCTGAGAAATATGCCACCTTCAAAGGAGATATACATAGATAGATAGATATTTTCTAAACAAATGAAAAATGGTTCTGTTGTTTGGAAAGAGACACAAAAGCCTATGCTCTTAACATTGCGGATGCCAGCTCGGCACACAGTCGCACCCGGGGGAACAGGGGCAGCCCTCGCCGAACCGGCCACCAAGCCGCAGGCCCGTCCCATGACGGGCACCGTGCCAGCCCTGCTAGAGCAAAGACACCAATGCCTTCTTCGCCATCTCCTCCTCCCAGGTCAACCCCCATTTCCCCCCCTGCTCCTTTTCAGGCGCGTTTGGCAACTTAAAGCCTTCACGGTCCAGGTTTCGTTGCTCGTCGTGTTTTTGCTTTTGAGGCTAGTACGAGATACTAGCCAAGAACAGCAAACCAGAACTGTGGAGTTGTCAAGGTAACAGATCTTCTGAAGACCACCTCCAAATGTTACAAATAAATTTGCACAGCTAATTAAAAAAAGATTAAGGCACCTCTCCAGTCACCAAGATGCCAGTGTCTTTCAAACGTTAGCATTAAAGCACAAAGACCAATGAATGACCAAGAATGACCAATGCAGGGGTCAGCTCTGCTCAGCTTATGCTCTGTAAGGCCATAAACCAACATGTGAGTGCAGGCAGATACAACCATCACTGCATTTAAGTGCTCAGCTCAACATCACTGGAGTTGCAGCTTATTCTACATAAGTGCCAAGTCCAAGTCACTCTTGCAGAGGGGACGCAAGCTGCGCCAGCACCCTTTCACGAGGGTTTCGGCTTCCCCCTGCACCAGGTATTCCCCTCCAAGTTGTGAATCTCTCTCTTTCAGAAAGGGGACCTGGTCCCTCAGAGGATTAAGGGTGATTCACAGCTTCCCATATCACGTGATGGCTCAAGCTCGGCCACATGCTCAGAGACTTTCAGGACATCAGTGCTTGCTATCGTATAATCCAGGAAATAAAAATCTGATACCACACATTGCAAAGAGCAAGGCTGAGTAAAAACCAAGAACTTGGTAGGTCAGTGTCTATAAGAGGCTCCTTCCCAGCTAGAGCCCACAGGCTAGGTGCAGCGAGGAACGTGGCACGAGGCAATCTCTCTTGCCAAAGGGCAAGGATTTGTCCTTTCCTGGCAAACAGCTCCCTCCTGGCATCATCAGAGTGACCACACAGGGTCATTAGTCCCCTCTCTCAGGGGACCAAGAGCTGAACCTTGGAGGTGTTAAGATGAAGCTTGTCTCACGTGCCCACATTTCCACAATTTAGGTCACCTCTTGCCTAAGGGAAATCCAACTGCTGCAGAGCCAAAATGCTGCCAGCAGCACTTCAGGAAGTCCCATCAACTACGTTTTGAAGAACAAAGCCCTTCAGAGAAACTAACGGCTGAACTCCAAAAACTAGGAGGGCAGCTTCTTTCCAAAATCCTTGTCAGAAGAGGGATCATCTGCATGCAGCAGAGCAAAGCGGCAGAGCTCACAACAAATGCAGAGATTACACAGAGTGAACAAACCAATTACTGCTTTCCTGCATACTAAAGAAGTTTCATTGCATTTCAGATGCCAGCACTAGCTACACGTGGACTTCACCTCAATTAGTCCAACATTTTGTAAGCGCGTAAGCTGGTGAGAGGGGTGTTCACTCTTGCACCAAAACGCAGACTTTGCAAGGCAGCAGGAAAGTGAGATACAGCTTTAAATTAGGCCTAACCTGGAAGCTGCTGCTAAGGCCTTCCAGACTTGGTAGCACCCTCCCTTGCCTCAGAACTGGCCACTGTGCAGCTACAGGGCAAGTACTGAGCCCACAAAAAATAGCCCCCAAAAGCTGTAGTGCCAAGCTTTCAAAGTGCAGGAGGAGTCGGGAGTGCAGAGCAAGGAGCTGGAGGAGCAGGACCACCTCTTTGGGCACCCGGCCAGGACCCCAAGCAGCTAAGTACAACGTTAAACTGCAGCCTGGGGTCCAAGCAATTGGCCGCCTTGCACCACAGTCTCAAACACCTACCGTTTATCCCTACAATATATCCTTTGAGTCCCAATAAGCCATCCAGCAAATAAGATTTGAGAGATTCCCACGGGGTTTTTTTTCCCCTCTTCCACTAAACGGAAGATGAAGTGCACAGCTAGGTTTGGCTCAGTCATAGCTCCTAAGCACTCAGCTCCCTTGGGAGCCTTTGGAAATTCATGCTCAAATAAATCACTTGCCTTCCTGATACATCCCACCTCTGAAAACGTTCTTCAAAGCTGTTCAGTTGCTATATTCTGTTTAGTTTGCTCTGCCAGGCTAATATATGCAATTCCATGAATAAGTGCATGAATCCATTCAAGTTTCCAAAAAGCTGTTTTGTGATCTTACTCGCTGGGAAAACCTGGATCCCTACTATTCGTGCTAAAAATCAGAACTACGTACCTATTTGTGGAAACTTCTCTCTGCAACTCTGGTTACATTTCTGACAACGTCAAGAGTCTGATCAAAAAGAGCAGCGAAGTCGCTCGTTCCACCAGCTTCACCTTGCAACAAGGTCTCCGAGTACTTGAGAAAAGCCGCCCCCTGTTCTGGCAAGCGCCGCAGCATCTCTGCCGGTGGCAGGCGTCACCTGCTTTCGGCTGGATTGCAGGACTGACTTACCAACAACAGGATGAGCTCAAGGGAATTTTTCTTAATTCTAACTGAAGGATCCCGTAAGGGTTTCCATACCCTTGATACATAGGCCAAATACCTTAATGTGGAAGCAAGTGAGGCCTGTCTTTAGTTTCAGTCTGCTTTTAAACTAGCCACCCCCACAGACCCAGTCTTCTCTCAGTGGTAGAAACTTCTCATGAACCTTTTATTCATTTGGAGATAAAAAGAAAAAGGTCAACTTCTGGAGAACCCCCTTCTTCCCCCTCACTCCCCCCCCAAGAAAATGCTAACTCCAAAAATACTTCAGATATTAATGAATACCATCATATTAACGGATCACTGCAATTTCACAAACCATCCCATTAATCACTTCTGAAAACCCAATTAATAATTGTAATTAAAAATTGCATTGGTCCATCTTCAGGGTTTTGTTGTTGTGGTGGTGGTTTTGGTTTTATTTTGTTTTTTAAACAGTGATCAGAATTTGCCTTTCTTTCACCTTGCAAGAGTAGAAGATAAACTCCCGGACACCCCAGGTCACAGCTATATCCTCTGGGACAGGTACACAGCAAGTCTTGAAGCCCTGAGGACTGTTGATGAGCTGTCAAATGCCCATTTTTGCTGGCTCAGGCTGGTATGGCATGAAAGTAGCCACAGACAGCCTTTACGTTCAGCAGCCTTCTCTACTGACCAAAAACACTGCTGCTAAAACGTTCCTTCTAGACACACACATTGTATTTTTAACAAGTCACAGTGTCCAGCCTTCCTCCTTGCTTCTTTTAGCTTGAGAATTTGCTTTTGAGTTTACTACTGGAGCAGCACTGAAGAAATAGCAGAAGTTGTAGCTGACCCAATTTCACATATTGTGTGGCTATAACTGACACTTCTACTTTTATTTAAGCTAAAATATTAGCGAGGAAAGTGTGCGTGACATTCCTCCTGCCTGGAAAAGAGCAAACCAGAGGCAGCCAAACTGGAAGAGAACACAGTTGCGTGCTTGTTTGTTTGCTTTTTAAAAACACATTACCCATCCACCTACAGTCTTATATTTGTTCTGGCATACCACACGACTGCGGAAAAGAATAATGCAGACAAGGAAATGGATAGAGGAGAACACTGCACGGGTTTATCCATAGCACATTGAGACTGCAATGCCATTTAATGCATCTCTTCAACAAGAAAACTATTATTTATTTATAGCAAGGGGACTGCAGCAGCTGTAAAGTAGCTGCATTTCACTAACAGATTTTATATCTGCCCCATGGGAAATTATTAAGTTGTAAAAGATGGATTAGTACAGGAAGCATAAGCAGTACCTGAAGGGAGCTGGCTAAAGGGAAGCGACAAGCGGATTAAGTTGAGAGAGGTACTTTGTCCTGAAAGGTGGCAGAGTTCCCTACAAACGCACAGTAACACACCACTGAAATTTCACCCAGAGCACCCAGAGGGGCCACGTTCAAGAGACCCGTCTCAGCTGAAACAGGGATTAATTACTGGGATCACAAGGGGAACCCGTTTTGCAAGGGAAGACTACAGACATTTATTTCTTTTAATAAGCAAAAGTGGGAATTATCGCTCTCTAGATATTTCTGTGGCTGACAAGTAGAAACATCAGCGATGGACAAAGATTACCTATAAACCAAACGATTACACAGGCACTATTAACAAGCCCGGAATAAACTGAGGCTACAAATAAGTCAATGGCACTGAGCCAAATGAATGAAAGCTGTAAAAGCTTTCCAGTAGGAAGTCAGAAGAAAGAAGCCTAAATATTTTCAAAATAGTTCTTGATAAAGTTTTCACAACTACTTTGTAATATCATCAGTTGCTGTGGCTGGGGATAGATTTGACAACTTCGGAGGACAAGTAGGAACATCTGAAATAGAGAAAGTAAGAGCTAATGGAGCAAAATGCACTAATGCATATACGTGACTGAAAAGCCCAGATACAACCATGAAAACAGATCATTCACGTACTAGACGTAAAGAAATAGATCGTAATTTCTGGAGTAATTGATTTCTCATGTTTGTATTCATGATTCTTGCGCTGTTAAAACAGCAACACTATTCTTGGTTGTAATTGCTAGAAGATTATATCTTCTATATGTTCATTTATGAATTTTTTTGATTGTAAATTAAAGGAACTCTCCTGGTCCAAGGCACACTGAAGTGATTGTCTGCAGTGACTTAAAGATGGAATGTGGCTTTATACTTAGCTATGAGAAATAGCTTTCAAACTAATTTTTATATGCATTGACTCATTATGTGGGTGACATTTGCTGAGTTAACCAGCTCCATGACACAGCTTAAAATAATTTCCATTTAAATTTTTTCTCTATTATAGCATTGTGACATTTATACACATGACTTTGAAGATACTAAACATTCTGTTTTGGCTAATTTTACACATTCCTGAGGGGGCAGAACTCAATTCCTTCTCGAGTTCGTATCAAGGGAGGCTTGTTGCGTGTTGCTCAAGCAAAGGCATTTCCAAATTTCTCCCCCAGCACACAAACAATGTTCTTGGCTCTCCGAGTCAAATTTATAATTCACTGAAAAGGAAAGCCCCCCTCGATTCAACTTATTTAACAACAGGCGCAGTAAAGCAGTACATCTTCAAGACTAAAACCAAGTTCTAGCTTGTGCCATTTCCTTTAGCCAGGACCAAAGACGAGCCCAGTACGAGCATCTTCATGAAGCCACACTAGCGTGGGCTACTTCAAACTCTTCTAAAACATCAGCTCAGAAAGAAAACATTGAACTGCCGGAGTAAGTTAATGGACTGAAAGAAAGTTTGAAAACACAGATACAGTCTGGAAACTGTCTTGGAACAGGCTGATATTAGATTAGATTATAGGATTAAATAGACTGTTAACTTATTGTGAGCATCATCCACATTAATAGATTCTGAACTTAAGTCTTCTACATTTTGTAGCGATATGAGTGAAAGTTTTATTGCAAAGTTCTCATAAGATTATTCCAAACTTTCAATGTAAGAAGCCAAGAAAGAAGTCAAAATGGTGCAAGGCAATCTTCATAGAAATGATAAGAATACTCATTAGCCGAGTTGCCACTGCGATTGCTACCTGTCAAGGTGATGCCACGTTCATTTGTTCTCATTAACATCTGAAACACAGCAAAAAAGCTGCACAGGTGCTCTCTGACCACGTGACCCCAGCACACAGACAGATATATGAGCAACAGACCACTAACTCTTCAGTTATATCCTTTACAGGCTTTTAAATAAGGAAGCCAGTACACTGCAGTGTTTTCAATCACACTGTCATTAACGAATAATAACATGATCCCATCGTCCCGTTCTCCTCCCCTTGCTCTCCGACATCCAGTTCCTTGCCCCGTGCCGCCGTGAGGCTTCGCCTCCCTCCACTCCACTGTTTTGCTGCTCCAAGAGCAGCTGGCAACCAGCACCGGGTCCCGCGCCGCAAAGGGTAATCGCCCCGCTCCTCCACTCCAAGCGATTAAAAGCAAGCTCATTATATCCGAGCGTAGATCAAGTAGCTAAAACGCACGAGCAGCTCATCCACCTCGCTTCAGTGTCAAGAATGACAGCTGTAACGCCGTGATGCAAAAAAGGATGGGATTTAATTAGGTTTTCTTGTTTATCACGCACATCAAGCAAAATACAGGGTTGGGCTGGGGGACAGAAGGGAATAAAAGGCCATTTAGAAAACAGTTAATAGAGCGGGAAGGAATACTTTCTATTTGATATGTGAAAACAAGAAAAATTCAAGTATGATGACACATTTCTCACAAAAGCAAAACTATTCTAATACATAACTGTTCTAATGTATCTACCAACATATAGTTTTCTAAGAGAAAACTGTGTGGCAAGCACAAATTGTAAATACGAATGCATTGTTACAACTTACCTACAGGAAACGCATAAGACCCACAAATAACATACAATCTCATTACGGACATTATAAACCCATATTCACACCTTTTTCTTAACCCCTTCATTATACTTGAGATTATTTAAGAATAAGCATCTGTCAAACTCAGATCTTCAATTTAGAATTGTTCCAAAAACATCAAGTATCTGCACCTGTTTTTTTTTTTTTAAATTATTATCATAGGTAGTTAGCAGAATGCATTTCTGATATTTCTTAATTAAATCCAAAGACACTGTGAAGATGAACATGGGCTATTGCAGCCACATCATTTTAGGATTTCTGAAGTATTATTTCTCTAAAGGACCCTCACTTGGGGTCTTTTCTCAAGCTTTTGGCCAGCTAGACGTGCAGCCCACTCCAAATTCTCTCTCAAGTTCCCGTTCCAAGTGCTCCAACTCTCTATTTCCAAATAGAGAGCCCCCGCTCCAAAACCCTTACCTTCGTCATTCTGGGCCAAACAAGCCGCCAGGACGGTAGCGACGGCAATCCCTACAGCTAACCGCTTCCAGAGACAAAACCGCTGTAACATCTTTTTGTCAAGCTTCACTCAAGGCAGACCTGAAAGGAAAAAAGCAAGATTTGATAAATGCATTTATCAAAAATCCTACATGGAAGTGAGCGATTACAAATTATTTCAGAGGTAACTAGGTATATCACACATCTGTAATAGTGCAACACTTAAAAACAAGCAACGTTAGCACCATTAATACACACATATATACATATTAACTTGATAATGATGCGCGCACAGCCCTCAAAGCAACCACCCTGCATTTGCTTAAGTCAGCCATCATTTCCAGCAAATAAATATTTTATTCTTACTGCTTTAAAGCACTTTGAAGAAGAGACTGCATCAGAGAAGTTCTGCTCATTAAAACTGATCTCAATTGCAAGTCAGCAGGGGCCCTGGATTCAAAGACATCACCCAGCAGAACCTCTCCCAGCAAAGACATGAGGGAACTAAGCAGATGACCTTGTCCAATAAGGCAGACTGCTGGTCCATGCCCAGCAAAGGAAAAAAAAAGTAAGATAAAATTAAAAAAAATAATAATCAGGAGAGTAAACCGGCCAAGACAGGTCTGGATGAACTCCAAAGCATATTTAGAGCAAGTAACATCAGAAAGTTGCATAAAGCTCTGTTTTATTGCTCCAATAAAGAGAATTAACATATTTCTGTGGCCCAGAACTGAATTATTTAAAATATTTCTTCACATTAAAAAAAAAACAACATGGTGGCAAATGCAATGAACTTCTGAAGCAACACAAGCATGAAGCAGAGAGAGACTTAAAGCACTGTAAAGAGAAACTCTCTTTAAACAAAAGCTTAAGCGCTGTCAGTTTTCCCAAGCAAAGCACTCAATTCATTTCATTGCCCTTTTCTGCTTATAACTTTCTATCGTGGTTATAAAATGCCTCAATTTCATTCAAAGTCAAACAACAGACAATTCCCTCCTACTTAACAGCCTTAAATTAACACAGCCTGATCCACCACCAGTGGGACCAGGCTGAAGTTGTGCTATCATTTTCAAATGCAAAATGTTCAAAAACATCAATATGAAGGAAGCAGTGCTGGGACATAACCTGCTCTTCTTCAGAAAGAGCAAAATTAATTACATATTACTGTTCTGGAAGAAAAATCAGGTTTTTCAAAAGGATAAGAAAAGCAAGGAGTTAAGTTCAATAAACTGGATTGAGACTTGAGGAATTTATATAGAGATCATACTCGACATGTTGCATTCCGGTGGATTTTAATACAGAAATTCAGTATCAGAAACAGACAGTGAGGAAGAAAACCCAATAAACAAGGATGCACCCTGTCCACCTGAAGCAGTGGGACCATTCGCTTTGGTTTCAGGCTAGACAAATCTCAGCGGTCTTGACAAGACATCTCAAGGTGACACGAATTCATGAATTGCAGCCCTGCAATGACAACTGCGTAAGCACCAAGCCAAAGCACCCGTCTTCCCCCGCCTCCACCAGCACTTTTGCAACACTTGGCCTCCAGCTCCAGCAGATACAGCTCAAATGAGAATTTCTGGCCTTTCTTACAGGGCCTGTTGTTCCCCCACATGTGATGGGAATCTCAGCAGAGATCCAGTTCTCCATGAGAAAAATCAGATATTTAAAGCCGTGCTACTTCTGCAGCTATGACGAGGAAGCTTTGGACTTGACAAGCGTTTTGCCAATAGAGGAAAAGAGCAGCTAGTTCTTTCCTAAGGGAAACAAGATAAAAATCCCTCGCTTGAAGAACACACTCAGGAGGTTAGCTTTTTCAGTTCAAATACAAAGCATTACTATTACAGCAGGTGGCATTTGCTGCCCACGTGCTTCCAAATTTTTACATCTCAGAAAAATAAAACAAGCAGCTTAGGAGATGGTATTAGTTTCTTCAGGTCAGTCTAGGAAAGATCATGTCTATATGCAGGCTACACGTACGAGCCCTAGAAAGAAACGTGAGTATGCACTTCGGAGACCCCAGAGAGTTCATTTTACAACTTTGAAAATCCATATTTCCAAAGAATATCCTTACCAAAGTTAAGCAAATTCTGCTAAATCAAACGTAGTTCAAAACCACCCCAAAGTTACTATGAAGTACCAAGAAGTAGAACAATCCTATAAGAAATACAACACCGAGCTTCACACACGCAATCCGACATGACGGACAAAGGACGATTATGGATCGATAATGGAAAAAGTCTGCGGAGGAAGAAAATACAGTATCTGTACGAGACTGTTTTCCTGAATAATAGTCAAAATGTTGCTGCAGAAAAACTTAAGCTTCTCATTGCCCATGGTAACATTCAGTTACACACCCAAGCGCATAATATTTTGAATAAATAACTTTTGTTTTGTTTTTTAAGTGCATGCATGACAGAAATTAAAAGTTTCAAGGAACGTTCCCTCGGGAGCATTCCACATTTGACTGTACAGACGTGAAGAAAACCACAGATACACACATATTTCCCCCCGGAGGAGCGGCAGCAGCCAGTCACCGGAGATGTTTACAGCTCAGCTGCGACTAACTGGCACAAGCACACTCCAAGGAGCAATCCCGTCTCCTCGGCTCGGGGCTGGATTTAGTTTTAGTTTGGTTTTGGCCACACCGAGTCAGCCAACATGCCAGCTAGTAATGGAGACATCTATACAAGCAGCACCTCAAAAAAACTTAAGAAATAAAACTGTATTGGAAATAACTCCAAAAAAAAGTTCTCACACGCAAACACCATGAATACTTAAAGTCTAATGATATGACAATATCCGTGAACATATTTACTCCACTATCTGGCATTGAAGGCATCACATTCAGAGCAGAATTGACCTATCTGCACCTAAGACTTCAGTTTAGGTGCAGGCTATAGTAGTAGCACATAGGAGCAACTGCAAGTGATTCCTCACCAGGAAGAGCAAGTTTGAAAACAACTTGGAAGCAAAACACTAACAGGGCTTCAAACTCACCCCAAGGGAAAAAGCACATACTTAAAAGCAATCCTTAAGTACGTATTTATTCAGTAGAAATATAAAAAAAATTGGCATTTAATAAATATACACATCAAAGTACAGCAGCTCCTGTGAAACTGCCATGATTGGATGAATAACAGCGGGTTTTAAAAACAATTAAACACCTATTTACATGGATGCTATTTACTTCAACAGCCAGAACTCCTCCAAGGAGGAAAAGTTGTACATTTTTTTCTAGTGCTGTTGTTTGTATATTACAATTGTGATAAAATATGAAAGCACCCAATAAACAATTTAAGAATAATGTACCAAATTGTTTAAAAATAGGAAAAAAAATATACAGTGGATGATTTTATTGTGAGACTCATTTGTATTACTGACCACCAGACGAACTCTTTTCAAGACTGTAGACACAGAAAGCAGCAGTCTCTGAAGTGCAAATGCTTATTCTGTGAGGGATCTGGTGCCCTAATAAATCAGAAACGTCAGAAAAAAACAAAAAAAACCCAAAAAACAAAGCAAGCCCCTTACAGAAGCCAAAAAGGAGATGACTTTGCTTTGCAGTCTGATGAGGTTCCCGGCTCAGTTTGAGCCACGGCCCATGAAACCACCTGCCCGCCATCTCCGCGCTCCTGAGGCGGCTGCCGAGCGCGGCCGCCCCCAGGGCCCGTGAGGGAAGGCAGCGCCGCCCCTCCGAGCCCGACCTGCAGCTCTGCTCCCCTCAAACACTGCCCGAACACCGCGTACGCGTGAACCATCCTTTCTCCCAAAGACCTGCGAGACCAGGCGCGCCCACAGACCTTTCCCTTTCCGTGGACGCCGAGTCTCCGCCTGCCGAAAGGGGCGGGCTGACTTGGGAAAGCGGCACGACACCCGCGCTGCGTCCGCGGCTCTTCTCCTCCTCTAAAGTTGCTCTCGTCTTCAGTTCTCAGCTGCATTTCAGCATGTTTGGAAAGCAAATGCACAAAAATTGAAGGAAAAAAAATCCAATGACAGCTTACGTCAAAAACGATGTGAAAATATGTTTTCATCTGCAAGTTAAAACTCCCGAGTACGTTCTATACATCGGCCTCCAAGTAATTCACACTTTCCTCCCAGCCCGGATTCCCGTTAGCCCTTAACAGCTTGGTTTAGTCCACAGACCCTGTCTGAAACTTTTTTTTTCCTTTTTTGGTCTTTCTTACAGAAACGATCGCTTTTCCATGCGCCGCACAGCCATTGCCAAAACAAGGCATTTCAAAGCCAAAGCACGATATCTTCAAATATTGCTAACGCTGTTGCTTGCGTCCACGTTAGCTCAAAATTAATTTAAAATATCAGCGACAGCGCTTCGAGCTCACTTAGAGCTAGCCTGAACGATTACACGGTTCCTAGACATGAAGGGCAATTTAAAAATAAAGAATTAAAGGGCAATTTATATTTCTAGGTGGAAATTCATATGTTCACTTCAATAGTCCACATGTCGAAACAGAGTAGCTGGTGCTTTGCTACACTCCGTCACTACTAAAAGTGCTTCATTTTCCTTCTATATAGCAACAGCAGCTGATGTGCATATGGCCCGATTCGCAGTAGGCGACATCTCGAAAGCACTTTTTAAATCCCCCTGCCGGCAGAAGGTACTATAAATGGACTATATTAACACTTCGCGTAGCACGCTGCTAATTTCCACAGCAGAGAGAGAAGATTGCTAAGTATACGCGGGTTTGCTCAGAGAAATGCCAACCAGACTACCAAAAACAGAAAAAAAGAAAAAAGCTTTTAGAGAATATTCGAGGTAGGGATAGAGAAGGATTTTTGTTTCCTGCTTCCATCATTAGCTGCAATTGCTCGACTTATTTTTCTGCGTTTTCGAAGAGCAATCCAGCCATGAGTGGGATTAACGGTATTACATCCTCTTAATCACAGGTGGGTAAACAGGATGGCCAATTTCTTCTGCAAATCCAGGTTTTTTTAATGCAGACATATTATAAACATATTCAGCTTCTCAACCCTCTCTGTGTACTTAACATGTAAAACAACTTTGCTCCCCTGGGAGGCTTCAACCACTTGACTAATAGAAGTTTAAGGTCTGCATCACGTTGTGCTACCACTTTGCCAACAGTGGGCTATAGAAAGAGAATAGGGGGAAAAAAAACATCCTAAAACATCCTTGCACCATTACTAGAAGATTTTTTCTATTAAAAAAGTAACACAAACTGCTTAATCTAAAAACATTAGAGGAAATATAATCATATTACTTAGAAGTATTTTAGTTCCGCAACTATCTTGGTCTTTACAAAGCATGTATTTATGGTTGAAATTAAACCATTAAAGTACAGGCTATTTTACTGGTTAATAATGGCAATTAAAATTGATATAAGAGTACAAAGTAAAAGATAAGTTTCACGGATTTTACTGTAAAACAAGTTTGGGATGATATGCCAGAAGCCTCTCCCAGCTTCTCCCCTACCAGGGCTGTTTCCCTCCAAGGATCATTCTTGGGGCTCACTCGAGGGACAGGAGTAAATCCAAGGTTTTCTCAAAGTGAAAACTAAGAAAGATTTTAGTATCGACCCAATGGAAAGAACGCAGTATTTTTGAAGTCTCCGTATGTTTGACGTCCAGCGTTTTCCCAGATCCCACCCAAGCTCTCACCAGCTAAGAGATTCTCATAGGAGTGAAACACATGAATTGTAAGCTGGAAAAAACAACAAAAAAACCAAAATAACACCAAAATAACATGCTCAGACACACAACTCAGCTCCGCAGCACCACAAGCTAAATACATTTTATTCCTGGCCAAAGACCAATTCCTTACCTTGAGGGCAGGGAGCTGATGCTGTTCAGGACACCAGCAATAACAAAAGCAGCAAAGCCGGGAGCCATCTCAGGGCTCCCACCCTGCCCAGGGACGACCAGCTCCAAAAAGGGCCTCCGGCGTCCCGGCAGCAGCTGCTGTCACGCACGTACGCGGCCCTCGGCATGAGCATACCACGGCTAAGCGGCCGCAGAGGTTCTGCCTCCATTCGCTTTTCTGTTTTGCGAGACAGGAGTACGACCGCATCTGCTTCAACTGCCATCCATCAACGTTATCGACGGCTGTAAAATTTGTTGGGGAAACACTGATGAGCAATTAAGTGCAATGATTTACTTTTGCTGCCGATTCATTTTAAGCACTGTTACAGGAATTTAATTCTGTCCGTCTTCCCCAAGACTAACATATATTTAAAGATGATCCTATCTTTAAACACTTGCGTCAAGCCAAAACATCAAAAATAGTGCTAAATACATCCCGGAATAATAAGAGCTTTTTGTTAGCTCTGGTAAAATAGGTCAAAATAAAGCAATTTCAGAATTAAGACACATATATACATGTATACACACACACAGTAGAAATGATGTTCAGCTACTTCATTATCAAGTTGAAGACTGTGCTGTTACGTGTCAGAGCTAGAAGCTTTAAAATATTCCAGCTTTTAAAGCTGTGTAATTATATATGCAAATAGTAAGGCTGATTAAATCAAATATCAGAATTTTTGCACGTCCACGCTCCAAGTTACAGACTACATAAAAGTTTAGAAGCTCTAGAGCTGACTGTTTTTATATTTAGTTTCTCTGGAAAGAGTTTTTCACTTACCCTGTAAAACAGACTTTTTCTTTTTTAAACTACATGTAAATGCTATTTATAATGAATCCTGATAAAGAATCCCACCAAGAAGAGCCCTCAAGAGTTGTCTGTAATTCGATTTCTAACAACACTACCAAAATGACCTCCTAAGACAGATCCCCGTGGAGACAGCACAGCTCAACAAGTTCCCTTGTGCTGAAAGCAGACCACAGAGAGTAAAACCCAAGTCCTCCACTGCTGCTGCTTGTTGGAGTAACATTATCCCTTTGCAACGTGCTGATCGGGGCACTCTGCTATGTACGCACCCGAGACATCGAGGAACACCTGCTGGTATCAGCAGGACAACAGGATTGCCAAGTCCTCCAAAGGATTAACCACATGCTGGTGTCATAGGGATGAGAGATCCAGTTCAGCCCGCTTCCTTCGCGCCCTCTGAATAATCGGTACCTGCTGCTCCTCATTGCTCAGCACATCTCGGACTCTCACCAGGGTCTGTTTGCTATCAACCTCCAAGACACTGGTGACACTTCAGGTCTGCTTTTACCCTCTGGCCACAGCCAACTACTGGAGAGTCCCTTTCTAAAGCCACCAGAGACCAGATCCTTAAGCCTCTCCATATCACAACTTAAATCTGTTTAACATGACACTGGCATCTCTTTTCTAAGAAGGTGCAGTAAACATCAAATTTCATGTTTATCATCTCCTTGTATATTACATCACTCAACACCTCTGGTTACCATATCCCATTACACACCTCTCTCACTTTTCAGGAGATGAATTGCTTGAGCCATAAGCCAAGTATTCACACAAGCTCCACGTCATTAAGCAGCCTCGTATCCTCAATTTCAAAGGTGTTATGCTTCGACCTGTGTCACCACGGCTTTGGTGGGAAGCCTTGGCAGTCCTTCGCTGGACAAGAGCGGCTGCCCATCAAATCGCACGCAAGATCTGCTATTTTAACTATATATCCATCATAATCACATCCCCTCTCTCATCATCTCCCTGCGTAGTATTACTTGAGCCCATGGTGGCTAGACCTGCCCTTCGCTTTTCTTCTGCTCCCATCTAACCACAATCCAAGGCCAGAAGAGTCCTGTCTTCCTCTACCTTGGTCCTTCTGACTGGCAGGGGCTAGCGCAGCACAAACTTCCTTTTCTTCATCAGTCCCATACAGCCTTTCCCAAACCTCCAGCTCTGCTCCATCTCCTCCAGTGCCCCTCCGCTCCCCATGCTCTTCCCTATTTGACATCACATCTACCACTCCTCAAGCCCACTTCCCTCCTCCCCTCCATAATTCCCCCAGCCCCAAATATTTTTTTCTAGGACCTCATCTTTAAAAATCCCTCTTATTGCTTGTTAATATGCAATGAGAACATAATTACATGTGATTACTTGTTTTGATTACAGTTTGATTACTTTCTCAGCTTGTTGGCCATGAGGGAAAGGAGACAGTTAAATATTTGCTCATGTTTTCACACACTTATTGTTTTCTTTTCAACGCACTTCACCAAAGGTGAAATCACTTGCCTCTCTACATTCTCTCACTTCTGTCTCAAACTGCCTTTTAAACCACCCCATCGCTCCATCTTTTATCCCTTTTGAAGCATGTAGGTCCACCTCAGAAGCTATACTTCTCCAAAGGTCCTACGGCTGTACCGTACCCTCAAACCCCAAGGCTCAGCATTTTCTTTCCTAAGTTTTCTGGAATTTGCATTCTTAAACTGAAGAACAGACAACACTAACATGCCCAGGTTTCTTTGGGTATCGAGTTTTTTTACTCCCTGTAGCTTTCAAGTACATTGTCCTCTTCCAACCTTCAAGAAATTGGAATGTGCTTATATGTGCTAATGAATGGGCAAATTGATCTCGTGTTTATCAGCTTCTTTGTTCAGCTGCATCCACTGGCTGGCGATTCACACGTTGTAGAGCTAGGGGGTATGCGCTGGTGTGCTGCGACGCTTTGATGCACACAGGGCACTAATTCAGGGACAGCTGGCCAACTGGAGAGGCCACCAAAGCTGCCGCAGGCCCTCCCTGCGGAAAAAAGGAAGATTGCTACGTTTCTGTAAAAGAAACACAATCTAGTCCACTGAAGAGCATTGTACCTAGTCGCGGGGTAGTGCAGCAGACGAGAATGCAGCATTGTGCACAAACCTTCAGGCGGCCGGAAGAAAACAGTCGTGTGGGAAATAACACAAAATGACGACTTCAACACAGCATTTAAAACAACTCCAGCGAACTTATTTAGGGTAACTGTAGCACATCGGCTGGGAGTACACAGCACTTCACTGAACAAAAGACTCTAGCAGTTTATTCAGAAACTTAGCTCATAGTTATCATGCAAGGGATTATTTCCAAAAGTTAATCAGATTTAGCCAGAACATGTTTCCAAGTATATTTAACCAACCACCAAAATCTTCAAGTGAAAATAAGACATATATATATATCCAAAAGCACTATATGCTACCAAAAGGACAGCTTTCACAGCCTTTATTTTAATACCCCACTAGGCATGCATCAGATAGGGTACTACTTAAAAACAGGAAATTTGTTATTCTGAAATTTCACAGGATGTCAAAGTTAAGTAAAGCTTCAACAATTTCCCGTAATCTCTCACAACGAAGAAAACAACATTGCTGTTTGACAGTCTTTAAAGTAACATTATCTGAACACCCACACAGGGTCACATAGCCCTGCAATTTTGTCTCTGCCTGTAGCCAGCTGTGGATGGCTGGGGAAAAGCAAACGAGTAAATCCATTCTGGGATGCAGACAGCAGTCAAGACGTGGACACCCCCCGCATTTCAACAGGGGCACGATAACGTTCCGTCCCTCTCCTACTCATTCCCGAAATCCCACTGGGAATTTTAATTCTTACTGAGCCAACGTTTCTGCAAATCCCGTTAAAAAAAAAAAAAAAAAAAAATGGGGACAGAAGTCATTCTGAAGACCGCCCACCCAACTCCAACACTCGCTGACAACCAACAGAGGCAAATGAATGAGTCAGCGTGCACCTAGCAAGACGTTATCATGGATTCACTAATGAGATAAGACAGTAGAGTAAACTACAGAAACCAGGATTGAAAGCAGCCGCTTTACCTAGAATAATTTAACCTGACTTGAGACTCTGCAGCAGTTGGTCTGATATAAGAACTGCTTGATGCAGATAAAGACATGCAAGCTGACTGGTGCCTAAATCATTCTAGTGGAAGAAAATAAACACACGGGTTCATGACGGACAGCTATTCAATAGCTTGTTCATTCAAGGAACAGCAAGTAACATCTCTCCAACTTGGAAGCTGGAGCACAACCATTATTAAAGAAATAACTTCACCATTTAGGAAGCTGGCAAAGGTGAACTAGGAGGTAGCAACCCAACTGCTAAAGTTGCCAAATAGCAGATGGCTTGGAATTGGTAACACGAGGCATGGAGTCCTACCTCCCACCAAAGTCAGCTGATAGAAGGAAGGGCACGCTCAAAGAAAAGGGAAAGGGAGTTAGAAGTCCTGATTTTTGGTATAGTCGGGAGAGGTGGGCTTCTGGACATGGTCCCGAGACCAGTTACTCCAGAGCAGTAAGATAACGTGTGCAGACAGTTTGCACTGAAAGATTGACCTGTACAAGAACTGGAGCTGATAGGGACAAAGTAGGCGACATGCCCAGTCCTAGTGTCTTGTTCCTCCATGCACAGTACCCCAAGGCAGTCAGGGTAATAAGGTACAAAAAAAGGCCACAGCAGCAAGAACGTCAAAGCAGAATTTCAGAAAACATTCAGCTTTAAGATACAATTAAAGGATAGTCTTTATGTCTAGTCTTCACTAAAAAAGACAGACTTTTCAGTACTGGTATAATATAGATTTTTAAAAGAGATTGGGTGCTGCTGACAGCACTCCTGGGATTGAGGGACACTTTCGGGCTCCTCCCTCATTTTTTTAGGATGGTTTTGGATCAAATGCGTAAAAAGAGACAGCACTCAAGAACAGCATAAGGAAAAGCAGCCGCAGCATAAGAGACTAGCTGTCAAAGATGAAACGCTAAACTGCGGGAAACAAAATCTTAAAATCAGACAACTTGAGTGGCAAAGATGATAGAAAACTAAGAGACAACAGACCAGACGAGCTGCCTCATCTGGAAGAGGACGGAGGTGTCAGTGCTGGAGTCGGCGCAGCAGCCTGGAATAAATAAGAGCCAACTGCGAAAGTTTCCCCCCACCAGAGAAGTTCGCTCTGGTTATTACGGACCACAGAGGATTGCAAGAAGCTCCAGGAGGATTTAAATGCATTTCGTACCTAAGCCACAGCTTGGGAAATGAATTTCAATTTGGATAAAAATGCACATCGGGACAAATAATGTATTCATGTATGCAAATAGGGATTCTGAATTTGTCAGCTTTTTAGACATTTTCCCCTCAGAGGAGGCGGTACAGATAGCTGCTGTGGCGTAATGGGTACCAAGCTAATGCTCGAGCATTTTGTTTACTTTAGAAGAGACAGAAAAGGACCTAAATTATAATGACATTATAAAGCACAAAACAACCCTAGAGCATTGTATGCTGTTTCTGCTGCCATAATTTCAGAGAGAGATACCAGCGATTAAAAAGGTCTTCAAAAGGACAGCAGAACTGTTTTTAAGAGGTGGTGGGACCAAAGCCCATTCTCAGACAGAAGAAACCACCCCTCAAAACCCTCACCTTTAAGAAAACAAGCCTAAGGATTACTTATCAGGGCAAAGAAGTTACAGAAAATGACTGAAATCCTGGTTAGAAAAAAATGCTATTGTAACTTACCTTTTCCCTTGCTCGTGTAAGATTTCTGCATTTAAAAAACAGGAAGCTTTTTCATGCAAACTAAATATTTAGGCTTCTTCCGAAAGTCAAAGTTGTAAGGACAGGGCGGGCAGCTCATTCCACGCTCAGTTCACTTAAGTCACCTTTCTGAACACTAACATTTTTAGCTATGCAGGTCAAAGCAAGGATTTGGTATGCCTCAGGGCTTTTGCAAAGCGCCTGCAGGAGCCAGGAGAGCACGCTCGCACGGTATTACACAGCTCACCGCGGGCTACGGTTCAGGGGTGCTTTGTAATTTCTCCAAAACACCTAAGAACATCAGAGGAATATGTGTTCAACATAACAGACTAACGGCTTAATTCTGTAGCTTGTATTTATGTTTGACCTGCTTTATACGTTTTACCAAATTCATACAAACTCATGAGTTTCCTCACACTTCTCCGCGCTTGTTTCAAGCTAAAGAAAGTGCCTGGAGTAAGGAAGTTTCTGTACCCTATTTCCCCCCTTTCGCTTTACCTACCTGCTATTTAAATGGGCATTCGACACGGACACAAATTTGCAGATGCATACAAATATAGTAAATCAGCAATTATTTTATCTGTTGCATTGTTTTTTCATGTTCTCCTCTCTGCAGTTTGGTTTTTTTTGTTGTTGTTGTTGTTTTTTTTTTTTTTTTAAGGGGCAATCGGTTGCTGCAGTGCAACTGTATTAAGGAGCCACAACTTGCTGTGCGGGCACTGCAGCCTGCCAGGCAGGCCCTGGCTTCCCATGCTTTTTGCATGGATGACCAGGGAAGGGAGCATCACCTTGACCTTCAGGTACCACACCTAGCACAAGGGCAGCTACCTTTTGGGGGAGAACTGGGCTTCAACCTAGCTGCTCCAGGAATATTCTGGTTCGGACCAGCTTTAGTCATCAGTACAACTAGAAGCAATAACATGTCCCACAGAGCAGCTCTCAGATACCTCTTCTGCCCTTGCACATTCTTTCAGGCTAACATAATCCCAAAACGCAGTTTTTATTCACTAAAACAAAGATTTAGTGAAATTAAGATCCAACTAACCTGTTCTGTTTCCATTCAAAGAAACCATTCTCATTTTGGAGCCTGTAGTGCGATACTGCAAAGCTGGAGGAGAAATGGGTTTCCAGTCAGAGAAAAGAGGAGTTTAAAACCACTAAATAAACTAAGGCAGAGTAAGTTAATAGAAACAATCCATGCTTTCACTTATTTAGTTCTTAACCAGTGAAGGCACCACTACAAGCAACAAGGCCATTCTCTTTTTTTGAGGTTATGATTCAGTTTTAAGCCATTTCCCATTGGGAAGTTATCTGTGTTTTGCAGTCCACGCCGCTGACAGAAATCCAATACCCCTAGATGCTAAAACGAGAGCTTATGTCATGTTCCCGTGACAAAGTTGTGTCTACTAAAAAAGAAGCTTCTAAACCTGCACAAGTCTATTATCAAAGGAGAATGAAAAATTACAGAGACAGAAGGTCCCAGGTAACAGTGCTGGGAAAAGAAACTGCAGTCCAGGCACAAACCACTCATCTGCACGGACACATATCGACCCCCAAGGCAGCATTTCTGACTTTTTGAGTAGGAGGCTCCAAATCCACACAGAGCACAAGGTCATTTTTTTCCCCCCCGAGATACCTTGGAATAGGCAGGTGAAGTTTTGCCTGCTCTTATTCTCGAGGTGGATTTTCCATTAGTGCTGTTGTACGGATCTCTCGTGTCATAGGGCTCCCAGTCCCCCAGCAGGGCCGGTTGGCAGGTCCGTTCCCAGGCGAGCTTCCAAACACCACCAGCTGCCTCAAAAGCAAAGCTGGAGGGCAGGAGGATCACCACCGCAAATCCTCCTCTAGCCTCCAGCACTGAGTCTAACTACTTCTATCAAGGAAGACCGCACAATACTTTAACAGCAATGCCCCTGAAGTTTGAATTTTTGCATTTTTTTTTTTTTTAAGATATATCTTTTCAAGATCAACTCAAAGTCAAGAGTAGCTACAGTATGACTTACAGCATGCAGACTAGCACTTCACCACACAGTTCAAGGATAGCCATGAAAAATAATCAGGAAGCCCTTTCTCAGCTAACAAACAGCTATGCAGATTAGCTACAACATTAGTTCCCCAAGACCCAGACTACCTTCCAATAAATCTGACATTCCTGCTTCAGTGCCAGCGCCCGTTTGATTAGGAAGCCGTGTATTTCTCTCGGAAAGCACACACACATTACTGCAGCGACATGACCTTTTTCCCAAAGCAAGCTCCTGATTTGCACAACCGTGACATGAGGCATTCCTCCCTAAGAGAGGAAACTGGAAATAGCTCCTTCAACACAAGGTATCATTAGGACAGTAAGTTCTGTCTTAGAGGCAAGCCATCAAACACAAGGCAAAAATCTATGGGGATGTAGTATCAGTAGAGGCCTTTGAGAAATTACACAAAATAGGATCCATGACAGAAGCACAGCAAATTGTCCTGAGGATACGGTCAACCTTTGGCACAGCTAAGCAGAGGACATCACAGTAACGACATGAATGCTGCTTTACAGCCTTATCCCATTTCTGAAGTTTAAGTTATCAGTGCACTCTCATAAATTCCATCTCAAAGGCATTAGATGGTTTTAAACTTGCTGAGATCACAGATTTTTTTTTGAAGAAACTGTTTCAATAATGTAATTGGATCGACCCTGTTAAATCACTGTGCCACTACACGCCAAGACTCCCTTTTTTGCAGCTTCCTTTTGAAAGGCAGAAGGACAAAGAAACAAATCACAACAAACATAAGAGCAATAATGGTTTGAACTTTACCCTGAAAGGAAGAAGTGGTAAAGATCCAGTTTTTGGCTAACCTGCTCACGGGCCGCTTGCATGGGAAGCCTGCTCAGAAGAGAAGGCAGCAGCCACTCCAAAATACCCACTGGTTTTAGCAGGCTTATCCCAGAACAACTCACATGCTTTCACATATGCAGCCAATGTAGGTGGCTATGACACATTTCAGAGGTGGCAATCATGACTGTAGAAAATATTAACCTTTAATGGAAAATCATCTCCCAGGCACTCCTTATGGAGAGCCTTCTACAGTTCTGAAGCTTTCAGATGTTTTCACAGTCCTGTCAAATACCTCCTCAGCTTTTTTAATGTATGTGTCATTTGACCAAAACTAGTTGAATTGCCATTTATAGTTTTCTTACACAGATGAACCAAACAAGACGGAGGCAGAAGTTAAAAAAAAAAATTTCAGGTTTCGCTTAGCATGTAATCACAAACACCACCTATATCCGAAGACACGTCTGACCAGTGCACGCAGATTCCAAGAATCTGACCGGTTCAGCGGACGTCCCATCAGGATGACTTCTGAGACTTGAAGAGTTATGCAAGGGTATGCCGACACTTCATTAGTTGCACACAGGTTTACTGTGCTACAATCCTTCTACAGGATCTTTTAGAAATAAATATTATCCTTTTTGTGTCCTTTGACCTACATCTCTCTTTTGGACCTTTCTTATGAGGAAAGTCCTTTCACCAACTGGAAGACAATCTAACATCGCAATTTTTACTACATTTTCATATGAAGTGGACTATTATTCACAAGACGTCCTAGTCATCTAACATTACATACAACCCTGGAGATGTTAAGAGCAATCCCCCTCCAAACATTTTAAATACAAAGATTTATATTTAAAAAAAACACTTTTGTTACAGGAAGACATAAGAAAGACATCTATTACTCAAAGAGTAAGCATTGTGTTTTGGGGGAGATATTTTCCATTCTTTATATGTAAACCTTTAATCACTAAGTTCAGAACTGACCCTAGCTCAGGAACTACGAGCATCGTTCCAGAAGAACATCAGTTAAATCAGAGTCCCTGCTCCTATGCTTCGTTCTCATCCGATAGCCATTTTTAAGGGGGAGAGGCATGCATCTTAAACTGCACTAGCCGCTCCACAAGAGTGCCTCGAAGCCCTGCATTTTGACAAACTTCAGCATCTAGACTGGTCAACTCAAAGATGTAAAGATATTTCTTTCAAAACACTGAGTATTTTACTTGCAAGTCTTCCAAAGGTCTTAAAACAACTACAAATGGCCAGTTCTCTTTGCGACACCTCAGCTTCAGGAAAAGGTGATGGTTGCAAACACCATTTCTTTTTTCTCTCTCACACACACACTCAATTTTGCATGGATATTTGAGCCGACTCAACCAACCGGAGCAAACTCCTGTGCGCCTGGTATTACCTGGAGAAATTTAAAACAGTTTGTTCGCACAGAAAATAAAGTCCTCAGCAACAAGCAGCACCACGTGCAATTTTGAGCGACGGATCAAGAGGCTGTTACCGTCCTCCCGGCATGGATACCATGGTCTGCTTTGCACGCAGTGAAAGTCACTATGTCTGTATGAGATGGGGAACGGCCGCAGAAAGCAGCTGAACAGATCTCAACAGGTTGTTAATAAGAAATGAACAGTATTCAACGCATTTCTTTTAGCAGGAAAAAAAAAAAGTACAATATAGGTGCATGACTTATTTAGGTAGCAGAGAACAAAGCGTGATCCTATCACAAATCAATTTTGTGACGCTCCGCTGCATCACTTCTTTTTTTATAGAGGACAAACCAGATGGCTTGGCAGAGGAACTACAGCCAAAACTCAAGAATTAATCCACCAGGAAAAGTATTTACAGGGTGCTGATACAAAATTCACAGAACTGACACACTTAATACACTGGAAGGAGCGTATTTGCTGCTATTTGCTGAACATACCATGTCTCACCTATTCATTCGTCAGGATAAACCCAAACGCTGGCCTCACCTGCTTGAACTGTAATCAATTTAATATTCATTTTCTCCCTTAGGCCTTCTCCTCCCCCCGGCTGAATTTTGTAGAAATGAGTCTTTGCTAAAAGGCTATTTTTCTCTTTGGGGAAATCACTTGCACATAAGGCTTCGGACACCAATGTGCTTGCCAAAAGTAACGGCAAGCTGCCACTGCATTAATCAGACAGGTCTAAGTAAGGTCACTAATTAGTTTGGAAAAAAAAACAGGAAGCGGAGCGCTGAAAGCCATTTCCAAGACAAAGCGAGCAGCAGCTCAGACAAGCTCGGGAGCCCGGGCCTGTCACTCGAGCGAATTTGTGAGGGATTAAAGGGGACAAACTACACTCCAGCCAAATGATCCATTGACAGTGTATTTCGGATGCGAAATACGAATGCTCTTTACCGCATTGGAAGGAATTGTTTGCAGGCTCTACTACACAGTAAATTGATTTAGCAAATGTCAAGTTGGAAGGAGGAGGCAAGAATCAGAAGCCAAATTCCTCCCAGAAGAGCATAAGCTACGTAACTGTACCGAAACAGGCAGCTGAAGGATTTACTAATCTGAGTATTTAAATGAAATTATTCTCAAGAGCACAGTCATTACGAGTTGGATCATTACCACCTCTCCCCCAGTAACTTGCTCCCTTTTCATTATGCAGAAAACTGCTCATAAATACCTCCATATCCATCATTTTCATCACTTGTGCAACTGGGAGACTGTGGTTTAAAAATCTGCTGCTGCTTCCACTTTTCCTGCAGGATCCAGTTCAAAATTCCTAGGATTTCGGCATCCCGAAGCAGTCCTTTGGGTAGCAGCATCTGACAGTCTACGCTTCTACTAGGAGCGATTCTGCCGCGGGGGAAGCCACCAGGCCCACAGAGGTAGCCTCTTACTACGCGAGAAAGTTTTGCATAATCTCTCTAGAGTTAATTAAAATAGCCAAGCTGACCATAAGTTTTAGATTAAGTACCAAATTCCCTTTGCCATGAAATTTCACATAACTCACACCGCTGAACAACTGCAAAACACATCAATAAAAAGGCAGCATCACTAAAACAGCTCATGTTCAGAAGTTAGGAAAAAAAAATCCCATTTTAGCACAATTTTTTTTTTACTACAAGCTTTGTTTTATAGATTGAACCTCCTATATTAAAAAGTTTCTAATTAAAATCACTGGCTCTACAGCTTTTTGAATATTGTCAACTTCACAAACGTTCAAATCCTCAGGCCAACACACTCCAACAGCGTGACCCTATAAATCTCTCTGCACATTTTCATCTCGTCTATCCTGCAAGTTCACCGAGGTCCCAAGAGGCTGGATAAGCCATTAGCCGAGGTCAGGCTCTGGCCAAAACTCCGCAGAGGGACCATTTGCCACCGGGGCACACAGGGGATGAGCTCTGAAAATGCCCATTTCTGGCTTCTTCAAAGTTGCTTTTGAACTGCAGGCACCACATAACACATCTGCGGGCATGGACACACCACGCACCCAAAGGTGGAATACACCTTGGAGAGCCTGAGCTTTAAGGATCCCATTCCACTTTCTGCTCTGGTTTTCAGAACATAGTACCAGAGATCTGGAGGTAGGTCACCATGGTTTAGGTTCATAACAAATTGAATTGTTTCCTTGAAAAATATCCAGACGCTTCACAGTGCAGACTCTCCTCCTGCCAGCTCCTGGCACCCTCCCAAATACCAGCAAAATTCACGCCTGTAGGCATCAGCGTTTCCCAGGCCACAGCCACACAACGCAGCAAAGCTAGCGCTGAACACAACCCAAAAAAACACCGCATTACTAAGGCGGTTTAACTGGGAACACCAAAACATACGTGACAGCTTTTGGCATTACTGGGAGCAATACGCTCGCCATGCATGGGCGACTGGGTACAGATTCGGGTCCGGCATCTCCTCATGCCGCACCATTCACCATGAAGGCATGGCTTTAAGTGTCCATGCCCCTTCTCAAAACACACACACGCACATATATATATATGTGTATATATATATTTTTTTAATCTTACCCTTTACAAGCAGAAAGTGCACCTTTGATACAAACTAGCAGCCATCTTCATTGCCATATAAATGGAGACTGTATCTCAAAGTCTACAGATGTCCTTTCACCAAGGGTTTGAAGTTGACCCCTTTATTACAGTTGTCAAAAACCCAGCGAGAGTTACTCCCCCTTTCAAGTGTTTTTTTTGGCCATAACTGTCTTCCAGTACCATTAATGCAATACTTAAAAAGAAATAGCAAGCAAATCCTTGGCATAGCGGGTGAATCTCCTGGGAAAGGGGCCACGTGAGCTTCTGGTAGCCCATTTGTCAGGAGATGCAGAACCAACACTAAGTCAATAGGGTTTAATAGACGCAATGTTAAAAAAGGCCAAGTAAAAGCAAGGGATAACTCTGATGCAAACTCTCCTCTGCTTCCGCTTAAAAAGACGAGACAAGAAGCACACACATTTAACACAGCAAATCCCTTTAGTATGAGCATGGAATTGCTAGAATTGGTTCGGGGATTGCAAAGAGAAAAGGCACAGGGTTCACGATGAGACACGGGAAGACAGACAGTCCCATCCGATATCTGACAAACGTGGCCTCAACTGGAAAACACATTCCTGTCATCAGCTTCCCTTCTGCTTTATTCTTTGCCCAGTTAGATGATCCCCAAAGAAAAGGATGTGGCCTATATTTTTACTCTTCTAATGCATTGGAAAAAAAAGAAAAAAAAAACAAAACTATCCAAGTGCCTGAATTGCTTCAGCATGCATTACTCAATTTTAATTTCAGAAGGTAAAAATATCTTAAAGAACAACCGTTTGGTACAATAGGACGCGGCCTGGCCTAGGCTTATAGCACGAAATGGCCACAAGCTCCTCCAAAGCCAGCTGTAAGCGGGATCCTCAGCGCCCCTCGCCGAGAGGCAAGACCATGGCGATTCAGATGCCTTGCTGAGGGCAAGGGGCTACTTCTGCAGGCAGAACTGCTGTTCGCAGATGAGACCCCAACCCAAAACACTGGTGGCTCCTAACCCCCAAAAGGAGCACGGCCCTTTCCGCAAGGAGACTGGCCCATTCGTCACACTCGGCAGCGCCTTCTGCTTCGCCGCCTCTCGCTTCAGAAACAGCGACCTGCCGCCGTGAAAGCGATTCCGTGACAGTCGCACACAGAAAAGGCCTTGATGCTCAATTCAGTGCTTTGGGAAAAACATTTTGTTTGGTTTAAGAACAAAACCCTTCGCTGAAGTCACAAGGTGCATGCAAAGCGCTGCTAGAGAAGAGCTGATGAAGGAGATATCTATAACATCTGACAAAGACCGTAAGTCTTCAAAAAACATGAATTTAAAGTTTCCGTAGATTTGTTCACTTATTTAAACTGTTTTTTCTCTGCAGAAGAGTTACCTAAAGCCTTGACAGAGAGCGAATACTTTGAGCAGAGGTCTCAGAAGCAGCTTACTGCATATCGATATGAAAACCACAGGAGGGGAACCCAGGTGTTTGGAGCAACGCACCCTTGCTCCCCGCCATTACGCAGCCCACCCTCACATCCACCTCCTGTCCTCTCTTCCAGCTGAGGGGTTTCAGCCTACGTAGTGACTCCTCGCTCAAAAATCATTCATGTGGCTGAAATTAGATCTTTGCTGAATTCTCCAAACTCTCCTTGGTCTGGATTTCATCCAATCTTAAAGGGGGGGAGGGGGGGGGAAGGGGAGGTAAGGGAGTGGAGTGGCAGAGTGCACTAATTTCAAGGGAAAAAATGATCAAGTTTTTCTACCACGCTAAACATTTAGGGAAACGAAAAACTACAAAAACTCACCATTGCTGCTGCTTAACCACAGAGGAAAACAGCACAGCAATCACATGAATTATGGGGCAATGGTGGTGAGATCAGGACCGGGACTGGCCTCAGAGCTTAGCTCCATGACTGTTGGGCCTCCGAGGAAAAAAATACCTTATTTCCATGAGTTGCGCTATCCTTTCAACATTCATATTTTAACTATATCAGCTTAACAGTCTCTGCTACTGCACTGATGCGTCCAGTGGTAATCAGGAAACACCTTTGAAGGTCTCTACCCAAGTATGGAAAACCCACTGGTATTTTTTGCTCCTTGTAGCTTTTCTGCGATTACACCAGCGTGGGCTTCACTCGCGGCAGGAGTCGGTTCCAACATTCTTTTCACATTCACAAACTGAAAGTCTCTTTGAGGTTTCCCCACCTAATTTGCTGATGACTTTTCCATCCAGGCCAGCGTGCAGTGGACCCAGCGTAAAATGACAGCAGTAAGGGCACCCCCTCACCAAAAGCAGGATTTCTGGAGCTACTTCTCCACATCGGGTTATAGGTACATTGCTGGAGTGCAAAAATAGGAGAAAAATTTCTGTAGAAAGAAGCACGACTTCTAAGTTGCCTTATAATAGCAAAAGGCTTTAGGGTGTTACTGAGCAGACACCAACCATCCCTCTCTCAGCAAACAAGGAACCGTAACACTCATACTCCCAAAGCACCAGCAGGAAAGCGCACAGTCAGGACTGCACGCAAATGCAATGGAGACCGGCTTTGGTAGAACTAAAAACAGGCAAAACCCACGAAAAACAAAGAAAAACTACAGTGTCAGGTTGGGGCACAGATTTGCAGAAGCAGCTGCTGCTTATAACTTATGTTTGCACCAACCTGAAACCAGCCAATTAAGACACCTTCAAAACCATGCTACAGCTAAGACTAATGCCAGTGATAAAGGTTTAAGGTCTGACTTCTGAAAACAACTTGCTTTTAAGGAATAACATACAAAAAAGGAGTAGCTCTCCCCTTTTACCTTGTACCTCCTCTTCAGAGATCTTTCGCTTTAACGAGAGATGACGACTGCAAAAGCCACGCAGGTCAGAGGAGAGAGCGACACTCTTGAGACACAAAGTGTATTTATATGCACTGAGGAAAAGAAAAGATGCTTAAAAAAACCCAAAAAACCAACATCTAATAAAACAGAACAACTGCATTTCCTAAAACAAATTTAAAGTTTGGCTCTACAGAAATATGGCACATAACCGAAAGGCAATTGGTCAGAGCGGCTGAAATATCATAGCATAAATGAAATTATTTCCTAACAGAACAGTTAGCTGCTGGGAACATTTCCTGCCTTTATATACCAATTACTGGCCAATTACTGTCAGGCCGCCACACTTCCCAAAGTAACACCACAAGCTTATTTATAACGCGGGTGAACGAAGCATCTGCTACGTCAGGAAGGAGCCGCGTAACCGTTGGTTAGAAGCTTGCTCCGAACTCAACAGATAGACCCAGGAAGACGACGCGACTGATACCGTTAGTTACCAAATTAATCATCTGGCATGATCTAATAATAGTTAATAACAGCAAGATGATTTAGTTCTTACGGATGAGTAAAGTACTGGAAGAAAAATGCTTCTCCTTGATTACAGGGCTCTGGAACAGCAGCGTATTATAGCATTAGTAGCTGCTTCATTACCTATTTGCTGGCAGGCAGCTACACAGTCAACTGACACAGGCAGACATCTGCTGGCTTTAAAAGCACAGGCAGCCCAAGAAGTTCTTCTTTTTCCCTCTTTTTTGGATCATTTAACTGCAATCACACCAACCCGCAGAAGATACAGAATCAGCGTGGCTTCAATCCAGCCGTTTTCGACAGCTTGACTCCCTCCCCATTCCCAAACGGCTCCCCACATAAATCAGGATTTGTATCAATTTCTGTTTCAGGCTAATTTTGCAACATGGAAACACCTCATTCCCTCGGGACAACTAAAGCTGACAAACTTTCAAATGCCAGCATTTCTGTAAGCACACTTGCTTTCCAAATGCATTTTGCGTACTTAAGTAGCTTAAAAATTGATCCTGAAGTGCTTTTCAGAACTATTTCCTCTGGTTCTGCTACTCTCTCTTCCACCTCATAGCAGGACGCACCCCATTTCCCATCTGAACTGGGAGAAAATTAGAATTGGCTGAAAGCTAGAGCAGATACCGAGACCGACTCCTCATCCACGTCTGCTCAGAGAGCAGGCTATCTGCTGCAAAGCCCCAGGCTTCAAGGACACACTGCCATTTCAGGAAGAAACGTCTTCATCTTGTTCCTCCGAGGACTTTAAACACATGAAAGAAACCTGGAGACCAGTTTGGCACCTACATATGCTAAGGAGGGAGAAAAAAGCACCGCATAAGAGGAGCAAGCTTAAATAAAAAGGGGAATTACTTTCAAATAGGAGCTTCTGCAACAAGAGTCAAAGGAGAGAGTCCTCTCCCTGCAGGCTGGATCGCTGCAGCCTGGTCCTATGAGCCAAAACCCCCATCCTCATGAAAGCAACTCTTGACTGGTTAGTACTTTGCCCAAATTCTTTAATAAGACAGAATAAACTCCAACATAGCAATACAAAAAATCCTAAAGCACAAGCCTGCAACTGTCACTGAGAACACGATCAGTTCTGATGTATATACGCTATCTTCTCACACGCATAATTCCCCAAAGTCTGCATCATGAGCACATTCTGTGTAATATCTCAACGCTCATTTTCAGCATCTCGAAAACTGTTTCAGAAGTCTCACTTGATGGTGCGATCTAGATTTGAAAGTTTCAAAAAAAGACATCCAAACCTATAACATGATACTGACCTGTTCAAAACTGTTTTGGCTATTTGGATCTATTAAGTCAAAGAGACAATAAAGTAACATAGCAATGGTGAAACTCTGATCCTCTAAGTGCAAGTATAAGCATTTCCAAAACCATTTTCACCATATAACTTTACCGGTTTAGTCATCAGAATTCTTTCAAATCCCTCATCCAGGATGCTTTTCTACTTCAGGAAGAGTTTAAAATTATTTTCATGCTAGTGGGAAACAGGCTATTTATAATGCCCTATGCCTCTTGAAATTTTAAGAGGCCAGTACTTAAACCTCACTATTTAGTTTTCAATGTGCATGTATGTGTGCTTGATAAAAATCACTTCACTTGACAGAGTTTAAGCCTTACAATTTTGCCCAACTATACAGGAGAGCACTGAAGTACCCAAAGGGAAAGGCGTTGAGCAATCTAGCTTCAATTAATCTAAATTGGAAACTAAAATTATGATGGGCAATCCAATTTTATGTTTTAATGAGTCTATTTGTACAGCATTTAAATCTCCAGTAGCATGCCCTTGCATTTGCAGGGGTGCAACACGGGGCTCCTCGAAGCTCCCCGCGTCCCTTTAAAAGGGCCAATACCCCGGGACATCTATTTCCAATGGGAAGTTCCATGTCAGTGGTAAGCCCTGATGAATTATTCTAATTGCCACAGGTCTGTGCCTAATCTAAATAGAAAATTAGATGCAAACATGCATACGGTCATAAGGAGTAAAAATAGTGAGAACTGGGGAACGTAATACTCCGGCCTTGTTATCGGGCTGCGCATGCCATCTACTTTCCTTGTGCAAGGCTTCTGCTGCTGAGCACATTGGCTCCTGTTTCACAACCGACACATCGGGGTGAAGGGGGCAGGTTACTGTCCAAGATATTAAAAAAATACAGTCGTTACTTAAAATCGTAGAGAGGCAAAGTTGACTGACTTGCATTCCCACCCAACAAGAACCCAACTTTGCCACCAGAAGCACATTGTCTCCCATTAAAGCACATGGCTGTGCTGAGCACTTTGAGAACTTCGCTGCACTGTATCAAATACGTACTTCTACCCCAGGAGAGCTTTTAAACATGGAAAACAAGTTTTTCTACTGAGGTCATCAGCAGAAAATAAAAGTCTCTTTCAAGTTTTAATCAAGATTATTAAAAAAAGGTTTATTTCAGAGTCAATTTGCCAAGATTCACAACTGCTGGACACTGAGCAATACAAACAGAACCTGTAATACAGCGTGGCCCACAACGCACCAAAGCTGCTCTCTTTGACAACTCAAGGCAAGTTTGGATCTATGCCGTTTGCTACTAATCAACTTGCAGGAGAGAAAACCCAGCAATGCCTTCTCATTTAGCAAACCCAAACGCAAATGGTCTGTGCACACACGCTTTTACACAAAGCGATATTTTCGGCAGGATGCAAAAGTGGTCCAAAGTGGCAGACAGTTTGGGCACAGAGCAAATAAAATTGTCAGAATGAGAAAAATGAATAGTGGGAATGCAACTTTTTTTTCCCCAGCTGAACTTGATTTGTACAATCAATTCAGCCTCTGGAGCAGGCTAAAATTACTTGGCTTTTACAATCCCAGGAACATACAAATCGCTGCCCAGCGTGATTCTTGTTCCGGGCTGAATCATCCGGACCAATTAAGAAAATTGTAACTTGCTAGCTTTGTTCTAATGAACGATTGCTCTGGCCCATTTAATGTAACGATGCTGCTTGGGATCTTTGTGGACACAACGGAGGAGGACAAGAGCACTGCGCAGCCAGAGGGCTCAACGGCCACCCGGCTCTCTCCTCGTATTCCAAACGACATGGAGATAAAGGCTCTGAGCTCGATTTCAGATACTGCGTATTATATAGCGGTAAAAAAATGCAAACTAGGTAGAAAACATTTGCCTTGTCCAATAAGGGGATAGGGGAATTGAAAAGAGGGTTTACTAGACCCAGCAATCCAAGTTTATGATCTCAGCAGTAAGTTAAAGGAACGACTGCACCTCTCGGGAAGACCCTCTCAAAACTGAGCTGCAGAGCAGCAGAACAGAAAGGATGAGGAGGAGCATCTATTTCAGCTGAGCAGAAATCAAGGAAGCCCAGAAAGAGCATCCACATCGCACCAGCCCACCAGCCGCTCTTGCCCCTTGATGCCACTTACAAGTTTTCAAACTGACACACATCCATTTGAGAAGTAGAGGAAAAAAAAAATCCAGAGTAGCAACAGTAAATAATTCAAAGAAATAGTACATAGTCTGAACTAGAAATATGTATTTCTGCAGTTTGAAACCACTAGGAACTTCTCAGGTGACTTTCAGGCTCAAGCAGTAATGCTGAAGCTACCATTCAGGCACTCCATGAGCAAGACGTATAGTCGGAAGGTAAAGACGCTGCTCAGTTTTTTCACTTACAAATCTGCCTCAGAAATAAGCAGACATGAATGATGGAAGTTAGAAAAGAAAGTGTGAAATTAAATACGGACAGATGTTTCCCTCTAGACATTTACCAATAATTTCTCCAAACTAGTCATGAGCAATAAAGCATTCGCAGCTTCCCTTAGTCGATAGGGACGCATCTGAATAATTCCATAGGCAGTAGTTCTTAAATTAAAGCACAGTCTTGCTCTTATGCAAGCTATATTTTTAATCCAGTCTCTCTCACAATCAAGAGACCCTTCACCTTCTCCATACAACTCTTATTCTGTATCTGTAGTCATCATTTCAACTTGCTAGGCATGTTTAATTTTGCCATTTCTCATCCTCCCTTTCAGTCTCTCTACCGCCCACCAGAAGTGTCAGAAACAAATACACTAGAACACTGTAACCTCTGATGTTGAGAATTTTACTTTTCTTCATCCCTAACTCATTAACATTAAACACTGAAAACAATTCAAAGAAAAATCAAGTGTTTGTGCTGCAAGTCACGAATTTAATGTTATTTTGACAAGCAATAATATAGTCTTAGGGGACAGCCACAAAGACATTTATAAAATCTTAACCACTGAACATCTTGGGGGTGAGGAGGAGATTGGACATGTAGATTTTCTTTGAAATATAGCTATAAAATATTATGCTCTCCAGTGCAAAAAGATCCGTTATCATGAGAAAAAGAGATGGTCTAAATTTAAAACTGGTTCCACTGATCAATAGGTGGTGAAAAGAGGGAGAGGGAATCTTCTCAGGGTGGAATAAGAGCGTATGAAAGAATCACACGGGGAAACATTTAGACAATCCTTCAAACCATCTGATGCCCAAGAAGCAACAGGCAGATCCAAAAACACGGCACAGGTTGCTCATACATCTTCCCAAGGAGTAACCAGCAGGCTCAAAGGTAGGAAGTTGTCCAAAGTAACATCACTCTGAAAGAGGACTTGGAAAACTAATGCCCCACTTCCAACCATCTCTCTTTAAACTCTGGCCATGTACTTATTCCAAAATCAGTGGAAAAAGTCAATAGTTGAGGCACATCTCTAATCAAGCCTCAAAGTGACAACTGCCAGGCTTACAGATGATTATCTGTGAAAGCTGGATGTCTGTACAACTTTTATTGCTATTTTTAGAAGGTGACAATTCAGAAAGAACTGGCATGAAGAAGTGGACACTCAGCAAATGTGGCTTTGCTTATGTTCATCAAAAAGATGGGTGGCAATCATATTTATAACAGCATGACCGGTTCCTTTCCCAGCAACGGATCATATTGCCTTCCTCGGCCATGTTCTGTAACATTCGATACATACTCAACTGGCCAGTGCTGAGAAAAAAAACCTGTGGAACAGTGTGTCAGCACAGCCAACTCCACCCATTTTCCTTGTAATTATGGTGGCACTGGGCACACAAGCATGTGTGACAAGCTAGGTAAACCTCAAGCAAAAATAAAGTGTGAACAACAGAGAACAACTGAGTAACTTCATTTGAGAGATCGTCTATCCCATTCTCTTTTTTTCAGTTGAAAAGCCAGAAGCAGTGACCACAGGGACACAACCTCCAACCAGAAGCTAATCCAGGCCCATCTAGCTCTGGTCACAGTGACCTGCAGGGGCCTTCAAACTTGATTCCTGTAGCAAATTGCAGTTAGGTATTAAAAGGAAGACCATGAAGCCCAGGAAGCTTCAGGTGAGCTACTAACCAAGACTGGTACTTAAGTGCATTACTCTGGTGCCCCAAACAGGACAGCAACTACCTAATGCTACGTTCGTTTAATGTTGGTTACCACAACCTTCAGCGACCAGAGCAGGTCGCACTCAGCCTCTCCCCCTCAGACCACCATCTACCAAAAAAGAGCAAAAAGTGTCAAGACTCCAAGAGACTGTGCAGCAGCTGGAGTCACTGGATTTGGCTTTCTTGGAAGGTTTCCTATTTAGAGCATCCCTTCAGCAGAGAAAGGCAGACAGAGGAAGGCTGTAGCTATTAAAGTGAAGCACAGGTCTCCTCTCTGCCCTCCACCAGGATCACTAACCCTGTAACACCCCAAAGCTTTTCCTTCCAGAGAACCACCATTAGGCCAGATGACCCCTTTGCTCTTTCCCACAAATGCTTATTTCTTAGGAGAAAGAGAGCACGCAACATGACACACACAAAGCCAAAGTCTTTTAACAATCCTTAAGAAGCTGAAAGAAAAGAGACTTCTATTTTACTTAATGTACTCATTGGGACCCTCATGAGTATTAAGGGCACTCACATTACAAAAGTGCATGGTTTGTAATCAACATTTATCTGCAGATGTCAGAAGGCAAGATAAACGCGTCGTGTCTTTGCATTAGAACATCAGCATAATGAGTCTGGCATTGGTTTGCCTGTAGACACGTAGAGGGAGAGTCCACCTGTAGCTGATGACTATCTGACTTTCTGAAGAGCACGACAAATAGTCTTTAAATAGTTTAGTCCAACAAGACTCTCCCATTTAAGATCCTTTTGGAGAAATTATGGAAAAAACATTAAGCTGACATATTTGCAACCTTGTCATAATTTACTTCTAAGTGTATATATAATTTTAAAAAAGCTTAACTAACATTTACAAGCAAAAACACTGTTTGCGACACAGTATCATCAAAATTAAGCGTTACTTTACCCTTCTAAATCAAAAGATTCAGTTTGTACTTCCACCTAGAGTTGGATTTATCACTTCCCCAGCATCCCATGCGAAGAACAAAGCAGGAGCAAGTCAACACAGACAACATAAACTTATCCAAAACAAATCACCTTTTAAAACTCTCTCATATATGCTGTGCTCTTCTACAGGTGAAAAAGAAGACCCCTCTCAAAAGGAAAGAGGGAGAGAAGTCATTCCCAGACAGGGCTACGGAGTCAGCGATGCTCCTCCTGAGCAGACCAATCGAGATCAGACATGTGGGTTGCACGCATGCGTTATCGCTGTAAAAACTAAATCCTTCCACAAATCACTACGGAGAACCAAGTTAGCAGTTTCATTTAACTAAACAATGCCCACAGCAAGTCCAATAAGTTGTGACTCAAGTCAGTTATGTTTTAAAAGACTTCTAATTATGAATAAAGGTTCAGAGTGACAGGGAATTTACAGCCCTTGCTAATTCATTTCAATGGTTAATTACCCTCAGTGAAATATTTACAGCTTGTTTACAGTTTGAACTCTACCAAGTTTGACTTCCAGCCATCATATTTTGGTACATATTAGACTGCTGTAATAAAGCCCCTCTAGCATTAAAAAGCTTTTCCAAATAAAGCATAATTAATTTTTAACATCCACCTTTATTGGAAATATCAGCATCGGAAGGGAATTTATTTCAGACTAGGAAATATGTTTGCATTTCTCTGTTTTAGTATGCCAGTTAGTGTTCTGCAATAGAGCTGGCTTAATACTTAGGTTTGTATAATAAAAAAAAATTTCTTATCTCACCTTTAAACTGAAGACTCCATGGCAGGACAACACCACTGTGCAAGCTGCTTGAGCTGGAAAGATGGTTCTTGCCCTCTCTGCCTGGTTCTTCTCCCTTTCTTCATGCACACAAGCCACACAATTTAAGTGGCCCAATTCCCAGTTTCTCCTCACCTCAAGAGACTGAGGATGATTTTGGCAAACAAGGGTTGCAGCAAAACCACTCAATCTTTTTTAATTATTCAGATTTTACGATCTACTTCTCCTGGAGGACACTTAAATCCCCAATTAGTTCAGACAGCAGCACCAGCACTGCTTCAAACCAGGCCCAAAGAGATAATTTAACCTAATACACTGGTGGTGTTCACTTAGTAACTCGTGCACATCAACAGTTTTCCATTTCACACACACACAGTCACCAGGCCACAGCTACAAATATTTTGAACGGTGTTCTCGCCTGGAAAGGTTTTCATTAAAATGACCCGTTCTCACCCAAAGGCTACACAAAGGACTGCAGAACACGTTCAAAGAAGCTCCCAAGCGAGGGAAAGCCTCACCTGCAATTCAGATGCGCATCTGAAGTACAATACCGGAGAAAAAAGCAAGGGGAAAAAACTAAACCGTCTCAGTCATGTTTAGTATAAAGCCAAAAGCTGGATTCTTGATGGAGGGAAGGACCAAAACCCAGAGACACAAAAACCATAAGAGGGCAATCCCCTCCGTTTCCAAAGCTCACACTCAGCCTCCACCTTCAACTCCTCCCTCCCCCTGCTCATCTTCTGCATTTCTCCACTTTTTGCAGCTATGGGAATCGGGGGGGACCCCAAAAAAACAGAAGAAACTAACTTGAGAAATCAACTATTCATATGACATCTCAGAGCGGGGGGGGGGGGGATTAAAAAGAAAAAAAAGAAAAAATCTTGCTAAAATCCACAAGTGCTTGCTGCAATTTCACATGTTAGACAAAAGTCTGCATTTGAAGAGCTCTCCTAACTAAATCAGACCGCTACAGCTTTTTGTTGGTCGAGTTTTCCCCACCTCTGAAAAGAATCATTTCTAAGGCCCGAATATTCCTCCTCGCCTTTTTTGCAAGCACCGCCACGTGCAACACATCACAACACATTAGGGGAAAACGTGATACGAAAACTGGCTCGTGTTTTGTATTTTCAAATTAAATTCAAGGTATGCACTTGCATCAGCCGCTCACAACAAGCAGTAAAAGAGAAAGCAGAGATCTTATCCCTCTACATGAGTAGCAGCCCATTTCACATGCAAACTACTGTCCTTCTGGACAAGATGGTTCGGATTAAGAGAGAAGAACACCGCTATTCCTGGCCTTCTTGCTGGCCAAGGTCTTACACATTGCAGCGAGCACACGATGCACGCACTTCACTTCGAGCATTATCACCAATTGCTACTCCACCTGCAGACAAGCCATCAGGAACACCTCTTAGGAGCAGGGGTTATATATTTCTTTTCATGAAGGAAAACGCAAGAACAGCTTGGGTTTCTTCAGCTATCCGTGCTCTTTGCTTTGCTTGGTGAGCAAAACTAGATATGCCCAAGAATACGCTCGGTCTTTTTGTTGCGGATATGCAAGTCATTGCCTATGGTAAATGGAAGTATTTAGGTTAATGCAAATATTGCAGTGAGGGACAGATGCTTTTCCAAGGGAAGGGATGTTCCCCAAAGCTGTCTCTCCAAACATTTGCCCTCCCTCCTCCTTTTCCTCAAAAGTCACCCTAATGGGAAAGTTCGGAAGAGCCAAAAATTCTCCAAAAGAGAGTTGTAAGCTCCCTGGACCAGGGAAGAAAGCTTCACATGACCAAAGAAAATCACAAGCAGATTTTTTCACAGGAAAGAAGATCTGACTGACAACAGCCCTGTAGAGTTTATAGTATAACTATTATTACTTCAGTATAGTTGCATGAGATTTAAGTTAGCAGAACCAATTAGGGTTGTGGAAAATAAAATTCAAGACAACTACCATATGCATATTTCCTATTTATAATGTGTTACGCTGAGGAAAATGGGGAAAAAATACTAGCTGAAGTAACAGAGCATGACAATCTTTTTTTTTTTCTTAAGGCCAATTAAGTTATTTCTCAAAGAAACTAATTAGTTTTTTTGCGAGAAGGTGGAGGGGCGGGGGGAGAAGAAAAGAACCCATACACATATCCAAACTACCTCTTCCTGGGGTTTACAGTTTGTGCACAGCCTCGCGCAAGTCCCAGCTCATCCGATTAAAGGCTGGTCTTCCGATGCGCTTTTCAGAGCTCCTGCCGTTAACTGCTGTTCCCCACCACTACGCCAGGGGCACACGGCAGCCTCCGACATCCTGAATTTCCATGCTTTGGCCTGACCTGCCCAGCCTCTAGCCTACCTGAGAAGAGCAAAGACTAGCAAAGCCTCCAGAGCAGCCCAAGAGTGGCATACGAATGGCTCCAGGGTGCATCTCGGCTTAAGAGAAACACGACGGAGAAGCAGTGGCGGGAATCCTCGTTCTGCTTATGGGAAGGCGCTTGCAACCAGCAAGGGGTCCTGGACACACCGCACGCTGGGTAGATAAAAGCACCAGAGCAGTTTTCAGGCTCTCCAGTCCGTAACACAACTTCCCACGTGATGCTCCATGTGCGGGAGGCAAGAAGAGCAGCTGGCAGACCTGCCTGCTTTTCCTTCACCCTGTTGGGGCAAAAGCTATCTGAGTCGCAAGTGAAGAAGCCTACTGACAACCAAGAGCCAACCATGCTTTTTCTGCACAGGGCAAGGGGAAGAAATAAAACCCACCCTGAACCAAGCAGCTCTCTGCCTTCGTCACTGTGCCCCACTGGCCTGAAGTTGATGCAATCAGACACAACTCTTCCGCTTCCCGCGCTGCTCCAACCCAGCCTGCTCCCTGCTCCTTGGCAGCTGCAAAACCCTGTGGCTTTACAGCTGCTGCCTGCAGGCAACGGAGCAAATGAGCAGGGAAAAGCCCAAGACACCTGGGGAGATATTAGGCAATGGGGGGGGAAAAAAAAAAATCACTGAAGAAATGCAAGAGCCAAGTGTCCACATGTAGCAACTCCTCAGCTACAGGTGCATCCAACTTCAGGCAAAGGCTGCAGGCACCTCAGCAGCCCAAAACTGCACTCACCTGCAGCTCCAGGAAGGGATGAAAGATGACCTCCCAGAACATTTATTTTTGAAAAATATATGTATATACATTTCACACACATATAATATATAATTATTAGCACCACCCAACCCAGCTACCACATCTCAGTAAGCTGTTTTCAAAAAAATGCCCCCGAGGAAAGGGCCAGAGGGTTTGGGGTTTATTCCTTTAAAGGACAGCATACAAGGAAGCTCGCATAGCCAAAATCTCATCTGTTCAAAGCCAAAGATTAAGTACATCAGGATACTGGTCTGCTGACATTTGCAATACTGACCCTAATGCATAAATATTAAATAAAAGGAAAACCAACAAAAGTGCATGATAATTGGAAGACAATACCTTTAAAACAGATCTAAAGAAACAGGAAAAACAGCTCAATAAATCCCACATCCTTCTCAAAACTGTTTTCTTATTAATGCGACTAATAAAGCTTGGCTAGAATACAGAAACGGCGCATGAAGAATGGAGAGTATAAACACAGTTACTGTTTGGGAAAATAAGGGTGAACACACAGATTATTATGAAGCCCAAGAGAGCAAAATAAAGCTCTGTTCACTGCAAGAATATTAATTCTGAATTAATTTCTTGAATTTTTTACATGCATGGCAACTTCAGGCTAATATTTACGACATACCTGGTTTTATCTTCATATATCAACTATTCAGGACCGTATATTCACAGTCTGCTGAGTACACAAATTAGCCCTTTGGTAAGCGAGGATAAACCAGCAGATAGCACAGCGTGGAGTAGCAGTAAAGTGTGGTTTGGTTTTTTTTTGGAAGTCAAAGCAGCTATGCAAAAACCTCATCCAGCTTCTGTTGCACTTGCACTGCTCTCAGACAGAGCTGCAAACGCTGCCTGGGTCCAGGCCGCTGCAGCCAGAGTCCTGTGTTACCGCCACAGTGCCGCGAGCAATTTTAAAAAATATATATGCATATATTACTGAACAGATTTCACTTCCTTCAGAACACGTTACAGCATTTTAGGCAAACAAAAAATATCTTTACAGATTTTCTGCTGTGCTATTCCCTTCTCCTCTCTTGCTAACCATAAGGATAGTTGCAGGTTTGAAAACTGCTTAGAGGAAGCATTTTATATACCAAGACTCACCTCATCATCCACAGAAATTCATGCACCTCTCCCTTAATAAACTCATGTTTTCGGCAGCCTCCTAGGCTGTTCTATGAAGTAAGTTTTCATGACTATATTGGTAAATGAGGTAGCCATCCTTAAGTAGTCTGTGTGTGTGTGCAGGTAGGCATGTGGGTGCACATGTGTGCATGCAGGTATACACGCTACTACTTCATCTCAGAAGAGTTTGGCATTTCTAGGGTTTAACTTACATTCGGTTAATTTTTATTACTCACTAAAAAAGATTTTAAATGCAGAAACCAATAACTTTTTTCATTTCATACTGTTACCAGGTCTAGTTAACAAGACAAAGAATTAACCATCAGCTTATGCATTGCCAGCTTATTTTCTCTTTTTCTATCAATGCACAAAATCCCAAACCAAACCAACAAAAAACCAAAACAGTCACTCTCTCAACCTTTAAGTGCAGCACCTTGAAAAAGCAAAGTATTATTCAAGGCTAAGTGGGAAAACAGTACTAAGCACGGCTGAATCTTTCTCACCTTAAGAAAAGCTGCTACTTACACTAGTCTCTCATTAGCCATTGCTCTTTTTGCTTGGAATAAGGGGATTAATTAACTCATTTTTATACTGCACACCAACATTATCACCGTATTCCCATTCCTGGGGCACCTAGGAGCCTTAAGCAGCATTTACTTACATGCCAGAAGCTAAACACTGGCTATTCGCAGGTAACTGTGAGGATCTGTAGGCTATGAGAAACATATGAGAAGGTGTTTTTCCCTCAAATACAGGGGGGGAACCCAAGCTCGCCGTGAGCTAGCGCTGGAGAAGAGATTTTTCCATAGGATGTGACTAGTTTTAAACCTGTTCCCCATTCATTAGCCACGAATAGAAAAAGCAGCAGTCAAAAAGGCCCCCCGTTCTCATCTCCCTTAACTGCTCTTCATGGAGCTTTGCCTAAGCCTCCAAAGAAAGCGATATCGGAAAGATCGCAAATGCAAAACAAGTTACTTATTCTTGGGAACGTCTGAAGGCCAGATACAAAAACCAAGGATTATTTTTGCTAAAAGGCATTGGTTTCATTCAACTATGCTGCAACTTGATCTATGTTTCTCTTTATCCAGAAAAGCTTGATGAATTTGCCCGGTCTTATACATTCAAAGACCCAGCTCTATCTAGATATATAGAGAATTATGTAGGACAAAAGATAATACTGCTATTGAGGAGTATTTTTCAGACGCATGTTTCAGTCCACCTAAACTCCTGGTCAATACTACATGGTGTTTCAAAGAGAAAAATGACAAATCTGATGCTCCCAAGACAGTTCAAATCTTCAAATATTATTTTACAAAACTGCATCTTGACAGGAGCATTTACCAGAACTGAATAAAAACACGACATGGACTTTGCTGTGACAGCAACTTGCTTTTCCAAGAAAAATAAGTGTTTTCCAAGGAAGCAAGGCAACTGTACACAGGTGTAAGCGTGCAGTAAGAAAAACTGTTTTAATGCCTATAAAATTACAACTCAGTGCTTCATTAGTAGCAATGGTAGTCTTAGGTTAGGGCTTTCACGCTCCTATGAATATTAGGATCACAACATGTGCTGGTAATGGCAAAAATCACAACCATAGCAAACCTGAACAGGACCATTTCCAGAAGGCACCCAATTAGGACTCCAAAAATCAAAACAGCACAAATAACTCTGCTCTGAACAATAATGTGCAGCTACTCTTTGTCCAAATGCTATACACATCCCAAATAACATCCCAAAATCTATTCCGGTATCAAAATTTTACATTAACAACATAAAACGAGCACATTAAGGACCAAAGAAAAGGTATCTTTAAGTATTCTTTCCTGTACTGGAGAGCCGCATGAATGATGAAAAACATTAATTCACTCAAAAGAAAAACAAAACACAAGCGTTCAGAAACTATTTCATTTTTGCTCTTTAAAAGTCAAATCCATACTATTTTGAACTCTGTAGTATACTATTTCATAAGTCTTAGATTTTAAAGGATAACAGTCTGGGAGGGGAGGGGGAGTTGAAAGACATTTGCTGTTTCACTTCTAAGTTGCCTAAGCAACATTTACAAATCACAACTAAATTAAGCTAGGTTGTTACATCTTCTATGAGTTTCCATACAAAGGTCAGGCTACTAGAGATCAGAAAAACAAAGAATACAGCGAATCTCAGGAGTTCAAAGAAAAAAATATTAGTCCATACCTAGCTTGCAAGTAGCCCACAGCCACAAATCTTAGTCTTCTGCTTAAAACGAACTGAGCATTTGTTACCAACTCAGGAAACCAGAAAAATGATTTAAAGTTTTACTTAAGGGAAAAGATACATATTTAAAATATATTAAAAACTTTTTTTTCCTGGATTTTCTCTCTCTCACACACACACTTGCACAAAAATCAAACCTCAGAATCTCTTTATAAAGGCAACCACTTTTTCTCCACTGCCTGTTACAGCCACTAACCCCCCTCCACACTAGCAGAAACCAGGTCCTCCAGAGCTGTAGGGTCTTTACCTCACCCACAGCAGCAGGACTCAAGGGCTCCCCAGCTCCAGCAACCCTCCTTGCAGCACCAGCCAAATCCCCATCTCTGCTCCCCTGCTCCGTGCTAACTAGGCAGCCCATCAACTCTGATGGGCCACACATGAAAGTCATTTTTTTAGCTGCCACAGGTGCACAGCATTGCTGGGAAGCAACAAGGACTAAGCTCGCAGGGTGAAATAAGGATTTTGAGAAAGCCTACAGAAAGCGAGCAATGAAGTTTGACTAGAAGCTGGAAGAACCAGCCATCAGACTAAAGCAAATGGACAAATCAGCTGTCAAATACCCCTGAGCGCTGCCCCTTTGGCCTCATCCACACTGGATGGTGGGAGAGTTCAAGAGATGACTTCTGCTGGCAAAGCTCATGCAGTTGCTCCAATGGAAAGCATGAACCAAGCAAAGTTGTCTGCGTTTTCCACGTATACCTACGTAACATCCGTGCAGCAGTCTCTAATTTTCTTTTTCCCTGTTTGGGATCAAACCTTTCATGTAAATGAGGCCCCTTCTCCAAAAGCAACAAGTTTTGGAATTTTTAAACTGTCATGAAAATGCTAATAGTTGCTTTAATGGTATTTCTGAGCAACTGAGCATTAGAAATGCTTGGGAGCAGCTGGTGGACCTTGAGAGCTCAAAAATCAGAGAAAACAGCAGAAGAGCCCTTACCAGGAATTTGGGGGTTATTCGGAATTTGTCAGCACGCGACTTACAATTGTTCAGTTTCCTGAAGGTTAAAAATTCTGCAAAAAATAGTCATACAAAGCAGGATTTGCACCCATTTTAAATGCCAAAATTATAAATCTTGAACATCCTTAGTTTAGCTCTTCCTAGCCTTTGGAACTAATGGGACAATTAAATGTGGTGTATCAAGAATGAGAGCACTTTGATGCTAAGCTTTACTTACAGAACAACTGATGAAGTAGTATTGCATATGCCACTCTGTGCGCTAAAAACAGCGTGTGCAGATCTTCCTGGAAAAAATGATAAATTGAGGTTGTTCTCATCTGCATAATAGCTGAACTTTATGGCCTATGTCATCAGCATTAACGTATAAGACGAGGACAATAGCAGCCTGTTACGTGAGTGTAATCAAGGAATAAAGAAATAAATAAAATAAACAAACGAACTCTCCAGAATGGAGATTTCAAAATCTACCATGCTAGCAGCGAATCCAAGGCTAAGTGCAGCTGTATCACAACCTCCTGGGCAACGATCAACAGGGGCTTAACGAAAATATTCAAAGGTGGCATTTGTGATGGAGAACCTGACAAGCTCTAAGTTAAGGTGATGGATTATGGCGAGCAACTTACACCAGCATCAGCCAAAAGCCATATGGCAACACGGTGCAAAACAGCGGCTATTTTGAACAGGTAGTGTCAGAGGAGTGAAATTAAGGGCAGCACCATGCTTTGGCTCGTTTCCAGCTCCAAAGCTCCTTGCAGCAGCCAAGGTGATGGTGGGACTGGAAGCACCTGGAGTTGAGGGCTGCCCCACCAGACTGAATCTCATACAGCTGGGGAAGGTTTAAGAATCACCTTTTCTCAGGAACCACCCCAAGGCTTTAGAAATTTCTTTCTGGAAAGGATATAGACATTACAAAACAGCCCCAGCCAAGGAAATCTTACAGAGATGTCCCCTGGGCACTGCGGCTGGCTTCACTATCGATAGCTAGAAATTACCGAAATAAGAAGGGAACCAATCTCCTTCCCAGTCTTGCATTAGCGAAGGGCTAAAAAGCTCTGAACGGACCCTGTGGGCAAGGAAATTCAAGAATTTACAAATCATCTATTAAAAACACTAATGGGAATGGGCAGCGATAGCTCAGAGTACATTCATCATTCATGATAAGAGAGAGACCCTTGAGTTTCTTTGAAAATATTCTGTCCAAAACCAGGAGGTTTTTAACTGAGCAGTGATCTGAGAAACCCCAAAATAAATGCAGATCTTGGACAAAAATTACTAACTGCCTAAACAGGTTTTATTAGAAAACCTATTACTTATGAGGCATCAGCAGCTGACAAAAATCAAACCAGTAACAGAAGCTCAAAAAAAAAAAAAAAAAAAAGGAATGTTCCATTTGTTAGCAATAGGTTGGGTGAAATATGTGCAAGTTTTCTTGATTTAAAAAGATAAATTTCTACAAATAGCAAGCATCTGGTGTTGTTTTATGGTTTTTTTTTTTGTTTTGCCTTCTTTTTTTTTTGCTTCTAAACGCAAAGCCCATTGCCCGAGAGAGCAGCAAAGAGGAGTGAGCTTGCTTTCGTGCCCTCGGTGTGCAGCGCGGGGGGGATCGCGGCTTCTCGCGGCTCTGTTTGAATACTAATCCCAATTAGGGGAAGATGAGCGCATCTGCACCCAGTGGGAGGACTCACAACATCTGCGGGCAGGGAATGTGATTAGCAAGCGTGAGGTACTGCGCTTACTACAGCGCTCGTTTTTGGAAATAAAAAACCCAGAATTGCGTTGAATGCGAATTTGAAGGAGAGTAACCAAAGGAAGGAGCCGCTGAGCTGCAGTTTAAACGTTGTCGAAACTCAAAGGTAGGACGGTAGCGGCACTGCATGAAAAGTCAACAGGAGCCTCTGAGCGCAGGAACGGAGACTACAGAACATCTCATCCCTTTATTGTGGCAGGAAAATAAAACTGTTTTTGAAAGGAACCATAAAGCTGTAAGACAAAGTGATTTCTGAGCTAATTTAAAGGATTACCTAAAAACCTAATAATCTCCTGTTGTAATTAGACAAATGGCATACTCAGATCAATTAAGCGTGTCATTAATAAGAGTATAAATTCCTCCCCTCCATAAAAAGGCCAAAATAAGAGTGCTCTATTGGACCGTTCTTCCATTGAGAAATACCAGTTCGTCCGAAAATCCTCAGATGAAATCACCATGCAAAACATTGCAGACACACAAAAACTATTATCCTTCCAGTTGAAAATTCAGACGCGTAACTCAAACTCAAGAAATGATGAGCAACAAAGTGTTCCAGTTCCTCTGAAGTATGGAATATTGAGTTGCATCTCAGAAGCCTTAAAGAACCTTAAAAAAAGGGGGGGGGGGGAGAAGTATTGCACAAAAAATGCTAAGATGCAAGAATAATCCCTGAGCTATTTTAGCACTAATCTAAATTTGGATGGGACAAGATAGTGCATTAGGATGTAGAATTACATCAGTGAAGGCTGGAAACCTCTGCTAGTGTTTTCAAAGCGCAAAGCAGCTTATTCCTACTGATAGGCGAGAGGCTCTATGAAACACTAGGATCAGAGACCTGTGCTTAGCTGCCTCTCAGCAAATTTTTAATTTATTGGCATTGAAAACAATTGTCCAGGACTCTTTACAAACTAAAAGACGTTTCCGCTCACATCTGCCCTAGATGAGCATAATTCTACACTTTACTTGTCTGTGTTGGACAACAGCTGCAATAATAATAAAGTTACTTTGGGAGCGATGCCTTGTCTCTCAAGGACAGTAAGTTACCTAATTACTTTTAAATCACAATTTTTAAAATATGCTAATAATTTCTGTTAAAACTGTAAAACATCAGAGCAAAATACTCTGCATCCCTTTTCCTCTAACATTACTAAGGAAATTCTACTACTATTGTCATGCAAAGAGAGCTGGTTTTTTGATCTTGAATTTATTTAGCCTCTCCAAAACCTGCTAAAGCAAGAGATTTTCTACCTTTATTTTATAAAACATTGATCAACGAATATGATTAATAAGTGTAAACAGTAAATTTATATCAAGTGTTTGCCATGCAAGAAAAAACCTCTAACTCTATTGGCTTTTCCTATCCAAACGGCTCATGCTTATTGCTAGGTTTTCTCCAACCTGCAGTATCATTGTGTTTTATTTACAAAAATCAGTGCGTTTTATTTCACAGAACTTATGTCTACTTAATGGTAATTCAATAGTAATAATTGAGCAGAATAGGAATCAGTTTTAAGAAATAGCAGGAATTGCTTCAAAATCCTCTTCTGGAGAGTAACAGATGCTATTTTGCTTCTTGTAACCCACATTTTGCAAGAAATACCCTTTCTCTGGAACTTTATAAAACTTATTAGTACCATAAGAGATGGTACGTAGGGCAGACGCTCCACGCACAACACGAAGAAATAGTTGCAAGGACTGAGAAAAATTGTACTTTTTTTCTAATTCCCTGGAGAAGATATTCTCACTTCATGTCATGAAGGAACCCAAGTATTTTGTGTAGCTTCTTACCTATTTCAGCCGGTGTATACATAAAGGAAAATGTATGTATATTTATTCATATTTTACCAAAGTTTCACTATTTCTGAAAAGCTATACCTAATATTTTAACTGTAATACCTAGATGTCACTAGAGTACTCAAGAAAATGGTCTCATTTGGGTCAATAGCATAGATGGATTTCAAATCTGTTCATGCATAAAAAATGGTCTTTTAGCTATCCACAGACAAGAGTAAATCCATAAGCACGTATTATGCATATTAGAAACTAAGCATTGAATTTCTTTTCCACTTCTCATATTAACACAGTCAATACATTCAAAGAAACTGCATAAAAAGGAGATTGTATTGCTCTATAATGGAGTGTGAACTCTATGGCTTTTCTGTCATTTTCAAATCAAATTATGAAACAAAAAAATCATTTAAATTAAGCGAAACACCCTTCAAGCTTCCAGCAGCTGCACAGAACCGAATGCTCTCAGCCCCCCTGAAAATATTCTTGCAGAGGAATGAAAGCAATCATCCATCCCAGCCTGCTCTTCCGTTTATTCACAAGTTTTGATTTCTCTTCCCCTTTCATCGTCCTATGTATCATCCTCCTCCTCCAAAGAGATTGATCTTTGCACGTTCTTCCCATTCCTTTTGCACCTACTGTCCTTCTCCTACTTTTGTTCAATTCAAATCCTCATGGAGCTCTGTTCTTCAAGAAAACACGTTAAAAAACAAAACAAAACAAAAACAAAAACCACATCCATTTCTCTTGTTGCATCTTCCTGGCCAAAAAGCAGCTGAGGTCACAGCTAATAGAAACTAAGGACCATCTAAAAAACCCACCAAATCCATGGAAAAAGCACATCAAGTCCATGGAAAATGCAGGTAGGTCCAATACTTGAAATATGTAGGTCCAATACTTGCAATGTCACCTGTGGACCTTAAGTGATCTTCATTAATCCACTGTTTCATGTCCAACCTGATCAAAATTATGAAAAACCACTGGGCTGCAATAAACGTCATATTGTCTAACGATGGCAGCCCGAGATGCTGTGGAGCCGATGTGGACCCGCGCAACAGTTCCAGGACCTCTCACTTGCAAGACAAGCACAGGGAGGATTTCTGTGTTCGTACTTCTGCAGGTCTTACCATTTCTTGAGGCATTATATGCCAAGGTATTGTTTTTTCCCTTCAGGGGGAGGTGGTGCAGCGCTGCAACTGTTCCTACCATTCTTTCCTAGAAGTGTAAAGAACGGGGATAGCGATCCTCCCTAACAAGGTTTGCTTCGGGAGAGGCCAAAAGATGGATCTGCCGGCTTCCAGTTCCCGTCGCTATTGTACGAGAACACAGCAAGAAATCACAGGCGGAGATGCCAACATCACGATGGTAGCTCCCTACACATCTCGGCTGTGCAGCTACCACAAAACTATCAGAATACTTCCCACCTCTTGAATGAAGAGGAGCTACCTAAAACAAAGCATAGACACAAGCAATGCTGACAAAATAGGGGAAAATGCTTTCCAAGATCATCTGAGGTGCCATCACCTCCTCCTGTTGAAATAGTCTCTCTTCAGCTAACATGAAATCTCAGATGATCTCTTCCACTAAGCTTCTGTGACTAACTAGGATCACACATAACAATCTTGTTTCTAGCACCAGCAAGAGGCCTTAGCCACATCTTCAGCACCTCCAGCGTGAATGAGTATCATTCTGAATAATAATCAGAGGATAGCCCTAAAGTTTCGGCTATTACAAGATGCAGTTTGTTTTGTGGACCTCGAGGCCATCGGCTCTGCTCTTCAGTGGCTTCTCAGACCCAAACATCAGAAAAACTAATGAATCACCCTTGAGCTGCAGTGAAGATCACATTCAGATCAGCCATGGCAAGCATTAAGTGCAAAAGAAGTGTAGAGAAAAAAAAACAACAAAAAAACACAATCCAACTGGCCTGGTGAAAAATATGTATTTTCAGGGCAGACCGGGCAAACAAATTCTCTCTTCTTTTACTGCTGAAGAGAACGAACCCATTCCACTCAGTGCAGCGATAGTCTGCGTATCCAAGTGCATTTCAATGCTCCAAAAACTCTTATTAACTTCTTAGAAATAAAAAGATACACATGTATCCCAAAGCAGTCCAAACAGCACAACGTACCGGGGGAATATTCTTGTAGGCAACAGCTATTGCCTAGCTATATTAACAGGCAGCTAAGAGAGATTACTGAGACCAGTGTGCATTGTGCACGTCTTAACTAGCTGGACACAACCTATTGGTCAGAAACTTCTCCTCCTACACAAATCAACGCCTTAAATTTCTTTCTTTTTTTTTTTTTTTAATGTTACTGGAAATGGTATTATACTGCTTTGAAAAAAATCTTCATTGGATTTCTCCAGAGTTAATACAAAAACATTGTAGTGAAGACACTATTTTTTGTTCTCCTGATAGCTCAGAGGACATGCTCTTAGCCAGCTTTGAGTACGAGGACACCCTGAATAACTTCCACAGAAATCCAACTATAAAATATAGGGTACAGCATAAACTTCCCCTCCAAATATTAAAATAAAGGGAGGCTGCTCTCGGACAAGCAATTTGCGCTTCCATACGGATTCAGTGATCCAGAATCAGAGAAGCGTCACTCAGCCGCCTCTCTAAAACAACAGGGAAAGCATTCATTAGCTGGACTTACTCGTAGACGGACACAGTTCATTAAGTATGCTGCTGTCTCAGCGCGTACAGGAAACTGTTTATAATTCTGCTGGACGTGCTCAAGCTTCCCTTTCACTAGGGCTGGAAATGAAAGAAACTTCCAGATAATGAAAGCTAAACATCTGGCACATTCAGAGAACACTTGCATCCTAATGACGGTGGGAGAAGCAATATCGCTCATCAGTTCATTTCATAACAAGCACATAGGTTGTGTGGGGAGACAGTAAATACACAAACCTTTCTTTTTCTCCCCCCCATCGGGCACTCACAGTTGTCTTATTTTCTGCAAATATCTACCGGCAGCCTGGATGTTCTTGAGTTAGAAACCGAAGACTACGTCGGCACTGCTACTACCAACTAATTCCGTATTCTTGCGAGAGTCTGCTCAGGTGTAAGTCACATTTTTCAGGGGCTGTATGTAAAGTTTTGGCTTAAGACAGAAACCAACAGTCTGATTCCTCACTCCGAGAGCCATTTCCAGCCACGCAAAGCAAGCATTAGGCGCTTGCTTATGCTACCAACGATGCTAGAGCTTCACCACCCCAGCTTCCCAATCTAGACATCTGCACAAGCCCTGGCAGAGACTCTGGCACTACCCAGCCCTCAGGAAGCACTCAGTGACCTTCAGGGTAAGGTCTGTGCTCTCCATGACTGTCTCGAGGGCTTCGGAAGGCAGCCAAAGGCAGAGACAGTCCCCTTCGGCTCTGCTAAAAGCTGTATGGCCAAGTCAGGGCTTGTGGTGACATAGCCTGGGCCACGCAGGCTTGCTCTTCGGGGCTGAAGATCCTCACGGTCATCCCATATCAAGGAGCCACTGTGATCAATCCAGAGGGGAACAGCCTAGCCCCTCTCAGCAAGACTACTGAAGCCCAAACCCAGATTTAAGGGAGATACTGGTGCTGCTCAAGAGGGACACAGATGGAGGTGGATGACATATGCCTGGGATGCAACGCCCACTAAGACCACCTACTCTAGAGACAGTGACTATCCCTATCAGGGAGAATAGCTCTTTGAATTGGTGGCAACGTCTAAAATGGGGAGAACAGGCCGCTCCAAGTATATCTCAGTCTAAGGAGTAGCAACAGACACGGCAGATCCCAAACTAACACCATCTTTGTTGTCAGCTTGCGTATTTGTTGATAGAAAGTCAAAGTCATAAGCCTTCCAAGAAAAAAACATGGGGAGAGAGGAATGTGAGGACTTGTCCTCATTTCCAGCCTAGCAGAGAGGAGGAAGAGCACCAGGGACTGGACCTGGCAGGGTTCACCTGAAAGCAAGCATGCCCCTCTGAGGCCCCATTACTGCCTGCTTACACATGTGGTAGTGCCTGGAAATAGCCATAGCTGACCCAGCTCCCACTGCAGCGCGAGGTGACTCTTGTGGAGGCCTGCAACTCTTCTCATGACACGGCCTAGACGCTGAACTGGAGGAAAATTCAGGCTTAACAGTGGCTGTGATAACTATTCGAGAAACAGGCTAGACAACAAAATTTACATTTGCAGAGAGCCTCAGTGACCCCGTTGTGTAAATCTCAGCTGAGAGTGGTCTTAAAACAACAAAAAATCCACGCAGCCACCACTTCAGGTTAATGCGGCGCTACTCTATCTGGCTGTATAACATACTTCACGGTAGGCCTACACACTGCCTGCTAATAACAACAGAGCAGCTTCATGTAGGATGAAGGGAGCAAAACTCAGCTTTGATGTTGTGGGTGGGAAAAGAGCAGCAAGACCAAGGATATAAAAGCAGCAATGCCAGGACAAGGGAAGAACAAGAACATGGACAAAAAAATACAACTCCATTTTAACTATCTGAACAGAGACACATCTCCAAGGAATACCACATGGACGTGTTTTACCTACTCATATTGACATAGCTCAATGCAAAAGACAGACATTATACCAAAAGATAAGCAATGGGTCCACCTGCAGGATTGTTCATGCTGCACTCTCAAGTCTCTGAAGTTGAACTGAGGCCCAAAACAATGCTAGGCAAACAAAGGTCAGTCGATCAGCTTTCCTCTGGACAGCTCTGTAAACAAGAGCACCAGCCTTCAGCTATGCCTAGTGTGCAACTCATCAGCCGAAGCACGTGTAGTAATAACGGTAGCCTACCACGGCTCATAAATTGCAATGTGGATTCCACTTTCCAGCTGATGCTGGGACACCTGCGAGAATTTAAGCTATTAAATTTTAAATTATAGAGCCGGAATTTCTTCCCCTGCTCCCCGCCTCCACGGAAAGCACTGCCAATGGTCTGTTCCACAACCTGTTCAACATTCGGGTAATTCAGAACCGTATTGCAAGAAATAACAGGAGTCAAGGTTAACAGAGAAAGCACATTTTCTCTGCTCGTTTGCAGGTATGCTTAGGTCAAGTGAGTATACTAGACTTTTGGCTACGTTTCAAGCGGTGTGTGTAGCATTAAAACTCACTTGCAGAGGCAAAACCAACGCCCATCTTAGCTATTTAGAAATCAAATTGGACGCTGCACGGGGTTGATGTGGTCGTGACAGTAGGAGTTAAATGGGGCTCTAAGGTTCCAGAGGTAGACCAAGACATTTATATCTCACTTCCACCAAGCTCCACAGGGCAGTTTTTGCCAAGCTAGCAAAAACTCCACTAGAGCTGAAAAAGTGTTGTTGATGCCAGCAATCCCATCCCTTCATTGGCATACTGCCTCACACACTGTAGTGTGAAGTACATTACACAGAGCATCTGACTTGCAACGCTCACCATTTGGGCAAGTAGAAGCTCTTAGACTTGGTCAGGGCAGACAAATCTTCTGGACCCATGCACAGATATGCTGGCAAGGATGAATCAAGTCAACATGGTGCGGGAGGTCTAGTAGCTCTACTCCAGACCCAGAAGAGTCAACTCTGCCATAGTTCCTGGTTTACTGCGGTAGTTATGCATCCTCTTGCAACAGAGCTTGGTGGCCACTTCACTATGCATTTGGTTCATAAATATGGAAACCAGGAGAGGATTCTACACAGCTTATCCCCATGATGCTCATGGCTTCCTAAGTATGTCAGGTATACAGTAATCCAGCTGGTTTTGTGACCACAAACCAGGAATGATAAGCCATCCAGCATGCTGTTTACTCAGCAAGAACAACCCTAAACAGTTTTCTACCTGATTTTGAAAGAATTTAGGCCAACGTAGTGTGGTGAGCTGATCTGGTTGGCAACGATTCCAAAGGTGTAGCACTACGCTTCCTGGTCAGGACACACCAAAGCATGCAGAAACCTGAACGTAAGACACAAAAGTAGTGGGGGATACAGCGTTATTCTCAATTCACAATATCATTAATGCAAATTCTCAGTAGGTGGAGCAGGTAACTTATAGAATTGAGTCCCTAAAGCACCAAGTTTGTTGGAAGCCCATTACAGAACTGTTATGGGCAGGAGGCAGTGTGAAACTACATCACCACATTAAAATAAGTATCAATTATTTATGAATCAAGGCTGTATATTTATGGACCAAGACCAGCTCTGTATCCTATTTTCAGCTTCTGACCTGTTGGGACAAGCAGCATCTGTTTAATTTGGCTGTTCCTGGTCTGGTCTGTAGAGTTGCTATCAGAAAGGGAAACTGTTTGAGGTGACGCCCTCCAGCGGGTGAGGGTGATTGCTCCTTGCCTGGGGGAGCAGGTGAGCCAGGGGGAGAAGGTGGCTTTGGACGGCAGAGTAGGACGAGAGGCACAGTAGGAAGCCAGGAATCTGCTGAAGCTGGGAACCTGGGAACCTGCTGAAAGGAAAGCAGTGCGCAGACAAGCCAGACCTTCATTTTTAAGGATAGAGTACCTTCCTTGGGTCCAGAGGGGACCTGAGTTTGCTACAGCCTAGAAAGCCACTGAATGGATTGAAAATAAGTCTGGACACAAGGGCAGGAGGAGAGTTGCATACAAACCCCTTTATTCCCCCCCTCACCCCCATTCTTACATAGTTACTTAAGCTTTATTTACAAAGCCAAATGTTCCAGTTTATATTCCAATAAAACCTGGCTTTAAAAGTCTTTCTAGTCTTTTAGGGAATTTCACGATAAAAAGAAATTGCATCTGCTTTACTCTTCTGTTAACACGGATTGCTCCTTAGCCCGTCTTCAACAGAATACTCCACGCTCAGTTCAGCCCATGCACAGTGCAACCCAATGCAACCCAGTGCCGAGCATTTGATAGACTCACAGAATAGCTGAGGTTGGAAGGGACCCCTGGAGATCACCCAGTCCTACTCCTCTGCTCAGAGCAAGGTCAACTACAGCAGGTTGCTGAGGCCCGTATCCACTTAGGTTTTAAATATCTCCACACACACACACACACACACACACACAAATGCAGACTCTTCTACCAGAACAGAGCTGGGCTGCTGCAGATGGACACAGTCTAGGGACTATATCTAGATCAGGAACTGTCATTCAAGGAACCTAACTTCTCCTTTCACAACCTAGAAACATCCTGACCTGGGTATGTTCAGAGGTAAACTGTCACAAACCATACTTGTCCCAGTGAATCATCAGAAATTACATCTCAAAATCCTGATGCAGGGTTTGATTGTCACAATTCTGCCCTACTCTTCCCTCATTCATTTAATGTAAAACAGCGCAGAGTGCTTGAAAATAACAAGAATATTTATCTGATTTGTAATCTAATGGGTGTTGGTATTTTGGGAAGAAAAGGAATACTACCAAGCAACTGTAATTTTTTGGAAATGCAAAAGGTGTTTTAGCAACTCAAAAGTCGCATTGAAAGTAGATTCAGCTTACACTACAAGCTTCATAGCAGCTTCAAAGCTAAAGCATCAGTGATATTCAAATGTGCAAACAATTTTAGGAAAAAAGTCATAGCAGAATATCACCTTACAGAAGGTATATGATATTAAAAACTGCCATAAAACCTTAGAGACATTTAGTGCGGTAATAGAGCTTAAAATTCCTTCTGCATATTGTGATACAAAGGTTTTATTCCTGAAAGCCTGGATTTCGTTCTGGATTTTAGCATTGAAACCTTGCAGATATTTCTTTGTTAAACCAACAGTTAATATCTATCCGTGCATGATCTTGCTGGCAATTTAGCTGATGGCTCCGGCTCGGGGAAGAGAAGGTCTATTCAGCTGAGCGGAACTTGCATTAAAATGAACGGGGCACCACCAAAACGAGGACTGGAACACAGACACACGGACACAGCAATACATACACCAATAACCTGAAGATTTTACAGTAGTTGCCATACACATACACACACACAAATATACATATATAATTTTAGAGAGAGCGAGAGAGATTGAGAGATGCACTCAATTAGCTGCAAGCACAACAGCAGTGTGGATGTAAAACCGTGCCACCTGAGAGCACCGAAACAAAGATTTGAACATCAGGATAGTGTCTTCAAGGGACTTCAGATCAGGTTCTGAATTAGCACAAGGAACAAGCTTCAGATCTGATTATGTCTGCTAGCTTGCTGTCGTCACCTCACCAGAACTGCAAATGCACCTGCTGTGTATCCAGGTCGTGGATCAGCATATGTTGGGGGAAAGACAAAGAAATCTAAAATACCTTCTCCGCAGACACAGACAAGAGCATCAGCAGCCGTTGAAGGCACGCGTTATGGGGCAGGCTTCTGCGCAGGCAGGATACAGCTAGCAACTTCCAAAGTTGCTTTCTGGATGCAGCTGCCCTTGAGCTATGGAGCTTGTTACAAGGTAAGAACACAGCAGGCCCAGTTAATGGCGGGGCTGAAACGCTGGTGTTGTTACCATGCCTCTTTGTAGACAGTTCTTCCATTAACTGTGCCTGCTTCTTTTGGGAGCAAAGATCTGCCAGGAGAAAATAACGGTTTGCACGCAAATGCTGGGAGCCTGGGGGCCAAAACAGAGGCACCGCCGGTGCAACCAGCTAACCCGACCTTATTATTTCTCCAGCCATGACTGGCGAAGATAGTCACTAAAGGATTTGCTATTTGAGAATGATATAAAGCCAGAAGAGCACCATATGTTAAACTTCGATACTGGTTTTGACCAAAATCACTCCAGGCAGCAACAATCTAGTCAAATTGCATTTGACTGTGGTAATGTCATAAAACCCTTGGAGCAACATGTAGACTGCTGTCGCGTTCTTAGAGGAGTAAGTACTACTAGAAACACGGTGACTATCGGAGAATTTTCCAGATACAAAGAGTAAAGAATACTAAGAGCAATGTAATTTGTATACTCTCGTATGTGATGGATTCAGTGGATAACCTTCATATCCTTAAGAAATGAGGTTAATTTATACTTGCTTTTGAGAGAGTTCACTCACAGAAGGTAAACTTGCTTTGAATGATTAAATAAAATGGAAGAACAAAAGAAAACAGATTTGTAATTACAGGTTATCAGCATTTGTTTGGGGGAAAAAAAAAGAAATTAAGGGAATTAACTGGACAAAGCAACTGAACTGAGGAGCTCAGTTATCTGAATATGAAGGAGATCTGGAAATCATCAAATTAGGTATCAAACCCTTTGGTATTGCAAGGAAGAAAAGAGAAGAGAAAGACTTTCAGGAAGAAAGAAACTCATGATTTTTTCTGGATGAATGCACACCTCTAATAACTACCTCTGTATTAGAAGGCTATAAAGGAAAACATAAGGAATCGGGGGGAAAAAAAAGGAAAGCAAAAAAGCCTAACAATATACACAACTGAGAGGTCAAGAAGGAAAACGAGAGAGAGAGAGAATTGCTATAAGACAAGCTGAGGAAGTCCCAAGTCCAAACACAGTATTTTGCTGCTTTTGATATCTTTATAAAGCTTTTTTGGTGCTATAAGTAGGTAAGGATCAGGAAAACAACTAATTGAGTTGCCACACAGCGAGAAGGGTTAATGGTAAAGGATAATCTAGGTACCAAAACACGTTCAACCTTATTTTTGGTATGGGCGTTGATGTTGACTCTGGTATGATACACAAGGGTACAGAAGTGGGAATCATCATAAAGCGAAATGAAACCTTTAGGCGACGTTAAACAGTCAAACCCACAGCTCTGAAACAAACGGCACACAAAACTGAACATTGCTGAGACGTTTTTTTTTAAAACAGGGATGATAGCATACAATTAAAGAGTAGGAAATAAACTACTCGTATTTAAAGAAAAGGAAGGGAATAATTTTCTGCAGGCCTTTCTACAAGCCCTACTTCTGCAGCAGGCAGACCAAGTTTTATTCTGTTCAAATTTCTTTTTCAAGGCAGGAAGGCACTGCAAAACCTGCCCAAATTCAGGAGGGGTTTAACCAAAGGTAGCCTGCGACGGACTAACCTAAGGGATTACCTCATCACATAACATTCCCCAAATGCTGTAGATCCCATTAACCTGGAGTTTAGCAAAGTGCTCGGCGCTGCGTCACGTGGGGAACCGTTCGTTAAGCTGCGTCTAGCACGGGCGTTTGGAGACGGGCGAGCATCTGCTTCAAGGGGAGCCCGCGGCAGAAGTCCCGAAAACGTCAGGGAGCAGTAGAGGTTCCTAAGAGGCAGTCTTGATCTTATTAAACATTCGCCTTAATAACTCCATCACAAATATCAGGGATAGGCTGAGGGCGCTTAATACAGCAGGGATACGGATGTTGGAAGAGAGGACTTAGAAATTACACAGAAATAACTAGATGCTCTGAAGAGCTGGAGTAACAGAAATGGCAAAATTCAGTAATACCCTATCAAGGGCGTGTACTGTAGACTAAAATAATAATAATAATAATAATAATAATAAAAAGAAAGTTTCCCGATATGCTGGGCACTCCCCAGTTAAAACCCCAGAGACGGCGGCCCAGGGAGTTCGGGTTAATCACAACCTAAGTATGAACCTTGACTGTGATTCAGGTGCAAAAAGGCAAACGTGACCCTGGGATCCAGAACAGACACATTCCCATTAAAACGCAAAAGCAATGGTATCTCTGGAAAAAATACTGGTGAACTGTAAAAAAAATGAATGCCACGTACAATTTTGATCGCCCTCATTAAAAGAAAGATGAATCTGAGAGGAAAGGTACTCAAAAGGACAGCAAGGGCCCTGGAAAGAAAGGAAAGTTTGTTAAGCAAAGGACCATCTTGGCACAACAAATCGTCAAGACTGTATTTATTCGGGGAATCAGCAGATGGTTGCAACTCCTGATTTCTATGGGAGTACCGGGGACAGGAGAAGAAAAGCTAGTCATACATTCGCTTTTGTGATGGGCCTCAGTAAGCATGATGAAGATGGTCTCATATTAAGGCGGCAGTAGCAAGAATCACAGGTGGAGACATGGATGGTCCTTTTCCACCTTGAGCTCCTAATACATTTTTTCAATACTGAACTTGGATCAAACTGTGTCAAAAATGGCTACAAATGTCAGCGTTACCACATCTCAGCCCCGACACAGTTTAATATCAATATTAAATTACCCAAATGGCTTTCACATGTCCTTTTTTTTTTTTTTTAAGTTACTGCTTGTAGATAATGGATGAAAAATTGTGATAAAAATACACATTTTGAAAAAGCATGAATGGCGAAACTTAAAACTTGACATCTCAAACCAAAGCCTGCAGCGCACAAGGCATCAACTCTCACTTAACTCCTTTAACCCTTGCAACAATCTAGCTGCAGAATAAAGCCACCAGCTACAGCCACTTCACCTGGTTTTTAAGCTGACCAGCTTCCGTTGCATTCATATTGCCATTTAAAAGTAGCCGTGAGCAACTATCTGTTCAGCATAAAGGACTGGCTAGGATTCCCAGCGGAGATGTTATCATCAGAGAATCCTATACACCGGCAAATCAATAAGCTCATACCAAGAAAAAAGCTTAAAAAAAAAGCCCTCTCCAATAAGCCTCCCCACCTTTCCGAGGAACATTAAAAACTTTGAACCACAATTTTACAGGCGACTGCCTTTCTGGCAAAGCTATTACACCTGAGCAAATATGACACGAGGTGACACTACAATTATTCCAAGCGGTGATTTAGCACAAGGAGGTAACCATAAAGAAGGGAGCCAGCTCCCAAACTGCTTTCCAGCCCGCGTACTCACCATCCAAGGGTAAGGTGGGAAAGGCAGCAGCCGGGGCGAACATCCTCGCCTCGGCGGCTCCTTACAGCAGCTGTGAGAGCAGCGCTTCGTCGCTAAGCGGAACGGCGCCCTCATTAAACTGCACTCTTATTTCACAGGGCTGCGGCCGCAGAGCCATGTGGATTACGTTCCCGAAACCCGAGCACTAACGCGGAGAGATAAAATGCATCGAGTAACCCCTCGCCAACCAGCCTTCAGCCTCCCCAGCAAGAGGAACCCCAAAGCGACAGCTGCGTTCAGGCAGCGGCAACTCAGGCTACACGGACAAACTCTCAAACTCTCTAAGGCCGGACTCAGTCCTGTAAAAGTCCACAACGCGTTAATGTTAATAACACGTGGTTAATTATTTATTCTATCCTCTACGCTATTAGCTTACCAGCTCCAGCAATGAGCTGACTTCAAAAGAAGCAAGGAGATGTGGACCTAGAGTTAACCTTACACTGGACCATGTTGTTCCCTTGTAATAACACAGCACTTGCAATATAGGCTTCGTTCTGGTATATATATTTATACATACATTCATCCATTTTGTCCTGAAATGATATCTAAAGCACCGTAAACCTATTTATAATTTCCTGTATTAAATAGGACGCCATAATCCATCAAACTCACCGGTTTCTCAAACTAAAGGATTGCCCTTAGATCGACAGTCATGTTGCAATGAAGACTGCAAGGAAAACGCAGAACCCCAAGAAAAGTAATTACCTTGGCTATTTGATATTACTTTAGCAGCACACAAAGAATACAGAAAAAAAAATGCTAGGCAGTAAGAAGGGTTAAATAGGAAGGATAATCTAGGTATAACCCAAAAAATCTGTCCCCCCCCCCTTTTTTTTAAATTAAAGCCACTGGTGTTGACTGTGGTATGAAAAATGAGATGAAGGAAAGGGGAACAGAAAGTACAAACAGAACAGTTAATACCGTGCGGAGTTTAAAGACATATCAGCAAATTAGCCATGTACGAGCCACGTGCAAGTTTACTAAGCCCCAACTGCAAAAAGAAAAAAAAAAGCAATAAAATAGCAAAAAAAAAAGAAAAAGAAAGAGAGAAAGTTACTTGGTTAGCACGAGAACAGGTACCTCGGCGGACGATAAGCGCGGCTGCGAAACCCATCCTTTGCAACGCACATTAGTTTCCAGGACGAACCGCTGAACACCAAACGCCGCGGGGAAACCGCGCCGACGCGCGGGACCTCAGGTTCGGGGGGGGGGGGGGGGGGGAAGGACCTTCCGCCCAGCCGAGAGCTCCCGTAGCCCCCACTGCCGCCCGGCAGCAGAGGCAGCCGGCTCCTGCGCCAAGCAGTGACACCCCCCCCCCCTCCCGCGGGCGCCTCTCACCGCGGCGGCGGGGCGGCGCCGCCCCTGCCCCTGCGCCCGCAGCAGCGGGGGGATCCCGCCACCGCCCCGCTCGGCGCTGCTGCTGCTGCCCGTTGAGCCGGCGGCAGCCCGAAGGCAGCCGCCCGCTGCCGGCGGTGCAACGGGGAAGGGACAGCGAGGTCGGAAGAGCAATCGCTCGTTCTCTCCCTCGCCTTCGTTCAAAGCGTCGGTAAAGCTGCGCTTTGCCAAGAGCGCGCCCGGACTTCCAGTGCGAATGGCCGGGGCGGGCGCGGAAACCCGCTCAAGTTGATGAGAAGCCGAACGCTCCGCACGAAGCGGGACGCCGCCAAGAGCGGGGCCCCTTTCCAGAGCTCGCGTGCGCAACGCGTCCAGCGAGACCCCCCCGGCTCTGCGCTCACCTTTCAGCAGCGGCGGCGGCTGGCTGCGAGTCAAGGCGAGCAGCTGCAACTCCCAGCTGAGCGACTTGCGAGACGCTTGTAATCGCAGAAGGGGCTGCGACAGGGATACGCCGCAAAGCCAGGCTTGGGACTCTGGTGGCCAGGGACGGGCGCCTCCCGCATGCGATGAGCCTGCAGACAGGGGCTGGGATCTGCCAGAAGGCTCTTACGGCCAAAGTGAAATAACTTAAGAGGTTCGGGGCGTCCCTATTACAAAACAAGGGCCAGATGTTCAAATTGAAAGTATTTTTTCCCAGGGTACGGGGAGAGACTAAATCAGAACTCACAGCAAAACAGATTTATACGGCGAAGTAACCTCTATGAAATAATAATATAGCGCATCAGCTATTTGAAAACCTCTGCAGGGACTAAAAGTTTTCATCAGCTCTTTAAAAGAAAACACAGAATCGTCTTGCAAAACTGCCAAATCGTATCAGTTCTCACACAAAAACCCTGCTAAAAGATATTACCCGACAAAACTTAAGATCTTAATTTCCTTCAAAAGAAGCTCAGAAAACTTTATAAATGAGATGCATCAGGATAAGCATTTTCTTTGTCCTATAAGGCCAAGATTACTACTGATACCTATACACTGAAAGCTTTTTAAAATCATTTAGAATTCATATACATAAATAAGAAGGGCAATCAGAATTGAAAAATTTTATAGGTAATAAATTACATGGTAATTACTTTTTCCCTAGCGTAGGTATATACACTTATTTTCTTTTAATATCTATTAATTACCTTTCCCTTTCCCTCTGTGATACCTGTCTATAGTACAAACCTGGAACACACACTTCTGTAACATTGGTCATGTTCTCAAGACACTAAGAACAGCTCCCCTTAAATCACAGTACAAGATGTTCAAGGCAGGATTTTGCTTTCCCCAACACCAGAAGAAGTCCTATAGGCTGAAAGGAATATTGAAGAGGAACCGCCACAGAAGGACAGGAAAGAACTGTTGCTTCAGCATGGACGCCTATATTAAATATTTAATGCACTACGACAGTGCTATTGTTCTTCGTTTCAAATTTTCTTGGAACGTTATCAAGAGTTCCTAAGTCACCTTATGGTCTGCAATACTTAAGCGCTTTTCATAGGCAAGTTATTTTGGAAGTGTGAAAATCTGGCAGAAGTAATGACGGTCGACTGAAAAGGTGCTCATTAATTTCTTTACCTTCTGGAGGGCCATATATATCGTCGATGAAGATACTCAAAACAAGCCCAGGGTCATCATTTTTAGAGGATTTTCCTGTAATCCACTGGTCAGCATGCCAAAGTCTTCTTGAAACGTATTCACACAGCATGAGTGATAACGGAGAAGTAGCATGGAGAAGATAAAAACACACTGTTGTCTTACACAGAAGTATGTTCTGTTTGCACTCAGGGATAAGCTGTCTGGGAAATAAATTCTGCTTTGGAAAAAGAAAAAAAAACAGGACCTAAGGTCCCATCCATTAGAGCCCTATGCTTGTTTGTTCCTCACGGACCGCCACCCATCACCTATCATTTCCAATAGGGTGTACTTGTCTTCGGAAAGCAAGTTTAATTCACCGCTGTCCACGGGATGACCGATCTTCTGGCAGTACACTACTGTTCTACAGCTTTGCTTCTATTCACACTTAAATGTGGATATAATGCCTGTCCATAACCTAACAAGTGCTTCAGTTTAGCTTTTTAAGATAGTTATTTTTATAAAGTTACTTTCCTTCTTCTAACTATCCTAAATATCTTATATGACCTTAAGTTCATTAGAAGACATGGAGTGAGTTCTCTCGGAACACATTTCTGGGCATTAGAAGAAGGTGATTGGGAACAGTCAGCACTGACTCACCAAAGATAGATCATGTTTGACCAGCCTGATTGCCTTCTGGGATAAAATGACCGGATTTGTGGACGAGGGGAGAGAGCGATGTCAGGTACCGTGACTTTAGCAAGGCTCTCAACACTGTCTCCCACAACATCCTTGTATCCAATTTAGGATGTTATGATCTGGTTGGGTAGACAACTAGATGGATAAAACCCTGGAGTAGGCCCTGGGGGTCTCAGTAGGCAGTGAGCTGAACAGGAGTCAGCAGTGTGCCCCAGCAGGAACAGGGCCAGCAGCGTCCTGGGCTGTGTGAACTGGCACAGCCAGGAGATGGAGGGAAGGGATTGTCCCCCTCTACTCAACACGCATCAGACCACATCGAGATACTGGGTCTAGTTTTTCCAGTACAGAAAGGACATGGACAAACTGGAGCCAGTTCAGCAGAGGCCACCAAGATGGTCAGGACTGGAGCACTTGCCCTGTGAGGAGAGGCTGAGGGAGCTGGGCATGTTCAGTCTGAAGAGGAGATGGCTTTGGGGGGACCTAACAGCAGCCCCCCAATACCTACAGGAAGGTCATTGAGAAGGTGGAGCCAGGCTCTTCACAGTGGTGTGTGGTGGGAGGAGGAGAGACAGCAGGCATAAGTTGGAACACAAGAGGTTCAGACTGGGTATAAGGAATAACATTTTCCCCATGAGGACAGGCAGGGAGTGGAGCAGGATGCCCAGAGAGGTTGTGGGGTCTCTGTCCTTGGAGGTTTTCAGGACCCAACCAGATAAAGCCCAGAGCAACCTGGTTTGACCCTGGAGCTGGCCCGGCTTTGAGCAGGAGGTTGGACTAGAGACCTCCTGAGGTACCCTGCAACCCAAATTTTCTGTAATTCCTAACATTATCTTTAAGTTATATACTCATATTATATATGCAAGCAGTAATTTCTGTCATTACTGACCTGAGTAGTTACTAGATACAATTTGGGAAATAGTAGCTACAACCTAGGAAAAGAAAGAAGTGTCGTTGGATCGAGTCCTAAAGATACCAACACGTGTACTTCCAGTTAAAAGCAAGACCATAACCATACAAAACAGTTTAAAATACTCATGAGTTTAAGTTTTTGAGCAGTTTAGTTGAGGCAAGTGAAGCTACTCGCAGCTTTCCACGGTACAGATGTCCATATGTTTCACAAGACGGCAGCTCAGGGAGGCTGTTGTGATTACACTAGACAAAACACAGAAGCATTTTATCTATAACCTGATGCAACATTTTTACCATCTTCCTGAAATGAAGAAAGTTTGCTGCTCCAGAAGGCAAAAAATGTAGACGGCAACTCAAAACTGTGACTAAACTGACTTTTGGGGGGGGGGGGGGGGGGGAATTAAAAATTGCTCCTGGCTTAGTTCTTGTATTTTCAATTTAGTTGGTTTGAGCTTGAAGTAAAAGATTCAGCTGAGTTATAAATCCCTGCAAATGCCTCCTGTTTATAATAAAATGCTGACAGACTTTAACTACAGTAATATTAGTAGGCCCATTACAATGCGCCACCGGGCAGTCAAAAAAACCCCAATCCTTCTTTGTGACCAACTCCATGGGAAGAGATTTTAAGCACCAGGCGGTAAAAACTAAACAGGATTTGCACAGAGGCATGTCACAGAGACACATATCCTCACTGATTCTGCTCATGTTTTTTTTTTCCCCTCCCGTTATTTTTGTTGCCAACAGGCAAGGTGTAAAGAAACAGGATTACAGGGCACTCTGGAAGGAATTGGGAACACTGGAACGTATTCTGCAGAGACCTGCACTCTGCCCATCTGTTCACAGGGAGGGATTAAATCAAATCCCATTGAGCTTTCATATTCACAAGTCCAGGAGGAGCAGTAATTGGTTTATTAAAGTTTGCTAGATTCATAATTTTATCGCAAATTCCTCTCAAGGCAAGTTCATTCACAGCATTAATTTCTCTCCCCTTTCAACAGCTCATTTGCTGTGTAGTTCTATAAATATTATGTGAATGAAAATCAGAGGAAATGGCTATTCTGTACTCCAGTGCTTTATTAAAAAATATCTGTTTCTCAGGAAAATCATAAAGCCAACTGTATCTGCATTTATATAGCTCCTTTCAGAAAATGTATCTAAGACTCTCTATAGAGCACCAAATTATGAATCCACAGCATTAACTATATGCAAACAATCCGAGATATTCCATATGCAGCTGTGAAGACTGCCATAAACATTCTCTCTCCGTGCCGGTTCATCTGGGCTAGGATTAACTGAGTGAGAAAAGCTGGCCAAGGACAGCTATTTAAAGACCCGGCAGGTTTAAGCACATGGAAGCAGCACAGTAACTTCTCCTCTAAAAGACAGCACAGCTAAGGACTACGTAACCTGCGATTCTTCCTGCAAAGGCAACATTTTGAGCACAATCCCACCTTGACACGTCAAGGAAATTGCAGTTGAGGTTCACGGAGCCCTTTCGGCGCAGGTCCTCAGAAGACCTTCACAACATCATTGGGGAAGGACTCTGCTAAAGCAGGCAAGGGCTTCGCGTAGACGGGGCGTTGGCCAACGTGGGTGTGCGTACAGCCTGGTGTAGGTGAGACGCTTTCTCAGGAGATGCGACACTTGCTTGGGTAGAGCACAGGGAAGACCCCCCCAGTGCGACACATCAGAGCGCGGCCAAGCTGGCAGGCCAGAATCGGAATGAGATTTCAGGGAAATAGGTGGCATTTGCAATGCCTAAATGAAAACCTTATAATTGAAATCCTTGTCTTGCACATAAAACTTTAAGGCTGTCTAAAGGCCACAGGTGCTTCTACGCTTTGACTTTAAAATTTCTGAAACATTGAGCTCTACCTCTGTGCAGACTCTGAATTTAGTCCTGTCATGATTGAGCAAATTCACATTTTCCACCTTAAGCCAAAGGAAATCCAGAGAATAAGGGCCCAGACGTATAGGCTTTCCTATACATTGCCTCCCGCGTCCCTAATCGGATTGAGCCCTTCACAGAGACCTGTGGCTCGCTTTGAAAACTCAGCCAAAGAAGCGATGGGAGAGCTATCATTCACCAAAGTCCTTCAGGCCCAGAAGAAAAGCAAGAACGCACAACTTCTGGTTTGCAGAGAAATGCTCTTAGCACCAGGATATTAACTATTCCGGCAGATACGCTGCTCCTGCTGAACCCCTGCCAGCCGAGCAGGTTTTCCTGGGCTACAAAGGCAGACTAGGAGCTAACAGCCCCGTAGCCTGCGGATCAGGACTCAGCCATGCATTTTTAGGACTATCTTTTTGCCCCAAACTCTTCTATATAGGGACCATCCTGGTCACCAGCGCTTCCTCACGCACGTTGTAACCAGCCTGGCTGCTCACGCAGGATTTGGATTAGGCTCTGGGGACTGAGGAGCAAAAGGGAGATGTGAGGGCACCCGACTCCTCTACACTCAAGACCTTTTCCAGTTCTAGTTAGAAGTTTCAGGTGGGTTGTTAAAATTCGCTTATTATTTGAAAGGGGCAGAGGAATGCAGCAACTACAGCCAAAATATGTATTATATATGTATACATGTATATATATGCATGTACCTATATAATATTGCCTAGTAAATGTGCACATTTTACTTGGAGGTGTAAGAATTGAACAGCTCTTGCTGGTCAGTCCTCTCCAAGCTTGGAAACATTGCTTTTGAGCATCTTAAGCCTACCAAAGTCCAGGACACCAAAAAACATCCAAGCACTTAAAGCACAAGAAGGAGCGAAATTACTGAAACCATAGTCAAAAAACAAATAAGAATTATGATTGCAATTCTCTCTTTTCTATTTCTGTATTTAAAGGCTGTGAAAGGTACCTTTCTGAAGAGCTCTCCTTGGAAACACAACAGTGACCATCCACCCTAACATCCACTTGCTCGCCAGCATCAAAGCCTGAAACCGGGAGCTTCACGCCCGCCGACGGCCTGATTTCTGCTCGCTGCCACCGCTACGAGGATGCGAGTTGCTGAGTTACAGACGGAGCCCGGTTCATTCCTGCCCCACTCCAAGCAGCTTGCTCAGGGCTGCGGTCTGCTTTCTTCTCGCTAGGTGGGCTGACGGCGGGTGGCAGGGGAAACAAGGAAACGCTTACAACACTTGCTCATCCTTGAGCAATAAATAGAGAAAAGCGTAACGGAAAACAAAACGCCCTCTGTAGTACAAAGGGGTATTTTATATCTAAATATTAGGTTTCGTAAAAGATCCTACATCTCCTTAGCTAGCAATTTTTGAAAACCTGTAATATTATCTGGGATTTCCCCGGCTAATTTCTTCAACATTAACAAAAAAAAACCCCCAAACAAATCCCATTAGAGCTTCTGGCACATTTATTTATCCCTCTGGTGTCTTCTCCCATACTCTGCTCACTATTTCCAAATGCCATACTCGAAGCATTTAGTTAATCATCTGCTTTTCACTGCCGGAAAATTTATTTTTCAAATACATTCTTCTACATATTTATTCTTTATATACCACTCACTCGGCTAAAATTTTTGCATCAGGAAAGGTTCTCTTTGCACACTGCTTTACAATCTTATTTGAACATCACAGTGCACTATTAGACAACAGGCTACACAGCATAGTATTACACAGTAAAAGATCCAGTGAATTTACTTTCGGTAAGCTACTACACAAAGAATTTTTATGTTATTCTTGTTTTCACAGTTCACTGCATACATAGCCCCGATCAGTAATTACTACCAATAAATAAATAAATAAATAAATACTTTTTGCTCTCCAACCTGGATTAATTTTCCCGCAGGGAACAACAGCAACCTCAGTTCAGGCATTGACGCTTCTGGGTGGATCCTCCTATGAATTCCCCTTCAAACAAGAAGAGCTTTAATGCTGTAGTCCTATATACCATATACATGCAACTTAACTGAGGGCTGCAAGTCAACTGCATGTTAGCTCCTCGGCGCTCAAGGCTAATTCCCGCAGATTAGAGAAGGAAATCCTTATATTCTCCTGGGTCCTAAACCCTGCCGCTAGAGAAAAGCATTCCGCCTCCTCCTAAATAACCTTCTATAGAAAACCAGAATAGCCCATTCGTTACTACCAACAGCACCAGAAGTATCAGAAGAGAGAAACTAAAGCGACCAGTCTCAGACCATGAATTAGTTCTCAGAGCGCCTGCCATGAAGGCCACGTGTGTTGGCCTCCATTAACCCAATGATCACGTTGGTAGCGGTTATCAGTAACAAACCTACAAATTTCAGTTCCTCCCTCTGTTTTTCTGCTGTCAATATGCAACTGCTTGCCAGGCAATGCTGAGCATTATAACTCCTCATATTCTTCCTAAAAAATGGCCAGAGAGAGAAAATCCAGATCGTTCTTTCATTCTTCACCACTACTTGAGGATTTTCCCTAAATTCAGCAGAGTATTCCCCTCCTTGATGTCTCTAGATGAAGGTTTGCTCCCAAAGCCTATGGGTACCACTGGCAGCAGGGTCCATCTGGAGATCTGGAGAGAAGCCTGAGCTCTCCTTTTCTCTCTTTCCATCCTTTCCCTATTCCTTTACCTACCCCAGTCTCTTCCCTCCCCTCCCCATCCTTTTCTCCCCAAGAGCTTCCAAGAGAGTTCCACGAGTTCAATACAACGGCAGCCTTGCCACCTTTTACCACGCTGAGGCCTCCACCCAAAGTAAGTGGACAGCAAATGACCTTTCTAGTGCCCATGAGCTTATCGTGCCCGTGGCGGACGCGGAGTGACTTGAGCTAAGCTAAGCAAAGAGGATACAGGCATTCTGGCTCCGCCACGCCGCCAATGGCACATCACAGGACACTCAACTTGCAAATTTTCTTATTCTTTCCTGATGTTGCCAGCACTATTTGCTTTTTAAAACGTTCTGCATAGCTGGTATTTATTTTCCGTTGAAAATTTTTGATTGTTTGGACACGTTTCACGCAGGAGAAAAAAAACACAGAAGTGCATATAAAATATTTTTCTTCACTTTTCTTATCCAACTGAGGAAGGAAGATTGTAACCACTTAATGCTTTCACTTCACCTCTTGGAATCATTTCTATGTTAATGTGTTATGACGTGATAGACTTTGGGCAAGGGTCAAGTCACTCTCAGAAGAAGGGACATTGTGCAGTATCGTGAAAGTTAATGGAAATATCTTTAAAGTATATTGAAAAGAACAAAGATTAGATTAAGAATACCTTTAAGTATTCCCCAAATTCATTTTTATGTTGATTCAGGTCTTACAGGAATTAAGGCAAAAGATTTCAGATAGCACAGGAGGCAGCCTGGGAACTTTTTTCTTTATACAGAAAAGACAGAGACGATTACCATACCGGTATAAAATCTTTCGTGGACACCTCTCCACCCTGCTCTTCCATTCCTGTCCATGCATTGCTCTCCTCCCCATTCTTACTTTTTATTCCTAACTATTTCCGAGCTGGACAAAGCAGTCCCAGATAAAGAGCACAGCAGGAAGCAATGTCCGTGTTTTGCTGGAACAGCCCCTACTACAGTTAAGATAAATTCGTCTCCGGCTATATGCTGAGCCTAGCAAAGACATTCAGTTTCTCCTTATGCTTTAGCACTTTTCTGACTGCAACCCCCATAACTACAACCATTACACAGGTTGTCCTAACAGAGAGTAACAGGAGTTTAGAAACATCCTTGTCAGGTCCTCTCAGATGAGATAATAACATGAAAGAACCTGTGACGACCATCCACTTGCCCATTTTTTTGCTTTCTCTCACGTCACCCTATGTATGAAATGACTTCTACAAATTTACTTGCAGAACTGCTGTGCTGTCCCCCTCAAATCTCTGTACGCATAAGAAGTCATCAGCAGGCAGCTGCTCTGCAAGTTTCAGAAACAGAAACAGTTCAGCAGGAAACCCAGAGGGACTGCTAGACTCTGAGTTCTGCCCTGTCCAGGATGTTCACAACTAAGCTACATTATAACACTTTCGAAGACTAATTTCAACCAAAATATTCAAAAATATTCCGATAAAACATAAACAAAAACAAACAAAAGAAAAACAAAAAACACAGCACTGAGCAATCCTAGGTGTATCCCTTCAGGGTTTGGCGGTGTCCAGACTCTTCACTGCCTGAGATCTGATCTTGCCACTTGAACGGTGCAAAGAAAGGAGGCACTTGGATGCTAGCTTCATCCCTGCAGCTGATCCCTGAAACCTCCTGTCCCACCTCCTTTCTCTCCAACTAAAAAATTAACGGAGAGGGTAAGGAACAACCCAGAAACAGGCTAAGCCCTGAACAGAACGTGACTCAAGGCTGAAAACCATCTTCCTGTGCTGCAGAAACCAGGAATTTTACTTGTTAAGGCATGTGTATAGGAAGACAAGGATGTTGGGAAGGCTTACGGTGCCCAGAACCTCCCACTCAGCCAATCTGAGTATATGCCCCCCAAAATCTAGTGAAATCTTGGAAGTGGGTTAGCCCGGGCCGGCACGATGGCAATCATTTTAATTCCCTACTGTGCTGCAACGTGCAGTTCTCAACCACAAGAGAGGAATTTATCTGAAGAAAGTGCTTTCTAGACTTGGTTATATCTATACTGTCTATGATATCAGCAGGTCAACATCAAACGCAGAACAGTAAAACGAGCTCAGCTACAAAAGAACACAGACAAACCCGTGAATCTCCTGCTGTGCTGCTCATCTATTACATGCTGTGTCTGATAGGAGATTAAGAATAATGACAAATCATATTTGATAAACTCAAAACGTGAAGCACTTGAATTAGTTTGCATTCTTATTAATAACTGTAACTGAATATCAGATTGTTACCAATCTTCATATAATGAGACAGCAGCTAACGAAGAAAAATTGAAACTTTGTTTGCATTCTGTCAAAATATAATTATCTAGAAACAAATGCTCTATCATTATACATTCACAAGCAAAACATAATTTGGATGCAAAGTCAACATCTTAAAGCCTGTTTCATACCTCTTGCCCTTTTAGCTAAAAATGACACATCTTTTTGGATCATAGAGCTCTATTTAATTGTCAGATAGAGCCACTGGTATCCAAGTCAAATTTTCCATGTGAGAACATTCTGTAAACCTATACCAAAGCAGCATCTTCAAGAGAGAATAGCACTTCACTTTATGATTTATGCAAGTTGTATTTACAAGATTTACAGCGCGTATGACTACACATTACCATTTTTAAATCACAATACTCTTCGAAAATTAAGAGCTTTCTGAGTGCAGCCCAATGCAAATAAGGAGCCCCATAATTTGTATGGTTAAGTATGGACATAGGTCTCTTCAGGATTGGAGCCCTCATTTCTGGATATTGATACACTTTTTGTTAGGGCGAGGGAAGAAATATTTTCATTTCTTTAAAAACAATAAAAAAGCTCTCACAACTACAAGTGATATACAAGCACTTTCTTCGCTAAGAAGCAACGTGTTAGAGTTCAACTATTTTTGCATAGAGGCATTTATTTATACCAAGAATATAAACTAATAAACTACTTGGGTAATTCAAAAAAAAAAAAAAAAAAACCAACCTCTGCACCCAAATTCACTTTTGCGTTAAGGTAAGTAAGGAAAAATTTCAACCAAAGGTGAGTTAGTAGAATCATAAGCGCTGGAGTATGACATTGCACTGAAGGTCCCCACATAACTTTGACTGCAGCAGAACCTGCGTTACGTCAGCTGTTATTTTGAGCTGTTATAGGTAATCAAATGCCTTTTTTTTCTATTAAGTGCCTGTTCCCATTCTAGAACATGATGTGGCTTTGACAGGGCTTTTTTCTGCTGTTCCCCACGGAGAAGTTGTCTTGGTAATACTGGCACCCTATTTTAAACTTTCTTCTTTCACACAAGGGTAAGTACCTCTGCAACATTTGCTATCACTACAGGTAGCTAACTTTTATTCGGCACAAAAAAAGCGAAGAGGAAGTGTTTTCTTTCCCTTGCAAGAGCAACCAACCTTGCCAGAGGAGGATATTCTGCCTTACTGGCTCAACCAAAAACTTGGGCTGCTTTGACTGCATGATTTATATTACCTATTGCAAGTTAACTTGCTCATGGCTTTGGTGTCCATTACCTGGAACCCATCAAATTTTCTTCCACAGTGCTGTTTTATGGACCGCCGTGTTTCACAAATCAAAGACAGTCATAGTGAAGAATGAAAGCTGACTCTTCCCCCTGCCCCAGTGAATAATGAGTTCTCTTCTGGAGGACTCAAAACTTCTTTCTTCACAACATAAAACAAGGGTGATCAAAATAGACAGCAACAGCATCCAATGTGCATGCACCAAAGTAAAATGAGATCAAAAACATGACACAAAAACCCTTCCTTGCCTGAAAAAGAGTAAGGCACTCATGCTGTTAGCCCTTGCTTGCCAACATGTATGTGTTCATTGAGACCTAATCGAGACTCTCACGTTGACCGTGAGTTTGCGAAGGACCAGCTCCAAAGTTTGGGGAAATGGATTCTCCCTTCTTTTGCCAAAACACCTGCATGAGATGATAATGAATGTATTTTTTAGAAAGGCTCTAACACACACTAGAAATTTACTTATGAAACATGCTGTGCAAAAAAATGGGCACCTTCTCCGTTCCCTACCCCCATCCAAAAGGAAAACCAACCAACCAAAGCAGCCCTACAAACCAAGCCAATTAAGAAATCCTTCTCTGCGCTTGCAAAAAATGCAGTATCCCAGTGTGGGTATCTTGAAACGATGCTTTTCATGACAGTTACCTTCAATCTGCATCTTTTGGTTTGGTCCAAAAATAACACTTAAATGTTAAATAAGGCACTGTGTAAAAATAGCAGCAAAAATACTAATGAGGATAGAGCTCTTTTTTAAACCGTGAACAAATTTTGACTTTTACCCTGACTAAAATAAAGTTGTTAAGAACGTGAGAATATTTTGTAATATTTATGTTCACTATTTTCTTCCTTTATTCAACTTTCTGTATGCTATTTATAAGAGGAAAGAAGGGGTCACTGTCTTGTCTTGGTTTGAGAGCCTGGCTATAGTTAAATTTAATCATATAACCTGGAACAGGGTGAAGGAACTTGGGGGTCGGGGCTTTCCAGGAGACAACAGCAGCAGCAGCCACTGGGTAATAATTAATTCTCTACACTGGGCTTAAAGATAACATGTGAAAGGAAAATATTGAAGACTAGCACAGAAAAGGCAGAGACTGTCCGGATGGGAGGTGTCTCTCCAAGACGAAGTCACCCAATAACCCTCTCAAGATCTTCCGAAAGGACCCAAGCGTCTCCATGGCTGCAGAAGGCATCACTAAGATGGCATTGACACAGGAACTGAGCTTCACTTCCCCACGGCCACGTTAAATGCTCACTCTTTGGAGAAAAGCTACACGGCCTAGTGAAAAATTAATGCCCGTTACTGGAAATTTTCCGTAAAGAGCTGGGTCTTCATTGCAGAGCTCATTTAGCTTATCTCTAGTGAGAACGTGAGATATGCGAGTGTGCACCAGCTTTCAGAGCCACCTTCAGCAACAAGGACGCCCGGGGCCATAGTGCAAGGACAAGCTGGGGCCGGGCTGGGTTGAGCGGTGGTTACTCAGGAAAGCTTAAAAAGCATCACCCTCTGTACAAGAGCCCCTCAGTCCCAAATCGCCCGGCTCTTTCGACACCCAGCCTCATCCAAAAGCAGACATGTCGGCTTGGAGATCTAATCGCCCAATGTCACCGTACGGCCAATTACAATTAATTGACAGCTCTACCGGAGATGCTTCTAAAATCACACCATGTGTTTCTTTAGCCACTTAGCACAAAGATAACATTAGCACAAAGATACCTTTTCTTAAATCCAAACACCCCTTTGGAAGATTTTGGAGGTATTTAAGGTTATTGAGTTCTTTGCACTAAGAAATTTTTTCTGAAACTTTAGAATCTCTTTCCTTGAAAAATACAATCCTGAATAGCATGCCGCTGCCACCAAAACCCTTTCCATGGACCTTCTGCACCAACTCATTTGCTAATGTCTCCTGTGAGCTGATCTAAGCCTGGCCTCAATCTTCTTTTAATGAAAGAGAAGAGGATACTTTAACAGCTATTATTAGCTCTTAGTACCTGTCCACAGAATAAAAACAACACACACACACACAAAAAAAAGAGGTCTTCAACTACCCACGCTTTCTTGTAGCTCCAATGAGACATTTTTCAAGAAAATCAGCTTATGAAAAAAAAAATTCACAAATGCCTAACGATGCTTGCAAAACTACATGGTATAGGCTGATTTCTTCAGTTCAGAACCTGCATTTGGGATGAGCCTTAGATCAATACAATGACCACCAAGGCAGTGATTTACTAGTCCTGCAGCAGGGAGGAAGGATTAAGGGCAGCAGAAGGAAGGCTCAGAGTAAAAGAACTCACTGTCCTGTTCCTAAGATCTAAACTTCACGAGGAAATTAAGAAACTGTCTCCATTTCTGGAAAGGATCATTGATTTCTTTATGCCTGTATTTTTGTAAATGTGCAAGAACTTCAATTCTTTTGGAAATAATATTTGTGAAAGTAAGTTTTTTTAGCTCAAATATTTGCTAAAAGATGTGCTAAAATATTTGATTCCTGAGAAAAACAATGACATATGCGATTGCTTCCTTAGCTGGATAGCTTTATAATTAACTATTACACTGTAAGTGATGTACATATAAATGGATAATGCACTTAAAGTTCAAATTGTATCGGTGAGATAAGCTAGTTACACACACTTCAAGAGCAGCACAGATTGTGATTTCATTCTCATATTTATAATGCAGCCTGAATAATTTAGAGATCCAGAATGATTCACAGCTAAACTCACAAAGAATTCTGAAATATGTAGGAGTGTATTTTAAGAGCTGAAGACAGAGACTGGGGAAAAAAAAAAAAAAGTCTGCAACACTTTTGCACGTTGTTCATTTAATTTTACTTTTCCCCACTTCCCTTGAAATGAGTTACAAACGCCCCTTCTTTTCCATTTGCCGAATCAAAGGCAGGTAAATGAGAAACGAAGGGACTTGGCCACAAGCAATCCTCAGGCCTCAGCAGAGGGCTGTTATCCTCAGAAAAAAATAATTTACTCTTGGCAGGAAAGCAAGTTTTCTTAAAACAGAAATACCTGCTGATTAACTTAATAAACACGCCATAAATTGTAAACCGCAACAATTTTCACCTAGCTGTTTTTTTGGTAAAATACTAATTAAAAACAGAATTAGGAAGAAGATTGGTTCCATCTTACTGTTGTCCCGAGCCTCAGGTCAGGGGGAAACGTCTCAGAGTTTTCAAGGTTTGTCACATTTTGTTTCCTCTGATTCACTGACAGCTACCAAGGGGCAGCACTGTTACCATTTTCCACCAAATACTTTCCAAATTAAAAAAAAAGAGTATTAGGAACAAATATCAAAACCTTACTTCAACCAAGTCATCTAAACTTTTCTCATTCCCACGTCCAAAATCATAGAGGCAGCAGCACACACAGCCAAAGACATAGGTACTAGGATTTTTGCCTCACATTTGTTTTCTAAATTCCCCTCCTGATACAGCACCATATACACATTCGTATGCATTTCTCAATAATGCAGTCGAAATGCTACAGGTTTTTGTTATTGAGGATAAATTTTAAATATATTATAAATATAACAAACTTATTTCTCACTTTTTACTAGAATAATTACAGTTATTTTTGCTATTGCGCTTTCAATACCATTAATTCCGAATTTTTAGTAGTAAGTTTGCTTAGTTATAATTGGCTGAAGTAGCCCAACATGCACAGTAGGTAACTTGATGTCATTGCCTTGGATATTTAATATCATTTATTTCCATGTGTTGATTGGTATCAGGGTTATGTTTGCAGCTGAAGTTGCTTTAAAAATAATTCAAAATGCAAAAACTTGGAAAAATACAAGATAAAACCCAAAATGCGTTCAGTTTACACATTTGTCTTTATGTCAGATAAAATATGCTTTTAAAACAAACCTCCATCTACCCAAAGTTGCAAACAACGTCTGCCTCTGATATCTGGGAGAAATGATAAACTTTGCAGTGTGGCAAGAAGGTTAGAAGAGCTGGTTCGGTCTGAGGAGGAAACACTCCTAGAATTCAAGAAATATTGCAAAAGGCCATGTCTGTAGCCCCGGCCACTTAAAGAAAGGAAACTTCTCCTTGACTGTCTCAACGAACTGCAGCGCTCGTGGAGCAGGGGCAGGCTTCTCTGTTATGTTCCTCCACCACAACACCCAATTTGTCTCATCCTAAGAAAAACCAAACCTTAAGATTCATGCAGAAAGTAATAAGCAACCGCAGAAGAGGACAGAGAGCCTGTGGCCAGCTCCCAACGTAGAAATAAGGACAAAAAAGGCAAATCGGCCCCGGCAGAGGACAGGGGACTCCCAGGCAGACGAGCGGCCCACAGCAAACCCCTCAGCGGAGGGGACCCCCATCAGTGAAAAGTTGCATCCGCATCCAGCGGTCTCCAAACACCGGACAAACTTTTAACCCTGTTCTTCTGGCAGGCAAGGAGCATATATTATCCCTGCTTTCAAATGGAGAAAGAGAAACTCGCTGTAGTTAAATGGGCTGCAGAAAATTACCTTTGCAAATCACCTGGGAAGCTCAGAACAGACATCCCAACTTTGAAATGCCTGTGCACTAGCCGGGTATGCCGTTGGACCCTGCAACATTAAAATTAGAGGCTAACGTGAACATGCAAACACCAAGAGAGCTACGCTCTTTGCGCATCAAGTTGCTTCGGGACCCGTTTATCCAAACACCATCAGCTACGTTACAGGGAAAAATTTTAGAGCATGTCTGTAGTGCATGCAACGTGCATATTTATAAAATATATTTACAGATATTTATGAAGGCTCATTTAATTACAGGTTTACATGGCACATGCTGGTCATAAAAGATGACTGAGCATTCGTAATGAACTGAGTTAAAACCAGAAGATTTTCTATGACTCATTAGTTATTTATGGACGACAGCGTCTGCTGCCAGCGAGTTAAACCTAAAGTGTTCTGTAACACGCGGCTTTGCGACCTGCAAGACTGAGGAGGCGACAAGCAACAGCTGTAAACCAGAAAAAGGGAGAAAGCAGATACATAAAGCAAACGTCGCAAAATTAGGCGATAGGATAAACCCCAGGTAATAGGCGACAAATATGACTCGAACGCTTCCTTATCCCAGCCAGAGCGGAGCTCTCTGCCACCTATTTAAATGCGGAGCGCCAGCAGCACGCTTCCCCAGCGAATCATTTCCATACGGGAACACCTCAGACGGTCATTCGAAATAAAACACGTCCTTCCTTGCTTGTGCATCGTTTAGTTTCGTACGCTTCAGGGAAAATTGCACAAGCGCAGTCACCCTGCCGGGGAAACCAAGTGGCATCGAGCTTTGGGGTGGGTCGTCTGCAGGGCACGCGGTGCTGGGTCCTGCATTAAAAGTTAAGCCGAACAATCGAGTCAGCCTAATGCTGCCAGACCTCTGGGTCAAAATATTACCATTGCTACCGGAACAGGGCATCCGGAGTGGAATGCCAAGTAATACATTTATTATGATAAACTGTGTTTATTGCCCGTTCTGGCATGCACGGAAAAGGTTGGCTCTGGATGCTAGCTTTGACGCTTGCACTGTCTTATCCTAGCGCTGGCAAATGCTTAAGTCATGCAGAGGGCTTACAAATGGGGTGAAAAGATTAACTCCTTACGCAAATGTGCAAACACTAACTATGCAAAAGTTGATATCAAGTGTAATTTAATTTAAAAAAAATCCCCCAAACCTCCACATTTTACAAATCACTTAAGCTCTGTTATACATTACTGCATACTACCTTTCTGTTTCAAAACACCTCCAATAATGTATTATGAAACAAATGCCAGAGCGTAACTAAATAAAATGTCAAAAGCCATTGGAAACTCAGGCAGATCTCTCTGTCCCCACACTTGTCAACAGCTCCAAGTAACAGCAATAGAGCTACAAGGAATGACTTCCCTTCAAAAACAGCTGCGTGGAGGGAAGCTAACAGAGGCAGCGAACAGACGCAGCAGTTTGCGCAGCAGTTCGCGCAGAAGGGCGCGCGAAGGGACGTGCGAAGGGACCTTCATTTCTGTTCCCTGCGGTGTACACTTCCTCAAGTATGGTCGTGACACGCCGCACAGCGCGTTCCCCAGTGACTGTTGGAGTTGCTGCGTCAGAGGCTTGGACCCAGACTGACCCTCTGACAGTAGATGCAGCTCTACAGGTCTCAGGCTGCAGGGAGTGCTTGGGGCCTCTCCAGGAGGCCTGGGCTGGCAGCCAGCTCTCCTGCAGGAGGTGTGCTGCTGTTGATGAGTTGTGTCGTCAGGTAAGGGAGTTACGGGAGGAGGTCAGTAGGCTGCGCAGCATCCGAGAAGCAGAGCAAGAGATAGACAGGGTATTCTCGGAGACTGTACAGCTCCAGGAGTCCCAACCCCCTACAGCAGTGGAGTTGCCAGAGGGCTCTGTGCCGTGTGAAACGGTACATCATAACATCACAGAAGAAGGCTGGAAACTGGTCACTGCTCGTGGGAGGAGAAAGGCTCCTACTCCTCCTGAAGACCTGAAGCTGAAGAACAGGTTTAGTGCCCTCCAGGATGAGGAGGAGATGGGCATGGCTGCCAGGGAAGTAACCGGGACAACAGACCCTGTGCCCTGCCGGAACACCCGGAAAAAGCGGCGGGTGATTGTTGTGGGGGACTCCCTGCTACAGGGGACGGAGGCATCTATCTGCAGACCTGACCTCTTGTCTAGAGAGGTTTGTGGCCTGCCGGGGGCTCGTGTGAGAGATGTCATGCAAAGACTGCCAAGGCTTGTCCACGCTTCGGACTATTACCCACTGCTGCTCTTCCATGTGGGCGCCAATGACACCAAGGGCAAACTGGAGACCATCAAGCAGGATTTCAGAGCTCTGGGGATGGTGGTCAAGGGTCTGGGAGCCCAGGTCATCTTCTCCTCAATCCTGCCAGTGAGGGGGATGGATGAGAGGAGGAGGAGACGGACTTTCCAGGTTAACGACTGGCTGCGCCGCTGGTGTTGGCAACAGGGTTTTGGTTTCTACGACCATGGGACCCTGTTTGAAGATCGACAACTGATGGCGAGAGATGGGATCCACCTCACGAGGCGGGGCACGCAGGTCTTTGCCAACAGGTTGGCCAACCTGGTAAGGAGGGCTTTAAACTAGGAAAGATGGGGGAAGGGGAGAGTTATAGTGCCAGGGTAGTTGGCAAAAGACTGCTCAAGTCAGGATGCCTCCAACAGGTGAATGCAGCCAGGGAAGTGCGCATGGGATGTGGCTATGGAGGACCCTCTTTTATCCCTCCTGGGAAACCTGCATGCTCGATCACCTCCCTGAAATGCCTGTACACCAATGCACGCAGCTTGGGGAACAAACAGGAAGAACTAGAGATATCTGTGCGGTCGCAGGGCCATGATCTCATTGCCATTACGGAGACATGGTGGGATAGCTCGCATGACTGGAGTGCTGTCATGGATGGCTACGTGCTTTTTAGGAAAGACAGGCCAGGAAAGCGAGGTGGTGGAGTTGCTCTTTATGTGAGAGAGCAACTGGAATGTATTGAGCTGTGCCTAGGGGTGGATGAAGAGCGAGTCGAGAGCTTATGGGTAAGGATCAAAGGGCAGGCTAATAGAGGTGACACTGTTGTGGGTGTTTACTACAGGCCACCTGATCAGGATGAGGAAGTTGATGAGGCCTTCTACAGACAGCTGGAAGTAGCCTCACGATCCCAGGCCCTGGTTCTCATGGGGGACTTCAACCACCCCGATATCTGCTGGAAAGACAACACAGCTAGGTACAAACAGTCCTGGAGATTCCTGCAGAGCATTGGTGACAACTTCTTGACACAGGTGGTGGAGGAGCCAACAAGGAGAGGTGTGCTGCTGGACCTCGTACTAACAAACAAAGAAGGACTGGTGGAAGATGTGAAGGTTGGGGGCTGCCTTGGCTGCAGTGACCATGAGATGGTGGAGTTCAGGATCCTGCGAGGAGGCAGCAGGGCACCAAGTAGGATCGCAACCCTGGACTTCAGGAGAGCAAACTTTGTGCTCTTCAGGGACCTACTTGGAGGAATCCCATGGGTGAGGGCCCTGGAAGGAAGGAGTGTTCAAGAGAGTTGGTTAATATTCAAACATCACTTCCTCCAGGCTCAAGAGCGGTGCATCCCTATGAGTAGGAAGTCAAGCAAAGGAGGTAGGAGACCTGCATGGATGAGCAAGGAGCTCCTGGCAAAACTCAACCAGAAGAAGGAAGTCTACAGAAAGTGGAAAGGGGGACAGGCCACTTGGGATGAATATAGGAATGTTGTCAGAATATGCAGGGATGCGACGAGGAAGGCTAAGGCCCGTTTGGAATTAAATCTGGCTAGAGATGTCAAGGACAACAAGAAGGGCTTCTTCAAATACATCAGCAGCAAGAGGAAGACTAGGGAAAATGTGGGCCCTTTGCTGAATGGGGTGGGTGCCCTGGTGACGAAGGATGCGGAGAAGGCAGAATTACTGAATGCCTTCTTTGCTTCAGTCTTTACTGGTCAGGCCAGCCCTCAGGAACCCCAGACCCTAGAGGCAAGAGAGAAAGTCTGGAGAGAGGAAGACTTTCCCTTGGTGGAGGAGGAGTGGGTTAGAGATCATTTAAGCAAACTTGACACCCACAAATCCATGGGCCCTGATGGGATGCACCCACGAGTGCTGAGGGAGCTGGCGGACATTATTGCTAAGCCACTCTCCATCATCTTTGAAAGGTCATGGAGAACAGGAGAGGTGCCCGAGGACTGGAAGAAAGCCAATGTCACCCCAGTCTTTAAAAAGGGCAAGAAGGAGGACCCAGGGAACTACAGGCCAGTCAGCCTCACCTCCATCCCTGGAAAGGTGATGGAGCAGCTCATCCTGGAAGCCATCTCCACGCATGTGGAGGAAAAGAAGGTGATCAGGAGTAGTCAGCATGGCTTCACCAAGGGGAAATCATGCCTAACCAATCTGATAGCCTTCTATGATGGAATGACTGGCTGGGTAGATGAGGGGAGAGCAGTGGATGTTGTCTACCTAGACTTCAGCAAGGCTTTTGACACTGTCTCCCATAGCATCCTCATAGACAAGCTCAGGAAGTGTGGGTTAGATGAGTGGACAGTGAGGTGGATTGAGAACTGGCTGAATGGCAGAGCTCAGAGAGTTGTGCTCAGTGGCACAGAGTCTAGTTGGAGGCCTGTAGCTAGCGGTGTCCCCCAGGGGTCAGTCCTGGGTCCAGTCTTGTTCAACTTCTTCATCAATGACCTGGATGAAGGCACAGAGTGCACCCTCAGCAAGTTTGCTGACGATACAAAACTGGGAGGAGTGGCCGATACGCCAGAGGGCTGTGCTGCCATTCAAAGAGACTTGGACAGGCTGGAGAGGTGGGCAGAGAGGAACCTCATGAAATTCAACAAAGGGAAGTGCAGGGTCCTGCACCTGGGGAGGAATAACCCCATGCAGCAGTACAGGTTGGGGGTTGACCTGCTGGAAAGCAGCTCTGCTGAGAAGGACCTGGGAGTGCTGGTGGACACCAAGTTAAGTATGAGGCAGCAATGTGCCCTTGTGGCCAAGAAGGCCAATGGTATCCTGGGCTGCATCAGAAAGAGTGTTGCCAGCAGGTCGAGGGAGGTGATTCTCCCCCTCTACTCAGCCCTGGTGAGGCCACATCTAGAGTACTGCGTCCAGTTCTGGGCTCCCCAGTACAAGAGGGATGTGGCACTACTGGAGCAAGTCCAGCGAAGGGCCACAAAGATGATTAGGGGACTGGAGCATCTCTCTTATGAGGAAAGGCTGCGAGAGCTGGGCCTGTTTAGCTTGGAGAAGAGAAGGCTGAGAGGAGATCTTATCAATGTGTACAAGTATCTGAAGGGAGGGTGTCGAGAGGATGGGGCCAGACTCTTTTCAGTGGTGCCGAGCGACAGGACGCGAGGCAATGGGCACAAACTGAAACACAGACACTTCCATCTTAACATGAGGAAAAACTTTTTCACTGTGAGGGTGACAGAGCACTGGAACAGGTTGCCCCGAGAGGTGGTGGAGTCTCCTTCTCTGGAGATATTCAAAATGCGCCTGGATGCAATCCTGTGCAATATGCTCTAGGTGACCCTGCTTGAGCAGGGGGGTTGGACTAGATGATCTCCAGAGGTCCCTTCCAACCTCAGTGATTCTGTGATTCTGTGAGGGAACTGCCTCAAACAGCGATACAGATGCCCTGCGTCCATTTAGGGTTCCTGTTCTGGCCTTATTTTCTGTGATCGTTCCTTTTATACCTCTATCAATAACTGGTCCTACAAACTCCGTGGCCATCTGTCATGTCTGAAAAAGAATTTGCTAGTTCTCATGGCTTCTTCAAATTGTTTTCTTCCTTTTCTTTCTTCTTCTTTTCTTTTTTTTCCCCCTGGCATGCCTCACTGTTTTAATCTGCCAGATACTGATTTTTTTGTATTTTCTTCACTTGGACCCAACCTCAGCTTTCTGAAGGACCTCCCCTACTTCTGGCAACTCTCTGCTCCCTGCTTCTAGCCACAGAGAGCTAAGCTTTCTTTCTGACTTTCTCAATCCTTTTTTGATAGCCTGCATTTCTTCAGAGTATCCCCTATGATGCCTTCAGATTGTCTCCATGCCACCAGCAAGAATTTAACTTCAAGGCTGATTTTAACAAGGTTCCATGTAAAGTCCTTCCCTTTTATTAAATTAAGCAAAACAGTAGCAGATATACAGATTTTTTGGCTTTGTTTTTTCGGTAAGCAACTTTCTTGTTTCATCGATGCATGCACCTCTACATTTTTCCACATCTGCTTTTACATGTATTTAGTCGAGTTGCTTTTTTTCTCAAAAATAGACAGTTTAACTTTTATTTCTTCTACATATCTGTCTGAAAGAAACAATCTTCATCAATGAAGCCATCGCATTCATGCATTCTGCTACTGATTTGAAAGACTTCCAAGATGACTTAGATCATGGAAAAAAACCCTGATAGAATAAATGCTACATAAGAAAAAAAAATTGCATTCAGAGTATCCGGAGTATTTCTCGTGAGCTGTGCTAGTCCTGGTGAAGATGCCTTCTTTCAAAGTCCAGACTCTGCAGTCTAGCATTTGCATTGAAAAAATGTTATGGAGAAAGTAAAAACCATGTAGTTAGGTCAATACGTTAGTAAGTTAGAAATAAGAAAACTGTATTTGTCTTATGTTTTCTGTTAGTCATGAGTTTATGTTTGACAACTTTGGTTCTTTTGATGGGCTATTATGTATGAACATAAATAGAAGATAAATACGAACTAAGAAAGCTTCTTTTTAGCCTGCTGTCAGTGATTGGAGTTTAAATAACCAAATTTAAATAGTGAAGATTACCATCTCCTTCAATAGACAGATTTTACAAAATCTGGGGTTTTATAAATCTTACTTCTATTCTTGGGATCTCCCCTTAATACTTCAGTTCCGGCTTACAGCGTATTCCCATTCCTGTTTATCCCCAGCTCTCTTGCTCGCGTGCATACCAGCTGGATAAGGGAAACGACTGCACGGCACATTGGAAGAGTCGCAGCACACACCGTACTCTACGGTCCAGTGCCGATACTTTCACCAGTGGTGGTGTGGAACATGGCTCAGCTGTTGATGAGCAGAGAGTCACGCAGTAACGATAAGCCCTGACGCTGCAAACACGCCACCACTCTGGTGCCTCGCCGCAACACCGTCCTCCGTTCCCAGCCTCACAAAGCCGATCGTTTGGACCTAAACGTAACCGGTGACGCCTTCCAGGGCAGAGAAGCCAATGAACTATATAACTAAGCGAGAAGCCAAATGGGGTAGGCCATTAATGCACATTACCGTGTGAAGGCAGCAAAAGATATTTCATGGGTCCATAAGTCCTACAGTATAAAAATGAAGATGTAATGGAAGCATGTGATAAAGAGGAAAACTTGCGTTCTAATAGAGTTAAAAAAAAAGTGTGTATGTGCATAAGATAGATACATATAAAAAAACCATATCTACAATCTACAAACCAAAAAAGTACTGGCTGGATTCTACTAAGATCTGAAACTTCCAATCCCGCTTTGCCGTTTCCTCACCAAGTGCCAATGAGCCCAACTCCACAAGAGTTTGCTCTCCACATCTGTCTAATTCTTGGCCTCCCAGCTGTTATCATCGGCACGACTGCCAGCTACGAGGTGGGCAGAATCCCAGCTAGGAACAAGGTAAATGCGTCTCATTTTTCATAATTATCTGAATTGCTATACAATTTATAGCAATATACAATTGCTAATACCTTCTCACCACTGTAAAGATCTCAATGGTTATAAACAGTAAGGTAGAAATTCCATAATCATTTATTAAGAAAATACTTTCTGCTTATTAAGAAAGTATTTTCTGCTCTTTGTGAAGCAAAATTAATATTGTATAACTATTCAGATAGAGAGATCTCATTAATGAACTACGTTTTGGGTTTTTTTGTAGTGAAAGTTATGAAATTAAAGTCAAAGCACAACACAAAGGCAACGAATTAGCTAAAACAACCTCAAGTCTTCATTGAGAAGTTAAAAGAAGTATTGGTCAGTCAAAGACAACATTAAATAATAGAGCCATCTTGTACCTTATTCTCAATGATCAGCACCACCCATGAGAGACAAATCTCAAGATCATTAACTAATTCTTTAGAAATGAATGAAAATGCTTGAAATGTGAAAAGGCAAAGAATTCTGCCATTACAGTATTATTGAACTTACTGAAGGTCCAGGGTCAAGTGACAAGGAACAGGTCTGTAGCTGTCAATGCAGACGTTTCTCTAGAAATCACTGTGCTCGTACTCTACGGCACAGCTGCTCTGCATACCACTGAAACGGTCCATCTATACCGAGATGTTCTCCACCCTGAATCTTTTATTGGTTTTTTTTATTCCCATTCAGTGAAGTAATGCTTTATTCCATTTAAGTCCTGTTTAACAGTCCTGCTGAGAGAATGACTGTTATTTCAATCAACAACGTAACTCTTCCTGCAAGCAAATTTAACATTTAGTTCCATCACTATTGTACTTGCAAAGGATTTATTTTGCTACTATTCAGAAAGAATTTTTTTTTTTTTTTAGTGTGCTTATATATTTTAAAGTCACCTTAAAAACAGGATGGTGTTATGCTGTAAACACAAAAGTTCAGATTAGTCAAAGAAAGCAAGGAAATAACACACTCGGGTGCCACTGAATATTTTGGGTATCTTGTCGTTCTGCACTTTTAGGAGAGCTTATGGAGCCAGACTAACCCTGTTCCTTTTTGTATTTTTATAACCCTTTTCCTATTTGCAACTGGTCAGTCTAAATTAAATGCAGAGTTGATTAAATGGAGTATTTTAATACAAAGATTGGTTAGGTTCTCTGCCATGAGTGTAATAATACTAGACTAGTTGTACTTGTTAAGTCTATAGATAAGTACCCCATACCCTCATCAACCCCCTCCAGAACTAGCACAGCTCACTCTTAATCACAGAAAGTGCCAAAAGGGCCAAAGATCAGAATCTACATCTGCGTGACACAGGCACACTAGGAAGGACAGGCTCCGAAAATTTCATAAAAATCGGTAAAGAGGTGTCCTTAAACAGTCAAGCAATACAAATCACCTACAACCCAGCCCATTAATCCCCATCTTCTCCTGCAGTCTTTCGTTTCATGCTTGAAGATTTTTCAGTAATAAAGTTTCGCCTCCCAAGCTGCTTGCACGCATTACTTACTTCAGGCCCCGACTCCGGCGGCTCATCTCCCTGCTCCTAGCGCCGAATGGGTTTTCATGCTTAACACATAAACACGCACAGAGTTTCTTTTCCTCACCTTAGCCCAGCGCTTGTCATCTTCATATTACTTACTCCGAGTACCGAGGCACCTAACGTGCATCAATCCGCCTCTCTCTTTTCAGCAGCTTGTTTTCTGGAGCTTGCCTGATCCCACCGCAGCCCGCTTTGGAAAGATTTCGTCCTGAGTTTTCTCACAATCGGCATTCCCCCAAACTGGAGCCCATTTATGAATGCCGTGGTATTCGCAATGCCCTCGTGAACCAGCTGGACCGACCTGCAAGCAGCCTGGCGGTGGTCCTACAATGCGTTCCACGCTGCCCGAAGAGCGTCCCATCATTTACCGCCTTGTCTCCCGGTACCTGCCTCTAAGATACCGTTTGTTTTATCCCTGAGAATGCCGTACAGCTGGTTTTAGCGGGGTTCTCCAGTTATTTTCCCAAGCGGATTTTTATCTTTTGATCCGCAGCATTCTCTCTTGTACTACAGGATTTTGGATGATTAAACCCCCCTTACACAGACCGGTGAAAGCTTGGCCCGATTATCTGACTCATTTTAACCTTGCTAGTTCTGTTACTTTTTATTTGTACCACTGTCAATTAAGCATCAACAGAAAGTTCATGTTACTTTTCAACTAGGCACGATACCGAGTCGTTCAAACAGAGGCATCCCCAGCGAGATGGTGTTCTACCATGGTTAAACATGTCCCAGGTTAATCAAAAGAAGTCCTTCATTTCAGTACTGTACTTTTTATCTTGCACTACTTCATAATGATCAGGCCTTGATACTTGCCCAAATGGACCTCTAAACACTGTTACAGCTTTCTCTCCTATCACACTATACAGTTTCCAAGCTTTGAGTTACTCTATTGAATCTTTCTTTACTTTAATCCTGATCTTCCATTGAACAAATCCTCGTTTTTTTTAAATTACAGCTATCTTATAAATTTTACTGCTAACAACATGTTCACCATCCTACAAGACAAAAGAGAGATGAAAGCTATAAATTAAGAGGCTTAGTAAAGCTTCTGAACTTGTATATACTATATTTACCTCAATTGTTTTATTAGGCCATAAATACAGAAACAGCCATACCAGCTTTATCTTGACCCTGCCATCTTCTAGGTTCACTGGATGCGCCTTAATTCTTGCAGACGGGATTTTATGCATCTCTATCATATATCATTCCATTTTCACTTTTCTGGAATCAAGGATGCCAGGTCTATGCTGTCGTTCCTTATAAACCCTTCTGCACCTTTCACCATCCTTATTGCCCTGCTCTCTGTCTTTGGCAGGTCTTCAACAACTCCCTTGGAGTTCAGTGACCAAAACTGCACAGTATACGCAGTTTATTATCATTATACTTTCTATTTTGCTTCTATTCTTATCCCAACATTAGATTTTTTCCTTCATTGTCAAAGGACACTTAGCCTAAATTTTCAATTAAAAAACACCTGTCTTAATCATAGCTTACTATCTCAGAGCAGTAGCAGTTCATTGATTTATATGCACTGAATATCATGGTATTCAGCATTTCGGTGGTATTTTTTCCTCACCCAGCTGCTCAGGATCATCGAGTTCTTCTGCAAGTCTCTACAATCATTATCCACATCCACTATCCTAAAAGATTTAGCATCGACAGCAAACTTCTGAAGAGCTTAAGATCCCACTGGAATCCACTGAGAAGCATCCTCCACACTGGAAACTATTATTCCTACCTTCCCTTTCTGTTTTAACAACCTATTTGTCTACTCAAGGGCCTCCCCCCTTTAGCCCATGGCAGCTTACTACATTGCAGGACTTCCAAATTCTGGTCTCCTTTTTCTACTTGTTGTGGTCCTTCTTCCTGAGGCTCTCCCCTCTACGTTGTAAACAATTTCTGTTACATTTCATGCTAAAAAACAACCAATATTACAATTAGACCACTCATGTGCAACCACGCATTCCTCATAGGTTCCATTCCCCATCATTCCTCCAGCTCCCATTTTCTCCTGCAATGTTTTCTTCTATAACTTAATCATTTTTATGTTCTTCATCAAACACCTTAAACATCTTTCAACCTACTGCAGTGTATTTTCCTTTCAGGATACAAAAATCTTTTTCATGGAAAAACCCTGCTTTATCTCCTTTACCAACCTCTTTTCTCCACAGATGACTGTGAAATGCAGGCAGGACCTGGCACTTCTTTGGTGGCAAGGGCCAAGCTCACTGTTTGGAGGGCAGCAGGACTGAGCTCACTGAATGAGTATTAATGGGTAGGGACGCCACTGCTGACCATAATGAGCTTCATGAGCTATTACCATTGCCCTTTTACTGCCTTCTAGCTAGATTTTAATTAACTATTGCAAAATGTATTTTCTTCTTATACTGCCTCCTGTTTCCTTTGCTAAACTTCTTCCATTTGTACAGACATCTGACTGCCCCTCATTTATCTTTTTGTCTTCCTTCAAAATTAATATTCATAAATCAGAAATCAAATCTGTAATAACTCATTTCCATTACAATGGATACAGCCCTTTCATATTTGCCCTTCTCATCCACATGCCTATATATCTTACTTTCTCTTTTCTTTGTATACTTGATTTTGTCCCTTGAAACATAATTTTAAAACTTCTTTGGAAGACTGCTTGCTCTCTGACAAGTTATTTCAAATGTAAGCCAGCTAAGTCTTGCCTTCAAATCTGTTCTAGGCTCCTGCAAAGCCAGCCCTCCCCTCCTGCCGCCCACCACCTCCCAGGTGAATATTACCACTCACAGTCTGTTTTGCTCCTCTCCCCGCTCCCTTTTTCCCCCCGGAGGAGCACAGGTCTTCTAGCACCACTTCACTTCCTCCTGCTCTGAGACAAGCCGCTAGCAAAACCCCCTCTGGCAAATTTAAGCTAGAGTGCACACAGAGAGCACCAAGCAGCTGAACAGAGGGTGGAAAATCAGGTGATTTCCATAGCGTAGCTCAGGCTGTTTTATACCCGACGGCAAGCTCTGGTTTCATCTGTTGGGTCTGCACTCCGTCTGCACCAGAGCTCCTCACTAAGTGGACGCTACTTACTTTCCCTACGAGGATGGAAGTGTTTCCTATCTGGAAGGCTGTAGAAGAAAAACAAACAACTGCGTAGCCCTCAGTAAATCTCTTGGAAAACTATAGGTTGGGGCAAATAAATAAACGCCACAGAAATAAGATGAACAAAATGCTTTAAAAAAAATTGCTACAGCTTCCCTTAAAATAGAAACTATCCATCCTAAACAGGCACAGAACATACGTAACCCTTGCTATTATTTTCGCGCTAAATATTTGTCACATTCCTATCGAGACATCCTCTCCCAAGGAAAGAGCGTCTTCCAAAGTTTCAAGGAAAGCATAAATGTATTTGAAAAGAAAAATCAAAGGCCATAACCTGTCTGAAATATTCCTCTAGTCTATGCATCCCTCCACTTTCTACCAGAGCATAAGACGTGTAAGGACTACTTGCCTCTCCACCAGGCAGTGTAGCCAACATGAAAGTGTGTATAACTCTAATGGGCCTATCACCAGCACTATATAATGGTCTTAAAAAGCCTTTCCAAAACGTTTTTGCCTTGCCAAATAGTGAAAATTCAACAAAGAAGAAATCGAGGCTTCTATTTATTGAAATAAAAATTAGGTCCTTTTTATAAGATACATCAACTGGGTAAGAGTTTGTCATTAAACATCTTCCTATGAACAGACAGAGTACAAGAGTGCACCCTAGTCTGAAGATAATTTCTGCCACTGCTATTAAATCATGATTTGCTGAAGTGATGCATTTTCTTTTAATTAAAACAGAATTACATAAATGAACCCTTCTCTCTGATATCCCAAACGATTTAATCATCTAAAAAAAGAAACTTGAATACTGTAATTATTTGCTTGGGGGGGGGGGGGGGGGGCAGAAGTCCAAAAATGGATGTGGGAGCTATGCAAAACCTGAGAGAACAGCTGTGAGATTTAAAGTTGCATTTGTCAGGCTGCGTCATCTTCAGCAGTGCACTAGAAAAGCGGGGCCAGGGTAGCGGTAAACTCTATCCTTGGGCCAAACACAACACTTGGGGAGGCAGTCCACGAGCGTGTTGTGGGGTTCTCCTGATTAACTTGGCCTGCCCAAGTGGTACAACACTATGCTGCTCTAAAGAAACCCACCTTCTACCATGGGGAACTTCCTACACAAATTTGCTTTCCTCCAACTCCTGTAAAACTGGAGGCTGAGCCTTCTTCAGGTCTGCTCTCGGACTCAAGGAGGAGGATGGAAAGTGGGAGGTAAAGGAAACCTGCAGAAGATGGAAAGTGGGAGGTAAAGGAAACCTGCATCCTCCACGGGGTTGCTCCCAGGACATAACCTGGCTTTGCAAGGGGAGACCGAGTTGTTTACATCTCTGGTGGTTGAAAGAAAGAGCAAAAGTGCTGGTAGTGTCTTTTAATGCTAGGGTACTATAGCCATAACCAGGCAGCAAGTACTTAAGTTGTGTTTGTACTTTGATTCAAACAACTGAGAACCTCACTTGTAGGAGAACTACAAAGGCTAAGGCAAAAATTCCAGCATAAAAACCACCAAGGCAATAAGTAACAGGCAATAAGTCACCTAAAAACCACCAGGGCCCTAAAGCAATAGGAATCCAGTGCAATCGCAGTGTAAACAATCAACTGCAAAAAATGGCCGGAGTTCACATTTCTCCCTAGGCTTTCACATCTGGGGAGTCATGGAGTATACATATTGTTAAGGCAAATATTTTTAGAAGTCTTAACTTCTATTATTGACATTAATTCTTGCATTTGTTTGTTAAAGAAGATGTGTTAGAATGGGTTCTATCTTTATTTAATCTGCTCGAATTTCCTTTGCAAGGTAAGCACAGAAATCCATTAATTGAAGAAACCTGATTTGTTGGAAACTATTTTTAAAAAAATTTTTTTAACAGATAAAACTGGTTTAAAACAGACAAAAATGACAAGAAATGAAAACAAGTGTTTAAAAAATATGTATCTGTAAATGCCAAAACTCAGATTTTAATTTAGTGCAGAATACCTGTCTTTCCCATTTCGCAAATCAGTTGCAGAATTTCCAGCTTTGATTACAGCCTCAAAGAGGAATTTGGTAGTTATTCTCTTAGGAAGCAAAAGTGTATCATACCTCTCTGATGTCTTATTGCATAACTAAAAATCCCAACTTTATGGGAGTATAATTAAATAACATCAGCAGCAAAAATCCCCTTTACCAAAAGAAATGATTTCATTAGCAGCGAGCGACACTTGGGCTGTGTTGAATATGAAAGAGGTAAGCCCTGTTAAAGTGTTTTGCATAGGAAATTAAAACACCAAAAAACGCAGTTACCATTTTTCCTCTGGGAAATGGTTTAGCAGAAATGACCTTCCCCACAATTTCTTTTACCAATACTGAACTCCATAACGTGGATCTTTCTTACTGGAGGCCCAAACTTTTGTCTTAAGAGGATACATGGCTGTCTTAGCTGCTGAAAAAGATGGCTGGAAACGTTACACATATGTAAAAACGGGGAGATGACATGAATGATGTCCCGCTGTGTTAGAATGTGAAAAAATGTACCAAATACTGAGCTCTTCTTATGGACTGTGCAAGTCTTGTGGTTAAGCGACCACAGCTTCTGCCTGCTCAGGTCTTTTACAAACACAACTAACAAGGTCAATAGGTGAGCGAGAAGGCGGCTAACGGGTTGCCCACTATAAAATAAAGTTCATAAATGAAAAACTCAGATTGAAATTTTTGGCTTTTACTGAACTGCAACAAGAAGGAGCCTCCAGGAAAGAAACCCCTGAATCGAACCTGGGCTTGAGCAGACCAGTTGCTGCATGGTCTCTCTTGGAGCTGAAAGGTTTGTACCTGAGGCCCCACGCGAGGGTAGTACCAGTGACCGCTGGCACCAGCATTCGATATCAAAATTGTAAACAAGGAAGATGTGCATATGAAATATGTTATAGTTATCAACTCTATTTTAGGCCTTTAATAGAGCCCCAGGAGGAGGACGTTTGCTTTCTGAAGACAGCACAGGTTAACGTGTTGGATCTAGTAACGGCCAAGGTCTCAAACAAAATAACCCAAGCAGACACCCGAGTACGTTCCCCACAGTTAGAGCAAGCTGACTGCAGCATGGGGTGGTGGTGCAGAAACAGCACCAGCGTTACAGGAGCACACAGGGACCGCGGCTGTAAGAGATGGTTGTTAGGAGCTACACAGAAAATCGCATACAGTTTGGCTCTAGGCCCCTAAAGAGGGGTCATAACTTCTCCCGAGATCCACAGGTTTGGTTTTGGCAGCCTTTCAGGGGCAGAGTTAGGAGCCACGGCACACTGCCCAGGACAGCGGGCAGCCTGAGCAGCCAACAAGTACCTGTAGGGCAAGGGCAAAGCACTTCATATGTTTAAACAACTCTCCACGCAGCTCTGCAACATGTGCTTCCTTACTCAGCTGCTAGCCAGGCACAGAGGGAGGGGAAAAAACAGCCTGGGAAGTCTCTACTACATCAAGGGATAACTCCCATATCGCCAGGCTCTGGAGGGCTCTTCCCAGTGGAGGGGAAGACTGGAGAAGAGACCTCTGATCTCTGCTCAGAGCTGTGGAAACACTGTCCGTCCAGGAGGGACTTGGCAAAATACAGAATTAGTCTTGATGCCAGATACCAGATGCCAAGCCTATACCCAAAGCGGATGCCTTTTAGGTTACATTATCCTGTTTCCCTTTTGCTTTCTCTTTCTTTACACCAGATCTTGAGTTTTGAATCTTGAGAAGATAATTCCATCAGCAGCGTAGATTGGTGATCAGGGCGAGAGAGGAAGAGCCAAGTATTTCAAGCCCAGAAGAGAAGAGCGCGCTGGTCGGGTGCCACAAAAGGTAGCAGCACTCCCCTTGAGCAGTCCTTCAAGAGGTGGCAACTGCCGCTGGAGGGGAGCATAAGGCCATAAATCCCCGTTATGTGTGCTCAAGACCAGAAACGATAGCTAGCCCATGAAAGAACTCTGGACGAAGGACACCTAATTTGGGGATCTGGTATCAGTCCAACATCACTACATTTTCTTCTGTCAAGAAGAAAATGCTTCTGGGAAGGTGCCGTGATGGCCTTCAGCATCCTGGAGAGCCGCAGGCTTGAAGAGAGTCTCCAATAAATGCTGAAAGCTGACAGCTGAGCATGACCATAGTTTGGAGCTCTGTACCTAACCCCCGTTTCATTCCCGGCACCTGACACCCAGAAGTCTCTGCACATCCCGTGGGATATTATCAGCTTACTAATCTCTTCTGCATCTGGACGAGCTGCAGCCCGTGGGGAGGCATGCAGGAGGTACTGCTGTTCGGGGCTGGCGCCATACCTTCTGCAATATCAGCCAAGAGGAGAACCACTGGATAGGGCAGTGATCAGCGTCCGAGGGATAAGCCTGGTGCGTTTTGTTCTCTAGGACTCTGTCTAATACCCCCAAACTACCCTGATTTCATGACTTATTACCTTATGCATGGCAGAATTGCACTCGAATCCCATTTGGTTCCCCCAGCACCACACGCGCACAGTAATTACCCCGTGCCAGAAAAAGCAATTCGTTATTTTAAAGGCCTTTCTGCTGTTTGAGACCGATCTGCGCGGCTTGTTTTTTAAACCAAGCAGGCATCCCATTTGTCTCTTGATTTCCCCAAAGATAATAACAATTGTGAGAGTTTGGACAGAGTCACAGCCTGAATGAAACGGAAGCTTCAAGACAGGCAGGAGAGAACACTTCTATAATTTAATCCTTATTCCAACATGGTCTCAGGCATTCAACATGAAAAATTAAAATAAAATACTCACCAACAACACTAAATTAGAGAAGTTAACACTAGCCTACAGGAAATTGTTCCTTGTAATTTCTAGTAAAGAATTTACTAAGTACACTAAATGTCAACATCGAGAAACAATTTTCTTGATTTACTGAAACCATAAAGTTGTCTACATGTAGTTCAAAGGGGTTTTGCCTTCTGCCGTCCCTCCCCTTCCTTAACCTACATAGTAAAATAATTATTCATTAGTAGGTCTTTATGGATTAGACCAGCAAACAGTGGGTCTGAAACAGTTTTATGAATTAAAACTCAGCTTCCTGTTTGAGGCTTTAAATTTTCTTTCATCTTGGAGTTCCTAGACAGAATAACATGCAATGAATTTAACAGACTTTGAGGGAAGAGAATGCAGCAGAGAGGGAAGCAACGAGGAAAGAAGAGAAGAGGGGCTTATATGATTCAGTCCTCTTGTTGCATTAACAAAGCTGGAGACCGAGTTAAATATTTATCTGCAGGACAGGTGTATGAAGAGCAAAATTACACCGTGCTCGTGTCTTAAGCCACAGAGCAAAAAAGCGAGTTCATCCCTGTGCTCATTTAGATCCTGGCCTTACTGCTGAGACTTGCAGTAAAGGTACTACTTGCAACAGGAATACACGGTAAGTAGGACATACCTAAACAACATTAAAATCTTAAAACATCTGGATTGTAGTGAGCTGTCAAGACATATTACATGAAATTGTTTGCACTGCTAGGAACGTTGCGACTATTGTTAGCAATGCTTTACCTTTATGCAGCATTTTTCAAACAAGAGCAATGTAATTTGACTCTGCAGGACCCGAGGTCCAAAGAAATGAAGTGATGTGCACCCAGCACCCACACTGGGCCAGCGCTGGCTGAGCTGGGAACCGAGACCAGTCCAAAGCCCTGCCCAGTGCCTCATGCCACCCCATCCATTAATAATCACCTGCAATAATTCATTCTCTTGGCGCTTCTTAAAGCCTCTCGCTCTGAAGCAAGAATGGCTTTGTAATTCAAGATGCAACTTGATAAGAAGCAGGTTCTTCCCCGCTCCCAAAATAAATATTCAGCTTCGAGAAAGAACTGTTTTAAAGAATACAGCTCCTGAACCATATTTTGCAGTACAAAAACAGGCAGGTGGAATGAGAAAAACACTTAGAAAAAATACCACGGGCACAAAATATTGTGTTACATCTCCCATAACTGTTTGTGCAGCATTCGGCTGCTTTTTGTAACTAAGACAATGCAAAAATAAACTCAATTGGAATAAAAAAATTGGAATCTGGCTCTCTAAAAACCAGACATCCTTGCAGAATGCCTCCATGATTACCGAAAGGCATGTTCTGCTGCGAAGCAACACAGACGTTCCTCCGTATCTATCAAAGACCATACTTTGTGGTTCACAGGTGCAAAAATAAATAGACTGAATACCTGTTAAATTCTAATGCCAATGAATTGTGCAGTACAGAATAAGTCACAGTGCTTTGAATTCTTTATTATGTCAAAGGAGTTGGAAGTCTCACTCCAAGGACTGCACTGTGTTTGTCATTTGTCGGTAGCATTATGAAGCCCTCACCCCCCTTTTCTTTTTTTTTTTTTACTTAGTTGTTATTGCTCAAAATATGCACAAAATAAGTGAAGTAACTTATTTAAAATGGTTACTCTGCTCAAACAGTTGTGATCACTCTGGGGCTGGAAATCAGGCTGCTGCTTCTCCTTGTTTACTGGCATGATACGTGTCTGCACAAACAAGGAGGAAGGCAAAGCAACGGCATGGAGATCTTAATGGCCCCAAATGCTCAAGCAAACCAACGGAAACAGGAGGATGCCGTGCGCAAGATAAGTTGGTTGGGGTGAAAAAAAACACCCCCTAATCGAGCCCATGGGCTTGTTAAGGTTTGGTTGTAGCAGCCAGGGAGAGAACCAGGCTTGCCAACACATCTTCCCCCCAGATTTTCTTCTGGTGCACAAGCATCTACTTGCAATGCCACTGTCTCATTACGTTACAAGCTCTGACAGAGACTATTCCTTAATCAACGTCTAAGGATGCTATCATTGTCCCATGACTTTGTTCATACCGGTAATTAAACAAGCTAAACACATCCAACATACTAAACCCAGACAGAAGCCTGGAACCTATATATAAACCTCACTGCTCATGCCGTTTCATCTCGTCTCACTCATCTATCTCCTCCATACCAGCAAAGGCTTTTCCATCTTCATTCAAATAAAATTTTCAAGACTTGGATTCAACCAGAAATGTTGATCTTTTTTCCGATTCCCCAGCCTGCAAAACCTGAATGCTTAGGATTTCTCAGATTCACCCCAAAGTATGAATATTCACGTTAACATTCTTTTCGACTTGGCAGGAGATATCCAAGTTGGGAGGCTTATGACATTGCATGTCAAGCCACCAAAGTGGATCTGTAACACAAGAGGCGACCAAAGGTGTCTAGAAAAGCAATTAGATGCATTTCTATACCGCAGACCCTTCTTCCCTGGGTTACACACTGGTACCGACTCTCTTGTTCATATGTACGTGCTGACAAGGAACTCTGAACAGCACAAAGGAACAGAAAGGAAAGGGCTCTAAGCTCTATAACACTCTGAATCTGACCCATCATTTTAAGCTTCTCCTTAAAAAAAAACAGTTTTTGCTATTTCTCGGCCTATACTGGAGAGTCCAAAATTCGTAGAAAAGTAGAGAAAAAAAATAAGGAAAAAAAAAAGAAGGAAGGCAGTTAAAGATTATTTTTTATCTCAACTGTCAAAGCATGCAGCAAGGGACCTGGAAAACCGCGTATCACATCTCAGTCTCTCCCATATCTTGTCTCTCGCATCCCTACCCCCCGATTTGAGGCAGTCTGCAGACGACGTCGCTTTGTGCGTTTGAGCATTACTCATCTCTGGAGGTACGTTCAGACAAACAGATATGCAGCAAAAGCCCCTTTCTAGGCTAAATCCCTCAATACCTTATCTTCACCAGCTTTCCAGCAACACGAAGATGTTTCCGCACTCATCCTTCCAGGCTTAGAAGGAAATTCGGAGGGACTCTACAGCGGACGGAAGAGGCTTATTCAGGCTTTGGGAGGCAGCAGCCCCGAGGCTGGGGGTTTGGGCACAGGGGTGGGGGGGAGGATCTTCCCCAAAGGGGCTGCAGACGGGAATAAAATATTTGAGAAATGTCTTACCCTTTCAGGCCAGTCCTCTCTTTGCCATACTGAAGACAAACTGAATCCGTGCTAACTTTAAAATGTATAATACCACCACCAGATGTGTCACTGAACTTCGGTGAAGACGTGACGACATCTCTCCATTTCCATTCAATCCCGAATGGTTTTAAATAGTGTCTGTTTAGCACTGCAAACACTTTTCATGTTATGTAAGCAAACAATTATATATCCAATTTACACCTCAAAAGCACACGCTTTCATAAATTCCTGAGTACTTCACATTGTTTCTATGATACTTTTTACACGCAGCTATTACTGAAAAACACTTGAACTGACCAGTTTCCACTGCACTGTACTAACAAAATACCCTATGTGGCTATATGATACTCTGGGTTTTCAAATTCACGTTGCCACCTGTGGACAAGCTGGTGTTACTATTGTTTACCGCGGTTAATTTTCTCGGTGCAAGAGACCTTAAAGCTAAGACAACGGAAGAAAGGCAGCGGCAGATGCCACCTTCCGAGCCACCTTCTTCACCTAACAGTCATTTAGCATGAGAAATAACTTCGAGGAGCTACAAGAAGATCCAGCCCAAAACTATTAGAGCATGAGAAAATAATCTGTCCACCCTTATAATCTGGTAAATTCAAGACAATAATATGCAAGTACTAAGCGGCAATTTCGTCGGCAATTACAGGCAAGACATCGAACACAGGCGAGAGAAGCCATCGAACGCTGCATTTCCAATACACTGAGCGGCACACAAAAGCAGGACTAAATCAGGGAGCAGAAAAGCTGACTTGCAAGAAAAGCAACCTTGCGAGAACGCTGCTCCCGTTTCAGGAAAAAACTTAAGCTCTATTTGATTCGAGACAAATCAATCCAGCCAATACTCAGCTCTGAGAAACTGCGCCCAAAATACTCAAGTCAGTCCAAGGATTATCTCAGTCTCCATCAAGGTAAACAATCCAGCAGCGCTTTTAAATCCCAATCAAAGGGGAGAACCGATAGAAAACGAGACACGTGCAATGGGAATGAAAGAGAACAGAGTTACTCAGATATAATCCCGTTAGACTGCAGCTACCACATTTTCAGGTGCCACATTTTCTTGGAGCAGCTGTATTTTATTTCAATGCATATATATATACAGCTCCTAGACCTAGGCACTTGATCTCCTACTTTGGTAAAAATTATTCCTGCGTTCCAACGTAGAATGGTGCTATATAATGTATTTGTAAATTAAAACTGTTACGATAATGGAAACTGCACTTCTAATATGTCCTCATTTGTTTCAGCCATCTTTGGGAGGGTAAAGCGCACGTATCATTAATTTTCTCAAAATAAAGTTAACTTAAGTTTCCCCACATGAAAATATCAATTTTGATGAATCCATGCATCCTTGGGGGGGGGGGGAATCAAATATTTCAAAAAGCAGTAATAAAGAGAAATTCCAATGATTCTCTTGAAAGCGCTCCTATACTTTTAAAATAACTGAAAAGCTTGCTTTTATAAAGTCCTGGAAGTCAAGGAGCCCGTAGACACAGACACACATCTTGTGCATCGTTCTGAGATACCTCCTGCACTGTGACAAGGTACAAAGCCAAATCCTTTCCTCTGTTAGAGGCACTTGCACACGAGTATCTCTGCGAGGGTGACACGCAGACGCGTGCGGTGTTGTGACAATACTGACAACTGTATCTGTGGGACAACTATCTCCACTGTGAGAATTACCCGGGGAAGATGAAAATGAGGTTAGACCTTGGACTGCTGACTGCAAAAAGAAGTTCTCATCCGAGAAGCAAAGAGGCTACAACTAGCAGATACTACTTGTTCTGTCTTGTTGTGGCTTAAAATTGAGGCGTTAGGGGCAGACCTTCTCAGGCCAATGCTAACACATAACAAAACGTGGAGGAGCAAACGAGGAGCTGAGAGGTCTGCACAACACTAAAGCCTCTTCCAACGGTAGCCGCTAAAGGAGCAAACTGGCGTACGGGAATACACGGAGAAAAAGGAAGGAAAATTCTTTTCCTGGCTCTCCCAAAGAGCCTACAACTCACTGAGCGCTAACCTCTCTCCTGCATTTACCTACGTCCTAAACGTAACCATCTGGCCTTTGTATCTTTTGATACTATTATTACATATAGTTCTTTGGAGTAAGTCTTCCTAGGTATGTGATACTTTCTTTACATTAACTCATGTGACCATAAGCACCTGTAAGAAGGCAAAAGTTTCATAGCTCCTCCCTTGTTTAAATCTCAAACATCAATAATAAAACGTTTCGATATAAGTGAAAATCTGCAATGACTTACTTGCACTTCAAGATTTGATGCCAAGTAATACAAATGCTTCTATGATATGCCAAATCCCCTATCCGCTGGAAAATTAAGAAGAATAATACAAAGCTGCAGATCTATACAAATTCATTTTCCATATCCCTCATTTACAGCTAAGCTGCAAAAAGTGCTAACTGATCCCAGGTGCCCACTCGGGCAGCAAACACCTGTGAGCAGAGCCAGCCCTGGTTGTCTGTGCCTTTGCTTGTGCCACCACACAACTGCGAGAGACGACGAGATCTCTCCTCCGGGGAATATAATTTTGGAACAAATTCACTTTGAGGTGGAAATGCCCAGTGCCGAGACGCAATTCAACCAGAGCTTAAGTTGCAGAGTCTATAAAATCATCTATAACTGTATCTTGAACAGGGAAAATAAATTTATGGACATACACAGGGGAGACAAATCATGGAGATAAGTATCATATATAAATCACAGGCTACAAAATTACCGCATCAGAGATCCATGATTAATCTTACTCTCCTGTTTAGGACAGAAATACTGATACATCCAGGGAGTCTCTGCAAGAGTATGAGAGTCAGACGTGCCCTTCTAGAGTGACTGCCCTGATCGTCCCACCTTAGAGCAATGCTGCTCTGCGCCGCGGTGCCGACCCAAAAACTGGACTCCTGCAGGATGCAACCAGGACCTCCAGGAGCGCTGCGGCTGTCCCGGCTGCTGAGGGCAAGGCCCTTCACGGGGCCTCGCTAGAGCTGGGCTGCCCTAAATGCCCCGGGACGTGTCGGGCTGACGTCGGGTCCCCGGTACCAACCGTTTTGCCCTGCAACACGCTCTGTCCGTGCCCCTTGCTGCCGCCCCCTCAGGGGAAAGCCCCGGCGGGCCCTCGCTCAGCCAGGGCAGGGCAGCGAGGCTGCTCCAAGCAGCTTTGATTTGCTCCGCTGCAAAGATAAAACACATCTTAAAAACCTCTCCTAGAAGCACACTTGGAGAAGTACAGAATAGAGTTTTCTTAAAAACTACCATTTCCTTAATGGGCTAAGAAATAGGATTGCTGAGCGATACGCGTGACAACTACCAGTGAAGGAAGAGCGAGAGAACTAAATACGCATTTAAATTAGTTTCTCAGATTGCTACCAAGCACCAGCACGCGCAGCGAAGAAACCAGGAAGCTTGTGCCGAAGTTTTGCCACATTTTAAAGAAGATGTTTCGATTTTCAGCTGCATTTCTCAAAGAGGCCAACACCATACAACTGCCTTTTTTGTCCTTCCCCTAAAAAACTTGGATAGGGGTATCAAAGTTATCAGGACACTAGTAACTTCACAAAAGGCAGCAGCCAGATAGAGGAGCGCAATTGCTGAGCATCCCCACAGGGGACGGGCCGTGGGTCACGCTCCACGTTTACTAGACGGGAGAAAGTCCACCTCGGAGGTGGTCCCAACTCGCCAGGAGCAGAGATGCACCATAGCTGGTGCCAGGTGACCCGGAGCCCCGCTGGGAGACACGAGGCCGTAAGGAAACGGGGCCTCGTTCCTTCTGCTACAGGAGCACGATTGAAAGGTCGAGCATCGTTTCCGCAGTTCAGCTACCAAGCTGATCTCGCCACGGGAAAGTACTTTTATCTAGACCATATTAAAGATCACTAAACAGACAAACATCTGATGCGCTGATAACTTCATGCCATAAATCTCACCTGCAATAAAACAGGCAGGCTTTTATAGAGGAATGTCACATAGTTGGTTTTGTGGTCAAAGCCTGACATTTGCCTTGCCAGACACTACATTAAAACCTGAAATTCTCACAGAGGATATATTTTTTCCCCTCCCTAGTGAGTGTGGAAAGCAGCATTTAGCTCTAGGAGCACCCATGAAATTATTTTAAGACATGTTGTACCAGCTAGTGCATAGCAGCACCAGCCAGTCATTCCTACAGTCGTGTTTTCCCTTAGTCTGATTTCATTTGCAGGACCTCTAGAGGGCACTGAATAAAAGAAAATAAAGCAACAGAAATAGACATAAATGTTAAATACAGTTTGAAATTTGGGATCTCCTCTAATTATTTCTTCATATTGAAAACCTTTGCGGTAATTCTATGGATTAATGCAATGGGATTTTGCTTGCCCCAAATCCCACGCTCTCTTGCGGACCTTTTTTGTTAGAAATACGAAATGCATTACCAGACTTTACAGCAGTGCGGTTCCCCAGTGATTTAGGTTTTTCCCCCCACCAGCAGAAACCACTTTCTTGTACCTCTGCTAAAATATGCAGCAGGTCTTCTCATTTCCAAGGTGCTCACAGGCAAACAAAAGCCCCCTCGCCCCAGTAGAAAGTCCCACCAAGGTAAGAAAAAGGCAAAATACACTTGAGTAGAGCTGACCTTTCCACCAACACATGACAGTACTATATTAATGTGGACATTAAGGTCAAAACAGCCAGGAACTATTGCAGAAAGTAGCCACTCGGACAATTCCTTTTTGATTTTTTTAATGCATGTTCTGAACACGGGATCAGGCGCACTGCTAATAACTTCATTACACATTTGAGCATGACATATACAACCAACCCACTACCAGTGGAATATGCAAAATCCAGGATAAGACTTGTGTTAGGCACAGCTACCGAACGGTCAGAAAATAGAAATATTACAGCATACTTTGTCTCACCTTACATCGTAGGAATGTCAATCAGTAGGGCATAAGCCCACTATGTAAAATTTCAGCTAGGCTTTAGTAACTTTTTATGGCTTTATAAATCCTGTGCAGCTCTGAAATTGGCTATGCAATCACCACGGGCAGAGCTGTGCTCAGCTCAACTTAATGCTCTCTTTATTTCTGGAGCGCAGAATAGATCTGCAAGTGCAACTAAAACATTGAGAACTGAGCGCAACAAAGTAATGTTTGGAAATTTTCATGTTCAAACTTGATGTCAGGGCCCTGAGGGCACTAAGAGACCTCTTCATGGCCCCGACCAGCCTCACGTGGAGCCTCCCCTCACATCCCCGGCTCAGGGGCTCCGTTTCAGCTCAGCCCGGCACAGTGAGCCCCTGCCCCAAGTGCTGTTGTAAGCACACATATAGCAGAGCCCCTGCCCGGCCACGAGCCCCTTGATCTGGGCTCCTTTTTTTAACCCTGTTTGTGATTTCTTATCTTCTTCTGCCCCTGCAATTTTGTGTGCGTGAGCCCCTTTCCACCAGTTTTTCCTAGCGTATGAATTCCCTTATATTTTAAACAGCTAGAGAACCAACTGCTGCTTTTGTGATTCACATGTTTGAAGATACAGACTTACATGAACTCCTGAGGCTTTCTTCATACTCCAGTAGAGCTTGCCGCAAGGTGTCCTCCTAGAGAAAAGGAAAATTGGGAAGATGTTATTCTTGCTCGCGCAACAGAACACAACTGTATGGTTTTTTTGATTCATTCCCCACTGTCCTGTTCTGAAAGCCATCGCAGCTGGGTCTGTTTACATATATTCCCTCACCTTCTTTTCAGGCTCCAGATAAGGTGTGCCAGCCTGTTCACTTAATGTATTTGTGTGATGGGAGAAAAAACGCACATTGGCAACCCAGAACTTAAGCTAGGAAAAAGTGCACAAGGGGCAAAAGATAGAGACTCTGCAAGAAGCCTTTCATCACTGACTTCTCCTCAGACAGCCCCCGCAAAATCCAAACCCTGAACCTCGGCTCACATCAGTTTTTGAAGACCGGCACCTTTTGTCTTCCTAATCTTCTAAAAGTGTCAGACATAAAGGCAAGCAGCAACTTGGGCTATTTTCTCTTGTCACCGAGCTTTCTTGTATGTAGTGAGTTCAGGTGACATTATCTGATGTGTATAATCAAGATGCTTTTTCAGAAATGTCATTAATTTAGTGATATAAAACAGACAATAAAAGAAAAATACGCATTGAAGGACTACCATGTGCGTGAGAGGACTGTTTTGGTGGATAAGGTTAATTTCCAAGATTTCAGTTATTCAGGTCAAAGACCTGCTTAAAAAGCAGAGAAAATTGGATTCCACCTTATTAGTTTCAAAACCATCTAAACTACGTTTTTCTCAAACTTCCTAGCAATAAAACCTGCAAACCTTGCACACATCCCCAAAAGCAGATGGATATGTGTAAGGCTTGTTAGCAGCTGTCTGGGAAAAAAATTCAGGCCCAAAGCTACATGTCAGTTTAAGGTAATTGAAAAAGTGGTTAGAAAAGAATACATTATGCAACCCTACAGCAGCAATTAAGTATTCTACAACTAAAGAAATACAACGGTCATGCATATGTAACTTCTCCAATCAAGCGCTTTGGGACATATCCTCATTATTTTCCCTGACAATCCCCTAGAAGGGGATCTGCAACCTACTGACCGCGTTATCAGAAAGCACCGAGCATCAGGCTGGATGGGAGAAGTTTGACACCATCTTCATCATCAAAACATGACAATCATGGATTACAGTGAGAAGCACATAGTTAAATTTATGAAGACGGATCATTGTAGCTATTCGGAACCAGAAGGGACTGTTATTTCTGTAGTTTACATCAAGTAGAGTATAAAAAAACCCCAAACCACTACCACCAAAACCGCACCAGTGGTCCATTTCAGTATGACATTGATCCCTACAGTCCAAAAGCAGAAGCCCTGAACCTTGCTTATATTTGCATGTCATCTGATACATAATATAAATAAATAACTTGCACACAAACATATATTAACTATCAATAGGCATCACAAATGTGATGAGCACGATACACATTTGCAATTATAAATTGTATACAGTGTTATTCTGTTTTTTGGGCTTTTTTTTCCTTCTTCTCGAGTACTAGGCTCTGGCCAGGAAGGCCATGCTGCCTGGCAGCAGGAAGGTGCAATTTAATGGATTGTCTACAACATTCAGAGCACCATTTCTGTTCTTTAAAGAAAAGAGTCACAAGAAGCTTTCTCCAAGGAGAAAGCCCCTTTCGGTGACTGTACTCTACCCGTGGACTTCTCCTTCCTGTACAAGGAAAGGGATAAGTCGAAGTACAAAGGTAGGGAGAAGTCACAAGTGAAAATAAGAGATAGGAACAAACAAGAAGGAATCGAGCACGATTCAAAAAAGCTAGCTCAAAAAGGGGCAAGAAGGAGAGACACGTGTGGCAAGGCCTTGCAATAGCAGCTTTGGGTCAAAACGACCCCGGGCAGGTCACAACCATTATCACGGCTTCATCAGTCAGTAAAGATGCCCAGAGCTGAACACACCTACAGAGTGACGTGGCGTACACAGTGACCTGTAATTAAGGGGTGTACGCCATGTGGTTTGAGGATGAAAGCGCTGCTAGTTCAGGACCTCTCGGAAGCCGTATTTTTGTCCTTTAAAGGTAAAATTGGTTGCACGGCACTCTTCACAGGACCCGAATTACACTTCCATCCTGCAGGAGGTTGCTCCTGTTTTACTATGCAGCCTTTCTACTGATTTCTCAGTGGCAGGTAAGTGCTCTTCAAAAAGATTAAATCGAAGCCCATCCTTCAAACAGCTTGAGGAATTCTTCCCTCCCAACCACAAAGAATAAAAAAAAAGAGGAGGGGGTGAGAAGTTGAATCCCTGATTTAAGCAGGAAGACCAACGCAGTCCTGACTAATGAATCACCGCTAGGTTTCCTCATTATGGACATGGTAGGTATCAAACGCCATCTAAATCCCATCCAGGTTGAGCTCTTAAAACAAGCGCAGCACTGTTAGGGAGATGAAAGCGGAGATCTAAACCTCAAAGTCAGGCCGAGGTGCCGGCGCAGCACCCGGCCCTTCCCAGCGGCCATCGGAGATGCAATGCTACTGCAAAAGGGAAGAGGAGAGGGAAGTGTTAGAGGCACAATTAAGAGGGCTTCTACTGGTGCATAATCTAAATTACTTCCTTGCTTACAAAAAAATCTTTTGCTACTGCCTCCCTCGGGGCTTTTAGGCTGCAGCAAAATAAACAAGTTGCCTAGGCGGCATTAAAGCGCCCCCTGCAAGCGGACGGAAAGAAGTAGCCATAAAAGCAGCAGAAGACAGTAATTGAATACAAACTAAGAGAAGCTGAAATCTTTGAAGAAATGTCCTGCTTTTGGGTTGCTCCTCCGGGAATAATCCAAGCGCTGTGCTGAAATTCATTCCAGAATTAACATTACAAAGATTTTCAGTGCAACAAAAGGAGTAAATATAAAAGGCCATGTCTCAAAGACATAATTCTGTGCAAAAACACAAACAGACTAAATTATGGCTCATTACAAAATATTATTAGTGTAAGTGCTTCCAGCTGAAAGCACTGGGAGCTCACAGGTTTTGCTTCATCTGCCTTCCCCCTCTCAGCCATTCTTACTATACGATTTATCTTGTGAAGGCAGGATTTGGAAAAAGGAGAAGGGAAAAGGTCTGTTAGCAAGAGCGAATATATAAGCAGATAGAAATCTGCCTAAAAATAATGATTCAAAATCATTCCTACGATTCAAAATAAAAACATTCATATAATTCAAGATTAAAACGTTTAGCCCAAAACTTTCTAAAAACAATCCCAAATCTATTGTCTGTTTTCTTCTCATTCATTAGCAAGCACCTGTACAAACTCCTGGCCAGAAGACGGCAGTTAACGCTCATTAAAAATAAAAAAATCTGGAAAAGACAAGCTAACATTATGGGAACAGGGTAAAGTATAATTCCCTCCCAGTACTACTGTCTTAAAACTTTAATTAAAGCAAAGTGAACGTCTGTCTTCAAACGCTGTGATCTATGGCCAAAAGCAAAAACCTGGTATACGTTCAAAATTACGTGCGCCTCTGCGTACGACAGCGCAATCTGGTGATGTTTCCTACATCACCACTGGGATAAAGCATTAAGAAAATCTGAACCTGGCTACATTTTGGCCTATTGGCCTCCCTTTGTCGGTCACCCTTCCACTTCAGCTCTTCTTCTGGGCAGCAGCAGCTTTTCCCCCCCATCTCAGCCACCCAGATACTCTTTCACTTCTCATGCTCGGTGCTGGTTTTGGTAGTTTAAGACAAACGCGGGGTCAAAGCTTCTGTTTTAATGAGCTCAAAATAGAGGAACCACCAGGCTGCCAGGGACTTCAAGAGGTCACCACGTCCACTTCCTGCGCCAAGACATGACCAGCTCTTTCCCCGTAGGTGTCTGTCTAACATCTCTGGAGAGACCCTTAATTTTGGCTATTCCACTATGGTCCCAAGCAACCTGTTTGTCACCCCAGTTGTTCATCCCTCCCCACCTCGATGCCTTATAAGACCATTCCTTATTGCAATTTACACCCATGAAGGTCACACTATCCATTTTGGACAAGAAGAATAATTTCTCCTCCTCTTTGAAATAGTTCTCCGTGCAGCAGAAGGCTGTTTTCAGATCGCCACTCTTTTGTCCTTTCTTCACAATAAATAATCTCACTTTGGCTTGTCACTACAGGTCATATTCTTCTAGACCTCTGGTTGTTTTTACCGCTCTCTTCTGACTCCCTCCCAGCCGGCCCACAGCTTTCTTGAAATGCGCTGCCTGCATCAGGACGCGGCCTCCAGCTAAGCTCCTACTGCCTCTGCATAAAGAAGAACGATTACTTTGTACTTCTTGCAGGTTGCGCTTGGCACATACATCACATGGCTGCATTTGCCTTGATTTTTTCCCCCCATCACAACGGCACTGTTAATTCATACCCAGCTTTTTTCCTTCAGTAACCCCTCATTTCTCTTCCAACGTAATTCCTACCTGTTCTTCAACTTGCATTACTCTAAGGGGAGGATTTTTACTGAACAACTGCCTCAATCATTTCTGCATTTAGTATATATAGCTTTTAAAGGAAAAAAAAAACCAAACCCCACGCACCTATCTTTCTCATCACAAGTGCTACAAATGTACCGAATTGGCATTGTTATAGTCAGCCCTCCTTTAGGGTTAATATGAGAAAATCTTTCCAAAAACAAGAGAAGCAAGGTAATGTGATCACTGCCTGATTCCAGATTCACCCCAGGTGATTCCCCCCATCCACCCTGCTTTCAGGCAGAAATAACCCCCTCTCCCCCAAAGCAGCACCTGGCATGGCCCAACGTCTTTATTAGGCTGATTGTGCTTTAACAAGGCTGAGGTGTATTTAAAGCACTGCTGCACAAGGAGCTGGCTTTTTTAGAATGAGCTTTTATTCTTCCCCTATTTTTTCCTTCAACAAGAAAATAGAGGATAATTGAAAGAAAACATTATTGTAAAGCAACAGAAAGGAAGAGAACAGATCCGGCACCCAAATTAAGGCACTTCACAATTTTAAAGTACAAGAATTGAAATCAGTCGCATTCAGATTTCTGTTCTCATTTTGTCGTAAGTTAGATATTGTTTTTGTACCAGAAGCCACGCGGGAGAGCCTAGGCGCCAGATGGCAAGCGGCGAGGAACAAGTACGAAGCACTGCACGCAAGAACAAGAAGTCAAGTGTGCAGACGCAGCACGGGGACGAGCTGGCTGAGCACGCAACGGAAAGACTTGGCGGGGGGACGGGGACTACACCAGATCACAGCTAAATACTGCAATGGGATTTCCAGAACCAGCCGGGAGGAATAACACTGCCAAAGCCCAGGAGGAAAAGCCTGGCTCTGCTCTGGACTGGTGTTTCCCAGCTAGACAACCGGTCCGGTTTGGACGCGGCACTTCCGTACGCAGGCCGAGGGGAGACTATAGGAACGAGAACACCGAGAGCGTTGAGATTTGTAAAATACAATCGTTGAGTAAAGGCTGCAAGAATAGCAAGTGAAGATGAAATAACAACCATCGCAGTCATTAAGGTGTGTTATAAAGAGAAATTCCTTATAAAGGCAGTTTAGTGCCACTAGCACAAAATCCACTATGTCGACCTTCTAAATACAAGAGAACCCGCAAGCGTGATAAGCGACTAAAGTTGAATTTACCTATTGGAACTACCAAAAAACCACAGCCTATCTACAGCGTGCTATAAAACTGTAATACCACTTCCAATGAAATATTCATTTCTGTCAACATCAAGATGAATAAACAGTGCAACTTTCCTGTTTCATCAGTTCCTGCCCTCTCTCTCCAAGCAGGTATTCTTTATAGACAAATCCGTTTTAGTCTCTAGTTATAGTCTGGTTTTGTTTTAATTTTTTAAATTGGTCCGACAGAGCTCGGTTGCCATTTCCCCTGTCTTTACAAGGGAAAACAGCTCCTACTGGTCCCTCTTAGCCCAGGACACGCAGATAACCATGCGCCTGGCTATTTTAAGCAAGCCAATTTGCTTTCCTTTTCAATAGTCTTTACGTAAGCTCTGGCTTATTCGGTACTCCCAGGGGTCCTGCTAAAGCCGATGGCAGACGAGCAAGGGAGAACCAGGGACGTGGCAGAGCAGCAGGAAGCCAGCGGCGGGGTTGGGATGATGGCGGCAGCGTTGCCGGCTCCAAAAAATAGTTAGGAACCAACAACCTCCATCCAAGAGCCTGCTGCAGGAGACAACTTCTATGCGTTTGAGTTCGGATCCTGTCCTACTGAGGAGCAGTGATCCTGCATTTCTTTATCCCAAGGATGTAAGAAAACTGAATACAATTGATGCAGGTTTTAATGCTTTGTTCGGTTATAGTTGTAAAATCGCTGTCTGTCATAAAAATCAGTGTTATATATCACAGCAGAGCCTTCCAACAGGGCTAGCACAAATATGGAAAACATCATTTTCTAATTGGGATATGCTGAATGAGAGGTTAAATTAAGGATGTACCTATTCGGTTCAGCTCGCTACCATGTGCCTAGTTGGAAAGACCCTGATGTTGAGGCCTGCAACATCGTGGAGGTTTTTCTTCTTGCATAATTTGCTTGTGATGACTTGTTTTCCATTAAACCTTGCGCTCCCAAGGCTACCAGCCTAGCTGGATCCTAGCTCCAATCCTAGTGGAAGACAAGCAGCACAGCTTTAACGAGCTGCATACAGCAGTAAGCAGTTACGCATTTTAAATAGGTGTTTCAAATGCTTTGATACCAACTTTTTTATTGACGATAACTAACCTAGAAGGTGAGGATACTCTTACAACAACTAGACGCAGATGGCCTTGAGAGAGATTCTGAAATCACGAGCGTACGGTGCAGTTTCTGTGCACAGACAATAACACTGACCGTTTCCATAGCACGAGTAGTTTTTGAGCTAATGTCACTTCAGAAGGAAGCTGAACTTGTAGAGCAGAGTTCCTCCATGGCTTTATACTCTGGGAATATTACGCTACCCTTAGAAACCTCTAGCTCTGTTAGATTAATTTCACATGGCTACTGCTTGGTGTCTGACAGGTTTATAATCACAGAATGCAGCTAAAAGAAGGAACTTGACAATCTACTTAGTATAGATCCACAGGTAAACAATAAAACGCATTTTTTTAAAAAGGAAGCTTAATATTGCTATGATAATTATTAGTCCTTTTTTTCCTCCCTGTTATTTGCCTGTATATGAATCTCCCTAATTTAGAAGTCATTTCATAAACCCATTAGCTATTTACGAGAATCATTTACTTACCATTCTGCGAATGCTAAATTTGATTCTCTCGTTTTACATCTTGTGCCATTATTCACATCAGTGCAAAGCAAGCAAAGGCGCCGACGTGCGTTCACTGCCAACGAGGAACAGCCTCTCCTCCTAGCAAGGCACCTCGCCGCTTGGTCTGTTCCCGTCCCCTTCGTTCTCACATCCTTCACAGCCACGTTCCCTAGCAAGCCGCTCACCTCGAGCACCCGTTCCTGATTTTTCTCTTGAATATTCAGCAACCTCTGCTTCCTTGCAGCTGGAGCAACCCAGCAGACCTTCACCAGGCTGGAAGGCCCAGGGGGAGCAGAACCACCTCTCCCATCCCGTCCCTTCCCAGCTGCTCTCAGGCCATGGACATTTATAGCCCTGCCCCAATGGGCTTGCTGGCGCCGGCCCCTGGCTCGAGGCCGCCTGCGTGCCCTTTCCTGCAGAGCTGTCCAAGCGCGTCTCCCCTTCTGCCACAGCCCTCACCCACTCTTTGGAAGGCGAAAGGTTTTGAGGAACGGGACCCACTGCGTGGATGGAAACTGAATGCTGAATTATCATAGCTTCATTCTGTCTCCTGATCAATCTGTTAGTTGATGCTTAAAACATTTCCATTGCTACATTTTACCCTTTAGTTGTATTCATTTATTTATTTATTCAAAGGCAGAAGATAAGCTATTTTTAACTTAGATATAGTGAAAAACTGCCAGGAGACTTTAGTGCCCTTTGAGAGGTGTTGCTTTGATCCTGAAAGTCACTGTAAACTACCAAAAAGGAGAGTGGAAATTTTAACTTCCTAAAATCAATTAGATACTCTTAGCATATGTTTGAACTCCAAACTCTCCATATAGCTGATATTAAAATTCAAATTTAAAACTTTTCCACTGGAACCTAGGTAGTACTTTAAAGACTGTATCACCCATTACAACTGGATACTACATTTAAAATATTCAGATGTTAAAATTTTTTTTCTTTTTTCGAATTTTACTTATAGGAAAAACAAATAATAGTATATGGAAATTATCACCAGGAGAACAAGCCAATTCCTGACACAATGAATCTGACTCTCTGATTTACCTCTGAGCGCTGTTTGGACCACAATAAAGATGCACTATTGCAAGTGCTCTAATTAGGAGGCCTCATGCCACAATCTGATCATTAAAGGCTGATCTGAGTTTAGAATTTGAAGGCAACGTAGTCCCCCATACGCTGGTTTATGCTTGCAAAATAGTATGTTGGTAGAGCAGAACTGTTTGTCCACAGAAAACATGGAAGCAGCAGCTACAGGGGTTTCAATGCAGTTTACACAGCAGAAGCAAAATTAAGATATATTTCATCTCATTCCCCCCAAAGTTTAGCTGCTGAAGCAGGTCTTGATAGTTGTTTTCCTCTAATCTCAATGTAACTGCTTGAGCTTTGCTTGCTTTTAAAGGGCTACGCGTTGGTCCATCCTCCAGGCAGCACAGGAGAATAAGACACTCTCTCACGCCGTAGCACTGTTTCTGTACGCAGAATGAAAGCGGTTTCACCACATCGCTACGTGCTGGAAGGATGAGCTTTGTAGCTAAAGTTAAAAAGCTTAGCACGAGGAGGAGGAAGGCATACACTGCCCCTCGACACCAGGGTGGAACGGGGAGGGGGACTGTTCATGCTTTAAGGCAATTAATTGCTGCATATACCGAAGACTGCTTAAATAAAGTGGGGGGTACAAGTGCTTAAGGCAGCAAATCTTAGAACCACAGTGAAGTAATTAAGTATATTAGCTTGCTTTGAGGCTAGTTTTCCCACAAAAAGTAGCGAGAAAATGCCTGTTTTAAAATCAGCCTTCCCTTTACTTTTTTGATGAGATGCCTTCATCACAACACGTAGTGCAACCCTACGTGAGGGTGCGGGGATAGCATGGATATGGACAGTCATTTTCCTCCTGTTTCCTAAGCCATATTGCTGGAAAATCAAACAGAGAGTGGGGGGGGGGGGCCCAAAACTGCCCACGCGACCCTGAAGAACTAGTGACCCCAAGGAGGAACCTTCTGTTTTAAGATGCAGCAGCAGGGGTCTCGCTGGAGGAGCGATGCACTTCTCTAGAGGACAGGAACGACTCATTCAGCATATTACTCAATCAAGAAATGAATTACTGCTCTCCCGAACTCGGCATTTGACTCGGCTGTCACATCTAGTGCATAGCATTTATTAAAAGTCAGTGGGCTGTTTCACCCTGCTGACTTGCAGGTCTCAGACTGAAGGAGATGATTTTGGCTTTGCCTTGATGTTTAGGATGGAGGCTTGCCAATCATCTTAAAGCAGATGAATATATATGTATTCTATAGGCTCTTCTGTTTATTTAGTAAAAAGTTTTGGGGTGGGGGGTGCGACAGAGACTGGATATATAAAAGCAGGGCTATGTCCCAGGAGGACCTATCACGTATCTAGCAGATGTACTAAGGTTCTTCTTTTCTGTCATTAAAAGCAGTTTGAAGACAAGGTCTAATAAGGAATGGGCAAGTTCCAGTAAAAGTTCAGGACTACCTTTGGAATTAATTTGGGGTACGATCTCCTCAACACCTGTCCTTATGGAAAGCTACACAAGGTGGCTTTGGCACCAGAGCCTGGGGTCACTCACTCCGTGATGGGACAAGACGCAGGACACAGCATCAAAACACACCATCATGCTGCAGCAAACAACGTGTAAGTGGTCTGACAGGAGGCTCCAGAAGCTTCTGAAGATGGAGCTGCATCTCTGAAGGATTTGTCTGAAGAAAGTTCATGAGAAGTTTCAGTATTGCAGGCCGGGCATGATTACAGCAGCAGGTGAGGGAGTTAAATGCCTGTTTCGGGAGCAAATCAGAGCATGGGGAAAGGGTTATCAACCATTTGATCCAATCTGCTGCCTTGTTAAAGCAACACTATGCATTGCTGAGAAAGATGAAAGGTTAGGACTCCTGTCATTCCATACCTATCGTTTTGGAAAGATCATGTCCAAAGTCTTCTGAGATGCAAGAAAAATGGTATGTGCTGTCTCAGATTGAGCTTGAATGGGAACCATTTCTAGTACAGAAAGGGCTGTATATGCTTAGAGAGTGTGTAACACTAATAACAAAATACCAGGAATATATTGTCAGAGCTCTATCCATGTAAGGATTAAACTTCTGTCAAATAGTCCAACGAAGGCAAACTCTGGTTGAAAAAGCAGGGTTGGCAGTGACCATAAAAAATTCAGAAGCAGTGGATCTTATACAGTTCGTATGATTTTGAACAGTGACATTTAATAAAATACCCCGTATGAGTGTCAGAAGCATGGGATAAACTGGGAAGCCTCTAAATAAAAAGTGTTATCTGCCCAGAACAGCAATGGTGAGCACAACAATTTGTCCAGTAATCCCAAAATGAGATCTGATAATGGCAACATGGGGAATAAGACGGTACGCAGCTTGTTCAGTGGGGCGACACTGCCACAACACACGAACCTTATGAGCTGAATCGAAGTCAGAAGTGTCGTTCCCTTAAGGCACGGTAAGTCTTGGTGCTGAAGGCTCTTATGTGACTGTGAAGCTTTAGGTGTCATTCTTATGCATGGACATTTTCAATAGTGATGCCTATGCCAACACTGCTGAATGTCTCAATACAAATGATGGACCTGTTCAAACCTCAGGGGATCAGCAGTGTCAGGAAGGTCAGGATCTTGCGTTTCTCCCCTCGTCTCCATGTCATGCCAGACTCTGAAACTTTCCTCTAGGGTTTCTACTGTGTCTGCCTGCACAAAAGAATACAGAGCTCCTCACAAACTTCTCCTCTGGATCCTCTGCTGCCATGCTCCTAGGTTAAAAATACCATTAAATTGAAGCCATGATCAGTGTGTGCCAGAGCACTCAGTGAGCCTGGTTATGCCAATAATAAAATTCTAAAGATTGGTAGAAGATTTGGAAGAAGTTTAGGCTAAACTAGGAACAAGGAGGGCAGGCAGCTGGCTTGCTGCTGTGGCTGGCAGAGGGAACTGCTTACCCTTCTGGCTGTCAGAAGAGGGGATGAAAAGACACGAGGTCTTCAAAGGACAGTACTAATAAAGAAAAAAATACCTTCGTTTTTCTCAATTTTATATATCAAATGCTGGCACATCTTCATTAGAATTCATCATGACTCATGTTCAAAGAGCTGCTCCTAACCCCTAAAACACTATCAATGTAGATAGCTGGTTGCAAAGATGTTTTAAATCATAGTTGGCAAACTCACTGATAGACATTTTTTCTCTTTATTAAATACAGCAGATTTTTCAATATTTTAACAATCTCTTCCCTTTCACACCTCCACGCTGCCACTTAATAGCACCCATCATTTAAATTATGCGTTGATGGTGAATTTATGTGGTACATTATCTATCACTTAGAAAATACGTGGACTGTGCTATCATGACTGGTGAGATGACAGTATTTTCCTTCCATGTTGATTTACATCCAAATAAGCAACTTATCAACCTTGCAAATGTCAGTCTGCACTGAGGCAAGAAGCTGTGAGGATCTTAAGTAGACGCTCTCCTTGGGACTGAAAGGTCAATGTTTGTGTTATTTATTCTTCCTGTGGAAATGTTTTACTTTATGAAGGACTTTCTAACTGTCCATGAAAACAATCATTCAAGAAGGCAACAAAAGAAGTCAGTGCCCCAGACTAAATCAAATAGTCAAAAGAATTATTTTGTTAAAACGTATCAATCTATATACAGAAAATAGGCTTAATAACATAACAGCATCAAAATGAAAGGAGGAGTGCCTACTTATTCAGGCAGCCAGCATCTCAGGCAGTAAGTGCAAATTTGATTACGTACTCCCTTCGGGGAAGTCAAAACTTCAAAATCCACTAAGGCGGATCCCAGCTTCCATATCGGAATTCTCTTATAGGCACCTAGTTTCCACCAATTTTAAATACCCTTAAAAACCCGCTTTCCTTGGTCTTTCGCTGCCTCACTTCTCTGCTTGGAAACCACCAAAAACTATTGTCCTATCTCATATCAATGTCTTATAAATACGTGACATTATGGCAGAAGCAACCATAGAACAGAGATTGGGGCTAACTGACTGTAGCAACTACCTAGCAGAACTGGAAGGAAAGATCTGGGCTATGCGGAGGGGCCTTATATCGGTTTAGACTCTGAACAGAATCTGAGCAACGCTGACGGGAGGCTACTGAAAGCGTGAGGCTTGCACTTGGACTATGCAAACTAGACCTCCAGTTTCGTAACTGAGAACATCTGTAGATGGGATTAGCTCCAAATAATGATCCTGTTTATGTGACCAAAAGCATCAGTTTGTAGCGTAACTGTTGGTGTTCATGAGTGTGAAATGTATAAATAAGATATGCGGCCTATCAGCAAACTCGTGATACCATGTATAAGAATGTATACTGGCTGACTCCCACTGTGTTGCTATTTGATTAACAATGTAACCAGCATTTTGTTCCACAGTTTTAATATAGAAAACATGGAAAATGACTGTGGCTGGAGATGTCAAGGTCCACGGTTGGAGAGACATAAATCAACAGTAAGATGACAGCACTTCAAGAACGCAACGTTTCTGTTGTGCAAGAAGAGCCGCTTTGAAGGAAGGAACAGTAGCAATCCAGCTACTAATGCAAAGTTCACAAAACCATTCGTAGTTACCTTCCGAACAATAAAGCCACTGTTGCTGTAACAAAGCACAGTGTTGCCCTTAAGCTTTCTTGACCATATTGGCCTGGCTGATATTGTTGCAATGGATGGACAGTATAAAGGGAGGTCTGGACATACCGCTCCACTCATGCAAGCAAGCTGTGTTGCGTAAGATTTGCCATCGCTAACGGTGAAATCTTGTGACGATGAGCATCATGGTAAAAACAAAACCAAAAAAACTAGGCAGGTAGACAGCACTCCTAGTCTGAACTTGGTTTGCTGAAGGAAGAGTGTTTCTTATCTCAACAAGAATGTGAGTGTTTTGGGGAGCACCTAATAGCGTAGGATATGCTATTATCACCCAGCCAGACTGTCAGGAACCAGAAAACAAGAGGACATGATCTTTTTTTAAATCAGCTTAGTCTAATAATGCATGACATTTCTATTCACAGTAATATGGAAACCTTTTTAAAAACATTTCCTTCAAACAAATCCATTGGACACAAAGCTTCACAAATGAGCTGCATGTTTTCTAAAATAATTTCTTCATTTCACACTAGTTTTTAGCTTGTATACTGACATCCTTCTTTGCATACAGAGACAAATCCACCTTTGAAAAAGCCATGTGGAAATGCAAAGTCTGCTGTCTGTTAATTAATATGAATTCTTTGGTTTATGACATACTTTCGCCTGCAACTTCCCTCTTATGTCAAAAGCCTATCAGAGTGTTAACCAGTAAACACTTATTTAATAACATGGATTTTTAAATTAGTTTCTCTAATTTTGGTACTTTACCCTTGGAATAATATGTGCGAGCTGAAAATTAACAAATACAGATATCTTCTCAGGAATATACAACTGCACAGCTGTGGAGCAAGAAGCAAACAAGGCAGTAAGGGAACGGAGAGTAGTACAGAAATGCTACGGTGCTATTACATAAATCACTTTTATGCCCTTCGTGCCACAATACCATTCATAGTAACTGGAAAGATTTTGATCAAGGAAGAATCCTCTCAGGTAGGTAGCCTTTCCGACTGCGTATCGGTGGAGAGGTGAGAGGAGTCACCAAGTTAAACTGTGATCAGCGTTGAAAGGCTTGGTTAAGCCTTCACCACCGGGCTATGTTTGAAGAATTTGGTAGGGCTTAACTTCTTATATACTCCAGAAGAGCTAGGTTTTGGACACGCCACTCCAAAAGAGCTAGGTTTTGGACACGCCACAGGATTACTGGGACTGCAAGGGCCACAAGAGCTGCTGTAGGGCTACTGCTTCTGAGCTTGCTAGGTGAAAGACAAGAATGAGGTTTTGGGCTGAATTTGGTCCAGACGAGGAAAGGAAATTAGATTTATTACTGAACCCAAAAGCTGCTTCTGGGTTAGGGTTAAGCTGATTAATTCTGGGGTTGCCAGGTTTTGCTAATGGGTAACGTTGCTAGTTTGGGGATGAGCTGAGGATTTCGTGTCATTGCAGGACTAGATTTTCGGCTAGCGGTGGCAGTAGGGATGTCCCTGGCCTAAGACTGAGAGACCATTTTTCTGCTATTGAAATATTTTGTAATTTCACCATGAAAACCATTTTCTGTCTTTTTTGTGGGAAAATACCCCCATTGCATTCACATTGAAAAAATGTCCTATTTGCTGGGGAAAAACACAATTTTCGTCTGCACTCACAAAGGCTTCCAGTCCTTGGTGTCCAATGCTAAATTGTTCCACTTCATAAAACAGAAGAGCAGAAACAATTTTGATACACTAAGCTTCTGCTAATGAGTTTACAGTTTTCTATCTCATAATCAGCTCAATTAAATCAACTCTAGTCGCTAGCGTGTGCTTTCTTGCTAAGGGAAAACTGAAGTGGTTGTTGCTTTGATATTAATATTCTCCTGAGCTTTGCTGTTTGCTTCTCAAAAAGAACAACCCTCCAAAGCTATTTTGATACGTGTGACTTCTCTCGGCAAAGCACTCACCCTGTTTTCCGTTGCCGATGATGTTATGTGCGACTGAGCGGCCCGTTGTACGGGCCACACTTGAAAGGAGACGGTTCTGTCTTTGTTCGTATTACTCAGCCCAAGAAACTTCCTTCGTTAAGAAAACACGTCCACGGCTGAAAGTAGTGGGCGGCCAGGCTAGCGTTGTATGTGCTTGGCATTAAGCTGATAACGGAATATGCAAAATCTTTCTTAAAATGTGCATCTGCGGGATAATTCTGCAAAAAGACAACTAGTGCTATTCCCTCACTGAGGCTGCTTCTGGATGACTCTCTTCACTTTTACCCTTCTCTTATCACTTCACATAAGCCCTCGTACATGCAAATGTTCTTTCATATCCTCTCTCTCTCCCTTCTGTATTTATCTTCAAAATTAGCTGAAGGTTTCATCTAGGATGAAACATCTCCAAATTAGTTTGCGTTGCAGTACCTGAGAAGAATAAAGTATCATTCGGGTAAAGAATTCTGCAAATGGAAGTCTGTGCTCTTTACTGGAGTCCTGCCATTATTTCTGCAGATGCCCAGGAGGCTGGTTGGCTGTAATTCCCTGTCAGCGAACTGTTTTGCAAAGCCACTCCATCAGCTGCAAATTGTTCATAATGCAGAAGCATGTTTGCTTGCTGGTTTGAACAATGACAAACATATTATGCATTCCCTGCATTATTTATATTGGTTACTCATAAGTTGACTTTTATTTATTTATTTAAAGTTTCCATCTGTAGGTTCTGGCTACGTTTCAAACTATCCCCCTTCAATCATGTTCTAATGGATAGCTGTTCTCCCAGAACATCTGGCCTTCAGGGTCCGATCATGATATGCAAGTTAACAGTGCCAGGATATTTGCAGTACATCCATCTCTCACAATTTTCCATCTTATCATGTGTACGGTTTTTGCTTGTTTTTTAAATCTCCAGAATCAACTCATAACATTAGAGCTTCCTTTCATCATAAACAGAAGGAATTAGTTTCTAGCCCTCGCCACTTTTCAGTCCTGACAAAAATGTAACACTGTATTTGCACGGATAGGTCACAGGATAGAAAAATATTTTCTAGCCTTTTAAATCTTATAAAAAAACAAGCCTATGAAAACATGTTTGTTCAAATCACTAGGGCTCTCATATTCATAACTATCTTTTAATTTACCTTTTCATTCTTTCACCTGACACTCCTACTCTTGATCCCCACACAACTATTTATATAAATAAACTTAAAATGCTTTAAAATCGCATAAGCAAATATACTTTTTGACTTCTGGCATCTATGCTGTCACCGATTCCAAACGGCGTAGATCCTAGTGTATCTAACATTACTGGGTCATCAGTCTGAATTCAGCCCGAGTCCTGCTTTATCAAAACGTCCTGATCCACCCTTCAGTCGGAAGGACTCCCGTGCCTCGGGGTGCCTGCAGAACAACAGGAGGGTGGCGGCAGACTGTGGATAAGCAATGGTAATTCAGCTCTCGCTTCCACGGGGAACAAATCTGCATAAATATTGGCAACATGAGTTTCTGCAAGAACGAGCCTGCAGACTGGTAGTCCAAACTGTTATCCGTATTAGACAAAAGCAAGTGCAGTTATGTTTTAAGCATATCTTACGTTCCACATGCTTTTAATTTCTGTATTTTAACAGCAGCTACAAAGAGACATTGTCATCTACAGACAGCTGATGAATTACACACGGAACTGCCTGTATTATTGTTTCTGGTGTCCTTATCAAGGAAGCATCAGCTTTACTGCTGGCGTTACAATTCCCCTTCTGTATTGCCACCTCACGTAGCGTGCGCCTGTGAGCTCCAAAAGCAGTTGGGTGCTTCCTGAGCTGGCAGGAGTGAAAGCACAGAGGCAAGAGATTTATCCTCTGAGGGAAGACAACTCTTCAAATACTTTCAGATTAATGCTAGGCGTGCAGGCTGTGAATCCGGCTAATGAATTCAGTGTGTGCACCACAACATAGGCCTGCAAAGGACCAGCTGGGTCACCAGTCCCCGCTGACTGCAACCAACCACATAATAAATGGTAAGAGCAAAGTGGCCTGAAGAAGGTCACAGTGTGCCCTCCTCATTTCCTGCCTGCCATATAGTAACAGTGTTTTAAAAAACACACACCTTTTAGCAGATTATAATAGTTAGTAGATGAACTCAAAAATCTCCAAAATTACAGTATGTGACAGGGAAAGTGGAGGAGGGAAGGGGATGGTCTGACTGACTCCCTAGTAGTCGGAGGTGGCTGAGTATTTGTTACTTGAGAACATCCAGAAGATCCTAGGAGAACAGCCAAACATAGGAGGAAGGGAAAGACTTCCCAAACATCAAGCAAGCATCAAGGCAAAAAGGTCCTCCCGGCCTCTGCAGGTGACCTGTGAAGTCCCAAGGCACGGGATGCAATTGAATACAATATAAAGCGATCAACACAACCGGCAAATTGTTCAGCTGTTTCCTGCACAGCTTGGGGACGCCAGCAAATGGAGCACCCAGCTCCTGGTGCTCCAAGCTGTAACTGAGACCTGCAGGTGAACTCCCATTCAGAAATGTAATTCCTCCCATCAACTCCATCTTGAAAAAGCAAAGCGCTTTTCTGTCCTGGCCATCTGTTTGGAAAGCTGTTCTGGGATTTCATTCATCTATTCAGTTACATGTCTTCTAATTTCCAGGCTAAATGTACTCAAGACACCGTTACATCCACTTGATTTTTTATCACTCTCACTCATATTTGCCCCCGAATGTATTTTTAAAGAGTAATTATACCTTCATTTTGTTAGAAAAGCAAGTCGATCCCGATCAGTCCCGTAGTATAGAGGAATAAAGACACACCATTCCTTTACTCATCCTTTTCCACAACTCTTCAAGTCCCAATGCATCTTTTTCTGATGACAGGCAACCAAACTGTACGAGCCTTGTACTGTTGGGCAAACACTTCCCCGCTCCTACGTGCCAGATGCAGTCTGAAGTCACCTTTTATTTTTTTAATAGCTACATCAATGGTGGCTCTTTAGTCCTCTCTTCTGCAGCCTCTATATCAACACACGAACAGCACTTCACACGAGGGTCTATCAAGCCTCTCCTTCCCTCCCTGACGGTAGCAGACCTCCAGGGAAGAACAGAGCTGTCATATGAGTTCCGCACTTGCCGTCCTCTGGTATCATTTGATGCCCTTTCCTCTTACATTGGAAATAAAACTGATCTGCGTGTCCCTAGTCACTCTTGGCAGCCACTGGGCAGCTCTCAGATCCCTTGTCTTTTTTTCCATGTCAATAAATGCTACACTGTTTAACCGTTCCTCGGAAGAAACCTGCATAACACTTTCCAGCCTCAAACCTGTCCTAGCTCCTACCACACCTTTTTGAGATGGAGAAACAGAACTGCAGACAGCACTCAGGTTACATAAGAAATGGAGGCTCACAAAGTAGCGGGGTGACATTTTCAGCGTATTTTGGCTTCTCTCCTGATACACTGTTTGCTTTTTTCTGAGCTACTGAGCATAAAGTTAACATTTTCACAGAAATATCTTTTATCTTTTATATCTATATTTATGCCCAACATTTTATTATGTGAGTGGCAATGGTCAGCTCAGCATTCATCACCATATATATGGGATATTTTTCCTCCCCCATCCGCTTTGCTTTGCGTTCACCTACATTGAACATCACCTGCTGCCGCCTTGCCCAGGCACTTAGTTTTGCAAAATTCCTCTGTTGTTTCTCGCAGTCGGCGCTCATCTTTACTGCTCTGACTAACAGCATCATCAGCAAACTCGGTCATCTCTTCCAGATCATTTATCAGTTGAATATCACAGGTTCAAGCACAGATTCTTTGGAGACACTACTGGTGTTGCCCTCTCACTCCGAAAATTGATCAGCTACTCCTACCCTCTGCTTCTTGCCTTTTGTCTTTACTCATGTGAAGGGTTTTCCTTTCATCTGAGGAAAGCACAGGTTCTTAAGTGCATGATAATAGAGTATAGCTTTCTCATCCTTTTGGCTTTAAACTCCAATTCCTGGTCATCTCTCACTGGGAAGGGCCTATTATTAGGCTCGTTTCCCCCTTCATCAGCGTGGCATCATTTTGGTATGAAAGCAGGGTGGCTAATTTGGAGGGGGGATCACTCTAAGATGCCCCTCTTTCTCCACAATTTTAGGGTTATTCAGCTAGTGGCAGGACTGTTCAGAGACGACCCCGAAGGCGGTGTGTCAGGGAACCCTTCCATTTTCCTCCAAGAAACTGAATTTCATCCTTGAGGACAACGAGCACATACACATAATCAGCACACATCTACTGGTGGCGTGTAAGGAAAGTACTCAACATACAGGAGACTCGGCGCAGTCATCTGTGCTGGTCTGATCTGCAATTCTTCTACAAAGCGGGGCTAGCAGGCAATTGAATTTGCTTGCCTTTGTATTAGGTTGCTCGGACCTCTACTCCCGTAACATGCGTCTTGCTGCAACCCTCCCATCTGCAGCCAGAACTGTTAGGACTTTAACAACTATCAGCTTCCCGGGTCTCCCCGGCTTCATTAAGGTTCTTGCTCTGCTTCCAGTTTTATATTTGTGGCTGATCTTCCGCTGCAGTTACACCCAGCCTAGATGAGGGTTGTTGCCTTGAAGGCACGTGACTGCTCACTTGGTGCCTGGGATCTGCACTGGCTCGTCTCCTAGTTTTGGGGTTGTCTGTGGGTTATTGGAAGGGAAGGGGCAGATGGGCCGGATATGTGAAGGTCAGGTCCTCAGCTGCCACAGGAACCTGCTTCTTGAAGTCTTGCAACCTCCTACTTGAACATCACGATTCAAGGTTAGGATTCACACCTGCAGCCCCTTCAAGCTTTATAGCATAAGGTTTGGAATATTGATATTTTAAATCCAAGGCTTTATTTTATTACAACTTAGAGAATTCAAACATCTAGGCTCTAAACTATTTAGATTTAAATTGCCATTCTTTGGTAAGCAGGTCTTAAAGACAACTAGCTAGACAACTTTTTTTTCTGTTTAGCTACGATGCGCTGCAACCAAACACATTTTTTTACAAAAGAAGTTGAATTTACACATGCTGAATATCTTGCTTATAGCAAAATATGCTGTTATTAGTCCCTAAGGGAATGACAGTGTGCTCATTAATATTAAATTTTATCCTGTCTTCATTATACTAATCCACAAAATCATAATAATTCTGTCTTCCACAGTATTGCAGTAGTTTAAAAAATTGTATGAAAGACCTTGTACCAAGGATACTGAAGGAACTACTAAGCAGGACTGGCCACAAGACCTATCCCTAATGAATACTTCCACCAACTCTTGCCACCTGGTAACCTGCCTCTCAGTACATCCTGCTGTAGTCCCGTCTTTACCCAGCTCCTTATCTGCCTAAGCCAGCTTCTTATAATTCCTGTATTAATCTACACCATCTCCACTTTAAATAATAATTTCCTCTGGGAACCGCACTTGAATGCTTCCTTTAAACCTAGATAGCTTAAGCCCATCACGTAACTGTAGTCCGAGATGTTCTCAGCAGAAAGAAACATTAAGTTGGCCTGACAAAATCTACAGATGAAACTTTTCTGCATTTTATCCCGCTTCTTGGTTATGATGATGCTCTCGATGACTCTGTGTTCAAAATCTGTCCTAAGACATTACACAGGGTTGAAACAACCTTAACCTACATGTTCTTTTCAGACCTCCTTTTTTGCTCCTTTTGCACGTGTGTTAGTATCCGCCAGGCAGAGGGCGTTAGCTCCGTGCGGAAATAGCCACGAAGAATTTTGCGGTTTCAGGATTTGTAGTGGTCAGAGGCAAAATCAAAAAAGTAATGCACTCAGTTCCCACAAAGGAAGTAACTAACAAAAATGAGAGTTTTCCTGCCTTACTCATTCCCAAATAAATTACACAGCCCCAGCAATTCTACTGTTTGTTGCATGCAACAACTCAGCTGGTCATTCGGTATTTCAGCATGCTTTTACAATTTACTACTTCAGTGGCAATATTAAACCAATAGCGGAGCATTCAGAAGTGGAACAGGAATACTGCCAAGCTCAATACATTGGCAAGAATTAGTTGAAGTCATTTTAGAAAAATGACGTTTAATATTGTTCAGTAGCTTTTTAATTTGATGGCACTGCTGTGCTACTTTGTTTATTCTTGTTTATCTTTATTTTCCATAGGAAAGCAAATGTTCTCTCCACTGAAGCTTACAGTGCCATCAAAGTTCAGTGCAACTTGTCAGGGAAAAAGAGCCTGAAATAACTCCATGTTCTCCTATCTGGTTACTCTTTGTCTGAAATCACAGCTACAAATTTGCAAGTGAGAACATGCCTCAGAGAGAGATAACTCGGGTCATGATACATATTTCCAGCAAAAACAACCATCTTTTCCCTGCGGTATAGCAGCGTTGCTGAGCCGATTTCCATCTTGTGATTCAAATCAACAATTAAATTCTCAGTGCCATGAAGCATGCAGCAGACATCATTCCAAAAGCCTCCCCTGGACAGATTTGCTAGCATTTCCCCACAACATTTTCCGAGTCAATCTTTAAAGGACATGACCTTCAGGCACAAGCAAGCATTAGTCCCAACATATAACTCTATATACACCTCTTAAGATATTCTTACTAAAACTAAAAACACAGAACTAAAAGCCAAGGAATGTCTATAGAATATATTTAACAGAGACAAGACAAACGTGTTTACCCTGCTAATGCTAGTGCTCAACCTGAGAAGAGGGGAGTGAAAGGAAAAAATGAAGTAGCTTTCACAAGAGGCAGTGGACAAAGTGGCAAATGAACAAATAAACCAGCCAATCCAGAGGTGAACTGAACTTCAAGGAATGCAGGTTATTAAACAGATTATTAGAGAGCGTGTTTTGGAGATTTTTGCCAAAAACATGCCCATATTAAAAAGGAAGTTACAGTACCTTAATTGTACTTCTCGGCCATAGCTGTTGAGATCACAGGTGTTGATCAGCTGAAAAACAGGAAATCGAAGGTTAATAATATTGTTCATATTTTAATTACTAATTAATAAGAGCATCTAATATCATGTTTATGCTTTATTAAAATAGGAGTTTTTAGCCTTCCAAATGATTAAAGAAAAGCAGAATATATAGCTCCTGATATTTGTTATTTTACTTCTCATAAAGGCAGCTTCAAATTAGAAAAATAACAAGAAAAGAATGCCTGAGGTCTTCATTAAAATAGTTTACATATATTCAGGTCTGTCCACTCAGAAGCTAAGCAAAAATTCACAATAACCTTCATTCTTTTAGAAAATCTACGGTAAAATATATCAATCAGGCACTTATCTGTAATTTTTTTGCAGCTAGATATATTCTCGGCCCTTTCCCAATCTAAAACATTTCCCAGTAAAATCTCCCACCGGAGTTTTACAGCTCTTTATTATGAGCGTGGGCAGAGCCCACGACCTGAAGTGTACGGTTCAGTGAGCACCTCCCCGGGGTAGAGGAAAGAGCTGAGGGGGAGAAGAGTATTTCGGGGGCCGTTCCTGCAGTTTTAGCCCAGGTGAGCCTGTGCTAAAGAGAAACTTGGTCTGCCCAGAAAAGCCTCAGAGATTCAAGAAGCATCTGGGCCTCAAAGCACACACTGTCAGGGTTTCTCTTTTACCCTAGCAGTTGTTAGCTAAGTAACAGCACTCGACTGTTTGGAACATGCAAAGACCTATGAATCTTCCACGCTACCAAGAAAACAGCAAAACGCATTTTAAAGGTTATTAATTGACAGCACGGAAGCTATTCGATGTTAAGCGTATTTGAGTTAGTTTTCCATGCTCTTAATGCAGAAAGCAGGCACATTTAGGTACATGCGGTTTGCTTCGCAATAACCGAAACTGTTGTTTTGTTCCGAAGTGGAACGAATACATGGTAGGTTGGGCTGTCAGAGCCACAAAACAACTCGAGGCTTTTATGGTTGATGAGAGTCCGTGAAAACACGTGTTATGCTGACTTCAAACAAAATATCACATAAGCAGAAATAAAATGGTATTTGAGTAACCTTCAGAATAAGTATTTCAATAAATATTGGTAAGCTATGTTAACAAGGAACCGTATGAGTGTGGGAGGACATAGCTTTTTTTCTCAGAACAGGTCAGCTTGACCAAATCCTTTCTCTCACCGTACATACACAAAAAGAGAACCTCAACCGACATTATCAGGACAAAAATAAACAACATACAGTTAATTTCTGAGGCCACAGAATTAGCGACAAATGGCTGCTTGTATTTCAGAAAAAAATCAGACAATTCGACAATTTTTATTCACAAAGAAAATAACTTTCAGCAGACAAACGTACTTACTCCGGAGAGAACTCATATTCTGTCATTTAAATGGACTTAGTATATAAAGTTGGGGATGGGAGGATAGTTGTTCCTCCGGTACGTGCATTGGTGTGTAGGAAATCCATTTTACCACTGTCACAGCCACTGCTAACTTCCACCATTGACACTGCACCAAAATAATGATACATTTCACCCACCAAAATCTACAGCATTACGTCTGCAATTAGTTTGCCCAGAGAATATCCCATCTTCCAAGCCTGTGGCTGAGGCAGAGGAACAGAATGAACTGCATTACCATGGGAACAATGTTTACTACTTGCTTTACTAAGAGATTAATGCCTCGTGTCGGCAGATCTTCTGATAAATGATCATCGCTTCGCATTTTTGCAATGAAGATGCATCGTTCTGTATGTTGCTCACACACTATAGAACGCTTCTGCTCACAATCATCAAGGGCTTTTAGTTATGTATATTAGTTTCCAAAAAATAATCTGTTTAGATTGCGAATGGTTTGAATGTCAATATTAAAAAAAAAAAGGCACTGTCTCTGAATTTTCTGCCGCACTAGAAGATAACACCACAGCTACAGACCGGGGCTCTTACATCAGCGAGCGACCTGCTGCAACAGGAGTGGATCAGGAGAGGAAAGCAGGCAGCGCTGTAGCCATTTCATCCATATGCAATTTGGGCTTTACTTTGGACTTTATAACCCTGCCATACAGGTGGTTCAAAGCTGTCTGAAGGACCAGTCACTCATTTGGACTCTCACATCGCTATCAGAGAGGGGGCAGAGGATTTTATACCCGCTGGACTGAAGCTTCTGGTTTAGTCTCCTCTGAAAGGAGCATAGTTCGTACGCGCCAGGACACGTTCACGTGTCCCAAAACGCGGTGAGCAGGAATAACTGGCAGACTCGCTTCCAAACCATACCACTGCTCCAAACTAAGTATTACCTATTTTCAGTCCCAGTGGAAGCTGGTGGGATATGTGAGAGAAAGGCTGAAGAAAATAACTCTAGCATGGTAGGGTAAAATAAGCGTGTGCTTTCCTGTATTTCAGTGCTCTCTGCCAGCCTCTGCCTGGAAGCATCACGTAACACTTAACATCACCCGGAGAGGCAGGAGTCAGGGATCCTTCCGTCAGCGGCGAGGACACAGTTATGCAAAAAGCAGCCTTTAAGCCCCTACACCCAATTTACCACTGAAGACTGTACGCTTGGCCTTTTACGTGCTTTGCTATCCTTTCGGTGACGGAAGAACCAACGGAAGGCACTACGAAATCCTGCAACAGTAGATGTATACATTTCTTTTAAATTACAGAGGAAGCACAAGTGGCATGTCTGTATAATCATTTCATAAAACTTTGCTGACTAAATGCATTTTGGAGGCTGTAATTCCAGACGAGTTTAATTTCTGCCAGTGATGACTGCCTGAAAAACAACTCCTGCCATTTAATCTGAACCATACTTTTGCAGTATATTTCAGAGATCCTGATTTCTTTAAAGGACAACATTTTCATTCTTAATACTACAATATCCAAGAAAGAAAAAGCGTACAATATTTCACCTAAAGGAGAGCAAAAGGACAAGCTTGAGAAAGAGAAAAGTGAAGAGAACTCTGCTCCTGCAAACAGCCATGAGCAATGTCAAAATCCCCAAGGACAGGGTCAAACTGTAGCCACGCGCAGGCTCTTGTCGTTTTTCATCTTCTGAGGACTGAAGGAACAGATGGCAAAGCGTACGTGCTCCTAGCGTATAACGGGGCTGTTTCTCAGGCTTCCTGAAGCGGGTTCCTGACCTTCCATTATAGACACGGGGGCACCTACAGACTCTTTGGCATGCAGACGTTACGAGCTTGGCACAGCCAGGATCTGGGACTTTGACCCGGTAAAGCCGCAGGTATGTTTTAGGCGGTGTTCGAGGAGCGGCTGCCTCTACGTGTGCATCTGTGCTCGCTCGGGTTTAATCGCCAGATCCGGCCAGTGCTTACGCATGTGCTGCAGAAAAGCTGGTACCGGTTTTCCAAACTTTCTGTTTACTGAACGTGGGCAAGATGCAGACAGCAGTACCCGGTGGTTAAGACCAAGCTGGAAGCAGGCTTGGGGGTGGGAACCAGGCAGTTAAGTTAGCGACGGGCAGCTACTTTTTTTGGTGAGGGGGCTGGGTTTGGGCCAGGGCTGGTATTCCAAGGCGAGGGATCAGGGTGAGGGACAGGGTAGGGGGTTTGGGGTTCAGGTTTCAGCTTGGCAGCTAGCGTTTGGGGTTAGGCATTAGAGGAGGGAACTGAGGTGAGGCTTAGGGGAAGGGCTTAGGGTGAGGGGCAGGGCTGAAGGGTAGTGGTTAGACTTAGCGTAAGGTCTTAAAAGAAGCTGCCTCGCCATCACTGCCAGGGCACCCCAGCAGGACCTGAAGTTATAGTTATAATCTCAGCTCTGGTTTTTTGTTCTAATTTATTCCATACTATCTCAAAACTCACTATATAACTCAACCACATCCAAAGTACATTTAGTGAATTCGCTGTTAGTAATAAAATACAAACCCTCAAAATATATATTTTTTAAATTCTGATGGTCTGTATGGATTTTTCCCTATACGCAGACCACTGAAAATTTCACATGCATCAGAAAAAAGGTTGTCGGACACCTCTTCTTGCCCGGAAAGATGAGGCATCTCCACACACGCTCATTCTCCAAGCTGGCTGTCGTTATGAAGCCGCCAATGGGACGAGCTAGTCAACGTGGCAGCCCTGAGGCCGGGCTGTCTTCTGCTAACACAAGCCAGGCACACAGCCTTGCTCCTCCGGTTTCATCAGGGCCCACAGAAATCTTGTTCCTTCCAGAGGATGCAGGAAACAGATGGATCTTTCAAAATGCGAGACAATCCCAGCAATTTGACCTGAAAGAGTAGAAAGCTGAGAAAGCTGGAAAAGCTGGAAAATACCTTGCACTACTCTCCGGCTTATTCAGGTTGAAAATGTTTTAGCTCAGTTAATGCTCTGACTTCTCTATAAAAGCACAAAACATGGTGCCAGTCCCTTCCAATAAAACGCTGTTATTCCTCGAGGAGAGACGCTGGAGAGAAACCCAAAGAGAGAGCGAGACTGCAAACACGTCCTCCTCCAGCTCCAGCTCTGCCAAGTGAAACCGGAGGGGCCCACACGTCTCCCGGCCTCCGGCCGGCTGCTCCTCATGGCCATCCTGCCAGGACCCACTCCCTCCGGCAGCACAGGGCGCCCGCTGGCTCGCAGTCTGCTTCGGTCAAAGCGAAACAAGTCAGCTTGGCCAGCTGAAGTGGTAGGTCTTGGTTCATCTGGCATTAAATGGTTTCCAAAAAATGCCCAGATGTGAGGCTTGCAGAGGTGGAGGGGCAGTGGTGGCCAGCAGGGCAACCTTCTCAGCAGGCATGGCCAAAGAGCTTTACTACTCGGTAAAGCCTGTGTGCCCACTTTGGAAAGTCTTAGTCCACAAGTTAAATCTGCACCAGAGTCCAAACAGATCCATGTACAACATATTTTGCAGTTGTCTAATTAGGAACCGACAGCGAGAGATGCCAAGTGCAAATTCTGCGTGAGATGGGAAGGGATTTCGGATTTTGTTTAAGCATACACAGAACAAAACTATCACTGCTGCAGCTGCTCCTAGGCCATAAAATAACATTGTGTTTCCAACCACGCACTCCATATCTTGAACTTGGGCAGAACCAGCAGATGGACGTTCTCCGTTACAGTCCCAGACGTGATCCCTCGCTCAGACTCTGTGCCTTCCCCCAGCACAGCAATACTGTTTGCAAATAGGGACGTCAGAAACTTGCACGACGTAATTATACCGAGCTTTAAACAAGGGGTTGTTCTCCGTATTTATGCATACTTATCACTCCCCTGAATTCTCCCTCCTAATCTTCATCTTAATGAGGTTCAGGAATGTTTGAACAGCCTGTTCTGGAATAAATGCTCCTGCAATTTTTCATTCCCCAGGCTGTGGAGTACTTACGTTTGCCTATTTTAGGCTGTGTTTGTCTTGGTTAACATCTATTCCATCTACATGGACATATACAAGGAAACCTGTATTTGAAATGAGTCACAGATTTACGGTCCCAGAAACATATATTCTTAGCTCTATTTCTTCCTTTGTCCAGTAGCAGGGAACAGGCCAGAAACCGTTGGCTCATCACCTATTCGTCACACTGCTCTCTTAAAACTCATGAAAAGGACCAAATTTTGTCCCAAACATTGAAAGCAGAAGTCTACTGCGTTTTGATATTTGTAACAAATGTCTTTAGCAGCCTGCTGACTTTGACATTTGAGCTTTAATTTATACTTACGGAGGATCTATTTGTATCATCTTGGCGCTTAAAGTATCATTCAATAGCAAGTTACAGACATAATCATTTTAGGCTTTAGAGTAAATGTGCATAACTTCTGAAAAAAAAACCCAGATTTTACTACATTTTTAGAGCTTCTGTTTGTGAGAAAATGGAAAATTGATTTTAATTTTCAGTAGGTTCCAAAGTGGAATGTTTTTGAAAATTCCAGCAAACGTTAAAAACAATATATTTAGAGAAATATGAACATTGCCCGCATAGAACAAAACCACCAGCCCAGAGGAGTAATTTAAACCTTAGTAATCTTGCCCCTAGGTGTTCTCAGACACTTCTAAAATCTGATTTCACATTACTGTAACACATTTGGTCTTAATTAGATTTGATCCCAGGTTTGAAGAAGTGCAAACGTATTTTTTCATCTCACACTGCCACTGCCCTGGAGCCCTGCATTTTGATAACATGTGTTTTCTGTTTCTCTACTTAATGTATAATGATGAATGAACATCTGCAGGATCTCCAGAATTTGTGAACCATCCAATCCAACAAATGATTTAAATATGCAAACTTGCACTTCATGACAGCCGAGATCCCCCAAATGAGGACAGCACCTGAGCTGTAGTATTAATACATCATAGCCAAATTAAAGCTTAGCAGTGCATGAGTTGCTAGGATTTGTATTCAAGACAGACAAACAAGTGTCAAAAACAGAGGAAGACTCAAGAAGACATTAAGCTTATTTTTTAGACTTTCCCCTGAAAACTATAAGTTTGGGTTTGAGAATCTTGCTTCGATGCTCACTTAAGAATATCTGGCCGAGTATTTCCTTTTCTTATCAAAGGAGTCTTTTGAATAGAAAAATCATAAGGAATGTCCTTCTTGCCCCATTTCCACTTTTGCAATCATCTTATTATGTAAGCACTAATTTCTGCAAACTCTTTCAAAAATGCTTTACATAAGCAGCTTTTTATGCAAAGCACTATCGCTTTTTTTTTTTTAAAACACTTACGTGGCTTGTTTATGTCACTTTGTTAATTTTATTGTAATTTAGCATTAATTAATAGCTCCACAGTTATAAGCTGTTTATTAAGTTATAACTCTTAATTGTGCCATAGCATTGCTTAATAAAACAATACACTACTGGGATTAAATCACATTAATTAAACTAGTCCGTTATCCTCTTTTATGGGTAATTTATTGCATGGATAAAAGCGGTCATGAAATTATTTTCGTGGCAGCTAGCCTGAAAAGTTATGTAATAACTCTGTATCACTACGCATTCGTTCTTACGCTAAATATATAGAAAAACTGATACTGATTTCTATGGCTGTACAGATTAGTGCAAGGATCGCAATTACCTCAAAAACAGCCAGAGTATCACAGCAATTCAGTAACAGAGGATCAACTTGTTTCTTAAGCCACGCTGAAAGGCAGGAACGGCGTGCTCGGCTGCGGTCAGCGATCCTCGGCCGGGAACGCTGGCTCCAGCAGCCGCCTGCAGTGCAAGCTCCCAGGGAAAATCATACGCAGGACAAGCGTATCCTGCCAATCGGCAGCAAACCGCTGCTTCAGGATGGACTGAGCCAAAGGCTGCATCTCCTCCTGGCGCAGCTCGGGAAGGACTCTTCCTCCCTGAAGCTGTCAAACAGCACCTTGACGCCAGCTCTGTGGCAGGGAGCTCTGCGCGCTTACCATTACATGGAAAAGCGCTCCGCTGGTTTGCTTTAATTCTGCTGCGGCAGAATTTCATTTAACATACCTTAACCCGCAGTTCTGATATTGTGAGAAAGAATTAATAAACCGCGTGTGACCACACGCCACTGAGGAGCTGATGTACCTCTGTGTGTGACCTGCGCGGTGCCTTCCACAGGCCGAAGAGTCCAGATCTGTTCAGTTCCTCCTCGCACAACACCACTCCATCCCGTTGCCCTTCTTCAGGACTTTCTTAGTCCTATTAGTTATGCATAGCCAGTTATTTTCTGTTTGGTATTGCTCAGCACTTGTCACGACTAAATTAAATCTTAATTATTTCAGATCATTACCTCATGTGTCAACATCATTTAAAATTACAATTCTGTCCTTGTCAAAGTGCTTTCAAACCTTTCTGAAGCTGGTATCATCTCCTACTTTGCAGTTCTCGTCTTTAGGATATTGCCTAAGTCAATGAAGAAAAAAATTAAACATGACAGGCTCATGTTTAATATTTGTCATGGGCTCATGACAGGCTTGAAGACGCTTCCCTGTCTGAGAGCACACGCATAGGACAATGTTTTCCGATTCAGCCATTACCCTGTTACTGGTGATTCAGACTAGATCACATCGCCCACGTATGCTTACGAGACTAGCATGTGGAAAACTTTCAGAAGAGCAACTCAGCTTGAAACACTGCCTCTCTCCCTTCTCCCCAGCCACCAAACAAATCACTTCTGCAAAGAAGGGATGTAGCTTCGTTGAGTAGCAAAATCACCATCAACTATGAGCTTTAAAGTGAGGTTTTGAAAAGCTTTGCTCACGTTTCTCTGAGAACAGACCGGTTGGTGGCTTTTTGACTTGTTATCCCCTCCCATCACCCGGCAGGCGCAAGTGCGGGTCATGGATCAGGGTTCAGACACTGCTCCGGCCAGTTCTGCAAGGCTTCCGGATGGATTTCTTTAGGACAGATGATTTGAATACACATCATCTCTCCAATTATTTTTCTAACTTTATCTATTCCTCCTTGTACACTTGCATTACACTCCTTAAATCAGTGAAGAAACTCTGATTATATTCCCAATGCTTCTTATGATGAGAAGCATTTAATTAAATATTTGTAGAAAACAATACTCAATGCTTCACTTTTTGAAAACGAGTGCAATGCATTTTTTTTCTTACCCAGGAAGAAAACTCAACCTAAAAATACCTTACGATAGATATTTTACTCAATGGAGTGTGAAAATATTCACACTCCAAATCCCAAAGGTTGGCTCAACTCTTCTAACTCGGATCTTTTTGTATTAGATGGATGCACATCTTCGCATATCAGAGCTCTCTGATACACTGGCAGAGCTGGTGCAAAACTACTGCATTTTTTGGAGAAAAAATATTAGAAAAAGGAACAGTCCTGCTATAAAGCCTAGCAAAAGAATTTTGAGAAGGTTGAGCTGGTACGACTTCTCCGCACTAGCTCACATACTCATTTCATAGGTGGTAATGTGATACCTTCGTCCTCATCTTTATTTTAAACTATTCTATCTTTACAAAATATTTGTACTGAGGAAGCTTTATGCATAAATAGAGCCACCTCTAATTTTTCCCTTTACTAATTTAATTCTACAGTCCACAGGGCTTTGCTGCAGTGATGCCTTATAAGAATTCACACACTTCTGAGAAATTAAAGGTTGATGACCGCTCAACAAAAACTAGGTTGTGAGTGGCTTTATATACAAATATATATACTTTTTCAGGACTCTTCCTCCTCCTAAACCTGTTTTTTGTTTTTGTTTTTGTTTTATTTTCCTGTAGAATGAGGAATTTGGAAAGTTTTGTTTCTGCTTAAGCAATAGGCTGGCACCTGAGAGGGCAGGAAGGGTGGCGCCAAAGAAGAACAAGTGACGTAATTATACCAAATCCACACCACAGTTTCTGCAGTTCTTCTGGAGCAACAAAGCTGTATGCTTCATATTTCTCTTTTTGAACAAATGAAAGGTCTGTGCAGACTGACAGGGAGCTGGCGGCTCCTCCCTGATTCTCACCACTCCTCAGCTCAGGTTAGGTTTCCTCCTAACTTCTCCATCTATGCCTTTGGACACAACCCCTAACATACTTGCTGGGGGTTTTCAAAGGTGAGCACGTCCCAGCTGCTCCGTGCTTTCCACATCATAGCACAGATCAATACGCAAGCGAATAAATGCCTCCACTGGAGAACTAGCGCAGATGCCATGAGGATGTTTTGTGATCGCTGATTTAGAGGGAGGAACACAGATGGGAACCGGGCTGGTTCCCACTGCCTTAGAAGCGCAGGAGGTGGAAGAAGACCTAGTCCTGCAGAAAAGCAAAGAGAGCAGACTTGAATATGAAAGGGGACCTCCCTGGTGACTCCCAGCAGCGTAGAAAGAAATTCCCTAAATGACTCGGGCAGACAGGTACCTGCTTTGCCACCTAAACACCTGAGACAAGTACACTCTTCCAACAGAAGCTCTACCTAGTGCCTGCGGGGCAGGTCGGGGGAGACACAGACACATTTGCACCGTTCAGCTGCAAACTCCCGTCTTGCTCCAGGACATCATCTGGGGCTTTAAGCAAAGGCTCAGTCTGGATTGTACAAACTCGTAGTATCAAAAAAACCTGACTAACTGCTAATGCAAGAACTCCACTGCCCACCCCTGTTTTTCTATTATTCCACCGCCACACATGCTGGCGTGACATTTTAACTTTCTGGCTAAAGACCAAGGCTGTAAGACTTTTAACTGTGACTGTAAGATATTTTAACTTACTGACTAAATACTAAGACTTATACACACTTTGACAAAAAAGCCCATCTCTCCTGTTTTGGGGCAGTTTATTGCATTCAGAGATTCTCTTTATGTTCCTCTCCCATTTTTCCTTTATGTTCAGCTGTTAAAAATGTTCCATTTGACATAAGGGAACACTACTTGCAGCATTCAAGGGATATATATGCAAATCATGACAGTTTGCTGTTGAAGCCGTTCAGCCTAAGTGCTCCTGATAATCACAAGTGTGCCCACAAAGCGCTTGCTGTCTTCAGTGTATGCACATACTGGGGGGCAAAGTGCTGACGAGGACACAGCTGTTAGCCTGTCCCCCCCTTCCCTCCCAGGCAGGTCGGGAGCGGCAGGATCGCTCCTCCACGCACGCACATGGGATTAAGGCTCACCTCCCTTCTTCTTCACTAGAAGAGGACGAACCAGGAGCCACGCAGCTCAGCCAAGGGGGTGAAAGGTGCTTCTACGCCTTTCTCAGAGCGGACCCAAAAGGACAGATAGGTCCAAAAAAAACAATTAAAAGAGTACATAGAGGTAACACATTTTATGTCTACTGGAAGGTACAGGGAGGCTAAAGAGAAAGAGTTCACAGGAACAGAAGCGCAGTAAGGAGAAAAGACAAGAAAAATGAGAACAGGGCAGACAGCAGGGAGGAGAACGCCACACACTGTGTCATTTCCAAAGAACAGTTTGACATTACACTCAAACGCAGTCACCCATTAATGGACCATTTATCTCCATCATGCTGGTGATCAGGAGCATTTCAGAACTTGCTATGACCAGGAACAGCTACTCAAACTTGGGATGTGCAGCAGAACATACCCTGTCCCTCCATTAGCACCAAAGTAGTCATTAGTCCTGTGGAAATTCACTTGTGAAAGCAAACTTTAGAATAGTTTGCAAGTGGTTTAAGCTTCAAAAATCCATTCTTGTAAATGCCTAACAATGGTTCTGCATTTCTTCATGGCGTAGCAGCATGTTAAAACAAAAATAAAAACCAGAGCTAAGTCAAAGGTGAGGTCAAGGTACAGCTGAGAGCATTCCTGGCTGCCTGGAGGAGACATCGTGCAACTGAAGAGGAAGAAAAAAGTAAAGTGAAGCACAGTGAAAGGATAAATAAAGCAGAGAGTGGTTTAGTCATCATTTTCTAGAGCTGCAGTTGCTAGGCTGAAGTATTTACGCCTGTTGCAGGTACACAGCCACCCACACATCCTCTGATACAGGCGACATATCACACTGTCTTTCCGAGACAGTTGCATAAAGTCTGTCAAGACAGAGAAAGGATAACTGCAAGGATAATTTCCAGAAATCAAATAGCTTTAAAGCATTCTTACACCAAAAAAAGAGGCCCCAAGAGGCTGTGAAACGTCCCTCTTGTACACTGAGCGTGAAGCAGCTCAAATGCCTCTGCCAGCTCAAAATGCCACCAGCGCTGCAACCATGCCTTGCCCAAAGGCTCCTTCCCTAAGCTAGCCGCAGGGGCCGGCTGAGCACTCCTCCACCATATTCACCTAAAATACACCTCGCCACCTGTAGTAACGAGATGGACGTCAACCAGCTGTAGAGGGAGAGGATGACTAGGCGGAAGACAGTAGAAGTTTAACACTGGATAGACGTTTGTGCTCTTATTATCTGACCACTGCCAAGCGGTAGTACAGACTAACCACCTACTTTACAACTTACAGGTGGAAATGGCTTGTATTTTCCTCTCGCGGAGTTTCTAGCAGGTCAGCAGCAGCCTGTGCTCGTAGCGTATCAATCTGAAGTGTTACTCAGCTAGCCCAACATCTCCAATAAAAAAAAAAAAAGAAAGTTGTCTCTCATATTCCTCAAAAACGCCAACCTGATCCAAAGAGGTTTTATTTATATAATTTTTTAAACACAGCTGATAAAGAAGGTGACATCTCCCAGGGCTGCACTCAGGACAGAGTTACCGGGAGCATCAGAAGAGACCCAACATCCAACACACAGTGTTTAGAAAAAGAGTGAATTGATCTCGTTATATCAACTTTGAAACTGCCTTCTGTGGAAGCTATAGAGAGAGCTTGCCCTTCAGGCAGGTTTTCACAGGCTCGCACAGCTTTACTTTGATTGCTGTTGTAGCCAAAATATATAGCTTTAGTATGAAGGGATTATCTGTTATCCTACCCTTTGGGAGAACCTCATACTGCGACAAAGACTTTTCTCTGCTTAATCCCTTAAATTTCACAAAACCAGGAAAGGTAGAGTGCGCCTAGCATTGAAAGTTCTTTTCTAGCATCTCTTCAGCCCCCTGAGTGCGAGGCAATCAGTGAATAGTATTTGAAATCACGCACGTGATTCGTAATTTACTGATAAACTGAAATTTGATGACTTTTTGGATTCATAATCCGAACTGTCTAGTGTCGCACTGCTTGATACGGCCTTTCTAGCGCATTTCATTTCAAGGTAAAGAACAAAGTCAGAAAGGACTAGATCACGGCTTGGGGAATAAAGAACATTCTGCGCTTCAGGATCAATTGATTTTGGGAGCCTCTTTCAAGCCTTATCCGCACGGATTACCCTTTGGTATCAACACAACCCTTTAATCCCTCCCTGTGATTCACTATACTCTCCTCTGTCTCTCACAAATCTTCACCAGCAGCAACTCTTTCCTGAGAGACTCAGTATCCCGATAGCAAAATGACATTAGTTCGTTTGAACACAGACTATACAAACTAGAGTTCATTAACGGAGGGAAGCAGGGAGGGAGCGCAGAGGGTTTACACTGGCCTCTGTCGCCAGTCCCCAGGCCGACAAGCTCGTGCTTCCAGTTTGGGAACAAAAGGCTTTCAGTAAGTTCGGCTTAGCAGAGCCTTCTTTTTATTCTTACGCTTCAGCACGGCCAGATTGAAGCTAGCAAAGTTTGGATGTTTCTCTCCATGGAGGCAGCAAGCCCAAAGCAAGCCATAAGTACCGGTCCCGTGAGTGTTCTGCACAGTCCAACGTATTTAAGGGACAGGGGTTTAGGCAGGTTCTGCTTGCAGCTAAGAACCAGCAACTGCTGCCATCAAGAATTTTCATTTACGTTAAAGACCAGGACAACTGAAGACCTCAAAGGTCATCATATTGCATAATTACTTTGGGATACGTTAAATAAATTGCCAAAAGTAAAAGCAAACAGAGCTCTTCTCTTCCTGCTTCAACTCACTTGTTCTTGGATTCAAATATGTATACAAAGACATATACAGGAGTTTACATCATTTACCCATTTGTGTTCTCCGACTGCAAGAATATGCTAAAATTCATGAGAATTCACTCTTTCTGAGCAGTCACCGCTAATTCTTCCCTCCTACCGCAGCACCTCCTGGAGGGCAGAGTGGAATTCATGCCGAAGGACACATAATATTTTGTGCCCTGTGGTTCCTTCTGAACACAGTGTTTCTACAAGTGCAAAGGTGCTATAAAAATCTGCTTGTACATTAAAACCGAGAAGTGGAGAGAAAGAGCCAATACAGTATTATATAACATAACCTCTGTAAGATCACCTTTATTGTGCAAACTGATTCATAGGGTAACATATTTCCGTTGACCAAAACTTACAGGGTTCACGAAGGACTCGGTGAAATTCTACAGCCAGGGTTAAACAAAGGGGAAAGCAATCTCACGGCGGTCCCCGCTATCCATAAAATCCTCAGATGTAATCATCTTAAAGGCGTAAATTCAATGGGCACAAGGCATAAATTCTCACATGCACACACCTCCCCACCAAAGGCAGAATTCAGATCGGCAGAAAACACTGGGCAGCATGCAGAAAGAACAGCAAAGATCAGCTGTATCTTCTGTGCGCACTTTCAATCATCTCCATATATATTCACCTCCCAATTTTTGTTTTGCTTTTATTTCCAGTGGTTAAAAAGACCGAAGAACAGTATCTTGCCAATATCCCTTCTAACCTAGCACACTCCTTAGATGAAACAAAAACCCCTAGTACTACTGCCGAAGGATGAAAGAACATGTTGCTGCATCTGCAAAGATTTTTAAAGTCAAAGAGACGGCAGCCTGCTACCCAGAGGACACGGTATAAACCAGGAGCCTGAACGCACCCGGACTTCTCGACAGCAGAAAGAGGGCCATGAGGAGTCGGAGCTCGTGTATCCGCTACCAAGAGGATGAAGATCCTGTTTAATCGTGCCGCAACTCAGATCTCAGCCCTTGATCTCAGCAGAGCTCCCCTCTGGCCCAGCTCGCGTTTCCTTTCCTCTGATCAGGCTCTCCACAAGAAGAAGAGTGAACCCAAAGCTGTGAATCAGAAGAGGTTCCAGATAACCCGGGCACATCTAGATCCGCTCAGCTAGTATTCCAGTCTGGTGAAGGAGAGAGAGGGACGCTTTGTGTAAATTATGAGTTGACTTGGAAGGACAAGGATTTAAGACAGCTCTTAAGCTTTTTTTGCTTCTTTTGTTGTATTCTGCAAAGCTGGTTGAACATTTACAGGAAATGTTTTTGTTTCAAGGCATTTTCTTACTTCTAATTCACTTCCAACACTTGCATGCCAAGCAGAGAAGCATTATAAACTGCTGGGCCAAAGAGGTCCAGTGGCTACTCATCTCCTATGCCAGAGAAACAGATGGATGGGGCCAGCCAGATTGTTAAGTCTAGCATATGACAAACTTCTTTGGAGGTTTAGTTCATAATAAGACCTCTCTGAATCCTGGGATCAAGGGGGGGACTTTCTAAGAGTTACTTTCTTCCCATCGTTATAATCCTCGTGGGTATGTCAGCCGAGCATTAAGTGCTCTGATCTACCCCATTATCAGAATGCTAAAAATTAAGATTTTTGCCTTGGCACTACATAACCAGGAGGAGAAATAATTTTTTCCACTGATTAGCCGGCGGGCATCACATTAATGGTTCTGAATGTACAGTTTTGTCCTCCTTGTTGATGCCAGTAACATCCTGGAAATCTTAATGCACTCATAGAGGCCAGCACCGCAATTCATCCGTAAGATGAGGAACATGCTTCAGTGTATGGCAAAGGACAAAGCAAGTCTACAAGAAAGTCGTCGGATACACTTTCTCTCCCTTCTTTCTCCCCAGTCATTACAGGATTTCACTGAGAAAAGGTAACCTCATTCATTGTTAATAAGCCTGTTATTTTATTCTGTAAATAACAGAACAGGAAAACTTGCAAGGAAGGAAACGGGACCTCCCAGTGGAGAAAATGATGAACAAAGAGGAATTTTAATGAAAAAACTATAAGAGAAAATTTGATTTTTTAAAAATCAGAGTGAATATAAATTTGAGGCATAATGGAAACTGAATGCTTGTTTGAGTACAAAGGAAAAACAATCATGGAAAGCAATCATGTAGAAAACAATCCATCGCAATGATAATTATAACACTGCTCCAAACATGCAGCCAAAGCATGTTAGACTTTGTGCAAGCTAGAGTTTTGCCTCAACGTTATCATCTGCTCTCACCCAAAAATACAACCACTGCTCCAACGAAATAATCAAATTGCATATGCCTCCACCTTGGAAGTTGAACAGGGAGATTGGAATTATTTCACAAAAAGAAGCCTGGAGAAAATACGAATATACATGAAAACGACAGGTAGTTGGGTGAGAGAATGGATGTGGGGGCTGCAGGTTTCCCCCTCATAACTAGCGTATGCATCCCGAGCCCGTATCGGGATTGAAAACAACCTGCGCAAACAGAAGGCTCCTGCGCTTTCTGTAGGTACGAGTCAGGTGGTCAGCACAGCATCTTCTTCTACTGATTCCTCTCCTTTCATCCTTCCTCCTTTAATTACCTCATTTGTTCAGAGCGTTGCGCGGTGTAACCTTTTTGGTATCCATAAGAAATGCAATCTCTTCTTATGCCGCATTGGGGGAAACTGTTTTAAGACCCGACCGTGCTAACTAATTTTCTTGCAATGAATTCTTTCTCGTTAGCAAACGTGATGCTCGCAGTATTAAGAAGATAAATAATGCCCCACTTGACTAGCACAGTTTTCATATTTACCTCGAAACAAAGATCCTGTGATACCATACCAATCTAAACGAGAAAATGGAATACTGCGACCCTTGTGTAGACCGTCCTCTGCTCAAACCTAAAAAAGTTAATAATTATATGCAGAGAAATATATTCCATCAGGTGCACCAGAGATTCCTTCCAGAAGAAGACTACATGTTGGTAATACAAATGCTAAGTTTCCCCTTGTTAAAATCGCTCATTAAGTTTGTGAACAGCCTCTCAAAACTCATTATCCTTTGCAAGATAAGTAGCAAGATAAAATAAGAAATACACACCTTTTGCTAGCTACACATGCATGCATGCTTGCCTACCTTAGCCAAAAACAACCAACGAAAAAACCTCTAACATCCAAAATCTCTAGCTTATATTAAACACGAGATTTCCAAGAATGCCCAGCTCAGAGTGGCTGGCCTCAAAATGTTTCTCTTAGTTTCTTTCTTTCCTTCCTTATTACAATACTGAACTATGAAATACTGCTCTTCAGCAGGTTAAAATGCAATAATTTACGGACATTCTCTATCATGTAAAACACCATGGCTTTGACCGATGTAACAAAAAGTAGTACGGTCACCAAGGAGGACTATTTTTCTGCAAAGTTTCTTTTTTTTTACCTAATCACAGTCTGACTCTAAGCCCTTGCTACTGGCAAAGAATAATTAACTTAATACTATTACAAAACCTCAGCAACTTTAATTTTCATGGACACTTGAGTGTCATGTAGACACATCTAATTAAAATATTAAAATGGAAACTACTTTAAACTTTAGATGATTTCAGAGTTCTCCTTCTAGAGACCACAGTTAAACTTACTTATTCACTTCAAAATGGAGAAATGCATTTTTCTCCCTTCTCTTGATATTTCTGCAAGGCCCACAAGGATTTCAGCTCCACCTTCAGTCCCTGCTACTCTTCTCTCTCAAAGCCTTACTCAAGCCATCCGCAGCTACTGCTCTCCAACCTCTTCTCCCACAAAGTTTCCAGAAGACCCAAACTCTGCTCCGTGCCGGCAGAACGAGTACTTCTTCCGGCACGTGCAAGCGAGTCTCACCGGCCCAAGCACAGATCCTGGTGGGACTTCGTTGCTTCCCTCCCCGCACTGTGCAAACTGGCCACGTTCCCTCCTCCCTTTTCTACGCTGAGGACCTACCTCGTTGGCATCACTCACTGTGCTCAGGGCAAAGAGATCTGGTGTGGACCTAGCCAGCCTATAAAAGCCTGTAAAAGCCTAGGGTCCTACAGGACTGCTGCGGACCGTACGGGAACAGACTGTTTGATCAAAACACCTGCGCAACAGCTTAAGCCACACTCTAGAGCAAAGATACACAATCAACCCAACACAGATTAATTATTTCACTAATAAAGGCCTCGTTCTGCTGCCTTACCTGTGCCAAGGAATACTTGCTCTGGCTTGCCCATTTCTGCATCACCAAAGAAATCTAACACTAAATCTGCACGCTCGTGATCAGCACACATTAAAGCCTTCTAGGCTAAGGGCATATACTACTCCTGTTTTATCATCTGAAAAGGAAAATCTAGATATATATTTACCGAGTGGTCTCTTAAGATCACTAGTGAGCGATCCTCGTTACATCTATCCGCAGGCTGCTCAAACTGGCAATTTGAAATCATGTTAATTAATAGTTTTAATTAAACCATGCAAAAATACAAGCACATTACAGAGCTGATATACCGAAGCTGGAAACAGAGACAGATTCATACATAAAATGCTGCAAGGTATGATTACATACCATGATTATTAAAACTTACAAATCAGTTAAAACTATAAAACCACCTCTGAGAATAATTGCTACTCGCTCTGTATTTCAAGCTTAAAACAAACAAGTCGTTTCATTCTCACAGCATGAAAGCTCTTCTATTAACCTATGCTTTTTCTTGTGACAAACTTAAAGAGGCTGATCAAAGAAATCACATCCCCAAAAATCTAAAAATACAGATTTTTTTTAAACACAAACCTAAAAGGACCTCAACATACCTTGAGTAGCACTGAATGTGTACCTCTCTTTTTCCAAGCAGCAATGTTATGTAGAAAATGTGCAACTGCGAAAACCCTTCAGAACCACAAATGCAAATGCAAAGCTATGAAAATCCCAAGCAAGTGAAAGTACCACTGTATTTGTAAGGCCAAATGCTGGAGGAACAAATCCTGTGGTCCGCAGAAAATAGAATAATAGGTGAAGATGGAGAGCAAAAGCCCTCAAATCACAATCACATCACAGGAGTGGTACAAAAACAAGCTCCTCACATCAAATCACAACTTTCAAGTACATTCACGCATGAGCCTTGAAAAGGGAAAAATTGCCATGCAAATTATACTAGCTGGCAAGATGTGCTCTTTACAAAGGTGTAACGCTGTGAGATATAAATACTGTGACTTTTTCGCTGAAAAAAAAAAAATCATTATTCTACAGCAGTGTGAGCCTGATAATTCAAATTAGATTTCAGTTTTAAAACATTTGACATAGGTATAACACAAACAACAGAGTCATTATAAACTTACAGATGCAATTTCATACCCTTGCTCCTCTGCACAATCACACGGTATTAGATTTAATATCACTGACTTGTACTGACGCAGGGGCAGCTTGCGTGGGAGAATATTACCGAGGTAAAAAGAAAAAGGTAATTCGCATTTAGGCAAACGCGACAAATTTACACTTCTGACTGCTGCTGTCTGTCATAGTTTATGTGGAGGGCTAGGAAGTAACAGGTAATACCTACTGCCACTGCTCTCGTTGCTGGTTTGAGACAAGCGTTAGAGGTGGCAGGTTCCCGTCCTTTAGGTCTGCTCCTGCCGTCGGGTCCCGGCTCGCCGGGCTGCCGCCGCCACCGCGCCAGCAAGCCCCTGCCGGCCATCGCTGCACATGTTTCCAGGGAAAACCCGAAAGGGCGCTTCAACGTACGCTTGCTGCCGCACCCCCCGGGCAAGAAAAGAAATGGTTTCAGCTGAAGACCCGTTTCCCACAAACGCAAGGCGACTTCTGTTGGAAAGGTGCAACTTCTAATAACTTCTCCGAATCGGGGAAGTTATCCTGTTCTTGTTTTTAAGATGACGTGCTGCATCTGGGCCTGTTGAAATGCAACAGCCTTCTGTACTCCAAACACAGACTTATTTTAAAGACTCAGTAGTTCAAAACCTTATTTGCTGCTGACTGAATTCACAAGTACGTTTTCAAAGCGGCACGTGGGAGGTAAGCGCACCAGTTGATTAATACCACGCCATTTCTCTATGGGTTTAACATGGTTTGCGTGGGAAGAAGTTTTGCCTGTGCTCCAGGGTTGACAGAGTGGTAATAATAATAATAATAATAATGTGATTCAAACTTAAATAATTCCTGCACAGTGAAAAAGGACATATCTACATATTTACAGAAAATAATCATTTGCCCAGGGGAATGATCGACAACACGTTACAAAAACCAAAACCCGTGAAACACTATTCTGCAGTGGTGCTGTGCAGTTGGAGTGCTTTGCAATTCATTTTAAAAAATACACAAGAATAATACGCTAACCAAAGTAGCCACAACTAGTAAAAGGGATGCGAAAGAGGTTCTAAATGTAAGGATTCAGGTTAGCACCAATATTCTTGTATATTTTAATGAGGGATACTGGCGCATGAAGAATGCGTTACGAGAGGAAACTAGTCGGGTAAATGAGTCAACACCAGGATCACCATGAACCGGCGACCGGTGTGACCCAGAGAAAGGCAGTCGTAATTGCAGGATGCATCAGGAAAGATAGAGAGAGAAATTACAGCATTGTCCTGGCTACACATACGCAGAAATTCTGCATTCACGCTGAAAGAGGTACACAAGAGGCTATTGAAAAGAGGGGGAAAAAAGCACCTCTATTATAAGAGCATCTTAAGTGCGACCCTGGGTACAGCTACTAGCTATAAATACTCCCGGCCTAAACAGCACAGAAGAGGAGGCGCTTCTCAAGTTCACCTTTTTTTGTTGTTTATTTTACACAACAGCAAATGGATATAAAGCAGGAATGATTCAATTCCGTGTGGAAATCAGAAAGCTGACCACTTAGGGCTAAATCTCCAGCTATTAAAGAGGAGAATTTCAGAAAAGGACCTCACTAGGCACTAAGGGGGAAAACAAACAACTTATAAAATATACCATGATAATTTTAAGAACGGCAGACCCAAGCAGTGTCCTGCTGCCCTGTTTTCAGTTTGCAGGCAACCTTTGAAACTCTTTTTTCTCCACTTCAGCTCTGCAGAAGCAGAATAGTTTTCATTGCTGAACCTGCAAAGATAACGCTGTCTGCTCTGCTACTTGCAAATACACCGAGACATTAATTGTATATAGTCTAAAAAACCCAGCATCGTCCGTATCATCATCAACAGAATCTTTATGGCCGGTGCTGACCTGAGTCTACTTATCAGCAGCCTACAAGCAAAACCAGGTAACATCAGCACCTACCTAGTCCCAGGTTCCCTAGACCTCCTTCTGCGTATACTTCTTCTACACCCAACGTCCCCTGTGCATGCAAGAGTTCTTTCCCAATCTGACCTGAAAATAAGATATTGTAAGAGCTAGGGTAAAAATGTGAGGAAGATAAAAGATAAAGAAGATAAAAGGTGAGGACACCATGATGCAAATTAAGTACAATAGTTACTTCTTACGATGTCAGAAGAGAGATGCATTTACAGACCTTTGTTTTCACAAAGGCAGATTATCAAATGCAATTTGAGTGGCTTCTCATCTGCTTCAAAGATTTGTACAGAAGAAACTTCAAAAAGAGAAGGATACATCATCATTCTGAAAATGAAACCGCTATCCAAAGTCACATTAACGCTGTTCATTCTCCTCTGCAGAAATGAGCACATAACTCACCCACAGTGGTTGACTCTTAGAGAGGAAACACCATAAAATTTTCGATATCCTCCAGGGCTCCAGGGCAAATGTCTGCATGGGCAAGATAGTGAAGAACTATGCTAGAGATGAACCTTAAGCAACCTTCCCATTGATGATATTTAATTACCTGCCACACAGCTATGGCAGTTCCAACCATAAAAATTCACTGATCCACTGAACTTCAAGTGGGCAGAGGTCAGTTGTGATCTTTGCAGAGATATGAAGGACAAGCCTCTTTAGACAGCAAATGTTTTAGAGCCAGCAAAAACATTAAATATATTTAACTATTACAACCGAATAGTTATGAACCGATGGGTTTTCAACCAGTTAATACATTCAATCATTCCTTCCTCAATGACCCCAGCGTTGGACAGTGACTATTATTAGGTATTATTTCAGCGAGGATGAATGCATATGCACAAAAATCTTAACATTAAAACAGCATTTCACAGCTGACTCTTCATACGGTAGTCAGGAGGTAATTACTTCGAAAAGGCGACGTCTTCGATCATATTTGTTCATTCATTTTCAGCCCTACTGCTTTATAGCATTGCCAGTGCCAGGAAGGATGTGAGGGGAATGTAAGGTAGGGTTGACGCTGAGCCCCCTTCACCCCTGAAGATCCGAGGGTGGCTGCAAGAGGTGCCTGCTGCGCCCCGAAGCTCTCTGCACTGCACGCAGCTCTACTGATACAGGCCCTAAGTCCTTCGGGGATCTTTACTACACTTTAAACTGTTTTACCAAGAAAGAAAAGAAGGAATTGCTGCAATTATGATCTACTGCATCGTGCCAGTCAAACTAAGGAGAAATCGGACGGCACAGCTGGGAGGAATCTCTACTTCTGATTTTAAAGAAAAACAGAAAAGTCAATGTTAGGGTCATAAGACCATCCTTAACCAACTCCATTGTGCTGAACTGCTGCAACCGTGTCTAGAGAAGAGAGATCATCTGACGGGGATTATTAAAATGATTTACATTTTACTGTATCTTCCAAGGCAAGATTTTCCAAGAGCCACCCTTCTAAAGGCAAATTGTTTGAAGTGTTGTGAAAATAGATAATAATTAAAAAAAAAGACGTAGGATGGTTTTTTTGGGGGGGTTGGGAGAGAAAGAGGAAAGAGAGAAAAATGGAAATTTCGCCTACAAAGAATAATAAAGTGGACATGTTTTTTCTTTTATCCAAGGAACATCAAAATTACTCTAAGTTATAAATAAGTGCAAAGTAAGCAGAGAACATTGAGAGAAATCCTCATGATCAAAAATCCACATGAAGTCACAAGATCACTGCAAACTCATTTTTGAGAAAAGAAGAATGCTCTTATGTACACTGTTCTGGAAGCTACACATGGGAAAAGATACACTTAAATGGAAGAAGAGTTTGTGAAGGAGTAAAAGAAATGACTAGATATCAAATGTGAGATAACATCAATGTGGAAAATTTGATGTGGAAAGAACGTTGACTCTCAGAAAGAAACAGGGAGCCCTCAGTTAAAAAAAAAAGGGGGGGGGGGGAATTGATATACTGAAAGAGGAAATTCCAGAGGCCAAAAAGCATAGAAATGAAGCACTAGAGGGAAAAGTGTCCTTAATTTTACAATGCTGTTTAGCGTTCTTAAAATGCCAGAGAATTTAAGAATACTTCCATAATGACATGAAAGGACCAAAAGGGCATTTACGTGCAGTGACCCAGAGGGACTACAGCTACTCTGGAAACGACCTGCAGCAAGCAGAAGGCATGGGTAACTGCCAGTTAATGCAACGCTGCTGCACTTTTCTTTTTGGCTGGCAGTAAGAAAGATCCACTGGATCCACAGAGAACTGTCTCTCTGACACACATTCCCCCGCATACCGCCACGGACTTGTCAGAGAGGCTGAGGGCCCGTGGCTGCCTCGCTGCTAGAGCTCTGATGTGACTCCCCCGGCCCCCCTGCTTCGTGAAGGCAGGCTCTCGGCAGGCGTGCGAGCATACGGGCCACCGTGCATTGCCAGAGCCCGTTCTGCTCCCCCAGGGCACCGTAAGAATGATGGGGCCAGTTATCTTACCATGTGGCTCAAAAGCCAGCAGTAAACTGCTTCTTTCCACCTTTAAATTGACCTGGATTATACTTCTTAGAGAAGCAGAGAAACTTGGCACTGTTTTTTCCAAAGCAGGATTTGCCAGTAACCTGCTCTCTGCATCTAGAAAATCTTCACAGGTCATTTGGGAGAAAGAAGAATCACCTCCCTGTTTCCCCTTGCTCTCCAGCTTATTTTCCATTTTCAAGCACGTTAAGCTTGCACCTCCACAGTAAGCCCATCTAGTCAGCAGGGGATTTCTGGCGGTAGCGACAGTCGTGAACCTGGCTGACAACGCTGCTGGTTTCCTAAGACTAAGCAATCCCTTCTGCCTCCCCAGCGATATATTCCATCAGCTTTTGCTAACCATCTCAGCCTGTTCAGTTCAGTGGATTTTTAGACTAGACATTTGCAATGTGAATCTCTCCCTCCTATCCCTTGTTGCAGACACCGGATCATTTTTAAGTGTTCTCAGAAATTGCTGGCACTGCTGTGATTCCTAGCAGCTGCTCCAGGAAGGTCGCGAGGGCAGGCAGCTGCCGGCTTCTCCGGTTACTCCCAAACCATTACGTGCCGTCACAATGAGACGGCATTCGGGAGCCTTATGGGATCGCCTGGGCAGAGAAGGCTTCATAAGTAGGTTGCTTTTGCATTTGGGCTTCCTCACTGAATAGGCAGATGAGCAGAAGGCAACTATCAAACAGACAAAATCAGACAGAAATACAAATTTGGGAAACACTTGTAAATGAATGAGGACACCCCGTGCAAGGTGTGTGGCCAGGTGATGAAGAAAGCGTATTTACATACAGTTGACTTCCAGGACCGACGTCCGTTCGGGGAAGGCACATACAGCTTTGGCCAGGTATGCAAAACTGCATCCGGTTTGACGAACAATCAGTCGTTAGCCCTGACTGTTAAATGCAATTCAGATGCTCCTGGAGAGGCACCACCACAAAGCTCCTTCATACGCAGTCTACATTACAGCTGCGGTAACATATCAACTACTGCAAGTTTTGGAATCGTCTTTTAAAAAGTGGTAATATAGTAACCTAGAACCACGGCTGTGAAAATAGCCAAATCCAACAGTGCTCTTGCTATTCCTTTTTCCTACTTTTAGAATTGAACTCCCATGCAACCTGCAGTTCAGCAGCTACTGAGCAAGATGGGGAAATGCCAGCGAATGCATTGCCGGTTTCTATAGCCCATGCAATTGATATTGTTCATACATACTGTTCAATCGGTCATAGTTGGGTTTTTTTTAAATCTAAACTCAGCCATTCGTAAATATAGAGAAATCATTACTGCCAAATGGAAGTACTTAGTCTTTGACCATCACTAATCTTGGTCTTATTTAATAGTATTAATACCGCACATTAAAATGATTGACTAGGCTATGCTGAAAGAAATGGCAAAGAGGCACTAATGTTCCCAGCTGACCTATAATGCTTCAGGGTCACGGCTTCAACATAATTGAACACGGAGCCACACCACCTATTTAAATATATCAGTGATTACTATGAAAGTAGGATTAATTCTACAAACTATTAATTTCTAATGATTGAGCATATTGTTCACTAAGTAATTCTCACAAAATTACCACATTCCTTCCAAAATTAAAACCGTATTTTAAGATCATATTTTTACAATGCACAAAGCCACAGGTCAAGCTGGATCTGAGACACTGATAAACACCAATACTTTGGGGATGGTCTAGTCACAGTGAACACGATTCCTCAGAAACTTTTAACTTTTCACATTTTATTTTTTTAAAAAATACCTGGCATAGAACTTTTTACTAAAGGCTATAATAAAAGTGGTACAATAATAAGTAAAAGCACTTATATAAAAAGACTACGTGATTCATTTTTATTGAGGTCCACTTAGCCAGAAGTTGTCCTCTGGCTCTACTTCTGAAGGACCAGCCAGATACTGCGTGCTGTCTTTACAGCTGCAAAGAAACACCGAGTTTCCTATGGTACTGGTGTAAACCAGCTCCTCTCCAGACCTCGGGTGACACTTAAACAAAGCTTATTCACAGCCCAGATCCCGACCAGAAGTTATCATTTTGATAGCCCCGCTCTGTAACGTCAGCACTGGCGCATCAGTGACAGGGAAACCCAGGGGACTTTGCCTATAGTATTGGTTCAGGTATTGCCGCATGTACTGAGCACAGAGGAAAAATTCTAGTAGGTCCAACATAAATGAGAGAAGAGAGATAGCCAGAAAAGCAGCCTGCAGTTACATCCCTCGGCCATAAAGTGTCACAGACACGTTAACACAGTGCAGACTTCTGCTAAGGTCAGGGTGCTCAATGCACATGTTTGTGACACGACGGCATCTTTTCACGCCTCAAGGCAGGTTGGTCAAACCTTCTAAAGCTGCTGCAGCTACAGGAATTGGCAGAGCAAAGGGATTTATGAAATATCGCAGGCCCTCAGTGTTGGAACTGCATTACAGGGTAGAGAAGTAACACCAGACCTCCTCATTGGAGAGGTAAGTATGCCCTGAGAGAGGAGATGATTTCTTCTGGTCCCAAGTGCAAACCACCAGTGGAAGCCCCTTCTCTCCTCTCTGGCCTAACACATGAGCTACAGAACACGCTGCAGGTGGGAAACTCTTTTTTGTAGATTTAACAAGAGTTCCTTGGCCTAACTTTGTAACATTCGTGTAGTGTTTAGTATGATCAGACAACTGACAAAAGCTCCTGTAAGCCAGACAGAGGACCTGTGCGTCTTACCACCCAATTGAAGCAAAAATACTCATAGTTTCTTACAGAGCCAGTTACAGTAACATCTCCCCCTTAAAGGGACCATATAGAAGGTACTGTTATTATAATGCATATGTATCATGACAAGATCTATATGTATTCCTGGGTTCTGAGCTGAATTTTCACTTTTCCACTGCTATACCTCATGCTCTTCAACCAGTGGTTTCTCTACAACCTATTCTGCTGGAGACTTTGGAGTCTCTGAATCTCTTTCTTTTCACTCCCTTATGGGGAAAAGGCTCAAAGTATCCTCTCTTCTCTGTAGGTTGGTCCTTATTTAATACTCAGAAAATCATCGAATACTTGAGGTTGGGTGAGACCACTAGAGACCCGGAGATCATCACCACCTCTCAAAGAGCAGAAGAGCATCAGCAGACACCATTGTACTTTGTGCTCATTTACTGTCGCATGCACACATACCCCTTTGCAACCACACAAGTTGTAACTCTTAAAAATCGTCAGCGTTACGTATTTCTGCACATGTATCTGTACCGTTAAAAGTGGTGCCCGCGAGTCAGACAATGCCTTTTAACTCAACGACACTTCAGCAGGTGCCAATCTCCATTCTGCGAGACAATCCATAATTCAGCGGTGCCAGAGTGCTTTCTGAATTTGACTGTCTGGCTTTCTTCAACACGTGTTTAACAGTTCTGACATTTTCCAAAGAACCATTAGATTGCAAATATCCTGGCTGCTATACAATGTGTCTAAAATTACACTCTTCAGCAAAACACATACCAAGCTGTCTTATTATGTGTCATTACCATAGTCAGTATGTCATCTCGAGCTGTACAGATGTTATCTGAGAGATCACATGTAAATTGGTCACGTTCCCCAGTACCATTATTCCTGGAGAGTTGAAATAATAATCAGGAAACCATATTGAATTTTTTGTAGTATACACAAACCTACACCAAGCACAGACTGTTCATCTAACATTGCTGCAATTCGGACCACAGATGGTTTTGTTTGGCAGTCTCAGAATGGTTTACATGTTTTCTTCAGCATATTCAGCATCAAACATGATCTTTATTTAAGCTCCATGGGTTCCTGTCCTTCCAAAATATTATCTTTCTCAAGCACTGAATCTGGGGAGCCAAAAGGCGTTCCCCAGCTCCCAAGCGCACACCCTGGCTGTACTCAGGCTACACAATACTATTCAGTTCTCTTCACAGTCTAGTTCCCTCTAGAAGGAAAATCAAGACCATGCAGCGAGCTACAACGTGCTCAAATAGGTTAGGTTTTCTGCACCAGATCATCAAGGGACCAGGAGTGTGCAGCACACCATGAAGCTTAGACGGGGTGTCTTAGCATCAACAAGTACTCCCTGCCTAAAGAGAGCCTTACTGCTGTCTTACTCTTGCTCACTAGCTGCAGCATAAATCTAAGTCCTCTGAAGCAGCAGTATGAAAAATAAGAAATTACCTTTTGCACTTGGTCCTTCCTGCCAGTCCCATTTGCCTTCCCAAAGGGACAAAATTGTCACCTAACACTTTCCAAATGCTTGTCTCTCCACACATTTCTGGAGCGCTCCAGCTGTAACAAAGCCAATAGTTGTCTGCCCTACACCCCTCCTTCCTACTCCGTCTCTGTTTACACTTCTGCTGTTTCTCCTGCTGGTCCTGGTCCCATGCAGCGTACTGAAGCGGCAACCATCAGCAACTCAAAACTGGGAGCAGACGCACAAAACCCAGATCTGATAAGTGAAGGCAGCGGGTCTGAATTCTCCCTTAGACTGGGTGACAAACGCCAGAAGCCAGCTGGATTATAACGCTCAGCTCAGCAGCACAGCTTAAGTGCTCCAGCACTGAAGAACAGCTTCACGCTGCTGCTGCAGTAAGGGCCGAGAAGGGCAGGAAGAAAAGGGTGGGGGAAAGACTGAGCTGCTGTTGCAACAGCAGTGGTTTCTGCCACAACCCATCTATCTTCCCCCTCTGTCAGCCAAGCGCTTCGAGATGCGCTCCCGTGCTCCATTAAGCCAGATGGAGTCAGCCTGGAATTGACGTGCTAATGCAAAGAAATCATATTACTCTCAAAGAGACAATTCGTTACAGGATGGTGCGGAGGCCTGCAAACCGTCCGATATGAGAAGAGTCATCTCTGAGTTAATCAGCTATGCCCACTTGTTGAAGGGGCTCCATCGAGGCTGTGCGACAGTGAGCACAGGAAAATAAAACGCTGCTCTAAGATACCAGCACCTCGCGGTACATTTATATATGCAGCAGTATGAGGGCCTGTGGCGGACAAAAAATAGCTTCAGTTGTGAACACTGACAGGCGGCAGATAACTGCGGGTATGTGTGTGTGGGACGGGGTTAATGGGCAAAACTGAACTTTCAAACACTCAAGTGCAAGCCTGCTATTTGCCAGCCACAACCAGTATGGGCTGGTTGTAAATGTTGGTAACATCTGGACTAAACAAAAGTGATGTGTCCTGAATCCTCTAATAAAGAGATGCGAGACAGAACCATGAATTAGGGTGCTGAGCACACGTTGGGCTTCTGCACATAGGGACTGGCCAAAATAGGGGGTCTGGGGCAGCAATCTCCCCGATGGGAACGGAAGTCGAGATCTAGCGAACATGATTCTGGGAGGTGGGAGAGAGGGGCACAGGGGCAAGTGAGTGCTTGGATCAGGGCAAAACCTCTAATCCTGGTTTTCAAGTAAACCCTGGTATGCAGATACACTACAGGTTGTCACTTACCCCTGACGCATCCAAACGAGGATTTGTCCCTCCTGCAACTGCAGCTTCACGCCAGCTCCTGGCCCCTCTCCCAGAGGCTGGGGAAGGGATTACTGAGCACTCAGCAGCGCGGAGGAACCATCTGCTCAGACCAACCCTTATTCCAGCACTGGCTACAGCAATGCCTCTCCCAGGGACACACCAAGGAGATGGCCACGCTCCCGAATCCTTCGGCTGTAACGAGGCCCCTACCTACCTATCTATCTAACTGGGGTAGACCAGCTTTTCCGCTTTTGGAGCCTCCTCCTTTCTCTCCCTCAATTTTGCGGCTGGAGCAGCTCCCTTCCATGCTAGGATTGAATGTGACCTGCACTTCTCCGTACCACAGTCTGAAGCTCCAAATTTGAGGGAAGAATACATCCAGGAGCTGATGATTCATGTGCTCGCTTATTATCCTGTTCCCAATTTGCTTCCCCCTCTTTCAGGGTCATTATTATTAATGCCAGTGGAATCAGAAATACTAAAAAAGCACTGAAATAAGTGGGAAGAACCAGTAGCACTGGAGGCAAAGCTGGATCTAACACTTAAAGCAAGAGCACTGAGTACCAACATCACTATTTAAACAGAAAAGAGGGAGAGGAGCCGGGGGGCAAGGAGTGATCCTTTTTTAAGCAACTTTTAAGGAGCAATGGCAGCTTTGCTTTGCTTCTAAGAGCAATGGCAACTGTAGCAGCTCTGTAAATCTGCTTACAAACTAAAACATCAAGTGAGAGGGAAAAAGTAAAATATAGAAGGCAACAGGTGCCCTGGGCACTTACAGTCTCTGCATTCCCACCTCAACACAGGACGTAAGTGATATTCTGCACTGAAACACCTTCCGTCTTCCCAGGCTTTGCTACCAAAAGGCACCTGTCCTTCTCCCTTCATTATTTAACACGTTCAGGTGCAGGTTCTGTGTCGTGATGTTTACACTTGACGTTTAAAGGGTGAGCAGGCACCTCCGTAATGAAGAGCTTGCATGCCTACTGCTGGCAATCAGCCAAAGATGGGTGTAGGTGAGATGCCCCAAACACGTACAAACTAAGCGTCTCTAACGCTTGCGTCTGGCCCGGCATGTTGTTAAACATAGTCACTGCTCTCTCCAGCTTTTGCCTCCCTTCAGGTTTCCCTTATTTGTCTCCCTACAGCAGGGAAACGAGTCTGAAGCAAAGACTGTTTGCGGATGCTGCAACTTGACACTGTCTGAAAGAGCTGCTCGTTCGATCACCTGTGTATCGTTAGAAAAACCCTCATCAACACCTGCAATATCTAACTAATGCATATGGAGACAGAGATTCACTTGCACGCAGGTTTTTGCCTGAGTAACTAAAAAAGAGGAGGCTGCCGGGCAACTGATCAAGAATGTAGGTCACGCCTGCAGTCACTTCTACATAAAACTTTAAAACTAATTATTACATTACCGAGCAAGGAGACAAATTGAGGTCCGCTCCATAAAAATTTGAAGACATGCAAAAAAAATTTTTTGCACACAAGACAACGACCAACTATTATAATTTGTTACTGGTTCAGCACTACAGGAAACCAAACATCATTATTTATAAACAAATACTTTGCTTAGCAAAGACAGATATGATGCAGTAAATTATAATAACCTTTCTTAAAGTCTAATTTCCACTCTTGTCTAAGAGTACACTGTAGTAAGACATAATTACACTGTCCAGATAACACTTATTTAGCTTTTAAAGAACAATTAGCACAGCCCAAAGAAACACATGAGTTTAATTCAAAGTTAGCCATTATAACTTCTAGCAAGACTTGTCAGAATCAGCAGCTCTTCCAAATGAAGGACAAGTAATAACTGAGTTTATCAATCAAAGAAAAAATGCGTTGGCAATGCCCATTTCAACTTGAAGCTGGCAAAATCTAAACTCCAGTGGCAGAAACTATCAATGAACAAATTCCTAACAGTAAGTTACAGCCACTTCAGCCTCACTGCTCATTTAGAGAATATTCATCTTTCGTACTTGCTATTAATTTCAAAAATAGCATCTCTGTAGAAAGTACTAGGCACAGGAAAAAATAAAACATTTGCATAAACTGTCTAAAATACAGTTTTGTCTTTTACTACACCCACTTTACATTTGCCTACTTTATTTGTCGCTCGTGGTTTTCCCCAGGCCACTGGCAGGTTGTTGTGTCCTTGTTCTTGCTTGGGTTCAGAAAGAGTCAGGAAGTTAGCTGGCTTATTTTGAAAAAATAAAAAATAAAAATTAGAGGAAAGCACAAGGACACTAATGAGATTAATGAGGTCTGTCTGGTAGACAATATTACTTCACCAAAGACTGCGATAAAGCCAACTGCTGCAAAAGGAACATAAAAATATGAGTGGTTTTGTGAAATATGTATATGTACGCAAACAAAACGTGAAGCACTCCAAAAGCTCTCCTGATCCCTGATAACGCTGTAAAGCCGTGTTCGACGGCAGCTTCGGGAATGAAGTTTTAGACCCGATCCCATTTTACCTGGGCTGGTAAGGTTGGAATATTTTACATTTTGCCTAATGACAACCTGAGAAACGAGTGGGCAGAAAGACTAAGAGCATTGCTGCCCAACCTTTAAAACAACAAGAAAGACAGGTTGCTCTTAAACTGATCATAAATGTTAAATAAACAAAGCTAGAAATGACATTCCTCCTTTATTCATTTTGCAGATTTTACCATTCAAATCTAGCTTTCCTTGAAAAAATACTTTCTTACTGCCTCACTTAGAGCGGTCTATTGCAATCTGACTTTTTCTTTTTAATTTGAATTCTTCTAAATTCTAAAAAAACACCCTAATCATCTTACAAGGATGCACACTTTTCATTACATGAATTGGTAAACAGCTTTGATGCACGTAACGAATACAAGCATCACTTTATTTCCTCCCCCGAGGCGGCCACGGGGACTTTCACTTTTCCGCATAAACCACAGCAAACCCTGTTACTCATTTGCGCTTCTTGCACAGCGCCCTGCTCCGCCTTGGAGCAGGAGCGACACCTCCGGTGCTCCCGCCTGCAGGACGAAGCAGGACGCGAGCCGAGGGTGACGGCATCCGCGGTCCCAGCCGCCTTCAGGGGGCCTGAGAAATCTCCCAGCCCTTCTCTGAGTTTCGACTCGATGACGAGTTAATATCCAGATGTTTTTTAGCTCCGTTATTATTCCGCAGGCTGAGCTCTTTCCCCCCAGGCAAGCCCTTGGGCCTTGCCGGCACGTTCTCCTATCCGAAGGGTCTCCACGACCTCCCTCACGCCCGCGCTGGGGCAATGAACGGCTCCTGTCAGGATGAGCGATAGGCTCTCGCAGGTTTTCAACGCCTGCTGAGAGCAGGTCAGAAGCGAAACCCAGCCGCACATTCATAATATCAGCAGCTGCTGTTTAAGAAAAGGTCGGAAGCATGTGCTGCCCTTGCAGCCCACAGGAACAGCAGATATATCCCCCCTAGCATCACGAAAGTCCAAGGGTAAGGAGTCATCCCTTAACTGCGCACAGCTACTCGCTGAAAAGCGTCTTAGCAGCAGCCCTCTGATGAAAACACCGGGAATCACACGGGCTGCATTTGGATTTAGAAGGACAAACTCCCAAATAAGTTCTCCCCAAATGAAAGAGAAACAAGTATTAGATCCAAACCCGATACCAAGTTTAGAAGCAAATCAGACTGCACAGGCCTAGATTTCCAAAAACATCTGACCCAGCATTTCCTTGCCTGTCTATCATAGCGGGAAAGCGACCAGGGAGCAAATTAAGCAAAGGCCACGCTAGCAACTGCATTCAAATATAACCATTAAGGAACTACAGGCAGAAGGGACGTGGAGGTACAACTGGACTTACAGGAACAGTAACAAAATCAAATTTTATATAGTCTTTAAATATTAAAATGTTAAAATAAAATGATGAAGGTCAATCAAACAGCATTTTTGGGGGCTGTTAACAAAGTTCTCTGGAATTAGAACATAGACATGCATCTTTGCAGAAGGAATGGTGTTTGGGGGATGGGAGGCAGATGGTTTTTGTTTTAATTTCTAGTTGGAAGATACTTTCTGAGCATTTCTATTGTCAGCGGTGCTAAGAAACACTAATTCCATATGAGAAAATGTCCAAAGAGACTGATACCGCTCTTTCCCAAGCACTTTGTTAGCTGGGAGCTATGTCTTTCCTTGGCACATCCGCACAGCACTATCACATCTGTCTCTACCGTGAAGCACATACTGAACAAGGCATCTATCTGGGAATCAACAGTGATTTCTTTTACGTGTCACTTTTGTGCTGATGTGATAGTATAAGGAATGCGTATCTGCGTACAAACTCATATATCAAGTCTGCGTACATCAGGTGCAAACATATCCCTAAATTCACAATCTGAAACGTGCTACCCGTTGGGACCAGACATTTGCCTAAGCACTTTCCAAAATTAAGCTATGGTGAAAAAAACCTTCTAGGGCTGGTGGGAAGAGAAGGACAGGAAATACCTGCACCTGTAAATCCGGGTTCCTGGCCACCTTGGAAATAAGTCTGCTTGCCCACAAGATGAAACCAAGTTGCTAAAGCTCCAGCAACCCTCCAGAAGAAGCCATCACACCTCTCAATGCCATTTCCTTTCCACAACACAAAATTATTTGACGTGTTTACCTAATCTCATATGAACATATTCTAAGTATGTCACTAATTTGATCTCTTCAGAGAAGCAAATATTTTGTATATAAAAGAAAAAGCCCTGTATAAGCTTGTGACACCAGGTTAACTTTTATAATTATAAAGTAACATATGGCAGTGTTAATAGCATTGCACAACCAGGTCATTCTTATATGTGAAAGCGAGGGAGATGAAGACTAAGGAACAATAAACAAATCCAGCCCAAGTGGGACTCAAGTATAGGGTCTAAATATGGGTGCTCAGTTACACCAGCTAAGGAAATGCTGTCACTTACAGCTCTAAAATACCTACACCAGAGCGCACCAGCACATTCTTCAAATGGTTTTAGATCCCTCATTTCTATGCAGCCTTTTCAAAGCTTCCTTATGACTTCTTTTTTCAAACACATCAAATATTCTAGCCATAGATAAAACTTCTTCCTCAGATAATTTCTGCTATAAGGAAGTACCAAAGGTCAATTGCAACCAAAGCTGTTTCTTCTAATAAAAACGGCAGAAAGCTCAACTTACAACTGATCGCGTAATCCCAGAACTCAGGGACAGGTTAGGAAAGGAATTAATTTCAATTGTCAAGTCCTTCTCCAAGAAACCAGATCATAGCAGCTAATGCTAATATATATATATATAAATATATAAATATATATATATATATATGAGGCACAATCTAGTGAAATCTAGTGTGTCTATCTATGCAATAGCTGGTTAGTTCAACGGGTCTGGTTTTCAACACACAGCATTAGTTTCAGAGAATCCAATAGCCGGAGTCTGGTCTGCATTAGCAGAAACATCCTGTGCTAGGGACTGCTACAGTCCACCTGATTGATTAGTTTCCCAGGAGACAAAATTAGAGATGACATGCAGGAAAAAACAAAAGCAAAGGCAAGAAATAAACTGGCCCTGTGTTTTCTGAGAGGTATCTTATATTTTTTCAAATGTATCATGTATAGATCGGTTATGGAGAACTTCATCTCCAAGTAATTTACATGTTAAGAGAGCAGACAGTTACAGACATAATTTACATTTTAAGAAAGGTCAGAGCAACCTTTTGTATCAGCACAGCTTAAAAACAGCAGGGATTTAGGGATCCATAGACTTCACATTAGCTCAGAAATCCTAGAATCAGATTATTCTTTTGCTCATACTGATACCAAAGCCTCGATTACAGGCTTAAAGTAGTGCGACCTGGATATTATCCCCTTTTGCTATAAAGCTTTTGCTTTCCAGGGGAATACTCACCCAGGGACATCTTCGCCCTGCCCAATATTCTCCATTTAGAATTCATTTCAGTAGTGCAGGTGGGAGATGTAAAAGGAAAAAAGAAAGAAAAAAAAAAAGGCTCCCCAGCCAGAGGAGATTGGGAAAATACCCCAGTAAACTCCAAATTTTATCACATCTGTGAGTTACTCACCTTAAAGGGGCCGGAAGCTTAACTGAGCTACAAAGATGGGCAAGAACTGATAAGCCTGCAAGGTGTGACCTCTCATGAAAGGCCATGCCGTTTCTGCCTATGGTTGATGGCTCTTCCATGAACCCGCCACAGCTCATCCTCTACTATAAAGCTTATCTACGTATTTCTTATGTCTTATCCTGGGAAAATAAACGGCCAAAGCCACTAAGCAAAACACCACCATGATATGTCACTGGGTCACTAATGCCCTAAACAGACTTGCGCAGATCCTGAGTAAGAACAGGAATTATGTGGCAGAAATAAAAGAAAATGCTGTGGGCAGACTTAGTACCTTGAGTTTCTCTCCCACTCCAAGGAGGACAGAGTCAGAAAATGTCAAGGCAAGCGAGCAAAACTATTAGATCCTCCCTCTGCCCCATGCTTGTCTTTCAAAACACACTGTCCTTTGAATGTGCAGCTTCCACCAGCCAGATAAAAGCAAAGGACGATCCTGGTCATGCCTCTTCAAGGCTGCTGCCAGACACCTTGGCCAGTCCAGCAACACAGGAACTTAGAAGTCAAAAGTCTAACTGCAAGGTCTACGTTTTGTAGCTACCACCAAGATGGCTAGAAGCAAGAGGAGACTCTCCATGTCTTTACCAGGTTACTTGCAGGGAGAACCTTGAAAAATTTTATATTTATAGCAAAGCTTTAATCCCTGAACTATGGATGAAATAAATGGTAATCAAAAGTGTATATTAAATACATGCACATTTCTAATATTGGCACACTTCCCACAAACCATGGAATATCATGAAGAAAGAAAATGACGCAAATATACACATCTATTTTACCTTCCTCAGCCAGGTGAATAATGCTATTGCTCTGTAGACAACAGAGTAATATGCAGCTTTATTTAGTCACATGGGAATAATCTAACAGTAAATTGTACAATTCAGGGAATTACTTCTGTTCATGTATCATCAACTATTTAGGAAAACTATTCTCAGTCCTTCTACCTCCAGCCTGCCTTAAAGCAGTTTATTGGACCACACCAACCTACTCTCATATCTTGCCATAAGCTTTTCTAGAAATGAGTTGCTCTCCTGCTGTACTACATCACCGAGACCCTTCCCTGAGCTTCTCCGTGGGATACATCCACCCAAGCCCACTTCCTCGCAGCAGCCCAATGGGATGAGATCCTGCTCTTGACGACTTCCATCCGCTAGGCTGCAATAGCTTGGACCGTATCCTTCTGCTGCCAGCGGCCAGGTTGGTGCAAGGAAGGTGACTCACCTGCCTCACCTCCACAGTGCCGTGGCTCGAGAAGAACGTCTTCCCAGTCAAAACACAAAACCAGCATAATGGCTACAGCAGGACCAACTTTGGGGTCACAGTTTTAAATGTAGGGATGGGAGGATGCAGAAATGCTAATTTAATGGGAGAGAGGACTCTAATGCTTAAAAGAGTGGTGAGCTTTTCTCCCTGCTTCCTTCAGACAAAGCCCATCCTGTGCAGGTCCTGGGCTTTAATTTTGAAAGAGAAAAGCAGTACTTTTATTAGCATTGGGGCATTTATACTCCCTTCTTTTGAGATGAACATGCATTATAGAGAGAAATAAAAATACGTGCTGATGACCATAGTACGACTAATTTGTTTTCTGCAGAGTCCTACCACAAACCTAAGAATTCAAAGAGAAACTGGGGGAGGACGTGATTAATTATACATACGAAATCATTTTACTACAGAAATATAAAAAATGTATATGTTCTAATTAAAATGATAAACCCTTAGCCCAAGCTAACCACTAAATATACTATGAAACCAGTGAATCAGCATTTACTTCTGGCAAATTCTCCCACATATCTAATGAGGTGAGAACTTGAAATACAATTAAATTCCCCTTATTTTTATAAAGGTTCTTAGCTCAGCACATCGTCATTCTGAAGCTGCTGAATTCAGAATTTGCTGAAATCAAGAACTGAGTTTATTGGGACTTAGCTAGGCCTCTGGCTAAGTGCACTCACCAGGAGCTGCAAGGTAAAACAAGTTTCATCTCATCAGCAACCAGAAAACGCTTCAAATTTAATTTCATTATCAGAAAATAAACTTCTGGCTTTAAAAACTGGCATGGGGAAACTCATATATATCAAGGAAACGATATGCAGAAAAAGTTGCAAGACGTTGCATTGCCTCTGACCTCTTATAATTTCAGTTCTTCTTTTTACTTCTTACGGGAGTTCTTATCTTCGAGCCTTGGTACATTTTCATGGCAAATTTAAACAATAAATCACTGCCTCAGAGCTATGTTTTTTCTGTGCCTCATATGATTAGCAAGATTGCGATTACAGCCACAGCACAGGAAATATCTTCAAGCATGAAGTTGTCAAATTAACCGGCTTATATCATTACAAAGGCTAACTGAGATAACTTGCTCTCTCTCTGGATAATCCATGTATACCATGTGCGGTGCTGTACACGGTTTGCATGCCGCCTCAGAGACCCAGGCAACGCTGGCAAGAGCTGCCCAGCGCTTTAACGTCCTGCTCTCGGACAAGGCCCGGAGGACTACGAGGGACAGCCGCGCCGCTCTCCCCGGGACCTAGCAGCGCTCCCCTCCTTGTTCCTTCCCAGCGAACAGCTCGCTCGGCACATGAAAAGGGGCTTGTGCTTCAGGTTCATGTTTTGCAGGTCCTACTCAGCTCACGCTCTCCTCCTCAAGCAGTTGCAGGCACTCAGCAGCTCCGAGCACCACCAGCTTCCTGGAGGGATGGAGACACCACAGAACAATGACGAGAGGAGCCACCATCCTTAATTCCTACCTGGTAAGAAAAGAATTTTGAGGAACTAAAGAAAAATGTCCCTCCATCTACAAGGTCGTGTCCGTCTGCTTTTTAGCTGATAGCACTAACGCTGCCCTCATGCAAGTCAGGCCCCCACTGTGCAGAACGCTCTGAAAGATCTCACTCCCTCCACTGACAATACGGGCAGCACAGGAGGACCTGGCCCCTGCCTTGGCGGTTCCACGCGGCCAGCTGGACTCCCCACGCAGAGTAAGCCCCAGGGTCCCCTAGGTACGATGAGACAGGGGGATTTACTTGGTGTAGGCAAAACACCTTCTAGCTGCAAACCTCCCCAGCCATTAAAAATTATAAGCCTGCGCTCAGCTACTAAGTCACTATATAAATTATGTTTATTTAATTATACATCTTTATTGGGTTTTTGCTCTTGCTTCTCAACCTTTAGGGTTTGTGTTTTCACGTGTTTAATTTTTTTGAAAAACTAGAAATTAAGTTTTTTGGCAATTTAAAGTGAAAATATGTTGTTATACATTATATTTTGTATAACCATAGTGTGTGTGTGTGTATGTGTGTATATATGTGTGTATATATTTATATATATCTTTGAAATGCTGTAAACAAAGATGAATCCCAATTTTTAGTTTAAATACATGTCAATTAGGTAGGAAGAAAAGGCAGCCTGCCTGTAAGAGAAACCAGTGGGACAACGCACTGAAAGTGTGTCTATTATTTTTAAAAATATTGAAATCCAGACAAAAAGGTTCTGAGATTGCTTGAAGTTATCCTGCGGTCAGCTGCAGCAAAACTGGCTTTCTTATAGCTTATTGCAGTAGTGCCAGCTCACGGTAAACCATTTTGCTCCGTGGAAACATGCTGGAAATAGCCAGAGGGATGCTGAATGACAGTAGAGATAAAGTTCAACTCCGAGCAAAGAATCATCACCCCATGGCTATGTGACTGGATCCAAGCCTGTTTCGAGACCGAGAGTTAGGGTCCAGTCTTACCGCTATTGTAGGATGTCTGCACTAAAACCTGTAATGCACGGAGACACTGGAATTAGCTTTAAATGAGCGACTGTTGACACTTAGGCCGATACAGCTGTAACAGGAGTCTTCAAGTTCAGCCTGCCTGGACTTCTCACCGCTGCAGGTTATTCTGTGACTAGCATAAATGTACGTCTGTGCAAGCGGTAATCACACGTCTCGGCAAGGTAATACAGATGTATGCTCAGTGAGCGTCAGAAGCGATTTCACGAGATTACGGCACGGTAAAACCAGCTTAATAAACTTTCGAGCGGGAGCTCTGGGAACCGTATCTGATCATACATCTGGCTTTTTGCTCTTCTTTCAAACAATGGTATTTCCTTGGCAGTAAGGAAGTCACATGGGATAACAGACTTGTAGACTTCAGTGATCTCTCATTTCTATATTTGCTAGAAAAGCTCAAGCTAATCATGTATGCAAGTCTGACACACCCAAACAAAACACCTTTTTCTACATTGAAATGAAGCGTGCCACGCTCACCGAGCGACCGCACGAGTGAAACAAAACACCCTTTATTGAAATCTGGGCCTCCAAGGAAATCACAGACGGAAAGAAAAACCCAAGGATTTGACTGAGACTAACAAAAATCTAGGGCACCGTTTACGCATTACACAAGCCCATTCAATCCCAGGGTTGAATGCTGCCTAAAGCTGCGTCCTCCTGCTGCTGCTTCCATGGCTAGGGGTCTCTCTGGATCGCGCGTTTGTTTTGCTGCTGCTGTTGTGAGACTCGCTTCATACTGAGGTTTTGCTGAATAAAGTGGCATGATTTATTTCTACAGAGATGTAAATATTGAAAGCACTATCTACTGAAGATGGATATCGTCTCTGAGAAGCAGAAAGTTATTCCCCAAGCTGTCTCGCTGCCTAACATGTGCCATAAGTCAAATTATGGAAACTAAAGATCTTTATCACAAAGTACGTGAAGTATTAATACTGACTTAACAGTCCCAAAGTAGAAACAATGATTTTAAATGAGCTCAAGTTTCGTGAAAGCTTCTGACTGCCAGACCTTAAAACTGAAGAGCTCTCTTTAACGGAAAAGTAAATCTATATGAACAATTTGGCAATATAAGCTTGTTCACAGTGACGTTTAGCATAGACTCTGAGAGGGAGCACCGAAAGCTGAAACCATAATATTTTTAATTGCACAGAACAATTATAAACACTAAGAACTTCTGAAACTTAATGTTTCCCTATGTTACTTAAGGAGTTAGTGATTCTGCACTGTACAAAATAGCCATTACCCAAACCAGGCACGGAGACCTGGCGTAAGGGGACAGTTAATCTGCAAGGAGAAAGCTCTGCCGCACGGGAAGCCACTGCAGGAATTCTGCACAACCTTCTCTAAAGCATGTTGGTCTAAAAGTGTTATTTTAGGAATGAGATCAGTTTAGTGCCCTCTGGGGCTAATTCCATTTTCTACAAACCATAGAGAACTTGCTTATATGTATTTTAGTGCAGATGCTTCTTATACAAAACAAGTCACAGCACTGCAGTTCAGACATTTTAATAAACAGCTTCATTGCCTCAAACTAATGTAATTTCAAACTATATTATGTACCAGTGAATACTAATTTCCTAAATTCAGGGAGGTGCAAATAAAGGATATCATTATTTTCCTACAAATAGGAGACCAAAACGCTCCTAAAAATCTCCATCATCAGGGAGTCTACCAACATCATGAGGCAGGTGCCCACTGCCAAGACCACTGGCTATCACAGCAATGAACATCATCGGGCAAATTTCTTCACTGCACTTCTTGCCTCTAGACTTAGACTGTGAAGTCTTCTGAGCTTCTCAGACCTGTGTCTGTACACGACTGATCCTAACCTGATGCCAGATAACAAACAGTAGAAAAGAGTAGATGACCTCTCTTGCTCTGGGCCACAGCAGGTTAGCCCTGCTCTGATACAGCACCTTTTAAGCAGGTTAGCTAATACAGCGAGTTTAGAGCAATTGATTATGGTCCACCTCGACTATTTAAAACATAACATTCCCTTGGAAATAGATTACTATAAAAGGAGGAATCACAAACAGTATCTAAAATAAGATCAACAAAGCTGGGCTGAACTCAGGGCCTCTTAGGTGAGAGAAAGCCGCTGAAGATGCAGTTACTCCATTTCAAGTTCAAAGCACTTTGGAATCTGACAAATTTGGAGCAGAGGCATCAGTGTTTTCCCAAATGCACAGTCCAGACACACTCAAGATTTCTGCTTTTTTAAGACGGCAAGAACCAGCTGATCTTGCTATCTGCAGAGATTTTGTATTCCTGCTTGGTTTTTTTTGTTGTTTTTTTTTTTTTTTAAAAATCAGAGATCCCTTTCCTGGAGAACTCAGCCATGCTCTGTAAAGCATCACCTTCAGTCTAAAGAAATGAATGAGCATTTCAAAATCCTTCTTCCACTGGCAGTTGCGATATCTGCAACAACCACATCTATATAGATAAGTTGTCTAAGTAAGCCATTCAACAACCTTAACTCTCTATAGTATCAAAGATTTGCAGTTCATTTCTTTGTGTTTAAACTCAAGAGACTCTCATTGAATCATTCGGATTTCTTTTTTTTTTTTTAACTAGAAAACTGGATGAAAATTGAATTCATAGATACGAGCTAGTATATGCCTGGCACAATAAAAAGGATGGGTTCAAAGAGGACACAGGTTAAGTACTTAAATATGCAAATCACAACATCACGAATGCAGCCCCGCTTAACAACCCGAACAGCACGCTTGTTTGTTTTTGAACAGTTAAAGCAACGTACACCGCGCCGAACAGCAGCTCGCTCCCCCTGCGATGCCTGCTAACCAAACGTTTGCATCGCTAGAAGACGTCCAAGCCTGAAAGCACAGGCAACACTGACTGGCTTCATCCCTCCTTCTCAATCACATATGCTATTTAGACGTGATTGCCCTTGGAAAATGCTGTGTGTCAGGAGTCGCACTCAACCAAGAGATAAGAAAGAATAAGTACATATAGGCTTGGGGTTTGGGGAGACAAGACTTTTCTTATTTCTTTCTTTTTTTTTTTTAACTGTTTTCCTCTTTTTGCTACATGTTCTATGACCCCGTAAATTAATCAAGAACTAATGGCGAAAGCTTTCCCCTCTCCCAATAAAATGAAGGAATTAAACTTGATCTCAAAATCACTACTGGTTTTCTAGAAGAATAAAAATAAATGGAATGATAGTAGAGTATGCCATGATGGAAAGTTTTGGAGAGCACTGCAGGGATTTAAATTGTTCAAGCAAATCTTGGACCACTCTCAATACTTTATTTTAGCAAATCTTAAGGCCAATTAGCATTTACAGCTTGTGCACGCAAGCCTCCACAACAAAAAATGATTTCCCCTGACCTGGTACTTACGAAAAAAAAGCAAAACGAAACAATTGCTAAATTAGGTTGCTTGCCAAGGGAATCCGTTTGAGACCTCTCGTACACCTCCCTGATTGAGTTCACAAACTTCCAACACGACTGATGGACATATTGACTTGTCCCGACTAACTCTGCGCACCCTACATCCTCCTTCCATTACATCCTTGAATGTTTCGTTAAGTCAATTAGCTTTTGAGGTCTTTGCTAAAGCCAGTGGAAAACAGCTAGTGAGAGATAGCTTCGCTTGATAGCGGAGACTACCTTATTTCTCTTTTCTTGTCCAAAAGCTGTCTTATTTGCTGTTTCTGGATTGGAAATTTGCCAGAGCTCTATCCGCGCTTTTACTTTCTTCTTCTGCCAACAGAAGACTCTCTGCATCACAAATTACCTTTCCTCCCTGCTCACTACTCACCTTATTGATTTGCCCAGTCTACAACGTTCTTCCCTAAACAGTCCCTGACAGTTTGGTTCAGGCCCTTATATACTCAAATTTCCTCAAAACTATGTATTATGAATGTGGATTTCTTCCTGTTTCATAAATTAATCCTGCAGTGCATGTAAGCTGTGCAAAGAACGCAAAATTGTGTCTCGGCATGGAATACACTTTGCAGGAATACACTCTCAGCCGACAAGCAGCATTGGTATTTGCATCACTCGCTTGTATTCATACTCCACCACAACCTATCATGTATAGGCATATATATATATATATATTTTTTTTAAGCGATTTGATAAAACCTTTATGTTCAGAACTTTGGGCTAACGGTCACTGGCTATTCTTGAGAAGTTTCTCTGGGAGACACAGAGAACAGCTGTAGATTGCAATTTTTGTTATTATGGCTATCCACGTACAGAACAAAAAAAACCAATAAAAATGTGCAACATAATTGTAACTCATAAAAAGTAACGAGGTATTAAAAATGCAAATGCTGGAGCATTTCCCAAATTCACCTTCTGCAGAATTCAGCATTAGGAACATCAGGATGGTCAAACGTCATAGAAATTTTTTTTCTTCAAGTCGAAAGTCACGCACTTCCAGTAAAACACATGCCATTAATTTTAGCGGGAGTGACAGTGACTGCGGGTTGCCTGTACATTTCTAACCCAACCCTTCTTTCCTTTCGCTCTGAGCTCTCAGAACGTTTCGATTACTGAGCTAATACTTGGTTCAGATCGGAAAAATCGCTGCCTGTGGCCTTCTCCTCACCCACGTCACCTTGGAACCGGTTCAGCCATTTTTGATGAGGGTAGAAACCCATACTCGTGCCACCGCGAGCGCGCGTGCCCACCGGTCGTGCCTGCGTTCCTCCCTCCCTGGAAGCGGCTCGCTGCTCACGGCCGCGGGCGCGCAGGCAGGAAGCCCTGCCTTCGTGCTGCCCGGCGGCATCCGCAGCTTTAGGTCTCCCCACCGAAGCTGCCCGCTCCGCAGGGCAGGGAGTCCTGAGCAGGATCTGGGGCACGCTTTGCCCCCCAGCCCGCCGACGGCAGGGGGGCTTGGCCTTCCGCAGCCTTGTTGAGGAATACACTACGCATGAACCGTGTTTTAGTTGGTAGAAGCGATGCTTTGGACAGCACTAAAACAGTTAAACGCATGCAGCCGACTCGCTCTCCAGCGCTCTCGCTTCTTGCGACTCAGGCCTTATCTTTTTAGCCAGACAGATCATTAATTTTCCTAGGTGTTTATTATCCACATGAAGTGTTCCTATTCCTCCGGTATCAAGTGTTTTATATCTGTGGCTTCGCCTGTGTGAAATCAGTAAGATGACCAAAGACCTTGATATTATCCTGATGTTATTATTCAATATGACATCTCTATGCCTTGGTCTCCTGAGCACAGTAAAAGTGGTTTTATAGTCAATTTTGTTGCCAAATAAATCAAGCCATAATCCTTTTACCCCTCCAAAATCTACGTTTTTTTTTCCTGGGGAAGTCTAGGTACCAAAAGACATACTATATGACCACCTACTAAACCTCAGACTTCCAAGGCAGATGATGAATAGCTACCGTTTATTAGACAACTCAACTTACTATATATGCCAAATCACATAAAATCTTGAGATTTTATTCCTAGATGGTCTGCAATTCATGAGAGTAATGCTCTTTTTCTAAAGACTGTGCTTTTAATGCTAAAAGCCAAGGATGACAGTTCTATCCGTTAACGAAAACGTAAATTTTCAGAGAAGTGGCAGGTGGCCATACGTCACGTTAAATTGGTAGTAAATCTTGCTTTTTGCCTGGTGCACTCTGTAAGCTTTGTTAGATATATATATATAAAAAAACTTTGGAAGAGCAAGTATAACAGAGAAGCAGTGCATACTTCATCCATACAGTATAGAGTTCTTTTTCTTTTTCTTTTTTTTTTAAACACATACTCATGCGTACTTCTTTCCCCCCAGTGACATGTCAATCTCTGCGAGCTGTCACTTCCAATAGTTTGGCTTACAGTTGCAGCTTAATTTCGCACTTTTCCTTCACGTCGCTCTCAGCAGAACTGGGACCTGCCTTTGTTAGTATCTTGCTTTTGGCCTTCTCTCAACTGCAACAATTTCAAGGAAAATTAAGGCTTTTATGACATACAGTACATTCATACTAAGTTTCTTTCTCCCCCCTTTTATTTGCATTAGCTCTAAAGATAGCTTTCAGTTTGGAGGCACTGTTCAAAGAGAAGCAAATGGAAGTACCCAGTCAGTTTGGGAGCAGACCTTTGCTCCCCTCTGCGCCTTTGCCCTGGCCTTTCCCGTGCACTGGGATATGGCAAGGCCGATCAGACTCCTTTCTCCTGCACCCAAGACAGGATCTGCACTGATTTCAAAGAAAAAGCCCGTTTTCCTTTTGGAAGACCATCCAAAAATGCTTACAGCTTAACAAAATGAAGAGAGGGATGCAGAATAGGAAACTGGGGATACATATTGAGGAGAAATGCAGTTAAAAATATAAAATGGCAGGAGATACCAGCCTTCTTTCCCATCGCTAAACTTTCTCTAACAACCTCCTGATAAAACATCAGAAATTTCACTATTTCTGTGAATTCCCTCAGCGGCTACATGTAGCTATCATTCCAATGCACACCATCGCAAGGAACAGCGCTACAGCCGGCAGAAGCAGCCCGGATCAGGCCTGTTTCATACTCGGCCACAGCAGCACCTCTTCTGCAAACCAACATCGTAACTGTTTGAACAGCCATTCCATCCCTCAAACAGCCTTCCTCTTTCTATAAAAATACTTTAAAAAAGACGAAGGCAAGAAACTCAGCTGATATTAAAGTAGTGCTGCACGTATCTTCATATGAAACTTCTGAAAACAAGGAAAGGAAAATGAAAGAAGTAGGCAAATCGAGCCTTATCTCTACACCCACACGCGTACAAGGCACATGCTCATTTGCCTTACCACTATCCACAGATGCCCTGCAGTAAAGCTCTAAGCTGGTGCCCCACAATTAAAATCACATCTGCTAAATTTTAGAAACTCTTTGCCCTTGATAACATCTTCACATCTTCACCCTTTTTGCACCTTTTTTTTTTTCTTTACCATTTTTAAGTCCACGGACCCAACCTATCTGCTACTTAACTACTGTCAGTCAGGAGAAGATCCATATTTCCTAAAAATACCTGGTTTGCCCTGTGAGGGGTTCAAGAGAGGTGTGTTGGGTTTCTCTGAGCTTGTCTTCTGATCACACAGATTAGGAGTCAGGCAGAAAAGTACTTATCTGACCCTTCTCTTACAGCCTTCCAATATCCCCCAAATTAAGAGCTCTAACTCTGTCGAGATATCATAGCTAATCCCAGGGTAATTCAACACACCTAATACCGTGAGTGTAGCTGGAAGATCCAAAGATTAAAAAGTTCACAGTGTCCAGTCAACAGTATAAAGAACCCCAATTTTAGACTTTCACTGAGAAATTAAGTTAAATGAGTCTAAATTACAAAGAATTGCAACACAGAAAAATGCAGCGGTGTGCGATGAGAATGAGGCGACAGCTAAGCTTGTTCACAAATCCAGTATTAATGACGGTTAATTGAAAGTATCATATATTCTACACGTCATCTAAAAATTGACTGTTTCTGAAGATGTATGAGAAAATACTGAGGCTAACTAATTATTTTTAAATCTCGTAACTTGTGGTAGAGAGATAAAAATATGTAGGAAAGCCACGCTGATTAGGAAAAGAAATGATAGCAGGACGGCATTTAATGTCCTAATTGCTGAAGTGCACGGCAGAATAGCTTTCTTCACAGAGGCCTTGCTTTTTGTAAAGAGAGTGCTTTTCTGAAACCAATCTAAATATGTTTGCCCTTGATTTCTGATATATCTTTGCATGAATACTAGCACACAAGAGTCTTCAGTAAGGCTTCGGAAGCTTCTAACGTCAACCACTATGGAACGTGCTTTCATGTATCTTAGGCTCATCCTAATGAGCCAGTTCAAATATCTTTTCTAAAATAACATTTCCTATCAGCTGGGTTTCTCTCTTCTACGACAGTGAATCACGATGCCGAAACAGACTGCTTACCTGCCTCTTCTACTTAAGTAAAACACCAAATACGCCTTTGCCTCATTCCCTATGCCACGTGAAAACATTTCCTCTAGAAAAGGAAGACAAGAGTCTGGCTTTGGTCTAGCCATTTGCCAACGGCATCCTGGAAGGGAACAGTCACAGAAGGCGCACGGAGTGGCGAGGTGAATGCAGGCAGGACTACGTTGCTTATTTAACTAGCTCTAAAAATGCCAAGCATGTGGGGGAGAGAAAGATCCGGAGGGGAGGCAAAGAATAAACAACAGTTACGATTATTTTTCATTTGTCGTTTTCTCAATATATATATTTTAAATTATTTGATACATTTCATAGCCTCTACAATCTTTAGACATATGAAATTAAAAACCCATCTTTTTAGATTTGGTAAAGATATGTTACTGTTTGAGCAATCCATCAAAGTCAGTCAGTCGTATAGAGGCAAATACATGAAGGCATAGCAACCCTTACCCAGCTTGCAGTGTATTTAACTAAACATAGCATACGTTCTTCGAAAATTTTAATCACATAAGTACCATTTCTGACTGTCTTCTGGAATTTTTCTAGCTATCTTTCCTTGATACATAAAGCTTACTGACTAGCCATAATTGCACAAAGTACGTATGAAGGCGTAAAGGCAACTCAGGTGCTTTAGTCAGTCCACCAGCTCTCACCTTGCCAAGGAGCACCTCCACGCTAACTCGCACCGCTCCTGCCTTGCTCGTTCCCTCTTGTTTGAGAGTTACCAGCAACACGGGTCCCTCCAAAAGCCATTGCGGGGACATACATCTCTCTAAGGCGACCAATATTCAATTATATTAAACCCCCCCTAATCTGTAATAACCTTGGCAGAAGATACTAAAAACTGAGTGTCCCGAGAGTTGGGTCATCTGACCCATGAACACAGGTCTCAGATGTCCGTTCTGCTTTTAATCGTAGACATTCGACAGGAAAAAGACAACGTAACTCCCATGGGTGAGGAAGCAAGCTGAGTAGACTGGCTGTACCTATTGCCTCCAAGGACACTAATTTTGGAAAGTAATTTTCACCTCTCGCAAAAAGTGTGTGATTAATGGAGACACAATCATAAAAAAAAAAATTTTTCAAAGGGAGTTCTGTTAACTTAACTGATCGCTATCATAAATAAAAAAGCATACCAAATAACCAGACCTCACAAACTTTATAAATTGACCAAAATCTTGACCAAATATTTCTTCCTCAAGGTAAAAGACTGCCAGGGCCCATGTAAATAATGAAGAAATAAACGGTACAATACAACACATTAAATCTTTTCCCTTCAGAGAAAATCACCTTTGTATTACAGTGCTTCCCCAACTCCTATAAATCCAGAAAAAGATGACTTTTTAATGTACGAAAGTAAGTACACATTAAACATACTCTTTATATATACTATTTTAAGTTATATAATGTGAAAGCTAGCTAACGCAGCAGGCTAAGCCAGTCAGCTAACGCTCTACATAGGGAACCTGCACCTTACTGAATATACATCTTTCATACACAAAACAAAAAATCATCTGAAAGCCTAGTGTCACAACATAAGAATTTCAGAAGTTTAAATACATATAAAGCGAGCTTATGTCACGTAATGGTGACTCACAAAAATTATTCCTCATGAGAAAATCTCCCGGGGAGCGGAAGTACCTAACCCTTGAAGCACAGGAAGGAGTAAAGGTTGACCAGATAAGACGACTTGCACAGACAGGACTGCGGCAAGAATCCTAGTGACAGGGAAAACCAGTGATCTTCGCAGGCAGTAGGGTAATGACCACCCCAAAGAACAAATAAAAGATACAGACTGGAAAACCACAGCAATGATAACATGAATGAGAGCAACCGCGCAGGGGAAAACTGCCTTTTAAATCTGCTCAGAGCTGTTAGCACATGAAAGACAAGAGAAAATCCGGCTCTGATTTAACTTTACAGCAGTGAAAGAGGAGAAGCAGGAACAAAATCTACATTATAAATTTAGTGTCAAGCAGCAAAGAAAAACAGGGGGAAAATACTGTCTCGCTGCGTATACCTAATTGGATCCAGGCACTGGCTTACCCAAACAAGTGGCACATCAGACTTCTCCCAGCAGGAGCACACGTGTCAATAACACAACATTCTGGGCAGCTAAAAACTCTGATGAACAAAAGAACATTGCAAAGACTTCAGGAGCGCGGCAAAGGCAACCAAAAGCATTCCGACGCTTGTAGACAGAGTCATATAATAAAAGATTAGGAGCTGGCTCCTAGCAAGGCAAAAAAAAAAAAAAAGGGAGATCAAGTGGAAATCTTATTGACGTGAACTAAATCCTAAAGGAGAAGGGTCAGATTAATGTTAATGCTTTCAGCAAAAGCAACTGACTGAAAAACAAGAGGTCGCGTCTGGAGGTTTGGAAAGGAACTAGCCGACAAGCAATTACATATTTTTCACTGAATGGATGGCTGAAAACTGGAACCTTTTTGCCAGCTGCAGAAGCGAGCCGTGCCCAGCCCTCCTGCGAACGGATGCGCCCCTTTACAGAGAGCATAATCAGAAGGGACAGACCGTAGCTCCCTGTTTTCTGGCTGGGAAAACAATAAACGACAAAGCTTCTCAATCTTCCCCGCGCTGAGCTCCAGCTCGCACCTCTGCACCTGAAGAATGACCTTTTGCTACGAAGAGATGTTGGCATGCAGCCAATACCGACTGAAAAATGTTATAGTGTGAAAATACATACCTCCTGCAACAACACACATCTGTCACACATGGCGAACGTGCAGCACAGCTCTTTTACCGCAGCCTAACAAAATGCTTCAGCACATATGCAAAGTCTTTGAATATGTCACTTTTCTATTCCCTATATTTGTAGAGAGGGAGAGAATAACCTGTGATTCATTTTTCTTGAAACGGAATACACAGGTATTTTCTGAGCCGCACCAGGAAGCTCCTGCTCTTCCCCAGTAGCCCGACAGGAGGAGGATGTTTGACTATTATGTATGACACCAAGAAAGAAGCTTGCAGTGCACTTCATAAAACAAATATAAGTGAAAATGAGTGTACTTATCTTTGCAGAGATGATGATCTTTCTCCAGCAGAATTGCTGAGTCACGCTATTTCATCTTATCATTTCTACTTTTCTAGGATCTGAAAAAATGTCCCTAGAAGTTTTTCCATTAATTTCCATGGAAATTGAGTTGAGGTCTACATTGTCTTCATGTATTTGGAAGCTGTGTTTTCTTTGAATCAAGTTATCCCCAAAGTGAATAAAAACCTATTTGGATACAGGGAAAGCTGTACTCTGAAGGTAATAGCCTTTTTTTTTTTTTTTTTAAACAAAAGAGTTGTCATCTTTTGTATTCTATATATCAAGTTCACCATATTGAGAATATCATCTTTGCATTTTTGCTCCTGAATTTTTACTATCTTAGCTTTAATACTGAACTAATCAGCAGTATTCCAATATCCAAATCTGATTATTAGCAGATGCTCCCCATTTTTTCCTGCTGGTTGCAGGCTAAGGTACCATACAAGACGGAGTGTAAACGACTGCCAAGTACCTGTAAAGAGGACAGCCAGGGAATCATATCAGAGCACAGCTGGTAAGGAATATCGGATTAAACTCCCAATACAGTCCTCCCAAGACTCCCAGTACAGTTCCCTGCCACTATGCACCATTCATCAGTTAAACTTTCTAATTTTATCAAGTGACATATTTAAAAAAAAAAAAAAGTACATTTTCTGTTCCCCTGCTTCTCCCTCAATCCCTCCTGGAAGGCTGCTTGCAAAATGTGATTTCTGTGACTATTAGAAACACGCACAAAGTTTCCACCCTAAATGGACTATTTTCCCCCAGCAATTCTCATGCCAGCCTTGGTCTTTAGATCGAATAATCTCTTTCACCTCTGGAAGTTTGCTCCCCAGCATGCCCACTGTTACCACGGCTTCAGCCAGTTTCCTATTCACTCTTTCTTGACTTAATCACTATCTTTTCTAGCTTTATTAATAATTCCTCACGTGAGAACATATCAAAGACTTTACTGAAGTCTAGATAGATCAGAGCTACAGATATCTATAGATAGACAGGTCGTTCTCAAATCCTTCACACTGCTGAAGTCAAAACAAAGCATCTGTTGTCCAAATTGCTTAATTTCCTATCCCAAAATAGATGTACCAAATTTGCACTTCTCCAGTCAGACAATATTAATTCTGACTTCAGCGAGCTATTAATCTTTTTTTTTTTAATACTGGAATGCAAAAAGCTGTAATCTTCCTGAATTCTGGGATTGAAATTATATGGCCCCTCTGTATGAAATGGATTGAGCTTTGGGCATTTCCAGTTACGTTCACTTCCACCCTGCTCCGACTTCCCCAACTGTCTCCTTGTTCTCTTTGCGTTTATAGGGCTGAAGTTGGATTCTATTTCATTTGCTTTGGAGAGCAACATTTTCCAACACCCAAAATACCACTTAAAAACAAAACAAAACAAAACAATAAATCTCCTCTTCAATTCCTTGAAGGCTTTCCTTACACCCGCTATGTTTCTGAGACGGTAGTTTACCCAGATGCCAGGCATCTTTCCTTCCTGAGCTGAGAATGCAAGTTACAAACAGCTTTTCTTTCTTCATCTCTGACCTAAAGCAACTGCAGCCCCCTCCACCCATTCAATTTAATTTGAGCCCTTCAGCAGAAGTCCGAGTTACCTGAGGTTCTCAGTTTCTCTGAGTACAAACCACAGGAAAGAAAGATACTCCTGTTTGCAGATGAAAGCAATACAAAACAAAGGAAGAAGAAACACAAAAGCCAGGAGTGGTTTGTTCTCTACACCAATCTTCTTCCTTTATTTTGCTTTCTCCAGTCCACCAGAAGCAAGAGAGGAGCAATTATGAGCCGCTGGAAGTTGGGTGGTTGGGAACTGGACCTTTAAAGAGGCTTGGTCTAAAGAATTTGCTATTTCCAATATCTCTTTTTACTCATGCGAAGTGGCTAAATATAAGAATATACACTGACAAAGAAATTTGCTCAAAATAATGATCTCAACATTAAAAAAAAGGAAAGATATCATCAGTGATTGTTTAAAAGAAAAAATACAAAGTATAGTCCTAGCAGATAGAGAGCTGAAGAGCAAAACGTTTATGTCCGAAATTTTAGAGACCTTGATGGCCAACCAGACTGTCATTTGGTTCAGAATCAAAATCCTCAGAGAAGAATGACTGGACAACGGAGGGGGAAAAAAAAACCTATGGTCAAGTTTATTGGCCAAAAAGAAAGGCACTCGGCTCTGAAATGCAGTGGAGAGCGCTCAAACCTGCTTACTGAAGAGAATTCAAAAACCTACAGGGAAAAAGACCTGAAGAAGTACGGTAGGTGGAGATCAGAACGAGTCTCCACGAGAAAACAAAACAGGTAGCTACACACGGAATAGAGAGCATCACAAACACGCTCGCTACCTGGTGTTTGGTACGCGGCCAGGCATGTGAAAGGTGTGGGGCCTCATTTATAGAAAGTCACTTTTCAAAGAAACCCCTCATGCACCTTTTACTGCCGTCAGCCCATCCCAACCGTTGGGAATACAAATACTGTTTTCCTCCATTACAGCTAATGCAAACCCAAGAAATAATAGAGGGTCTAGATATACTCTTCAAACTATAACATAGAAGTGTCAGAGTAAGGCACAGCGCACACTGGATGTATGCAACATCATTTAGGGACTGAAAAAAGTCTAGAGAGGTGCACGATGTGGGGCCCGATGTGGGGCCCCCGCGGGGATTTCACAGCTGACACAGCACACAGCTGCCCAGCAATGCTTGCCAACAGCTACAGCAGTACAAGGCAGGGTCCCGCCATCCCACCAGTATTAACTGGGCACATACTGTAGAAAATAAGACCTATCACATAAAAATTCCAGATGAGAGAGAGTAGAGTAGCACCAAGTTGGGCATCTCCTAGCAGAAGGTCTGAGGCAGGTATGATCCACAGCACGCTACAGCGGCTCAGCCCCAGGACGCACCACACCACAAATACTGCTGTAAAAGCAACAACAGTGCCTTGAGGGAACCCAGATGCTCCTTGAGGGAAGGTGAGCGGGAGCAAGGGGCGACCCCAGCATGGGCAGTGCCCTCACCGACGGGGCGCAGTCCCGCAACGTCCGAGCCGGGCGGGCAGAGCCAGATGCAGGTAATGGGCTCCATCAAGTGTCCCAGACCTGGCCAGGGGATGAACCAGGTCTGGGGTCTGTCCAGTGAGACCAGCCAGGAGCAAAAGAGACAGGGCCAGAGACAGGGCTGGAGACAAGCTACAATGTAGGTTTGCGAGGTCCATCCAGGAGACCAGCTACCTGCAGCGCAGGTCCAGGGTCCACCCAGGACACAGGGCTGGAGACTCCAGGCTGAGCTGAAACGGGGCCCTGGGCAGCGGTGGGGGGGGGACACCAAAGGGAGGCTGTTCAGGCCATTTAATGACTGTTGAGGGCTCTTTGAAAAGATAAGTTGTTTTTGAGCAAAAGGCCTAAATTCAGGTCCATCACGTACTGTCATGCAAGGAGGGTGCGGGGACAGGCAGCTCCCTGGGAAGGGCTGCCCATGTCAATGGATTCTGACAGTGCTGCACTACGGCCCTCTAAAATACAGAGTTACCGTGTCGGGGGCGTTTCTCGAGAAATGGGTGATGGAGGCTCTAGGCTCAAGATGCTTTTAATGAACACTAAAAATAGAACCACAATTCATTAGGACTTTCATAATAATTATTACACATATTATGAACACTGGTACAGTTCTCTCTGCAAATTTTTTTTGAAATTACTTCAGTATATTACTCCTGATTTCCAGCTTGTGTTTCGCATTCATTCACTTTATATCTGTTGTTTCAATATACATATTCCTAGTTTATTCATATGAAATCAAGGTTCTGAAGTTATTCAAATCTGTTTATTGGACATTTTTATTGGAAAAATGTATCTGGCCTGACACACCAGTGGAGTGTTTATGTCTTTTGCTTACCATAAATGAAATTCTGAAAGAAAGAAAATGAGAAATAAAACTCCTTGCTGAGTTCCAAATGTTTATCTGCATTCATACAAAAACTAGTGATATCTTCAGTCTCAATAACTTGGGTATCCTAAATATCAACTTTCAACTTCTTTTTATCATTTAAATTAAGTACAATTACTGCAAATATTATCTGCAAACAACTGCAACATGATGAATTACATGTAAAATGTTCACTGAGTAGGATCTGAAATAATAAATTTCCTTCACCAGTTTGAAGTCTACCTTCATTCATTTTGAATTATGAGAATTCAAGATACTTTCAAACTACTTTGCATGGGAGAAAAAGGACAATATGCTGTGTCAAATGCAGGGTCTCTTTTACTAAAGGTGTTTCTTGATATAAACTTTCTAGAGTTTCCTCTCTTTAGATCCTCACATCTAAAATTAAGTAAAACACACTTTAAAAAGCTTAATTACTAGTACTATTATCGTAACACACATCTTTGTGTTATTCCAGAAGAGTTTTTATCATTTGCCTGTCTTCTATAAGCATGCGTGAAAGACATTTTGAAACGCAGATTGTTTAACAAGAAAAATTAACTTAGGTGTTCTTCTTGCAACTAATGATGGTATTCTTTCTTTCCCAATCTTCGCTTTCCCATACTATTTCCCTTAACATAATAATACATTTGGGAATTCATGATATTTTAGTTAAACATTTGATCTAAAATTGTTTTGCTGCAACGGCTGCTTGCAAACATTTTTGTCTTTGCATGTTTGCAAGGCAGATCGGGGTTACAGGCTCTGCACTGGTAAACAGCAGAGGAACACAGTGTATCAATTCTATAGCAGAGTTATAAATAAGTGCGCTTAAAAGAAAAATACGTCTTAGAATTAAATTGAAAATTATAGCATTGTTAAAAGGATCTTTTTCCCCCCCTCTCCGCACTAGACTATAGAAGCTACTAGTAGTTTAAAGGAGGTGCTGGAAGCAGTTCCCTTTTAAAATATACTAACAACCAAAGTTAAATATTTCCATCTTTGTGTATTTCAAATACAGAAAAGCGGAACATAGGAACTTTGTGACATTATGTGGGAGGGAATGCTATAGCACATGAGACTTTCTTTTTGCTATAGCTAAAGAAAAACCAGGAGTGTCTCCGTCCTCTCTTGCCATAAACTCAGACTGCAGGAAAATTACAGTGTGAGAGTACGTCTACTTGTTGTCAGAAATAAACCGTGTATGTATTTGAACATAAACTATTTTAAACTTCATGAGAAGACACATTACATTCACTGAAAATAATGAAGTGACACAGAATCAGCAATGTTGGCTGGAGAGACATCTCCAGTCCAAATTCCTGCTTGAAACAGCACTACTCGGTCACCACCAAGCCAGATTAGCCGTGGCTTTTGTCTAGAGAAGCCTTGCAAACCTCTAAGAACAACGATGCCAAGACCCTTCTGAGCAACTTTTACCAGTGCTGAACCACTCTTGGAGTAAAGTTTTTTAAGAATTACCCAAGCTGCAATTTATCTCTTTTTATTTTGCCCAACACTACCAAAACCAGTTTGCTTCTATGATCTTTTTTATCATCAAGTACTTGAAGGTTGCCAGTGGATCCACCCTAAGGTCCCTCCTTGCCAGTATGAACAAGCCCAGTTCCCTCAACCTCTCTTCACAGGACATGTACTCTAGGCCCTTGACCATCTTGATAGCTGGGCCTTCTCCAGTTTCTCCACAGCCCTGTTGAAGTGGAGGGCCCCAAACTGGAATCTGTACTCCTGGTGCAGCCTCACCAGTGCCAAGCAGAACGGGATAATAAGGTCCCTTCATCTGCTGGGCCCCACTCCTCTTAATGTACCCTAGTACTGGGTTTAACTTACTCACGATTCGAGCGCGCCATGCCAGCTGGAGGTGCACCAGGGATCACCACCCACTGAGGAGAGCAGTCTGGCCAACTTTCAACTCACTCAACACTCCGTTCATGAAGTCCTGCAAAAAAAAGGTGTAAAGCACATCAGCTTTTTCCGTCAGCGCTCTCACTGCAGTGCCTCCCCAACCAACAGCAGGCCCACATCTTCCCTTTCCATTCCCATGGCATCTTCAAGAGGTTGAAACTTCGTGAACATGTCTTTTTTCAGAAGGCAGTGAAAGAGAAAAATTTAGCTCCTTTAGTAAAATCATGTGCATTTAGTAATCAGAATCAACAGCTAGATAAAAATATACACATGCACACACACACACACTTAGGTATACATTTTTTTCTTACTTCAGGTTAAATTATATAAATCATATATATTAATCATTTGGTGCTTATGCCAAAAATAGGAAAGGTATGCATCTTGGAAAAACCTAACAGGCCATAAAGTGATAAGAAATTTAATCACATATTCTTCCAATACTAACCACACCACTGAGTATTTCCTATATATCTTATCAGGGCAGTAAAGGCCATTTCTGAAAGAAAGCTTCCAAAAATTCCACAATAGGTTCATACAAAATACTATGTAGTTCACGCTAGATGTGAGAAATACATGCAGTATTAGCACGTATGATTAACATACTCGTAAGAAGGTGGGGCTTGAAGAAATATTATATTATATCCCGATTCACGGCGGTAGAGTCTATGGCAGTGCATGGGGGTACAAAAGCTTCAAGATTAAGGATGCCCTAGCTCTAAACTATATCCCCTTTCACAGCACAAACTACAAAGGTGCTGGGGAAGCAACGGGCTGTGCTGTTTGGATTTCTATTTTATTGCGTATTCGGAGATTCACAGCCCTCTGCGTTCCATTGTGATACACTGTCACCATCAAATCAGTTATTTCTTTGGGTTCAACTCCATCGGTCCTGATACCAATAGCAGTCTATCATATTACAAAATGGAGGAGGCATTGGGACATCATCCACTTCATCCCTCTGCTCAGAGAAGATGCATCTAAACCACATGAAGTCTGTGCAAAACAGTGCAAAAGACATGTCAAAGGTAAGTTAAGTCTCTTCAAAGTAGTAACTCTATATTCACAGCACATTTAATGAATCTTATCTGAGATATGACTGGTATTTCTTCCTAATAATGGAAATCAGAGTTCTTTCCTCCCTTGCCCCCACCTCTTCTCGCGCTCTTTCCAGCTGCTAACTGCAATCCTTTCTTTTTTTCTTTCCGCTAGTTGCACATGTACAAAGATCTCACTGAAAGCAACAAGAATGAAAAAACAAATACTATCTATGACATTACTATGTTTTTAAAAGCTCAGAGTTTAGTTTTTAGAGTCACAACATCTAAAACTTCCGCCAGGTTTCTTCTACCAGTTCTACAAAGGGATCTAAAAAAACCCTGCCACTTTTCTATAGATTTTCAGAGGCTTCCTTGGTGAAACTCACTGGACTTTCTAATTAGCGTCCCACTTGCTAGGTCATGCTCATCTGAAAAAGCCAATCCTGGCTTTTGATTTAGTACGCTTGATCCTAAGCGACAACCCTGCAAAGAACAGCAATAATAAGGCTATAAGACGACACAGAATGGTTAAGGTATTTTAGGCATCGGTTGACGGAAGAGAACAATAGTTGTCTAGACACGCTTTCACAACAGATTGGATCGGGAAATTTCACTTACCACTTTCTGCATGCACCGGGTCATTCATGTAATTCTGATCACTTAAATCTATTACTCCAATTTCACCCTATCACGCTCAAAACCTGCCTTATTAGCTAAAGACCACGCACGTGTTTTGTATACCTTTCTCCCCGCCTCAGCCTAACAAAGCTTCCATTTTGTATTATGCATACAAACCCCCACTCCCGTGATCCTCCTCTAGAGTAGCTCTCCCTGCACTGTCAAACTGACTTGTAAGTTTAAATATGATTTAACTTCTTCTGATGCGGCTTTTCATTTCTCTGTTTGCTTCTGGCAGTCAGACGCCTCTCTGTTTCCCATATAGCTCTCCTGTCACCGTATTACACACGGCCAGCTTCCAGAAGAACAACAACTGAAGGCTGATTCTAACTTTATCACAAAACAAGATGCTAATATCATCGCAGGATTGTTAGCTTTTTTTTCCTCTAGTACCTTGAAGGTAATCTTTCTTCAAAACTGAGCACATGTGACATTTGATGGGGCTGAAGCTGCCAACATTCCTCTCTTTTTTGGGATTCCATGTAATGTTTAGAGGATCTATTAATAAAAAAATACATATATATATGCAGAGAAGCCTGAAACCAACACTGACCACTTGATAAACAAAGCAAAGTTAGTATCAGAAATACCGCTGCAGCTCCCCCGAACACTTTTGGTGGCATCTCACTACAAGAAATTGTAAAAGGTGAAGTTATGAAAAAGTTCTTCTGTTCTCCTTCCTTATTTTTCTCTTCTTCAAGAATTCAGCACCAATTTGATTTTTAAAGTATCATTAGCTTCTCCTTAAAGGATGAAAAAATTTGTCATTGAGTTTCACAGCAGATGAGATCCACGTATGCATGTGCACACACGCACAGCCCCTTCCAGAACTTCCCAGTTATTGAAGGAAATGTAAACAGTTATGCCGCACTCTTGTTAGCACGGATCTTGCAACCTCCTACTCCTCTAGTCTTTCAGATCCTTAAGAAATGAAATTGTATTTGAATAATTAAAATTGTACTGTTTTTTCAAGTCTCAAGCTTACAAACTCCTGCTACGAAACAGAGGGTATAAAAGCGACAGTCCCTGAAATATTAGCATAAAAAAATCTTTTATCAAGAGGTCTACTGATAAAGCCTGTCTTGCATAACCCCACTGCTGGAATTTGCTCTGTGGTCACTTTGTGACCATATGTAAGAAAAATGTTCAGTCTCCCAAAGACGAAAGGCCGGGCAGGATCGGTTTTCGTTTCCTCAAGGGCTGACGGGGTGGCAGCGAGGGCAACGGCAGAGGACGCTAATGTAACGTGCCCTGCGGAGCTCTAACACGGGCTGCGTGTGAGGCCGTTCGAGTCAGTTTTAGTATTTCTCCCCTATGCTCCAGTCTTCAGTGCAGCCATACCTAAATACTGCATTCATTACAATCAGTACAAATCTGATGATTTGGTTTATAACTTAGAGAAATAAACTTCAAAACATGATACTTGGAAGACCCTCTGAACCTGTCAAGCAACCATACAAATGTGTCCGCATGGTTGGATTTTCCTCATGAACTGGGTGCATGCAATACTACCTTACTGGCACACATGGAATCTGAAATCTCTTGAGTTTGAACACACTAAAGGAAGAAATTCAAGGAACGAAACCTGCCTTTGTATTAATCAGGTTCCAGAAATCAGTCATAACGTTTTCTAAATAATTTTGTTTTCCAAGTGTAGTAACGAAAACACCTCAGAGAGACAACAGAGGGAACTAGCTGTGCAGAGGAGCCACGAGTCACAAACATCCAGCCAACCCGCAAAATGACAAATGTGAGAAGTGTTTTTCCTTCAATTCCAAATGTATATAGTCTAATTTAAAAATCTGTTTACAGAGGTAAGACGGAGAAGCTTTTTTTAAGTAATGCTGTCCCACTAAATAAACGACACAAACATTCTGATATCAATCTAATTCTCAAATCCCAGTCCCCAGTCTTTTTTTTTCCCCAAAAAATGGTTGCAATTAGATATGTTCTTTTTTTTTCAAGTTCCTGTCCTTAACAAAAATAAACACCCAAACGAAGAACTTGAATGGCTGGCACTGAATACAGCCAGCGATCTGAACAAGGAAGGCTAAATAACATAACTCTGGAAACTCTTTTCTCCCTAGTTTTTAGACACATCACGTAAGAGGTTATTTCCTCTATTCTTATGGTATATCTGTTAAATTTACCATGACCTCCCCTATAGTGCTTATGATCACGAAGGCTTCATCCGGTCATAGAAAAAAAATTCTGCTGCAGTAGCTCATTGTTCGCTTATTCTTACATGTACTATCGGGACAGCTTATTTCCTTATTTCAGATAAATATGTTTTCACGATCAGTCAAAATTAGGTGGTTGCATTTCTCTTCTACTTACAGGAACCAGTGCATCACTCTCCAAGTTTATGTTAACTACAGACATATGCTTCTGCACATATACAGCAAGACATGAGAAATACAGCTTTTCTGCTACGGTTGCCGATTAGAAGTTTAGAGGCTGCTACTTGAGGCAAGAAAACAAAAACAAAACCACTTGCCATAAGAAAGCAACTGGAAAATGACTGACCTCAGCCATACAAAATACATTCTTTTTCCCTTAATTTTAAAACATTTACAATTCTTCCCAGGTCACTACTGGTAATTAAAGCTATAAAAGATTAACTACATTCATGAGGGCACGCTCAGAAGACAGTTTCGTACGACAGGCCGGCAAGTCGGCAGGACTGAAGATTTGCCTTTCCAATGCAGCAGCTGCCGCGCGCTCCTGCAACATATCCGCGAGTACATCCCACACCAGGCAAACAGAAATTCCCCGGTTGTACTCTTTCATGTGAAAAGCCTGCCTCCACAAGCAGCCTGGAAACGCATTTAAAGCTACCTATATTGCAAGTGTTAATTGCTCACATGCAACATAAAAGATCTTCAAACGGATGCTGACATTTGAAGGAAAAATTAACAGAAATCACTGCTTAGTACTATCACTTAAAAGCCTCTCTCCGTTTCAGCGCAAACCAAATCAAGCCGTGCTCTCGCAACGGCCTTGCGAATCGGAAGTGAAAATGATATTGTCGCACGCTCGTCTTGCGGATAAAGAGGCAGTGCAAGGCAGAAATGAAGAGTCTTGTTGCTATGATCGAAAGATTAAGGCCAGGGAGCGTACTCCGAAGAATATTATTTTCAAGGAGTACATTACCAGTATACAGCTAACGTGACCAAGTCTTTACCAAGGAAGTTAAATAATAGTGTAACAGTAAAGAGATTTTTAATGAGATCAGTAATGACGCCCAGAGTCGTGTGATTATATTTAGGAATGAGATAAGACATTGGAAATACTCATTCTTATAAAGGTTTTATTCTATATTAGAATAAGAAAAGAAAATTCATTAGAGTAAATTCTATACAGGCAAATTAAAAGGCCACATAGTGAAAGAAATGACCATTGAACTGGACTGAAAAGCAAGAGATGCGGATTCTGCTCCTAACCCCAGCAGAGATGAGGGATGGAAGAGGGCATACAGGTTGGACGTGAACGTACAAAACTGGCTCTCCTCCTTTTTGGCCGGAGGCAGGTTTCAGGATGCAAGTCCCTGGTTACCGCAGTTGCCACCTGAAAAGCCGTCTTTTCTACCGCTCTGTACGCACAAACCCACTGGAAAACAGGTAAGTGTTCTGTCTCAAAAAAAGATCAGAACTTTTAAGACAGCGATTCAACTAGGCAAAGCTGAGTTGTCCTTCAGACGTCTGTTGAAAATTTTCCCCAAGGCTCTTATTTCCTCGCAATATTTAAGATGAATGAAATGAAACAAATTGTTCTTATACTGACAGGGAGAGCAAATGCATCCTGAACTACTCGCTCAGTACGAAAGCGGGTGTGACAACCTTCCCAGCCCTGCCGTTTCCCCCTTCTTGCAATATAGCTACGTGGGGAGGAGGCGGAGGGAGGGAGAGCCTTCCTTCTCGGCTAGATAAACACCTTATTGCGGAACAGTACCGGAACAAAAGCAGGAATAGGGATGGAATATCATGCCATAGTCCATTCCTCCTAAGCTAAACACAACGAATACTTGTAAACTCACGGTGAAAATTGCACGCTTTACAGACATTACAGCTTTCCAAATACAAACATGCTAACAAACGCATATATTTCAAAGAGAATCAAGCCAGAAGGACGGCAGTCAGAAGTCACTAGCTGACAAGAGACCCAAAATTTCCTAAAAAATTCTTGCAGTCCTATTTTAAGCAGCCCATATCTATTTTGCAGAAGGAAAGAAATAAAACCCAATAGAAATATCAACTATTTAGTAAGTGCTATTATAGCAGCATTCCAGTAACGTATTTCAATACCATGTTTACTGGCTACATCCTTTAAGCTAGAATCCTCTAAACAGCAACCTAATTCAGAGAAAGAATTGCACAAAAGGACAGATAACTTTAAAAAAAAATTTTTGAAAGTTGTGTTGTGGGTCCTGACACAAGTCTGCATACAGGAATTCCTCCTAAACACATCTTATTTTTTTTTCTCATCAGTCTCCCACATATTCCTTTTTATTTCCCAGGTCGATTTTTAAGATCTAGACATTCATCTGAATGCAGCAGCCCTGCACTGAAAAGATTTAGCTATGTCTGAAATATTATGCTACTTTTTCCAGCAGCAACTGCAGGCCTGAACACAGCACGATTTTATCAAACACTGTCAGCTTTTTTCTAATTAAACTCTGGAAAAAGCCCGTTACCTAACAAATTTAAAACAACATAAATGTTAAATATGAAATAATCACTGGACTTCAAATTTATTGCTGGTGTGAGTGAAAGCTCTTAGGGTTACGGGACTGAAGTGGTTGATTACAGGTGTATAAAGAATCAACTTCCCACCATTCTGTGGATATTCATAAAAGTGTGTTCAGGATCTGCCTTAAGTATCCTCATGTTGTACAATACTACTGCAAGGCGACTATTTAGTTCTCTCTTTTATCTACGGAATAATCGATAAAGGTTTCCTTTAGGGAAACGCTGCAAGCAAAAGGCCTATTTTTTATAAACCGTTGTTAAAGCTGGCTGTGTTTCTACAGGAAATTTCTTATGAATAAAAGGGAAAAAAGTATTATTTCTCCCTGTCTGAAAAGGCAAAATTTATGTCTTAAGAGAGTACACAACAGGAAAAATGACGCAGATGCTTCGCACCCTTCAAGAATTTGGCCTGTTGAAAATCAGAAGCTGCAAACACCTTTCAGGTTATCTGTCTCCCTTCCTCCCGCTGCAGAAGTACTCCTAAAACATCGCAAACTTTTAACAAACTGCTTAAGCAATATTCAGTGACGTCTGTGTTCCTTTTAAATCAAAGTATAAAGATCTCAGATCGGCACCCCGATTCAAGGCTGCTGATGCACATCCTGCTTCAAACTCTACGAAACAATCGTTAATGACCCTTGCGGGTCTACACTGTCAATAAAAACGATCATTTAAAATGGAAGACGCCACGGTGATGAGAGCTACGTCGTCACGTAGATGAGAAACGTGCTGTCTACTCACAGCCAGAGGAAGGAGGATGGTACCCTCTATCCACTACGAATGACCATCTTTGATTAAAAAAAAAAGATAACTTTCACAGTCTGCAGGTAGCTTCTGTTGTGCTATTCTTTAGGACAAGTGCTAGCACATTTTTCTTCATTTTCTCCTTCGCTTACAATGTCCCTCTTCTGCTCCTTTGGGGATATAGCTCTGCTGCTACATTTTCATTTACTGAGCCCAGGTCAAGGACTGCCAAAACAAATGTATTTCATAAGAGAGCGCTACTCCATTTGCCAGTGCTGAAAGGTCAAGCACACAAAACATACACACACTTAGCTTTTGAAGGGACCCCAGTCTCCTGAACATCAATATTACTGCCTGAAAAAGCTGCACTTGCTGCAATCCCGAGAACCAACACTGAAAGATATAATATTTTCCCCTCCTAACTGTAACTTGCGCTTTTGACAGCACGCTACCTAGAACTGGCAATAAGACTTTCCTGTATGGGCCGTTTGGCTCCGATCGCACGATTATAGCCATGCGTGGGCTCTGCTATGCCACAGCTGAGCCCTCTAGGAAGAGGGAAACCCTGAGGCTCTTCCCCCCTCTAGTAAAGCCAGCTCTGATTTATCGTTGCCAGGCCGCGCCGAGAGCAGAGCAGCGACAGCTAGCGCAGGTTGTTGCCTGAGGTGCAGCCACTGCCGTGCCCCAAGCCCCTGCTAGGAAACCATCATCACCTTCTCGTGTCATGTCCTGAGAAGCGCCAGGAGCAATGCAGGGGCTGACAGATGATGCTGGGTCCTTCAGGCCCAACCCTCTGTTGGTCTTCACCCTACCGAGCAAAGACAGAGAGGGAGAGGATTGCTGTTTCACGGAGGAATTTCTGCCACCGCTCTCCAGGCTAGTGCTCCAATTCCTAGTTATGGAAGCACCGTCTGAAAGGGAGCCTCGAAAGCCCAGGAAACACCTGCAGTTCAGAGAAACCTACCCCCATCCCGGACCACACGTGAGAGAAGAAACTCCTGAGCAGGTCAACATGGGGAAGCCTTCTGCAGTTCATCTGCTGCCTACCAACCATGGAAGCAGCAGACTCCTGCTACAAGCAGGCCGAGCCACCGCCGCTACCTCCTGCTCTCCGTAGCAGCTACCCCATAAAGCAGTGTGTCCTGCCTCCATCTAAATCTATATATCTATTAACGCATTTAATGAAAAGCACCCCTCGGAGGCCTGAGGGGCTTCAGGCAAAGCATTTTGGGGACAGGAGCAGGGTGGGAGATTTTTATTAGCAATGTTTGTAACCTGGAAAAAAAAAAAAGAGGTCTTTTCCCAGTTGTGGCGTCACCCTGCCCGCTCCTTCCCCAGCGCAAAGGTTCACATGCAAAAAAACCCGCAGAACGGGACAAACTTTAAAAACGCAAGTGCTGTCATCAGGGTACGTTTCCTGCCCCCTTGGCCCTAACGAACAAAATTCGGCTGGCCTCGCATGTGCGCGCGCGCTGCTCCCATGCCCAAGGGGTGCGTGATCATCAGCTCCGTGTTTGTACGGCCATCGCTCCTGCTGGCCGCGGATTCTGCAAACAGCCCGCAGCCCGCTGTCAGATGAACTGCACGGCGCTGAGGCGGCGCATCAAAACAGACAGACAGGCAGGCAAAACCACGGAGCCAATTAAAAGCAACGCAGAGAACTTCAAAGTCACATGGACTCCATCCAAAATGCATGTATTAGCCATCAGATACAGGCAGAAAATATATTAAAAAAAAGCTAATTTTACCTAAGCACTGTTAAGGGCACTTGAGTTCAGCTTTATTAGCACAGTGTCTAATGAACATACAATAATTTGTGTTAATTTACACTACTGTCAAAACTCTTGCTTGCATTTTCTTCATGCAGTACTTCTCTGCTAGCCAGTCCTCAAACTCTTAACATATAGAAACATAGCTTATATGAGATTTTTTGTGTTATGGGGCGCTTTTTTTTTACTATAATAATTTTTGCTTTATAATAACAGTCCCTGAAAAAAGACAGTAGGACAGAGAAAGCAAAAATCCTCAAGGGCATTAAAAAGCACAAGGTGAGAGTAGGAAAAAGCGACAGTATGGGCTGTCATGTTGTCATTACTAACGGGGGTCAGCTCTGAACGAAGATCCACTCTCACATTTCAGAGTGCTGTTCTTCCCTGATCTGGCTGTACCGCTTCCAAGTCATGACTGCACAGCCGAGACTCTTTACGTCCATTAAATCACGGTGCCAGGAGGCTGGGGAAGACTGCACCCGACACGGTGAAATACTAAAATTAATCTATGCACCGTTTCTTGACATTATCCTCAGTTCTGTCCTACACAATTAAAACCCATCGCTGATGTCAAACCAGAAGATGCTTCAGATATCCTTGGCTGCCTTTCGAAAAGCAATTCGATACTGGCATCTTAGGAGAGCCGCTTACTGTGATACCCAGCTAAAAGTGAAGCCCCACGGCGCCTTGCAGATCTGGCCTGTTCAGTGCGGAATATTTGCTGTGCTTTACATGAAAACGGTGTGGGCTTCCCAGCTCATTGGCAAATGGGATTTTTGTAAATATCTTTAATTGCAGGCATTTCCGTATTCCCTCTGAATTACGTATTCCCTCACAACTCAGCTATGCTTGTCGGACTGTTCACTCCAATGAGAATATGTAACTATTAATGTCTACGATGATCTGCTACAGGCAGTGCACCAACACAGCTCTGATGCAGCAATCACTGTCTCTAAAAGGTTATGAAAAAACCCAAGCAGATTAAAAAAAGAAGGAAAAAAAAAAGGCAATCCAACCCCAGAATGACATTCTTGGAGGAAACGGAGGAAATCAGTTTTGTTGCTTTGCACTGGTTTTGCGGTGAGCAGCTTTTTGCACAGTTCTCCTGAAAAGCATTCGTTATTGACAGCAACAACAACAAAATGCTGCAAGTCCAGAAGTAGTTTTCATGAGAAACTCCTATCAGAGAGAATTTAACTTCTTTGTATAACGGACCCTCGCTTAAGAGCAGTCCAAGAACCATCTCCGGACTCACAAACTCTCCCTGGTGCAAGAGAGAGTGGATGCAGGTCGCTGCACTTGCAGCGGTGAAACCTGGAAACCTGCTGCAAATGTGCATCCCGCTTTTGTACATGGAACGAAGGAGGGAAGCAATTTAAAGAGACAAATATAAAAATATTGCTGAATTGAATGTGACACATTTCAAGATTCAGTCAAATCTCTTTTCACTCAGGTATAAAAAAAAACCAACACGGAGAAATTCTCATAATCTCAAAATGAAAAAGTCAGTTATCATGTTCTAGATCATCCGTGACATTCAAAACCGCTGCGTATTTGAGATCCCATCTAAAGTTTCCTTAGTCCACATTCTTTTGAAAGCGTGTTTTAGCATTTAGCGGCAGCTTTATGTATCTGAAGGTTTTATCTGTTTTACTAAGCAAGCCATTTTAAAATACAAATTCCAAGCACACTTAGGGGATAATTTCCAATATGGATAATGAGTTTAACTTTATGAAGCAAATCTTATTTATTTTTCCCCTCAGGAAATTGTAATTTACCAAACCCCTACTTTAACCAGAATCACACAAGTTAGTATTTACAAAGACGGTCATTAATTTTTTATACCGTGTGCCAACAGATTGTGCACTGATCACTGACAAATTTGAGAGTAAATTTAACAGGCTTTCAGTTGGAGCAGAGAACTGCATTCATTAATATCCCATACTACCATAGTTACAATCCGTATTTTTCCTATAGTTTAAAATGAAGGCACAGCGCAGAACGGCACGAGGAAACATCATCACTCAGCACCTCATCCATGATTCGTGTCTGCCATGGAGCGCGCTCTCACCTGACGCCCTCATAAATCAAGTCTCTTCAGCAAGGATTTTTCCATGATTCACCTCCGGGAAGAACGGGGGCAGCCTCGTGTTTTCGTGGAAATGGAAATGCCAGGGTATGCCAAAGGGAACGGAAACATTTCACAGTCGTGCCCGAAAGCCAGCGGCTAAAATCCAGAATACCTATTCATTTGACAGCATTTGGATCTTTTCTATGCAAAGGTCAACTCCAAATGAGCCAATTTTATTATGCTGGCACAAAACGTGCCTCTGTAATTCAAGAAAATCTTTTTTTTTACTAGGAAATGATTCCTTATTACTTTTGGAAGGTTTTTTTTTAAACAATCACTTTCTGAGGGAGTGAAAAATGTAATAAATACACTAAGCTGTGGGATTTTCAATTTAATTGCCTTTGTTATTCAGCAATGCATACGGAGAAATATATATATATATATGTATTTAAATATATACTGTTGTCTTAACAGAGAAGACCTAGGACACAATTTAGAGAAAGTGAAAATTTTTCATCTAGAGATACAGTAATATTCAGTAATGCCTGTGCAAGAGATGAACATAAAGGCTCTTATTTCTGTAATTTTAACCTGAAACAAATTACCTTACAGCGCCCTTAACGGACAGCACGGTGTTTCAGAAGGAATAGCCATCGCATTGGCGTGACAGCCTCAGCTTTAATGTGGTGTATACAAGTGAGACGAATCAGACTGCGTCTCCTATAAAACCCCTGTATCTTGCCATGAATACGGAGGATATACTGGACTATCGAGGACAATTTAATGAAAGGACTGTTAAGGAGAAAAGGAGGTTGAAAATAGAGATAGAGAATGTATCTTCAGTCTCAGAGCGTGTATCTTAGGTCTGTCAAAGGAGGTGTCTGCATTTTATCATTGCTTTAAGAAGCAGTGCTCGACTTTCTTGGCAAAGAAAACCCCATCGGTCTCTGGTAGTAAACCCACTGCAGGTTTAACAGTGTTTTGGGAAGTTCATCCAAGTGAGGTCTTCAGGAATAAAAGGCTTCAGGTAAAGTTTAGCAGCTTTAAAAGAGCAATGTCCCTACACACAAGGTGTCGCACATGTGTAGAGGCACAGGGATTTACCCCCAAACCTTACTTCGCTTAGTTTGAATACCTTCTGTAAGGGGAAGTATTTTTGCACCCGCGCAAAGTAATACCTAAGATTCAGACAATAGTGTTCAACTAGCAGAGAAATTTGCAGAAAAAAAATGACACTTTCCAATTAAAACCTTCCAATTAAAACCTCAACTTACTGGTACTGCTTCTTAAAGCATTGATAAACTCATACTTTTCCAAAGCAACGGCTGCATTAACCTGCATCAGAATGCTACAGCACAGCTATGTATGTTTACATATTTAAGCAAAACTACTGCATTTAAAATTCAAGTGTCAAACAACTCATAATACACAAAAAAATCCCTCTTTATTGACACATATACACATTGCGCTGCCTCTGCAGCGGCAGAAGGCAACTCTTCCACAGCACTGTATTGCACTTGGTTACGAGAATAATTGAAATGAGTAACTTTTAAGCAATGCTGCTTTTTAAATCTAATTGGCTTCAGAAGAATAGTGTGCATTTCTCATTAAACTGCAAGGCCTCCGCGATTTTAACTTCAACAGTGTGAGCTGGCTCTCGTTCCCATTTGAAGTCAGCTTTACAACTCCCATTGACTTCAGCAAGAATGAAATTAGACCCTAACATATTTGCATGTCAAATCTTTTCTTTCTTGCAGTTAGAGTGTTTTCATCCATGACATCTGCAATTTAATGGTACATTTTCTACGAAAAAGCAACGCTACATTTCTTTGAAAGGTGGCAGCAATGTAATAACACTGGTCAAAAACAGGGGAGATTAATATTAAAAAAAACTGCTTGCAATACTGAAACTTTTCAAGGCTTTCACTGATAATTAAAAAAAAGAAAAAAACAAAACAAGATCTCCACACAAGTGTTTCTTTCACAATTTTCAAATAAATAAGAGACTCCAAAGCCCACTGGAAGAAGGCTGGGAACAGGATACAGGCAAAAAAAGGCGTAGACACACGTACACAAAGGAAAACTCACGAGTGCTTAGAGCTTTAAACCTGCGTTATAATCCCAAAGCAAGCCAACCACAGCGAACGTGCTGCTATCATCACAGTTCAACCGACTATCGAGTATCCAGCAGCTCACCAGACTTACTGCAACAAGCGAGCAGGCAGAAGCCACCGGCTTCGAGGGGATTACCAAGATGGAAATTAATAGGATGTTGCAGGCAAACACGAAGTTAATCTGATCACTTCATCCACAGACTGGGGGGAAAAAAACACAATACTGCTAAAACGCATGTGTAGCCAACAAGCAAAGAGAAGTAGCTTCCGCTCACGGAGAAATCAAAACACTTGGTATTAGGCAGGACTTCGCAATATCCCTGTTGTACCTGTTTCGTTGTCAGAAACTTGGTCTGATCACCTAAATTCACATTTATTGTGCAAGCAGCCCTTGAAGCACGCCTGAAGGTGGCTAAAAACAGCAGATCAAATGAGAGCAAAGGGTCACTATCACTGACAATTTATTGGAAGTCATATAATTTATTTTAAATTAGTAATAAAAATATATCTGTTGCTTAAATGTTATGTCACTAAGAAAAAACAGCCATTTAAAAAGCTGTGCTTACTTATTAAATGCCAGGGCTTTCATTACTAGAAATCAAACCTTAGAATGGCCTCTGTTTATATGCCAAATCCGCCTCTCCGCGTTCCAGAATTTAAGACAGAATTTAATTCGGTTAGGTGTGCGATTACCTCAAAGCTATTATTTTATTTTACCCATCCATTATTTTTTAAGATAGTTGTCTTCTCGCATTGCAAAAGCGCAGCTGCTTGGTCAGTGGGTTTCTCCTCTGCCTCTCCTGCTCTGCCCAGTCACCGCCGCTCTCCTCCCGCCTTGCCAGACTCGAGGCTGGGATGGCAGAGGCCCCGCAGAACGGCTCCTGAAGCAATCCTGCTGCGCAGCCACGTTCACATCAACCACTTGCAAAATTAAAAATAAAGCACGAGGCATTTCTGGATCAAATATTGATCGTTTAATTATTTTCCATTTTAACTGCGTGCTATTTTTTGCAGAGAATATTTGGGCTGGCTGAACATCACAATTCATCTTCTGCACTAGCGATATGTCAAAAGTCAATTATTCAGGTGACAGCGTTAACGTTTAGATTCTTTGTTAACAATGATTAACTTTTGGGTTCTGGTTTTAAAAGATATCTGAAAGCAATAATACAGTCTTATTCAGCAGAGCAATTTTCATCTTAATGTCTACAGGCTGTGTTTTAAGCCACTTCATGGTAATAAATGAACATTGCCATGTTCTTTATGAAGTTATAGTCACAACATGCAGAAAGTTTCACACTATCAGTGCCGATATACCAAGCGTACTTTAAAAGCTTTAAAATCTTCTTCTCTTATTAATATTACTTTTTATGTTTTTCTCTCGTGACCTTCCTGTATAGGGAAGGGTGTCTCACAGGCAGTTAAAACATCCCTCTGGGCCATTCTGCTCATTTCTCCAGGATTCACAGCTTTGCAATGAAAGAGCCTCAGAAAAATGATTTATTTAAAATTCTTTTTCTTCCATGAATTTTCCAGTAAATTAAACAATACATGATGGGGACACGCTTACCTAATTTTTAGGTATTCATAATCTGTTATCTAACTACGCTACCTTCCCTCTGGAATTTTGGAAACCTATCACTCTACTGTCACTGTTGAATAATTCCTTTAATTTCAGTCAATCCATGGTGATTTGTTTTCCCTACAATTATGGCATTAGAATATCTCCATACACCGTGTGAATGACCCGAAATAAATTACAATTACTCTCGCAGACAGAGAAAGCTGCTGTGCCCGATCCGCTGGCTTCGCATGACCCCGAAGGCACGAAGCCGGTGGAACGTTAGTTCGTTCAGCTGGCAAGGGTACGAGCAGACGGCACGCAGGGCACGGCAGGCGAAAAAGGATCCTGCTGCAGCGCTACCAACCTCTAACAGCCGCCAGATCTCTGACAGCCGGTAGGTGATCCTGCATCCAGGTCAAACTTCGAGAGGACTTCTGAGAGACACGAATTCCTGACCAGCCTCAGGCAAAGCAATAATTCATACGGGCATCTCTGCTGACTCCCTTCTCCAGCTCTCCAGCTGCAAGCCGCCCAGTCAGACCGCGAGGCTCTTCGTGTTCACGCTGCAAAGCTCACGCTCATGCAATAGCAATGCCTTTACGGGAGCAAAGCAGCAGGCCTGCCGTCTTTTGTCCAAGTCTTCTTACTTTCATATACCCATAAACAAAATATTACTAGACATGCAACAGCAATTATGTGAGATTGGGGAAGTTTTGAGAGCCAAATGATGTGATGCAAGAGGAGAAAAGTGATGAATTAGTGTCAAGAAATAAAGTGGTTTTAGTAAAACGTTCACTTCGGTTTTCTTCCAAAATGAAAGGATGAATCAAGGAGGGAAGGGAGGCAGAGTCACTGCCTGAACATGATCAGCTAAATCTTAGAGACGAGACTGAGAAATTACAAAAATCCTGTGCGGATTCTGAATTCCTTAATATTAGGATCCCATTTCATCATCTTCTTGTCTCACTATACTGTAAACAACCAACTATAGAAACCAGATTCAGACTCTGAGCTCTGGCAATTCTCTAAGAACACAAAAAATGTGTTCTTATTCCATAAGAAATTAGAAGATGCATATATCAAACCATCAGTGTGTATGGTTTGTTTTGTTTCTTTCATTAGGGTTTAAAATATTTGTGCCACTATGGTTAATTGGCATGTTTTCTTAGCACAGCAAATAGATGCGTGGAAAAGCCATAAATCAGAGTAGCTGTGTTTGTAAGCAACATTGCCATATCAGACATTTGCTACTTTTACACAGAAAATCAAGCTGGTGAAACAGCCAAACTACAACCGCATTTCATTAATGGTGAGACACTGCTTGGGATAAAAACCGCTATTGCTTCTTCCAAGACAGAAGCTGAGTAACAGCTAAACACGACACTCCTTACAAAGTCAGCTGTACAACTAAAAATCAAGGGGAACATTTTATAAGGTAGAAAGGGCAGTCAGACCCAAAATCATTTCCCTGGGAGCACTCCACTTCTCCATCCATTTTTGAAAATTTCCTTACAGCATTTTCCAGCCATTTAGAACAGCCAAAAGCTGAATTTTCCCAGGCGATAACTACAACAGTTTCCTTAATTCCAGCAGATATCACTTTAATTTTGACTATTTCCTTGAAGGCGAAAAACAACGCAGCATTTGGGTTGCAGGACTCAGGCAGGGAAGGACAGCTCGCCGCCGGGAGGGATGAGCTCCCGCAGCAGCCAGCAGAGGAGAATAACAAAACAGGTTAATTTTCTCTAACACTGGACTGCAGACAGTGCAAAGAGAGCAGAGATGAAAGCAGAGGAAACGTGGCTTTAAATTCCCCAATAGGTATGGAGACAGCAGGGACACTCGGCCTCTGAGACTTAATTCTCACCTTGTAAAATGCCTCGATTTCCTAGCGAAATTTAGGGGATATTGACTGCAACTATTGCCAAGTATGTTTAAAGAGGTTTTTCCCCCCCCCCCCCGATTTTCAAATATCAAAGCCAAGCTAATGGGGAGAGCGTGCCAAACGGAGAATCGGGCACAGGAAGGCAGCGCACACCTCTCTTCTAGATTTTTCTGCCACTTGATTTTATTTACGTTGATTGGGTATTTCAGTAAATGTCTTGGTGAATATCGCTGCTGGCTAAATACCTTCCTTTCTTACTGTTTTATGACCAAAATATAGCTATCCAGCAACAACTGTCCCATTTGGGATTTTACCTACTGTATAATGACAGAAGTTAGAATTCTTAGTAGAATATTGATGAAAAGTTACTATTTTTACAAGTTTTCGTTTCAGTAATTACCCATGCCTGCAAAAACAAAAGCTGATTTATAAGCTCCAGCCTCGAAGTGCCAGGTTACACCCGCGCTCTATATCCACAACTGAGCAAGAGGATTCTCCTGTGTACACAGAAGAGCAGCCAACTTCTGCGTGGGCAAACTCTTGCAAATACAGAGGCAGCCAGGGCTGAAAACCTGGCCTGACATTCTCAGTGCTGCGCCTCGGTGCGCTGCATGTATCACACACTTTCTGCATACCATCCAAGAAAAGCAGTACTGAAGCCCGATGCTCCCAAAGAAACAGGCGTAGACGTAAAATGAAATGAAAATAAAGATTAGAAAGTTGATCCTGGTTTGGTTCTGGTTTTCCACTGATGTAAATGAGGCAAGAATTCAATATCAAGGACTGTTTACATTAGCAGAAAACTCAAATATGCGGCACGCCTGTTGAAACTCCACAATATTGTGAATCCTCGCAATATTAGCTTAGAAAATAAAATGTCACTGGTAACATAATAAAAAAAACCCTTCTCCTTAAGAAGTCCAATGGAAAATATTTGCCAAAATAAAAGGATCATTCATTCCATCGAAAATCTACATTTTATTTTCCTTATGTTCCTTAAAAAGATACTTTCTGTGTTCCTCAGTATCTAGATCAACTGAATTCCAATATTAATATTCAAAACTGCACTCCTTTCTTGAAACAGTCATTTACACACTGATGCAGTGAATCAGTTTATTTTCCTTAATCTTAAGAGATGAAGGCATGCTTGCATTAAAATGGAGAGCGCGTTGGAAGCTGAGACGTAATGCTGAGCCCTGCAGGTCAAGGGTACTTGGAGATAAGATTCTGGCTTGCACCTCTCTCTAACACACGCATATGGGAAATATAATGAGTATTCATTCCCACTTAATAGATTAATAGCTTTTGTGCCAGAAGGTTAAACTTTGAGCCTTTAATCCTCTGTTATGCAATAAATTTGCCAATAATTCCTGGCATCAAATTCAATAGGTTATAATCAAATTTAAAAGTAAATAAAGAGTCACCTGTTCCTAGAGCAAAAGTCATATGTATATTTAGTGAGATTCGTACACCCTAATAAATAAGACTCCCAGCTTCCATATCATATCCATATTCCAAGTAGTCACCAACTGTAACACCTATTAAATGCTACTTTACAGGATCTGGCCCTTAGTTATCAAAAGTTCAGCCTAGCCAAGTTTAAACCTTTTTCTTAAGGACACAAAGTGAAAACATTTTGAGAAACAAAGTTATATAGAAATCTACCAAGTACTACAGCAGTTTAAGCATTCATTCTTCTCAAATTTTATCTGTGTAGATGGCTCACATATATATACAATATATACACAGAAGAACATTACTTGAAATTTAGGAAACACTTTCCCTGCCCTATATATCAGTCATTAGGCTACTCTAGGTGAGGGCATTTTCCGCCACGTATCTTGAAGTTATTCCAGGTGAGATTACGCAGCCTAGCGGTTGGAGCCACTTCTCTGGATTGGTAAAACCTGGGGGCTGGAAGACCTGCTGCTTTATCTGACAACTGAGCGGCTTGGGGAATTTTGGCACTGTACTATCATTGCAAGCTAATTAGGACTGTGCTGTGAAATCATTTATTATACTACACCACCTGTAGAGTACAAGGCTAGATTGTTTGTCTAAGGGAAACATCCTTCCTTCCATCTCTGCATGCAAAGCGTCACACGTTTTTACGTAGACTGATTGTATGCCTTGATAATTACCGTAGTCCTGCATACACATCATCCATGCACATCTAAAGGATATCCATACTAAAACGTTACCTTATTAATCACTATTAATGATTAAAGAACAGACCTCTTCTATTCCAATATGCCACAATCCCTTCCAATGGAGAAGGGGGGAGAAAAAAAAAAAGAGAGAGGGAGAAAAGCTGCAAGTCTAACAGATTCCCATCAGCGAGAAGCATCTGACCACTAGGGGACACTGTCACGTCATTGCAAAAGCAGGAAGAACCAGAAATTTTTGCTTTAATATCAGTAAGGCAAATTCAGACGGATAAATCAAGTCTTAATGTATTAGCTGTATGCTTCCTTACAGCAGAACCAGTAAACACTATAAACACATGCCCAAAATAATATCTGAGGATTGTCTTTGAGGCCATACATCGCACGTATCTATGCATCTCCCAACCTAAACAGCAACGTAAATAAGGATACCACCTCCTTCCTCCGTAAAACATTACTGTAGCACACACAGTTCTGTGCACATAAGCTAACACTGCTCCAGTCCTGTCAGACTTTCTAGAATCTCAACTGTAGCAATCACAGAGGAACAAACCCTGCGGCTCTTCTCCAACTCGGCAGCGCTTCATGTCTCAGGTCATCTTACTCCATTCAGTGCAACTTGCTGAGAAGACAACACTGAACTCAAGCACAGGTAGCAAAATATAACCAATTCTGTGCACTGAGCATTGGCAAGAGCCTGTCCACATTTCATCCGTTCGCTGAACGTGACGAGACAGTGAGCGCGCCTTTAGTAGGCTAATAGAAAATTAATGCAAAAGTAGATATCATATAACCAGAAACAGCTGTCACCCAGCCTCTAGAACATTAGGGTATATTTAAACCTGTTAAAATCAAGATAGTCAAAGAAAGAAGTCTATTTACACTGGTTTTATCTGTTGATGCTGATCATTCATAAAAATATCCAGAGTGAGATTTAATAACTTACTATTTTAGATGCATTTACTTTTACATTAATTCATACATGATCTATGACTGCCAAGAACAAACAATTGCAACAATATCTGAAAACTGCATATCCGTGCTTAATATAATACTATAGTACCTTCTGTAAAACAGCAAGTAGAGTCTCAAACATCAAAAATGTGGAAAAAGATGAGCTAGAAAGGATGAAAACATAAGCATAGGAAAAAGGAAGATGGATTTGTGAGTTTTTCTGTTTCAGCTGAATAGTCTTGCTTCATAAATTAACACATTGATTCTGTATGCACTAAAAAGGGTAAACAGACTTCCCTAAACACTTCAATGGTGTCTTGAAGCCTATACACTAGTACCACATCTAAAATGTTGGCTTAAGAGAGTGCTTGAATTGTTAAATACATGCAAAAGTGTACTTAAGTTCGCCCCAGGAAAAGTGATCAGTCGTGTCCTCCTTTACCAGATCTTTTCCCCCCACTTTTCCCTCACTTCAACCTCAATGGACATTCTTCCAAAAGCAAAATACAGAAATCGTGCCAAACCATAAAGATTAAGGGTGGAAACTTTCAGGATAAGAGATCGGAACGCAGAGATTTCCACATGAAATTGCCATGAGATAGCAAGCCCTACGGACGGGTATTGGTCAGTAGTTGTTCCTGAAAAACAGAGAGGAAACCGAGAAGGGGCTGCCATGTGCCACCTTCTGCAAAGCTGAGAGAGTACGTTCTCTGGTGAATCAACAGAGATCAGGCAGAGTTTTCTGGGGAATCTGAGTTTGGGCCACGGTAACCACCTGGCCCGAGCTGCAGCAGCAGCTGCGCGGGCGCCAAGGCCTTTCCCCAGCTCACTAAGCACATTCTCTCCAGGGTAGCTGTGGTGGGGCTACCCATCGCCGTCCCCAGATGCTTCCCAACACTTCTCAGCTGTGAGCTAAAACTCCCACGCTTCTGCCTGAAGAAGTCTGAGCACTTCTGGATTTGCTGCAAGAAAAACCAGCTTAGCTCAAGCCCTCTTGGAGGTATTTAAGACTCAGCTGGGCAAGTCCCTGAGCAAGCTGATCTAATTAGACCTGCTTTGAGCAGGGGGCTGGACTAGGTGACTCCTGGACGTCCCTTCCAACTTCAGCTATTCTACAAGTCTGTGACCCATCACTAACTGTGCAAGTGAACCTGAGCGGCCAAAAGAAATTTGTGTGTGCTCTTGAAGATGGCATCCTCCAGCAGACACATGCAAATGTCTTAACTGGTGAAAAAGGGAATGTCTGTGCACAACCTTGGCTACTGTTTTCCCATGTAAAGACAATCCCATCCATAAAACGTTTCTATAATGTGATCACACCATTTACATGATGCTTCCATCTAAAACTCTCTACTTAATGTGAATGCAGACAAAAACTAACATACATTACGACGTTACCTAAACAGAGGAGAAAAATACTGCTGGCAGAGATGTGTCCTTTGCCTTGCAGTTATACCGCAGTTTTACTCTACTAATAAGCTATACTGTTAATAGGTGGTGGCATTAATTTTGGTTAGATAAGTTTCTGTGGAACTGGAAAACAGAAAATCATTCCCCATAAAATTTGAAAATAATTTTGCTTTATTAATATACAGATATTAGAGGGTTATTGTCTTCTTTTGAAGAGTATGTAGAGATTAGACAAGCCTACTTAACGTTTTTATATTCTTAAGACTAGAGGACAGAGAGCACTAATAGATTTCTGACCCTTGTCTTTTCACTCTGCAGGCAGCGAGTACTAAAAATTGGATCTCTTGCCACGAAGCCCTGATGCTAACAAACATTTTCACTTTTGACATTTCTGTGACACTTCATGCAACTGTCAGCGAGCCTTATTCAACATTTCAGATACCTTCACAAGCTTATGAATCTGTGAGATGACATTGAACAGTAACACTCTTTCATATAAATCAGCAGTAGTGCCTTTTTTCAGCCCCATTTCAGTGTGGGTTTTACTGAAAGGGGTTGATTAAGTGTTAAAGACTGATTAGCCTGTTTTGCAATTATAAAGAATTGCACTTGACAAGATATGACAGTATCTCAAGTTAATCTCAGGCTTGCACAATGTTTGTGAAGCTGAATACGTTCCACAAAAATTTGTTATTTGAAATTCATTTAAATTAGCAATTTTGTTAAAGCGTAAGGAACAGAAGCTGCAATTCAGGCTCATACCAGAGAAGTCACTGCTTAATACACATCCCACATAAGTGTATGAGAGCCCAATATCCTTCGGAGTGCTCAGAGCTACTCCTTAGTTGCTTATACCACAGGTACATTCAGTCATGATGTTATTACTCATATCTGTGATATGGATGTAGGCCAGGCTTATAAACATTGATGATGCAGAACTGGCTAACCGCATCAGTCTCATCGGGGAATGCCTAATGCCTACATTAAAAAGAATGGGGTGAAAAATCCCATAATGCATGCATGTGATTATGAAATGCATTCACAAAGGAGGAAATTTGTTCCTTCCTGTAGGTTTTGTTCCATCCTACAGATGATCAGATACGTCCAAACGAACGCAAACAGTATATAGCACTCACCTTAAGAATATGTGCTTGTATATACAGTGATTAAATGATAGAAAACAGATATTGTCCTTATATTTATTACATTTATCATTTAAAGAAGTAACGTCTTTGTCACGTTCTTAAAACACTGTTTGTATAGCACTAAACATGTTTCAAAGCAGGCTGGGTAGAGAATACCAGAGAAAGAACAAAAATTGTGCTCTCAGATCTTACCACCTGAAGTCACTAATGGGTTTAACGCAGTAAACAGGCTAACAGAGCCCTTCGATTATAAGCAGCACAATATTATATCCAAGTTGTTCTCCCTCCAATTTGAAATGGTTTGGATCAGTGTTATTAACAAAGAGAAACAAAATAAATCTTAGCAAATCAAAATCTTTTTCATTGTTACATTACCATGAATTTCAGAGTTGAGAGCACTTCAAAGTCCTGTACCTCTAAACATACTTCATGTGATTGTTTTTATGCATCTTACTAAAATGTCTGTTATGTAAGGACAGGAGGCAATGGGCACAAATTCAAATACAGGAAAGTTCATTTAAACATAAGGAAAAAAAAAATTAATGCAAGGCTGACTGAACAGCAGAACAAGTTTCCCGGTTGTGGCGACTCCATCCCTGGAGATATTCAAAGCCCAACATGACATGGCCCTGAGCAACCTGTTCTCGTTGACTCTGCTTTGAGCAGGGGATCGGACTAGATAATCTCCAGATCTCCCTTCTAACCTCAACCGTTCTGTGATTCTGTAAGTAAATCTGTTGCATTAACACCAACATTTGTCAGAGCAACTGTACTAAATAGTCATGGGAGGGACTCTAGTTAAATGTAGCAACTGCAGGAAATCATGCTCTGTAACAAAGGATGTCATAGAGCATTTTTTTTCTTTCATTCTCATATGAAATCTCCCTTTTATTTTGGGAAGTATCCCTGGTTGCTTGGTAGTTGGAGCATCACATGCCCAGTGAGCTCCGTGCAAGCGAGAGCACGTGTGTGAGAAGTACACACTCACCAAGGCAGGCAAACTCCCATTTCAGAACCATAAGCAGTGGCTATCTACATTGCCAACATCAGTTTGGTCTGATACAACAAAAAACGTATCCAAAAGCAGGCCCAGAACAAACATCAATATGTTTTTATTAGTTTAAGTTTGCAGATAGTCCCAAGGGGACCCATTACATCCTTAAAATTTTAACACTTTTAAGCTTTTTGTTGAATCACAACTATAGAAGATACTCTGCTGAAAGTTTTCTTCAGAATACCAAATACTTCAGAATTCAATATCAAATATAGAGACATCTAATAACTCAGCACAAAATTTCTGATTTTTCATTTTAGCAATTTTAGGTTTTTACAGTGACACTAAAATCCTTTATTCTTCTAGAAAGACTAGTAGAGCCCAGACATATTTCCTCCGTATTCACTGAATTTTGAGCAAATCAGATCAAAATGAACACAAAATCCAGAGTAAAATCTTTCATCTAAAGTCACAGTCTGTGCTTGAGATGGTCTGGGCTTTCTTAGGTGAATCAGCGTACGCCAGAAAAACCCCCTGCAGATATCATCATCCATACAAAAGCCTGACTTCTTCACATATTAAGTTGCTAAAATGAAAACTGACAGAACATACTTGTCAGCCTCGTTTAACCAGATGCTACCTGACAATTTCCACATGGAATTGGGGATCTGCATCTCAAAGGGGAGGTACAACCACAAAAAATGAGGAGGAACTTGTCAAGTCAGATAATACAGGCGCAGACCTCAAAGGAAAATGGGTAAATACATTAAATCAACTTTAACTTACATGATAACTGAGTCAATCACTCCAGCCACTGACCCTGTCAGTTTGACAGCAGTGCCATATCCATATGGGAAAATATGCTTCAGTGCTTTTTTGAAATACCTAGAAATGTCGGGTACTGTTATTAAAAAAAAATAAATAAATAAATAAATAAAATCAAACCTTAACAAACCAACCTTTCCCTTAAAACCTTCTCCTTCCACTTAGTTTTAGCATTAAGAAAAGGAAATGTCTTTGAAAAGCCTGAAAGATTAAATCAATTTTTTCAGTTGAGGTACATCCTCTTCCAGTATATCCTGGACTGCTCCTCATTTGAACTTGAAGAAAAAAGGGGAGAGTATTAATAATTTCTCAAAAGTCTAGGAGAAAAAGTCTAGGAGAAAAAAAAAGATGACATATAGATATATCTATTAGAATTAGTGGCTGGATAGTTTTCGTTCTTCTTTAAAGACCTGGTCCCTAAGGAGTGTGAGCACTGTTTTTTATCCTGCAAAACCTGTAAGACTTTTTAGCCTCAGAGACACAAATGTTTCCACTGATTACACAGCGTTTCATTAACATTAGGTTCAAATTGTTCAGCCTGTGCAGGACAGTACTGAGTGGCTCCATGTCTTGGTCCTTTTGCTTCCTAGGCCCAGGAAGCTTCCTCTTACCTAATCTGAAGCCGGATCAGCATTTCAAAACCCACATATTTTACCTCTTTCTCTTTCTGCACAACTCCATTCATCTAAACAGTGTGAGACCAGGTGCATTTCAGTTCCGATCAGGAGTGCAGTTTGCAGGTGCCCCACCACACCGGCTCCACTGGCTGGGCTTCAGCTCACGGCACACACCATGACACGCAAGCCGCGCCACTTTGCAAGGAAGCTAAACGGAAAGGTCCTCTCCAGGAACGCACCTAAATGCTCCAGCTGCTATGGACCATCAGCCCACAGAACTAGATTAGGGCTAGTACAGAGTCAGTCCCACCCTCTAAAACATAATCCAGCGTGAAAGTTGGGTCCTCCTCACCAGCAGTTTCACTCGACAGAGCTGCTCCTATTGCACCCCAAACTGGCTACTGCAAGGCACAGCCAGCAGCTCAGAGAATCCGGTCCGTGTTGTTACCCAGCAGAGACACACGCCGCATTTCTGGTTGCCTTCTGGTAGGAATACAGCAACCACCTTCGACTTAAGGAGAAGGGGCAAAGCTGACAGTAGCCAGCAGAAAGCTTGCTGTAAAATGAGCTTCGAGTCTCACTGCTTACAAAGACTAATAAAGAATAAATACTACAGACACTTAAAACTCTAGTTGAAGATGCAGCCTTATAACAAGTTTAAAGAAGGTGTTCTCTGAACACCACTTATACGCCTATTACAGAAACAGTTCAGTGTCCAAGAGAAAAGGCCCAAGCAGGCACTATTCTGAATCACCAGCAAGAAAACAAACGTACCAAAGATAAAAATTCTTCTCCTCCTTTTTTTTAAGCCTTGTGGAAAGGAAGTCCTACCTATGTACCAGCTGTTCACAAAAATCAAGAGACTGAACATTTTAAGCTGCAGGTCAGCATACAGCAAGAGAAAATAATAGTTAAAAAAAAGTAGATTCTAACTATCACAAAAATACCAACAGGAAGAAAAGAACAAACCCAGAAGCTAAGAATCCTCTTTGCTCTTAGTCCAGATCTCAAGAGATATTTATATTAGCTCACACTGTGGAAAAATGGGTAAAAATGAATTGCTTGCTTGTAAAGTATCAAAGAGAGTAAGCTGCTATGAGCACATCAGGATTTGAATAATGTACTTGTAGAGCATCTATCAAAACTTTATTTTGCAGTTTAGTGGGAAAAAGAAAGTCTCCCTTAGATAACTGCAATACGTGTGCACGAAACACTACCAAAAAAATCCACCTTGGAAAGACTCTTATGTTAGTGGTGTCCTGACATGTAGCACTGAGGTGAGGCTGTGACATGAGGATGGGCACCCTCGTCATTCCCCATGTCCTTCGTGCTTGCTTACACCCTGGGCTTCAAGACACACCGAATCCTCCCCCCTTTCACCTCTGAAATGCATTCCGCCCTGCACAGCAAAGGAGGACCCAGGACACGCCACACAGCAGGGGAGGGCCGCATCCTCCATCGGCACAGCGCTGAGTCTCCCTCCCGTCGCAGGACGGCACGTTTGCCAAGCAGCCGAGTCTTCCCGTGGAGTCCCAGCGTGGAGGGAAGCCAGCAGCGCTGGGCTGGGCTGCCAAACGTGCAAGCTGCAGGCCCTCTTGCAGGTGACTGTGACGTGGGGCCCAGAAGAGCGAGCCTCATACTGAACCATGGACACCCGACAACCTGCATCTAATTCAGAGCATTTCCAAGAGGCCAAAAGGAGGATCAGGCAGCAAGCCACTGAGGCTCAAGGGTGCTTAGCTTATTGCACAGAACACCAGCTGCATGCCTAACAATTTATTCTCCATTTAGCTACTCCTAGCATGGGGACATAAAGCAATGCTGAGTACTTGGTGAGTGTACAAAACCCACAGCTCTCTCCCAAGTTGTCTAATTTAAGGAACACATGCCAGTAACTTTGGGAGGACATGCCAGCAGCTGAAGACATGGGGAATGAGGAGTTCTCCTCCAGACCGCACACCTACAGTGAGGCAGGATTTTGGAGAACATCTCCAAAGGAGGTTCTTGCTATAGGACCAAACTGGAAACAGCATGAAAAAAGGAGCCAGAATTAGGTAAAGAGTCATAGCCATTTTCGTTATTGTGAATGATGAGTGCAGAATCTTTAACATGTCAAGGGATAGGAATTCCCTTGGTAGGAAATGGTGGACATACTGTTTCTCCAGAGCTCCCTTTGCCCTCCCCTAAACTCTAAAACACATTCCAAGAGAGAAACTGAATGCATTATTCTCGCTAGAATAAATCACTGGTTGTAACCAGTAGCTGCTAACACAGTTAATTAAAGCTAAAATCCCAGGCTCTGCAAGCATGAACACGCATCTAAAGTGTATGTTTCTCCATTGCACTCTTTGTAAGTCTGTTATTCCTATCCTATCAACACAGTGCTACCAGGGGACATGCATTAAGTGGAAAACTTTCCTTGCTGATGGCAGTTCTTGTCCTCCAAAAGCTCAGCTGCAACACAATGTATGATCAGAGGACAAGTTCACGTATTTGCAGGCTTCTGCATTCACATTCTGCATCCTTGGTAATATCTGAGCAATTTCCCCCCACTCCTAGCATATAAGGCTTCAGATTTTCTCATAGAAAAATCAATATAGTAAGACATTTCCAAGAGAAATAATCTCTATAGCTCACTAGTCCTCTCCAAGCATCAATTTATTGCCCAATCACCACTAAATCGTATGAAGACACACCTTGTTGAAACAGAAAGAAGGGATCTCAAGAGATCATCTACTACATCGTCCTTTGCCAGGGTTCAATCACCTTTCATGAAAGATGGGTAACTAAGCCTGTTCTTATAGAGTCCCAAACCACCAGCAGAAATCCACTCTGATGTTTTCCTGGTTTTACTTTTAGAAATTTCTTCACACCATCTAACATGAATCTTTCTTCCTGCAGTTCCACTTTTTGTCCTATCTACCAAGGATAGGGAGAAGAAATTTCTGTTTACAATGATATTTTATGTGTTTGTAGATGAAGTTATCCCCCACCCCTCTATCCTCTCTGGTTCATATATGTCCCTAAAAGTTACAGGTGGCTTATGTACATACATAAAGAATCTGCAATCAGCATTGCAAATATGTTTGAAGACTGCCCTGAGAGCCATTATGCCGTTAGTGCATTGGACCCAGGGACACAAATCCCGACACCGGCGATGTCCCCCAGCAGACACCTCCTGCCCCAAAGCAGATGATGAATCCAAGAGGCTTTCTCCAGCTCCTCCGTACATGACCCTTCTCTGATAAGCTTCAGTTGGCTCCACACATAGGCAGCAGCTAGAGAGAACCTAGAGAAGCCTCCTATTAATGCAAATTCCCCTGCATGTTCAAAGCCTGCTGCTGAGCACATCCAGTGATACTTCCTTTAAATGTGCCTGGACTTTGTGAGTAAATACACTGTTCTTAAAAAAAAAAAAAAAAAAAAAAAGTCCCTTCCCCAAACACACACACTGCTTTTCTCTGATTTAAACTTAAAAATAAACACAAAAAACTACTGCAGTATCAGTACATGTATTATATTGGAACGCGCTAAAGACATCTGGCACCAACCAGTCATGGTAACCTATGTGTGAGCCAGCTTTTTAACTTTTCTCAGCACATTTGGCATTGCAGCTCTGCTGGAGTGAATCACTGCTGCATTCTAGCACTCCATAGATTGATCCTATTGTGTTTTCCAAAGCACTTCCTGGAAGAGCAATCCAAAATTCTTAGGACCTTCAGGATCAGGGGAGTTTTCTGCATGTTTGAAATGTACGGGCCAAACGGCTGGCATTCACGCAAAAACAAAAGACAGAGGAAAAGGTATTTTTCTACATCAAATACGTAATCCACCAAAATAGGACTGGAAGACGAAAAGCAACAGCCCAACCTTCCTTTTAGTATGCTCCAAACTGCAACCCCTCCCTCCGAGGGCCATCAAACACCGTTTACTTACTTGGTGCTGGCTTGGCACCCTGCTTACTGAAGACACAACAGTACAACAGAGAGCATCTAGATACAGACTCTGCAATCCTACAAACCACTGTTCGTGTGCAGGTAGGTCCAAGGTAGCAAGAATATTAACAGTAGTAAGATTGTGATGTAGTCTCTTGCTCAAGAACAACAGTCAAATCTGCTGAGAAAATAAAATATGTAGACTCGTGCTGCTCTTAAACATCAGGTAGCAGATCATAACCAGCCTTCCGAAGGAATCCCTGCTGTAAGATAACATATACTACAAAGTACATTTTATTTTCTTAAATATAGACTATATACACACATGTATATATGTGTGTACATATAGCCTGTTTAATATTAGAGGCTTACAGGTATAATATTACAGGCATTACAGGTATGAAGTTCTAGGAATCATCAGGAAATGCATCTTAAGTTTATTTTCCCTTTTTTCCTCTAAAAAGATGGCTCCTGACTTTCTCACAGATGGACTTCATTGCTTCTGCCCATCCTCCCCTCACTTTCCCTAGCTCTGCTCTCTCTTCTCCTTGGCGTCCCAGAACTTTTAGCTTGTGTTATGCCCTGGAACATAGCTCACCTTCCCTTCGGGATCAGCTCCGCCTCACCAACTGGGAACTAGGGCTCTCTGGTATTTCTGAATCTACAGCTACCCCAAATGTTAACATAGTCCATGCTTTTCTCTTTAGAAAAGGATATAAAACCCTGTTTCTTAATTATTTTATTGTACTAAGATACATGCCAGTCTCTAGCCTTGAGACTGACTTGTTCATTTGTACAAATTCTGGTAATTTTCTATATTAAAAAAGTTATAATGCAACCGTGAACACTTCACTTCTTACTTTGGAACTGCATAAGATCTGTGATACTGTAATAATACTTACTCATCATTTTCATGTTCTCAGTAATTCCTTTAAAACTCAGTTCTTCACAACAGGACCTTAATACTTACTGTTTTGTTAATATTATTGTATTCAAGGTGACAAATGTTTAATAATCTTGTTTACATCTGAAAGCTTTTGAGAAAGATCTGATAAAATGAAGCTATCTTAGGCTAGCATCAATCTCAAAATGTTATTAGCTTTGCTTTGTATTTTATTCTGACAGCTTAAACCCTATCTGCCTGGACTAAGCAATTAAACAGCCTTTTGATGTTCAGAGCTTACAGTGCAGGGGTCTGTAAGGATCCCAGGGTATCAAAGTCAGACTGGCATCTGCTCTTGAATTAAAGACCAGATGACTTCCACTGATTTCATCGTTTCTTTTGCGTGAAACACATCTGGACTTTCTACAAGAAAATCAACAGGAAGGAAGATAATAAAAACTCTTTTTCCCCCCACTGAGGTTGTATGAATATTCCATAAACTGCATAATATTTTAAAAAAATCAGAACTATTTCGCTGTCTGTGAAATCATGCAAATTAATACAAGGGCCCAGTTGTCAACAAATACAGACTTTTTCCAAAGGAAGCTCTTTCTTTTCATCTTAAAGGTGATGGAAAATAAAATGACACCATACTGTACGTAGCCACAAACGATACCGAACTGAATGCAGACACAAATCACATAATATTGTTAGCGTTGTAATCATGCTCCCTTATTACGCACAAATTACCAAATTGCTTTGTTGCTAACCTTTTTCTGGTAATTTGTTTAAATCCAATATCCAAGGATCAAGCAGCCGAACACACAAAACACCTACTAAATTAAAGTGAAATTCACATTGAGTATGAAGGCCATCCCTAGCTGTAAGCTCTATGCCAGGTCTGGAAAGAGATCCGAGGGTAAAGCAGCCACAGTTTATAGTTTCATTTCCTACATATTGTGGAATCACACTCAGTTTTGGCTCCATTAAAACTTATTACTCTGAATACATTTATTTACAATGACAATTAAAAATAAACTTTTACTCATCAGAGTAATGAGTTTGTAGAACAATCTCTCAAAACAACAGATAAAAATACTAACTACTTCTCAGATGGGGCTTGATTTTCTGAAAGGAAATACAGAGCCTGATTGCTTACAGTGAAGGTGGATGGAAATTCATGGCCCCGGAGATTCCAGAGGTTCCCACATTCTTTTCAAAGAAATAATATACAATAGGTGATAATTACTCAAGTACTTCTGAATACCAATGCTACTGAAATGAAGCTATCCAGTGCATAAAAGGGAGCTTCAGTTCAACCGGGGAGAAAAAAAAAAATACACTGTGAATGATAAATCCTACTCAAGTTAAAGAACAGTGAAATAGCTGAAAAAAATGTAACATAAAGCTGTGTTAACTTTATATAAAGCAAAGTACAGGATTTTTTGTAGCCTTAAAAGTCCTAATTATTCACAAGCAGCCAAAGAACATTTCATTTGTAAACTACAGATTGGTCCTAAGCGGCTACACAATTCTGCTACTTCACTGCCTCGTCCCTGTTACTGCGTTGCTCTTTCAAGTCCCACAAAGTCCTCGCCTCATAAATCAGCAATATGCTTCCAATATATTATATCCATCATAATTTGCTTATAAACCTTTATGATGCATGCTCATTTAGAAACAGTTTTCCTACTTGCTTGTATTGACAAGGAACAAATTTTGCCGCAGTGCCTTTTACCGCAGGTTTGTTCAGCACTTGGTCTTACTGGGAACCTCTTGGCACTACCTAATAAATAACATTATTATTAATAATGAACATTTGGATTCGTTTGAAGAGTTTCTGTTCCATCTATTTAAATTTTAAAATTACATGGATTGCCCTTCCTGTGCATATGGCTTAAAACTATGTAGAAGCATGAAGACAAAACAGACCTCAGAGAATACTTGACAAGTCAGCTCATTTTTCTCTTACTTTAGAAAAGCATTAATTCCCCTCAAAAGAGCATTTTCTAGCTAATCATTCAGCTCTTTCTCCAGCTGACATTATTCTCTTCCTTCTCCTAACACATACAGTCACCAACCTACATACACATGCAGACATTTCATGGCAAAGAAATATCTCGTCATCACTGTGAAAAATTACAGCAATACATTACATTTTTTGTTCCTGTTCCTCTTTCGTTCATATTAAAAAACAAAATAAAACCAAAAAAAACAGTATTTGATCCATTCTCTTGATTTTTAATGGTTCAGTTCAACAAATTGTTCTTTGTTCACAAAGCTAAAAATTGTCATTCAAAGAACAATAAATTTGCTGATAATACAACTGAACAGACCAAAACTATTTCATAAAAGTCAGGCCCAATTTAGCTTTTATGTTTAAAAGCATTTTATTTCAAAAATTTTTATGAAATAATCAAATTCATTATCTTTTCATATTTCTTCAAGGAAACCCTTTTTGCATGAACTGAAAAGCACTGATATGAAAAGCATTGCTTTTCATTTCCAAATGGACCTACATATTTAGACCAGACAGCATGATTCTCAAAAGCATTGAAGCATTTAATGTTGGAATGAAACACATGTTTTGGTTTGAGCCATAATGAAAGTTTCCCAGAATCTCAGTTCTCATTTCTCTATTTCGTTGAACCTGAAAAGATTTCATCCTGATTTTTCATACGGCCGGTAAACAGAAACTTTACTTATGTGCCCATCTTTAGCTTATCAGAGAAAATTTACAAAACCAAGCTTTTACTGAAATAACTTCTGAGAATGCATATATTCTGCACTTTGCTTTGTACGTGATCTTGAATAATGATCTTGTATCATAGGCATCATACAACTAAACACCTCGACCAAACCTAGGGCTTTACCGTTTTACCTGCTTCCACAGCAAAGGGGCAACGCGAGCCGGACACGCCGAGGTAGGGTGAGCGAAAGGATGGGCTCGCAGGATGCTTTATCCTGCCTTTTCCTCCTGTGAGCAAAGCCCTTTGTAGGTATAGCACTAACTTGCCATTCTAAAAAAGGGAAAGGACTATTCAGCCATTCTGTAGAGTTCCACTTTCCTGGGCCTCCAGTCGTTATTATTTATTCTTTCCTCTGCGTACGGCCTGACATGCACCAGGCATTTGTGCAGGAATACCTGCAGCAGTGTGACTTCTCAGGAAGCTACGTGCTGAGAAACCAAAGTTACAAATGAAGGGGGAAAGAAGTATTAGAAACTGTTTCTCTTAAGAGAAGAATATCATGAAAATTCTCTAAGTATTTATGGTGGGCGCTATCATTAAATGAGGGGGAATCACATACCAAAAAGGTAGATATTTTGGTTTCCTGTTGAGTACGTAAAAATATACAACGGCTATAATTTTCTTTTCTGAAATGCCTATCTGTTCTGCCATGTCATTCTTCTTAATTGTTCTTTAAACAAAAGAAGAAAATTCGCAATGTATAGAAGAACAGAACTGAATAGATGGAGAATGCCATTATCAGACACGTGAACTAGATGAATTAGCCTTTATTAACAGTAAAACAAGGGGGGAAAAAAAAAGAAATTGTTAGGATAATTACAGAAGTTAACCCGTAGCACACCAGCCCTCTATTTCATTTCACTGCATGTCACACCTTTCTTTCACATATTCCACAATAACATTTCCTGTGATAGTGCGCAGTAATAAAACTGATGAGTTGGCCTGCCCGCTAAGGATAGTTTGAGGAGCGAGAGCCACCCCTCTCCTGAGAGCTAGTAAATGGGGAGCAGAAGGGCCAATCCTGAGAATTTCCAGTGACAGAAAACAATTTCTGCAGCGGCTTCCCTGAAAACAATGTCCAGCCACCCCCAACCCCCTCAGACAGCCTGTTACTAATTCATTACACACAAACACCTTCAGACTTAGAAATCACCTGTAAGAATTTCGAGCATTGTTATTATTAGCTAAGTGCTGACTATTGAGCTTCCATTCCCTTTCCCCCAAAGAATACAATACTTGAGACTGTCTGAACCTGGAGAATCATCTGCTTCAAAATAGGATCCGAATATGTTCAACACATCTTGTAAAATCAGGAAGCTGTCAAATAGCAGATTTCCTAGAGGAAATTAGAAGTTACACAAAGGTCTAGATTTATTATTTGATCCTCCAGGATTAATTCAAAGAGTTACCCCAAAAGCTGTCACAGAAAGAAACACGTTTTCAGACTCATCTCTCTGTGTTTCTCACTGTACTACCTACCACTAGGTTTGGGGGGTTCTGCTTCATTTTGTTTAATTACAGAAGACTCTGTTATGCAATTTCAGTGGGAGTTTCTACTTCTCTTGTGACCACTACAGCATGCACCTGCCTGCAGTTCTACCACCTTCAAAACATTCCAGGAACACAACCTGTATTCTCAGCAGGACTCATCTGCTGGCTTATCTATCTTTGTTTCTCCCAATTTCTCCTAAATTGCCTAGAATGCGCAGTAGAGGAATAATGATTTTCAGCTCAACTTAAATTCTTAGGCATGATGAAACCTCAGCGTGCCAGTCAGCAGATAGTCTAATGGAAGATGGGAAGAATAATGATGGAGAGGGCCGACAGGATGCAGCATTGGAGCAAGGAATAGATACCAGCTACAGAACAAGAAAAAGGGACGCAAGAACAAGAAAAAGGGAGCAAGAACAACAACAAAAAAAAGCAGGAAGCAAGAACAAAAAAAACGGGGGGGGGGGGAAGCAAGAAATCCTGGTGAAATCTGCAGAAAGGGACACATACTCAAAAAAAAAAAAAGATGGAAAAAACAGCTGGTTAAACTAGGAGGCAAATGGAAAACAGTAACATGTGAAGGAGAGGAGAGAGAGACAGGTATGATTCTGTAATCCTTGCATCTGCCTTTCCAGAAAGGCATGTACTTACAGATTTAGGAGCTTTTTACTAAAGAAAAGAGAAAAGGCACAAATTCTCTCCAAGACAAGAACACGATCTTGCAGTTCACGGGAATGGGCCACATCAGATGAAGATGTGCAAAGTGTTAGCATCCACTACTGTTTTAATGCAGCACCTCGTTTTTTCTCTGCTATTACACTCAGAGGCATGCAACTACAGGGTGAAATTTCACACTTAACGGAAACTACAGGTGCAGGGAGAGCAAGAGAGGTGACAGACATTACCAGGGAACTGGACTTGAACAAAAAGCAGGCAGAAGAACCCGAGCTGGAGACACTTGTCCTTTCCAGGGGTGAGTGGGATGCCTAACGCTAAGGATTCAGAGGTGCTTTTGTACTTTCTAACACCCAGATTCTCTTCTGGTTAGGAAATGACAAATTTTGCAGGATGGGGAGATGGCACAGAGCAGAGATACATTCAGTTACCTGAGTTCATTGTACCATGAAGGAATGCAATTTCGTATTTATCTTTTATTCATGTTACTCAAATGGAAGGGAGAATTAATAAACACAGCACGATTTCTAATTTCCTATTCTAAGCTGGAATGATCATCCATTATCCCTGAATATGGGAGGAAAAAAGGAGCCAACTGGTCTTCATTACGAGAAGACAACCTCCCTGGTATTCCCATACAGCCACAGCAGTCACTTACACACAGAATAAGACAACATTGCCTGAAATACCAAAGACTACAGCCACAAAATTCACAGCTAAAACCTAATTCCACTTCAGTGTGAAAAGTGCTATGTTGGAATAGCTGTTAAATATTTCAGTAGCAGAATTACATAGCAGTGTTGAGGTTCAGAAGCTGCTCTTCTTTCCTTCCTTCAGGGTAATAATTTTTAGAGAGGCAAACACCCTGCTGGCAAGGCGCCACTTGTAACTGAACCACCAGACCAGAGCCTGGAGAGCAATCCCTCCCGAAAAGCAGGGACAGCATGTTTATTACCCCGTAGTACACAGAGAAGCGAGAAAACTGGCTCCTAGACACTATTATTTAAGGATCAGAAAGCCTCAGCTTCTGAAATCAAGTCACTAATCTGGACATTCTTGTACAAGCGTTAGAATACAATTTGCCCTGTGGTCTCTTCAGGAATAAGAGTTAATGAAACTTCAGAAACACAGAATAACGCAGGCTGGAAGGGACCTCAGGGACTCCTAAATCAGGCCTAATTTCAGCTGCTCAAGGCCTTGCCCAGTCAAGTTCTGCAGCCCGACACGGAGACTCCACAAACCCGCTGAACAACCCGGTATCAGCGTTTGACCACCTTCATTACGATCTTTTTCCCCAATAACTAACCCGAATTTCCCTTGATGCAATTTGCAGTTTTTACAACTGCTTTGAACAAAAGTAAGGATTTGGATTGTTCCTCCCTTATGTAAACCATAAAGTAAAACAAATAGGTTTTTCCTTCTATATTGGTGGCTAAAAGCACTAAGATAATTTCAAACTCCAGCATCCCTAAACTAACCTTAATTACAAAGAATCTAACTACAGTCAGCCTGAATACATCCTTGGTTATGTCAGAACATGTCTGAAGTTAACTATCAGTTTAATTATTTTTATGCCTAGCTATGCATTTGCATTAGACTCTTAATAATGCTCATTAAAAAAAGAGAAAGGAAAAAAACAAATGTGAAAATAAAAAGAAATTAGTGCTCATTGCAGGAAAATGGAAAGGATCCTAAACTCTGGTGGTTACAAGTAAAAACACAATAACTCAAGACAAATAAAAGTTTTTAAAAGTATTTGCAGAAAAGTGTAGTTAAATCTTTTTTCAAACACATCAGGAGCAAAAAGCCTGCCAAAGAGCCTGTTGAGCCCAAAGGAAAATAAAAACAGAACAAAAGTTCACAGAACAATTTTTTTTTTGTAGGTGCATTTGACATGGAGAAGTTTGGGAAAGCTAAAATCCTTCTTTATGGGAGATTCCTCAGAGGATCTGTCAGCCACTGCTGGCAGAAGAGGCTGTGGGATAAATATAAAACATTTAGGTGATAACAAGTCACCAGAACTAGGCAGTATGCAGTATTTCTAAAAGACCTCACCAGTGGAAGAGGCAAACAGCTAACTACAGCTTGTAATCTCTTGCTTTAAAATGCCTCTGTGTTAAAGAACTGAAAGATGGCAGATATGATACTAACTCCTTTTTAAAGGCTCTGGGGAGAGCAAGAGAGCTACAGCTCAGTAAGTTCACCCGGCTGTCGCAGGTGCATGGGCAGCAAGGGTGAGGAACAGACTCAGTGAACACAGGGGCAGAGATGCAGGGAAGGCCGGCAGATGCCGCTCCGAAGAAAGCAACAGCTCCCACGAAAGGATGGCTGCGGGGACTCTGGATGTATAACCTAGGGAAGAAACAACTTGAGGGGGAAATCAAAAGCGGTCCATAAATAAAGAGGCCCCCCCCCAAAAAATGACTAGGGCACGATTGTTGCCTGCCTTCTCCAACTGACATCAACTATTATGCACTAGGACCCCTTTCTTGTTAGGTCAGACATACACAGAACACACATGTTTTTGCAGTATTTTAGGATTTTCAGCTATTAAAAAAAAAATCCAAATGGCATCAAATGAAATTAAATGGTGGGAGGTTCAAAAGAAGCCCAAATTGACAGTTCTTCACTCACCAGGTCATTAAGCTGGAGCACTTTTTGATGTAGCATTTTGTGGATACTAGAAGTTCACGCAGGCTCAAGAAACAACTTGTCAGATTTATGGAAATTAGTTTGTTGGTCTCCTAATACGCAGGCACTGTCTCTGACTCAGGAAGTCCCCGAGTCAAAAATTGCTGAAGGATATTCTGGAGAAGGATCACAATATACTTGCTTGGTACTGTCTCAAGGCAATTGGCATTGGCTGCTGTTGGAGATGGAACTCGGGTATCACATGGACATTTGCTCGGACCTGGTAGTTTCTATGTCCCAGGTAATTCATACCTTGTCTTTCCTGACAATCATAATTATAACCAAGGTGATGCCATGGAAGTTAAGGATTACCTTTTTGGTAAAATTGGTTCCTCTATAAATCATGAAGGCACTGAGTCTGTTGATTTCCAAATTTTAGATGGATGATGCGTGGATACAGAAGGACAAAATCAGTAGAACTCCATAGTTTTAAAATCTGAAATCAACATTTTCATTTTTTGAATAAAGGGTAAAATCAGAGATTTCTGAGAGTTTCTTGACCTTGAAATTTGTGAATGAGAGGTCAGAGAAATTAAAGCATATGAAAAGGTCTTTAAATACTATTACAATAGATTAACATCCAGACATGTAAATAATGCTTGCCTAATTATACACCAAATTCCTAGTTCAAAATTCAGGATGGATATTACACAACAGGGTGCTTTCTTTGGTTTCCATTTTTCCTAGTAATCCTTCAATTCAACTTCATTTCTGAATCACCTCGGACAAAGAAGTTCTTGCAGTATTTTAGGGTTTCACTTAGGAAAAACCAAGGCCTACAGGGATTAACAACAACGGGAAAAAAAAACAAATATAGAGTTTGTGGGCTGCACATCTAATTTGTTTTAATTTTTCTTGAACTGGTTCTTTGAGCTTCTCTTTTGTAAGTTTTAATACAAACTTTTAATTTATCTTTTAAGAAAAGGCATTTGAATAAACTGGGGGGGGGGGGGGGACACCGGGCATAAATGTAACTGACTCCAGCAGAACAAAAAGACCTTTTCACTTAGGAGAAAGATCATGAGAAAAAGTGTTATCAGAAGAACTAATGAAGAGTAAGAGTTGTAGAAGTAAAAAAAAAAAAAAGCTATCTGTATTCTTCCTCTTTGTAGCTTTAAGAAAAGAGAGTCAACGGTTCATAAGAATGATAAAGACCTGGCCAAGAGCCCAGGCTTTACTTTTACAGGTCATGATAGTTACCTAAGGCTACATAAAACCACAGCAGGAATTACATATTAGGAAACTTCAGAGACTGACCAGCTATGACCCCAAACACCGAGCAGACGCTAAGGAACAGCTGAGAAATATCTGTAGCACTACCTGAGATGCAAATCATGCCAATTCAGTAAAAGCCTAGCAGAATAAGCCCACATAAACAGTGGTTCTCCACAGGTTTTTCTCAGATGTCCAGAAAAAAGGCTAAAAACATCAAATGGCTGATTGACAACACAACAGCTTCAACAGTGCATCACTTTCAACCCAGTTTCTGTTTATTCTTTTCAGGACTTAACTTAGTTTATGTATTTATTGATTGCCAAAACATCATGCCACCCTTATCTCAAAATAATGATAAAATCATTCTCTGATGCTAATAGAAAAGAGGATTCTTGACAGAGAAGCATTATGGACCAATGTTGCATGAAAGAAGCATGGAATTAGCTGCACAGTGGATGGGTTCATATTTCAACTCAGCATACAGCCTTAGACTGACTAAAGTCCCTTCTGATGTAATTGGATAAAGCTGGACTTCTGTGCCAGAGCGCACACACATCACAGCATTGTACGAGCACCTGAGGAAACTATCACAGCTTAGCCAAAAGGTAATCAAGGACAGAAGTATAACTTCAGCACTGTGAGGGAAGGGGGTGGGGGGGGGGGGGGGGGAAGGTTCTCAAGCACAGACTGGCACCAGAAAGGCTTTAAGCCCTTGTAGCCAGGCCAGTACTAGACAGACTATCACAGCGTAGTTATTTGCATAACGGCCCCTCACCTTGCCATCGCACTTGCCTTGGGGCTGCGAAGTTGCCCTTCCCTCGGATGAAAACCACAAGTATAATTTCTCTCCCTTTGTTTTGTCATTGGTTTAATAATTACGGTTCAACTACTGCTATTAACTAATTCATTAGGAGACTTACTTGAGGAATTCCTCAACACAAAGTCCCCAGAAAATAGGGCTATGCTCCACGGATGTACATCAGAACAAGACTGAGTCCCTCTGAAAGCATCTGTTTGTTGAAGCCTCCTGTTCCGAATCAGTGTGACTTTGATAACTTCCTTGAATGCCAAATGGAAGAGGATTAGTCTCAGTTTGGAAGCGGTCCTGGTAATGAAACAGAATAAGGGCACTCAAACTCTGTGTGTCCAACTGGGGCAAGGAGATGACTACTGGCAGCTGAGAAATGGCATGGAGCGACTCATCAGTCACGCGTTCTGCAGGTCTGAGTTTTGGCGTGGTGAGCTGGCTCACCTCCAGTCTTAGGGACCAGAGCGTTTCTAGATCAAATTTAGGGAATGATACAGTCTGAGCCTAAAGGTTTAAAATGGAGATTTAAGAAGGATTAAACCACAAACACAGATGCAGACCCAGACCTAATACACAACGTAGATGTAGTTGCAGACAAGGCAGCAGTTTCATATAGCAACACAAAACATTCTAGAGATAGACTGCTTTTTACATGTCTGTTGTTTTAAATTAATTTCCACATCATTTTTCTACAATGATAGAATAGTTCAGTGTAGAGGGTTTATAAAAATTTCATCTTCAGTACTCTGCACATCACTGCGCTGCTTTGATTTTTTCTTGTTGCTTGTGTCACCTTCTACCTGGCTAAGCAGGAAAACACACTATGAGGAGCAATCTAGTTTCTCTATCTAATCAAGACATTCTGACACAAGGCAAACAAATCTAGCAGTGAACTTAACACTCTTTTAAACAAAAATGCTTTCAGAGAACACTTAATCTGCTTTCCCAGTTTCTCTAGTGATTAAGGATTGAGGCTTGTGCCGCTTCTCTTTGTTTACACACCACTGCCAGTCATGTGAGTAAACAGTGAGCTCTCAAGCTGGACCTCTTGAGAAAGCTGCTTTGGGTTTTAATAACACCAGCACAGCTTTTTGCAGTCTTGGTATGGCTCTCCAGCCCATCTTTAAGCCACGTGAATGACAGAAGTGTCTAAAGGTTAGTTATCTCACATGATGAATTTATCACAGGAGATTATGAAAGTTTACCTCTCAGGGTTAACGTTCATCTGTAATTCGTAATGTGGTTTGTGCTATCAAATTTCATTGACCCCTAGGAGCAGGGAATTGATTAAGAGGAGAGAGTCCCTTAAAATGAGACTGGGATGTGTTAAATACTAACCTAAGCATTCCAATTGCAATTTAGGTAGCACATACTTCACCAGATTCAATGAACAGAAGGTGTTTATAGCCTGTTACATAACCTCCAGAGAGAAGTGAACAGACAGAGGTTACAACAGGATATACTTGACCTATGGTTTTAAATTGCTACCATTTAAACAATAAAGCAATGAAGGATTTAAAAACACCTATAGCTCTCAAGTATTTTCTCTCTCTAAGCAGCTGTGGTAAAAGCACACCTTTGGGGGGGGGTTAGCAATTAAAACATTATTGGAAAACCTTTTAAAATGTCTTTAAAAATAAGTCTTCATACTAGGTGCTGAGCTTCCTACAAATTAATGATGTTGCACAAATAACAACGTCCTAATATCGTTCAAAACTTTCATTCCCTGCTAGCGTAACGCTCCAGCTCATGAGAGGATATTGCTAGGTTCTGCCGCTGTTGAGCGTCTGTTCTGAATAAAAGGGAACACCAAGCACTGATGCCTTTAGTTACAATCTCCATTTGTTCACCTTAAAATCTTCTAAGCTCCCTCAGCTCGTGCACCTACCAAAGATAACATCCCTGAGAAACAGTAAAGTGCTAGCTTCTATTTACAGACCTATAGACATGAAACAGTTCTTTGAGACTACTGAACTTGATTTTGGCAAAAACACTAATTGATGATTCCAACAAATATCAGCATAAAATCATACTGTTTATCAAGACAAGCAGTTCACTGGAGGGAGGAAATTATCCCAGTCTTTTATTCATCCCTGCCACCAACTTACGATGACGGCACCAGGAAACAAAATTAATGAATCTTTAAATGACCCTTCTCCCAGAGATCATATTAGCAGTGTGGTCAGTGTTGCAAAAAATAACCTTCAAAGAGTCTTGTCAGGACTATTGACAGTTCTATAAAGTTTTATGAGCATCATGCTATTGAGTATTCAGAAAAGCGTTCATCTTTTTAGAGGTCATTGATGCAGAAGATCACACAAGCAAATTTCTGCTAAAAGACAAATTGACACCATTTAATTCACTGAGGGCGGCAGAGGCGGGGGGGAACCAAACACAGCAAAACAATTTCACATTTTATCTGAAGAGAATTATCCAAGTGAAGATTTCTTTTTCCTGAGTGCCAATAGTTTCCATACAGTGACATGACCAAGAGGAAAGAAAGCCAGAAAGGCCCTTTTTTGATTGGGACCATCACAGAGGAGGTTTCCTGGCAGGCAGGAGACTGATTCAAACAGGAGACTGAGTGGTTACAGAGCATTCCTCCCCTTGCCAACTCAGTCAATATCTACACATTCAGGGGCCAAAAGTACATTGCATCAGGACATCTGACAGCATGGTGCACACACACTCTCTGCGAGAAATGGTTCATAACTTCTCAGCCAGAAAGGAGCCAAAACCTTGGTCTAACACGCCCTCGGTGAGCGCCCAAGTCACTATGTTATCGGATAAAAAACAAGTGGGGAAAAAAGGAGGAAGGGAAGTCAGAAAAACTCTGGGCTGAGGAATTAGTCAATGCTTTCTGGACTATATCTGAAAGTTGTTTCAAATTACTCATACCCAGTATTAACTCATGCAAAAACAATACATCCAAATTGTGTACTTTTCAGTTGTATCACAGCACCATTTTGTGTGCAAAATTCAGCACAAAGTTTAAGCAGGTGTTATAGAGATGAGACTCCTGAACTAACAAGGGTTAGGATAAGCAAAAAAAGAGTGGTCTTAAAAGCACATGCTCACTCTAAGTGCTCCCAACTTTAGGACTACTAAATTAATTTTTCTCACATTTTACTTTTATAGATCCCACTGAGTTTTACAGAATATAAACAGATTTAGATATATCTATATTCAAGTTTGATGTTGCCAATAATCTTTAAATTATATTCCTATAAGATGAACATAAGGTTTAGAACATGCAATCTGTCTGAGTTGCTGTGATGCTCTAAAAGGTATTAACCTATCAGATTCATAGAACGTTTGGAAGAGCAATGAAACAAAACTGTATCTAAAGCTGAAAAAAATCATACTAATCCATATTTCAGAAAATAGATACTCCAGTCAGCATTTCCACTAATCTCCTATTATTCACACACAATTGGCAGTTTATCTTCATAACGTGTGACCAAGTAATCTCATCTACAGCATCACCAAATAATACTGAGACATCGACAAAGCCGACACATAAAATCAGCTCTCTCCGTACCGCATGCTGAAGCGGCACACTGTGAGAATTTGAGAGTTTAAACCAGTGTCCTCACAAATGGATTCCCTGAGAAAGAGAACGCTTAATATAAGCCCTGATGGTAAGAAATGATAAGGTTGTGACACGACTCTCAAATGCCAAGAAGTTCTGAGTATGGTTCACACACCGGCTGATCCTCAGTAAATCAGCCCAGTTTCAAGGGAATTATTTGAATTTACATTAGCGGAAAATGTCGGCCCTCTAACCTCAACTCCAGTGTGCAGAATAAGAGAACAGAGCTCTAACTTGAGAATTAAGTGGCAGTTTTAATGCTGAATTTCCTATCTGCTCAGTGGGTCAAAATCTTAACATTATTGAAACTACTGTTCTTTATGTAATTCACTGGAATCCTTCTGAAGTGTTAGTCAGTACACAGAGACAGCCCATTTCTGAAGAGCGGGATTCAAACTCAGAGTGCTGATCTACGTCAGAGAAACACTTTTCATCATATAGTCCTCAGTGCTTCTCAAAGGAAGAAGCCGTCTGCTGCTGCCGTAACCTTAATCTTGCAAGCTTCTCCTGCCCAGAGGAGCACTGCTTTACCCTAAGACACTTGTATCTCATCTCATTTTGCTGTCTGCCACTGTCTCCTTGTGCCTAAAAGTTCAAGAGAGCTTCACCATATCAAGCGCTGTCTTTAAAAGGTCTCTAAAGTGTTTTCCTGGAAAAAGATGTTTTTTCTTCTCATACTTTCACTCATCATATAGGAACTGCTCGAGCATTTATACCCTTGGACTGGGTGCCCAGACCATCACAACTGCATGTATCAAAGCTTCAGTGAATAAGCAGTCAACACATGGAAGACTTGGAATATGGTTATCTGTTCGTAACACCTCCATTAAGAGTCAAGCAAGGAAGCGGCAAAAGCAGTCCTCCAGAAGGTACACATACCTCTGTGTGATAGGCAAATCCCACCAGCGTCCAGCAGCATCAAAAGCGCAGAAGCTGTATATATCTATACTCCCACCAAACACTATGCTAGCTTTCCAGAGCCACAAGACTATTTCTTTATTGGTATTGGCATGATCATCCAAAACACTTCCAAAGAAAAGGATGGTACGCTCTCTTCCAAAGTTTGCCTGACAGAGAGCTCTGATTGTTGTAGTCATTCACGCAGTGGTTCCCAAAGCAGCAAAGTGACCTGACAGGTGAGGACAAGTTTGTTTGGAACAAGAGTCACCAGCATACAGGTGTCCCTGAACAGTCTATCTGACATGAGGCACTGCACGTAGTGTAACCTCTCCAGACAGCCTTCTGGAAGTCCGAAAATAAATTACAGCATCTCCTTTAAAAGCCACCTGCCTTGTCCAAGAGCACTGTATAAAACCACTCATATGCCTTCAGATGCTTGCTACTTTGATACCACTTGTCACAACAATTGCTACTTTAATGCTACTTGTCACAACAAACTGCTTGATTAGAATCCTGCTCATACCATTTTTTTAAACCGATTTTTTTAACTTTTTTTTTTTTTTTTTTAACTGCTTACTACTTTTTCTTTGAACTTTACACTGTGGAGCTGCCTCAAATCCAGAGACTGACTTGTGTAGTCAAGTCTTCTCCTAATGGATCACATTTCTACTTAAGTCACCTAGTGAAAAGCTTTTTCTTAATTAGTGAAAGCAAGACAGAACTAAGAAAGAAGAAAATTCCACCATCTGTTTTACAGTTTGGCTGGGACCTATATTGGGATTTTGGAAAAAAATTTTCTACAAGAAAATATATTGCCAGGCATGACCAATAGAGGTTTCCTTGTAGCTGCTACAGTTGGATTTTTCACCTTTGGTCTTCAGTGGTTGCTGCTGTCAAGTCCTGCTTCCCAAATTTGATGGAAATGTCACTCACTGCATTTTGGCATTAAAGCCATGTGGTAGATTTAACCAAGGAGGCATCCACACTAGCCATTTGCCATTTTTTACTACTTACTATCTCATTTAGCATAAGCTGACATTCTGGGACAAGCAATGCAATCCAACAAATCTGCACTGTGGAGCTGCCTCAAATGCAGACACTGACTTGTGTAGCCAAGTCTTTTTCTAATGGATCACGTTAGGATCCATTTGGAGCACTTCTGGTGCTGCAGTGCTTATCAGAACAATGAACGATTTCCCAAGGCATACAAATGCCTAAGCCAAAGAAATTCATAAGTCTAACACTGATTCATGTAAACTTCAGTTATATATATATATATATATATATATATATATACATACATACACACACACAGTTATTTCAGCTTTTTTTTTGGGGGGGGGGGGGGGTGTCATCCCCTTGATCTAAGATCAACATTTACTGCCTAAACAAGGACTCCTAATCTTGATTTCAAGTTTTACACTGTCATTGCAATTATTTTTTCTGTCATTACACTCATTTCTGTTCCCCCATCTATTCTGCTTTCTGTTTAGCTACTGCTTTTTTATTTACCCACTTGTTTCATGTATAAACTTTCTCTTAATGAAGCTGTACATAAAGGACTAGGTCCATTTCTCAGTTAGTTTTTTTAAAATCTGACCCCCAGCTAGTCAGATGAGAGCTCTTTCAGTGAAACGTTCTTCTGTTCGAAAATTCTTCCATTTCCCCCAAACAGGCTCCCAGCTTCAACAGTTTGCAGCTCAGAGACTTCCTGGGCCACAGATGGGTTTTGTGTATATTACTTCTAATGATTTTTTTCTTCCATAAACACATTCCATTTCCCCTTACACTCACATAAAGACAAGCCAGCAATGCCACAGTTCAGTGCGTCAAGAACCACCTCCTTCTCTTTGTTTTGAATGATCTTTCCTTATTTACCCTCTTTGGGCTGCCTATAATTTATTGACCTCTACTGTACGGCCACCACATCATCACTTGTCCAGCCTGATGAGCCCAAATCTTACTCGCTGTGTGCACAAAAGCCACTCTGTGGCTTTGATTATCCCCCACTGCCATTCTCTGAACCTCGTCTAATCCCATGGTTTCTGGAGACAAACTTGGACTTCATCTGTTATTCAAAATGCAGGAATAATTTAGATAGACACAGTGGCATAAAGATGCACTCTGCTTTGTTCTCTCTCCTCCCAAATAATTCCTGACATTGTTTACGTTTTTGATAGTCACTCAACACTGAACTGACACTTTTATCCAACCATCTACAATAATCCCAGGATCTTTTATTTCCTTCTAACGTTGTTCTAATAAAACTTTGTCTAACCCGCTTAACTCTTGTTAAAATGTATGCCTCTGCAGCTATTTTTACTGTTCTTTTGCATAAGCAGACATGCTCAAACACTTTTTTGTTCTTGTTCCCAGAAACAGCTTGGGCCATCAATCTTGGCCCTCAGTGATGACATTCGATAATGCTTCAAACTTAAAGCAGACAATTTTTAATTTGCAAGGTTCCATCTGACAAACTATTATATCAATTGCCTTTTCCTGATATCTTCCCCACAGGAAAATGTGTTTTTACAAGGCTATTTTAATTTTCTTAAAAACAAAAACAAAACAAAACAAAAAAAAACCACACAAACATTTTGGTTATAATTTCAAACCTTTCTTCTGTATGTTGTCACCTTCTCAAAACAATGCCTCATCCGTAGCCTGTGATTCAAAACAAGGTGCCATCAATAACTGCAGTTTTTTGTTCATTTTTAATTTTTTGGGCTGCTACATTTTAAATGATTGCATGAAGTCTTTCCAGCTCTGCTCAGAAGTCTCTGCATTTTTTAGGACCATTGGTCTCTGAAGCAGTAAAGGTTGGTTGTGCATCAACTACTTATAGTTTATTTTTTTCCTAACTGTAGTCAGTATTACTTTTATCATATATTCTGATTTTACCTCCTCCCCCGCCCTTGCATATTCCCCAGGTCTCTGAGCCTTCCTCCACTACACTAGTACTATTAACTACAAATGTTCAAATCTCATGTGTTAGATCACAGAAAAAATATGATTTTTATGTGAAAAATCTCAGATACTTAAAAACAGATTGGGATTCTTTTTATTTTCCTTCTTCTGCTGAAGCCTTTTGGGATCATGTTTTTTTTTAGGTTTTTATGCTTCTCTTTACAATCATGAGGCTTGCAAACTTACTTTTTTTTTTTAATGAAAGATGGGGTTCACATGTAATTACGTGAAACTAGTAGCAACTAAGGAAAATAAAAAAAATATTTTAAGACTTTCTACATTACAATTTAGTGAAGACTAAAACTATATTCGCAAGATTTTTAGACCTTAAAAAGAACACACAAAATAAACATAGAAGTTCTGTGGTCATCTGGTGCATTTTTATTCCTGGTACTTCTCAGTGGCTGCTCATTTTTTTCTGGAAGAGAGTGAGTATCAGGGAAGAAGGACAATTTTGAACTCCCTTATGAAGCTGAACCTACAGTACACCATAGTAAAGTATAAGAACATGACAGTGTGCATGCCTGTGTTAGAATATGAGAGTACATTGAAAAAAGTGTGAGCTATTCCTAAAGCTCTTTCAAAAGCAAACAGTACTTGAAAACTGCTTTCAAGCACCTTTGGATGACCATTATTCAATCTTGAGCAAATTGCAACAACATTTTTATAACAGTGAAATATAACCACAGAAATAAAAGACCAAATGTCGAAATACCTTTCAACTGATTAAGTGATAAAACTCACTCACTTATCTTGAAGATCATAACTCATTCTCACTCACCTGCATGAGCAAAATTTTAGGCACTGTTATGAGACCATACATAGAAAAGAATGGACGGAATCAAATGTACCACGAAATGCAATTACCTCCAATCCAGTGGGACAGAGCCTTACCTCAACCAGCTTATGCTACGATGATGTTAACCATCACTGTCATACATCAGTGGCACTGAATTATTCCAATTCTTAACGTGATTACTGTATAATATTTTTTAGAAGGCCTGAAATAATCTTGACCTTCTAGTCACCAAAGCTGCCCCCCCAGTCAGCCTACCAGATTAGTGTTTCTTGTAGTTCATGATGCCCGAAATTGCTTTCAGAATAATAAACTGCCTCTTATGAACAATATTATACAGACCTTAAAGGTCACCCCATAACCGAGCATGCATTATCAAAATATGAATATTTTGAACAAAGCTCTGGATACAGACTTTCTTTTATAAAATACTGCTCATCCTGTACGGTCATTGCTTAGCACAAATTATTTTAGCTATTGAAGCAATAGCAAAAGCGATACTTAAAGGTTTGGAAGGCTTTCAGTATAATCATCCATCTTCTCCTGTTCACTACTTTTGAAAGATTTTCTTTGTGCCTGGAATTTCCCAATCTTGCTTCCAGTCATTGTATCAGTATTTAAAAATCTGAAAATCCTGCTAGTTCACATCATAAAGCTAGTTTATCAGAAACTTTTTTGTGGATTCAGGAAACCTACAGCAAATCAGCTTATAGTTGGAAGGTGAGCTTTAGACTAAACATTTTTAAATGTTTTAGAAAAGACTGAGATATACAAAACAGCAGCATCTCAGATTAACTGTAATGAGTAATTTGTGACATCTTGAAACCATCAGACAACCTCTGCCAGCAGAGAGGTCAGAGCAGGATAACACACGGCTTGGCTCATGCCGCTGTGCACTGCTCTGGAGATGCCAGGTTGTCCTTATAATTTCCTGAACAGTCAACTAAGAGTTTCTCAGATTTGGGCAATGCCCGGTGTGACACAGAGCAGCCACATCTAGACCTAGCCCTCACCCATCTGACACCGACACCTTGAGTTGCCATGATTGCACTATATAGTAGAGCAGAGCTTCATCCATCAGAGGAGAAAGGACATGTTTCTGTAGGCTTAAGGTTCAGAATAGAGCAAGAATTAGAACATCACTCTTTCTTTCTCTTGTTCAATTTCTACCTAATATGACATCCCTGTTTTAAAGATGTATTTCTTGTAGAAACAATTTTGTTTTACTGGTATACATAGACAAACCTTAAGACATGGCTTTGTGTGTATGTATTAAACATTTGTGTGTGATTTAATAATATAATGTTCTTGTTAATAATATGGAATATCAAAGAAATGCTAGAATTAAGGCTGTATTTTTATTCAGAACGTTTTCTCTGTCAGTGAGCTACAGTTTATACTCTCTGCAAGAGGAAAAAAGCAGCAACTTAGAAGCCATCTGAGGAAATGAGACAATCAGATAAAAAAGATTAAATGTGGAGAAGTAGTAGAATCCAAGTGGTAAAGAAAAAATATTATAGGCTCAGAATAAGACATTAGAATTACAATACAAAAGGTTATAAGTTCTGAAAAAATAAAGCAAGACTAAGTAGCCAACTAAAAAAAGATATTATGCAAGTTGTTTACATACAATCAATATTAAAATTCAGAAATCAAGACTCAGATAACCAAACTGAGAGCCCTAACAGAAAGTCCCAGAGACAAACACCATATGATAAAAAGAAAGACAAGGAAAAAGAAAGAGAGGGAGAGAGAACACATGCCTGAGCAGAAACTAGACTAAGTTTGAGTCACCTTTACAACACCTGCAGTATGGACATATATAAGAAAATCAATTGTGCTTTGTCATCAAGTGCTAAACCTACTTAATCTCCCCCACCCACCCAAGCTATTCTACTTCTAAAACCTTTTTGTGGTATGAAAGTTGTTTAACAATTTCTTATCCTTCTGTGTCAGGCTGACATAATAGATTATAATTTAATATTTCAGTAGACTTACTTTACTGAACACAAAACATACTCGATTACATTAGTCAGTTACCATTTCTACCTAAATACAGTTTCTGCCTAAAAAAGGCATTCAGTTTTCTCTTTGAAAACTGGCTCAGGAATACAACCATTTAGTCTAGGTAATATTCCACTGTAAAAGCCATGTAATAAAGCATATGTGGATTACGTATATATATTTTTTATATATTTTTTATATATACACACACAAATACAGATTTGTGCATGTGTGTAATTTACATTGACACAACTGCAAATAGCTGATGGTATAATTATATACACAGAACACGTGAGTGCCAAATACCTTATTTTTAAATTAGTTTTGTTGCTTGACAATTTTATATTTGAACTGCATCACAGTACACTAAACTGCATAGCTTTGGCACTAGGTATGGCATGACAGCAGCTAGGAACAGTCAATAAAAAGCTTGATTTGATATCACTTGCTAATCCAAATTGATTTTGAGAAATCTTACATCATGAACAGTTTACATCACTTCTATCATTTCTCCTTTGTAAGGCCACAGATTACTGTGCAAATTCAGAAAAACTGTGCATCAGGAAGAAGGAATCATTTAATCTTAAAAATTTAAAAAGAGCAAAAGGAAGACAAGAAAATGTCAGCTACTTGGGAACCAGGTATTTCTTCTCTTTATTTTCACTTTTAGATGCTTAAATATTGGAATCATACATTTGGTCCATGGAAAGCTCCATGAACCAGGCAAAACTATTATCAACCAGACTGTCAGCATTATTAGTGTTTTAGGAGGGGTTTTGTCAGTTTTTTGTTATTTCATAGTTTTCTGCTTTAGTCTCTTCTGCATTCCTACGTCAGCACTACATCCCTGCTCTTTCATTCCCTGCCATCACATTCTTTTCAATACAATATAGTTTACTTTTTTTAATGTCTGAATTTGTTGCTGTTGTTGTTCTTGGAAAGTGCCTTCCTGTCCAGGTTCTGAACTGCCTCCTGTTCTTAAATATGAATGTGAATTACTGCTGAGTAATTTTTTTAATAGTCTCATTTACAATCTGTTTCTCATCGTCCATCAAGCCATTTGCTTACATCAAAAAATAGTATGTGCTTGATTAAAGGTGGCTATGTTTCCAACATGGAAAAAGTAGATAATGGACTTTGAAAATGGTTTTAAATTTTACCATTTATACTTTTAGCATTCCTATTAGTGAATGCTTCCACATATGGTCTGGTGTAGTTAGTAGTTGGCTCAATGAGGTTCTCAACTAGCACTAGACTCAGTTTTCTACAGACATGGCTTGTGTGCTCCTTCCCCCGCCTGCAAAAAAGACCATGGATTAATGATGCCACGTATGTGCAATCTACAGTAAAGGATTAATTAAAAAATGTTGGGAGAATAACCATAATATCCATGTTGTAGACCTAAAAATGTAGCAAATGTTTTACTAGCAACAAAAGAAATATTTAAATATCAAATAGTTATGTTTGAAAAGTAGCAGTAAATTCAAAAAAAAGAAGATATTACTGCTGCAAATTTTGTTCTATTAGCCTCCATTTACTCCTTTGTAAAACAATTATGTGGAAAAATGATACATTTATGCTGGTTTTTGACTTAGCTTTGTGTCTGTGATACAACACAAGCAAATAAATGCAAACAGAAAACATGACCAATGCAAAATTACATAAAGTGCTATCATACTCATATGCAGTATAGCCTTAAATATGAAGCAAGTTGCTCAGATGGAAACAAAATTTAATTAGGGACTGAATGAAAAAAAAAGTATGACTTATTGGCATAAAAAACTCAAGCACCGTATTACCACTGAATGCGCTGGCAACCAGAACTCTGAAAACATTATCTAATTTTAAACAGATAACATTAATTCATAAATAAGTGGTTTCAGTATTACAGCCTATATCCTTTCTTGCTCACCATACAGCATAGAGTAACTAGAGCCTTTCTGAAAGGATGCTTCTAAAAACCTAACTTTGATAGGCACATTAGTTGATTGCATCAGAAACTAAAGTAAATGCTTGTTCACAAAATGAGCGGTTCCAGTAGTTTGCTCACTAGCATCACTTGGGAGTTGTACAGATTGAGTACCCGTTAAAATTTAGCCCACTATTTATAAGGTATGCTTCTTAGGCAACGGCAACGTGCTCCTAGCAGAGATGCATTTTGTAGCGGGGACAGCGCAATCGTCCCAACCATTTGTGCCTGCCCCCGTCAGAGCTTCTCTCTCTGCAGGAGGGGTGGCACAGAGCAGAGCCCCGGCACAAACCCCGATCCTCCTGAGAGCCCGCCGCCGTGAGGCCTACGCTAGCCGTGAAGATGGGATTAAGATGCTAGAGTATAAATTAGAGCGGCTCCTGTGCACGCAGGTTGTTTCAGCAAAGGATAGCCAGGGGTGACAACATTTTATGCCCTCACAGACAGATTTGAAAGATTTTTTAAATAGATTTTTTTTAAACAGATTTTTAAAATAGATTTTTTAATAGATATTTAGAATAGAATTTTTAAAAAGATTTGACTGTAGGGTTATAAAAGGAGACAAAAGAGTTCATCTACTACACTGTGCAACCAGTCTATAATCACGCTAGCAGTACTGCATATGAAGGAAGGCCTCAAAAAATCCAAGCAAAGCAGGGACCCTGCTCGCACCACTGGGGACATGTGAAAGAGAGAGCAAGTAATTTTACAGAGAAATGGAGCTGTGAGAAACTTAAAGAACAGTTATTCCTGGGCATGTTTTAAGGGCAAATCATTGCAGCGTGCCATTCTGAATGTTTGCCAATGTGTAAATCCAGCTGTGAGCCAATCTTTGTTCCACCTGCCTTGCCCTGGCAAGACTGAACATTAATTTAAGGAAAACTCAAGCAAAATTAAGAGATGATTGACATGTAAAGCTGACAAGGCCCCAAAAGCTGAGGGTCTTCTTACTTTAAAGGAACAGGAAAAAACATTTTAGGATTTACTATTAATCACATATCTGAAACTTTGTTTTCAGAAAAACACTAGGTATTTTCAGTTCTGAATACCAAGCTTACCATTACCACTAATCATTGCTGCAGACGCACACTGTTTCTCCAATCTGCTGTCATACTCAAATTTGCACCAAGACCAGGCTAATAACTCTGTGAGGCTTTAGGATGGTCATAGGCATCGACCCCTTGTGTCCTGAAACACCGTTGAGGGAAATGGAAGATACTCCTTCCCCGGCTCTATTTTGCTTTGGAAACCTAAGCAGCTACTTGGAATCAAAACCATTCCAGGAACACAAATTAAGATAACTGTGACAGTATTGTGGCAAAAACATTGTTCCGAGTAAGGCGATTAAAGAAAAAGATAGGCTGGCAACAGTTGGGTGGATCATTCCACCCTGTCCGCAATGGAGAGCAAAATCCAAGGCAGAGCTGCAAGGGGACCGCGCTGGCCCGCACAGTCAGCATGCTGCTCTCCTACCTGAACTTCAAGGAGGATGCAGTGTCATCCTGGAACTAACAACTGGTCTACACTACATGCTTCTGCCAGCCAACCTGTGCCAGCACAGGACGTGAAAACATCCTCTCTTTGCACTCCTCAAGGCATACAGGCACCTATATTGATAGAGGAATACCTCTGCTGCTTAAGCCTGTGTTTTCAAAGAGCTGGTATAATCATGCTGACACCATATATCATGTGTTTCAGTTTGTCACAGTACGCTCAGCAGTAACATGAAAATAGATTTGGTTTCATTAACAAAGTTGAATGCACATGAATAATGAAATTAAATGAATAAGAATAATTAAAGTAATTTTATCAAAGACAAAAGGGTTTTGGATTTGGTCTTAAATAGTGATTATAGGCACACTTGGAGGGGGGTGGAGGTTATCATTTTGGAGAGAAAAATAGCATAAATGTTATTTTTAGTTTATATTCTGCATATAACAAATGGGACTGAGTCACTGGGGAAGAGCAAATGCACACTGATGGATTCACCTTTAGGTCTGTTTTATCTGATTAAAAAAAAACCCTCTAAACTAGAAAGCTTACCTTGAAGGTAAGTGCTACTCTAACCAATAAGTCAATTTGAGGCCCACCCCTGGTTACTTCCACAAGAAAGAAACTTGATAAGCAAATCTCTGACACCACCCTGCTTACACTCCATGAAAGCACACAAATTCTGCTCCACTGAACACAAAACAACAAAAAAAAAGAGCCATCAGCTTGCTCACAATTTCCAAGGCTGCTTCCCAGGAAGCACTTGAGAACTCTCAAGGACTTCTGCCAAGCTCACCATCCCTGTCTGCCAGAATTTTCCTGATCTATTTCTGACATGGTCTTAAATTTGCAACCAAACAACGTCCTAGTTCGTACTGGCAATCAACCCGCAGAGGAAAGCTGTGTTATTATTAATATGGCAGTTGTTCTTCTCGGCCTACTGTGTTGGGTGGAGGTTTCTATTACTCAGCCAGCTCATTGCTGAACATTTCTATTCTTGTCTCCATTCAGCAGGAATACATGGTACGCATCAGGCCAGTTGGCATTAAAGTCTGCCCTGACATCAAAGTGCTCTCGCTTAGAGCTATTAGTACCCTCCAACTTAAAATAATTATACTCCACTAGTTTAAGAAACGTGCAAGAGGAGGGCAGTCCTGAAACCTTAACATTTCATGTTCAATAGAGTAAATTCAAATGTATAACATTGAACTAACGATAAATCCCAACTCCCTTTCCCTAGCAAAGCGAGGCAGAAACCAAATAGAGAAAACAACAGCGTACCCCATGATTTTTTCTCTTTCTTATCCAAGACAACGGTTTGGGGACCACAGATTCAACACACAGGCAAAAGTACTAGAGGTTCTACCCAATCTAACCATTATTGCTTCCTGGTTTGAGACTAACATTTCTTTTCAAACTAAGAGCTATGATCCCAAAATCAAAATGTTGCAAGCATTAGTTACCACAATGCACAGTCTCCCAAAGAACCCACACTTTCCTAAAGGAATTAAGAGGAACTATGGTCAAACTATTACTCTTACTTTACTAATGCAAAAGCTGAAATCAACTTTCAACATCATTATCTTAGTTTTGGCATCAAAATGAATAGCAGATGAGGAACAGGTTTGCACATTTATTTATGTGCATGTTAAACATATTCTTAATAGCAGCCTCTTTGGAATTTGCTAATTATGATGCAGCAATTTGAGTAGAGGTTTTACAGTGCAGACTGCAGTCAGAGACCTTTAGTTTTCCTACGACTGTACAAATGACACATTGGACTGATGTGGAATGCAAACACAAGTAAAAAAATGACAGGAAAAAATGCCACTCTGTTTATAAAATAAATGCAGTTGGCTTTTAATGTAGTTTTACTACATTACTTAGTACAGTGTCTACCACCATTACAAATCTACGTCAAACGAGCTTTGCTCATGACCAGCTACTGTTCTCAAAAGCAACAGAAGCTCTTCATGCACCAACATGGAACAAAGCTTTAATGGAATTAGTCACTGCAAGAGATTTCTGTAGGATGAGGCATGAAGTCATTTACACTGGGGTTTGAGGTGGAACAGCAGACTTGGCTAGATGAACAGAATGGCAAAAAGTATACTTGAGTATCAGTTCTGCAGTCAGCCCTACTGCTTGCTCTTAAAGGATGCAGTGTCTGGAAAGTGTGATGTTTCCTGCGTCGCCAAGTCTTTACTCCTGTTTCCATCTGTGATGGGCAGTATCCGTATTTCTTCTGGTATTGTTTCACTTTTGTTCGTTTTCTTGTTCATAGCTGTGTAATGTTCCTTTAAAAAGACCCTATCGGGTAGAAATCACTACAGGGATAGGGGGACTGGTCCTACCTTGGGGGAAACCTGAGGTGCTGAGGGAGACGAGTTTCCCGACTGCAGGCTATGGCAGGCAATAACAGTTACAGGCCAAGGAGCTGAGAACCTGCTGCTCAGAGACAACAGCAAACTGCTGAGGGGAGCAAAGGGCAGACAGCCAGGCCTTGAAGGCAATGGAACAAAACTTCCTAGCAACCCGTCCCCACGGAACAAAGCTGCTCTATCTCCGCAAGTCACTGTACTGGCTGAAACCAAGGACGGACCTGAAGACCACAGTCAGTAGGGCGAGAGGCATTTAGAAACCCTTCGTATTTCCGTTCTATCATTTTGAATTTTCTCTCCCTAAAAAGTTAAGTATTCTAGACTTTATTCTACTAAAACCTTGCTTTATTTGGTCTTCAAAAGCATTTCAGTCATGTTTGAGGAACAAGCTATAAAGAAAAGTCCTAAGCAGATCTCTTCAAAGCTCTGGTTGACTTGGGATCTCATCACAGCACTACAAGCATCTCAAGTGCATCACATAACCAGGCAACCACAGCATCCACGTCTACCTCCCTCAGTACCAGGAAGGCTGAAGCATCACAGGCCACACAAAAGATATGAATATTAGTAATTCTGATGTTGGTCTTGCAACATGTGATGACAAGTTCTGATTTCAACACCCAGCCAAACTATATGATTTCCACAGGCAGTACTTTTGTCTCAAAACACGCCTCAGTCTAACAGCTGACCTGAGTGTAATGGGTGCAGTGGACAGCCATTGCCTCTCCTGTTAAACAGATATTTCACACCTCTCTCTGAAGACAACCTGTGTGTGCTGGAAGGTGACTCCTTCCCCCAACCTGGCTTCTGGCTGTACCAGCCATGACCCCCGCTGAGCAGCAGAACTACCCCCCAAACATGGAGCCCTCTAAACACATCTCTCATGCCAACAGTACAGTACCCAAACCTTGCCTGAGAAGACCACTTCATATTGATTAGATAGCCGTAAAGAAATCAAGCATTTTAATGATGGCAGTTTCATCCAGCCTTGCCATCGTCCCTATACAAGCATAAGGGTTAAATGATGTTTAGGATCATTCTAGCCCCAAATAAGATCAAGCTTGTAACTCACAAGATTAGAATAGAGAACAAAGGTCCTTCTAAATTATACTTAACAATGAAACACTGCGCTGGTGGAACTCAGTAACATAAATTAATTTTCTAAGCAAATAAGCATCTTGACAAGAGTAATCGTCATATAATTACATAAGCAAATCAGAAATACGTTTGTAAGTATTTTATATGTAAGTTGATATCAGCTGTACTTTAGAAACAAATAATTCATTTACAAGCTATTTTTTGTCCAATATAATCTGCCAAATCAAGTCTGAAGCTTGAAAAAACAAAGTTCTGCAGGAAGAAGTTAAGCCTCTAATTTCCTGCATGACTGGAAACACAAAATTAAGACAAAGTGTCATTTTATTAAGGCTCAGAAAACATGCTTTTAAAACTAAGGTGGCTTTTAAATCTTCAGCTTCCAAACACGGCTTTTAGAAACAAACACATGTTTAAAACATCCCAGTGACAAGGCTTAATGGGCTGAAGGCAATCTATGTTAATGGTGTCTATTCTGGAATGTCCTTTTTGCTCTCAGTGCCTTTAGCTCAGAAATGGCTAGTATCTATTTTTCTCCAACTTCTTTTTGTTATTAGCTATAGGGACACAAAATTATCAGTCCCACTTAGACATCATCTTATTTAAACCTAAGATTATCCAAAGTGCTGTAGGGAGCTTTGCTGTTGTCCTAAATGAAACAATTGTCATGAACTTAAAGGTACAAAATCATTCCTCCTCTAATTATGCATTTCACACATTACTAAACTCATTAAAAAAAATGGAGTCACTATTCTGTGGCTGACACGTTATCATTTGTGTGGAAAATTAGTGCTAGCGTGTTCTAGTGACTAAAATGAAAAACTACCAGACTGGAAGTTTCTGTTTTAAATAGGTAATGATACAAGATAATGTACAACAGAAGGTACCCAAAGGGCTTCTTAAGGTGTTAAAAACAAACAAAGAAAACCCCAAGACACAAGCAAAACACAAAACTTCTATTACTTTCTATCTTTCCTAAATATAACACATTTCAGTAAAGATATATCTTTTAGAATGGCCAATTATCTTGAACTGACCTTTAAAAACATTTAAATAAAACCTCTCTAGCTTTGTGAGCTCTGGAAGCAGGCAAAAGCATATTTCTCCATGTAAAATTAGTATAGCTATATGGCAACAAGTCTATGAAAAGGTTTTGACATTTGACACAAATGAAGCACTTTGTGAGAATGACTGTCTTTACTCAGAGAAGATTAAAAAATGACCTTTGCAAATTTAGAACACTATATCACATTTATGTTTGTCTCTTCCTGATGTTGGCTGCCTGTTTTGGGTATATCGAAATTATTTATGTAAATTTCAGTACCCCTTAACTTTCTGTGATATTTTTAATTCAATGCTATTTAATAGAGGTTTTATTATTTTATATATATATATATATATATATATATATAACAAGTGGAGAACATTCTCTCAATTCATGCCTGTAACTATCACTGACTACAGTAAATCTGAACTCTGCCTCTGACTTTTACCTTCTATCACTTTGTCTGTCATTCTTATCATAATGGTGACTGACCATCTTAATATTCTTTTAATTATACTGTGTGTCTGTAACAAATGAACGGATCTATCAAAATCAAGAGAGCTGAAAATCCTCAATACAGAAATACCTAAATGCAGAGGGTTCTTCATCCCACGTAGTTACACTCTAGAACAAATATGGCTAATATTTCCTTGGCTGTTTCTCTTAGAAGGGGAAAGCTAAGAACTGACAGAGACATTTATTTGAAGCAGTCTTAGGGGGTTTTTTGTTTGGTTGGTTTTTTAAACTTTTTTGGTTTTAGTTTTTGAGGATTAGCATTTTGTTGTTGTTGTTGTTTTTATGAGGACTATATTCCTCAACAGGAATAATAACAGAAGACAATCACCGCTTTGTTCAGTATTCCCAAGTATTTTCCCTTGGCAGCAACCTGCACCAAAAATTTTTACCATAGTTCTCTCAGGATCTTACTTTTAGTGCTAGTCCAGCTGTCTATGGCTCCCTGATGCCTTTTTCTCTAGACCTCTGTTGCCTCTAGCTGTATTTCTTAACATACAATTACCCTCTTTATTTGTGGTTCGTCCCTAGCAACACGCACCAGCCCAGATGCTGGTCAGCTTGACAATGGCCTATGTTGGCGCCTCTTGTTCAAAGTATTTTACCATTAAAAAAAAGTGTTTGACTGTTTCTGACATTAATTTTTAAGTGCTATGTCCAACAGTTTCAAGACGGCTTCATTTGACCTTCCCTCCTATATATTTAGGAGATTTCATTGTTTATCATACTTTTAGCGATGAATTTTGTTTTAACAGTTATTATCCACTCCTCTTCCCTACTAAGTATGATATACTAGTTTGCCACACAGCGTTTAAATTTGATCTTGTTATTCCCTGACTTTAGAAAGAAATATAAACTCATATCTTTTGTTCATATTAGTGACAACAGCGGATTTGATTTGTCATCTGCTTTTATCTCTGAGCATCTCTTATATCATTGTTTCTTCAACTTAAACTACAGTTAGAGTATCTGTCAAACTGTTACCCAAATTATTCTGTTCATGCTGTACCCCCAAACATCTTAAACCATTACTTGTGCAATCACAGCACAAGTCTTGAGAAACACCACATAAAAGGAGATTGATTTCCATCTTGAAAATGTCAAATTTCTGCCTGTAATGCTCAGATACATTTTTCTGAAACAGCAAAGTTCAAAAAGAGCCTCTGTCCTGACAGATCCCTGACGCATCATGATAGATGTGACAGCTCTACTACTTTACTGCCAGAAATGTCCTCCAACAGAATGAGGCAATCAATAAAGAATAATAAATCTAACCTGGGTAGTAGAACTATTTCTTGTACATGCATATGAGAAGAAACAACACATTCTTTACATTTCTGGAGACTCTTATTTTTATAAACTATTATACCAACTTTCTTTAATACTACAAAATACTAGTTACACTTAAATTGTATCTGCTTAATAGTTCTCCACCCAAAGTCATAACACATTTCTGTATTACTTCGCCAGAGGAAGATTAAAAAAAAAAAAAGGAAATAATTTAATACACATTTTCCTTTGAAAAGAACAAGTTTTTCTTACCCTTTTGTCTAGTTCTTCTGTCAATCAGCAGAATGACAGCTGCTCCAAATGCATCTTCTGAATTACGCCCCCATCTTCCTAGAAGACATTGTTATTGATTAATAGTACATCAAAGTTTCACCTCAAGTGCACAGTGTGAATGCATTTCATTTTCTTTTTTGAAAATTCCCATATTTGAGATAAATTATAGCGAGTTTGGAAAAGTAAATCTGCAATTCACAAATCAAAGCTTTTTAGATGAAGAATCAGCTTGATTTGTAACTAATGCCTTTGACTGTATCCTACCACCTACACTTCAGGCTGTTACATATGGGAAGATACTCCCATACATGTATTTTCTTAAATCAGTTGACCACAAGACCAACAAAGCAAACTCAGCTAAGTCATCTCAAACACAATGATTTTAAATACATTTTTTCATGGTGACATGAGGTATATTTAACATTTTCAGTAAGTAGGCTCAATAAATCTAAGAAGTATTGTGCAAATAGATGGATGATTACTTGTGATTGTGTACGATTTCAAAAATACATCAATATATCATTGTCATAATTCTATTTCTTCCATTATTTCATAAATCTACAAGCATACATCCATACAAGCACAGAGACAGTATTTAATATTAGAATAACTGAGATGGTCTGAATTAAGCAATAGTACATGTTCACACAGAATGAGCAGTTACGTGACTCCAGCTCAGTTTTGAAACTAAGCACATAAATATGCAATACGAGAATTTCTACGGCTAGAGAAGGTCTATTTAATCTCACACACACACCTACACATTCCCACTTTTTTTTTTTTTTGGACTGCTGTTCCTAACAAAGGAGCAACATAGTATTCTTAGACTCTCATCTCCTGAAACATAATGTCTGCATTTATAAAGAGGCTGAGCAGCAGCTGCCTAAGAAACAGGTTTTGTTTCTTTGGCTTTTACATAAGCATTTATTAAGCAAATTTATAAACAGGACCTGTAAGTCAAATGAATAAACAGCACTGCACATGCACACCTACAATATACACAAAGCGTATGTATTCACCCAGGTAATATAAAGCTCCTACATTTAAGCTGATAGTATATTCCTTGCATATGTCCTCACCCGTCAAGGGAGACACCATAGCGCAAGCGGGGAATTCAAATTCCTATCTCTGAAGCACAATATGTTGCCGGTTACCCTTACGCACAGGCACTTCACAACTGCCCCTCAGAGCACGGCACCGGGTTTGGGCCCAGCTGAAACACAGGTCTCAGCTGCTTCTTGTGGACGGGCTCTGGCTCTGCCGCCCTGCCCTCACCCTTCCTCCTTAGCCGCCGGGGGCCTCGGTCTCTCCGATCTCCTCAACCGTCACTCTCTCCAGCCTCCAGAAGCACATGGGGGCAAACTCATCCTAAACAGCTCCTGCTCTTCCCTCACCTGGGGACGCCTGTCCCATCCTGTCCCGTCCGGTCCCTCCACGGCCGCGCGTCCCCAACACGAGCTCCGTGGCAGCTGCCCCCAGGGCCCTCACAAATAGGTGACATGTGGGAGCTTCCGATTGGTCCAGCTTGCCACAAGGCGCTCCCTGATTGGCTGCCGGGAAGGACAGCGGCCCTGCAGTTCTTCCCCCTTCCTTCCAGTTCATTCCGGTTCTTTCCGGCTCATTCTGGTTGTAACCGGCCAGAGCTGGTTGCCAGCTCCCGCCCTCACACCGCTTCCCTGGCCACCTGCTCCTCAGCCGTGCGCACCATGGCACTGCTGCAGGAAGGTGCCAAACGCAGCGCGTCGCCTCCCACACCGTCGCCTTCCTTTTAGTGGCGAAAATGTCCCCCCTCCTCCCCTGAGCACGCAGCAGAGACGGCCCGCCCTATTTCTCCTTTAAAAAGGAAAATCATAAACACAGGCAATCAGCCTGAGTGAAAAGAAACTTAAATTTTGCCCCCCCAGATTTTTCAGCTTACAGATCGAAGAGCAAAAAGTCTCTCCGAGCTGTCTTCTGGCCAGCTTCCTAAAATCTGTCCGAAACGGATTAGCCCAAAAAACTGAACGGAAAAATAATCTGCCTCAGTGCATGTCTACTAACGAAAAACACAGCGAAGCCCACCAAAACCTGTGGATAAGGGCCACACTGGAGGTTTTTAAAACTGACAATTTTCGCCACCTCACAGCCCTCCCCACCAATTTAGCAGTGGTGGTGAGGCAGCGCCAATCTTTAGCTAAGCTTCCCACCCGGCAGCAGGGCTCTTTGGTCTGATCAGGTTTTACGTTAAGCTGGAATGATACATTTCAGGTTATTTTCTCTAATAATAAACGGTTACATGTAGCAACAGAGACCATCTATTTTTCACCTGTGAGTTCTCCAATGCTGATTCAAAGGCCAGAAGAGAGAGGCAAATTTGAATGCAGATGGTATTACTCATTAGTGAGAACCTAGCTATCCCCTGGTAAATATAGTTTTCAAAAAGACAAACAAAATATAGGGAGAAACCAGTCAAAAAATGGTGCTATTACATTTAGAATTTTTTGACATAAAACTTAATTAGAAAACATTAGTGTAACTGAGTGATTCTGTACACGGATTCAGCTTATCCGTTATGTCAAATAAAGTGTTGGGTGCTATATAGTTGGTGCTTGTTGTATCATGCTAACAAAATGATGTTAGATAAATGATAAATGATTTTAATGAGGAATTTTCAACACGTTCCCTGTTTCTCAAACAAAAAGCACATATTTACACAAGCTACCATGAACTTCACACCCCCAAACGTTACCAAGCAAGCTGCAGTACTACAAAAATCAGCAAGCCATAACCACTGTTTCCTGGAAAGACCCTCAGATAATTGTTGATTTACAGGCATTGGTCTGTAAGAAATAAGGTGTGCGAAGATAAAATACCCCTCCAAAATGTCCAAATGTCATGTGATATTTGGGAAATTTGCCACCAAGTACCATGACTCTTTTCCCTTCTTGTAAAAAGTTCCAAAGGGCTAATTATAGTAACGCATAGCTTGTAAAAACTTAAATAAGGGCCATATCACAGCAAATTCCATATCGGAATATTCTACTGTAATTCCTAGAACAGAAGGATGACTTTCAGGAACATCTCTGTTTCGCTACACACGTGCAGTGACACCACATCCAGACCCTCCCCACGCCATCAGGCTCTGTTCAGTGTGCATGTGTGTGCAAGGGATTCTTCCCAAAAGCTTAGCTTATAAATTACATATGTGGCTTCTCTATCCCTGAAAACTACTGACTAGACACAGATTCATTCTCATGACTCCTGCGAACAGCAGAAGAGTAATACGTTTTAATATTTCAGATGAGGAAATTGAAACATAGCAAGATCAGGACAAATTTTTGAAGAATCATAAAATATTCCCATGACAATCATTTTATCTGTATCTCTTATACCTATTTTTGGCAACAGGTTTTTTTTTTTAAATGAAAACAAAGATACAGTATCCATAGAAAACAAAATTGGTTTGAGCTGCACATCACTGCTTTGTAGCTCTTTATGACACTAAAAAAAATCATATTAAAGATTCATATTAAGATTTTGATTTTGGGGGAGAGTTTAAAGAAAATTCTGAATTTACTTTTATTTTTAAACATTACTAAAATATTCGACATTTATATAATGAAATTACTTACTATGGCTGAACCTATTTTTGGATTTCTCATAACTGTCAACCAAAACCAATTCACCTAATCATCTCTGATTTTATGTCATCGTATTTATTTCTGATACAAACACAAGTTCAAAACAAATGTTAAACAGGTAGGCAGTCTCAAATTAGTGCAATTCTTTTGCTACACCATGCAACTTCTTTCTTGCTTTGCCACCAACAGCAGCGGTAAAACCAAGCTTTCCAAACATTACACTAGCAGAAGTTTCTTTCTATTAGCAAAATCACTGTTACTGCTTATCTCATGTAACCAGAAGATGTTGTCAAATAACAGTCCTAATCACGTAAGAAATCCAGTGAAACACACCATTTGCTTCATCTCGGATTTCTTCTACTTTGTCTTGCATTCGGAAACAACAGAGTTGCAATTCCGTTATGCCCTGATAGTAGTGGCTCGCTATATTATCACTCAAACTTAAAACAATAAATATATGAAAGCGCAAGCTTTGACTGCTCATGAGTGGCACTCTACTTTACAGGATAAATTGATCCTTGGCAGAGGGCTGGTTTTGCACTTTTTCCTTAGATTGTTGCAGCTCTGAATTGCTACTTTTGTTTCTTCCAAACACTTGCATCTATTTACATGTAAATTAAGTATGTTTCTCTACGGGTATCTCTAAGCACACTTAGTTACTTCGGTTTATAACCTGCCCATAACACTAGGGGAAAAAAAAACAAAACAAAAACAAACAGTTGACAACCTACCTTGTATCTCTGGCTAACTTTCTTGCTAGCAATCTTCTAAGCACAGTGCTACAAGCAGCTAGTAAGGGTGTAATGCAGAAACTAAAAAGAATCTCAAACCACTAACACCAAACTCCATTTGGTGCATATGTGTTAATAATAAAAATATAAGATGGGAGCAAGATCAGGATCACCTAGGCTTCAGGACTTCTGGAAGACTTCCAGATTTCTCATGTAGGTGTCTGAACACATGCTCCAAAGTAAGAAGTCAGATCTCCCCTCCACAGCTTATCCTATCTTTCCCATAAAGAGGAGCAAGGCCGGGGTTGAAACAAGAGCGACTCAGCCTAGCTTGCCCAGTTGTTTCCCGCTGGGGGTATTAGAGGGCTGGAAGAGATTGCCCTTAAGAACTGTGAAGGAAATGTCAGGATTTTAACAAAGTTTAACTGATATGGGGAAGCTCCCCCAGCTTTGCAGATAGCAGTCCTCACCACTAGGGCAGTACTGTTGTAAAATTAGATCCACTTGAAATATAGGTTACTTTCATAAAAAAAATAGATTATACTCATAAAAAATGCTTAAGAAATTGTTGCTTTTTTTTCTGTTTAAGACAAAACGCTCAAATTACATCCATAATGGCAGTACGGACAAGCCCCTAGATAGTGGCCTTTCAGAGAAGAACAAATGTAACGTCTAGAACTGCAAGCACCAGGTTACAACGTCTCAGTTTTGGTTTACTCTTCCTCCAGGTCATGATATTAATACAAGTTTAAAAAGCAACTCAGATGAGAAAAGGGTACCAAAGGCTGATCCCAATTGCAAGGTCTCCAGTACTCACAGACCTTGGAGGTAAACTGCCTGCCTGCTGATGAATGAACAGCACTGTCAATGCTCATTCATCCCAACGCAGGAGCTGTCATATCACGAAGAAATGGGAGAAAAATAACTGTCTGCAACATGCTGTTACCCCAGACAGGCCCCAGTGCAGAAGCAGACCCTGGCTTTGGAGCCAAGGAAACAGTATTGGGAAAGTAAAACATCTCAGGTATGAAGGGTTACCTTGGGTGGAAAGCACTCTGTTCTGGGCATCAGCGTTGATCTCAGTACCCACAGCTGAGGCCAGGAACAGAAGCGATGGCACCGATGCAGCCGAGACACTAGTGAGCGTCAAGCAAGTGAGCAGCTCCATGCTGACTACACCGTGCCACTACACGCTATGCCTCTACACCAAAAAGCAGCAGCGACACTGTTCAGAAAAAGTGCAGGCAGCAGTTTCAAAAAAGTGGCTGAGAATAAATGAAACAGCGGTAAATATGCTTCATCTTCTATACCATGCACCATGGAAGGAGAACAGACACACCAAAGCAAACGTCGTAATATGTGCACAAGGAAAAAAAAAGCCATGATGATGTGATAGGACACGAGCGCACTCACTGTCAAAACGTGCTTATGTTCACGTATGTTCAAAACGTTCACTTAAAGAACTGCCCTCTGTTCTCTTACATTATGCAAATGGTCCATATCTTCCCTTTAAACAACCCAAAGCTCTCCTAGGGAATGTACTTTTAAATATTTTAAGCTCAGATACTGCCAGTTCTGTCTCCTGCTTGCTAACCTCCGTAGCATTTCTACTACATCAAGCATGTGCAGGAAGAAGACATTTGCATATACTAAGTTTCCTTCTGGATTAAAGAAACTTTAAAATGCACCTCATGTTGCATAGTAAGATAACAGTGGATCTGCCCCTATGGTACATAACATTACTTATTGCTTTTCAGTCGAATCATCCGTGATTTATTAGATTGCAATGGAATTAAAATAAGTCTACCATCACCCCAGGACATAAGCAGGTTGATAATCTGCAAACTGGGGCACAAACTATATTCATTATGCAGACTTTTATTGGGAAAAAATAAGAGTGTGGAAGAAAAGAAATGAAACTGTACTGAAACACTCTGTAATGCAAAATGATTTATTTTGAATTGCCATCCCTGTTCCAAAAATTATAAAGGCTCACCTATCTAGCTATCAGTAATAACACACATAACTACAATTATCTTGATTAGTCAAAGTTCCTTAAAAATATTTCATTAATTATTAATACAACTTAGATTTTCAAGTTGTTCCCTGTCACAAATTTTCTTAACAGAGAGAAGAGGAAAGAGTAGTAGTTGGGGATGAAAAGGAGCGGGGCAGTTAAGCCACAGGCCTTCAGAAGTGAAGCAGAGAAAGCAGAATAGCAAAGGAAAAGGAACACGGAGCAGTTATCCTAAATTAAGCACATTTTCTCCACGCAGTGCTCGATGTAACAGTAGGATACATGACAAATAACAACGGTAATTACATACTAAGCTGTAGGAAGGACCTTATACGACAGTTTAGTCAATGCACAAGCCTCCTAGTCCCATCAGTTGCACCCCATCCACATCTGCTGCCACCCTGACCTCTGACCCTGGACTAGGGACCTTAACCTAGGGGATTTATTGCTCCACATAGAACGAGTCTGACGTTGGGACAGCAGGCAATCCCGCATGTCCACTTCTGTTTTCTGCAAGTCTCACCATGTAAAACTAAGTTATCATGGCTTATCACACACCTGATCCCCATTTTCTGGCTTCCTTAGTGTTCAGTTCATGCTGGGTGAAGAGGAAAACCTGTCTTTGGATGACTAAGTGCCACAGATCTCTTGCATGGTTTCTCTTTCTTGCTGCAGTTCAGAAAAACCCAAATACCTTAGCTTATGCATTTCTAATTTTAACCCTCATTGTATAACAGATGCATGAGCTAATATCTTCCGGCTATCTACCTGCTAATCTACTGACCTTAATTTTTATGCTTGTTAAATACACCACTATGCATAAGCTCCAGCAATCTAATCACAAAACCAAAGCAACAGAAAACACGCTCATGCTTCAGTATCTGATTTCACGCACTAATAGAGACAACACACCCCTTCCCCACGTTACAGATGAGTAATCATTCTGCAGTTTTGTTTTGTTTTTTTTTAAAACATCAGAAAGTCAAATGACCAAAGCAAATGTTTATGGTAGTACGGGAAAGGTTTGGGCCCACACAGGCTGCTGGCTGTATTGAAATACCTGAGAAAGTCTGGAGTTGGTACAATATAGCACAGCCCTCCCCTCTACAGTCCAACACCTAATGCAGCTTTGCGTTGCCTGGATATGGCCTTCATGAGCAAGGGAATTAAACCTCCTGCCCTGATATCACTCCCTTCGAAATGACACCTCCTCAGCCTCACTATCATCTGCCATCTTTTAGTTTTTAATCTACTCTGATTTAAATACAAAAAAAAAAAAAAAAAAACACCACAACCACCACCAAACAAGCTAAAGTGAATCTAAAATGAAGGCTCACTGTTTGGCAATAGTTATGTTTCCTTCATAGAATCCTGACTTACCTCCTCTCACCACATTTTGCCTATTTTGAGTCTAGATGCGGGTGAGACTCAGCTCTTAAAAATGTGTCATAACAGCTCCAGCAGCATTGACACTCTGACCTTCAACTCCAATTTGATTGCAACAGACGGGGCTGTGTTTCGATAAACTCAGAAAGATGGCACTGCTGTTTTCGAAAACAAATAAAAAAGTTAAAAAATGTCAGTTCTACTGAATATACACAATTAGATTCAACAAAAAGGAATCCTATTAAAAGGGCTTCTCCTCGAAATGATTTAAGAAAGGTTTCTTTCATGGGGACAAAACCAGTACTGCACTAACACGGGCCAAATCAGTTCTACAGTGACTCCAGAAAAGATGCCTCCATTTCAACGTATGGTTTGCTGAAAAGTATGAAGTGAAAATTGGTTTCAAACTAAGAGCACAAAATTTCTTATTAAACTGAGGCAAACAAGATTCAAAAAAGATTCACATGTTTTTCGGAAATGTAGTTAATTTTCACTGCAAGCTAAAATTAACATTTTCTACTACAACTTTCTGAGAACCTAAATTACAGGTAGTACAGTGAGGGACCTAGGGATCTTCTTTTTTTCACCTTTAGCTATTGCCATCATTTATCAATTTAATGCTGAGTCCTGGAAAGCATTCTGTGTATTAGTATTTAAGAGTAAATTAATCATCAGACAAATTCAAGACCATTAATATTGTAATTTTTTTCCTGATGAGATTAAAAACATAGCACATCAACCATGTCTTAAAGAACAGGCATTTGTTGCATATTTACACATAAGGACATTAAGGAGTTGTATGTAATAAAACAATATAGGAATTAACTAACATTCCTCTCTCCAGATCAATGTTGCTTTACAAACAGGCCATTTTTAATGGTCTTTTTTTTTTCTTTTTGCGCTATTTAAGTGCCTACTTATAGACAGCTGTGATGCTAAAAGCATTATATCACAAAAATATAAATATTGAAAGATGACTAAAGCTACAAACAGACTAATACATGTATTTCCCCCATCACGGTGCTCACAGATTTGTGGAGAACATGTTACTCATGATAGCCTCAAAAAACGATTTTATGAGAGAGGATAAGGATCTTAGGGGTAAAAAAAATTTTCAATGCACATTAGATTAGAAAAATCAGAAAATAAATGATCTTTTACATTCTTTAAGCACAAAGCAGCTAATATGGCTTCCTCCCCATCAATAAAGGTAATCTACTGCTTGGACAGAAGAAACAAATCTTGGCAGAGCTGGGGCAGTGATTGACCAAGCCTCTCTCAAAACTCCATGAACATATCTATCCACACGTGAAACGACCAGCTCTTGAGGCAGTAAGTAAAATTCATTCCTTATAGCAATGCAAACAAGAGGCCAAAACATCTTGCATAGCATGGAAACGGATGAACCCCACAAACTTACTTAAAAGGCTAAAGAAGCAGAATTATTATGTATAATTTCCAGCATCCTGAGCCCGAAACGGTTGCGAGCCGAGCTATTTCCCAGAGCATACTGAAATCACCTGGGGAATTTTTTTTCTGCTCCTGCTTGCCTTGCTCAGGCTGGGATTAATTCCCTGCTCCCGGCAGGTCAGAGTCACCTGGAAAAGGGATCCCCACGCTGTATTAGGCAGTACAGCGTTAGACAAGCACGCACCGGATCTACCCTAGACACAGCCCAGCCCAAGGCCAGGAGCTGGCACCGATACTGGCAGCTCCCGCCACTGTCACTGCTGACGCTGGTACCCAGCAAAAACACCAGGCAACACGCTGCTACGGAGCAAACGCACGTAGGAGATTCTGGGTTTGCAAAGGGAGCACAGCCCAGCTGTTTACAGCACCTTATCCCGCACTGGGCCAGATTGCTTTGCTGAAATCCAACATTTCCTTCTGATCTTTTAATCACTCTTGTACCTCACTGCAGCAGCAAAGGGTCCAGGATACAGCCAGCGGCCAAGGGATCGCTTTGCTCGCTCGCTATCCTAGCGTTGCGGGTCCACGTAATCAGCGGCGTTCGTCCTGGTGACACTCGGTTGGCACGGTGGCCCGGCTGGTGACATTTAGCACTGCCCGCCCGGACGGGCTGAAAACCAGCGCCGTCACGGGGCGCGCAAGGCCAGCGCTGTGGCGGCCGTCTCCCCAACGGCCCTCAGGGCCACCGACCCTGCCTCCTCCTCTTCTCTCAATGACGCATCGGCAGGTCGGACGGCCAAGACACCCCCGGGTCTTGTAGGCTCTGCCCTGGGAAACATTTAGGGAGCATATATAAAACTTGACTGAAAGTTGTAAATCAATGGGGATTCCGAGCTTGCCCTTGCATTGCTTTAAAAAGAAAAACGACCCTTAAAAGGCAACTATTTATGTGAATTCTTAAAACAGAGAGTCCAGATTTTAAGAGCTTGTGAGGACTGACAAATGCCACTGATGGGGGTCATACAGAGACTTTGGTATAAAGCAAACAACATTAACGGTAAGCATATCATGGGATAAAAACATCAACAGACGGACTTCCCTGCATGGCCAACACCACCTCTGAAATCAGTGTGTTTCACTGTTAGCAATCAAATAATACTAATAACTAGGACTTCCATTCTGAGAACACATAAACCGGAGGCTGTTCAGCCATCACTGCTAAAAGAGGCGATTTTGACGTTCAGAGGTACATTAAAACATTTAAATATTAACATCAGGAAACAAAACATTTGCATTAATGCAATAATTGACTTTTTTTTTTTTTAAAGGAAAGTCACTCCCTGAAAATTTTCCACAACACATTTTTTTCAGCATTAGCAGCACCAGCAGCCAAAGACAAAGTCAGTAGTACCTTGACTGAGTGCCTTCCTCAGTCAAAGCAAGTACCTTGCAGTGACTCAGACACAGCAACTTATCTTTTCCAAGCTAATTAAAGGGTTTTTCCTCTGTGCCTGAAGCTATCTAATCATGCAAGAAGTATTCCCCTATCATTACAGAAGACTCTCTGGAATTAATTTTCGGTATGATGCAGATTGAATTTAGTACCTGACTTTTTAATTATAATAGTTGGATGCAAATCTTCCCAAGTTTTCTACATAAGTTATTTTTTTTAAGTAACGATAAAAGGAAGAGGTTAACACAATAATAGATACTGTCCTGAAAAGGAAATCCATAGGCATAAACGCTCAAGGATTTCTGAAGGTCCAGATAATGTTTGAAGCGTATCTATAAATCATTTTAAATGATAGATAGAAGTTGATAGATATAAATAGCATCTGTGCTTGTTGCCTCTGGCTAAATAACTCTCCAGGAAATGCTGGAATGTCCACACTTTTTTTTGTTTCTTCTTTACCACCACAACTCCCCCAAAACCAGAACAAAATGACCCTGACACTTGGGATCTGGTTAGCTGGGAAGTTGTAACTGCTCACCTGTACGCAACCATTCAGATGGATATCTTATACTTCCTCTTGCCATGCTTGCTCCGGCAACGTCAGGGTTCACGATGGAAATAACTTAGCTGCTTTGGGGGCCTTCTTATTTGGCAATTTAGGGCCAAAATGAGCTTTTACGGATTTTTTTTTTCTCCCCTATTAAAAAAAAGTCATGTCCAGCTGTTTGTTTATGATGCATGCATTGATAAATTAATCAAGTTGAAGTCCCAGCTTGGTATTTCTCAAATGGTGGATCACAACTGGGTTCAAAAAGTTCCTAACAACTGAGTTCCTCCAGCAGGGTGAGTGGATAACGAACGCTAATCACAGCTACAGAAGTGAATGCTGCCGCTCCCCAGAAACTTCCCTCTTATCCCTCATCAAAAGTTCCTGGCGCATGTAATTCCCAGCTGTTCCCACTGCCACTACCTGGGTTAAAACTAAACTGGTTGCAAGAAAGGAGCTCGCTTCAAGACAGACAAACCGAAAAGAGAAGAGGTGGGGCGGATCAAGGGACAAGGTCCTATTAGCCAAAAGGCTGAGAAACCCTTGTTGTGATCTGACTTCCGTTCTTCTGTGTACGTAGTTACATAGCTAAGCAAATAATGAAGAAATCATGGAACAAGGATAAAGACAACAGGTTTTTTTTTCTTTCTTTCTTTTTCTTTTTTTTCCCAAGTCCACCAGAGACTTCTGGTATGATTTTCAGTAACTCCTTTTCCCCTAGTTCTTCTGAGCTATTGAAGTATGTGTTTCCTCCCAATTCCGGCCTCAGGCTTTGCTCAGCCAGACTTCCAGGAAAGCCTTCCAGGATCCCCAGTCAAGTGCACACCAGACTGGCTTCTGGATGGGGCAGGTGGTTCCTTCTCTGTGTGACATGATGAGAGCCTAAATCTGGTCTCTTCAGGCCTGCGAATAAAGCAGCTGCTTGACCCCAAGAACAGGCTCAGTCCTTCTCCTTCAGATCCTGGTAAGGCTCTTGCCAGGGCAGAGTGGCTGCGGACAGGGCTGGAATCAGCACCCACCTCCTGGAGAAACCACCTGCTACTTCTCGGCCAGATCCAGCGTAAAAATTACCCTTTTATCATCCCATAAATAAGGCACACGCGCACCAAAGAAAAGCTAAGGTCACATAGGACTCGCGGGAGATGGACGTTCAGAAGAACACAGGCTTGCTGTATTTCTGGGCTACGCTATTAAAAAAGTATGCTTTTGCGCTGGAGAACTAAGACCTAAATCACCAAGGAAAAGCATTTCCTTTGTGCTGCACCCTATTTGCCCTCACTGTATTATACATTAGCCAGCAGCGGAACAAGTTAGCTGCGAAAGCCCTTGCAAGTGATCATCCCCCAGCCTCAGCTGCCAGGATTTTCTTTAAGACGCTCAGTAACGAGTCCTCTGGTTAATGCCATTATGCTCTTCTCCTTAAGCTCCACTTTCCTTCGCAAAGCAATCAAAGCATCCGCATTGCCACGAGGTCTCCTAAATAAAGATTTATGAATGCACTGAATACCGTGTTGCCGTACACTTCTTCAATGTTTTATTGTCTGTGCGATTATTCTGAAGCTAATAGCAGGATCTTATTCTAACCAGTGCACCAGGCATTTTAAAAACGACTGAGATTTCACACTCTTTTGTTATTTATACTGGACTTAAACTGAGCAATTTTGTCTTCACAAAAGACAAGCATAAGCCAGATTAAACAGCCACAAGTCCATACATATCTAACACTGGTAAGTAAACAGACTATTATAGTCATGCCTGAGACAAATACATTCCTGTATTTCATTTTGGCAGCTTTATCCTTAATTTTTTTTTCTCTTTACAGAAACAGGAGCAATTGGAAAGGGCCAAAGTCTTTCAAGACTACTTTTATTTTCCTTCTACCTCTTCATAATAAACAGAAATAATATACTTCCTTTTACTATGCCAAATTAGATAAAATGTTTTAAAACATAATGCTGACTGACACCAGTATGAAGATAGCAACATACCCTCTATCAGTTTCCAAGTCCTTTACACATTTTTCCGGAGATTTAATTCTGCAGTTTTCGGTTATTTCAGGAAAAACTGGTCACAGTCAATATTTCGGTTGCAGAGCACATTCCGCTTTATAAATTTCTACTTTCTTTTTTGTTGGTTTGGAGATGCTCTAAGAGAGGAATTGCTATTATTTTCTCTGTGCCTTTGAAAGTCAAATGGGACTGTGCCGCAGGAGCTGAAATACTAATTTGCTTTGGTATTCCACAATCCGGCTGCGGAGAACTGCCTTTTCCTGTCCGTTCTCTGTGTAGATCGGGATTTTCTTCTGGTGTCATTCTGAATAAAAGCTGAATGAGATCATTCTTCTTTAAAGGTGTGGACATCGTGTCCCCAGCAACACCGTGCTGTGTTACCACAGCACATAGGACCTTCTAGGACAAGCAGACAAGGCCAGGATCTCCTTACACACCAGCATTTCCCAAGCCTGGTAAGTGGCCTCCAAGGACCTTCTCCATCACAGTTGAGGTGTTTTCCCTCAGCCCTCTCCAGTGCAACAGGAGAGACCAAAGGAGACACCAAGGACCTTCTCCACCACAGTCAAGGTGTTTTCCCTCAGCCCTCTCCAGAGCAACAGGACAGACCAAAGGAGACACCTTTCCAGGGCTGAACCCGTTACCCATCTCTTCTTTTCAGAAAGGAGATGACAACCACCAGGCTGTTCCCAACCATTCTGAGCCATCCGGCTTCAGCGCTGCTCTCCTCTGCGGCAGCGACGCTCCTCCGCGCCCAGCTGAAGCGGCTCCCGACGAAATGCAAATGCAGCTCGAGGCTCCGACGATGACCGTAACGCTCCTTGTTACTTGGTACCAAAACTAAATAAGTACAAAATGCTGAGTACACAAAAAGTCTTTTAGCGCAGCCGTATCGCCTCAGCAAGTAATCGAAGGCCGCTCGGCGGACTGAACTGCCTTTTCCGTGGTTGATAAATAGTTGCTGTTTTGAACAGGCGAGGTCAGCAGGAGAGGACTCGTGACAAAATGTCTTCTCTGCTGCACGGGTCATGGCATCTGCAGGCTAATTTTATTCCTCTGTTTGTCAGCAGCGCCAGCGGGGCACCACAAGTAGGAAATTTATGGAAATACCGAGTTAGTAAACGATAGTGAAATAACAGCTGAAAGGAAAGCGATTTGGGAACTTTGACAGAGGTCAGAGCGTCTTGTGCTTAAAGTTTTCATCAGCAGCAGGGTGACGAATGCAACAGCTTTTTGCAGCAAAGGCGACAGCAACAATAAAAGCAGATGCTGAAAAAAGTGCTGTCACTTTTAATTTTGTTTGAATAAACGCCTTACCGGACAGGCAAAGACAGGGAGTACAACACAGATTTAAGTATTAGAAAAATTTTGGAATAAATTAGTTTTAAATAAGTTATTCACATACAAGTAACCGGACGCTGATTTTGGAAACTGCTTGCAGGTAGCTGGTTTGCCCTAGGTTTCCCTTCCTACTCTGCCAAAGTTCATGGCAGTTGCAGGCCTAAAATCGTTCCCATGTAGTCACAGATCTGTTCCACCACTCGATTCCCAGACCACAAAACCATCCAGACTTCCCTAAAACAGTAATTTTGCTCTTCTAAGTTGCCTCACTGGGTCCAGCTCTTAACACGTTCAGAGCGGGGTAAGAGAGAACCTGTTTGGGAAAAGTTACCATTCAAGCTCGTTGCGGTCCACCCTACTGCCATGATTTGCACTATGATTGCCACAGATTTAATGGTTTATGCCATACAACGCTGCCGTGGCAGTCCTAGGTGATGAAGAGAGAGGTTGTTAAGAGAAACGTCACCCGTCCGTGCCATGGGTGATCTTGGTTTCCCAGCCAAACTAGCTTTGGGATAACCGCAGTGGGGAAAGTGGCCCCGCTCCCACCAGCATCATCCTCCCACCCTGTTTGCCCACTCTCATGCATTGAACCCAGTCAGGATTTTCTTTCTACTTCTTTTGCCAACATAACACCGCTTTAGCTACGTTTGACATCAGTAGTTTCCAACATATACACAGCCTCTCTCTCTCTCTGATACCTTTTAAAGCGTCATTTTAAAATGTGAAGGCACCCAAACATCCATGCTATTACCAAAATTGCCTCACCTGAAGTAGGTTTTGCTTAACTCAGTGTCTCAGACCGAATGTCTCACCATAAAAGTCAGAACATGCATCCTTCAGCAACGAGGGGTTTGGGACACCTCTGATGTCAAAGTTAGAGGCGTCCCAAAGACGGCAAAGGGTCAGCGCTGCGAAAAGCTGCAGGTCAACATGTTTGCCAAGAGAAGGTCCAAAGAAGAGGACCCAGATCCTACGGAAGATCCAGCTTTGGGCAGGCAGATTATTTTAGATTGCGTCTAAAGATCCATTCCAGCCTCGAGATTATGCTTTCAGTACCAACCTATTAGTCCTAATGTGCAAAAAAAGACTATTTATTTCTTCAAAACATACATAACACCTGGGATTAAAACATACATAACACCTGGGAGAAAAACTGCTCGAGTAGCCAGGTTGCAGCACTGCTTTCAAGTCAGACACCACGGATCTGAAACCACAGCATAAAAAGTCCTGAATGAGACTGCTTAGTTTTCTTTAAATGTTTGTGGACTACTACAGAATTTAAACAAACACAAAGAAATCCTTATCTGGGATTGTTTGCATCATAGCTTTTCCATCTCGTACACCCCAGTTTTTTAGGGCAGTATTTGGGCGCTTTGACAGTCTTGCTTCCCTGGCCTCTTAGCACTGCTTCCTGCATGACACGGTTCCCAGTTTCTAGATAAAATGGCCAACGGTCTTGCTCCCAGCACAATCTGAATTTGGTCTCCAAGCTCTATCCATGAACTGAGGGACGTACGTACCCTGTGGAAAACCAGGGATATGATCTTTACAGGGATATGATCTTACAGTTACACATGATATATTAAGCAATCTTCACGCAGTTAACACTTTTAAGGGCTCAACTCTTCCACTTCCAAAAATACCTAATTTGCAACGTATTTTGGGACACAACATGCACTCTATAACCCGGGCACCGGAGACAGGATAGGCGTTTGTATGAGCGAACCTCTCGTTTTCAGAGGTTGCACCAAATGGTGCAATGAGCATCCAGCTTGCAACGTCACCGCGTGTAAGAGCAGCCGCGGCAAGCAAGTGATACTCCTCACCTTCCAAGTGCTTCATTTCAACAAGATTTGTTTCAGAAATATATATATATTTATACATCAAACACATATACCACTATATATACATCATAAGAGAGTGCATCAATGCAAAGCATCCGTGACGAAAGGCGAGCATTAAGCTGAATTCCCCATGGGACGTGCGCAAAGTGGCCGAGGGTCACTGCGATGTCCAAGCCCGCCAGCCAGGCCAAGCGCTGCAGCCTGGCCGAGCTCCTGAGCTCTCTCCAACGCCTGCGGTGACAGGCAAGTCTCCGCACACTGGAAAACATGAGCTGCAGGAGCATCAGCAGCATCAGATGCACCTATTCCCCAAGCAGATTCAGATGCTCTCTACGCCAGAGCAAAGCTGAGAATTTTACGGCATCGGGAGTTTATGAAAGCTTGTCGTCTTTTGATACGGGATAAAAAATATACATTATTAGAGCGTACTGAAAATTCTGTCTTCAGCTCTGCAGTTATTTCTGAATGACCACGCAAGTCTGAAGCCTCACGTTTGCAGGGATTTTTGGCTAAGCAAAATAACTCACTGAAAAACTCACCTGAATTTACCACTGAACAGCAAAATCTATTGGACTCTGCGACTGGTAAAGTAGCAACCTGAGCAGAGCGGCTTCAGCTGTTTCTACCCGTCTTGCACAGCACAGTTAAATAAAACATGTGCTCTACGTTTCTGTTCATGAAAAAATATTAAATCAAATCTCAAGCACCATAAATTCACACATAACTTTACAGACATAGCAAGACACGTCGACTGCCTAAGTCATCTTGCAACCTGATGCCTCAGTTTCACAAACTGCTTGCAGATGCGAGCAGCGTAAAAATGCTTTCTAATCACGAGCTTTTCTTCTTCCTATGGCAAAGTCTTTCCTTTTATTTTTTGGCCTGGTTTCAGGTGGAGCTAGAGGACTATCGCGATTCTGTGGAGTAACATAGGAGGTCCCGTCTCGAGCATGACGCCTGTCCTGCCCACGGACTTCAAATTGAGGAGAGCGCAATACCGACAAACTATTTAACAACACAGGACGGGTTTAACTCGTTTCATCTGGCAAAACCAAGGCCCAGAGAAGACAGCGTTGCTCTCTAACCACGGCACGCGTGGGCAGGGCAAGCACGAACTGAGGTCAGCCAAGGGAAACTCTTGCCGGCAGGAGAATACATAAGGAAACCAGAGGGGTCCATCTCTTTCCACACACCGACATGACCTGTGTTTCAAGTGTGTTGAGTCCGTCTGAGGGTAGAAGTGCTGAAGCTTTATCCATATATATATACACATACATGTGTGTATATATGTGTGTGTGTATGTGTGTATATATATATATATTTTTATAGTTGCTGTGCTACTGCGTTTCTGTCATTTGAACTTAGAAGGCATTTCTTTATAGATTTATCTCTATATATAGATTATATAGAGATTCTTCAGAATCTATATAGATTAAAAACGATGAACCCTGCTCATGTATTGAAGCTCACTGATCCATCCTAAGTGGAAGCCCAGCTGCCCGCGACCGGCAAAACAAAAGTCTCCTAAAGGTCTTTCACAACTAAGTATGAAGATAATCAACTACAAATATGGATTCGCACCCAATTCTCCCATTTGATAATGGCCTGCCTTCTCAGAGAAGCGATCAGTTTATATTTTCACTCTTTTTCCTGTGATGTTATTCCTGGCATCTACCCAAGCTGTACACTCACGGTCAGACCATCAGACTTGGATATCCTCCGAACGGAGCCGGCAGACGTCAGACAAGAGGGAGAGCATCCCTCTCAGCTCCCTGTGCACTGCCTTCACTCATGGAAAAAAAAAAAATGAAGGAATTTCTCAACTGCTCTTTGACAGGCTGGTAAATGCAAAACATTTTATTACATGTAAAATACGGGGTGTCAGCCCCAAGAGCTTTCTGCGCGGCCCAGCATAGTCCAGATAAGACAACAGAAACGCAGAGCACAGTTCTTGCTGTAAATTCAGAGAAAGCACTTACATTTACACGGGAATTGTATCAGCTCCACGGCACTCAGTTGGGCCTGTGGTTTGCTTCCCGACAGAGAATTTAAAATTTAAAAGAAAAAAAAGAGCGCGCATGCTCCCTAGCTGGAACATCCACAGTTAGCTATTGGCTCCAAGAAGACATAAAAGCACACAGAAAGCAAAAATCGCAAAGAGCTGGAGGTCCGTTTTCTACAAGGCGCAAGTCCGCGTTCCCTTCAGGGAACTACCGTCCCACCAGGCACAACCCCGGGAAGAGCAGCGCACCGGTGTTCACCTGCGCCATGACCCCAGAACAGCTCAAAACGCCCCGTTCTGGTCCACATGTACAAAAGCAAATGCAGAATCTGGCCCAATTAACTTAGCCATGTAAAGACTGCAGATGACTCCTGGGGCGCTAATTGGGATCAAAGAGCAAGGCACGGAATGAGGATGAAAGCAGAAATATGTCTAATCCTTTCATGCTAATAACAATAATAATAATAATTGTGCTAGTATCACTTCATTTTCAGAAATTAATTCCAGGACTTCCCTTTTGCAGCATCTCTACTCTCCCCTCCCTCCGCCCACTTCTCCTTTTCTACACCATTGATTTTTTTTTGCCCGAATTAGCTTTCGCAGTCTGTAACTTCCTTCCCTGCTCATTTGCCGCGCTGACTCTGCTGCAGCTCGTACGCTGCATCCAACCCTGCTAAGGGCTCTTTACACTTAGGACCGTACTTTCAACGCCAAAATCCTGCTCGTTAGAAAACCCACCCGCATCCAGACAGCATTTTGGCGGAGACAAAGCACAGTCAGGATCCCAGTGCTAGAAAAGTGTCTTGTGTCCATCCTATTTTCCATGAAGGCAGCAACACTTGCACCGTTTATTGCAGTAAAGAGACAGAGCTCCACCTTTTCCTCTGCTTTTTTTTTTGGGGGGGTGGCGGGGAGGGAACCTGGTTTTCTTGCTTTTTTGGATGACTTAGTGTAAGGTGTTTAATCAGGATACAGTTCAGGGAGAAGGGGAAATAAGTATTGACTCAGCTCCTGACTTACAATTATTGCAAGCAAATTTAAGAGGCAGCGCGGGCAGGGGCAGCCAAAGCACCAACAGCCTCCCTCCGTTCACATGCGCCCCGACAGGACTTTGGTGGCGGAAAATACCATCAGCACACAGTAAAAAAAGGCATTTAATACCTTCCCTGAATATTCAGGGAAGCAAAATGAGGTGGCTCTATTACAAGAACGAGGAGTCTACGCTCAGAAGAGGAGCAAAGGGTAGGAAACGCCGCTCTTGCATGCTCTTACGGAGCCTAGAAAATGGTTGTTAATTGATACTTCTCTCTCTTGCAGGATTTTCGGCGGGTGTAATACTTCACTGAAAATGTTTACTGAGAAAGAAATGAAATACCTGCTGCAAGGTCTTGCTGGGTTTATTGTCCAGCGGCCTCCTTTCCCGGGCAGCTCCTTGTCAGAAATGGTTGAGCAACAGCTTATTTCTTCTCTTAATAAACAGTTACCACTTCCACAACAATTACAGCACTCTAAGCGGCACAATATCGAAATAACCATTTTCGACTGCTTCGGTTTCGTTCTGCAAAGCGAAGCGAGGAGCCGACCTATGCTCCAGCACCCTTGGGTGCCCGCGCTGGACCGCACACAAGTCCCGTCTCGCTTAGGGGCTTGCCTTTAACCATAGCTACTAAGGGGAAATTAAGGGAAAAAAAAGTGAGAACGGGGCACGCATGGAGCGATTTGGTCCTAATCCTTCTTCTAAGCATCTGGGAAATTTAACAGAAAACCTCAAAATTCCTACCTCAGGTAAACATCCCTTTAAACACAGTATGTACTTGTTGCCTCTAACCTAGCTGTGATTACATTTAATGCCACCTGGAAAGTACTGAGGGATCTTAAATTGAGCAGTACTTAATGTCAGCATCGGATTCCTCCTTCCTCCCTGCCTGCCTCGTCCCAGACGCGTCTCTCTGCACCTAGAACTAGACAAACAAGCTCTTCCCCAAAACAGCGCTATGAAAACCCAAACCGTAAGGGTGAACCTACATCATCTCAGCAATTAGACTGATATCAATTCTTTACGCAAAGGTGAAGTTTCTTTTTTTCAAAAAAACAATGAATAAGAAGTTTAAAACGCCCGAAGCTTAAAGCTGATTTGCAGCCTTTGCGTGGCAAAACCTGGCAAGCGCAGCAGGCAGATGCAACCGTTTGGATTGCATTTTTCTGCCAGATGTTTCTGGGTCTTTATAGGTCTCTTCCATGAGCTTCCCGGGCAGCTTTACTGCTCCCTATTTTGGCAACGTGGTTATCGACCTGGGACCCTACTGGAGAATTCGCTTTACGCGCAGGAATCCTTGCGCCACATTAAGAAATGCTTTCCTCTACAAGAGCAATGCTCTGGGATGTTTTCCTACGTTTTGTCCGAGAACAGCATCAGAGACATTACAACTTTCTAAATATTATGACATTGTATCTTTAAATCATATATTTTATCTACACACATACAACTTTAAAGGCAAAGAGCCTTAACGTGACTGATGGACCAGTCAAAAGTAACTGTGAATAGCATGAAATACCTGGTTACAGATGCGCAGCAAAATCCATAATCTCAGCATCAAATCAACATGCCCCCGTCTCATTCATTAGCAACTCCATTCCACGTTTACGGCCTCCTGCAAACTTCCACAGTACAAAAAGCAAGGAAAAAGTAAACCACGTTTCTTAAGTATAAATTCCACGTTCTAAAAAGTAATTGAGACTGTGTGATTTCTCGCTTGGTCACTGTGATATAGTAAAAGTAGATTACTACTAGTCTGTCGAGCAAAATGAGACACCCAGGAAAATAAACATGCAAGCAACAGTCCCCTTTTTAAATATTTCCTAACATTTAAAAAAGACTAATTAAATAACCTCTGCAAGTTCTGCTCGTTTTTCTTTCAGCCCAAACGAGGATTTCTTCGGGGCAGGCATAATGCTGCTCAGCAGTATAGCCAGAATTGAATTTTCCTGCCCCCAGGATATTAAGAAAATAACCATTTCTCCCCCCCCCCCAATCCTCAGAGCAACATCATTGAGTTTTGCGACGCCGGTGGACCCGTGGGCTCCGTGCTCTTCCAGCGGCGCAGGATTAACCCCTCTCACATGGGGGTTTCACAGCCGCTGGCAAATCCAGAGAAGTACCAAAGCTGCACGTACAGGCACATCTCAGCCCTGCTAACGTGAAACAAAACGACGCAGAAATGCCCACTTCAGCGGTTACCCAAAATAATAAAGCGAAATGTGGGGATGAGGCAGCGGTGCAGAAGGCCAGCTGGTCCCGCGTGTCCTTTGGAGCTGCAGCGAGGACAACTGCTTAGCCCAAAAGGCGTCGTTTCGGGACTCCGGAAAACATCGAATATTTCTGTTTTCATGAGAAACAACGTCAAAGAAAGGCGCTCTCCTCTGAGCGCCAAAGCGCCCCATTTCCCGCAGAATTCTCTGCTCTTGACGGCCCGTGATCTTCGGGGCTGCCAGCGGCATCCGGCTCGCCTGGCACGCGCTGCGCAGAAGCAAAGATGTTTCGTGCATAATTAACGCATTCAAACTTCCCCGCTTCTGGCACTCGCGCCAGATTCATTATGTAGAATATTTAGAGCGCTCGGCTTCAAATTCCAGGCAGCTTCCGCTTCTCCGGCTTAGAGCGCGCCAACGAAGCGTGCTTTGACCCCGCTCAGCTTCTCGGCACGCGCGAGAAAACCCGCGGTCCGCGTTCACGCCGCCCCTCGCGCTGTCCAGTTCACGTTACGAAGAAGTGGCCGTGTAATGGCTCGTGCATTAGCAAACCGTTTCGCGTGATGTAAAGCGATTTGCTTCACTTCATTGCAATATGTTCTTAACTCGGGTGTCTAGATCCTTTTAAGATACCTCATCGCTACAAGACTCAAACTGACACTGTGTATTTACCCTCGCATTTCGTAACCCAAATTCATGCCGTTAATTCATAATAAAAGGCGAACTCTAGCAAAACAAGGAAAAGAGCCAGATATTAATTTTAGGAGAAAAAAAAAGTTCTAGAGCGATGGATTTTTTTTTTTATTCCTTTGGACAAGCCCCTTCTCAGAAGTTATGCTACTACAACCGCAAAAGCTATTTTCAACATACTTCCTGCAGCTCCTGCATCCGCTCCGTAAAATTCTTTCCAGAAGTAAACTTAAAATTAAACTATAATTAATTAAAATAGGTATACATCTCTGCATCTCTCAAACAGTAACTTCTGTAGGGTCCTTAGATTTGACACGGCCAGGTTCTCTTGTCATGCACGCTTCACCTTTTTGCATTAAAATACATCAATACATATCGGAGTCCTTATGGTAAGGAAGTAGAAGCTTTAACTTGCTACTTACCCCATGAATACATATATATTTTTTCAATTAATAAGGATGTTGGAAGGCAACAGTTCATTTGTGAAAAGCTGAAGGGAACATAGGCAAGAAAGATTCAGAGAAAAAAAAAAGCATCAAGCTGGTAAATGGGCACTATTCTTTAATAATCACCTTAGAGGTGCCCTGCTCCAGTCCGAGAGCTTCCTTCCCTCCTGGAAGGTGCAAGGACAGGGAAGGGAAGGGAAGGAAAGAGGCAGGAATAAAAGCAATATGCAGTAGAGCTAATGCAAACTAATGAATAACTGTTCCTATCTTTTTTATATCCGTATTGGTCCCTACAGTCTTTCCATTTAAAAGACCGCAAAGAGCAATATGTAAGGAATATTTGGGGGAAAACAGTGTATTCACAGTATTCCGATTTATAAATTTCATGCACAGACAGCTAATCTAAGTCAGAAACTGCTTCCAAAATGAAAGATTTTCTGTTTACCATTGAATCAAGTGCCAGCATAAACGTAAAAGAAAAATCAAAGAATAAATTGAAAGATCTCCACTTAAACTTTGTCAATATTGGCACAGCCCTGCCTATCAGCACTCACTATTTTATATGAATAAATCTATACCAAGCGGCAAAACTTATGGTAACTATAGAATTCATGCAAAAAAATGGATTTTCACCTGTTTAGCAAAGCTGAACCCCTCAATCGGGTATCAAACCGCTGCCCCAACAACATGCGCACACCAGTATAAAAGAATTAATTTAATCTTGAAATAGTTCTGCCCTTCCAATTATCTTTCCATTACAAAAACTTTCCATTACAAAAACAATTATCTTTCCATTACAGAAACCTTGAAGCATATCACCCCACATAAGGGGAGTCCAGATTGAAGCGGAAATTCAATGCACTGGGGGGGAAAAGAAGAAGTTTCACTGCTCCTGATTCACAGCTCAAGTGCAATTCCCTCTCATTTCTCCTAAACCCTCCAGGCTACTTGGTTCATTTTCCTTACACCCAACTGCAATTTCTCGTATCCCACCTTGTGCCTGTTGCCCCTTGCCCCACCGTGGTGCACCTCTGAGAAGGACCTAGCCCATCTTCTCGATACCCCACACCTCCAGGTGGTCCCCTGCAAAACACACTCACTTCCCCAGCTTGCTTGAAGAAATGAATTATATGTTCGCTGTCCGGGGGGGAAAAAAACCCAAAATATTGCAGTGGAAGACAACAGTGAGATCGTCCAAGTGTTGTTCATATTCCAACATCATCTTTTGTTTTTCTTAGTGCTTATTTCTCCTGTTTTCTTTGGAGGGCAATGCCTCCGTTCGTTTGACACTGAAGAATTAAGAATCACTTCTTTAAAATGACTTTTGCATTGACCAAAGAGAGGGGGAAAAAAAAATCAAATAAAATGCAAGAGGGATTATAAAAATCAATCAAGAGTTAAATAATCCATTTACTGAAATGGCACAGGGTTTGCAGCTCACAACTTTATTCACTCGGGTACCACAGGCTGGAATTTCAATATAGACCTCCGCTTCCATAAGGGCTCTCCTTACACACCGTTCCTGCATCTTAGATTGCAGTTTCATTTGTTTTAATATATTCCCTCACTTTATATAGTTTAAAAAATTTTTATAGAAATAATGCTAGTCTTTGAAACGAACACAACAGCATCTACTGACGTCCAATCTTTTCAATAAACTACCATATAGATGACTGTCGGAGCCACAAAATAAGTAATACGTGCTCCGTACCAAGCGGGGAATGGCAAGGGAAGGCTCACGCGCTACCTGGAAGGTTATTAAGTCTAGACTGATTAAGCACGAAAGCACTTGGGATGGTCCTGGGGACGCACTTTGCCGCTCGAGTCCCGATCCTCATGTCTGCTCGTGGCAAACGAAGTCCCATCGCGCGGAGAGACAGACGCGCAGATTAAACACCAACGTGCATCAGCGAGGGTATAAACTAGACGGAAAATAGAAGTGTAACGCTCATATTATGTCTAAAGCAATCTGGGACTCCTGGAAAGAGCGCTTTTCTGCTCAAACACACAAAAGCAATTTTCAGGACCAGCAGCGAAAGACGGTGGGAAAGCGGGGCCTACTCGGGGCCAACGAGCCGTCCCATTGCTTGGCCATAACGAGAGGCGCTTCTGCTCGGCGCGTCTCCTCGGGCTTCGGACGCCACCGCAAAACTCACCCGTTATCATAGGAGACGCCACGTTCTTCAACATCCGCAGTACCCAAAAGCTCACTGAAGCAACGGAGAGGCAAGAACAAAACCATAAATCAAGTAATTGCGATTCCAGGCATCTCCTACGTACTCAGCAACGGCGACAGTCTAATAAGACTTTATTGTCTTTTGGGCTGTGTTATATTAGTCTATTAACTTGCCCGAGGTGTTGAAATTAAACACATCTTTTTTTCCTATAATCACAGAAAAAATCAGAATTATTGCCACATGTTATCTGTGTATGTAAATAACACACACTAAAAATAACCTAGATCATCTAGAAGATGAGAAGAGCAACAGCAACTTAAAACATAAAACATTTCAGAAACATAGTAGAGAGTAGTAAGAAAAGTTGGTGTTTTTCTTCAAAAACAAAAAAAGGGCTGTTATTTATTATAACAATGTATCCTGACAGCTGGAAGAAAATCCCTAATCCATTCCCAACACTTGCATGTCCAAGTATTAACAGACGTGTTTGAACAGCGGGGAATTTCATTTAAACGTCATGAAATTCGGATACAGAAAATGGATACAGTGGATATGGACAACACTGTCAGTATTTATAGTACAATCTATATTTGGCTTTGCAGTTTCCTTATAATTTTTTGGAGCAATGGTAAAAGGGGGAAAAAAAATGCATCTTTTATTGACCCGCAGTTCCTACATAACCACATTCGTGCTCAGTTATCGTCTGTTAGAATTCAAACCATATTGTCCAAGGGACTATGACTAATATTCAGAAAATTAAAATGTCATCAGTTAAGAACATAAATTACTTTGGTAGCGGAAAAGGTAAATTTAACTATTGACTCTGAGCCTCTCTTTTGCTTTATGCCTTAAAAATCAGACGCTGTAGAGTCGTTTAAAAAACATTAAAACTCAACTCCTCAAAGCCATCGCCTTCAACTAGATAACATGCATATTGGGAAACTGCATTTCATTTTCATCAAAATGCCTACTTTCCCCCCCCACCCAAATACCTTAAATCAACATATCTAAAAGAAACTTTCTTCAAATACAATGTTACAAATGTATTCAAAAATAAAGCAACAGCCCACCAACATACCTCACCAACTCTTGTCAAGCACGGTCCCCCCAAGGGACTATTTTCTCCTGAACGTGGATGACTACGGTCTTCAAATTTGGTTTTGTCTGATTGCTTGTTCCACCTATTCCAGTGAAGATTTAATAGTGCTCCTGTGATTCCCTTGTTTGGGAGAACTTTTAGATGAAGAAATTCTCATAATATCAAGAGGAGGGAGAAAAAAACACGATGTTCAGCTGATAGCTTTCAAGATTTTTAACATGAAATCCACCACGCTAATCCATTTTAACATACTCCATGCTACAGACCAAGGTGTCTTTAAACATTTGCCCTGACCATGCTGGTTAGCAAAGGCAAGTTTCTTCCCCTAAGTCACCCAGGACCTCCAGAAACGCCTCCCTTGGGTAGTTGTATTCCTCAGGCTTTGATGCCCCTAGATCAATATTTCGGAGGGCCAGCCAGCCACTGAGAAGCAAATGAAACTATGCACACATTGCAAGGAGGACAGTAAGGACAAGCAACCAGTAGAAAAAAGGAGCTTTTTTGCATCAAAATGACCCCGGGTGCTATAACCAGGGCAAGCAGCCCCCAAGCTCGACGCTCCATGTCCACTTCAAATGGAAGCTCTCCATTTTCTTCACCTCCTCATGGCGTTGCAGAGCCCTGTTTCTTCTGATGTTTCGCTGTGCTGCACACAAGACACCTTTTTTTACTGTATGTGTATGTTTAAAAAATAATGCCTGACCTTAACGGCAAAACTGAAATAGGAAAAATTACCCAAGAGGGTGGTTGCATTTTCTCCTGGCCATGGAAACAGTCAGCAGACACCTACACACTCCCAGTTTCTATCCAGTTGAGCCTCTATCAAAAGACATGAGCAAGGATCATGACTTGAAAGCCGCGCATGGAAGTTAAAAAGCGTTTGCAAGTTGTGGAGAAGCTTTGGAGCACTTTTTATTTTATACGAGATTGGTTTAGCCATGCCGATTCAGCAAATAAGTACAGTCAGCCTGTTCCTCTTCAGCGTTACGTGAAGCACAACAGTGCTGCAAGGTCCTGAAAGAAAAGGCATCTTGTTTGGCCCACATGACTGTTGTGCAGTTATTTGCCATTGAATACGGTCATTGGGCAACTTTCTGATCCCACAGGGATGCGAGATCACTAGAAAATCTATTAAGTCCAGAAACTGGAGGGATGGAAATGCATTTCCACAGGGAACAGAAGATTTCCCTTGTATGCTATTTAAACAGCTCTGATAAAATACTGCTCCTGTTCCAAGATCAAGTCCCGACTGGATATTTATTTCAGTAACTGTATTTGTTATGTATTTTGCATCAATTGATGCTTTATCATTACTATTTTTTGCATAGAGAGTTGGGCGCCTGCTAAATATTACGGCGGTTTTAAATGAACTTCTCCCAAAGACCGTAAGCTCCCACTCGAGGCTGTATGCTGCTTTGCCAGAACGGGGCAACGCGCCCAATTTCCCAAAGAGAGGAATAGCGATGCTTTGCCTGCTGGCCAGCAGCAGCGAGCTTCGGAAAATATCTCATGCTTCGCCTTAACTACCACTTAAAGGCGGATGCAGGCCCGCGCTTTCAGCTTTCATTCGCCTAATGTGAAAAAAGCCATGAAAAGCCCGTCAAATTAAATTTTCTTTCCGACTAGAAGGGTCGTTTTTAAGCCTAACGTCTCTCCAAGTGCCAAATACTGTGCGCAGCCAATTTTGTTAGGCTCTGCAAAAAGGCATTTTGAGGAAAAAAAAACAAACAAACAAGCAAACAAACAAACAAAAAAATCTTTCTTACATTAAATTAGGCCTCTGCAGGGGAAAACAACCCTGCACAAACGCTCTGTGCACATATGGCATAATAAATATTAACTAGAGAGTACTGGTTAGCATGCACGCATTTTAAAACAATAATATCGTCCTTTATTATCCTCCCTTCCCCTTGCAAATTCTCACAAGGCAAAGATCTAAGCAAATAAGATCCGTGCTAATATGCACAAAAAAATAAATAAATAAATCACATTTCAACGTGAGCAATATGACCAACCAGATGCTGCTTTTCCATATCTCAATTTTAGAGCCGCAACGAATACTTAGGCCTGTCGGAAGAGCGGATGAGTCCGTATTATCGAAGCCAGGCCTCACAGGGCCGCAGACAACTGCGAGCAGCTATAAGACTAGTTGGATATGGACGTTTGGACAGTTTGCTTGCAGAGATCAAGGACGACGTTTCACGAAATGCACGTCGATCATCCAAGTGATAACGATGGCTCATAATAAAATTTCACGTAACGCTAGTAACTTTTTGGCAGCAATTTTCTTATCGAATGAGCTGTTAGTCAACCGTACGTCTCTGGAGCTCTTCCGTCAAACACCTTTAGGGAAGGAGCAATATTTTCTGCATGCCACGGCAATACGTTTCGGTACAGCTTTTAGAAATACCGGCTGAGCACGGGTCAACAGTCGCACGCTCACAACCTTTCTACGTACCATCAAAAACTTCATTTAGAACAATTTGAAACAGACAGCTGTGATATTTCATAGAACAAGTCCCGGACTAGGTCACCACAGGCACGCCGAGGTTAAAGCGTTGATGACCTAGTTAGTTTATCATTTTGTTTACCATAAAGACACTGTTCCCTTCCACGCTCGCAGCTGATCTTAAAAACAAGCGGCAGCATTCAGGCTCAAATGATGCACAGTTACAATTATGAAAGACATTAAGTGAGTAGAATTGAATTCAGCAGCCCATTTGTTGGTGACAGGATGATCTACAGTAATGGGGAGAGCAGAATTAGACTATTCAGATCAATTAATCTAGACTTCTTGAAGAGGCGGCTAAATAAAGAGCTATTTGACCAAACGCCTGGTAAGGCCTCTCCGACACATTAGCTATAGCACAAAAGACTTCTCTTTCCTTCCTCATTACAGATTCTCCGCGTCCTTACTGAACATAGGAGACTTTTTCCCTGGCTTTCACAACTCGAGGCTGCAGCGCTCATTCTTCAAAGGAAGAGCAGGGTGACCTTCAGCGCGCGCCTCTGCTGGTATTTAATTAACTGCGGGGAGCAGGGCTGAGCACCACCGCATCCTGCTCGGTGCTCACCCCAGCACTGAACAGATCGCTCTACAGACCCCGGGCTGCATCTACACGAGATGCGAGGCACTATGATACAAAAGAAGGGATGTTCAGAGGCTTCACTGTTATGAGACCTACCAGGACATTAGGCCTCGGACGTTCTCCTCACGCTTTATGGGAATTCTGTCAATAATTCGTCATTACGCATAGCAAGGAAAGCGGTCTGAAGAAGCAGGTAAAGCCATACCCGGTCATTTCAAAAGAAAATCCACTATGCATCTGGGCAGAAGCAGAAACCGAGTCGAAATGATTCAAGATAGTGCAGGACTATTCAATAATTCAAGTCCTTCAAAACATCTGACTGAAGGGCTGCAAGTATGCAATCCTCACCTTTTTAAGGATTACTTGCACATGCTTCTTTCTCTATTACTTTGAAACCTTTGCTCTTCAATCCCTTTCATTTCTTGTCTAGCAAGTCCTGCAGGTTTTCTGCAGCCGCTCGGCATCATTCAGGAACCCAGGAGCAGGGGAAACCACCGGAGCTGAAGTTTGCACCTGTAAGTCACTCGGAGGGAGTTGCTGCTACCTAATTAAGAGCAGACTTCTATTCCGAAGGGAAAAGAGGCCCAAGCTTCTGGTTTTGTCACCATTTAACTGTTTGCTAAAAAATATTTTACGACACTGAGCTGTTTCCAAGCCACCCAGATCATTCTGCCTAGCAGGTGGCAAAAATATCAAAAAGTACTATTAAAACGTAATCTCACACACCCCGAGACTTAACAGCCATTCGTTCTCCAGCTACTCTGGACGCACATACCTAGCGACGAGACGCCTATCATGAAAGACACGTCCGGGGGGGTTTCATCTCCTCCCTTATTCTCTACTGAGCAATCCACGTCTTGAAATGCCGTCCTAACATTGGAGACACTGAGCAGCTCGAAAGGTTGACTTTGAAATAAACACAGCGCATTATTCAGCTCCAAAAATATTTATGTGCCCTCAATGCAAATAAAGATTTTCTTAACAAAAATACTCCAGGACACACAAGATTCAATCCTACTTTACCAAAGAACGCTTTGAAAAAGAGAATGTCACTTCTTCAAGGTCGGAGCCGTAGGACTCCCTATGGCTAGATGCAGATTTTTGTTTTTAATGTCACGGAAAAGGGACAGATTCCTGCAGGCTGGAGGAAAGGCCTGACAGCAATCCGATGACATTTCTCCCCGGGAGGACGGACGAGCAGAGGAGCAGGATGCCCTGGGAGGCTGCGCAGTCTCTGGCCTTGGAGGTTTTCAGGACCCGACTGGATCAAGCCCTGAGCAATCTGGTCTGACCCCAGAGCTGGCCCCGCTTTGAGCAGGAAATCGGAGCAGAGACCTCCTGAGGTCCCTTCCAGCCTGAATTATCCTGAGTCTAATCCTTAGCTTCTCACGACTACAGTGCTAATCCTAGATGCTGGAAAGATAATGAACGCTGTGTTGTGAAGGTCTGTCTTAAAATCACTTTCCGCAGAGTCCACTCAAAATGCCGACAACTAAAGAAAATGCTTGCTTAGGAAGAAAAGCAGTAAAAGAAGTGTCCAAATATCATTTAAAAAATGCCTACGATATTTGCAAAAAGGGATACAAGAACGTGCAGGACCCGACGGTGCAATGTGACCGGCCAGGTCTCCTTTGCAGGAAAGGCTCACAACCTGGTCAGCTGCAAAGAAATTAAATTTTGTTTGCAGGTATGAACAGATCATGGCACATTAGTGTTAACCAAAGCTAAAACCAATCTAAGTTAGTAACTTAGCACCTCTAGCCGGGTCTCTGAAGCAAAGTGACACCCCTGTGCTTATTGTCACACCATTACAATGCAATTAAAAGCAGGGAAATGAGTAATTAAACACTTCATCAATTCAATATATCCCACATAACAAACAAACACTCACCAAGTATTTGCACCAAGCACAGAACAACATGTTATCACAGCAATTTAATCCTAAATAAACCTTTTTGTTTTTTCTTAACTTGTGTGCTCTCCAACCATTAGCACAAGGTTGTATTGAGAACTCAGCAGAAATATTGCTTACGATTCGACTTCCCTTTTCGTTCGCTACTCTTAGACCCTCAGGAACAGTAACGACGGCACAGCGTGGTGCTGTCAAACAACTCCCAAAATAAAGAAACTAAAGAGACAGAGTTGTGGAGCCACGGACCTCATCCATTTTGAGCTCCAAATGGGAAAAAAAGCACGCAGGGAAAGCTGCTGGGGATCTTTTTGGTCGCATTTTTAGTTTTAGCCTCCGCAGCAGGATAACTGGCACGGAGGGGAGCACCGGTGGGTGTTATATTACCCGTCGCATCTCTCTGCTACTCGCACAGCAGCACTTGTGGCTTAGAGAGTCTCTAAAGGTTCTCCATGTCCGCGTGGGATTTCATCCCATTTCAGCAACCGAAGTGCAAGACAACCCGTCTGTTGGCAATTGTGTAACATCGCGGTTCGCTCCTACTTATGGTGCGAGGGCGGCATTTATTTCATTCAGGAACACCACTCGCGTGTCACGGTGTCAGCCACTGCTGGGGGTTAAGGAAACCTGTATACCTGGATTTGGAGCGGGGGGCGACGGGGTTGAATTTAGAAAACATCAAAAGGCATCCTGAATGCATCCGAAAATGAATGAGCTTATGCATCTTAAAAGAGGAAACGCAGTAAAATACTAAATCCTTAAAGCCTGACTATTAGGACAGTTTGTGGTTAATCCCCGAAACATGTACACAGCTCAAAGTGTACAGCTTAGTCAGCAGTGCACATAAAACCAAACTATAAAGTACGCGGCCTGATCAATAAAGTTTGTAGTTACACCTCTCACGGGCAGAAAAAAAACAGAGCAGCACAGCCCGCCACTCCGGTACGTCAGTAAGTGAAACCTCTGCAGCACCGCGCAAGGCTGAACGCACAGCCGGCAACAAGTGTGCAGAAACAAAGGATCAGCGAGCGACTCATCTCCAAGAAACGCAAGGGCGTAATCACTGAATCGCGATATCTGAGCAGTCTTTAAATAAAGTTAACAGAGGTAGGGGAGCTGCTGTGCAGAACGATCTTCCAAGCCAAGCAAAAGCGAGAAAAGCAACCCGCTCAGGTTAGAAACATCCTAAATTTAATAGTAGATGAGAACGCTATGCAAGCAATACTCAAACTTTTCAATTTTTCCTTACGGTATGGCACCATCAGCGTTTGTGGGATATCCATTTAACTGGTTTTAAACAATAGTGAACTAACAGCATCCATTAAAAAAAAAAAGTCAAACTCGGCAAAAAGCATTTAGACACCAAAGGAAAACAGGAGAACTGAAAGCCCCAATCTCTGTTATTGTGAAGAGCCATACTGCACCTACGCTCTAGCCTAGCAGGAAAGAAGGTCTAAGCACTGAAATACGTGGAAACTGGTAAAAGATTTGAAAAAAGCCATAGTTCATCTCAAGGAAAGAACAAAAAATCCCCTAACAAAGACCAGAATCTATTGCATTTCATTGTGTCCTCTCCCCTTTAAACCTCCTCTGTTTCCAGCTGGTATTTATTTATTTTTAAACCTATAAGGCAGCCTCACATTTAACTTGGTTGCCAACTTTGATTCTTTGGGCTGGAAATATTATTGGGCTCAGCAATCGCAGCGAAGGGAGCAAAGAGAAATAAATACTTCTGCGAAGACTGAAGGTATTTGTCAAACCGACCACTGGAAGTTATAAAGCTCTTGAAGTCTAAACTTCGGATAAAAAACTCCAGGTGCACGTTTTCAACAACCAGCAAACATCTTGGACCCATCTCAGGGAAAACTCCTTGTAGTAGAGTAAGAAAGCAAACCAAGCCACCTTGTTCCCATTAGAACTAAAATAGGAATTAAAGTCCTAAAATATCATCAACCTTCCAATTATTAAACAAACCCTACAAAACAACCCAGGAGGATCCACATGATTTTATTTATAATTATATATTCTATGTGTATATACACACACACATATATATATATGGATAGTTGATTATCTATTTGTATGCATCATTCTAAACCTAGTGTAATAACTGCACTACAGCTCAGGCTATTTAATTTCATATTCCACCAAGAACGTGCCATTGCGGTTCTATTTAACGGACAATTATTCTTTTGAAGAACTTGCTGGAGAGGTTGATGGAGTTTAGCGAAATTCTTTACCCAGGTGGGATTTCCGAGGAAGTTTTTAGAAAGCAAATCAATACCTATTTGCGGATTGAAAATCTGATCACGCTCAAGCCGCTCCCAAGAGGGAGCTGTGAAATTGTCATTTCAGTGAAAGGATCGCAGCAGAATTAGCTATCTGTCCCCGAAAACTGCAAAAGGATAGGGGACAGCGGTGGGTGTAGCAAAGGCCAGCAGAATCGATATGACGATACTGGGAGCTCTTTATCCTAGCGAGCCTTTTCCTTCTTTGGGTAGAGGAAGGAAGGTTAAAATTTCCTTTATGCCACAATAAAATATCTCAGTAAGACTGGAGGACTGTTCGGGGAGGATCCGAGGAGGAGCTATTGACAGCTACGATATTGCGGTATGAAAAGTTGTATTTCCAGTTCATTCGATCAAACCCGACTTTAGAGGACCGACGCTCTCCGAAAGCTCTTGGATTTGTTTTGCGTCGGCCTTGCTACTGCTAAAACAGCGGCTAATATCACAGAGTAGCTGCTCACAAACATCACTACTTGCTGTTCCTGTAAGTAGACAACATACAGGGGTGACCTTGCACCAACTTACTACTAAATCAGAAGACAATCATTAAAAATAAATAAATAAATATATAAATAAAAAGCACATTCGGCATCAAGAGGTGGAAACGCTGGCGGGGCAAAGGCTGTTTTCAAATCTCCTCTCTCCTTGGTACTTCCATCATTTCTCTGGACCACTTCTGAACACTTTCTCTCCTCTCTTTTTGCTTTTAATAGGTAAGCAGGAGTTTCATGCAAAACGCGAGCAAAACATTAGCCACAGCTGAAAACCATAATTCAAGGATTTACTTGCTCTAAGTTGAGTCTCTTCAGTGGCCAATACTACCTGACATCAGGCATTTATAGCGGAGGGGCACTTTGTTCTTGTAATCATGTTGCTTTTCTCATTGCAGCATTTTTGTCTCCTCTTGTGGCACCAGTATCAGCTCTCTAGGACGTGGCAGTAGATGTCCAAGTTTTACAGGTCAGCTTAACAGTGCAAGGAGAAGGCAACAACATCTCTCTTGTTCACAGGCAATACCCGAGTACGGTGCCCCCCCCAAGGCGAACAAAACTAAATGACCTCTCCAGGCAGGAATTTCGGCTTCTCAGAGAGCAGTCCCACCTCCTCCTGCCTCACTGCACATAACCGCCCTTTACAGAGAAATCTGTGCAACCAAAAATCTCTCCCAAGTATTTTTTCCTAAGATTTAAATCTCAATCTTGAAGAAAAAGCTCTCAGGGAGCAGAGATGACAGCTCCTGCTTAGAAACAACTTCATGACAATTAGCATGGCAATTTCAAGATAATAATGAAAATAAACACAAAGATATTTTCCTTTCACTTCAATCTTTTACTCAGAGGAAGAAAAGAAAAAAATTCTCTTTTTGTGGTCTCTGGAACAGATCGTCATTTGGATTCATACAGATAAGCAATTTCTCCGCTGACCGGCACGCTGGGAGCGGTGCAGCCCGGGAAGAGGCCCAAAGGAAAGCAAAGGGAGAGGCAGGAGCCACAAGCAGATGGTGACGAGCGTTAAGAGCAAGCACAGCGTCTAGTTAAGGTGCAGGGACACCCAGCCCCCTCCCGCACGCCGGACTGGCAGACCGGGCTTCGAGCAGCCGGGGAAAGCCCGCTGCCCGGGCTGGGACCAGCCACCCGCCACCTCCCTTGAGTTACTTGGCCCCCATCACGCCACGTCCCAAGCGAAAACGCATATCTCTATCCCAGTGAGACACTAAGCTGCTTGTTCCAAAATACAGCTCATAAAAGTCTTAAAAAACAGACCAACCACGTACCCAAATCCCCTCCGTAACCTCTTCAGACACTTTCATACCAGCCACCGCACTTGATATGATCCCAGATCTTGCTGACGCCTGCTGGGTTTTGGGTCCACCACGCTTATGATATTCCCAAGAATCAATCTGTCATTCAAAAAAATATTTATGCATAGCCTGTATGCTGTTGGAAGAAGATCTCTTATTTAATTAGAAAGTTTTTAATAGGCCTTTATATGTTACTGCAGAAAATGTACATTATTGAAGAAAATATTGTAAGAAGAGAGACAATGATGTAAGTAGCTATTTGGCCAAACTTCAGTAAGAACTGCAGGCCATATAGATGTGTGCGTGCGTCTATACACATACATAAATACACATATATAAACACCCCCCCACACACACCTATATAGCGCTTAGCTCTGTTCAAGTTAATAGGAAAGAGAATACCTGGAAGAACGTGAGAAGCAAGAAGAAATAAATTAAATCAGACTTTTCCACTTGGAGAGACCAGTAATCCAAACCTGATTGCAGACAGATAGATATCTGTTACCGCAAGCAGAATAAGGTAAATGCCTTGCCATCAGATGCACATCTTCTGCCTTACACAGCTAAAGACACACGCATTAAGATGGCTTCGTATTAGTGACAGGAGTTCTGCTATAAGGCACGTTCCTCTGGCACTGAAGCAGAGTTCGTGACGAAGCACCAGTTTGCAAATGCCTTTAAACCATCTCTAAAATGTGTTCTCTGAACTTCGGTGAGTTATGCAAGAGCTATTCTCTGATATACTTTGGACTTTCAGTCTTCTCTGAAAATAAACCTTAAGTTATAAAAGGGAACATTTTTCCTTTTCTTTTACATTTATTTTCTTTCTCATTTGCCATACCTTTCAGCATTCCATAGTATCGTAAGAAACAGAGTTGCACTGCACTGTTTGTTTTGCTCACTTAAAGTAAACTTCAACATGCTGTGATAAAGTTATTTTATACAGTACAGGATAGCCTGGTTTCTCTGGCCAACCTTTTTGATCTTCTTGGCTCCCAGCTTACACCTAGGTAAAAACACGCTTGTTTCTACCACCCGTATCCTTGCCTCCATTGAGTTTCTGCTACTAAAACACAATGAGCTGAGTCTATAGAAAGCACTCTCTTTTCCAAGGTTTGGTAATTCCTTCCTCATGACAAGTTCACTGCTGTACATCTGAACGTGTTTTTAACGCATGCCCGATTCTCCCAGGATTTTGTATTCTAGTTGTTCCCCGTTGTCATTACAGCTCCTTAAGTCAGGAAACGACTGCACATGCACATGGCTGTGGGCATTAATCCGATTTATTTTTATCATTTAATGCTGTTTTACTAAGTGGAGAGCAAGCAATACTAGTCAATGAGTCTGAAGTTGCGTGCATGAGAAAAATAAAAAATAAAATTGTTGGTTTTTTTTTTCCCCCGGTGGAACCCAGCTGGCAAGCTCTTCTGCTCAACAAGGAAAAGACATCTGTTGAGTCTGGAGGTAAAAAGTCTTTAAAAGTGTGCTGAGGAGGCCTTGAAGGATCACTTTTAAATACACTCCCCATCTCAGGAACAAGATAGAAATGACCAAACTCCTCTCCGTATTTCTCAGAGCCCTCAACTTCCCACTGCCTTAGAAAACCTGCAGCAACCCCGTCCCCACCCTGCTCCGCTTCCTCCGCTCTGAAAGTCCAGCTGGAGCCCGTCGTGGCCTTTGCGGGAGCTCAATCGGAGACATTCACCGTTGATCCGGAGCTTTGCGCAACCACCTCCAGCAATAAATCCTTCGGAAGCCGCACAACCCGGCCAATAAAACTGAAGTTAATTATAGCGCTGTTTAACATGAGTATGTAGGTTGCACAACAGGCTTGCGGCACTTGGAAGAATATTGCCGTAACTATTTTAATGGAGGTCATCATTATTCAGTGAGGCGTCTGAAGGACTTGCGCTACGTGGTTTCATCATTTAGAAGGAAAGAAAAGCTTTATCAATTGCAAAAACGATTTTTATGCTTGCTATAGAAAAAAAAAAGGTTCCATGTTACCAAGAAATAGAGAAGACAACAGAAAACATCAGAAAGAAAAAAGTAAAGCTCCTTTTATCGGCCTTTAGTTCCTGCTGTGCATTGGGTATTTAAGCAGAACTGTCCTCCTTTCCCAAAGAGGATTTTAAATGTTCTTCTTAACTGCGCATGTATCAGAGTTAATCAATAGGCAGCTAGGGATCAAACCTTCAAAACCAGGCAGCACCCAGCAGCTCTCATTGTGACCTGAACGTCCAGTTTATCAGATGTTCGGCAACTGGAACAGTCGTCGGACTCGAGATTGACCCATTTCATCGACAAAAGACAAAATGTTTTGTAGAAGCATAATTTTGTGCCCCCCTACCATTCTTCTATGGAGAAAAAGCAGTCTTGGTTCCTTGATGCTAAAAAGAGATTCGTAAAACCTTAAAAAGACCGGATTCCTTTCGTGGTGTTGTTTCAAATCCGGTACCATATTTTACATTCAGAATTGCAAGAAACGCTGTTTCATGGAGAGGTTCTTCTATTCCCGCTCTTCAAAGCGCGGCCATTGAAAATGGCACTTCATGTCGAGGATGTGTTTTCCCACCTCATGAAAACCTGATTTTGACAAGTCATACATCTTCATAAAAATCACCATTCACCGGTGCTTAGAAACGACATCATAAAACTCAGCTAAAATCCCCAAAGACTAGGGCTGCACGGATATATTTCCATCTGGGTTTTGCCAGGACTTCTGAAATTTCACCGCAGAGCCCAAGTAGAAAGGAAAACAAAGACATCATCTTTCCTGCGTCCTCAGACACAGCTCCTTCGTTGGCAACCCCACCACACAGTGAAGGAAGCTCTCCAAAATGGGTGCGGGAGGCAAAAAGTTTTACCTTCAAAGGGAAGAGGTTGACACGACTGGAGCCAGGAGTTTGGTGCTGGATGAGAAGAAAAGGCGAGTCAGAGCTAGGAGCAGAGGGCACCAGCCCAGCAGACATGGGGCAGCAACCTCCCCAAAAAGGGGTGCACAAAGGGCCAAAAGGGTCCCGTCACGGAAACCAGGGTCAGCCATGGTGGTTGTCAGACAAGTCCACTCCTAGGTCAAGCTGGGAAGTCAAGTCAGTGGGGATCAGCAAGGTACATGGCCGGGTCCTACCTTGTATGTTCCCAAGACTTGATACATTGGGTCGTGATTTACAGAAGTGCTGAGAGCTCGTTGCTCCAAACGAAGCCAATGAGAGAAGGACAGTAAAATTATAACTAAAATAAAGCATTAGTTACTCTTAGCTACTACATCTTAGGAGCCTCAGGTTGCATCTGCAGAACTATTGTAATCTTTTTAACTTAACTTCCCTGGGCCTCAGGTCCCCATCTATAAACTGAGAATGTTATTTTCGCTATTTACAAGGATATTAAAAAAAAAAAAAAGTCAGTCTCTGTGAAACATAAGATAACAAAGAGATAACCAACACAGAAAAGTCCGTAAGAAAGTAAGTAATTTAATCTCCCAAGTAGTATTTGAATAGCGTACAGTAAATAAGGCATGGGTCCTCATACTGATTAAAAAGGGAAGTGCGACAGCGAGATAAACCCATCCATCCTGTGCTAGGAGAGGCAGAGCTGCTTCAGAAAAGGAAAACAAGGCAGCGTGTGACTGACCATGGGAGACTAACACACATGCACAACAGCAAACACAGGCCAGGTGAGAAACCCCAATTTTATCGCCTTTTAACTCAAGACAAGCCCTATTTCATTCCTTTAGATATAAGTACACATCTACTTTACGCTTACAGGGAAGCCACCCTGGAGTGTACCACCTCATTAAAAGCAACACTGAAGCTTGTCTCCTTAAACCCACCGTGTCAACACGCTTTAAAAACTTATTGAGATTAGTGGGGAGACAGGATGGCCTGTAGCTACGAAGAGCTGAGCGACCATTTCGCTTTCAAGAGGAATTCAATCAACAAACGAGATTTCATGCTGGTTTATGGAGCCCATCAGAAGCAAAGGTCTTCTCCAGTAGTATTTCTAAGCTGATCTAGCTGCTGACAAAATGGTAACTACTGCCTTCTCCAAACTAGTCACATAGTATATATTGATAATACTATGGAGCTAGACATGTTTTTGTCCTAGGTTTAAGAAATTCAGCCAAATCTCTCCTTTGGGGAAGGGGGGAAGTTCTGTAGAACCTTTTTACACTACACTTTTTGTATGTTAGGGAAAGAAATTCTTTTTTCCCTAGGTTAGGCACAAAAATCTCTGCAGAAGTTTGAGAATGCCTGTTCCTAAACCGGAGGTTTAAGCTCCTGAGGTGTATCTTACCCTGTTTAGATTCCAAGCAGCACGTTATGCAGCACATTTATTTTCCAAAGCACAGTTCTTCATTGAAAAGTTACTCTCCAAAAAAGTCTCTGCGGAAGCTCGAGTTTGTGGTATTCAGCAGTCTTACTGAATTTTTAACTATCATGCAGCGCCGTTACTGGTTTAACCAACCAAGTTATGGCCCCGTCGACACACGTGGGCAACTCCGCTGAACAACGGCTGCTGGCTGCAGGTTGGGAGACGATTCCATAATGGGTGCAGGAAGGGGCTGAAAAGCAGGTTACGGAGCAGAGGGCCAAAAGGGAGAGGTTTGTCAGGAAAATTACCCTGATTTATGCTTAGAAAGGAAGAAAATAGCACACTTTTATGAATGCTTTTGAAAGGTTTCAGCTCCATTTGTTTTAGACAAAGACGTATGCTGCAAGTTCTTTCAACTAATAAACTGAACGGTCTCTCTTCAATACATTACTTCATGTATTTAATTGCTAATTTGATTCAAGCACTTCCAGCTATGTAAAGCTGGGGAAAAAAAAATTCAAAGATTAAACTCTGCAAAACTCTTTTACATCTTTAGACTTGAGGGAAGAACATTAACTTTGTGCATTAAATAATTTAATCTCTGCAAGCAGTTAGAACCTTATACACGCAGCCCGAGCTTTAGACAGGCCTTGCCTGTAATTCCACACACTTCAATAAGCATAACTAGGACTCTTTAAGTTACCAGCGCATTTTTAAAAAAGGGAATTATAGCCATCCATTCCAGGTCATCACTCATGGAAGCCAAAGAGATTTCCTACTGCTAGAAAAGAGGTAGAGAAAAAACTATCCTTCCACCCTGGGAGGCTTGTACTCCCTCCGTTATTCCCTCTGCGTTATCAAAGAAAATTCTTTATAACTGGAAAATAAACCTGATAAATCAGCACATCTTCCTGGACGGCACTGTACATTTTTGCAGTATTTTTTGACTGCATTTGAATAGTCAGGGGATCCAGTGTTCATGGGCTTGAAATCTGTTCCCCTCCCGTCCTGCCCAACAGAAGTGCAGAGCTGCTTGTTCATGGGGCTGTTTATGATTAGAATGACTACAGCAAAAGGAAGAAAAAAAGCTAGAAGCCATCTCCCAGCTACAATTTTACCCTGAAGTCACAGCGATAGCAGGCCGCAGTTAACACATTTCAATGTCATCAAGCTAATTTGCGATAGCATAAAGAGGAGGAAGAGGCAGGAGAGATGTATTCTGCAACAGGGATGCCCCTGCCCAAGCGACTAATGAGAACTAATGGCAACTAATAAGACCCCTGTACCCAAAGACATTCAGAAACGTTTGCACAGTCATTAAAATAATAAATGGAATGATATCTTTACCTAGTCAAAAAAGGAATAATATTTCAAAGGTCATGATACAAAGCATTGACATAACTGAATGCTGTTGCTTCCAGTTAGTATGCTCATTTCCAGGAGTCAAAGCACACCTGACTCCAGGGCTTGCTGCAATGTCTTTTCCCAGTTTTACAGATTCTCTTCTCTCCTCCACTCCCACATTCCTCAAAAGGGACTGGTCTCCAAAAAGAAAGTAGCTTCTCTATTGTTCCAAAGCTAAAGATCCTAATTTTAATTTAACCAATGAAACCAGCAGAAAAGACTTTACAGATATTATCTGCGGTAGACCCTAGAAAATTAAGCCATGAATTCAAAGCTTGTATGAGAAAATTACCCACCATGTTGGGATAGTGCTTTAATTCTCAGACAGGGAGATCCCTCTACACTGGCTATCCCCTCCACCATTTATTGCCAGATGAAGCACAGCTGAGCGTTCGTCACAGCCAGCATTGGCCAAGAGGAGAGGAGAGCGCCCTGTTGTTGAGATGAGGCATTGAGGACATTTTGAATCTAGTGATCAGGGCAAAGAGTTAGATTGTTGCTGGATGGAGATATCCAAACAAGGCAGACAAACTGCCAAATGGAATTGGGGAGCCTTTAGTTGACTTGCTCGCTTGGGTGCCACCAGGGTTGGTAAGGGACTCGTCCTTTTGGGTTCTAGTCCACCAGCATCATCACATCCATTGCAAGCAAGAAGTTTCAAGAACGAACCAGGTTTTGAGGGACCGCGTGGTATTTGTTTTGAGCCCAGACTACCTAACACAACCAACCAACCAACAAAAAAAACAAGAAAAACAAAGTACATTTCAAGACACTTTCAGAATATATATAAGGCATTATTTTTCAAAACAATATTGTGAACAGAAATCATGCCTCCATCTGCTCTTTTAAAATACATTTCTGTTTCCCAAACTAAGATAAGTTAGGAATAAGAAGAAACAGATTTCTTCTTCCTTTAAAAAATGGAAACCATTTCATTACTGTAATTTTGAGGCAAAGAATCACAAGATAACACACTATGAATGGAACATAAAAAAGGCATTCAAAAAACTAAAAACTACCACCTTAAGAAGGAAAACCAACAAAGTTGCTCAAGATACCAAAGCACAACAGAAGAATGTTCGGCTACGTGCTAACCATCCTGGTACATCCATTAGCTACAGCTTTAGCTTCCGAGACCACAGGACCATGTTGCTAGAGGTAAATTGGGCACGTCGGGGCCCATTCTCCAGCACCGAGGCCAAGGGGCCCAGCGTGGCCCCAGCTCAGAGCGGCAAACTTGGTGCTGCTCCCCACCAGGAGCATCGGGCTCCATCTGCACTTGGACCAGCGCAGCAATGCCCAACCCTCAGGGCAACATCATATTTGCCATATCTATCTTAGATAACACACATCTGCCCATTTGGCAATACTGCTCTATTGCCGGTTTGGATTGCGAATAAGACGTCATCATTTCAGCGTCGACATCTTATTCAAGGCATTTCTTTAACAGCATCTCCTCTAGGAGCAGCGCAGTAACGTTTCGCTACGCCAAACAATTAAATCTCTCTTCCCAAACGAACCTACGAGTTAATATTCTGTAGCTGCCTGTCATCACTGCCGGCGTTTGAAACATTTTGCCCTGGCAGTCGCACCGGGCAGGAACGGAGACTCCTGAGATTACAGGCGAGTCATTTAAAGTCATTTTTTGTGATCCAAGGCTAGTCTGAAAAAATTGAATCAAGTCTGTCTCCCCTCTCAGTAATTTGCAAGCTCTGGTTTACTATTTTATAAATCAGGCATTTCAATGAATTTAATTAACCTAGGACTACATTTGTATCATAATATCAAAGTCAACATAATAGAAAGCAAATGCAAGTGGTTGGATACCAAAAGAAATCTGGCACAGTTACATACTGGGCCTTCAACTCTTCCAGCTGTTCACTGAAAAATTAATGTGCCCATTACTCCTTTTGATGATTATAAAGATGCCATTTACTTTGTCCGAAGTGGATATAGGAATGTACATTGTCTTGATGACAGCAATAAAGAAATCCAAAAAATCACCTCAGAAAAAAAAAAAGTGATGAAAATTGCTATCGAATTCTCATTACCTCTGGGTTTCTGATAAAAATCACGACCTTGGCAATCAGCACATCTGAACCAGAAGCAAGGAAGTGAAGTATTAACTCGGGCACTAGAAGGAGGAAATCGAGGCTAATATCAACAAGAAATCATCGGGAAAAGAATGAACGACTGGATTAGACTGGCAGACCAACCCTGTGAAAATAGCATGTGACGTGACCTAGACCTTCCTAAAACCCCGGGTTAAAGAAATTTGGCAGGGGCAATCCAGCAGTCCTCTTTCTAGCAGTGCCACATCTGCATTCACTGCACAGGGCGATACAGCGCGACTTCAAGACAGGAGCCCTATCTGACCTGGGATTAGAGCTACCATGTCCCCTGCAGCAAGGGGCTGGCACCGGCCAAACTTTCTTCCCTGCTTACTTCAGCTGGGACACTGGCTTCCTCTCACCTGCGGACAGTGCTGTAGCCTTAGCGCTGCAGGGCACGGGAGGTGCGCAGACGCCTGCCCCATCCACCTTCTACAGCTTCTTCTCAGGAAAAACGCTCCAAAGTTTTGTTTTCTTTCAAATACAAAAATGAAAAGAAATTTCAGACATTTTTAGCTCTTCTCTGCAAGGATGCCAAACACATGTAGATAGGTCCATGCGTAGCAATTAATGACCGGTCTCAACAGCATCCATACGTAGTATTGCCCCAGAATTTTTTTTCCCTATTCCTTTTTCCCTGTTCCTACCATGACATCCTCCTCTAAAGAGAGAGCCATTCCTGCAGGTTCCCGTTTCCAGTACTTGCTTTTAGGGCAGTTTGGCTGTGCAAATGAAAGGTCACTTCTTCCAATAAAATGCAATCTTTGCATCTCTCTCTTTGTGGAGCAGAAGCTAGCGGGAGGAAAGCACTGCGGGTTCGCGCTGCGACGAAGCTTTACAAAAACGTGACAGTTCGCGCCTTCCTCAAAGACAGGTTCCAGGCAGGAGGAAAAACAAACAAGCAACAGAAGCCAGAAGCAGGAAGTTATTGCAAAAATCCCTTTTGAACTGCCAACTATAAAGCAAACGTTGCATAGGAAACTGTCTTTACCTGCATCTTTTTGCCTTTACATTTTACAGCAACATGCAGCCACACAGATACCACAATAAAGCAACAGTTCTGGGGTCACTGCAAAGGCAACAAGCCACAACAGATTTCTGAGCGGCTATTCTTAACTGTTTATATAGCACTCTTAACTGTATTGTATTTCAACTTTTGTATGATATTGGGGATTGCTGACATTAGCACAATTGTGCTTTTTCCTGCACTGACAATATACGCAATAGAAAGGGCTTTTTGTACTACGTGTTTGCCAACAACGTTAGTACTGAACTATGCTGCCTGATTGATCATCACATGCCAGCTTATTTTGGATAAAAGACCTCTGGAAAGCAAAACAAAGACAGACAAGACATATATCTCATCTAATACAAAGTATACACAGGTTTTCACAAATTGAAATGCGATATAATAGCGCCAGATACAGAAAAGGAGGAACATATCATCTTGTATCTCTTGTGCACTCCTGGAATATAACATATTGATTAAACTACAATTTTCTTATTCAACTCTATCATTATAAGAACAGAATATATTGCAAATATTTATGAGCTCTACACAATCCCATGAAACAGAAGTATTCTTCCCATTTTACAGAAGGGAACAGAGGCACGGGGCAGATTGAGAATACTGCTCATTAGGGCAGGTATTCTGTGGCTGAGCTGGAAACTGGATGCATCTAATCTTAGTTCAAGCACCTCCCATGTTTAGGCAGCACAGACCAAGAAATAAATAAGAGCATCAGTGTTTGTGTTTCTGATCAATTATGCACAGGTAATTTATCAACAAATCCTTAATATGTTTTGAAAGAGTTGAATTGATGACTTCTACCCACTTGTCAGACTTCCACACCCTCACCCAGCTTTGTGTCAACCAAGTGGATAGAAGTTTATTGATGGGCAAACACGGGCTTTACCTCTGGCCTGCAGGGAATCAACTCAATTATTTGCTCTTACATGTTTAAAATACAGGCAGTTTTGGACCGTTGGGTTCTTGCCCCTTTCTGCATTGCCTCTTTTCTCCAAACTTCCTCCTGCAGAGCACAGATGGCTTCCAGACTCCTGAGTCAACCCCAAGGCTCAAGCAGCTGGGAAGCGTCTCCTCCTGTGCCCCTAACCCAGCATGTTTCGGACCTTTGCTGGGAACCCTGGCCTCTATGCTCCGCGCCTGGTTAGGTCCAAAAAGTTGACAACTAACCGGAAATTCAAGACCAAAAAGAACAACAAAAGAACAAAAAAAATCTACCTGTTGGAAGATGCTCGAAATCTCGGTGACCCTACTCTCAGACTTCTAAACACTGGATTCGCAGCTCCGGCCTCGCCATACAAAAGAGTGAATTCCGCATTTGTGAAAGGAGTTGAAAAATAACCTAATCTAGGTTAAATCTATTCGCAACATAATACCTTCTCTCAACATTTTCCTTGGGAAATTTTTGATTTCTATATTAAGTTCCTCTCTTAAAATGTCTAGAAAGACAAGATACATCAGCCTATCTACAAGTAAAAATCATAGAAGGCAACAATGTCTAAAACGTCTGCCGTAAGAAATACACATTCTCCAGCAACTTTGCCAAGAAAACTAGTTTTTTGCAGAGTTTATGGGGAGCGTATATAGTCAGACAGCCCCCGGCAAGACATCAGGTCTCTTAAGGAGCAGAGTGCTCAGTCCCCAGACCCGGAGCCTGGCAGAGGATGAATGCTTCCCTCCCTTCAACACTTCTAACCAACTATACCCAAAACACGATTTGAGACCACCTGATACTAACAACAGCAAACGATTTATTGTTTCACATATCCACGAGGTTCTTAAGTCGCATCGGAAAGACTGTATAAAACTATCAACAAGATTAATTCATCTAGCAATACCGAAGTCTAACCTTTAGAGTAAGCAATCCCGGTTTTTGCAATGTCAAACAACAGAACGTAATCCCGTTTTTACACGTCTAAATGAGATGAATGACATTTTCTAAATGAAAGCGACTCCCCTGCTGTTCAGGAGAATCAGTCTACCTAAGTAAGCTTCAGCTTACCTGCAGGTGTACGTCAAACTGCAAACGCCAGCCTGGCATGTGGGACGAACACCAGAGCGGCAGCACTCCTGCTCGGAGCTACGGCTATAGTGAATAAGCAGGGAGGCAGAGCCCACGTCAGTCAAAACTTTTCCTGTAAACGCCAACCAGATAGGCAGAAGAGAGAATTATCTTTCACTGAAGTCTTCATCCACAGAGCTTGAATCCCCTGGTTAGCTCGTCCTCTTCAAGTTATCAGTCACACACCAACCCAGACAGGCCTGACCATCCCAATAACTGGCTCATTTCTTTTGAAGAACTTTATAAAATAATATGTTGTGAAAACGCGCTTCCTGCTGAGATTGCTAATGGGCATTAGATAATTTGGGCCCTGCTCCCACTCAGACAGCCCCTATGGCGATACCCAGCGTAACACCCAACATTAAAAAGGGCATACTGGACTAACCCGAAGGTCTAGGCAATGCCTTGCCTCTGAGTGTGTCAAAAGCAGAAGCCAAGCAAGATGAATAAGAAAAGAGGGGAAAAAAAGCATGGTTTCTCCAATGTTCAACCATTTCCAGACCAACTCTATTTTCAGGCAGTCCTCAAGCCATATGCAGTTCAGTTTCTTAGTGACCCACAACGGATTTCTCTAAAAATGGGCTGCTCTTTCCCTTAGCCTGCATAAGCACCTGCAGTATCTCCTGGAAGTGCCCCACAGCTCCACGGCCAGCGGTGTGATGAACCACCTCTCCTGCTTGTTTCTGACCTCGTTGCCTCTGAGCTTCATCCGAGGTCACCTAGTGCTTACCCTGAAAGAAGCAATGAGCAACCGGCTCCTACCTACCCTTTTTAAGATGCTTTTTTTTACTGACAGATTTTTGTTAGACCACTGGGCAAATCTCCTCCTCATTTGCCTTTTCCAGTCTGCAGAGTCCTCCCCTGCTTTGACATTTCTGGGGCGGGAGATCTTGTGCACTTTCAGTCATGCTCATTGCCATTCTAAGCTGTTTCTGATACTGCCAAACGTGTTTCAAGACGGCAGGACAAGCACTGCACACGGTATCCAAAGCAAGGGTGAAGCATGGGCTTACGAAGTGGCACAGCACTGCTCTCCGTCCCGTCTCTATTCCCTTCTGAATAATTCCTAACATTTACGTTGATGCTTTGACTGCCGATAAATATTGACTAGACATTTTCATGGAACTATCTGTCATAGCTTCAAACTTCTGTTCCCAAATGGTAACGGTCAGCTCAGAGATGATGTTAGAATTACTTTTCCCCGGGTGCATCTTTTGACATTTATTTACGCTGAATGTCATCTGATATTTTAACGACAGTCATTCTCACGAGGTCTTCTGCAAATCCTCCTCGTCAGCTCGCATGTTTACTGTCCCCTAAACAACTTCGTAGCATCAACAAATTTTCTCATCTCCCCAGCAATCCTATGTCCCAGGTCATTTGTCAATGTGATGGACACCACAGACCCTGGTGGCACTTGCGTGGTGAACTCCTTCCTCTATGAGAGCTGACCATAGACTCTTAATCTCTGTTTCCTAACCTTTTTTTTTTTTTTTAAATCATGCTTAGGTTTGCTATCCAACCAAGCAAGACCCTTTTAAGCAAGAGGATATACACAAGGTCAACAGTTCTAACTGCAACAGAGAGAGTGGATAGGAATACTGTCAGGAGGTCTGGCAAAGCAACGTTATTATGCTCTACAACAGCAAAAAATAATGATTTTTAGTTACTGAAAGTCTTTTCTGAGACACGATTTTTGTACAAAAATCACAGAAACCTCTTTGTATCTTAAATCACGGAAGAAAAGGTGGTTACTGTTTTCTTGAGATGTTTGCTAATCGATATCCCAGGAGAATGCTTTGGTTATGCCAAAGAGAGACCACATTCAGTCAAGAGTTTAGATGTAAAATTTATTTCCACAGATTTCAAATTTTGATTTTTTTAAAAAAAACTTCTAAGCCTACCAGCTTTGAATTAAAAAAAAAAAAGACCACAAAGGATAACATATTGTATCACAGAAAGACATTAACGTGCATCCACCGGCCTTACAAGGTTTCTTAGGGACCAAGAAGAAACCTTAACTCTGAGCTGTTCAGGCAACTTCAAATATTCACAATACAAAGATTTTCAGCATGTATTTTTCAGGCAAAAAAATAAAAATAAAAAAAAAATAAAAGGCAATCATGTTGCCTCCTCCTTCCACAAAGAAACAGCAGATAATCAAATAAGAATAACCATGAGGTTTATTATTATTATTGTTTTCATGTTATCTTCCTGGTTATATATGGTATCTACAGGGAAGAAATGCACGCAGTATTGTTTAGAGCTCTTATGCTATACTAATTTCCTTGCAGTGATCTGATAACTACCATGGCCTTAATGCCCAGCTTGAAGGCAGGCATCAAATTTCAGCTATTTTCAGCCCGAGAGCTGTGTATCTCTAGAATTAGTTGAACCACATATATACGAAAAAATATCTCGATATTTATACTCTATTTGAGTATGTAGCACAAATGGAAATAATTCAAAATAGCTTATACACACACGTGCATATACAGAGAGAAAAAGCGTGTGCACACACATGATTGCACCAATGGGAAAGGACAGCTAATTAACACCAAATCTCAAATTAGTTTTGGGTGGAAAAATAGACTTGGACCAAGCAGTTTATTGACCAGTGATTATAACTTCTTAGTGTGGTGTTTTCTCATGGCCCTGCATATTCCATCAAAGCTGACTTTTTAATTACCTAATCTCTTGAGATGGCCTCAGCTCTGCATTTTTGGTTTTAGGTCCCACGTAATGAGAAGCATCATTCAAAGGAAAACCAGAAAATCTATTTGTGGTAAGGCCAGGTCACAGCGGGCACAACTACCGTCAGTTAATACACGTTTGGCACCTTGGGTACCACAACAATTTTCTTATGCTGAACGCAACATCTCTTCTGGTGGCAAAAAACAGTGAAAAAATCATCCCTGCTAAAGCCGGAGCCTTATTACAAGGTAACAAAAGCAACAATTGTCCTTGATAATTTAGATAGCATCATAAAGGAGACTAAAACTTGGGAGCCGTCAGCATCTAATCTCTTTCCATGCAGTCTGACATGCTAAATTCATTATTTAAGCACCCCAGCTGCTTAAATAAAAGCAGGATTTTCAATATTCCCTGCTGATGATGATTATTTTACATATGCAAAAGGAGCATGTTGTCAAACCAACTCAGCCACACGCACCTGCTTTTTGTCGATTCAAAAAGCCCTACTTTTCTCATGTTTCGCTGTACGACTCCAGAAAAGACCCGTGGACTTGGAAAGAAAAGTTAAAAACAAGGAACAGACAGACTGAGTTACTGTGATTTAGCCAAAATCTGTCAGCTTCAGACTGGATAACAGTTTTCAACTGCCTAAAAGAGAATACAATGAAATATCTGAAAGAGGAAATCTATCAGTCTTCATAATGTTACTTCATCTGATCATACCTGACTCTTCCCTGCATGATACACCAAGTTTCCTTAGAGAAAAGATCCAGCAGCTTATTCTCTGCAGACTAAAAAGACCAAAGCCTGGAAAATACTCCCCTCCCCAAAAGTGCGTTATCTAAATAAATGTTTTCTTTCTAAACGAAGCACGTGAGAAGCAAAGGAAAGCTGACAGCGTTTTGCTGATGCTGTGACTTTGGGTCACGCCGCTCGCGTGCCTCTTCACCAGCCCTCCTCTTTTCTGTAACGCGTTTTCATTGTATTCTCATGTTGTCTGGGGCAGCCCTAAATGGGGTGCACCAAATAAATTTACTTGCGAAATTTATACACGGTTTGAAAGTTGAGGACAACTGCCAAAAGCTTCTGGAGTGCTGGCAGACTTGATCTTACCGCTCATTACATTTATTGATTCAAGTCCAGCTTCCAGACGTCAGCACAGGTGCCACTGCTAAGAAATAAGAGGTTTCCAGGAAATCTGTACATAAATCTAGAGTGATTGCCAGGTCGGGGCGGAGGGGGGGAGAAGAGAGATGTGATCTGTATGCCAGTAAATGTAGTACTGATTGATAGTCATCCACTCTTTGGGATGCTTTCTCCAATACAGGTTTTTATACCTACCACGCTGGAGATGAACAACATTCCCCAAATCTGTAAAAGGGCCATAACAGATTTTTCCTTTTTAAATACTTGTAGACTGCACCTACGGATGAAGGAAGTCCTAAGAACCTTCCATATCCCAAGTCTGGATTTTTCTTTATTATTATTATTTAAGGTTGAAACCGGTAATTTACTCAGCCATCTCCGGCCATGAGGCCGTTCAAGGCTAGGTAAGCAGGAAGAGTCTAATTTTGCCATTGCTTCTGTGAGCCTGAGCCCTGGAATTCATTTAATACAATTCTACCTAGTAAGGTATACTTGAGAATAAAAAAGCATCTGGGAACAGATGCAAAATAATGAACGTAATTTTAAGCAACATAACCACAGAAGTACTCACTTTGCAGTGAGGACCACTCCACAGCTGAAGCAGATGCTGTGCTGGGCAAGAGAGCTGCTTCTTGGGACACAAAACAGAAGCGATACTGGAGACAAAAACCCAAAATCCTGAGTCTACAGAAGGGATCTGTTCTTCACTATACAAGTTGCTACGGCCAAACAAAATAACAGGAAATTTTTGCCCCTGTAACTTACAGTTGTAGAGTGAATGTAAGGAAGAGAGAGCACGAGAGCTCTGAGTACCCACCACCAATGCGACAGCACTAGAAAAAAATCAAATAGCAACCATGGGTCATCAAATACACCACACTGAAGTTGCCATATTTCTGCATTCCCTATTATTGCAACTTTTACCAGCTAAGTCACGCGGAAACGACAAGCCTGTAACGCCCAAAGGTTTTCCACCAACGAAACGGGAGCCGGGCACACCTACAAAAGAAATTACTTGACCCCGTTGGTTGGACTGCAATAGAGGCACACAAGGAAGGAACAGAGGCATGCTGTGGCAAAACTTCATCAGAAAGGTGCAAAGAGGATTATTTTTGTTTTGTGTAACGCTACCGGAAACCTCCCTCGCGACCGAAGTGCTACCCGCCGATAGCGGCGACCCCATGCGACCACCCACCTGCTGTTTGAGAACGCTGCGTTTGAGCACAGCACATGGAAACAATCCGATTTACAGGATCGAAAGACGGCATCAGAGAGCTCACAACAAACATGTTCAGTATAATAATCCTCTTCATTTTAGGTATGACTGCTTTTCACCTCCATTTTTTTATTATTAGCTATATAAGCATATATTGCAAGATACATTACGGAAAAGAATTACTCTAGTAGCATGCTCCAACTCTCATTTTTTCAAGTATCATTTTTACTTACACTGGTGTGCTAATAAGTAACGGCAATAACAACAATAATTTCACAGACCTTTTTGGAACACCCGTCTTGCAAACTGCAGATGATTTTACGACGGGTGCTAAAACCATCATCACAAAAAAGCACAAAAGCTAAGGGAAAAAAAAGGTCAAAAATTCATCCATACATTCTGCAAGAAATGCTCAGGAGAAGAAAAAAAAAGTTCATAGAGACTTCATATAGATACGGACTTGCTGTGACATCTTAAACCATCTGTGTGCATGGAAAGGAAAAAATAAATGTAGGTATCAATCATGCCAAAACAGAAACACCAGGGAAATTGTTAGGAAGACCGTCACTCAAAACCCATCTTGGTCTTTATTCTTTTGGTATCCTGCCTCCGGTATCAAATCTTCATAAGTATATACCACCTCCGCAAAACCCTTTGCTTCCTCCAATAAGCATAATCCTTTAGACGGATAAGCTTTACATCTTCACCCCACTTCAACAACAACAATTTCAAGTAATTACAGGTCAAAATAATGGCAGGAATTCTTTCAAAGGGGTTCCTGAAAAGAGACGTTCCCCTTTCCGACGGGCCAGGGCCCTTTCTCCCCTCTGGCGTTACTCCGCCAGAGAGCGACCGGGGCCCCGAGAGACCTGGCAACTCATTACAACAAAAGTTGAGCTCGGTTTTGAAAAAAATAAGTATTTTTTTAAGCTTCCCCCCTTCCGAATATTTTGCTTTAAATTTTATACTTTCATTTCACTCATTAGCTGGGTTTTTCCTTCTAGGTTGTTTCTTTCATAATCATTTCATTTGACACTTAACTGGGGTTTGGTTGATGCCGCAACATAAACTGCAAACAAGTGAGTCGCAGCTTCCCTTTTTCCCAGTTTTTGTATTTTAGTGCTGTAACCTTAATGCGATGATTAAAACGAAAACCTTAATAACTTCCCCGAATTTTTTCACATCTGTAATTCAGCCACTTTGCCCAACAAATGTAGCCCTGATATAGTTTAACAGAGCTCACCGTCATATAGTTTAATAAAAACCAGCCTCTGCGGTTTGGATTTTGTTTCCCGTGTCATCAGGTGCTGCAACTGAATATTTGTTATTTTGAGAAATGCTGCTAAAACAGTGTCATTAAAAGCACCCTACAACTTTCTAGCTACACTTCTCTAACAGACTGGACTTTTAGAAAAAAAGAAAATATTGCCCAAATAATACCTGCCAAGTTATCCTATCAGATAACACAATCAACTCGTTAAATTTTATATATAAGCTCTCATTAACTTATGGCACTGAAAAGGTGCTGCTGCTCTTCTCCCTCTACAAAACAGTAGCAGTTTACCACTAATATATTATTTTACTGCCCTTTGTAACTGAAAGAAAAGGTACGATCATAAAACATGCACGGTATTTTTCCTCATGTGTATGCTAGGCCTTAGAGGTTCATTGGACAAACCTCAGCGGAAGAAATGTCAGCTAAGAGATAGCATGCTAAAAGATTACTTTTATTATTATTATTTTTTTTAAATCTGTTTTGTCAACTGCAGGTTAGAACAAATTGTCAATCCCAGCTATATTTATAAAACCCAGAGAGAACCAGTAGCACGAAAGTTGATTAATCAGGGTGACTGACACAGGAAATAAATGTGAATATAGTAATGTCATGCACCAGAATTAAGTACACCAAATTTTAGATACTACACCACAAAGAAAGCTCAGGATGTACTACGCAGATTATCAAGAACACAGACCGCAAATCTTTTATAACATTTAATAACATGCATTCCCCACGCAGCAGCGTCAGCAGCCTTTCAGGCAACCACCCTAGGAGCAAATATTTAAATGTCACACTTGGAAGATTACTTATTCTTCCAACCCAAACACCTAACTTTTGACAGTCGTGGAAGAAGGTTGCTTGACCATTAAAGTGCAGAATTGGGTCACCATTTCCGACTGGCGCCATTCCTAACGCTTCATTTCCACCTGGCACCTTTCCCCTTGCAACATGCCGTGCCTTCCGCCAGCGCAGATCTCCCCATTTCAAGCACTGCAAGGGGAACATCGTTTCTAAGACAATCCACACGGTTTTGCTGTTTCTTCCCATACCTTTGAACATAGCTTTTACCAGGGCCTTCTTCACTGCTAGTTACCAGCTATAATTTTATACCCCAGGATTTAAGCCATGTAAACCGTACTTTCTCTTGCCTTCAAACCAATAGCAGAAGACTAGAAGGAAACAATACCCTCACCTGCTTGGGCATCCCTGCAAAACATAGTTAAAAAAAAATCTTGCCTAGCCCCATGTCGGTATTTTTTTAGTTATATACAATTTTAATTTAAAAGCAACAAGTAATGGGGTAACCAGTGCCATCTCCAAGCTAGTTCTTCCAAACCTTAGTTCTTACTCATTGCATCTATTCTGCATTTGTCTGATTTCAGCCTCCTACCAAGGATCCTGTTACACTCTTTTTCTGTCACTCCACTCTGCCTCTTGAAGTATCTTCTTTCATCTCCACACTTCTTCAGTTGTTTTCACTAACCTGTCAGTTAAGAGTCAATCTCCTTGGAAATTGCCACTAAAAGGGCACTTGATTACAGGAACTGCCCTAAAACCAAATTCTGAATAAACTGACCAAACAGAAGCAAATGAACGTGTGTGATTCTTCAGATAACTTGAGGAACATACTCAACAAAAGTCATCAATTTAAGAGAGTGTCTTGCTTGAATATCTCCAACAACTCAATCAACAGATAAACCAAAAATTAAACAAAAACATATAAAATTCTGACCTTTCAATCCCGGATGGATATGGTCTCCAAAAAGCCTCCAACTCAATGTACAGTATCCCTTCTCTGTTTCTTTGAATTCCTTGATTCTGGCTTGCTAGCTGGACCTTTTTCTACGCGCACGCAGAGGCAGATACCGCGTTATCCATGGGGCAGCTCACTCGTACTCCCTCGTCACCAGACTCATCGCATCGCAGTGCTGAAGCCGGTAAGGAGCCGATGCACCAGCTCTGTAAAGGAGAAGGTCGGAATAAGGGAAAGGGTCCCGGGTGCTGAGCTCCAGAGATGTCCATCCCTCCACCCACGTGAGAATAACACAGCAAAAGCAAAGTACAATGAGCGAGCCGGGCAGTTTGGAGGCGCTAACGAAGAAATGAGACAACCCCTGAATTCAGGTCACTGCTGAAAAAGTGTTTCAAAAGCACGAAAACCTTTTGAAAAGGGAAGGGAAAAAAAAACAGAAGAGAAAGCAAGATCTGGCATCAAATAAGCTACTGTATAGGACAGGTTGGATACAGAGCAGATGCGCAGTGCAGAAATTGTTAGCCTGGACAATCCCAAGGGACACGTCTTGTAAAGGGACTGTTACTAGAATGATCAGATTAAAGGCATGTTTTTCCACTCTTCTTTTTTAAAGAAAAAAAAAAAAGCTGACTGGCAGTAAGCTGTTATGAAAATCCCGACAATTTTCCTAAAAACAAAGAGTTGTGGTAAGCGCACTGTTTTTCAGATGTCTACAAAACAAGCTCTCGCAATATGTTTCCCTAATTGCAGCTTAAGAACCTGTGTTTCTTTCAAAAAGCCTAATTGATATTAAACAGCATGCATCAGAATACAAAAAACACACGGGGAAAACATCTTGTAAACTTCTGGTCAGAACATGAGCGTGCTTTAGGCAGAGCAAAAGTGTAGAGATCTGAAAGTACTAGAGCAAATGCAGAGCAAATACAAGACTAGTTCTGTTCAAGTATTTTTCTTCTTTCTAAATGCGGCCAATAGTAACCACAGGAAAATTATGAGCTACAGTTTCTTAAAACTATCTGGAAAATACATATCTTGAAATAACGGTAGGTTTCACCCAGGGAAAACCTTCAAGCAAAACATAATTTAATACATTCTTAACACCCAACTGAGGCACATCTGGCGACTTCTGCTAAACCCCATGTACCACAGGCGACAGGCCCATCTGCAAGCCTAGCAGACGTGGGCAGATGAATTCAATCTACACTGAAACCCCCGGAAGCAATTCCGGCAAAGGCGAGGATGAGCTAGCAGACTCAGCCCGTAAAGCACAGCTCATGAGGGCGACGCGTTTCCAGGTCTGCAAGTGAAGAACACATACAGAGTATACTAAATAGTTAGCGCCACTTGCAATCTCTTCTATAAAATACTATCGCTTTAGCACTATTTCCAGTAGGGCTCCTTTAACCACCCAGGAAATCCATGCCTGAGATGAGCATTCAGCTTCTGGGATATTTTAGATCCAGAGATATGCCAAAAGTGCTATAAAGTAGGTACTCGGCAATTACGTCTTCAACACCTTGACCTCGGATGAACAAGAGTTCACATACAACTAAATATATTCAGCAATAGGCAAGATAACTCTTTTGTGTGTAATATTTTCGAGAAGCTTGGAAGAGGTGCATCGCAAGATCACGCGGGCAGCAAAGCCTCACAGTCGAGGGGCTGGAAACGCCGGATTTGGAGTGCCCGGTGCAAGCTGAGTTCACCCCTGTTGCACGCGTTGGGCATGAAGCAACCTGGAGGCACGAGCTGTTCCTCCTGAAGGCACCTGCCTCATTCAGGGCAGCGGTTCAATACCAAAGGGAGAAGAATAAAAAAAGTAATGGTACCTCCAGCACTCGCTAACTTCCGAGCGTTTGAATTCCTCACTTAAAAAAACTTCTTTGATCATAGCCTCCGTATGAAATGCATGCGTACACACACAGGCATGCATCCCCTCGGCGTCAAAAGTTTTCCAGTTCAAAGATCCTCTCCCCAAAAAGCTGACGCTCCAAGACTCACTTTCGAGCAAAAAATGCTCACCCGTATCCTCCTCCCGTTCTCAGGGCTACGAAAAAGAAAAGCTGCCGCAAATTGCACAGAGCCTTTTCTCCAGACAAGTGACATTTAGCCCGCTGTTCCTTCGCATCGCTGGCAATCTTCCACCACTCAAGTGTGCTAACATTAATAAAAAGAGTTGAGGGCGAATAAGAACTCTTAAAAATATGTCAAGGACTGGGGGAGAAAAGCAGAGTTAGAGAGGAAAATCCATTAAACAAATGAAGAGTAAGATCAAGTCAATCACGATTTTAAAATTGCAGGGCCACCAAACTGCTTTATTAAATTGGCCTATGAGAAGGAAAACAAACAGAAGGGAAAGAATTAGGCAAAATAGAGACCTTGACAACGTTTTTCCTGCCACAAAGTGCGCGCGAGTCTCCTCTAATTCAACGAACATGAAAAATGGAGATTTTTTTCCAGGTGCATTGGATTTCTCTGTTCCAGTCCACATGCAGGTGTATTTTTCTTCTCTTTCCCAGACATGTAAGTGGGCATGCAGGTGTGTGAGGGAGGAAAGAGAGACCATAATACTTCAAGATTTTTGCTGGAAATGTTTCATCTTCCCTCTTTTCACCCACTATATTTCCCTTTCTAATCCGTCTTTTCTTCTCCACCTGTAGTCTCAGAGCTTTTGGTAAGGCAAGCAAGTGGCCACGCAAGTCCTCGCCCTAGGGCAAGGAGCACAAATGGGGCAGGAGGGAGAAGAACAAGAGCATCCTTTAAAGACCAAAGGTCCAAAACTTTTCGGGGTAGCAGTTGCTAAGTAAGGGACCACAGCACGTAACAGGAGGGCTATGCTAGAAATTTGGCCTTCCATGATGAAAGGGGTGACACAAACACGGCACAACCACAGCTACAAAAGGGTTGGAAGTCTCTGCTTCTCGGCTGATATAAATGGGACAGCTATCTTGCATATCTGACAAGTATTTACCACCTCATTTTTCCATATTTAATAGCGGTAACTCATTGACTCATTTCTTTATCACATTAGTAGGTGCTCTGCTACTTCAATAATCTATAAAAGAAAACCTAAAAAATATCTAAAAATCTTGAAATCCTAGAAAAACTTAAAACAGGAAAGGTCGGTTTGGCTGAAAGAATTTTTTTTTTAAAACTGTGAACCTAATGACTTTCAGCAGCAGCAGCAGGTGAAAGCTGCAGCAAGTTAAGGGATAGAGAGGAAATTGCATTTTCTCAGCTAAAGCAGGAAATTGCCACCTTGAATCTATAATCCCCAGCGCTGTGGACTGCCAAAGCCCCGCGTAGGGACACCCGAAGGCACCTAGCTCCTGTGTCTCTGGGGGAAGCACTGAGAATTTCTCAGTCTTAAGGGGTGTTTTGGAGCCACCTGCCCAACTTTCCCGAGAGTCTCATGTAATCAAATGACTCCAGAAGCTGTGGTTTTCAGGAAAATCACCAAACAAAAGACAATAATAAAAAAATGGGGACCATCCTATCACTATATGAGTAAGATACAAATCACAGTCTTTCAGATCCTTCCAAATTTCCATCAAATACGCATCCCAGGATGCGAAGGGCTTTAGTTAATCAATAAGCAATTGCTCACTTCTCATGCCAAAGTGGTGAGGTATCTGAAAAGCAAATGTCATGTCATTCTTTCAAAAAGTAAGAATAAAAAGATCTTAAAAGTAACTAGCAGCTCTCGTTCAAGAGAAAAAAAAAATACACCAAAAAAATATCTAAACACTCGGCACCTCATCCTGCAAAAACGCATACCTGTGTTCAACTTAAGTGTCATGAACATACGGAACATAACTTTGCAGGTTCAGGTTCCTAAAATATAAATTAAGTGAAGGGAATGAAAGTAAAATACATGCTTCCAGGTATATTTGGACTCCAGTAAATAAAGTCTGGAGTGTTTCATTCCACATATTAACTAACATTCCACATAGTCATTAAAACCATTTTTAACTAGTGCTCATATTATAACACTATTATATACACAAAAATTGTTGGAGACCCAAACTAAAGCTCTGAAATTTAAGGCTGGGAATTGTCAAGGCTGGTGAAAGAGCAGACTTTCTAACAACCGGGTAAAAGCATATGAAATACAATATAGCCTGAACATCAGAAGTTTTTTTCTTATATGAAGTTAACTACTTTAATTAGGATGCTTCCTATGGGAAGCATTTTTAAGTAAAATGTTCATGAATATAAATCACAAGGAAAAACCCTAATCTGGTAGAGACAAATCATCTCATTAAAGCCTGGTGACACTCCTGGATTCAGTTATAAGAAACAAAACCGTACACTTCAGTAACCTTTCACTGATTTATTTTCCGAGGCATTATCAACTGTAAAGAGAACTGAGAGCTTCATAATGAGAATTTGTGAACCTCATTTGAGGAGAAATCCAAGATCATTTCCAATTCAGGAAAACAGAACTTCACGGAAAGATTTACTGAGAACAGAACAAACAACCGCTCTCCTGCTCAGAGATACAAAGCTCTGACACCTTAGGTCTACCTTCGCAAGCAACTTGGCTAAGGGAAAGGGAGAAGCCAGAGCACCTCCTGAAGCCAAGAAGCTATTCCCAGCTGGGATTCAATACAGTCGTAGGAAGTATCACAGCCAGTAGAGCGATTGGGGAAAAGGTATGGACAGATTTGCACCAGGAGCTCTGAAGAGGCCTTCGGCGTGTGCTCAGGCACCAAGTCCTGAAGCCCGAGTGCCCCATCAGACCTCACCTAGGGCTCTGAAGACCATCATGGCCCTCTCTGAGGATGCACGGGGAAAGCAGGTTTGAAGATGCAACAAAGCTATAGAGAGCACAGGATCAAGAGGAGAAGGTGGGTGATAGCATCAACATCCAAACAAATAACAGTCACATGAAAAGAAAAAACTTCCAAGGAGCAGAGTTTTCTTACTCCATTACTGTAGCTCCGATTTGTTCTCCTCTTCAAGTGTGGGTTCTGGCCAGAAACCTCATCGCTGACACACCTCCTTTATTCCAAGTCTTTCCTCCTCCTCATGTAAAATTGTCCATTAAGAGAAAAATGCCAAACGATCCCTTTTTCTCTAGAGGTGAGCCAAATAGGCCTACCTGATTTCTTACCTGACATTAAGCGTTTATAGCAGACAGAGCTTCCAATTTCTCCCCATCACAAAGCAGGCTGCTTCATCAACACTGCAGCGTGGACATTTAATTCCACGGAGAATACAGAAAGGAAAAGACCTATTTGATTTACATTTGCCTTACAATAGCCTTCAGCGCAACTACAGCCATACTGTACCCATCGCTGTAAAACGGAGAGTTTTTATAGCTCCCCAGCCATAGACATATTTTCAGTCCATATCGCTAACACATTCAGACAGGACTTGCACGGTTTGAAATCATCAGGTTCATAACTGCCCGGACAGAGACGAGGCCGGCCTGGGGGCTACAGAAAGGGAACGGCTAACGCAAGAAGCAGCAGCCAGAGACAGGTGAGCACAGGCAGATCCACTACATTATTCCTTCCATTTGAATCCCAGGGCTAGTCCTGAGTTTATTCACGGCCCTTCTGACCTAGTCTTTCAAGCAGGGTAAGTGCCCATGGGCCTGCTGCACCTGGAAGTAGCCTCACCACCACCTGCCGCACTTCGGAAAATAAGTTTCATCAGCGAGATTTTCAGCAGGAAAATTTTGAAGCTCCTCAAAGCACGTGTTATATTCCGTGGGACTACCTGTATGAAGAAATGGCTCAGATTCTGGCCCTACCAGATTTGAGAACCAGGCCCACAGCTGTAAGCTTTTAAAGATACCTGTGCAAAATATGTTTTCTTTTTTTTTTTTTTAAACCGCACAACTGAAAATTGGTTAATATCTGGAGACTAACACCAACACTGAAAAAGCAAACTAGAAAGAAAACAGTGGTTGATATTAGCAAGACTTTGGCAAAGCTCTGTAACATCAGCCTGGCCATTTAGTTTGAAATATGGGGTGCCAACAACAGGTAAGCTGCCACTTCATTCTCCTCCTTACCATCATTTTTTCCTGTGCTACCACTATGTATTTAAGAATATGCTATATTGAAATTTATAGATCTGTAGCAATACTAAAAACATATTGTGTTTTTGTGTTGCCTCCAGGCAGATATTAAATCAGACCCTGATAATCCTCATGAGCTAATGTATTTTAAAGCTATGAAGAAAGTATTCAGTCGTTCGCTGTCTTTGGGATGTGCTGTTTTTGTTCTGTAGGATGGGAGAGATCAGGAAAAAAAATTACACGCCTCTTTGTCTACCTAAAGTGATCTATGTCATGGATCCGGCCTTCAGATATAGCCGATAGTGCCACCATCGCCACTATGCCACTAGCTATCAGTGCTAACAAGTAATCAAAATATTAAAGATCAAGTAGTTTCCTATGATTATTCGTAGGGAACAGATGGTGCCACGTAATCTCCCATCTCCTCGCTGACTCGGCGGTGGCTGCTAAACAGAGCAGAGGCTCAGCGGATGCCAAGCACGGAAACCCGAGGATGCTGCACTTCCTTCCAAGCTGGTTTCCTTTAATCTGGCAATTCTTGGACTTCCACACTTTTTACTCAGAGGAACAACGTCAGTGGAGGCTGTTTGAAGAACCAGCCCTTTCTAATATTCCAAGAATCTGGCTTATCATACATATGTTTGGCAATACTTGGGTTTAGCCAGATGGTGAACCCTCCGCAGTCAACTGCGCACAAAGAAACAGGTTTTACCTCTGATGTGACATATAATTTGATTTTTTACTTAAAAAAAAAAAAAAAAAAAAAAAAAAAAACTGAAAGCAATAATCAAAAAAAGATTTTGAAGTCACTCTTAATCAGGGGTCAAAATCTTCCGTTTCTCAATAGTTCTGGTTTGGTCATACCCATCAATTAATGTAGTCTACATTGGGTCTATTCGCCAGGTCAAACAAATCTAGCAATAGGCCAGCACTCAGAAGGACGACTCCTGCTTGCTGCGCAGACAGCGTTCCTCCTCCGTGTCTTCAGGGAGCCCTGCGCCTGCTGCACGCTGCATTTCAGATTCAAAAAGAGATTTCAAATCCTCTTCTGGCATTCCTCCAGCATTAACTATGACAAAAGCAATTCAACAGAGAAATGCCAGATTCTATATAGGTTCCGAGTGGGTGGGATTGACAGTGCTTTGCTCCCCTCTCCTTTCACTACAAATAATTTTTATACATATTTTCCTAATGCAATATGATTTTGTCAACATGTGCAGTGGGCTCACAATACAGCTATTGTTGCGGGAAATGTCAGTACTTCAGATGTGAGTCTTGATGTAGCTCTCATAGGATATGGAGAAATAGCCCAAGTAAATTTATTCTTTGTATCTAAATGTCAGTTTAGGTATAACGAAAATTAAATATCATGAATAGAAAAAGTATGTGCACGGTATATCTAAAGTGACAACTTGGATAAGAAACAAAATTAGATCTCTTTCATATGAGACTACTGTACCTAAGATTAACGGAGGATGTCAACGGTCCCTTTATAAAAGGAACTGTGTATTAAAAGTAAAAATATTTCTACAAGTCCCTATAGCGTAATCATAAAGCCTAAAAACATGATGAAATCAAGAGATGTGAGAGTCTGAAACAGAATAAATTGGAAGTCATTATGCCCCTAATGTCCTGGATATTTGAGAGAGACATAATCATTAACTAAAATTTTATCTTTCATCAATAACATAAAAACCTGCGCTCTCACGGAGCAACCCTCCATCCGAGTCCCTCCCCAGAAGGCAGCAATGCCTACGCTAACGAAAAGTGAAAAATTACCGGAAAAAAGAAAGGCTCTTTGCACGGAGAAATAACGGGCGAAAAGACAGCAAACAGAAGGTGGGGGCAAACGGTCAAGTTTTCACAGCGGGGTCGGCTCCCCGGGGGGCCCGGCAGGGAAGGGAGCCGGGGCTGCGCTGTTCAACACGCTCGTGATTAATCCGGGAGGAGAGCGACGAGGAAGGTGACATTTTGCGGATGATGCCGAGGTATTTAAGACAGCAAAGAGGAGGACCACCTGCGAAGATCTGCAGATGGACCTTCCATGTTTCAGTGGCTGAGCAATCAAAATGATAGATTGAACGCAGCCTGAATAAATGTAGAGCGATGTAGGCGGGGGAAACAACAACCCTGGCTTTACATACAAAACCACGGACTGAATATTAATAGTGCAGAGGTCTAAGGGGAGACTAGGAAAGCTATATGGGAGAAAAATCCAATGACTACCTCTGGCTCCCCAACTTCCCGAGCGGATGGAGGCCCGGGGGGATTTCGGGGGGGCAGTTTTATCCTGCGCTTGCTCTAAATTCACACCGCTGTACAGCTATTTGTTTTTCAAAAGAGGAGCCCTAAAAATGCCCAAAAGGCCTAAGAATGAAGCAGCATCCAAGAGCGGCAGAGAAAAATCCTCCCTTTGGAGCTTAGGGAAGCTACGAGGAAGCGGCCGAACACAAAACGTCACGGGGATCCTGCAAGCCAGTGCTCGCCGGCCTGCCAGCTCCAGCCCTGCTTTCCGATCTCTGCCACCGGCTAGACCCGGTCGCTGCTCCCCAAGAGCTGCCCAGCCTTGTCCCGATCTTTGCCCAAATGCAGCGCACGCTCCTTCGGGGCTGCCATATCCCCTGGCCCTTTTCGCCAGTCTTGACGCTTCCCTGCTCACGTCAGCCTGGGCTTAAACTCGGGGCCAGAACATCTCCGCCCAAGTCAGTGACAACGGGTTGGTATATACGTGAACACATACGCGGGCAGGCACATAGAGAAGAATAAATAGCGAGCACATGTGAAACCCGGCCACGTTATCAGAGGACGCAGGTTCCTCGCCTTCAGGACACCCGGCTCTCGCAGAGCTGGGCATCTAAATTCTAGTCGAGACGGAAAATAGAGGATGAATTAATTTGCTCAAGGTTATACATCTAGCTTTGGCAGAGATCAGGATCAGACTCCGGTCTAATCTAGGGCTTTAATTGCCAAGTATCATCTCCACGACCAGATTTATTTCCTTGGTTCTACTCTACGGTAAATAATGAACCGTCCTCTCTGATGCCTGAAAGTTCATTAAGGGCTCCAGTCAAGCCATTCATAATTATCAACTTACCTGATTACGTTTGCCCTTTCGTGTATCGGAGCACCACAGTGTCAGAAAACGTTTTAAAGCGTTTACAAAGCGGGTAAATAATTTATTTTCGCATCCAAGCATGGTTCACTCTGGCCATTTACTATTTCATGCTGCGTATTATTATACGCAATCAGTCACCTAAATTACATGATGTTACCGCTTTCGGTATGAATATCTGAACAGCCAAAGCTGTCAAGCTTGCGAGGGTTTCCTTTTAATAGCCAGCGTTCTTGTTCGAACACGAATACCCTGCGCACGCGTGAATACAGATAACTCACGGGATGAGAACTTGTTCCCCGAACGCTGGCTAAAACAAAAACACATCATAGATGTTTGCAAGGAGTCTGAGCATGACTGATAAGAAAGCAATATAAATCTCCGGCATGCATTTGCAAATGCAATTCTAAAACATTCAGCTGATTCTAACCGCAGATTACTGATTTCCCCCAAGCAACCACATTTTCATCTCCTCCTAAAAAATATCCATTTACGCAGACCAGCCAAAGCAGCAATTCAGGAACCTCAAACTTTAATAAATCACAGGCATCGATTTAATCTCACGTAAATGAAGCTTCCCATTGTCCTTTTAAAATAAACAAGGAGGACACAGAGGCCTGCACATAATCAGTAAATTACAAAGAACAGATGCGAAACATTAACAAGGAAATGTTCACGCTGCCAAGGAGAAAACACTATAAAACAGCACGCACTGTACCAAGCCAGATTGGCTTTTAAATGACTCATACTTATGAGATTACAAACAACAAGTAACAAAAATAAAATAGTTCATTTGACTGGGCCTAATACACTTTAGTTACTTTAAATTAACTGCTAATTGCGCCATTTCTTTCCCGCGTACTTTTCCTTTTGACATCTCGGTTGAAATGTCCTGATGGAAGGGAATTTACTACAAAACCCGCACCGTTTAAATCCAGGTATTTACCAGGTGCAAGTTAATTACTGGAGCCAGCTTTCCCTTCCAAACATGCGTTCCCTCCTCTGAAAGGCAAGCGTTTCTGCCGACGGCCTGTCCAACCCATTACTGCCTCAGCTACGTATGTGATGGTTTTTTTTTTTTCCCCTTGATTTTTCTCCAAAATCTCTATTCAATTTGCCACATGTTTTACCAGGTTTTTTCACTCACCATTCGCTAAGAGAGAGGAAACAAGGCACGGGAGGCATTTCTTGCAGTGATCAACAGCGGCGCTCTGCAGCACTCTCTCCTGGGCTGCTCCATGTAGCCGCGAGTGGCCTCGCTACGCCAAAGGATTCAGGGCCCAGATGTGCTACTGCTGTTAGGCCCCATGTTCATACAGGAGACCTGTCAGGGAAATATTTTCCTTTCCTCTTCTCCTTAAATGAGCATCTCATTCCATCTCATACTTCCAAAAGCCACCAAGATGCCAACACCACCAGCCACTGCTGCTCCAACATTCAGTGTTGAACCAAACAGCACCTTACTCAGAAAAAGGAGGAAAACAGACAAAAACGACACTTTTCCTTAGATTTCCACTAAGGGAGAAAGCACCACATGCTCTGGTTGGCTGTGTCAGAGATTACTGAAACCTGCTTTATTTGCAATCTGAGTTTCTCTAGCCACAGATTCCATTTACGAGGCCTTCTTACGCTTTTGTCTACTAGATTAAAGAGCCCTTTAATATCACATAACTTCTCTCTCTGCAAGCATTTATAGACTGTGTTAAAATGCTTCTTAATCTTCATTTTCTTTAAACTAAATGGACTTTTTTCTTTTTTTTTTTTTTTGAAGTCTCTTGTGGCATATCAAGCATCCTCAAATTATTTCTGTGGCTCCTTTCCGCACCAACTCTATTATCTTTTTAAAATGCTGATAATCAAAGCAGATTCTCTAGCCTAGAAATGACTTCACCAGCACTTCATATGGAAATAACATCACTTCTGAATCCAAGTTGATCTTGACCTATTCTTATTATTATACATATCCATGTAAATCGGTCCTTAAGACCACTAGAGAAAATACAGATCAGCCTTTAGACTGTCACATTCTGGATAACAAAGCTATGACCAGATTATTTTATTATGTTACTTAGGCTTTATAAGGAAGAGCCTTAAACTAGTCAATCTTGCAGAAAACAGCTAAATGCGTAAGTGCTTCCCTTAAGAGTCGCAGGAAGCAGCAAATGGAAGAGACGGGCTTCATTAGGTGACCAAAAGCTCTTACAAGAGCTGAAGCTCTGTTAAAAAAAAAAAGTTTTGATTACATTTCTATTGAAGAATAAGAACGGCCACCTCAGATTTGATGAGATGATTATGGCCTGGTTATAGCAATTGTGAGAAAGTCCACCGACTTGCCAACTTGCACTGGGAAGATGCTCCCTTATTCTTCCTAATCCAAACATTTTATTTCTCCTAAGACAGAGCTGTTAAAATCTGTTTCTCCTGTTCACATTTCTAAGAACCTTCAGGTAAAATAGCAAGAAAGAATCTAAACTTCCCATAGCAGTTGTCAACTTCAAAGCTTAATTTCAGTGCCAAGACTTTCATTTTGTTCAAGGTTAAGGGAGCCTTAAACTTCATATTTCAGCGCTTCTGTACCCAGCCTGAAACAAAATGCAGAGGATCACGGCAGCACCTAGATTATTTGAGGCAAATTTCCACTGTTAGCAGAAATGCACTGTGGCATCAAGATTAAGACTTTATACCAGGCAGCACATTTCTAGAGAAAGTCTTTTCGTTTTTGTCATCTACTTCACAGAAAATTTTTAAAAATTTCCATAAGAACAATAGTAAGAGATGTTGTTACTTGTATGGGGAGAAAAATAAATACAGAATGACCAGAAAGCAATGGAAAATTTTAAATTGAAACTTTTTTTTTAAAGTGCTCTGCAAATAAAAAGGTTTATGTAAAAAGGTCTACAGGGTGATAAATTTATGGGACCAGAATATTGGTTTTCCCACAAAAGCAGAACAACAATTTATTACGCAGTCGCTGGGATTCTTCAGCACATTGTGTTCATTATGGATCCAGCCCAGGAGAACGAGGAGGTAGTGTCCATCAAGGCTATGCATATGCGCTTCACGCGCGTCACTCAGAAGGCACAAGAAAGGGAGTGACCGAGACCCCAATCCATAAGTAAATGATCCTTTTTATTATTAGACATCAAGGAGAATTACAGTCACTCCTGTGACTAGCCGACACTACAGTCTTAGAGGTCTCAAATGACCGTTTCTGAAGCAGACAAGAGATGCAAATGTGGTTTTGCTGGAATCCACAATAAGAGACCTTCACCTTTGGGCAGACCACAAATCACTGCAAGGAAGTGGGGAACCAGCCAAACTGGCTTGGTTCTGGTAAGTTAGCAGAAGAAGATGCCCTATGTGTCCACTTTATCCATACTTTCCTGCTCTGGGGTCTAGAATGGTCCCAGAAAAAGATGTTTATCTGTCTGATCACGTGTACTTGGAGAGAAATAACTGCTAATCACATACGAGGCTGGAGCAGCACATGGTCCAGGTTCTTCACACTAGCGGCAGATTTAACATCTTGGAGTTTAAAGAGACCAATCTCTAGAAGCATTACGCAGCCAACTAACGATACCCAGCTTATCAAACGTGGGCCGAAAGGCTGGCCTCGTTTCTAGGATATTATCTCCAGAGAGCCTAAGGAGAGTCTGATGTACGTCTGGCACAGACACACGCACGTCTGATAGACAATACCGTTTCAGACATGAAGAAAAGCTCCGTCTCATCCCTTTCAGACGTTATCAAAGCAGGGATGGGCAGGGCCCTTGAGAAAATCAGGAAGGAGAGACACATACCTATCAGCCCTCGGTCAAGTCTCCCTGGCACAGAAAACCACGTATCCTCCTTCATGAGCAGCTAGGAGGTCTAAGATAAAAATGCTTCAGCAAGTATTCTTCCTTTGCCCCTGCAGCTAATAAGTGAACAGCAAGTTTGCTCCCTTCACTGGAATACGTGGAATAATCAGAGTTACCCTTTGCTGAGGGCAATTTTCAAAGCCTGAAACGCAGCCTTCCTGTGAATTAGGTGGTGATTACATTCTTCTTTGCTTATTTATGTTCTTCTCTATTTATTTATGTTACAACATTACCAGCCTGAGTAATTCATCAGGGTTTGAATGGCGGAGTCAGACAGAATAAGAAGGACTAACACATAGGAATATTAGGTAGAATAGACTGCCACTTTACAGCTCCAGGACAAGGCTACTCTTAGATCAAGTCCATGCATCCGCAAACAATACATCAGTCCAGCATTTGGGACAAGCTTCATACTTGGGGCAGGAAGAGAACGTGAAGCTTTTTTTTATGTTTGCATTTGACCAGTCATAATATTAATTCTTGGAACATGAGAGACAGAAGAACCCTTTTACCAACGCAGAGTCCATACTCGGTAAGGCCTGAAAGAAACATTTGCTCATGGTGGCCTTAGAGCTCCCCAAAAGAGCTGCCCCTTCTCACTCTTTTTGCCGTCAAACAATAATTGAAGAGACCAAAATCTCCCTTGCGCAAGGCGGGGCTGTGGCCAATAACAAGTCAACGTGTCCATGAAGTCTACTACCTGCAATAATACCAAGTGCTGTTTCTCTTCCACCCAAAGGAGGTCTACAGGAGGAAAAAGGAAAAGGACATATGCTAACTGTGCTACTACCTTCTGTGTGGCCCTGCCTCTGAGTTTCTTTACACACCACAGAGAGATTATATTTAAGATGGAAAATGCTCAATGTTCTCTATATCCTGGTCACTTCTGTCCCGACGTAGGATGCTTATGTTAGATACCAATAAAGATAGCTTCAAGATTCCTGACAAAAGCGAAGAGGTGATAAAAGTATTTAACCAAAAGTAAGAAACAGCAGAATTAACACAGAGGAGCAGAAGACCATAAGCCCACTTCCGTTTGCTTCTATGAACAGGAGCACCAGGAGCACATAGCTCAGAGGAGGTCCCGGGATCTGCAGGTTGGCCAAGACCCATGTGTTGGCAGGTGCGTGTTGGTGCGTGCATCAGGGGTCTGCACCAGCAGATGAAGAGGGGCCACGGGCCTTGGGGCAGGGCGCGTTTTGACATGCCTATTGATCAAGTGCAAAATAAAGCTACATAACGGCAAAGTTTCAGCTGCCTATCTGATATCGCTTTTCTTGCTTTGTTGTTATGCATCTTTTTTTTTTCAGTGAAGAAAGTAATAGCATTGCCACATAAAATGTTTTTACTGGAAACCTTATAACTACTAACATTAAAGGTTATTTTAAAATATGTTAATCGCACAGTGTCTCCATTATTTCAATTAAAAAGTTTATTTGGTAAGCTATTTACAGCTCCCACTACATCTGGACTGATTCCCAGGTTCCAGGACAAAGCTGCAGACTGACCTTCACGGCTTGGCAAGGCTAAGCAAATCTCTCCCCACAAATACTATAAAACCAATGAGAAGTTGTTCCAAAGATTTCATATTTGCTGCAGAAAAAAAACTAAGAAAGCACCCAAAGTTCATTAACTAAATGTAGTAATCATGATCACCACATAATGCTTTGCAATGTCAGTTGTTAATAAAAATAAATCTTTATGTTTACATCCGGAATTCATCAAAAGGATTAGCTTTAGTATAATGTTCCAAAAATGCATAGACAACTCCTACTTACTTTTAGCACAGGATTTAATTAATTTTTTTTTTTTTTTAGTTAAAAATGTGTTCCCAGATATCTACCTCTCTGGAGAGCAAAGACTCCATCTAACGGATTCTGTAATTTTAAGGCTAATGGAAACTCTTTGTTACCAGAAATTTTCACAGACTGATCTGAATTTAGTTAGGATATGCAATAATATGTATTCATATGTATTTAGAATGAAATTCAAGGTGCCCTCATGACCTGTTTTTGAGAAAAAGTTATGATCCAAACCTGTTCTACACCTCAGTGTTATGCACATATAATTTTCATTCTTCTCCAGTGTTATTCTCCTTTGCCAAAGTGGGCGCATATTTGAAAACTTAAACAAAAATAAAACAAAAAAAGACCATCAAAAAAAATACCTGTTTAGTGCTGTTCAGTGTTCATTCCCTAACTCACCAAAACGTTTCAAGAATTTCCATTTGTAAGAGGCTTTTGGAGAAAGATCTTTACCCTCACTATCTCACTAGCTGGCCAATTAAAATACATGTTTATAATATATTCTTGTTACTAGCAGGCAAGACTTTTTTGGCTGAGGATCTGCAAACTTACTGAATTTCACCACTTCTCAGCGGTGGAAGTTGAACCGGATATTCATGACTGCACAGGTTGATAACATTGGGGGAAAAAATAAAATAAAAATCAAACAATTAATATGCTTAAAGTTACCTCTGATTTTTAAAGTCACTTCATGCAACAGTAGGTTTGGTGGCACTGCAGAGAGCAAAGAGCCGAAAGGCAACATCCCCGCTGGGGTGATAACTAGTCACAAGGGAATTACACCCGTGCACGAGCCTGATGCAGAGTTGGGCTAAGGTTTACCTGGGGCTCATTCCGGCTCTGATCCCTCCTCCTTGCGCGCCGGCCAGGCAACAGCGTCCGGTACTCGGGGGGTCATTTTCGACAATTTTGAGGTGCAAGTTACTCCTGAATAGGTGCCTGCAACGCTCGCTGGACACGCTGTCCAGTTTAACACCACGTTTATGGAGGGGTTCTTCCCTACCACCCCGACAAAATGGGGCTTTTAGTGCCATTTAATGGATGCGCGGCTTTCAGAGAAATCACTTTGCTCCATTTCTGAAACCGCAGATGGCATTTGGTTGAAGAACCGTCTCAGACGGTGTCAGGTCTAAATGATTTGGCTTCTGCCTGCACCAGCGCGACTAAATTACAGCAGCTCCAAGATTAATTTGCGCATGCAATTATTAATAGCAAGCAATGCTGACAGTTACTCATTGCAGCCTATGGGGAAAATTCCTCTCGGGCAAGAACTCCAGACATCGCTGCGAAATTTGAAACGCTGTGCACAGCGTGACAATATTGAACTTGCCCCTCTCGCGCCAAGCAGACTAAATGGAATTATCCGGGCCGCCGCTGGGGAGGAAAACAGGTCGTCGTCCACGGTGCCACAGGATGCCAGAGCCTAAGCACGGAAGAAAAAGAAATCTGCCTTGACCGCTAGCAACTCGCTGAAGACAAAAAGCGCTCAAGATTTTCGCTTTGGATTCGCCCACGGAGGGACGTTTTATTAAAGCAAATAAGAACCAGAAACAGATAGATGATACAGAGGCCAACACAATCATCACCTAAACACGGTTCTTCGACAGCTCACGCTAGGAAAGCTAACGCAATAAATGCAAGGCTGTGGGCATTAAAAAAGACCCTGCAGCTTTCGACTGGATCAAGACTGAGAGCAAGCAGTAGAAGAGGACAGAGCAGTGCTGTCTAAAAATGCAGTAATGCCACACCATTGTTACAGTCAAAAAAATAAAATGTATAATTTAATATACGGTGGTGTGACCCTACAAGGTTCCTTTTAAAAAATAATGCTCGGCAGCAGACCTGTCCATTACTGCATGCTGCTCTCCGAAATTTGTTCCTGCTGAACATTCCTCCAAAAATCATCTGGCATGATTTTTTGTCACTTATCATTACAATAAAATAACTGCATTTTTCAGATATGCTAGAATGATTTTCCCCATCTTTGTTGCAACATGCACAGATTCAATAAATGGAAATGTTTAGAAGCACTCATTCAGCACTGAAAGCAAAATCATCGACTAAAAACAGACCTCTAACGATGTAAATTGTGCATGATTAATTCTTCTGTGCAAAGGTGTGAAAAAGACTTTCGCCAATAAAAGGAAATGCCTAAAACTGGACATCAAGCAATCAAAATTTTGTGGACTAACAGATGTTTAGCAGATGATAAAAGGCATGGATGTAACTTAGCTCCCCTGAAACTGCCAATGCTCGGAAAGACGTGATGCCTTCTCAAGAAGGAAACCTTCCTAGACGTACTTATGAAATGCGTGTTTAGATAACGGCAAATTTTAAAAGCACATCTCCCTCCTTGCTATCAGGAAGCCCCAGGCAGCGGGCACGGCTAAGCAGTTTGGAAGAAGTACAGCGTTTTCTCCCGGAGGGGATCACCCCGGGTACAGCTAGAAGCAGTAAAGGCTCCCACGGTTGCGCATTTATGACCTGTAAAGTTGGAATTAACTTGATGTCCTATGGAAACATTTACATGAACCTCCCTGGTTTAACGCAGCAGTTAAAATAGAGAACTTACACCAGCCAACAGAATAAATTACAGTTGTTAACTTGTCCTTTGGGATCCATAAGATCAAGCACGCATCCTGAACCTGCTTCTTCCCCACTGAAGAACAGCCCTTGCAGTAGCAAATCTCTTCAGAGGGAGAGCGAGCGAGACATCCATAATCCGGGACTAAGTTAATTAAGCTCGAGATCCACAGGCAGAGAAAAAAATAGCATAAATATTTTATTTCCCTGTTTGTACTTATGAGCAGCAATAACCAGAGCAAGTTACAGAGCAGGGACTAGGCCAATGTAAATCCCGTCCTGATGTGGGGCTACTGCAGGACAATTTCCCCCCTTGCTGGAAAAAGAGCATCAACCTGGGGGCCAAACTGATTCCCAGGGAGGTATTTCTGCGTACCTGACTCCACACTTACTTCTACACATGGGTCATGCCCATAAAGGAGATTTTGGTCCATTGAAAATGAGAGATTTTCTCGCTCCGTGTGAACAGCTGTATTAGGCACCACGGCGCCTGTGATAAAGACTCTTTTGCCCGTTTTTTTTTTCCCCCTCCAAAGCCTGATGCTTTTTTTTTTTTTTCTCCTGTCCAGGGAGAGTAAGCAGCTGTACCCAGAGCTAACTGAGAAAGCAGCTTCATCCTGCACTCAAACCTCACTTTTGTATGTACGAGAAAGTAGTCTTACATAGGAAGGAGACGACAAAGACTTGTCCTTCTGCCTCCCTCCTCCGAAGCCTTGAGAACATCATAAACTGCAAATAATTCAGAAGAAGGAGACAAGACGATGAAGGGAACGTTTCCGTAAAGAGGCAAATGCAGTGGTGGAGTACAGTCAGAAGTTACATGCGTTGCCGAGCCCAGTTTGGCAAGAGATTGAAATAAATTTAGGAATCTTCCGGCAGGGAAGCTGGGCAGCAGGGAAGCCTGATTAAACCACTTGCTACAGGGACACAGACTTAAAACTCTTAAATGGGGAGGGTTACAGAGCATCAAAATGTCTTTCAAAGAGCTCAACAAGAGTAGTCCTCTGTCCAGACACCCCAAGCACCTCTGTGGTTACCTGCATACACCTCTGGCTCGATGCTCTGCTCTGCAAAGCGAGACTGCTTTCTCATTATGAATAATTACACCGAAGAAGGCACATTAAACTTGTGCCGCAACCTGGAAGGCGTAGCCCAAGAAATACGCTTTTGCCATTGCTGGTAGAGATCACAAGCTTATCGACTAAACAGCGCAGGGTTTCTTCAGGGCTTGCCATAACAAGGGAGAGAGAGCCACACCGAGAAAAGAATATTCTTCATAGAGTATTCAGCATAAAAATGTGACAGTGCATTACATAACAGCAACCTAAAATGCTCTAGCTACCATTTCAGGGTTCAGATCCCTATGAACCTGCATTATGGCGTTAACTGTCAAATTACGTCAATTGTATAAAAAAAAAAATCGCAAATTTGACAAAGTTGGATCAGATTTTTATGTTTCAAAAACAACCCAAACGCTCAACTGAAGATTTTCCAGAGGGTTTGTTGTACAAATCTTCCTGTCAAATAAGTTAAGACATGAAACTGAGGATTCAGGAGAAAACTGCAAAGTGAAATAATTGCAAGCCTTAGCACAAGCCAAGCAAATCAGTACGGCAGCAGCACGCAGTAGTCAGACTGCCGCTCTCCAGCCATAACAAATTATCTCTTTTTTCAGCTCTCAAATGAATGACAAACTCCTCCTCTGAAAACAGAGCAGCAGTTTGGACAACGAAAATCACAGGTGGTGGCGTATAAGCTTATTTTAATAAAGGGAGAAGCTAACCGTAAGGATGACTGTAGATTGAGCAGCGTAGGCCATCATTCAAAACAATGGCCATGCTACCCAAAATTTATCTGAAATCTTTCAGAGGGCTGGAAAGCCGGTATCAAAATGCCAGCACTGACCAGGCAAATGCCATGCAGGGATCTGTAAGGATGAGCCTTCTTCCCGTCCTCATCCCTCTCAGAGCCGTTAGGACTTCATGGGAAAGGAGAGGCTTTTCCCAGTCTCAGTAGCAGAGCTGATGCCGAGCAGTTCATCAGGTTTCGCACCCTCTTCCAAAGTCAGATTTTCAACTCCCTGGACTCTTCTCTCCCTTTACCATGTTCTGCTGCTGACATCTGGATGATTCAACATATTCTTCCAAAATAGAAGGCAGATTTTGAATATTACACACTGAGATTCATTCTGAAAAAAATATTCCCAAGTGCTTCAGCAGCACGGGTTATAATACTCCAAAACGTATATGTTCTTCCAAATCAGAGACCTGCCAAACAGCCTTTAAGCCTAATTAAAGACACGCTAGCATGCCAAGAAGTTCCCCGTCTCTCATGAGACTGAAATACCAGCTAGTCCTCTGCACAACCTCTCCTGTATTTTATTACACTGTATCCTGCAAGGGAACAAAAAAAACCTTGCTCTTCTCTTTGCTAATATGAATTCCCTTCATTTGCCCTACAGCCGAAGAGGAGGACGGCGATGACTCACTGGCCTTTTCCAAACCGCAGCTCGCCGGGGCTCTGCTGCAGGACACTTCCCCTAACAGCAGGAGACAAACACAGCGTAGGGTGCACAAATGACTCATGTTGTGTGCTGCCTCCCCAATCTGAAATTATCAGAGTTCAAGCTGTGCAGTAATGCTTTATAATCAAGATTTATCATGTAACATTATTTTTTCTTAAATTTTAAGGGTCTGAGGGGCAGAAGAAAGTACTTAAATGAAGTATATTCCTAAGGGATACACAGCAATGTTGGGTACCGTGGGCCTAGGGGGTAGCATGCGGCCGTCGCCTACCTCTCCCTCAGAAAGATCTCTTTCTACAAGTCAGGGTCAACAGCAAATTAAGCACAGGGGGCAGAAACAAATACCACAAATCACCTTTTCCACAGTTCCGCAAAAAGTCTCAAATACTGGTGTCAGAATTCAGATCCAATACAAAGAACTGACAACTAATAAAGCAGTCTGATTTCATCCAGAGGAATTGGACAGCAGTTTCTCCAAGCTAATTAGAAACTAAGTTTTAGGAGTAGTTTAAGCCATTTAGGATAGGATATCTGAAGGATATCTGAACAATGGGTTTTTTGCTCATAATTATGACGTTTTTATTTCAATTTTCAAAACACCATCTAAGATGTCTCTTGGGGACAACTGTGCTCTCAGCTCATCTTAGTGCTCATCCTCCCACTTTAAGGATAAGACTTTCTTTGGCTCTGTGACCTTTTTAACTTTCTAAAATAAAATATCTTTTTTCTCTATACTGCTACTTAGACTTATAAATTTTTAAAAAAGAGATATAAATGTGTATGTGATAAATATATAAATGATTTTTTGTAGGTCACTTTTCTTAGAGGCAATTTTTCATTTTAAAATGCTAAGTATTTATGCATGTACATAAGTATTACGTACAAGCTCAACAAAAAACAATACAGATCAGAAAAGTAATTTTCAGTAAATAATGAAGAGCCTGACACATTCAGGTTCAGCCAGAACCAGATCTTGAAGGACAGCTAGTTGAAGAAGCGCTCCTTCAACTCTGATATTAAGGGTAGTCCAAAGACTCCTCACTCTCCTACCTCACCTCCTCCTTGTCCACAATCCCTTTCCATTTGGCTCACGTGTGTAGATAACATTTAAAATTGAGAAAAGATGACAAATTGTTGGAAAACGAAGTGAGAACAAAAAATACAGGAACAGGTTTCAGTTCTTCCTAGAAGGAAGACGCTTCCATGAAACAACAGGTCAGGTCACAAAAGTGAAAATTGACACTGAATGCCTCAAGTCTAGAGCTCCTTGGTATCACAACATAAGGATCCACCTGCAAAGAGTAGCTAGCTAAACAATTAAAATTCAAACCAAGGGTGGTGGAGGGAAGACATTCTTCTGTATCTGTCTGCACTCACAGACAGAGTAGATTCTACAGGACCACTGAAATTTAGCAGGTCAAAGGGAGAAGAGCTATGATTACAGGCGAAGCAGACTTGTCTGGTAATCTCCAAGTGGAGGAAATGATCAGAACACAGAGAAGACTGAGCAGATGAAAGGCTTGTTTGGCAAAGTGGTGTCCTTAGCCACGGTTCAAACCCAATGCCGTATACACCCTCAACAGCCCCAGGAATTAGGGTCTTCTGAGCTAGAGAATTGCCTGACACTTTTTCCCCCCCCTTATATTCCCTACTGCTACAGAACGGTATCTTTCCTCTTTTCACTGTCTGCTGCTGAAAAGGAGGAAAATCACTATTTCGTTGCTCTTCAAAGGTTTTCCGTCTTCTAAAGAGGACGGTGTTTGTTCTCTGGGTTAGGTTTATCGGAAGGAATAGTGAAAGCTTTGCAGAAAGCTGTCCACAGGACAACCTGCGACTCTCCAATCAGAAAAATCCTTCACAGTGCCTTCCAGCAAAAAAACCCACCACAGCATCAGCTCCCCTTCACATCTTGTGCAAGGCTTGAATAAGCAACAACAAGGGAACACCGTGGGCCTCCAGTCCTGTTCTCCAGTGGCTGCTCTGCAGTGAAATTTAGGAGGAGGAACACAACCCTGACAGGCGGTCCTGGGTCAAGAAAAGGCCTGTCAAGGAGGCTCTGGAAGACAGAAGGGAGAGAAAAGCAGTCCCACCACAGAAACATGGAGGGAGCTTTCCAAATTAGGTTGGGGGAAAAAAGAAAACTAAAGAAATGGTGTTGGACAAGTTCTGCCTATGTCACAAAACAGGTACAACGAGGAGAACCACAAGCACACGCTGTCTATGGACGCTGCAAGGAAAATCCCTCTCTCCTCTCCTGCAGAAAGGGGTGAGGACACCCACTGTTCACACATATGCACGGATTCACTCAAACGAGAGTCCTGGAAATCACTTTGAGCAGGAAAACGCAGTGTAACAGTCAGAGCAATGAATGCCACAACACCTTAGTGAACTTAGCTGCAGATTTCCATGAAGCACGTGCTACCTCCTGAATTCAAGAGCTGTCACTGGTACTGCAATTCCAGGGCTTCCTTCAAGCATGTCCAAGTCCCCCTCCATATACAAAAACGTCTGCAGACATTTGTGGGGTTAAGTTAAAAAAATTCCCTGTAGGCAACACCACAAGTGGCCCAAGTTTAAGCCTTGCTTCCAACCTTCATTTTCCCAGCCCTCCTCCTGCACAGGCTGATGGGGATTCAACCTGGCAGATCTCCTGCCCTTCCCCAACAGCTCCTTCTCTAACCTTGTAGAAACGAGCTTTTGGACCGGTACCGAGCTAGCAAGATTCATTTATTTTCACTGTGCTCCAGTAAAAGCTTTTTGGTACAAGCCCATAAAACTTGTTTCTCGACATGTATTGCAGCCTAGCCCTAACATGCATTACATCCCCGATGCCTCCCACCTCCACTCAATTTGAAATAAATTACAAAGCGCACAGCATGAGGACGTCCTTTACGATTACAGTGGCTGGGGGGGAACAGCTATTTTCTTTTAATTTAAGGGGATGTTTCCTTTCTGCTGGGAAGTTTTAGAAGTCTAGGGATGCATAAAACTTGCTTCTAATTTCAGTTACAGTATAAACTTCTGGAAAGATGGTGTTTTCATTCAATAGGTGGCTACAATCTGTTTTTCTTTTTTGTGTGTGTGTGGCCACTTACCAGACAAAAACATTTCTAATAAGGTTTCTATTTATTTTGTTGTTAGTTTCCTTTTTTCAAAACTTTGTGTATGACAACGCCTTAGCTAACACACCACCTTCTTGGTCCTTTTTAATTCATATTTTCTTCCAAAATCATCAGCAATATACATAGAGCTGGAAATATTGCATACAGATTTCTCACACGGTTTAAAAACAAAAAGAGGGTGGGGAGGAACACGTGCACTTTTTTAGCTGTTCTGCATTACAGGCCTGGAGGTGGGATTTGTCAGTCAAAACCAGATTGTGCTGTGCCTGAGAACTGCAATCCAAACTAAGTAACGAAAGTGATGTTTTCTTTGAGGCAAGGATTTACGTACTAATTATTCCCTTCCTCAGTAACAAGTCTATTGTAAAGCTCTATGGGGAACTTTTTGAAAGAAGAGAAAGATTAGGAAAACCTGTGAGCATTATTCTTTAGTTCAAAGAGTATTTGTAAGCTCTTTTTTACGGCAACACTTTACATCAACATTTAAAAAAGAAAAAGTAAAACATTTGACTCGGAGCAATGCTATCAAACCTCTATTTTCATCAAACCCATACTTTTTTGGTTCCCCAATTTTACACTGAGAAAAAAGAATACAACAAAAGTCAACTTCCTCCCCACACGATTTCTATGTATATATTTAGAACATTATCACAACTTTTGACAGTCTTTACTACATTAAAAATAATGTTTTTATTTGGCAGTCCTGAGATATTTACCTTGAAACAGTCCAAAAATGCTTCCCATATTCATTTAAAGTTCAGGATAACACAGTACAAACGTCTTTTCATGTAGCACATAAAGCTACATCTTTAGTCTCAGGTATTTCTTAAATCAAAGCTATCCAAATTACAAATGTAAGCTCTACCTGCCACAGATATCCAAAATGCCCTATAGAGCAGAAGCGCATTTTCATAGTTTTATACTTGGAAGACTTAAAACTTTGTGATTGATTCTTTGCTAGAATCCTTTTATATATACATATAACATACACACACACACGTACATGTATATAGACAGTCTATGCTACTAAATAAAGCAAGTAATAGAGAAAAAGATTTGATTGTGAAAGACATCTCTGCATTTAAACACTACTGTGATAGTGTAAAAAGCAAAAGAATCAGATTGCAGATAACATCTCTGTTTAAGTAATTTATTTTATTGCCATGTACTCTTTTAAGTGCATGTCAAACACATAAAAATGCAAAAGAAATTGATGTAGCACCTTACTACACTACTCATGCATCAATGCCGCTATTACATGAACCCTCAGTTATCAGCTGGACTATTCAGGTTAGCAGTTACAGCTCTTTAGAGTTCGCACCAAAGTTTTCATCCGAACCAACATCCACTAGTAAACCTCACTGAAGCTCAACACATCTTCCTGCAAATATTCAACACATGCTGCTCCCCCAAATTCAATTTCCCTACTTTCAAACAGCCTGTTCCCTTGCAGTGTTGAAAAAGGGATGGACACATCCAGCCGCTGTACTCAACTTTCTAAATTTGGGGTTATACCTTCAAAATACAAAATGCCAGGAGCCAGTACTCTCCTTAAAAAAAAGAGGTAATTCAAAGTATTCCAAAAGAGTTACACCCTCAAATTTAGTCAGTCAAACAACACTGGAAAGACCAATTGTCATAAACCATTATAATGTCAACAAGCGTACGAGCAAGGGAGTGGTGGGAGACATAACCGACTTGGGTTTTCTAAAGGCACCTAGCAAGGTCCACCACCAGTCTCCTGCATTTCAAATGAAGCCTCAGCATCTACCTCCAAACAGAATCATTTTTAGGCTTCGATTGCCTGTTTGAAGGAGAGTGTAAAAATCGCTTTCACTTAAAGCACATCTCTCTCTCTCTCTGTCAATAGTGAGAATGTCTCCATTTGTAACTCAATATAGGAGAAAAAACCTATGATGATAATACGAACTCTTGTGTTCTCTTCTATTTCTAGAATGCAAAAATCCTATACTTACTTTTAAGTTATAAGAGAAGCATCTTTCCATTTTGAAAGCTAGCCTAAGGAATCAGGCCACAAGATGGAACAGCATTTATCGTGCACCTTTCAAATTTTGCTTTTAATCTAGTAGCAAGCAGAAAAGCCTTACTATACATTTTACAGACTGAAATTCTTCATTTTGTCCTCCTCACAGAACCAACGCAAAGTGAAATTCTTTTTTCCATATAAGATTACCCATTGCATCTGGGGAACGCTGGGGTTTTGCTACTAAAATTCAAGAGCTAACATTAGTATAAAAGGATACATGCCTTTATTATGGAGTTTTATTTACTACAGCCTTTAAAAATACTAAAAATCAAGACAGACAGACTGCTTACCAGTAAAGCAACGTTGTTCAAGATTTGTACTACCTAATACAAACTTTGCAGCAGCAGATGTGCACATGCCCTGCCATGCAATGCCGGAAACATCCCCCTCCTGTATCCATTTCGGTTGTCCATATGCTTCGCAGCAGAAACGCACACCACCTCCCTCGGCATAACCATCAGCTTTCACTTGGCAGACTACACATGCTTTTATCTTCAGGCAGGAAAGAAAATATCATACAACCTAAGAAAATTAACCTCCTTCCTCTCAGATGACAGTGATGCCCGCCCTGTTTGCCTTGAAGAATCTGACTTCTGCTATGAAAACAGGCTGTTTTGCATGTTCCAGAAAAAATACTCTATCAACTATAAAACAGCAGCATTATATTAACTTTTATATTTTGTAGAAACTGTTGTACTTTGTTTTGTTTTTTAATGCTGAAAGTATGTTACATACTGTTGTCATAGTTCCTGTAAAAATCGTGCTTTGGCATGATAACACGGCCTGAAAAAACAAAACAAAAACCACCCACCTCTTCCAGGCTAAAAGGGTAATATGGAAAAAAAAATACACTATCCAATGTTGGTAATACTATAAAGATGCGATAGCTATTGGACTAAAACTAGCATATTTTACAGAGACACGCATACGTATAACCACTGCTATAAAATAACAAAGCTGAGCCTTATTCACACCTTTCACAGATGCCAACACTCCATCATAAGGAGGCTGGCATCATTTTTTTCATTTGTGCATCTAGAAGCTCGTACTGCCACTATTATTTTATTTTCAGAGCGAATCAATTATGGCAGGTCTGAGATAGGAAGCACCATCTCCATCAAAGTCAGCGTACCGTACCGTTCATCCACAGTCATGTTACAAATGATGCAATTCAAGAAAGTAAATTCAACTATAATATATTTTGGGTTAGGCATTGCGGTAATACAGGCACTTACCCATCATGTTCTTCAGATGGCTTTTCTCTTAAAGCATGTATTAGTATTTTAACTTAAAGTATGTATTTTATAATATCATTTTTAAAAAATCCATACCTCTTTGCACAGAATTAAAAGTTACTGCTGCTACTAGCCAGTGAGGGCTGACTGAGAAAATAAGGATTTCTATGCAGGTGAAACACATTACATTGCAAATGAAATTCTTAAGAGCTGCGGTTTCAGTTCATTATACAGTATTCAGCATGCAAAACTTTGGCTATCCTTTCCTTATTCAATGAGTTCTGGATTACATGATATAAGGAGTGTAAAATCAAGATGTACTAAGAGAACACTCCAGTGTATTTAATTCCTGTCTCAGCAATTATCATACAATAAAAAAATCCAAGAGTTAGTTATGTTTCTCATTACAAATCATTAAGACAAGCCACTTGTCACACACCCATTTCTCCACACTTTTTTTCCCCTTTCTCCTTCCAATTTTGCCTATATAATATGGCGGTACAAAATTCTATTATTTAGTTTTGTTTTATTGCCATATAAAGATGGGGTAGAGTATTCTGGCAGGACTTATTTTACTTTTTCCGCTTGTATAAGTTCAACGAAAGCCTAATGGTGAAGGAAAGAAAAAGCAGCCTAACTAAAAGGATGGAATCCACAAATGAGAAGAATAAAGAGAGAATGAGAGATCGCACTAAGGTCCAGAAAGGAGACAGATGAAAACAGCAGACAACAACAACGAAACAGCCATCTTATTTATCATCTGACATGTCAATACACCAATGACACAAGACCGCCAAAAAATAAGGAGAACCTCAAGTCTTAATGCACAAGTAATACTAAAAGTTGATGAAACAAAACCAAACAGAGCAGAATTATACCGTAGGTAGACAGAGCGTTACCCAACTCAAAGATTTTCTAGATTTCTAATATTTTTTGCTGACATTTGCTTTTGGTAACAGCTTGACTGTTGACTCATGTTTAGTTTTCATTCACTCCATCTCCAAGTGTTTTTCTCTAAAACTGATACGTAGCAGCCATTCCCCAAGTATATTTACATGGCTTACGCTGGCCCAAGTTCAGTATATTGCACATATCCCCTCTTTAATTGCATCCTATTTATTTCAGGTTACTCTTACCGAGTGGAAAACCTCCTGAAGTGTAAACTACTCCTTCAAACCAGTTCCAGTAAAGGAAGGCAGAGAGACTGGCAGTTCCTGAAGGAGACGACACTAAAGGGAAGCCAAGCCCTCCCAGCCCAAGAAAGGCATCCTAACACCAATATAGTGGCAGCTTCACAAGGACCTGAAAATAATTTCTTTCAACAAAACCCAGAAGCAGCAGCACGTGACTAGACGCAGTTTCCCAGTGCGTTTGATCTAAGTGGGGGCTGCCACCGAACGGGGCCATCTGCTCTTCCCTCCACCACGCACCATGAGCTCCTGCTCCCTTCCCGGGTTGGATCTAGCCATCGTGCAGCTGCAGGATGCATTAATCAGCTTATTGATCTGATGGAAAAGTAACCTGCCCAAAAAAAAAAAAAAAAAAAAAAAAAAAGAAGTCAAACCAAACTGGTTAGTCTTGTTTAATGAGCGGATGAGATTCAGCGTAGCAAAGGGGATGGAAACCTGTGGCGGGGCCGGGCAGAGCAGGACCGCTCCTTCTGCAACGTTCTGCCCACTGACCAATTAGATATAACATGAAACTGCATCCTGCAAAGGACTATAAAAGAACAGTACAAGCACTGAGGCATAAAACTGAAAGTCCAAGGAACAAAATAAATTACAACTAGCATAGGACGTAAAATGTAAAATGACAATATCTTAAGTACTTTACAAGAAGAGACAGAGGAAAGTACTAGTGACACCTTAATGGGAAAAGATAAATAATCCTGAACGAGAGCCTGAAATGCTTATACCTTTTAGCTTCGTTCCTCACAAATATCAGGCATTACCACATATTTAGGGCAATAAACCACAGTTTAGAAGCTCAAAAATGATTAAAGAATATTTAGATTATTTAGAATTATTCAAGTCGGCAGGGCCAGATAAAATTTACCCTCGATTACTTTAGGAGCGAGCTGAAGCAAACGGAAAACCATTGCTATGTTTGAGAACTCACAGACGCCTGAGGAAGTCCCAGAAGACTAAAGAAGGACAAATGGAGAACGGTTCTAAAAAATGGCAGAAAGAAAGACTCAAGGAATTAGAGATCAGTCAGCTTAACTTTGCTGCCCAGAAAAATACCAGAACATAATATTAATCAATTTAGAGGCACCTAGAAGATAATAAACTGATAGGGAACAGCCAACATGAATTTGTCAAGTACAAATCATGCCAAAGCAACCTACCTTCCTTCTCTGACAAAGTAGCTTAGTGCATGAATATAAAATGTCTTCACTACAGCTTCTACCAGTGACATACTTTCTTCCTTTTTAAGGAAAAAAAGTGAGCTAAGTTTCGCAATTAAGTAAAAAGGCACAAGAGTCATTTTTAAAACGTTGTCTTTCAACCTGGAGGACATTTCAAGTACAGTTTTGAAGAGATACATCCTGTGTTCTTTAATATCTTCACTAATGATTTAGAAGATGAATTATAGAGTAGACTTACAAAAATATGCAGAAGAAGAAGATAAAAAGGGTAAAAATAACTCTGGAGAACAAGATCAAAATTGGAAGCTGTCTTGAGAAATTGGAAGAATGGTCCAAAATCAAATTTAAACAAACAAAGAATCCATGCAGGAGAAACTACATCAGAAGTAAAAACGCGTGTTAGGGAATACCTGGCAAGGGGACAATACTGCATAAGGAGAATTGGGAACGATAAGCAGCAAACTGAATGTGTGTACAAAAGCAGTGCTGCTGTAAGAAGAGTAAAACCTCATTCTGGGCATATACCAACGGGAGCATCGCACACAAGAAGCAGAAGGGGAATCTCTGCTTCGTACTCGGGACGCCTCTTCTGCGCCATGCATCCGGATCATGCAGTCTGTCATGAAACAATGTGTGGATTAACTGGAAAAGTGCAGTGGAAAACAACAAGAAGGTTAATGGAAGAGCATACTGAAGAGAGCTGAAGGAGCTGGGTTTCTTTATTCTCAACAACAAAAAAAAATTGCGGCACACTAGTCTCCAGCCATATAAAAGGTCATTACGAAGAGGAGAGCGATCAGCTGCCTTCCAGGCTCCCCAGGAAGTAACAGAAAGGAAGAGGCTCAGTTTTCAGCAGACAATATTTAGGCTGGAGCCCAGGAAAGCGCTTTCTGCACACGAGGCCAAGGCAGCCCCTCGCAAAGCACCCAGGGAATTTGTGAGTCTCTTCCCTAAGAGCAGCTTAGGCAAACATCTGTCAGCATACTTGTTCCCGCTTCCAAGCAGGGAGACGAACCAAAGATGAACTCCCAAAGAGCTTTCTGGTCTTCAATTAAGACAATCCCCTATGTTAAGAGTATATAGTTTCAAGAAAGAAAATACGCCTAATTAATATTTTCAGATGACTTCCTTGGTTTTACAGGATAAAACAGTTAAGCCCCAGTTTGCCAAGCACCGCTACCCATAAGCTGATACACAAAATTAACATTTCTGTCTTTAGGCTGTAAGAATATAAATCCATATTCCTATACAAATGCACAGAAAATACACAGAATAATAAACAGTGACAATGTTTTTTTCCTTCTCCTTTCGTAACTATGCTAAAAACTCAAGTTCTGGAGAGGATCAGAAGTTACTGCTATTGGTTAGAAACCGTTCGAGGATTCGGGGCGTTTGAACGAGCTGCATGAATTCGGGTAGCTTGCCGCTGCCGAAACAGCTCTTTTTTTTTCCCCCAGCAGAAAAACACCGGTGTACATAACGCAAACGTGACGCGAGGCATTTACTTTTCATGTGTCACGTAACTGACAAAAGGGGGAGACGAACAGTCAAGTGAGTCATCACGGGGTTTTGATGCCGCTGAGAAAAGCGATAGCGAACGCCGCATTTTCAATATTCACGTGACCCTGAGGAGTCGAGAGTTAAAATCCTCAGTCATCTATCCAAAAAAAAAAAAAAGAAAAAGAAAGAAAGAAAGAAAAAAGTAAAGAGAGAACTAAATCCACTACCTTCTTCCTCAGCTTCAATAAGCTTGATAAGGCGAGCTCGATTCCCAGGGCATTTATTAGCACCCGTATTCAGGCTGACTGACGGCTTTTATCATCTTCAGATGAGAACACAAATGTCATCATTTGATTTGGATCAAACCAGATAAATTGGGGCTTTCGATGCTAGACTCTTTATTCATGGACATTTATTAGCTATCGTCTTTCCCCTCTGAATAACAACGTGCTGCTGTGTTGGTTATATATGAATATAATCTGGAAGAATAACTTTCTCTGGGCTGTTTTTGTAGCTCCTAAACTAAACTTTCCTCTTTCCCCACTTTTTTTTTTAAACACTGAAGAATTGTGGCCTCGGCATAACTCCCTTTTAGGGAATTACGGCCCAGGAAGGCCTCCCGCTCCGGCGGCGGGGCCGGCGAGACGCCAGAGGGATCCCCGAGGCGCAAGGCCCTCCTTCCCGATCCCCACACGTTACTGGCTTTGCCTCCTCCGCTGGCCGGGACGGTCCTGGATTTTAGGTGAAGTTGCCGGGTGAAGCACAGGAGGCCAAACCAGATCCGCTGGCAGACTCGCGCGAGGCCGCCCGGCCCCCTAAAGGCTGGGACACCCTCCGCGGCCAGCGTCCCCCCAGCCGTGAGGCGCGGGACCGCCTCGCGAGGCCGTCACTCCGAGCAAAAAGGCGGGAGAACCGGCAGCCCGCAAAACCCTACCAAAACTCCACCAGAAGGACAAGTTTGGCACAAGAGACGGACACGTAAAACCCCAAATGCTCTTGCCCACCGCATAAAGGTGAAAAAGCAAACGAAGGTCTAAACTATTTTGAAGGGGGGATTTTTCCATAAATTAGAAGGTTTTTTTGTTTGGGGGGTTTTGGGGGAGGGGAGTTTGTTTTTTACAATCACAGAAAAATCCATGTTTTCACTGAAAAATGACATTGACTTTAAAAAAAACACCTCCAACCTTTTTTTCCAGCGCTAATCACAACTTTTGCAGCGTACGGCTTCCTGAAGGACAACCCGAGTTTTCCACCGACGCGAAAAGAGGCCCGATGCTCCAGTTGCGCCATGCCTGCCTCCATGCTCTCTTGTCACAGTTGGGGTTTTGGGGACAAACTTGGAAAACCCAAGCGCTGGGGACCGAGCCAGCCTGGGGTGCTCCACCACCAGCAACAGCAGCTGCCCACGACACTTCGCCTCCCGCTCGCCTTGGTTTTCCATGGCTTTCATGGCTTATCGCTATTGCATACAGTGGGGATGAATACCATCTAGCATGCCACAGCAAAAAAAAAAAAAAAAAACCAAACAAAAACAAAAAGCCAAACAAACAAACAAAAAGACCAAAAAACCCCCCAAACTCTGAAACAACATCATATAACCATCAACGTAACAGCTCAAGTACTGCTTCACGAATACCTTCAGGCAACTCTCCAACTACCCTATCCACACGAAGAGCTTTCCTTGCACAAATTCTGTGCGATGCAACGCCGTTTAGAAAGAAAGAGAGACAAAATACCAGTTTAAAGGTTCAGAAAAACAAGTTAATGTATTCCATTTAATTTTGCATGTTAATTATCAAATTACAAGCAGATGCAAAGTTAGCGACTATATTTAAAGAAGATAAACTATTTGTGCCGATGCAGTGATAATAGAATGATTTTCATCTACCCATTCATTAGTTGTCATGGTTTTAAATTTGTTTGCTTTGTTATCTTTAATTTGTTAGCTCTGCTAGCTGTTGCCTAATTTCCCCCTCCGCTTCAAACAGTTGCGCGATTTTAACCTTCAGAAGGATGACTGCAGTGTAGAACACAGACTTGCTCTTTATTGACACTTGAGACTGTTCTGGAACGACGTTTTAAGCTTAAATTAGTGAAAGCTTTCTGTTTGGAGTTTTTAAGGTTAAAGAGGTGCAGCCTTCACAGCATCCCAGGATCTCTTTTAATTAAAGCAAATGCAATAAATGGTAGAAAGCCCCAACCTCAATTATTTATGCTTAGATTCAGGAGGTTAACTTAAGCTTTCTGACAACTTTTACAACTGTTTCAGCCTCTCTTGCAAAGACAAAGCAGTCTTTTGAAACACAGAACTGTAAACAGCTTTCTTTTTTCCTCTCAAAAAAAAAAAATAGATAGATAAATAGATCAATAGATAGATCTAGTGCTATATGAAACACAGAGGCCCAGAACTCATACTAGCAAAATAATCTCCCCCCCCCCCCCCCCCAAACGCACACACTGTGGATGTGGATCACGCCTTGGATCAGCCTGCCTCTGTACCAGCCAAGCCGGTGGGAGGACGATTCGCCTTACCCCATCTGCTTGCTTCTGTGCCACAAGTGGGTGGCCACTCCTGCGTCAGCTCCGAGCGGCCTCAGCCTGGGAACCTCCAGGGAGGAAAGCTGGCAGCTAAAGCCCCGTCTTCCTTGTTGAATTTGGGTTCCTGATGTTCGCCACACATTAGCCCAGGGATCCATTTTTCAAGCTGTAACTTTAACGGTTCTCATAGTGTTCCATAGATACATCATTTATCAATACATATTGACATATTTTCAGGGGAAAAATAATAATAAAAAAATGAATGTAAACTCCAAACAAAGCAAGATAAAAATGTTATTACAGAAATGCACTCCAGGCAGAATGATGTAGGTTAACCTTGCTGGAGCGAGCCCTTTCTTGTTTTCTGTACAGGGAACAGACAACATCACTCATTTCTCCTTTCTCTTGATTCCTGTCTAGCTCTGGGAGCTACATCACATAAATAAGGCATCAGTTAGCCAATATCATAGGAAGCAAAAGTTAAAGAAATGCTAGCTCCTAAAACCAAGACTGTGCTTGCTGCTTCACTTCAAAGAGGATGAGAACTCCCTAATTCGCACATTAATGATTTCATCTAGTTCTTAAATATAACTTCAGGGGACAACCATGTGGGCAGAGGGGAATATTTACTCGCTTGTACAGAGAAAGGGCAATAACGATAGCAAACCAGAAGATGCACTGCGGGAAGGAAAATAAAAGTCCTCCTTACAGTTTTGCACCAAGAGAAAAAAAAAAAAAAGACATAGCACTGTAATTAGTTCTAATATATGTCTAATATACGTCTCCCAACATGGATCATGAAATAAAGAAACGTTTGCAGCCCTGTGTCCATCATCCAGGCTTGACAGAATGATGTCAGTGAACCAACGCTTTCGCCAGAGCCGATTTCTGGATACTGAACAAGACGCAGGGACACGTATGAAACTCTTAAGAGCATACGCAGTATTCTCTAAAAGCAGCTAAGAGCGTAGGCTCAGTGGGTGAAATCTCACAGCATAACACTAAGTTGGAAAACATCTGCAAGAAATAAGTCAACTTTTATCAGTATCAAACCTTTAGGCATATTTTGCCCCATATCTGAAGAGAAAAGGTATATAAGTGACAAGAAAAATGCTTTATAGTTTGCAGTCTATTCCAGACAAAATTTCAAGCCCAAGATTTGAGGAAACCCACCTGCTTTGGACAAGAGACAAAGCCAAAGCAGGTGAAGTTTTAAAGCAGCAAAGCAATGGCAAGAGAAGCGAGAACACTGAATCAGAGTAAGCTGCATATTTATAAACACATCTCTGAATCCCTCAGCACTCCCAAACTCCACAAACAGAATCAGTGTTGAAAAAGAGCTACCAAAGTTTATCAGCAGTACGATCAAATGTATCTGTGTAAAGATGACAACACAAATAGTGATTCTATAAAGCAGAAGTATTAAGAAAAAAACTTGAAGGACAGATTTTCTTCATGTCACTCTACCAATCTCAGATGGTGGCAGAGACACATGTAACAAAAATTCCAGGAGATACAGCAGAAACAGCAAGTTTCCAAAAGATTAAAGCAAAACATGTGTTAAAAATAAATAAATAAAGACTTGACACACTGATGGTTTTCCAACAGCAAGCTTGCAGAAGACTACCACACTTTTTGGCAGAAATCTGGCTGAGCACTGAGAATAAAGTACTGGAAAGACAAATACATTCTTTTCATTCTAAATTACTGTGAGATGATTGAGGAGAGAATAAGGCATACACAGAGAAAAGAGAATAAAGAAATAACATTGATAAAAATATCATCAGACTTGGGAACTACTCTTCTGAATGTGATCTGGATAAAATGATTAAGGGAAAAGTTTCTGTAGAAAAATACAAGCAATATGCTTGCCCAAGTATCATAAGAAAGAAGCTGCAGAAGCTGCAGAAGCTTGTTTTTTAATCCTACGGTAAGCTAATGGAACAGTGGCACACGGGTGTAATGATGCCACTCCATTGCGTGCTGATACACCACTCAGACCTACCACCACAAAAGGGTCCTCCTGACAAGTCCAAGGGTTTTGTCCTCACAGTAGAGGCCATGTAATACATTCGGTATGGGTTATATTAGAGCTTTTTGCATGTTGCACGCGCCCAAGACCCTCCACCAATAAAGCTGGCCCTGATATCCTTGAGGGTCCTCCTCACCTTCCATCTCGCTGTCTTCTATAGAAGACACTGCCCTATTGAATCTTCCGGCCTCATCTCATCCTTTACATCTTACTTATAATGCCATTTTCCTATCCCAACACCAAAGCAAGTTATCTATGATGGCTAAATCAGTTTTGTTTTAAATACACTGCTGATATGCATAACAATGCAATCTTACTACCACCAGCTTCCCCACCAAAAATTACATTCTTACATCAGATGGAAAGTTCTTTGCAGCTAGATTTACATCATCAGCTTTTCAGTTGAGCTTCTAGCCTACCAGAGGGTACTGTATTTGTAACATGCAGAGCTTTCATAAACAGCAAATCCAAAGGGGAAAGGTGCAGCGAGTGTGCATAGCATATATAATATCTAACTGGAAAGTTGGACATACACATTAGTTATTAATCCAAAGACATTTAGCAGGCTTCCTTAGCATCTTACTTTCGACAGGATGGCATTAGTGGCAACGGACAGATGGAGGGCTGCTACACAACCTTCCTCGAAGAGTTATCTGCCTCACTGTCACTTGATAAATTAATGCTGTTATGAATATGCATGGAGTCATGCTGCTCTACTGCCAAAGAACCTAACGATATTAAAGGCAGAGCATAAATCAATGACTGTAAAAGAACAGCGAGATCAGCATCCCTGTCAGTGAATCAACTAAGTGTAATTGAAACAAGATGACTGGAGACATGAGTGGCACCTTGGCTTTCATGCCTGGTCTCTGCCACCAAAGGGGCTTTGCAAAGAGCAAGCCCTCCTCTCCAGCACCGCAGAGTTACCAGAGTTATCCCAGTTGACTCGTGTTATGGGACTGGCCTCTGAGGCTTCCCCCTTTAAGGTGTCCTTCTCCACGTTTGGCACCCGTCGGCAGACATTCTCTCAGGGGCTAGGGCAAACTCCACCTGAACCATCATGCTGCCCATCCCCAAGCTCTATGGGCAGAAATGGTTCTTAGCGGCTTTCAGTGCTTACAACACCCAGCTTAAAATATATATATTTAAAAATACATATTTTATGTCGCAAGCATGAAGAATATAAGAAAGCGGGTAAGAGGTTAGAGTCCCTTTCATCCCCTGCAGTCTAGCAGACGTGGAGCAAACACCTCAGCACCTCCTACCCAGTAAGCCTACTCTTCATTATTTCACAGGCTTCTTGGAATAATATTGTTTAAAATGTAAACAGCGCTGCTGCTGAAATGTCTGCAAAATCTTCAAGACTGCAAGAGCTCCACATTTTCTTCAGCTAACATATGTTTAGCTGAGCTACAGATGAATTTATTTATTACTTAGCTGGGGATGGCTTTGCACTTGTACGCCATTTTATCAAACTCTGCTAAAGCACCAAACAGTTTTAACTAGCTCTCAAATAGCTGACATGAGAAAGGAAACAGTCTTAGATGCTATACAATTTTACCTATAGAAAGCTGATGAAAAATCCTCCTTTTAACTGAAAAGCAAGAACATTCAGCAGACTGGAAATTGTTTATTAGTATTATTTTTAGAGGAAAAAAATTTGATCTCATCTTGCTTATAGCTGCAGTTTTCATTCATGTTCTTTATAACATAATAATAGCGCATAATGCTAGAATTGTAAACACAGGCTTGACAGTATGCTATCTTTATGTCTCATCTGCCACTATCCTCTGAGTTGCATACACAGGTTTGCAAAGAAATCCAGATTAATGATGGCTCTGCTGTCAAAGGAGTTTCTCATCTCTTCATTTAAAACAGACAGTTGTTGATTTGAAACTTGAAGTCATTAGGATTTTCTTTTTTCTCCCCCCTCCATTTTTCATCTTTGCTGGTTTGCCTTCTCCTGGCTGTTTCAGGAACCCAGGGTTAGCTGCTTCACCGCTATCTTCCCCTAGGTACGCACGCACAGACCACCTGTGCTCGCCCCGGTCCCCGGCGGTACGCTCCGACTGGGGGCAACGGATTCGCAGCTCTTTAATGAAACATCACAATATTGGCGGAAAGAATGGGCCTCTCACTGGCAAACGAATAATTTCTTTGCAAATGCATTATGCTACGTGAACTACTATGTATGGCCAAACGAAAAAGATGTGTTTTGACTTTCTTTTGTTTTAATTAGGCTGTACCCACATACAGAATTATTACTGCCTTGCTCTGAAGATGCTATTTCAAAACACTTGATTAAAACACCAGAGAATAGCCTGTTACAAGAACTGTACAACTTCCCTGATTAACTTACCGTTATTTCTTTCCCAGATTCTGTCATCATTTCTCATTAAAAAGCATTTTATTCCATAGCTGTCCTATTGACTTACAAAGTACTAAAGTGAGAAAGGATGTAAGAACCTGGCACAGCGTGGCTCTTCCAGACCAAAAAAAAAAAATCCAACTGCTGGAATCCAATCTTTTAAACTCTTTTAGTAGGCTAAGTGCATTATCTATCAAAAAGATAATACAGGAAATAGTGTACTGTGACCATTAGGGCGAGCAGGTGACAATGACATGACTCACACACCGGTTCGCAGCCCGAAGAAACCATGGCAGGCGGCAGAGGCTTAGCTTCGCTTTCGTCCAGGCTATTAGGAAACTAGATGATGGGAAAATGTCAGGGGGGATATTCTGAAGAGAGAAATGAGTCAGTGCCTTCCACCAGCGAAAGGTTACAGAAGCCGCTTAATTCCAGCCCAGGCAATAGCTGTAACTTTTACCTTATTAGGATGATTTGAATTCTATCCAGTTACTTTATATAGATCAAGACAATTTTACATTGCAATAAAGACGGGGTAATAAAAGAAGGATTCAGCATCAAAATAGTGATCTTGTGGCACTGATGCAGATATTTATAGTTGAAAATGCTCCAAAACTTTCACTGTTAGTTAAGTCTTATTTTAAATAGGTAAAATATTCTGTCCTAGAATGTAAATTCCCCATTAACATTCCTTAATAAGCGTTCCACACCAAAAAAAATATAGGATCTATTGTTCCAGACCCATTTTTATTCTCATTTAATATCAATATTATCCGCAATCACATATATTTGATATGACTGTACTACACAAGTTTCTCGTGATATCTGCATTGCATTGGCGTTTTTTTAATTGACTGTACGGTGCATTTAGAAATGGCCAGATAGTTTTAATCTACTGCTAAGAGAGGTGCTCTTTGGTGCAGGCTCCCTGAACATTTTTAGTTCCCATCACGTTTGGAGGTCAGCCCTGAACGCAACGTAGTGTCCCAACCAAAGCAAAATGAATAAACGCCGCACGGCTTTTAGCATGATTTTGCAGGCGAGGGTTTAAATAACATCACCCGCAAGCAGACGATTAAGCATGCCCGACCACAGCGATGGAGGACTTTGATTCAGTTACCGTCTGGTCTTCTGAGCCTGGAGAGGGAAATCCAAACAGCCACACAAACGGCTTTGCAGCTTAAGCCCTAATCAAAGCTGATTTGCTGCAGGTTGAATTTTTGGAAGGAACAAAAAAAATAATTAAAAAAAGCAAGCATGCCATCTTCTCCCAAACCAGTCTTGAGCAGCGTGAAGAGGCAATCTTCGCAGCTGGATGCCAGTGCTGGACGGGCTCCCAGGTATTAGGAGAGGGCCCTTCGGGCGGCGGCGAGCTGAGCCCGCAGTGCCAGGACATGGCAGGCTCGCTGCGTCTCGGTGGCCGGGGCTCTGCCAGCTCGGCTGTCAGGAAGCACTCAGCTGAAAACGCCTCCGAGCCCCGGCAAACAACGGCTGCTTGGGAATATTTCATCGCTTTCACAAGTTGGGAGAAGAGCTCGGCCTCTGCCACCTCTGTCATCTTCAACGGCCACCAGCTCACTTTCCCTTGTCCCCGCGGCTGTCACCGCTTCCCGAAAAGACGCCCAAGAGCCCTCTGTGCTCACCACGCTCGGAGGCGTTAAGCGACGGCTGCTGGAACGAGGCGGTGGTGGCAGAGCAGGGGACCGTGTCCTCAGCCTTCCCTCGGGCAAACTCGCCACTACATTAAAACCTCATCTTCATCTCGGCTACAGCAGGATTCGACCCCGCAGTTATTTTCCCTGCAGTTTCAACTCTAGCCAGAGTAACGACTGGCGTCACCGTAATGTAGAGGTCGGAGACCGTGCTCCTGGAGACAACCAGAGAGCGAATGCTAAATAACCTGGACCCTCTTCCCCTGTGACTGCAATTGAGTCAACGTTTTCCTTCTTCTAAGGAAAAAGCCAAGGAATTTTTATAAAAGGAAGCACCATTTCGACGCTGAGATTTATATGACAAAGTTAACGGGTGAGAAATATGACCAGGCATGGAGGGAGCTAAAAGCACCTAATAGTTTAGATAAGGAAGAAACACAAGATGTTCAGTCTTCCATTCAACCTCTATGATCCTAGAAGAGCCTCTAGGACAAATTTCAAGCCAGATAATACCACTAGGTTGAGTACAAAAACCATCGTCTTCAGAAACAGTGTTTCACAGAAGCAGAGAGCAGTAAGGGCTACGGAGGTGAGATACAACAACTGGCCTATTAACACTTTTTGGACAACAGCAAATCAGACTTTTTCAGTGAACGGTAAAGAAAAAACAAGTTTCATCATTCATTCCTAACCCTAAAACACTTGCACCTTCATTAATCAGTATTAACCTTCATCAAAAGGCACACAAAACTGAGACTTAATGGGATGGTCCTAAAAGGCTATTGCCGTCCACTTGAAAATTCATCCAATTACCGCTACCTTTTCCAAAAATTGAGATTTTGCTGGCAGTGACCTCTGCAAGAGGGGAAACTACCGCTCCATGATGAAATACTTTCCGAAGGGGCAGGTTATGTTACAATTAATATGATTTTGTAAATGCTGATGTTCAATTTACTTTGAAGCAAGTTTTAAGTAAATAAATCTCTTCTTTCCGTAAATTACAGTCGTGCGCTACCGGACACAGCTGCTTTTGTGGGGGGTTTTTTGGCAGACAGCTCATGAAAAATTAAAAAAAGAATACATTTGGCAGTTCCAAGCTTAAAGAATAATAAGATTTATTTTGGTTATGTGCTTCAAGTGACATTCACACACTGTCCCCGTCACAGGCATCTGGCAGGCCAGCAAAAGCAGTCTGACGCGTGCTGGCAGCCAAAACACATCGCTGATGCCCACGCTAGCGGTGATTTTCGAAGCAGAAGGATCTGCTCCCTGCTTAGGGACCGGTTAGCCGAGAGTCACTCGCACTAAATATATTTAGTTATAAAACCCCTGGTTCCCCCACAACACACACACCTTTCTATAGGGGTTATAATTAAAAAAAAAAGCCTCATTTTAGCCCCGGCTCAGGTTTTGGCGGCACTGTGAGGAGGTAAGGCTCAGGCCAGCTCAGAGGCACGTCCCTGAAGGCTCGGCGCAGGCGAGCTGCCCCCAGCGAACGCTCCCGGGCGGTGGGCTGCTACTTCCCAACCGCAAGCAGACTGCTCCGCTGCTAACAGCTCTTAGGCAAAAGTGGATTTAATCCAGAATCTCCTCCTCCAAACACCTTGCACGCTTCCCAGACTTGTCTTGAGAACAGAGGGGAAAATACATTCGTGTACTCAGTGCCATGTACTTTTGACAGTGGGAAAGATGTGCACATACAACCACCCATCCACGGCCTCATTTCGTTTTGGTTTGGGGTTTTTTTGATTGCTTTCCATCCCCTTTTGGTGCGACTGAACCAAGAAGCTATATAAACAGACTCTGCATCCCTCTCCATTCCCTTTGCACAAAGGAGAAATAACAGCGTTACTATCCAGCCATATTTGGGAATCCTGTGCTAGCGCAAAGCAGCCACTGAATAAAGTCAAGGCAGTTTCCCTCGTGTCCTGGGTATTAAAAGACCCGAGAAAAAAGGAAAATATGAGGAAGAACTTCTTCCAGTGGCATCTGAGACCTAACACCTTGTCAAAAAACATTTATAATAGTAAATGAATGTTACATTAGTATCTAAAACTATTAACATGGTCTTCTAATAAAAGAAGTAAAATTTCCCCTTTCTCTTTGACAGCTTTGAGTGTCTTTTACCGTTAGAGCAATGTTGGTTGAAACAAAATCAAGGCGGGGAAACAAATGCAAATAGCTTATCCAGGCAGCTCAAATACCATTCTGCAAAGCATTTGGACTCCGCCTCCTGAAAGGCTGAGTTTAACTCTCAGCACAGTTAGAAAAATAAAGCTGAAAAAGATAGTAGTTAAAACATAGCAGCTTAAGAATGTATTACAAGTATACAAGGAAAACACTTACTTTTTAAAATTTTAGAGGTAACTCAGTAAAGATTTCCCAAGTTAAATATCCATATATAACACCAAACAGTTATACCTTTCCTTTCTTAAGCATGTAACCAGTTGCAGCTTTCGGGTTGGCACATACGTGATAGACAGTACATAGATGTTAACTTGCAATGGTGCCAATTTTCTTTAAAGTAGCCACTGTTTCGGGGTTAGAGTTCACTATTTTGGAGCCTGACTCCATGGAAGTTTGCAGAACGGTGCCCAGAGCAAGTTCAACAAGAGCCATACGAGAAAATTAATTCCAAGGAAGCTCACTATAGCTGACGTTATTTTCTAGTTTAGAATCAAAAGCTTCTATACTAATGTTTTTTTCTAAAATTAAGATCACTGGGGTTTTAAAACATGCTGGCAGTGTGCAAAAGCAAATAAACAGAAACCCGCCTCCCCACAAAAGCCCACCTCATGGTGCCATCCATGAACCCCACTATATCTAAGCAGCAAGATGCACTTACCTCTGCTTTTAATTTGTGACTTAAAGGAACCTGTGCACGTGGTTTCCCCTAGCGCGGCATCAGTCCTATTGACCTGAACCAATGAGATGCCAAAAATGTTGGCATCAATACAGCAAAACGGCTGGCATGTGCTACACTATAGAGCTAATAGGATTTGAATGGGACTTAGGCACTTAAAATTAAACTGCCCCTGCTTAAATGCCTGACTGGATCACAGCCAGAATATTCAGCACTGTAGAGCAAGCACAATTTCTATTTACACTTTTACATATACAATTTTTGGTAGCTTTCAGAAGACAGATATATTTCATATAGATATATGCAGTTATTTTTCATTACCACCTTCTTGGAAATACATTTACAAAGTAAAAGACTCTGCAAGATGATGAAATTCTAGTACTACACTTCATCTTGGAAAATCTGGACACGAGAGTTAGTTAACGATTTTGTCAGGAACACGGGGTTTTCAGGGGAATCGCCTTAACTCCTAAAATACAGTAAAAATAGGAAGTTTCATGTTTGTCCTCGAAAACTCTTCCTTTGAACAGACCTGCCATTAGCTAATTTTTGCATACAATATTGAAAATTAACTCTTTGTCTCCAAATGTAGTCCTTGGGTCAACTAACAAGGCGATCTGATTTGAGAATACTTAAAGTGCTGGTCAGAAGGAAAACCGCACGCCCAGCCTTCCCGTACAATAACGGGCAGCAACGACATGCTGCCAATACATCATGCTAGCACTTACAGACGTAAAAAGATGAAGACGTCTGGATATTGGACTTAACAAATTAGCTGGGCTCATTCGCAATATGCTCTTTGAGAAAAAAAGGAACCAGAAATCTGGGAATCTCTCTCCATCTATCCATAGCAATGAGTTACCAAGCTGTATTCCTAGGACCAAGCCAGCATTAATTACAGGCTTGTTTAGGACTTGACTTCATTTAATATGAATTATTCCGCAGAATTAGAACAAGTGACAGGCTTATTATTACATTCCCAACCCAGAGCTGGTATCTTGGTAACTAAACTAGGGCTTGCAGCAAGGGGATATTTAGGGAAGTGTTTTTCTTTCTAGCAAGGAAACAACACTCCAGGGTTTTTGCTCAAACCGTCGCCAGTCACAGACTGGCCACTTCTTAATACACCTGGGGTGCTGTAAATCTGCATTATGTCAAAACGCAGTTGCATTTAAAGTAAGTTATGTGCAAGCTTTCCAGCCACCCTGACTTCAACGGGACAACGTTCGCTGGTGTTTAACAAACTAGAGGACTTCACAACTGGGTCCATAAATATGATTAGCAATGCAGATTAGGTGCAATCCTGGTTGCAATAATGATAATGATAATAGCAATATATTATTGCCTGGCTCTCAGGAAGCGAAAACCAGCAGAGCCTTTCATAACTTTTTCCCCATTATATTGTCAATACAATGAAACAGTTAATAAACAGCGGCTCTTTTTGAGCAATAGGATGTTTTAATCTCATGACCTCCTTGATTACTGACCTTAGCAGGAGCCCCGAGCCAGACTAACAGGGACAGTGCTGGTCCTGCAGCTGGCCAGCTAGAATTGGTGAGCTGCTACGAAAGAGTACGGTTTCGAGACTAAACAACGTACAAGAATACTATGAGATAAATATGGCAAATAAATATAACAGTAAGTATTATATTATCCAGTTTTTTTAAACTTTTATTATAATGCCTACAAATAACCAGATACGGGAACTGACATAAATAATCTGTTGCAACTTCATCACTAAAAAAAAAAAAATCCATTAACCACTGTGTTGCACTGCTCTTATGAAAGCTATGACAGATTTTTAAAGTGGATATTGCTGTTTCTTTTTCCCAAACTGACAGTTTGTATCACTATTATAACCCTTCACTCTGCTAATTCCAATCAGAACTATTCAGTTCCCGCACGAACGTAATGCTTTGATGCCACATAATACCCATTAATGCACTCCTTTCCGAATATAACGTCTGTTTTCCTTCCTGCATTTTTATTGCATGGCCTTTTCACTAATCCAGGACTTAATAACAAGAGCTGGCAGCTGCTATTTTTGCAGTGTTCTAGACAAAAGCATAAATTTCACTTTGCATTGACTTCTGCCTGTTACTTAATATTATGTCAATGCTACTTGGCAAATACGCAAAAGTGAATTGTCACTGTGTTTTTATTCTTACAACTGAATTGATCCACAGTCATCAAACAAGTATCAATAGAGTTTTTAACCAACGTTTTGTTAAGACGACACATGCACTAATCACCGTTTTCCCATTGCAACGGAAGCGAATCAATCCATCAAGTGGCATCCCAAAAATAAGAATTACAAGCTGCTTTTCACAAAGAATCAAAGGAATGACAGATCCTATCCATTTTTAAAGGGCCCCTGCGTTTTTATCTTCAGACAGTATCACAGTCAGGCAGCCGGGGAAGCAGAGAGCGTTGCTTAGTGCTACCAAGACGGAAGAAGGGAAGGGAGGGCGTCCGCTCACGCTTCACAAGGACCTGGTCCGCCCTCGGTGCCAGCTGCAGCCACCAGCTCTGCAGATGCCAAAAACGTGTGTATTAAGACAAAGTAGCCGTGCTAAAAAGCATTTCTGCATAAAAGTGGCCAGCTCAAATTTTGGGAAAGCTTGCTGGGGAAGAAGTTACAATGCTGCTGCACTAATGCAACGTGGATGTTTTGACCAAAAGGGATGAATTGGGCAATACCAATAACTGCAACCAAGAGATGCAAAAACAGATAAGTTTACTATGCCAACTACAATCACCTATTAATAACCTGCTGAAATAATTCAGATAGCTCAACCAGATTTGAGGAAGCTGTAAGTACAGAAGAGGTAAAGTAACATAAAGACAGAACAAAAAAACCTTAGAATTCAGCTACTGTGTTGAGTAAAAGTCGAAGGGAAGCAGATACAGGGCTGCAGGAACAGAAGCCTGGTATCAAACAAGTTATTTTATATGTTCTGTAGAGAATGAGATACATTCATAGCTCAGGAAAAAATATACATATGTGTATGCCTATATATAAAATACACATACAAACAAAACAATATAAGTGTTCATAAACAGGGATAGCTCTTATGTGCGGGTAAAAAGCACAGTCCACAAAAACACGCATATTTTCCTCAGTATTTCCTCATGGCCCAAGATCTAGATTATTTTGATCAACAGCACTGAAACCAGTAAACTAAAAATAGAAGAACAAATACACTGTTGATCCTTTTCTTCCTTGCAGTCTCAAGTTTCTGGACCCTATTAAATATTCTTGCTTATTAAAGTTTCATTAAATTGTAATGAAGATTTTTTTTCCCCCCCGTCATTAGGCACTAAAAGGACACAGCAGAATGAGACAGTCTCAAACCTGAAATCCTCTGGCTGGCGCCAGTGTGGCACTATGAGAAAAGATCACCTCTCGCGCCCGCAAACCGGAGCAGGACCCGGTGCGCCAGGCTATCCCTCCGCATCCGCCTTGTCGCGGGGCCTGGTGGACGCACCCCTGGGAGAGTTATTTAACCTCACGCCGGCTTGTGCACAAATACAAGCACTCCTTTGGTGCGACAGCATGAAGCGCATCTACTTCGCCTTGCTGCATCCTCCAAGAAGACTTCCCCCGTGCACCAAGCAGCACCACTTCCAGCATCACGGCACTGCCAACATGACTCTTCCTATTGCTCCTAGGTACGAGCTGCACCACTGCTATTATATTAATAGGCTCTATAAGGGACAGGGTTTAACTGCAGTCCACCCTAAAGGTACCTACACCTATGGTTCACGTGACACAGTGACATCCTGAGAAATCACAGCAGCAGGCTCGGCACGAGACCCAGGTACGACAGAAGCCCGACCGACTCTTCCGCAAGTCCTTCTCTCAAAAGGGAAAATCCCGTTTTACCTGTTCGGCACCGCTTTCCAAGTCGCAGCCTCCTGAAATATCAGAGAGGCTGCCGCTGTCGTGGAAAATCATCCGGGACTCAAAATCCAACCGGCAGAGCCTGCATCAGGCCCATGTGAAACTGGGGGTTAGGATGACCTTTCTACTGACCCAAGCAACACACTGGAGGGCATTTCTTCTGGGCTGACATCCTGGACGTTAACTCACCGCTTGTATTCCCTTGCCGAGACATTTGGTTTTCCTCTTTTCCAGGTTTTACAACTAAAACGAAGTGAGAATATCAGATTCATCTGCATGCCTTGATGCTCTACAAGTGCAGCAATGGCAAACCCACCTCAACCTCAATCCATAATGGCTAGTTAAGCATATTTACACACTGCATAAATATAGCTATGAATATGGGCCATTGTACTTTGCGATACTGCATTTTATTTACAAAGATATTCAACCTAGCTTAAAAAAAAATCAATTATATATTATTTGGCACATTAGTAAACCTGAGAGAAACAGCATTCCTTTAATATTCATAAAGGGATCTTCTTCCTTCTACAAATAACATATGGAAAAACCTAACACATTTTTGCTGTTTAAGAATAACAGCACTACTTTGTGCTAGGCATCTCAGAATAAAAGTAGTTATGATCAGTTTTGCATAATGGAAATGCAACTGTGTGACACTTCATAGGTTTCATATTCACTCTAGGAGACTACCCAAACATTCATTTTCTTATGAAATTTTCCGTTTTGATGCTTCTGCTGTAGTCAGAAGTACCAATATCACCCACGGACACCTGGGGGACTTGTTGATTAATGACAACAAGAACCAAAGCAGAACCTCAGATTTCATTGCAATGAACATTTAAACATGTCCTTTTACTTGTAAAGAAAATCTTCAGAAGCCCTCCCTGACATGAACCAAAGTGGTTAATCTTGAAAGAAAAACAAGGATTAGAAAACTTAGCTTCCTCTTTCACTTAAGATCTTGAAGCACCCGCTACCTACTTATACATGCTACATAAAGTGAACAGATATTGAACAGTACTCCAAAAAACCTTCTTGAGAAACACTTCCCAAATCATCATGCAAGACCGGTGCCACATTTTGTGCCAATGGATAAAACACATCTTACTGCTGGCGTGACAAGATTAACCGAAGAGCAGCAACATCTGCAGACACTTCAGGCTCTCGGAGATGTTGAGCTCTAGGATTGGGAAAGCACTCATGAGACCGCATCCATCTCTGTGCCTGAAAAGTCTGTACCTAGTGCAGCGGTAAAATTGCCATTTTTACACATTTAAAAACAAAACGCAACTACTTCAAGTGCACAAGGCTGCTGAGTCTTTTCTATAAAGAAAGAATATTTCTTGCTGACTAGCTGTACAGCAAACTCCAGTTGTCCTCAAACGTTCGTGGCTGATGCAGGCGTACTTAAACCCACAAACTTCCATGTAAAACTTCAGCAAGATATTTGGCAGTAGTAAACTGTGAAATGAATAGCAATCAAGCAGTTCACACAATCAGTTTTCTAATTCACCACAACTGCTATAAATACTACCCATTACCACCAAATGTAGCTTTTTTTTTGGGGGGGGGGGGGAACAACATGGAAACTTGCTGCAATATCCAATCTATGCAAAAATTATACAGAACGTTACATTAAAACCTAAGTAAACACTTCAGCATATTCCTAATGTATGTGCATAGATTACTTGGGTGTACGTCTAGGATAAGTGCCATTTGGTGTTCAGATTATTGGTAGATATTTAAAGTTGATTACCCTAGAGGTAAGATATAATTGGTAAACAAGGAACATACAGTATACAGAACAACAACATAATAACTCCACGTCGCAGCTATTTCGCACTTTGTTCTTACGCTCAGGGCAAGAGTTTGCTAAAGGTGCTGATTATTCCTTTAATCTAATGAAATGAGATCAAAAGGTAGGACGAGCATCACTGCACCTAACAGCACATTGCAATCTCAATGGAAGACCTTACTGGACTTCGCTTTTAGAGCAGAACCACGGATACAGCGGTAGTTTGAAATTTCAGCTGCGTTCAAGACACGGAGGCAGAACGTAGGTCTCGAGACAGAGTTTTCTATAGGCCTGGACGTCCTTGGTGAGACCCAAGAGCTCTGCATCCTCCTAGCGTCGCTCCCGCAGAAGGAGTCACGGATCCCAACAGTACATCTCAGAGCTCTGCTTGAGACATCTTTTAGCTTACAGCACTACAACCAAGGAAAACGCCATCAGTCATGGCAAAGGCAGATATTTATTTTAGCAAAGTGCTAGAGATGGAAGAATAAACATACAGCAACAGATAACAGGAGAAACAAAATGGATGGAGGCAATAAAAGAACAAACAGAGGAGACACTTGCGTACTCACTAGATTATTGAGGAGATCAGGCACCTCACAGATGTGATGGTGGGAAAACAATCACTTGGCTAACACAACATTTAATTATCTGTATTATTTTACCTTTGCAGTGTTGGCACATTGTCTAGACTGTTGGATTATACCCAGCTGCAAGTTTCTTCTGGCTTCTCTTCTTTCCTCCTTGTGTTTTCTTCTTTTCAGGATTGCTTTCACTGCACGACATCGTGCAGTTGTGGTCTTCTCCTTCCAGGTGTCTGCCTGGAATATCATCAAGGAAGTTTGTTTTTTTTCACCCAAGACCTGGATACAGCCATGCTGGGCTATCAACGGTCCCAGCTGTTGATGTTATGCTGCTTCTCAAGACAGAAGACACCTCCATTTTCTACAAGTGCAGAGCACTGAATTCAAGAAAAGTTCCTCTCATGCCCCTCACCACTTGGTGCTACAGGCGGAAGAGAGATCAGCTGACAGCAGAGAACCGCCTCCATGCTGAAGGCACAGTGGAATAACCCAGCTAGAAAGATCACACAGCACTGGCCGCCCACAACTTGTGTGCTACGGCTGAGAGTGCTGCCTTGCCGGCACTTGGTAACAGCTATTCATGTCTTTGAAGAAACAAGTCACATGGAAGTGTGCGTCAGGCAACGAATGAGCGTGCTGACCGGATTTGTATATGGAGCTCCACCGGAGACCACGCTTCCTCCAAATGCACGCGCACCCAACACCAGCACGTCCTCAACAAGCTTCGAGCATGAAGCAATGATCTTCGGGAGGGAGCTCAACATTTTCAACTGCTGCTGAAAGACAAGGTGGGAATCTCGCATGCCCTTCCCTGATAACAGATGCAAGAAAATACCCCGAAGCGCCAGCCTGAGCCTTCCTCACATAAAGACAAGATGCTGGCAGTCAGATAGATGAGACTATAAACACCGGGAGAGAGGGAACGGGCTCTGGTTAAATCTTACCCAGGGCAGCCATAAAGGAAAGTTGAGCTAAAGACCACTTCAGGGCTAACACAAGCTGAGGGAACATCCAGCAGATGGGCACAGAAAGATCCATAAACTGGAAGAGCGTGAAAAAAACAGCAGCAAAATCTAGAATTGCACGGCTCAAGGACAGAGCATCAAGACTAAAGCAGTTAACAACAAAAAGGGTAACACATTCAGAACTACTCTTTCCTTTAAAGATCTGGCCCCGATTTTTAGGACATGTGCTGCCGGCAGGCACACTCGTGAGAACCACCCTATTAGCAGTACCCTACCCGGGTACCAACTTTGGTGCTAACATATTGCCTCCAAATTTCTCTGCAGAATTCAAGTGGGCTGCAAAATAACTGCTCTCTCCATAGAGCAGCTTTCATTTTGGAAAAAAACATTGCCCATATAGTTTGTAAAGTGCTTTAGAATAAAGTCACCATAAAAGCTCGTACCTGAGGTAGTCAGCAGGGAAAGGGTTCCCCATGGCGCAGATGCAGTCCTTGCAGATGAAAAACACCTCTGCAAGCCGCACTGCCCGTATCTCCAGGGCAGAAGGAACCAGTTCTCAAGGAATACAAACCTCATACTTTTATATGCAAAACAAGGAATACAAATGCAACCTTATCAAACAAAAATTGAATATATAGACTGAGAAAGAAAATGGAAAACTTACTTGAACCACTTTGCATAGCACAGGATGTAAAACCTCGACAACTACGTTTTACTGATGACCTAAATATTAATTTTAACAACTTCAGGAACCTCACACATGCTTTTGTCTCATTATCTTGATTTCACAGGGTGTTTTATAAAAACCTTATGTGCTTCTGCCAGGAAAGAGAAACATTTCTGACAAGCGTTAATTCTTTTCTTGCATTTTATTGGTAACAAGTTTCTCAGCCATCTGTCTTAAAATAACAGAATTTAGTTGTGCTATCCTAATGCAGCATTAGAAATGTAGGCACTATGTTTTCATCATTACTTGCTTTTCAAGGCACTCCAAGGAGCTGGGCTTCAGGTAACAAGTATTCCTAAAAATCCTGTATACATTTCAAGTAAGAGATGGTTGGAATTGAGACATGAGAATCCTAAAAACACTTTGTGCAATACCAGCTTAACTTGACTGGGCGCAATTTCTAAATTGTTCCATAGAAGAGGCATAAAAATCCTACTGCAACACAGCTTTGCCAATAGTCCATTCCTTCACATTACTTGAAATTATATCGTATATGAAGAGCTTGCAAGAAATATGGAGAGATTCTCCAATACTTTCTGGTAAGTACATGACATAGTAAACAGGAAAGAATGTAATCCAGAAAATCCAGTTATGCTACCAGGAAGTAAGTGCAGTTATCTTCCTAGAAGGATAAAAACAGACAGCTAGAGAAAGAGATGGGGGGAAAAAAAAACAACACCTTATCATAAAAGAATACTTTTCTGGCCTGTTTTACAGTACGGCAAATCGAGGATTTACTTAACTCTGTCGGCAAATCCGAGAGTCGCCTGGACTCAACGAGATTAAAGTTGCGTGCATCAAGTCATTCGTTGCTCAAACCTCTTTGCCCCTGACTGAAGCAGGGAAAGGCAACACTGCCAACCACTACGTTAAACACAAAGAAAGGCAGGCGCAATCCTCCTTCTTACCATAGTAAGAAACTAGGGAGCACCATTTCCATTCCAGTTCAGTTCTTCAGTGGCTGGGAGATGTCGAGGAACGTTAGCCGCTGAAACAAATCCCACAACACCACTAGAAGTTTTTCTTAACATTAAATAGGCTTACAGAGTAAAATGCAGTTTGGGAGGAGCCACAACAAACCCTGAGATTAAACGCTCGAGTAACTGTTCAGGTTTTGGAGAGAATTAGCCTGAATAATTGACTTTGTAACACATCAAAGCATCACACTGTGTCAGCTCACCTGCATTTTAGCTCTTCATTTTTAATAGGTTTGTTATTGAATCATCACAATTAAAAAAGCACGTTCTTTTTATAACATGCAGTTCTCTTTGGCAATTATCTAAAACACTCAAGTGTTTTCCTCAAAGCAAACATTTTAGATTGGCATTGCAGGGCTCTTCAGCTCTTTGCCTGTGAAGGTTGGGAGGCTGCTGGCAAACGAACCGATCCGAGCGGCCAGCGAGCAACCGCTTCCCTGCGCAGAGGGTACCGAATGCAAACAGGGGCTCCCCTTCCCTCCTCTCTTCCAGCTCAGGAGCTCCCCGAGAACCAACCTCTTGGCCCGTTTTAGCTAAGATACCTTCCAGGTCACTACCACTTCCACTTAGCACAAAGGCTCTATAGGGCCTCCTTGATACCCAAGGACCAAGTGCAGTCTGCTCACTCCCCAACCCTCCCTTCTTTCGTTGCAGCCAAGATTCACAGTGGATCCTATGATTCCCCCCACCTTGGCTACAAAGGAGGGGCTCTCCATCTCATCTCATCCTCTTTCCACATTACTGCTCCCTAGATCTTCAGGCCAATAAAAACCCCATATCCTTCCCCCCCCCCCTTGTTATCTGGCAGACAAGTTACTCAAAGTCAGTACTCAAGAAGGTGGATCTAGAAGATGATGCACCAAGAGGGATATTGGCTTCCACCAGCTAGTGCTTCCATCATTAAGACTTACTGAGCTGACCGAAACTACTTGGTGCGCAGCCAATACACAGGGCACCGCAACACTCGCAGAAATCCCTTCTAGCTTTCCAGCATCCACAACGTGATGCGGTCCTGTCAAAACCTCAAGTTTTGGAGCAGATTAGCTATGCAATCCAAATAGACGTTACTGCAATTGGTTTAGCTAAGACAACCACTCAATGCAGCTCACCAAAAACTCAGGAAGAAGCCTAAGCTCTGTAGCTGTCAATAAGATCCTACAGAGAAAAATGAAGGCAATCAAGAGAAAGCTTCCCAAAGTTTTAGCAAAACATCAATGAAATGCACCAGTACTCGTTGCCCCCTCTCAGTGGAGGATTTTTGGCCTCATGGAACATGCTATTAGACACAACTTGTAAGAACACCTTTCAATAGCAGAGTACCATCACAGCTCCAGATTCAAAGCAAATTGTGGGTTCTGACCCATAGCAC